>NC_138984.1:58090603-60755603 GCF_964341445.2 Mesoplodon mirus
GAATGAAAACATGGTCTATAATGATGACAATGAATAGGAAAAGTAATGATGACAATGAATAGGAAAAGTACTTGATGAATAAATGGTTCAGGTGAAACAGGAGTAGACGAAGTAAAAAATAATAATAATAGTGAGTTTAGATTCTGATTGGGAATAAAAGTAATGATTTTACTAACAATGAAAATAGGAAGGGTTCTGATTTTTAGGTGGGAAAATGACTTTGGTATGTTGATTATGAGTTTACATTAATAATATAAAAAGGAAAATTTCAGTAAATGTCTAGCGATTTCACACTATTCCATTAGTGAGGAGATAAATTGGCAAATTTGGACTTGGGATAATAATAGTGAAGATCCCAGTATGAATCATTACAATGATTGAACTCTCTAAAAGGGAAAATATGGCCATCCATATTTTCCTGCAGGAACTGCATTTGTACAGTCAGACTCAAAATATAGGGAGGAACATTTGATAGTATAGGAAAATGATAAGAAAACATTAAATGACTCATCCCTTGGTTCAGGTTTGGAAAAACTGTGTGGTCAACAGAGAACTAATTGAATAATGAAGTAAAGTGTATGATAGTAATTATAATTCAGATAAAGGAAAAAGCATGCTAATAGATATGATAACATAGGCTTGATGCAATGTCATCAAAATGTGTTCAGAGAGGAGGGACACTAAGTTCAAGGACTTTAGATAGAAGTGCCAAAAAGTGATGTGATCCAGACTGTTGTCAAGCTATAGAAGAAAGTGAAAATAGAGATCGAGAGTTGAGAAGTGGTACTGAAACTTGTGGGGAGATTGATAAGTGCACTAGAGCAACAATAAGAATGCTATCATCCAAGAAAGATTGCATGAGAGGGAAGGGAAAGAAAAAGGAAGACTACTGGTTTAAATTGTCTAAGGAAATGGAAAGGAAACTTGGTATGTAGTTGCAGGATAGTATTGGCTAACATTTAGTTTTATCAGCATGTCAGTAAAATAGAACTTCATATTGAAAATTATACTTTGTAGAAATCTAAAACAAGTTAACGAGGTTTGCAAGAGCTGAAAATATTCATTTGAATATGGCATGAAGTATTACTGAGACTGCTATTCTGCAAGAGCGACAAAGCCACATACTATTTTATAGTAGGTGTTGCAAATAAGGCTACTGAAAAATTCTGGAATATAATTTATCTTATGCCATTTTTAAAGCAACATAATTAAAACTCAAGGAAAAATCTGTACATCGATTTCTGTCTTAGGAAATTTATATTCACGTAATTGTTTGTTTTAGGATAACTTCTTTGGACATTCTCTCTCTCTCTCTCTCTCTCTCTCTCTCTCTCAGCACTTTTAACCAGATATGTGATACTGAAAAGCTCAGAACAGCAAGTTGAATATGTAAATGATACTTCTTGATTTCCAGTAAACTTGGTATTTTAGGCTTATGAGAATAAACAAAGCACATCAGTGAGTATATGAAATTGAAATACATTTCCCTTTCAAATAATAACAGACATCTTCACTCCTACAAATTATAACAATATTTCAAGAGGAACCTTGGATTTACTTGTGTCCTTGCCTGTTTTTACAGGTGCTCTACTGTTTTCTTAAGAATTTTGAATTCACCATACAGCCCCTCAAAAACCTATTTATAATGCATAGTACATTGATTTCATCTGCTGAATTAATGCCATAAATCTCTCAAAAGGAAAGGAAAGTTCTAATATGTATACTTTCTTTTATTACTTTCTATGAACAATGCCTCTTCTAACACTATAGCACAGATTTTTTTTTCTTTAGTTGGCCATTTACAACTTCCTCATTCAAGTCAAAACTACAAAAAATTTTTTTCAGTCACATTGCTTACATAGAAATGAGGGGCAATTAAAGTGGCTTAATAGCAACAAATCACAAGAGACTTGTGAGAAAAATTCAGCATTATTTGAGCTAAGTCTGAAAAAGTTTATACCCTTGAAGGTGACAGAATCGGTTCCGTGCCTTAAATCCACTAACCTTTCCGTAGTTTTGTTATAACTTTTTCCCAGCAGATAATCCTTTCCTGTCTCATTTTATTTCTTTGCCATCAAACATAGATTGACTTATAGCTCAGTGTAAAGCCAGATATTATTGGCATTGCTCACTATTGGTTGTCAAGAAACATTATAAGACAAGTACAACAAAAAAGAAAGTGAGTTTCGAAAAGCCTGGCTAAATTTTAATGTATTATTTAGGAAATACTGGAGATAGGCTAATAATCAGTTATACAACTGTGTTGATTGCAGAAGTTGCAAATTCTTCCTCTCCATGTATGTGTGCAACCCCTTTGCAGCTCTTCCCATCAGTGTGAGTTCATTCTTCCATCCCCTGAATATGGACTTGGCCACGTGACTTGGATTGACCAATGATACATTAGTAAACATGACCTGTAAGATGTTTGATGGATCCAGCTCTTTCTTGACATTGGGGGGCTGTCCCAAGATGGCCTGTTGGATAATGAGAGATTTGTGGCCCAGTAACCCAGAAGACAGCCTGCCAACTGTCACACATATGAGGGTGGCCATCCTTGATCATCCAGCTACCATCTGATCTACCAGTTGGCCAGAGATCTGAAAAGCTAACACAGAACAGAAGAACCACTCAGCCAACCCATAGAATAGTGGGATAAATAAGTGGTATTTTTTTTTAAAGAGAAACACTGAATTCTGGGATGGTTTGTTAAACAATCAAGTCTAGTTGATATAATCTAATCTCTCAACTAAACTAGGGATCAAAAAAGAAATATATGTAATTATGTTTAAACTGACATTTAACACAGAAATGATTCTGATCAGGGATTAGTAATCTCACTATCCCCACCCTCACTCACCTACTGACACCTTATTTTGCAGTGATCCAATATTGGGACATTTATTTATATCTGAATCACTATCTGTTCCCAAAGTCCACCTTGCATCTCTACAATTGCTCTGTCCTCTAAGAGCTGTATCAATTTGCCAGTCTCCTATTCATCCTTCTCTCAATTCCTAATCAGACTCACTAAAATACTTTGAGAGTCCACAATAGGTTTCTAGTTTTATGATAAACATTGGCTGGACACATATAAGAAGAACTGGGCAGCACTCAGCCTGTGAATAATCCTAACACTGTTGACTGAAGATTCTTGAGTTCTCCTTGTCAGTTATCTGCCTCCAAGACCTGAACCACACTGCATTTTGACCTTGCAGAACTTCAATAGAATGTTCTACACATGACTCAGAACTATTATTTTTTCTTTCTCTAGCATAATGCTCCTCATGAATTTTTCTACTCCTTATATTAAGAAGCCTCTACCAATGGTTCCAATGTCCCTTGTTCAAGCATGTCATTACCTTCTAGATTTGGCCTTGATTGATGTTGTGGGGTAAGAGACTTTAGAATAATCACACCATCCCAAAACATGCCACTTTAGCATGAGGATTATTTTGAGCTGAAGCAAATTAGGACACGGCAGATGCAGGAGAAGCTCTCTGCTCTCCTCCTATCCACCTGAAAAGTGGACATGAATTTCCCTTTTGAAGGTGTCCCCTCTCTTGTACCAGGAACAATCATCATCACCGGATATGAAGATAACACTGAAATGAATCTGCATAAACAACACATTACAAAAGAACGCTTATGTTCCATTAGTTTTCCCATATATTTTCCTCCCCACAATTTACTGCTTCTAGAAGCCCAAAACGCTTTCCTTTGTTGAGCCATTTCTCTATAATTTATCACCCTTTGTTAAAATTGTATATAAGTCCCTGGGTCTAACTACTTCTTTAGGTCTTCACTTCTTTTCCGTGAAGGTTTCCCCTTTTCCATTAAAAAACAAAATTGCCTTTTCTCTTGTTAAGCTATTTTTTGTTCAGTTTAATTTGTAGCTCACTGACCAAAACATAACAGGTGGAGGAAAAGTTGTGTTCCTCCCCAACACCTGCCATAGGCCATCTTCTATGAGAAACTCCAATATCTTAGGAAATTGTGAATTTATGGAAGCCATATTGAAACTAATTTACAGCCTGCAACTTAAGGGGGAGATCTCATGTTCTCTTTTCCTCAGCACTAATCATAACTCACTCCAGATTTTGTTTTCCATAATTAATGTTACCCTCTCTCTTCCTTTGGACCATAAAAATTATTCCTTGCCTCACTGCTTGCTGATTCCCTATGTACAACTTTCACCCTTTAATTTTATCCTTTTCTTGTTAATTTCAATATCTAATAAAACAGTGCTCCATTATAAGTTTCCAGTAGCTGCAATTATCTAAATAGGTAATCTGAAAATTGCTTTAGCTAATAAGTGTAACATGACTAAAATTCATTTATTTTATAAAATCTGAGTTTTAATAGCTAAAATTCTTACACTTTGAGACTGAATGTCTCTATGATATGTACCAAGCAAATTAAAAATAAATACATTTTAAAAGCTGACCTTTTTTACCTTTGAAATTGCAAAAAGAAAAATTAACATAATCAAATGTGTTTTTAGGCACTCATAAAAGGATATAGAACTAGCCCATTTAAAGAAAAAGACATTTCTAGTGCAATATAATTTAAAAGCAAGTCATATTGCCACTAGTAGCCATGAGTAGCAGAGGTGGTAATATAACGATTTAACAAATCTTAACATTTTGCTATAAATGCTCCAGGGTTTTAAAGACAAACACCTTAAAGTTGTGTTGGAACCATATAGTCCTTTCAGCACCATTTCTCTCTGTTACTCCCTTGAGAAAGCAAAATGTTGATGTTTGTGTGTGTGATTTTCAAGATGTATTACTTAATTTTTATTTAGGCTTCTTATTTTGAGCTAATTTTAAACTTACAGAGAAGTTTCAAAAACAGTACAAAGAGTTCCCTTCTATCTCTCATGATAACATCTCACATAACCATCACAAAATTATCACAAAAGGATTACTAGGTTTTAAAAATATTACTATGTATATTTCTATCCAAAAATAATACATAGCATCGTTTAGCATATTTTTCAATCTCACATACCATATTACACTGTAATATCATTTGGCAATATTTTTATTGTGTTGTATTGTTGTAATCAAATTGTATTTGGTTAATGTGGATAGATATAACACTAGGGTTTGTTTTGTTGTTATTGTTATTTTACTGTTGTACAATATGCCATTGTTTTCTCTAAAAGTAGAATTGCATAAGTTTACTCTAAAAGTGGGAATTGCTTCATGGAAGAATGTATACTCTTCCAATTTTTCAAAATATTGCAAAATGGCTCTCTAAAGTGGTTGTACAAAATAGTCATTTTCAATAACATCTGAGAGTTCTGGTTTGGCCACATTGTCAAATCTTTAAAAAATTGCCAAATTTATGGGTGGAAAATAGCATCTCGTTTTCTGACTAGGAATTTTCTTGATGATTGGTGAGGATGAATATACTTTAATATAATGTTTCCTTTTCCAGGATTTGCCTCCTGACATAACAATCCCATATTTCTGTTAGTCTTTGTAATGGTACATTATAAACTGTAGTTTCAATCCTTTGTTGCTTTTAGGAAATACAAATACCTTCTGCTAGTGTTTGTCTGTTTTGCCTTTTAAAGTTCTTTATATCTTCTGCTGCAAAGAGTTTTTAAAATCAATGAGGTAAAATATACCAGACTTACACTTTTTGTGTCTAATTTTTGAAATATGTTCCTATCTGGAGTTCATAAATATATTCTTCTATATTTTGTTTGAAATTAAAAAATAGCACATTTACATGATCAATGTAGCTGAAACATTTTTTATTGGTAATAATTTATTTCTTTTATAAAAATTTTTTTATTGAAGTATAGTTGATTTACAATATTGTGTTTCAGGTGTACAACAGACCAATCCATTTCATATATATACATATATATATACAGCTATATATGCATATATATATATACATATATATACACATATTTACAGCTATACATGCAAATATATTTGCATACACTGTCTTCAGATTCTTCGTTTGTAAGGTTATTAAAACATATTGAGTACAGTTACCTATGCTATATAGTAGGTCCTTGCTCATTACCTATTTTATATATAGTAGTGTGTATAACTTAATCTCAACCTAATTTATCCCTCCCTCTCCCCTCTTTTCCCCCTTTAATAGCCATGTTTGTTTTCTAAATCTCTGAGTCTATTATTGTTTTTTAAATAAGTTCATTTGTATTATTATTATTTTTTAGATTCTGCATATAAGCAATGTCATATGATATTTGTCTTTCTCTAACTGACTTCATTTAGTATGACAATCTCCAGGTCCATGCACATTGCTGCAAATGGCATTATTTCCTTCTTTTTTATGTGTGAGTAATATTCCATTGTATATATCTACCATACCTCCTTTATCCATTCATCTGTCAATGGATATTTAGGTTGCTTCCATGTCTTGGCTATTGTAAACAGCACTGTACTGAACATTTGGTGCATGTATCCTTTTGAACCATCGTATTCTCTGGATATATGACCAGGAGTGGGATTGCTGGATCATATGGTAACTCTATTTTTAGTTTTCTAAGGAACCTTCATACTGTTCTCCATAGTGGCTGTATCAATTTACATGTCCACCAACAAGGTAGGAGGGTTCCCTTTCCTCCACACCCTCTCCAGCATTTATTGTTTGTAGATTTTTTCATGATGGCCATTCTGACTGGTGTGAGGTGATACCTCTTTGTAGTTTTGACTTGCATTTCTCTTGTAATTAGTGATGTTGAGCATCTTTTCACATGCTTGTTGGCCATCTTGGAGAGATGTCTATTTCGGTCCTCTGCCCATTTTTTGATTGGGTTGTTCGTTTTTTTGATATTGAGTTCCATGAGCTGTTTGTATATTTTGGAGATTAATCCCTTGTCAGTTGCTTCATTTACAAATATTTTCTCCCATTCTAAGGATTGTCTTTGTTTTGTTTATGGTTTTCTTTGCTGTGCAAAAGCTTTTAAGTTTATTAGGTCCCATTTGTTTATTTGTGTTTTTATTTTCATTACTCTAGGTTGTGGATCAAAAATGATCTTGCCATGATTTATGTCAGAGAGCGATTTTCCTATGTTTTCCTCTAAGAGTTTTATAGTATCTGGCCTAACATTTAGGTCTTTAATCCATTTTGAGTTTATTTTTGTGTACGGTGTTAGGGAGTGTTCTAATTTCATTCTTTTACATGTAGCTATCCAGTTTTCCCAGCACCACTTATTGAAGAGACTGTCTTTTCTCTGTTGTATATTCTTGTCTCCTATGTCATAGATTAGGTGGCCATGGGTGCATGTGTTTATCTCTGGACTTTCTACCCTGTTCCATTGATCTATATTTCTGTTTTTGTGTCAGTACCATACTGTTTTTTTGTGCCAGTACCATACTGGTTTGATTTCTGTACCTTTGTAGTATAGTCTGAAGTCATGGAGCCTGATTCCTCCAGCTCCATTCTTCTTTCTCAAGATTGCTTTGGCTATTAGGGGTCTTTTGTGTTTCCATACAAATTGTACATTTTTTTTTGTTCTAATTCTGTGAAAAATGTCTTTGGTAAAGATTGCATTGAATCTGTAGAATGCTTTGCATAGTATAGTCATTTTGATAATATTGATTCTTCCAATCCAAGAACATGGTATATTTCTCCATCTATTTGTGTCGTCTTCAATTTCTTTTATCAGTGTCTTATAGTTTTCGGAATACAGGTCTTTTGTATCCTTGGGTAGGTTTATTCCTAGGTACTTTTTTTTTTTTTTGATGCAATGGTAAATGGGATTGTTTCCTTAATCTCTCTTTCTGATCTTTTATTGTTAGTGTATAGGAATGCAAGAGTTTTCTGTGCATTAAGTTTTTATCCTAGAACTTTACCAAATTCATTGATGAACTCTTGTAGATTTCTGGTAGCATCTTTAGGGTTTTCTATGTATAAGTATCATGTCATCTGCAAACAGATAGTTTTACTTCTTTTTTTCCAATTTGGATTATTTTATATCTTTTTCTTCTCTGATATCTGTGGCTAAAACATCCAAAACTATGTTGAATAAAAGTGGCAAGAGTGGACATCCTTGTCTTGTTCCTGATTTTAGAGGAAGTGCTGTCAGCTTTTCACTATTGAGTGTGATGTTAGCTGTAAGTTTGTCATATATGTCCTTTATTATGTTGAGGTAGGTTCCCTCTATGCCCATTTTCTGGAGAGTTTTTACCATAAATTATGTTGAATTTTGTCAGATGCAGAATTTTTTCTGCATCTATTGAGATGATTATATGGTTTTTATTCTTCAATTTGTTAGTATAGTGTATCACATTGACTGATTTGCATATATTGAAGAATCCTTGCATCCCTGGGATAAATCCCACTTGATCAGGGTGTATGATCCTTTTAATGTGTTGTTGGATTCTGTTTGCTAGTATTTTCTTGAGAAGTTTTTTGTCTATGTTCATCAGTGATATTGACCTGTAATTTTCTTTTTTTTGTGATATCTGTGTCTGTTTTTGGTATCAGGGTGATAGTGGCCTCGTAGAATGAGCTTAGCAATGTTCCTTCCTCTGCAATTTTTGGAAGAGTTTCAGAAAGGTAGATGTTAAATCTTCTCTATATGTTTGATAGAATTCATCTGTGAAGCCATCTGGTCCTGGACTTTTGTTTTTTGGGAGTTTTTAAATTGCACTTTCAATTTCAATACTTGTGATTGGGCTGTTCATATTTTCTATTTCTTCCTGGTTCAGTCTTGGGTGTTTGCACCTTCTAGGAATTTGTCCATTTCTTCTAGGTTGTCCATTTTATTGGCTTATAGTTTCCTGTAGTAGTCTGTTATAATTCTTTGTATTTCTCTAGTGTCCATTATAACTTATCCTTTTTCACTTCTAATTTTATTGATTTGAGTCCTCTCACTTTTTTCTTGATGAATCAAGCTAAAGGTTTATCAATTTTATCTTTTCAGAAAACCAGCTTTTAGTTTCATTGATCTTTTCTATTGTTTTCTTCATCTCTAGTTCATTTATTTCTGCTCTGATCTTTATGGTTTCTTTCCTTCTACTAAGTTGGAGTTTTGTTTTTTCTTCTTTCTCTGGTTGGCTGAGCTGTAAGGTTAGGTTGTTTCTTTGAGATTTTTCTTGTTTCCCGAGGTAAGATTGTATTGCTATAAACTTCCCTCTTAGAACTCCTTTTGCTGCGTCCCATAGGTTTGGATCAACATGTTTTTGTTTTCATTTGTATCTCAGTATTTTCTGATTTCCACTTTGATTTCTTCAGTGACCCATTGTTTATTTAATAATGTATTCTTTAGCCTCCATGTGTTTGTGTTTTTTACAGTTTCCTTTTTTCCTGTAATTGATTTCTAATTTCAGAGGGTTTTGGTCAGGAAAGATGTTTGATATGATTTCAATTTTCTTAAATTTATTAAGGCTTGATTTGTGACCTAAGGTGTGAACTATCCTGGAGAATGTTTCATGTACACTTGAGAAGGAAGTGTATTCTGCTGCTTTCTGATGGAATGCCCTATAAATACCAGTTAAGTTTATTTGGTCTAATGTGTCCTTTAAGGTTTGTGTTTCCTTATTAATTTTCTGTCTGGATTATGTGTTCATTGGTGTAAGAGGGGTTTAAAGTTCCCCACTATTGCTGTGTTACTGTTGATTTCCCCTTTTGTGTCTGTTAGCATTTGTCTTATATATTGAGGTACTCCTATGTTGGGTGCATAAATATTTACAATTGTTATATCTTCTTCTTTTATTGATCCCTTGATCATTATGTACTGTCCTTCCTTGTCCCTTGTAACAGTCTTTATTTAAAAGTCTATTTTGTTTAATATGAGTATTGCCACTCCAGCTTTCTTTTGATTTCTATTTGCATGGAAATTCTTTTTCTGTAGCCTCACTTTTAATCTGTATGTTTCCCTAGGTCAGACGTGGGTCTCTTGTAGACTGCATATGTACAGGTTTTTTTTTTATATCCATTCAGCCAGTCTATGTCTTTTGGTTGGAGCATTTAATCCATTTACATTTAAGGTAATTATCAATATGTATGTTCCTATTTCCATTTTCTTAATTGTTTGGGTTTGTTCTTGTAGGTCTTTTTTCTTCTCTTCCTCTTTTGTTCTCTCCTCTTGTGTGTTTTCCACCTAGAAAAGTTCCTTTAGCATTTGTTGTAAAGCTGGTTTGGTGGTGTGGAATTCTCTTAGCTTTTGCTTTTCCGTAAAGCTCTTGATTTCTCCATCAAATCTGAATGAGAGCCTTGCTGGGTAGAGTATTCTTGGTTGTAGGTTTTTCCCTTTCACCCCTTTAAATATATCATGCCACTCCCTTCTGGCCTGCAGTGTTTCTGCTGCAAAAATCAGCTGATAACCTTATGGAGATTCCCTTGTATATTTTTTTCTGTTTTTCTCTTGTTGCTTTTAATATGTTTTCTTTGTATTAAATTTTTGTTAATTTGATTAATATGTGTCTTGGCTTATTCCTCCTTTGGTTTATCATATATGAGATTCTCTGTGTTTCCTGGACTTGGTTGACTATTTCCTTTCCCATGTTAGGGAAGTTTTTTTAGTATAATCTCTTCAAATGTTTTCTCAGGTCCTTTTTTTCCTCTTCTTCTTCTGGGGCCCCTATAATTTGAATGTTGGTGCATTTAATGTTCTCCCAGAAGTCTCTGAGACTGTCCTCATTTCTTTTCATTCTTTTTTCTTTATTCTGTTCTGTGGCAGTGATTTCCACCATTCTCTCTCTTCCAGCTCACTTATCCATTCTTCTGCCTTGGTTATTCTGCCATCGATTCCTTCTAGTGTGTTTTTCATTTCAGTTATTGCACTGTTCATCTCTGTTTGTTTGTTCTTTAGTTTTTCTAGGTCCTTGTTAAACATCTCTTGCATCTTCTCAATCCACGCCTCCATTCTTTTTGTGAGATCTTGGATCATCTTTACTATCATTATTCTGAATTCTTTTTCAGGTAGATTGCCTATCTCCTCTTCATTTAGTTGTTCTTGTAGGTTATCATCTTGCTCCTTTGTTTGCAGCAGATTTCCCTTTTGTCTCATTTTGTCTAACTTACTGTGTTTGTGGTGTCCTTTCTGCAGGCTGCAGGATCGTAGATCCTCTGGCTTCTGGTGTCTGCCCTGGGGTGCGTGAGTTGGATATTGAGTGAGGCCTCCCCTTTGCTCTGTGGTTGTCACCGCCCCTCTCAGGGGCAGGGTGTGCTCTGTGGTTGTTGAGGTAGAAGCCCTGAGATCTGTTTCTTAGCTGTGTTTCTGATCTGCGGTGTGAGATAGGTGGGATTGGAGCACTCCCACTTGGAGAGAAGCTTCTGAGTATTCCTCTTCTGGGGCTGTTCACCTGTGAGTATGCTCAGTTGTGTCCCCTTTCACCCATTGTGCAGGCTCACAAAGTACACTGTTGTTTGCACTCCTCTCAGTGCCACCATTTGCTGGCAAATGGCCTTCATGACTCTCAGGTATTGTTTTCACCAGGCCACCAGCACAGATCCATTGAGGTCAGGTCCCAGTACTGCAGTAGTCATGCATCTATACCCACTGTGGGATCTATGGAGGCAGCTCAGACTCTGGCCTCACCCAACCCTCAACTGTATGTGCACACAAAGCCCACAGCTGCTAAAGCCAGATCCGTATCAGCTGCAGGAGCACTTGTTGTCTGTTTGGACGTTCCTTAGGCAATGAATTTAGGAAGCCATCAGCAGAGGTGTAACTCCATGGTTTGTGTAGCTGTGAGGAGAGATTTCAGGCCTTCTTCCTTAGTTGCACAGCCCCTGGGGCTCAGCTGTGGTTTCAGCTCCACCTCTGCATGTGTTCCTCCCACCAGTTTCTGTTCCTGAGGCTGCCCTGGAGCACACGTGTCCACACAGGCCAGTGAAGGCATTCACAGACATGGTCAGCACAGCTGGAGGAGGCTTTGGCAGGGTGGTGCGTGGGCCACAGGATCGGCGCAGCCTGAGGAGTCTTTGGCAGGGGCGGTTCTCAGGCCCACCAGGACTGGTGTGACCTATGGAGGCTTTGGCAGGGGTAGCACTTGGGCCTGCCGGGGCCTGCATGGCTGGAGTAGGTTTTGGCTTGAGGGGCAGGCAAGCCTGCTGAGGCAGGAACCCCTGCTAGTGCCTGCAGAGGCAGGGACTGCCATATGGGGAAGGGAGTTTCAAAGGTGGCCCTGCCCCTTGCATGCCAGTCAACAATGCACCGTGCTTCTATGGTGGTCCAGGTTTCTCCCTCAATCTTTTCCAGTTGTGGAGCTCCTTAGTCCCGTCCTTTCAGGCTGTCTCTTCACAGCCAACATCTATCCTCTCCCTTGGTCTGCTCTCCAAACCCCACTTTCCAGCACCCAGCCCCCCCTCTACACCACAAGACACACGACTTGGGCTGGAGTGTGCAGGGCTGTAGCATGGACCATGCACATAGTTCTTACTCTGTCCTCTCAGAGACTGGTTGCTGCATTCCCCTCTGATCCCCCAAAGCTTCCTCTCTATCCCAGATGATCTCTCCACCATGAGGTGGCTTTCCTGAGTGTGGGCAACTCTCCTCTCCTTCAGCTCCTCTGCCCAAGGTGCTGGTCTCATCCTGTTTCCTCTTTTCTTTTTTTCTTTCTTTCATCCTCGCTGGTTGCATGGGCATTTTTCTTGTCCTTTTAGGTGTCCAAGGACCTCCACTAGTGTTCAGTAGGTGCCCTGTGAGAATTGTTTCATTTGTAGATATATTTTTGTTGTACCTGTGAGGAGAGGCAAACTCCAAGTCCTATTTTATCATCTTGACTCCTCCCCCTGATCAATTTTCTTTTTTTATATACATTTATTTATTTTTGGCTGTGTTGGGTCTTTGTTGCTGCACCTGGGCTTACTCTAGTTGCAGCAAGTGGGGGCTACTCTTTGTTGCAGTGTACATGCTTCTCTTTGCAGTGGCTGGATGGAATCCAGGCCATGGAATGTTTTATACATATCAATTAAGTCCATCTGGTCTAATGTGTCATTTAAGACCTGTGTTTCCTTATTGATTTTCTGTCTGCATGATCTGTCCGTTGATGTAAGTGAGGTGTCAAAGTCCCACACTGTTATTGTTGATTTTTCCTTTAAGGCTGTTAGCATTTTATGTATTGAGGTTTTCCTCAATATGTACCCTCAATGAGGGTACATATATATTAATATTTACAATATTATATCTTCTTCTTGGATTGATCACTTGATCATTATGTATTGTCTTTCTTTGTCTTTTGTAACAGTCTTTATTTTAAAGTCTATTTTGTCTGATATGAGAATTGCTACTCCAGCTTTCCTTTGATTTCCATTTGCATGGAATACCATTTTCTGTACCCTCACTTTCAGTCTGTATGTCTCTAGATCTGATGCAGGTCTCTTGTAGACAGCATATATATGGGTCTTATTTGTGTATCCATTCTGTCAGTCTATGTCTTTTGGTTGAAGCATTTAATCCTTTTACATTTAAGGTAATTATCTATTTTATATGTTCTTATTGCCATTTTGTTAATTGTTTTATATTTGTTTGTGTAGATCTTTTTTTCTTGCTTTTCTCTTTTGTTCTCTTGTGATTTGATGACTATCTTTAGTGTTGTGTTTGGATTCCTTTTCATTTTAGTGCGTACATCTATGATAGATATTTTGTTTGCAGTTACCATGAGGTTTTGGTATAGCGGTCTACATGTATACATGACTGTTTTAAGTTGCAGACCTCTTAATTTCAAATATCCTTCATTCATAATCTCCTCCTCTTATGATTACTGGTTTTGATATCATATTTGTATGTAGATGATATTCTACCTTTACTATATGTTTGCCTTTACTGGTGAGCTTTCCCATTAATTGTCTTGTTTCTACTTCCAGCATTTTCTGCTTAGAGAAGTTCTTTTAGCAGTTGTTGTAAAGCTGGTTTGGTGGTGATGAGCTCTTTTAGCTTTTGCTTATCTATAAAGCTTTTGATTTATCCACTGAAGTTGAACGAGAGCCTTGCTGCTGGATAGGGTGTTCTTGGTTGTAGGTTATTCCCTTTCATCACTTTAAATATATGGTGCCACTCCCCTGTGGCCTGCAAAATTTCAGCTGAAAAATCAGCTGATAACCTTATGTGAATTCCCTTGTATATTATTTTTTGCTTTTCCCTTGTTGCTTTTAATATTTTCTCTTTGTCTTTAATTTTTGTCAATTTGATTAATGTGTTTCTTGACATGTTCCTGCTTGTGTTTATCCTGTATGGGACTCTGTGCTTTTCCTGGACTTGGGTGATTGTTTCATTTCCCATGTTAGGGAAGTTTTCAGCTATTATTTCTTCAAATATTCTCAGGCTCTTTCTCTCTCTTCTCCTTTTAGGACCCCTATAATGCAAATGTTAGTGTGTTTGATATTGTCCCAGAGGTCTCTTAAACTGCCCTTATTTTTTTCATTCTTTTTCTTTATTCCATTCCATGGCAGTGATTTCCACCATTATGTCTTCAGCCCACTGATTCATTCTTCTGCCTCATTTAGTCTGCTATTGATTTGTTCTACTATATTTTTAATTTCAGTTATTGTATTCTTCAACCCTGTTTGGTTGCTCTTTATATTTTCTGACTCGTTGCTAAAATCTTTTTATAGCTTCTTGCTCTGTGCATTCATTCTTTCCCTGAGTTCTTGGATCACCTTTACAATAATTATTTTGTACTCTTTCTGAGGTAGATTGCCTATCTCCACTTCACTTAGTTGTTCTTGTGTTTTATCTTGTTCTTTCATCTGCAACATATTCCTTTGTCATCTCATTTTGTTCACATTTCTATTTGTATTTTCATGTATGTGGTAGTTTAGCTACATTTCTCAACCTTGGAGAAGTGGCCCTCTGTAGGGGATACTTTATGTGTCCCAGCATTACACTACCCTTCATCACTCAAGGGCCAAAGACCAGCTGTTTTCCCAGAATAGGTTCTGACTTGTGTTTATGGACTCAGCTTGGCAGGCTGCAGTTTGGTGGTTTTCTAGCTTCTGGTGTCTTTTCCCTGGTGAGTGAGGCTGGTCTAAAGGCTTGTTCAGGCTTCCTGGTGGGAGAGTCTGGTGGCTGCCCACTAGTGTTTGGAGCTAGGTGTTGTCCCACTGGTGGGCAGGGATGTCAAGTGGTGTGTCTAAAGGTGGTTGTGGGCTAAGGAAGTCTTTAGGCAGCCTGTCTTCTGATGGTTGCAGCTGGGTTCCCACCCTGTTGGTTGTTTGGCCTGAGGCGTCCCAGCACTGGAGCTTACAGGCTGTTGGGTGGGGCCAGGTCTTGGGGCCAAAGACCCAAAGTGTCTGCCTGAAGCCAGAGTGCACGTAGGTCTCTGTTACGTCTGCCACCACCTTTTATGACCCTGGAGAGAGCTACAGCCATCTGCCACCTCCCCAGGGACACTCTAAGACTAGCAGGTAGGTCTGGCCCACGTTCTTCTGGAGTCACTGCTTCTGCCCATGGTCCCAGTGCCTGCAAGACCTATGTGCACCCTCCAAGAGTGAAGTCTCTGTTTCCCTCAGTCCTGTGAAGTTCCTGAAATCAAGCCCTGCTAGCCTTCAAAGCCAAATGCTCTGTGGACTCCTCCTCCCAATGCTGGACCCCTAGGCTGGGGCAACTGGTGTGGGGCTCAGAGCTTTCACTTCTGTGAGAGAACTTCTGCAATATAATCAATCTCCAGTTTGTGCATTGCTAATCTGGGCAGTATGGGATTTGAGTATATTGTGAGTGTGCCCCTCCTACCATGGTTTCTTCTTCATGTCTTTGAATGAGGAATATCTTTCTTTTTTTGGTAGATTCCAGTCTTCTTTATCGATGGCTGTTCAGCAGTTAGTTGTGATTTTGGTGTGTTTGTGAGAGGAGGTGAGCTCACGGTCCTTTTACTTCACCATCTTTCTCAACTGAAACTTATTTTTGAGTACAGTATAAGCTAGAGATAGAATTTTACTTATTTCTTGCATGCAAATTTTACTAGCAAAATTTATTAAATGCAGTTTATTATTTTTCAACTGATTTGTAATATCAAGTTGGTAACAAAAACATTTACAAGACATGTATGTGTGGATCTGCCTTAAGCCCTCTTTTCTGTTCCATTTAACTATTCTTTTAATAATGTCACATTGTTTTCATTATTATAACTTTATAAGTGAAATTCTTGTCAAGGAGAGACTACAAATTTATATTTTTTCAAAATTGCCTTAGGTGTTGTTGGAATTTTGCTGTTCCATGTATGCTTTAGGATCAGCATATGAAGTTGCATGAAAAAAGTTACTTGGGCATTTTGAATTGCATTAAACTTACAGATAATTTGGGGCAAATTTCCATAGTTATGGAAATCAAATTTTCCCATCATGAAAATTACATTTTCTCCCTTTATTTAAAGTCATTCTTTATGTCCACTAATATTTTATAGTTTTCTCTATTACAATCTTGTGCATCCTTTGTTTTTATTTCAAGTTTGAGAAGTTTTGCTTAATTACATGTTTTAACTGGTTATTGAATGTAAGGAAAGCATTTGACCTTATTTTAAGCCATGTTGTTTTTTTAAATGATAAACTGCTCTGATTGGGTAAAACATCAGAATGAGTCCTATGGAATAAAGATATTAATCTGTAAAACTGAAACATATATACCAAGTCATAATGTAAAACACAAATTTTACTACTTAATGTGTATTTATTTACTACTTAATGTGTATTACGGTCAAGTTTGAAGTCATTATTTTAAGGTTTTTTTGTTTTTTAGTGAGAATATATTGATGTACTCTTACTGATTTTGTATGTCTGGAACAATCTATATTTCCATTCATTTTGAATAACAGTTTAGTCAGTTATAAGATTATATATTTCCTTAGAAGTGTGAACATATTTCTAATGCTGCTGGTGAGATGCTTGCTTAAATTCAATTATTGTTACTCTGTAGATAATCTCTCTATTCCTTCTGGTATCATTTTAAGGTTTTCCCTTTTTTTATGATTCTCTGAAATTTTACTTTGATGGCTGATTTAATTTTATGATTCTTTCCAGTACTCAGAATTCATTTTCAATTTAAGGACCCATTTATTTCCTCTTTTGTAGTAAACTCCATTATTGTTTCTTGGATGATATTTTTCTTTCCTTCCCTCTCTTTGTCATTTGTTGACCTCTACTAGCTATAATCATGTTGAACCTACCAACTTACCTTCCAAGTTTCACAACTGCTCTCATTTTTTTCTGTAATTTACATATTAATTCCTCACTAATTATCATACCATTGGTTCATTTTCACTTTGACTAGTCCAACATAAACTTTATCAATTGAGTAAACTTTATCAATTGAGATTTCTTTTTAATTTTTATTATACTGACCATATTTTTCAGTTCTAAGATTTTTAGTTGTTTTCATTTTAATTATCTTTTTCTTATATAATTTTAGCCTCTGGTTTCACCATTTCTTGTACTTCTTATAAACGTGTATTCCTTTTCCTCTCTGATGAACTCCCCCAAAAGTTATAAGTCTCCTTCTAATTGTTCTATTATTTGTTTTCACTCATCTGCTGGTTGGTGCACTTTTTTTTTTAGCTGTATTTCTTTAAAATCCATCTATTGTGGAATTTGAATGTGCAGGCTCTCCTTAAGTAATTTTTAAACCTCTCTTCTAGCACTCATTCCTTGTAGTTTGTTGGTTCAGTTGCCTTCACCTGGCCCCTGGGCCTTAAGCAGCAGCCCTGTCTATCATAATTCACTTGGATTTTTGCTCCACAGGGCCTATGAGAACTTGAAAAGCTATCAACCTGTAAAAGACTGATGTTAGTGTTGGTCACAGGATTGTTTCTGTATTCTCTAAGCCTCTACAGCAAAAATGTCACATAGGACATTGGTATGTGAAGGAGATGGCACAGCTTTAATTCAGCCTTATTTTCATATGTGGCAGCCTCACCTCAGTCCCTGGTTCAAGCAGGCTTTAAACTTGCTCCTGTTCCTCTGTAGGATCCATATTCTAGGGCTCAGAAGTCTGATGTTTCAGTCATGCTAAGTGCATTGTATTTCTGTTCTGTTTATTTTTCGAGGAAAATCTTATCTTGTTTTTTGAAATTATGTATCTCTTCTTAGTTTTTATTTTTTGTAATTATCATCAGTCATGCTACGTTTTTAAAGCCAGAGATAACCTTGGTGTTATTTTTAATATCATGTTGACTAACAGTCTTGACTCTTCACATATGAAAAGGGAAACACGGCATTTTCCCTTTGCCATACTTTGAGTTCCCAGAGGTTAAAAAAGTAGACCTTTCATCTTTATTTGCCACAACCTAATAATCTATGGCATATGGTAAGCATGTAATACACATTTAAGTGTATTTAGTGGCTCTTCATCTCATCTTTTATACCTGAGAGCAAAATATTCATTCTACATGAATTGAAAGATAAAGGAGAGAGACTTCATCCTATCCTTTCCCCATATTCAGATATATAAAGGATCTAAACCTAAATCTGATTTGTAAAAGTATTTAGAACTCTCTTCTATCTTTAAATACTTAATCACATGTCAGTGAATTTACTTTTTTCATAACTAACTGGTAAAAGATGTATCAAAATAGAATATCAAAGGGGTTCTGAATTAAGATGACAGAGTACGAAGAGCCTGAGTTCATCTCCTCCCACAGAAACACCAAAACTACAACTACAGGTGGAACAACCATTTCTGAGAACAACCTGAACACTAGCAGAATAGATTTTCTACAACTATGCATATAAAGAAATGGTTACATCAAGACAAGAAGGAAGAGCAGAATGGTGTTCTAATCAGAACCGACACAACTAGTACAGTGGCACACAAGCAAGGAGGAATATCACAGCTGCAGAGGTGCTCCCTGAGGAGCAAGGGTTCAAAGCATCACATTGGGCTCCCCATCCCAGGGGACTTGCACTGGAAAGAAGAGCCCCATCTTTGAAAATCAGTGAGGACTATGTCCAAGAGAGCTGGAGGCCTGTGGGAAACCAAGACTCTGCTTTTGAAGAGCTCGTGCACAAACTCACTCCAAGTTCCAGTGCAGAGGCAGTAGCTTGAAAAGCACCTGGGTCATGAGATTCATTGACTGATTTTAGGGCATGTGCCATGATTTTAGGGCATGTGCCAGAGTGGCAGGAATCTGTTGGAACTTTCTCCAGGTACAGAAGTGCTGAAAGGCAACATGTTTTTAAACTCTCCTTCTACCTAGCTGACCTAGTGCTGGGAGGCACCATTTCTGTCATTATCCATCAACCCAGCTAACACTGGGCACCCTGTCCCAGTGTTCCCAAGGACCTGCCCTGCCCAACTCACCTACTTTGGCCAGTTCATCCAAAGTGGCTCCTTCTCTGCCCAACCTGGCAAGCTGCCTTGGATGACAATGGTGTCCCTCCAAAGCAGCAACCACTTTGGGGAGTCAGCTCCACCTATCAGGGTGCCCACAACAGTTAGAGGTTACAGCCAGCTGGCCTGGGGGCTAACCCCACCCCCAGTGCACCTGCAGCAGTCACAGCCCAACCACCCACAGGAAAGTACACACTGCTGTGGACTACCTGACTCTAGTGACCACAGGGGATTGTGCCTCTGGGCCCAACAGGACACTTTCTACATAAGGCCACTCTTTCAAGACTAGGAGACATAGCTGATTATTCTAAGTACCTAAACAAACACAGACTTAGGCACAATGAGGAGACAAAGGAATACATTTCAAATTAAAAAACCCCCAAAACCTCAGAAAAGAAGCTAAATAAAACATAGCTAGATAAGCAATTTATATGATAAAAAGCTCAAATAGGCTCACCAAACTTGGGAGACAAGTGAATGAACTCAGCTAGCTCTTCCACAAAGAGAAAATATTAAAAAAAGAACCACTTGGAACCAAAGGATACAATAACCAAAATAAAAAATAGGGGGAAGGATCAGCAATCTGGAAGACAGGTTAGTGGAAATCACCCAATTGGAAGAGCAAGAAGAATGAATAATTAGTATAGTTTAAGAGACCTCTGGAACAATACAGTGCAAACTAAGATTTGCATTATAGGGATTCAAGAAAGATAAACAGAAAGGAATAGAAAAACTTTTTGAAGAAATAATGACTGAAAACTTCCCTTACCTGGCAAAGGAAAGAGACATCCAAGTCCAGGAAGCACAGAAAGTGCCAAACAAGATGAACCCAAAGAGACCCACACTGAGAAATGTTATAATTAAAAATGTCAAAAGTTAGAGAATCTTAAAATCAGCAAGAGAAAAATAAGTTACACACAAGGAAACCCACAAAGACTATCCAGTGACTTTGCAGCAGAAACCTCACAGGCCAGAAGGAACTGGCTTGATATATTCAAAGTGCTGGAAGAAAAAACTTACAATCAAGAATACTCTGTCTGGTGAGGTTATCATTCAGAACTAAAGAAAGGAGAGATACAGAGTTTCCCAGACAAGCAAAAACTAAAGGAGTTCATCACCACTCAACTGGCCTTATAAGAAATGCTAAAGGGGCATCATGAAATAGAAAAGAAAAAGCCACCATTAAAAACAAGAAAAATATGAAAAAAAATCCCACTGGTAAAGGCAAACATGTAGTAAAGGTAGTGGATCAACCACTTCTAGAGCTAGTATGAAGGTTAAAAGACAAAAGTAGTAAAATTATCTACCTCTAAAATAATTACATAAGCAATACACAAATAAAAAGATGTAAAATATGACACAAAATACACAAATTGTGAACAGGGGCAGTAAAAATGTAGTGCTTTTAGAATGTGCTCAAACTTATGCAACCATCAACTTAAATAACATATATGTAGGTTGTTATATATGAACCATATGGTAACCACAAACCAAACATCTATAATACATTCACAAAAAATAGAGAAAGGAATATAAACAATAACACTAAAGAAAGTCAACAAATCACAAAGGAGGAGAATGAGAGAAGAACAGAATAACTATAAAACAACCAGAAAATGATTAACAAAATGGCAATAAACATAGCTATCAATAATCACTTTAAATGTAAATAGACAACATGCTCCAATCAAAAGACAGGGTTGCTGAATGGATGAAGAAACACAACCCGTATAGATGCTGCCTACTAGAGACTCATTTCATATCTGAAGACACACACAGACTGGAAAGTGAAGGGATGGAAAAAGATATTCCATGCAAATGGAAACAAACAAAAGCTGGGATAGCAATATTTATATCAGATAAAAAATAGACTTTTAAACAAAGACCATAACAAGGGACAAAGGAGGGCATCACATAATGATAAAGGGATTAATCAAACAAGAGGCTATAACATTTGTTAATATCTATGCACCCAACATAAGAGCACCTAAATACATAAAGCAAATCACAAACATAAAGAAAAAATTGACAGTAACACAGTAATGCTAGGGAACTTTAACACAACCACTTACATCAATGGATAGAAGAAATCAATAAGGAAACATTGACTTAAATGACACATTAGACCAGATGGACCTAATAGATAACTAGACAAAATTCCACCCCCAAACAGCAAAATACACATTGTTTTCAAGTGCACATGGAATATTCTCCAGGACAGATCACATGTTAGGCCACAAAACAAATCTCAATAAATGAAGAAGACTGAATTCATATCAAGCATTTTTTTCTGATCGAAGTGTTATGAAACAAGAAAACATTTACAAGAAGAAAGCTGTTAAAAAACAAATGTGGAGGCTAAACAACATGCTTCTAAACAACCAATGGGCCATTGAAGAAATTAAAGAGAAAATAGAAAAATACCTTTGGACAAATAAAAACAAAAAATCCAAAATTTACAGGATGCAGCAAAAGCAGTTCTAAGAGGGAATTTTATAGCAATACAGGCCTTCATCAAGAACCAAGAAAAATCGCAAACAATCTAGCCTTACAACTGACACCACAGAAATACAAAGGATAGTAAGAGATTACTACAAAAAATTGTACACCAACTAATTGAACAAATTAGAAGAAATGGATAAATTCTTAGAAATATACAATTTTCCAAGGAAATAGAAAATCTCAGCAGACCAATTGCTGGCAATGAAATTGACTCAGTAAAAAAGCAAATAAACAAAAAACCAAAAAAAAAAATCCCAACAAACAAAAGTGTAGGACCAGATAGCTTCACAGGTGAATTCTACCAAACCTTTAAAGAAGAGTTAATACCTCTCCTTCTCAAACTATCCCAAACAACTGAGGAGGAAAGAACAATTCCAAACTCATTCTATGAAGCCAACATTACTGATACAAAAACCAGATAAAAACAGTACAGTAAAAAAAAGTTACAGGCCAATATCCCTGATGAATGTAAGCAGTACACTGTTTGACACTGGTCTTAGCAGTATTTTTTTGCATCTATCTCTTCAGGCAAGGGCAACAAAAGTAAAATGTGACTATATCAAATTAATAAGCTTTTGTACAGTGAAGGAAACTATCAACCAAAGAGAAAGACAAACTGCTGAACAGAAATATGTATATACTTTGGTTAAATTGTTTTCAGTTTAATTTACCATGATATATATAGGATCTGTAACTCAGCAAAAACCTCCCTCGGCATCTCTTAAATGTCATCAAACATAACATAGCCAGAGTTATCTTCATAAAACAAAAGTCCTATTATATACTTACCTTAGAACACTCCATTGTTTTCCCTTCATCTACTGAAAAAAATCATAACTCCTTATCTTGAATATTAGTATCTCAGTGTTCACTGTGCCATTTTCACAATAACCAAAGGTAGAAACAACTCATGTCCATAAACAGATGAATGGATAAATAAAATGTGGTATATACATACAATAAAATATTATTCAGCCATAAAGAGGGGAATGAACTTCTGACACCTGCTACAATATGGATTAACCTTCAAAACATTATACTGAGTGAATTATGCCACACACAACAAAGCATATATATGTATGATTCCACTTATATGAAATATATACAATAGCCAAATTCATAGAGGAAGAAAATAGATGAAAGATTACCAGAGAATACAGGGAAGGGGAATGGGGAGTAATTGCTTAAACAAGGTTTCTGTTTAAAGAGAGAAAAATGTTTTGGAGGCACTTCCCTGTGGCACAGTGGTTAAGAATCCACCTGCCAATGCAGGGGACATGGGTTTGAGCCTTGGTCCGGGAAGATCCCACATGCTGCAGAGCAACTAAGCCCATGTGCCACAACTACTGAGCCTGAGGTCTAGAGCCTATGAGCCACAACTACTGAAGCCTGCATGCCTAGAGCCCATGCTCCACAACAAGAGAAGCCACCGCAATGAGAAGCCCATACACCACAATGAGGAGTAGCCCCCACTTCTGCAACTAGAGAAAGCCTGTGTGCAGCAACGAAGACCCAATGGAGCCAATAAATAGATTTATTTTAAAAGTTTTAGAAATAGATGGTGATGATTGCACAATATCATGAGTGTAATTGATGTCACTGAATTGTACAATTAAAAGTTGAAATGGCAAGTTATGTTTTATATATTTTTACCTAATTTTAAAACTTAATAATGTAATTATTAATAATGTAATATACTAATAAAGTAGCACACCCAAAATTATTGAACTGTACACTTTTAATGAAGGAGTTTTATGGTATGTACATTATATCTCAATGAAACTTTTTTTTCTTTAGTACTTCTTATCTTGGCAGACCAAATCCTTCAATATTGGACTTCTCTCTAGGACTCAATAACCTCATCTCACACCATTCATGCCATGAAACCCATGTTCTAATCATACCAAATGATGTGTCACTCCTTGTCTACCCTGTGCCTTTTCATGTCTTTAAAATTTTCTGAGCCTTTAGTCTAGAAGAGTAGTTTGTAATCTTTTTTGTTCTGAGGACTTTTACAGTCTTAAAAAGTATTGAAGACTCCAGCAAAAGTTTTGTGTATGTGAATTATGTCTATAGCTATTGTGTTAGAAATTTAAACTAAAAAATTTGTTTTGATATGTATTAATATATTTTAACAAACAAAAATGAATTGACTGCATATTAATATAAATAACATCTACAAAAATAGCTGTATTTTTTAAAATGAGGAGACAGCATTATTTTATCATTTTATAAATTTGTTTACTGTCTGGATTAGTAGAAGACAGCTGGATTCTCACATCTACTTTGACTAATCTGTTGTGTTGTTTTACTTGAAATTTGTGAAGAAAATCCAGCTTTACACAGCAGTGAAGTTGGAAAAGGAAGAAGGGTTTTAACAGCCTTTTCAGATAATTCTGGATATGATTTTATGCTACAACAACACAAGTGATAGTTACTTAAAGGTTAGCTTCAGTGTGGAATCAGAAACCATAGTGATGAACTTTTCCTATTCTATTACATTAAAATTCTTTGGTCTATCTTATACTCTGAATGGATCATTTACCCAGGCATGATTTTATCACGTCATTTGGAAAATATTGGTTCCCTGAGTTATGCATATCCTCCAAATGCTAACAATTTCAGCATGCAACACCCCCCCACCCCAAATCACTAGTAATATCACTACCCGTCTCATCAGAAAAACCTTTAAGTATTGGGAAGCTATCAAGCTAACTGTGGTGGATACAAGTCTTGAACATTTTAATTTTTACTTGAAATCTTGATTTTTATTATTTGCAATAAATAACATAGGTCATTTTCCTTGGAGTGACAGACTCATTGTATTTAGTCTGCCATACACCCAGGTTTGAATAACCATAGTTTATCTGTTCCTCATTCTTTTAAGTAAAAAATGATATTCCTTAAAAAAAGCATAAACTCAAATGTCAGAAATACATGGTATCCTTCAGGCAACTATACTTCAGAATGCATCAGAGTTCCTTATATGTATTTTATAATATTACACAGCATATTAAAGAGATGTGTATTGAAGGATCAATATTTAATAAAATTAATTATTTTACTTTTTCTTCAAGGACATTCTTAAGTGAAACTGGCTCTTTTTTTTTTTTCCTGCTATTAAGTGGCAGTGAAAAATACAATGACTACTAGTACTGTTTGGTGCCACTGTATTGATTAGTGCTAAGGTACCAGCAATTTAGCCACAATGGCTTTTGCACCATTGGTGCAAATGTCAACACAGTGGAAAGGCAAATAAATATCTAGTATTATTATGAAAATAATTTTGATCTCTTAGAGTCCTTGAACATGTATTAGGAGACCTTAGGAACCACATTTGGGGACCATTGGTCTAAAATTCTTCCTCCTCTTCTCCACCTGGCTCAACAGACAGACTCCTATTGATCCCTTACATTTCCTCAACTCATCTCAGTGGCATCCTCTACGCTTCCCCAGAAAGATTATTTATTATCTAGGCCTTCAGTATATTATAGATTCTAGTGAATTTCAATGTCCGTTTACACGTAGTTTTCTTCTTAAACTATGGCTTCTAAAGGTCTATGGACTCATATTCACCTTTATACCCAGGGTACCTGACAAAGAATCTGGAGCACAGAAAATGAATAAGTTAGTTAATAGATTACAGATGCAACATAAGCACTTCCAACTCTGAATTGTGTCAGTCTAGGAAAATGGAGGGAGGACCATAGAGAATTATAATGTAAACTTCATAGGGATATACCCAAAGAATCAGTAAGTCTCGAGTGTCTCAACTCTATGATCAGTACAGTTATAGTTGCATCTTCATATATATACACACACACAGGGAAGCCAAAATGGCATGTGCTGGAATATACAAATTGTTATGAAATTATCAACAAGTATAGTAACCTAGAGAATAAAGAAACAAGAATGTGTATTTGTATATGCTTGAAAGTACACACTTGAACAGATTTGAAAAGGCTGTCAGGTTTGAATAGGCAAAAAGGATTGTGAGGATATTAAGTATTGAAAGAACAAAATAAACTGTGACAGGCTTAGCAAGGGATGGCAATGTACAATAGGGAGTTTGATGTGTTTTTCACATGAGTAAGCATATGAATAGATGCTGGATCTCGCTAGTTATCAGGTAAATGTATATTAATATAAGTTGACTTTTTACATATTAGTCATAAGCTAATAAAAATTATAAAATCATTGTCAAAAGTGTGGGAAAATGGATCTTTTTATAAACAGTTAATAAAAACATAAATTGATATGGTCTTTTTGGAGAAATTTGACCAGTTCTAAAAAATAAATAAATAAAACAATGATTTTTGCAGTTCTATTTCTAGAATTCTATGCTAAGGAAATATTCACGTATGTGAAAAAACATATTTATGTGCACAAATGTTCACTGTGACATTGTAGGTAGTGATAAGACACAAAAAACAACCTAAATGATTGTCGGTGAGAAAATGGTTAAATAAATTAGTTTGCTCTTAGTATAGGATAGATACAGGCTTTCAAAAGAATAAGATAGAGCCTTATCTTAAATAGCCTTAAAAGCTTTTTAAGATATATTGTAAGTGAAAAAAAGCAGGTGAATATTGTATCATTACAGTTTTGTAATTACAAATGATACACATACCTAAAGAAAATTCTGGAGGCATGACAGCTGTCACTTACAAGTAAATGGAATTGATGTTGCTGGGATGAGGCAGAAACTTCAGTTAAAAATCCATATTACTTGAAATTTTATACTTTATGTATTATTTTGCAATTTAAAGAGATTGACCTCAGTATATTGAAATTGGAAAAGTGAGGAATATATGGAAATCACATAGAGATAGAGAAGAGAGAGATGCTGAATGAGGAATATGAAGATTGTCCCTGTAAAAGTTGGATGACAGGAAAGAGGTTTCTCTAAATTATAATATGTAGATAATTCACATAATATTATGTTTGAGTCCTGTAAAATATTAAAAGTATTGTCCTGTAGAATATTAAAATATTTTTAAAATATTAGATTATTTCTTTAATAACATTTTCTCATCAAGACTGTCATATATATGCACACAAAAAATCTGATACTTGAGAAAATAAAATTCACTGAATATAGTTAGGTAGATATTCTTAAAGATATAATTTCACCCACTGGAAGAAAATAAAATTAGTAAGTTTTATACTGAAAAATTATTTTCCATGGATTTTAATACACTTATTAATAAGAAACATTATAGAGGAATATCTTGAATGTTCCATGATTAGAAGCTAATAATCATAATATTCACACTGTACATGCTAGCAGTTAATTACTTCTTTGACTTTTGGGGGTTTGGATGCTATAGTTTCACTCATTCTTGAATATAAACTCTAGGAAAATATAATTGCTACATGCAATTACCACTCTAATTTCTCTACTACTCCAAATGATACTCATTTCCACCAAACTGTTTAAAAATAAATTGTTGTACTTACTTTCAACAATTACTTGTCTGTCTTCCCAGTTATCTTTAATAAGCTGTATATTTCCAAAGTGTGCATCGCTGTAGAAGATTCGGTTGGTACCTTTTCTTCTTTGATTATAGTCAAAAGCCAAAGCTATGACATTCTTGAAATAATGTGGATTTTCATATGGCCTTATTGGTGAATTTAAATTGGTTTCATCAGAAAGATGTATACTTTTTAATATTGTTCTCCCTGAATACAGCAAATAGCCTTCATGCCTTAAGCAAGTAACTCCATCCTCTGCCAGATATCCATGGGCACAAGCACAAGTTCTCTGGGAATTTCCTCGATAAAGACAGAGTTGCTGACATCCCCCATTGTCCTTGGCACAAACATTGGTCCCTAGGGAGAAGAAGAAGCAGATACACACATGTATGTCTGTGTTTTTTCTTTTGTTTTCCAGATAGTTTTTTCTTAGAAAAATATTAAAAATTTAATGTTGAATATTCTGGGTTATTTTATGCTTAATTTTTAGACTGGTCAGTATAAATCCAAACACTATAAAGTACTGCTAATTTTAATCACTTCAGTTTAAAACCTGGGATTTTTTTATTTCAAAGATCACATTCTTCTGCTCCCCTGACCATCCAAAGAGAAGCATAAAAAATTTCCCTTAATCAGCCAGTTAAGTGCATAACTCTTTTGAAACTTGATACTGAGATTACAATAAGTTGTATATATTGTAATCTTTGGTACAAGTACCTGATTCACTCAAAACATGAACTGCATTCACCAAAAGAAATATGCAGTACCTTAAACGAAGGTCTATGAAGTATATAAGATATCAAAGAAATTTATGGCTCCAATGTGCCTACCTTCCTAAGTATATTGGGCATAAGTTTTTCACTCCAGTTTTGAGTGAAGATGTAACATGATATTAAGATTTCTACATCACACTAATTCTCCTCTATGAATCCATCATCCTCTCCAAAATTATTATACCTTCCTTTGATGTCAAGAAAATTAATTATAATTTACTCTAATGGACATTTAAAATGAACATTATCTTAATGGAAGTGATATTAAAAAAAATCCAAATCATGTCATATCAGTTTCAAAACACATATTTTAAAGAAATGATGACTCTGGACTTATTTCACACTAATAGCAACCTTCTGGAGCCATCATCACTTTATGTATTAAAATATAATCTGACGTGAAAACAACCTTTTGGGCCAAGTAATGTGGCATATTTAGTTAGTTCTAAATAAAGTGTGTGACTATTAAAATATATATATATATATTATATATAATAAAAAAATTTTTGGCTGCTTTTTACTCTCTAATATCCTAATTGTGCTTTGTATACTTCATTGAATATGTATATTTATCAAGTGTTCTATATTACTTAGTCTAAACCTAAACTGAAGCCATACCAGGTATATAACATGTCCATATACATGCACTGTCCTAGGCAAAACTATCCATGAACTATTATATATTCATTTCATTAGGCTACTATATGATTTTTGTAGGAAATTAGATGTAAAAAAATAGGGTCTTGAGGTTTTGGACTCATATAAGAATTAATCCCTAACTTAAGTTTGATAAATAAAAGTCAAAAAAAATAAGAGAAAGAAATATCATAAAACGTATTTATCTTACAAGAGTGCTGACCTTTCTCTCTTACTCGGTTAAAGATTTTAACCTCCTTCAGGTTGACTCCAAGACCCGTTCTCATGGTTATGGTTTCTGTGGCATCATTCTTGTGGCCCCTTCTGATGGACCCGTTGGCATGTGCTCTGCCAAGAAATTGAACATATGTGATCAACAATCTTTAATCCAAATCAAGCCAGTTATTTAAGCTGAAGGTAACAGATGGCCCAGCAGTTGGGAAAGAAACCAACATTAGTCTGTGACATTGAAAGGGTTGAGCCTGGAATAGCAAGAGTGACTGCCTCTTCTGTGGAAATTACATGGTTTTGTGAGATCCTTTCTGTGACCCTGCTAAGGAATAGCTAATCCTACAAGAGTAAAGCAATTGGCACGAAAATAACATTTTGAGACTCAAATACTTATGAAAAAATAAATTACCTGTCAGACCAGTAGATGTAAGCCCCAAAGACTGCAACTGAAAACATATCCACATTGCTCCCTGACAGCACCATCTCACGATTCCCGCCAGTCTCAAGGTCAATTCTTTCTATCTTGTCTGTACGAGCATCACACCAATACAATTTATTTTCCTAAGGTTGATGATTGAAAAGTAATATTACAAGCTGTTTTTGATTGTTTTATAAAGAAAATAAGAGATAATAAAAGTAGACTAGTGCAAGTTGGCAGTTAATGCACTTTCAATACTTAAGAAATCCAACAGACCTCATAGTCAATGGAGATGCCATTTGGCCATGCTATTCCCATGCTTACAAGGACAACCTTCTCTGAGCCATCTAAACGAGCCTTTCCAATGGATGGCATCTGTCCCCATTCAGTCCAGAACAAGTAGCTGAAATTAAATTGTAGATAAATGCAGATAAACACAAAACTGCATATTATTAAAAACAACAGCAATACCATTCATACTAACAGAAAATAATACCATTTAAAAATCAATATATGTGTGTATTGTTTGCAATAAAATAATTTTTATTATAAAAAAATTAACCATTCATAGAAATCACAAGGAAGAATTTCCAAAATACCTTTTGTACATGCTGCTCCCTATCTGAAATGCTTTTTTTCAATCTACTTGCTTAATTCCTTCTGTTTTTTTAATATATCAAACATTTCCCTCAAGAAGCCTTCTGTGTTCTGATTATTGCACCATATACTCTGCTTCATAGCATGAATTAGAGTGGCAAATTTACACTTGTGTTTCTTTACAAAGTCACTTTTTATTAATATTTTTTGCTCCCATTAGACTTTAAGCTCAGTGAGGACAGTGATCTTTTTTCTTATTCACTATTATACCTACAGCACTAGGTAATTTATGAATGTATACATGAATGCATTATAACTTTCAATTCTGTCCACTTAGATTGCTAAATGGCTATTCAACTTTATAAATCATCTTGTGAAGGCATCTTAAAACATGAATTTCTACAAAGCAGACACTCTTATTTTAGTAATCTTTTAACGTAATGTGGAAGGACTGTGGAAGAAAATAAAATATAGAAGAAAGAAAATCCACAGTATGCTGAAATATAACATGTCAAAAAATGAAATGTTAAAAAACAGAAGGTACATAATTCATGTTTCTTTCACCTATTCATTCAATAAAAATAGTATTTATATTACAGTACAGAAATTCATGCTTTCAGGTAAATCAGATCTATTCTTTTGAAGTTATGCCCAGCGAAGTTTTATTCAGCTGTCAGATAACAGCACTGACTAAAGTTTAGAAAAATATGGCAATTATTGATTCATTCAGGTAAAAATGAGTGTGTATTCTGTGCATATTTGAATACATATATAACAGCAATCATACACAAGAAGAGAAAGTGAGACTGCACATAGGAAAAGCAAAGACCTACATTCATATTTTGTATTATTTATCCATGAAAAATGATAAACTACATAAAATATGTATTTCCTTTATGCATATTGTTTTGATTTATTTTAAAAGTTGATTTCCCCCCCCGAAAATGCTGTACAAAATAAATGTATTGGACTTTTACACCCAGACAAATATGAGGTGTGGCTGGAATCCCAAGTATATTAATCCTGAAGAAACTTTCATTCATATTTACAAGCTCTATAAATCAAAAGGGGAAAACTTTGTAGCAAGAAATCCAACTAGGTCTTCCCTGGTGGTGCAGTGGTTGAGAGTCCGCCTGCCGATGCAGGGGACACGGGTTCGTGCCCTGGTCCGGGAAGATCCCACATGCCACGGAGCGGCTGGGCCCATGAGCCATGGCCACTGAGCCTGCGCGTCCGGAGCCTGTGCTCCGCAAAGGGAGAGGCCACAACAGTGAGAGGCCCACATACCACAAAAAAAAAAAAAAAAAAAAAGAAATCCAACTAATATTGGTTAGATCTAGGTTGAAGCAGGCACGAAAATATCTATATTTCTATTAAAATTATGATTTTTAAATCTTTAAGGGACATTGCATTAAAAAATTATTAAAAATAAAAACACTATTTTAACTGAGAGGTAAAATGTGTTGCTTCATTTACCTTTTCAAGGAGAAATTTTAGCATTACTAATGACATTAAAATGACAAGTCAGTCATTTGTTAAGATGACAGGGATGTTACACTGTGAAGGAGGCATTTTGGGAGCCAAGACAGACCTGCGCTTATTTATTCAATCTGATTCTTGTCATCTACTTTTTTTTTTTTTTTTTTTTTTTTTTTTGCGGTATGCAGGCCTCTCACTGCTGTGGCCTCTCCCATTGCAGAGCACAGGCTCTGGACGTGCAGGCTCAGCAGCCATGGCTCACGGGCCCAGCCGCTCCACGGCATGTGGGATCCTCCCAGACCGGGGCACGAACCCGAGTCCCCTGCATTGGCAGGCGGACTCTCGACCACTGCGCCACCAAGGAAGCCCATTGTCATCTACTTTTAATACACTCCAGAGTTCAAATGTGGAAGGCAATGGGTATAATATACCTTTTGTTTAATAGTAATCTTTCAAATGTACTAAATGACTAATAAAAATATTACACCGAGTGAGTAGGTCAAATTAGCCATTTAACATATTTAATTCTCACAACTTTGGAAACTGCAGTTCAGGAAGTTAATGATCCACAGTCACATGGCTGATAGGGGAACTGCACTCAGGCTTTACTAACCCAGGGCTATATCTTCTTCTCTATGCTGTCTCACCAAATAGAAATATAATACAACAATATAACAATCTTAAATCAAGTGATATTTTCCCCTAAGTATAAGGAATATAACAAAGATCTCCATACTTGAAAAACAAAACAAAACATGAAAAAGGTCTTAGTATTAAAAACAAGTCTCTTTCTTTTTTCCCCTAGTAGTTCCTATTTTTTTGAAATTTGCAGTACTTCTAGGCAGGAGACTTAGATGAATGGCAACAAAATTAGGAATAAAAAATATTCAAATTAAAGCTATCTTGAATACAGATTTTGCTCAAATTTTCAGCAGTAATTTGACACACTGTCACAATATGTAAAGCCAAAGCTGACTGCAAGCATCACTTTTATGGCTAAAATATCTATCAACTTAATACAACTAAAAGATTCTACACTTGCCAAAATTAAGCAACGTTTTATGATGGTCAGGCAAAGCATCATTTATTTGCTCCTTAAACTGAAATTGAAAGTAAAGAATTGAATAGAATTAGCACCTTGAGAACCTTCGGGAATTACAAACCAAATATAGAGAAAGAACACTCTCTAACTTATAAAACTGCAGCAAGAAACTTAGGAATAATTTGAGTGTAATTTACATAGATGTGCTTGGGATATCTTTAATGAACATAGATTCTTCATATATAAATGTGATCTTCAGCAATGGGAAGAAATGAAAATTTTTTCACTGGTTTTTGAGACTCCATGGAAATTAATATTCAGTGATGGCATTTCAAATAGATGTTGTCCCCATTTAAGTTCAAATTTTGCTGTAGTGGAGTGTTTGTTGGATTGTATGATATAGCCAAGAAAATTGCCTTTAGAGTGTTAGCTTGGTTAATCTAGCCCTGAAAATACTTTCCAAGGCTATCCCAGATCCAGAAATTTTCAAAATTGTCAAAATCAAATGCTGTATTGTATGATCGACATTCTCTGGATAATAATTTGTTCTACACTGAAAATTCTCTTATTTACAGAAGCTTATAGTTACAGAATTTAAAAACAGAAAATTTTAAAAAGACATTCAAAAGTGGTTTGAAGGATTATAGAAATACTATCAGAAATCATCATAACACAAATATCCCTATTGTCTTAATTAGACACAGAAGTTCTTGGCAGGAACATGTGCAAAGAATACATATCACAAGCTAACTTCCAATTAATTATTGACATTTGGTTAATAGGTAGAAGACTCCATTTGGTAGTGCTGGAGTTTCCAAAGGCCTAGCATACACATACTGGTCCCCAAGAGTTTTTAAACTTACCATATGACAACTGTACTGATGTCAGAATTAGTTTACACACAGGTGCTCTTATAAAGGAAAACAAATGTTTTTATGTCACAATTAGTCAGAATCAAGCTGAAAAATATACTTTCAATGTATTATAAATGTCCTTGAATAATTTCAAATAAATATTTTTGGGGAAATAAGGCCAACATGAAAACTAAGCTCCAAAGTTGGTGGGGAAAGAGTAAAGGAGTATGGGCAAGAAAGAGAAGAACGAACGTGTCTAAATTGTTAAAGAAATAGTATCAAATATGATTCTTATATTTTAAATATATGAACAATAGTGAAAAGCCACTAATTTGAATCAATCATTTTCTTTTAATTTAAGGTTTTTTTGACTGATAAAACTGTTTCTCTGGAGCATAGATCTGGGTTGCAGTTTTTACAATAAATTTGCTATTTCTTCCTATTCCTATCCTTTACCTAAGAGAGTATGAAATAGATACTTATCAGATATGCTAGAGAAAACCTGAAATAACCAAAAATTGCCATGCTGGCACAAAAATGAAGATCACATAATTCTCTTATGTAGGCAGTTGCCTTGGTTGAAAAGAGAATCAAGAATATCATTGTGTCCTCTGCGAGAGTGGAGGTCAACAGTGTGTTAGTTTATCTGTAAAAATAAGAAAAACAAAAAACAGAAGCCCTGTAGGCTTTTATATATATTATATACATATAACATATATTTTATATATAAGGAATAGTAGCTTAGCAGTTTCACTAGAATCACTTAAAACACATATTAATTGAATACCTTGTAGGCCAACGTGTCAATGTCTCCATCTTCAGGCTAAAGCACAGGGAAAATAATATAGTACTGTCAAAGTCTGAATACATGTCATGAATACGTGAATTGACATCCTTCATCGCCTATGAGGAATACAGTGTATTCCTCTATTCCTGTGAGGGCTTCTTCACATTTCCTTTTTCTTCATTTCTGTGCAGTTTTTGTTTTGAGAAAGTATTACATGACAATCCCAAATCACTTTTCAAGCCCTGAATTGCTTAGAGGCTCCTGCAATATAAAAGAACTCAACCACAGATAGCAGAACACTCTGCTAAAAGGAAGAGAGTCTAGAGACAGTAGAACCTTGAATACTACTTTCTAATTTTTTTGTTTTTGACAGTGGTTCAGTGGATGATTCTCAAATGTATACTTTCATTGCAGTCATGCACTCATTCAACAAGTATTAATTAGGTACCTATTAAGTGCTAGGAACTGATAATATGAAATGAATTGGACTTAGTGACACTTATGAAGGTCACTGTTTAATGGCAGAGGCAGATGGGTAAGTAAAGAATTACCTGAGAAAAATGCTACCAGCAATGCTTAAAACTTGCTAGTTGTAAGTATCTATATGACATGAAAGTAGGGGCTTCAACACTGAAACTGTGGAAGTGCTGTGGTGAGAGAAGTTATTATTCCTACAAACAACTTCGAAAATAAACCTTTCCTTTGAAGCAAAATAAACATACAGGCCATCTGGGTTGTTCTCTCCTTATGTTTAAGCTTAAAAAATATTTTTAAGTTATCATTTGTTCTTCAGGACTTGTTCTGGTTTTTGTTATTCTTAAGTTTTACATTAGATTCCTTCTGACTCATTACTTTCCAATATGAAGTAATTATATAAAACAATTATTATGTGTGTACCCAGCCAACACTGGAGAAGTATGGAGAAAAAGGCTTTAGAAAGAAAAATTTCTTTGGCATCTGTAATTCCATAGCATGTTAGGCTTATCACCCCATATTATATTTTTAATTCCTTATTTTATGTATCTGTTTACACCCAGCCTCCTTGCCCATCCTTTCAATAAATATGTACATATACATATACATTTATGTGTACATATATGATATTCGTTTGCTATTTACATGGTTTAACAATGGCTTTCCTGAGTGGTCCATCTTTTATTCACTTTTGGTATTTTCAGTATATAATATTTGATGTTTCCCTATAGTCTATGAATTTTCCTATGAAATATTTAACACTGAGACAGATGCCTAGGGCCTAGATTCATAGTGCTCATGAGTTGATCTGGAATTCTTAAAATATTATACAGAAAATTTTCATTTGTTTCCTGAACCCCAAACCATCTTATATATCAGTCATATGCAACATATGCTGGATATCCCATGTCAAAACACACTGAGGAGATTTCTATAGGCAAATAGAGAAAGGAATATCTTAAACTTCTCTTTTACCCTTTACCACATTTTTATTGGTCAGATCCCTTAAGAAATTAGGAAAAGGTCTTACAGTTTTGTGTGGCTATTGCTGGTCTCCATTCGACATAGCTTTGGTGGTCAGGGCCAGGGGCTCCCTCTTACGATGGGAAGTGGCATGACCTTTCTGGGTTCTCTTTCTCCTCCACCAGCTCAGAGCTGCAGTGATAGCCCAGGGCATTTTTGATAATTTCTAGTCCTTCTTTTCTCATTTTAGCGGGAGAGGTAAGGTCCAAGGTTTATGTTTAGAGGTTAAGAAATGAGAACAAAGCATACTGGAAAAAGTAGATGAGACCTAACTATCTTTGAAAGAAGAATGTCTACAGTAGAATTTTTTGGAAAATTCCTAGTGAAAAATAGTATCGCACTTTTCTTTCATTTGTCCTTATAATTTGTATGCCTCAGAGACCTGTAGAAAAAGGTGGCTGTGATTTGGGGAATAATTGTGGTATTTTTGAATTACTTGACCATCATGGTATATTAATATCATAAACTATCACCCTGATTCCACCACTATTTCTATCGCATATCAAATTTAATTCCTTCTTTTTTATATGTTACCTCATCTTCAGATGCAAGATACATTGATACTTTAGGAGATGGTGTTAAGCTATGCTATACTTTTGCTATCTCAACAGATGTTAAACTGTCATTCAAGACCTTCTGTATATTACTGAGCATATTCCAAAAGCATATATGTATATATAGTCAATGAAAGACCATTTAACAATATGTACTTTTTGAACACCAAAATACCATGTAAAGCTGAATCTTTGCCATGGAAAGAAACACTTTTCAGAAAGTTATTTATGGTTGCAGAGATATAAAGCTAAATTAAGAGAGGCAATGTAGATCCTACTGCCTAACAAGAAAAAAAAATCACAGAGTATTTGCATTTCACTTAGAGATCATACATCATGGGAGGTTAACCAACTTCTTCGGTATCATACTGTGACTTTCTATGCATCTTTTTTTTTTAATTGTAGGTAGAAAATGACTTTTTAGCATAAAGAGATTACATTTTAATTTTTTTAAAGAGGGTGAGGCCTTACCAAAAAAAGAAAGAAGTCAACAGAGGGGAGAAACTGAATTTTCAAGCTGAACTAAATTCATATACACTTTCTATTTTGCATATGGCTACATTTTAAAAGACCTCAAGTCTCCATTGCTCAAAAACAGGCTTCATGCCCACTTTTCAAGGGACATTTATATCTTGGATCAGCTAATTTACTCCATTATGGTTCACCTTTTCTCTTGGCAATACCACTTGCCATGTTTTTACATCAAACAGAATATTAAAATGCTGTACCTTATTCCTATGATATGAATTTTGACACTTAAATGTCTATGTAATATTACCTGGAAATCAGTGTTTGATTACCAGGTAAAAGTTATTCAAATTTTTACATAGAGTTGTCATTTATAAGCCCTTGCCCCCACCCCAAACTCATCAGTAAACATGTATATAAGGTATTAGAAGACACATATCACTAATGTTTCCAAGCAGTAATAAACATTTCCTGAAAATAAACCTAATATTTGAAAAGGTATATCAATTCTTAACTATGAATCCTGAAAAATATCTATCCATGTGACAATTAATATTGAAGAAAAGTTTTTAAGAAGAAGTGAAGACAGAGAGAAACACTATTTAAAATATTGTTATACATGTCAAAGATTTCTTGTTCTGTGGGATGAAATGTAAATCTTGTTTGGGGGGCTCAAAATTAATAAATCAAAAGTGCTTACTGAGATCCTCCGGCTAAGTCAGTGCTGAGCTTGGAGTCACAATGGAGAGAAATGGAAAACCTAAGAGACCACTGGAGATAAGGAATGACAGGATTTACAGACAGATGGAAATAGGTGATGAAAACCTATGGAAAGTCTGAAGTAAGTTTCAATCTTGTCAGGACGAAAGAACCATGATAACACAAAAAGAGACGCCATGGTTAGAAAAGAAAGTCAGTAGATGAAAACTAGGAGGACATGGTAAGATTCAGTGACAGTTGGATGTTCAAATAAATCATTTCTAAAGGAAATTGTAAATATAATTAAAGGAATAAAGATGAAATATTGGATGTAATGTAGTGATTAATGTCAGAAACATGAAAATATGTTTAAAAGATAAATATAGCAAGAGAGAAAATAGCATATAGAGCTTTAAGTGAGGAGAAAGATGCTCAGAAGAGAAATACAATGCTCAGAGGAAATACATGGAAGGGGTCAAAGAGAACAAGAAGACTCAGAGTTAAAGAAGGTAACAGGAAAAATAACCTCTTGAGTGGATAAATGATGGAGAAATGTCAAGGAGAAGGCAAGGGGTGTGAAAAAAATTCTGGAAAACAAAATCTGGATTTGGCTATGGATAAATTTAGAAATTCCTGGAAAGAACTAAAGCTGAAAATTCATTTCAGAAGTTAAGTGAGGAGAGATTTACTTCTATTCTAAGAAGTTGAGAAGTAAACATGCAGAGAGAAATAAGACAGTATTTTTCTTTTCAAATAAGAGGGATCCGAGCTTATTTGAAAGCAAAGGGAAAGGCTTCATTGAAAGTAATAAGTTAAAGATGATCGAATAGAAAAGAACAGTTACTGCAATGAGATGCCTGAGGAAATAGATGCCATCGTGTCCAGAATAAAAGTGAAGTAGATTTAAGTAAGAAAAAAACAAAACTTTCTCTGAGGTTATATGCACTTATTTCAAAACATTCACATTATGAATTTGTAGATTCCATTTTCCCTTACCATCACATAGTCACTCTATTACAATTAACCACCAAATCCATTTAACTGCTTTACTAATCTCTGACAACTTTGCAATCTTCTCCCTTCTAGCAGACATACTTAGAGACTTTATGGCTCATGTTGTTGATCCTATGAACATCCCAGTTCCTGGTTCCTCATCTTATCTGTTCCAGGGACCTTCATCTCTCTTTTGCCTCTGCCTTACATTACTCTGATCTGTTCTTGGTTTCCCTCCATTTCATCACTGATTTCTAGACCTCACCTCCTGATTAGCAACTCATAGTTATTCCCTTAAAATTGCCAACTTTGAATCTGTCACCACCTGCTCCTTGTTTGGCCCATTTTTCCCCATTATTTTGCTACTGCTAAGTTGCTGAGCACTATTACTCAAGGTCATATAAATACCCCATTAGATTCTAGAAATCCATTCCAGCTGCAGTCATGTTGCTTGGAATCCTTTTATTCGTATTGTACTTTATTCATATTCTATTCACCACAATAGTTTCACCAAAATTTACTTATTCATTTAAAGCTGCTAACTCTACTCATATCATCTATGAGTTTCTTCAATTTCACTAATTTTAACCGCTAAAATATGTTCTATTGCTATACTCTATCTCTTTCACTTCATCTCCAAAAAGAGAAGAGAACTTACCCGAATTTAATCCTCCCATTTAAATTTACCTCATTTAATCTTCCCAATAACCAAAAATGATATAAGCATTTGAGATCAAGATACTTCAAAAGATCCCAAAGGTAGGAAATGTCCAAGCTGGGCTTCCAAACCATAGTGGACACTGTTGGTGCTGCACTTAGACATCCTCAGATTTTGTTTCCTATTTCTGTGTACTCCAGTGCCCAGCTCCTGTGTCCTTTTGTTTTTAGTAGTTCACATAGCCAACTTTCTTCAGAGGACAGTTACTAGAACCTCTTCTTTCACAAGTAGTGCTGAGAGCCAGAAATCTTGGGAGTGTATGTCTCCCCAGGGTTGTTGCCCTTATCCAGTGAATAACTGGGTGGGAGTTCAAAGTCAAGCTCCCTTGCTAAGTGAGGTTTACCCTCCAAAGCTTTAAAAGGCATGTCTGAGGTCTGGACTTTGCTCACAGTTGATCCTTTGCTTGGTCCCTTTCTATCTGGCTTCTTCTGACTTGAATTCTCATTCCAGGATCTGTTTTTTTAGAGATAACCTGATTTTTTAAAACTATTTATTTATTTATTTTTGGCTGTGTTGGGTCTTCGTTGCTGTGCGCAGGCTTTCTCTAGTGCAGAGAGCAGGGGCTACTCTTCGTTGTGGTGTGTGGGCGTCTCATTGCAGTGGCTTCTCTTGTTGTGGAGCACGGGCTCTAGGCACACGGGCTTCAGTAGTTGTGGCACGTGGGCTCAGCAGTTGTGGCCCGTGGACTCTAGAGTGCAGGCTCAGTAGCTGTGGGTCACAGGCTTAGTTGTTCCATGGCATGTGGGATCTTCCTGGACCAGGGATCAAACCCGTGTCCCCTGAATTGGCAGGCAGATTCTTAACCACTGCGCCACCAGGGAAGTCCCGAAATACCCGATTTAAGACGAAAATCTTATCTATCTGCTATCTGTCCTCCATTCTTCCTGTTCCGTTCTATTGCTTCTTCCTTGACAAGGCTCCTCCTACACTCCTTGGAATCTATCTTCTCTTTACATGCATTTTCTTCCACTCCTCTGCCTATGAATATGTGCCCATACTCCCTGACCCCATACTAAGAAAAACTTTCTGTGTGCTCTACTACATTCTCAATAAACTTTCTATTTTTTCTTTTCTTTCATTGTCAAAGTTTCTGTCACTGTAGTCTAAATATGCTGGCTCTACTTTCTAATTATCTTTCACTTATTAATTCTTTATATTTGGCTTCTGCTCTTGCCAGTTTCCTGAAATTCATAACAATTAAATATGTCATCCTGATCATCAATTGCATGTTGTTTTCTGCTTTTCTCTCTCCTAATCTCTTTCCTGCAGGCACATTCTTCTTCCTAAAACTCTTCCCTTGATTTCTATGATACAGTGATTTCCTGAGGACTTGAAGTGGCTTTTTTCCTCTTTATTTCTTTTGCCTTATTGTTAATTTTCTTTTTTCTCCTCTTAATCATATTATCTCCTAACTGCAAACATTCTTCATTTTTGTCCTTAGACTTCTTTTTCCTTGGATAATTTCATCTACTACCATGATTTATTGAAGAGCCTGTACTCTTTTGGAATAAGTAGGAATGACTTTATACTTATCCAACTCCTGATTCTATTTATACTCTACTAAATATCTCTTCTCCAGAATTTGCTATCTCAGGAAGAATCCATGACCTCCAAGAGAATTCTATTTAAAAACAGAATGATATTGTTAAGATTCATTCTCATGCAAAAAAGACTAGATCTTTCTAAATCCAAACTTAAATCTCATATCTATTTTAAAATCTTCTTCCCTCTTTCCAACTTTGATCTGACTCCTTGTGGCCTGAGGTCTTGCCATGAAAAAGTCACACAGTTTTTCCATTTACTGCTCTTTTCTATTTATTTTAGCTTCCCACATATATTTGCCTCTAAGTCTCTCCATTTCTTGGTTTGAGGGCTGAGAAAGAACCTTCCCCCTCCTCCATAACACTCTCCCTTGGATAATAAAGAACCATATCTAAGAATTACTTAATTTAAAGACTGCTACAACTTCAATAAACTCTCATTATACTTTTGATCTTTGCTTATGTGGATTGTTTGAGGCCAGAGGGAAGGGTTAGGAGAGAGGGTCCAGGACCAGTTTATGTTTCACTTGGTAAACTGGGGATGGAGTTTTAAAATGTGGGGAATCCCGTTGCCAACTTTATGGTCCCAACTTATCTTTGAGCTACATTACCTACTCTTCCCTACATGTACCTTATATACTTTTGTTCTTGGCAGTGGCCTTTGCTTTGCCACTACCAATTTTTTAATTATTCTATTCTTCATATAAAATATTCCCACTCCATCTCAGAAATGTTTCTCCTTCAGGTTTCCTCAATAAAGACTCTCATAATCACCACCACTGCTGCTACTACCCTCACTTTTACTATCTACTATAATCATATGCTATCTCCTTTTTCTGAAAATTTAATGTAATTTTATAATAGCTGTATGAAAATTTTCACTTTAACATGAAAGTTAGATATGAGATTTAAGCTTGAGTTATATCAATCTAGTGTTCTTATGCCCCCCAATTAGTCTTACTTTACATTATGAGACTTTTTTTAACTGAAGTTCTGTACTTGTTTAAACTAAAAGTTTAAACAGAAAACCTGTTGTGAACAGAAGCTACATCTTATTTATACCATCACACTTTACAGTGTCCACTTGTGTCTTTCACATAGCCAGTAGTCCTATTTTGTCAAGATGTACTGAATTAAAGGCTGAGGAGGAGACAGAGATGTCCTTACATGACATGGTTCCCAGTGCATAGCACTCGAGGAGTGTTCATTGAATAAACTGAAAAAAAGTGAAGTACTTGTGGGTTTCTTTGCCTGATGTCCTCAATCATCCTAGAGAGAAGTTAAGTATAGTTATATGCTAAGATGACTGTACAAAAGATACTTAAGAAGGTCTGGAATAACAACTTGAGGGCATAGACTAGGTTTTAATAGAATGCAAAAGAGAACTACAGAGCAACTAGTTAGCAGCAAGAGGCCTGTTAAATTGAACTGCATGAATCGATAATAGGTCAGGCACAAGATGTTGTCTACAATAAAATGAAGTGTTGGACTTATTATAAATATGACGGGAAGAAATTCTTTATTCAAAACAAACCCATTTCCTACGTATCTATGATATTTCATAACATTCAAATTATATTTGTTCCTACTATCAGAATAATTATTCATAGTCCAGCAATTGATCTTTTTTTTTTTCCACGGAGGGAATAATGATTTATTGCTTAATTGTAAAGTACAAATGAAAAAGAGATTTAAAAAATATCATCACATTAGAAGAGGACATTTTTATATTCAAATTTACAGGTATGATGTGGACACACTAAACTGAGTGCTGTGTTTTGTTCTTGGAACTAAACAAAATTATACCTTCCCTCAACATTCTTAATATGTACTGGCAAGTGTCCATGGGCATGCAGTGATAGGTAAGAGAATGTATGGGGGAAGTCAGACCCAACTCAAAAATTTTTTAAAACTTTTCCTAATTTTCCCAGAATTTTCTCATTATTGTTTGTTCTCTCAGTATAGCTCTAATCTTTACATTTTTATTATAATTTTATGCTAAAACTGTTAAAACTGTTTTCTTATATGCTTGATATTTTTGGTAATTAATTTCTGTAATGCTTAACACTATATATGTGTGTATGTATATGTAAACATGTTACATATCACACACACATACATACACAGACACATAATATAGCATAATCTTTGGAGTTTAGAGAAACCTAACTCTCCCACATATCATGTTAATGATAGAGTAATATATTTTAAATTGCTGACTCAGTTTCCTTATCTGTTAAGTGGAGGAAATAACACCACTCTAGGTTTGTTGTAAGCTTTTAAACAGAATGAAAGGGGACCTACTGGTGAGTTCTGAGCAAAGCAGTAACAGCTACTTACATTTTGGAAGGATCATTAGGCCACTACATGAAGAATAGACTGTAGGAATAACAAGGTAGAAGATGGTAAACCACAATCCAGAAATGTTGGTAAGAATGACACGACTCAGACTAGGGTGGTAGCAATGAAAATTGTGAGAAGTAGGTAAAGCATAAATGTAGTTTGAAGCCAAAGGTAACAGAATTCCTGGTATATTGAACATAGGATATGTGAGAGAGATACCAAAGATGTCATATTATCTCTTCAAAATTCATCTCAAATCATCCCTAGTACTAATAGAAATTCAGTTTGTTCAGATATTCAGAGTATACTATTTGGTCTGGGACCTTATCCTAGCCCAGCTGATGAAACATAACTTGTCTAAATATGTCAAGATATTCTCTTCCCTTTGGCTATTGACTGATCTAAGGATGGGCATGTAACCCATTTCTGGCTAAGAAAAAAACAAAGGGATTAACACAAAGACCTTTCTCTCCCCAAATAAAACAATAGAGTCTAGCAAGAAAAAGGTTTTCTCCTATCCCCTTCTCTTTCCTTAGGTGTAAACATACTCTCTGAGGATATATCAAGTGTGCTCTAACAATGGGGCCTTAACATCAAGCATAAGACAAAATATAACCTAGTAAAGGTGGTAGTTGAAAAGGGAGAAAGAAAATCTATAGATTTAACACATTCTAGTTAAATTTTAATATGCATCCAAGAGCAATCCTAACAAATGCAGCTTTTCAATTTTTATATTGTAACCTTAGTTTTAGCTTGAAGCATGACAAATTTTTTGGCATTATTTTTCTCTCTTTTATTAACCTTCTTTGTTTCCTCTTTCACTGTACTGATAGTATGACTTAATTTTATAGCATTTGTCAAGAAAGTGAAGACAGTAATGACACTGGAAAAAGCACATACAACATATAACAAGTAGGAAAGAATGTAGATTTTTGTGAGAGTTGATTTGATGTTTTACATAGATTGACTTCATCCTAAATCAGTGTTCCTTATACTTGTTTATCTAATACACCTTTGTGTGACCACCATGGCTTCACTTTTTTCCACTCCAAAAGACACAGGAGTTTTATTAACATAAAAAAAACCACTTTAAAAAACCTCTAAAATAAAGTAATAGTAGCAATGCAAGAAATGCAATAGTGAGGAGTAATATAAAATTTTATAATAGGACTGCTTTTTTATTATTGTATCAGTCAACAACTTATTCCTTACCAACCACTGTAGCAAGCTCTGAGGATAGAGAAATAAACCAAAGACACATGGCTCTTCTCATCGAGTTTTACTAAAGAATACAGACATTACCCAGTCCAGTGAAAAACAGTGCATAGTACAGTAAAGCAAATAAATATAAATAAGCAAATATAATTTATAAAAATGAAAGTACTGGGTGCTTCAGTGTCATATAACAGAATGTCTGTTTGTAAAACCAGGAAAATATAAATAAAATTTATCAAGCTGAAAGTAAGAAGGAGAACATTGCAGGTAAAGGGAAGAAGCTGTTCAAAGACTGAGAGTGGAAGAGAATAGGAAATATTTGAAAACATTTCAAAAAACTAAGAAGTCCAATAGAGACTGAGATAGCAAAGAGGCAGGAGCAGGAGTTTGAGGCTGAAAATTTACATAGGGCCTGATTAAGAAGAATCGTAACAGAAATTTTGGATTCTGGTGAGGTTAGAAGATCAATCAGGAAGTTATGGCAGGGGTATCTGTGTAGCACAAGAACAGATTTAATCAGGGTGGAGGTAGTGAAGATGGAGGGTGGTAGATTGATAATATCTGGAAGAAAAAAATCAGCAGAATTTGGTGTCAGCTTGAATTCATTTCAATGTTAGATATGTACAGTTTGGGTGTCCTAATGGAAAAATGGTACTGTCAAGAAGACAGGTAGACATACTTATCTGGATCTCAAGAAGAAGAAGAAGAAGAAGAAGAAGAAGAAAAAAAGCTTGGGATGAACATGTTGATATGGCAATTATAGATACATAAATGGAAATTGAAGCTTTAGAAATATTGGAGAACGAGTTTGGCTATCAAATGGTTCTTTCATTCATTTGGCAAAAAATTGAGTACATAATATGTAAACAGTTCTAGGACAGAACTTTAAATTGATAATCTAGAAATATGTTGGTGTATCATTTGGATTTACACACACATTAAAGGACGGCATAATAAATATGAACCTATCAAATATGTACTGAAATATACATGACAAAGTGAAAATAAACTTTTCCTTCTGCTTAGCTAAGATATTTTTGAGATTTGTTTCAGACATTATGACTAAAAATAAATATTAATATCAATTTCTGGATTTTTCTTTTAACGAAAGTTAAGTCACTTAAAATGCCCAAAATATATGTAAACGTTAAACTTACCCTTTTTCTGGGTGCACAGCTATAGATCTTGGTTGATCCAGGCCTTGGGAAATAATTACATAACGAAAAGAGCCACTGAGTCTTGCAACTTCAATTAAGTTGAAACCATGATCCGTCCAATATATGTTACCTAGAAGAAACACAAACATGTTTATAATACAATTATGAGAAAAACTTATTTATTAATTAAGCGAAAATTAACTTTCTGAGCATTCACATGACTATTAAGACATCATTTACTTCTGATATTCTTTTTTAATATGTGCAGCTCCTAAGCAGAAAGCTATAAATAAACTAATATGCAAATATTACTTAATCTCACATGTCTATGGTTTAAACCATATAATGATACATTTATATGTTAAAAATAAATTGAAATTTCTCTTACCTGAGGAAGGGCTCTATTTTCATTTTCTACTAGCTTCAGGCAAAAGAGAACTTCTAACACTTTTGTTTACCAGCCTCGTGGGGCTCTCAGGAGATCTGGGCAAAGTTAATACTACATAATCTACTTCTACATAAAAACACTTATCCAAAGGCTCAAAAGCATTAGAAAGAGTGAAGCCAAAAACAAAAGAGGCTATTTACCCCTGTGGCTAGAAGTACAAAAAAAACCTGTTGTGAGTCAGAAACAGCATTTTTATGAAGCAGATTGAGCCACTAACAATATAGGTGTGAAACAAAAACAAAGAAAGCCATGGATGATACCAGCAATCCAGTCAATAGCTATCCCTTCCACTCTTCCCAAGCCATTGGTGATGATATCTTCTTTCCAAGTCTGATCTCTTTTAGCTCGGCTAATTTTATTGAAGCCCATGTCTGTCCAGTAGATGGTATCATTTTCTATGGATAAAACAGAAAAAAAAACCATACACAAACACACTATAAAAGGGATCGATATACATATTAGGAGCACATTGCATCAGCATTTTGGGGTTATCATCCTGGGTGTGCTGGAGTATAAGTGTTCTTCAGGAAAATTTATTAACAAAAATGGTAAGAAAGATATTAAAACCACATGAGAGAACCTAGTCAAATGTTTTAAAGCATTTTTGAAATATATGTGGAAACAGTCTATCACATCCTTTTTATTTTTTCTCCATTTTCCTATTCATTTTAACTCAATAAATACTTATCCCCCATGAATTTGCAATCTTGATATCAAACCAAATTATTTTGGACTACAGTTTTTCTTTTAACATCTATTCTTATGTCTGAGCTCTGCATATAAAGAGAATACTACTGGGGATAATCAACAAAGTCTCAAAGTAGAGAGAGAATGGAAAGAAACATAAGGGCATTTTAAATATACCAAGGGTGTTTTATGTATAAGGTCATTCAAAATATATAAAGCCTTAAAAATACCTTATCAACTAATTATTCCTTCCCTTATCAACTAATTATTCCTTCTGAGGTACTAGTTTCCCAAATGTCAACTACAAACCCTGTGCATTCTTTTTCAAACTCTCTTTGTACAAATTGGCTTAAGAATACTTGAAGAATGGCTCTATGCTATCATAGAGTCTTTAAATAACAGTGCTTTTTGAATATTTGAATGAAAAATGTGCCTAAAGACTATAAATGAAATATATGTGCATGCATATGCATAAAGGGTAGCAATTATAGATCAATGATGTTAAATACAGCCACTAGAAAGACACTGGGGACAAATCATTAAATAATAAATTTGCCACCAACTAAGTAAGTGTTTGTTTGTGTTGTGACCTACATGGGCATTTGAAGAACAAATCCTTTAAGACCAATATAATTTCCATCTGGCACAGAGACAGACTATGGAAATAAAGAAAAAGCAATTAGCATAATAAAGCCATTTATCAGTAAGTTTGGGGATTCTATTTCAAATGAAATATAGTCTAAATTCTATTACCTGTCTGGGGAAGAATTCCAAATAGCCCCTGTTCCCAACAATGGTTAAGTCAGATACACACTTGCGTGAATCAGAGCAGAGATACCATTTTCAAATATATATCTAGAGGGTTTTCCTGGTGGCGCAGTGATTGAGAGTCTGCCTGCCGATGCAGGGGACATGGGTTCATGTCCCAGTCCGGGAAGATCCCACATGCCACGGATTGGCTGGGCCCATAAGCCATGGCCGCTGAGCCTGCGCGTCCGGAGCCTGTGCTCCACAATGGAAGAGGCCACAACAGTGAAAGGCCCACATACAAAAAAAAAAAAAATATATATATATATATATATATATATATATATATCTGGAAAGCAAGGACTTGTTTCATTTTTCCAGTTTTGTCAAACTATCAGTTGATATGTTTTCATGATTGAAAGAGTGAATCAATCAACAAAAATAAGCATCATTTTTGTATAAATATTAAGTATTATATGAAGAGTCCTATTCTCTTCTGCTAACATTAGATCCATATATCCAACTGCCTACATTGTATCTCCACTTGTATGTAAGAAAAGGCAATCTTGATTGCAAAAGACCAATTTTGGATTTCTACCTGAAACGTTCTTCTCTCTCAGTCTTCCATATGGCAGCTCCCCATGCCTTGATGGTATGATGGAAGGCACCTCCATCCTTTGTTGCTTGGGCTAAAAACCTCATATTGTCCTTGATCACTTTTCCTCACACTTCACATCTAATCCATCACCAACTACTCTCATCTTCAACCTATAACCAAATATTTTGGCTCTTCTTATTCTTCTTTCAAATCAGATCCCTCATCCCACCACTTCTCACACTCTCCACTTATAATCCAAGCCATTATTAACTCTTGTCTGAAGTATTGCAATAACCTCTAGCTTAGTTCCAGCTTCTACTTTTGCCTCAGGACTCCTTTCCTCATGAGCCTTTTCTCTACTGAGGGTCCACTGTCACCCTATTAAAAAGTAAATAAGATAATTTCTTTCCTCTCCACTCAAACTTTCTAATCATTTTCCATCTCATCCAATGTAAAAGTAAAGTTCCTTCCCAAGACCTTCAAGATCTACCCACATCCTTCAAGTCTCTTTCACCTACTATCCTTCTACTCTCCCCCCTCTAGTAATAAGACCTTCCTCGTCCTAAAACAAACCAAATGCTGTTCAGTCTAAGGTTCTTTACATCACTTTTTCTTCTGCTTGGAATGTTCTTTTCCCAGCTATCTGCACAGCTCTGTCTTAGCTCAAGTATTCCTTCTTACTGAAACTTTCCCTGACTGCTCTCTACAGAAATTATTTCCTTGCCATGTTCCATTTCCCTTACAAACCTATTTTTCTCTGTAGCATTTTTTACTGTCAAACACATTACATATTTATTGGTTTGTTTGTTTAGTGTCTGTATTGTCTCACAGAAATATAATCTCTTTGAGGGCTGGGACTTAATTTTGCTCACTGCCCGATCCCTGGCACCTAGAATAGTGCCTGGTACATAGTAAGCTCAAAGTAAACATCTGGTGAATAAATGAATGAATGTGGTGTGCTGTACAAAGACTGGTTGGGAGGGTATACAAGGAAGACAAAGCTCTTACTGTGAGAAAGTTTATAAGCTAATTAAGGAACAGAAGGTATGCACATGAAAAATGACTAACAATTCACAATAATGTAGCAGGAGCAGCATATAAGTAGTAAAGACAAGCATTTTTATGAGTTCAAAGAAGACATTAACAATAGTCTTCACAAGTATTAGAAAAAAAGGACACTAAATATTTATGTGACCCTTACTTTTCTATTTCTCTCTAATAGCTTTGCCAGTCCTGCAAAATTTTATTTAGTATAATTAGGGAGCATTTTTTTCTCACATATGCCACTACATCTTGTGCATACTTTTATTATCATATTGAGCTGAAATTGCATCTTTGTATTTCTTCTTAGAAATTGACTGTGAGTTATATCATAGGTAGGGACTGCAATAGACCCAACATTTACCAAGGCAGTCACAAGTGCAGTAGACATTTCATGAATATTCACTATGTGAATAATAGATTAATTTGTAATGCTGAGGCTATCTCTACATGATCAAGTCCACTAGATTACAGCACTGAAGGAATGGAGATGTTTCCTTACACTCTTTTATTACTTATATTTGGGATATTAGCAAGCAAATCAATCATGTAGTGGTGCATTAAGGAGGACCAAGAGGATAGAATAATTAAATCACTTATTTTCATCCAAATCTCCTTTCCTTGTTTTTCACATACACATTGCACACCTCCACGCTCTAAATGGAATAAATTCACTAAGATATAAGAATATGTCTTCTAATATCTGGGAATATCTGTAAAATATACATAAGGTAGGTCAAGAGTGTTTTAATTATAATAGAATAAGGTGGAAAGATGATAAAATTTTACCACAAACCTTAAAGATACAAAGTGGAAATACATATAAAGACAGAAAGGGAAGAAAGACTATCACAACTGTGTTCTGACACTTCTTCCAAAATATGATTTTTTTAACTTTAATTATCCCCATTCAACAGATACTTACATAATACTTAGTGTGTGCTAAGCATCCATATAGGCATAGGAGTACAGTGTTGAACATGACAGTCCCTGAAATCATAGATTTTACTTCTGGAGTTGAATTTAAAATAAACTATCCTAAGACATATGACAATAAGTAACATATAATTATAAACTATGTACCTATTTTGGACACTCAGACTGTATTCAATTTCTGACTACTATGAACAATGATATGAACATTCTCATCCATGTCTTATAGAGGACATACAGTATCATTTCTATTGGGTACATAAACAGAGGTAGAATTGCTGAGTCATAGAATGGCTTTAGCAGGTAGGGCTTATTTTAATACAGTAATACATTAATTAATTATCTGAAACAATTTTCCCCGAAATAATAATCTACACTATAGACCTTCTACAACTACTGTTGAACTCCACCACCCTCTTCATATCTGGCTGATTCAACCATGAAGACCTCCTACTACAGAAGAACATGCAAGAAATTCTAGATTCTCTTATTTCCAGGAACTAGCCACCATGCTTATTTACCTTGGTTCATAGTGTTTACCTTGTTAGATAAGAAAAGCAAATGAAAGCAAATGACTAGAGTAGTATGCTTAGTGAAATAAGTCAGACAGAGAAATACAAATACTCTGTGTTATCATTTAAATATGGAATCTAAAAAATAAAACAAATGAATGTATATAGCAAAACAGAAATGGATTTACAGATATAGAAAACAAACTAGTGGATACCAGTGGCAAGAGGAAAGTGGGGAGGGGCAAGATAGAGGTATGGGATATAGAGATAACAAACTACTATGTATAAAATAGATTAGTAACAGGATATATTATACAGCACAGGGAATTATAGCCACTATTTTGTAATAACTTTACATGGAGTATGATTTATAGAAATATTGAATCACTATGTTATCTATCTGAAACTAACATAATATTGTAAATCAACTATACATCAATAATAAATAAATAAATAAAAATATGTAACTAAATGGGCATGGCTATATTCCAATAAAATTTTATTTACAAAAAAAAATTACTTAAGGACAATTCCAAAGTACTAAAATTTACAAATCTGACTAGCTCAATTTACCTACTCAGTTTTTTTGTTTCTATCCTGCTGGACCCATTATACTCTATCCCATACTTTAAAAATAAAAACAGTTATGCTCAATCCCAAAAGTTAACTTATGGAAAATTCTATATAAAGTGTGTTCTGGTTTCTTGATAAACTTCAGTGTTGGGTTCTAGAGAATTTTTTACCTATGGCTATTCAACAATTGTCAACAGATACACTCCTTACTACCTTATAGAGAAAGCTGTCAGGATTTTGTTGCTATATTTTTAGGTTTTGTTTTTATATACAAATAAGATTTGGCTGTATGGAGCCAGTACAAGCTCTTGGTATCAATGCTTACACTGAACCTGCACTTTAACTCTGCTGCAATCAAAATGAACAATGTCCCCCGCCCCACTCTAACCACCAACTCTTACTTGGACTTCAGATATTTGCTACCACTTTCAGATGAGCTGGTTGCTGACACCTTTCTTATTTTAAAGTCAAATATAAGCATTCTCCATGTGTTTACTGGCTTTTTAATTTTTTTTCATTTTTTTTTGCTACTTATCAGCAGTGACCTTAATAGACAGGCCACAAAATAAATTGTTTCTGCATTCTCAAAGGCTGCCTTCAAGCCCCACATCCATTAATTCCTCTAGTTTAGCTGAGACTGTGGTTTCCAAACTGATTTTTTTTTTCTAAAACTTTGACAGATATGACAGTTACCTCTAATTCAAACTCTGTTTTTTATACTTTCAAAAATCATCTTCTCTAATATTTGGAAAGAAGACACTTTATAATATCACTCCTGCATTTTCCAATCATCATGTGTCTCAATGTAATATTTTGTTTCTGTTCCGTGTCATTTCAGCCCAGATACAGGACTCAGTTTTTTCTCCTTAATCCATGTCTTACTCTCCCACCCATATCATGTGCAGAACTATACATACAAGCTTGAAATACAAACAGTGCAGTAGAATTCATGGAGGCATGGGATATGAAGATTTATTATCGTAACATAAAAGCTTCAAATTGAAAATCAAATGTCCTTATTCTAAAAGGCGCCCTGGCCACCCCACCACAGGCATTTTTTCAGTGGCAGCTTCATATTGGGCCCCAGCCTCACACCTTATCCTCAGCTCCTCCCCTCCTCTCTCATCTCAATTTATCATCCCCGCCCCTTTCTGGTTAGCCACTCATCAAAAAGAAGCCCTCTCTAATCATTGCTCCCATTCTCAGCAACAGGTCAGCCTTTAAATAATTTAAATTTCTTAGCTCTCAAATGGCTGGCTGCCCACTAGAATTGCCCGGGGAAGTTTTGAAAGGAAGATGCAGTCACGCCTTAGAGATTTAAAATTGCTTAGTCTGGAATAGTTTGCAGGTTGAGAATTACTAGTTAACCTGTCAAAGATACAGATAAGAAGAAAAACACTTGTTATTTAACAGGGTCCAAGATCTTGAGAAGGAGACTTCTATTATAAAATGCTACTCCCCACTACATCCCACGGTAATCCCCATTACAATCTCATTGTTATTAATGTCTCTTTGCCAAAGGGATTTTCAAGGGGAGAAGGGGGAGAAAAGAGCTTGATATAACCTCCAGAATATCAGCTTTGGGGGAGGTATTTTTTTTCTCCAGTTTGGGGAGGGCTTTAACTTGAAAAAAAAATTTTAAAAAAATTGTTTACTTGATTCTGATATGCCACGGGCCCCAGATCTGTTAGAAATTACTGTTCTGCAATCTATGCCTGAATCAGGTCAAATTATAAGGTAGCTCATAGGGAGATTACTTTGCTTTGATGCTTCTCCATTCCCAATAAGCTGGCTTTTACTGAACTATGTTTGTATCCTAGGCTACCGGTATGTATTCTTTGCTTGGTTTGTTTTTTTTGGTTTTTTTTTTTTGATTATATAGACATTGTGAGCCCTGAAATTGATTATGTTCCTCTTCCCACACTGGTTGTTAGAAATATAAAAATTAAATTTGCTGCAAACTTCTAGCAAAAATATAGACTTTTACAATGTGATCTTATCTCTCATTTCATGTTTCTTTTTCCCTAATTTTTCTCTTGGCACTCATTTGTTCCATCTTAATCGTTCATCTCATTGAAATTCCTGCATTTTTGGGAAGCTACATAAAATGATTCTTAGAAGTAGATAAGATATTATATATATATAAAATATATATATAACATATACATGTTTTAATATATCAAATCATATGTTATAGACAAGTCACATCAAAGTTGAGTAAACACACTCTAGGGAACAACTAGGAAAATTAAGAAAATCCAAGGCAGTGCAAGAAAATGTTAAAATTGTAGTTTTTACTTTTTGTCCCTTATCCTTTTAAAATTTCTATTTGGGTATATATTTTATAATGTATTCAGTCATAATATGTAATACAGTAATAATATATATTCTTTATAAGTAAATAATTTTAATAAAATAATAAATAAATAAATAAATAAAGAGTGAGATCTCTTTTTGTTTAACTAGTAAGTTGTCTGATAAAAATGAAAGGTTTAGTACTACCAGTGCAGCTGCTACTTTCCAGTCATGCCCCATTTTTGGCACATTCTGTGCCATGGTTCACCAGTTGAAACCTCTGGAGCAGACTATGGTGTTATAGAAACTGAGAGGAAAGCAAGGTCGAAGTCAAGGTCATCGGGAAGATTTCAAGGAAGAAGTGAGGCTTTGGCTGATCCTTGAAGACTGGAGAGCATTTGGATTAGGAAAGATGCACAATATAGTTCCTAGAAACTTAGTTTAGAGAAAGAACCAATTTAATAAATGCAATCACCTTCATAATAGGAGTGGGGGAACAACAAGATCATTTCAGGAAGAGTTGTGAGCAAAAGCTGTGATGACAGCCAGTTCTGAATTATCAGATGCCTGGGAACAGATAAGAATTAAGTTGTACTTTTTATTCTTTTCCAATTTTGAAATCATTTTTTCAAATATTTTGCAGGTTAATAATGACCCAAGTTCTTATTCCATAATAAAAGGGATTCAATAATAAAGTGCTAATGAATTACATTTGTTTCTTTCATTTTGAGAAAGGCAAATCAATACAAACACTAATGGGCAATTTTCCTACAGTAACAAATCAGCAAGAACTCCATCTTGTGAGTAAATAAAATAAAATCTGCAGACTTCAAAGGTTTTAGATATCTTAATCCCCTTAAGGTACAATGTTATGAAACCTTAGATAATGTACATTCTCTTTTAAATTACTCTTTTATCAAGTAAGAAATATATGCCTGCCTAGCTTTTGTGTCCTGAATGGAATTTGCATTAAACATAATTATTATAAAAGCAATTCCATTTTCAGGTTTTGAACTGTTTCCTCTCAGGGTAACAAAAAGAATCTTTCACATTTTCTTAAGCATTCACTGTTTTTTCTCTTCAAAGCAATTGCACTGTGCTGTTTTTCATATGCATTAAGTTAGTTCTCACAGCCCTTATGTGCCTAATTTTGACTTTCAGGTAACATATGAGAACTAAAATGTCCTGTCACGCTCTCATCTTTTTCACATTTGGAGAGGACCGATGGCAGCTCCAAGGAGAAATTGTTTTAATTTATTCTGTTTTAGACTTCCAAAACTAAGCTGTAAAATTGAGACAGCATATTGAGTAGATATATCTTCAGGGGACACCTACTCAGACATTTATTCAGGAAACCATCAACCTGTTTCAGAAAACAATGACATTTTGTACCACTTTTATTTTTGAATAGGGAAAAGGCAGAAATCTTGTTCCTCAAATGCTTGATTTCTATATTATACCTCAAATTAATAAATCAGACAAAAATGGAGTATAAACTTTAAAAACAGGATTTTCCAGCAAATAAGTTTGGATTTCTTTTTTCTTCATTAACTCTGGTGGAAAAAAAAAATTTCCTTACTTAAGAAGTTTACTAAAGAGAGGAATGTAGCATAATAACTAACATCTTGCATACTGTGTCCTGATTGCCTGAGTTATAGATCCCAGTTCTACTACTTAAAGGCTCTATGACATGGGAAAGTTCCTTAACCTTTCCATTCAGTTTTCCAATATGTAAATTGGGAATAATAGAGTTGCTGTGAGGATAAATAAATAAATGCTTTGTTACAGTACTTGATGTCTAGTGCATAATATACATAATAAAGTATCAACTATTAAAATTAAAAATACAGAGTATATAACAAAATGAAAGGTATACTAACTAATAAATTTGGCAATTTTGTATGCTTTTGAAGTTTTAATGTGGTTTTAGTTTAACATACTACCATCTTTATAAATGTGAAACTAGACAGAAAATATTTTAATATTTCCTCTCTAAAAGGACAAACATCTAATATGAATTATTATCATCTAAGGAAATAACAAAAACAGTAGAAAATTTATTGAAAGCAAACACTCAGCATTGCTATATATTTTCAAAGCCAACTAGCTATGAATTATTTATATTAAAAGTTAACATTGATTTGGATGCATAGTGACATCTCATATTTTCAGGAAGGCAAAGTTAAGTTTACTATTGAAAGTTATACAGAAAATTTGCTCTAAAGATTACTTGACATTGTCAGTGTTTATTGTACTTAAAAGGCAGGCCAAAAAAAATTTTTTTTTCAGAATAGAGAAGAGTTATTATTAACACTGTTAAAGAATCAATATAATTTCTGTCCTCAATGGCTGTCTTAAATGTCTATGCATATCATATATATGACAGACAGATGTTTAAGAATCTTATAATTATTTTCTAGTTTGATTTTACTGTTATTGAATCATAGTTAACATGATAATAAAACACAGTATATAAATGTGCTCTGACAGGGAGATCAGCTCGGTGCTTTGTGTCCACCTAGAGGGGTGGGATAGAGAGGGTGGGAGGGAGATGAAAGAGGGAGGAGATGTGGGGATGGATGTATATATATAGCTGATTCACTTTGTTATACAGCAGAAACTAACACAACATTGTAAAGCAATTATACTCCAATAAAGATGTTAAAAAAAAAATGTGTTCTTAGCTTTCAGAAAAAAGTACAATGAACAAATTCTTGCTAAAAATTTAAAAAAATGTATATCAATACTTTTTGAAGGCTAAGTGTATTCTAAGGGATACCAAAATGACCAAGAAGCCTCCTTCAGTCTTCCCAGAGAACCAATCACCCTCTTGTAAGTACTTGGTAGTCATCTATATCACCTACCATTTTATAGTAAGTCACAGTTGTTTCTCAACCTATACTGAGAGTACATGAAAAGGAAGGCTCCATATAATCTTTCTAGTTAGCTCCTGAGAAGCCAGTGCATTACTTTGGACTGTAATGATATAAAAGCTCAGTGAATGAATAACCTAGCATGGCTGCATGCCTTCATGCCATAAAAAAGTTCAAATTCAATATGTCAGAAGATAAACCTACCAGAGCTGCCCTAAACCCACTCTGTGCTCTCTCTAAGTTGATGGGACGAACAGACTCCTCATCACCCAAAGATCTGAGCATTGTCCTTGATCCCTTCTGCATCTATTTACCACCACATCCAGTGAATCACCAAGTCCTGCACGTTTTAACTCCTTTTATTTATTTATTTATTTCAATCTGCACGAACCACTAGAGTTTCATTCAGGTCCTTACCATCTCTCTTCTGAATGGTTGTAACAGCCTCCTAATTTTTTTTTTAAATTCCTACAATTTTATCCTCCTCAAACCCATTCTCACAACTATCAGGGCAACTTAGTTAAAATGCAAATCAGACCTTCTCACTTACCACTGGTCATGTTCCTAGGTTTCTCATGACCTCGGATGAAGTTCAGATTCCTCAGTAAGTCATATGAGGACATCTATGATCAAGAACAGTGGCCTCCAAACTTTTCTGATGAGTAAAATAATTTGAGTATTCACTCTCTCTGCCTACATAATATGTGTTAATCCATTATACATGTAAACACATATACAACATGCAAAAATATACATTTTTAAAAGGTATAAGAAAAAATTAAATATCAATAATTTTAATATGTTTTCCCCTATATTTGACGACATTATTCAGTTACAGGGCATGCACCTTGCTTCCCTCTTTGGTAAGATTCAGCCCGTCGTACTTCTTGGGTTTCGTCTAGTACACTTCCTGCCTCAGGCTTGACTCTAGCAGCACTGCCCTAGTTGTAACTGCCTTCACTCTCACTCTCAGTACACACACCCATCATATCACTTCTCATCTCTATGCCTTTTCTCATGTCATTTATTTTGCACCTCATTACCCAGGAAACTATTATTCAGACAATAAGACTCATGCATTCCTCCTCCAGGAAGGCTTCTTGATTATTCCAGTCTAGTTCATCATCCTCCTTGTTGCTTTCATAATAACTTGTACTTATCTCTATAGTTGTACTTAACTCAGAGTATTGCACAGCTCCCTTTTATGCATCTTCCTTTCCAATAGACTGAACCTGGTTTTTGTTCATTATGGATTCACAATGCCTATCTCCAGCTTTCCATACGTGATATTTGAATACATGTAATATTCAATTAACAATAATACAAATTGAATAAAGTAATGGTAAAAACAATAGTGTTAAAATCAGAGTATTATATAGAGCAAAGAAGTGTAAGATAAAATATAATTTGCTCAGAGGATAAGAAATAATTTCCTAAGGTAGTAACACTTTAGCTGATTATTGAATCAGTTAAAGAATGATTATGCATTGTGTCCTATTAATGAAACTATATATTCCCTCCTATGACAAAATATTAAATTAAGGTGGCAGGATATCATTATAGTAATTATTTTAAAATAAATTTCATTATATATCAACTGTTAGTTAAATGAGCAAAATGTGATTTCACAAAGTTTAAGCTTGAGTCAGCACTTTCTGAAATTTTGAATATTTAAAATTACAACAGTGTTTGACAAGCTATACACAAAAAGACACAGTATTTGTCTCATATTGTCCAGTACAACTTAATAATGAAATTATATGATGTCTTGAATTTACTTGAATTAGATGAAACAAATTGGTCATGAATTGATACAGGTGATGGGCGTGGAGTGGTAGGGGGAGTTCATTATACTCTTCCCTCTACTTTTTTTTTTTTTGAACGTTTCCATAGTAAAAGGTTAAACAGTGGTCCACCAGCTTGAAAAGAAGTCTTCATTTTAATAACCATTCCTGAACAGATTCAGAAGATTTTATGATAATAAAATATGTCAAAAATCTCTAATCTTTAATATAATTTAATTGGATAACACTCAGTATTCTACCCATTCAGTAAACTAAGAAATTCCAACAATTGCAGCAAAATTTTACCAGAACTATACTATATTAACCACAAAGTTTGCATTTTAAGAATGAAGAAATACTTGAAAAAACAAACAAAACCTTGAAGCAAAGAAGGTATTCATATGAGCTAGGCTTTGGAGGGTACATATTAGAAATAGTCATATTCTTGCTCTTAGCAGAATGAGGAACAAATTTACTAAAAACAGTCTTAGAGCAGCTCAGGCAAAGGGTGATTTTTCACCTCAATTAAACCATGCTTATGCTGATGAGAGGTTAAAGATTATATCAGAAAACTAACTACAATGAAACAGAAAAAAAAATCCCATATCAGCTTAAATTATCAAGTAAGTGAAGAGAGATGTAATTTAATAAGAAATAATAATAAGGTAGGCTCAGACATTCTGAAAAATGTAATACATCCTAGGGAGATAAAGAAAAACAAGACTCCTTAAGAAATTTTGATTCAGTAAGAATACAAATGAAATAGTTTTAGAAAGCTAGTGATAGAACATCTTAAGAAGGGTCGATCAAGGACAGAACTTTTTCTGAAGTAGCTAACTTGAAATGTTTCCAATTATCAAAGAAGAGACAGAACAATTTTCTCTATATATGTATATTTTGTGTGTGTGTATGTGTGTGTGTGTATGTGTGTATCCTTCCTTCCTGCTATATTACCTTGAGCTTCAAGCCTCTTAGATCTTAAAAGATAAACTGTGACAAACTAGTAGATAATTGGATAGGAGCCTACAAAAGGAAACTCTAGTGCTTCAGGAAATGTAGTGAGTGACTAAGTGGGCCTGCAGTCTTCCCTTGGACTTCAAATTGAACGAATGCATGCCATGACGAAGTCTTTAAGACACATATGAAGAAGAATGTCTTCCTATAAATCCCACAATATATGTCTTCTTTTGTTGCTGTTGTTTTATCCCAATGTATGAAATTTGATGATTAGATCACAAAGTTAAATAATGAAAACTATGCCCACAAAAAGCTATGTACAAGAAAGTCCAAAGCTTTATCCATATGAGCCACAAACTAGAAATATACAAAGACATTCATCAATGGAAGAATAGATAAATAGGCTATGGTATATTCACACAATGGGATATTACTCAACAATAAAAAGAAACACACTACTAACACAGGCAACGGTATGATGGATCTCAAAAATATTGTCTGAAGGGAAAGAAACAAGACACAAAAGAATACGTATTATGTGATTCCACTTAAATAAACTTCTAGAGTTGGAAAAACTAACATATGGTGCTAAAAATCAGATCAGTGATTGCTTCTGAGGATAGTGCATTAAGAATTAAAAGATGGGGCTTCCCTGGTGGTGCAGTGGTTGAGAGTCCGCCTGCCGATGCAGGGGACGCGGGTTCGTGCCCCGGTCCGAGAAGATCCCACATGCCGCGGAGCGGCTGGGCCCGTGAGCCATGGCCACTGAGCCTGCGCATCCGGAGCCTGTGCTCCACAATGGGAGAGGCCCCAACAGTGAGAGGCCCGCGTACCACAAAAAAAAAAAAAAAAAAAAAAAAAAGAATGAAAAGATGAAACCAATACTCTCAATGACCCACTGGAGAATTTTGTGCTTTCCTTCTCTGCAACTCTGGATTCTGTAGGGTTGGAGCTCCTGGTTGCAAAGGGGATACACTTTTGCCAAAGGACCATGGCAAGGGTCCCATTGAACTACAAGCTACAGCTGCTGCCGAGACACTTTGCACTTCTTGTGCCTAGGGATCAGCAGGTGAAAAGAGAAGCCTCCAAACCAGTATGGACCCTGAGCAACATGAGGAAGTAGGGCTGCTTTCATACTATACAGCCAGGGACGAGTATGTATGGAACCTGAGTCATTCAATCAGGAGTCTTCTAGTACTTTCCCTGAAAAGACACACGCAGAAGCCCCAGTCTGAGAAGTATGACCAAGGATTCAGACCCTTTAGAAATTAAGGTTTGGGTCACACCATCAGATAAGCCTCCAGTCGTATCTGGTTGGCAGAGAGAATTAAAGATTGGATTATTGCTGTGAAGTTACTCATACGGCACAAGAAGTAGAAGATAAGGAGTCAAGTTCCACCCAAATGTCAGGGAATTTACTTCTCGGCCAGCTTGGATCACAGGACTGCAGCCCCACCAGCCTCCTTACTAGTTCAACACATCAACACACTTCTATCTTAGGGCTTACAATGCCTCTGCTTTCCAATGAATCTGTGCAGGATTCACTTTTCTTTAATTCAAGCTAAAATTCACCTCTCAAAGTTTTCCCTGGACACACAATCTAAAATAGCAGCCACTTTGAATCTTTCACCCTTTAAACTGCTTTTCCTTCTTAGCACTTATAACTATCTGACATCAAATTATATTGGGGGGGATGGTGTTTGTGAGTATCTGTGATCTAGTTTTCCTACTAGGATATAAGCTCCATGTGAACAGAGATGTCAGTTTTGTTTCTGCTGCAACTTCAGTATGTAGAAGAGTGTTTGGCACAAAGTAGACGCTCAAGATTGTTGAGCCAATGAAGCTGGCTAATGAATAACAGCACAATTCAGTAATAATATTGGATTTCCAATTATTTGCTGCCTAAAAAGAATAAATTCAAATATATCATTATTTTTCAAACTAAAAAAGAAATGATTTCAGTAGTAGAAAAAAGTAAACAGGACACAGAGTGCTCACTTTTAATGAGAAAACTCTTGGAAGCTAAGATGCATATGAAAGTTTGTAGCCTCCCAAAACTTTACATTTATGTCATGGTATTCTTTTCGAAGCAACGTATTAAAAGATGGTTGAAATGTGAAAGAATATGCAAAATTATGCTAAAGAATTGAAGGTCAACCTGTTCAAAATAATTAACTCTACTGAATTTAAAAGCAATACCTAAGTCTAAATGGTCAATTTCTATGATTGAAACTCTTTAAAATAAAGACACATTTTCTGTTGCATTTTGTAATAGGAGAAGAATCAACCTAATTGGATCAGGCAGTTTTTAACTTTTAAAAAATCACTATAAAAGTGCATTCTTCTTTCAAATGAATAATGAGCACTTGTTTGTTTCTTTAAAATTATGACTAACCTGGAACAATCTGCAAAATGGGTGAATATTTTTTTTAAATTCTTTCCACTTTGAGAGTTCACTCTCCCTTTTCTCCCTCTCTCATTTTTGTCCTTCATCAGATTTGCTCCATTTAATAAAATATTTTCTTCACGAACCCAGGTGCTCCACTGCCCTACCTCCCCGACTTCCTACCCAAGGCAAGAGCCATTTTGTTATCTTCAGTATGAAAACTCTGTCTGTGGCCCACTTCTTCACAATGACTATATATTAGCTTATAACTTGTCTCTTTAGAGTCAAAGCATTAAGTAATTAAATAAACTATTACTATTTAGCAGAGGGAATATGTTAAGGTGGAAAGAGAATTGAACTTCAGAGGAAGCAGAGAACTAGATATGTATTCGGGCGCCACAGTGTATCAAATGTGGGACTTTGAACAAGTTATTTAACCTCTCTGAGCCTGAGCAAAAATTCTTAAAATGAGAATAAAGCCTGTCTCACAGGATTGTTCTGAGGTTCTGTGATATCTGTGGGAAGTTGTCCAGGCTTGGATTAATATATGGTTCATGATACAGTTGATAAATAAACACTTAAAGGGGCCTTCTGGGGATAGTGGTATGTTTCTGTTCCAACAATGAAAGAACTTTGTGAGTAGGAGAGACTCTTCAGCACTTCTCCAATTCCCCCATATATAAGCATCATTTTTTCCTTTGTATTTATAGAGGTGGCAAAAATAGCAATAAATTAAGATGATTGATTATCTTTTCTAAAAGCAGATAAACTGAAACAAGAAGTTTTTAAATCTAGGTTAAAAATGTAGTAAAAAGTTCATTGATAAATAAAGAACTTATTTTATCTAATATTGAATCAAAATGTAGTTTTGCTAAGCAGGTGCGTATGTACACTTTTTTCCTAATTATTTTATTTTGCTAGTCACCTAAACTGAAATCATTAAAACCAATTTAGCTTGAATCATAGTTGAAAAATTCCAGTGCTCAGAGCACTGATAATAACCTGGAAATAATGCAAGTTATGCATCACAAGGTTAGCTTGTGTATTTTAATTAATCCCATATTTTATTGTGATTATTCTGAATTCACAAATGTGTACAGGGTAGTCATGTTTTTTTCTGAATTTGAGCACTTAATTTCTCACCACATGCATATAAGGAAAGGTCGTGAATTCCTGATTATTTGTTACTGCCTTTTAGTCAGATTTTTGCCAGCAGCAGGCAAAGTGAAGCCATTTTATGCAATAGAATAAAAGGGAAGTGTTTTGGCCTTTACTTTCAAGGTAAAGCCATATTCATTAACAACAAAGAAGACACTATGGTAGCAAGAAGGGAAAAAAATCAAAACCCTACTGTTTTCTTTCAAATAGCCATAAGAAAAATGAAGCAAAATCTGACAACACATCCTATTAAAAAAAAATGGAAACACATGGTGAAGCAGAAGAAACATTAAACTCAATGAAAACACAATTATCAGTCAACAATTCTGTCACTCACAGATGTGCATTTTTGGACATGTCACTTCAACAATATGGGCTTCTGCGCCAGTTTCTTTCTTTTTTTAATTTTTTTTCTTCTTTTTTTTTGCAGTATGTGGGCCTCTCACTGTTGTGGCCTCTCCCATTGTGGAGCACAGGCTCCGGACGCACAGGCCCAGCGGCCATGGCTCACGGGCCCAGCTGCTCCGCGGCATGTGGGATCTTCCCAGACCGGGGCACAAACCCGTTTCCCCTGCATCGGCAGGTGGACTCTCAACCACTGCGTCACCAGGGAAGCCCTTTTTTTTTTTTAAATTTTTAAATTAAATTAAATTTATTTTTTTATACAGCAGGTTCTTATTAATTACCTATTTTATACATATTAGTGTATACATGTCAATCTCAATCTCCCAGTTCATCTCACCACCACCCATCCCCCACGACTTTCCCCCCACTGGGTGTCCACATATTTGTTCTCTACCTCTGTGTCTCTATTTCTGCCCTGCAAACCAGTTCATCTGTACCATTTTCCTAGGTTCCACATATATGCGTTGATATGCGATATTTGTTTTTCTCTTTCTGACTTACGTCACTCTGTATGACAGTCTCTAGATCCATCCACATCTCTACAAATGACCCAGTTTTGTTCCTTTTTATGGCTGAGTAATATTCCATTGTATATACGTACCACATCTTCTTTATCCATTCATCTGTTGATGGGCATTTAGGTTGCTTCCATGACCTGGCTATTGTAAATAGTACTGCAATGAACATTGGGGTGCATGTGTCTTTTTGAGTTGTGGTTTTCTCTGGGTATATGCCCAGTAGTGGGATTGCTGGGTCATATGGTAGTTTTATTTTTAGGTTTTTAAGGAACCTCCATACTTTTCCCCATAGTTGCTGTATCAACTTACATTCCCACCAACAGTGCAAGAGGGTTCGCTTTTCTCCACACCCTCTCCAGCATTTGTTGTTTGTAGATTTTCTGATGATGCCCATTATAACTGGTGTGAGGTGATACCTCATTGTAGTTTTGATTTGCATTTTTCTAATAATTAGTGATGCTGAGCATCCTTTCATGTGTTGGTTGGCAATCTGTATATCTTCTTTGGAGAAATGTCTGTTTAGCTCTTCTGCCCATTTTTGGATTGGGTTTTTTGGTTTTTTTGGGGTTTTTTTGCGGTATAAGGGCCTCTCCCTGTTGTGGCCTCTCCCGTTGCAGAGCACAGGCTCCGGACACGCAGGCCGAGCGGTCATGGCTCACGGGCCCAGCCGCTCCGCACCATGTGGGATCCTCCCGGACCGGGGCACGAACCCGTGTCCCCTGCATCGGCAGGCAGACTCCCAACCACTGTGCCACCAGGGAAGCCCCTGGATTGGGCTTTTTGTTTTTTTGATATTGAGCTGCATGAGGAGCTTGTAAATTTTGGAGATTAATCCTTTCTCAGTTCCTTCGTTTGCAAATATTTTCTCCCATTTTGAGGGTTGTCTTTTCGTCTTATTTATGGTTTCCTTTGCTGTGCAAAAGCTTTTAAGTTTCATTAGGTCCCATTTGGGTTTTTTTTGTTTTAATTTCCATTACTCTAGGAGGTGAGGCAAAAAAAGATCTTGCTGTGATTTATCTCAAAGAGTGTTTTTCCTATCTTTTCCTGTAAGAGTTTTATAGTGTCTGGTCTTACATTTAGGTCTCTAATCCATTTTTATTTTTGTGTATGGTGTTAGGGAGTGTTCTAGTTTCATTATTTTACATGTAGCTGTGCAGTTTTCCCAGCACCACTTATTGAAGAGACTGACTTTCTTTTTTCCACTACATATCCTTGCCTCCTTTGTCATAGATTAGTTGCCCATAGGTACGTGGGTTTACCTCTGGGCTTTCAATCCTGTACTATTGATCTGTATTTGTGTTTTTGTGCCACTACCATCCTGTCTTGATTACTGTAGCTTTGTAGTATAGTTTGAGGTGGGGAGCCTGATTCCTCCAGCTCTGTTTTTTTCCCTCAAGACTGCTTTGGCTATTCGGGGTCTTCTGTGTCTCCATACAAATTTTAAGATTTTTTTGTTCCAATTCTGGAAAAAGTCCCACTGGTAATTTGATAGGGATTGCATTGAATCTGTAGATTGCTTTGGGTAGTATAGTCATTTTCACAATATTGATGCTTCCAAAGCAAGAACATGGTACATCTCTCGATCTGTGTGTGTCATCTCTGATTTCTTTCATCAGTGTCATAGTTTTCTGAGTACAGGCCTTTTACCTCCTTAGGTAGGTTTATTCCTAGGTATTTTATTCTTTTTGTTGCAATGGTGAATGGGATTGTTTCCCTAATTTCTCTTTCTGATCTTTCATTGTTAATGTATAGGAATGTAAGAGATTTCTGTGCATTAATTTTGTACCCTGCAACTTTACCAAATTCATTGATTAGCTCTAGTAGTTTTCTGGTGGCATCTTTAGGTTTCTCTATGTATAGTATCATGTCTTCTGCAAACAGTGACAGTTTTACTTCTTTTCCAATTGAATTCCTTTTATTTCTTTTTCTTCTCTGATTGCCATGGCTAAGGCTTCCAAAACTATGTTGAATAATAGTGGCGTGAGTGGACATCCTTGTCTTGCTCCTGATCTTAGAGGAAATGCTTTCAGTTTTTCACCGTTGAGAATGATGTTTGAGGTGGGTTTGTTGTATATGGCCTTTACTATGTTGAGGAAGCTTCCATCTATGCCCACTTTCTGGAGAGTTTTTATCATAAGTGGTGTTGAATTTTGTCAAAAGCTTTTTCTGCATCTATTGAGATGATCATATGGTTTTTATTCAATTTGTTAATATGGTGTATCACATTGATTGATTTGCGTATATTGAAGAATCCTTGCATCCCTGGGATCAATCCCACTCGATCATGGTGTATGATCCTTTTAATGTGTTGTCAGATTCTGTTTGCTAGTATTTTGTTGAGGATTTTTGCATCTATATTCATCAGTGATATTGGTGTGTAATTTCCTTTTTTTGTAGTATCTTTGTGTGCTTTTGGTATCAGGGTGATGGTGGCCACATAGAATGAGTTTGGGAGTGTTCCTTCCTCTGCAATATTTTGGAAGAGTTTGAGAAGGATGGGTGTTAGCTCTTCCCTGAATGTTTGATAGAATTCACCTGTGAAGCCATCTGGTCCTGGACTTTTGTTTGTTGGAAGATTTTTAATCACAGTTTCAATTTCATTACTTGTGATTGGTCTGTTCATATTTTCTATTTCTGGCTCAGTGTTGGAAGGTTATACCTTTCTAAGAATTTATGCATTTCTTTCAGGTTGTCCATTTTATTGGCATAGAGTTGCTAGTAGTAGTCTCTTATGATGCATTGTATTTCTGTGGTGTCCACTGTAACTTCTCCTTTTTCATTTCTAATTTTATTGATTTGAGTCCTCTCTCTATTTTTCTTGATGAGTCTGGCTGAAGGTTTATCAATTTTGTTTACCTTCTCAAAGAACCAGCTTTTAGTTTTCTTGATCTTTGCTATTGTTTTCTTTTTTCTATTTCATTTATTTCTGCTCTGATATTTATGATTCTTTCCTTCTACTGACTTTGGGTTTTGTTTGTTCTTCTTTCCCTATTTCCTTTAGTTGTAAGGTTAGATTGTTTATTTGAGATTTTTTGTGTTTCTTGAGGTAGGCTTGTATTGCTATAAACATCCCTCTTAGAACTTCTTTTGCTGCATCCCATAGGTTTTGGATCATTGTGTTTTCATTGTTATTTGTCTCCAGGTATCTTTTGATTTCCTCTTTGATTTCTTCAGTGATCTCTTGGTTATTTAGTAATGTATTGTTTAGCCTCCATGTGTTTGTGTTTTTTACCTTTTTTTCCCTGTAATTTATTTCTAATCTCATAGCGTTGTGGTCAGAAAAGATGCTTGATATGATTTCAATTTTCTTAAATTTACTAAGGCTTGATTTGTGACCCAAGATGTGATCTGTCCTGGAGGATGTTCCATGTGCACTTGAGAAGAAAGTGTACTCTGCTGTTTTGGGATGGAATGTCCTGTAAATATCAATTAAATCTCTCTCATCTATTCTGTCATTTAAAGCTTCTATTTTCTTAATAATTTTCTGTCTAGATGATCTGTCCATTGGTGTAATTGAGGTGTTAAAGTCCCCCAGTATTATTGTGTTACTGTCGATTTCCTCTCGTAAAGCTGTTAGCAGTTGCCTTATGTATTGAGGTGCTCCTATGTTGGGTGCATATATATTTATAATTGTTATATCTTCTTCTTGGATTGATCCCTTGATCATTATGTAGTGTCCTTCCTCGTCTCTTGTAACATTCTTGATTTTAAAGTCTATTTTTTCTGATATGAGTATTGCTACTTCAGCCTTCTCTTGATTTCCATTTGCATGGAATATCTTTTTCCATCCCCTCACTTTCAGTCTGTATGTGTCCCTAGGTCTGAAGTGGGTCTCTTGTAGACAGCATATATATGGGTCTTGTTTTTGTATCCATTCAACAAGCCTGTGTCTTTTGGTTGGAGCATTTAATCCATTCATATTTAAGGTAATTATTGATATGGATATTCCTATTACCATTTTCTTAATTGTTATGGGTTTGTTTTTGTAGATCATTTTCTTCTCTTGTGTTTCCTACTTAGAGAAGTTCCTTTAGCATTTGTTGTAGAGCTGGCTGGTGGTGCTGAATTCTCTTAGCTTTTGCTTTTCTGTAAAGCTTTTGATTTCTCCATCGATTCTGAATGAGATCCTTGCCAGCTAGAGTAATGTTGGGTGTAGGTTTTTCCCTTTCATCACTTTAAATATATTGTACCACTCCCTTCTGGCTTGTAGGGTTTCTGCTGTAAAATCAGCTGTTACCCTTATGGGAGTTCCCTTGTATATTATTTGTTATTTTACCCTTGTTGTTTTCAATAATTTTTCTCTGTCTTTATTTTTTGTCAATTCGATCACTATGTGTCTTGGCGTATTTCTTTTTGGGTTTATTCTGCCTGGGACTCTCTGCCCTTCCTGGATTTGGGTGGCTATTTCCTTTCCCATGATAGGTACATCTTCAACTATAATCTCTTCAAATATTTTCTTGGGTTCTTTCTCTCTCTCTTCTCCTTCTGGGACCCCTATAATGCCAATGTTGTTGCATTTAATATTGTCCCAGAGGTCTCTTAGGCTGTCTTCACTTCTTTTCATTCTTTTTTCTTTATTCTGTTCCATAGTAGTGAATACCACCATTCTGTCTTCCAGGTCACTTATCCATTCTTCTGCCTCAGTTATTCTGCTATTGATTCCTTCTAGTGTATTTTTCATTTCAGTTATTGTATTGTTCATCTCTCTTTGTTTGTTCTTTAATTCTTCTAGGTGTTTGTTCTTTAATTCTTCCAGGTCCTTGTTAAACATTTCTTGCATCTTCTCGATCTTTGCCTCTGTTCTTTTGCAAGGTCCTGGATCATCTTCACTATCATTATTCTGAATTCTTTTTCTGGAAGGTTGCCTGTCTCCACTTCATGTAGTTGTTTTTCTGGGGTTTTATCTTGTTCCCTCATCTGGTACAAAGTCCTCTGTCTTTTCATTTTGTCTATCTTTCTGTGAATGTGGTTTTCATTCCACAGGCTGTAGAGTTGTAATTCTTCTTGCTCTGCTGTCTGCCTGCTGGTGCATGAGGCTATCTATGAGTCTCGTGCCTGTGCCAGTTTCTAAGGCTGTGTAACAAATCATCCCAAAACTTAGTGGCTGAAAGCAACAGTATTGTTTATGAAACTGCAATAGGGGCAGGGCTCAGCAGGGGCAGTTTTTCCTGCTCTGATGTCTCTGCTCTGCTTGACATCAGCTGGGGTGGGCAGAATGCTAGGGAATGTAATCATGTGAAAGCTCGTTCATTCATGTACATGGGAAAACCGAAGCGGCTAGAGCTGACACAGAGTTCCTTAGTACTAGAGTGGTACATTTATTACAATTAAGGAGCCTCCATTGACACATCATTATAACCCAAAGTTCATAGTTCATAGTTTATATTAGGAATCACTCAGTATTGTATATTCTATGGGTGTGACAAATGTATAATGACATGCCACCATCATTGTATTATACAATGTATTCTGTATAATACATCATTGTATTATACAGAATAGTTTCACTACCCTGAAAATTCCCTATGTTCAACCTACTCATCCCTCCCTCCACCTCTCCCCACTCCCAATCACTGATACCTCCACTGTCTTCATAGTTTTGCCTTTTCTAAAATGTCATGTATATCTCAAATCATTTTTTAGCTATAATTTTGGAATAACATAGTCACAGAAACATTTTTCTGTTTTAGATAAAATTTTTAAAGTGTAAAAAAAATTTATGTTTAATTTTCAGCTATTATTTTTTTCTGCACCTAAACAACTATATAATCTTTGTGCACTCATTTAATGACTGTAGTAAAGTCTACTTCAAAATCTTGTCTCACTTCAGTAGAGACATCAGTCTCTAATAAATAATTATTTAAATTAAGATTTAGCCACTTGTTCTCATATTTCTTGCACAAATTTATGGAAACACTTTGTCAGACAGAGTTCAGACAATGTCACTGGTTCATACATACTTGAATATTAAATGTCAAGAATTCTACTTTCAGAATGCTGGCATGAGGAGCATAGTGGGTCCAATCTCCAGGGAAACAAGCAAAAATGGTAAAAATGATTTTTAAAAAAGTTTAAAATCTCTCAAATTGACTAAAGGGTATGTGGTAAATTAAGAAAAAAATTATTCAAGAAAATTTACCAAATCTTAGTAAGAACAGTCCCCCCTTCACTGTATCAGTTCAGCTGGATGGAAGCTCTACTATGGGCAGACATGTATAAGAAGATGGGGTTCTCTTTCTCCTTGGCTCCTAATAAGGAGTCTTACCAGACAAGGCAGGACACCAGCATTTCTCATGCCCTCCAAATCCAAGTTGCAGACACTAAACTCCAGGTGAATGCAGTGAAAGCTCAGGGATTCCCTGCCTGACCCAGCCCCCAACTGTAGAGGGAAAGTTCTGCCTCAGGAGAAGAAGACTGTGAACACTAGGATCTTGATTGCCCTACTTCCCCTTGTTGCTGGAGCAGAGTTCCATGCCAAGAGAGACAAGCTAGAGATTATCATCCTGTCTAATGCCAGGATCAGTGACTCACGGATTTTACTCAGAATGAGAAGCAGTCCATAAGAATAGAGAACTCCAAGACTCTCCCCAAAGCAACTGACTTTATTTTAAACAGAGTGTGGAAAAGTTCAACTCTAAGCGTGCTATCCAAAACAATGAAGATTTTTGTTGTAAGTAACTAAGAGGAGGTTTTACCTTATGAAAGCAACAAGCTAAATTGTAAGCCAAGTAGCTACCCAGACAAAAACATGGAAAGAGACATCAAAGCTTTAACATCTGGAAATATATTAATGTAGTACATCATACAATTGGAACAAATAACAAAAGCTACATGATTGTCTCAATAGATAGAAAAAGCATTCAACCAAATTCAGCACTCCTTTATGATAAAAATGTTCAATGAAATAGGAATAGAGAGATCTTCAATCTGATAAAGGGCATCTACAAAATACTACTAATAAAAAAACAGCTCACATCACATAGTTAGTTAATATCTAAATATTGGAGGTTTCCCCTTAAGATCAAGAACAAGACAAGGATGTCTGCATACTACAGATTTTAGTCAGGGAAATTAGGCAAAAAACAAAGAAAGAGGAGAAGGAAGAGAAAGAGGAGAGAAAAAAAAAGATAGAAAGAAGAAACAGTAGAAGTTGAAGTAAAAGGCATCCAGATTTAAAACAAAGAAGTATGCTCACTCTATTTGCAGATGGCATGATCTTGTATATAGCAAAAACTAAGGAATCCACTACAAAAACCTATTCCAACTAATAAAAGAGTTCAGTAAGGTTTCAGGATATGGAGTCAATATATAAAATTAACTGTACTTCTATACACTTACAATGAATAATCCAAAAAATAAAATTAAGTAGCTACTTAATGCTTTCAGTAGCATTCAAAAATAGGAATAAAGTTAACAAAAGAGGTATAAAACTTATACACTGAAAACTGCAAATCATTTTTGAAAGAAATTAAAGAAGACCAAGTATATAGGAAGATATAACACGTTACTGTACTGGAAGATCACAATACTCCCCTGTTTTTTTCTATAGATTCATCACAATCCCTGTTGAAATCTCAATTGGTTTATTTGCCAAAATTGACAAGCCAATCCAAAAACATGTCCACATTAGGTCCAGGTTCCATGCTTGAAATTTACATGACAATGCAAGAGACCAAGAATAGACAAAACAATCTTGAAAAAGAGGAACAAAGTTGAAGGACTCACACTTCAAATTTCAAAATCTACTACAAAGCTACAGTAATCAAGACAATAGGTACTCATAAAGATAGATCTACAGGTCAGTGGAATTGAATTTAAAAGTCCAGAAATAAACCTCACATTTACAGCCAATTGATTTTCAACAAATTGTCAATACAATTCAATAGTGGAAAGAATAGCCTTTTCAAAAAATGGTGCTGGGATAACTGGATATCCACATGCAAGTCCACATAGATATTCACATCTATATATGAAAATTAGGTCAAAACGGATTGACCTAAATATAAAAGCTAAAACATAACACTTAAAAGGAAATATAGCATTAAATTATAGCACCCTTGGATTAAGTAATGGTTTCTTAGATAGGACACCAAAGGCACAAGCAACAAAATTTAAAAAATGAATAAATTGGACTTCATTAAAATTTAAACTTTTGTGTTTCACACTACATCAAAAGGGAAAAGACAAACATAGAATGGGAGAAAACTTTTGCAAATCACATACTTTATAAGGGATTTTATCTAGAATAAATGAAGAACTCTAGGAGTTCAACATTAAAAAAATAATTAAAAAATTGGGCAAAGAATCTGAATAGACATTTCCTTCTCAATATATACAAATGATGAATAAGCACATCAAATAATGCTCAAAATCATTAGGCATCAGGGAAATGCAAATCAAAGTCACAATAAGATATCATTTCATTCCCATTGGAATGGCTATTAAAAAAAAAAGATAATAACAATTCTTGGTGAGGATGTGGAAAAATTCAACACCTCACACACTGCTGTGGGAATGCAAAATGTTTCAACCAGTTTGGAAAAGAGTCTGATACCTCCCCAAAAGGTTAAACATAGAGTTACCATATGACCTATCATGCTCATTTCTAGGTATACATCTTAGGGAAATAAAGAACAAATATCCACACCAAAATGTGTATATGAATGTTCCTGGCAGCTTTATTTCCAATAGTCAAAAAAGTGGAAACAACTCAAATGTCAAGCGACTAGTGAATGGATAAATAAAATGTCATATATCCATATAATATAATATTATTTGACAAAAAAATAATTAAGTACTGAAGCTACAACATGGATGAACTTTATGCTAAGTGAAAGAAGTCCATCACAAAGGACTGTTTACCAGATGATTCCATTTACCTGTAATGTCCATAATAGGCAAATCTACAGAGAAAGAAAGTAGATCTGTCATTGTCTTAGGGCTAAGAAGTTAGGAGAAACATGAGAATTACTAATGGGTATGGAGCTTCCCTTTAGAGTGATGAAAATGTTCTAAAATTAGATAGTGGTGATGGTTGCACAACTCTGTGACTATATCCCAAACCATTGACTTAGCATTTTAAGTATATTAATTCTATGGTAGGTGAATTATATCTCAAAACAGTTGCTAGTTATGAAAAAAAAAAGCAATTGTATTTTGAGGAATTATCAAAAATGTTTGAAAAGATTTACAGCCAAAATTTGGAAACAATCAAAATGTCCAAAAATATTGGAAAGGTCAAAATATCATGGTAATCCTCATGATAAATAATGTACCCCTATGAAAAATAGTATTTATAGATTGTTAATCACAACATAGCAAAGTGTTCATGTTAAAATAGTTAGAAAAAGATTAGGACAAAATTTTATCAATAGCAAGATTATTTGTATTTTTAAAACACAGCATGAATATTAATATTCTAAAATGTTAATAATTGCTGTTGGTGTAGTAATAGTACTGGTAATTTTTACTTCAACTTTGTTTCATGTTTCCTAATTTTCCAAATTTCCCATTATGTACAATTCTAATAAAGAATTTTTAATAAATAAAAAGTTATTTATTTAAAAATTGAGATCTGCCATCAATTAACGATTGCTGAACTAGTGACTATTACTCCACAAGCCTATTTTAATAATGTTTAATGACGATTGAGCTGACAGATGTCTACTGTTTTATTTAATCATCATTATTTTGAGTTAATAGTGTTTCCCATGAACATTGCAAATAGTATACATATATACTCGTTGTAATCCTTTATTGTATCTATAAATTCAAATCTGAGCCAAGCTCAAAAATATCACTTGCTTTATCACTAAAATAGTATTAATGGAAAACATTAAATGGAAACAACCATAATGCTATCATCACATTTTAAGTAAGGGTATTAATAAGAGTCACCAATAAATCTTAGCTCTTTTTCCTTCTAACCAGAATAATGTCTCATAAGTAACAAAATAAAAATTTTGAATCCTCTTATCCAGGATTTAGAAAATAGCTTTTCATAAATAGAACCTTGAATTACTGTGGAATCATCAATTCTTTTTAGTATCTTAATATTTAATTTGTAAGGAAAGCAACAACATAAATAGAATCTGTCCTGTGAACATTTGTTTTTCCCCTGAAGAAAAGGAAAGATTCACAATAGTCTACTTTCTGTACTCAAACTATGCAAACCTAATTATGATTCTGTTCATATAGGTTTTATAATGACTGTTGACTAAGAAAATAGATGGTTTTAAAAAAATAGCCTACAGGTTGTTACTGTTGAAGCTGTTAATAGTGGGAGTTGAATAGTCAAAAAGCTGGAAGAGACCAAGAGAAATCATGATTCAGAAGAGATGGTTTGTTTGTTTTAACTCTTTAAAATACTCCAGAGCCGGAGATTTATAACCAGTAAGTAATCTATTCTAGTATTTAATATACTGACAATCAAGTTCCATTTCTGGTTCCATCTGAGTTTTTTTCTACTTAATTTACATCTAACTCCTCTCCTTCTATCTTCAGTAAAATTAAATAATAAATAAATAAAACAAATAAAATTCTAGACTAATGAAATCAGGATTTTTTTCCCCAACGTAGTCCTAAATGAACACACTGACAGAATGCTTTACCATAGCAAACAAAGGGAGATAGTGTGCTATCCTTGGAAGATTTGCATAGTTGCTCTGTGCACCATGGTGGGTGAGCATAAAGAACTGTCAACTGTAGCCAAGTATTTTGGGGCTCCCTTCCTGGACACAAAACTCTAGACAGGAATATTGGATGCAATAGAACTCATTCTAAGCATAGTTAACATCAGTCAACACACAGCCTGCATTGGTGCCAACAAGAAAGTAACTGCACTCATAATTCTGTTGGTGTTACACACCTCTATATCCCCCAGGCAATCCTAGACAGCTTTAAGCAATTTTTTGGAAGAGGTTTTCTTATAAAGCTTTGGTGCCATACAGCTGTCAGTAGAAGATTTAGTGTAAGTTAATATTACCTGAAGACTTCTCCAGACACTGGTCAAAAACTGTAAAGGTCGATTTGAGAGAGTTGCTGGCTTTTGTTGGAGAATTTTTCTGGAATCCTGGTCAAAAGCAAATTTGGCAAGTTCATGATATTAAAAGCCAGGTACTAATGAATGAGATGACCAGGTTAACAAATAGTACCCTAATGAAAAAGACATTGGGTCTGCTACTTTCAAGGATAGTGTCACTAAACTAGAGGTGCATTTCAAAATCACTGAAAATACATGTTAGATTTTTCTACCTTGGCACTATTAGCATTTGGGACTGAATAATTTTTTATTGTGGTAATCTGTCTCGTGCATTGTTTAGCAGCATCCCTGGCCTTACCCAGTAGAGGCCAGTAGCACCCTTTCAGTCGTGACAATGAAAAATGTTTCCAGATATTGCCAGATGAGAACCACTGCCATAGAACTACTAAGTTAGATACTTAGTACTAGGACCACCAACTATCCCCTGTCCCCAGCCTGACTTTCTGAACCTCATGCACTGAATGGTCCAATATCTCTGAGACTTTGCCTTATATAACACATTTGTTCTTGGATACTTCTGGAATCTTTCCTCACTTTCATCTTACCCTAGCATGGTAGTGTAAAGAAAAATAGGGTTTGGGAAATATATATATATATATATATATATATACACACACACACATATATATGTGTGTATGTATGTATATATGTATGTATAAGTTCAAACCCCAGTTTTGTTCCACTCCATCTGTAAAGCATTTGACAGTTTACTTAGGCTTTATTATTTTTCTCTACCTGGAGCACTTCTCCAGGTATCCAAGGCTTACTATTAATTAGAGTTAAAAAAGGATTCAAGACCATGATCCTGGTTCTTTACATTAATTCATCCTCATTTGGTTTAAACCAGAATACAGAAGCTGTCCATATAGGAGCATCATTAATAATTCAAACTGACAATCAAAATTCACCTCTTAGACACCACTGTATAGGGATAATATCAATAAAAATCCATAATATTGTGATAAGCAGCCTCTAATGTCGCCACCAATGTTCCACACCAGCTGGTATTCATTCCCTCCTCTAACCCCTTCCTTTGAGTGTGGGCCAGACCTACTAACTAGCTTCTAATAAACAGAATATACTAAAATGATGAGATATCACTTCTGAGACTGGGTTATAAAAGGTCTGGCTTCCAGTTGCTGTGTGCCCTTTCTCACTCTTTTTTCATTAGCTCTAAGGGAAGTTTGCGGTCATGTTTTGAAATGCCCTGTGGAGAGGACCTCATGACAAGAAACCAAAATAAATAGTCAGTGAGGAGCTGTGACTCTCAGTCAAACACACACAAGAAAATAATTCCTGCCATCAGCCACATGGATAATTTGGAAGCAGATCCTCCCTAGTTGGCCTTATGATGAGACCACATATCTTGCCAATACCTTGAAGGCAGCCTCATGAGAGACCTAAAAGAACTCATAGACGCTATGAGATAATATTCATTGCTTTAAGTGGCTAAGTTTTGGTAATTTGTTATACAGCAATAGTTAAATAATATAAACATAGTGAGATAAATGATTTTCTCTTTCTTCTCATTCTCCTTTGGACAATGATGATTATCATCATCATTACTCTCTCTCAGATGAGGCTGTACCATTAATCTTCTGCCCCTAAGTTTAGCAGGGGCAATTCTACAATTGTTGACTATATTATCATCATTCCCTCAAACCCTGGGTACTGATATTGCCTATCACTTATCTTTCTCAATCATAAGTACAATAGAATTAAAATTCTCACTATGAAATTATCATGGATCTGATGTTGATTACTCTACTATTGGTTATTCAATTCATGGCTTTTGTAAATTGCAAGGGCAAAAATCCAAATGCAAATCTTTAATGCAGAATTTGAGCATCCCAAAGTAACCAACTGTCCTCTGCATGCATATCTCATCCCAAAATCCAGTTTCTTCATTGTTAAAAATACTATCTTCTTCAACAGATTATTCTGATGATTTAAACTGCATAAATATATAAAATTTTCCAAATATTATTCCTGTAATGTAGTAAGTGCTTAATAAATATTAAGGGTTTTTGTGATGCTATTTTAATTTCTTCCTCTTCCAAACCTCCTCTTCCTAACCCACTCGTGGGTGATAAGTTCCATTTCTAGGCTTCCTACTTTAGCAAAGTCCCTGTTCTAAAATTAATAAGAAATTTATAGAAATAATTAGTTCTTTTTTCCTTTCAAATCCCCCAAAGGATTCACTTACTACTTATGGCCTCTGGCTAAGAATGAAACAAAATGATAAAAAGAAAGATCGGTCCATTCCTTATGGCCAGTCCAAAAATCAATTAGATGACTTTTCTTTTCCTCTTTTAACTAGAAAATTGTCTACTTGATAAAAAACTAATGGCCAAAAATCTCAGAAGCTGAATCATAGCTTTTTATTTTTTTTCCAAAAGAAAGGGTATCAGAAAGAAAAATAAATTAGTATGCCCTTGGTTTTCTTAAAATAGGGGAAATATACTTTTTTCAAGTTTAAAGTTACACTTTATAGTATTAATGGTATCAATGTACCTAAGCTAAAGGAGACCTCCACATTATCATTTGCATACCGTTTCCACAAATAAATAGATACCAATCTATTGTCTAACAGAGTATGAAATAATTTGAAAAACATCCAAAAGATTGACCTATCCATAAAAATATTTTCTTCACATGTCTTTAATGGTGCTTTAGTTGGATTTACAGTGTTGGGTTAAGATACTGTGCTTCATTCAAACATACTAGTAAGATAACTTGTCAATCTCTTAGCAGCTCTTAATAATTTACTATGAATAAGTGTAACCAGGCCTTTTGAGAACAGGGTTCTAGGTAACTCAATTTTGATAAGGAGAAGAGTAGAGAAAGACATGAGTATCAGATATAAATGTATAAGAGATTCCTGAGCTGAAAATCCTGAGCAGCTAGAAAGAAATATAGCAGAATAGAGTGACTCAGGAGAGGGAAAAAGAAAGGTGCCTAAACAGAGTGGATGTACTTCATGTGAATAAGTACAAAGCTGGTGTTGGGACCTTTCATTTTCATGAGGAGTGCTAACTGCCTGAGAAAGAAGTTTCAAGAGACTTCATGGTTCTTTCAATAACAGAGAGAATAATATATCCCAAATAACTTGACCAAAGTTTTCATGATAGTAAGTCATCGCTGTGCATCTTCTGGAGCTTTTGGTTTCAGGTAACCTATTGAGGAATCCAGATGCCTAACAGAGGCTTGCTTTGTTTTGCTTTGTATTTTATGTTTTGAGTTCAGACATTATCCAAAAAGGATATGTGAAGTATTTCCAATAATTTGTTTGACCTATAATGACTTATTCTATGTGTGGTTATATTCATTTCCTCGTGATGTTGGAAAGTTTTTGTTTTCTTGTGGTAGTTAATACTTTACATCCTGAAATATTTACTGGACTTGACCATCTACAAATACATACAACTGTTCTCATGAGTTGAAAATATAGTCTTGAAACAAATTTGAAATGACAACACAAAGTAGTATTGTTCACTTTTACAAAAACAGAAAGAAATTGAACCAGCCCTAAAAATTCACTTTGTAGCCAAGGAAGTGGTTTCCATAAAATTGAAAAAATGTCTCAAAGCAACAGTATTGTATTTCTTAAGCTATTGCTGTTACTGACATAAAAAGAATTCTTTCTATAATTCTTCTTCGGCCTTGGTTGCTGACAGAGTGGTTATTAGAAAAAAATTGTAAACAGCTCTTTTCTAAGCCTCCAGGAATAATACAAAAGAGACTCTAACTTGAGTGTCACCTGCTTCAATTATTAGATGGGTTTAAAGTAATATGATTCAGTACATAAATCAAAATAAAGCATGATCTTTTACCAGTACAAATTTGCAGAAGTGCAATGTAGTTTCATCAAGTAATGCCAACAATGGTCTAAATAAAATTGTGTTTAAGTGATTACAAAGGCAAGATGGCACAGTGTAAAGAATTAAAAGTAGGACACTCCATTACCATACAGCCCTTGATCTCTCTGGGTTACAGTTTTCTTATCTGTAACATGAGGAAATGCCACTAGATTGTGTCAAATGCTCCTTCTAATTCTAACATTCAAAGATATATGCAAATGTTGTGGAACTATTGAGGAGAAAATCTTTCATGTAAATAGGTAATATTCAACCATGTAAATATGAAAACAGTATTTTGTCACATATTCTCCTTCAGGGTTGTTGCAGTTTTTTTTCAATAGACTATTTTTTACAGCAGTTTTAGATTCACAGCAAATTTGAGCAGGAGTCCTCATATACCCTTTCCTTTCCTACACTCACAGCCTCCTCCACTATCAACTTCTCATACCAGAGTGGTACATTTGTTACAAGTAATGAACCTACACTGACATGTCCATAGTTTATATTAGGATCTATAGTTTACATTAGGGTTGAGTCTTAGTGTTTTACATTCTATGGATTTTAACAGATGTATAATGTTAAATGTTCCTTCAGTTTTTGTATTGTCTTAATAGCCAAATCACTGTGTGATGCTGTAAAAAGGCAACAGAATATTCCCCATAGTGAGTGTAAAGAAATGACATCCAAATAATGGTACTTTGATGCTCTCTTTAAAAAAGAAAAAAAATTCCCATAGATTATCCATTCATGCATTACCTCAGAAACTATTCCCAGTTTACCTTTGTCCCCCATAGCAACTTAGCTATGATGTACTACTCCTAGCAGATAGTAATCAACATTTGTTAACATTGAGTTGGATAACTCCAATTTGAACAAAAGAGATAAAAGATGAAAAAAGAATATAAGCTGGAAAAGTTCAGTCAATCACCATTCTCTGAGTAGAATTTCCTCTAGTTAAGTAATATCCTATTATGTGATTATTGTGAAAAAGTCATAAATACCCCCAAGGTGTGGGTGGGGGAACTGAATAGAGCATTACTTACTGGAGATCACATTACTAACTGGAGTACTGAGCTTTATTTTGAAGGCTTTTCCCCCTAACTAAAATATATCTTTTAAAACATCAAATGCAGTATTCATTCATCAGGAGGAATATCACCCAGCAGGCCAGGATTTTCAAAGCTTAATATTTTTTTTTCCAGTGGAATGGGACTTTTCCAGTGATGTGATAAGAATGCTTTGAACATTTAAAAAGAGCCACAGGGTCTTCTTTCTTCTGCGGATAGTATCCAGAATTGCTTCATCTGGTGAAAAATCCTTTCACTGCAGAAAACTTTAATTCATTACAACCAAAATCCAGCAAGATTCAGATCTGTTAATCCTTGTGAGATGTACAGGTTTGAGCATATATTTATCCCTGAGAATTGTGGTAGTGAATTGGTATTATATAAATTATGATAGTTATACTTAACAAGTGAACCTCCTTCACACCATTTCCTTATTATGTTTAGAATAAGGGACAACTGTGCTCTTTCATTTTGTCATCCCAACCTTTGATTGATCCTAAAAGTAGAGATTATGTCCTGAAGTGAATGCAGTTAATGAAAGAAGAGGAAATAGAATGTCTGCAAAGGGAACTAGTAGAGGAAGAACATATAATCAGGTTATAAAGGTCTTGATAAAAAAAATAGGGGGTGATGTATCAAAAATTTTCTCTATCTCTCTGGAGAAATTCAGTTATTTTCCTTCCTTCCTCCCTAAAGCAGCTTCATTCAACCAAGTCACAGAGCTTGTATGTTGTCTACAATGCTATTATGAATCAAGTTGCTGACATACTTATGCTCATATATTTTCATAAAATGCAATTATTAAAAGATCAGACTGTATAGTAGATGGAAGCACAAATATACGTGGAGACATGGTTGAAAACTCTTGATACTACTGCCCGCACCACCATCATCATTAGTGTTTCAGTTGGTTTACTGTCTGCTAGCCTCCTAGGTTTACATTTAATGACTTCAAATAGCTGGTGGTGTTATTTAATCTTTAAATATCTGCTCTACAGACTATTCATTATCATCATTAGTAGTAATAAGTTCATTTTCACTAGAGGCGTTTACTAATGTACTCTTTCTGTCCTCAAGAAGTTAAGAAACAACTATACTCTATGCAGATAACTGAATAGAAAAAATACTATCAGTCAAAGAACAGAAAACAAAATCTTTGCTAACTGGGAGCTTAAACATAGCTTGCAGAATATGTTTGTAAATATATATCACATATGCTAATTTCTACAATCTATTACATTCCATTATTAAGTATTGTTACTATTTTCTGAGCACTCATGTATATCAAGCACTGTGCCAAACATTTACAGACATCGATCTAAATATTCCCAAAAGTGAGGAAACTGAGCCTCGGAAAAATTAAGTAATTTACCTAAGGTCATAGAACTAGTAAATGGTTAAACTGGTTTTAGAATCCAAGTTGTCTGTTGCAAAAGTCTGGTCTCTTCCCACCATATGTTTTACTGGCCCCTAGGTCTCTGGCCCTCTTAAATTTCAAAGCAAGTTTTATCTTGCTATTTTCTTTCTTTCTTTTTTTTTTTTTTTTTTTTTTTTTTGCAGTATGCGGGCCTCTCATTGTTGTGGCCTCTCCAACTGTGGAGCACAGGCACCGGACGTGCAAGCTCAGCGGCCACGGCTCACGGGCCCAGCCGCTCCGCGGCACGTGGGATCCTCCCGGACCGGGGCACGAACCCGCGTCCCCTGCATAGGCAGGCGGACCCTCAACCACCGCGCCACCAGGGAAGCCCTATCTTGCTATTTTCTGATTAACAGTAGAAATTTTAATAGACTCTTAAACATTCTAATTTCACATGACTATTCCATATGCCTATATCTTTTTGCATTTAGAAGAAATTGATTTTCTAAAAATAATTCCTTTCTAGGAATGTAATTTTAAAATATGGCAGTTATAATATGAAGAATACAAAGTTTTAACTAATAAGGAGTAATTGCTCTATGGAAAAACTATTTTGATACAAAATATGTTTGTTATAAAATATTAGTAATTACTAAGGATTTAGAAACAAGGAGAGTACTATTCTTTGCAAATAAAATTATCTGCCCTCATGCCACATTATATGAAATGTAACCATTTCAGGGCCAACATACAAACCTTGGAGAGTGAATTCAACTCATACAAATAATCAGTTTGCCCTTAAGGAACAAGAGATTTACAAATGATCTAATCAGGACATTTGACCAAATGGCTTATTTGATATTTGTATTTGGAAATTTATCAAATACTTTCAAAAATCATTATGGAGTCTTTAAAAGAATCAACTATGTGACACCAGCTAAAACAAGGGACTGTGTGTACTTAGTAAAAAGGTATACACATATATTAATACACCCTTTTCAAGTTCAAGTTTTTCTTAGTTTTGCACCTATTAAATCCTATATAATAAAATTCTACAGAATAACATGTACGTGAATAAGAGGCAGGGTGGATTACACATGGTAGGGTAGTGAGCCTTCCACAAAAAATGAGGTTGGATCAAAGAGCCTTGTTTGATCAAAAATCACACTGATTTTGGAAAAATTTACATAATCCTCAATAAAGTATGCTATATTTGTTCTATATTTCCTTTTGGAAAAAGCCACTTTAAAAAACATAGGAAATTTGCCTCTTTGTGATTCCAAATATTCGGTGCAAATAATTTTCTTAAGAAAAGTCATCTTTGAACCATTTGTAAAAATCCCCAGTAGTTCGCTAATTTGTAGCCAAAAATTCATTAACACGTGAATGAACAAAATGTGTTAGAGCCGAGGGAAATAATAGGCTTACTACCAGAAGCCCATGTGCTGTTGTTTAAAGATTTTTTTTAAAGATTATAGTGAAAGAATGATTTTTCTAACATCTGATAAAATTGTCTTTACATATATAAAAAATATACTGTGAACATGCAGTACATTTTCAACACCAAAACATTAACTCAGGAAGCATATGATTTAGTTGGATGAGAGATGGAGAAATTTGTTTTTATAAATTTAATCCTTCAAGTGTAGAATAATAAATATGAATATTAATGAAAGAAGTATACTCAATGCTTATGCTGTATCTGAATTTAGCAATTAGAACAAAAAATTGATTTCCTTCAATACATTTAACAGTTTCTACCACCAATTCCCAATCACACAAATTCTTTTTTTTTTTTTTTTTTGGCCTTGCTGTGCAGTTTGTGGAATCTCAGCTCTCCAACCAAGGACTGGACCTGGGCCATGGCAGTGAAAGCACTGAATCCTAACCACTAGACCACCAGGGAACTCCCCCCAAATCACACATTTGTGTTAACCACAAAAAAACGATAGTGTCCAATCTGCTTTCTTTCGCTGTTTGCTAAAACAAGAAGATAAGGTAAAATCTGACTCTGAAATGATAGCTACTGTATTCAAAAGTAATATAGAATGGTTTAGCATTTATAATTGTTTCCATTATTTGGATTTCATTTGCTATTACCTGTATTAGAATAGATAACCACATCCTGGAAAATATTTTAAATAAGATTATGTTTAAGTAAATAATAAAATGCTTTATTTTTAATATTTATAGTTGGATAAAAGTAAAAGTGTCATTTGAAAGATAAAAAAAGATAGAAATAAAAATGAAGCAACCAAATGCCAATCATGGCACTTTAATGTACTTGCAACTCATATGTTATGTTAGAAAAATTCTGCTTCATTTTTTTCAGACAAAACATATTTACAACAATTTGTGTTAGGCTTAAAAATTCATTTCTGATTTGCTTTCTTATTCCTCATCTTGACTATCAGATTACAGATGGAAAGGTTATATTTCCATCATGTTTAACAAATCAAGTGAAAACATTATACATAAATTATGAATAAAAGCTATTTACCTGCATGGAAATCTATTCCCACAGCAAATGAAGTTCCTGATATAGGCATCAAGGCATCCATTTTGTCACTTGGTTCCAGAGGTATTCCCCTGATTCCTTCATTAACAGAGTACATAAGAAATGACTCTATACCTAAATTTAAAAGGAAACAAAAATAAAATGAATATATAACATTAAAATCATTCCATTAGCAGGGGGTGGGTATCAAGATGGCAGAGTAGAAAGACCCCAAACTCACCTCCTCCCACGGGCATGCCAAAATTACAACTACTTACAGAGCAACTATCTATGAGAAAAATCTGAAGATTAGCAGACAGATATAAAGAAGGAGCCACAATGACATGGGTAGGAGGGGCAGAGACATGGTCTAGTCAGGACACAAATACACCCCCAGGTCAGTGACCCACAAACAGGAGAGGAGTCACAACCACAGAGGTCCTCTCTGAGGAATGAGGGGTCTGAGCCCCACACAGGGCTCCCCAGCCCGAGGATCCTACACTGGAAAGACAAACCCCCAGAAAGTTGGGCTTTGAAAATCAGCTGGACTTGTTTTGGAGAGACATATTGGAAACAGAGGCTTCTCTCTTAAAGAGTGCACACAAAATCTCACATATTCCAAGTCCCAGCACAGAGACAATAGTTGGAAAGGTCCCCGGGTCAGATCCACTTGCTGATCTTGGAGAACCTTCTGGAGAGGCAAGAGGCAATTGGGAAGCCCCCTGGGGACTGACAGGCTGGCAGCAGCCACTTTTGGGATCTTGGGATCCTTTTCAAACTAGTCCAAAAAAATTCAAGAGGAAGAACACCTCCAAATTCATTCTATGGGGACAGCATCACTGTAATTCCAAAACCAGACAAAGATGCCACAAGAAAATAAAACAACAGACCAATATCACTGATGAGCACAGAGGTGAAAATCCTCAACAAATATTAGCAAACTGACTTAACAATACATTAAAAGGATCATACATCATGATCAAATGTTATTTCTGCCAGGGATGCAAGGATGGTTCAATATCCGTAAATCAATCAATGTGTTACACCACACTAACAAAATAAAGGATAAAAAATTATATGATAATCTCAATAGACACAGATAAAGCTGACTTTGGTTGCCTAAAATCTGTATGGATGAAGTAAATGCATCAGAACTAAGATTTTTCAAAACTTCATACCTCGACATGACATGCGGTTCTTTTGGAGATAATATCCAACTGTACACATGCAAGTCCTTGTAGTTTCAGATGTTGGTAAACAAAGCTGAGAACATCCACCATTATTTAGTTGGCAGGAATTGCTGCCTGCAAAGTAGGAAAACAAACAAACAAAAGAAACATAAAAATTAAAAAAACTAAAGAAAGTATAATTCAATATCAGTAATTTGAAGAAATATTTATGCTATTATTGATTTATAAATGCAGCTGTTTCATATTGGTATCATATTTTATTCCCTCAAATAATTTGATGTAGCAGATTATGGTTAAAGTTTCTCCTTCCAAAAAAGCACTGCATAGTGATTACAGACAACAGTACTATACTCAATTTATAGAATCAATTTAACTTTGAATACAATATGAATACAATTCAAAGTTGCTAAGAGATTAGATCTTAATTGTTCCCACCACAAAAAAGAAATGATAATTATGTGATGTAACAGATAGCACTATGGTGGTAATCATATTGCCATATATAAAGTATCAAATCAACACATTATACATCTTAACCAACAGTATCTGTCAATTATATCTCAATAAAAATACATTTACAATAAATAAATAACTTTTTGTAAAGTAAGTTACATGAGAGGATTCATAGTTATAGAAGAGCAAAAGGAAATTGGTGTGCCGTGAATATGGTCATAGATCTTTGTAATATTTTAAGATCACAGAAACAAGGAGATCTCTTTTCTGACTTCTAAATTTCACTTCAACTCTACAGTTACTTCCTTTTCAAGAATACTCTATCCAAATGTATCAAATAAATAGTTGTTAATTTATATTACTGACTCAACTCAAAGATTATACCATTGAAAGTAAGGAGGTACATATATACATATAGGTATAATTGATTTTTTAAAAGCAAGGAACTAAAATTTGCCATTCCAAGGAACATAATTCTTCCAAAATAGATTTAAAACACACCCATAAGAGTTATCTAATTAACTAGCATATTAATTTGCCTTATTCCTGTGAGGTAGCAATGACAAATATTAGGTAATCACAGGTCGGAATTCTATAAAGATGGTCCATTAAATTTACTAGGCCCAATGTGCTAATTAAAGCTGGTAACATAAAGTTAAGTAATTTACAATCTTATCCATCAAGTTCATTAAATATCCCAGTTTTACAACATTTTTATTATTCTAGGACATGCAATGCCATTTACTGGATGTTCAAACTCTGATATGGAGTACAGTAAATCCAGTGAGAATTACAAAGCATTATGAAAGCTATATAGCAATAGTGCTCTATGCAAAATTCAAAATACCAATGCAGCTCATTATTTCTAATCTCCTGAATTCAAGATAGTCTGATGGGATTTAATTGTTCAATCAAACCTGTCACAAGTTCTGTCATTTCTGAGGTGTGAAATAGTCTCAGCTGGGGAGATTTCTCAACAGGAGATCTACCACATTCTCTGCTCATTTCTTATAACTGGCAGATGCTCTTATGTAGGTCCACATACTAGGATTTGAGTTGCCCTGAACTTCTGAAATGATTACCTTTATCTCATATATAAACTAATGGAGATTCATTGATTTATTCCCTTTTTTCCAAGCTGACTTATAATATTAAGATGAATTTTCAGCTCTATGATTATTCTAATAATGAGACAATTGTATTTATGGATCTACAGTAATTCCATACTGACCATGTACATATTTCATTTTATAGAAAGCATGTGAATGTACATTAATGCAATGCAAATCTATAGAGATACGCATTTGGATATAAATTTACTTCAACTACCACTAAAGACTGGAAAGTTGGGAAGAGATTGACAAGTGATACTTGTCTATAAAGTTTGAAAAAACACCAAACAGAGAGTAGGGGAATCAAGGGAACTGAAGATGTAAAGAAAAATGGATCAGAGTTGATATATAAAAACAAGAGAAAATGAGGCATTATATAACCTCAATAATATCCAAAATACAAGAAAAAAGAAGAAAAAGGAGATCCTGGGACTGTGCATTTTTAAACATAATAGTAATAATTATTTTTTATAAATAATAAAATTAACTATGTTAATGTTGTACAACAATAACACAATCCATGTATCATTTGTTTAGTCTCTAAGGGAAAATGATGGTGAAAGAGAAAAGGCAAAAAAAATAAAACACATCATTATTTTAATAAGTATCTTTGCCAATTAAATATAGATTTGATGTAGGAAAAATATAGAGAGATTTTTTAAAGTAATAATTTAGGTAGTGAATATCTAGCAGGTTAGAAATACTGGTTTGGCTTAATATTTTGTAATGATATTGATGTTCAAACCTCATTCCTAAATTCTCTAGTGGAAATAGAAAGTCCACTTGACTAATGAGAAGTCTCAGCTCTCCAGTGATCTGTGTCAAAAATGATAAATGAAGTAGCTAATTGTACTTTGAAATCCAAAGTGGTAGTAATGTTAACACCTTAAATAGTCCTAAATTGCTCATATTTCATACTAATGAAGCTTTTAAGCTACCTGCTGTGATTCTGTTAATGGGACTGTCTTTAATACAGATGCTTTTATCATCATATTCTTCCAGTAAAAACATTATTTTCACTGCATTTTAAGCTTAGTCATATTATACCATAAATTTCTAAGTGCTAGAGGGTCCTGTCAGTTTGGTAATACTTTCACAGTGCATAGAAGCTATAACTCCACCTATAGAATCAAATCCTTAAAAGATGAGGGGGGATCTTGTTAAAATGAACAATGTGAAACAAGCATAATACAATGAACTTTTCTTCCAAGAAACTATTGGAACTGTACCTACAAAAATTCAATGTATTATATTAATTTACAATTTCAAAGTATGTGTTTGTTCACATTTTGAAGGAATAAATATAGATTTAAAAAAATGTTTGGAAATATAATCTCTCTATAATTTGTATTTTATAATGTGTATTTTCAGATATAATCTCATTCAGTATAGACTATGAACTAAAGTTTATCATAGTGCTATAAGTTTTTACGCTTAACAAACAGATTGTATTGAAGTCCACAAAAGTGCCATATTTTATTTATTGAGTAAGAGTATTTTATTCCCAGTTAAATAAACTATTTTCCATGACTTGAATGCCAGTAAAATTATTTATTTTGATACAGAAAATTTTCTATTAAGTAATTCCTAGTGAAAACACTCCTGTTCATTATTTTAGACAATGACCATATATATATATATATATATATATATATATATATATATATATATATATATATATATATATATATATATATATATATATATATATATCAGAGAATAAGTACAGATTTTGTGCCTAAGAGTTTGGGTGTCAATGTCTTCTCAACCATGAACAGATCCCAGTAATCAGTCCAGATGGTTTTAGAAAACAATTCTTTTCTCTTAAAAATATTTTTTTTCCTGAAAAAGAAATATTTCCTGCTGCTCCTGGCAAGAAAGGATTCCAGACCGAAATCTGATCCATGCTTTTTTCAGAAAAGGTAACCATGAATCTGGTCTTCACTTTGTCTCCGGCTGTGCAGGAATGGCTCTCAATTGGTATCTCCAATAAATTCTGCCTGCTTGATTGCTGTCACCTGTCTTCAGAATTAGTGATCCCTTTGGTTCACTGTTCTTATCTCTACTCTTATCTGCTTTGATTTACATGCCCAAATCCTTTAGATAAAAATCCTTTTAAGTTTTCTTGATATTTTTTTCCTAAGCAGAAAAATATGTGAAGAAAAGGATTTCATGGCAGAGATTTAAGTAAGATAGTAGAATATAGAAGAATATTTTTTCTAGGAAGGGAGTTCTGCTAATGTCATGGATCATGAACCAAAATTGAAGAAAAGACTAGCAGGTGTAGGGCTGTACTGGCTGGCATCTCTAATCTAATTGCCATTTGGGCAATGTGACAAGTCCACGTATGTAAACCATCTGTTAGTTCTCTCACTCCATTTCACTGCACACCATTTGGACAAGCAAAAACAAAAACGCAAAATGCTTAGAGCCAAACAGTGTAGTGCTTTTGGTTATGAAATTCTTGTATCAACATAGTCCATTTGAGGTCCCATAGTCCATTCTGTTTCTGGGCATAATTATATATTGAATATATTTTACTGGGATTTTTTCCTTATTCTTATACTTTTAAATCAAGAACTGAATAAGACCTCTTTGAAGACCTGACAAATTAAGGTTCCTTGGGCAGCTTTGCTAATGTTTTGAAAGCTCATTATATACCTTATGCTAAAGGCATTCCTTCTACAGTATTAAGCAGCATTTACCACCCCCCTTTTTTTAACTAGAAGAAAAATAGGGAACTTCAATTTTTGACTTGAGAAAATAATATGAAAAAAGAGAACATTATATATTCAAAAGGCGGCACAAATGCATTACCATGTGACTTACCTTGCTGTGCTTCTTTATCATACACTTTCATATGAACGACCCCAGAAGTCTTATTTCTTAGAACAGTGGGGTTTCTTCCATCTCTTTTGCTGCAGGTTCCCAGCTGAGCTAAGTTTTGGTCTGCCCACCACAGTTTCTTATCTATAAAAATGAAAAGATTTTTTTTTATGAAAAAGATAATCATCTTATTAAATAATAATAAAGAACTATTAAACTCTAATGCTTTCTGATTTCTTTTGTTAAATTCCAAACCCTGTTTCTATGGGAAACAGCAAAACCATTTTCACTTTTTTTTTGTTTAAAAATTTTTTTAAATTTAATTTAATTTATTTTTTTATACAACAGGTTCTTATTAGTCATCAGTTTTATACACATCAGTGTATAATGTCAATCCCAATCGCTCAATTCGTCACACCACCATCCCACCCGCCCCCACGGCTTTCCCCCCTTGGTGTCCATAAATTTGTTCTCTACATCTCTCTCAACTTCTGTCCTGCAAACTGGTTCATCTGTACTATTTGTCTAGGTTCCACATGCATGCGTTAATATACGATATATTTTTTCTCTTTATGACTTACTTCACTCGGTATGACAGTCTTTAGATCCATCCACGTCTCAACAAATGACCCAATTTCATTCCTTTTTATGGCTGAGTAATATTCCATTATATATATGTACCACATCTTCTTTATCCATTTGTCTGTTGATGGGCATTTAGGTTGCTTCCATGACCTGGCTATTGTAAATAGTGCTGCAATGAACATTGGGGTGCATGTGTTTTTCTGAATTATGGTTTTCTCTGGGTATATGCCCAGTAGTGGGATTGCTGGATCATATGGTAATTCTATTTTTAGTTTTTTGAGGAACCTCCATACTGTTCTCCATAGTGGCTGTATCAATTTACATTCCCACCAACAGTGCAAGAGGGTTCCCTTTTCTCCACACCCTCTCCAGCATTTATTGTTTGCAGATTTTTCTGATGATGCCCATTCTAACTGGTGTGAGGTGATACCTCATTGTAGTTTTGATTTGCATTTCTTCAATAATTAGTGATGTTGAGCAGCTTTTCATGTGTTTCTTGGCCATCTGTATGTCTTCTTTGGAGAAATATCTATTTAGGGCTTCTTCCCATTTTTGGATTCAGTTGTTTGTTTCTTTAATATTGAGCTGCATGAGCTGTTTATATATTTTGGAGATTAATCCTTTGTCCATTGATTCATTTGCAAATATTTTCTCCCATTCTGAGGGCTGTCTTTTCGTTTTGTATATGGTTTCCTTTGCTGTGCAAAAAATTTGAAGTTTCACTAGGTCCCATTTGTTTATTTTTGTTTTTATTTCCATTACTCTAGGAGGTGGATCAAAAAAGATCTTGCTGTGATTTATGTCAAAGAGTGTTCTTCCTATGTTTTCCTCTAAGAGTTTTATAGTGTTCAGTCTTATATTTAGGTCTCTAATCCATTTTGAGTTTATTTTTGTGTATGGTGTTAGGGATTGTTCTAATTTCATTCTTTTAAATGTAGCTGTCCAGTTTTCCCAGCACTACTTATTGAAGAGACTGTCTTTTCTCCATTGTATATCCTTGCCTCCTTTGTTATAGATTAGTTGACCATAGGTGTGTGGGTTTATCTCTGGGCTTTCTATCTTGTTCCATTGATCTATGTTTCTGTTTTTATGCCAGTACTATACTGTCTTGATTACTGTAGCATTGTAGTATAGTCTGAAGTCAGGTTCCTCCAGCTCCGTTTTTTTTCTCTCAAGACTGCTTTGGCTATTCAGGGACTTTTGTGTCTCCATACAAATTTTAAGATTTTTTTGTTCTAGTTCTGTAAAAATTGCCATTGGTAATTTAATAGAGTTTGCATTGAATCTGTAGATTGCTTTGGGTTGTATAGTCATTTTCACAATATTGATTCTTCCAATGCAAGAACATGGTATATCTCTCCATCTGTTGGTATCATCTTTAATTTCTTTCATCAGTGTCTTATAGTTTTCTGCATACAGGTCTTTTGTCTCCTTAGGTAGGTCTATTCCTATGTATTTTTTCTTTCCATTGCAATGGTAAATGGTAGTGTTTCCTTAATTTCTCTTTCAAATTTTTCATCAGTAGTGTATAGGAATGCAAGAGATTTCTGTGCATTAATTTTGTATCCTGCAACCTTACCAAATTTATTGATTAGCTCTAGTAGTTTTATGGTAGCATTTTTAGGATGCTCTATATATAGTATCATGTCATCTGCAAACAGTGACACTTTTACTTCTTCTTTTCCAATTTGGATTCCTTTTATTTCTTTTTCTTCTCTGATTGCCATGGCTAGGACTTCCAAATCTATGTTGAATTATAGTGGTGAGAGTGGACATCCTTGTCTTGTTCCTGATCTTAGAGGAAATGTTTTCAGTTTTTCACCATTGAGAATGATGTTTGCTATGGATTTGTCATATATGGCCTTTATTATGTTGAGGTAGGTTCCCTCTATGCCCACTTTCTGGAGAGTTTTTATCATAAATGGGTGTTGAATTTTGTCAAAAGCTTTTTCTGCATCTATTGAGATAATCATATGTTTTTATTCTTCAATTTGTTAATATGGTGTATCACATTGATTGATTTGCGTATACTGAGGAATCCTTGCATCCCTGGGATAAATCCCACTCGATCATGGTGTATGATCCTTTTTTTTTTTTTTTTTTTTTATGTTGGGGGTAGGAGTTTATTAATTAATTTATTTATTTTTGCTGTGTTGGGTCTTCGTTTCTGTACAAGGGCTTTCTCTAGTTGTGGCAAGCGGGGGCCACTCTTCATCGCAGTGCGCGGGCCTCTCACTATCGCGGCCTCTCTTGTTGCGGAGCACAGGCTCCGGACGCGCAGGCTCAGTAGTTGTGGCTCACGGGCCTAGTTGCTCCGCGGCATGTGGGATCCTCCCACACCAGGGCTCGAACCCGTGTCCCCTGCATCAGCAGGCAGACTCTCAACCACTGCACCACCAGGGAAGCCCTGTATGATCCTTTTAATGTGTTGTTGGATTCTGTTTGCTAGTATTTTGTTGAGGATTTTGTATCTATATTCATCAGTGATATTGGTCTGTAATTTTTTTTTTTTGTAGTATCTTTGTGTGTTTTTGGTATCAGGGTGATGTTGGCCTCATAGAATGAATTTGGGAGTGTTCCTTCATCTGCAAATTTTTGGAAGAGTTTGAGAAAGGTGGGTGTTAGCTCTTTTCTAAATGTTTGAAAGAATTCACCTGTGAGGCCATCTGGTCCTGGAATTTTGTTTGTTGGAAGATTTTTAATCCCAGTTTCAATTTCATTACTTGTGATTGGTCTGTTCATATTTTCTATTTCTTTCTGGTTCTGTCTTGGAAGGTTATACCTTTGGAAGAATTTGTCCATTTCTTCCAGGTTGTCCATTTTATTGGCATAGAGTTGCTTGTAGTAGTCTCTTAGGATGCTTTGTATTTCTGCAATGTCTGTTGTAACTTCTTCTTTTTAATTTCTAATGTTATTGATTTGAGTCCTCTCCCTCTTTTTCTTGAAGAGTTTGGTTAATGGTTTATCAATTTTGTTTACCTTCTCAAAGAACCAGCTTTTAGTTTTCTTGATCTTTGCTATTGTTTTCTTTGTTTCTATTTCATTTATTTCTGCTCTGATCTCTATGATTTCTTTCCTTCTGCTAACCTTGGGTTTTGTTTGTTCTTCTTTCTCTAGTTCCTTTAGATGTAAGGTTAGATGGTTTATTTGAGTTTTTCTTGTTTCTTGAGGTAGGCTTGTATAGCTATAAACTTCCCTCTTAGAACTGCTTTTGTTGCATCCCATAGGTTTTGGATCATCGTGTTTCCATTGTCATTTGTCTCTAGATATTTTTTGATTTCCTCTTTGATTTCTTCAGTGATCTCTTGGATATTTAGTAACGTATTGTTTAGCCTCCATGTGTTTGTGTTTTTTTTTTCCCTGTAATTCATTTCTAATCTCATAGCATTGTGGTCAGAAAAGATGCTTGATATGATTTCAATTTTCTTAAATTTACTGAGGCTTGATTTGTGACCCAAGATGTGATCTAACCTGGAGAATGTTCTGTGTGCACTTGAGAAGAATGTGTAATCTGCTGTTTTTGGATGGAATGTCCTATAAATATGAATGAAATCTATCTGGTCTATTGTGTCATTTAAAGCTTCTGTTTCCATTTTTTAATTTTAATTTTGGATGATCTGTCCATTGGTGTAAGTGAGGTGTTAAAGTCCCCCACTATTACTGTGTTACTGTTGATTTCCTCTTTTATAGCTGTTAGCAGTTGCCTTATGTATTGAGGTGCTCCTATGTTGGGTGCATATATATTTATCATTGTTATATCTTCTTCTTGGATTGATCCCTTGATCATTATGTAGTGTCCTTCCTTGTCTCTTATAATATTCTTTATTTTAAAGTCTATTTTATCTGATATGAGTGTTGCTACTCCCGTTTTCTTTTGATTTCCATTTGCATGGAATATCTTTTTCCATCCCCTCACTTTCAGTGTGTATGTGTTCCTAGGTCTGAAGTGGGTCTCTTGTAGACAGCATATAGATGGGTCTTGTTTTTGTATCCGTTCAGCAAGCCTCTGTCTTTTGGTTGGAGCATTTAATCCATTCACGTTTAAGGTAATTATTGATGTGTATGTTCCTATGACCATTTTCTTAATTGTTTTGGTTTTGTTTTTGTAGGTCCTTTTCTTCTCTTGTGTTTCCCACTTAGGGAAGTTCCTTTAGCATTTGTTGTAGAGCTGGTTTGGTAGGTGCTGAATTCTCTTAGCTTTTGCTTCTCTGTAAAGCTCTTGATTTCTCCATCGAATCTGAATGAGATCCTCTTAGGCTGTCTTCAATTCTTTTCATACGTTTTTCTTTATTCTGTTCTGCAGTAGTGAATTCCACCATTCTGTCTTCCAGGTTACTTATCCGTTCTTCTGCCTCAGTTATTCTGCTATTGATTCCTTCTAGTGTAGTTTTCATTTCAGTTATTGTATTGTTCATCTCTGTTTTTTTGTTCTTTAATCCTTCTAGGTCTTTGTTAAACGTTTCTTGCATCGTCTTGATCTTTGCCTCCATTCTTTTTCTGAGGTCCTGGATCATCTTCACTATCATTATTCTGAATTCTTTTTCTGGAAGGTGACCTATCTCCACTTCATTTAGTTGTTTTTCTGGGTTTTTGTCTTGTTCCTTCATCTGGTACATAGCCCTCTGCCTTTTCATCTTGTCTGTCTTTCTGTGAATGTGGTTTCTGTTCCACAGGCTGCAGGATTGTAGTTCTTCTTGCTTCTGCTGTCTGCCCTCTCCATTTTTACTTTTAAAAATATAAACCATAGTACATTCTATTGTTTAAATTTTCCTCCTCTCTGTCCAATTAGAGATACTTGACTTAACTTTTCTTTTTCTTAAAAACCACATGATATAAATAAAAGTATATTTCAAATTAATATGGAATACAGATTTTATTATTTTCAATCTGTACCATGATTATAGTACTATTGTTTTATATCATGAAATGAACAGCAAAATCCAACAAGATATCTGAACAACTATAAAAGGACTGTTCTCTAAGTTTTGTTTAAAGTGTGTATGCTTTTAATCATTTGCACTCTCCATTACTGGATTCTTCACTGTTATAGTAACATACTTTGTATAGTTTATGCTTCTTTCTCTGTAATTTTATAAATGTGCACTATTAACTTGTATTGAGTGTTCATTTGGTAGCAGAGACTCTGAAATGTGCCACAGATTAACAATAGTCCAGTAGCCAGAATTCTAGTAAAATTTCACATTTATTATTATATTACATCAAACTGTCATGGCAAAGCTATAAGGATGCTACTATCATTTTTTTATTTCATAGATGAAGATTCAAAGATATTATTTTAATCAAATATACATATATGGTCTGTCTCCAAAACTAGTGTTCTTTCAAAGTCTCCATGCTGAGTGCATTTAAAAATTTAAGGTAATGAAATAATTTTAAATAAAAATCATAATTTTAAAGGTTTTGAACAATTTAGACTTTCAACAAGCATCTAAGTTAATGACAACTGAGACCACATCAATTTCAACATAGAAGATACACATTAATAATAACCATCCCTTTCTAAATCTAATTTTGTGCAATGCACAATTCTAAATACTATAGATTAATTCATTTAATCTTCACAATTCTATAAGGTAAGTACTACTATTATTAAACCATCTTACAGTTAAGAACACTGAAGCAAAGAGAGGTTAAGTGGTTTTTCCTGCATCACAGAATGACTAGTGGTTCCAGGTTATGAAACAAGCACTGATTTTAGAGTCCATGGCATGAATCTCATTTCTACACTGTCTCCTTCCATTGATGGATAGAGTTTAGTCTTCTTTCTCTTGACATATAGATATGGAACTTAGATTATGATGGTGAAGTTGAGTAGCTCATTCATTTATGTTTTTATTTACACTCACAAATTTATTTTTAGGAACAGAGAAGTTCTCTGTGAAGAAAAAGGGCACAAACTTTGTAAGAGACTCTTTTGAAAGGTGTATAGCACAGTATAGTGGACTGAGCACATGTGTTTCCACTTCTGTTTCTTCTACTAACCCACTGCAATAGAAATATGGAAACATAAAACAGAATAAACCCATAGTGAATCCACATAATAAATAAGAGAATGACAGGCATATAAACAAAGTGTACAAGATGGTCAGTGTATGGAAACAGGAAAATGGGGAAATAGGCAGATAAAGTTGCAACCTAGAATGTGATTTTAAAAAGGCTACAGAGGAATGGAAGACATCCCTTTCCACAGAACTCTAGATGACCTTGATTTTAGCTTGGAAATAACACAGTGAAGTGCAAACAAAGGTTAAAAATAGGGTGATTAAGTCAAGATATTTTTATATGTAATACTACCTACCATCACAATTGTCCCCGACCCTTTGCCCTAAGTTTACAGATGGCTAATGGCTGACAGAAAGTCTCAAATAAATACATAAGCAAAGTTCTTTTTTAAGATACTCAGTGAAAAATCGGGGATATTAAGTCTGGTGCCCTACAATAAGGTTCTTTTCATTATGACCTTTAGGGAACCCAAATCCTGACCTTCTAAAGCAAAACCTGCAAACTCCCTCCTACAAGACATCTTCATGCCATGCACCTATCTGTGCCTTCAGGAGAAAGCTTCATGTGTTAAATCTCTAAATGTAATGCAGTATGTGTTCAAAGCTATACAGAGCTCCCAGGAAGAGATCCTCCTGCAAGGAAGATACCAAGTGAAAAGAGTTTTATTTTCATAAAGATAAATGAAACCCAGGATAGATCACCCAGTCCTTTCTTAAATGTCATGGGAAACCAGGATATTCAGTTCAATGAGGAAAATTAGCAGAGTGGAAAGTAAACACTAAGATTAAACATAGAGATGCAAAATGAATAATTCAGAAAATATCTTTTAAATAATCATATATTCAAGTACATATCTCATTCTAGAAAAGTTAAAGATCATTTTAAAAAGTAATATTTAGAGAATAAAACAGGACTCAGAGATTAAAAAGTATGTCTAAATAAAAATATTTTTAATAGAATGGCTAGAAAATGTGGTTGAGGAAATCTTCCATAATAAAGAAGAAAAAGACAAACAGAAAATATGATAGAAAAGGAAGGAAATAAAATGTCAGTCTAAAAAGTCCAAAAGCTGTACTTGGAATCATTGTATTCTTCACTTCCATGCAGTCATAGAAAAAAAAAAAAGAAGAAGAAAAATTCCAGTTTTACTTAAAAATGTCCTTAATTGACCAGTAAAAAGTATCAATTTTGTTAAATGTTAACTCTTCAGTCCAGGCCTTTTTAATATTCTGAGTGACAAAATCAAGAGTGTGCAGAAAGCACTTCTGGTGCATAGTGAAGTATGACTGTGTGGAACAAATATACTTATGAGATGGCTTGAACTGCAGGAAGAATGTGCTACTTTTTTCACAGAATATCATTTTATCCTTGAAAGAATGTCTTACAATCTATGGCTCTTCAGACTTAGGTATTTGGCAGATATTTTCTCAAAAAAAAAAATGATGGAGAACAAAGTTAGAAGACTGACAATACCAAACTTTGAGACTTATTATAAAGCTACAGTAATTGAGACAGTGTGGTACTGTTGAAAGAATAAGTTTTCTTTATAGAGCCTATGCTCTAGTGAGGGAGACAGACAAGAAATAAACAAATAGAAAAGACATCATTAAAATTCCTATAAATCAACAGCAAATAAATAAACAACTTTATTGAAAATGGGCAAAGGACTTAAATAATCATTTCTCCAAAGAAGACATGCAAACAGCCAGCAGGTATATGAAACAGGTATATAAAAAGAAGCTCAACATCATTAATCATCAGAGAAATGCAAATCAAAACCACAATGAGATATCACCTCACACCTGGCTATCATAAAAAACAAACAAACAAAACAAAAACCATAACAATGCTGGCAAGGATACAAGGATGTGGAGAAATTGAAACTCTTGTACACTGTTGCTAGGAATGTAAAATGGCACAGCCATTTTTGAAAATACTATGGAGATTACTCAAAAAATTAAAAATAGACTACAATATGACCTAGCAATTCCAGTTCTGGGTATATATACAAAATAATTGAAGTCAAAATCTTGAAGAGATATTAACATTCCAATGTTCACTGCAGCATTATTCATAATAGCAAAGGTATGGAAACAACCTAAGTGTCCATCAAAAGATGAATGGATCAATAATATGTGGTATGTATATACAATGGAATATCATTCAGCCTTAAAAAAAAGAAAAATATTCTGCTGGGGGATGCTGATAACAGGCAAGACTATACATGTGTAGGGTTAGGGGAATGTAGGAAATCTCTGTATTTTTGTGTCAATTTTGCTGTGAACCTAAAACTGCTCTAACAAAATAAAGTCTTCTACAAAAAGGGAATTTTGCCGTATGCAACAACATGGATGAACCTTGAGGAAATGATATAAGATTAGCCAGTCGCAGAAGGATAACTATTGTATGATTCCACTCACATGAGGTATCATAAAATAGTCAAACTCATAGCAACAGAGAGTAGAATAGTGGTTGCCAGGGTCTGAGGGAGGGGGGAATATAGGGGAGTTGCTGTCCAGCAGGTATAAAGTTTCAGTTATAGAAAATGAATAATTTCTAGAGGTCTGCTGTACAATATTGTGCCTACCACTAATGACACTGTATAGTGTACTTAAAAATCTGTTAAGAGGATAGATCTCTTGGCAAGTGTTCTTACCACAATAAAAAAAAGTAAGATAAGAAATAACTGAAGACTGCCATTAGTCCTATAAAGAAAACAGGCACAGTTTCATTTTTTAGTTAGTTTCCCTACATTTGTCTGCATATAACTCCATTCTACTCACCCTTCATTGCACAAGTTTAACCCCACCCTCAGTGAAATACTTCAAACTAGCACATCCTATGTTGACTCTTCCTACTCATTGATTCTAAAGCCTCTACAGACAGAATCATATGGTTGCATATAAAATCGTTGCTTTTTCTTTTCTTTTCACTTGTACTAATTTTGACTCCTTATCCAGAGACGAAAACTCCTGAAAACAAGGATCTTGTCTTGTACTTCTTCATATGCTTCACAGTGCTTTGCATTCTTTTGAACTGAGCATGATGTAGAAATTACCTAAATACTGTGAAATGACTGGGGAAATAATACCCCTAAAAATATCTCCCATAATAATTCATCACTTAGAAAACATTTAAATAAAGCCATCTCTCCAATTTCCTCTTGATATTATCTTTTTTAAATTTCTTTTTTTAAATATCCTTTTTGAAGTTCTCTCTAACATAAAGAACTTCAGTTTTTGACTGTGTAATTATTATTTAGAATCACATTTGTTTCTCTCACTTTTTTTCTCACACTGTTATTCATACATATATACTAGAATCTTCAGAAATTACCAGATTTCAAAAATTGCTTCTTAATTGTATGTAAGTAATTATGAATTTCTCTATTTCACTATTACAGGGTGAACTGTGCACTCCAAAATTCATGTGTTAAAGTTCATGTGTCAGTACCTCAGACTGGGGCTGTATTTGAACATAAGGTCTTCAAAGAGGTAATTAAGTTAAAATTAGGTCATTAGTGTGGATCCTAATCCAATATGACTGATGTCCTTGTAAAAAGAAAATTAGGACACAGACACACACAGACGGAAGACCCAGGAAGGAGAAGATAGGCAGGCCACAGGCCACAGAGAGACGCCTCAGAAGAAATCAACCATGTCCACACCTTGATTTCAGACTTCAAGCCTCCAGAACAGTGAGAAAATTTTCTGTTAAGGCACCCAGTCTGTGGGACTTTGTTATGGCAGCCCTAGCGAACGAATACATTAACTAATAGGGATACAGAAGAAATTTATGAGCTATAGAAAAGAATTCATATAAATATCATAAATATAAATTGATTCTACCATACAGTCTCCAAACTCTTTACTCAAAAGAGAAAGAGACAGACAGACAGAGAGAGAAATAAAGAAAGGAAATAAATTTACTGTGACCTACTAAGTTCCAAGGCCTTTGCTAGGCTTTGAACATAAGCACATATGATTGCCTCATCATAAATGAGACGTGATGTGTTAAAACACCTGTCAATAAACAAAGTCTACAACTTTTTAAAAAAAATCCATAAATACAGCAACAAACATCAAAAGAAATAGCCCAGAGAATTGAGATTTTATCTACTGCCTAGGAATTTGGGTAGGGGAGAATTCTCACTTGTGACTTCAATAACTAAGTTTCACCCTAATAGCTCCAAAATCTCTCTCATATGCCTAACTATCCTCTTAATCTTCAGTCCATGTAACCTACTACATCATAGGAATTTCTACCTCACTATAATGAAGTCACTACGAACTTTACATGACCAAAATAAAATCCATTAAATTTTTCCCATGTATGCTTCTTTCCCAATAGACTTCTGTTATGAATTTTTGTGTCCCCTGCTAAATTCATGTTGAAATCTTAATCCGAAGGTGTGGTGCCTATGGGGGGTGATTAGGTTGTAAGGGTGGAGCCCTCATGAATGGAATTAGTGCCCTTACAGAAGGCACATCCCTGAGAGCTCTTTATCCCTTCTGCTGTGAGACAGTAAGACCAGTTGGCTGTCTGTCAACCAGGAAGCATATTCTCATCAGACACTGAATCTGCTGCTTCCTTGATCTTGGACTTCCCAGCCTCCAGAACATTGAGAAATAAATGTTTGCTATTTAAGCCACCCAACCTATGGTATTTTTGTTATAGCAGCCTGAACTAAGACAGCTTCTGACAGCAAATGGTCCCCAGTGCAGTCATCAGAGGTAAAAACCAGATAGTCATCTTTTTTTTTTTTCCCTATCACCACCATAGCGTTTCCCAGGTGCCTTTCTGATCTGAGCAAGCCCACTTAATTCTTCACTTTATATTCTCAGGAATGTTTTATTTTCTCTCCATTCCCACTAAAACTGCTTAGCTCAGGACCCCATTATTTCTCACTCCCCTGACTATCATTGCTGTGGAAACACTAGAGTGATGTTTCCAAAATGCAAATCTAAGCATGTCACTCTGCCACTTAAAATTCTCCAATGGCTTGCTTTCCCCTGCCAAACCACTTAGCATGGCACAAAGGCCTTCCATGATTTGATGCCTACTTAACTTTCCATCACCAGATCTATTACTGCCCACTATGCACCATGTTCCAGGAATACTGAACTGCAGTCAACTTTCAATTTCCCAAGGATAGATTAACCATGTTATAGGAAAAAAAAAAAAAAGAAAATAAGCCAAAGACAGCTTATTTGTAAAGAAAAAGAAGTAAAACTGTTGTGAATAAGAGAAAAATCTACATATCAGAACGAGTCTATTACTTATAATTATATAGGAACCATTCCATTTTTACATTGTACCTACTGCAAATCAGGAACGCCCCTCCACCTGGACAGTTAGAGGTGAATATGCTTGCTTACAGCAGTCTGTTAGCTTGTTAACTGCTCTTTGGTGCAGGAGCAGCTTTTTGCAGTTTGTCTGAAGCTCTGGGCAAAAATCTATTTCTTAGGGCAGTGACGGTACTAGAAGTCTCTTTGCTCTGCCTTCTCCCAAGACTCGTTTTTATTTATTTTTCTTAAACAGATAATCTGGAGAATGACAATGAAGGTGGGATGGAGAGCACTGAAGAACAAAGCCCAGAATTTTGCTTTGAAGCCTTTGTGACCTTGAACTGACAAATGTGGTCCAAATTCTCTCAGTTCATTGTTACATTGAAGTTTGCCTTACTGAGAACTGAGGGGGCAGTCTGGGGTTGTAGCGAAAAAAACTTGAGAATGGCAGGTAATTTAATTTCCAAGTTGATGGCCTGACTGTGCTGCCGGTGAACTAGTATTTGTGCAATTATGAAGGAGAGCATGACAGTGAAAGGGAAGAATTTGCTGACAAAAACAAGGCAGCTCTGAATAACTGCTTGCTGGGATATTTAGAAAACAAAAAGTATTCAATGAAAAAGATTGTTTTCATCGGAAAAAGGGAAGAGGAGAAAGAGGAGGGGGAGAAGGAGAAGACCTACTCAGCTCAGAGCAGACTATTTCAATATTTTAATGAACTACATTTAAATTAAATATCTACCTTGTATCACAGTTGTGTTGAATTGTGTCTGAACAATGTTTTTTCTGTATTCACCCAATTTCCATTACCCTAGTTAATAGGATAATATAGAGTGGATATAATTTTCCAAAACAATGATTCATTAATATCCGATGCCCTTTTATATTTGTCCTCAATTTACTTCCTTCATATGGAATCCTTGCCTCCACTGCTACACCTAGCTGTACTCCCATTATCTGAATAATGGACACATACCCAGATTTCTAGACTCAGCTCAAATGGTACTGCTGTTTGGGAACTTTGATTGTCCTCAAGACGTAAAGTGGTTCACCTGACCCTTTGTGTTGTTCTGTGTACAATTCTAACTTTCCTAATCCTATATTTATTTACATGTCTGTCTCCGTGTTTAAAATGTAAGACTCTTTGGGGGAGGAATTAGTCTTATTAACTCTTATGCTCCATACATATGCCAATGCCAGTTATAGGGATGGTTTTTAAGGCTGGCTGAGAGTCACTATAGTAGGTGAGAGAGTGTGGCTTGGAGTCACAAATGTGCTTTGATATCTGGCTATGACACTTCCTCTGGGTGATTTTGAACAACTTACTTGGACTCTTATTATTAGTCTCCTCATCCGTAAAACAAAGAAAATTCTACTACACTCATATAATATATGAAATAGTTAGCCAAGTGACTTGAACAGTAAGGACACTAATCGGTACCTATATACAATAAAAGAAAGAATGAGTCAAAAAGATAAAATCTAAAACATACATGTGACTATACTGATTTTAATATATAAACAATTCAGAAAAACATTTCTACCCACTGTCAATTGGAATGTGTGTGGAATTATTTTTCTGGAATTAATGGTGAGTTACTGTATTTCTATGATTTTACACTACTTCTCTCGTGGCTAGCAGAATGTGTCACCCTAAAATATGCCTCTTTGGCTTGGATTATTTGGAATTGATAATTTTAAGGAAAACCAGACACACGAGAAGCTCTGAAAACAGAGTAGGAATTACCTTTTGGTATGAAAAATTTACATTAGAAAGTGGGCCTGTACCAGGAAGAGAGTTATTACCTGAGATAACTTTTTCATCTCAGAGAGTTATCTGCAAGGCAGGGCAACCTTTGTTTATTAAATCTCCTATTCTCACTTTTCCATGAATTGCCTTCTCTTCTTTGAAGCCATAGACCCCTTTCCTTAACTCAGGAAATAAATGGTATATAAAAAAATAAGTGGTATATAAACCTCCATAGTATAGCCATCTTTTGAATTTTATATATTTGTGGGGCTCCTGTACATAGATAATTTTTTTTTCTCTTGTTAATCTGTCCTTTATTTCAAGGGACATCGGCCAAGAGTCTAGGAGGGTAGAGAGAAAATTGTTTCCTCCCTCCCCCTTACCACTAGTTAGATTCATTCACCTGGAGGCTAGTTGAGATTAGTAGTGTAATTCCTGACAATGGAAAAGAATAATGCTAATTGCCTGTGGTGATCACTCCAAAGTGATCAAGTTCAAGTCACATATAAAATGGCCTATTAAGATAGAAAAAATAGAATATCAGAACCTCAATTTATATTTTTAACTGTTGTAAACAAGGGAGATTAACAGCATTCAAAGACAACTTAATTCTTTGTTTGACTTTTATGTATGCATTGTTTAGGAGAAAGGTTTAAAAGAATCATTTCCCTGCTGTTAAGGGGCTCAGCTTAAGCAAGGTCTAAAGAGGGTTAAGTTAAATAATGACCTTCTCTGTTTTGGACTGAGTTGTGTTCTACCATCACCCCACACACACACACACAAATCCATACATTGAAGTCCTAAACTCCAGTGTAGACTACATTTGGAATAGAGTCTTAGAGAGGTAACTAAGGTTACAGTAGGTCATAAGGGTGAGACCCTAATCCAATAGAACTGGTGTCATTATAAGAAGACACTTTACCAGGGATGTGAGCACAGAGGAAAGACCACATGAGGACACAGTGAGAAGGCGGTCATCTGCAAGCCAAGGAGGCCTGGGGAGAAACCAAACCTGCTGACACCTTGATCTCGGACTTCCAGGCTCCACAACTGTGAGAAGATAAATTTCTATTGTTTAAGCCACCTGGTCTGTAGTATTTTGTCATGGCAGCCCTCGCTGACTAATACACTGACATATATCTGCTAACTTATTAGGAGCAGAACAGATCACTGGGAAAGTTATTTAAAAGAGTCTGAGACATTTTGAAGGTCCAGGCTGACCTTAGGAGAACAATAGGAGAAGTATAATAGGAGCAACTGAGAGAAAACTCACCCTAAATTAAAGCAGATCTGAACCTTACCTCTAAAATATATTCCAATCACCTACTTCCAAATTATTTCTAAGACCTCCACTGCTTCCACTTCCACTGCTACCACACTAGTCCAAGTTGTCACAAACTCTCACCTGAACTCCTATACCAGCCTCCTAAAGTTCACCAGCATCCATCCTTTTCCTCTCCCATAGTACAGTCTTCACACAGCATTGAGTAATCATTTTAAAACATCAACCACGATTTAAAAATTCCTGTTTAACCCTTAAACTGGCTACTAAAGTTCTCAGTCTTTACGGTAGCAGGCAAGTCCCTCAGAATCTCATCACCCTTGGCCCTCCTCTCCTGTGGCATGAAGCTCTTGCTACTCCAGCCACATTAGCCAGAAACTGCCAAGAATTTTCTGGCCTTAAGGGGTTTTTACTTGCTATTTTCTCTGCCCAGAAAGCTCTTCCTAAGACATCTTCACAAGTCTAGATCTTGCATGCCATTCAAGTGTAAGCTCAAATAGCACCTCCTTGGCAAGGACTTTATGGAAACTCTTCTCTCTTTTATTTCACACTGGTTTTCCCCATCTGACATTTTCATAAATTTTTATGCATTTACTATCTACTCCAGCTAAATGCAAGTTCCTGAAGATAGGAATTTGAGCTGCTTTTCTCACCCCTGTGTCTCTAGCTCCTTGAAAAGGCATAATCTAAATATATAATGATTAATAAATGCTCCCTATTCTAATAGAAATTCTAGTTCTAGAAATAATTGGGGCTGATACTAGAAATACCCCCAGTTCAATCACTCTGATGCTTAGGATATGCTTTGGGCAAAAGAGCTGTGTATGAATGAGAGAGAGAAAGAGATAAATTGAAAAACTGACCACCTAGAATTATTATCACCTGGAACCTGAGCAGTTTCATGGATTTTTCTTTTTTCTTTTTCTTTTGTTTTGATATCCCTGAATATGTGGGACACTGGAAAACCAATTTTTTTCTTTAAGTAGCAACAGCGTCTCAAATTTCTGATGCTGAGTTTCATCAGTGAACCTGGTTAAGGCAGCAAGTAGTGACCTGGTACTGCTCCTTCCATGGCAGTCGTGGTAAATGGGGACATTTCTAAGGTTGGGTGCCAGCTCTCTATTAAGTAGTGAGGCATGCTAGAAGAGGGAGTATCTAAAGGTTGGCAATTAAGATCTTCCTCAGGAAGTAGCCCTGGGTTCCTTTTAGAGATTGCAAACAATAGGAAGATCCATTTAAAATCAAAGTAAACAGAGAGCTGCAGCTGCTTGTGTTTTCTGCACTCTCTGGGGATGGCTGAGGGAGACGGGAAGCAGGTAATATCTGAGAACTGGAATTTGAGGATCAGCACTGGAGCTGAGTAGAGTTCCCTTTCCTCCAGGTAAAACAAGATTTCATTTTTAAGATGGGAAGTCTAGGAAACTCAGCCGTGATTTTACCTAGCACTCCACAGGCCTGTGCCAATCCACCATCACCCCACATAACCAATACAAGAAAACAACCTATGAGTGTAACACATAGAGAAAATGATTAAGCAAAACAAGATCTTCATTTAATTTCTTGTACAGTGTGGTAAAAGATCTTAAAGTAGAGAATGAAGAGAACTGTTAGAACTTTTCAGAGAATCCAGCACCTTCAAAACAAGGAAACAGCTTGGAATTTCAAAAAAAAATTTAAACACATAGACAATGAATATGAAGTATGTGTTTGAAAAATACCATCAAGAACATCAATGCATGTGGATCTGAAACACTTGATACTGGGTCATGCAGTGATCTTCAAACTGATTTTCTGAATGAGAATCTTCCAAAAAAAAAGATTGAATGAAGAAAAAAACAAAATTGGTGAAGCAGGTTCAAGAGAAAGGAGACTTTCTTCAGAGGCTAAAACTAGTTAAAATGTATAGATCAAAGAAAGGTCTGTCTCAGACACAGTTGTTAACAAAGAGGTGGAGAAGCTGCAGCCAGATGTTGCTCTGAGTTGCAGTCAGGTGTGTCTAAGAAATCAAGGTTTACTCAGTTGATAGACCACTATGGGTTAGATGAGAAATTGCTACACTATAACAGAAATGATGAAGAACTTATAGGTGTTTAATTAATAATTTTTTTCCAGAATATCTTTGTAAATGACAACTTAATTAAAACATACTTACACATTTTAAAGGGAAGATATAAACCATTAAGGGCTTAGAGAAAGATACTATGGTGAACCTGGATCAATTGAGGTCATTCTGTTATAGAAACATAAACTAAGATCTAAAATGAAAATTTAGAACTTTGAATATATTTTTCAAAACACTTACAGTTAAAAAAATTTTAATCATGTTTAAAAAAATTTGTACAATATTGGATGTAACTTTTAGGTATTTTTTGATTTCCTCTTTGATTTCTTCAGTGATCTCTTGGTTATTTAGTAACGTATTGTTTAGCCTCCATGTGTTTTTGTTTTTTACCTTTTTTTCCCTGTAATTCATTTCTAATCTCATAGAAATGTGGTCAGAAAAGATGCTTGATATGATTTCAATTTTCTTAAATTTACTGAGGCTTGATTTGTGACCCAAGATATGATCTATCCTGGAGAATGTTCCATGTGCACTTGAGAAGAAAGTGTAATCTGCTGTTTTAGGATGGAATGTCCTATGAATATGAATTAAATCTATCTGGTCTATTGTGTCATTTAAAGCTTCTGTTTCCTTATTTATTTTCATTTTGGATATTCTGTCCATTGGTGTAAGTGAGGTGTTAAAGTCCCCCAGTATTATTGTGTTACTGTCGATTTCCTCTTTTATAGCTGTTAGCAGTTGCCTTATGATTTAAGGTCCTCCTATGTTGGGTGAATATATATTTATAATTGTTATATCTTCTTCTTGGATTGATCCCTTGATCATTATGTAGTGTCCTTCCTTGTCTCTTATAACATTCTTTATTTTAAAGTCTATTTTATCCGATATGAGTAGTGCTACTCCGGCTTTCTTTTGATTTCCATTTGCATAGACTATCTTTTTCCACCCCCTCACTTTCAGTCTGTATGTGTCCCTAAGTCTGAAGTGGGTCTCTCGTAGACAGCATATAGATGGGTCTTGTTTTTGTATCCATTCAGCAAGCCCGTGTCTTTTGGTTGGAGCATTTAATCCATTTACGTTTAAGGTAATTATCGATGTGTATGTTCCTATGACCATTTTCTTAATTGTTTTGGGTTTGTTTTTGTAGGTCTTTTTCTTCTTTTGTGTTTCCCACTTAGAGAAGTTCCTTTAGCATTTGTTGTAGAGCTGGTTTGGTGGTGCTGAATTCTCTTAGCTTTTGCTTGTCTGTAAAGCTTTTGATTTCTCCATCGAATCTGAATGAGATCCTTGCTGGGTAGAGTAATAATGGTAGTAGGTTTTCCCCTTTCATCACTTTAAGTATATCATGCCACTCCCTTCTGGCTTGTAGAGTTTCTGCTGAGAAATCAGCTGTTAACCTTATGGGAATTCCCTTGTATGTTATTTGTCATTTTTCCCTTGCTGCTTTCAATAATTTTTCTTTGTCTTTAATTTTTGCCAATTTGATTACTATGTGTCTCGGCATGTTTCTCCTTGGGTTTTTCCTGTATGGGACTTGCTGCACTTCCTGGACTTGGTTGGCTATTTCCTTTCCCATGTTAGGGAAGTTTGCGACTATAATCTCTTCAAATATTTTCTCTGGTCCTTTCTCTCTCTCTTCTCCTTCTGGGACCCCTATAATGCGAATGTTGTTGCATTTAATGTTGTCCCAGAGGTCTCTTAGGCTGTCTTCACTTCTTTTCATTCTTTTTTCTTTATTCTGTTCTGCAGCAGTGAATTCCACCATTCTGTCTTCTAGGTCACTTATCCATTCTTCTGTCTCAGTTATTCTGCTATTGATTCCTTCTAGTGTAGTTTTCATTTCAGTTATTGTATTGTTCATCTCTGTTTTTTGTTCTTTAATTCTTCTAGGTCTTTGTTAAACATTTCTTGCATCTTCTCGACTTTTGCCTCCATTCTTTTTCGAGGTCCTGGATCATCTTGACTATCATTATTCTGAATTCTTTTTCTGGAAGGTTGCCTATCTCCACTTCATTTAGTTGTTTCTCTGTGGTTTTATCTTGTTCCTTCAACTGGTACATAGCCTTCTGCCTTTTCATCTTGTCTATCTTTCTGTGAATGTGGTTTTTGTTCCACAGGCTTCAGGATTGTAGTCCTTCTGGCTTCTGCTGTTTGCCTTCTCGTGGATGAGGCTATCTAAGAGACTTGTGCAAGTTTCCCAATGGGAGGGACTCTGGATGTAACTTTTAATACATTATTTTATTTTGGTAAAAAAGTTCGATTATAAATGTTAAAAATAATCCAGTCAGTGAATGTCTAATCCTAAACTGGTCTAAAAGTACCTGCATCTCTTCTAAGTTTATGACCCTTGCTTCCATTCTTTTATCACATATTTCCATCTGGATGGTCTAGCAGGTAATTAAACTCATATGTTCAAAATTTTTAAATAAATAAAATCAAAATAAGCAAGTCTAATCATGTTGGGCAAACTTTAAGGTAGGTAATCTTACTAAAAGATTGAACCTCCTGATATTCTGAGCAGGTTGGGACTTGGAATCACATTAATGTGAAATTTTAAAAAATACGGTGCTATTTTGTTCTGACAGAATAGCAATATCTGGGATCTCTCATGCATTTACTTTTATTCACCCAAGCTCTATGTCTACATCTCTCTCTCTCTTCATATATATATATATATATATATATATATATATATATATATGTATATATATATATACATATACGTATACACACACACACACATATACACATACATATATACATACACATATATATACTTTTTTTCCCCCTTATAACTTCTACTCATTTCGAGATGGGGTTGAAGAAGCCATAGTTGACCATGAGTCAGTTAGAACCAACTATCCATTAACTTCTCTGCTGAAGTCCCTAGAATTGCCTTGCATTAGATTGACCTTCCCAGTCTGTCTGTATGACAGGCATTCTATGGCTTCTAATATAGAATTTTGTTAAAATTTCTGTATCATTTTGGAGTCACATGTATTTTTATAATAGACATTTTCTCCCTACTTGAGATAGCCAGAATGAAAGTCTCTGTTCCTGGTAACCAAATTCTGTAAACAGTGCCCAGGAACTATTAATCTCAGTAGACCTTGTCCTAAATATATCCTTATTATTATGTTCAGGTCTTGGTTTTCAGTTTTGTGAAGATTTTGAAAAATAGGAAACAGGCTTAGAAGATGAAAATCATGATATAGAAGGGTCTGAGAACCATGCAAGTCTGAATGAAATAAAGAAAACTATGTGTCTAACCAGATATTGCAAATGTGGGAGCAGGAACTGGGAAAAATAGTACTGCTTTCATCAATGGACAGAATGCCTATGAGTGCAAATGATGATTAATGATAGAGCCTTAAAAACGTGTAAACCATTTTCCTCAGAAATGTGACATCCAACACTGTACCCTAAATTCTGCAAATAATTAGTTATATGGATAGTCATCACAATATTTATAATCTCCAGAAAAACCCTAAAAATTAAATATATAACTATATAGTACATAAACATTGTATAAAGTGTATAAACATTAAAATGGTATTGTGGAAATGTTTATTGACCTAGAAATCAATGTTTATGACAAATTAAAATTGAAAGGAAGTTTATATATAATTTTTTTAAATGTCATAATTTTTAACTTTTCTAGATAAAGTTTTTAACCAGAGTTCCAGAACAAAAATTACTGATATCTTTAAATAATTCTATTCTGTCCATTTCTAAAATCACTTACTGATTAGCATTAATATTAAATTTTGATTTCAATTAATTAAAATCAATTTTACAGTGTGCTTCTTGAGCAATGTTTTCTTTTAATATCATATAAGAATCAATGAATTAGTATTTTATTCTGGTTTGAGCACACTGCATATTAGAAGGTTCCAATATTCTAAAAATTGCTTCAAATGGCTATTCTATCCTAGATAATTTATTACTCTGTCCTTATTATTAAAATATGAATGTCATTGTAGTTACTACCCAACTCTTGACAATGCCAAATAATTAATACTGTAAAATTTACAGACTAGAAATATATATGTGAGTGTAAATATAAATATATTACTGGGAAAAGGTTAAAAAATAAATACTGTCACAAAGAAATGATCTTTGTTGCTCCCATTTGCCATGTTCCTGTCTTTCCCAAATAATTTATCTATTCACTTGAAAATAAAAACATATACAGCCTCCATGTTATAGCAGATTTCAGGGGAAGTGTTGCCCACTTAAATAATGTTACCAAAATATTATGTCATTTCAACTCAATACTTTCAATTGAATTGTACGGGATAGCTGCCAGCTGGAGCATACTCTTGAATCAGAAAATTTTTAAAAATTGTGATTTGTAAAGTGAGCATCATCCTATAATCCTTTATTTTGTAATTTATTAAATCACAAATGTCATATTTTAAATATGAATCATAAAAAAAATGCATGTGCTTTTTATAAGAAACTCAGAATGAGCATCCCTATGTGATCACTTAATTGTGCCCTCATTTTCATACCTGGAAATCCATGAGATAAGGACTTGGTATACTAGAAATAAGTCATAATATAATGTTCCTGAATAAAGAATGCAATTCTGAATTTGCAAATGCATACAGTTCTCATTATATTGGGGATTTAAAACAAAATGGTAACCTTATTGATACAAGATTTTTTAAGAAGAAGGAATGGTAAGATGATCTGGAGATGTGATTTTTGTCATTCTACACCAAGTATTTTCCAACTTTGTCTAGATTTCTCACAACCAGAATTCCCTCTGAAAAATATGAATGGCAAAATATCATGAGAGAAAAAAATACATGAATGCTTAGATTTAATTTGCATGGAAATGATTTGGAGGTATATTGGCTATTTCAAAAAAAGAAAAACATGTTTGAAGGGGGCTTTCCAGATAAATTTTCAAATAGTAGAATATGGTTAAATAATTTTGAAATTTTCCTGATAGTATATATTATGGCTATGTTCTATAACTATGCAGCTTTTATGTAATCTATTGTCCATCCAATGGAAATATAAGAAGTATTCTAACTTAAGAAGTCTCAATAATTTTGCCTCCATTAAAGGCAATATTACAGATGATGAGGTCAGATCCATTTTTAAAAAAACAAAAACTGTTCTTCCAGATTGAAATCTTAGCAGTCCCTAAAATGTCACAAGTATTATTCATGAGTCCTCCTGCAAAGCTCTTAATCTCTAAAATAACAAAATCTTTTTTCCTCCCACACATAATCTCATTATTAGTCAATTCAGCACAGAATAATCTCATCACTGGCCTTTTGCATACTGTCCATCTTTGATACATCCAAATCTACATATATAGAACGATTATACCCACAATTTAAAAACATAAAAGCATACGATTTTTAAAGGTGCACATGATTTATGGTCACTTTTTTCCCATACTACTGAAGATATTCCTTCAATGGTTATAGTTTAAATATGGAACCTTATTAATTAGAATTAAATTGATGCAGACATTTATTTCAACTTTGTGCTGATACTGATTATGAAAAGAGAAAAAACAGAAATTTGATATTGATGCTCAAGTACAAATTATATTATTATTTTTTAAAATTTACCTAAATCCAGGTATATATGATCCCCCCCCCAAATCCTCTGTGGTCAGCTGCCATCTATCCAAGTCTAATTTGGGTTGAACAAAACTGCCAAATCCAGTAATTCCCCCTTATCTGAGGTTTCAATTTCCATGGTTTCAGTTATCCAAGGTCAACCAAGATCTGAAAATATTAAATGGAAAATTCAAGAAATAATTCATAAGTTTTAAATTGCACACTGGTCTGAGCAGCATGCCAATATCTTGTGCAGTCCAGCTCCATCCAGGCTTATGTCCCCAACTATCAACATAGTCTGTTCCTGACATCCAACCATCTACGTAGTCGTCACTTAGTGATCCAGGATTACCCAAGGCTAATGATTCTCCTTGTGCTGGATAGTCAGAAGTAGTAGTAGCCTAATGCTATCTCACACTACCTGTGCCATTCATCCCACCTCACCTCATCACATAGTCATTTTATCATCTTACATCATCACCAGAAGAAAGGTGATTACAGAACAATGTTTTGAGAGAGAGACCACATTCACATAACTTTACAACATATTTTTATAATTGTTCTATTTTATGATTAGTTATTATTGTTAATCTCCTTCTATGCCTAATTTATAAATTAAACTTTATCATAGGTATGTATGTATAGGAAAAAAAAACAGTCTATAGAATTTGGTATCATCTTCAGTTTCAGACATCTACTGGGGGTCTTGGAATGTATCCCCCAAGAGATAAGCAGGTCTACTGAAGTAAAATGACTCAGGTCTGATTGTTTAACTCAGTTGAAATGAATAATACTCACCAGATCATCATATGATTCCAAGTTATTTGTTACATTCCAACATGAGATAATGCCTACAGTATACAGGCAGATTTCTGGAATGACCTCTTTGACTCTCTTGATTAATTTTCTAGCTCTAATTAAAATGTTGTTGAATTATATTAACTCAAAATTCTATCATAAATCTAAAGCATACTACATCTTTTCCCAATGTAAACATTTACTATTTCTTCTTTTTAAATGAAAGGGGAGACATAGGGCAATATAAAATAATTATATCTCTACTCAAAAAATTATACATTTTCAAATTTATTCTTGTTTTAATGTCATAAACATGAATAATGTAATTTTTTTTCCTGAAAGTGACTCTGGAACAGTTAACCTTTAGTAGTTTACAAAAGGGAAACAATCATTATTTAATGTTTTTAAGTATGGTAAAGCTGAGATGATTTAATTATTCCATTTATGTTAATGAGACCATTCTCTGATCACTAATTATAATCTGGTTAATAAAATAGTACTTGATGTACTTTGCAATTGTAGTATTTATCCATTCTGTAAGGTAATTAGCATTAAGAAGTGTAACATATTGGAACACAGCAATTTAAGGTGACAAAAATTGCTGGAATAGAATCATATATAGTTCTTTGGAGATTTCTCACTTTACTTTAATGTAAAGTTTGATGGGCTATTAGTTTTCATTAATGGTGGCTTGAGTACTTAGAGAAGACTACTATATCCTATACTTAGTACTGGGAAAATTGCCTGGATCTATTTCATATATTACTGTTACTTTAATGAATAGTATTATAGCAATTAGAAGACTGACAGCTTAGAAAACTTAGGTGGTTGTATTTGAAGTTCTTTGAACTAAATGACATTGCACAGTGCACACTAAAAAGTAAATTACCCCTCTTTAAAAAGTATGATTTGAAAGCAGAATCACTTAAGATATACAGCATAATTATAGTGCATTTAAAATAAACTGGTTTGTATATATCAAATTACAGAGGGAAATGCAATATACGTGTAACAATTAAATCACTGAATCTTTTGCTAAAAAGCGGTTGTAAACACGATTTTTAAGTAAATAAGGTATCGTTTGAATCTTTTTAAATGATATGCTATTTGTCCAGTTTTTCATCACTTGTATTTTCTTAAGTAGGACTTGCTTACATAATTCAGGTATAAACATGACAATAATAATTATATAACTATCTAATATAATTGCACTGGTGATCATTCATATATCTAGGATAATTAACATTTTTTTCAATCCTCGTGATAGAAACTGGTATTTTTTCTGATATGCTTTAAAGACTCTTCATTAAAAGAACTATTCTCAAGCATTATAGACCATGTTTCATGAATGCTTTCTACTGAGTAATATTTTACAAATGTATACTCTGGTGTCTAGAGATCATTCTCTCAAAAAAGGTCAATCTATTTTTAAAGAATATGTTAATAATTTTCCTAAATCTAGAAAATTTTAACTGTCATAATACAATTTCATAAACATATAAATCATTCAAGCTTTTAATTTTAGAATATTTGAAATTAAAGTAACAAACTAGAAGTTCTACCAAGTTAAGTTTGTTCTAAATAACTATAATTAATTTTTTCATATGAATGATTTATGGTTTATTATTTCTACAAACATACACCATAACAGCTTGAATATTCATATTTACTAGAAATTTCTTTCTTATTAAAATGCATAGTCATTAATAGCAACTTTGTATAAAATAAATTGGAAATAAAGAAAAACACATGGGGCAGAACTAATTTCAACATCATTAAGAATTTCATACACACGAAAACTAAAAGCTTTCCTTTAGAGAAGTAAGTTATTATAGATGACTACTTTTAGCTCATATTACATGCATAAATTAACTGTATATACTATTTTAGTAGATTAGTTCAATGACAGCAGTAAAATTACATGTACACATCAGGTATTTTTTAAACATAGCAAAAGCTCCATGGAGGAGGAAAGTAAGTTGGATGCCTAGAGCATTAAAAAAACAAAAAGCAAACAAAACAAACAAACAAAAAACTCTTCTAAAAGCAAAGAGTATTTGAAAATATGGTCCATTAGTAAATTTGCATTTCTTGTTTTCTCTCTCTTCCTTAAATGTTCTTCACCCCAGATACCTGAATAACTCACTCCTTCACTTCCTGCAGATTCTTGCTCACTTACCATTTCCCAGTGAAAACTGCCATGACCTCACTACTTAAAATTATAATTTTTCTGGTTACTCTCTCCCAACCCAAGTCAGCACTCCCTATTCTTATGCCCTGGTTGAATTTTCTCCATTAGTGTCTTTCACCACCTGACAAATTTTATTTCACTCGTTTATTTGCTTTTACAGCTGACCCTTGGAGAACTTGGGGGTTAGGGGCACAGGCCCTCATGGAAGTTGAAAATCTGGGTATAACTTATAGACAGCCCTCCGACTATGTGGTTCCTCCTTACTTGCAATTCTGCAGCCAAGGGTTCAACCAACTGGAGATTGTGTAGTACCATAGTATTATTGAAAAAAATCCCCGTATAAGTGGATCCACGTAGTTCAAATCCATGTTGTTCAAGGGTCAACTGTACACTCTTTTCCTACACTGGGAATACCAGCCCCTTATAGTAATGAAATTGTTACCTGCTTTATGCCCTGCTGTTTACCTAGCACATAAATAGTGCCTGCCTCAAAATAGTTACTTGATAAATTGTTGAATGGGTGAATGAATCAAAACTGTGACAGATGAGTATGCTCTCTCTATTATGATACAATATATAAGTATAAATAGAAACATAAGGGAAGCAAATCCTGACTCTTTTTCATTAAGTTACACTTAAAAGAAAGGAAACAAACATAAAAGAAGTGTATCACCACTCTCTTCTCTGACACCCTATCTTTCCAAGACAATTTGATACCAGCAGCTTTTATAAACACCAGGTATTTGTTTTTATTTATATATTTTTAAGGCTTTCTATTTTAACCAAAATTTGTGATGATAGGCCAACACTCACAATATCAGGCTTCACACAGGTGATTGGTCTCTGAGGATAAGAAAGAATCTTTTTGGTATGAGTGGGTTTCTCAAGCTTGGCACTATTGACATTTTGGGCCAAACAATTCTTTGTTATGGGAGACCCTACTGTGCCTTGTAGGATGTTTACCAGTATTCCTGTTTTTTACCCACTAGAATGCTAGTAGCAACCCTTTCTTCCCAGCAGCTGTGATGTTTTCAGACACTGACAAATATTCCCTGGTAGACAAAATCACCCTGGGTTTGAGAATCACTGGCATAGTGAGAAGAAATCTAACTCTGGAGGTAGACAGAATTATGTTAGAGACCCAGCTTTGACCTTGAACCACCCACAATGTTTTCAGAGGCAACACTGCAGTTTCAATATCTCCTTTGCATGGTAACTGTGTCTATTAGTACTAACATGTAAATTTGGAGAGTAGACACTCTCTAAACAATAGTTGTTGAGATAAACAGTGCAGCATAATGGATAAAAGAACATTATTAAAAAATATATATTTTTTAAAGAAATGCATACATACGATAAAAATTGGACTATTCTGTATAGGCTTTTTGAACCTATTTTCAATTAAAAATATATTCTAGAGAATGGTTCAAATCAATATATAGATTTACCTAATTTTTAATAGCTGCATAATATTTCACTCTACACGAACATTTCATGATTCATTTGGGTAGTCCTTTATAATACACATGTAGGCTTTTCCCCCAGCCTTTTCTAATTACAATGAACACTTCAAAGTATATTCTTGTATACATCTCAGTGCACATACATCTTAGCGTTAACTATAGCTACAAGACACATTCCTGGAAGAAACTCAAGCTTTTTTTTTTTTTTTTTTTTTTTTTTTCTGTACGCGGGCCTCTCACTGTTGTGGCCTCTCCCGTTGTGGAGCACAGGCTCCGGACGCACAGGCTCAGCGGCCATGGCTCACGAGCCCAGCCGCTCCGCGGCATATGGGATCCTCCCAGACCGGGGCACGAACCCGTATCCCCTGCATCGGCAGGCGGACTCTCAACCACTGCGCCACCAGGGAGGCCCGAAACTCAAGCTTTAAAGACTAAGAATCATGGATTTGAAAGCTTGCTACACTATTTATTAAGCAGGTAACTCTGAGCGATTAATTTAAGCTGGCTGAACCTTGGCTGCGAGCTCTGGAGTAAACACTGTTAATAGTACCTCTCTCAGGGGACTATAAGAATTACATGAGTTAAGATTTGTAGAATGCTTTATTTATTTAGACTATCAATTATTATCATTAAAGAGAATAATGCTGTTAGGCCCAACTGTGATAGACTATATTTAAGAGACTAAAACATTCCAAACATCAAAGTTTTTGTTTTGTTTTGGAACTCTTTCACTTGTGCGTGTTTTAGGGTATTTTTTTCCTTCTTTTTCTTAATTTTCTTCCATGAAGCTGTTTAATTCCTTTGAGAATAAACATTATTCAATACGGCTCTTCTTTTCTTGCATTTCTATATACACTTGTATGTAGAATACATGTTGGAAATGATTGTTGTATACACTTAATCATGTTATTCACTTTCTTCCCTATATAATTCAAATCCTTATATATCAAAGTATTTTCCTTTAATATTTATTTCTATATATATTTAAACTGTACAGTATATTTATGGTTGTGGTCATTCTACATAAGCATTTGCCTGCTTTGATTGAAAATATATTTTGATTGCTGTGGTAGAGGTTTCGTGTGTAGATGGTCATTGTTTTATTTATTCATACATTCTACTGTTACATAATAAAATGTACTCAGTGCAAAGCATCTTGCTGTGTATCATGAATGATGCATATATGAATAAAATGCAGTCCCAAGTTACGGAAAAGTGAGACATTTTCACTCATTAGAAAAGACAAAGAATATTCCACTACATTAGAAAAATACAAAGGGGTACAGAGAAGGGAAACATTTCAAATCACTGAGGTATAGTTGAAGTAGGTCTTGAAAGGTGATATTTCACCCATTAGGGTGGCTGATAAATATGGAAGGCAGTCAAAGAACAAGGAATAGCAAGAAAAATGGAAATAAGTAGGACATGATCAGATACAGGGGAACAGTTTGCCTGGGTGTATTGCAGCTGAGGGGTAGAGGAGGATCAAATGAAAAGTATAGTTATGATAGGGAAGGCTCTTCCTGGTAATGGAAACCACACTTAACTTGAATCAGGATCTCTGAGCTTGAGTCTCAGAGGACAGGGTTTTCACAAATCTTACTGACCCTATTTCTTTATCTATAAGGTGGGACAAATAATGCTTTGGGTTTTAACAAAACTTATTGACCTTAAGTTTCATTTATCTATAAGGTAAAACTAATAATATTGTGACAAACAACTTCTGGTGTATGAAAAGAAGAGAAAAAAATGAGCATTTCAGAGTAAGTTGTGAGTGCTTATTCCAGCCTCTGAAATATTATGGCTAAGGAGGGGGTAGGCAGTTGCCACAGGAGGTCTGAACCTTGCAGGTCTTAATAGTTTGGGGATCGGAGATACGAAAAGTGGGAAGAAGTTGTTTTAGTAGCCCAAATAAAATGTTAGTATCTAACTAGACTGTGAAAGGAAAACAAATAAACAACAAAACAAATAAAGGGGCAAAGCTATTAGATATAAAAAGAAAACTGGCAATCCAAGGAACAGCCAAAGCGAGAGAAGATTAAAAGAAAGAAAAGGAAGGAAGGGAGGGAAGAGTCTCATAAGAAGGAAGAACTCCTTTGAAACTAAGTTTCAGCTTCTTTGCACATTCAGAGGGAGAAAAATATTCATTAAACTATGATTATAAACAAAACAAAACAAAAAACCCTGCACTTGACAACATGTAAAGTGGACTTGCCTTGTACAAAACAGAGGAAATGACTTCTTAAGGTGGGCTATTGAAGTCAAGAACTTTCAAGTTATCAGACTCGTCACCTTTTAATAAGAATATAACACATAGAATCCTTTCAGGCTAGATTTCAGTGTGAATCTGCAAGTGCTCAGTCTAAGGATCTTAGCAAGACTAAATGCACCAGACTTACAGCCTGTCACTTGCTATCATTTATAATGTTTCATAGATGTCATGACAACTTGCCGTAATAATTTATCTTAGGAAGTAAAGTAGAAAAAAAAGGTTTTTGATGATTTCTGCATGCCAGTTTTACTGGGTTGTTTATTGTATACACACTTTTCATATTTCTATTATTATTTATAAAGTATATTATTTGAGGAAATATACAAGTATGTAAATTGAGTGCTAGATACGTTTTAATAAATTCTAAATGTCATTACACCAAGTAATTTGCTGAAAGAATACAGATACAAATGATAAAAGCATATCATTCAGAAATTAATGGAGCGAGCTTAAGTGTTAGTGTAGGTAAAGACTAATTTTTTTGCCATTAAGCTTAGAGTTTTTTTCGGTCAGCAAAGAGATTAGATGATTGTGCTTTGCTGTAGAAACTCCAGTGGGAACACTCAAAACATTTAATCTCCCAACAATATTAACACTGTATTCATTCTCAAGCAAATAAATATGACCTTCTCTGATATTCAGACAGTTCTGGAAGCATTTTAATCTGACAGCCTTGGTTTCCCATGGCAAACTATCCATGTGCTCAGAATGTTCACAGTACCTATTATGATGACTTCAATTTTGTGAAGTGAACCTATGAAAAGTATGAACAAATGTCCTTAAGGGGTACATTTGGTAAAGCCTTTCAAGGGCTCCCTAAAGGGAAGTGATTATTTTGTTAACACTGATTTAAAATAAAAGTGTTCATAACCAAATCAAGAGAAGACGACTTCTTAATCGTTACAGGACTGAGTTTGTTCCTAACAAGAGACTGAAAATGCACATAGAATATGCCTTTTTCTCCTCCTTGATTGATCCTAACTGTAGCCAAAGTTCAATATCCTTCTAATATTTACATATTAAGCCTATTCTGGCAAGTTGCTACTTGAAACAGCTCAATAGTATAATATATTTAAACTGTGATTGATAACACAGAAAAAGTCAAATGAGAGGGCTTAGGTATTCATAGAAAATGTGTAGGGTTTTTTTTTTTGTTTGTTTTTGTTTTTGCCTTTACCTGTGATTCAAAGCTCCTTTTATTTTAAAGAGAAGTTTGCCAATTTTTGCAAGTGATTCTAAGATCAGATGAGTGTTGAAGTTAGTTACTTAGATATTTATAAAAAGTACAAACCCATTCTAAAACAATTAATTTAAGCAATCCTATGTTTTAAACATCCACAAAATTCTCAACTAAAAGTCAAAACAATAACTTTGCCCAACTTCTAAAACAGATTATTATGAACTCTGATTAACATAACTTCACACATAAATTTTATTTTTAGCCTGTCTTTATTGTTTCTCCTATATTACTTCAACTTAGATAATAGTTTATTTTAGACAATTTCCTGCACTCTGGATCAACCCATTAGTGACAAAATCATACAAGTTTTTAAAACTTTGTAGCTCATATGGTCAAAGCTCATGTTTTTGCAGAGTAGAAAACTAAGGCATAGAGTTCAGTAGTTGTCCCATAGCCACAGCTGCTTAGTGAATAGTAGGAACAGGAATCAGAAGTACACTTCTTCAACTGACAAAATAACTTTAAAGGTCTCTAAGGTTACATTTAATTATAAAAGTCTATGATTTAATCACATAAAGAAGGCTACTAATATATATATCCCTTGACATTCAAGAAGAACCTGCCATGTTAACTTCAGAATTCCCATTTACAAATACTATGGTAAGAACAATTTCCAAAGATCATATTTACCACAAAATGAAACAAAAAGAGTAGATGTATACTTGAATCTCAATGGGAATACTGTATATACAATGGAGTAATATGTGAGCTAATGAAAAAAGAAGCTCATGAGATGTGAGCATGGGGTGGAGGTTTAAATTCAAACCCATACCCCTTGTAGTGCCCAGGACTCAAACTCTTGCCCTAGTAAAACTTGACAAATTACTACATGACACGTTTTAATGGACTGTATGAAGGTCACCTATGATTGAATAAGATGCTGACCACTAAATCCACAATTGCCATACAGACATGCAGATTTCTTCAAGTTTGCTTGAATAATTTATATTCTATAATTGAATAATCTATATCCTCATTTTTATTTTAAATCTGTGGTCCGTTTGCCCCAGGTCTTCCCTTCCTCACCCTAAAAGTACAAAATACAGCTAAGTTACCATCCTGCTATCTCCCAAATTTCCATCCAAAAATTATTCAGCCTATTTCTGCCAGTACATTTGCTTTATTTGTGTATTTTCTTTCAGTTCCATGAATTGATTTTTCTAACTTTCTCTTCAATGTGGATACAATATATGCAGTCTGTTCTCAAACTGCACATGCTGACAGTGAAAAGGAACAGTATGTTAAATATAATCCATAAATAACCCACAAACACTAATTTTAGTCAATAGTTTTAACCTCCTTCTCCTCTTAAAGGCAGTGAAGAGCAATTTTATTAATTTGCGATTACCTCACTGTCTCCTGCAGACATTAATGATGAGGAAAATGCCAAATGTTATGAGGAAAAGGTGAATAGAAACAAACAAAAGAGTTCTGTATCTGAAAACTAGGTAATCAATAGTTAAATATAACATAGTTGACTATACACTATTTTATAACACAAACCTCTTGGATATCATGTAAGAAAATGTTTTAGAGTAACCTTATTATATCATGAAACTGAAATATATTTATAAAAGAAAATTATTTAAAAAGAACTGCTAAATACTGAGAAAAATTATCTAAGAAAAATACGTAGTAGATATAATTTTAGAGCTATCAGCTATTGTATTTTAAAGCAGAAACTATTTTATTTGTTAGCTCTGACGTGTGGGAAAAGAAAATTGACAAGGTCATTCTTTAAAATGGGGAAGAATTTGATGTTCAAAGTTTATAGGCTAGTCAGCTTATATCAGCTAACTGGAATGGTACTTTATTTAGTTTGCGTTGCTCTAACAGAAATACCATAGACTAAGTGACTTAAACAACAGGAATTTACTTCTCACAGTTCTGGAGACTGGAGTCCAAGATCAGGATGTCTGCACTTACTTGCTGTAATCGCACACCGCAGAGAGGCAAGCTCTCTGGTCTCTTCTTAGAAGGACACTAATCCCATTATGGAAGCTTTAATGTCATGACCTAATTACCTCCCAAAGGCCCCGCCTCCTAATACCATCACATTAGGGCTCCAACATATGAATCTGGGGGAACACGAACATTCAGTCCAGAGTAAATGGTGTTAAGAGTCCTCATCAAACAGCCATTGTACATGATATGTAAATCACTTCTGACCAAGTGACTCACTGGAGAAAAGGTGAATCACAGACAATACTGTATTTGAACCATGGCCAACTTAAAAGATGTCTAACCTGGTAAATTATCAGAATCACCTGTGAAGGTTTATTTTGATATAATTAAATTACTTTAAAAATATTTTAAAAACAAAACATTTAATAACACAACTGAAAACCAAATGAACAACTAAAACAGTTTTTGTTGGTTCACATTCCTTCACTCTTCTGGGCCACTCAACCTAAAACCTAAAATTTTATATACTTTTTTGCCTTTTTATATCTTTTTATATACTTTTTTTATCTCTTTTCCCTGCTTTGTCCTTTTTTTTCTCTTTTTTTGGTCCTTAACAGTTACCTATAATTCTATGCATTTCCCATCCTCCTTAGTGTCTGTCTTCCTTGCTTTTCTGCAAATTTGATGAAGTTAGGATTCTCACTACCATATATAGCAGTGCCTGGCATATGGTAGGCACTAGTGAATATATGTTGAAAGAATGAATGGAATTGAGTATCCATTGTTGTTAGGGTGCAAGCTTTACATTTAGAAGTTACATTTCCTTGTCAACAGTTGAACTCAAATAAGAAGTTGACCTCACATTTGTATGCTCTTCATTTGTATATACCTCAGGCAGAATACAAGGTCTGGTCAAACAAGACCACAAAAGCTTGGTGAGAAATCATATGTCCTGCTCACCTCTGTAGGTTATGCCAGCTCTCCCAGATTATTATTTTTCTCTACCAAGTCCCCTCCAATGGTACAACTGGGCATTAGCTGCCTTAGCTCCATCCTTTTCACTCTACAATTCAACATCACCAGCATAAAAGATGACTGAACCAGAGGTTGTAACTAGGTGATGCCACCGGGATGAATCAAGCACACAGATGATTTTTGTGGTGGTGTTTTTGTTATTTGTTAGTGTTCTTGGTTTGTAGAGTGTTAGCCTTCACAGTTAGCCTATATGTGCAGTATGTTGGCCTGCATGGTATTTTTGTAATGTGATAATTTGGTAATATTTTTAAATTTCGAGATTTAAACAACAACAACAACAACAAACCTAGATTTCTTGCTTCTCATGAAAAATGAAATGTCTGACACAACCTGTTAATGTTCCTTATGGTAAAAAATAAGTGGAGGTGAGAGGTGTTCTACCTCAAGTGGACCATTAGCTCTCTCCGGTTTTATCATACTTTCTGCCACCCTCAAGTAAGTCTAGATACTGAAGTCTAGACTCAGTTGCTACTTACTATCATGTTGAGCCATTGGATTTTATCACACCTGACACACTTTACTATTTATAATTTGCCTCACTCTATTACATAAGTATTTGAATTTGTGAATCTATTCATAAATGAATGAGTTCTATAGATGGAATTACATGAATTAGTTATCTATTGCTGTATAACAAATTAACCCCAAAATTCAGTATCTTAAAACAATAAACATTTATTATCTCACATAGTTTCTATGGATCAGGAATCTGGGAGCCACTCTGTGGGTGGTGCTTGTTTGGAGTCTCTCTTGAAGTTGCTGTAATGCATTGGCTTTGGCTGAGTCAACTGAAATCTTGACTGGGCTGGAGGCTCTGACTTCAAGATGGTTCACTCATATGGCTATTGACTAGAGGTCTCAGTTCCTTGCTGTGTGGACTTCTCCACTGGGCTGCTTGTGGGACCTCATAACTTGTCACCTGGCTTTGCCCAGAGTGAGTGACCCAAGAGAGAGAGGGCAAGGAGGAAGGCTCATGCCTTTTATGACCTCATTTCCAAAGTCAAACGCCATCACATTTGCCGTATTTTATTCATTAGAAGTGAGTCACTAAGTCCAGCCTGCACTCCAAGGGAAGGAAGTTAAACTCTACTGCTTGAAAGAAGTTATCATAGGGTTTGTGAAACTTAGATGTAGCAATCTTGGTCTTTGGGTCTTGGACTTGATTGAATCATCAAATAATTGCTTTATTTTAATCTAGGTATTACCAAATACCTACTGCTTTACCTAATTTTAATATTTCAAAGCTCCTTTCAGTTTATTCTGTATATACTATGCCAAGTAAAACTGGGAGCCCCCAGAGAGTTACAAGTTATAATATTTTAAGTTTAAAAAATTGTGAAATGTGTCCAAAAAGATTATTAACTCAATTTTAGGAAAACCACTCCTAAATTTTAGTGAAACACAAACTTTCAGTTACTTATCATCCATCACCTAGGTAGTCTGAGGAGCTGGCATATAACTGGTCATTTCATATTACAATTATTTCTTTGTTCCTGGATGTGCAATTTCAGTATCACTGTAGGCAAATTTCTTCTTAAACATTTATAGCTGTAATCATCAGTAATCCCCTGGACAGTGGTAAGGTTCTCCTTTTTTTACCTTTTTTTATTGTCTTTTTTATATGACTATACTATTTAGCCTCAGCAGGAAGCAGGTCATCATCACACTTTATACCATCCCCAAAGAGAAAGAGTAGAGAGGTTCTGAAAGAAGGGGGAATCTGAACACAAGGGCAAATTCAGAGACCAGCTAGGGAACTTCAGAAAGTAGAAGTTGCTCTCCTGCTTCTCTATGGTGATGTCCTTTACATTTTAAGCCTTCAAACTGCAGATATATTTTGATATGTCCAGTTAATGTATTGACAGTAGAGGTATTAATAGGTTTCTTTATTTTTTAGTTTTCAGTGTTAATCAAATTATGGTGGCAGGGAGAAGTACAGATACATAACCATTTACTTGTTAAAAGAATTTTAATTTACTCAAGATCTGTTCCCATATGGCACTGATGTCAAATAAGATTCACAGCTCTCATCCAATATATGCTTAATGATTTCATCCAAGCTTTCTCTCTTCTATTTTATTAGGAAACAAAACTAACTGACTTTATTTTTTTGCTAAAATGGACTACTCCATTTTTTGAGATTTTGTTCATAACATTGAGTTCTGTAAGTTTAGTACTCATTTCCTACTCATAGCAGGGTCGGTAGCAATCATGTTAGCAGAAATAAATTTTTATAAAGCCTACATTTTTCTATGAGGCAATGATTTTTACAGTATATAAAGTTTGTGATATATATATGTGTATATATTCACTAAAAGTCAATGACATCTCTTGAAATGTTATGACATATTTTTATCATGCTTCCTCTAACTTATTGGGTTCCTTGGTTATATTATTTGCTAGTTTGGGTTGATTTCACAAAGTATGCTGGAATTCAATTTTTGAAAACGTACTGTGGGTATTGACTGGGGATTGTTGCAGTTTACCAAACCACTTTCAGAATTTAAACTCTGCTGTTTTTACTCAGGTGATTTAAAAAATGTAAAAATACACATACAACAAAATTTTCTTGTTAATTTGGTAAAGCTGGGTAATACAAAATAACCTTATTTTCTTATTGCCTTATGAGACAATTGTAAATAAATCCTAGTCTAAAATAACCACTAGTCAGGTATAATCTTTGTGTGTGTGTGTGTTTGTGTGTACATATAAAGAATTTTTGTGGAAGAATAATTTAAATCATTGGTCAATGACACTGTGACCTTGTTTCTTCAATTGTCTGTGTAGATCAATCTATCCTTTATAAGCAGAGATAAGATTTTACCTTATTGTGACAAATACACAAGGTCCTTGCACTTTAGAACACTATAGTAGAACACAGAAAATGATCATAAAATAATACCAATAATAATAATACCCCAAGAATCAATAACAGTGAAGTTATTATTGCTAATAGCACTAAGTCACTGATCTGGATAATCTTTCAAGTTTGTTTGCTAAGGTTAAAAAAAGAAAAAGAAAAGAAAAACTCTCTTAGAGATGTGCAATTTGAACGTGCTTCTGGTGTTAATGGAGCAGTCTTTTCTAAGCTTTAACAGGTCATAATTAATCAACCCCAATCAATACAAGCATCCTAGCTATAGTATCACTGTACTTACCCATGATGGTTAGAGCTGTAGCTTTTGTTAATTCTTCTTTCATTGACTCTATTACTTCTAAATTACCACCATCCAGGTTGCATCTGTTTATGGTTCCATTTCCCGAACTGATCCAATAAAGTTTGTTTTCCACATAGTCTATTGATAGTCCTGTAATTAAATTATACAATTTAAACATAACGGTAGCCACTTAAATTGTAATATTCACCTAACACTGGGTTTGGGGGAAAAATCAGTTTCAGACTCAGATTTTTGTCTGTAAAAATAAGATCTGGTTAACAGGGAGATATACACACACTGTTTTAACTATCGGTCAAATAATATACTTTTAGAGACACAGTGGTTATCTCTGTTATCATAACAATTTTATGACATTAAGAGGAATGACTGTTCCATTTTACAGATAAGGAAAATAATACCTAGAATAGTTAAGAAATTTATTTGAGGCCACAGCTAGTAAGTGGACATTCCGGAAATTTTAAGAAAGTTTCTGTTTCTAAACTGAGTGTCTGACCTCTTCATTATGCTGCTTTGCCTCAGAAAGTTTTAATGTGTAATATTCATTTGGGATACTTATTAATGATATTTATAAGTTCTCCTTTACTTTTAGTAAAAGTTACTTTAGAAAGTTATAGATTTAAATTGGTGTTTTCAGTAGTTTTCAAGTAAATCCAAAGGTAGGAGAATTTCAACAATTAGTAATTTCACTGAAGCATGGCAGTGAATTGGGCTCATATAGGAGTTGCCATTGAGAAACAAACCATACAGCAAGTAAGTGAACCAAGCCAATGGCTTAAGACCATTGTCCCTACATGGCACAGTGTGTCACTGTAAGTTAGCTTTTTGTAGTTTATGAACAATTACATACATTATAGGGGTGTTCATGGTTTTCAAAGGTATCAGGGCATGTAAATTTTGATTGCCAAGGGTATACATCTAATTAATTACAGGCATTCTCAGTAAGCTTATGATCTACATTATAACAGTAACACTGTGGCTCCATGTTGGTCTTCTGTGACCCACAACTACTTATGAAAAAGCACATGTGGGCACATCCTCAGGCATACAATAAATAAACTGTTTCTGGGATCTCCCTCACAGAATGTAGTGAACAAACTACAAAAAAGTCCCTTCCCTATTAAAAAAAAAAAAAAAAACTAAAATGAAGAAAAGGAAAGAAAGAAGAAAGGAAGACAAGAAGGAAGAAAGAAGGAAGACAATTGGAGAGAATAATACGAGTTCAAGTACATTGAGAAAACGATACCATATCCAAAATATTCTCAACTACAGTTAGTCCCAATCCAGAGAGTGGACCAGTTTTCAGCAAGTAGCAATAATAAAACAAGCCTATACAATATACCAGCTATGTACTGACTTACTGGTGTGTTTTCTTAACAAAATTCTGGGAGGTTCACCAGAAAAATCACAATGCATAAAATTAGACACTGTAGGGATAAAATTTTCAGATTTTTTCTTGATAACCACTGTGGGTAATTGGCTTTAATTTCTATGAAAAAATAATCAAATAAAAACGATCACAGCCATATTCTATGATATAATATTTTCATGGTGAAATCATTCATCATTCATTTTTTCCCCTTTTTTTTTGCAGCACGCGGGCCTCTCACAGCTGTGGCCTCTCCCATTGTGGAGCACAGGCCCCGGATGCGCAGGCTCAGTGGCCATGGCCCACGGGCCCAGCTGCTCCGCGGCATGTGGGATCTTCCCGGACCGGGGCATGAACCCATGTCCCCTGCATCGGCAGGCAGACTCTCAACCACTGCACCACCAGGGAAGCCCCATTATTCAATTTTTTAATGAGAGAAAGTTTGGTTATTCTGCAGGTACTTCCTAAGCCACCTCCATCTATCTTTTCTGGTATTAATAAATCCTGGTTTAGACAGCTTAATTTTCAGAAGTGGTCTATTTTACCTTCTACTTTGTTGACCATTTAAATCACATAATTCCATCTTTAAACAGCAATGAAGCATATCTTTACTATAGATTTATGGTACAAAATATAACCCCAAACTTTCTACTGCCAAATTTTCAGCAAGTATCAAATTAATGAATACATTTATGAAAAATTCCCTTTAAGAAAAGTTACCTATCTCCCTGTGTATTCCAAACTTTACCTCTCAATCAAGCTGAACCATCAGAGAGTTATCTGCATTTTTAGAGTGCTAAGTTTTTCTCCCTCTCTGAATCTCTTGCTGAATTGAACTTTGGCATTGTGCCCTTGGTTTAAATGAAAGATGGTATAAGAAGTAGCCATAGGAAACCCACTGTTATACTTGCCAGGATATAGTGTCTGAAATAATATATCACAGTGTGACCTCTTTATATAAGGACCCATGGGAGAAATCTCTTTCAGGACTCAATGCCAGAAAAAGCTTTATGTGGAAAATTGTAACTCATCATATTTCTCTCTTTGCTTTGGCTGCAAAGAAACTGAAGAGTCAGATTTGTGACCCATCTCTGGCAATTGTAAAGGAATTGCATTTATACCACAAACTTCACTTCTGGCTTCAAGAGGCTAATCGATTATTTTCCTTCACCTTGATTTTTAAAATCAATATTCTTATCTGTTCCATCTTAGGGAATGTGTTTGTTTAAGTTTCTTCAACTCCTTTTTGTAAGGAGAGGGTATATACTGAATATGCTCAACTCCAGATTAACCCACCATATCAGAATTTTCTCATCTACCTAAAACTCTGCAGCTTCTAGACCCAAACTTAGGTTTTGTAAAGCAGTTATACAGAGCAGAGAAGTTGCAGAGTTGGATCAGAGTTCCCCAGTTTTTACTACTGAACATCTTTGTTCCTGGACTGTGCATGCTGAGAGGAAAGAAGCTGTTGTCATTGTGAGCTTTTCACCTTCAGCGTTGAGCGTGATGCCTAGAGCAGAGAAGAAAATTTATAAATACTGAATGAAGGCATGGGTTATTTAATTAACTCCATTATGAAAATTATAAGTTGTCTTCAATGAGTTCTGCCTAGTAAAGTTGAATCATCCCATGACAGAATTTTTCTACTATACTACTTATGTCCATGTATTATGAAAATAGGGAGGAAAGGCAATGATTCAATAGTGCTACTTGACATGGCTTATATTTTTTTACATCAATGTTAATACAAAATAGTTTAGAATTATTACTTTTAAGGTTTACAGGAAAAAAAATTAAAGTTCCTATTTTAATCTATATATGTATGTGATATGTCACCTAGCCACCTACATATACCTTCTCTCCTGTCAGATATATTAGCTTAACCCCAGAATGCCCTTGAACATGTTTATTTCCAGGTGTATACAAGAGAACTGAAATATTTTAAAAATCCTATTATGAATTCAAGAAACTGATGATATACATTTTAAATTCATAGATGAGCATGTTTAGAAGTATATATTTATAAACTTCATTAATATAAATGTTCTTACATAAGATTTTTAAACTTTGTTATTATGCTTAGGTCTTAATAACATTGAAGAATTAATTGGCATCCATCTATTGGAATAATTTCTGAATCAGATCTCTGTTGTTCTATTTCAAAAGATAAATCATTAAGCAGTAAACTAATAGTGGTTTTGATGCAATTGAAGCTACTCAGTGATTTTAGCATACTAAGTCAAGAGCCATGAGAAAACAGATCAAATATAAGCATGTCTATAAAACTTCCTGGAACCTGTGCAGAGAAATATAATTATGTCTGTACTAGAAGATCCTCAGAACGGGTAACTAAGATTAAAAAATCTTCGAAAGGACTGTAAGGTCTGTCTGAAGAATATGCCATTAGTAATATAGAGTCATTTCTGCCAGACATATTTATTTTTAAAATCATCTGGAAGATTCCGGAGGAAGATGGCGGAAGAGTAAGACGTGGAGATCACCTTCCTCCCCACAGATACATCAGAAATTCATCTACACGTGGAACAACTACTACAGAAAACCTACTGAACGCTGACAGAAGACCTCAGACCCCCCAAAAGGCAAGAAACTCCCCACATACCTGGGTAGGGCAAAAGAAAAAAGAATAAACAGAGACAAAAGGATAGGGACAGGACCTGCACCAGTGGGAGGGAGCCGTGAAGGAGGAAAGGTTTCCACACACTAGAAGCCCCTTCGTGGGCGGAGACTGCGGGTGGCGGAGGGGGAAAGCTTCGGAGTAGCAGAGGAGAGCACAGCAACAGGGGTGCGGAGGGCAAAGTGGAGAGATTCCCGCACAGATGATCGGTGCCCTCAGGCACACACCAGCCCGAGAGGCTTGTCTGCTCGGCCGCCGGGGCAGGCGGGGCTGGGAGCTGAGACTCGGGCTTCGGTCGGAGCGCAGGGAGAGGACTGGGGTTGGCGTGAACACAGCCTGAAGGGTCTAGTGCGCCACGGCTGGCCCGGAGGGAGTCCTGGGAAAAAGTCTGGAGCTGCCGAAGAGGCAAGAGAGTTTTTCTTCCCTTTTGTTTCCTGGTGCAAGAGGAGAGGGCATTAAGAGCGATGCTTAAAGAAGCCCCAAAGGGGTTTCCCTGGTGGCGCAGTGGTTGAGAGTCCGCCTGCCGATGCAGGGGACACAGGTTCGTGCCCCGGGCCAGGAAGATCCCACATGCCGCGGAGCAGCTGGGCCCGTGAGCCATGGCCGCTGAGCCTGCGTGTCCAGAGCCTGTGCTCTGCAACGGGAGAGGCCACAACAGTGAGAGGCCTGCATATCACACACACACACACACACACACACACACAAAGAAGCTCCAGAGACGGGCGCAAGCCGCGGCTGAAGGCGCCGACCCCGGAGACAGCCGTGGGACGCTGGGGCTGCTGCTGCCGCTGCCACAGGGCCTGTGTGCGAGCGCGGGTCACTGTCCACCCCGCCTTCCGGAGAGCCTGTGCAGCCCGCCACTGCCGGGGTCCTGGGACCCAGGGATGGCTTACCCGGGAAGGTGTGCGGAGCGCCTCAGGCTGGTGCAACATCACGCCGGCATCTACCGCTGCAGGCCAGCCCCGCACTGTGTGCCCCTCCCTCCCCTCGGCCTGGGTGAACCAGAGCCCCCGAGTCAGAGGCTCCCTTAAACCCGTCCTGTCTGAGCGAAGAGCGGGCGCCCTCCGGCGCCTACGCGCAGAGGCGGGGCCAGGTACAGGGCTGAGACCCGGGAGCTGTGAGAGCAGAGAGGAGGTGGGGAAATCTCTCTGTGCAGCCTCGGAGGCAGCAGATTAAAGCTCCACGGTCCACTTGATGTGCCCTGCATCTGTGGAGTGCATGAATGGACAGTGAATCATCCCAAATTGAGGAGGTGGACTTTGAGGACAAGATTTAAGATTTTTTCCCCTTTTCCTCTTTATACAACGAATTATCCCAAATTAAGGAGGTGGACTTTGAGAGCAAGATTTCAGACTTTTTCCCCTTCTCCTCTTTTTACAACGAATTATCCCAAATTGAGGAGGTGGACTTTGAGAGCAAGATTTTCGACTTTTTTCCCCCTGTTCTCTTTTTGTGAATGTGTATGTGTGTGCTTCTGTGTGAGATTTTCTCTGTATAGCTTTGCTTCCAACATAGGTCCCAGGGTTCTATCCGTCTGTTATATATTTTTTTTAATAATTACTCTTTTATTTTTAATAACACTACTATATTTTATACTTTATTCTATTTTACTTTATCTTCTCTCTTTCTTTTTTTCCTACCTTCCCTTCCTCCCTCCCTCCCTCTGCCTCTTTCTTTCTTTCTTTCTTTCTTTCCTCCCTCCCTCCCTTATTCCTTTCACTCTTTCTTTTTTTTTCCTTCCTCCCTCCCTCCCTTTCTTTCTTTTTTTCTTTCCATCCTTCCTCCCTCCCTCCTTTCTTTCTTCCTTCCTTCCTTTCTTTCCTTCTTCCTTTCTTTCTCTCTCTCTTTCTTTCTTCTACTAATTCTTTCTTTCTACTTTTTCTCCCTTTTATTCTGAGCCGGGTAGATGAAAGGCTCTTGGTGCTGCAGCCAGGAGTCAGTGCTGAGCATCTGAAGTGGGAGAGCCAACTTCAGGACACGGATCCACAAGAGACCTCCCAGCTCCACATAATATCAAGTGGCAAAAACCTCCCAGAGATCTCCATCTCAACACCAGCACCCAGCTTCAGTCAACGACCAGCAAGCTACAGTGCTGGTCACCCTATGCCAAGCAACTAGCAAGACAGGAACACAACCCCACCCATTAGCAGAGAGGCTGCCTAAAAACATTATAAGGCCACAGGCACCCCAAAACACACCACCAGACGTGGACCTGTCCACCAGAAAGACAAGATCAAACCTCAACCACCAGAACACAGGCACTAGTCCCGCCCACCAGGAAGCCTACACAACCTACAGAAACAACCTTAGCCACGGGGGACAGACACCAAAAACAATGGGAACTACGAATCTGCAGCCTGCAAAAAGGAGACCACAAACACAGTAACATAAGCAAAATGAGAAGACAGAAAAACACACAGCAGGAGAAGGAGCAAGATAAAAACCTACCAGACCTAACAAATGAAGAGGTAGTAGGCAGTCTTCCTGAAAAAGAATTCAGAATAATGATTGTAAAGATGATCCAAGATTCTATTTCCAAGATCCAAAATCTTGGAAATAGAATAGACAAAATGCAAGAAACAGTTAATAAGGACCTAGAAGAACTAAAGATGAATCAAGCATCGATTAAAAACACAATAAATGAAATGAAAAGTACTCTAGATGGGATCAATAGCAGAATAACTGAGGCAGAAGAACAGATAAGTGAGGTGGAAGATAAAATAGTGGAAATAACTGATGCAGAGCAAAATAAAGAAAAAAGAATGAAAAGAACAGAGGACAGTCTCAGAGACCTCTGGGACAACATGAAATGCACCAACGTTCGAATTATAGGGGTTCCAGAAGAAGAAGAGAAAAAGAAAGGGACTGAGAAAATATTTGAAGAGATTATAGTTGAAAACTTCCCTAATATAGGAAAGGAAATAGTTAATCAAGCCCAGGAGGCACAGAGAGTCCCATACAGAATAAATCCAAGGAAAAATACGCCAAGACACATATTAATCAAACTGTCAAAAATTAAACACAAAGAAATCATATTAAAAGCAGCAAGGCAAAAACAACAAAAAACACACAAGGGAAGCCCCATCAGGTTAACAGCTGATCTCTCAGCAGAAACTCTACAAGCCAGAAGGGAGTGGCAGAACATAATTAAAGTGATGAAGGACAGAAACCTGCAACCAAGATTACTCTACCCAGCAAGGATCTCATTCAGATTTGATGGAGAAATTAAAACGTTTACAGACAAGCAAAAGCTGAGAGAGTTCAGCACCACCAAACCAGCTTTACAACAAATGCTAAAGGAACTTCTCTAGGCAAGAAACACAACGGAAGGAAAATACCTACAATAACGAACCCAAAACAATTAAGGAAATGGGAATAGGAACATACATATCAATAATTACCTTAAATGTAAATGGACTAAGTGCTCCCACCAAAAGACACAGATTGGCTGAATGGATACAAAAACAAGACCCATATATATGCTGTCTACAAGAGACCCACTTCAGACCTAGAGACACATACAGATTGAAAGTAAGGGGATGGAAAAAGATATTCCATGCAAATGGAAACCAAAAGAAAGCTGGAGTAGCAATTCTTATATCAGACAAAATAGACTTTAAAATAAAGACTATTAGAAGAGACAAAGAAGGACACTACATAAAGATCAAGGGATCGATCCAAGAAGAAGATATAACAATTGTAAATATTTATGCACCCAACATAGGAACACCTCAATACATAAGGCAAATGCTAACAGCCATAAAAGGGGAAATCGACAGTAACACACTCATAGTAGGGGACTTTAACACCCCACTTTCACCAATGGACAGATCATCCAAAATGAAAATAAATAAGGAAACACAAGCTTTAAATGATACATTAAACAAGATGGACTTAATTGATATTTATAGGACATTCCATCCAAAAACAACAGAATACACATTTTTCTCAAGTGCTCATGGAATATTCTCCAGGATAGATCATATCTTGGGTCACAAATCAAGCCTTGGTAAATTTAAGAAAACTGAAATTGTATCAAGTATCTTTTCCGACCACAATGCTATGAGACGACATCAATTACAGGAAAAAATCTGTAAAAAATACAAACACATGGAGGCTAAACAATACAGTACTCAAAAACGAAGTGATCACTGCAGAAATCAAAGAGGAAATCAAAAAATACCTAGAAACAAATGACAATGGAGACACGACGACCCAAAACCTATGGGATGCAGCAAAAGCAGTTCTAAGGGGGAAGTTTATAGCAATACAATCCCACCTTAAGAAACAGGAAACATCTCGAGTAAACAACCTGACCCTGCACCTAAAGCAATTAGAGAAAGAAGAACAAAAAAACCCCAGAGTTAGCAGAAGGAAAGAAATCATAAAGATCAGATCAGAAATAAATGAAAAAGAAATGAAGGAAACGATAGCAAAGATCAATAAAACTAAAAGCTGGTTCTTTGAGAAGATAAAAAAAATTGATAAACCATTAGCCAGACTCATCAAGAAGAAAAGGGAGAAGACACAAATCAATAGAATTAGAAATGAAAAAGGAGAAGTAACAACAGACACTGCAGAAATACAAAAGATCATGAGATTACTACAAGCAACTCTATGCCAATAAAATGGACAACCTGGAAGAAATGGACAAATTCTTAGAAAATCACAACCTGCCAAGACTGAATCAGGAAGAAATAGAAAATATGAATAGACCAATCACAAGCACTGAAATTGGAACTGTGATTAAAAATCTTCCAACAAACAAAAGCCCAGGACCAGATGGCTTCACAGGTGAATTCTATCAAACATTTAGAGACGAGCTAACACCAATCCTTCTCAAACTCTTCCAAAATGTAGCAGAGGGAGGAACACTCCCAAACTCATTCTATGAGGCCACCATCATCCTGATACCAAAACCAGATAAGGATGTCACAAAGAAAGAAAACTACAGGCCAATATCACTGATGAACATAGATGCAAAAATTCTCAACAAAATACTAGCAAACACAATCCAACAGCACATTAAAAGGATCATACACCATGATCAAGTGCAGTTTATTCTAGGAATGCAAGGATTCTTCAACATACGCAAATCAATCAATGTGATACACCATATTAACAAATTGAAGAAGAAAAACCATATGATCATCTCAATAGATGCAGAGAAAGCTTTCGACAAAATTCAACACCCATTTATGATAAAAACCCTCCAGAAAGTAGGCATAGAGGGAACGTTCCTCAACATAATAAAGGCCATATATGACAAACCCACAGCCAACATCGTCCTCAATGGTGAAAAACTGAAACCATTTCCACTAAGATCAGGAACAAGACAAGGCTGCCCACACTCACCACTCTAATTCAACTTAGTTTTGGAAGTTTTATCCACAGCAATCAGAGAAGAAAAAGAAATAAAAGGAATCCAAATTGGAAAAGAAGAAGTAAAGCTCTCACTGTTTGCAGACGACATGATACTATACATAGAGAATCCTAAAGATGCTACCAGAAAACTACTAGAGCTAATCAATGAATTTGGTAAAGTAGCAGGATACAAAATTAATGCACAGAAATCTCTGGCATTCCTGTACACTAATGATGAAAAATCTGAAAGTGAAATCAAGAAAACACTCCCATTTACCACTGCAACAAAAAGAATAAAATATCTAGGAATAAACCTACCTAAGGAGACAAAAGACCTGTATGCAGAAAATTATAAGACACTGATGAAAGAAATTAAAGATGATACAAATAGATGGAGAGATGTACCATGTTCTTGGATTGGAAGAATCAACATTGTGAAAATGACTCTACTACACAAAGCAATCTACAGATTCAATGCAATCCCTATCAAACTACCACTGGCATTTTTCACAGAACTACAACCAAAAATTTCAAAATTTGTTTGGAAAAACTAAAGACCCCGAATAGCCAAAGCAATCTTGAGAACGAAAAACAGAGCTGGAGGAATCAGGCTCCCTGACTTCAGACTATACTACAAAGCTACAGTAATCAAGACAGTGTGGTACTGGCACAAAAACAGAAAGATAGATCAATGGAACAGGATAGAAAGCCCAGAGATAAACCCACGCACATATGGTCACCTTATCTTTGATAAAGGAGGCAGGAATGTACAGTGGAGAAAGGACAGCCTCTTCAATAAGTGGTGCTGGTAAAACTGGACAGGGCCATGTAAAAGTATGAGATTAGAGCATTCCTTAACACCATACACAAAAATAAGCTCAAAATGGATTAAAGACCTAAATGTAAGGCCAGAAAGTATCAAACTCTTAGAGGAAAACGTAGGCAGAACACTCTATGACAGAAATCACAGCAAGATCCTTTTGGACCCACCTCCTAGAGAAATGGAAATATAAACAAAGATAAACAAATGGGACCTAATGAAACTCCAAAGCTTTTGCACAGCAAAGGAAACCATAAACAAGACCAAAAGACAACCCTCAGAATGGGAGAAAATATTTGCAAATGAAGCAACTGACAAAGGATTAATCTCCAAAATTTATAAGCAGCTCATGAAGCTCAATAGCAAAAAAAACAAACAACCCAATCCAAAAATAGGCAGAAGACTTAAATAGACATTTCTCCAAAGAAGATATACAGACTGCCAACAAACACATGAAAGAATGCTCAACATCATTAATCATTAGAGAAATGCAAATCAAAACTACAATGAGATATCATCTCACACCAGTCAGAATGGCCATCATCAAGAAATCTAGAAACAATAAATGCTGGAGAGGGTGTGGAGAAAAGGGAGCACTCTTGCAGTGCTGGTGGGAATGTGAATTGGTACAGCCACTATGGAGAACGGTATGGAGGTTCCTTAAAAAACTACAAATAGAACTACCATATGACCCAGCGATCCCACTACTAGGCATATACCCTGAGAAAACCATAATTCAAAAAGAGACATGTACCAAAATGTTCATAGAAGCTCTATTCACAATAGCCCAGAGCTGGAAACAACCTAAGTGTCCATCAGTGGATGAATGGATAAAGAAGATGTGGCACATTTTATGGCTGAATATTACTCAGCCATAAAAAGCAATGAAACTGAGCTATTTGTAATGAGGTGGATAGACCCAGAGTCTGTCATACAGAGTGAAGTAAGTCAGAAAGAGAAAGACAAATACTGTATGCTAACACATATATATGGAATTAAAAAAAAAATGTCATGAAGAACCTAGGGGTAAAACGGGAATAAAGACATAGACCTACTTGAGAATGGACTTGAGGATATGGGGAGGGGGAAGGGTAAGCTGTGAGAAAGCGAAAGAGTGGCATGGACATATATACAGTACCAAACGTAAGGTAGATGGATAGTGGGAAGCAGCCGCAGAGCACAGGGAGATCAGCTTGGTGCTTTGTGACCGCCTGGAGGGGTGGGATGGGGAGGGTGGGAGGGAGGGAGATGCAGGAGGGAAGGGTTGTGGGAACAGATGTATATGTATGACTGATTCACTTTGTTATAAAGCAGAAACTAATTAAAAATATATTATTCAACAAAAAGTTGAGAATGTAGGGCATCAGAATATGCCACTGTAAAATAGACCTCTTTGGTTTGAAGATTATTTTGTCCTGAAGATAATTAAGAAACAACAGACACCAAAAATCAAAGCTCTCTGCCCTCCCTTTTTGCAGAAAGCGGGCTTAGCCTCTTAATCACCAGAGACAGGTCTAGATTTACAAGCCCAGAGACAGCACTGAGAGGAATCTATGTAACAAAAGTTACCAAAATGACCCTTATCTTTCCTTAGTTTTCCTCATATATTTACCTTCTCATAGTATGCCTTCCTTGAAAGTTTAAAACCTTTTTCCTTTAACTTTTTATTTCTCTACAAATTTATTGTTCTTTGGTAAGTTGCTATATAAGCACAAGTTTTAACCACTCCTTTGAGTTATTCTTCAATGAGTTTCTCTCACATGTATGTGTGCTATGTGAGTTAATAAACTGTTTTCCTCTTTTTAAGTTGTCTTTTGTCAGTCTAATTTTCAGGGCCTTAGCCAGAGAACCTAGGATAGAGGAAATAATTGTTTGGTTTTTTTCTTCTACTGCAAGTATCTATATCACCCTCATCTTAACCTGATCTAAAGTATTCCTTGAAATAATCCTCTCAATTCACTCTACTATAAGAAGTCACTGATGGGACTTCCCTGGTGGTGCAGTGGTTAAGAATCTGCCTGCCAATGCAGGGGACATGGGTTCAAGCCCTGGTCCAGGAAGATCCCACATGCCGCAGATCAACTAAGCCCGTGCGCCACAACTACTGAGCCTGCTCTCTAGAGCCTGCAAGCCACAACTACGGGGCCCACGCACCACAACTACCAAAGCCTGCATGCCTAGAGCCTGTGCTCTGCAACAAGAGAAGCCACCGCAATGAGAAGCCCGTGTGCCACAAAAAAGAATAGCCTCCACTCGCCGCAACTAGAGAAAACCTGTGCTCAGCAACAAAGACCCAACATAGCCAAAGATAAATAAATAAATGAATTAAAACAAAAAAAGTCACTGATGACACACAGTTACAGACCTAAGTTAATTAGTTCCTTATTGCTTATTGTATCAAGTTAGGATTTCAGCATGTCCTCCATTCTCCCTCACATAAATCATTTTACTTGGGACAATTTATATTTCAAGCTCTTAATGTCCCAAGCTCTTACTTGGGACAATTTATCTTATAGTTCAAGCTCTTAAAATTATGTGCCTTGTGAAAATAACATGCAAAATCAAAGGAAAACCAGAGTCAGTGACAGTTTATTTCTTAAGAAGTATTTTGTTCTAAAAGATCATTTTAAAAGGTTTAATGCCTACAGTTTTATAATTTCCCTAAGCTATATTTATAGCTTGACAGGTAAAATAGAGCCAACTATTTTTAAAAACACTGAATTGTGTCATTTGAATATTTAAAAATTATAGTTCCTGTCAATATTATCCAAAATATTCCCTTGTATTAGATATTTTTTCCCCAGACACGCAGAATAATTCAGTTGTTTTAGATATATCATGATTTTGTGCCTTTTAAGCCTGTTTTTTTTTTTTTTTTCCTACTAAGAATAAGGAGGGCTTCCCTGATGGCACAGTGGTTGAGAGTCCGCCTGCCGCTGCAGGGGACACGGGTTCATGCCCCGGTCTGGGAAGATCCTACATGCCACGGAGTGGCTGGGCCCGTGAGCCATGGCCGCTGAGCCTGCACGTCCGGAGCCTGTGCTCTGCAGCGGGAGAGGCCACAGCAGTGAGAGGCCCACGTACCACAAAAAAAAAAAAAAAAAAAAATGTTTGGTAGGTTTCAAGAAGGTATACTTGAAGGTTGAGTAAACAAATGACTTTTGGTTAGGATTACATTTATTTATTTATTTTTAAAAAACTTATTTATTTATTTTTGGCTGAGTTGGGTCTTTGTTGCTGTGTGCGGGCTTTCTCTAGTTGAGGCAAGCGGGGGTTACTGTTCCTTGTGGTGAGCAGGCTTCTCATTGCGGTGGCTTCTCTTGTTGCGGAGCATGGGCTCTAGGCACGCGGGCTTCAGTAGTTGTGGCTTGTGGGCTCTAGAGCGCAGGCTCAGTAGTTGTGGCGCACGGGCTTAGTCGCTCCGCGGAATGTGGGATCTTCCTGGACCAGGGCTCGAACCTGTGTCCCCTGCCTTGGCAGGCAGATTCTTAACCACTGCACCACCAGGGAAGCCCTGGGATTACATTTAAAATGAACAGAAAACATCAAGAAAATAAAATATATAGTTATACTAGATTCTTAAGAATAAGCCATGAAGGGTAATGCTGATTGACAAGCCAATATGCTTTACATGAGGCTTGAGGGATAAAATTCAGAATATATAAACATTTTAAACTGTGAAATGGCTTTAAGTAGTAAATTAAAATCCCGTTTTGTAAACTGCTCTAAGCATTTAATGTATCCAAGACTGAGCAATAAATCTTAATTGAAAATATTTAGTTCAACAATGTATAATGGGAATGTTGATTTGTATTTAACAGAAACAAAGTTATTCAGCCCAAACTGCCTGAAGGCTGCAATTACTTGGTCTTCAGTGATACACACTCATCAAATGCCAAGTTGGGTGTTTTGATAAGATCACTATGCACTTCTCTTTCAAGTATGTCATGCATATGGATTTAACAGAGAACAAGTAAGGGAAATCCACTGAATTAAAATATGAAAACAATTCCACAAACTAGAAGGCCTAGTATATCAGTGACATTACTGTTTAAAACATGCATTTAAAGATCCAGAAATAATTAATTGTGAGGTACAATTGACACAGAGGTGAGACTGGTTCTTGCATACCCCTGGCTGCTTAGAAAAGCTGACTGCAGTGTCCGACTTTTTCCCACATTTCTTAGGAGTACATAAGCTCTAGATTTTTCTTTCCCACCTTCCATGCTTGAAAGAGTACCAGTTTTATTCCTTGATCTTTGCTTGAGGTCAGGTAATTACTATATGAAATGAGCCTCTCTGGGCATAGCATATGGTTAAGATTTAATATGACTTTGGAAGCAGATAAACTTGGTTTTGAATCCCAACTCTACTATTCATCCCAGGCAACTCATTTCTTTCAACAAGCCTCGGTTTCTGAATCTATAAAGGAAGAGTAAGAAAGTCTTCCAGAAATGATTACCATGAGAGGATTAATGAAAAGCATTTTTCAAGTGCTTAATATATTCTAAATCTGTAACAAGTAGTCACTATAATTATGTTATTTTTGTTGCCAAAGTGACATCCTCGTCATATATCCCAGGCTAAGTGCATACAACCACAAAGGTGTAACTTCATAGTGAGAATACAGGTTTCATAAAGGGTGATAGAAAATGATTGTTTTCATTTGACACTTCCCAGCCTTACAAGACAGAATATTGTTTTTTCTCCTTATATCTTGTACATTTTTTCCATGCATTTTTCTATATATTTTTTCCAAAAATAATTTATAATCTGACAGTCAATATGCAAAAGGAGAAAAATCAACTGAACAGTAGCTCCTGCTTTCCTAATCACCTAATTTTCTTCATGGAAATCGTTCAGGGAATGCAGTGGGCAGGAGTTTAAGCCAGAGATGGCTCAGACAGATTCATCATGAGAAAGTAGTTACAATAACTTCCTGAAGTGCAAAATATCAGTGAAATTCAATGAGTAAATAACACAGTAACAAATATCCCTATGTATATAGGTATTTCATAGGTATGCCAGTCATTGTATACCAACAAAAACAGGTTTGTACTTATTTTTTTCACACATTCATATGTTCATTTATAGCACTGAAAAGTTCCATTTTACAAATCATCTCAGGGGAATAGTTCTAAAAGAAACTTATAAAGTGGGATTACCGTGGCATGTATTCTTGGGAGTATTTCAAAAATTCTTCTACTATCAAATGTTTCCTTATGAGACTTAACCTTGATACTACACTAAAAGGCAGTTTAAATTTAAACAACAAAAAAATATTTTTGGTCCACTTATTCACATCTCAGCTCTAAACTGTCCATTAAGAGAGGGGGAAAAAAAAATAACAGCAAAAAAAGAACTTTTAGAAAAGAAAACACAATAATCTGAAATACTTCAGTATTTTGTGTAAATTAGTAAACAATATAACTTACTGAATATATTTTAAGAAAGTGGTTCGGGGTTTCCCTGGTGGCGCAGTGGTTGAGAGTCCGCCTGCCAATGCAGGGGACACGGGTTTGTGCCCCGGTCCGGGAGGATCCCACATGCCGTGGAGCGACTGGGCCCATGAGCCATGGCCGCTGAGCCTGCGCATCTGGAGCTTGTGCTCCGCAACGGGAGAGGCCACAACAGTGAGAGGCCCACGTACCACAAAAAACAAAAACAACAACAACAACAACAACAAAAAAAGAAAGTGGTTCAAGCACACACAGTGAAAATGCTAACTTAAAAAAAAAAGTTACTAGGCAACATAATTTTAATCTATTTTAATCAGTATCTACAATACTCTTGAAACCAGCATTGTCTTTACTGGTGCCATTCCTCACAAATAAAGAATTTAAACTGACAATATAGATAAGACTTTCCTGCTATAAAGTTACTCACCAATAATATTTTTTATAGTTAATTTACAGATAAGAGTCTCTCTAGCCTATTGGGATAGATCAAAAATTGCAGTTAATAGGGTTGCAATGAATAAGGGTTACATTCAAAAGAACTTGGTTTTATATTTATACTATGTGCTAAAAAACAAACAAACAAAACAAAACTTGCCAATAAGTAGATAAATTGACCAATTGATTTCTGTTTGTTCTTTCTTTTTTTTTTTTCTTTTTGCGGTATGCGGGCCTCTCACTGTTGTGGCCTCTCCCGTTGCGGAGCACAGGCTCCGGATGCGCAGGCCCAGCGGCCATGGCTCACGGGCCCAGCCGCTCCGCGGCATATGGGATCCTCCCAGACCGGGGCACGAACCCGTATCCCCTGCATCGGCAGGCGGACTCTCAACCACTGCGCCACCAGGGAGGCCCTGTTCTTTCTTTTTATGAGAAATATCTGAGGTGCTAATGAGAGCTGATGGGGTTCAGGACAGGTCACCCCAAAATGCGCTATGTTGGCATTTTGATTTTTTTTCTTGTTGATAGTTGTTAATTTAATTTAATTTTATTTTTTAACTTTTTATTTTATATTGGAGTACAGTTGATTATCAATGTTGTGTTAGTTTCAGATGTACAACAAAGTGATTCAGTTATACATATACATATATCTATTCTTTTTCAAATTCTTTTCCCAATTAGGTTGTTACAGAATACTGAGGAGAGTTCCCTATGCTATACAGTAGGTCCTTGTTGGTTACCCATTTTAAATATAGCAGTGTGTACATGTCAATCTCAAACTATCCCTCCTCCCAACCCTTCCCCCATATTGATTATATTGAATTAAAGTTACTTAAGAAACAGCTGGTGAAAGAAAAATACTCTGAGCCTCTTTTGTTTGCCTGAAAGAAGGGACTAATTCCCTCATGTGAAGGTATCCTCCCTATACCAGGAAGATAGAAGGCATCCTTATCACCAGAGATAGGGAATTCAAGGCCAAGAAAGCAGTATAAGTAAGCTTTGTTACTTCATTATTTTGGAACTGGAAGCCCAAACCTCTTTGTTTTGTCAAATCTTCACAAATAATTGTTTCTTTGTCTAAAAGGTATAAATGCTGCCTGCTTTGGTCACTTCTTTGGGTCTCATTCTTACGGGGCTCCCATACTTACATAATTAATTTTTTTCTCCTGTTAATCTGCCTTCTGTCAATTTAATTACAGGCGTACCTCATTCTATTGCTCTTCACTTTATTACATCCTGAGGATACTGTGTTTTGTGCAAATTGAAGGTTTGAGTCTACCCTGCATCAAGCAGGTCTATCAGCACCATTTTTCCAACAGCATTTGCCTACTGCTTGTCTCTGTGCCACAGTTTGGTAATTCTCACAATATTTCATAATTTTTTATTATTATATTTATTATGGTGATCTGTGATCAGTGGTCTTTGCCATTACCATGATGACTCACTGAAGGCTCAGATGATGGATAACATTTTTTATCAATAAAGTTTTTTTTTTTTTTTTTTTGTGGTATGCGGGCCTCTCACTGTTGTGGCCTCTCCCATTGTGGAGCACAGGCTCCAGACGCTCAGGCTCAGCGGCCATGGCTCATGGGCCCAGCCGCTCCACGGCATGTGGGATCTTCCCAGACTGGGGCACGAACCCATGTCCCCTGCATCAGCAGGCTGACTCTCAACCACTGCGCCACCAGAGTAGCCCAGGAAAGTATTTTTAAATTAAAGTATGTACTTTTTTTTAAAGACATAATGTTATCACACACTTTAAAGACCACAGTATGGTGTAAACATAACTTTTATATGTACTGGGAAAACAAAAATTTCATGTGACTCACTTTATTGTGATATTTGCTTTATTTCAGTGTCTGGAACTAAATCTGAAATATCTCTGAGGTATGCCTGCACTAGACCAGCCAAAAGAACCTAGAAAGATAGAGGAAAAAATGTTCCTCTCCTATAGAGCCAAATGGCCACAGGGTTAGACAGGGAATATAGGAGAAACAGCAAGAGGAACGCATTTACACACGGACAGCACAGTCTGTCATTCAGCATTGCAGAGACCATCAGTCTTAAGCACCTGGTTGACATGACTAGTAACCTGAAGTAGAAAGTTACTGGAAGGAACCTGTAAGCAATACTTATTTGTAAATCACATCAAGAACTTCTAGAACAAGATGAGGGCCCAGCTGTCTATTGGTCCTAAGGGGCTATACTGGGAAGATCTGAGAGCAGAACTCAGTACTTCAAACTTGTTTGCCTCTTAGCATCAGCATCAAGACAATATAGTTGTGCATAAAAATTTGCTCATCTCAGAGGCCCACTTAGATACATATGTTCCTCTGCTAGATTTCTATGGATTCTGCTCTATGTTTATTCTTACCTGAATTCATTTATACTTACTCAATACTGCAGACAATCAAATCATTCAAATTTCAGTCTGTTGGACCCAATATAGTTTCTACCACTACTCTTGATAGGTTCTATTATTAAAGGCCAGATGTTCCTTTCATAAGTTTTCCTCATTTAATCCTCATGAGAACTTTACAAAATAGGCATTTTACCTTGATTTTACAGATGAGGAAAGCAAGTACCACCGAGCTAACAGTAATTTGCTCAAGGTCACTGAGATAAATTCACTTAATGGGGTCTAAAATGATTTAGGTTCATGTGCCCCTAAAGCAAAAGGATAATGTCAAATTTTTATCAACAGGCCGAATACAAAATCTGACACTCAATAAAAATCTGTTTATTGAATAAATGAATGTCTGACTCACAAGCCATACTCATTAATGCTGACTTAAGATATGGTTTGTAATAAGGTTCTGGGTTATTTCTGGGAAAATAGTCTACCTTGCACAAATTAAAATTTAACAGTATAATTCTGAATTTATTTTAAAGTAATTTCCAAATATAACAATAACTGACATGAAGTAGGCATTTAATATTTGTTACTGGATGTTTAATCATCATCCATACACAGTTAAAAATATCACTTGGTGTATAACACCTGAAGGGCCAACTACAAAGTGTAAATAGTAACACTAATTTTTTTCTTACAAACTTTCTTTATATAATCTTCATATACAGCTGTTCTTTAATTTATGTTGAGTAGGAAAATGGAAATTTAGTATTAAAGAAGATAAGGTTTTTTGCCTTATAAAAACGAGCATATAAATGAATATTTTGGTGTAACCTATAGCTACCACATTACAATGTAAGGACTTTATTTGCTCATACTATTTCAGTCATACTCACTTTTCCATATTAAATATTCTGAAAAACTCTAGATAAGAACCAACTGAATTGCTTTAGTCCAAATTAAATCCTTTATATGGGCCCTAATCTTGTAGAGTCCCTTGTTTCTTCTGTTCTATCATCTTCTACACAGAAGCATTAGCATTTCAATTTGCCTTTAATTTCTAACACTACCTTGAATTTCAATTGTGTATCAAATCTTAGAACACAATCCAAAGAAAACAGTTGTTAATAGTATCATTTTACATCACAAGGTTTATTCTATGGACCACATAAAAAGAATTATTTATTGCAAATCTTGTTGATATTATTATCCCTTTATTGAATCATCACTATTAAAAATGAGATACTTCAAGAAAGTATACTTCCACAGTTCTAAAACTAAGAAAAAATTGCTGAAAAGCTTCATGGTGTAGGGATTTTACCCCAAGATTTAAAAATACACAGTATTCAATTCAAAGCAAAATTATGACTTTCTTTTGTATATTCCATCATTGGCACATTTAATATAATATCAAAATTCAGGTTCATTATTGTATTTTTAAAATGACGTTCGTTGAGATGACAAATTAAGGCAATATGGTAAGTCTTGCCTCTCAAAGAAACAGAAGAGAATATGAGGAAAGAGTGATTACAGTTTGAAAAGAATAGTACAATGTAACTTTATCTTCTAAAAGAATCTTTGTACTTTGATTTTCAAAGATCACTTATGGGAATGAGTCAAAGCTCTCTTTCAGCACCATGAAATTTTACCTGATGAGTTACAGTGGTTAACAAAGGTAGAATGACAAACTAAATAAACATCCTGCAGAGTAAGTGAAAATTGCTGAAAACTAAATATTAAATACTTAAACTCAAATCATTATAACTATTAATAATGCCACAAAGATGATGATCAGAGGAGGCTTCAGTACATCATATTGCCACCATAGCAACTGGTGTATCAGATATTCACCAGTGAGAATAAGATATTATATTTATTAATTACATTAAGTTTTAAGCAACTTCCATACTTAAGATATTGTAAAAATTCTCTTATCAAAAAAACTTAACTTCGTTTCCAGAAAAAGAATGTTTCTTCCCTACCCTACATGGATCAAATGGATTCCATAATACTGATAAATTTCTGATTTAATTTATATTGCTAATCTATAATTCTTTCAGGCTCTAGGTCAAAGATCCATTGTACAAGCACAGATCTGTCATATTAAAAACTACAGTGATTAACTAAAAAAAACAAAAACAAAAACAGAACTTACCAACTGGTTCCTTTTGATTCTGAAAGAGAATCTTGCTATTACTGCCATCCATATTTGCCATATTAATTGTGTTTCCATCCGTCCAGTAGAGTTTCCTTAATTCAAAATAGATATGGTTTAAAAATATTAGATATAGACCTACTTGTTGACTAGAAGCATACATTGAAGAACAAAGTTAATATTAAAGTAAATTCTTGGCTCAGGATAATTTTTTTCAGGAAGGCCCCCAGATTGTTGAACCACTTGCCTGGGAAGAAAGTACCACTCTTGCTTTTTCCTGCCACTGAAGAACAATAATCTCACTTACTTTCCCGCACCTACATTCACAACTGAATATTTAACTATGACTACAGTAAATTATTTCCATTTAAAGTCATTCATCAAGATTGAATTCTCTTGGCTTGGAGAAATCAGGCACCAGAGAAGGGAACAAAGTCATTTCAATCATTCCAGTTGAAAGCACTCAGGAGAAAGAATTTCTTTTAGCCCTACCCAAGTTCTCTACATGGGTACATGATGACTAGCCAGAAGATGGGAGAATCTGATCTACTTAGCAGTGACCATAATACTAACACACAGTAAATATGTTATTAACACTGGTATTTGAAATGAAATTAACAACTTCTCCTGGCATCTTTTTTTTTTTTATTTTGAACTGTCGCTCTTTAGAAACATAAATTGATAAAATGTTACAATAATATATAAAAATCTGATTTCATGCAGAAAACAGAAATCTCTAACCAGGGATCTAGTACAATTTCCATATTCACATTTGCTTTTTTGACTGTATAGCTTATATATATATATATATATGTGTGTGTGTGTGTGTGTGTGTGTGTGTGTGTGTGTGTGTCTTCCGAATTCAACAAAGTTTTTACATAAAATCAGAGCAAAAGTATGTAAAATTTTTGAAAATTTAAAAAAATAATCATACTTTACCCCCTGACTGGGTGAGCTGCTAGACACTGTGGCTTATCGATTCCGTGGATAATTGAGGTTTTCAAGGAGCCATCTAGTCTCGCCACGTTAATTTGCGTTTCATCAAATTCTGAGCTAATCCAGTATAAATTACGTGAGACCCAGTCCACAGCTAACCCTCTGATACTCTGAATATCTGTAAAACAGGAAAGAGAAAATTAAAAATGAATGAAGTTTTTCATTCTTTTGGCTTTCTAAGTCAGTTATTTTCTGTCTCAGGGAAAATTTAATTTACACTATTAGTCAGCTAAAATTGTACAAGATTGTAATCTCATTCCCTTATCAGCCCTTCTTAAGGCATGAATAATCATTAATGTCTTACTGCTGAGCCATTTGAAAACCTGAAGTAACAATTAGCATTGAAATTACACTAACAGTCAATGATTCACTAGTAAACACTTCAGAGCAGACACAGGCAGCAGTCCTATGGGCCAAGGTGACCAAAATTCAAATTAGAGTAATAGCTTCTCTAGTTGATGGCACATCTTTCTAGTTAGGAGAAAGTACTGTGAGCTATCAACAAATGGGTCATTTTATGTTTTAAATGCCGATTTGTTACTGAAATGAAATAAAACAATTCAACTTTCCCAAAAGAATACCAGAGTTCAACATTTTTAAAATGGATAATTAACAGAAATTGACTGAGATATGAGCAAAGAAACTAAAGCCCTTTTAACACTCCTCCAATGTGGATTCTACGGAAGTTACTGAAATCTAATTATGTTTTGATTCATTACATCCAATATGAATATTTGGGTTGCTATTACTTGATGATTCAATTAGGCATCTTTTTAAAAAATGATGGAATTTAGGCTAAAATATAATTGCACATTTAAATTAAAGAAACAAATTAAAATGAAAGTGTTAAAAACAATGGATACTAGGAAATCTTTTTAACATATTAACAGGTAAAGCAGGCCAATTTAGTTCCCAATCTGTGGCATTTGACTACTTTTACTTGGTTTTGCCTTTATATCATAAAGTTTTAACATTTTCTATCATGCTGTACCTCTTAGGGCTCTCCAGACCCCTGCTAGTCAAATTTACAAGACACCTGGAGACTCTTAAAAGGAAGATTCTGATTCAGTAGGTCTGGGGAGGGTCCTAAGATTCTGCAACTTGTAACTAGCTCCCAAGTGCGGTAGTCACTACTCCAGAGCAGCAGGTCCAATCCAAATGCTGCTAGAAACCCAGAGCCGCTGCTACTTAGCTCTTCTAATTACTACATCTTCCCTTTTTGTCATTTTTAAAAGATGCCACCAAGCTAGATTTCCAGAAAGTGAAAACTCTGGATTTGTAAAATCTGCTAACTAGTTCAATTTTTTTAAAAAAATACATTTATTTATTTATGTTTGGCTGCGTTGGGTCTTCATTGCTGTGCGCAGGCTTTCCCTAGTTGCAGCTACAGGGGGGACAATCTTTGGTGTGGTGCACAGGCCTCTCATTGCTGTGGCCTCTCTTATTGCAGAGCACGGGATCTAGGCATGCGGGCTTCAGTAGTTGTGACACTCAGGCTCAGTAGTTAAGGCTCATGGGCCTAGTTGCTCCGCAGCATGTGGGATGCCCCTGGACCAGGGCTTGAACCCGTGTCCCCTGCATTGGCAGGCAGACTCCCAACCACTGCACCACCAGGGAAGTCTCACTAGTTCAAAATTTAAAGGAGCAAAATAAGGGAGGCCTGGCAGTTCTGGGTCAGCTGTGAAGTGCTGTGCTGACATGGTAGGCTCTACCCCAAGTTTACATCCTTGAGTCTTAACAGAGCCTATTTCCCTGCTCAATATTCTTTTTATTATTTCTAAATAACTTTTAATCACAGTGCCCTTAAAAGGTATTCCCCATGTTTCAACTTCTCCTGTAGGCAACACCTTCTCACTCTGCAAGTTACCTTTCATCATTAATTTCTGGTAAGTTGGCAAATTTTGTATGTGAACTTCATTTCTCAACCCAACACTTGAAATTTATTTTTATTTTTAGTTATTCTCATCCAGTTCCCTCTTTTCTCAAGGGAAGAAAAAGTAATACAACACCTCTGTAAAGCTAAACCTGCCAAGTCAGATATTTATTTGCCTCACCCAGAATATTTATTCTTCTTCCTTCACCCTCTGGACTTAATTGGTTGCTGAGAAACCGTAATGAGAAGATTTGGCTTCCTGTTCTAGGTTGGGTGCCTATTTTTTGTCCTTAAATTGCTTAAATTTTGGCCTTTTTTTTTAATCAGCAAAATGAGGATAATTATAGATAATTCATAGGATTGTTGTGAATATTAGAGGACGTGTGTTCATGCAGCTTAATTCAGGGTTGAGGGATACTTTGCCAAACCAAGGACTTAATACTTTCTGCTTTTTTACCCTGAATTGCTTGGTACTGGCAAAAATAAAATAAGTTTTTATTTCCTCTAAAATACATGTTATCCAGAATTTGTTTGGTTTCCTTCTGCTGTCTCTTCTGCTCAAAATCCTTTTACTTATTTCTGATTGACTCTTAATCATACAGCCTAGAGAAGACACTGCATTTTTAAACTGGAAATCATAGCCAAATGTAAGCTATGAATGCCTATTTAGTCCTTGTGAATTCTGTAGTTCATGCTCTCTCAAATCTATTTCTATCTTTAATATTGCATAGCATACAGTCTTTTTCTTCTTTCAAGCAGTTGATTTAGCTGCTGCCAGGTTATTTTTCTGACTAGAGAGCTCTGGATCATGACCTTTGGTTGCCCCAAGGTATTCTATTGCTTCCAACCACTCAGAAAGTGATGTCTAAATTCCTCAGCCTGGCTTTCTGTATAATCTGAATATAATTACCTTTCCAACCTTATTTCTCACTATTTTTAGCCAATTATCTTAGTACAGTTCAGTCATATTGATGTGTTCTCAGATTCCCAGCCTTGTCCTAAACTTTCCAATCTATATAGAATTACCTGGACCTCACATCCAATCACATCTTCACTTTTCTAAATCTCATGCAAAATAGGCCAGCTGATAGGCAACATCATCCTTCAATCACAAAAACCTAATCAATTCTCCTATATATTCCAGCCATAAAGATTTTCTTTATCAACCTAACTCAACAGGACTATATCTGGTCAATTCCTTTCTACCTAATGTGATAATTATTTGTTAACATACTAGTACTTTCACATATACTTCTTGAAGGTGGGCTCCTTGCTAATTTATCTTTATAGCTCCCCTCCCCAAACGTATACAACATTGTCTTAAAAATAAATATTTTTATTGAATTGATGAATGAATTCATGATATGCACAATCAATAATTTTAAGGATATGTGAGCTGAGCTAAAAATATCAGATGTAAGATCCTCAAGTGTATTTTCAGTAGTACATACCTAAACATATACTCAGGCAATCTCAATTCTCATTTTCTATCCTCATCCTTTTCCTGTCCATTAGTTTGGAGTTTCTAATTATCAGCTTTGTGCCTAAGATAAATTTTATGCCTTTTTGACCACCAGTAATGCCCAAGTCTTGTTGTTTTAGAGTGTCCTGGTAAATTCACAGTAAAGGGGTGGGGGGAAGAATAAAAACTGCAATATGTTAAATGATATTTTTCTTTTTTTTATAAAAATACTAAAATAATGAATTGACTCAACTCTTGTTTTCAAGTAAGTCAGGCCAAGACCTCTGAACAAGTTTCTCAGAAAATTCAATTTAATATTTCCAGGGACGCTCACTTCTTGAAGAAAGGCAGATTAGATATTCATAAAAGCCCTCCATTGCCATAAGATTCCCTGATGTATGATAAATTGTAACTTTTAAATGCATTGTTGAGATCATAAGACAGACAGGAATATCTCTAAGTGCTAACACACACTTGTATGTTAGCTAAAATCATAAAGGAAGGGAAGTGGGAATACAGATGTTGGTGTTGCCACTGGGACAAAAACTTGTAAGGATAATCTAGAGATTCCAGTATTATTAGTTGCTCAGTGCAAGAGGATTCAGTCCTTAAACTCACAAAAAGTAGCAGAGCTAAACAAGAGCAATCCCAGGATATCAGAAGGATCTACATCCTTGGGTGAGTGGGAAATAAAAAATCCACCTACTTAAAAAGGAGAATAATTTTTAAAATAAATATAAAACATTTTTTTCTGTCTCTTTCCTGGGTATGAAAAAAAAATTCTAAGCATAGGTCTAAGCTTAGGTAAGAGATTAATAGTATATAAACAAGGTATTCATTGGTTGGGTAGAGGAGAAATCAAACTAAGGTGATTCCTGGTTTATTGTCACTCCTTTTCCCTCCAACAGAAGCAAATTCAAATACCCTATGGAAGAAAAAAATTTTTTAACCCAGGCCCTCACAATTTCCATAGACTGAGTTTCTCTTCATAATTGATCAGAATAAAAAATTAAAACAAAAAATTAAAAGAGACATAAGACCAAGAATAAAGAGAAAAATAAACAATAGGTTTAAGTCTACAAAGCTTACATGTTTTTAAATTATTATGTGTAAGATAAAGAAAAATGCATGGAATGGTTTAAAGGAAAATATATGCTTCAAAATAATAAGCAAGGTACAATAATTTATTTTTAAAAATCTTCTTGGAGTATATATAAATGAGAAGCAAAAATAACTTGCAAATATTAAAAAAAATAATTCATTAGATGGATTAACCAGGTTAGACACTAGTTACAGCAAGACAGCTAGTGAACTGCAAGACAAATTGAAGGAAGTTAGCCAGAGAAAACACAGAGAAACAAAAAGATTAGGTGAGTTGGAGGTTAGAATGAATAAACTACCATACCTAGTCAGAGTTTACAAAGGAAGGAATAGAGAGACTAGGCTAGAAAAAACGGTCAGATTGGTGACCATTGAGGGTTTTTCCTCCGTGTGCTGATGAAAGACATGACCCAAAAGGAAGTACAACACACTTTAGGCTGCTAAATAAAAATATTATCAGGAGGAAAAAGAAGATCTTAAAAGCACCTAGAGAGAAAAGACACATCCTGCAAAAAAGGATGACAATTAGACAAACCGAGATTCTCAGCAGCAATTAGAGATGTGAAAAGATAGTGAAATAATATCTGGAAAGGGTTGAGAGAAAGTAACTCTAAACTTGGAATTTGTACTCAACCATCATTATCTTTCAAACTACACTTAAACGTCAACAAAAAGATGGGCAAAAACTCAATAGCTATGTCTCCAAAGCAGATATAGAAATGGCCAACAAGAACACAAAAGGATATTCAACATCACTAATCATTAGGAAATGCAAATCATGACCACAAGTATATACCACTTCATACCCATTAGGATGGCTACTGTAGAAAATGAACAAACAAACAAATAAAAAACAAAAAGAAAAAAGAAGCAAAATAAAAATATTGGCAGGAATATGGAGGGGTTTCCCTGGTGACGCAGTGGTTGAGGGTCCGCCTGCTGATGCAGGGGACACGGGTTTGTGCCCCGGTCCAGGAGGATCCCACGTGCCACGGAGTGGCTGGGCCCGTGAGCCATGGCTGCTGGGCCTGCGCGTCTGGAGCCTGTGCTCTGCAACAGGAGAGGCCACAGCAGTGAGAGGCCCGCATACCGCAAGGGAAAAAAAAAAGAAAAGAATATGGAGAAATTGGAACCCTTGCAGGCTGTTGGTGAGAATTTAAAATGGTGCAGCCTTGTGGGATACAGTATGGCAGTTCCTCAAAAAATTAAAAATAGAATTACCATATGATCCAGCCATTCCACCTCTGGGTATATGACCAAAAGAATTTAAAGGTCTCAAAGAGATATTCATATACCTATGTCCACTGCAGCATTATTCATAATAGCCAAAAGTGAAACAACCCAAATGTCCATTGACTGATGAATGTATAAACAAATTGTGATACATACATACAATGGAATATTATTCAGCCTTAAAAAGAAAGGAAATTCTGACAGGCTACAATATGGATGAACCGTGAAGACATCATGCTGAGTGAAATGAGCCATTCACAAAAAGACAAATACTATATGACACCTCTTATATGAGGTACCTAGAGAAATTAAATTCATAGACACAGAAATAGAATGGTGATTTCCAAGAGATGAGAGAAAGGGCATGGGGAGTTGTTGCTTAATGGGTATAATTTCATTTTGCAAGACAGAAAGAGTTCTGGAGATTGGTCACACACTGTGAATGTTCTTAACACTACTGAACTGTACAATTAAGAAGGGTCAAGGGACTTCCCTTGCAGGGGGCGCGGGTTCGATTCCTGGTCGGGGAACTAAGATACCACATGTAGCATGGTGTGGCCAAAAATAAAATTAAAAAAAAAAATAGAAAGGTCAACATGATAAACTTTATGTTATGTGTATTTTACTACAATTAAAAAAAATTATCTTAAAAAAAAGAAGACTAAATAAATATATTTTCAGATATTATATCAGATTATCACTAACAGATTCTCACTAAACTAAAGGAACATTAAAGGATATAATTCAGAGAGAAGAAAAAAGATTACAGAAAGAAGGCCTTAAATGAAGGAGGGATGGAGGTAAGCATACAAATTGGTTAAAATGTAGAGAAATCTAAATGAAAAAGGACTGGCTGTCAATTCTCTGCTTGTGAGACATCTTTTTTTTTTTCCTATGAAGTGGACCTGCTGACACCAGCTTCTTGGGTGTGAACACAAAGACTTCTATCCCAAATCAGGCATGCCTTCAAAGGAGGAAGGGATCCTAATTCGTATAACTTTCTGAGGGCAGTTATGGTTTCATCCAATCAAAACTCATTTGCAGTAGGTTTCTGGGCAATTATTTTACTGTTCTTAGAAGCAAAGTTTAAAAAAGCAAGTTGGTAATGCTTGTAAAAAGCTTTCTCAAGGGAACTTTGTAAATATTAATATTCTATTTGTTGCACTTATGAAAAACTGATCATACAAATATATATACATGTATGTGTATATATACATATATATGTTACTATATATAACACATGGTATGCAAATTAATAAAACATCCATAAATCCATGATCTAGCTTAAGAACATTATAAATACTTTAGGAGCCTTCTATGCTCACCCTCACTAATTTTATGCCTCTCCAACTCTGAACAATTGAGCATTTACCATGGCCTTGGTTTTGTCACTTTTAACACATATGTATGCATTCTCAATCTTTTTTTTTTTTGAGAGAACACAGGGGCAGAATTATAATTCTTGACTAATCTTTATATTCTTAATGTCCTAAATTATAATTATTCCTATCTTATAGAAACAACTCACTGCTGATTTGGGAAAAAATTCTGAAGAAGGCCTCCTTCTTTTATTTTCATCTGGATCAATGTCTCCAATATCTTTCCAATTATTTGGTCAACTTCACCTCTCTTTCATTCATCAGGTTCAATTACTTCTACATCTACTCTTGGTGTCTGTCACCTTCTTATATCTAAATTTTGTTTCAGATTTGGAACATCTCTGTAACCTTCTAGTTGCATCCTTGTCTATAATTTCTCACTTATCTAACTATCAGGTTGATAACGTGATTTATCTTCAAAAGAGTTTGAATGACCTATACCCATCTGTAAAAGTCTTCAGCAGCTTTCCATTGTCTTGAGGGAAAAAAAAACTAAAACAAAACAAAAAACAAAAACAGCTCCTCTGGTATAAGACCCTCTGTGATCTGCCATGATATGAACCTTCTTACTCTTTTACAAGATCTATCTGCCCCTCACTGCTTGCTCCTCTGTATGTATGTATGTCCAGATCTTTGTGCCTACTGATAGCTCAACCAGATTGATCTCGCTACAGTTTCCTCCAGAACCCTCATTTCACCACCTCCTCCTAAGTGGGAAATTTAGTAATCCCATGTAAGAACTCAGTACTCCTTGTGCTAATTTTGTAAGAAGTGGCTTACACCTTATTAACCTCCTTATTTCATTGAGTCTTATACTTTAGTTAGATGTTTACATTTCACTCTCACCAGATATAAAGCTCTTTGAGGTTATAGATTGTCTTAGTGAAATAGTTGCTATCTCCCCACCCATTCAACATCCCAGATACAAAATCCAGAATATGGTGTGAGAAAAAAAAAAAAGTCCATGGAGTAAACTAAAATAGCATTTCTATCTTTCTAACTAAAAGATAAAGAATATACATGGGAAGTATTGCTCATTTAGCACCCATTGCTATAGATACACAGTTCTCAATGGAATGGCATTTATAGGTATCATTTTTGCCTTTCTTTTTTTCATTTCTTTACTCTCCTCTTTTTTTAAATCACAGATGTTGACATTCTTCCACCAAAAGCCTTCCTGGGTGAAAATGAAAATTGAAAATTCTGTTCAGTAATAGGCAAAACAACAGATGTTCCCTGTCTAAACTTTCTACTTTAATTCAAGGACTGTTTCCAAAATCTATATCTCACTGATTTGGGGCCCGATCATTTTTTTTTTTTTTTTTTTTTTTTGGTGGTTGCACATTAGACTTGGGCTAAGGAAAATATGAAGAGGGTCTCAAGAAAAATTCCAGTAGATGGAAGACAATGAAGTGAGAAAATACAGAGGCCAACAGTATAAGAAGTAAGAGAAAGGCCAAAGAGTCACTTACAAGGAATCTAAAAGATGAAAGCATAAAATAAAGTACAATTACTGGCAGGATTTAAGATACTTTGATGCGTTCAGAAACTGAACTGTCAAAAGTTCATCTCAAGTTTCTCTTTTAATGGAAGGACATATCAGTCCCTAACAAGGTTTCACTTTGGAAGAAAGGGGAAAGCAACATCATTTAACTTGTGGGGAACCCAGAAACTGAGTTGTCCTTGAAAATGTCTATTCCTCAACTTTCATATTCAGTTATTTATATATTTACTCATTGATACCTCAATGATCTTTCCACATTTCACTATCTCTGTTGTTTCCACCCTTGTCCAGGCTTCCATCACCTCTTATTAAAACCACTATAGCAGCCTGTTTCCCAGAGTCTACTGCTCATCTACCCACCAACACAGACCTTTTCAATTCTCCACTAAACATAATATCTATATATTTTTTATGTTTTGTTTTAGTGGCTGCTAGGCATGTGGGATCTTAGCTCCCTGACCAGGGATCGAACATGCAGCCCCTGCATTGGAAGGCAAAGTCTTAACCACTGGACTGCCAGGGAAGTCCCTACACATAACATCTAGAGTGATCTTTTCCAAAGCAAAGATAATCATGTAGTTGTACTCTCCTTAAAACATTTCCTAAGTTTCCATTATTTTTAGTATTAACATAAAAATCAACGAGTTATCCTATAAAGGCTGGCATTATTTGGTTCCTGTTTTTTTAGCTCCATCAGCTCGTATAACACCCTCTTGTTCTGTACTTCATACTATTCAGTCTATACTGCCCCTCTTTCAATTTCTTATCATATAGAACATATTCTAATACTTTTGAAAATGACTGAATTAATAATTATTGATCCTAATGAGTACATCTATTATTAGTGAGAAAATATTATTGCTCAATTTTTGATTAATAATTGTAAATAGAGTCTGCTAAATGGAGATGTCTGTGATTTTCTCAAAGATAAACTCACCAAATTACTACTTGTTATCAATTTACAATTAGAGACATAAAATCTTTCCCCAATTTTTTTTGAGATAGAACATCTTTTACTTTATACAATTCATAGAGCCTTTGGAAAGTATTTCACATTCACGATAAAGTATGTGAACAATTTTCTATTAGATTTTGATGAATTTCTTGTGAGAAGACCACCAAACTGACTGTCAGTCTTGGGAGTACCTTATGTGCTTTAACTGTTCTCTCAAGATTTTTCATGATCATTAACCAGGTAGTCTTTTTAAATTTAGTCTAACGATAATTATTTTTTCCCTTGCTTCTGTAAAAAAATACTGCACAATAAGGAAATCTTTGCATTAGCTTTTTTAGAAAGGCTCTTCTCTTAGGGAACGTTTGTAATTCAATATTTAAACAAGCTTATAACCAATTCATTCAAGTTGCATTAACAGTACTAACCTGAGATGGGTAAAGAGCTAGCATAGAAACAAGAGTACCTGAGTGCTCAAATACTCTCAGATCTACTAATGGTACTCAAGCCAGTGGAAACTCTTGAAAAACACTGTAAATTTAAAACCTGCACTTCTTATTGCTTTCATTAAGAAGCTGATCACTGCTCAAATTAGGTCTGATTTTAAATTGTCAGTATGCTTCAAGGCAGAGGAGTTTGATATATCTATATGGATCACTGATCATGCCTTCCTCCATCCTCCTTCAAATCACTCTATCATGCCTAGGGGGCATGAAACTGAAGAAAAACTGTGTCTTCTTTGATTTTGCAGTCACAGCGAACAGCAGGTGCTCAACTAAGATTCACTCACTAAAATGATAACTGACCCAGAAATCACATTATACCAAAATTTAAGCAAAAATGAAGATAATTCAATGCTAAATATTTAGAATTCAGCCACTGCATTTATATGTATGTCTCATTTCAGCTATATTTCTACCTTGGGAAAAGTTTTTTTTTTTTTTTTAAATGGTTAATCAACAGCATTACTGAAAACCTGTGATTCAACCTGATGGGTCAGGAGGTGGATAGGAACAGGTTTCCTCTCTTATTTGTTTAGTCTAGTTCTGTAAAAATACATTCAAAAGAAAGTTGATAATGAGCTTGAATCAGAGGGGGAGACCAGTCTTTACAAATATCCTATATTTTCTCTAGGCAAATACAACTTTTCCCGCATCAGCAAAAAGGAGTCTTCAAATCTGTTTATTTAGAAATCTGCAAATTATCTGTTCTGAAATTTTTTCTTCTTGTGAAACTAAATTTCTAGTTATCAGACTACTATGTGCAACATAATTATAGCATTCTCCAATTGTTAGGATATAACATATTATTAAATCTCTGAATAATCAATTCCAACTCTCAATTAACAACACAGAATTGGATAATAGAAAAAGAATACAAAAGAGATGCAATTATTACAAACTGAATAACAAACATTTTTTAAGATGTAAAGTGAAAATCTTTTACCTCTAGAAATAACAGTTTCTAATCCAGTTCCATTAATGAAAGCCCGTGTAATGGTTTGTGTCTTAATGTCTGTCCAGTATAAACGTTCTTCAGATGCATCAAAGTCTATCACAGTAACATCATCAATATCAGGGACTGTAAAGGCCGTGATAAAGTTAAAATATGGATTATCAATATCCACTCCTCTGATTTCAGAACGTCTTGCATAAAGAAGAAATTTTTTCGTTTCTAGAAAAGAAATAGAAATGTTTTTCTTTATAAGCTTGGCAAGTTTGAAGCTGTCTAGAAATTCTAAATATTATTTGTTGATGATTTAATAGGTTTTTAACACCAGAAAATCATGACCAAGATTTGATGGAAACATGAACACAGAAATGATTTATCTATTTTTAAATGAAAGTACTCAATAACAACAAATGTGAAACAAGTTAGAATCCTTAAGTCATTTTTCTTTAGTTAGAAATGCCAAGAAATTATCAGTAATTGATCAGATCTTAGAATTTCAAACAAACTTGTTAAAGGACATGAACTCTACAAATGTCAAACAGCCATATTTGTTCTTTGTTTATAACTATAACAATATTGCAGTGCATTAAGTGTTTTTTGAAGGAAACTAAGAACATTTTTTCTATATTACCTTTGAATAAAATGAGATTAAACATTGTTTTTAAAAATTATGTTTATATTTTCCCTATCAAAATTAGGGTTCATATAATGTTAAAGCATGCTGTACTGTAAATTTTTGTGAATCTGTAGTAATTAATATTGTGAGGCATTCTATCATTTCTACTTAAATAGGCACTTTTCTTGCAATGAATTTGTGAAATATTAGTAGATTTAATAGAAATAGGAGTCACAGATGTTCTATTCTCTTGTTTTTCTCTTTGGGGTTACTGTTGATATTTGAGATATGGTATTATTGTATAAAATTAATTAAAGCCACATGTGCCTAAATACCTGAGTTAAGATTGGATGAATACACTCTTTTTTGCCCTTAAAAGTAAGTGCTTTGCAAATAAACAAAAATTACTAACAAAACAAAACTAAAAAAATCCACAGTCTGATTTTTTTCTTTTTTTGAGAAGTTATTTGAGAAGTTCTAATTTCCAAGGTATGGTAGCAACATCAAAAATACATTTGACTTAATAAGAGAGCAACCATTTATTTAACATCAACAAATATTAACTGAATGTTTCCTACATGCCATTCAAAATTACAGGTCCTCAGAAAACAGAAGTAAATGAGATAAATGAGGGCCTTCTCATGTAGTAGTTTACATTCTAAGAGGGACAAACAATAAATAAAGAACAGAAACAAGAAATATCAAAAACAAGAATACCAGAAACAAGACAATATCAGTAGAAGAGCTACTGTAACTTAGGTCATCAGGGAAGCCCTCTACAAAGGTGATGAATAGCAAAAAGGAGGCTACAATTAGAAAATCTAAGAGAGGAGTGTTTTTAAAAGAGGGAACAGCTAGCCCAAAGTCCAGAGCAAACTTGGTGTATTCAAGAATGTAGAATATGTGTATGAGGTATGTAAATTAGATCTCTATCTGTAATTACACATGATATTATTTTATATAAAAAACCTTATGTAGAGTTCAAGGTACCTTCACTTTTTTTGAATTCACCTCTAAATTGTGTAGATTTAAAGTACATTTCCCAGCATATCTTATTATCAACCACCAACTTTTATTAAGTGTCCTTTTTTTTTAACATCTTTATTGGAGTATAATTGCTTTACAATGGTGTGTTAATTTCTGCTTTAAAACAAAGTGAATCAGGGCCTCCCTGGTGGCGCAGTGGTTGAGAGTCCGCCTGCCGATGCAGGGGATACGGGTTCGTGCCCCGGTCTGGGAGGATCCCATATGCCGCGGAGCGGCTGGGCCCGTGAGCCATGGCCGCTGAGCCTGCGCATCCGGAGCCTGTGCTCCGCAACGGGAGAGGCCACAACAGTGAGAGGCCCGCGTACGGAAAAAAACAAAAAACAAACAAAAAAAAAACCAAAAAAAACAAAGTGAATCAGCTACACATATACATCTAGAGTGAAGTAAGTCAGGAAGAGAAAAACAAATACCATAGGCTAACACATATATATGGAATCTAAAAAAAAAAAAATGGTTCTGAAGAACCCACAGTCTGGCTTTCATTCACAAATTTTATTTTCATTTTTTAGTTTAAATATGCTGTTTAAGTATTTTTTACAAACCTTTCCAAGTTACATATTTTACTTCATATTTTCTCCCTTCAACTTGATAATACCCTATAAAATGATGCTAAGGTAACTGTAGAAGAGCAGGAGGAGATTAAAGCTGTTAAGTACCTCTTTATTATGCAGGTTACCTACATCATCATTTTCTGATAATGCACTTTCACTTACAAATCTCCCTGTTTGGTAGAGATAAATTCTGCTAATACACCAAATAAGAAAGTAGCAAGAAAAAAAGTGAATAAGGTAATAAACAGCAAAGTGCAGCATATCACATATTTAAAGAATTTGTCAGTCTCCCCAAAAGTAGATGAATCATCAACAGAGCCTGAAAATAGCACCACATCAAATGTTTTTAAGGACATTAAAAACCTCTTCCACTTTACTTTGAGGAAAATCTGAATGCTAATATAATTTGAGATAATTCAATTTGGAGTTTAGATAAGAACTGTAAGAAATTTACCATAGCAGGTCTTCTTGTTTGAGGAAAGCTTCATCAAGTGTGGGCAAGCACAAGCAGCACTCCTATTATGATTGATCAGACACATATGAGAGCAGGGGCCTCTGCCATCATTAGCTGCACAGGGATTGGGAGCTGTAATTACACAGTGAAATATTAAGAGTGAAGAAGGAAGACTAGATTAGGGGACCTCTGAGTTTGACAAGGGTTATTCACATAATGATTCAAAGTGAAGTTCCCTACATAACACCCATTACTCGAGTGATTAATATGACAATAACAGACAATCATACACAACAATTACATGAATAAAACATTTTTCCTCCTTGAAGATAACAACTAAGATAACTCCCTCAATTTCCTCTAAGAGGAATGGTATGCATTCTATTGCTTTAGAAGCAAAGATTTTTTTTTTTTAAGGATTTAGTCTGAGAAATAATCAGGAATAATTATCACATTTAGTATAAAATAAACTCAGGTAGACTATCATGCCAGTGTTGGGAGTTCCAGTGGATGTCGTTATTTTCCTACCATAGCATATAGATTCCCTTCTTGCCTTAGCATGACATTCTGAACAGTTTCCATAGGAAACTGCTGTTACATATACTGTATACCCCTTCAGGCCATTTCTTCTTTTTCAAATCAAAGGCCTATGTGAAAAACATGTTTGTCTTCCTTCATTATAACAACATCTACTTCTTTTTTTTTTCTCTGTATTAGCTTATTCCATGGCTAAAGTTTGCTCCACATACTCAAACTTACTATATTCCATTGTATAAATAACATGATATATTCAAATTTAGAATGGAATATTAAATTTTGCAGTTCAATGTCATTCTCTCATTCTTTTGTGTTTCTTATTTTGTCATCATGCCTTTTGGATAAGATTTTAATGTCAATTGATCGAACTGTTCTTTCAAATCTCATTTTTATAGAGCCTATCTAGTAGAATAAATTCTTTAGAACTACGTTTGTCAGTTGAAGGCATGAAAGTATTATACCTTCTGATCCCACCAGCAATATTTTAGTTTTCAACTAAAATCTTCCTAACAAATGGATCTATTGTTCAGTGTAATAATGTTAGTCTTGTAGACTTTTAAAGCACAAAGAATAAAAATCAATAGGTTATAATAAAAATTGTAGAGAAATTAACTGAATTTAATAAATACTCAATGTGGCTTTTGCCAGTCTTCACACCCTCCCCACAAGATAACAAAAACAATTCATGTCTGTGTATTAAATTTAAAAAATAAATAAAAGGAAATGATGGGCTTCTCTGGTGGCTCAGTGGTTGAGAGTCCGCCTGCCGATGCAGGGGACACGGGTGCGTGCCCTTGTCCAGGAAGATACCACATGCCGCAGAGTGGCTGGGCCCGTGAGCCATGGCCGCTGAGCCTGCGCGTCTGGAGCCTTGCTCCGCAACAGGAGAGGCCACAACAGTGAGAGGCCCATGTACCGCAAAAAAAAAAAAAAAAAAAAAAGAACTACCATATGATCTAGCAATTCTACTTCTGGATATTTATCTAAAGAAAATGAAAAGACCAACTTGAAAAAATATATACACCCCTATGTTCATTACAACATTATTAACAATAGCCAAGAGATGGAAGAAACCTAAGGGTCCATCGATGGAGAAATGGATACAGAAGATGTGGGATGTGTGTGTGTGTGTATAAGGCAACATTATTCATAAAAACGACAGAAATCCTGCCATTTCTGGCAACATGGATGAACCCTGAGGGCATTATGCTAAGAGATATGTCAGATGGAGAAAGGCAAATACTGTATGATATAACTTATATGTGGAATTTAAAAAACAAAAACAAAAACACCAAGCTCATAGATACAGAGAACAGAACAGACTAAAAGATTGGTGGTTGCTGGAGATGGGTGTGAGTGGCAGGGGGGAGGCGGGGCTTGCCCATTGAAATAGATGAAGAAGGTCAAAACGTACTAACCTCCAGTTATAAAGTAAATAAGTCATGGAGACTTATACAGCATGATGATTACAGTTAATAATACTGTATTGTATATTTGCAAGTTGCAAAGAAAATCAATTAAAAAATAAATATAGAAATAATATAAGAAAGAGAATGATCTAATTTTCACTGGAGTTCGGTGATGCTATTGCTTCTTGGAGGGGCTTATGTTCATGTATTTGTTTCTGGCAACTACAAAAGATTTTATGACTTGCTAACAGCAACAATAAAACCCAAGACTATAAAAAATGGAAAATGATATTTATGGATAGATACATGCCTTAAAATTATTAATGACAGAATAGAAATGAACTAAAATCAAACTAAGTGTCCAAAAATAGACAAATAATTGGGAACAATTTTGATAGTCACATGTGATATGAAAATATGTAGTTATTAAAAACAAGATAAGGCATCAATGATAGAAAGAGAGTTGCTAATGCTAAGTGTAAAAAAGAAGATAAAAAATTAAAAATAAAGCATGATATTAAATATGAAGAGATACAAAAGCTTTCTTAATTTAGCAAAGAATGAATCATGGACTATGAAGTTGGGCATGCTCATTGAAACCCTGGTACTGCCTGCCTTTCAATGAGATTTATTACTCTGAGTCAGATTACTTTACTTCCCTGAGCTGCAGCTTCCTCATAGAAGTGGGAATAACTACCTTGTTTGACAGCTCTGATGATTAGGAAAAAAAAGTAAAACCTAAATGGCACATAGTAGTTCATCAACAGATAGTGAAAGTTTTGTTTATTATTGTGTTCTTCAATACCTCTGTTGAAATAACCAGAAGAAACAACATGGAAATGTTTGTTGCTCTGGGAGCTGGAAAAATAGGTTTACATTTTTTCTGTTCCCTGTTTTTCTACATTCTATAACTTACTGGTAATGAGCAAATATTATTTTATGATGTTAAATAAACTTTTAAACATCCCTTTTACTAACATAACCATAATTTTTATGTCATGCACTAGTGTATGAGGAGTGGTGATAGATGGTAACCTGAATGTAGAGAAAAGAGATTTGATAATCTACTCATTCGACTGCACCTGGATTCCCTTGATAAATCAATCATATTGCTTTCCTTCAGATTGTGTTTCACATTTTTATTGGCATTTTTCATTTAAAAATTGATATGATTATAAAAGTATGATATTAAGGCCATTATGAATTATTTACATATGAGAAAATGTGTTCAAAACTGTCTTAAAACAGTAATGTAACCTAAATTTCAACAAAAGGAGGCTAGGAAAGTGATATGGTTGCAACAACTGATATGGTTGTACTGTTACTTTTTAACAGTTAACTTATATATATATATAAACACAAAGCACTGATTATGTATGACACCATTCTAAGATCTTTTCACATAATAACTCATGTTTGATATGCTTATATTAAATGATGATTAACTCATGTTTACTACATGTTATGATGTAAATACTATTATCTCAAGATGAGGAAACTGAGGCACAGAGAGGTTAAGTAAACTGCCCAACATCATGCAATTAATAAATCATAGGGATAGGATTTGAACCCAGGCAGTTGGATTCTCAAGGCCATGCCATTAACTCTAAGTTCTTATACCATAAAAAATATTAGATTTAAAATACCCACTAGTGCTCCCTTATTTCATATGTTTACTCTTTGATTTGTTTCTTCTTAATCCCATATAACAACAATATTAGACACCAAAAAAAAATCTAAACTAGATTTTCTTTTTAAAAAATTCTAAGTGTCCAATAACCAAACTGGAAACTATGCGTATAATGAACGCTTACTTGTAAGAAAACTGGTGTTAAAACTTTAATTAATTTCCTACTTGGAGGATTAGATAACTTCAAAGAATATTTCTAATCTTTATTTCTTTAATTTGTGAGACATACATTTCAATTTTATAAAACCGAACGTCATGTATTTTTAAAATGTATTAGTTTTCATGAACCTCACGTTATTATTCACCAGAAAACAGGGGCTTATTATTGTACTTGTGTTAAAGCTCAACCTTTTTCACCATTTTCATTGTAATTCTACCCTTGGGAATAAAACAGTCAGTAGATTTCTGCATCTACCCACTTCCACCCCCCAGCAGTGAAAGCATTAATTCACTGAAGCAGATAAACAAGATGGATAATGATTGTTATATGCTCAGTGATCCTTACAATGGGGAAAAGTAGAATGTTCTCTGATCATTCTCAAATTTGGAAACAGACTGAATTTCCTTTAGGAAATATTAAGTTCTCATCATAGGTGGCATTCTCTCTAGTAGACTAGAAACTAGAATATCTGCCCTGAATTCGGGGAAAATATGTTATATTAGATCCATATAGTAAAAACTTCCTTATTTTATGCGAAGTAGAGAAGACACATATAAATCATCTTTTAAGTAAAGATGTCAAGAAAATCTCCCCTCAACCAAATGAGTTACACTGAATGTCTCACTTCCTTTCTATATATATGAAATTGTCAGGAAAGCTCAGAAGTATCATGTTTCTTCCCTTTCTATGAATTTGCTAGGGATCATGACAACGTGTGTAAATCAGACAGTTATTAAATGAAATACAATGATTCCATTTTGAGGGAGGGAAAATATAATACATAGACTCAGGCCATTTTTCATGGTCCAATTCATTTAAATTTTTCCAAACATAAAAATTAAAGTTCCCACAAAAGACCAAAAAATGTGGGTACAAAACCATATAAGTACACATTTTTACAATTATAACAGTTAAAACCAATCCCATAAGTGTTTATGAATAGATACTCCTCCATACTGGTGGAAGGTTTTAGAGAAGAATATCTTTTTTTTTTTTTCCATGAAGAACTCCTCTTTTACTTTTATTACTTTGATTATATTTCTTTTTTTTTTCGCTCTTTTTTTTCTTTTTTAACATCTTTATTGGAGTATAATTGCTTTACAATGTTGTGTTAGTTTCTGCTGTATAACAAAGTGAATCAGCTATATGCATACGTATATCCCCATATCCCCTCCCTCTTGTGTCTCCCTCCCACCCTCCCTATTCCACCCCTCTAGGTGGTCACAAAGCACCAAGCTGATCTCCCTGTGCTATGCAGCTGCTTCCACTAGCTATCTATTTTACATTTGGTAGTGTACCTATGTCAGTGCTATTCTTTCACTTTGTCCCAGCTTACACTTCCCCTTCCCTGTGTCCTCAAATTCATTCTCTACCTCTACATCTTTACTCCTGTCCTGTCCCTAGGTTCATCAGAACCTTTTTTTTTTATTCCATATATATGTTAGCATACTGTATTTGTTTTTCTCTTTCTGACTTACTTCACTCTGTATGAGAGACTCTAGGTCCATCCACCTCACTACAAATAACTCAATTTCATTTCTTTTTATGGCCGAGTAATATTCTATTGTATATATGTGCCACATCTTTATCCATTCATCTGTCAATGGACACTTAGGTTGCCTCCATGTCCTGGCTATTGTAAATGGTGCTGTAATGAACATTGGGGTACATTTGTCTTTTTGAATTATGGTTTTTTCAGGGTATATGCCCAGTAGTGGGCTTGCTGGGTCATATGGTAGCTCTATTTTTAGTTTTTTTAAGGAACCTCCATACCGTTCTCCATGGTGGCTGTATCAGTTTACATTCCCACCAACAGTGCAAGGGGGTTCCCTTTTCTCCACACCCTCTCTAGTACTTATTTTTTGTAGATTTTTTGATGATGGCCATTCTGACCGTTGTGAGGTGATACCTCATTGTGGTTTTGATTTGAATTTCTCTAATGATTAGTGATGTTGACCATCCTTTCATGTTTTTGTTGGCAATCTCTATGTCTTAGAGAAGAGTATCTTTTTTATTGTACTAGTGGCATATTCTGGTCAGAATCATGATTTCTTGCCTTATTTCAATTTAGTTAAATCCAGTATATTTATTGAATACCTATTAGGCACAAAAATGACTAAGCTGTTTTCTCCCTTTACTGTTCTCATGCTTTGCAGGTTTGGAGGATGAAAGGAGTAGAGGAGCTAAGGGTAATAGGAAAGGATTAAGGTGACTGCTCACATAATTTAGGGTGTGTCGAAAATCCCATGTGAAAAAGAAGGATCAATTATATAAGAAAATTAAAAGGGATAAATTTCTAGTTTCTGGAAAAATAACTAGATTTAATCAGAGTAACTCAGAGAGAGAGAGCACAGAAAATTTTACCAATGAGGACATTTTGGTAGGAGAAATAGTTTCAAGGGAGAATTAAGGCCAAATATTGAAGAAAGACACCGGACATACAGAATTTTTCAACCACAGAGGTGAGTATTTTTAATCAAGTCTAAAATAAGACAATACCACATGAATTTAAAATAAGTCTTGAAGTGTGGTCCATAAGACCAGAAATGCCAAGGAAGTGTAAGATCTGCTTACTCTACACTGAAAGAGGGAGAAAAGGAGAAAATGTATCCTCTTTGAGAAAGAGCTTGTCATTTGAGTATCATAAGTCTCAAACAAAAGTATGCTAATGATAATGGGAACATTATTTGCATTGGAATGAGATTTCCATATGTTATGACATATATCATGATGGTAAGAGTCAGGTAAGAGGTATAAAAGAATGAGCTGATGTTACACAGAATGGCCGTGGTACCCTGGGGAAAAGAAACAAAAAAGAAAGAAAAAGAAATGTGAGGCTTAGAATTAACTCTGACAAGGATTGAGTGGAGGAAATGAAATCACAAAACCAAGTTAGAGATTACCATTGACCAAAATGTGGAATACATGGGGATAGGTAACACACATGTCCATGTGAACTGAATTTTCTTAAAATAGAAAACCTCAAAGCAGATGGTTTTTCCTTTATTACACACTATTCCCTTTCTTCCCAATATACTGCACAGTGACCATTTGGGGGCCAATATAAATGTGTCCTTGGTGTCTTCCTTTAATTTACTGATCATATTTAGGTAATAGACTCCAAATCTGAAGACATTCCACAGCTTCCCACAGTATCTTTTACTGATGCAATAGCAGTGACTAAAACTTGGGGGACTTGGGTTAAAACACTTAATTTCTAAGGTTTCTCTATTTGTGTGTAAAATAAATAAAAAGCAAAGAAAAAAATCCTGAGCTAATTAAAATAAAGGCTGGCACCACTTCCATCATACAATACATAAAATATTAATAACTGTTAACTTACAAAAGTTATTTTACAGTTTGAATATTATATGATTAAGGTAAAAATATTTCTGGTGGTTAATTCATAACAAGCACTTACCCTGTGGCTGACGACTGGGATGGTATATCTGAAGGTCAAATGGCTGTGCACTAGTTTTCTGAATCACACTGACATTCTGCCCTGTCCACTTATTGGCTTTTGACAATGTGTTGGTCCTCCAGTCTGTCCAATAGACATCACTCCCATATAGAGACACGGCGAAGGGATGAGAAAGGTATTCATGACCTCGGATGATTTCTATCATGCCTGTTCCATCATAGAGGGCTGAATAAATGGCATCTGACCTACAGAAAAGGAAATGCATCAGTAGTATATCAAAACTCATTCAGATAGTCCAGTGATGTGCTTATACTATTTAGATAAATGACAAACAATTTGTATAAAAAATATTTTATGGGCCTGTATCTGATTTGTAGAAACATTTTAAAAAAGCCATCAAAATAAAAACAAACAAAAATCACCACTGATGTCATGATACGTGCACATGAGAACAACTTTTATTTTGTAAATATTATCCGAGGAAGGTAACAGAGAATAAAGAAAAAATCATTTTCTAAACCTGGCATCTGTCCAAACTATCCTTTTTTCAAAGTGGTCCACAGTGAGTCCATTAGGCCAAGCCCCTGTTTTCATGTCTTTGTAGATGGTTTTTCTCCCAGCACCACTCATGGAGGCAGATTCAATGCGAGGAAAGTTGGCATCCCAATCTGTCCAGAAAAGAATTCTGAAGAAAAGGAAAGAATGCTCTTGTTTCAGTCATTCATTTCACAAATATTTATTGAGTGCCTATGACATGCTAGGCACTGTCTAGATAAACAATCACAAGAGAAACAGATGCATTATCTACCCTCACAGGGCTTATAGTCCAATGGGGGAGACAGACTAAATAAACACATGAATATAAAATTACACCAACTGAAATACGTTCAAGAATAATTTTGTTATGAGAGAGAATAGTAGGTGTGTGATCTACTTGGAGAAGATAATCAGGAAAAGAAAGCACTTTGAGGAGGTGATATTTACACTGAATCTGAGAGATGAGGAGAGCAGTATAAAGAGCAGGACATGAAAAATAAACAGAAGATACAAAAGCCCTAATGGGGGGAAAAAGTGGGTGACTGAGGAACAGAAATAAGGCCAATGTATCAGAAATGGGGCAGTGAGGAGGAAAGGGGAAGAGCGAAGAAGGTGAAATTGAAGAGGGTGATCTTGCAGGTGATCTTGCAGGGTAAGGTAATTATTTGGGATTTTATTCCAAGGGAATAGAGGTACATTTAAGCAGGGGAGAAACATGATATATACAAGTGGATTATAGAGAGGTAGGAGAATGGTACATCAGGTGGTTATTTTAAAGGACCAGGCAAAGACGGTAGTGGTTTGGGATATGGTGATAGCAGTGAAGTGAATGGGTTCAAGGAATATTTTGGAGGTAGAACTAAGTGCCAGGACTAAATGATAATTGGATGTAGGGAATGAAGTAGAGAACAGAATCATGGATGACTGTCAGTTTCTTCTTTTGGCATACTCAGAGTAAGGACAGACAGAGGGTGTGCAGGGAATCCTATTAAGTGAAATGGGAAAAATGGAAGAGAAACAGATTTTAAGAGCTGGGAATTGAGTGTGTATGGGTGTGGATAGCAATTGAAAGTTTAGTTTTGAATTTTTGGATCTTGAGATGTTAACACATAAAAAAGGAGATTTCCAGGAACCTGTGTGGTACACCAAGGTGAAGTTCAGTGAAGGTGGCAGAGTTGGAGACATGAATTTGAAAGTATTCTGCATGGAGATGATATTTAGATTCACATAAATGGAACAGATCATATGACAGAGGATACAGAGGAGAAACAGAAGGATATCATATATTTTGATTTATACAAACATGCAAGTGTTATAATACAATTTATTTTTTACTAAATACTACTTGTAACTCTACATTCATGGTGTATAAACAGTTCCACACGATAGGTATCAAATGTTTCATGTTGTGCATTTGATTTCTAAGGCTATTAGGTAATAGATAGTTTATGTTTCATTGACTGTGGCCTAAACTGCTGATGCATGTTTCTATAGTATTATAATATAGTTACACAACAATTCCACAATTATTACAACTAGCTAATGTTTGAGTGCTTACTATACGTTAAATACTATTTTCAGAGCTTTATATAGATTATCTCATTTAATCCACCATGAGACCATGGTTAAAGTTATCCATGTTTTACAGATGAGAAAACAAGCTTAGAGAAGTTAAATTACTTGACCAGGTTATATGGCCAGCAAGTGGAAGATGGAATTGGGAAACTGGATAGCTTAACTTCTGTTCTCATGCTTTTACATCTAACTCTTTAATATCATGTCACTAAATAAAATAACATCTAACTCTTTAATATCATGTCACTAAATAAAATAACAAAGGGAAAGCATCTGGTACTGGAGTAGGAACATGGTTGGTAATCAATAAATGGTAGTTGCCTTCTCTACCTTGGTAGTAGAACCAACCCAATGGACAGCATGGAGATTTGGGGAGGGAAAATGCAAAGAACTGGAGAGACAGTGACAGTCTAACAAATTTTCCTATTATCAGTTCTCACAACATTTTGGTCAGAAGTGGTAAAGTTACTGGTAAACATAAATTTGTTTTCATTATAATTGTATATAGCCTTGCTATTTTTCAATTCTTCCATTACTATGAATGATCCTTAGGTATATGAATTTGGTGGATATCTTGGAAAAATGAAACAATCCTCTGGAACAAAATTTAAAATGCCATTCAAACTTTCTTCTCTTTTAAAAAGTTTATTATATCCATTTAAGGAAATGTGGAGTGATGTAAACTAAGTGTTCATTATGACTTCAATTTTTCAGAGGTATATAACCACTTATAGGATATGGGAATTACAAATATGAAATGATTGGAAGACAATACAAAACATTATAGAATAAATTTAGTAAGTATGTGTGCTAAAGTCATGTGTGGTCAAGAAGATATTGACCTTCTTGATGAGTAGGTTCCCATACAACTTAAGTACTAGACCTTCAAAAAATGTCATTAACTAATTGTGTCAGCTTTGAATAGTGGCAATGCATAGGTTTTTGCATCAGACAAGCTTGCAATCAAATTTTTGATCTGTCACTGATTCCAGCGTACTTAATCTCAGCCTCTGTTTGCTCATCTGTAAATAAAAACTCTGATAGTACCACTGATTGGAGTATTTGATGAGGTAATGGATGTAAACAATTTACCACACAGAATGACTAGCACATAGAAACATTTGTGTTTACACAAGCATCCACACACATATTCAGAGAGCATATTCTTTTAAAGGCAAAATTCAAAGTCATTCCAAACTATTAAAGAAATGGAGAGAGAGAGAGACAGACAGACACACACAGACACAGAGGGAGAGAAAAAATGACAATTAATACTAATGTCAATGTTTAAATATTACAACAGCATGTATGTGAAGGTAGATTAGTTTTATAAAGTGAGCATGAGTCAAAGCCATGAGAAAAAAATTCAGAGGAGTAGGTCATAGAATAGGTTTATCTCACAGAATATCTCTTAAAAAATGAGTTTATATTAAAAAAATAGTTTTTGTTTCATTAGCATCTTTAGGAGTTTCCATAGCTCTGGTGGTGGGAGTATATCCACAAAAACAATATCTAAATCATTCATTGTTTAACCACCAAATATTTGAATAAGTTACATAAACTGTTGGGGAAGGATAAAGATGAACATTAATATATCAGAGGACAGTGTATTGATAATTGTTGAAGCTGGGTGATAGATACGAGGGAATTAATTTTACAATTCCTTTTATTTTGTGTATTTAAAAATTTCTAAAATAAAGGTTTAAAAGTACAACTAACCCAAAATTAAGTAAATAGATAATTTTTTTAAATGTACCAGAGAACATTTATAAAATCTTATTGCTGGGAATCTTTTTCTGAAAAGACTAAAGTTTAAGAATAGGATTGTTTTGTATGAGAAAGTGCTAATTATCTGGAAATATCAGTACTATATATTGTTTATAAGTTATCATATGTAATCTGTTGCTAATTAAATAAAAAATAAAACAAAGGTTAATTAATATAAAACTGGTAGGCTATTTGGTTAAGTAGTTGAATGCCTCTCTTGAAAACGATGAATATGAAATGAATTATGTGTCTCACTTCAAATTTAATTTTGGATACACACAACTTTTCACTGACACCAGGTTGTTACTTATCAGCTTCCCTTTAAACGTAACATTAAAAAATTAAGATTATTTGAAGAAACAAGACCAACCTAGCATCGATTAAATTTATGATGATATCTTGACACACAAGGTAGAGAGATTTGCAAGTTTGAAAAAGATTAGGAAAAATAATCCCTGAAAACAAACACAGTGAATTTGAGAGTCATAGGTAGTCTGAGTATCTGTGGATAAGATCCCACTAGATCTAGAGAACACTGTACTCCACACTCTGGATTGATGACCCAAAGACTTCTGAAACACTGTCTTTTGCCTGTATAACAAATAGAGAATTGGTGTCTCTCTTAACTTTCTACCTTCTTCTGCCTTATGTGGTTGCAGCAATTCCCAACATGCATATAAGTAACCCTTCTATATGCAGGTTTACTAGAAACAGACACTGTAGACTTTCAAATGCATGTTTCTAGTGGACAAAAATGTATGGCTTGGGACACTCTGAGGAATTATTAAAAAAAAAAAGTGGTCCCTTCATTTCTTCACTAAACATAGCAGCATTAAGCTGTTTCTTCTGCAGTGGTCACTAGAGTCCTATCTTTCATTAATTTAGGTGGGAAATTTCCAACACTTTTTATAAAATACATGTTCTAGAATTAGTTCCCCTAAAAATGTTCTTAACCTTGACAATAGTCAGTTAACAATCAATTTTAAAAGTTGATTTCAAGGATCATTGTTTCATAAAATTCTAAGCACTCTTTTGTACACTTTACAATGTGGTATTTTAAAAGAATCATTTTCCCCCTATTACTTTCTTTTTACGGTTAAAATGTATTAGCATTTCAATGACTGCATTATTTTTTCAAGTATACAAAGACTGAATATCCCTTCTTACAGGACGTATAGAAATGTTCAACCATGATTGCTTTTAAAAAAGAGACTACAGTCTACTGATTCTATAGTTCCTGCATTCACAGGTTAGTCTGTATCAGGATTAAATTGGGTAAATGGACCATGAACAACTTGTACCATTATGGGCATGAAAGAGCTATTATAATCTATCAGGTCAAGGTGCAGAAGGTGAAAATAAAGGATCTTGGCAAAAAAAAGAGGTTACTTATCTATAATCTTTAGGCCTTCTGAAACCAACAATGTTATTAGTTTCATTTAGAAACGCTCCCAGATAAAATTAAAATTTTATTTAGATGTCTCACTAATCTTCACAATTACTATATCTGCTTTCACCAACTGCAATGGTTATATCAGAGTCCATCTATTATGACAAATGAAAACTAAATACCAGCAAAGAAGCAGGAAGACACCATGCAGTTACAGGAGCATAAAGGCAAGGAAAGTTCAAGAACTGAAGTGAGTACCCTGTAGATTCTGAACTCCCTGGTGCTTGCTACTCCCTAATAATAAACTTGATGTTTAGAGAGATTCATGTACTCTTTCAGGTCACCTCAGCAATAAATGTATTCCTTTAAAATGGAATGAAAGAAAAATAGCTCCTCCATAAGGTTCCCAATTTAGCATCTTGGAATAACTTGTCACTTGGGACACTGGGTCAAAACCCAGAATACGGAAGGAATGTAACATGATAGCAAACATGTCTTATAATGTAAAATGAAGGTCTGTGGATTCTATGTTGAGGAAGCAAAGTATTGATTAAAACATTTCTTTTTTGAGATTTGTAAAAAAAAAAAGGTCACAAAGACCTTGACTGCTTCAGAAGATCATGTGATGTAAACGTGTTTTATGGGGTTAATGTTATAGCCTGCTTTTTTTCTCAGCTGTGCTGAGGTAGCAAAGTGGCTGGTTGCAAACTTTTTCTTTCATTCATTATTGTCAAAGAAGATGACAGTATTGCCCATGAGCGTATTTTACTGTATACTTCACTCTTTAAGGTGTATCCTTGAGTTCCGGTAAGTTTCACGTAAAATAAAGGTCTAATCATATGCATTAATTTACTGAACAAGAGCTTACTGAGCAGAATTATATATATCAAGGGCAGTGAAGGATTTCATAGACATGGAAGCAACTCTGCCATCAGAAAGCTTATGATCTAGTAGGAAAGGTAATAGCATTTACACAAACTACATTTCTCAAAAAATTATCCAGTGGGTTTATCCTAAAATAAAACATTTCAAAAAATGTTTAAATGTCTTTGGAGCTCCTATAATTTTGATTCACAGCTTTCTTACCTATTTCATCAATAATGTGAGAAATAAGGGAATACTTATTTTTACTAGTCTCTCAGCCTACTTTATGAAAGGTCCAATGTTTAAAAACGTCTATGAACTTTTCACCAAAATATCCAATAAACCTGAAAATAAATTTTAATATTTGCACTACATTTTTAAAATCTAATTGCTACATTTTAAATTTAAATTTACAACTGGGCTCTAAAGGTATTTACATGAACCTCATATTTAACCAACACAATCCTTTATAAAATAATTTTTAATAATAAAAATTCTATCATATCATATGACACCCAAACCTGTCAAACTTTTAATTTATTCCTAGAGTTAGTGAATTGACACTGCCATTTGAACTTTGGTCATTTACACCAGAAACAATTTTACAAGTGTTATTTCTTCACCCATTAAATAAAATTATTACCACTGTAATTATCTTAATTAGCCTCACAATTTCATAGTAGCAATGGAGGACATCAACTTTCTCAGAAGCATTATCAAGTTTTCCCTCCTCAGAGATTAGCTTTCTATACCAACTTTCAACTCTTAGAGAATATTTTACTTCTGGAAATCCCCTTATATCACTGAAATAGTGCCTGATATTTTCATTTAAATAGCATTTGTGGGTTGTGTGTCTTCTGCATTTCTATTTTCTTTTTCTCTTCTCAGGTTGGCTATTCCTCAAACAAGCTGAGATAAATAAATTTATTCTAAGCATTGTCAGTTCCAAGCTATAGGAAAAGAAGCTTCAATTCCCAGATCTACTGCTTTGCTTGATCAGACTATTTTCAAAATTTTTATACACGTGTTTTATTTATTTGTTTTTTTCTCTCTGTGTGCCATTTGTTTTTTTGGGAAGCAGTTCTCCTACCATGTTGGTATACTTGCTAAAGTTACAACTTTCTCCAAAATACCACTTTCCCTTATACAGAAAGTTTCTCATGCAGATAAAGTGCTGGTACAATGTAGATAGGTCTAATAGGTGAAAAGTTCACACCAGTAGCTGTTACACTGAGGGTAAAAACCTCTGTTGATGATGGACCTCTGTGGGAAGTAAAGGGTCAAGATTGGCAGTCTACTTGTAACCTCAGGGACAGTCCTTTTGAAAAAGGGAATTTCTCATTAGACACAGATGACCTCTTCCTAGTGAACTGTTATTACAGGAGGTAATGAGTGAAATGGGCAAAGCATAAACCATGTAAACTGGAGGACATACCTAGAAGATACAACTGCCTTACTTAACTCTGTATGACAGTCTCTAGGTCCATCCACCTCACTACAAATAACTCAATTTCATTTCTTTTTATGGCTGAGTAATATCCTACTGTATATATGTGCCACATCTTCTTTTCCATTCATCTGTCAATGGACACTTAGGTTGCTTCCCTGTTCTGGCTATTGTAAATAGTGCTGCTATGAACATTGGGGTGCATGTGTCTTTTGAATTATGGTTTTCTCAGGGTATATGCCCAGTAGTGGGATTGCTGGATCATATGGTAATTCTATTTTTAGTTTTTTAAGGAACCTCCATACTGTTCTCCATAGTGGCATGGACTTATATACACTACCATATGTAAAATAGATAACTAGTGGGAAGCAGCCACATAGCACAGGGAGATCAGTTCAGTGATTTGTAACCACCTAGAGGGGTGGGATAGGGAGGGTGGGAGGGAGATGCAAGAGGGAGGGGATATGGGGATGTATGTATATGTATAGCTGATTCACTTTGTTATAAAGCAGAAACTAACAAACCATTGTAAAGCAGTTATACTCCAATAAGGATGTTAAAAAAAAAAAAGATACAATTGCCGCTCTGTTGATTGTGGCCAGATCTCCCTACTTTTGTGAAAGAAGCCAGAAATCCAGAGTTGTATGCAAAATCTTTCAATATTTTAAATTTTGGCAACTAATTCAAATAAATGTCAAACTCTGTGAAAGGTAAAACAAACACAGCAATGAGAGTTGCCAGTTTGGAGCCTTGGTCTAGACAAGCTGCCTTGTCCCTTTAATTTCTGTATGTGAATTGAGGAAAAGGAAAACAAACAGACTTCCCAATCTATTGATTTCTGGGTCTTGGGCATAAACCAGGGCACAAAGCAGAGAGTATGGGCCAGGAAGCTGACTTAAACACAAGGCTCCCTTTTCTCTCTTCTCATCTCACTAAAGTCCCTCCTGTCTGACTCCCCCCTCGCCTTGGTCCTCCCTAGACTTTGTATTACTTAAAGGTACAGAGCCAAAAAAAATTTCCTTTCTACCATCCTTTAGACTTGACAATGATTTTGGATTAACGAAACAATTAGCAAAGAAATAAACAATTAACAGCAAGAGCAAAGCATTCCCATGTAGATGAGTTATATATTATCTTCCACATTTTCCCAGCTCCTCAAAACAACGTAATTATAAAGAAATTATTATCCCTGATTTACAAAAGAGAAAACTGAAATCTAAGGAAGACAATACACTTGAGTAGATTTCCCAGAGGATAAATGACTGAGCAGTGCTGGAACCCTTGTTTTCTAGCTCCAAATCCACTGTCTCTCTTCTGCTCTTTCACAAAGGAACACAGGGAAACAGTGGGGGCAATAACCTGAATTATACATTTGACCTTGTTTTCCAGAATCATGTGTCTTGTCCTTCAAATATCCCCATAATTAGCATCTCAATACTGCACTCTTTCAAGCTTATTCTAATATTCTTTCAAACTAACTCCAAGTATATACAAATATCAATACAGATACAAGGTGAGGTGGTTAACATCGGTGAATGTTTGGACCATAGACTGTGGTTTGCACCCCTTAGAAACAATTACAGCATCTCTTTGGCAGGTCAAAAAGAATTTCATTAAATTACTGCTTTAAAATAGAGTTACAATAGCTTCTAAAAGGGCCGAATGCCCACATTTAGAAAAAAATGTTCTATCACCTAAAAGTACCTATGTAAGCAATCCTATAACAAAATTCATGGTAACAAACTAAAACTGTTGAGATATATCTATATTTATAGCTATATATATATAGATATATGTACACACAATTATGTATGTATATAATTGTATATGTACATATAAACACACACATATATACACAACTATGCACAAGTATATATACACACATATTTACATGCACAAAATAAGCACTATGACTCATAATTTATGAGATAATTGAATTCAGTATTAATTTGAAAGATTATTTTTTATGCCTAACTGAATCTGTGAAAGGCAAACTTATTTACCCATATCTTGGGTCCAAAGCGATGGCCCGGGGGTGTTCCATAGCTCCTGCTATGAGTGTAGTTCTTAAGGAACCATCTAGTTTGGCCACTTCGATTTGGTCCAGATTGCTGTCTATCCAGTATATGTTGCTTGCTATCCAGTCAACTGTTAGTCCTTCTGGGGTAGCCAGGCCATGCTCCACAACCACTTCAATGGCACTGACACCTACAAAAAAAGAGAAGCCAACACTTGCACCCATTCAAGGAACCTGTTAAGCACAAAGGAAAAGGCCTACTTATTAGCAATATGAAGTACTTAACATTATATTAACCTTGAGAGATATAGTGCAAAAGTGTTACCTGGCACAGAGGAAACTAAGAAGGCCCCAAATTTAGAATCACTGATCTTTCCCAGCAGAGTTTTTGATCTCTTAAATCCTTTCAGTGACAGTATAACAGAATTTTAAAACAACTCTGAGGTTAACAACAATGTTTAGGTTGCAAAAAAGTTATTTCATGCTTCTGACTTTTTAGTCAGAACAAGGGATTTTGGAAATAAAAATGATGTGCTGGTTAAAATTGGTGCAATTTAATTCAAACGTTGACCTTCAGGGGTAGAATAAAAAGAAAAAGTCCACCTGGGGTAACATGCATCATAGCCAGTCAGCACCCACTCTTTTTTTGAAGCATGCCTATAAGATCACTCTTGCTGCATTTAACCTTAACAAAAGCCCCAAATCACCCACCTCCACACCATAAGCCAAGTTTTATGGCTTGTATGTTATATCCTGCAAGCCATGAGACTTGTAGGATATAACATGTTTGCAAATAAGAGAAGAAGGCAGAAGTGTGGTCTAAATAAAAATAAACAATTTGGTAATACCCAGCACTACTCTTATTTATCCATTCCTTAATTTATTTTGGAATTAAAAAAAATATATATATATATATATATATTTAAAAAACAATCCTTTTTCTAATAGGATAGCTCTTTATAATTTATGACATTGCCAATGCTTTTGTTAGACTTTTAATAGTGTGGTTTTTTTGAACAGTTAACCATCTAAAGTCATGGATCTAAATCCATCATTTGAAGTCAGTACCTTGCAATATGACACAGGACACAAACTCACAGATCATAATTATATAGTGTGTTCAAATACTATATTTTTCCAAAATTGTATAGGTGATTTAAGGAGGAATTTTGATGGTGATAGAAATACCTGGCCTTTGGAATGTTACACAGATCTAAAATTTTCAAGAGAATTATTACATATATTTATCTCAAGGCCTTGCTACTAAAGAATGGCCTAGATTGGAGAAAAGAGATGTCAAATCATGGGAAAAAGTATTTAGCTCATATTTGTAATCTTTGTAATAATTCATTGTTTGTTTGAATTATGCTGAAAGGTGAAAACCAAATAAAAACAAGCTATGTTAACTGACAAAAATATGACTACTAGTATGTAGGAGACAATGTTTTTTTTTCTTGTAAATAAATTTCTTCACCGAATATGCATGAAAAAGTTCACAACTTGAAAATGGTGTGAACAGTACAGGCCTTCACCACTTCCCTCCCCTATCTTCACACATATACTTCACATCCCTGGTTTTACACATATGAGGGAGAAGATGAAGAACCAAAGGCCAAAGACTAATCAAAATTCCTTCTGATTACAGCATACTTTTCTGGAATTTTCAGTTAGAAATCAATCTGAACATTAAGTCAACATTGTAACAGATGTACCTCCACTTTCAGAAAGCTTGCCCCGGTATATTCTGTCTTCTACAACATCTGTCCAATAAAGTAAACTTTGATTGAAGTGAAAATCAAGTGCTATTGTGTTTCTCAATCCAGGAACAAGTAAACTATAGTCTCTTTTATGAAGATCAATCCTTCTGATCTCATGGCGAATAGAAAAGATGATGAATGCTTCAAAAGGATCTGAAAATAAATTTATTTTAATAGGCTTATGAAAATATTTATAGGCTTAGTAAGTGGAATAAAGTGCTTGAGGTCAAAATCCATTTATTTAAAAGTATAATTTATTATGTAATTTTCTGTCACTAAAGGAACAATTTCTTTTAATCCAAAATGTAAAAGAAACTTGAAAAACTTAGGTTTATTTGTATTTATTAAAATAACATAAAAATGTGTTTTTATTCTTTGAATTTTTATACACCTGATTCTGACTTTAAAATACAAGAATTGTTTAATTCCAAGACAAAATGTAAGACTTTCTGTTTTAAAGTAGTTTCAGCTGACAATCTAAACTTCAGAAACATCACCATAGGAACTGCTAAGAGGTGAATAAAACTAACGCTGCCACTCTTAGCCCATCACATTACTCTAGATCCACAAAGGAGAGAGATTCAACAAAAAACAATTATTGGGCTGATAATTAGTGAATACTCTCCATGAGGGAAGATGGTGGTTCTCTTGACAACCCAAGATCATGTCTACAACTCTTCCCCCACTAGTTTTTAATCCTGGACCAGGCCTGAGTAGGGAGAAACAGAAAAAGCTTTGAAAACAAATATGAGATTAAAGTTTTATATTTTTGTACATAAAAGAAAGAATTTTTAATACCCAAAAGTTATAAAAATTATGTTATCATTTTGAAAATGTATTAAGTCCTATACCAATTACCATTGGACATACTAATATGGGTTAGACATGAATTCACTTGATGAATATACATTTTAAGGGAGGGATCCAGGCTCACAAAGATTTCTCCTGTTTCCATGTTAGTGCCACCCTTTTGTGCTTTTCTTTAGGGAAATTGGTTTTTCTATCCCAAGTCTATACATGTCTGTGAATGTGAGCTGTTATAATTATCCCAGGCCAAAGTGGTTGACTCAAGAGGTGGATGTGAGATCTAAGTCAGGAAGACGGGTTTGTAAAATTCCAGAAAAGTTTTCAAGCTGAGGGGAAAGAGTCTCTTTTCTTCTATGGTCACAGATTTCTCAGCCTAGTGTTGTCAGTTCATGTCCTTGTAGTTTGTGTAAGTCTACTCGTGGTATTGTAGGAGAAGAGAAAAAAAAAAAACCTCAGAAACAGAAGCAGTGATGACCAGGGGAGAGACCATGATGTCCTAAATCCATAGTTCCAATTACCCTTAAGATAAGCTCCTTCCTTCAAATACCCTATACACTTCTCATACTTTCAGTATATAAGCCAATGCACTTAACTCTATTCAACTTCATTTGAACTGGGATTTTGTCAATTGCAACCAGGTTTACTGTTCTTATTAATCTTATTTCCTCAGAGAGGTCTTTCCTGATCAGTTATCTAATAAAAGCACACCTCCATTATTCTATATCATCATAGCCTATTTATTATTTTTGAGATACACTTTAAAATCAATATTTCCTTGCTTGCCAATGATCTTCCTCACTGGATTATAAACTCTCTTAAACAGGGATCTCATCTGTCTTGCTCATTATACTGTCCTTAACACCTAGCACCAGGGAATACATAGTACACTCCAGGTCTTAGATTAGAAGGTGCTGGCTGCCTTGGTGGAGGGAAGTTACCTGCCATTTTGTTTCACTGGAGGTGAATCTACTTTAGGGAGCTCTGCCCAGGACACTAAATAAATGTATTTTGAGTGATTAAATGTGGAGAAGAGTTGAATCCATCCTAAGGGACCACCTGACAGCTAGCATGGGAGAGATGCTGCCACAATCAGCAGAGTCATCTACTTGCCCTTCAGCTGATCACACAGTATAAGCAAGCCTGGTCATGGCCATAAGAACTGCCCAGAAATCCTGAGAATTTGTGAGCAAACATTATGTATATTGTTGATATAATACCTAATATCATTTAGGTATTATGGTTATTTATTGCATAGTATTGTGGTGTTTATTGCACAACATTACTGTGATAATAGCTAACTGATACAAGATACCAAACATGTACAAAATAACCAGTTCCAGAAAGCTCCCAATAGAACAAATACTAATAAAATTTAAAATCCAAAATTTAACGTTTTTAAAGTAAAAAAAAAAAAAAAAGGTTGTGTTAGATGCACAGTTGTTTAAAAGAAATAATAACTAATTTTGGATCAGCAATCCTTATTTGATTACCTGCTTTGGCTATGAAACAACTATTAGCTTAGAAACATTTTTTATCTTTTCAGGAATTAAATGTCGTTAACCTGTAAAATGAGGTAAACAATAACCACCTTTCAACCTAACTTAAACTGTTGCTATCAGAATCCAATTAGATGATGTATGCAAATTTGTTTTATAAGCTGAAAATCATCACAGTAAACACAAATGTAGCAGTAACTGTGATGTAGTCCGCAAGTAACAGACTTGGAGTCAGAAACTGTGTGTTTAAGACAGAGCTCTGCTATCAACTAGCTGTATAAATCTGAGAAATTTACTCAGACCTTCGATCCTCAATATTTTAATTTATAAAGTGTATAACATACTAAGTTATCAAGATAATTGACAGTTAAAAGTGTGAATACTTAATAATATCTTAATAAATATTTAATAATTATTATGACTATTAAGTTCCAGAAATCGCTCAAAGGATTAAGTAAAAGAGATACTGGGTAAGAGAAAAGGTTGGATGATGACACACCAAAAATAGTCAGATATTTCTTAGCATATGCTGAAACTGGGACATTACAGCTCTGAAGAGCCTCCCCTTCCTTTGGCTTATAGTTTGTTTGCCCTTAGTTAAGTAGTAAATTGTAGGTGCAGCAGCTACTTGCTAGAGAAGCTTATATTGAATAATGTTAAAGAACACACAGTTTTTAATCACAGAATGACTGCTTCTTCAAAAGTATCTACTTTTCTTACATACATAAATATGTGTTATTTTATTTTTAGTATGCTAGAATGAGGAAAGCCTTTCTGAGTTTGATACAAATCATAGAAGACCTAAAGAAAAGAATGACATTTAACGTTACTGAAGAAATTGTAGGAGAGAAAACAATGTAAAAAATGTCAAAAGACAAAAGGCAAACTGGGTAAAATATCTGCAATATAATAAAGGATTAAATTATTTAATACATATGAGCTCCTACAAATTGACAAGAAAAAATACTCACATGAATAACGGGGCAAACGGTATTAAAAAGAAAATTCAAAGAAAGGAAAATATAAACAACTTTGAAATTTTAAAAAGTATTCAATTTCTGTCATAAAATGATAAACAGATTTTAAAACTATGAAAATATTTGATGAGACACTGTTTTGATTAAAATGTAGACAAAAGGCACTCTGGTATATTGATAACGAAAGTATAACCCCTAAGTAGAGTCACTGTGCAATATTCCATCAAAAGTTTATATATATATTACACTATTTGATCAAGTAAGTCCATTTGTAAAGATAGATTTGTACACATGAAAATTTGCAGATGAGGATGGAAATCCTTTGCAATATCATTTCTGGTAGCAAAAGATTAAGCAACATTAATATTCATCAATAGATGGCTGCATAAATAATGTATGATAGTCACAGAGTGTAATATTATAAGGCCACGTAAATGAATGTGATTAATATGCATGTGCTCATGTGGAATAATTTCCAAGATTTTGTAAGTTGAAAACAGCAACATGTGAACCGTATGCATGATATGCTACCATTTAAGTTAAAAAATAAAAGATTTTTCTAGACCTATGTGATGGTAAATCACAGAATACATCTTAAAAGATTAATGAAAGAATGCTGTTACGTCTGCCATGGGAATTGGTGATGAGTTCAGGAGTGGGAAGAAAACTAAGTTTTACTTTATTCTGCATAGGTTCATTTTTTCTTTTAGCACTTGCATATATTTCCTGTATAAATTAATTATTTTTCTGAATGAAATTTTAAACTAGTAATAGAAGAAATTTCACATCACCTTCTAAGAAATACTCATAAATAAAACAAGAATTGTTTGGGCATGACATATATGCTAAGCAAGGTAATTCAGAATAACAAATACTGTAAAACATGCTTTTCCTTCAGGAGAATTCATATTTAAGAGATCGGTTACTGCTCTTACTTTCATGGTCTATTTGAGAAAGTATATTCTCTTGAACCAAAAATTATTGCCTTCTCTGTTACAACTGAGTAGAAAGAAATTTTATAATAGAAGACCTGGATTCTACTCTTGCCTCTGCTAACAATAAAAGGCCATCATGAAAACTGCATAGGTCTAGCTGTTGTGATTTTTTAAATAAATAATTTTGGTGATGTTTTGTTCTAAAATTTTATTTGTGAATAGTCGTAAAATATTAATTACCTTATTAATAAATTAACATTAATATTAGACAAAAGAAACTTCAAAGCAAACAGCTTTCATAGAAATAAAAAGGCTCACTATTATATGATAATATGAATAGTTTGACAGATAAAATATAACTCTTAAAATAGTATATGCCCAGGGCTTCCCTAGTGGCACAGTGGTTGAGAGTCTGCCTGCCAATGAAGGGGACACGGGTTTGTGCCCTGGTCTGGGAGGATCCCATGTGCCACGGAGCGGCTGGGCCTGTGAGCCATGGCTGCTCAGCCTGCACGTCCAGAGCCTGTGCTCCACAACGGGAGAGGCCATAACAGTGAGAGGCCCCGTACCACAACAAACAAACAAACAAACAAAAATAGTATATGCCCAATAATAGATTAAAAAATATATAAAGCAAAACTTGACATAATTAAATGGAGAAATTAATAAATCCATGATTATACCATGTGAGTTTCAACCTTAACCCATTCAAACTGATAGAAAAAATTATAACAAATATAATGAGAACAAGAAAATAAACACAAAACTCAACACACAGGAAATATATAGAAATTGGTGCCATCAAAATAGAAGGCATATTCTAAGTACACATGAAACATTTTAGAAAATGATCATGTTCTAGTCCACAAAGTAAGTCTCAAGAGATAGCAAATGATCAAACTAATAATGAACACATGCTCTGAGCACAATGAAATGAAACTAAAAATCAACAATAAAGACTGCTAAGCTCCTCATATGCTTTAAACTAAAAATAATTACTAAACAATTTCTTGACTAACAGCACCTCAAATAGGGAATTCAGAAATAGAGATATTATGGCATCAAATGTGTAGATTAAAAACCATGAGATAATTAAAAATTAATGATATAGAGAATAATTTCTAAATGGTGGAGTAAGGACTTCCAAAAATCTTCTCCTCTATAAAAACAATGAGAATACTAGCAAAATGGTCAAAATTATCTTTCTTCTAAACTCTTGAAATTAACCAAATTCTAGTAACAATCCAGTGAGTGTTTATTAAGAAAAAATGCTGAATATCATTGAGAACAACAAACTTTGTAGCATTTTAACATGCATCAATCCCAGTTACTCAGCCATTAAAAAGAATGAAATAGGGCTTCCCTGGTGGCACAGTGGTTAAGAATCCACCTGGCAATGCAGGGTACACGGGTTTGAGCCCTGGTCTGGGAAGATCCCACATGCAGCAGAGCAACTAAGCCCACGTGCCACAACTACTGAGCCTGTGCTCTAGAGCCCGTGAACAACTACTGAGCCTGTGCACCACAACTACTGAAGCCCATGCACCTAGAGCCCGTGCTCCACAACAAGAGAAGCCACCGCACTGAGAAGCCCACACACTGCAACAAACAGTAGACCCCACTCGCTGCAACCAGAGAAAGCCCACACGCAGCAACGAAGACCCAACGCAGCCAAAAATAAATAAATAAAATAAATAAATTTATTTAAATAAATGAAATACTGCCATTTGCAGCAACATGGATAGACCTGGAGATTATCATACTAAGTGAAGTAAGTCAGACAGAGAAAGACAAATATCATATGATATGTTTACATGCAGAATCTAAAAAAAAGTGATACAAATGAACTTATTTAGACAACAGAAACAGACACACAGACTTAGAGAATGAACTTATAATTACCAGAGGGTAAGGGCTGGGGAGGAGGGATGGACTGGGAGGTTGGGATTGACCTATACGCACTGCTATATTTAAAATACATAACCAACCAGGACCTACTGTATAACACAAGGAACTCTGCTCAATATCCTGTAATAACCTAAATGGGAAAAGAACTTGACAAAGAATAGAAATATGTGTATGTATAACTGAATCACTTTGCTATAAACCTGAAACTAACACAATATTGTTAATCAACTATGCTCCAATATAAAATAAATATTAAAAAGTAAATTAATTAAAAAAAAAACATGCACCAATCATGTCTCCATTTCCCCAGCTTTGTGGCAGCCTTGGACACAGACAGCCCAGAAACTGCCAAAGGGGATAGATGGGTTTTGGAGCTCCCCCAAAAGCCCAATCTCCAGGGAACTGTTCAATGGGGAAAGAAGAGTCTTTTCAAGAAATTGTGCTGGGGCTTCCCTGGTGGTGCAGCGGTTGAGAGTCCACCTGCAGATGCAGGGGACACAGGTTTGTGCCCCAGTTTGGGAAGATCCCACATGCCACGGAGCAGCTGGGCCCGTGAGCCATGGCCGCTGAGCCTGTGCTCTGTAATGGGAGAGGCCACAACAGTGAGAGGTCCGTGTACCGCAAAAAAAAAAAAAAAAAAAAAAAAAAAGAAATTGTGCTGGATTTCCACATGCAAAAGAAAGAAGATCAAACTTCACATCATATATAAAAATTAACTCAAAATGTAGTGTAGACCTAAATGTAAGAGCTAAAACTGTACAACTATTAGAAGAATACATAGGAGTATATCTTAATGACCTTAGATTAGGCAATGGTTTCTCAGCTATGACAGTAAAACTCAAGCAACAAAAGAAAAATAATAAATGAACTTCATCCAAAAAAAAAAAAAGAACTTTTGAGCTTCAAAGGACAACATCAAGAAAGTGAAAAGATGAAAAAACAACCTACAAAGTGGGACAAATTATTTCCAAAGCACATATCTGATTAGGGACTTGTATCTAGAATAGGTAAAGGACAATTATGACTCAAAACTAAAAAGATAAATAACCCAGTTTAAAACTGGGCAAAGGTCTTGAACAGGCACGTTGTCCAGGAAGATATACAAATGACCAATAAGCACAAGAAAAGATGCTCAACGTTGTTAGTCATAAGGGAAAAAAGTCAAGCACAATGAGATACCACTTTGCACCCACTAGGATGACTATAATAAAAACAAGATGGACAGTAAAAACTGATGGAAATTGATTGTGTAGAAACTGAAGCCCTCGTACATTGCTGATGGGGTTTTAAAATGAAGGAGCCACTCTGGAAAACAGTTTGGCAGTTCTTGAAAACATTAAATATTGAGTTACCATATGTCCCAGAAATTCCAGTCTTAGTTTTCACCCAAGAGAAATGAAATGCATGTCCACACAAACGCTTGTACGTAAATATTCACAGCAGAATTACTCATAATAAGCAAAAAATGGAAACAATCCAAATGCTCATCAACTGATAAATGGATAAACAAAATGTGGTATATCAATATAAGAGATTTTTATTCTACAATAAAAGGAAATAAAGTACTGATGTATGCTAAAACATGGTTGAACATTGAAAACATTATGACAAGTGAAAGAAGTCAGTCAGAAAAGACCACATACTCTACGATTCCATTTTTATAAAATGTCCAGAATAGGTAGATCTATTGAGACAGAAAATAAATTAGTGGTTGTCAGGCCTGGGGTAGGGGTTGATGGGGAGAGACTTTTAATGCCTGTGGGGTTTGTTGAGAGGGTGATTAAAATATAATAATATTAGATAGCGGTAATGATTGTATTACTCTCTAAATATACTATAAACCACTGAAGTGTATATCTCAATCTATCTGTTATAAGAAAAAAGAAATATGGTAATATGTGTGGAAATTTATAGAGTAAAAAAACTGTACATATACTATTTTTAGTTCACTGTTAACTAAAACTCATATATTTTTTACCACATTCAGATTAATCTGTATAACTATCCTCAGCTCTGAAAACTTTTCCATCTATATAAGGAAAGACAATGTAACATTCTGACAATTTAATGTTTTCCTTCTCTGTGTATTTGTGCTAGTTGAATAAAGTTGAGAATTCATCCATTAAAAATTAACATCTTACTTAAACTCAATAATCCAGAAAATATAAAAAGAATTAATGCAAAGGAATTAGAAAAAATAAAATAACTACAGCAACTGATATGATAGAGAAAAATAGATTATCAAAAAAACCCCAAAGTCATTTGTTTGAAAGATTAATAAAGTATAGATAAACCTATGGCAGGACTAATACATATACAGGTAGATATACATATACATATACAATATATGTACAAATGAACAACAGGAGGAATGAAAGTAGGAAACAATTAAGAAAATATAAAATAAAAAGACAGAGTGAGATATATACTTTAATAATATATGAAAATAGGTAAAAATAAGACTTTTTCTTATTACTATATTATTATTTAGAATTTTTTTAATTCTAAAAAAAAAGCACAGATTTTTTTTTAGAATTAAAGTTTGGGTGCAATAAAAAATTGTTTAAATAAATAAAAAATTGAGTAAATGGAGCTCCAAATCAACTATAACTCAATAAAAAAAATATAAAGTAAATGGGGCTCCAAAAAATAAAAAAAGTTTGGGTGATGGACACAGTGTACTGCTAGGTGATCATTATGTTTATGCAGTTTTGTATTTACATCCATGATCTCTTTCTTTAAAAAGATATGTTTTAAAATAAATACAGTTATTAAAAAATCTTTTAAAAAATGAGCGATTAAGAACAAAGAAATATATTGGTGGGTAAATCTAACCTAATTCAGGCTAAAAGAAAATTAAAGGGAGATGCTACAATGTTCTTTCCAATGTTACTAGAAATATGCTGCAAATTTGTAATTAGGCTACTACCAAATAGCAAAGAAACCAGACATAGAAAATAAATGCAGTCAGTAGCAATAGTCTGGGTTTTCATAAGTAAAAAGAAAATACTTCAGAGAAAGGTGATTAATAAATTATGTATTAAAGAGGGAACATGTAAGGCACTGATAAAATAAAGTATCCAGGTACCCAAGAGAAGTGAGATTTATTTTTATTAAATTAAAAAAATATTATAAAAATAGTATTTTGAAAATAATTATAGTTAACTAATAAGATGTTAAAAGTGAACTTAGAGAAAATAAAGTAAGTTCAGCAATTCAGCCAATGACAGAGTGTAAAGAATTTAGGAAGGGATGATTAGAAAGAAATAAGAGAATATGAGACAACTACAGAGGAAAATTCAGGAGGAAAAAAATGGGCGAGTCATGCTTCTAATTTGAGGCATAATGAGTACTATTATTTTTTATTTTTAAAATGTCAAGAAGAATAAGCACAGATATTGCATTCAATAGAGAGAATGCATTTTAAAAAGAAACACTCAGCTTAAGAATGATGGGAAAAAAGAACAAAAGAAGAGCAAAAGAAAAGAAATTTTACTTTTAAAGTCCAATAATCAATAGTCAATTCATTTTTATTGAACTATGAATCTGCTGGTTTTTCAAAAAGAAATGATATGAATAAAACAGAATAACTTTTTTATGTATGAAAATTGGTTTAAACCAAAAATGTTTTAATACCTAACAAAACCTCTATTATCTGTAACAATATAAATGCTGATAATGGTATTTAATACACTATATGTTGAGGAAGGGATAAATTACCAGCAGGTTAAAGTTTCCATGTAAGAAAAGCTCTGTACTAACTTTAAAAGGTAAAATATACTTTTGCTTCTCTGTTAAATTATAAACAAAGTCAGGTGTGAAATACAGCAATCTTAACAGTGAGAAATGATATGGTACTATTAGAGTTTCTTTCTAAGCTGAGGGTAGAAGGGGTCAATTCCATTAGAAGAATTATCTTTGCACCTGGTAAATTATATTCAAATGTTGAATTGTTCTAATATTCTAATTGTTCTAATATTCAGCTTGAGTTGTGATTGATTTCACAGAGTACAAAGCCCCTATAATAAGTCAATCATTTTGTCATCTGTATCTAAAAACCAGACATAGAGCCAATTCTCATGTAAAACATGATTATAAATATATCTGAGGTCAAAGTTTGATCTATCATTTCCCTACTCCAAACATGTATATGAAATGGCTATTTTTATTACAACAAACTATTTTTTTCAGCTTCTCATGCCAATTACGTTGTGCAAGAATTTTGAAGGAGAAAGAGTTAGATAAATGTTTATGAAACTTATGTCTCTAGGACTCAAATTTTAACAGCTAGGAGAAAACAACTAGAAGACGACATTTGAAATAAAATAATTTAACATTCCCTAAAAAAAATCATGTTTTTAATTGCATATTATTTTATTGGATACTATGTAAAACCAAGAGAAAAATCTATAACTTGATTTCTGACTTCAAGATGCTTACTACTTTATTGGAGAAGTAAAGAGCAAAGGAAGAAGATAGAAATTAAAAAAGCAAATTAAAAATGTGACCACATATTTTCTTGGACAAATTCTAGATATAGAAAGGAGAAATAAGTGGAGAGCAAGAATATTTGGAAGAAGACTCTTAAAGAAGAAAGATTTGACCTAGTAGGTTTTAAAAAATATCCAGGATTTTTAGAGACAAAGAGGGAAAGTACAATATAAGCAGAAGAAACAAAATGAAAAAAGTTTATGATGTATGGGTTCTTAGGAGCCTGATGAAGCCTGGGTACTTCTAATCAGAAATTTTTAAAGACTACAAAAACAGTAAGAAAAAAGTAAAAAAAAAAGTTTACATAGAAAAAAGTATCAAATATATTCAAATACAATTATCAAAATTCAAAAAAAACAAATTTTGATGGAGTAATATATGTACTTTTTTAAATTAATGCATTCAATAACAAGATTGAGCAGTGGGTCTAATGACTCCCATTATTGAAGTAGCAGTGGTTTTCAAAGCCTGAACATAAGTGATATTTTGTGATATTAGCAACAACTTTAACATGATATGAATATGCCTATCACTTCTATTGGAAACATAGTCATAGTTGCTGCTAAGAATTGGTCTGTGGTATACATTCACAACTGAAAGAAATGTTAACCTTCAGTGAGAGACTAAAGAAAATGAAGGTGTAAAATTTTTCCTAACAAACTTCATAGACCCCTTCAATTCTATCCATGGACCTGTAAGTGTCCTGTGACTCAAATTAAGAATCTGGAGAAGACAGTGGGAAGCCACCATTCATTAAGCACTTAATGGGTATAGGGCACAGCAAAAAGTGCTTCATGTTATTCTTACAGCATGTTGTTGTAATGGGAATTGATATTTGAAAGATGAGAAAACTAAGGCTCAAGGAATTTTAGGTAACTTGCCTGCAGCCACATACATAATGAATGTCATTTATAGGATTAGAGTCAAATTTCAGATTCCATAGCCTTTGTTTGCTTTTCCTACTGTGGAATATGATCTAGAGAATCAGCAGAATGTCTTTTTTTTTTTTTTTTTTTTTTGCAGTACGCGGGCCTCTCACTGTTGTGGCCTCTCCCGTTGTGGAGCACAGGCTCCGGACGCGCAGGCCCAGCAGCCATGGCTCACGGTCCCAGCCGCTCCGCGGCATGTGGGATCTTCCCGGACCGGGGCACGAACCCGTGTCCCCTACATCGGCAGGCGGACTCTCAACCACTGCGCCACCAGGGAAGCCCCAGCAGAATGTCTTAAATGGGCAATCAAAAGATGAACACAGCCAGAGCAAGGAATTGTTTTCAAGAGTAGTAGAAATACAGTTGGAAGTGTGGGACAGGGTCAGTCTTTGGAGGGTTCTAAACATTCAAAGAGAAATAAAAGTAAATGCTTTGGAGCATACAAAAATAAGCACCTAGGGAGGAAGATGACAAAAGCAGTTATTTAAGGAAAAGATAATCAGATGGACTGTAATGGTAAAGGATTATTGTAATATTTTCTGTCCAAAAGATTTTGAAGTAGGTCTAGTATGACACATTATACTTAAATGCCTTTTCTAAAATTAGTTGTACCCATTATTGATTTTCTGAGGTGTTTTTGCATTTTTTCTCAATATCTATTCTTAAATATAGCAAGACACACAACACACATACACACACACATATCACTTGCTATTCTTAAATATAGCAAAACACACATCTACTTACTGACACTTGTGCAACTTTCACCATCCACATCCAGCTTCCACCCTTCATAACATGAGCACTTGACTGTGTGCTTGTGTTGCTCACACACTTGACTGCACTTCAGATGATTGCTGCAATAATCTACAATTTCACATGTTTTATTGTCTCTGCTGAGTTGAAGTCCTTCAGGGCAAGTACAGACAATTCCTCTTCCAGGAACAACAGAACAGTGGTTGCTACAGCCTCCATTGTTCAGTGAACATTCATCTATAAAAGGAGAGGAACAGATTATAGGGCATCATCAATTGTTTTGCTCAATTAAATACTAATCATTGAACTCAATTCTCTAAGGCTGGAATTAGAGAAAGGATATTATAAATGAATGGAGAAAGCACTCTTTAGATTTTTGTCCCAGAAGGTGGGGTAGGAATGATGAAAGAATTCATCTAATGACCAAATAGAGTTCTATATGACAGAAATTGGGAATGGAAGATTTTCATTTCTATAAATCTTTGGAGTACACTTTGTTTTACTCCATAGAAGTAAAGTGAGTTCAATATTTCCATTATTACTGGAAAGATTATGCTGAGCCTTTTAGCAGTTATGCAAAATCAGTTTTTGAGGGCTTCCAAAAGGGACTCACATACAGTGGTGATCTGAAAATCTGACTTATCTCAGTGTTTATAAATAAACAGGCATACACACACACATGTATGTATTATATCTATATATCTTTTTCTACATCTATAGTGTGATTTATAATAATAATCCAGAATGGACTAGTTTGTCCTTTACTGGCTACAGATATTTATTTACTTTTATTTTCTTAGATATTTATTTTTAAATTAGGTAAATTATACATTGTACTTCATATATTGGTTATTATTATTAATTCAATGAAGCCATGGAAACATAATAAATAATACACAAAAATCCTTGACCTGGCATTTTGACTGAAATAATCAGCAAGTAGACTGTTGTATAAAGAAAGAGAACTTTTCTTTCAGGGCACTAATAGTTTATAATTACACATTAGATATATTTATTTATCATTCTATTTCATCACAAGATTGTAGGATCCATGAGGGTATGCAAAATATTCATTCTGTTTACCATGTATATCCCACAGCTAGCATAGTGCCTAGCATAGAGTAAGCAGTTAAAAATATTTCTTGAATAACCAAATTTAACAAAGTCATCCAAAAGCATACAACTGCCCCTAAATTGAGCTAGTATTTGTCTAACTGGGAAATTTCAAGATGTCATATTTACGCCCTTGACAAAAATAGCAAATAATTGTTTTCACAACCATGATATTATCTATTATTATATACTATTAGGTGCATAGTAATAAGGCCAAAGGAAGCATTCTTTCTTTGCTTTAAAAATATGTTTGAGCAGTTTTCAAAGACTGTTCAATTAGGTGTGTTTTGAGACATACTGAAAAGGAATGTTGTTCAATGATGGGCAAATTGCAATAATAATTACTTATATACCTCTAATATTTCCTGTTCTCTATGGAATTTCATCCAGCTCAAAAAATTGGACTGGAATGTAAGGCTTTCAAAAATATTCTCTACACATTTTAAACTTCTGTATGGGTCAACTATTCTTCACATTTGTCACCATAAAAGAAGTTACAGTAAAAAGAAAAGAAAAATGATTACATTAACTGTTTTCTCTAAGAATTCAAGTTTGGCATTATTTTAGAAGAAAAAAAAACATAGATTCATTTCTTGGTTCCCTCAAATATGTTTGTTCACCTGTAATCATAATCATTTCAAAACAGCAGTCGTTTCAAAGCCTTTGCCCCATTTTGTTCCATTGACATTCTTTTTCAAGAGAATTACTGTAAAGAAATGTCATCATACACAGCAGGTGAAAAAAAATTGTTACAATGTTTTTAGCTTATTTCAAGTACGACTGTTCTCTCAGCATTCAAATGTCTCTTTCTGACACTACCTGTGGAATTAAATCCTAGATTTTAGGATAAACAAAATTCATGTTGAAACTCTACAACTTAATATATAAATTTAATGGCAATGTTTGTATGGCTAGCCCCTTGTTAATTTTCCCTTAACCCTAAACCTATCATTCAATCCTGCAGCTTCTTTTTAAATTTTTTGCTACCTGACAAAGACTCTCTCATTGACCAAACTCTAGTCAAGCGCCTCTGAACCCTCAGTCTTGGCTGATAAAACTGCAGACTCTCAGCACAAACAATTTCATTGTCTAATCCTCTCCCTAACCCCCTCTTCCCAAGCCAATAAAAGACTTGGACAAACACTAGCACAGTTTTTAACAGCTCATGGCAGCATCCCTAAAATGACCTCAGCCCTCCTTAAAGTTCCTCCCTGAGAAAGCTCCATGACTCCATGATGCTGTAGAAATCTACTATTGTTTTCCCCAAAACCTGATGATAGGCAGATAGGGTCCTGAGCCCCATCTCAGAGCAGTTACTTTAGAAAACTTGCAATATAAATCCTTTCTCTGTACCTTTGGGATGTCAATCATCTACCACCCAGAACTGTTCCTCCCAACCCCAGAATCTGAAAGCCATCTTTTTGAAATGCAAACATTTAAGGAGATAACTCTCTCACCCTTACTCCCAACCCTGTGGGTACCTTGCTCTGACTTGTACCACTGCCTCTAGTCATAAAGATATGAGAAGTTTGTCTCTTCTCTGGGATGAGCACCAATTAACAAACTCAGATGGCCTAGTCACATGGGCCAATGCCCCATTAACACCCTTTAGTGCCTTTCCCATAGCACATTCCAGCCTTTAAAAAGTTTCTCATCTTTTGTTTTGGTGAAGCTGATTTCAATTAATTTTGGATACTCTTCCCTATTGCAATAGTTATTACTGAGTAAATATCACTTTAACTAGTATCCAGTTTTATCTTTGACATACCCTTATAACAAAAATCAACAGTTAACTCCCTTCTTGAATGATTGAAATCTCTTCTTATTTCTTTCTTAAGTGCATATCTCTTTCCTCTTGAAATCACTTAAAATTCCCCCTGAAAAAATAATCTCTCCAACAGGATTCAACTTATCTTCTTGAGCTCTCTCTTTTTTTAAAATTTTATAGACCAGATTTATTTGGAGAAAACAAACAACCTCACTACCCAAACGATGGACGTTTACATCTCAAGACACCTCCCAAATATTGTCTACAGATTACAAGTCATTTTCATAAATTTTACATGTATTGAGGAACAGGATATGAATCAATCCTTGTTTTTGTTTCAACGGGGGTAGGGTAGAGTAGGGGGATAAAAACCAGCTATTTTAGATACAACTATTTGGAAGGAGTTGACATGAAGAGGGCAAACTGTACATTTTCACCATCTATAGCAAATGGTTTAAAAAACCCCTTCAACTTTGGGTATCTTTCTCTAAAATCCACTCTTTAGCACAAGCCAATTCATGCCAATTATTTAAAGTTAATTCACTTGGTATACCTTTCATGTCCACTGGGTAAATGATTCATTATGCCCATTGCTGCAGCACTCAAGCCAACATCCCCGCCTGGCTGGACAGGGCCTAACCTAGTATTGGTTGGGAAAGGATTTGAAAACAAGAGACTGAAGTGTCACTTCCCTACAGGAACCAATATTGCCGACCATCTACAAACTGACACTACAAAGGTGCACATAAAAGCACCTTTTCGGAGAAAAGAAGAGCCTTCTGAAATTCAGTCAACCCCTTGACCAGTGATTGTTTTTGTTTTTCATTGTTCTAATTCTCCCTCAACTTCACCTCATAAAGGACAGAGTATGTGAGTTCAATATGCCACAGTGCTGCAATCAGTATAAAAATGTCTTTTTATCTCCTCTGGTACTTCCACACCTAGCTTTACTGTGACCTTTTCTACTCCCTGTACTCATTTAAAATCTTTGAGCAAGGCTTCTTAGCCAATGAATACAGTAGCTTGATAAGCAAGAACTGATTTTCAATCTTGAAGTAGACAGAGAAATGAATTCAGAAGAAATACCCTTTTCTATTTTATATTCCCATTTTAGGGAGCAGAGAATAGGAAAATAGGCTGCATTTTCTTATGATTCTCTTCATTTTTCTTAATGACTGTATTTTCTCTTCTTTGCCTTTTATTTACTTCATTTAACCCAAAGGGTGAAGAAAAGATGGAAAAGCACTAATTTATTTCAAGACCTGTAGTCCATTAGGTATTATTACCATGATTTCCTAATAGATATCATCTCCATATTTGTTATAAGGAAACTGGCAATTCCAGAAACTAAGCCACCTGCCTAGGTGACTTAATTGAAGAATAGAATTCAAACTTGTCAAAATCTCATTTTTTCTATAATTATACACTTTCAATTTTAAGACTGCTGATAGTTTCCTTCTTTTAGAATTGCTCTTACAAACTTCATGGCAATTCTCATACATGGTAATGTAAGAGATCTTTCCATCCACCGAACTACTCCACCAGGGAGAACAAGCTGGGAGAAAAAGAAGTGAATACAGATAAACTACGTCTGTCATCCTTTATTTGTAATTCTTTAAATTTAATTTTAGGGTTTCTGTTTGTTTAAATGATAGTATCACTGAATGAAGACTGTTGTATTTACTGTTTCAAGGTTGTTTTATAGAATCACAGACTATTTGGAAGAAAGGATGTTTTATTACATAAATTTAAAAAAGAATAATAGTCTTTTTTATATCGGTCAGTATGCTATTAATGCTCAATTCAGATCAATATATGATAACTTTAGGCTTAAATGTAGTTGTCTTTCCTATTTCCAATCAGGCAGGTTCATCATTTCCTAAAGTCATTTTCTCACAGCCTCAAGTCTTCTCATTATTGTTCTTATCGTGCTGTAAATCTTCATCATTACTCTATTGATGTCACCTTCAGTATTATCTAGAAAACATATTTTTAAAATCTCCTTGCCAAATCTCTGATCTCCCCACAGAGAAGGAAATGTAATTGCTTTATATGTGCTGGTGGCATAAGGAGATGGCTAGTGAAAAGTGATTTCAAAGCTCAAAAGCTATCACATTGAAATCATCATTTTAACTAGATAAAGCATACTAAAGAAAGCTACTGTATGAAAACTAAAAACTTCTGAGAAAATTATATAAAATCAAGTAACATTCTATTGATTTCATTATCCAGTTTCTTCCTTTCCTCTTTTTAAAAAAGGTTTCTGTGGTAATGATCCAAAGTCCTGACAAAATACATTGGGTGGTAGTAAATTTCATCCCATAGTTTAATAATAACAGGAGTCTTCTGTTCTGAGCAACTCACTGACAGAATATAATCAATTCAATTGTGGGAACATTTTTGACTATTCAGAGATCTAAATGATGAATGCAGCTGTACAATTGTTAAGTTAGTTGGATTAGGGTAGCCTTTTCTGCTTCATTTTTAGAGATTTCTGATAATATTTAATTTTTTAAATAAATATACAGTGCCTGTAAAATGTAAACAGGATTCAACTCTAAAAGTTACATTTAAAGAAATGACTGGAAGGAACAAATGCTACTATAATAACTATCAGCTAGTGGACTGAAAGGTTCTAGTCTCCAGAAAGAAGCAATGCAGTGAAACGTGCAATACCACAGAGGTCGCCTTCGTCAGATCCATCAGGACAATCCCTTCTCCCATTGCAGAGTTTCTCTGGCTGCAGGCAGACTGAAGTGTCATTAGCACAAGGGTACTTGGGTGGCCCACACAAGAAACTGTCACAGTCATCTTCATCTGATTGATCTTCACAATCGATATCTCCATCGCATACCCAGTCTTTGTTGATGCATCTCCCTTGAGAAAATAGCAACAACATGCATTTAATTTTTGCAGTTAAGCCACTGGAATAATGAGTAATCATTGTCTTCAGTCAGAGGCAGAACAAATTGCCATTAGCAAGAAATCTATTTGCTGATAGTTTGACATTTTCATGACAACATTTTAGTAGTTCTTGTCCTCATTGTAATAGTGTTCTTAGTGTTAAAGCCTTGATATTTTCTTTAGTTTCAAGTTATTGCCTTACCCTATTAAAAAAAAATCTGTAACTCATTGAAAGTTTAATTACTTTTAAAAGCAAATTTTAAAGATATATTTATAGTAGTATGAGTCCTTTTCAGAGCCCTAAATTTAGATAAGTACTATCACTGTACTTTGGAGACCTAAAATTAAGCAAATGTTTTATTTTTGAAGGCGAAGATGTCCTTCTATTTACATTTATAACCTTAGCAACTCAACTCCTCACATTCAGACTTATGTACATGTCCTTTCATAGAAGAATGTAAAATGTTACTAAACATTTTAGTAGCTAAGATATATACAGACAAAATTTAGAGAAATATGTTCTTTATTGACTTTGAAAGAAAAAAATGAAATGATTATTGTTTAGCCAGAATGTTTCAAAAGTAACAATGTGAAATTCCTAGAAAACAATGGGTATTGACTATGTAAGCTGTTTTTTTCTTTGCAAATTATTCTTCCTTTCCAGAATATTTGTATTTTTCTTCTAATTAATCATCTTTTATGAATTATACAATGTTAATATGTAATGTGAATAAAAAATGTTCCTAAAGATAAATACTGGTTATTGGTTGACTATATCAACATCTCATAAAATGAATGGGGCAAATAAAAGGGAAATGGAAAAGTGTTAGTTTGTATATGTCCAAGAGTCATTATGTATTTAAATGTCTTCTTCAAACTTAAGGCTACTGAATTTTAAAATATTTGTGAAAAGATGTTTTATTTATAGAAACATATTAATAATTCTCTATGCTACTATATATCAAATAAGAGAAAAACACAAATGATCAGTTCCACAGTTAATATAAATACATTTGATAATATTCAACATTATTTATTGATCAAAATAAAATGAATTATTTTATTCACATAAAATGAACACTTCATTAATGAATTTGAATATAAATGGAGGAACATTATAAAATTTTGCTTTAACATCATAAATAAAAGTAATGTTATTATTTTATATTGTCTGGAAATATTATGTAATGTAATTAGACAATAGAATGAGGTATAAAACTAGAAAAGAATATCATTACATGCAGTTAATATAATCACATAATTATAAATCAATAAAAAATAAGAACTATAAGAAACTAAGAATTTAAAATATATGTAGCTAGTTTCAAAAATTATACAAAAATCAATAGAATTCATATATACAAAGATAATATAGTAGAAGAAAAGGTCAACCAAACAATCTACCATAAAACAAAGTATTTTGAGTTAAACTACACAAAACTGTATATAATTTATATGAAAATTTAAAAGTTTATAAAGAAACTCAAAAGAAGCCTGGAATAAAGATATAGTTTGGTTTTAGAGAGGAAGATATATTAAAGGTATTATTTTTTCCCTAATTAATACCATCCCAATAAAATAGTAACAATATTATTGTAATCCCATGAACTTATCCTAAACTTAAGAAAATAAAACTGCAAATATTATGAGGAGTCTTCTAAAAAAAATAGAGGAACACTGATGAGTAGGAACTATATATGCCAGAAATTTAGAAGTGTTTTAAAGTAACATTGGTTAAATTTTTTTCATAACAGGATATCAATAAGCATCAATAATTAAATGGCATAGAGACATGAGAAGTACAGTCATATATGTATGATTTTAATATACAAAAACTGGCAATTCAAAATAGTAGAGAATAAATAATTACAAAATTAATAATGTTAGGATTGTTGATGAGCCACCTGGAGAAAAAAAAATGTTGAACCTTTACTTGATACTTACACCAAAAAAAATTATAGACAGATCAAAGAAGTGTTTTAAAATAATAACAATGATAATACACAAACATTCTAGAATAAAATAGCTATTAAAACAAAAACATTGCAAACATAGAAAACATAAAGGACAAATTGATAAACTTAAATACTGTCCACACTGAGCAATAAAATCCATCTACAGAGTCAACATAAAGTCAATAAAACAGAAAAAAATCATTATATTTGACAAAAAGGGCATATTCCTTTAAAATAGAAAAGCCTCATAAATCAGTATGATAAAGATCAATAAACCAATATAAGTGCAAGATTCACAATGAATCAATAATGGCTTACAAATGTAAGATGTCCAAAAAATCTTTCAATTAAAAAAGTGAACAAAAATGGCAATATGATAGCATTTTTTCTCTCAGATTGATTAATATTAAGAAGTTGTATAACACAAAGATAGATTTGACAAGGGTATAAAAAAACAACTCCAGTGTTGAAGGGGCTACAAATTGGGATAATCTCTCGGTAGGCCAATATTATGAAATCTAGTAAATTAAAAATGTATCAACTCCTCATCACAGTAATTCTAATTTTGGAATTTTTTTCATTGGTGTATTTGCCCGATGCGCAAAGATGCACATGCAAGGATATGTGCTGCTGCTTTGTATATATTAGCAAAAGTCTGGTAACAACTTAAATCAGCATTGCAAGACCGGTAACATCAATTACAATGCATCCATACATTGAAATTATACACTTGAGTGAAAAACAATGAGATAATTCTGCATAAATTAAAATAAAACAATCTTCAAAGCATGTTAATAAAAAATGGCCTACACCTGAGTATGCTGTAGGCTTTCTTTATATTAGAAGAGAATTATCTGTTTACCAATATCTGTGACTATATTTCCATACATATGTCAATATAAGCACATGCATAGGCTTGTCTCTACAGGTATTCTTTCTGGAGGGTTACACAGGAAATAGTGAAAAGTGATTGCTTCTGGCAAGGAAGACGAGGTGCCTGGAGTGGAAACCAGATGGATTTTTCATTGAATCCTTTTGTGTTATTTTATTTTCCTTCCATTATATTTCCACATAACTTTTCAAAAAAAATACTAGCTCATTTTAAAATGATAAAGATGAAACATATACACATATGTCACAAAGTCAGATAGTTTCTATAAATACAGAGGCTACTCTGTACCTTATACTTTCCTGGAGAGTTTAGGTAGTATAAGAAAATCCTAAGACCCATTCCCTGTCACCAAGGAGTTTATAATCTAGTTAGCAAGACAAGATCAATGCATAATACATATTTGTAGCCTAAAATATGACATCCTGTACTTAAGTATTAAATTGTATGGGATCATCTGCAAGTATAATAGAATGAAGGGAGAATTCAAGAATAATATAGTAATTTCCATTTTTAGTTTGTAAATCAAGATGCAGCTTACATTTTTTTCCTCATACACACTCCATAATGACATTCTTAACCACTGACTCCAGAATGACTTTAAAATTGTTTCAACAAGCCCATCCATAAATCACTATCAATCTTTTAGAGTCAGAATAGCAGTAAAACCTATTTGCCATCCCTGATCTAAATGCTGCCTGGAAAAGGTAAAGAAAAATCTTATGCAAATGACTAATAACTTTAACATAGATTATGTTACCAGAGATATGAATAAATATGAATACATAGCTTAGATAAAATGTACAAATTTCAATAGCTCTCTCCTCCCACTGATTTTGCAGGGGATGTTTGAAACTTAATTGCTTTTCCCTTTCTTGTTTGGTTTTAATTTTTATAAAAATACAGATAAGAGAGTACACCAGGTATGATAAGTTTAGTTAAATTTCTATTTCATGACCATTAATTGAATAAAACCCAAAAGCAAATGACCTTAGTAAATATGCTTAAAGAGTGTTGATTTTTACTTGATTTGTATCAAGACAAATACTTACATAGTGAAATCACTGGACATTGCATAGTAAAAAGTCAAGTATTACAACTTCCCTTGTTTAAGCTCCTTCCTTTATATATATAAGAAAGTTGAAACTCAGGTCAAATTAGTATTTTTAAAACAAAATAAAGATTAATAATTCTAAAATGTGTTACAGAAATTATACACATCCAATATCTAAAAACACAAAATCTTTAAAAATAACTTTTAAAAATATTGTGCACAAATAAGTTCAAATAACCAAGTAAACCAAGCTCAAATTGTCTTTACTAATTCTTCTTTAAAGAGATATCACAGGTTAAAAAAATATTTGGTGTTCATTATCAAGTTGAGTTCTACATAATATTTTCTGATTTATTTATAAAGATGTTTTCAACTTGATTCTTGCTATGTGTGCAAGACACACTCTTGTGGGAATTGTAGTTTTGTCCTTTGAGCAAAGAGAATAAGAATGGCCAAGCAACAACAGCAGCAACAAAAAACAGAAATAACAAAAATCAGCATGTTGGTATCATGGCAGCTACTACAATCACACACACACACACACACACACACACACTCTCTCTCTCTCTCTCTCTCTCTCTCATACACACACTCAGGACTTTGTAAGGACTATTTTGATTTGTGTAACCTTGAAATATACAGTTTAGGTCTAAAATCAGTAGAAAGTCAACAGCTATTGGAAAACTAAGAGGTCCTATGAATTCCTAGAAAATGTGCTTCTTTCCTCAAATAAACATATTATCGCTTCCAAAGTTCCTTTTCTATCTGTTAAACTGTTTTGGCTATTTAAAAAAAAATAGTTTATTAATTTGTGAATTGCTCGACTTTTTTTTGTCTTTATGAAAGACAACATGCTACAAGAGGACAATTTCTGTCCTGGGATATGACTGGCAGTTAATATCAAGAATATGGATATGAAGAAAAGTGAATCTTTGAAAAAATCCAAAAGGATTTACTTAATAATATTATTTTTTTGAATATTGGTTTTTGAAATAAAATCTGTCTTTTAATTTTTATACTACTAACCTTTTATCCCACATACATATTTATTTCTCTAACAATGTTTGGCTTTGATTCAATTCAGCAAATATTTATTGAGTATTTTGTACCTGTCTAGCTACTGAACACTGTAGGAAAATTGAAAAGACAAATTCCTGACCTTGTGGAGGAATAAGTCGAGTAGTGACAAAGGTTCTATAAAAAAAGGATGAGATTAAAAAAAGCCTTATAACAATTACAGAGTGCTATAGAATTTCAAGGAGCTAGAAAAGATGTATGATTGAAAGGCTGAGGAAGAGAAAGCTTTACTAAGATGTTATTTGGAAAGGGGTTTTGAAGAGTGGCAGTGAATAGTAGATACAGACACAGGAAAAAAGGCATTTCATCCAAACAGCTGTCTTATGTGTATAGTCTTAACATTCAAATACATACCCTCTGCAAAAGCAAATAAAAGGAAAGAGAGAGAGAAGAATTTAATAGTATGGTACTTTACTGCTGCTATTCAGTGGGAGTGTGTCAGGGCATAGATGGTGAAAGTAAATCAACTCTCCATTAATTTGGTCCCTCTTCCATTTCTGAGTGAATCCACTATAAAATTATATTTTGTATACTTATTCTCTGTTTTATGCTAAATATTTTCTTAATGATACAGCTTTATGTACAAATTTTCATCAAAACTGTATATACGGAACCATGTATACTGAGTTTTGTGGATGACTTTCAATGGTAATTTTGAACATAGGCAGTTTTAACTTTATTTGTTGAATCTAACCCACATATAAGATGCAACTCCTATATAAATGCATAAGCAGAGCAAGGGTGGGACTTGCTCCAGAGGCAGCAATAAAGCAGTTTGGGACTACAGTTCATGAAATGTTGATTCCTAATTCAAGAGTGTATCCTAATCTTACAGTGGAGAACCACTGAAAGATTTTGAGAAAGTCTGTGATCAGGTCCGAGCTTACAAAGTAAGGGGAACCTAAAAACACGTGTAGAATGGATTGAAGATAATAATTGTCAGGGATAAAAATATAGACCACACAAAGGTCTGAGTGAGATATAATACAGACTTAAACTTAAGCTCTGATGTGTGAATGGAAAGAACAGAATGGGTGCTGTTAAGAGAAACTGTAGAGGCAGCATCAGTAGGACCTGGAAAATTATTACATGCTGGAAGTGTCAAAAGGTAGTTTCTGCTTTAAATTTAAATGTTTAGGAGAATGAAGATGTTTCTAACAGAAATCGAGGAGAGAGGAAGAATTTCTGGCTTTGGAGAGAAAGTGGGATGTTGAGCATAGCAATGGAAAAAATGCGTTTGAAGCGTGGGGTTCAACATCAGTGACAAAAATTTGGGAGGCATTTACCTGGAGGTGATGGTTGAAACTTTGGGAACAGAAGAATTTGCTATGGACACCTTACAGAAAGATGAGAGGAGTAAAACAGAGAAATTAAGAGAAAAATCTGTGCAATGTCTGAGATGGATTATGTATTCAACAGATATTTTAAAATTAAATATAAGGGATAGGCAAAGGGAAAAGGAGCAAGGGAAGGTGAAATAAAAATAGAAATCTAAATGCTGAGTGGAAAGAGGACAATTCAATATGAGGTTTCATAAGGAAAAGTTTCAAGGAAAGGATGTGTATTGGAGAGAAAGGTCAAGTATTGCAGAGAAAGAAGTCACTATACAGTATTAACAGTCAAAGGTATTGTTGATTAAGTTCATACTATGTTCTAGGCACTTTTTGTACAGTCTATTGGTTATCATTATTAATATCTCTATTTTACAGATCAGAAAACTGCACCTTAGAGAGGTTTGGTAATCTATGCAAACTCACGTAGTTACTGAATGGCAGAGGAGGACTCAAGATTGAGAAGAGGATGGGTTGAAAAATCATTCCTGGTGACAACTGAAACAGCAATTTCCATCAAAGCAGGGAAAGGATGTTAGACAGTAAAAGGTAAAAGAATGAATGAGAAAAAAGACATCGAGGTACACTACACAAGATGATTCAACGAAGGGAAGGAGGAAGACAGGAAAACTGATAAAATAAAATGTTTTTGAGGTTATTGTGCTAGGTATATTTATAAAGAGAAAGAAAAAATAGTGTAGAGAAAGAAATTGAAGACATGAGCAAGAAAAGTGACTAAGGTCCCATGGGATATAGGAGGTCAAAGGATCAATAGCTAAAGAAGACACCTTCTTGGCAGAATGGAGGGTATTTCCTACTTAAGATACAGGATTAAAGGAGGAAAAGAGTAAGTATACAGCAAAGTGTTTAAAACTGCCAGTGGGAGGAATAAAGAGAGTAATATACAAGGCTTATAAGAAGCTATATGCACAAAAAATCTATTAGATTTAGAGCACATAGACAATGGAGAGCTCACCATGTTATTTCATCAGAAATAAATAAAAGTATACCATAGGGTCAGCTACAGGAAGGGAAGTGCTCTATTTAGAAATTCTTCATATACAATCCACAATATAATTTTAACAATATCACTATTCCATTGTAGGATATGTTTGGTTCTAATTATCCAGATTGATTTTTACCATAGATTAAACTCACCATTTCACTTTTTATTTACTGATACAACAACGGGGTAAGGGAAAAAAAAACCCCAAAAAACAAAGAAACCCCAAAAAAACTAAACACAGAAAAGAATAACACTTTGCCATTCACGCAAGCCCACAATGGATTTTCATTACATGAGAGGATCAGAACAGAGGATGATGTTTATGAAGCCATTGTCGGAGTTAAATCCCCTTGTGTACCAGTTAGTTTTGTTACATTGTTCTGTTAAAGACTACTTCATCCTTAACTCTTAATTCAACCCTGGGACCTTACTTGAAAATGTATGTTACTTTTTCTAGTGGAATCTAGAGCGAAAGGTTATGGGTCAACACCAATCTATCACTTGGAAAGACAGTCAGTCATAAGGGGAGACTGTACAAGTATGACACCTCTCACTCTTTTTCCCTGGCCATCCTTTCCCCCATTCAAAGACAAATATTGACCACAGTTTCTTGTGAAACCTTCTGGAAATATTGTTATTATAGAAAAGAATATACTTGTGTTTATTTTCTTTTTATTTAAACAATATTACATATTATGCCCACTAATATGTTCATTGACTTTTCACTAAAAATTTAATCATAGGGAAACGTCCATGTCAGTGTATTATAATGATTTCCATTTACTAAACTGTTGCAAGGTATTCTACCATATGTATATACCATAATGTTTCTACCTAGTGCCCTATTTTGGCCTATTTAGGTTATTTGCAACATTTAGCTCTTAAAAACAATTTAGTGGCAAATAGCATATGAAAAGATGCTCCACATCATATGTCATTAGGGAAATGAAAATTAAAACAATACTACTATAAACCTATTTGAATGATGAAAATCCAAAACACTGATACACTCAAATACTGGCAACGCTATCGAGCAATAAAAATTCCTCATTCATTTCTGGTGGGAATGCAAAATTCTACAGCCAATTTGGAAGACAGTCTGGTAGTTTATTATGAAACCAAACATACTCTTACCATATGATCCAGCAATCACAGTCCTTGGTATTTATCCAAATGAGGTGAAAAACCAAACATACTCTTACCATATGATCCAGCAATCACACACCTTTGTATTTACCCAAATGAGATGAAAACTTATGTCCACACAAAAACCTATACACAGATGTTTATAGCCACTTCATTCATAATTGCCAAAACTTGGAAGCAACCAAGTTGCCTTTCAGTAGGTTGAATGAATAAAGAAACTGTGGTACAACTAGACAATGGAATATCATTCAGTGTCAAAAAGAAATGAGCTAACAAGCCATGAAAATACATGGAGGAACCTAAATGAATGTTACTAAGTGAAAGAAGCCAATCTGAAAAGGCTGCACGTACTATATGATTCCAGCTATATGACACTGTGGAAAAGTCAAAACTATGGAGACAGTAAAAAGATCAGATGTTGCCAGGGTTTGGGGGGAAGGCGGGATGACAGGCAGAGCACAGAGGATTTTTAGGTCAGTGAAACTATGATACTATGGTATCACATATCATTACACATTTGTCAAAATCCATAGTTTGTACAACATTGAGAGTGAACCCTAATGTAAACTATAGACTCTGGGTGATAATGATCTATCAGTGTAGGAATGCAGGGTCATTAATTGTAACAAATATACCAGAGGAGGATGTTTTTTCATGATGAATTGTTCTCTTAATATATTGCTGGGTTTGCTCATATTTTATCTCGAATAATGGTAGTCATGGTCATCAGAGAGTTTGTAATTTTTGTGTGTATGGGAGGTACTAAATTTTGTGGTTGGAAAATCAACATTATGTTGCTTAAAAGCTTCTATTCCTTTCAAATTCTCTGGAGGAGACAAAACAGCATTGTAGCAATGTTCCTTAAATAACTGGTAGAAATTTTCATCGGCACTTGAAACTTTTGGTGGAATAGTGACAGGGATTATATGTTGATTATTTTTTTAATTTTTATAAAATATACTGCCTATTTTTTTCCTTTCTAGAGTTAATTTTGAAAATTTATATTTTTAAAAAACGATATGATTTTATTAATACAGATTTTTATGTTCACTTCTATGATACTTCATAGATAGTTTCTTTAACTTTTATAATTTCTTCAGCATCTGTGATTATTTTCCCATTCTCATTTTGTGCACTGCATTTTCAATGTGTTCTTCTTTACTAGGTCAGTTAATGTATTAGTGACTTTAGTTATTATTTCAACAACCTAATTCTTGAATTTTCACATATGCTATTTTCTTTCTTTTTTCTAAATTCAAACAATAATTTGATTTTGTTTCCCTTTGGTTTCTTTTGTTATTTTCTAACTTCTTGAGTTTGGTGTTGCATTAGTCAGGATAAGCTATGCTGCAGTAACAAACCCTAAAATCCAGGGACCTAACTCAGTAAAGGTTAATTTTTTGTTCGCATAAAATCAAGGAAGGTAAGGTCGCCTTTGTCCATCTTGTATGTGTGCCCTCTAGACCCATACAGTAAGGAGATGCTCACTATAGGTTAACTGCCTTGCATGGACATGATATAGTCCCTTCGGCTCACAGTGCTTAGATAGAACTAGTCATTTGACCCCAGTCTAAATGCAAGAGAGTTGAGAAATACAGTAAAGCATAAGGAGTTGGTGAACACTGTGTCTGGTACACATTGTCCAAAAACTATTTTTTAAATTACTTCGTGTAACTACAGGTGTCTCAAAAGTCTCAGAATAGTTTTAACCTTCAATAATTTTAGAAATATAAATGCTACAAACATAAAAATCATTTAAAAGTTTATGTCAATTACTTATAATTTTGTAAGTTGAGTTTTAGTTACATATAATTCTATAAATTTTGAATATAACATTTAAATATATTTTTAGTTCAGCCCCTCTAAGTAAAGAGGGAAACTACTAGAACCAAACTTAAAAATGTATTATCCAGGATTCATAAAACTAAATATATGTTAACAATAACTAGAATTTCAAATGATGTCTTTTGTAAATTTACAGTATTTATACTTCTGAAATTGTTAAAGATTTAAAATACATTGAGAGTTTTGCGACACTCTGCATATAAATTTAGAAAATTATGATTTTTCCCATGAGCAATGCTTTATTTATATTCAATATATTCTGATAAGTATATATCTTTATTTTGTAAAAGTTCTACAAGTTTAGTTTGATTCCCTCTAGAATTAAGATAAAAAATGTTTTATTTTATTATTCAATTTCTAAGCGGAAGAGTGGTTTATGCTTCATAATTACGGGTTTATTTTATGATAATCAGAGAATTCTGCCTGCATTATTTCTATTTCATGGAATTTATTGAAGTTGTTTGTGACAATAAATGCTCATTTAAAAAATCGTTCCTGAACCTTGTAAAATAAGGTTTATTTTTGGCCTTCTAAAAATAGAGTTATATTTTTATTAATTTGATCTAAACATTAATTCTTCAGATCTTCTACATCTGTATATACTCCTGCTGTTCTTTATATGAATTCTAGAAGTGGGAAGGTTGGATCAAATTTACATTTCTACTAACAGCTGGGGGCCCTATGTTCCTTATAATCTTGTCATCAATGTATAATGTCAAAGGTTTCATTTATTTTTCCATTCTGAAGAATGGCATTTATGGGTTTCTTTTCCATGAGAGAGGGACTTTCCTCCCCTGATTCCCTGACTATAATATACAGTTGATCCTCAAAAAACGTGGTGGTTAGGGGCACAGTTGAAAATCCAAGTTTAACTTTTGACTCCCTCTGAAGTTAACTACTAATCACTTACTGTTGACTGGAAACCTTAACATATATTTTGTATGATATGTGTATTATATACTGTATTCTTACAATAAAGTAGGCTAGATAAAGGAAAATGTTATTAAGGAAAATCATAAGGAAGAGAAAATACATTTACAGTAACTAGCTTATCAATACCATAAGATTATGTTGTCTATTCACAAGATGAATCATCTGTCTGTCAGTGCCTACATCAATATTGTCTTATATGATACAACATACTGTAGATTTTATATGTGTTACTAACACGACATCAAAAATGAAAAAAATAATGTGAATAAGATTCATATTTACTTACAGGTATAATAATTGATGCGTTGATAATGAAGAAGCAGCAATATGATTACTTCATGGTAGCCCAGGTATACACTGGTGGATGAATTTTTATAAATTTTTTTATGGCATATAGTATTACAGTCATATTCAGATTACAGCATTACAAACATCATTACATTAAAAAAAAACACCTGTGATAATAGGCTTTCTCCAATGATGAGAGAAAGAGGCATACTGTACAGCGATATGATTCTTTGAAAGCAAAGTTATAAAACATTAGGAAAACTAACACATTATTAATTTTATGTTACATATCACTCACTTTATGTCTCTGTTAGGATAGGCTACCCACTTCAATACAAGTCTTGCACATATGTTCTACATCATGAATACTTAGGTGACAATAATGATGATGACACAAAAATTTCTCATACAGTTCTTGCTGTACAATTATTAGATTTTTACACAAAGACACACACACATATACAGCAGATAAGTTTATTAATAGTAGGACATGATGATTATTTACTATTTATTAAGTGGAAACAGACCATCATAAGAGCCTTCATTCTTGTCATCTTCATGTTGAGTAGGCTGAGGAGGGGGAGGAAAGGAGAAGACGGTTTTGCTGTTTCAGGGGTGGCAGAGGTGGAGGAGGTCGAAGGGGAGGTGAGAGAGGCAGGCACACTCTCTGTAACTTTGCAGAAATACACTGTAATTTCTGACTTTAATGCTCTTTCAATTCTCTAAAAATGTTTCTATATGGTACTAATTCTTCTATCATTTGCTTTTGTTTTAGTGCCTGTATCATAGAAGGGTTCATGCCATAAAAGAAGTCAAAAGCATCTTGAATAATTGTAACCCTTCTGCCGAACTGCCTAATGTTAGTTTTTTCCTGGCACTGCTTCTTCTCAGTCTTCTTCCTTATCGTCTGGCACTAGTTCAGAAGCATTCACCTCCACCAAGTTGTATTTTGTTAATTCCTCTGGTATGGTGTCTATTAGTTCTTGAATTTCTTCAAGATCCATATCTTAAAACCCTTCACTCCCCACAACCAACCTGTTCTACCATATCTACAATCTCTTTCATAATGTCCTTGATTGGCTCTCCTGCAAATCCTGTGAAGTCATGCACAACATCTGGACACAGTTTCTCCAGCAGCAATTTATTTTTTCGGGTTTGATGGCATTCACAGCCTTTTCTGTAATAATGATGGCATCTTCAATGGTGTAATCCTTCCAGACTTTCATGATGTTCTCTCTGTTGGGGTCCTCTTCCATAGCATGGACAATACTTTCCTTTGAGAAAAGGAAAAGGCTCATTTTGTGTAATGAGCCTTAAAGGTCCTATGACTAGCTGATCTAGGTGCTGAATTAGAGACATATTGTTTGGGGGTAAATAAACCAGTTTGACAGACAAGTTGAATTCATAGGGTTCTGGGTGGCCAGGGGACATTGTCCAACATCAAAAGAACTTTAAAAGGCAGTCCCTTACCGGCAAGGTACTTCCTGACTTCAGGGACAAAGCATTAATGAAACCAGTCCAGGAAAGTTGTTCTCATTGTCCAGGCCTTCTTTTTGTACAACCAGAATATTGACCAGCTGGTATTTACTTTTCCCCTCAAGGCTCAGGGGTTTGCAGCTTTATAGATAAGGGCAGTCCTGATCATAAGCCCTGCTGCATTTGAACAGACCAGTAAAGTTAGCCTATCCCTTTGTGATTTAAATCCTGGTGCTCACTTCTCTTCCTTACTAATAAATGTCTTTTGTGTATTTTTTTTCCAGAGTAGGGCACTTTTGTCTGAATTAAAAACCCATTCAGGCAGATATCCTTTCTTCTCAATGATTATCTTAATGGCAGCTGTAACTCATCTGCTACCTCTTGGTTGGCAGAAGCTGCTTCTCCTGTTATACTGACATTTTTTAAAGCCAATCCTCTTACTAAAATTATCAAACCATCCTTTGCTGGTATTAAATTCTCCACCTTTAGATCCTTCACTTTCTTTTTGCTTTAAGTTTTCATATAATGACTTCACTTTTTCTCGAATCATATTAGAGTCTTTAGGTATACCTTTCTTATAGCAATGGTGCAGTCACATAAAAGCTGCATTTTCAATACAAGATATAAAGGTATTTCAGAAAAAGTGCAAGGTTTTCACACCTGCTGGCATAGCTGCAGCAATGGCTTCACAAATTTCCTTTTCTTCTCTTACAATGGTCCTTATGCTGGATTCATTATCTTGAAATGATGGGCACTCCAGATCTCAATCTACAGTATATACTAATCAATTCAACTTTTTCTTGTAATGTCACGACTTTTCTCTGCTTCTTGGGAGCACTTCCAGCATCAACAGTGGCACTTCATATGGGTCCCATGGTGTTATTCAAGGTTTATGGCATTGTGCTAAACACGATGAAAAATACACGAGAACCAAAAGAGATCACTTTTTTTTTTCGATATGCAGTTTACTGGAGAGGTAAACTGCTCACCTGGAGATGATTAGTGTCACATGACATTTTAAGCAGATACTAGCAACACTTGAGCTCACCGAAATAGCAGCAGGAGGTAGCTACGAAATTATTACAATATGTACTACAGTTAACTTTTTGCAGTTATTTAATACTGTATCTTTACATTTGTTTAGACTTCTATTGACTGCAAATGGCACCATGTCTGGTATGTTAAGTGTTTGTAAGTTTTGATAAATTTTAACCTTTTATAATAGATTTGTGTAGATTTTATGGTAGCAATGGATAAAATAGACAAGTATCTACATATATGTTATGCATTCATGATGTACCTTTTTCTTAATTTTTTCAATATTTCTAGTCTATGTGGTTCCTCTGTTAGTTTTTGCAAATTCTTGCCAATCTCCAAAAAATGTTTCCAATATATTTATTTTTAAAATTTTGCATATAAATGGATGTAGTTCAAACCCCTGCTGTTCAAAGGTCACCCTAACTGCAATTTATGAGAGACCAGATGTGGGAGAGTATAGCTCTTGGTCAAAGATAGACCCTCTGAGACTAGAGACTCTAAGATGATAATGGTTGAATTGTACTTTAACTTAATTTAGCTCTCATTCTTTCCTTTATTGGAATAAAGAAACAGTAATGTGCCTATGTTTTTATACTAATGATAGCAATTTATGTATAAAAGTCATTGTAACCAACAAATATAAATTGATTGCCCTGAAAACTTTTAAATGCTCAAGCTAGCATTCAGAATTTAAAAAAAAATAAATATGAACTCTGAATTCAACATCTTGAATAGTTTAAAGGTCTTTTAGCTTGTAAAGCTGAGAATTTAATTAAACTTAAAAATATCACAAAGATTATAGATGTGTACTTTTTTTTTTCTTTTCTTTCTTTTTTTTTTTTGCGGTACGCGGGCCTCTCACTGTTGTGGCCTCTCCCGTTGCGGAGCACAGGCTCTGGACGCACAGGCTTAGCGGCCATGGCTCACGGGCCCAGCCGCTCTGCAGCATGTGGGATCCTTCCGGACCGGGGCACAAACCCGTGTCCCCTGCATTGACAGGCAGACTCTCAACCACTGCGCCACCAGGGAAGCCCCAGATGTGTACATATTTTTAATCCAATGTGTATATTTTTGGTTCACTTTAATATCTGCAATGTTCATAAATATTCATACATTATGAATTATTACTCCTCAAGTAGTTTGATACATTTTGCTTTACTATATTTAAGCCAGGGATTAAATTAGAGGCAGATCAATGGTTAAATTACTACCTTTCACATTCCGTGGATATTCATTCATTCATTCATTCATTTATTGTGAGAACACTTAAGTTCCACTCTTAGCAAATTTCAGTTATACTATACAGTGTCATCAATTATAGTCACTATGTTATAGCACATTTCCCTTTTACAATGCAACATGAGTTTTATTGCAGTTCTGCTTTTTAATATTAAATTTTGGTTTACATGATGACCATTTGATACAAACATCTTAACATTATTAAGTGGATAACTCAAATCCCAAATCAACATGCATAAAAATGTCTCTCAGGATCCAATTCTCCAAAGATATCCACTGTGTGGGATTGAAATACACTACTTCCAAAATATGACATTTTATCATAAGGATTATTTTGAGCTGAAGCATTTGAGATTCAGTAGATGCAGAAAGAAGTCTTCTTGTAGCTTCCCCTATCTGACTAAAAGCATAAACTTTTGAGAATGAGAAGTGCCATAAAACACTTTCTCAGGGAAGTTCTAAGGCCATGAAGATGATGGAAAGTCAGTATCAAAATGTACCTACACAAATGTTTTTACCTAGCCTTTATCTTCCATTAGTTTTCCCATATATTTACCTTTCCACAATTTGCCATCCCTATAAACTCAAAGTCCTTTTCTTTTGTCTTGTCCCCTCTGTGTGGGTAGAGGAAAAGGTTTTTTCCTCCCTACATCAGCCATCTTCATAATAATTCAGGTTTATTTTTAAGTTGAGTCATATTCAGAAAAAGCTGTTTCATAAGAGTTCCTTGCAAAATATCAATACACACATACAAGATAAATCACAATCACTTGAAATTTTCTATTAACTTTACTTAACCCTGTTATTTATTATTTATATGTTTTCTCTCCATGTTTTCTGTCATAGACAGTTCAAACCAGTTTTTACTAACATATAACTTTTAGAAATTACTTTATTATGAAGGCATTTATAATTTCTTTCTTCATAAGGAAATTTCAGCCTGGTTTTACCTCTAAATTTGCTAAATCTTGATAGCATATTCATTTAGTTTTAGCTCAGGATTTTCCAAGTAAATTAATATTTTTATTTTGTTTTCCTATAGCCTTGCTAGTTCCTTAGTCATATACCTGTTAAAGACTGTTATCTGATATATTTCAGCATTAGTCCAATCAAACAAATGCCAGAAGCAACAGGAGAAAAAATATTCACTTAGAATAATGTTAGCCTTAGTCAAAGAGCCTGATGCTCTTTGGCATCAGAATTAGCTTGTTAAATAAAAACTTGCTTATTTAGTTAATAATTCATTCATTTAACAAGTTATTCATCTATTCATTTTCAACTAATATTAAATGTTCCATTATGATAATTTCTAAACTCAAAGTCACATTCTTCTAACCAATAACTCCCAAACTAAGAATCTTTACATAATAATTGAGAAGAGTTACCTGTTAAAAATATTGTTGGAAAAATAATCATTTGAAAATACAACTCCCTCACTAGGAGTAGGCCTCAGGAGTATTTATTTACCTATGCCCATGTTAGCTTATATTTATTTCTTTATCTCTTATTTACAGGCTTAATTATAGCCAGGAGTTGTGTTTAAGAAAAGAAACACAATTCCTTTTTATATATTTAAATGCTCATGGGCCATGTGGTTCCTAGAGTATCTGCTTACGCACAACTGTGATAACTTTTCATTTCTATCTTTTGGTTGAAATACTTAATAAAGGGCAAAATGAATCACGAAGAACCCCTGATTAAGCAATTCAGAAGCAATTTCACATTAAGCAAAACTCCCAGAGATGATTCCAGAATGTATCCTAAAATCTACAGAAAATTCTTTCCATGGGTTATTTGGATAATGATACCAATCATTTCACAAATTGTACAACAACAGTTAATTCTCTAAACTTCAGCTCATCATCTGGCATAGAGAAGGAAGTAAATAAGTTAGTTTTTCATGTTAGGTAGCACCTACTGTATGGAGAAAACCAAAATGGAAACATCATAATACTAGAATAACATAAAAAAAAGCTTCAGTGACTCTCAAAACAAATCAAAGGTTTGAATGATTTGAAAGTCATCACTTTCATCTTAATGGAGTCTAGCGACAGCACAATAAAATTTAGGAAACTGGTTAAAAATAAATGCATATAATTATGCCTTTTTTTCCCTAGTCATCTTCATTAAATTTTATGGTAAGGATTTATCTATGAAAAGGGGAATGCTGTAAGTGGGTTTAGCACACATGTCTCTCTCTGGACGTGAAATTCCAGACTCTGAATCCAGATTGCCTGGTTTCAAATCCCATTTCTTCCATGCTGGCTCTGTGAGCCAGCAAGTTAAAGATTCTTTTGACTTTTTAATTTGAGAAAGTTAAAAATTGCTCTCAGCCTCAGTTTTCTCATTGTGAATTAGCATAATGAAATAAGTTCATGCAGAGAACATTCTTAGAACTGTGCCAAGTCCACTGATAGTTCTCAATAAATGTTACCTACATTACTGTCATGTACAGAATGTGAGCAAACCTACTAGAAACACAAGGATACTTTTTATAAAGGTGAGATGTGGATTGAGGAGGGCCCCAAAGGAACCTGCATCAAGGAAGCAGGCCTGAGGTAGAAGTTGAATCCAGTGTTCTGCTTACCTGTACTCCGACAGGAAAACTTGGTTTTGTGATCACACAATCGTAAGGTACCACTGCAGCCTTTTTCATCACTACCATCTTCACAGTCTTTTTCCCCATCACAGCGCCACAGATCAGGAATACAATTTCCATCAGGGTGACACTGAAATTCATTCCCATTACAACCAGCAGGAGAACGAATCTCTTAAATTGAAATGAGGGAGAGAGGCAGAGAGAGGAAAACAAGAGAGGAATTATGATTGTACTTGATAATATTTTTTTTCATTTTTTTTTCTTTAGGCATTATAATGATCCTAGAGAGAATCTATTTTTACTTTATTGTTGAATAGCTGCAATACTGTCTAGCATTTTGAAATTTGTTTTAGAAACTTTAATAATTAGAGAAAATAGTTCTTGCCTCCCACAGAATTCCTAAAAGTGATGAATGTTAGGAAAAAAAAGAAAGAGCAGTAAGATAGTATGTGGATATTCTGTTGTGATTTTAATTAGTATCAGTGTGATTATTGAAGGTATTTTCTCTAGAGCACATAAAAGAGATTTCACATTCTACTCCAAATGTTTAGACTTTTGTTGATCTTATGACATCTCTTTAGATAATTTCTTTCACACTGGTAACAGGTAAACAACCAAAAAGAAAATAAGAAGTACATTCTGACTAACAAAATCTTTGAAGAATAATGTCCAAAATGTTGAAAAACAAAACCCTCAGATAATTAAAAAAATTATTAAGTACGTAAGATTTCAAGTTTAGAATCAGAACAGACACAAAAGAATTTTATGAGGCACTATGCAGTCAAAGTCAATTTATCAATTAATAACTCACATAGTGCCCAGATAACATTATCACTCAAAACCTGATCACTAAAAACATAGGCTAAATTTTGTAGGTAAGCATAAACAAGAATAAGAAAAAATACATGTTGGACATATAGATGTTTTTACAGTATAACAGTTGAAAAATATGACAGTAATCGGCAGTACATTAAATTTGTATTAATATCTAATATAATGAGATATAATAACCAGAATCTCCAAATACTGTTGTAAAGTCAATATTTTAGTATACATTTTTCTAGACCAAAGTTTTAATGTAACAAGTTTATTGTGCATCTCAGGTAGCTATAGCCAACAATTAATTTACATTATATCTATAAAAGCAATTATTCTACATCATTATAAAATTGAAACAAGTCCAGGTGAGTTTCTCATTACTTAATGAGCTGATTTGGTAGGAATTGTAAAACTATCAGTAAACAGAAACCTCAGTTAAGTAGAGTTGGGAGACCAGAAGGGGAGATCTCTTACACCATGCAGCTGTAGCAGAGTCCAACAGGAAGAAGAAAGACTCTTCTTTCCTGTCAAGGACTCAGCCTATGAAAATCCATGGACTCGTTGTTTACTAGAGCCCTACCATCTTCCTTTTTTACTCTCTATAAAAGCATTCCTTTTTCCTTGCTGTGAGGGAACTTGCACATAGCTCACCATGGTGCAGACTCCAAATTGCAATTCTGTGCCAATTCCAAATATACCAGTCTTTGCTGGAGAAATATCTGGCTCTCAATTTGTTTTAGGTCAACAATTTGGTGACCCATATGGGGACTAGAGAAGACTCTCGATGGCTCCAGGGCTGGTGAATATACAGGTGCAGTACCCACAGCTGAGTCTATTGTTGCTCACTGCTTTTCCTGCTGACCCTGGAGTTTAAAGGCAAGTCTTTCTCTTAGATCCAAACTCACACCCCCTTTCCATCTGAAGCTCTCCAGGCTTTATTCAGAATCTACTTAAAGCTTTTGTCTTTCTGGTTAAGGCCTTGTTCTGCATGTGAGTACTTGTTTGGCACTTAGGTCTGATTTTGATATCAGACTCTTTCACTGAAACTGGTTAGCTTTGTGTATTCCCTTTGAAACAGGAACTGCTTCACCTGAAGGTGGCTAATCTTTGACCCATTCCTCTGAAAACAGGGGTTCTCTGCAACAGTGCCAGGTTTTTCAGCCTTTGGCCTATTCTTTTGAAAGGACGATTCTCTGGAAACTGGCTGAAAAAGCCTTTGGCCTGGCTCCTTTAAGCTGTTTCCTTTGAGTTGGCTGGGATTGTCTTACAAGCTGTCTGAATCGAACCAGTTGTGCTGTAAGCTGTTTGAAAATTGTTCTTTACTCTAGAGGAAAAATCTCTAGGAAATGATACTCCAGTTATCTAAGTATTTTGAAGGCCTCCTCCATTATAGGGACTCTGGTCAATTTTATGTTTAAAAGCCACAGTCCTTCCTCATGGGCACTGCTAACTAAATGGACCAACCTGACCAAAGGCAATTTGGAATATCAATGGCTTTTATGGGGAATTTCAGAAATCCCCACACTTAATTTCCTTAAAACCAAATTGGGCTACAATAGCTCAAAAATTTCCAGAACTGAGTGGAATGCTTATTTTACTTGGTATTTTGAGGCTTCCCAATATACTCAGGACTCTAAAATTGCCTCTCTGCAAAATAAGATTTTAAGATTAACTGAGGAAAAGGAATGATGAAAGAAAGATAAAGTGGCTCTCAAAGCCTCAGGTTCTTTTTCCTTGGCATTTTTGTCTCAGGCTCCACCTCTGGTGCCATCTCCCTCCTTCCTTTCTATTCTGCCTATGCCTCCACTGTACCCTCAATCCCCCCATACTCATTCTCTGGCCAAACTTCCCTTTTCCTCTGAACCTGTCAGAACATGTTTCTTTAAAATTAAGCCTTCTGAAGGTCCAGAGGCTAAATCTTTAATATCTTATACTCCCTGAACTAAAGCTGAACTGTGAGACATAGTCAAAGATTTTCCCAAAGTAACCAAAGATCCTCATAGTTTTGCTGAGGAATTTAATATAATCACTCAAGCTCACCAACCTGGTTTCTCTAACTTATATCAGCTAGTTCATATGCTCATCAGTGAAGGTCAGACCCAGCATTGAGTGAAAATTGCTAATTGGGAAAATTCTGAAAGATGCCCAGAATTACAACCAGGAGAACAACCTGCTATCTTACTATGTGTCAGGCTCAGAAAATTGCTAGGCAACTTTACTGAGCAATTACTAGGGCTTTTCCAAAGCCTACTGACTGAAACAAAATTCAGGTTTGCACACAAAAAGCTGCAAATCTGTTCATAAAAATTACAGTTGACTTTTGATTGTCTTTAAAGAAAATTCTGGTCTTCCTTCAGATGTTGATTAACTCAAGTAGCTTTTAACTCTTTGTTTATTAATGGGCTGAACTAAGATCCTTCCCTTTTAGTAAAAAGGACCAGTATTAAATGGGAAACTGTGTCCACTTCAGATTTAGTTAATCTGACAAACCACATTTCTTGTACTCTACATGAATCACCTCAAAGGAAGACCATCAAAATTGTTAATCTTCAACTCCAATAAATGAAGGCTCCTAAACAAACCCAAAACCCTCGTAGTTTTTGCTATTATTGCAAAGAACCAGGGCATTAGAAAAGAGATTGTTACAAACTTAAGCACTGTAGAGCCTTCATCCCTCTAACCAGTCTTTCCAATGCCCTCCAATTCTCAGTGGTGGGCTCTGAGGAACTGGAGGGGCTCTTCCCAATCCTCCCTCTTAATCAGCTTGGAGAAACATTTCTCCAAGAGGATGAATCTCTTCCAGTCCTAATTGATACCACACTCTTGTGTGCTCAACCCCACTACCATAAAACAGCCCCTGACTTGGAGTACTAAAACAATTCAAATAGTGGGGATTTCTAATGAACTTCAAGAGGTTCCAATGTCCGAATGTATTCCCTTTTGTTTAGGCCCTTTGAGAGATACACATCCTTTTCTCCTTAGTTCCTCTACACCTATCCATTTATTAGGCTGGAAACTTCTTAAAGAAGTATGCCAGAAATTCTTTCTCTGAAAAGGGAAAAACAAGTCTAGAAACTGACAGTGTCATCAAAGAACTAACCAGGTAAATTAAGTGGCCCTCTAACATCTTTTATTTGTTCTACTTCTGATGGTACTAGAGCAGATTCTGAAAATATGGATCATTTGTCCCTATTGAATCAGCTACCATTTTCCTTATTGGCAAAATCTCCAACTGATGTTTGCAAAATTCACAGTGCATCTCCCATCAAAACTTAAACAGAATCCTCAAAACCTCTTCCCAGAATTAATCAATACCCTAAAGGAAAACCTTAAAGCCCATAATAGAAGAATACAGGCTCAGGTCTTCATTATCCTATGTACTAGCCCCTGTAACACTCCATTTTACCAGTGAGAAAAGCAAAGGGCCAAAGGTGTTGGTTTCTTCAGGAACTCTGAGCAGTAAACAACACTGTTATCCCTCAACACCTTGTTGTTCCTAACTCTCATATGTTACTAACATCCTTTCCCACCAGAAATGAATTCTTCACTGTAACTGAGTTATGCAGTGCATTCTTTCATATTCCAGTTGATGAAGACAGCCAATACCTTTCTGCCTTTACTTGAGAGTAAAAAAACAATTCACCTGGACAGTAATGCCTCAGGGATATACTGAGAGTCGTTCTTATTTTTTGCAAGCCTTGAAGGCTGGTATGAATGATATAAAGTTCTCTCAGGGTTTTACTTTGCTGCAATATGTGGATGATTTGCTTCTTTGCTCTCCTTCTTAAGCCTCTTCACAGGAAGGCAGCGTCCACTTAATAAAGCTTTTGGCCTTAAAAGGACGTAAGGTTGCCAAAGAAAATTTGCAGTTTGCCCAAACCCAGGTTCAATATTTCAGTCATCCAATATCAGAACAAGGGCTACACCTAGATCCAGATACACTTCATGGTGTCCTAAGTTTCCCAAAACCCCAGACTAAGGGCTACTGTGAAGTTTTCTCAGACCAGTTGGTTATTGCTGAAATTGGATTCCAAATTTCTCTTTTAAAGCCAAATTTCTTATGTTTTTCTCAACAATAAAGACCACCTGACCCAGTTTTGTGGGAAGAACTGATTGACATAGCCCTCAAGGCCCTAAAGGAGAATTTGATGAACCCACCTGCCTTTGGGCTTCCTTATTATCAGATTTCCTTTTACTCTTTCATAGATGACAAGAAAAGGGAATAACTTTGGGGTACTCATCCAAAAACTTGGCAACCACCGTCCATATAGCCAGTAGCTGGACCCTGTGGCACATGTATTAGAATCACTGCAGCCACTTCCTTGCCTTAGAATCACTGCAGCCACTGCTCTTTTTGTTAAAGCCACTGAGAAAATTGTGGAATGTCCTTTAATCATTTTTGTACCTCAAGCAGTAGAAGTCAACCTGAATTCTCATTGTACTCAACACTTCTCGGCTAGCTGCCTCATATCCCATGAAGTCCCTTTGTTATCTGTCCTTCACGTAACTCTTTTATATGATAATAACTTTAACCTGGCTACTCTTCTCCCTTCTGTCACCAACAATGTCCTTCATGACTGCTTAATGTTGATAGACAACCTCCTGACTCCTTGTAATGATCTACAGGAAATTCCACTGGGTAGTGTTGACTTCTCATGGTTCACTGATGGTTCTTGTTTAAAAGGTAACAATGACAAACATTGTGGTGGTTATGTTATTATAACTCCTTTTGATGTTGTTAAGGCAGTGTCTTTACTTATGACTACTTTGGCCCAATAGGCTGAATTACACACCCTTACACAGGCTTGTACTTTAGTCAAGGACAAAACTGCCAGTGTTTATACTGATAGAAATATGCTTTCAGAGTAGCTCATGATTTTGGAATGTTGTGGAATGTTGCTTCCTTATTTCCAGTGGAAATAAAATTAACAATAGTCCTTGTGTTCAGGAATTATTGAACACAATACTTTTACCTTCCATTTTAGCTATTATTAAGATTCTGATGCATGCTAAACTTGACTCTCTGGAAACTAAGGGAAATCACCTTGCTTGTATTTCTGCAAGGAATGCTGCCCTTAAAGGGACCAACAGCAGCCAAACCTCTGTCATTGTCCAAAGGGACATCTCCCCAAATGATAATTTAGAAAAACTGGCTACAGAAGCCTAACAATGGGACTCAGAAAAGGAAAAACAAGATTGGAAATTTAACAATTGTTTGTTTGGAAAAAAGAGAAAGCTCTGGTTTGGACCAAATAACTCAGTACTACCAGAGACTCTAAAATCCCCACTCCTCATCATAATACATACACTAAACTATTGGTCTACTGATAAAATGATGAATCAATATTGTTGGGGAAACTTTAACAAAGCTGCAAAAAGCGCCTACCTCACTTGTCCCACTTGTCTGAAGTACAATCCAGGGAAGCCTGTTTGTACTACTTCTGGCTATTTTAAACTGTTTAATGGACAATTCAAAGTCTGGCAGATGGATTTCATACAACTTCCTCCATCTCATGGATATAAATATGTTTCAGTCACAGTCTGTATGTTTTCCCACTGGACTGAAGACTTCCCTCGCAGACAGGCTATTGCCTTTTCTGTGGCTAAAGTCCTTTTGGGAAAGATTATCCCTACTTGGAGGAGCTACTCTCAAACTTTATAGACATCTGGGAATCCATTTTAAGGGCCAGGTGCTGTGGCAAGTCTGTGATGTTTGGCTGGTTTTACAACACTTTCACTATGGTTACAACCCTCAATCCTCAAGTATAGTTGAACACACTAATGGCATTTATTATTACCACCTGGCAAAATTTGTAGAGGTCCTCCAAATACCTTGGCCAAAAGCATTGCCATTGGTCCTTTTAAATGTCAGATCCATCCTTTTGGGAATTCATAAACTTTCACCCTTTGAGATAGTCCCAGGATGCCCAGTGAACTTGACTTCTGCTTTTTTTATCCATAACTTATAAAAGGAGAGATACTGTAGTATTGAAAAGGCCTGCTTGCTTCTATTAAAAATAACCAAGCTTTGGTAGAGCAATCTTTTCACAGTGTGCCCTTGGGAGACAAATACCTTGGAACCTGGAGATTTCGTCTATTGGAAAAGACACTACCAGAAGAATTTTCCTCAACCTTGCTGGAAAGACCATACTAAGTACTGTTAACCAACACTTGTGCCACCAAACTCCAAGGAATAGACTCTTGATTCATGTGACACACCTAAAGAAGGTGCCGAACCCTGACTGGACCTGCACATCATCCAGTAACCTGAAAGGAAATACTTCTCGGAAATTGAGGCAGTCGACATCTGAAGACACAGCTTTCCCAAGTTATCTATACCAGGCCTGTTGGAAGTTTGTCACCAACCTTCGATGCTGACGTAAAGATTCAGATGATCTCCAGGGTCTATGATCTTGATAACGTATGGACTTTAAATAAAAAGTGCCTGAGAGTTCTCCCTCCTGCCCCTCCTTGTTACTTAAATGTGACCTTACTAGGTTTCCAGTCTGAGACACTACTGGAAATGGTCTTTCCTGACACTGAGGGACAAAAAGCCACTGAAACTAGAAAATCTGACTCTTGATCAATGATGCTTTCAGCAAAAGATCTTAATCAAAAGATAAAAATGTAAAAAAAAATTAATAAAAAGAATCCTCAATTAAATAGAGGTGAGAGACCTTAAGGGAAAACTCTCATATCCTGCAATGACAGCAAAGCCCAGCAGGAGAATAATGACACTTCTTCTTTCCAGGAAAAGACTCTGTCAATGAAAATCCTTGGAGTCTTTGTTTACTATAGCCCTCCCAAATTTCTTTTCCTTTCTATAAAAGTGTTCTCCTTCCCTTCCCATGTGGGAACTTGCACACGGCTCACCAGTGTTTCAGACCCTAAATTGAGATTTTTTGCTGATCCTGAATAACCTCACCTTCACTGGAGAAATATCTGTCAGTCAGTTTGCTTCAGGTCAACAGAATCATGTGGTTATGAGTTAAGATTAGACTAAATTAAGGTCAAAGCTAATAATAACACTTCTATCACCAAGGCAGCTACTTAATCTTTTGAGACCTCTGTTTGTTCACATGGAAAGTAGAGAGCCTGCAGGGTCGTTGGGAGGAATAAATTGGATATGTGTAAATGATTATTTTCACTAACATTTTTGTTGTTATTTTCTATGATATAAATAGTTCATTTCCTGATTTGTTTATTTAAAGAATTTCAACAAATATAATATGTCAGTTGATACAATATTTTAAAGATGCACAGAATAGACTTGCTTCTACCTCCCAAGTATTCTTAAAGTAGTAATGCTGAAATAACACCTAACTAAAAAAAGAGATAAAAAGGATCCCCACTGAAGTAAGAGTAAAAATGTTCTGTTGGTAGAAAATAGGAGTTCCATTCCATGAAAACTTAATTTCCAAAAGTAGCTACTCCTAAGAACACATAGTAATTACACTCAATTTAAAGAGAAGGGGCTGGGTTTAGGCTGGCATTGAAGTCCCATCCAAAAACAGACTTTTCCTACTTTCCTAATCATCCAAATTATTCCGACTTTGGATATATAGAGTCTTCATGATTTAACTAAATACTTGGGTGCATAGACACAATCAATAAAGATGGTAGAGTGTCTTCACATTTGGATGATATATATGAAATGTGATATAGCCACTTCCTACCATATTTAATTGAGTATATGCAGAGTGCCCTATTTAGCAGTACAACTTAATTACTACAGTGGTAAAGAATGTTGAGACTGGTTTCACAAACAATATACTGTGAAGCCTTTAAACTTGGGATCTTTTTAAAGGTAACTTGAAAATCCTATGTGATTTCAGTATTCAAGAAGAAAAAGGAAGACAAATCAAATGGAGTTCCAAGGCATTTTCAGCTCTCTAAGTAATTCTATGATGAAGAAGGCAACTTCCATACAGCAGTGAATGGCCTTTAGTTCTTTTTCCTAGTACTTAACTTTCCATGAAAACAAAACTAAACAAACTTTGGCTCAGTTGAATTTTATAACCTGCTGTATGAGCTCAACCAATAACATACAAAAGTTGTATTTCAGGTTATTCTCACCCAGTGATTCCAAATACTTAATAAAGAATTAAAAAAATCCATTGATTTTTTCTATATTCTTTAAAATAAGAGTTGAAGGCTGGCAGCTCCCATATTGAATCTGTCCCTCAGTATGTTTAATTTAGTAAACATACTATAGACATTTTAAAAATCTAAAGCTTTCTTATAAAAATCTCGCTTTTCCAGTTCCTTGAAAAGTAAGATTCTTGGGTTAGCATCCTCATAAGGTAACAACTACTACGTGCTTTGTATGGAGCTGGACTGAATTTTATTAATGATTCCCTGTTATAACAGAGAGACATAGATATTCCTTTATATTTTATTTTTTCCCTAACAGATTTTTTTCCTTGGTGGAGGTGGTCAGTGGGCCAACTGCTAACTCCCTTTTCTTTTGCTTTTGATCTACTTCTGAGAAACTGTAGGAAAAATTTTATTTCACTCTTACTTTAATATTAATACTAACTTTACTGTCTTTACAAATTAGTTTTTCATCTTTATGAGTTATTTTAATGGATATTTGTGAATAATCCTGAAACTCATCATGTTTCTCTCTTTGCAATAGCTTTTAAGAATTTAGAGCCAAATTTATGGATCATTTTTCATGATATGAACTTGTTTATACCAATCTCACCCTCATATTTATTTACATTACTCATCCTTACTTTGCCTTTGTTTGGTTCCTTCCTCTTTATAAACTTTAATCTTTCCAGGTTATAACTTAGATTACTTCTGGAAATGACCAGAGGACTAAGTAAATAACTAAACAAAATAGTAATATGTAAGGAAAACTTGAGAAGAAGTAACACATTTTACATTTAAAATGACCTAATTTGGAAATATTTTAGTAGCCTAAATAAAATTAAACAGTATATGCCAAATTCTATTCCATACATTCATTCCTCTCCTCATCTTTTATTTCTCCAAGGACAATGTTGCCTCAAAAACGTCAGTAGTAATGGGAGGAATTCCATGTTTCACTAATTATTGTGAGTGCAATGCTTTGCCTCTTCTAAACATACTTTGGACTTGGTTTCAAAGATCTAGTTCTTTTGAGTTATATTCCTCAACATTTAACTCAGTGATTTAATGGGAAATTCTTAAGAAGATTATGTAAACTTAGAAATCTGGAAAGAAAAACCCGATTCAAAAAGAGACTTGCAAAATATAAATTGTTGCTTTGGGAGAAGGGAATGCTTCTCCTGATCCAGCAATATGGCAACTTTACATATAGACTTGTAGTCTTTTAGCTCAATATTATTTACAGAAGAAAATAAGTTGTGGTCACACAGATCAAAGCAGAATCTATGAAGGCAGAGAGCATGCTGCTACTGTTTGAGATTTTTTAAATTCTATTTGCATTTTCTTCGCTTTGCTTGGTATTGTTTTGTTTATCTATTTGTCCTTCATATGTGAATACACTCATTTGTTTTCTTATTCTAAATAAACATTTATCTTATAAATTTAAATACAAATGTGGTGTTTCCCTGAGGCTTTTTTTTTCTTCGTTTTTTTCCTTAAACTACACATGTCCAAACCTTTGTGGACTATCTATTAAGTAGTACCATAAACAACCAGATTACAGCAACTTTAAAATGAGGATATAGTCTGGAGAAGGAAATACAATATACCATCATAAATATTCAAATCTAAATGGTGAAACAATTCTCCTCTAGATTGCCTTCCTGTGTACATTTTATCTGTTAATGTCCATAATTTTCTTTGACTCATTTTACTTAAAAAATATGTATATATTTATCTAGGATTGGGTCTCTTATTCTGGTGTTTGTAGATTCAAGAGATTCACGGGTAAGCCTTAGGAATTCATAAAATCTCAGAAACTATACACGATGCTTCATGCTAACATGCCTTTTTTTCCCTTGTGGAAGGGATTCTGAGCTTTCCTTGACTCCTACAGCAGACTCTAAGAGGAACGTGGAGACCAGTTTCACACTTCCCTTTCTTTATCACCCATTCCATATACCTTGCATATAACTGGTAGTTTATATGGTATTCAATTTTGCTTATACTTCAAGTTATCTAAGAGTTGATTAAAACCCAGTGAAAAGAAGTATCACCTATCTGCTCCTTTTGATTTTAATTAAATGTAAATAAATAGAACTGCTTATTGAGAGCATCCCACTTCACAGAAACAGAAACTTTGTCTGTGGTTATACATATGATAAGCAGCAGGGATGATATTTGAGCCCACACAATTAAATTTTAGAGCCTGCTTTCTTTACCACTCTCCCATTAATAAATAATTATATAAGAACATAAACTAGATTCATCCAGAAAGCAGTAAATGCAATGAAGAAAATGGGTCAGAGTAGTGCTATATAGGAAAAAAACATACATCACTTCTGATTCACAATTCATTGGCTAATGCTAGTTGCATGGGGTGGGGCCCCATCATGTTGGTCACACTCAACCACAAAGTTTCCAGGAAGTACCATCTTATCATGTGCCCAGAAAAAGGAAAAAATAGAACTATATTGTGAACATCTTTGATGACTATCATAAGGAGTGAGTTGGGTATAGAGAATATCTTGACAGCATGATCAGAGACGCCTCTCTGAGAAGGTGATATTTGAGATGAGACCAAAATGAAGGGAAAGAGCCAGCCAAGCAGGTTAGGGTAAAGAGCATAGTAGGCAAAGGGAATAACAAATGCAAGGATTCTAAAGCAGGAAACAGACTTGTTTTTATAGACAGAGAACAAAGTGAATGGGGGTGGGTTAGAAATGAGATCTGAGAGGTAGGCAGGGGCTGGATCTTGTGGGCTTTATCAACATCTATGGTAAGATAAGTTCAACAAGTATCTTTCTGTTAGAGATTTTGAAACAGAGGAGTGATGATGATATAATTTAATCTACATTATTAAAATTCTCACTGGCTGCTGTATAAAAAAAAGTGGAAATAGGGAGACCAAATAAATGGCTTTTGCTGGCATCTAGGTGAAAAATGAAAGGTAGGGTCTGCCTTTGAAAAGATCATAAAATAGTCTGCACATAGGGAACTAGGCAATGTATGCAGTTACAAAGCAATATCCTAAGTGCTTTGTTAGGAATGAACACGGTGAGAACATGCAGAGGGGAAATCTAACCTGGACTTGGGGATTTCAGAGGAGAAATTCTCATGACAGAGGATAAGAAGAGAGTTCCAAGCCATGACTAAGAGTCAGGCAGAGGGGAAAGTAGAATGGGACAAAAGATATTCTGAACAAAGTCAGCAGCATTTGTAAAATTCTGTGTTGTGAGTGATGGATGGGAAGAGTGGAAAAAGAGAAAACTAGAGAGGAGACCAAAGCCTAGAGCTTGAATGGCCTTGTATGCTATGCTAAATGGTTTGGATTTCACCCTACAGGAAACTGGGGGTCACAGAAAGACCTGCTGCTAGATTCGGTTATGCTCAGATATGTAGTTTGTATCTATCTCTTTGGGAGCATTTAGACAATAAGTAGAAAGAGAAAAATCTCTAAGATTCCACAGACTTACAAGGAGTTACATATATGTATCTAGTTTATTTGCTTGAACACCCAAAGTTTATACTGAAGTCAAGTAGACTATTAAACACACACCACACACACACATACACACACACACATTTTCATATTCCTTCCCTTGCCAATTCTCATCCTACCTCCTACAATAAATTAAAAATACTCCAAATGTATTCCTCAATGTCTGTTAACTTTGAGTAAATGTTGATTTTTAGAAATGCTATCCCCTTCTGCCAGAAAACACAGTAAAAAGTGGTGGAATTTTATTTTCTCTTAACCGTCTTGCCAAATGAAATCAGCTTCTGGTAACAGTTGTTGATTTTGCCCTAGATGGAACACTGAAACACTCTAAGGAACCTGTGATGACCATTCTAACCTGAGTTTCAGGCTTGTGGGGTTCCCCAGAGCCCCAGATACTTAAGCTTCAGGGCTTGGCACACAATCTATCTTTGTAATATGGCTTGTCCCAGTGGAATATTAAAATGATGACTATGTTTATATGTATACGCTCATGCTGTTTTACTGTTATGTTTTCACATTGCTGATGCTGGTTATATTTTTAACTAATGCAATTTTATTGTATTTTTGCCCTGAAGCTATTTAAACTAAGCATACAATTTAGGGGAATCTAATAAATAAATAAACACAGAACCCTGGAGGAAATGTGGCAACCGATGGTGGAATTTATCCCAATATTTAAATGAATTCATTTTGACTAAATATTTGCAGTTAGTAGACTAGTAACTGTGCAGAGACAGAAAGGAAATTTTTTCTCCTAAAGTTAAAAAAAATAGAAAATCAGGGTTGCAAAAATTATATTTATACTATGTTTTTCTTATTCAGATTTATAAGAAATGTTAAAGTATTCCTGAGAAAATAGCTAATAATAGTGTAGTAAATTTAATGAATTATTTAAATTGTGAGACCAGTCTTGGGGGGAAAAAACCTTCTTTTTATTGTTTTAATGGAGTTTATACTTTAATTTGTCATTTGTTGTAAAAAGCTTTGAAAAGTAAAAAATCACTATGTATTGCATGTGCACAAAGCTTCCTGCATTTCTCATAATCATCATGTGTCAGTTCCTGATTGGTTCCTAGCTTTTCAAAGACTCACTATTTACTAACAGTTCCTATACATGTTGGCTGCAGAGTCCCAGGTATTCTTCACCTGTCCTGAAACTACTGAGAATCAGATTGGCAGCCTATCAGTTGTTTCATTTCATTTACCAACAGGGTGTGGACATATGCTTGGCCTGTTTCTGTCTGAGGGAACCCTTAACAACTCCTTAAAGTGGTTAGGCTGTCCTTGATTTCTAGAAATCCTTAGGAGGGATGCTTGTTTAAACCTACCTACCAGCTCTTGAGCTACCTGGCTAGAACTGGGGTTGGGGCTGGTGGGGGTACCTGTCCTGCTCTTCTCCAGGTAATGTGGGATGAATTCCCCAGGGACAACTGTGTGACTGATGGCTCTACAATCTCTGATGTGAACTAATAATGAAGTCAAACCTGGGGCCTCTCTTTTAAATCAACTTGTCCTCATCCCATTGGACCTTGATGACAGCCTGCATGTCATCTAGTTTATAGATGGTTATTAATATCACCACCCTTCCCACCTTCCCATCCCAACACACTGCCTGCCAGGGCATGGTTTTTGTGTTTTACTTTTTATTCCAACAAACTCTTTTTACACCCATGTGTAATCCTTGCTGGAGATTATCCTGATAAGAAGTTGAATGGGACTATCAAAACCATTGATTAATACTTGGATATAATGAAAAATTTAATAATAAATAAAGAGACCATATTTCAAATCTCTGAGATTTATTGTCAGGGTCAATTAGAAAAGTTGAATAGAGGGAAATGGAAAAAAAATGTGTGGGCACTCCCTCTTGCAAAAGCACCAGAATCACAACTAACTGCTGAACAGTCATCAACAGGAGGACACTGGAACTCACCAAAAAAGATGCCCCACATCCAAGGACAGGGAGAAAGCACAATGAGATGGTAAGAGGGACGCAATCACAATGAAATCAAATCCCATGGCTGTTGGGTGGGTGACTCACAAACTGGAGAACACTTATATGACAGAGGTCCACCCAGTGGAGTGACGTTTCTGAGCCCCATGTCAGGTTTTCCAACCTGGGGGACTGGCAACTGCAGGAGGAATTTCTAGAGAATCAGACTTTGAAGCCTGGCGGTATCTGATTGGGGGATTTTGACAGGACTAGGGAAGAGGAGACTCCACTCTTGGAGGGCACACACAAAGTAGTGTGTGCATCAGGACCCAGAGGAGGTAGCAGTGACCCCATGGGAGGCTGAATCAGACCTACCTGCAAGTGTTAAAGGGGCTCCTATAGTGGCCAGGGGTGGCTGTGGCTCACTGCGGGGACAAGTAACTGGCAGCAGAAGTTCTGGGAAGTACTCCTTGGCGTGAGTGCTCCCAGAGTCCCTCATTAGCCCCACTAAAGAGCCACGTAGGCTCCAGTGCTGTGTCACCTCAGGCCAAACAACCAGCAGAGAGGGAATGCAGCCCCACCATCAGCAGACAAGCAGATTAAAGTTTTACTGAGCTCTGCCCACCAGAGCAACACCCAGCTCTAACCAGCACCAGTCCCTCCCATCACGAAGCTTGCACAAGCCTCTCAGAAAGTCTCATCCACCAGAGGGCAGACAGTAGAAGCAAAAAGAACTACAAATCTGCAGCCTGTGGAACGAAAACCATATTCACAGATAGACAAAATGAAAAGGCAGAGGACTATGTATCAGAGGAAGGAACAAGATAAAACCCCAGAAAAAAAACGGAATGAAGTGGAGATAGGCAACTTTCCAGAAAAAGAATTCAGAATAATGATAGTGAAGATGATCCAGGACCTTGGAAAAAGAATGGAGGCAAAGATCAAGAAGATGCAAGAAATGTTTAACAAAGACCTAGAAGAATTAAAGAACAATCACCTGGAAGAATTAAAGAACAAACAAACAGAAATGAACAATACAATAACTGAAATGAAAACTACACTAAAAATAATCAACAGCAGAATAACAGAGGCAGAAGAACGGATAAGTGACCTGGAAGACAGAATGGTGGAATTCACTGCCATAGAACAGAATAAAGAAAAAAGAATGAAAAGAAATGAAGACAGTCTAAGAGACCTCTGGGGCAACATTAAACGCAACAACATTCATATAATAGGGGTCCCAGAAGGAGAAGAGAGAGAGAAAGGATCTGAGAAAATATTTGAAGAGATTACAGTCAAAAGCTTCCCTAACATGGGAAAGGAAATAGCCAAGTCCATGAAGCACAGAGAGTCCCAGGCAGTATAAACCCAAGGAGAAACACACTGAGATACAGTAATCAAATTGACCAAAATTACAGACAAAGAAAAATTACTGAAAGCAGCAAGGGAAAAATGACAAATAACATACAAGGGAACTCCCATAAGGTTAACAGCTGATTTCTCAGCAGAAACTCTACAAGCCAGAAGGGAGTGGTACAATATATTTAAAGTGATGAAAGGGAAAAACCTACAACCAACATTACTCTAGCTGGCAAGGATCTCATTCAGATTCGATGGAGAAATCAAAAGCTTTACAGACAAGGAAAAGCTAAGAGAATTCAGCACCACCAAACCAGCTCTACAACAAATGTTAAAGGTACTTCTCTAAATGGGAAACACAAGAGAAGAAAAGGACCTACAAAAACAAACACAAAACAATTAAGGAAATGGTCATAGGAGCATACACATCAATAATTACCTTAAATGTGAATGGATTAAATTCTCCAACCAAAAGACACAGGCTCAATGAATGGATACAAAAACAAGACCCTTATATATGCTGTCTACAAGAGACCCACTTCAGACTTAGGGACACATACAGACTGAAAGTGAGGGGATGGAAAAAGATATTCCATGCAAATGGAAATCAAAAGAAAGCTGGAGTAGCAATACCCATATCATATAAAATAGACTTTAAAATAAAGAATATTATAAGAGACAAGGAAGGACACTACATAATGATCAAGTGGTCAATCCAAAAAGATATAACAATTATAAATATATATGTACCCAACTTGGGAGCACCTCAATACATAAGGCAAATGTTAACAGCTATAAAAGATGAAATCAACAGTAACACAATAATAGTGAGGGACATTAACGCCTCACTTACACCAATGGACAGATCATCCCGACAGAAAATTAATAAGGAAACACAAGCTTTAAATGACACAATAGACCAGAGAGATTTAATTGATATTTACAGGAAATTCCATCTGAAAACAGCAGATTACACTTCCTTCTCAAGTGCACATGAAACATTCTCCAGCATAGATCACATCTTGGGTCACAAATCAAATCTGGGTAAATTTAAGAAAATTAAAATCATATCAAGTATCTTTCCTGACCACAATGCTATGACATTAGAAATCAATTATAGGGAAAAGAAACCCATAAAAAACAGAAACACAAGGAGGACAAACTATATGTTACTAAATAACCAAGAAATCAATGAAGAAATCACAGAGGAAATGAAAAATTACCTAGAGACATATGACAATGAAAACATGATGTTCCAAAACCTATGGGATGCAGCAAAAGCAGTTTTAAGAGGGAATTTTATAGCAATACAATCCTACCTCAAGAAACAAGAAAAAATTCAAATAAACAATCTAACCTTACACCTAAAGGAACTAGAGAAAGAAGAACAAACAAAATCCAAGGTTAGTAGAAGGAAAGAAATCATAAATATGAGAGTAAAAATAAATGAAACAGAAAGAAAGAAAACAATAGCAAAGATCAATAAAACTAAAGCTGGTTCTTTAAGATAAACAAAATTGATAAACCTATAGTGAGGCTCAACAAGAAAAAGAGGAAGAGGACTCATATCAATAAAACTAGAAATGAAAAAGGAGAAGTTAGAACAGACACTGCAGAAATACAAAGCATCCTAAGAGGCTACTACAAGCAACCCTATGCCAATAAAATGGACAACTTGGAAGAGATGGACAAATTCGTAGAAAGGTATATCCTTCCAAGACTGAACCAAGAAGAAATAGGAAATACGAACAGACAAATCACAAGTAATAAAATTAAAACTGTGATTAAAAATCTTCCAACAAACAAAAGCCCAGGACCAGATGGCTTCACAGGTGAATTCTATCAAATATTTAGAGAAGAGTTAACACATCCTCCTCAAACTCTTCCAAAATATTTCAGAGGAGGGAACACTCCCAAACTCATTCTACAAGGCCACCATCACCCTGATACCAAAATCACACAGAGATACTACAAAAATCGAAAACTAGAGACCAATATCACAGATGAACATAGATGCAAAAATCCTCAACAAAATACTAGTAAACAGAAACCAACAACACGTTAAAAGGATCATGTACCATGATCAAGTGGGATTTATCCCAGGGATGAAAGGATTCTTCAATATATGCAAATCAACCAATGGGATACACCATATTCACAAACTGAAGAACAAAAACCATATGGTTATTTCAATAGATGCAGAAAAAGTTTTTGATAAAATTCAACACCAATTTATGATAAAAACTCTCCAGAAAGTGGGCATAGAAAGAACCTACCCTCAACATAATAAAGCATATATACAACAGACCCAAGGTAAACATCATTCTCAATGGTGAAAAACTGAAAACATTTCCTCTAAGATCAGGAAAGAGACAAGGATGTCCACTATTGCCACTATTATTCAACATAGTTTTGGAAGTCCTAGCCATGGCAATAAGAGAAGAAAAAGAAATAAAAGGAATCCAATTGGAAAAGAAGAAGTAAAACTGTCACTGTTTGCAGATGACATGATACTATACATAGAGAATCCTAAAGATGCCACCAGAAAACTACTAGAGCTAATCAATGAATTTGGTAAAGTTTCAGGATACAAAATTAATGCACAGAAATCTCTTGCATTCCTATACACTAACAAGGAAAGATCAGAAAGAGAAATTAAGGAAACAATCCCATTCACCATTGCAACAAAAAGAGTAAAATACCTAGGAATAAACCTACCTAAGGAGGTAAAAGACCTGTACTCAGAAAACTATAAGACACTGATGAAAGAAATCAGAGAGGACACTAACAGATGGAGAGAGATACCATTTTCTTGGATTGGAAGAACCAATATTGTGAAAATGACAGAACTACCCAAAGCAATGTACAGATTCAGTGCCATCCCTATTAAATTACCAATGGTATTTTTTACAGAATTGGGACCAAAAAATCTTAAAATTTGTATGGAGACACAAAAGACCCCAGATAGCCAAAGCAATCTTGAGGGAAAAAAAAACAGAGCTGGAGGAATCAGACTCCCTGACTTCAGACTATACTACAAAGGTACAGTAATCAAGACAGTATGGTTCTGGCACAAAAACAGAAATATGAATCAATGGAACAGGATAGAAAGCCCGGAGATAAACCCACACACCCGTGGTCAACTAATCTATGACAAAGGTGGCAAGGATATACAATGGAGAAAAGACAGTTCCTTCAATAAGTGGTGCTGGGAAAACTGGACAGCTACATGTAAAAGAATGAAATTAGAACACTGCTTAACACCATGCACAAAAAGAAGCTCAAAATGGATTCAAGACCTAAATGTAAGACCGGACACTATAAAACTCTTAGAGGAAAAGACAGGAAAAACACTCTTTGACATAAATCACAGCAAGATCTTTTTTTTGCCTCACCTCCTAGAGTAATGGAAATTAAAACAAAAATAAACAAATGGGACCTAATGAAACTTCAAAGCTTTTGCACAGTAAATGAAACCATAACCAAGACGAAAAGACAACCCTCAGAATGGGAGAAAATACTTGCAAACAAAGCAACTGACAAAGGGTTAATCTCCAAAATTTACAAGCTGCTCATGCAGCTCAATATCAAAAAAACAAACAACCCAATCTAAAAATGGGCAGAAGACCTAAACAGACATTTCTCCAAAGAAGATATACAGATTGCCAACCAACACATGAAAGGATGCTCAACATCACTAATTATTGGAGAAATGCAAATCAAAACTACAATGAGGTATCACCTCACACCAGTTAGAATGGGCATCAGCAGAAAATCTACAAACAACAAATGCTGGAGAGAAGGGAACCCTCTTGCACAGCTGGTGGGAATATAAATTGATTCAGACACTATGGTGAACAGTATGGAGGGTCCGTAAAAAACTAAAAATAGAATTACGATGTGGCCAGCAATCTCACTACTGGGCATATACCCAGAGAAAACCATAATTCAAAAAGACACATGCACCCCAATGTTCATTGCAGCACTATTTACAATAGCCAGGTCATGGAAGCAACCTAAATGCCCATTGACAGATGAATGGATAAAGAAGAAGTGGTACATATATACAATACATATATATGGCTGAATATTACTCAGCCATAAAAAGGAATGAAATTGGGTCATGTGTAGAGACATGGATGGAACTAGAGACTGTCATACAGAGTGAAGTAAGTCAGAAAGAGAAAAACAAAGATAATATATTAACACATATATGTGGAATCTAGAAAAATGGTAGATTTTTTATAAGTGAACCGGTTTGCAAGGCAGAAATAGAGACACAGATGTAGAGAACAAACATATGGACACCAAGGTGGGAAAGTGGGGTGGTGGTGGTGGTGGTGGGATGAATTGGGAGATTGGGATTGACATGTATACACTGATGTGTATAAAATAGATAAGTAATAAGAAACTGCTGTATAAAAAATTTTTTAAATAAAATAAAAAATAAAATTCTGTTGCCAATGTTGAATTTTCATGACAGAAAAAAAATGTGTGGATATCTAGGCACAAATTCAATTATTATAACACTAAAATGTTTCTAGTGTTAAAAACACATAGACATATAGCGACATAAGAATATTGAAAAATATACTGAAACAGTTTAGGGTTTTAAATATCCCCTAGTATGTTCAAGTATTAAAGTGATATCTACATAAAACAAATAAAGCATTATTTTTAGCTCATTACAATTTTATGTTTTGGTATCTGGAACTCCACCATGAATATATTATTTAAAATTTAATGTATCACAGGAATGATGAACTTCTACATTATCAAAATAGAAGTAAATAGAGTGTATTAATCTGTTAAATTGGCTATATAATTGAGAAACCTATTTTTCCATTCACTCTTCAAATTAACCATTCACCTTAACAGACATGTTAGATATTAAATATTAAGTAAAACAGATTATAGTGTGGATATTTTATATTTGGAATTTACTTCTTGGCTTAAAAATGACTAGCTCACAGTAGACCTCAAATATTTATTGGAAAAAATGTGACATTATTTAACTTGATTTTTAAAAATAATATAGAACATTATTATGTAGAAAGAATATGTATAAGCATATACACATGTGCTATATGTTTGAGGCAGAGCCAGAATGTAACATTTTAAAATTATTATCTCTTTATTTTGCCCTTTTCTTCTCCCTATTATTTTTTGCCTTGTCTCATGATAAGTTTGATATTTCCTGAATCATGGTCATAAAAGGTTATTCAGAATTATATCTCCTTTAGAATGTGTTTCTACTTGTATTTTAAAGGAAGAGTCAGCAAGCTATGACCTGCAGACCAATTCGGGTCCACTACCTGAATTTTAAGTAAAGTTTTATTGGAACACAGTCATAATCGTTTGTAAACATATAGTATATGGCTTCTTTGGTGCTAAAACAGTGGAGTTGGGTAGTTGAAACAGGCAAAATCTAAAATATTTACTATCTGACCATTTACAGAAAAGATCTGCTGACCTGTGTTCTAAAATGTTCTGAATTCTGCTTATGATTTATAGAACACCCCATCAAATGTATACATATCAACATAACAGCATGCTGTGCTGAAAGATCCTGATACCAGTGAGTATTCCATACCAGGAAGGTCATGGTAGTTTAAGTAGATAACTTTACATAACAAAGTCATTTGTGGAAAAGTTTGGGATGCAGACAATGACACCTAATATTTCTTAGGAATCCTGTGTGTACGCAAATACCAACCCAGGACTGAAATAAATTCCCTAACAAAAAGTGAATGAATCTGGTCATTTCATTGCAGGAATATAACACTTAAGTGCAAACCGAATTGATGCTTCACATAAATAAGGGAACAAAGGCTGACAGTTCAAACAGACTCTGAAAGAAGCTAATTACCAAATATTTTTATGGGATAAAGCAAAGTTTATCCTATTGCTTATTTCTTTACTCTCACAAATGCATGGGCACTACTCAATTATTGAGAGGTGAACTAATTATTTTGTACATTATACATACCCTTTGTCTCTTTTCTGTTTGTTTGTATACTTGTGTGTTTTTTTTTCAGCTGAATGCCTCAAGTTCTACCATTTCACTAATCATTAACCACAATTTAAGAACAAGGAAGCAGAATTTAAAGACTATGGAAATGAATTCACTCTTGCCCTTATTGTTCAGTTCTGTTAAAAGAGTAGGAAATTCTTCATTAAAATTAGGTCTTTTGTTACCTATTGACTTTATTAATTATATCTTTTAGAAAACAAGAGATGTTACTTTGTTTAGTGTCTAGGTGCATAATTATTGTCTTAATACAAAAGCTAAATTCATCTAGGAATAAATATAGACCCATTACTAATTTTCTAAAGTGTAAAGATGAAGATAATTGACTTTTTTCTTCCTATTTTTATGACTCACTCTCTAAGATTTCATTTAAAAATTATATTTATCTGATTCCTTTTAGTTTTATTGATAATCATTTTGCTAGGAACATTATAGATTCTCAAAACAGCCTTTGCTATTAATTGATTCAAAAGCCTTGAATTTTCTTTGCTCTTGATGTAAAATATGTTTGCAGTATTAAGGTTGATATGACCTTTAAAGAGCTATTTTGTCCTAGAAAACAAAAAGAGATTTTCTATGGATAAAATCCATTAATAATTAACATTGTTTTGATATCTGAGTGTTAACAGTCCCTAAACAAAATAAATTGACCTGTGAGAGAATATAGTTAAGCCAGACAATTTGTATCTCATTGAAAACAGATGTTGTACCTCTCTAAAACTGGATGAAATTTAAATTTTCTTTTAATTGTATTTTATCAGGAAAAATCCATATTTTCATTAAAAGAGAGTAGTTAAAAAACATTAGGATGGAAGATTATGTGAATTTGCTGATTCCATAACATGATTTGATAATTTTCCCAAACTGAAAGCCAATACCTGTACTTAATTCTCAATAAAGTTCAGTGCCTAGGAAATAATAGCAATTTGTGTGTTCTAGTAAAAGTGAATTGAAAGTATCTTTAGAATATTTTCATGAAAGAGAAACAAGGCAAGTGACTGAGTCTTATTGTGTATAGGATCTACTGATATCTTATTTCCTATGTGTTTAGGATTAAACTGTGGTGCTAAAAACATGATGGTTCAGCTGAGATAGGATATGATGTAGGTGGGAAGTCAAAAGATATTGGTTTCCATTTCCATTCTCTCTATGCTTAAATGTGTAACCTAAGTCTTCAGCTAAATATCAGGTTTGATACCTGCAGCGCCCTGACTGGATTCAATCTCCCAGGTAGGATTTTGTTGCTTTCTGGTAGGCAGAACTGCCAGACCTTTTTGGATTTTCCACTAAGAACTTGGCATAATCATTTGAATTCAAAATATCACCTAAAAATGTCTTTATGGATCAAAGGGCCCAGTCTCAACATCTCTAACACAGAACATTATCAGCTCCTTCCAGGAAGCAGCATCACGTTTTTGTTATTGTTACATACACATAAGGATAATTTTATCTAGCTTAGCCCTTTCCCTCATTTGCACACTGAAACGACTGAACTAAATGATCTTTCCATTTGCTTCCAGCTTCCTAAATTTTTTGAGTCTATGAGGTAAAACTTTTGAGTCTATGAGGCAGAGAAACATGTTCTTTGGGTGAATGGAGAAATTGTGTGGGAATGTCCACAGCTATTCCAATGACAAAGTTCCAGAATCCACTTTATCAAGGAGAATTGTGTGTGGGGCTGGGGTGGGGGGAGGAAAATAAAAACAAATAAAGAGACAGATGGACTTCTTGTGATGATTTAATGTAATGGCCTGCGTCCCTTCTAGTGCCCTTTGGCAAATTTCATTACAATGACCCATAATAAGTAGAAAGGTCTTTCTCTTTCATTTTAAAGAGAAAATGAGTATTCAAATGAGAACAACATAGTAATTATTTGGGGATCATACCAATGTTAATTCACAGAGACAGAAAAAAATAAAAGAGATTATACTCGACAGCTGCAGAAGCAGACAGCTGGACATAGGAATAAAGAGCAGACAACCTCTGAAATGCCAGCTGTATAATCCTAGGCAAGTATCTTAACCTCTCTGGTAATCCTTATTCTGAGTGATAAATGGAATAACAAATGGAAAGTTCCTGGCAATTTGTGGGATGCCAACACAGGTTAACTCCTTTTTCCCCCCTTTAGAATCATGGATGGAATCTCCTCTCCGGTACTTAACTGTTTTATAGATACAAAAAAGATGTAGATAGGGAGACAGGGAAGATGGCAGAAGACTAAGACATGGAGATCACCTTCCTCCCCATGGATACATCAGAAATACATCTACACATGGAACAACTCCTACAGAACACCTACTGAACGCTGACAGAAGACCTCAGACCACCCAAAAAGCAAGAAACTCCCCACGTACTGGGTAGGGCAAAAGAAAAAAGAATAAAGAATAGGGACGGGACCTGCACCAGTGGGAGGGAGCCGTGAAGGAGGAAAGGTTTCCACACATTAGAAGCCCATCTGTGGGTGGAGACTGTGGGTGGTGGAGGTGGGGAGCTTCGGGGCCGTGGAGGAGAGCACAGCAACAGGGGCGCAGAGGGCAAAGCAGAGAGATTTCCGCACAGAGGATCGGTGCTGACCAGCACTCACCAGCCCGAGAGGCTTGTCTGCTCACTCGCCGGGGCGGGCGGGGGCTGGGTGCTGAGGTTCGGGCTTAGGTCGGATCCCAGGGAGAGGACTGGGGTTGCTGGCGTGAACACAGCCTGAAGGGGTTAGTGCACCATGGCTAGCTGGGAGGGAGTCCGCGAAAATGTCTGGACTTGCCAAAGAGGCAAGAGACTTTTTCTTCCCTCTTTGTTACCTGGTGCGCGAGGAGAGGGGATTAAGAGCGCTGCTTAAAGGAGCTCCAGAGACGGGCGCGAGCCGTGGCTAACAGAGCAGACCCCAGAGACGGGCATGAGACGCTAAGGCTGCTGCTGCTGCCACCAAGAAGCCTGTGTACAAGCACAAGTCACTATCCACACCTCCCATCCAGGGAGCCTGTGCAGCCTGCCACTGCCTGGGTCCTGAGATCCAGGGACAAATTACCTGGGAGAATGCACGGCGCACCTCAGGCTGGTGCAATGCCACGCTGGCCTCTGCTGCCACAGGCTCGGCCTGCACCTGTGCCCCTCCCTCCCCCCGGCCTGAGTGAGCTAGAGCCCCCGAATCAGCTGCTCCTTTAACCCCGTCCTGTCTGAGTGACGAACAGATGCCCTCTGGTGACCTACACACAGAGGCGGGGCCAAATCCAAAGCTGAACCCCAGGAGATGTGCGAACAAAGAAGAGAAAGGGAAATCTCTCCCAGCATCCTCAGGAGCAGTGGATTAAATCACAATCAACTTGATGTACCCTGCATCTGTGGAATACCTGAATAGACAACAACTCATCACAAATTGAGGAGGTGGACTTTGAGAGCAAGATTTATTATTTTTTCCCCTTTTCCTCTTTTTTGTGAGTATGTATGTGTATGCTTCTGTGTGAGATTTTGTCTGTATAGCTTTGCTTTCACCATTTGTCCTAGGGGTCTATCTGTCCGGGTTTTTTGTATTTTTTTTTTAATAAAAAATTTTTTTCTTAATATTTTTTTATGTTAATAACTTTATTTTATTTTACCTTATTTTATTTTATTTTATTTTATACTCTTTCTTTCTTTCTCTCTCCCTTTCTTCCTTTCTTTCTTCTTTTTCTCCCTTTTATTCTGAGCCATGTGGATGAAAGGCTCTTGGTGCTTCAGCCAGGAGACAGTGCTGTTCCTCTGAGGTGGGATAGCCAACTTCAGGACACTGGTCCACAAGACACCTCCCAGCTCCATGTAATATCAAACAGTGAAAATCTCCCAGAGATCTCCATCTCAACATCAGCACCCAGCTTCAATCAACAACCAGCAAGCTACAGTGCTGGACACCATATACCAAACAACTTGCAAGACAGGAACACAACCCCACCCATTAGCAGAGAGCTTGCCTAAAATCATAATAAGTCCACAGACACCCCAAAACACACCGCCAGACGTGGACCTGCCCACCAGAAAGACAAGATCCAGCCTCATCCACCAGAACACAGGCACTAGTCTCCTCCAAAAGGAAGCATACACAACCCACTGAACCAACCTTAGCCACTGGGGACAGACACAAAAAAACGGGAACTACGAACCTGCAGCCTGAAAAAAGGAGACCCCAAACACAGTAAGTTAAGCAAAATGAGAAGACAGAAAAACACACAGCAGATGAAGGAGCAAGATAAAAACCCACCAGGCCTAACAAATGAAGAGGAAATAGGCAGTTTACCAGAAAAAGAATTCAGAATAATGATAGTAAAGATGATCCAAAATCTTGGAAATAGAATAGACAAAATGCAAGAAACATTTAACAGGGACCTAGAGGAACTAAAGATGAAACAAGCAATGATGAACAACACAATAAATGAAACTAAAAATACTCTACAGGGATCAATATCAGAATAACTGAGGCAGAAGAATGGATAAGTGACCTGGAAGATAAAATAGTGCAAATAACTACTGCAGAGCAGAAGAAAGAAAAAAGAATAAAAAGAACTGAGGACATTCTCAGAGACCTCTGGGACAACATTAAATTCATCAACATTCGAATTATAGGGGTTCCAGAAGAAGAAGAGAAAAAGAAAGGGGCTGAGAGAATATGTGAAGAGATTATAGTTGAAAACTTCCCTAATATGGGAAAGGAAATAGTTAATCAAGTCCAGGCAGGAAGCACACAGAGTCCCATACAGGATAAATCCAAGGAGAAACACACCACGACACACATTAATCAAACTGTGAAAAATTAAACACAAAGAAAACATATTAAAAGCAGCAAGGGAAAAACAACAAATAACACACAACGGAATCCCCATAAGGTTAACAGCTGATCCTTCAGCAGAAACTCTGCCAGCCAGAAGGGACTGGCAGGACATATCTAAAGTGATGAAGGACAAAAAACTACAACCATGATTACTCTACCCAGCAAGGATCTCATTCAGATTTGATGGAGAAATTAAAACCTTTACAGACAAGCAAAAGCTGAGAGAGTTCAGCACCACCAAACCAGCTTTACAACAAATGCTAAAGGGCCTTCTCTAGGCAAGAAACACAAGAGATCGAAAAGACCTATAATAACAAACCCAAAACAATTAAGAAAATGGGAATAGGAACATACATATCGATAATTACCTTAAATGTAAATGGATTAAAGGCTCCCACCAAAAGACACAGACTGGCTGAATGGATACAAAAACAAGACCCATATATATGCTGTCTAAAAGAGACCCACTTCAGACCTAGAGACACATACAGACTGAAAGTAAGGGGATGGAAAAAGATATTCCATGCAAATGGAAACCAAAAGAAAGCTGGAGTAGCAATTCTCATATCAGACAAAATAGACTTTAAAATAAAGACTATTAGAAGAGACAAAGAAGGACACTACATAATGATCAAGGGATTGATCCAAGAAGAAGATATAACAATTGTAAATATTTATGCACCCAACATAGAAGCACCTCAATACATAAGGCAAATACTAACAGCCATAAAAGGAGAAATCGACAGTAACACACTCATAGTAGGGGACTTTAACACCCCACTTTCACCAATGGACAGATCATCCAAAATGAAAATAAATAAGGAAACACAAGTGTTAAATGATATATTAAACAAGATGGACTTAATTGATATTTCCAGGACATTCCACCCTAAAACAACAGAATACACATTTTTCTCAAGTGCTCATGGAACATTCTCCAGGTTAGATCATATCTTGGGTCACAAATCAAGCCTTGGTAAATTTAAGAAAACTGAAATTTTATCAATATCTTTTCTGAACACAATGCCATGAGACTAGATATCAATTACAGGAAAAGATCTGTAAAAATTACAAACACATGGAGACTAAACAATACACTACTTAATAACGAAGTGATCACTGAATAAGTCAAAGAGGAAATTAAAAAATACCTAGAAATAAATGACAATGGAGACACGATGACCCAAAACCTATGGGATGCAGCAAAAGTAGTTCTAAGGGGGAAGTTTCCAGCAATACAAGCTTACCTTAAGAAACAGGAAACATCTCGAATAAACAACCTAACCTTGCACCTAAAGCAATTAGAGAAAGAAGAACAAAAAGCCCCAAAAGTTAGCAGAAGGAAACAAATCATAATGATCAGATCAGAAATAAATGAAAAAGAAATGAAGGAAATGATAGCAAAGATCAATAAAACTAAAAGCTGGTTCTTTGAGAAGATAAACAAAATTGATAAACCATTAGCCAGACTCATCAAGAAAAAAAGGGAGAAGACTCAGATCAATAGAATTAGAAATGAAAAAGGAGAAGTAACAACTGACACTGCAGAAATACAGAAGATCATGAGAGATTACTACAAGCAACTTTATGCCAATAAAATGGACAACCTGGAAGAAATGGACAAATTCTTAGAAATGCACAACCTGCCAAGACTGAATCAGGAAGAAATAGAAAATATGAATAGACCAATCATAAGCACTGAAATTGAAACTGTGATTAAAAATCTTCCAACAAACAAAAGCCCAGAACCAGATGGCTTCCCAGGCGAATTCTATCAAACATTTAGAGAAGAGCTAATACCTATCCTTCTCCAACTCTTCCAAAATATAGCAGAGGCAGGAACACTCCCAAACACATTCTATGAGGCCACCATCACCCTGATACCAAAACCAGACAAGGATGTCACAAAGAAAGAAAACTACAGGCCAATATCACTGATGAACATAGATGCAAAAATCCTCAACAAAATACTAGCAAACAGAATCCAACAGCACATTAAAAGGATCATACACCATGATCAAGTGCAGTTTATTCTAGGAATGTAAGGATTCTTCAATATACGCAAATCAATCAACGTGATACACCATATTAACAAAGTGAAGGAGAAAAACCATATGGTCATCTCAATTGATGCAGAGAAAGCTTTCGACAAAATTCAACACCGATTTATGATAAAAACCCTGCAGAAAGTAGGCATAGAGGGAACTTTCCTCAACATAATAAAGATCATATATGACAAACCCACAGCCAACATCATCCTCAATGGTGAAAAACTGAAAGCATTTCCACTAAGATCAGGAACAAGACAAGGTTGCCCACTCTCACCACTTTTATTCAACATAGTTTTGGAAGTTTTAGCCACAGCAATCAGAGAAGAAAAGGAAATAAAAGGAATCCAAATCGGAAAAGAAGAAGTAAAGCTGTCACTGTTTGCAGTTGAAATGATACTATACATAAAGAATCCTAAAAATGCTACCAGAAAACTACTAGAGCTAATCAATGTATTTGGTAAAGTAGCAGGATACAAAATGAATGCACAGAAATCTCTTGCATTCCTATACACTAATGATGAAAAATCTGAAAGTGAAATCAAGAAAACACTCCCACTTACCATTGCAACAAAAAGAATAAAATATCTAGGAATAAACCTACCTAAGGAGACAAAAGACCTGTATGAAGAAAATTATAAATCACTGATGAAAGACATTAAGGATGGTACAAATAGATGGAGAGATATACCATGTTCTTGGATTGGAAGAATCAACATTGTGAAAATGACTCTACTACCCAAAGCAATCTACAGATTCAATGCAATCCCTATCAAACTACCACTGGCATTTTTCACAGAACTAGAACAAAAAATTTCACAATTTGTATGGAAACACAAAAGACCCCGAATAGCCAAAGCAAACTTGCGAACAAAAAATGGAGCTGGAGGAATCAGGCTCCCTGACTTCAGACTATACTACAAAGCTACAGTAATCAAGACAGTATGGTACTGGCACAAAAACAGAAAGATAGATCAATGGAACAGGATAGAAAGCCCAGAGATAAACCCACGGACATATGGTCACCTTATCTTTGATAAAGGAGGCAGGAATGTACAGTGGAAAAAGGAGAGCCTCTTCAATAAGTGGTGCTAGGAAAACTGGACAGGGACATGTAAAAGAATGAAATTAGAACACTCCTTAACACCATACAGAAAAATAAGCTCAAAATGGATTAAAGACCTAAATGTAAGGACAGAAAATATCAAACTCTTAGAAGAAAACATAGGCAGAACACTCTATGACATAAATCACAGCAAGATCCTTTTGGACCCACCTCCTAGAGAAATGGAAATAAAAACAAAAATAAACAAATGGGACCTAATGAAACTTCAAAGCTTTTGCACAGCAAAGGAAACCATAAACAAGACCAAAAGACAACCCTCAGAATGGGAGAAAATATTTGCCAATGAATCAACTGACAAAGGATTAATCTCCAAAATTTACAAGCAGGTCATACAGCTCAGTAACAAAAAAACAAACAACCCAATCCAAAAATGGGCAGAAGATCTAAATAGATGTTTCTCCAAAGAAGATATACAGACTGCCAACAAACACATGAAAGAATGCTCAACATCATTAATCATTAGAGAAATGCAAATCAAAGCTACAATGAGATATCATCTCACACCAGTCAGAATGACCGTTATCGAAAAATCTAGAAACAATAAATGCTGGAGAGTGTGTGGAGAAAAGGAAACCCTCTTGCACTGTTGGTGGGAATGTGAATTGCTACAGCCACTATGGAGAACGGTATGGAGGTTCCTTAAAAAACTAAAAATAGAACTACCATATGACCCAGCAATCCCACTACTGGGCATATACCCTGAGAAAACCATAATTCAAAAAGAGTCATGTACCAAAATGTTCATTGCAGCTCTATTTACAATAGCCAGGAGATGGAAACAACCTAAGTGTCCATCATTGGTTGAATGGATAAAGAAGATGTGGCACATATATACAGTGAAATATTACTCAGCCATAAAAAGAAACGAAATTGAGCTATTTGTAATGAGGTGGATGGACCTATAGTCTGTCATACAGAGTGAAGGAAGTAAGAAAGAGAAAGACAAATACCATATGCTAACACATATATATGGAATTTAAGAAAAAAAATGTCATGAAGAACCTAGGGGTAAGACAGGAATAAAGACACAGACATACTCTGTCTGTGTCCATAGAGAGTGGACCTGAGTATATGGGGAGGGGGAAGCATAAGCTGTGACAAAGTGAGAGAGTGGCATGGACATATATACACTACCAAACGTAAAATAGCTAGTGGGAAGCAGCCAAATAGCACAGGGAGATCAGATCGGTAGTTTGTGACCACCTAGAGGAGTGGGATAGGGAGGGTGGGAGGGAGGGAGACGCAAGAGGGAAGAGATATGGGAACATCTGTATATGTATAACTGATTCACTTTGTTATAAAGGAGAAACTAACACACCATTTTAAAGCAATTATACTCCAATAAAGATGTAAAAAAAAACCCAAAGATTTAAACTTTTCTTATCTTTCTGAAACTTTCTATCTATTGGACAGAGAGTACATAAAAAAAAGAAGTAAACAATAATAAAAGATAAAGCAGATTTCCTATCTATTATATTTTATTGAATCCTAGGCTGAAATTGCCAGTATTATTGGATAAATGAAAGTGGCTATGCTGTATTGAGGAAATGTAAATGATTAGATCCGTACACCTAGCCTTGTACGTCATCATGGAAATAAACTCCAGGATGAGGAAACAGAAGTTACTAGATGTATAAGACAAAACAAATAAGTGTTGATTCTGAAATATAAACAACTTTTGTGGTCAAGAAATAGACTCTTTCACTCAATAATTATTTATCAAATACTCATTATATATCAAATATTGTACTTGACTATGAAACTACAAAGATAAAATAAAATTTCTCTAGTTCCCTTCTTAAACTGGGATCAAGGATGTAGAGAGGCAAATGAATAAATGCATGCATGAATGAATGCAGATGAAGCCCAAAAGAAATGGAAGTTTCCAAAGCAGAAACAAAAGCAGTTATAGCAAAAGAACATAAGCATGTATGAGCACATACATTAATAATGGTATACATTTGACTGCCTAATGGATTGGGGAACTTGTTAAAGATTATTTATAATAAATCAAAATTGAAGGTCAATACATACTAAATCTCAAATTTGCATTTAATTTGTATTTGTGATGTAAATAAGAGATCACACATTCCAGCATCACCCAGCTCATTCACTTAATGCAGAAGGTAGTAAATACTCCCTTTTTAGCCAAACAGAAGACATTAGAGAACAGTAATCATAAAACAGTGTCAGGGGCTTTCTCAAAGAAAAATCCAATATTTGAGGGATATTGTTGCATTTAGAAGAAATTATAAAATTTAGGCAAAATCTATTCTAGATAAAACCTGTTCCCTTCTCAATCAAGTCCACGTTGAAATTATTTGTTATAATTTTTTTTTTTTTTTGCGGTACGCGGGCCTCTCACTGTTGTGGCCTCTCCCGTTGCGGAGCACAGGCTCCGGATGCGCAGGCTCAGCGGCCATGGCTCACGGGCCCAGCCGCTCCGCGGCATATGGGATCCTCCCAGACCGGGGCACGAACCCGTATCCCCTGCATCGGCAGGCGGACTCTCAACCACTGCGCCACCAGGGAGGCCCAATTTTTTACAACAATTTCTAAATGGAATTTGACATGGAAGAAGAGCTGTCTAAAGATACTGCACAATTTTCATATGTTTATTATAGAAATGCCTTATTCCTTGTGTGAAATATGCTTGAGATAATTCCCCAAAAGAGTATAAGAATGAAAGTTTACATAACTCAAATGAACTAAACTATCAACAATGGGATAAGATTAATTCTATATATTTGGTGTTTTACAGATGTGACATATGTCCAACATCTCTCGCTCATGCTCTCTTTTTAAAAATATTACAGCCAGGGAGGTAGAGACTTGTAAGAAAAGACTGAAGTCTCATTTTAACTTTATTCTTGATGTTCTTACAGGTAAAACTATCTTTTTACAAAACTTTTCAATATTTAATAAATGGTCAGGACTGAGGCTCTAGAGGTAGTTCCCTCATACCAAATTCTTTGACAGTCCAGCCTCACTGTTTTTCCACTTGGAAAAACTATTCACCCAGTAGCTACAAAAGGGTAACTATAAATATGTGTACCAACCAAAGGATTCAGAACCAAAAAGCGCTAAATTAATGATAAACAGGCATTGAAACAAAGGAAGGAATCATGTGCCATGGATGGTCTTTCTATTCCACTTTAACTCATAGACTCTGTGTGTATGCGCGTGTGTGTGCATGCACATGTGCACACTTGCATAGTGACCTGTAAAGATATTGTATCTTCTTTGCCTAGTAAAGGAGTTTGGAAGTGAGAGAAAGAGCAGCACAATATGAAGGAAAAAAGAGATGAGTGTACATTAATCTAGGAGGGGACTAGTCATTAACACATTTCCCATATATTAATCACATTGCTGATGAAAAAATGATCACCATAGAAATTCTTTTCTTGAAAGTGGTATCAGAAAGAATATGAATTGAACTTAAGCTCAGGAATTTTCTGAAATAGAGATTATATATGGAATGTTATTCTTGGTATCTCCTTCTCTTTTACTATTAAAAGTCAATTCAAGAGTATTTTCTGCCCTTTTGAAAACAATTTGAGTTGAGAGAAACTGCACCATATGCTCTGCTTACCCAGACAGTGTAAAGCAAAGTGCTGAGCAATTATATGGTGAATTTGATCAGTTTTGACAGCCAGTCCTGAAACTCAAGCCAGAATCCCCAGCTCTTTCTTCTGCAGCAGGTTCTCGGACTGAATTATATGACTAATTGAATCAAATTTCTACTTTACCTTGGCAATGTCCTCACAAATCCTACAAGTGCAAAATGGCCTTCCTGATCAGTGTTAACAATTCTATGTGTCATGGTTATTTTACAACTTCCATATCAGCATACATGAAATAATGATGGATAAAAATATTTCAACCCTTTGAAATACTATGGATTGTCTTACACACCAAAATCATCCCAGAATGATGCCTGTTCTCAATTCCTGCATCTTGTATTCACTAAGTAGAATATTTGATTAGGGAATCCTAGTACAAATTATCATCAGTTAAATATAAATTAGTTCAGGAAATTCTTCTCATTCTTTCCTTGAAACATGTCCAAGAATCATGTGGGTTACCTGGATCATTTCCTTAGCATATTACCGTAATCATATAAGAAATGCATGGCATTCACACTGACAGTATATCCTTTACATTAATATATTAGTGAAATTGAGATGACCTCAAGATAAAGGTCATTAACCTTAGCCACTGATTCTATAATCCAAACCCAAATAACTTTCTAGAGAGTCTCTAAATGGATGGGCCACTCACTTTGGATACTCATAAGGTAAAGCAATCTCCCCAAAACTTCTTAATGTGCAATGATTAGTTTAACTTAGAGATACATGCACATAGAACAGAGGGATGGGATCTCACTTCTGAGATGAAAGCAAATTAACACCGGGGCAATTTATCTTTCACAGCATATTATGGGTCAGTGTCAGCACACCACAGATGTACACCTCATGAGGAGGGTAAAAAGACATCTGTGAGATGGGGGGAAATGTACCAATAGTATATATTCAGTCTAAGTTAGTAATGAAATGTCAACCACACCCCAAATGAATGTTTCAAATATACAAAAAAAAAAGAGGAAAAATATTTTTTTATATACCTTTCCTTTTTCCACTCCAGATTAGTGATAGGCCAAAAGTTCTAGTTCATATATACTAGTGGACCAACTAAATTGAGAGAGGAAAGGACACAAGAATGAGATAGAGATAAAGGGAGAGGGGGAAAGAGAGAGAGAAAGAGATTTATCATTCCTCTCGATTTTGAAGCAAAATTAAATTAAAATATGTTCATGTTGAATTTTATAAGATACTGTTCCAAAAATTTTCTTAGTCATTTTCTGTTTTTATTATAGCTTCTGTTATGTCCACTCTCAGCAGAGACATGACTCATGTCATGACCACCATGAGGACCATGTGTTTTATCACTTCATGGCGCATAGGTGACTAGCCATATTTGGATCATGCCTCGACTCATAACCCAGGTCACACTGGTAAAATCAAAATCAGACAATGTCTCTTTTAATAAATCACTTAGGGAGTTCACCAAAAAGCTAGATTTATTCCTTTAAGAAGCTAGTATTATGTAGATAACCTCTGTAATTGCCACTGTTTCCAGTATTTACAATTGAGAGAAATGAAGAGAAATGAAGACAGGGAGAGACAGAGAGACAGAGACAGAGAGAGAGAGAGAGATAAAGAAAGAAAGAGAAACAAAAGACAAAAAGAATTCATGTCAGAGAAAATACTTTAGAAATATTCTGTTTTATAGGTTGTCAAATATTTGCAGAAGACAAATATATCTCCTTGGAAAACACTTGGAAAATGATTTCTAATTTATTAACACATCCTGTGGCTGATCAAATTTTGCAGAGCTACCCATGCAAACAACAGGGTCAGGCTGCCCATGGATATGCTGGGAACCATTGTCATGATCTCCTTCCTCTTTTAGCTTGCATTCCAGAAGGTCAATCAGTTGGAATACATCAACGTTTAACAGGGGATGATTTCCAGCCTTCAGGAAACAAATATAGTGTAAAAATAAAAGGAAAATTATGCCTTTCTTATTCTTTTTTTTTCCTTTGGGGATGGGTTTAGGGGTTCAGAAATTTAGAAGTTGTAGGGGATTAAAAGAGTAGTAAGTAAAGGATCAAATGAAAGTAAAGCATCTAATGAAATAGGAAGCGAAGACCAAAGAAGAAGGTATCAAAGTATAAGGAGGAATTAAGGTTGGGAAACCAGAGAAAAGAAAAAGTAAAGAGATCAGCAAATTATTTTATATAGTTCCACATACATTTTTTAAAATCTGATGAACAATTTATTTTTCTATGATATTCACTCTAAAATACTCCAAATATTATATATCACATTAAAATGAGATTCTTCAGATTCACAAAATTACTAACCTTCTCTGGTACAATTGATTTCATCACTGAAGTCTCCACAGTCATTGTCACTATCACAGGCCCAATGGCCTGGGATACATCTGCCACTGGAACATCTGAACTGATTATCAAAGCAGGACTGGACACAGCCAACCTCATCACTCCCGTCCCCACAGTCATCATCTGGAAAGAAGCATCAACAGCCAGGTGGTGAAAACTGGTCCATGGAGAAACTTCTCCTTATGAAATACTTAACATTTCCTTTTGGTATTGAGAGCTTTCTTTTGTTATTAAAAAAAGGAATGATAAATCAATGATCAACATTTCCCATGAGCAGTGGGAGAATTATTTTCATTTTTATATTGTTTATTTCTGATTGAATACCAACTACTAAACTAAGGGGGGAAAATCCTTGACTTTGGATTTTGAAGCTTAATTTCTATTTCACTCAGAAATGACTAACCACTGACTAAATAAATCTATACAACATGAAATAATTATGAAGTGGGAAGACAATGGTGACTGTAGGAATTTTATGAAATGATACAGCTTGTGATATAATTATTGCTGGAAAATTACTATTTAGACCTAGAACCTTTGTACCCCAGAGTTTATAACTGTATCTTTAATTCAGATCCTTTTTCTCCATTCTCCCACATGAGGGCTCACTGTGTACCCTTCCCCCACTGGCTCTTAAGTGTGTATATATATCAGGAAATTATTGTACGCTATCATTAGCAATGACTTATACTTTTTATTAACAACTGTTGCAGGAGGGAGGTGAGAGGAATGTGAAGTGAAAACAGATTAAATTGAAATCAATGGCTGAGAAGGTATCGATTTATGTATAATTCATTTACCTGTATTTGGCATAATTTAACATAATGATATAACTGAGTGAAGAAAAATACCATTTGTACATTAAAAAAGAAAAAAAAAGGTGACAAATTTGAAACCATGGAGAATTCCAGTATAATTTATAAACTACTCCATCCTGAGGTTATAGATGTTTTACATAAATGCTGTGGGGAGCCTGAATTGTCCAGGTCGTTTCCTCAGTTGTTGCTTTCACTTCATGTTTGTAGACTTAGGCTGTGTCCAGCATAATATCTGAAAACAAATCTCCATCACAGCCCCAAGGGACGGATACTGAGCTCCATTTTCCTTAATGCTAATCCCCATTGACGTGCCAGCTGCCCTCTCACCACTTGTCTTGACCATTGTGCTTGACTCTGCAACCTTCTCTAACAAACTACCGCAGAAAGAGGCAAAGCTGCACAGCCAGCCAGGCCCCCAATCAAATCAGTGCAGTCTAGGGGACATTTGGTACTTGCCAGAGTCGCAGTGCCATTTGCTGCTAATGCATCTTCCACTTTTGCATGCAAATTGAGTTAGTGGCTCACAAGTTGGGAATTCTGTGAAAGATATAAAAACATCCAATAGGAAAGGTGTTATCAACTGTGTTTCACTTAATTTGTTTCTCATTTGCTAATGTGATCAGAACTCTACCCTTCTCTTCCACAAAAGGCACAGAGGAAACATTAGGTAAACAAATACAGTGACAGTAACTTCTTGAGGACTTAGGATACACATACTTTTAATATCTTTTATATGAGTACACTTCAGTGACTGAAAGCCAAGGAGAATCACTTGATGAAGGACTGTTTAGATTCATTATACTGCAAGAAAAATAAATAGATGTCAATTCCCTGCACCAAGGGACTCAACCTCCTCCCAGTGAAGAACAGCTGGATGAAGCTCTATATTTGTGTGCTTCAAAGTAAAGTGCGTGCTTTAAAAGGGAAACACCTTTTCTGAACATAGAGAGCCAAAGTACGAAGGTTGGATCCAACTTTGCCTGAGTTATGTCAACATAATAAGTTGAAAGTAAGAAAACAAACACAAACAAAAAACTCATTAAATTTAGTTTAGTTGGTATCATACAGTTATAGATTTTGAAAGTGTGAATTCTAAGTTAAAAAAAAAAGCAGCTTCATAGCACAGGGAGATCACCTACGTGGTTTGTGACCACCTAGAGGGGTGGGATAGGGAGGGTGGGAGGGAGGGAGACGCAAGAGGGAAGAGATATGGGAACATATGTATATGTATAACTGATTCACTTTGTTATAAAGCAGAAACTAACACACCATTGTAAAGCAATTATACTCCAATAAAGATGTTGAAAAAAAAAACCCACAAAAATTTCCCTGAAAATCAACAACAGCAAAGAATTGGACTTCAAAGTAAAATTTTACTTAATTAAATCAAAAGACCTCCTTTCCTAAACCTTAGATAACTATGACAACAAAAATTAAAAAGCAAAACATAGAATTAGCACAGAAAACAATTCTAAAAGGAGATCACTAGCCAATTCAAAGGACAGGTAAATTCAGCAGACAATTTTGTCATAATAAGATCAGATAATCAAGACTGATTGCAAGAAAAAAAGAAAGAAAAAAGGTGGTAATAATAAGAGAAAATATAACTGCAAACAGCTCATCCAAGGAATTCAGAGTAGCTTACTAATATTTCCCAGGAGAAAATTTTTCGTATGGTGAAAGTAATTCATGTAGAGTTTACATGATTTGCTCAATATCAGAACTTTTATCTCCCAAGACAATATTCATAGAATCATAAATCCTCACAAACACAACCTATTTAATAGACATTAAAAAATAGAAAAAGAAGAATGAAAAACCTCCATCACTTCACTGGCATAAAGGCAGAAGAAAAGGACACATGGAGACAGAACTGTGGCCCATATTCTTTATTACTGTTTCTCTCATAGGTGGAGCCAAAGTCATTTTGTGGCAAACACTTGGTTTTCTCTCTAAGGCAAGTGATGTAGAATCATAGCCTATATTTGATAGCAGGGGGACCAGCAATATTTTCAAGTTGTATTTTGTAGCTTGTCTCAGAGCTACCAAGGGGGCGGAGCAGCTGGACTCGGGCTGCCCAAACTCCTTCAGCCAAAACTGTTCACATCTTGCCTATCTACACAATTATTTATCTACCTGTAGTTTTAATTTTGGAGTTTTGAGAACTATTTTATTTGGAGAAAAATATATGAATAATAACAATGTATTTCTTTGCTCAAAAAAAAGAAAGAAAACCATTGATTATATCCAATTTTTTCAGCCCTAAAGAAACTGAGAGCATGAAAGTTAGACTTGCCTAAAGTTATATGTATTTCCTTAACGGAAAATAGGTCTTAGAATTCAGTTCATCAAACTCTTCATCTATCATTCTATCGATAACAACCTCGTACCAATTTCCTACCTTACTTTCATTTACCATCCATGAATTACCTGGTATTTTACTCTACCCATATTTTTACTCTACCTATTTGTATTTTCAGCTTAAAGGTTAAATATTTCTCATAAAATGTTTCATTGTGTAAAGGAGAACTTCCTTGTGCCTAGCAGAAATGAGTCCCTAAATACTTTCACTTCTTTAGCATTTGGTTCACAAGTTTTTCTCCGTACCAGTCACTATTTCATAATGTTGGAAATTTCAATCATTTTGAATCTTGATCTTCTCTTTAAATTCTATAATACTATCAACTTTTGATTTATTTTTATAGGGCAGATCATACAAGATTTACCCAATCATTGTTGTCACACTTCTTTAGGCCTTTTTTTTGTTTGTTTTTCTTTTAAGTTTTTAAACACAGTCCTGACCCAGGTACTCATTCCATAGAGCCTTAAAGGTTAAATCATGGGGCTCACACATGCATGGGTAGTTTGCTCCCTACACCTTCTCTCCATGATCAGGCCCTCTGTACTGTTGGATAAGGCTAACCTCACCCATCATGCCGTCTTCCCTGGGCAAGTGGTTCCCTGCACTGCACCATTTATAAGAAGATTTGAATGGTAGTTACCATTGGACCCCCTATGGCCTTGCTCTCCTCATGGAACTTGGGCCTATTTGGCAGTCATGCTTCCCAGGTTTTCCCTCAAGTCCTCTACTGGATCATTTCTTTTTTAAGAGGACTTTACAAAGTAACTCCAGGTAGTGGTTCCACTTGAAAGCTATGTTATTGAGTATTTTCTTAGTACTTCAACCAATGAAGTGCACTAGTGAAGGTATTTTCAGGAAATAAGAATTTTAAATGGCATTGCTATAAGTCCTATAGAATTTTTGCACTTTCCCTTAAAAACCATGGCATTTTAAAATTAAAAGTCTATATCAACACATATTTTTGTCAAATCATTAGTAACTAGAATAGTAAAACACAAGCAATTAATTTTGCGTGATCCTGTCAAATACCTATTTTGTATATTATCCCCAAAATAATATTTCAAATTTAAATCGGAGGCTAAAATATTCACCCTTGTTCTTAAAATGGTGAAACAATGAGTTACCTTTAGAGCCTGTAAGAACTCTCCCTATCATGTAGCTGAGCTGGGAAAAGAGAGTCAGCCAGTATGATCAGCAGTGATATTCAGTGAACAGACTGCAAGTGATATAGCCATTCTTAATATTGGTAACTTATGCAATGACAATATAAATTGCTATTATTTCATAAATAACATGTAGGGAAAGTAGTGGCTTCATATCAGATCAGGTTGACATGGCATCCTTGACTACCTGCTTCTTTACTTCTTAAAAAACAATTTCTTTGTGTGAATTTACCTTTGAGTATATCCATCTGAGGTACTGGCATAATACCAACCATGGAAATGATTCTAAAACTGAACATATCTTTACTAAACTTTATGATTACAAAAGCCATTTCTTGAGATATGAATTTTAGAATAAGTGTAACTTTTTTTTTTTTTTTTTTTTTTTTGCGGTATGCGGGCCTCTCACTGCTGTGGCCTCTCCCGTTGCGGAGCACAGGCTCCGGACGCGCAGGCCCAGCGGCCATGGCTCACGGGCCCAGCTGCTCCGCGGCATATGGGATCCTCCCAGACCGGGGCACGAACCCGTATCCCCTGCATCGGCAGGCGGACTCTCAACCACTGCGCCACCAGGGAGGCCCTAGAATAAGTGTAACTTTTTGAATCCAAAAAATGTGATGAGAGCCTAAATATGATTCAAAGATAGAAGTGATAAGGAGGCAATCACTGATATGAAGAGATAGAAGACTATATCAAAAGCCATGAATGTAGCAACCCAAGAAATACTCAGACATATAGGAGAAAGCACTCAAAAGAGAAATAAAAATGCACAAGGCATAATTTAATCAATATTCCTAAGTATTTTTTTAACTTGACAAGATAATGAAAACTTATGTTAATCTTTCAAGAATCAACATGAATTTTGTCAAACAAGTGTTCTCCTCCTTAGATAAATAAGTGTTTAATGTTTAGAAGATGTACAGTAGACATGAATAGAGACTTTATATGAAGTATCAACACAAGTTATAATTAAAATGAGTAAGCAACTAAATGCAATGTGTAAGATATGATGAGATCTAATTTTTAAAAATAGCATTACATCTTTAGGCACCTATAATAGGTCAAGTTACATTTTAAAATCTCTTTTCTATAAACTTTGGAACATAATAGCCAACATCATAAGTTTTATTAGGAAAAAAATATCTCCCCAGGCATTTGGAAACTTCTGAAATTTGGCAATACAGGCATACCTCAATACAGGAGATATTGCAGGTTTTGTTTCAGACAACCTCAAATAAACCAAATTTTCAATAAAATGAGTCACACGAATTTTTGGTTTCCCGATGCATATAAAGTATGTTTACACTATACTTTATTAAGTGTTCAATAGCATTATGTCTAAAAAACATATACCTTAATTAATAAATACTTTATTCCTAAAAAATGTTAATCTGACAACACACAAGCTTTCAATTTGTAAAAACCACAATGTCTATGAAGTGCGATAAAGCGAAACACAATTAAATGAGGTGTACCATTGGTTGAGAAATTTCCCATGTGACCTTTAAGATTCTATCCACTTCTTAGATTCTAAGTCTAAAAACCAGCCAAAAAAAGAATCTGGAAATTAGCTCCGTAAAGGTTAAAACTTTCAAAATGAATAAAATATTTGAAAATCCAGTGTATCTTCACTCTCTAAGAAAATGAGAGCCATATATCTTCTGCCCACAGTAGATACAACATATATACATGTGTAAAAAATTAATAAATAGGAACCTCAATTAAATAGAGTTGGGAGACCAGAAGGGGGAGCTCTCACACCCTAGGATGATAGCTGAGCCCAACAGGAAGAAAAAAGACTCCTTTTCTTTCCTGGCGATGAAAAGTCATGAACTCTGTTTCTATACATCTCCCATCTTCCTTTTCCCCTCTATAAAAGTGTTCTCCTCCCTTTATGGGGCTTTGCATGTGGTTCACTATGGTTGCAGACCCTGACTTGCAATACTCTGCTGATTCCGAATAAATCCGTCTTTACTGGAGAAATATCTGGTAGTCTATTTGTTTTAGGTCAACATATGCATATAATGCATATGTGTTCTTAAGCAACTACACCTCATTTCTGATTCATTTTTAACATAATACTTAGTTACATCATTTCTCTTGGAAACCTTGTTGTCTGAGTTTACCAAGAGGTAAATTCTACAGAAGAAAAAAAAATTGGGAACTAGAAGAAAGCATAGGGCAAATCACTAAAAATAATGAAGGTATTAATTTAATGGACACATGCAGCAGAGTAAAGTCACTAATGATTCATTTTTGTTTCCTTATTGGTAAATCACACAGCCTCTGTGGTCACAGACTCCTGGTTTGTAACATGATCTCTTGAGTCTTTTAAGTCCTAAAGATCAAGAAGTCAGAAGAAACATTATCTGGAAATGCACAACACTCTAAAAGAATTTAGTGTAGAACAAATAGGGCTCATCATGTGAATAACTCCTGGGATTATCACAGCATTCATATAAAACACAGTAACTGAATTTCAGATACATGAAAGAACTAACAAATAAAGAAATGTTAAAATTATCTTGGGCTTTTCTCTGTTTAATAATGCAGTCAAATGTAAAATACATTTTAGAAAGAGCTCCATCAAAAAAGTTTAATATAGGCCTCCAACAATTTTTCAATAATGTCGGAAAATACTGTGTCCATTAACTCCTTAGTGTCCTATAGCTAGTATCTGATGGTGATAGAGAAATGAGATCTAATGACAATACATATTTTTTCCTAACAAATAAAACAAAAACTTTTTAAAGCAAATGTAACATTTTCCCTGTTCTTCCATATTAGTGTTAATTTTAAAGTTGAAAATAGAATCCAATATTTCAGTTTGTTTCTGGATACTTGTTCTGTTAAAATATCATTATGAATTCTTATATTTGATAAAGACTTAAATGTTATACATAATCTTTTCTTTCTTGGTTTTGCATAAATATTCTTTGACTTTTGATCTTCCTTGAGACACAAAGATCCAAAGTCAAAGAATATTTATCATGTTAAAATTACAACAAGGAAAAGAAAACTGTATTTTATTTCTATAGTTACTTCAACCTCATAGAATATATAATATGGATTAATGGACTGTTAAAAAATCTTCCTTTGTTGCAGGTAGTATGCTCAATTTATCTATTATATCTTTCAGCTAAAATTTATTGCCAGGTTATATGTAGGTTGTTGTGTAAATGGCAACAATTTTCTCTTTCTCTCAAGGGTAATCATGGTTGGTATGGTACTTATATTTATCTAATATACAAAGCTTAGAGAAATGTTTCCCAGTGAGGTAGATTTCAGATCCAATTTATGTTTTTTTCCTGTCTCTAATATAGGATTTTCCTACTTATTCCTCTTCCTTGGCCACAATATGAATATTTATAAGTAACTTATTGAAGTTTCAAAATACAGTTATCTCAGGTTTGTTTGAGAGCGTATATTACACATCCTATATACATGAATTTGACTTTCATGATTAAGTGTGTGGAAAATGTATAGAAGATTCAAATTAAAATAAATGTTAAGAATAATAAAGGAATCTGTGGTTAGGAAGGTGTTATATAAACATGAAAGAGACAATAATACTCACATTATACATTACTATTTATTGAGAAGAGGTACTAGGCTAGTCACATATACATTACTTACACTCTTCACAATAGCCCTGGAATTGTTACTACTAACCCAAATTTGCAGAAGAAAACAGTATAACTTGCCTAAGGATACACTGCATAACCAGCAAGTGTCAGAGTAAAATGTGAATACTAGTCCCAAATATATTATTTTTTCACTATACCCTGCTGAGCATACCAATACCCTTAAAAATTATATCACAGAAATATTGGGGTAAAGATGAAAATTTTAATTGTTTTTTTCTGCGGTTTACATCTTCTATTTATACTCCAATTCTGATTTTTACCTACTCCAAAGCATATAATTAAATTATAGTTATGGAAAATACCAGTACTTCGTAAGATTTTAGCAATTATAGGACTATAGCCTCTGAGAAAATATATAACATTTCTAGTTACTGATGCTACTTGTGGCTCCAGAGAATTGGTACTTATATAGGACAGACTTCCAAAGATCCAATAGAGTAGATATACTTTGGAGAAAAATGTAAGAGAATAGTGTACCCCAAATCATCTTCATTTTGCTGCTCTTTCATTGTTGTTACATAAAAACCTCATTTTATATCTCACATATGATGCCATGTAAAAAGAATATAAACTTTATAGGTAGGCAAACCTGAGTTCAAATCCTGGTTTTATCACTAACTAATGTGTGACCTTGGGCAGTTACTTAATACTCCTGACCCCAGGTTCCAACTCTATGAAACAGAGTAGAAAACTACTGCAAAGGTTCAAGATATTCATTCAATATATTTTACTGAAAACTTTATACCAGACAGAGTTCTAGGCCTTAGAGATACATCACCTAGAATGAATGAATGAATGAATAGAATAGAATAGAATAATACGAGGCACTGGGAATACAATTTTCAGCATTTTCTTTTCTCAGAATGCTTATAATCTGGTAGGAAAAACATTTGTAATATAATTAAACAAGTGACTTTAATAAATCTCTGATAAATGCTACAATATAGGCAGTACAAAGTGTTATTGCAACAGACAACATACGCATCTAAACTAATCTTAGATATTGTGCCCCAAAGGAAGTGTTGTACAAGCTGATACAAATGATAGATTCAGGTTAAATCAGATAAACAGGAGGAAAATGAGTGCTTTTAGAATATTCCAGAAAGATGGCATTTCTGAAGGCCCAGAAGTCAGAGGATATAAAATGTTTGAGAAACTGTAAGAATTTCAGAATGGTTACAATACGGTGTAAGATAGAAGTAGTGAAACTTTAGGAGCTGTAAATAGACTTGAGAGACAGATTCAGAAATGATCACTATTGGGACTTCCTTGGTGGTGCACTTGTTGAGAATCTGCTTGCCAATGCAGGGGACACGGGTTTGAGCCCTGGTCTGGGAAGATCCCACATGCCACGGAGCAACTAAGCACGTGTGCCACAACTGTTGAGCCTGTGCTCTAGAGCCTGTGCGCCACAACTACTGAGCCCGCGTGCCACAACTACTGAAGCTCGTGCACCTAGAGCCCAAGCTCTGCAAAAAGAGAAGCCACCACAATGAGAAGCCCGCACACCGCAGTGAAGAGTAGCCCTGGCTCGCTGCAACTAGAGAAAGCCCGCATGCAGCAACTAAGACCCAACAACGAAGACCCAAATGCAGCCAAAAATAAATAAATAAATAAATTAATTAATTAATTAATTAAAAGAAAAAGATAAATGATCACTATTGATGTAACAAAGCCTTGGAAGTTAAAGGAACACCCAGGGAGTATATTAAAAATGAGACTGAGAACTGGAAAAAAATACTGAATAGTTCTGGCAACGTGGTAGACAAATGAGAAATGCTAGATAAAATAGCAACCAAACATTTTAACACATAGGTGAATATATAAGAAAATAATATAAATTTTCCAAGTCCAGAAATGAAAATGGTTCAGAAAACTAGAATAGTTAGTGAACTATAACTTTTGTGTGTTTGTGTGTGTGCATGTGCATGTGTGTTATTTTGCTCACAAAGGCAGTAGAAGAATGATAGAATTATAATGTAGATGCTTGGGTTTTAATTTCAGCATCAGACAAGTGACAATTCTTTAGTTCCACACAAGTATGAATACTAATAGAGACCTTGGATTATCAGAGGCTAAACCCCCAGTGGAAGGGTACATGAAATAACATTCCTTCCAGTACAAAGAGATGTTCCAGCCTGGACTGTAAGTGGAAAAACATATACAGTCTCCCCTGGACATGTATAATTATGAGACTGCATCTTAAGTTCTAGTTTCTATAGTTCAGGAAAACTCAAGTTACAAAAATCAAGGTAAAAATTAACTCAGGGCATATAATATTTCTGAGGCTTGTCCAAGTATTCAGAAGAGCTGATCCCAAGACGGGTCTCATAAGACTTCCACAGGGCTGAAAAACATAGAAGATAGGCTCAAAATTCAAAATTATAAAAAAATAAAATAAAAAAGGCAAAAGAAAAAAAATCTGGTTAGTGAAATTCAGCAGATCCAACAAATGGCAGAATTAAATCCACAAGCTCTTCAGATATTTTAAAAATATGTGATACAGATTAGATTGAAATATGATAGGTACTATAAAATAGGGAAGTCAAAATTTATTTTAAAAAGAAAGACAAAAATTTTAAAAAATGTAAAAAGACATCATGAGAAAAAAAATTAGGCAGACTTGGAAAGCAACCAAATAGAGCATTTAGAAATGTAAATCAGAGCCTTGGAATACAAACTGCATGAACTAGTTAGTGTATTTGAAGAAACAATTACTAAACTGGAAAATAGATCTGAAGAAATTTCCATTGTTGCAGTTCAAAGATTAAAAATAATGTGGAAGGGATTAAGAATTATGGAGGACAGACTAAAATGATCAAACACTAACCTAACAGTTCCAAAAACAGTGAAGAGAGAAAATGGAGATAGGTGATATTTGAAAAGATACTTCTTTAGAATTTCCCAGAATTTATGAGAGATATGATTTTAGATTCAAGCACCACAGTCTATCTTGAGATACATAAAAATAAATTTATGTATAGAAACACTTCAGTAGAACATCAGAACGCCAAGAGGAAATTTATAAAACTTAAATTAACCTGTAAACAATTTACAAAATTGACTCAGGAATGAAAAATATATTCTTCTTCCCAAGTAAAAAATAAGAAATGAGAACTTTATAGAAAGCAATTTACTTCCTCTCCCAAAGAAAATAAGGAAAATATTTGAAGGGTAGTCAGAGACAGAGGAATCAGAAAAATGTAGGAGGGAAACCAAGAAATATCTTGTCATGGAAGACAAGAGGAGAAAGTGTTTCAAGGAGAAACAGCAGTGATGAAGGCTGCTCAGATAATCTTAAATACAAATTGAAGTGCCCTACCCAGATTAATTTTTTTCCTTGTTGAGCTTTCATGGAATAATCTGGGAAAGAAATAAGATTCCATTTTCTAGTAGACTGAGTGGAAGATGCATACGTAAATTTTCTTCAACTTTCCCAAGACACTGGACTGTGAGGAAAGTAAGAATTAATATGATAGCTGAAGAGAGATAGAGGATCAAGAGAGAGTTAGGTACTTATGCTGGTGGTAATCTTTTTTAAGAGGATGAAAGTTGAACATAAATAAGTATAAAAGGAAAGAAGCCAGTGAGTAAGATTAAAAATACAGGAAAGATAAAAGTTACATTTTCTGTTTTTACACATTTTAGGGAAGCAGAAAAATTTTCAAAGAATGGATTCATATCTAACAGTGATGGACTTCCCTGGCAATTAAAATAATTAGTTCTAAAGTGAGTCTATATTCAATTCAATCCTAAGGTTAATAAACAGTGACTTTAGATTTTTCAACCCAAGAAATGATTTTAAAAAGTAATAGCTTTAGTAAATTAGAAATGCCCAATGAAATGTGGCAGATGAAATAAACAACAATTAATTGATTTATAGTTTATATCAAAATCCAAAACATACAAGAAGTGGGTATCTCAAGTAAATTAATTTGGTTATGTATTTTAAGACTATATTTCAGGAAATTTTAGTCATGTGCATGTGTGTGTATGTGTGTGTGTACATATAATACCACATCCTCCAAGAGACAAAGGATAAAACAAAATTTATTTTGAAATATTACAGAAATTTCAAAAGCTATAATTATGTGACATTTTACATATTTGTCTCATTCTAATTTATACTCTGGGATTGGTAATTTTAGCACTGTGTGGGCACAAGAAATAAACTCTTCAGTGCCATGAAATAGTAGTAAGGTTGCTTGGGATACTTTTTTCTGTTTTATTTTTAGCATTTAAAAATTTAGCAAATTATTAATAAGAGTAATTTTCATCAAATTGCTTATACATGTTGATTTTTAGTGCAAACAATATACTTTGGGATTCCTTATTCCTAGCTCTATGGTTGATTGGTTGATACTCATTCACAATTCTGAAATCATGGCTATGTTTGGACTACCCAGGCAATTTCCTTTTCTTTTATATATAAAAAACCATAATTTGAAAAGATACATGCACTCCAATGTTCACTGCAGCACTATTTACAGTAGCAAAGATATGGAAGCAACCTAAATGTCCATAAATAGAGGAATGGATAAAGAAGATGCGGTACATATATACAATGGAATATTACTCAGCCATAAATAAGAATGAAATAATGTCACTTGCAGCAACATGGATGGACCTAGAGATTGTCATACTGAGTGAAAGACAAATATCATATGATATCCCTTATATGTGGAATCTAAAAAATGGGTACAAATGAACTTAGCTACAAAACAGAAATAGAGTTACAGATGTAGAAAACAAACTTACAGTTACCAGGGGATAAGGGGGGTAGGGATAAATTGGAAGACTGGGATTAACATATACACACTACTATATATATAAAATAGATAACTAATAAGGACCTACTGTATAGCACAGAGAACTCTACTCAATAACTCTGTAATGGACTATATGGGAAAGAATCTAAAAAAGAGTGGATATATGTATAGGTGTAACTGATTTACTTTGCTGTACACCTGAAACTAACACAACATTTTAAATCAACTATACTCCAATAAAAATTTTAAAAAAAATAGCGCACTCAAGTGAAAGAGAAGCAAATGACACTCCAAATGTATTATACAAGTAAGTATGATATCTCCAAGAATAGACAACCTTGGTTATTACATCAATACTGGTTTAAGGTATGATTATAAATGGTTTCTAAGAGCTCACTCTTGCTCATTCTATTTACAGACGCCACCCCCACCTTAAAAAGACACACACACAGACACAATATAAAAGTCACCAGGAAATCAAATTGTCATTGAGATTCATACTCACAGATTCTGGTTGCAAATGAGAAATCACAGGGTCATTATGTGCACAAGAAAGAACTGGAGCTAGCACATTTCAAAAAATGTTTTCTGACACAGAAAACATAAAAAAACACTAAATATAACAGAGAAAAACGTGCACTCAATGGGAAAAGTTCCCATTCTCTTGGGAATTACAGGGGTTAAATCCAGGAGTAAAGCGGCAATACTAATGCTTGATGTCTTACGTATCTCTATCTATCTGTCTGTCTATCTATCTATCTATCTATCTATCTATACTAGTGTACACTTACAGTAACCAGTGTCCTTGTCCTTATTTGTTAGCTGGCTACCAAAAGAATTAGTCAGGGGTCCAAATATTTTATTATACCTACATATATGACTATTTATATATCTATTCCTATTGCTAATATTCAAATATACATTTTAAACTTTTAGCAAGGTACATAATTGTAAATCATTTTAAATTCATAGTTTATGTAAGTCTATATGATATGTAAACCCATATTTTAAATCGTCTTATAGAATGAGATTAGCATTGATGTTAATTATTGCATGGAATTAATGAAAAAGGGGAATTAGTACTACCAACTAACCAATGGAAGAGTGGTACAATTAACTACCCAAACACTGTATTTGGTGTTATATGTGGTTCCTATTTAATCCTCATGACTATAAAACTACTACTATGAGATAGTTTTTATTATTGCCATTTTACATATAAAAGAAAAAAAACATTTCAGAGAAATTAGCTTTTATTTTTTAAGTTATCCTTAAACAGGAAAAAAATATGAATATACAGAGAATATTAAAAAAATTAATTAGCTTGAGTAATATCATCTATCCATCTATCAGTCTGTCTATCCATCTATATGTCAAAAGAAATCTACAGCAACCTATAAAAAATACACATTTTTCTTCTGTTCACAAGGGAATTCTACAAAAACAATAAATTCCCAGGCCACGAAGCAAGTCTCAATAGTTTCTGAAGAAGAAATATTATACCAGACTTTTTCTCATGCAACAATTACATTATAATCAGTTTTATTAAAACTGAAGAAAATCACAAATGATTGATATATAGTCTGCCGTATATTTATGGAAGCTGACCAATAAGCAATATTTTACTAATCAAATTTTGAAAATTATATACCTTTCTAAATGTCTTTATTAAAAATGAGAATTTTACCTTCTTTTTGTACTCCACACTTTCCCTTTCCCACTCTCTCAATATAGTTTCTCATTGGTTTTAACTACATCATGAGGTAACAACTTCTTATATTATTATGACAACACATTATTTTCTAAAGTTGTACAACTTTAATTGACTTGTACAGCTTTCATTTAAAACTAACTTACAGAATATTCTAGTTAAGAGGAAGCCAAAAGACAAGTATAATTTTGAGAAATCAAGAAATAGTGGTTAAACATTTTACTGAAAAAATGGAAATAGTAACCAGAAAACTTGGCTAAGAGTTAAAAACGGTTGCCACTGGAGTTGGTGAAAAGGGTGAGGTAAAGTGACTACTAGGTTTTTTTTTGTTTTATATATTATCTGAGTTTTTAAAGCTAAATGTGTGTCTACACATACACACAAATATATGTAGTTATATACAAAACAGTGGTAGAAATGGACTAGATTATGGACATATATTGAACCTAGAATTTCAGTACCATATAAGGACACAGTCCTCCTGTGTAAGAATTTATACATATTAAAGAAGAGGATATGTATAAATTTTTGCTAATAAAAATGCATCAATATTTAGAAAATTCACACATAAATACGTCAGGTAAAAACGTCATTAGCTTCTTATTTCTTTCATAGAACTTGTCATAGTTTTTAATTATTTTATTTGTCTTTTTGCTGACTGAGGTATGTTTTTTTTTTTTTTTTTTCTTCTCTCCCCTAACCTGTAACAGAAACTCTGCCTTTTGTCTTCTCTTATGACCCGGACATCTAGAACATAGTAGGTGAGAACACCTGACTTGGTGAACTCTAGAGAACCGAAAAGCTGATGTCACAATATTTGGAGAGCAGATTAATAAAGGATGAGGCTCTGAAAAGGACGCTGGCTCAGGAGGACTCACAGAAGTTACATCCTGTCTGCTTTCTGGCAGAGTACCCTCGGGTAGGGTCCCAACTTAAGCCACCTATGATCTGCTCAAATGCTAGAAAAGATCTTATCATAGCAATGAACAGCAACTTGCGATTCAAATATTGGCATATGTACACAGCTTTCTGTTTGCAGAATGTCAACTCAGCATTATAGAAATGATGTTTCCTGGATCAATATAGGACTTTAACCTGACATCTTTCAAAACACTAAATTTAATAATAGAAAATAAGGATTTGGAAATATTGCTATTTTCTGAACTAATTTCAATTGGGCCAACTCCAACTCCAGTTGAAAATATATATTTCCATTTGAGAATATCTATCTATTCTCATTTGAGAAGAGAAAATTATTTGAAAGGAAGAAAAAAGAAATCTATAATTTTCTATTGGATGACTACTAGATACGAGATACCAAATACTATCTAGATTTTGCATATATTATCTAATTTGATTCTGTTTATACATTTATATATATGTTTGAGTATATGCATATATGTGTGTGTATGTGTGTGCATATATATGTGTGTATATATATATATACACAATGTGTGTATAACCAATGAGGAAATCAATGCTGCTGAAATCTCTGAAGAATTCATGTTTACTTTTGATAGAAATTTAAAGGCCTGCGTTTCTGTCAGCACCATAGAGGCGGTTATAATTATTATTGCCCAGTGGCTAGTGAGCCAGCAAATTACTTCTGTCAGTGCAGAGCTCTAGATACAAAGGAAAAGCAAGAGAATTTGAGGATTGGAGGAATATTATAGAGAGATTTGGTGAGAAGTTAACCAGGAGGCAGGGACTAAATTAATAGGTATTAGGTGGGTATTTCAGAAACCTGGATGCATATTAGAATTACCTGTTCAGCTTTTAAAACTACCTACACCTGAGCTCCCATTATAATTCAATTGGTGGTATAGGGCATAATAAAGTTCCCCGGATGTAGTGGACTGAATTGTATGGATCAAAAAGATATGTCCAGACTTCCGGGGAAGATGGCGGAAGAGTAAGACACGGAGCTCACCTTCCTCCCCACGGATAAACCAGAAATACAGCTACACGTGGAACAACTCCTACAGAACACCTACTGAACGCTGGCAGAAGACCCCAGACCTCCCAAAAGGCAAGAAACTCCCCACGTACCTGGGTAGGGCAAAGCGGAGAGATTCCCGCACAGAGGATCGGTGCCGAGCGGCACTCACCAGCCCGAGAGGCTTGTCTGCTCGCCCGCCGGGGTGCGCAGCGCTGGAAGCTGAGGCTCGGGCTTCGGTCAGAGCGCAGGGAGAGGACTGGGGCTGGCGGCGAGAACTCAGCCTGAAGGGGGCTAATGTGCCACAGATAGCCGGGAAGGAGTCCGGGAAAACTCTGGAGCTGCTGAAGAGGCAAGAGACTTTTTCTTCCCTCTTGGTTACCTGGTGCGCGAGGAGAGGGGATTAAGAGCGCCGCTTAAAGGAGCTCCACAGACGGGCGCGAGTCGCGGCTGAAAGCGCGGAGCCCAGAGATGGGCGTGGGACGCTGGGGCTGCTGCTGCCGCCGCCAAGAAGCCTGTGTGCGAGCGCAGGTCACTATCCACACCGCCCTTCCGGGAGCCTGTGCAGCCCGCCACTGCCGGGGTCCCGGGATCCAGGGGCGGCTTCCCTGGGAGAACGCACGGCGCGCCTCAGGCTGATGCAACGTCACGCCGGCCTCTGCCGCTGCAGGCTCGCCCTGCACTCCGTGCCCCTCCCTCCCGCCCGGCCTGAGTGAGCCAGAGTCCCCGAAGCAGCTGCTTCTTTAACCCTGTCCTGTCTGAGTGAAGAACAGACGCCCTCCTGCGACCTACACACAGAGGCGGGGCCAAATCCAAAGCTGAGACCCAGGAGCTGTGAGAACAAAGAAGAGAAAGGGAAACCTCTCCCAGCAGCCTCAGAAGCAGCGGATTAAAGCTCCACAATCAACTTGATGTGCCCTGCATCTGTGGAATACATGAATAGACAACAAATCATCCCAAATTGAGGAGCCAGGAGTCAGTGCTGTGCCTCTGAGGTGGGAGAGCCAACTTCAGGACACTGGTCCACAAGAGACCTCCCAGCTCCACATAATATCAAATGGCGAAAATCTCCCAGAGATCTCCATCTCAACGCCAGCACCCAGCTTCACTCAACGACCAGCAAGCTACAGTGCTGGACACCCTATGCCAAACAACTAGCAAGACAGGAACACAACCCCACCCATTAGCAGAGAGGCTGCCTAAAATCATAAAAAGTCCGCAGACACCCCAAAACACACCACCAGACGTGGACCTGCCCACCAGAAAGACAAGATCCAGCCTCATCCACCAGAACACAGGCACTAGTCCCCTCCACCAGGAAGCCTACACAACCCACTAAACCAACCTTAGCCACTGGGGACAGACACCAGAAACAACGGGAACTACGAACCTGCAGCCTGCAAAAAGGAGACCCCAAACACAGTAACATAAGCAAAATGAGAAGACAGAAAAACACACAGCAGGAGAAGGAGCAAGATAAAAACCCACCAGACTTAACAAATGAAGAGGTAATAGGCAGTCTACCTGAAAAAGAATTCAGAATAATGATAGTAAAGATGATCCAAGATTCTATTTCCAAGATCCAAAATCTTGGAAATAGAATAGACAAAATGCAAGAAACAGTTAACAAGGACCTAGAAGAACTAAAGAAAAATCAAGCATCAATTAAAAACACAATAAATGAAATGAAAAGTACTCTAGATGGGATCAATAGCAGAATAACTGAGGCAGAAGAACAGATAAGTGAGGTGGAAGATAAAATAGTGGAAATAACTGCTGCAGAGCAAAATAAAGAAAAAAGAATGAAAAGAACAGAGGACAGTCTCAGAGACCTCTGGGACAACATTAAATGCACCAACATTCGAATTATAGGGGTTCCAGAAGAAGAAGAGAAAAAGAAAGGGACTGAGAAAATATTTGAAGAGATTATAGTTGAAAACTTCCCTAATATGGGAAAGGAAATAGTTAATCAAGTCCAGGAGGCACAGAGAGTCCCATACAGAATAAATCCAAGGAGAAATACGCCAAGACACATATTAATCAAACTGTCAAAAATTAAACACAAAGAAATCATATTAAAAGCAGCAAGGGAAAAACAACAAATAACAAACAAGGGAATCCCCATCAGGTTAACAGCTGATCTCTCAGCAGAAACTCTACAAGCCAGAAGGGAGTGGCAGGACATAATTAAAGTGATGAAGGAGAGAAACCTGCAACCAAGATTACTCTGCCCAGCAAGGATCTCATTCAGATTTGATGGAGAAATTAAAACGTTTACAGACAAGCAAAAGCTGAGAGAGTTCAGCACCACCAAACCAGCTTTACAACAAATGCTAAAGGAACTTCTCTAGGCAAGAAACACAACAGAAGTAAAAGACCTACAATAATGAACCCAAAACAATTAAGAAAATGGGAATAGGAACATACATATCGATAATTACCTTAAATGTAAATGGATTAAATGCTCCCACCAAAAGACACAGAGTGGCTGAATGGATACAAAAACAAGACCCATATATATGCTGTCTACAAGAGACCCACTTCAGACCTAGAGACACATACAGACTGAAAGTAAGGGGATGGAAAAAGATATTCCATGCAAATGGAAACTAAAAGAAAGCTGGAGTAGCAATTCTCATATCAGACAAAATAGACTTTAAAATAAAGACTATTAGAAGAGACAAAGAAGGACACTACATAATGATCAAGGGATTGATCCAAGAAGAAGATATAACAATTGTAAATATTTATGCACCCAAAATAGGAGCACCTCAATACATAAGGCAAATACTAACAGCCATAAAAGGAGAAATCGACAGTAACACACTCATAGTAGGGGACTTTAACACCCCACTTTCACCAATGGACAGATCATCCAAAATGAAAATAAATAAGGAAACACAAGCTTTAAATGATACATTAAACAAGATGGACTTAATTGATATTTATAGGACCTTCCATCCAAAAACAACAGAATACACACTTTTCTCAAGTGCTCATGGAACATTCTCCAGGATAGATCATATCTTGGGTCACAAATCAAGCCTTGGTAAATTTAAGAAAATTGAAATTGTATCAAGTATCTTTTCCAACCACAATGCTATGAGACTAGATATCAATTACAGGAAAAGATCTGTAAAAAATACAAACACATGGGGCCTCCCTGGTGGCGCAGTGGTTGAGAGTCCGCCTGCCGATGCAGGGGATACGGGTTCGTGCCCCGGTCTGGGAGGATCCCATATGCCGCGGAGCGGCTGGGCCCGTGAGCCATGGCCGCTGGGCCTGTGCGTCCGGAGCCTGTGCTCCGCAACGGGAGAGGCCACAACGGTGAGAGGCCCGCGTACAGCAAAAAAAAAAAAAAAAAAAAATACAAACACATGGAGGCTAAACAATACACTACTTAATAACGAAGTGATCACTGAAGAAATCAAAGAGGAAATTAAAAAATACCTAGAAACAAATGAAAATGGAGACTCGACGACCCAAAACCTATGGGATGCAACAAAAGCAATTCTAAGAGGGAAGTTTATAGCAATACAATCCCACCTTAAGAAACAGGAAACATCTCGAATAAACAACCTAACCCTGCACCTAAGGCAATTAGAGGAAGAAGAACGAAAACATCCCAAAGTTAGCAGAAGGAAAGAAATCATAAATATCAGATCAGAAATAAATGAAAAAGAAATGAAGGAAACGATAGCAAAGATCAATAAAACTAAAAGCTGGTTCTTTGAGAAGATAAACAAAATTGATAAACCATTAGCCAGACTCATCAAGAAAAAAAGGGAGAAGACTCAGATCAATAGAATTAGAAATGAAAAAGGAGAAGTAACAACTGACACTGCAGAAATACAAAAGATCATGAGAGATTACTACAAGCAACTCTATGCCATTAAAATGGACAACCTGGAAGAAATGGACAAATTCTTAGAAATGCACAACCTGCCAAGACTGAATCAGGAAGAAATAGAAAATATGAACAGACCAATCACAAGCACTGAAATTGAAACTGTGATAAAAAATCTTCCAACAAACAAAAGCCCAGGACCAGATGGCTTCACAGGCGAATTCTATCAAACATTTAGAGAAGAGCTAACACCTATCCTTCTCAAACTCTTCCAAAATATAGCAGAGGCAGGAACACTCCCAAACTCATTCTACAATGCCACCATCACCTAGATACCAAAACCAGACAAGGATGTCACAAAGAAAGAAAACTACAGGCCAATATCACTGATGAACATAGTTGCAAAAATCCTCAACAAAATACTAGCAAACAGAATCCAACAGCACATTAAAAGGATCATACACCATGATCAAGTGGGGTTTATTCCAGGAATGCAAGGATTCTTCAATATATGTAAATCAATCAACGTGATACACCATATTAACAAATTGAAGGAGAAAAACCATATGGTCATCTCAATTGATGCAGAGAAAGCTTTCGACAAAATTCAACACCCATTTATGATAAAAACCCTGCAGAAAGTAGGCATAGAGCGAACTTTCCTCAACATAATAAAGGTCATATATGACAAACCCACAGCCATCATCGTCCTCAATGGTGAAAAACTGAAACCATTTCCACTAAGATCAGGAACAAGACAAGGTTGCCCACTCTCACCACTCTTATTCAACCTAGTTTTGGAAGTTTTAGCCACAGCAATCAGAGAAGAAAAGGAAATAAAAGGAATCCAAATTGGAAAAGAAGAAGTAAAGCTGTCACTGTTTGCAGATGACATGATACTATACATAGAGAATCCTAAAGATGCTACTAGAAAACTACTAGAGCTAATCAATGAATTTGGTAAAGTTGCAGGATACAAAATGAATGCACAGAAATCTCTGGCATTCCTATATACTAATGATGAAAAATCTGAAAGTGAAATCAAGAAAACACTCCCACTTACCACTGCAACAAAAAGAATAAAATATCTAGGAATAAACCTACCTAAGGAGACAAAAGACCTGTATGAAGAAAATTATAAATCACTGATGAAAGAAATTAAGGATGGTACAAATAGATGGAGAGATGTACCATGTTCTTGGATTGGAAGAATCAACATTGTGAAAATGACTCTACTACACAAAGCAATCTACAGATTCAATGCAATCCCTATCAAACTACCACTGGCATTTTTCACAGAACTAGAACAAAAAATTTCACAATTTGTATGGAAACACAAAAGACCCCGAATAGCCAAAGCAATCTTGAGAACGAAAAATGGAGCTGGAGGAATCAGGCTCCCTGACTTCAGACTATACTACAAAGCTACAGTTATCAAGACAGTGTGGTACTGGCACAAAAACAGAAAGATAGATCAATGGAACAGGATAGAAAGCCCAGAGATAAACCCACGCACATATGGTCACCTTATCTTTGTTAAAGGAGGCAGGAATGTACAGTGGAGAAAGGACAGTCTCTTCAATAAGTGGTGCTGGGAAAACTGGATAGGGACATGTAAAAGTATGAGATTAGATCACTCCCTAACACCATACACAAAAATAAGCTCAAAATGGATTAAAGACCTAAATGTAAAGCCAGACACTATCAAACTCTTAGAAGAAAACATAGGCAGAACACTCTATGACATAAGTCACAGCAAGATCCTTTTGGACCCACCTCCTAGAGAAATGGAAATAAAGACAAAAATAAACACATGGGACCTAATGAAACTTAAAAGCTTTTGCACAGCAAAGGAAACCATAAACAAGACCAAAAGACAACCCTCAGAATGGGAGAAAATATTTGCAAATGAAGCAACTGACAAAGGATTAATCTCCAAAATTTATAAGCAGCTCAGGCAGCTCAATAACAACCCAATCCAAAAATGGGCAGAAGACCTAAATAGACATTTCTCCACAGAAGATATACAGACTGCCAACAAACACATGAAAGGATGCTCAACATCTTTACTCATTAGAGAAATGCAAATCAAAACTACAATGAGATATCATCTCACACCAGTCAGAATGGCCATCATCAAGAAATCTAGAAACAATAAATGCTGGAGAGTGTGTGGAAAAAAGGGAACACTCTTGCACTGCTAGTGGGAATGTGAATTGGTACAGCCACTATGGAGAACGGTATGGAGGTTCCTTAAAAAACTACAAATAGAACTACCATATGACCCAGCAATCCCACTACTGGGCATATACCCTGAGAAAACCATAATTCAAAAAGAGACATGTACCAAAATGTTCATAGCAGCCCTATTTACAATAGCCCGGAGCTGGAAACAACCTAAGTGTCCATCATCGGATGAATGGGTAAAGAAGATGTGTCACATATATACAATGGAATATTACTCAGCCATAAAAAGAAATGAAATTGAGCTATTTGTAATGAGGTGGATGGACCTAGAGTCTGTCATACAGAGTGAAGTAAGTCAGAAAGAGAAAGACAAATACTGTATGCTGACACATATATATGGAATTTAAGAAAAAAAAATGTCATGAAGAACATAGGGGTAAGACAGGAATAAAGACACAGACCTACTAGAGAATGGACTTGAGGATATGGGGAGGGGGAAGGGTAAGCTGTGACAAAGTGAAAGAGCGGCATGGACATATATACACTACCAAACGTAAGGTAGATAGCTAGTGGGAAGCAGCCGCATAGCACAGGGAGATCAGCTAGGTGCTTTGGGACCGCCTGGAGGGGTGGGATAGGGAGGGTGGGAGGGAGACGCAAAAGGGAGGGGATATGGGAACATATGTATATGTATAACTGATTAAATTTGTTATAAAGCAAAAAAAAAAATTAAGGAAATGAATACCAATATATTTAATTGCTTCTCTCTGCAAATCATTTGCTTGTTTAAAATGTCAAATATTTTATGCCCTAAATTCATTCTTAGGATATTAAAGACTCTTTTACTTTAAGACAACTGTTTTCTTATTGTTAAAAAAATAAATAATAATAATAATAATAATAAATGAATTACCACCGAGTTAGATTAGGTGAACTTTAAGGTTCTTTCCAACTGTAAAATCCTAAGTTGATGTATAGAATGTCTTTTATATAATATTATATAGGTATTAGATATGTTAAATATGTATTAAGTAAACAATATTATATAAACTATGTTATCACTTGGCAAACTCATGTAGTTTACTTTAATTATCAAATTGCTCACTTGTACGAAGCATCAGGAGAACTGTGATCTGTGATCTAGAATCTCTGTGATGGATTTTGAAGGCATACAGCCTTGATTGTAAAATCAATGTTTAAGGGGGGGGGCTCTGTACTATGCAGCTGTCACTGCTTTTATGGCCTCTGAGTGTATTCTATCGCCTGTATAATTGGAATGTTTGGAGGCGACAAGGGATAATGTATTAGAAGCCATGTAAATCAGCATATAAGTATCAATTTCCTATGTGATTTCAGAGTATTGCTGTGAAATTCTATGTGATATCTCATAAGAGGTGTTTGTGGAAGTCAACATTCACATAATAAATAATTCAGGAATGCTAAAAAAAAAAAAAAGATATGTCCAATCCTAAACCCTAGTACATATGATTGTGACCTTATTTAGAAATAGGGTCTTTGCACATGTAATTAAGTTAAGGATCTTGAGATGAGATCATCCTAGATTAAGGCTGAGACTTAAATCCAATGACTGGTGTCCTTATAGGAGAAAGAGAAAGAGACACAGGGAAGAATCTGTGAAGATGGAGACAAGAGATTAGGGTTATGCTGGAACAGCCAAGGAGAGCCAGGAGCCAACAGAATTTGAAGAGGCAAGAAAGGATTCCCTTGAAAGGAGGCTCTGCTGACACTCTGATTTTGAACTTCTGGCCTCCAAAGTTGTGAGAGAATAAATTTCTATTGTTTTAAGCCATTATGTTTGTGATAATTCATTGCAGTTGCACTATCAAATTCTTATTTGTAGAGAATTTGAAATCACAGAGTATATATTCTCTGGTCTTGTCTTGGGATAAAAATCGCATGAGGTGATTTTCCCAAAATACAGATTCCTGGACTCTATGCAAGACCTATTGAATAGGGAATCTTTGCAGAAGGCAGGTAGAAATCTGGGGATCTTTATCAGTAATATGTATCCAAGGTGATTCATATTCTCAAGCAAGATTTGGGGGAAATGCTGAGTTAGGTCAAGGAACTAAAAGCTGTTTTTAATTATTTCTGCTTGTGGCTTTTAATATACTCCATCAAGGTTTGCTTAACCTCCTCCCCCTTTTCTGCATACAGAGCCTTATTAGTCAAGTATGTGCAAAAAAGGGAATCATAAGCTGAGACAAATCCAAAAGCATGTCGCATACCTAATAATAACGGGAAGACAGTTTAACAGAAGCTTGCATACCATTTCTAAACAAAAATAATAAGAATGTTTAAATATAAATGTATGGAACAAGGAAAAAACAGAACAAGATCATCTGGGATACAAAGCATACATTTGAAGGATACAGGCAGGAAAAAGAACTTTTCCATTTCTTTGGTTTCCATCATTTTAATAAAAGTAATTATTGCCAGATTGGAGAGTAAAGAACAAACAAGAATGGGAGGAAATTAAAGCTCTAAGTCCAATAAATGAGAAAAATATAATACCTAATTTCTAAAAATGGTTATCGTCATATTGAGACAAGTTATCACACAAGTAATAAAACATCAAACATTTTTAATCTCAGAATATTGACAGTCTTTTTGAAATAAGTGGAAGATGGGAAAGAAGAATGAAAACTGGAAAATGGTAAATAATATTGTCCCAATTCCAAAAATGAGTGAAAATTTGCAAACTATAGAGAGGTGAAGTTTACACATATCTCTGACTATAATTTTAGAATGAATTTGTTAAAACATTTTTTGTCAGCATTTTAAAAGAGACTGTTTTCTCATGAGTAAAATAAAATTAACTCATGTCAAACTAACTTTAATTATTTGCTGATACAATTTTCAGGTAAGTATATATCATGAGAATTCTATAAACAGAGTGTTCCTATCTTTTTAGCAAAATTTTTGAGAAGTCTGGCGATGATAAATGAAAGTATCACGCATGCAAGATGAGATGACAGTAAATTTAAGTGGATGAGTACTTAATTAAAAATTGTATCCACAGAGTTTTAATTATTGGATCAGTTTTCCCCAGGATGTTTTTAATTGCTTTCCAAAAGGTTCATGTCTTTGTCACTATGATTTGGTTACAGCCTTAAAAGTTATGCTTATCAAATCTCTGAATTACACAAAACTGGAAGACGTCATTAGCATTACAGATTCAAAATTACAAAATTGGATGAAGGGTTAAGAGTCATCAGAGAAAGGAGGTCTAAGAGTGACAGTATGAAATGGAAAGGACCCCACCCATGCACATATTTTAAAATATGTAGGTAAGAAAGACTCAGAAGACTATCAAAATAAAACTTCAAAGAATGTTGAAATGTAAATATTAGAAGTACCCCAAAGGAATGATCTAGTCTATATGAAAAGCTTAGATATTTTAATTGACTGGGAGCTCAACACATGAGTTACATGATAAGGCTGCCATCTAAGACTATCTTAACAGAAGCCTAGAATCTGTATTACTGAAGGTAATAAGCCCACCATAATCTGTTGTAAAAATACCACATATGAGATACTATGTTCTGTTCAATTCTAGGCCATGACTTTTTTAAAAAATTGCAGTAAAAACACATAAAATTTACCATTTTAACCATTTTTATGTATACAGTTCAGTAGTGTTAACTATATAGTGATAATTATATTCACATTGTTGTGCAACAGATCTCTAGAATTTTTCATCTTGCAAACCTGAAACTCTGTACCCATCGAACATCAACTGCTTGTTTTAGTGCATTAATTTTACTAAGGTCATTAAAAATCCAAGCAAATGCATAATAGGGCAATGGGTAGGGAAAGAGCCCACAAATGTTCATGTAAGAAAATTTGAAGGGCGTGTTGTGTTTAACTTAGAAAAGAGAAAGTCTAGGTTGACATCATGGTGCCTTTGCTTATCTAAAGAGTGATCCTGTGGACAAAGTTACAGATTCAGACTGTGTAGCTTCATGAGAGACTCCATGAGAATCATTCATGACAATTTTGGGGTGTATAAGAAAAGAGAACTGATTGTATTTGCTCAAGAGGTAGACTGATCATTTTACCCTGTCTAAAGAAGAAGAAAAAAAAATGGACAGTGGTGGCAGGTCTAAGAGATGGGTCATTAGGAGAGCAGCCTGCTCACCTTTGGGAGATGAAAAAAAAGTGGACCCAGCAAAAGATAGCAAAACTTCTTTTGTCATATTGGTAATGCAACCAAGAAGATGCCCACAAGCAAAGGGAATTCTAGCAACTTAAGACTATGAGGTATACCATCTGTGATGGGGAAAAAAGAGATCTAGGTCTAGATGTGAGGGAACTCTGAAGAAGGGAAAAGAAGAGAAAACAGAGAAAAAAGAAAAAGTTCAAGGAACTCTGAAGAGGGGTGGCACCTCAGGTCTCTCAGAAAATCTCACATAAGAGCCTCTCAAGAGAGCTGCATTTTTCATGTGTCAGAGGGCTATGACATGCAGAGAAGCAGAGAGAAGATTATCACTAGACCTACTTAAAAAGATGTTACCTATCTCCTCCATCTTTCCCCTCTTCCTGAAGAGCTAAGGCTAGTAAAGAGAGGAGAAGTAGACAGTGAAAAAACAGAACACATTCCCCTCTCATCCAAGGTCCTAGAACCTCAAGTCTACCTGGCAATGGGGAGGAGAAAGCTTTGGCTAAGATATAATACTGGAGTTTTTTTTTGTGGTACACGGGCCTCTCACTGCTGTGGCCTCTCCCGTTGCGGAGCACAGGCTCTGGACACGCAGGCTCAGCAGCCATGGCTCACAGGCCCAGCCACATGTGGGATCTTCCCATACCGGGCCATGAACCCGTGTCCCCTGCATTGGCAGGCGGACTCTCAACCACTGCACCACCAGGGAAGCCCCAATACTGGAGTTTTAAAATGGGTTGAATCAAGTTATAGAAACGAAAAGTTACCAGAGTCACTGGGTCTGCCAGGATGCTACTAAAGAATGGCAAAACAGTTCCTGACAATTATTATATTTTATCAATACTCCACTGGGTTCATAATTCCCATTAATTAAAATTGTTACACACATATCCAGTTTTTCTTTGTATTATTTGTAATTAAACAAATAATAATACTATACTTAAAATCAGGAACTTTGTTTTTCTAATAATATAGTTGAAAATATCTTTGATACAATTTATGCTGATTTAACCAGGAAATGATTTCTTTTTGACAGCTCTCTCTCTCTCTCTTCTGTTTGTGTCTGATACTTGCCAATTCTCTGATTATTCTTTGCTCCTTAATTACATAGAGTAAAATTACAAGTACACTTAAAGGTAAGATTCCAAGTACATGAGACAGAATTCTACTATCTTCAAAGATAAAAGATCCAAAAGATACATAAAAGATCCATAAGATGGAATAATATTAACTTTGCAAATCTTAGTGGATTTTTATTTATACCCCATTGAATTATTTTTCAATCTGTTAATAAACTTTAGGTATTTTCCAAAATTAAATCTTTTGAACAGATCAGAAGTTACCAACTCACATCAAGACATATTTATTAAAAAATAATGATAAATGTAAGCTATATGGAGATACCTGGAAGATAGAACAACCCAAAGATTGTTAAACTAAATTTTAAAATAAACAACTATACTGTTTTTGACTATAAATTGTCCAAGGGGCAAAAATGCAAGTTTGTTTGAAATATTCTTATATTTAATCATGAAATATCCTTATATTTAATGCTGTAATTTGGAGAGGGGAATGACATTTGTCTGGATAATTTCTCCCATCATAAATTAATTCTGCATATATAAAGATAATTATGTCATCAAGTATATGTTAGATAAAATCAAATATGAATGGTGGTTCCCTTAAGTCAGTGGTTCCTAAAGTGTGGTCTCTGGACTAGCAGCATGAGTATCTACATCAATTAGAAATTTGTAAGAAATGTAAATTCTTAGGTGCCACCCAAGACCTACTGGATCAGAGACTCTGGAAATGGGGCCCAGCATTCTGTTTTTTAATGAGTCCTCCAGAGATTCCATGCTTGCTCAAGGGTGATAACTGGTGCCTTACAGGTACTTGAACTTGAGTGTTTATTCATACCACTTGGTAAGCACTAAAAATACTGATCCTTGGGTCCTATCCCCAGAGATTCTTATTTAAGGAGGCTGGAGTGAGGCATGGGCAGGTGATTTTAAAGCTCCTCAAGTGATTCGTTAATTGACAACTAAAGTTGAGAACCAGTGCTAAATCCTATCCTTGAAATGAGATAGACCATTTAGTTCCTTGACTTACTTCTAAGACAAACTTCACAATTTTAACATTTCCTCTGTCATTTGCAGCATCAAATTACAGATTCTCCTTTCTAAACAGGTAACCTACTAAAAAAGTTAAAAGATTACTTAAAGATTAAGAGAGAATACTCAAGGGCCTTCCTAATTATGTGCTTGCCCACATATAATCTCAACCTAAAATGTGCAATTAATTTATAAAGGCAAATGTAAGCAGAATGAATTAGGTTTGTAAACAGGTGACAGTGAATTCCACTGAAAATTTGACCCTCTGTTACAGTACCTTCAGCTCCTAATTACTACCAGAAACATTTCTAATCATAGGTTTCTCATGTTTTTAAAGCCAAATTTTAATATTCTTTTCAGTGTCAACAGTAGTTTTTAAACATAATAGAGGTGGTTCATGGAGCTGAAGTGTAAAAAAAAAATGATTGCAGTCTTCTAGTTGGATTAAATCTATGGGAACTTGGCTAACACCAAAAGGAAAAGTGAAATGTGGTCAGTCCAAATTTTACAATGATGCTTAATAAAACTGAAAATTAGCTAAATCTATATTTATTTCTGGATTATTGCCAAGTAGAGTGACTGCCTTTTTATAAATGCAGTGAATTAAAGAATTTACAATTTTTTTTGTGATTCTGTATTCAGTGCAGAGATAATTTCTGTTATGATAGAAATTCAGGCCATTCTCCCTTACAACTTTAAAAGTGAGACTGTGCCTACCAGAGCTTCACTATCAGCTTCTCTATTGACATAGATTTTGAGTTAAAATGACAATCTGAGAGATAAATGTATGTTATGAAAGAGAGGAACATGTTTGGAGAGAAACATGTTTCTTATGTTGTAAAGAAGAAATGGTACTGAGACTAACCCATGTGGTTTACTGACATTCTCTAAAATTTCTATATTTCAGAACTATACTATTTGACAACTAAATTTCATAATGTGTACATATCCTGTGGTATACTGGAGGCATCTTGTATCAGCTTGCAGAGTTGATTCTTAAATTTTCAAGGATTCTATGAGTCAGTTGTTAAGCACACAGCCATTATTTTAAATAATAATAATAAATATAAATTTATAATTAAATAAATAACATTGCAAACAAGAGTAATTAATACTCAAGGTTCATAATTTTCTAATTATGTTGCTTTTGAAGTTATTTATGTCAATTTTATCTGTACCACAGAAATACTGTATATTGGTCTGCACATCTTTTCCCAATTCTACATTCAGAGAGTCATGTTGGCAACTTGATATAGGCATTGGTGGGAGTCTTTACACCACAAAAATAGGCAAACACTAGATCAGGGCTCCTCTCCACTAGGAGATGTTGAAAGATTTACCAACACACCAATGAATAAAACTCACTGTAGGTGGATGTGCATTTAAATAAGATATTTATGGATATGTATAATATAATGGCATTATCTGCCTGCTATTTGCACCCTGTCCTTGGCTCCCAAACAAGGTCAACCTGAAATGGCTGAGTTTTAGTTTCAAGCACACTTGGATTCATGGTTTGGTCCTGCTATTTATTAGTTTTGTGATCTCATGCATGTTACTCATGTCTCTAAGTTTTGATTCCCTTAACTGTAAAACGTGGACAGTAATATGTTTCTAATAGATTTGTTGTAAAGATTCAGTAAGAAAGTATGTGTCTGGACTCCCTCTGACCCATTTTCCCCCTCCCCTCATGAAAATTATGTTAGTTTGCTGGTATAATTATTTTTTTATTATTGAAATTTTAAGGTAATTTTTTTCTCCTTTGATTCAATTAAGTTATCATTAAAATAAAGGAAAAAGTCTTACTCTAGACCTGTAACTCAAAATAAGTCAGCTCAAAGTCTTAATTGAAATTCTCTAAAAAGTTCATTATGTATTTTCTTAGTCTATATTGTTTCCATGGCATTTCTTATCTGACTTGGAACTTTGATTCCAGGGTTTCTCTGTATTTAATGTTTTCAGGTTTCTCATTACCTTTCTGGTATAGTCTGGATGGAGATACTAAGAACAGAAAAGCATTTAAGATTTTCTAAAAAATAGAGCTGTCTAGAAGCAGACCCAGCCACATGATTAGTCTGGACATTGGAAAGGAGAGAGGATACACTGTTCAATCACAGGCTTTGGAAATTCTACATGTAAAATGTACAATTAATTGTATGATTCTCTATTGCTTTTTTTTTTTTTTTGCAACACCTCTACTATCTTCTTTACAATGTCAACTGTCAATTAGTAATACTTTATCTTTACTTTAACAGAGGCTATAAACTCAAATGTCTACAGGGACTTAGTATAAAAAAACATTTAAAAAATAAAATTTTAGGTAAACAGAGAATGCACGCCCTAAATAGAGCCATTTAAATTCAAGGGTTACAAAAATGTCTTCTTATTTCCCTACTGTTAGAAATACTATAACATGGGGTCAAATTATTAAAAATATATATCCAATTGTATTCTATTTTAATAAATATGCTATGCATGTCTAACTCATGTTTCCCCATAGTAATTTAAAAAATCTATAGCCATGCCTGAAATAAAGTACAAGCCTTAGAAAACCTGGTTCATTCCTTTACTATGTTTCACCATACATTACTGAGACAAATGATAATACAACCTACTGATACATGGGTACAAATGGGGGTAATTAAATTTGCAACTTTATGTAATAATAAATATTTATTGTTTTCAAAAGTAGGAAGATCAGTGGAAAGTGATTAGGAATTTTGTTCTTAACAAAAAAGGTTTTAAACTAATAAAAATTTTGTCCTTCAGAATTATACGACTATAGAAATGAAACAAATGGTTTACCAACTATGTATTCTCAGCCTGTATAGTTTATTGCTCCAAGAGTATAACATATGCATACAAACAAGAAACATGTCCTCCTAATTTACTCCAAATGTCACTTGATGAGCTATTCACTTTGAAAAACTTAATCATTATAGACATAAGATTAATAATGAACATTTGAGAATGTCCTGTTAGCCTAATAATAACCACCTCCTACTAAAATCTGCAATGTTTGGATCCATTTATTTTAGCCAAGGATTATGGTTACTGCCTCATGAATGGGACATATTCTGCAGTGATCATTAAAGTACACACTCAGGCCCAAAAGGCAGTAATAAAAAGTAACAGATCTTCTGCCTTGTCAACTTGCATTTATAGAGAAATAAATAGCCTTTTACGAGAGATTATAGTGATAGAATCTTCTGTTTGACACCGTCTCCACTAACAGCATGTTTCACTCGCAACTTACCACAAGATGCTATTTCGTCGGTCTGGTCCCCACAGTCGTCCTCCCGGTCACACAGCCATGCTCTGGGAATGCAGCGCCCGTTTCCACAAGAAAACTGGTCCACCTGGCATGTTCTGGCTAAAATAATCAATTAATGTACAAAGAATAAATTTAGAGGCCTTTTGAACAACATTAAGGATAAAATAGATCATGCAATAACCCTTTCACACATAAGATGTTACATTGCTCTATTACATATTTTTAAAATAAACCTTTATTAAATTTTTGGTAATGCTAGCTTGCCTGCCTTTTCTAAAAGTTCACATGCTTTGCCCTTCAAATAAAATGAATGCTAAGTGACAAGATATTCTGTAATCCTCACACACTTCCATAAACGAAGCTATGAATTCATTATTTTACAATTTTTGCCCAGCACATGCTTATGAATATATGGCTGAATTAAATTTCATCCAACTTTTAATTAACAAAAAATAATTTTGCATAGCCTCTGCCAATAAATCAAGAAACTTGCTGCAATGTAGGAGGAAGGATTTGGAGCTATCAGGGTAACTGGTTTCCAATTATGGGGTCAGAATTGTCTTTGTCCTCTAACATTTTCAATGCATTTATTTCTTGATCTCCAAATGATTTCAAGTATGGGTCAACAATGCAGAAAACATTTTCTAAAACATACATTTAGCCTTAAAATGGATTTTTAAAGCTTACTTTTAAGCACAGTTATATAAAGATGTATGACTTTTTAATCAAAGTATACTAATGAACTTTGCTTTGGGTTCTCTTAAGGGTTTCAATGAACACACACAGGGAACATTGCTTTCTCTGGTAGCCGAAGGCAGTGCTTTAAAATTATTCAGTGAAAGGGTTATGTTCTACAAGGGGTTTGATTGCCTTTTTCTATTATGATCAAATCAACTTTTGAAAGCATGAGAGCCTAGATAGCTTCCCTAATTCTTCTCCCGGGTGTTAGTTTGTCACATACTTATTTTTATTTTTTATTTATCTATTGTTTTGGAGTATAGTTGCTTTACACTGCTGTGTCAGTTTCTGCTGTACAACAAAGTGAATCAGCCATATGTATACATATATCCCCTCTTTTTTGGATTTCCTTCCCATTTAGGTCACCACAGAGCACCTAATAGAGTTCCCTGTGCTATGCAGTAGTTTCTCATTAGTTATCTATTTTATACATAGTAGTGTATGTATGTCAATCCTAATCTCCCAATTCATCCCCCTCTGCCGCCCCAGCTTTCCCCCTTGGTATTCGTATGTTTGTTCTCTACATCTGTGACTCTATTTCTGTTTTACAAATAAGATCATCTATGCCATTTTTCTAGATTCCACATACATGCATTAATATACGATATTTGTTTTTCTCTTTCTGACTTACTTCACTCTGTATGACAATCTCTAGGTCCTTCCATGTCTCTGCAAATCACATACTTAGTTATTTTTAAATGTTTGATTTTCTTTTTTTTTTCCTTCTGTCACTCTGAGCTACAAACCTGTTTTCCTGAGTTATCAGTATACCAGCACTCCTTCTTTTTACTGGACCAAAGGAAAGAGTGGGAAATGTTGGGAAGGGGACACTCAGACCTATCAATATTGGGGTGAGATAAAGATTGGACAGTTGAGGAAAAATTAGGGTCTAAGTTCCTGTGACTATGATTAGAGAACATTGCTTAGTTTATAGATGTCTTCTTTTTTTCCTGGGCTTGAGAATCAGAAAGATGTGTTCCTATTTCATCAAAACACCCTGTGAACTTTAATACTGATAGTTGGTATAAAATAGGGTATGGTTCAAAGTCATCTGAACACAGTAGAATGGATTTCCATAAATTAGGGTTTCAGAGATCATTTAAAATAATTTCTTAAAAGTCATATACTAGTTATTTCCTTTAAGAAAAGTGTACTTGCTATGTAAAGATGTATACCTATTTTGGTGAATATTTAAAGGATTACTTGAGAAAAACAAATGAAACATTTCTGGCTTGATTTGTTATATTAGATTGGATATAGTGTTTCTATTCTCAGTGGCTATAATTAGAAAGACCAGGAAAATTGTTAGAGTATGTATTTTGCTTTGGTTATGTTGATAAGGGTCCTGAATCTAAAATATTTTATGTAATATCTGATTTTTCCCTTTTACAAATAAGTTGCTTTAGATGAACAGAGTTTAAGGAGCCCAACAAACACATACGATTCTGAAGTTTTCAATGTTGAAATTTTAAAGTAGGGTTCAATATTCCTGTATTATTTTATTTTGTTAACCCTATGGATTTTCTGCTAAATTACTCTAACATTTAGGCTAAATCAACAAAGTTCCTAGGTAATTTTAACAAAACCATGCCTACTTGGAAAAAAATAAGTATATATTTGCATTGGCCTATAGAAGCATGAAGATGTTGGCTTTGGTTTATTTGGTGGGAAGGGGTATATAGCTATGAGACACATTATTAATTTTTTTCTTACAGGTCTCTGTATCATTTCACTGGTTGCAGTAAATACTTTTTACCTTTTGAGTTTTAAGAGAACTTTAATAAGACAGTTTTCTTTTCAATTCTTCCTCCTGTCTTTCTTCCATCTCTCCCTCTTCCTTCCTTCCACCCTCCCTCCCTCCTTCCTCCTTCCTTCTTTCCCTCCCTTTCTCGTTTCTTTTGTTCTCACTACATTTCTTTCTTTCCTAAATCTCTCCTTTCCTCCCTCATTTCCTACCTATTTTATTCCTTTGGTCTTTCTTGTTTCTTGCTTTAAAAAAAAGATATTATTATATATTTTCATCTCCATTAAACTCTAATTGACCCACAATAAGAGTATATTAAAATTTCAATACAATGGTTTTCTGTTCGATGTCCTTATATCACTCTCCTAGTCATTCGGGTTTAACTCTAGCAAGTTTTCTCAGATTGTCTTCTTTCATCAGGACTGCTATGCTGATTAGAGAGAAGAATGAGAAAGGATTCCTAGAAACCTATCTCACATCATGGATGACCTACCTCACATTGTTATGGGATAGGAATTTGTGTGTCACTTCATTAACTCAGATGCTTGAACAACTTATATGACCCCTTATTTCTAAGAGTATTTACTGGCTTATTATAAAATATATGAATTCATTGTCTTTTCTAGTCATGGAGAAAATGATCTGCTTAGTCTACCAGGCAAATTTAACTGATTTCAGATAAGAAAGATGCTTCATTCCATAAATCTACAAGTACTATCTGTCTGTATGATATAATCAGATTGACTAAATTATCACCTTTTAATCACTAGATTTGTATCAAGAAGACACAACCTTTACTTTCTCAGTTCTTGTCCCCATCAGTTCTGAGCTACTTTGGAGGTGAGATTAGCAGAGCAGCCCCAGAGGACTCTAATTTTATAGCAAATGCTGCTTTAATGAGGAGGAAATTTACACCTCCTCAGTGGAATTGTTTATTTAGCAGTGAATCAGAAATTCACTGTCACAATGCGAATTTTTTCTACACATCACTAATTATGCTTCCCCTGCAGTCATGTAGCAGTGAGAAATCCCACAGTGTACAGGAACAGCAAGGAGGGGGAGGAGAACAGAGCTTAACACATTGTTCCTGAACTTTACCTGTGCTATATTTTTTTTTTTTCGGTACCCAGGCCTCTCACTGCTGTGGCCTCTCCCGTTGGGGAGCACAGGCTCCGGATGCGCAGGCTCAGCGGCCATGGCTCACGGGTCCAGCTGCTCCGTGGCATGTGGGATCCTCCCGGACCGGGGCACGAACCCCTGTCCCCTGCATCGGCAGGTGGACTCTCAACCACTGCGCCACCAGGGAAGCCCCCTGTGCTGTATTTTAATCAAAGCATTCCATTTAAACAAAACCTATGTCATATAAGAATATACTCCAGTTTCTCTTGTAAAAAAGTCTGATTTTTTTTAATACACCAGGTTTTCTTAATGCAATCATATCTGTCTAGTTTGAATTTAGTTAAAATTTGTGGTGGGTATGAGAAGAACAAATATTATGTAATCAAACCAGAGTTCTATGCTGTGGGAAAAAAGCCGGATTGAAATGGCCTAGGCATGAAGCCACAGATCATCATGATTACTATGGGGGAAAAAAAAAATTCAAATCTAAGTACTTCTCATCTTTGTCCTCTGGGTCTCCCTCAAAAGTAGGCAAAAACATTTTGTTGTTGATGGAGAACAACTCCTAAGCCCTGTCTATTAGCTCTGTTCTGCCCGCTTTGTATATGCTGTTTCCCTTCTAGGCACACTTTCCGACCCTCCACCCTCTACGGACTTCACCTCACCCTCCACAAGCTATGCTCATCAATCACTCATTGTTCTTTCAGTAAATTATTTCTATCATCTAGAAAAGTATTGGGAATGATATCATTAATACCTGTTTGTCATCATATAGCTCTATCAAATCTTAATATTTTTCTATATTTGCTACAGATATTTTGTTTTATTTAAAAAATATGTATTATAGTTACATTTGAAGTCCCCTGTGTAATCTTTCCCAATCACATTTCCCTCTCTCCTTTAGAAAGGTAACTACTATCCTTAATTTTTCTTTTTTTCATTTCCATACATATTTTATTCCTATTTTTATACATTTGTAAATCAATAAGTACATATAGAACTCTTTTGTATTTTCATATTTCATATGAATGGCACTGAATTGTTTATATTCTGCAACATTTTTGGTTAATGTTGCTAAAATTAATTCCTGTTGATATTTGAGTTCTAATTTTTCATTTTAATTATGAATAACATACTATTATGTGAATATAACAGTGAATATATATGTATATACATGTGCATATATGGAGATACATGTATATATTTCCTTTCTCCTGTAACGGGCATTTGGCTTGTTTTAATTTCTCACTATTACCAGTGTTAAAACAATGAAATTCTTATTCGTATCTCTATGTGCATAGGTATTGGAGTATAAACCTAGAAATAGAATTATAGACTTGAAGCTATGCACATCTTCACATTTATTGGATTTGTCCAAATTGCTTTACAATGTAGAAAATCAATTTATCCACCAAGAATGGATGATGATTCCTTTTATCCACAATCTTTTTAACACATGGTTTTATCAGATTATTTTTTTCTAATTAAATGACTTGAACAGTTATTTAGTCATTTTTCTTAAGCTTTTTTTTGGTAAGGCTTAGCTTAGATATCCCCTCCTTCAGGAGGCCTTCCATGATAGCCAAAGAGTAATTAGTTGTTCCTTTACGTACTCCCATTTGAGGGTCAACTTAGCACTTTGAATACTGCATGGGAATGGCCTGTTTACATGTCTTTCTCCTCAGCTTAGCTCTTAGCTTCTTAAAGAAAGGTATTACGTATTTTTCCTCATTCTGTCCTCAGTGCTGTGATAAATATTTATTGAATTAGTAGATCCATGAAGGATAAATCCCAAAGAAACAAAAGAAAATTGGCTTCTGTAGGAAAGCATATTCTTTTAGATATAAAGTAGTCACAATGTCAAAGGCTACAGAATAGTGGAGGAAATTACAAAATAATCCCCTTATGGGAAATAATTTATCTAGGACACATATCCATGTACACACCTATATCTAGAAATGTATAGAAATGGCCCAGCCAGGGAAATTACCTAATGAATTTGCTATATTTTTCCAATATAATGAGCTATATGACCTATTCATTTTAGTAAAAGAAAATGGAAATACATTGTAACATGACAACATAGTTTTCAAAGCTAAAAGCCATATTTATTTTTCTCTTTGTTCTTTTTATTCAATTTGTAAAGGTGTACAGTGACCATATTAGTTATCATAAATATACTGACAAGAAGACCCAGTAGTGAGTGGCAAACTAAGCAGACGTCACTTAAAGTGGCACTTGAGGTGCAAGCAAGTGGCGTTCTATTTTCTAGTGGACTGAAGGTCTGGAGTGGCTTAGAAATCTTACTAATTAGGATTGATCGTTTTATTTGCTCTTATACATAGCATTTTCACTTCTACTACTGTAACTAGCTAGTCAATCCCTAATCCTCCTTTAAAAATCACATAGAATGAGAATGTAGCTAGGGATTCAAAGATTTACTGCAATGGGATAAATTATATGGAAATATAAATAGGTTTAGTGGTCTTGGAACTTTATAAAAAAAACAAAAAAAAAACTATCCCACATAAATAATATGTCAGGAACAGAAAACAATTTACAGAGGTATTCTACAGCAGACTAAATAAAATACATAAATTATTTTTTCAAGGTTTAAAAAAAAATGTAGCTCTCCATGTGAGATGGCCTACATCACAGTATACTCAAGAACTTCTTCCTCCATTGCCAAGTAAGATTTAGCAGGGACAAGTCTTGTCCAAGTAGTGTATCAACAGTCAACTCATATGAATAGATAAAGTGCCAAATTACTTTGGAAAGCAGAATCATACCCAAAGATAAAGTAGAAGATAATTTTATTCTAGCCTTTGTGGCATCAAACTCTGAATTCATTTACTACTGCAAAAATCAGATTGTCAGCACTAGGAAAGTCAGCTTAGTTCAAGGCATTGAACAGCATTTTTATGGAGACTAACTTTGGAGGAGATTTATGTATATATCCAAGCAAACATTTACCTGTGCAAGTTTGATTGGATTCATCTTCATTACTTCCACAATCATTAGCTCCATCACAAAGCCATCTTTTGGGGATACAGCGATTATTCTTGCATTTAAACTGATCATCAGGACAGCTGTGATTGACTGGGGTGAGGCAAGGAGGAGAGGAGAAGTAAGTTGAGCAATTTAAAACTGGATAAAATTATGATTATTTTAAGGAATTATGATTATTTTAAGGAATAGTCATTTTATGGTAATTATAATATTATAGTACAATTAATCTATATCTTCTGTCATTCACTGTCTCATATTTTATACAAAATAATAACATTCTAGGCTCTGTTAAAATGTAGTCGTGTTACAGAAAATATCAAGGAATTAAAGTTCAGATAAAAGGGAATATACTCATTTTTCATGTCTTCAGTAAAACCAACTACATCCGCTAAGTCTCTTTTCCCATCACTTATCACAATAGGCGATTGAACTTCAGATTTTTTACCAAAAACATTGAAAATTAACCTCAAATTTTAATGTGGAATGCAACAAGTATGTGTCAAATAATTTAACCATATATCAAAAATATTTGTGTATTTTTTTTAACTACACATCCACTTCTTGAAACATTAAATAAGCCTAATTTTGTTATGTTTTGCTCAATGTTTTCTGGGACTGGAAAGAAAACTCGAAAAATAAAAATGCATCACTTGTGACCTGGAGTTGATGCTAAATATAAGATCCTGAATAATTTTAATAACAAAAATAATCATCATGAGTCTTTTCCCCTAATATAAACAAATAAACATGCAGCCACAAAATATACTGAGGACATGACCAACCCTCATATGGGAAGCTGAGCACAGCTAAGGATTAAATCTCCAATATCTAAGCACAACAGGAGGCCATCTTAAAGTTAACCTCCTGTGATTATTTGTCCTGCTTTCTGGAGGTTAAATTCCTAACTGAATTGGCATGATCTTCAGTATTTATTTCATAACTTCAACATTCTTTCTGAAGTAATTTTCGTTGTGCCCAGTAGTTGCACTTCTGTATGATAAAAATAAATGTTGGTACTAGTTTTATTTAGAATTTGAAAAATGGCCATTTTATCATGCTATTGTATAGAAAATGTATTCCTTTCTAGTCAGTTTCTACAAAACGTTATTCATTTAAAGTAGCCTTAGTGATAAAGTGGTTTTATCACTTTTTGGAAGTTTTTATTCATACATAGTAAAAAATAAGTAAATAAACAGGAAGAAAGGACCTTAAGTTTTCTGGTATTTGAGCATGATTAACATTTTCTACTCACTTCAGGGACTTTAGCAAGAATAGCTGCTCAGGAGGATAAAAGTCATCCAATATATTAGAGGGTCAACATTTTAAAGTATTAACATTATGCATAAGCACTTCAGTGAAGATTGATCAAAGACCCTGGCAATTTTCACAGTGTTATAAATGGGAGGTTAAAAAGGAGGGCCAAATACAATCCATTGTCTTGTGATTTGGAGTTGAGAAGTAAAATGATAACAGAATTCAAGGTCAAAGCTTATGAGTACTTACAATAAAAAATAATGCCCTGAAATGAATTATGCAGTGCTGAAATATTAACCATGGAACCCCAGGAATCTAATGCTGCTCAGAATCAATGTTTAAAGAAAATGTTTAAAGCAATGTTTAAAGAAAACACCATACTGCTGGGAGGTGGCCGGAGATGTTTAGTTTTCCATTGCCCCATTTATTCAGTCATTCATTCATCCACATGCTAGTTACTGTTCTAGACTCTGAGACTAAAAAGATGCTATGTCATAGTGTGTCTCCTCAGGAAGTCTTCTCATCTATTAGATGCATCAAATAAGTAAGCATAAAATTGCAATATGGTTTGGCAGCTACCATAATAAGAGAATATCCAAGAGATGTTTAACTCAACTGGGCTGTATCGAGAAGGAGATATTTGGTGTTCAAAAATGACTTCCCTATGGAGGTAATGGTAAACTACGGCGAACTCCATAACTGGGAACAGACAATGCAATATCACAGAAGAAAGAGAAGGACATTTTTTAGAGATTTACATGTAGTTCAGCATGACAAGGACAAAGAGGCTAAGTGGATATATGATAGACATTTAAAGCTAAAAACGTAAATGTGAGACATAACATGAAGTACTTTCTGTGGAGTTAATAGATTTTAGAATTTATCTTGTTGGTTATGCAGTTATTGAAATGACAAGATTAAATTTCATTCTACAAATACCACTCGAAGCAATGTGGAAAGTGGGCTTTTTAGTTAAGGGAATAATAGTGGTAGGAGTAACAGTAGGGCACCCACTGCATTCATCTCAGGTAGGAGGCTAATTTATACAGTGAAGATTTAGACGAGGTAAGGATAAAAAATTAATTACTTAAGAGGTAAAAAAGATGAGACTTATTGATAGAATTGAATATGGCCTATACGTAAAGTAGAAGACACCAGGAAAAGGTCATGGTGTAGGTTTGGGTGATATGATGAAAATAATGAAAGAAAAAAATATTGACTAGGAATTTTAATATTACAGTTAACAGTAGTAATTCCCCCTCTACACATAGAGGAGATGAGTTTCTTTATGAGTTGGTGAAAAGAACAATCACACAGAACAGGGACCTATAGGATTAATTCCTAAATACTGGGATGAAATAACTGTGCTCTACTCGTGCACTCTGTGACTATGCAGGGAGCTGATATGCAGGGAGCATTCACTGTAACCGTGAATAAACATTGTGAGTCATGAGGAATGAGGCAATTAATCTAATGAAGGGGGAAGCTGGGGTGAAGTGAGAGCAGCATCGACATATATACACTACTGAATGTAAAATAGGTAGCTAGTGGGAAGCAGCAGCATAGCACAGGGAGATCAGCTCGGTGCTTTGTGTCCACCTAGAGGGGTGGGATAGGGAGGGTGGGAGGGAAGCTCAAGAGGAGGGGATATGGGGACATATGTATGCATATGGCTGATTCACTTTGGTGTGCAACTGAAACTAGCACAGTATTGTGAAGCAATTATACTCCAATAAAGATCTATTAATAAACAAATAAATAATACATTGTTTGTGTTAAAAAGTAGGGAAAAAAAATCTACCCTTAGATGAAATTCTCCTCCCACTCCAAAAGTTTTGGCTAATTTAGTATTTAACATTTTACTTGTGGCACACTTTATAGAGAATAGATAGTAATAGGATTGAAAATAAGAAGTTCATAATATTGAAGTCAGAGTCCATGTTTGGAAATTAAGAGAAAGTAGTATTAGATTTATGTATTAATTACAATTTATGTATTATGTATTTTTTACAATTTGAAAATATTTTTAAAAGTCCATATTCTTGGAATTTTGTCCCCAAATTGTATGCCATAGATGCTCAAACCAATTTTGTTCATTCTTAACAAGGAATCTTTAAAACTTTATTTTTATATTCTTGATTGAAATAAAAAGGAAAATGGAGGGTTGCCAATGAACTCTCAATTAGTTTAGCCACTTTAACTGAAAAAATGTATTAACTGAAAAAAATCATTTTCTTTTAAAAATAATATATATAAGTCAAATCAAAAGACAAAAGGTAAATGTCTGTCACATACCTCTCTTCATATAAAAATATTTCATATCTCTCAAAACCATTCAGGTAGTGATTCTTCTCAAATGTATTTTCAAAAGTTTACTTAATCTGCTTCTCAAATTGTTTTCCTTCCATATTTGTAGGACATTTCTTCATCCCTACCAGAAATATGAAACTATTCCTATTATAGCAAATGATAAACAGCTAAATAGAAGCTAAAGGGGAGAAAAATCAACCCTTTAATTTCTTTAATAGTCTGAGTGTCCCTATGTGTTTCCTACTATGTACTGAGCCAGTGAAGTTAGGTAATAACATATTCCAAACTCATGTCTGTTTCCTTGGAGCATCTTCAAGGCTCTGTTGCCAAGGAGCAATGGAGTGGATCGTGACCTTCTGTACGAGTAATTCTGCCTTGGGGGAGTTTAAATTGATTTTCCACATCTTTAAATTCAGAGATCCGAAGGGTCTCCTATAGCAACCTTCTAACAATGGTACGGTGGCGCTGACAGCACAAAATAGGAAAGAAGAGAATTTCTGGAGTAAGCAAAATGGTAATACTCAAAGATGGGGAAGGATGAGAAAAACAGTGCTTTAAAACTATGCAAAGGAGATAATCTAAGTTCTAATCTCTATACAAAAGGATGACTGAAAAAAAAGAAAAAAGCTAAGTTCAATCTGCATCAATGATATTTTTAGATTTTCCCAAACTGCTTTGATAGTTCACACACTCAAAGTCTCAGAAAGTTTTAACATAACTTGAAGGAGAACATACAGCAACTGACTGAATCTTCATCACTTCCATCTAGACAGTCATCATCGCCATCACATTTCCACCGAGCTTGGATACAGTGTCTGTTTTTGCAGCGAAATTCTCCAGCTTTACAAATGTGAGGTAATTCTTCTCCAGGATTAACTACGGTTAAAACAAATCCAAGGTATATAAACAATACTAGATACATTCAGTTCATTAAAATGTAAATTTTGTTATAATAAGAAAATACTGATCTCATTTCATTTTATAGAGAATATGAAAACATCTCAACATTGTAGTGGCAACCTTCTCTGGAAATGAGAAAAATTTAGGTTTTTCAGACAATAACTATTCTACTAAGAATTCTAAAAATTCATTTTAAGCAACTGTCTCCAAAATAATAAATAATAACAACAATAATACAATACCATCTTATATTTATGCTGTTTGTAGTTTTACTTTTTAAAGAGCTTTTATTCATAATCTCAGCTGATCATCATGACAACCTATGAAGAAGGCACGGCAAAGAATTTTACTACCTCCACCTTACACATAAGTACACCAAAAACTAATCAAAGTGAAAAGACAAGGGAATAGAACCCAGCATTGATGGCTGTATTTACTTCGCTGGTCGGCAAGCGGAAAAAAAAAAAAAAAAACAACTCAGGTGTGGTTAAGTATTCAAGGAAGTATTAAGTTAATCAAAATGATTATATACTCAGAATCTATGTTCCATATATCCCATGTTCTCTGATCAAATGTTAGGAATTCCACTGATTGGGATTTATTTGCAAATTGGAAGTGTTGTTATTCTTCTGTTCTCTTTGAGTGGATTCAGTAGAGTCTGAAAAGTGAAGGGAATGTGGCAATGGTTAAAGTAAATGATTTGTATTTCTTGGACTGAAAAAGGTGTTGAATTATCAAAAGCTGGTTTATTACTAGAAGAAACAGAAGCTAATTTTTCCACCCAAGTTCTGATAACCTTCAGCTTTATTTTGGGTAACTGCTTTGGACTGATGAACTGTAACAAAACCTATATGCACTCCAACAATAAGGAATAATGAGAAAAACATATGTGGCTTTTCCAGAACACTCTGTGTTTCACTCCCTTAACCCTTACATTTTCCCTGCTGCAAAGAATGGAAGAGGGAATGTGACGCTGAACCATAACTGCAGAGAATCTGCTTCAGAGGATTATGCGTGGGGCTGGGCAAGGAAATGCATCCCATATAATCCAGATTCTTATTTAAGGCCTTGAGGGTGAAAAATAATCAGTGTGGTGAATGAAATATTCAGTTAGGTCAAAGGTAATCCTATGTGTCTTCTGTCCCCTCTCAGACAAGCGGACACTGTACAGAGGAACTGACAATAATTTTCCCCCCGTTTAATCTCTTTCAACAACAAAATGCAGAAGCAGCAATTTCTCTGTTGTCTTTCCGTAAGGTCACTTGAAAGTAACAAATTTTGTAAATATACATATTATATATATACATATTCATATATATATATACATATTCAGAGAGAGAGAAAGAAAGAGAACAAATCTCAAATAGGAAATTGCAATAAATAAAAACAAAAATGAGAGATCATTGGGTCTCTTATTCAACCCCAGGGTGCCTTTTTATAGCAGCAACTGGGAATGAGTATGGGACTCAAGACAAAGTGGAGGTGTAGAGACTTCCCTGGTGGCGCAGTGGCTAAGAATCCGCCTGCCAATGCAGGCGTCACCGGTTTGAGCCCTGGTCCAGGAAGATCCCACATGCTGCAGAGCAGCTAAGCCCATGTGCCACAACTACTGAAGTCCACATGCCTAGAGCCCGTGGTCCGCAACAAGAGAAGCCAACACAATGAGAAGCCTGCGCACTGCAACAAAGAGTAGTCACCACTCGTCGCAACTAGAGAAAGCCTGCATACAGCAATGAAGACCCAACATAGCCAAAAAATAAATAAATAAAATAAAATAAATTAATTTTTAAAAAAAAGAGGGCTTCCCTGGTGGCACAGTGTTTGAGAGTCCGCCTGCCAATCCAGGGGACACGGGTTCATGCCCCGGTCCGGGAGGATCCCACATGCCCCGGAGTAGCTGGGCCCGTGAGCCATGGCCACTGAGCCTGCACGTCTGGAGCCTGTGATCCGCAACAGGAGAGGCCACAACAGTGAGAGGCCCACATACCGCAAAAAAACTCAAAAAACAAAACAAAAAACCCCACACACATTAAAAAAAAAAAAGGTGGAGGTGTAATCTGGGATGTGTCTGACCATCTCTAGGATCAAGCTTTTCTCTCAAACCTCTAGAACTGACCATTTATAACATGCAAATTTCCCTTATTTTGAGTTTTGTTTGTTCAATTAGACCTTAAGGTCTTTGAGGGTGGTATAGTTTCTTCTTTTGACTCTATATAAGCCCAACTTAGAACTGGAACTAGTAGTTTGATTAATTTCTACTGTATAATTATTAAGCCTAACAGTCAATAGTCTCTCAGTGTTTTTTAAAAAATTTTCCATCAGACAAGAAACCTGATTTGAGATGTCACCAGCTTCCTTGCCACTTAAGTTCAGCTTTAAGATTTTCTGTAGTCTCTCTATAGTTTACTCCAAAGAAATAGTAAGTCAATTCCGTTGTTACATAGCTTGAGGATATAAAAACTCAAGAAACCAAACAGAAGAAATTCTCTTCTGATAACAATCCTACCAATTTAAAAGGCTTAGCTCTCACGGGGTCATTTGATCAAATAACTCAACCCACAGTTGTAAGGAATGATCAAATGTATCCATATACAAGAGTGAAATTATAGTTTCTTCTGAATAATTATATCTATATTTAAGAAGATTCGTTTGTTTATGGAAAGACAAACTACCCTAGAAAATTGATATTTCTAAACTAAATATTCTTTAATGTAATCAATTTAGAGAGAAGGTCTCTAAGTCTACATAGGTTTCAAATGTTTTTCAAGTGATATGCCAATCATTACGGAATAAATGCAAATAGGAAGAGTTTCCAAACTTGCTTTAAACATTGTTTCAAATGTATGTGGGTGGTCAGTTATCTTTAAATGTTTGCTCATATAAATGTGGAAATTTTCAAAAACAGATGACAGTGATGTCTAAGGTTCCATTCACGTTTTTCATTATAGGTTATGAATAATTGCTTGAGAACCAGTAGAGCTTACCTCCTGAGATAACTTTTTTATATCTACTGCATCTGATGATGATTTATATCAATGTCATTCAAATGTGTCAATATCACTTGTAACAGCAGTTAGGCATTGCTTATATCTGTAATAACAGATGCATTAAAACATATACAAATATTTTTGATGTTTTAAAGTTTGCCTACAATTATTCTAACCCCTGTAATTTGTTGGAGAGGCATTTCTCCATGGTGTTTCTACATGTCTTGTGTCAGCTTTTATACTGACCTTTTTTTCAAGGATGTTTATGCAGCTAACAGCCTTGGAAGATCGAAGTATAGCTTCCTTTCAGAGCAGAGAGTAAGTTTGTTTCTTGACCAGGATAGTAAAGATAATGTCTCTCTTCAGGGCAAAGGTTGGTCCTCACATGATGTGGAGGTGGGGTAGGGCAAGAAGAACCAAGGTGCACATGAAACTTCAGCAACCTGCTTTGCCATGAGTAATAAAATCCTTTGTGTCTGATCAAAGGATTGTATGTCTTCTGTCTAAATCTATGAAACGCTGGTGGGCTAACATGCTAGGTTGCAACTAGGGGAAACTTTCAGACCTTTCATAATAGTAAATAATTTTTTTAAGATACTGGATTCTGATTTTCAAAGTCTCCCAGGGCAATCGGCATCATTAATGTAAGCCAGCCCTAACCCAAGTCTCCCAGATGGAATCAGTCATTATATCACAGAGAAACCATGATATCAACGCTGCCTAGGTTTGCTCAGGATACATAATGATAAAAGACAGGTTATTTTTGAGCCAGCAATATGTCCATTATCACAATAAAATTTAATGTGATAGGTGATAATCTGGATAAGATGGCAGTTTAGACATCCCAAAGCATGGTCTTTTTCTCAGCGTTGACCTAACTGTGGAACTGGGTAGCAACATCATCTATCATAAGACCCTAGCTGATGGCCAGGCAATCTACCAACTTTTGCAAGAATCAACAAGATGATGAAGCAAGTATATCTGGCATCATTAAAAGAGGGAATAGCATTCATAAGAAAATAAGATTAGTGTTCTGTACACCTTGTACAAACTTCTATAAAGGAGTTATTTTATAATTAACTTTCACACATCTAGCTGTTTTTATGAGGTCTTTGAATGTAGGAAGGATAATGCCACATACAGAACAGAACAGTGCCTAGAACAGAACTAGTTGTAGAGGAGAGGTTCAAAATTATTTGTTGCCCAACTTACTGGAATTAACAGAGACTGATAATTCTACATTACAGCCATTATTATAATGAGAGATTCTACCTCTGGAGACTGAATAAATACTTCAGGAAAACACTATTACTTCAACTGGCTCAGCAGCTAATGCTCTTCTCCTTTCACCCAAGTACATGAACGAAGTTAGCTTAATTTAAGGGAAAAAAGGCTGATATGTAGCTAGAAAGAAAGAAAGAGTGATAAAGTTCCCCCCCAACCAAGAAAGCAAACATACAGGAAAAGCTCCATGTATATCACTTGCTTCCAATGCTTAATGTGACAGAACCCATATTGCACTTGGGTATGTAGGCACAGCCAGAAAGTGCTTTCCATATATTAACAAATGCTATTCTTACAAGCTTTGCTTCAGAGTTGTACTTTGCACTGTGAAATTGAAAACTGAATTCAAAACCTGTAATTCTACAGCCAGGGTCACTTCTAGTGAAAATATTACAACATTATCTCACCAGGAAGAAAACTGACAAAGTAATAAACAGTCCTTTAATTTAACCAGGATCAGAAATAAAATGACATGAATCATGGCATGCCTGGCAAGGAACTGCCAGTTCTCACACATCCTATGATACCTGCTGTTAGAGCAGTGGAATTAGAAGGTCTCTGCATGACTTGTCAATACACTGCAAAGGGAAATATGCATTCTAGAATTAATTATTTTCTTTGGTAAAAACTGCTAGAGTGATTGCTAGAGCTAATGTCGAGATTCAATGAGGTAAATGAAGAAACCTTACTAATAAACCATTTTTATTTTAGTTTAGTTTTGAATCATCTCTTTGGATCTCAGCTCAGCGACTGGATTTAATAACATATGTCCCTGGCCTTGTTTTAATAAGCTGTGGTGCCCATGAACAAGTGTCTATGTTTCTAATTTGGCTTTTCTTCTTTCCAACCTCAGTGTGGTAATCTATTCTAAACTGATTCTTGTCTCTTCTCTCAATTGATAATTTGCTCTTGACTATATCATAACAGCATTAGTCCCAGGACAAAAATAAAGTTTCCCTATTGTCCTTATATGTTTCATATTATGATATGTTTATTTGCTTAACAAACTGTATCTTACATTTTGGGAGTACAGAATTTCTTAACTATCCCTTGGTATGAGCAGGGAAAGAGAAAAACCTAAAAGAAAACTTGAAGTTGTAGTTTGCTGGATGACTCTGTATAAGATTGCCTATACTGGAAGGCAGCATGAAAAATGCTGCTATGGTTTTGGAATTTTCTCCTTTAGATCATAGCAGGATGACGTTTCATTAGATAGAGTGGTCTTCTGAGCAGCTAACCTAAGTGGTACATAATCTTCCTATGCACAGAAGGCCATAAATATTCATCTGGATGGGGTTTCTAAACTTTTTACTGCCTTAAACTTTTTATTACACTTTAGACTGCATGTATCCTAGAACATAAGGCTTGTCACAGTTGAACAGATAAATGGCTCAGCCATGGTGGAGCACTGTTTTTTTGTTTGTTTGTTTGTTTGTTTGCGGTACGTGGGCTTTTCAATGTTGTGGCCTCTCCCATTGTGGAGCATAGGCTCCGGACGCGCAGGCTCAGCAGTCATGGCTCATGGGCCTAGCCGCTCCGCGGCATGTGGGATCTTCCCAGACTGGGGCACGAACCCGTGTCACCTGCATCGGCAGGCAGACTCTCAACTGCTGCGCCATCAGGGAAGCCCAGGAGCACTGTTTTTGATGAGTAATGTATCTGGTGTTCCAGAAGGTGAAGGAGGTCACAGAGTACCCCTGACATATAACTGTACAATGCTACCCTTGGATGACCAGTATTTGGGGCAATGTTTAAGTTGCTTTCTTGGGACTAAGGCATATTGGAAAGTCCTGTTCCTTTTCATTTTCTGTCCAGGCCACTAAAGAGGCATTTAAAGAATTACTATGTTACTGTCTCATTACTCTAGACAAAATTATGCTGCTATTTAAAAAAAAATAGTGACTATCATTTTTTTTTATTTTTGTAGGAGCTTAACTTCCTTTCTCAGGATTACTCTTGTCATCATTTATTAATTTTCTATGCTGTGATTTTTCCCTACAAAGGCATCAAGATAAATTAAAAAAAAAAACTCACTTGATAATTGATCAACTGGCTTTCCATATGCTTCTCCAGGGCAATAAGTTTCCAGTTACTATGCTACACCAGGCCTCATTTCTAATTGTGAGAAGACTTGACCATGACACACAAAATTCACAAGGACAAAGGGTCCAGCCTACTCTCATTCTTGATTTCTTCCAGGTATGGCATTAGAATTCATCCTCAGTCAATCATGTAACATGCCAATATTTTTCTGCTGTGTGAATGCCTCTTCTGGCATTGCCTTCTGCTACAAGTTCATTGAGAAACAACCATTGGTGTTTATTTCTGGCCTGACCATCTGCCAATGGGTTTTTGTTCATTTGATGCCAATTCACCGAGGATGACTGAAACCAGGATGATCGTATCTCAGTGGTTGCAACATGTATTTTTGTTTTACTTACATATTTAGATTTAATCCAGATTAAAGAGTTAATCCAGTTGAGACTAGTTCACAAAACTATAATCTAGCCTGAACTATGTCAGAAGCCCAGAGAAATCAGCATTAATGAGAGCTTAGTGACACACTGATATCAGTTTTGCCCTATGCTCTGCAACCACAAACTCTATTTGTAGTCCTTTTGCACTTTAATTTCCTCATCTGCAAACTAAGGCTGAAATTTCCTTATAAAAACCTTTACTAATGAATAGTAACTGGAATAATTTATATGAACACACTTTGACTTCTTTTCAATAAATGAGTTACTATAGCATTTCTCTTGATTTTTTCTATTATATTTGAAAGTAACCTAGACAAATTGCATGCCATATTAAAAATCTAGTAAAAATTTTGACAACTAAATGCAATAACAAATTCTCAAATAAAAACTCACCTGTTTTTGTTGATTTAACATTGTTTCATGTAACAACTATAGGTAAAACAATCTTCTTTTTTAATCCCCTTTTTTTGCATTGGGATTAACTCATCAATGCATTATAAGTATTAAAAAGACACCAATAGTCTCAGAAAACTTTCATTTAATTTTCACCAGATATATAATCACATGTGAACTATCATAACGAATCTCCTAACATCAGCTACATGACTAATATTGTGTACAGTATTTCTTTACAAGCCAAAAGTCACCTAATTTTTATTTACACAGAGATATCCAGTGATAAATCTTTTGTATAATCAATCTCAATATGCACATATATATGCCAACTCATAAGGAATCCATAAATTTTTAATGGGGAATAAGAATGAAGTCAATAGGAAATATAATTTGGAGGCAAACAATACAAGTAATTATAACTCACACAACTAAAATTAAAGAACTAATTAGAAAATATAAAGAATAAAAACCATCTAGATGTTAGTACCTGATGTATAAGCTCTCCCTCCAAATTCCCATGATGAAAACAAAGATAAAGAATGAACACTCACAAGATCCTTGAGAATTCAGCCTCTTGATCATTCTATTGACACTATCTTAAGTGAATTTTGACATTTTTGCAAGACCAAGAAGACTAGATTTAAATATTCAATCAGAAGTCTCTCTAAGTTATACCACTAGAAACTGAATAAGCTTGTCTATTTTTAGGTAGGAAAAAAGGTCCTTTGCTCCTCCAGTACTGACTGTAAGGTCTGTGCCTACCATAAAAAGGAGATACTGCAGTGCTACTTTCCATCCTTGAGAGGAATTCTGGTGGTACAGCAAAGGCAGGATGAGACCTGGTGGAGGTCCACAAAGGTTACTATTTGTGTGTGTATGTGAGTCTGTCTGTGTGCATTTCATCTGTTCAAATGTCAAAATTATTCAGCTGGAATAGCAAAGGATCTCATTTTGTACCAGAAAAATAATCTTAGAAGAATCTGTGGGAGAAATTAAACTATGAAATGTAAACATAAATCATACCATTTATCCTGATAACTAAGATAAGATTTAATCTACCAGGCAACTGGACAGACTTTATGCTATTCAAAGCAATGCTTAATCCCTGTCTATTCCCAAACTATGGGTCTTGGTAGATCTCCTCTCTTCTGATGCAAAGAACCACCAAATGGAAATTACTAAATAATGCCACAGAACAAAGGAAGGGATACCATCTGATGATGAATCAAAGAAAGTACACCTCAGAGAATTATTTTATGCAGGAAAATAGGAAAATATATAGGCAATTTTAAAAACACTACTAAAAATGGGAAAAAAACCTTGCCCATGGGTAAAATTCATATTTGTGCTCTGAAGTATATAATCTCAAAATCTAATTAAAGAATATTTGTCAAATTTTGAAGAAAAATTTGTTTAGTCAACAATTAATATCCAGAAGAATTGCTATTCACGTATAAAGGCAAAGGAGACATATTTGGAATACAGAACTCTACAATATACATTCATCTTGAAGAAGTTATTTCAAATTATACTCCATCTATCCTATACATCAGTGATAATTAATAAATAAACAATGAAGAACTAAAAGTTTGAGTACTAACCAATACAACTAGTGAAGCACTGATCCAGGCCTAAAAGAAAATATTGTAAAGTTGATCAAAAATCTATAAATGTTAAAACATCTTTAAGGAGACTTACTGTTTGATAATTCAAAATAATATTCCTTGTCAGAAATCCTAAAATATAATAAGGACTGAAATTAAGGAAGATGAAGAGAAAAGAATGAATGAAGCCAAATTCCTCATCTCAAATAGTTGAAACTCAAAATAATAGAAATAGAACTTAATTGGTGATATTATTCCAAAGGCTTAAAGTAGATGAGAAGATATAACAAACTAACCATGGACAATATGGTAAGATACAGAAGGAATCACAAACAGTACAGTAACACACAAATAATATATAATAATGTATCAGAAATAATACACATCATGTAGGAAAAGATGACAAATAGCTTAAAAAGCAGTCATTACAAATCATATTTACAAAAAACATTTAGTTACATGATAAAATGCTTATGCTCATATTAAGTAAAATAAGGGACAAAATAATTTATATGAGTATGATCCAAAACTTGTAAAGTACAACATAATTAAGAGTTCAATCACCAAAATGAAATAATTTAGGATCTAAATTCCAAATGTTCTACATACTAATTACATGAGCTTCTAAAAGTTATTAACCTCTCAGTCTAAATTTTAAATCATAAAATGAGATAGTAATAGTATATTCCTTATATGATTATTGTAAGGACTAATGAGAATCATGAACATTTTTTTAAATGCCACATCCAGTATAAGAATTCAATAAATGTTAACTATGATTATATTAGTAGTAGAAAAAATAATAACTTCTATGATATATAATTATAAGGATCCCCATGAAAATGTCCTAGAAGCTTATTGTTGAATAATGGCATTATAAATAGGTTTTGCATTAATGTTTTTATATTTCTCAAATGTTACTATTTATTAAATCAGCTTTAGAAATCCACATTAAAAATTTTTTTTTATCCACATCTTTTCTTCTCTAAAAGAAGACATCACAGATAAGTTGAAGTCTTTTTCGTTACACTTATTTCTTCTTCTGCCTCCCAGAGACATCATTATAACTAATGGAAAAATACATGAAATATTTATTCAACAATTTGTGATGGTAATATTATGTGTCAACTTGACTAGGCGACAGAGTGACCAGATTTGTGTCAAACATTACTCTGTTGTGTCTGCGAGAGTGTTTTTGATGAGATTAACATTTGAATCAGTAGACCAAATTAAAGCAGATTGCCCTCCCTAATGTGAGAGGCCCTCATCCAATCAGCTAAAGGCCTGAATAGAAAAAAAGGCCTACTTTCCTGCAAGTAACAGGAATTCTTCCTGCCTGATTGCTTGAACTGTGATGTTTTTGTTTTTGTTTTTGTTTTCCTGACTTTGGACTCAAACTGAAGCACTGGCTCTTCCTGGGTCTCAGGCCTACCAGCATTCAGGTTGGAACTACACCAATGGCACTCCTGAGATTCCAGCTTGCTGACTGCAGATCTTGGGACTGTCAGCCTCCATAATGGCAAGAGCCAAAAAAAAAAATCTTCTTCTCTGTCTCTATATGTGTACATCTTATTGATTCTGTTTCTCTGGAGAATCACGAGTAATACACAATTCAAGATTAAGTCATTCCAGAAATATTTATATTGCACTCAATATATGCATGGCATCATTGCTGTCATTGTGCTTAAGGGACATGATGTGTGTAGACAGGATAAGTTTCAAAAGGGTCACATTGGAAAAGCAAGATGAAGTAAATTGAGGAAGGTCAGCAAAAGTTAATAAAGTGCTTTTAATCCAGGTCAAGCAATTCAGTTAGTTCCCTATTTTGATAAAGTGTAGAAATTCCCCAGAAGTCTCTTTTTGCCTCCTTTCTTGCTCTTCACCACCAAGTATAGATAACCGAGCTTACTATGCTATTTAAAGTAATAAATATCTACGTAACCAAGAACTATGCATTTTTACTTACAACTACTGATGGTGAGGTTCCTTAATTTCAAGAAATATTTTCTTCTGTGGCACATACTTATTTATAATTTTCACTAAACTAGATGCAGCAGTGACAGGTTACTCAGCTAAACTTCATCATTATCATTATTCATCTGTGTATTAGATATTAATTCCATTGATCATTTATAGTCTAAAAAGAATTATACCTAAGTCATTACCTGAATTTCTCTTTTCAAGTTTGATTTTAATTCCTTTGGTTTCATCTGCTTCTGTGCCTCAGAAAGACACTTATAAACAATGAGTATAACATGAAAAGACACTTACATGTGCAAGTGGTCCCATTTTCATCTAAAAGTTGATTATCAGCACAAGCACATACTCGGCCTCCTGGAATGGCCAAGCACAATGTACTACAGCCTCCATTATTTACTCGGCACATGTTGTCACCTGCAAGAGGAAGGAAGAAAATATGTCAGAGAACTCTGATTCCATACAAGGTTAGCTGGTTCAGTCCCATGTTCTTTCCAGGAGATGTACATGGTGCAAAAATGTACACACACACACACAAACACACACACACACATATATACCACAAATAATACCTATTTATTAATGTAATAAGGATTCCTGCTGAATCGTAAATGAGATTTAAAAATGTTTGAAAATATATGATGCATTGGTAGATAATGAGGAATTTACAAGTTGGTTAGAAGAGATAGAGGTTTGTGTGCAGAGAGGTAACAAGAGAGAAAAGGATAAAGTGGACAGAATGGTGTCTGTCCAGGACAATTTCCTAGAACGGGCCCAGTGTATGCAAGTTTGAGCTCTTTAGAAAGTAGACCACCAGCACTTGGAATGTGCCTTTGGATCCGAAGTAAACAGAAAGCAAACACTGGGCAAACGGGTGGATTTTCCTTCCTCCTCTGCAAGGAGTACATTGGCATGTGAGCGCATTGAGGAATACAAGGAATGCAGGCTATCTGTGAAGCCTGAAAAATGAGCAGCCTTGCTGGTACCAGGAGAGTGTACAGTACACAATAGTAACGTGTTGTCCCAGTGGACCTAAACAGCAGAGGCACTGATGAGGCACGCAGTTGCTATCAGTAAAATAGGCCTGAGGGAAAATTCATAAAGGTATTATTCATGAACATATGTGAGACACTCTTGGACCCTCAGATAAAACTGAGGTAAATTTTTGAAGAGGCTGGAGAATCTGTTTTATAAAGGTGTAGGTAAAAGTAAATAAAATTTAGGTAGTCACCATTTGGATGCCATTTATTCCTACAAGTTGGAAAGGCAAGGAAGAAAGTATATTTTCTGTGCTATATATGTATAGACCAGCACTCCAAACTGGCAGTGCAAATGCCAGGATCATTTTATACTATGTTGTATTTTCCAAGGTATCAATAACATTTTGATTATAGCAGAATATCTTATTCAAACATTAAAGATGAAGAGCTTTTAATTACTGGGACACAGATAATACAATAATACAATGGTTAAAACTGTACTGGCAGTTAAAGTGCAAGTGTCAAAAATGTGACTAAAGCGACAGACCAGGTTATTATACTTTGGGCCTCAGGGGTTAGATATGTTAAGCAGAGAGTATTAATAAATGAGTTAAAAAACTCGAAATATCACTCTATGCAGTAAGTATTTAACTCACTCCCATAGATTATCATTGTGTGGCCACAGATCAGAAGAAATGATTTAAATTATATAATAGTTTTTTTCATTATTCTGAGAAGTAAATTCAATTTGCTATGTATAGAAAAACTAAAAAAACAAAAAACAAACAACAAAAAAAAACCACTTGAAAGCTAAGGAAGCTAATAATTCAAGCTACACCATCAATTTCTGAACTCAGAAAATAATTTAGTTCAGGCTTTTTCCAATAGAGAATGCAGAATATTTTTAAGCAGCTTCCAGATTTAGCCGTGTTTATTCCATGACCATGGAATAAAGATGTAATACTTCCTAGGATGCTTAGGTGTTCTGTCTATCTTATGCACTTTATGTACAGGATTAAACTGTATAGTGAAAAAAACATGACTGGCTGCGAACATCATTAACATATTTACACATAAATATCAATAAAAGTGTTCATTAACATATTGATAGCTTTCATTATTGAAAATCCATAATGCATCAATCCCAGGGTTAGTTACCTTACATACACATTCATTTTAATTCAATTTTTATGATAAAATTATAAAGGTAGGTTTCTTCTTGTTTGCGGGTGAAACTGCTAAAGACCTAAGGAGTTAAATGACTTCTCTAATATTTAGAAAAAAGAAATAATCCTTAAAAAAATAAGGATTTCAAACAAGAATTATTATTTATTTCTAGGTAATAATACTAATAATCATATTATTTCTAAATAAATAGAAACAGGAATTTTTCTTTAAGATTTATGCTTCTTATACTCTAACTTGTTTATGTATGACAAAATAAAATTAGATCAATAAGGGACAGAAAAATAAACTAAAAACAACAAAATAAAATTCTAGATTACATCACTTTGGCAGCAGACACTTTTTTACAAATGAACTATGCAAGGAAAACAAAGGAGGAGTAGTTTTTAAAATTAAGTTAAAGATAGAGTCTGTTGGGGCCAAAAACATTGTCTTTTTTTCCCCAATCTTATATTTTGGAGAAGTAGGATTATTCTGCCCCTTAGAGTGGCTGCCACAGACTGTGTGTTTGATAAACACTAGCTGAATTGATGAATAACTGAATGAATGAAACTTCTAGTTAACAAGTTGAATGACAGAAACAGTCACTTGTGGGTGTAGAAAAAAGGTACAAATATGAGAATAGATATGTCTGTTGTAACAAGATAAAGTGGATTTCCTTGTTTGTATGTGAGTAAGAATACATATAAACTCTGTCTACATACTTTGCATTTCAAGGTAGATTATTTAAAGATATGTTTATTTAAAGGTGTATCTGTTATACTACTGCTTTGTAATCTAAGATCTTTGAATCCTGGGTTCTATAAAGGTTGTCAAGGGACTCTTTATATTAAAAAAATGTTTAATTGAATGCAAAATTTATTAATGATAAAACTACAATGACAAAAAAACACATGTTCCTTTCTCCTATCTAAATGTATAATAGTTATATAATTTTCATAAATAAAAATGGCTACATAAATTAATCATATAAGGCTACTCTGTGGTCAGACAAACTTGAAGTGGAATCCCAGTTTATCCCTGGCTCTTTGTGTTCTGAGGAGAATGGCTACATCTGCCTTACTCTTGGATTTCTCATACGTATAATAGAAATCAATAGGCATTTTTAAAAGAACCTTGTCCATCCAAGGGATAGCACTGAACAATTATGTCAATGGCACTGTCTGAGACCCCAGATATATTCTTCATGAATATAGAATACATTCCTCATATTCCTATCAGAGGCATGCCCTTTGTTGTTATGTTTGTGACACATTACTCCTTTGGATATTTATTTAAAATGTTTATATGGAAGGAAACTCAAAAATATATGACTCTTGATTAAGAAATGGTAGGGGTAAATTGATTAATATAAAATGTGTGCCAGGCACTGTTCTAAGTCTTGCTCTTATATAACAAATAGTTACATAATCCTTACAGGAATTTTATAAAGAAAACATCTCTTATCTTTGTTAAATCTTTCATGGTGGGTCCTGATTTTCAGAAGAACTAAATGTTAGGACTTGTATCCAAGGGCTAGTCCATTTTACAGTAAGTCAAGGCATTTCTCATCCCATGTGTTGCATTTGATCAATGAACTCTTTAAAGCAACTAGAATTTTAAAGAACATGAAGACTGTGAAAATGTCCTGCAATTTGTCAGAGGGGAGTTAGAGACGACATTCAAGATGAACAATTTTTAAAGAAAATGGAAACGGGAAATGTGACTCTATAATGATTAGTATAATGAAATCCAGAAAACTAGTGACCTTAAAATTAGAGGGAACAGCAGTCCTGCAAACAAGAGCCTGTAGCAGGTGAGGAGGGTTGTTGCTGTTCATAATGTTGTCTCTAGTTCATTGTAGAGAAACTACAATTGTGGTGGGGCAGCTGATGTGAACAGAAAATATTACCATTTGATCTATCCAGGCAACTGCCTCTATTCTTCATTTCTTGTCCACAACCATAACTTATACCATCTCAAATAATTAATTTTTATTCTTTTTTTTTTGTTTGTTTTTTTGCGGTACACGGGCCTCTCACTGTTGTGGCCTCTCCCGTGGCGGAGCACAGGCTCCGGACGCGCAGGCTCAGTGGCCATGGCTCACGGGCCCAGCCGCTCCGCAGCACATGGGATCCTCCCGGACCGGGGCACAAACCCGTGTCCCCTGCATCGGCAGGTGGACTCTCAACCACTGCGCCACCAGGGAAGCCCAATTTTTATTCTTTTTAAAGACAATTTTATCTTTTATTAGCTATTGAAACTTCTTAGTTTATGTACTTCCATTATTTTATAAAATTGCATTTCTATCCCAGTGAGGCAATTTCAATCCAGTAGAAAAAAGTGAAGCCCTTGCATAAGATAGTTTGCTTTTCAAATCTCTGATTAAGCCAAAATATCTTCAAAAAAACTCTTGTTGTTAGGTAACTTCCTACTGACAACATACACGCTGAAAAAATTTAATGTTCATTAAATTTTCACAAGGATATCCGTATTAAAAAAAGGAACGGTGACTATTTAGATTCATAACCGAAAATCTACAACATAACTTACTAAACTTTTTTTGTTTGTTTGTTACCTAAATTCTGAGTCATGCTGTTTGTGGATGGCCTAATAAATATTAATAACTCATGTAGATAGAAAGATGAAAGAATATTATCTGATTTTAATAAGAAGTGAATATCATGGTAGATTATTTCACTTTTATAACATCTAAAATAATTAAATGTTCCTTAAATGTATATGAAATTAATCGGATAAATATACTAAGATACTTTAAAAAATACTATTTTCCTTGTATAATGTATTTTTTAACATTTTCCCATAATGTTCCTTCCACACTGAAAGTTTTTCCACTGCTCACAATACTGACTCTTTGAAAACATTGAGGATTTTTTACTTTAAATAATAGCTTTTTTTCAGCGAAGATGACATGAAAAAGGAAGTATTTGGAGAAAACCTTGAACTTCACTCAAATAGAATTCCCAGAGTTACTCATTCAGGATATTTTGAATGATAAATAATAAATTTTTATGGTAACAAAGTCTAAGATTTGAGTGACTTTGGAGTGACTAGACACCTTTTATCATAAAACTTCAGCAATACTGTCAAAATAAAGTCTTTATGCAACCTCTTGAAGTATTATTATATGTGAAACTCAGAAGCAATTTTATCTGGTTTTTAATACCTTGTTGCTTTTGAGGATCATAAATCTGAAGCCCAAACAGGGGTGGTCTTTCATGCCTCAGTAATGTCACCTCATTCGTTATCAAATCTAGTTGAAAAATGGAACCATTCATATAATCAGTCCAGAACACATAATTCCCATGATGCGACAGTCCAAAAGGATGGTTCAACTCTTTCCCACTGTAAACAATCTGTAAAATATAAACACATTGTGAAAAATCAGACCTGACCTTTAGAAACATAACCAAATATTTAGAGAAGCTGATATTCAAATAAGTAGAACAGATAATGATCTAACTAATAACTTACAGTTTCTTTCGGTGTATTTGAAAAATGGATTTCACAATGTGAGCATATTTTTCTGATTTTAGGACATGTTATTTGAAGGAGGCCATTTACATTTCATCCATTTCAATTCTCTCATACACGGCATTATATATATGGTCAAGAAATACAAACATTAAAATGACCTTGCCTGATACTCTTCCCTATCTCTTTTCTTTATGATATTCCAGTATCATATTCTGGCACAGAAATTGATCTGAGTAATTAGTGGCATTATGTATATTGCAGTATTGCTCACCCAATAGCCAAGGGATACAACATGGTCTAACAACACTGGGAGTGGAAGGAATCCCTCTATTCAGTTGGATTAATGCAAATTGAAGAAATCTAGGCGATGACAGGGAGGAAGGTAAAATTTTAATTTTGAACATAGAAACATTTATTGGTAGTAAACAGATATACAAGACTCCTGGCTAATTTTAATTCCACTTGTCTTGATATAGGCTTTACATTCCCGTGTGTTTTGTGGTTCTTTAAACTACACAGTGGAGCAATCCTGTGATAAGTTCTGTTTTGCATGTAAGTTTGTAGAAGAGAATAGGAATCATACCTCCCATAATAATAATACTTTTTCATCTTTCACAATTTATAAAATGATACTGTATACAATATGAAATAGCCTTTTGGACTCAATTCATCTAATATGAGAGGATTGAGCAAGTTATCCAAATAATATAGGGTTAGAAACTGAAATTTTGCTCCTTATATCTGAACTCTTCATACCAAATTTTCATATGTTGAATAATTGAGACAGTTTATTATTTTTCTTTGCTCACTTCCATGTAGGCTAAAATATGCTGGCTAATAAAGTGCTATGTATATTGTGTACATATCAACATCTTCAAAGGGATCATCAATATTTTTTAACACCTCTTAAGTATGTGACATTAGGTTAAATGTAAATCAATTTTATTTATTTGGGGAAAGACATTTAAAGCACTGTTGGAGATAACCAATGATTGAAATGGTCTTAACTGATTAGTATTATATTTCTCAAAGAGAATACTTAATAAATGGACTTGGCCAATTGTGCAATCTTCCTTTCCAAAAAAGAAGAAAGTGTATTGTCAAAGGAAGCAGTTTGGTAATTTCTAATATACCATTTTTCTAAATATCATTTAACTAAACAGTCAAAGCCAGTTCATAATGTTATATGTGCTTAGGTGATTATAAAACAGAATACAGAGGTGAAATTTTGCTGAAACAGTCAACGTCATCCTCAATCTCACTGAAGAATTACAAAATCATTTTGCAACAATTCTACCAAAAGAGACAAGAAGATGTTGATATTTGTTCACACCCATAGGCTTGAAGTTTAATCCACTCATGTGTTTTAGTTCCAATGTCATGAAGTTCTTTATTTGAATAAATGAATCTTAATTACTTTGTCATAATACATAGGTTACATTTCAGGTGCAAATATTGAAGATATCTGAACCGAGTTGGGGGTGCTTGGTCCTAGCAAACATCAATAATGTAGAAAAACTGCATTTCAAACAGCTCTGATATGCTGAGAGCTTCTCTGAAAAATCCCACAAATCCTGGCATGCCACAGTGAGCTGGGCCTGGTCTCCCAGAGGCAAGTGCCAGCTGCACTGCTTAATGCTCAGCCTCCTTCAGCCACCCCACGGAGAATACTGGCAGCCACCTCAGAGGGGTAAAAATAAACTTGAAAGTATTTTTAACACAACACAACAAGGCTCTGTGACAGGAGCCTCTGGGTTAAAACAGCAGCATTTGTCTTTTACCTTCCTGTGAGTTCCATTCAAAAACACTTTTTCAATATGATCATAATAGGCATCACACCAGTATAACGTGTGGGTGTGAAAGTCCAGAGTTAAGCCGTTTGGCCACAGCATCTTTGAAGTCACAAAAATCTGCCGATTGAAGCCATCCATCCAGGCCTTCTCAATCCTTCCCACGCTGTCATCTATTTCATCTTCCTCCCAGTCTGTCCAATACATCCAACTAAGATATTAAAAACAAGAGCGCACGTGTGTCATTTCAACCAGCCACCATATAGACAGACACTTCCTCAGGTTTGGCGCCTCCATAAAATGTAGTTACATTCTGATTTGTTCTCCTACCTAAATGCTGATCTACCCAGAGGAGACAGCTGCGAAGTACTCAGGGAAGTTAAGATTTGTTCAGTGGAGCCAATTAGACACATTTCAGAAAACCCACGACCACCACTACGACACTTACTGGCCTCGTTTATTAATTAACCTAACAGCAAGTGCCAAATCCTGATTTTCTTTGGTGTTGGTACCAAAAGTTTGGGAAATGATTCTTGAGGCATTACTATTTTTAAATGTCCATTTGATAAAACATATAATCAATTATGTGTTTAAAAAGCAGATTAACTGGCATGAGAATGACAGCACAGTTAATGATCTACTGCAGACTTTATTTAATCTCATATGAATTATTTATTTATTTTTTTTTAAAGGCAGGCAGTTGGATTGTCTCTGTTCTAAAGGGCAGTCATACTGGGTTTGTTTGGCCAGGTCTAATTTGTCTTCCTGATGCAAATTATCTATGTTTATTGCTGCTTATTATTACCCTAAAACCCGCAGAAGATGATTGAGCTGCACATAAATTTAATAACAGTAGGTTGACTGACCTTGAGATTTTGAGCTTTAATTTCCGTCTCAAACAAAAGCATCTGCCTTTAAAAACAAATCTTTTGTGTAAGCTATAACAGTGGAAGAAGGGGCCTCCAACTGCCTCATGAATAAGGTTAAAACCCTCCACATGTGTTGTCGTAGGGTCATGTGAAAGTTCCTGAGTTACTAACTAAAGTGTAGGCTTTAATTCAGTCACCTCATACATGACTTCACAAAGCTTCAAAGTTTTCTAAGCTGCTAACCCTGGAAGTACCCTTATTAGATCCTCTGCCTCCCATCTGTTATGGACCCTAAAGAATTTCTGAGGTAATTTGGGACAAATCTGTATCCATGACTAAAAATTCTACTGTGATCTAGGGCTTCCCTGGTGGCGCAGTGGTTGAGGGTCCGCCTGCCAATGCAGGGGACACTGGTTCGTGCCCCGGTCCGGGAGGATCCCACGTGCCATGGAGTGGCTGGGCCCGTGAGCCATGGCTGCTGAGCCTGCACATCCGGACCCTGTGTTCTGCAACAGGAAAGGCCACAGCAGTGGGAGGCCCACATACCGAAAAAAAAAAAAAAAATCCTACTGTGATCTAAGCAGGCAGATTTGGGACAGCTGAGGAGGTGACACACCAGCCATTCTTTCATGCCTATTAAGCTCTTTTTAAATTCTCTTAACAGTTTACAATTATGTTGATATGCCTTTTTAGATTTGAGGAAGTATATTTAGATTGGTGAATTTTAATAAGTCCAAATACATTCTAATCCTAGAAATAAACATGGTACTATGCTTATTTTGTATCATGCCTGTATCAAGTGGGTTTATTACTGGGACAAATTAAGAATAAACAGAAGATTCATTCCATTTGCTCTAATCCTGTGCTAGTTAGGCAAAATGACTTCAACTATATAAATCAGCTATGTAAAAGAGAAATAACAACTTTTTCATCTCTCTTGATACCGTTTCTGAAATCTTAAACACAGTTAATCAATGCAGTTGTATTGTCGTTGCTAATTTATAACTTGTTAAATTGCAATTATCTTTCCCTCTAGCTTTTCCTCTTGATAATAGTAACACTTTTTTTCTGTGACTCTCTAACCCAAATCACACATATATGTCCATGCAAACACACACACACAGGAGATAATTCTGCATATTCTAAACATATTTTATATTGTGCTGTTATTTGAAGACAGGATTGTTTGTGATCCAATCCACTACCTGAGACTATTTTTAGTCAAACAAAATATAAGAAAAAAAAATTTTAATAAGTGATGCCAATCTGATGGAGACCAGATATGTGATCATCTACTCAGCTGATTAAAAGTTATTGATATATTGTGAAAGCCTTATAATTATTATCAAATATGATGATTCATAAACATACAAAATAGGAAATGCAACCTATAAACTAAGCAAGAGAAAACATAAATATTTTTGTAGGTGGGGCTTGGGGTATTCATGAAATAAAAATTAGGTTAAGCTGGTCTTCTACTATGACAAAAAAAAATTGTACTTCTATTTTTCAAGCCTTGTTCAAATACAATTTTTCAATGAAGTCTGCCCCTAGCTTTTCTGTCAAAATTAGCTCATTCTTTTGTTTCCTAGTGATAGTTGTTAGTTATTTTATAGAATTTATTGCATTTATGCCATGTATTGAATTTGATGGTGTTGCATGTCTGATAATTCCAATTAAAAATTCAAATAATTAAGGGCAGGGCATATTTATTGTTCATATTTGTACTATCTAGCACTAAGCTTGGCTTTGTTGATATTAATCATGCCCCCAATTTAAATTGTATTATCTGGTGGGTCAATCCCAGAAATTTTTAAATCCTTAAGATTTTCTGCCATGGAAGTGAAATAACTTTTAAAGAACTTGATTGAGTTGATGACATAATATCTAGCTGTTAACTAGAGGATGTGGTACTTTTAATTGAGAGAGGGATATAGAAAATCCTGTTTGGAGGGAAATATGCACTTAGCTTTGGACTCATCTTTTCTTGCAGATAATGTTTTGAGAAATCAGAACTGGAGCTGTAGGTTTCTAAGTTATTGCTGTAAATTATGAGATTTAAAATGATTGCAAAGTAGGGAGTTCATTTGTAGCTATCACCTTGAGGAATAGTCCATCATAACTGATTCCTCCTCCAGGTTTACCCCCATTTCAACAATTTTTTTTTTTTTGCGGTACGCGGGCCTCTCACTGTTGTGGCCTCTCCCGCTGCAGAGCACAGGCTCCGGACGTGCAGGCTCAGCGGCCATGGCTCACGGGCCCAGCCGCTCCGCGGCATGTGGGATCTTCCCGGACCAGGGCATGAACCTGTGTCCTCTGAATCAGCAGGCAGACTCTCAACCACTGCGCCACCAGGGAAGCCCCATTTCAACAATTTTTGAGGCCTGCCAATCCGATTCTTTCCTGTCTGTTGTCTCAGTTCCCACTTTTCTGTTTCTATTACAAATGCTACAGTCTGTCTTTCATCACTTTTCAAAGGGAACTCCCATGGATTGTCTTTCATAGAGCTATCATATGGCTTTCGCTTGTCTTACTAAATCATGAATTGAAAAATGTGATTTTTATCCTCAAAACCTTCCAATTACTCTGATGTCAGCAAAATAAGTCAAAATTGTACTTACAACATTGAAGATTTCTGTATATTTCTAGTCTCACCTCCTGCTATGTTCCTTAGAATGTCCCCTGCTCTAGCCTTAATGAACTCATCCCACCTCAAAACTGCCATTAGCTTCCTTGCCTCTAACAATTACTCACAATGTCCCTTTGGAGTACAGTGACTAACCTTATGACTGCACACCCCAAGACCCTGAGACCTTATTCATTTGGAAATCTGTCCATCCTCTAAAGTTCAATTCTGAATTAAAAACCTCAGTGAATTCCTAAAGAGCATGTATTTCATTCTATTTTATTTTATAGGTAAAGTGTGTGTGGGGTGTGTGTGTTTGGGGTGTGTGTGTGTTGTGTGTGTGTGTGTGTGTACACCAAGCACACCAGATTATAAACTCCTTGAAGACAATCACTGTCTTACTGATTTCTATTGATCTATATGGTAGTCACTCAATAATATATTTTAATAAATAAATAAATGAAAAATGATCCGTTTACTGATTTCTATAATTGGTTATGACGCTTTTGATAAAACCATACCTCTGAAGCATACTTTTTGTTAATAGGCTATTATGGCAGAGAAAATCTGTGATGCTCTGCTGTGTACAGCTGCAAAAAGGTATTATGGTAGAAAAATGTAAATGAACCAAGTTTTTACAAAAATGTTTTGATTAAAGTTATATTATGCTATTTTATTTTATTTATTTATTTATTTATTTTTTTGCGGTACGCGGGCCTCTCACTGTTGTGGCCTCTCCCGTTGCGGAGCACAGGCTCTGGACGTGCAGGCCCAGCGGCCATGGCTCACGGGCTCAGCCGTTCCGCGGCATGTGGGATCTTCCCAGACCAGGGCTTGAACCCGTGTCCCCTGCATCGACAAGCGGACTCTCAACCACTGCGTCACCAGGGAATCCTTATTATGCTATTTTAAATGGAGTTTTCCAAACTAAACTTTCTTCTTCACTTTTAAAAAACTTATATTAGGGTCAAATGATTATTTGGACAATTAAATTGACATGGTACCATTTCTACTTCTACCATCTTCCAATCCATTCTCTACAGAATAGTAAGATTAGTTGTTGTTGTTGTTGTTTTTAATATAAATCTGACTATATCAATTCCCTATTTTACATTTACACTGAAGACAAAGTACATATCTCTCATGGTAGTGGGCAAGGCCCTGCTTTCCTTTCCAATTGCATCCTCAGTCACCTTCCTATTTGCCGTCTATAATCCAGCCCATCTTCATTTCAGTTCCTCTGACAGTAAAGCTTTTGCCCAACTTAAGATTTCAGTTGTTCCATTTTCTTTATCTGAACTCTTTTCCTCACTCTCCATGGCTGGTTCCTTCTTTACAATTAAGTCTCAGCTTAAATGATGCCTACTTAAAGAGGCCTTTCAGCAAGCCTATTTAAATAGGTTTCTGATAGTCGCCTTCACATCAACCTGTTTGTTTGACTCCATCAGTTTGGTCTCTAGAAATTACATTTGTTGTTCATTTGGTACTTATTTATTGATGCATCTGCCCATTATCTACTTTACAGATGACACAAGATTCTTCATGAGGGTAAAGGCTATGCCTGCTTTGTTAACCACTGTATACATAATCAGAGCTCTGGGCATTGTATATTGTTAGGGGAAAATATGTGTTTTCACATGTGTATATTCATATACCTACACACACATATCCACATATATACATACACACGAGTTTTTTTTTTTTTTCAGGTTGATGCATAATAGCAGTATTCTATAATATTTAAAAATCTGTCTGAGGGAAGAATGCACATTATTATTATTATCTATATGCACATTATTGCTTGTGTTCAGGTAATAGTTATGAATAAAAATCAAAGGAAAACATATTCTCAAAAATTGCACAAAATAGGGCTTCCCTGGTGGCGCAGTGGTTGAGAGTCCGCCTGCTGATGCAGGGCACACGGGTTCGTGCCCCAGTCCGGGAAGATCCCACATGCCATGGACCGGCTGGGCCCCTGAGCCATGGCCACTGAGCCTGCGCGTCGGGAGCCTGTGCTCCGCAACGGGAGAGGCCACAACAGTGAGAGGCCCGTGTACCACCAAAAAAAAAAAATTGCACAAAATAATCCATCCTGAAACAAGTAGCACATACTATAAAATAATGTCACTATATGGAAACTATGGTTATGTCCAAAAATACAGAGTTACCAACCTAGACTAATAAAAAGTAGTGGAGAGTGGCATGGACATATATACACTACCAAATGTAAAATAGATTGCTAGTGGTGAGCAGCCGCATAGCATAGGGAGATCAGCTCGGTGCTTTGTGACCACCTAGAGGGGTGGGATAGGGAAGGTGGGAGGGAGACGCAAGAGGGAAGAGATATGGGAACATATGTATATGTATAACTGATTCACTTTATTATAAAGCAGAAACTGACACACCCTTTGTAAAGCAATTATACTCCAATAAAGATGTTAAAAAAAAAAGTAGTGGAGTATAGTGGCTCTGAGAAAAGTCTTGGAGACAGGTTGCTTGGATTTAAATATCTATCCAGGCTCTTAATAATCAAATGGTCTTTTGCAGGTCCATTACGAATTTCTTCTTTGTAAAACAAGAATGAGAATAGCAACAAATTCAAAGTATTATTGTGCAGAATCACAACATAGATCATGGTAATCTATTTAACAAAATGCCTGGCCCACAGTAAATGTATAAAAAATGGAAACTGGCTATTTTTTGAATACTTTAAACTTCAATAGCCTTTAATTTAAAAAATTAAATTGATTGATTTGCTGGTTGAATTGATTATTTATCTTGGTGTCAGGCTGTCTAAAATGGAGAATTATGGTGCTTGTCTGAATAAACCAAGTAAATATATTCTCTATACAAATATAATCTGTTTATTCCAGTTCAACGTATCTTGACATCTTTTTTTAGCACATTCTCTAGGAGAGATAATCATTAAATGAGCAACTTTTCCCAGTGAGGCCATTCATGTATGAATGCATATGTGGATTTAAATAAAACTTACTAATACTAAATATGTAAAAACCAAATTTATCTAATATAATTTTCCTTATATAAAGCTGATCAAATGTTGCATACCCATTAACAGGATCCACCACAATCCCTCTGGGATGGGACATTTCTCCCTCTAAGAGAGTCTTCCGACTCTGAGAAGCCTTTTCCAGCCTAGCCACGTTAATGGTCTTCCTATGGCCATCATTTGTCCAGTAAAGGTTATTCCCAATCCAGTCCACAGCAATGCCCTCCACATTATCCAGATCTGCAAAAAGCAAAAACAAGAAAGAAAGAAATTTTACATTAGTGTCCACTACTTACCTTCTACTTAATAAAAAATATAATTTTAAAAGGAATACATTCTGATCTATAAACTCTTTATACTGTGATTTTTGCAAATATCATTCCATATAATATTTTTCAATTTTGTTTTGAATGCCAGGCCCTCTCTTGAGATATTTTATTTGAAACAGTGATCTGCAGAAAAACAGGAAAATATAAGTGATGAGAAAACAAAAGGGTAAAAGATAAGTTCTCAGAGTAAAAATAGTCTCATAGATTGCTCAGAAGAAATATCAAGTAACATGATCTAGTAATACGTTCAAAAAGTAAGCATGTTCAAAGATGTAATATGTAATCTGAATAACCAAAATAATATGAAGGCCCTTTTGCCAAGAGTTGAACAGTTCCAGCAGAAGCACACCTTTGAAAGCCCAGACTAGGCTTTTATCATGGAACTGCATGAACAGTGAATCTCAAAGAAACACTAAAATATTTCTGTATATTCTAGACTTACTTTAAAAAGGATGCTATTACAGGCTCCTCCAAGATGCAGGCAGTCATAATTCAAAGGAATACTTTAAATATATAATCATATGAACTCCCCTAATTCAAATCTTTACAGAAAGGGAAACTCTAACACTTAAGAATGAAGGCTTATAGTTTATTACCACATAAGCAGTGGTAGAATAGGAATAAAATCCAAGTCAGAGGATCCCCAACGTAGAGATTTTTATAACTACACTGTTCCTATGGTGAGTCTTTTCCTCACTTTGTGTCATCCTGTAAACCATCCTCCAAACTGTACACAACATCCTAAATATAATTCTACCCCTCTATTGCACGAGAAATTAATGTGAACTTCTCTTCTTTCAAAACCAGGAAAGCCTTTGTCTCTTTTCCTCCTGGGTGTGAGGTAGAGAACTGGCACTTACTGGACACAACAACAGGTAGCAGTACATCAGAGACAGAGATGAGCATTCACACACTACTGAGAAATCTACATGACATTTTCCCTCATACGCAGATGTCATAAACTTTGACTATTATCATATTCTTTAATCATGGCCTTCTGACCTTGGAAAAAATAAAATTTTCTTTTGTGCCCCTTTCTGCTAATCAGCATGTGCCCTAACTCAGGATGACTAATACAGTGTGTGATTTGATCTAACTGAAAATCTGATTATAGTGAATCAGATATGTTCTCAATTTCACTAAGCTATCTGCTTCATTACCAACCAATATGAGTAATTTTCACAGGTTAATTGTGCCTATGCTTAGAAAAAAGTTTCATTTTTGTCTTGGCTTTATTGACACTTAATTTTACTGAGCACTTTCCTGCTCTGGCATAATGGAAAAAGAGTAGCTATTTACTCTTTTCTATTTATCATAGTCTGTGGCTGGTTTTTGTCTTGTTGTTGGTTTTCAAAAGTTATATTACATCTGAAATCTAACCCAGCATGGAAACTTTCTTCCTCAGTAACCTTCTCATTTCTAAAACATTCCCTTTACACATCTGACTTAATACTTTTTTTCTTTTTCATATGAAGCAGTTGTAGTATTATTTGACTGCAATTTTGTTTCTGACACTTGGGTAAGTAACTCAGTCACTCTGATCTTTAATTTCTCCATTTAAAAAGTGATGATAGGGGCTTCCCTGGTGGCGCAGTGGTTGAGAGTCTGCCTGCCGATGCAGGGGACACGGGTTCGTGCCCCGGTCCGGGAAGATCCCACATGCCGCGGAGCGGCTGGGCCCGTGAACCATGGCCGCTGAGCCTGCGCATCGGGAGCCTGTGCTCCGCAACGGGAGAGGCCACAACAGTGAGAGGCCCGTGTACCACACACACACACACAAAAGTGATGATAATAATAGCAGCTACACTGTAGGATAAGTAAACAAGAGGTAAATTAGCTACTGCATGTAAAATATTTAGCATACTGCCTGTAATATTGTAAATTCTCAACATGTTAGTTTTTATAAATTCATCAGGATTAAAAATAATATATATACATACATACATACATATATAAATCCTGGCTCTTTTGATAGGAGTAGACCTTACGTTTTTCTCTTTTAAAGGAATTTTTCATTAATATTTCCTTACATTTTAACTGGTGGCCAAAGTTAATTAGAAATACAATATGCAGAGTCAGTTGTGAATAAATAGAGTGGGATGGAATGGAATTCTAAAAAGCAGAACTTGGGAGGATCCTGTCTCTAATTGGTTCATTTGTTTTGTCTTTGAAAAATGAAATGTTTGAATAGCATGAAGTAGTGATTAGGATCACAAGTTCTAGAACCACACTTCCTAGGTTCTGTAACTCTGAGCGAGTTACACCTGATCTTTAAGATTGATGTAATGATACTGTTTAACTCATAGGATTGTTTTGAGGATTAAATGAATATATAAAATTCTTAAAAATAATGTTTGGCGCATAATAAATACTACATAAATGTTGCTATGAATATTATTACTAATAGTATCATTATTATTATAATCTTCTCTTTAGCTACCTATCTATTGAGACAGCAATGAATCAATTAGCCTAGAATGTTTTTTAATATTATTTGTGTGTGCTTTGTTTTGTTTTTCTGTTCTGGAAGGGATGTGGATGAATGAAAATTGAAAAGAAAACAAAAACAAAAACTCAAAAATGAGTCTTATGTGCAACTTGGGAATTTTTTTTAGGCTATCTTTAACCAGACATGGAGAAATTTCCTCTTTTATACTTGTAGGACAAAGCCTGAAGAATCAATGAATCCCTTTCTCAACAAATATACATTGGTAAGGAAAATATTCTGACTCTATATCATTTGACATCTTCCTTTAACTTATGACTTAGATGAAACACTAAGATATATAGAGCATTGGTTTATGTACACTTAATTTTTCACTCAACAGGGTTTGGATGGGGCCTCCCTGAGATTGACTATTAGGATCTCTATGACCAAAATCCTTCAACTAGTTGATCAATAACATATGAAGGGTTATGGTACTGAACTTCCAAACAAACATAAGTAACTACAGAGATACTAATCACTAGCTCAAGGAAACACATGACTGATCAAATGCAAGAAAGTTTTTGTTAAAGAGAAACTTGCTAGAGTAGATTGCTTTGATACCTTTGGGTAGAGTTGAAGTATTCTACATTCTAAAATCAATATTCATTACATCATCATCATTATTATTTTTACACAATGAAAGCGAACATTATTATTTTTACATAATGAAAGCAAACAAAGAGTATGATTTTTTTTTTAATCTGGTAAAAATCTCCCTTACATTTAACTAAATACCCATTTTCATTAATCGAGAGGCAAGAACTCAATATGCTTGTAGTTTTTCAAAAAAAAAAAAAGAAAAATTCCAGTAAATAATGGTTTCCTGTAATCTTTTTAGATTAAGATTATGCCTATATGTTCCTTTTTAAGTAAAAAAATGAGACATTTATCTATATAATTCAGATTAAAAACAAACTTTTTCATTTATTCTGTGAATACTTAAGGTTAACATATTATTTTGACTCAATTAAAATTTCCATTACTTTTTCTTTGTAAACATTGTTGTAGTACATCAAGAATAACTTTTATAAATGGACAGAATATATAAATAGTGCTCTAGAAAAACATCTCATCAAAGCTAGATTTTTCCACTGAAGTGAAAAATTCTTGCTGGTAGCATTGTTATTTCCTACAAGTGATACCTACCATTAATGAAATGTGGATGAATAAGAGATAATAAAATTTATGTAAATTAAAAAGAATAATTATGTGGATTTAAAATAAATAAAACAGAAAGCTATTTAAAGTAATTTAATATCTAGGATTAGATAAAATAAGCATTTGAAACAGATGTTGGAAAACATATTTCTAAAATTAAAACATCATTACAGATCTGATTTTTAGATATTATACATTTATGAAACAGAAGAGGATTAAAGTTTTTATATTTAAAATAAGATCTTCAACTTTTAAAAATGGGTCCAAGATTTTAAAAAAAATTAAATGGCCAAGGATGTGAGCAGTGACCTTAGTTTCCTTAAGGTGCATAAACCAGATCTCCAGATTAATGCATGTCTTGATGCTTTACAACAGAATTTGATTAACATCATAAGGAATTAACTGGAAATTACACCCCATAATTGCCACTATAAAAACACAGTGCCTCTATTTTTCCAATGTATCCAAGTTCCTCTATCCTTAGTACAAACATTATATTTCTGAGTTGGAATGAAGTATTCCAAAAGTGTTTGCATGAGTCCAGAGTATGACCAAATGACTTAAATAACTGAAAGTGCCCTATGCATGTAGATATGTCCAGGGCCAGGGATGCCTTACCTTGCCTCAGAGTCAGTGCTTGGACAACTCTCCTGCCTCATATTCCTACAGCTCAAGTAATTCAAATTCTCTGTGCATTTCAATAAGGCCTGAGGTGATGTATCTGACATGTGTGAATGAAATTCATTTAACTAATAGTGTGGCAGTAAAGTTGCCTCCTGAATTTTCTGTCTCATAAGGTTACAGGAGTACTTGGCCAGACTAAAGTTTTCTACATCATCTGTCCCCAATGGCTAGCTGAGGCTGATGGTCTCATCCTCATTTTCATTCCAAGTCCTTCCTCAGTTCATTTATTAGGTCGGGGAGGGTGAATACACAAGTTACTCTCAATGAGAACAAAATACTTTGCTGTTTTCGTCAAAGAGATATGTAAAGTGCATATAAGGGTCTTGTTTTTCAGATGAACAGAATATATTAAAACATGGTGGCTTCCTTCTATTATCAAAAGCGTATTTTCAGTTTCAGTTTGGGGAGAGGGTGATACTGGTGGTCTCTCTAGGACATTCGGATATGTCATCTTTGATGCAGTGATGAACATATGTAAGAAAAAAGAGAGTGCCACAGTATGCATCATAGTTACCAGTACAGTAATCTAAAGTGATGAGTAAAATGAAACATTTCAAGAACTGTTAAGAACTGAGATTTTACCCTACTTTCAAGCTAAGAAGTTAGCTTGGTACTGCTTCATGGATGATAGCGGATGACACAAAACCTGTAGAACAGATAGAGAAGTCTTTATTACTTATGGCACAGCAAGCAGCATGGCCATCAGCAGATTGGTGTCCCTTTAGTCCAAAGTCCCCTGGGGACAGCTGGGATGGGCCCATATGGATGCCTTCACACACAGTTGATTGCATTGCAGGAGAAGAATTCCAAATTTAGAAAACACAAATATTTTCTAATGGGCAATAAACAGGCCTGCTTATCTGCACCTGATGGATACTCCACCTCTTCTTCCAAGTCTCTCTTCTATGCAAGCATCCTTGTTAGGATACCTCAGAACAAAAGGCAAATAGTGCCTCACTCTAAGACATGCAGAAATGTGAGGGATCCATGGAGAAGTGTCTCCCAAGAAAAAAAATCCTAAAAAGTCATAATTTATGTCTTTAATAATTCAGATAGAGTAAGAAGTATATGATATGACCATAAATAAAAATCATTTCTGGGTTCCAGGCTATTGCCCTTATGGGAATTCTCTGTTTACACTATCACACCTTAAAGCATATTGTTCAGCTAGCCATGTGTGATGAACTAATTTTATGAGTCAATTTAGCTAGGCTGTGGTACACAGATATTCAGTTAAACATCAGTTTAGATATTGCTGTGAAGGTATTATTAGATGATATTAACATTTAAATCAGTACAATTACAATTGGAATAGAGTAGATTACTCTCCATAATGTGGGTTGATCTCATCCAATGAGTTGAAAGCTTTAAGAGAAAGTAGACTGAGATCCCCTAAGGAAGAGGGAATTTGGCTTCTACACTGTCTTTGGATTTGAGCTGCAATATCATCAATTTTTCCCTGGGTCTACAGCCTGTCACTCTACTCCATAGATTTTGGACTTGCTATTCTCCACAATCATGTGAGGTAATTATTTAAATATATAGTTCTGTTTCTCTTTCTTTATGTACACATCCTATTGGTTCTGCTTCTCCAGAGAACCCTGACTAATACACCACTGCCATGCCTGCAGTCCAGAAATGACTCTGCTGAATGCTCTGGGCAGAAGGGCACTCTTCACATTAATTGTTTCCAGATGAAACACTGCAACATATATACCATGCAAGCCAGAGTAGCTTCCAATTTAAGAAAATCCCCACAGTTATTGAATGAGTATATAGTTCATTTTACAATATTCCATGACAAATTTCTAGATAATATCCCAGTTGTACTGTAAATATTTTTAATGTTTTTTTTATTTTCTGCATATTATGATGTTTTGACATCTTTAAAAAGCCTTTCTAGCTGGGGGGAGACTACCTCTCCTGGAGATAGCCAATTACTAAAGATAGCAAGGTGCACAGCCAAGAACTTGCCTTTGAGGTGCAACCTAACCACTCCAGAACCATACCTCCTCTACCTGGTCTCTGCAGGAGGCAATATTCCTCTGCCTAATCATCCCAGGGCCAGGTACTGCCAAGAGTGACCAGATTTATCATTGAAAGCCCAAAGGAATTATTCAAACTAGACAATCCTAAACTGCTTATCTTTCCCTGCCTTGCCTTTCCCACAGAAACTCCAGTAAAGCCTGTGGCCTACTGGTTTCCCTTCCTTTCTGTCTCTTGCCCTGTGACCATCCTGGTGTGTCTCCTATGTGGTTCTCTGTGGTGTGCTGTGCCTTCTGTTTCTGGGACCTGTAAATATAAAAAACTTTGTTTTTCTGAACCCTCTCCACTGTCTCATGGCCATACCTGACTAACCATCTCATAAAGAATGCAAAATATGAGTCTTCATTGTGAATGGGGAGAGAGAAAGGAATTTCCGTTCATGCCCTTTTACTACCCAACTCGGCCTACTTAACGAGAGAACAGAGCAAAAATCACTTCAGCTTCTGAACACAAAGTATCACAGATATTCTTGAATACTCCTTTCAGTCCTATGAAGTAGTTTATAATTTATAAAAATAAAATACTTTGAAACTGGACTTCCCTGGTGACACAGTGGTTAAGAATCCACCTGCCAATGCAGGGGACACGGGTTTGAGCCCTGGTCCGGGAAGGTCCCACATGCTGCAGAGCAACTAAGCCCGTGCACCACAACTACTGAGCCTGTGCTCTAGAGCCCACGACCCACAACTACTGAAGCCCACGTGCCTAGAGCCCATGCTCCGCAACAAAGAGTAGCCTCTGCTCGCTGCAACTAGAGAAAGCCCACACACAGCAACAAAGACCCAACGCAGCCAAAAATAAATAAACTTATAACAAAAAAAGAATACTTTGAAACTTATTGTACTAATACTAAATTACTCCATCTCTTTCACATTAGATGAAAAGGCAACTCTATTAGAAGTCATTTGAGCAATTTAATTTCATAAAAATGACTTTTTAAAGCTATATTGTCTAATATGTTTCATATTTTTGCACTTGTCATTTAAACATTCATATAGGTGTATCACTTCAATTGATAATTTTTACTGAACTTTGAAAAGAAAACAAGGTAGCACATGCTTTGCTTAGGCATCATGTTTAGTGAAAGATAGTGATAATTAAATTTCAAGTTGAGTTTAAAAGTCAGAGGCTATACATCTTCATTACATTTATAATTACCATGACAAAGAACAAATGTGTGAACTCATCTGACCATCCTCCTGGAGTTTGGCTTAACATACTAAATTATCAAAAGTATACTTGTTTCAGACCCTCATTAGTACCCAGAGGGAAAAATGATAGGAAAAATTCATGTGTGGATAATAGGTAAATGTGATAAAGGAAGTCAAGTCCTTAATAACAATTTACCTCACAAAAACTTTATATAAGTATCTAAGAAAATGCGTACAGTCACACCCTTCTTTGGTCCACAGGTAGTCTTGCAAAACTGAAGCAGCGAATTAGGGGAAAATGTAATAATAAAACTAAGCAGGGACCTAGTTCTAAAGTCAGTATTTTAGAGGTAAAAGGAAGCTAAAGAATCATAAATTCCAACGTCTAGATTCTACAAATCATGAAAAAAGCCCTGGAAAGTAAAGTGATTCACAAGGACCCATTTTTAGTTAGTAGTCAATACACTAAGTCTGGAAATATGACTCATGTTCCAATGTGCCTATCTACTTTAAAGTTGGATCTCTAGCATTGTACAAAGAAAAATTATAATCAGAAGCAAAAGTCAAAGAAAGTTAACATAAGTGATGATTTATTAGAAGGAAAAAGTAGGATGTAAAAGGGGGGAGTGGAGATGAACAAGATTACTGAAGTGAAGGATGCTTTAACAACCTTCCAAACAAAATTATTATTCTCAATAAACTGTAGTGTTAATTTCTTACCGAAATATATTAGATGGCTGACAATGTTGAGATTCAACAAACGTGTATATGAGGGAAGTCAAATATTAAAATAACATATAAGGAAAAACTGAGATGCTGTTGCAGAATACATGAGACTGAAAAAATATAACTACTAAATTCATGATGGAAAAACCGGTGAAATTTGATTAAGATCTTTAGTGGTAACTGTATCAACATTAATTTTCTGGTTTTGATAATTGTGGTATTGTTCTGTAAGATGTCACTATTAGGAAAAACTGTGTGAGGGATATCAAAAACCTCTCTGTTCTATTTTGCAATTTTTCCACCAAACTAAATAAAAGTAGTTCAAAATTAAAATTTAAAAATATAATCAAATAAATGAATGACTGGTTTTGGAAATGCATTATTTGTAATATAAAAAAGATGTCAAAGGTTAACTGAAGCATAATCTGTAGGAAAAAGGGAGATAGTTAAAATAGTGATATTAATACTATATTTTCTAACAATTTTGGGGCAGTATGCCAAATGAATCCTTGCAATTCCACAGCAAATTCATAAAGAAAATCAGTGCAGAATAATTTATCTAAATAAGTATATAGTATCAAATCATTCAAGGTAGGTATGCAACTGTGCAAGAAAAACATGGTACGAAGCTATGCACAAAAATGAGATGTGAATTCAGAAAGCCTGGCAAAGTTTAAGACAGGGATATTTTGCATGTATTAACTAAAAATCACATTTTTTAAAATTAAAAATGTTACATAAGTTCAAATGAATTACGGGAATATGTAAAATTTTTTAAGATTCCTGAAAAGTCATCAGGGAAGCTCATTATCAGAACAATTTCAATAAATACAAAGTAACTTAAGATAATAAAAAAAATAATAATAATGATTGAACTTATTGCTCCTTATTTTACAATAAAAAAGAATCAACCTTCAATCATTTTTGGTTTTGTTTAATCAGTTTAATTACTATTTTTAAAGTAATGACAGACAAATAAAAGGCCCCATTCATCCATTCAATGAATATTAATTGCATAGCTACTATATGCCAGGCACTGTTCTAAGCCCTAAGGCTCTATCAATGAACAAACGAACAAAAACCTCTGACACCTTGAACCTTACATTCTTATAGCAAGACAATAAACAAACAAAATATACCTAGGATAAGTACAAAGGAGAAAAAGTAACCAGCTAACGGCAGTAAGGATTTGGGTGGGAAATTTGCATAGATGCACAATTTTAGATGAGGTGACCAGCAAGGTCTAAGGAGGTGGCCTGTAAGCAAAGACCTCTAAGAGGTAAAGGAGAGAGGCAAGGGGACATCTGATGGAAGAGTGTTCCGGACACAAGCATGCAAATGCCTGCAGGTGGAGCCACACCCAGAGTGCTCAGGGGATGACAAAGAGAATATCAGAAAAGGAGTAACAGGGATATTATGGGTTATATAGAAGAAAAACAACTTAAATGAACCATATTTTCCCCTATGATTTTAAAATACTTATATGGAACATTTTTTAGGTGATTATATGTAAAATCTTCATGTACAATAGAGATAAGTGAGCCTTTATTATGACGTGTGCTTATCTGCAGGGTCTTATTTATGGGTATTGGGAGAGGCAGTCCCCAGAGGACCTGAAGTCTCCCTGAACTTCACTGCTGAGGGTACTGAACTGTAAGGCTTGTCTGTCTCCTGGTACTGAATAATTTCTATAGCTGGTCTCACAGGCAACTAAATCAAGGTGACCACAGGGCGACTACTGTGTAACTGTTCACTCTACAAGATAGGGACACTTGAAAATTTTCTATGCGCGATACTGTTGGCTGTTTGCTCAAAAGGTGCTGATGCCCACGCCATGGGTTCCTCATCTGTGGCACAACCCACTCCATGCTTAGCATTTATACGAACCCATGACATCACCCTGTGAGACTTGGGAGCAGGGAACCAGAGCAACTATGCTGATGCTAATGCTGTTTGCTGTGCTGTGAGTAAGAAACAATCTTAAGTCTCATTTTCTACTTTCGGCACCTATGCAGTGGTGGCAGGCTTCCTCCCTGCCGTCCTCGATAACAAGGTTGCTCAACACTGGCACTACTGACATTTGGCACTTGATAATTCTTTGCTGTGGGAAACTGTCCTGCACATGGCACTATGTGTAGCAGCACCAGTCTCTATAGTAAATGCCAGGACCACCTCCTTCCCCAGTTGTGACAATCAAAAATGATTCCAGATGTTACCAAATAGCCTATGGAAAACAAAATTACCCCTGCTCTATGAAGTTGGAGTTTTACCTTGTAAGTGAACGAAGTGATATTTCTCAAACGTTTTTTAGTCCATTTTGATTTCTCTAAATATGAATTTTTTGCCATCAAATGAAAAGTTCTGTGCAACATTATTTTTTGGCAAAATTACCAAAGAACATTAAATTAGGTATCTGTAGCTAGTAGGGCAGCAATACAAACTACTCTTAAAAAAAATATGCAGTCTCAGAGTGGAACAAATTTCATGGTAATTCCATATATAAAAAATACTTTAAAAGGAGAAATGGTAAACATTTCATGGTTAAACATTGTGACAAATATCTTAGAAATATTTGTCTCAGAATGATGTTTCTTGTATATCCCTAGATATATTTTTTAATATCAAAAAAGGATACTTTTTGATTTTTACCTGAAATGATAGTGAGCTAAATTTTACTATTTGAAATTTCTCTGTTTGAGACAAGTTACAAATACCCTAACAGCTAAAATATCAAGGTAACCCTCTGACTCAAAATGTGCACATACACCTTTGATGTACAATAAAGGTTTATACAAACTTGTTTTAGTAGCAGAGGTAAAAGTGCTAACTTTGGAGCCAGGAAAGCACTGCTATCCTGTGGAGGCAGATGTGCACTAACCAAAGAAGAAAACAACTGTGTATTAAAATATTTCATATAGTTATCAGATCACTACCACCCATGAAATATACTAGTATCATTACAATGTATTCATTCAAGTTGTCTAAACATTTCATATTACACTGGATGATAGTTAATTTGTTGTTTTATATCTGAAAAACTCAGAGCCAAAATGCATATTTTTATGAGAACTTTGATTCTTTCAGGTTGCATAGGAATAGTGAGTAGAGAATACAGAGAAAAGAGAGTTAATGTATTTCATTTAAGGAAGGTCTGAGTGGTCATCATTTCTTTCACTTTTTCTTTTTCTTTTTTGGGGAGGGTGATGCAAAAGGTATGAGGACACATAATACAGTTTGCTAGCATAGGTGTGAGTCTAGAATAAGCCTGGTCTGGGATACAGAGATACCATATGCTAGTTTGCTACGGTAAATCTGGGAAGTAAATATGACTTCTGTTAACAATAACATATCTTGAAGAATTTAGGGTTATTTTTTCCCCTCTTTTTGTCATCTATGAAACCTGTGCTTTCAGGATATTTTCCAATGTATTTTTACAAGGTATTATCTGTTTTGTTTACTGGTATATCTCCAGGGCTTAGAACATTGCCTATATATAACATGATCTCAATTAATATTAGTTGCTTGAATGAGTATATAAGCGAATGACTCAACATCACCTCATCAATAATTCCAGCTTTCCTCCGAGTGACATACAAGGCCTTTTGAAATTATTTTCCACTAACCTCTTTTATAAGCCCTATGATCCAAGCATCTGCAGTGGACGATACTACTTTTAGCAAATTGGTGTGCTGTTCTGGAGAAAACATGGACTTTTGTGTCAGAGAGAAATTGGCATCTTCACTCTCCTGCAGCCTTTCATTTTAATCTTTCTAAGAATTTTTATAAGACTTCCCCTTATTTGGTCATTGTGAAGGTAAAGTGAAATAATATGTAAGGCATTACAAAAAATCCAGAATTTAATACATGTTAGCAATGCTAGTTCATTTCCCTACTCCCATATGCATATTTCACTTTCCCATCTCTGTGCCAGTTTTACCTCCTATTCCTTCTCTTTTCTGGCATTTTCCCATTTTCTAAATCCTTCATCTTTTTTAATGCCAAAAGAATTTTCTATCTGTTACACAAATCTTCTCTTATTATCCCTGTGAAATTCATCTATCCTTTAAATTCCCTTAGTAGTATATCTGAGTGCCATTCCTGACACCACCTACTGCCTTGTTAAGCTTCCTGAAGTGTGGGCAGGCAAACTTTTCCACTTGTCTCTGTAGAACAGGAGGGCAGGATAAAAGTATAATTCATGCTTGAAACCCCTAGTAGAGATCAGTAGTAAAGGTTTGGTAAACATTTGTAAAATTTTAAAAAATGAATGAATGAATGTAAGCACTGTAAATGTGGGGGAAGGAAAAAATAACAGGGAATTGAGAATGCGTGGTTAGCTTATTCACTCCAGAATACTATTGAAGAATACTCCCTTATTGTTTCAATATGATCATCATTCCCATATTTTCATAGAGTGGCAAATGCCTAGAAGAAAAATTAAATCCTTAGTTTAACTATTAGACCCTTAAAAATATTCAAATATTTGGAACTATAGAAAACATTTTGGTTTTTTTTATAGATACCACCTACAAAGAATTGAATCAGAGAGAAAAATCACACATATGAACATACACAGATTTTCACATGGAGACATATCACTTAATTAGGCTAAAGATGTACCACACCCCACTGTTTGACATACGCCACCACTATTCTCGGAGCATCAAAAGCAAAATTTGGAGAGTTATTTTTTAAATAAATACCCTGGCTGATAAAAAATATTACTACTTAAAAAGTGCTATGCAATGGAAAAGGCAATAAGAAATAGTTTTTTTTCTTGTTATCTTAAAGTTGAATGTGATAGGGAATTTGGAATGTCAGTAATGCAAGGATTGGTAAATTATATTTAATAAAGAGTAATTCACATTCTGCTACTACAGGGCAGCACCTCTTAATTCAAAGAATAAGGGGGAAAATCTGAGATGGGATAGATAGAAAATTCAGTATCATTGTCATAGCAAATTATGTAATATTCCAAGAACAGTCTCAAGAGTTGTTTAATAAGAAATAGATTCATCTTTCTATAATTAAGGTACTTATAGTTTGAAACTAGGTATTTGATAAATACATCTTTCTAGGTCATAGATTATTTTTTCTAAAGTTCGTGCAGCATTTTAATAGTCATATTCTATCTCACCTGGATTATAGTCACCAGGATTCCTGGCAGAAAGATGAAATACCTCCTAGGAAAGCTGCTGCTTCTCCATATATTTAAACACTCAAATTAATCTGAACTTCACAGTTTTCCAGAACATAATCATAATAGAACTTACTTAATTTATAAATGATTTCATATTTAATATTTAGTATTTAGAATATATGAAATAGCTGGAAGACTACAGAAATATAAATTGGGAGCTGGGAATATTAGTTACAATTCTGTTGCTAACTATCCATTAGATCTTGGGCAAATGATATATCCTCTCTGAATCCATTCGGCTTCCTATGTAAACTTAGAAAATAACACACACATGGCCAGCTATTTCTTTATTAAGTACATACCATGTACTAAGTGTCTTACAAACATCATGGGTCCCAATCCTCAGAGCAACTGATAACAATTATTCCCATTTTACAGATGTAGTAGATAAAGCTTTGGAGAGTTTACATAACCTGCCCAAGCTCATACAGCTAGTAAGTTATGGAGCAGAATTCCGATTTAGATACTCTGACTTCCGCACCTGACCATTTAACCTCTGTTTTATGTTACCATGATCTTTAAAGACATTTTCATTTCCAAATTTCTATAACTAACTGTTTTATAATTATCCCCAACCTATGCTAATTTATGAACAGCATAACTAGGGAAAATATGATGACTTGTTACAAAGAAGATAGCATTTGGGAGTTCTGCAATCAGACAAACATGTTAAAACCCAAGCATAACATGTAACAAGTTGAATTATAAGACAACATTCCTTAACTCCTGTAAAACCTAGGTTCCTAACTTTTGAAAAAAAAAAGTATTTCTTACATTCAAAGGTTAGCTTGAGTGTACAGAATATTTTATACAAAACATTTGGTACATACTAGGAGCTTAGTAAATGCTATTGTAACAAATAAATATTTTGCCAATTGGATCAGATTTAAATTGGTTTAAAATATCATTTTAAGTACTGAAGCCATGAAATTTATAAAAATAATTATTATTAACTTTAAGGAGCTCTGTAAAATGTCAAATATGTATAATATTATATTTATACAAAATGTATACATATATCTTATGAAGGAATAAAAATTATTTAAAAATTTATCAAATTATAGAATTTAAGAACATTACTTAGTTATTTGAGATTAATAGTTTCAATAATTTTAATTATCTACTTAATATTTTAAATATTTGATTCAATAATTTACCTTAATTTTTTTATAAGGGCTAACTATGAAACAAAATTAATGTTTTCCTTTTGCTACATTTTAACTTTATAATATACAAAGTAGTCTCAATGTGAAATGCTCTATAGGACTTGCCAAAATAACTAAGTCTGTGTAGGTTACAAAAAATTGGTCCTGAAGCTATTTAACAGCTAATTAAGTTATGAATGAGAGTAGATAGATGTTTGCAAAGTTGTAAGAGACAAAGATAGCAGCACAGGGCTTCCCTGGTGGCGCAGTGGTTGAGAGTCCGCCTGCTGATGCAGGGGACATGGGTTCGTGCCCCGGTCTGGGAAGATCCCACATGCCACGGAGCGGCTAGGCCCGTGAGCCGTGGCCACTGAGCCTGCGCGTCCAGAGCCTGTGCTCCGCAACGGTAGAGGCCACAACAGTGAGAGGCCCGTGTACCGCAAAAAAAAAAAAAAAAAAAAAAAAAAAAAAAAAAGATTGCAGCACAGCTAGCCCACAATAAGAAGAAACACTACTTCTAGAAAAAAAGCCCTCGTGAAAACATAAAAGGAAGAAATTCAGTGCTACGAAGATTTGGGGAAAGGATTTAACAGGCAAAAAACAAACTAAAATAAAATAGCATCTATTTAAGAGGTAAAATGAAAATTTATAGCTATCCATTTTTTTAAAGAAACTATCCCTGTTTGAAGAAAACAACTTATATTAATGTGACCAAAAGTGATCACAGTTTCACTACTTTCATTAAAACTCTGCTTTACATGCTTACCCAAAACTGCATTACTTTGCTTTGTAATAGCTAGTTTCTTTTAAATTCTTACTTATGTAAGCTACCAATTAATTTCATGCTGTACATATTTTAAAGGGACAGTCAGATGGGAGTATAATAAATCACATGGCCCTCTCTAGAGGTAATTACTATAAACACTTTATTAATCTTACCAAAAAATGTAATATACTTATATAAATCGGATTATCCTGCCTGCAAAAAATATTGTTTTGCTCACTTTGTTTATTTTCCAGTTTGTCTGGGAGTTCTGTTTGTACCAGTATATATAGCTCATCTCATGCACTTTTAAATTTAAATATAATTGGCACACAGTATTATATTAGTTACAAGTATATAACATAATGATTTGATATTTACATACATTACAGTGATCACCATGATAAGCCTAGTAACCATCTATCCTCAAAGTTATTATGATATTATTGAGCATATTCCTTATGCTGTATGTTACATCCCCATGACTTATTTTATAACTGAAAGTTTGTACATTTTAATCCTCTTTACATATTTCCTCCCCCACCACAAATCCCTCCCCTCTGGCTACCACGTTTATTCTCTGTATCTATGAGTCTTTTTTTTGTTGTTTTGTTTTGTTTGTGCATTTGGCTTTTTGTTCATTTTAGCTTCCATATATAAGTGAGATTATACAGTATTTGTAGTTCTCTGGCTTATTTCACTCAGTATAATTCCCTGAAGATCCATCCAGTTCTTACAAATGGCAAAATTTCATTTGTCTTTATGGATGTGTAATATTCCACTGTGTGTGCATAATACCCTCCACGTCAATCTATGTTGCTCACATGGCCAAATTCCATTATTTTTTATGGGTGAGTAATATTCCATTATGTATGTATGTGTGTATGTATATATATGTGTGTGTGTGTATATATATATATATATATATATATATATATATATACACACACACACACATATACCCCTCATTTTTATCCATTCATATATTGATGAACACTTAGGTTGCTTCCATATCTCAGCTATTGTAAATAATGCTGCAATGAACATTGTAGTTCATACATCTTTTTGAATTAGTGTTTTGTTTTTTTTTTCTGGTAAATATCCAGAAGTGAAATTGCTGGATCTACAGTAGTTCTTTTTTAATATTTTGAGGAAGATCCATATTGTTTTCCATAGTGTCTATATCAATTCACACTTCAATCAACAGTGTATGAGGGTACCCTTTTCTCCACATCCTTGCCAGCACTCTTTGTTATCTTTTTGATAATAGCCATTCTGACAGATGTAAGGTAGTATCTTGCAAACTTGATTTGCATTTAACTGACAATTAGTGACGTTGAGGACATTTTCATGTGTCTGTTGGCCATATGTCTCTTTTGGAAATATGTCTATTGAGGTTCTCTGCTAATTTTTAATAGGGTTTTTTATGTTGAGTTGTATAATTTTGGATATTAACCCCTTATCAAATATATTGTTTGCAAATATCTTCTCCCATTCATTAGGATGCCTTTCATTTTGTTGATGGTTTCTTTCACTGTGCAAAATATTTTTAGTTGGACCTTCTTTCTCAAGATTGCTTGTCTAATTGAAGGGCTTTTGTAGTTCCATAAAAAATTTAGGATTATTTGTTCTAGTCCTGTGAAAAATAGTGTTGGTATTTTGATAGGGATCGCACTGAATGTGTAGATTGCCTTGGGTAGTATGGACATTTTAACCATATTAGTTCTTCCAATCCATGAGCACAGCATATCATTTCGTTTATCTTCAATTTTTTTCATCGTCTTATAGTTTTCAGAGTAATGATCTTTTATCTCCTTAGTTTGATTTCTTCCTAGGCATGTTATTCATTTTGATGCAATTGTAAATGGTACTGTTTTCTTAACTTCTCTTTCAGATAGTTTATTTTTAGTGTATAGAAATGCAACAGATTTTTGTACATTGATTTTGTGATCTGAAAATTTACTGAATTCGTTTATTAGTTATATTAGTTTTTAGGTGGCATCTTTAGAGTTTTCTATACATGGTATCATGTCATCTACAAACAGTGACAGTTTTACTTCTTTTTTTCTGATTTAGTTGTCTTTTATTTCTTTTTCGTGTCTGATTGCTGTAGCTAGACCTTGAATAAAAGTGCTAAAAATAGGCGTCCTTATTTTTTCCTGATCTTGGAGGAAATGCTTTCTGTTTTTCAAAAGTGAGTATGATGTTGACTGTGGGATTGTCATACATGGCCTTTATTATGTACAAGTATGTCCCTCTATACCCACTTCATTGAATTTTCATAAAAGGATGTTGAATTTTGTCAAAAGATTTTTTCTGCATCTATTGAGATGATCATATGATTTTTATTCTTTAATTCTTTACTCCTTATTAATATCATGTTATCACATTGATGGATTTGCAGACATTGAACTATCCTTACATCCCTGGGATAAATCTCACTTGATCATGGTGCATTGTTGTATTCGGTTTGCTAATATTTTGTTAAGAATTTTTGCATCTATGTTCATCAGTGATATTGGTCCATAATTTTCTTTTATTGTGGGTTTTTTGTCTAGTTTTGGTGTCAGGTTGATGCTGGCTGGCTTCATAGAATGAGTTAGGAAATATTCCTTACTCTTTATTTTTTAGAATAGTTTGAGAAGCATAGGTGTTAAGCCCTCTTTAAATGTTTGGCAAAATTCACCTGTGAAGCCATCTGGTCCTGGACTTTTTTTGTAGGGAGTTTTTTTTTTTTTAAATTTCTGATTCAATTTCATTGCTAGTGATTGGTCTGCTTAGATTTTTCTATTTCTTCCTGATTCAATCTCAGAAAAAGGTATGTTTCTAGGAATTTACCTATATCTTCTAGGTTTTCCAATTTCTTTGTGTCTAATTGTTCATAAAATTCTTTGTGATCCTTTGTATTTCTATGGTGTTATTAACTTCTCTTCTTTCATTTCTGATTTTATTTGAGCCCTCTCTTTTTTCTTGATGAACCTGGCTAAAGGTTATCAATGTTGTTTCTTTTTTCAAAGAACCACCTCTTAGTTTCATCAATCTTTTCTACTGTTTTCTTCATCTTTATTTCCTTTATTTGAATTCTGATCTTTATTATTTCTTTTTTCTACTACCTTTGGGTTTTGTTTTTTTCTTACTTCATTTAGGTGTAAATTAGATTTTTCATTTGAGATTTTTCTTGTTTCCTGAGGTAAGCCTGTATTGCTATAAATTTCCCTCTTAGAATTGCTTTTGCTGCTTTCCATGGATTTGGGTCACTGTGTTTCCATTTTAATTTGTCTTCAGGTATTTTTTTATTTCCTCTTTGATTTCTTCAATGACCCATTGGTTGTTTAGTAGCATATTGTTTAGAATCCATGTGCTTGTATTTTTTATAGTTTTTTTCTTGCAGTTAATTTTAGTCTCATACCCTTGTGGTTGAAAAAGAAGTGTGATATGGTTTCAGTCTTCTTAAATTCATTGAGACTTGTTTTATGGCTTATCATATGGTCTATCCTAAATAATATTCCATGTGCACTTGAAAAGAATGTGTATTCTGCTGTTTCTGAATGAAATATTCTGTATGTATTAACTGACTTTATTGGCTAATGTGTCATTAAGACAGTGTTTCCCTATTAATTTTCTGTGGGGATGATGTATCCATTGAAATAAATGAAGTGTTAAAGGCCCTTACTATTATTGTATCGCTGTCAATTTCTCCCTTTATATTTATTATTTGCTTTATGTATTTAGGTGTTCTTATGTTGCTTGCATATATATTTATAATTGTTATACCTTCTTGTTGGATTGATTCTTCTATCATTATGTAATGGCCTTCTTTGTCTCTTGTTACAGTCTTCATTTTAAAGTCATTTTTACTTATAAATGTATTGCTACCCTGGTTTTCTGTTTTGTTTCCATTTGCATGGATTATTTTTTTCCATCCCTTAGCTTTCAGTCTGTGCGTGCCTTTAGATCTGAAGTGAGTTTCTTGTAGGCAGCATATATGTGGGTATTGTTTTTGTAGCCATTCTGTCTTTTGATTGGAGCATTTAGTCCATTTACATTTAAAGTATTTATTGACAAGTATGTATTTATTTCCATTTTAAAAATTGTTTTCTAGTTGTTTTGTAGTTTTTCTTTGCTCCTTTTTTCTTCTCTTGCTCTCTTCCCTTGTGATTTGATGGTCACCTTTAATGTTATGTTTGGATTCCTTTCTCTTTATTTTTGGTGTGTCTATTACAGGATTTTGGTAGGTGGGGAGGTTCATATATAACATCATATATATATATATACTTATCATATATATATAAATATATATATATATATATAATATATATACATATATAGTAAGTTGATTATCTCTTAAGCTCAAACACATTCAAACAACCCTACATTTTTACTCCCCCACCCACATTTTAAGTTTTTTACATTATATTTTACATCTTTTTATTTTGTGTATCACTTAACTACTTATTGTAGTTATATATGATTTTACTACTTTTGTCTTTTAATCTTCTTACTAACTTAAAAATTATAGGTCCACTAACTTTCCTGTCTTTACCAGTGAGATTTTTTTCTTTCATAATTTTCCTATTCCTAGATATGACCTTTTCTTTTCTGCTTAGAGAAGTCCCTTTAACATTTCTCATAAGGCTGGTTTAGTGGTAATAAACTCTTTTAGCTTTTGCTTGTCTCTAAAATTCTTTATCTCTCCTTTAATTCTGAATGATAACCTTAATGGGTATTCTTGGTTGCAGGGTTTTTTTCCTTTCAGTACTTTAAATATATTGTGCCATTCCCTTCTTGCCTTCAAAGTTTCTACCGAAAAGTCATTTGATGGTCTTATGGGAGTTTCCTATATGTAACTAGTTGCTTTTCTCTTATTTTTAAGACTCTCTCTTTATCTTTAATTTTTTGATATTTTAATTATAATGAATCTTAGTGTGAGTCTCCATGGTTTGATCCTATTTTGGACTCTTTGTGCTTCATTGACCTGGATGTCTGGTTCCTTTGCCAGGTTAGGGAAATTTTCAGCTACTACTTCTTCAGATACATTTTCTGCCCTTTTCTCTGTCCCCTATATGTGAATTTTGGTATGCTTGATATTGCCTACAGTTTTCTTAAACTATCTTCATTTTTTATTCTTGTTTTCTTTTTCTGTTTGGCTTGTGTGATTTCCACTATTCTGTCTTCTAGATTGCTGATCTGTTCTTCTGTATCATCTAATTGATTCCTTCTAATGATTTTTTTTAATTCAGTTACTGTATTCTTCAGCTTAGATTATTTCTTTATTATATTTTCTAACTGTTGAAATTCTCACTCTGTTCTTCCATCCTTCTTAATTTGGTGAGCATGTTTATACTCATTACCTTGAATTATTTATTGGGTAGATTGCTTATCTCTGTTTTGTTTAATTCTTTTTCTTATGTTTTCTTATGTTTTGTCTTATGCCTTCACTTGGAACATATTCCTCTTTTTCATGTTCATGTTGCTTAATTCTCTGTACTTATTTCTATGTATTAAGTAAGTTCATTATATCTTCTAATCTTGGAGAGATGGCCTTATATAGGATATATCTTATGGGGTCTAGCAGCACACTTTCCTCTGGTCACCAGACTATATGCTCCTGGGGTGTCTCCTATGTGAGCTGAATGTGCCTTTCTGCTGTGGCAGTCTGGATTACTGTGGGCATGTTGATGGGGGGGCTGGCCCAAGCCTGTTTGTCTGTGAGGCCCTGCCTTGTGTCACTAGTGCACTGGTAGGTGGGGCAGGCCCATGCCATGGCTGGTTGTTATGCCCGATATCATGTGAATGCTGAAGCCCTCCTGGTGGTCAGGGCCATCTCTCCACACAGCTGATTGTATGGCCTGGGGCCATTACTTCATGCATCTTTAACTGCTATCTAGTATTATTTTATGTTAAATGAATAAACACACCCCAATCCATTCTTTGTGTGTGCTTTTGAAGGGTATAGTCAATCCCAGAGGGGAGGTAGATTGATCTGGACCTATTATTTTTAGTTTGCTTAATTATTAAATTGCTCTAAAGATCACCTTAAGACCTTTTTTTTTCATTTCTTTCAGTTTTTATGAGGACCATAAGGTTCTACTTTTCAATTCTTATATCTGAAGTTTACACCTAGGATATTTTAGGTTATGGTTTCTCATGGTCTAGTCAATGTGGTAAAATCTGCACTCTAGCTAAGAAATTCCCATCATCTCTGATCACTGATGAGATACTCTTCAATTTCACAGTGCTGGTATCAATTTACTCTATTAAAAATATTTTTCAGTGATTTTTTTTTTCTTGGATATAGAGGGCAAAGTCAGGGTGAACTGTTTGCTTATCCCTATATTTAGTCCTTTGCCCCATTTGTAACCTGACAGATGCATTCAAATAGAATGAAAACTCTTTCAGAATGACAGTTACATTTTTACTGAACACTTCACCTACTATCTGGCATCTTTGGTAATTAAATAATGTTTTATATAGGTATATGACTAGAAATCTTAGCAATAAATAAGAATCAGATTTTGAGATAACCTTAATCATATCATCCTGTACCATCTCTTTAATAATACATTTTTCTTCTAATAATGTAATACATTAACCAATTTTTCTTTTTGCAAAGTGAAAACTCCCATCACTACTTTATTTATTTTTAGTTAAAATGTAATACAAAATGAGCTTATTGAAAGTAGAAAACACTTAAATACTTTTGCATCAAATGAAATGTCTTTATGTGTAAACTGCTGATGTTTAAAAGCATCACGAGGGATTCACCTTTATTCATAAGCAGAACTCAGCTACTTTTAAAAATTGATTCTAATGCTAAGGAGAAGGAAGAAAAAACAGTTTTAAAAAATATTTCAATCTTATTCTTCAAATTCCCATTTGTATTAATGAATTATAGACATGAAGAATTAGGCTTCACTTAGGATGCACAAACCCACAAAAGAATATTGAAACACATAACAATAAGAGAAAGACCAATAATCTACAAGATTACAACTTTTGTTGAGTCCAAATAAAAGCTAGGATCCCAAGGAAACACAATGAAAAGAAATCCAGAGTGACAGGCCTCTTCCAGTAAAAACAGGTCACATGAATTGTTGTACCTTTGCCAGAGCACAGGAGGAAGAGGCAACTGCCATAAACGTAGTCTTTTTAAAAAGTTAAAATGGCAAAGAATTTTAAAAACCAACTGTGAATTAATGTGATACTTTAGAATCCTTGGGAAACCCTGACACAAAGGATTTTTTTCACTGAGTTCACAGAGAAATATTGAAGGCATAGCAAGAGAACTGAGAGCTAGCCTTGTGTGCTTCACAGACATAAAACCCAACCTATTCCCCTAGACTTTTCTCTCATACAAAGAAATCCCTTAAATCACTGAGGAAGGGGAAGGAGACCACCCCACTCCCAGAAGCCAGACAAAGATCCACTGCCTGTGAGGGAGGTATAGAAAATAAATTCATTTGCCACTAAAAAAAAGGCAGGAAATCCTCTCTTCTCAAAAGGGAAGGTGAGCTGCAGAGATAAGCAGCCATTGAGGGAGAGGTAGAAACCAAAGCCTTGTGACCCTGAGAGAAACAACCCTGGTCCCACCACAAGTTTGCTATTTACAACAAGCAACTGTAGTGTAATGCTTGGAGTAGCGTAAGAAATTACTGACAATGGTCCAAAACAAAGGCACAGTGACACTGAGGGAAGAGTACAAACAAAGCTGTTTGTGCCTAGAGTGGGTACAATAAAGATGCTTGGACCAGAATTCCGAATTGATACAAAAACAACAACAACAACAAAGAAAAAACAACAACAGATATTTGCTACCTTGGGGCATGGAGCAAAAGATTATCTCCTACCCAAGACCTCCCACAGACACATGGCAGATATTGGCTGACAAGGGAAGAGATGCATGGAAAGACCCATCTCCAGAGCCCAGAACCACAGAATCTAAATAAGACCAAAGACCAGACAAGAGAATGGAGAACCCCTTGTCTACCACCATGAGCCTCCCACTTATTAACAGGTCACAATCAAGGAAAGGTCAAGAGTGTGGAGACAGACCCCTCAGTGAGGCAGCCATGCAGGGATTATTGAAAGCTAAAGAATGAGCAGGCACACTCCAGGATACTTACTAAGCATAAGGTAGAATCAGCCCATCACTGAAGTATCTGAAAAGTTTGGTTTACTTAAGGTAACTATAATACGAACAAAATCCAAACCCAGTGAAATTACTGAATAGATTGATCAAGCTCTTCACACTAACACACTGACAGAAGAAATGTACCTATGCTCCTGGCCTACATTTTACTTATTTAAGTTTCTAAGGTTTTCCTACATAAATTATTTGAAATTAAGAGTCATACAGAAAGCAAAAGACAAACAACCCATTGAGATAAACTGGTCAACCAAAGAAGTAAAGTGTAAATAAAATCAGACCTTAGGATGACCTTGATATGGAGACCTTCAGATTTAAACATTGAATTATCGACATACACCTATCAGAATGGCTCAAATGAAAAAATGACCAATAATACTATGTGCTGGAGAAAAAGCAGACCAATTGAAACCTTTATGTGGGGAAAGCAAAATGACCCAGTCACTTTGAAAAACATTTTGAACAGATTGAAGAGTTTGACAGTTTCTTATAAAGTTATGCGTACACATGCCATACTAGTAGGCAATCCACTTTCAGAAATGAAAACACATGTCCATATAATGTACTATATGTAAGTGTTTATGACAGGTTTCTTCAAAATTGACCAAACTTGAAACAACCCATGTGAACATCAACTGGTAAAAGAATAAAAGTTTTGTGGTACATCCATGTAGCATAATATGACCCATTATGAAAAACAAATGAATGTCTGACCCAACAACATGGAAGAATCTCAAAAACATCTAAGTAAAGCAAATCAAACTCAAAGGCTATACATTTTAGGATTAAATTTTTCTGACATTTCAGAAAAAGTAAAACTGTAGAAAAATAGATCAGAATAGAAATCAGATCAGTGGCTGTTAGAAACTAAGGGAACTTTCTGGGGTGACAGGAACATTCCAACTTGACTGTGGTGGTCGTTATTCAACTGGAGATATTGAATTGTTCACTTAAAAAAGGTAGATTGTGCCATATATAACTTATGCTGTAATAAACCTTATTTTTAAAAACACAATTATAAATACAGCTAGAGTTTATCAGGAGAAAAATACAAGTGTTTAGAGTAAATCTTGCAGCCATTTTTGGATCGAACAACAACAACAAAAATACCAGTTAGTTCAGTCATTAGTTTAGGGAAAAAAAAAAAGAAATAAAAAAGATTAATTTCTTAAAGATTTTTATCAACATGATACCAAATAACAAATACGACTGACATTTAATCTCAGATTTTTGCACTGAATTGTATCTAGCAAAGGTTGTCATAAAATCAATCTGTGATGGAGCAGGTATGGGATGTATATACTCCTGGCCAGGTGCTATAGGTTCCCACGGCTAGAGCACACTCCCCATAAACCAACTTGCACAATTTACAAATCATGACATGTATCCAAAAGTAACATAATTTTTGGGGGGGCATAAGATAAAATAGTGTAAGCAATGGGAATTGATTAATAGGAACAATTTTAGGACTTGTGATACATTGTGAATAAGGAATCTTTTCATCCATCTTGAGAGCTAGTGTCAGTCTGGGATTGGAAATAATTTTAATTTGTAGGTACAACCTTCATATATTCTGTCATTCTGAAGAACCTGTACAGAAAATTAAGTCGGATGATACTGTTCACTGAAACACAAAATTTTAGAAAATCTGTCGCATCTGGTTTTCCTTACAATCACGAATATAGGCAAAGGTGACATCTGAGTTATTACAATTGGATAATTAAAATTGGAGGAAAGAAAAGAGTATGAGAGATGCTCTTTCACCTCATGTCCAGTGATGGCACCATCATGAACCTCTTGAGAGCTTTTTGTATGTGCTTTTATGTTGTTGTTTACACCTCTTAATTTGTAAAGTCTCAATTCTAAGCCTTGCAAAATCACTATTTTAAAGTTTAAAAGAAAAACTATGAATCTAGGTGATAGTAAAATCAGATAATTTAAAAAACTAGGAATATAAAGATGAGTGAAAATACTATTTGTTGCAATCTTTAAGTGAATTTTCAAAATAGTCTTACTGTTGTTTTTCTTATATCTCCTTTCCAGGTGTCATTTGGACCACTGCCTAATGACTATTAGAACATCCTGCAGTTTGGTTGATCACTCTTGCAGAATCAGGAGCAACAGTTAACTCACTGTGAGATTTGTAATGGGATGTTAAAATTAAAGCTTTGATTAGAAGACAAAATGATAAAACAAAATCAAAGTGAGTGTGAGAAAAAAAAAGTCCTCATATTTTACAATCAACTAGATCACAATTGTTTCCATAACTCTTAGACACCTTAACCAGATCAATGGTGTAAAGGGAACATAATGTAAACAGGAGAGGGTTTTAGGAGATTTCTTTGGAGAGTGATCCTGCTGTTCTGTTAGTCTCTAGTCCCTACCCTTCAATCCCCCAAGGTGGTAGAAAAGAGAGAATGGAAGGGTACTTTTTACCTCAACTCTAGTGATGGAGCTTTCTATGGAGCCTCTAAGAGATCTTTGAATTGTTAGTTTTTCCAAATGTGCAAAACTCACACCTGCGAAAGTCTCATACCTCTAAAAGCTAAAGTGGACTCTGGTAGCAGAATACTTAGTGGGGGTTGATTTGCACTGTATCTGCACTCCCAGAGTTTATTGGGGCAGAAGGTTTACAAATAATTTTGCAGAATATACATGGACCACACAGGAGCATATGTTGACATAGGGATGTTTGCAATCTGGCTGGTTACAGGGACTCAAGCAATAAGAAGATGGACAGGAACTGGTTATTCAAGGATGCAGAGTCACAGGCATAGAGTTTCATGCACTTTGGCCAAGGGAAATGTAATTAGAGGGATCTAGCAGAAAACTTCCAAATAGCTTGCACATGCACACACACAGACAGACACACACATATACACACCCCAAGAGTGATTTTAAAGATCTGGCAGTCTCAGAGAGAGGTCAGTTTATAATGGAACCACTTCACGTAGGACCTTTGTTATCTCCTTATCACTCCTAACCAATCTTACCCTCTCACCACTTCCTACCAATGTTGAGAGGTGAGTGGGCATTGGAAACTAACTAGCAAGCTGGGAGGAGTGGCAAGGAAAATAAATGCAGGACAGAGAAAGAATGAACCAAATATGCCTTCCTTTCCTTTTTTCTAGCCAGAAGACAATATAGGTAAGGAGCAGGGAAGATTTGATGATACACTGAATTTAAAATTGTGACATGTGTATATATAGTGGAGTGGGCGTTCCCAAATTGAGTCTGTGTTTCTGACTTAACATGACCGAGAGGTCTGGCTGCTGCTTCGTTTTTAGCAGAAAGGATTGGGATTTGACCAAGTTTTGCTATGGGGTAAGAGTATTCACTCTACTGAATAAATTTTAATAGTCAATGAAAGGCAAAAATAAAACTTCACTTTAGATAGGGCAGAGTCACATTATTTGACATACGTGTTCTACAGACAATGACTATTATCACCCCCTAAAATCCTTTCATAATGGCTAGTTTCAAGGGAACTTGCTCAGCTGGCATTGTGGATATTAACTGTCCCCACAATTTGAGCTAGCATTTCCTATTTTAGAGCCCCCATAGTAAAGTCTGCCAAGACTTATTTATTAAACTTTTCATTTTCATCAGAAATTTGCATTAACCTAAACAAAAGTACAATTACAGTCCGTGATTAGAATATTAGTCCTACTAGTTTAACAGAGGATTCCCCAGTGATTTCTGAAGTAACAAAGATTACATAATGCTGAGAATAATTAAGCAATTAGGTTGAATGTATTTCTTTTTTTTTAATTCATGGTAAAACTGGAAATTTATTTAAAGTGCCCCCAAATTTTACTGATCAGAATATTTATTGATGTAACAATCATATTTGTAATAATACCTCAATTGGTACTTTGGAGATTACCAAATATTTTCACATTCTATCTTTTGACCTTACCAGTAATTAAACATTTACAAGATAATAGAATTCTCTATAGAAACTTCTAGGGCTATTCTGAACTCGTGTGTGTGTGTGTGTGTGTGTGTGTGTGTGTAGTATGCTGTATCTGTCCGTGATTGTGCATGTGTATATATGCCTATGTTGGGTGGAAACAAATAAAGGGAAAGATATCTTTTCTTCCATGTTTACTATAACCTATTAGCAACATGGCCAATTCCATTTTTTATGACTTAATATATTTTAGAACCTAGATTTCAATCTCTTCATATCCATGTCAACTTTTCTGACAAAAACACATATATCGGCTTAAAGTTTTTTTCCAATATCTCATATACTTCCTGAGAAACATCAGAAATTATGAGAAATATATATAAACTAAACATGAAATTGAACAAATGTTTTCAGGACTCAAATCTCCTGTGCATTGTGGGAAAACATCTTATTGATAGTCAACAAGAGTCAGTTATGTACAAATAGGCTATAACCTTGCTACTCAGCAGGACAACAATAACCATTAGATTCTCAAAAATTGCAAATCTCTTCTTAACAGTTTTAATTTAGAAATGTCTCATGACTGACAAATGTATTCATTATTTCCTTTAATGGTTGGTCAGAGTCTACACCTCTCAGAATTTTTCTTTATGAGAAAGTCAGAATTAAAGTTAGAAAAAATGAGATTGATATTCACCTGCAATCTAACAGCAGAGAGTAAAGGCTTGTTCTTAATGTTAAAATGTTTTGCAAGGCATAATGACTATTTAACGTTCATGGGAACTTTCTAACATAGTTTATTAATGATATCTCAACAGGTTTGTTTCATCAATTGTAACACTCGATCTTTATGAGACACTAGAAATTCCTAGAGAATTATAGAATGGTGAAGTTCATTGAAATCCAAGAACAAATGGTGATCTCTAGATACAGAAAATTATAGTCTTACTCTCAGGTAGGTGTCATCTGGGAACAGATTGCACCCTATAACCTATTTTGAGTGGCCACACTAGTCCTGGTTAAAATAGAGGCCTGGGAATATTTCTGGAGTTCTGAAGTGTGTCTTAAGTCGGTGGCTGTCTATGTGCATGTATGTGGTGGTGGTAGTGGTATTACAATGATGAATTATCAAATAATAATTCATGGCCCAGGTATAATACCATACATTTCAACACAAAATTGGATAGAACTGAGCTGAAGAATAGGGTTTGACTCTTCACATGCTGGACAGGGAATCACAAAAATATGGCACTACCCTTTGATACTTTGATAATATGTCAACAGATAACCTTTAAACATGTTATTTGGAAGATATGTTTGTCAGAGACTGCCTCCCTAACTCCTGGCTACAGTTCTATTCATATCAAAACAGAGAGCCTCTCTTCCATGCTGCCCAAAGTTATTCATTGTTCTCTAACTTCATGGATCCTGTAAGTATCTTCAGTTAAAGGAAGACTCTGAGGTGTGGAAATGTGTACTTACTCCAGATCTCAATCAAGTAGAACCCATCTTAAGAAGTATATAAGGTCAGGGTTTCCCTGGTGGTGCAGTTGTTAAGAATCCGCCTGCCTGTGCAGGGGACACAGGTTTGAGCCCTGGTCCAGGAAGATACCACATGCCGCGGAGCAACTAAGCCAGTGCACCACAACCACTGAGCCTGTACTCTAGAGCCCGCGAGCCACAACTACTGAGCCTGTGTGCCACAACTACTGAAGCCCATACACTGCAACAAGCGAAGCCACCACAATGAGAAGCCTGCACACGGCAATGCAGAGTAGTCCCCGCTCGCTGTAACTAGAGAAAAGCCCGCAGGCAGGAATGAAGACCCAATACAGCCAAAAATAAATAATTAATTAATTTAAAAAAAAAAGAAATACATAAGGTCAATATAGCAAAGTGGTTCAGAGCACATGCTTTGCATTAGTTCCTGTGGCTACTGTTACAAATCACCACACATTTGGTGACCTCAAGTCTGTAGTTTAATGATGGGATCTATTGAAATTACAGTTTTTCTGTTACAGCTGCAGGCATTAATAACTTTCAAACTCAGGAAAAATGCTTTGAGTGTTTTTTTTTAATACTTTAAAGATATGAAATAATGTGAAAGATATTTTAACATACCTTCTATTTGGATATATGTATCTCAGTATAATTAATCTATACAGCTTAAAACCAAGTACTGCACTAATAGAATATATGCAATAATAAATTGAATACTAAGTTTTCATTTTTGTATTTTTTTCCTTTCTGCTGGAAATTATAATTCATTCTGCCATGAAAAATGAATCTTGGACAAGGCATTCAAGAATCTAAACATGAATACAATCTTATAAATAACATCTATCTTGTCCTCTTAGAGAGCATAATAATTATATCTGCAAGAATTGTTACCAAGGCTATTGCCCCAGAATCATACTCCTGGCCCTCCCTCCAGGTAAATTTGCAGAAAACCACAGCTAACCATATCCTCTAGCTGTGTTCACAGCACAGGAACAAGAGTCTCACTATAAGAAAACTGGTGCAAGCTGGTTCAACTTCAAAAGTGGGACAAATATCGCCCTGCACCTCATTACCATCTCATTGTAATAGTACGACCCCTGTCTGCCTGCCCATGATGGTTCAACCTGCCTCCAACCCAGATGCTAGAGGACCACACAAGGACAGAAAAGAGGTGACACCCCAGTTCCAGGAAGAACCCGCCTATTCCCAGAAGACCAATGCATACACTTCCCCCTCATTAGCCTTGCCTTTAAAATCTTGCCTTAATTGTCAGTCCCCTGGGCAAGAAGTTGATTTGTGATTAAGATCCCACTTCTCCATTCTCCGGCCATTGAATAATGATCGTGCTGCTTCAATCTCAACTTTGGTTTCATTTTTGGCTCTGTAAACCCAAACAGAAAAGAACCTTCCTTCCCTCTGAGGCAGGGGCTTGGCCAGGCTAGGGTTCAAGTAGGGGATCATAAGACCTAATTTGATAACAGAATGACTAACCACTTAGTCTATTTTTGCTTGCTGTTGGCATCTTCGTTTATTTCTTTAGGGCACTCATCATGATCTTGTTCATTTATGTGTTTATTTGTTTATTATCTATTTTTCACTATTTGGATATAAACTAAATATGAAGCTTTGTCCTATTTACTGCAGCATTCCCATCAACTAAAATAGCACTTGGCTCAGGGAAGGCATTCAATGAACATTTATTGACTGGACAAATAAATAAATCAGGTAATTAATTAAAAGAAATCGAGTATAAATTTTACCAGAAATTTTGGCAAAAACTTCTGAAGAGTAAAACACAATAAAGACTGGTAAATGTTTTGTCCTTATAAAAGTCTATTTTTATTAAATCACTAATATGTCTTCATTTCATAGATATTTTCCATAATTATTGAGATATATGTAAGTACTTCAAATGGGCAATTTTCCTTTCTTATTTATTTATGTACCATTTTAGCCCACAGTATTACAAAAAGATTATGAGATATATCACATTTAGGAAGTTTGCAATAAAACTCTAAGAGAGCAAACGAAAAGAATTAACAGAGATGGGTCTTTTTTTTAAATGCTGTTTTTTTTCTATATAAAAAGGATCTGAGCTTGTAAAGAATATGTTCAAGATATTTATGTTTTATGTAAAAACAGCAAAATCATTAAGCCTTCTACTTCAAACTATACAAATTTATCTAAGACTCAGAATTTCTACTAAGCTTACAAAATCATTTGTCAAACCAAGCATTACCTCTCAGTCTTCAGGTTAGTTGGTAGACTAGTTAAATGAGTGAATATACATAGAACTTAATTCTTCTGATCCCAAGAATCACGAATTGTCATTTGCCAAATATAAGTTCTGTTTTGACACGTTAATCTCACAGCATAATGTGTATTATTATTCTCCTTACTGGTAAGAAGCAAGATAAACTAATAAAAAGACATTAAGCTGTCCCTTGTATAGAATAATCAAAATGTTAAATATATTTCAGGTGTAAAAATCGACCAAATGTTTTCAGAACCTTCCTACTGCCAAAGCAACACTGTACAGATGTGCCTGGCAGTCAAGTGGCCATTAGAATTGACCTCTGTTGCTGTGGTAAAATGCAAAGAACCCCAATGTCACTGATTAGATATGGTTATCAAAGTTAGGATTATTAGCTGGAACATTCAGTCACAGCACAGGAACTGAAACTTTTTGAAAAGAGCCCAAGGATCCTCTATATTACATGTCAGTCTAGGTCAAAATTAGAGCAATCCAAATGCATCTACTTAGAATATGCAAGTTCATTGTCCTTCTAAAATTGTCAAGTTCCTATTATTCATTACTGAATTACAGAGAAAAGTAGGCAGACAGCCTCTGCCTCATGCAATTTAAAGTAAAACTCTTGACTCTAATTAGACACTCCTTAGGTGGCTAAGTCATGGTGGATTTATATTGTCTTAATCAGTAAACTATAAAAAAAGACAAAAACAGGGATTTTTCATTTTAGCACTTCATTTGTTGCTTGTGGAAGGTGTATTTTTATCATTAAAGTTTGATTTAAAGTGAACATGAGTTGAATGAATAATCTTCTCATGCTGTCCCCAATCCCTCTAAAAGCCAGGAGAGACCATCATGCATTACCACTCGTGCTGTAAATAATTTTAGTCCATTTCTCTACTTTTATTTTCTCTACTTCCTCCCTCTGATTCACTCTGTACACCACCACCAGATTGATTCTCCTAAAGTATCTTTTTATTCACATTATTCTTTGGCTCAAAAGTATTTCTTCTTACCCCTTCAGGGTTTTATCCAAGCCCCTTCACCTCACATTTAAGGCCTTGAATTTCACTACCTTTCGGGATCCACAACTCCTCTGTTATGATTACCTGTAAACTAAACCTGCAGTAGTGACCCACTTATTTAATGTTCTTCTCATGCTCTTTCTGGAGCATGTGCTTTTTGGTGTTTTGTTTGTTTTGGTTTTTCCTCATGGAATTCCTGGTGCTGAAATATACTCCCTTCCCCTTTAACATTCTTTCTTTAAGATCTAGCCCAAATACTACCTCCTTCACAAAACAGTTCTCTGAGAATCCCCAGATAAAGACACCTCTGCCTTCCTGTGTATTCTTATTACACAGACATTCTCCATGAATCATGTATTTCTCTGAGCCAGCTTTGAACTTATTAAATAAAATGCTGCAGAGCCTTTATATTGGGTTGGCCAAAAAGTTCATTTGGTTTTAAGTAAAAATAAAAGACACATTTTTCATTTTCACCAAGACCTTTATTGAACAACATATTCACTAACCAAACGAACTTTTTAGCCAACCCAATATTTTAGGGGAGTTTATACTATCTCCAAAGGTAGATTATAAACTCCTTGAAGGCAGTAGCCATTTCCTAACATTTTTTTTTATCTCCTATGATAGCTAGCACAGTGTCCTTCATATAATAAGCATACAATTAATGTCCCTAAATCAAGGATTTTTTAAATATTTGAGAAGTAAGTAAACTGTGTATATGAGGAAACTGAGGTCCAGAATCATTAGTAACTCACCTAAAAGTGACTAGCAGCCAATCGAAGATTCAGTTTGCTTGATTAGTAAAGATGCTTTTTACTTATAACAAAGTTATATTATTTCATTATTGATCAGTTGTTCTAAGCCAAGTAATTTATGAAACTCACTGATCTTAATAAAGTATATGCATATATGTTTACATATTATATATAATAACATATATGTATTTGTAAATAAAAATAGGTATAAACAAAGTTTCTCTGCAGATATTATTTCAAGGGTGACTCTAAAGAACTCAATTGTTAATATAACGTCAAAAACAATATGCAAGAATCGTGAGGACAAAGGGAACATTGATCTTTTTAACGAACTTTGAGTGACACGACCAATATTCCAGTGAGAACCAAGTATTACAAAAGTCTCCAATGTCCTGTTAAATCTTATGTTCTACCATATAACACTGTAAACATATAACTGTAAGTCTACATTTTCCATGAAGGTGGATTAATAGCTCAATTTAATTCCTATAATACTTATAATGTAGTGGACAATTACAAGTTCAATTTTATAATGAAGGTTTTAATAAGCTAGTATTTGGAAAACATGTTGAAATAATGTTACTCAAGAAATAGAAATTAACAAATATTTTAAAATCAACAGTAACTTGGGTTCTGGTTAAAGTTAGTTTGACGTACATTGGATTTATCCTTTTAAATAAATGTTTTGTCTCTGGGCAGTTTGATACACATTGTCACTTACCATCTTTCAGGATGGTTTCTCGCTCTGTGCCATCTATCTTCTGCCGGCCAATTAGGAAACTGGTGGTGTCAGCAAAGTAGATATAATTGGTTTCTGCATGAAAATCTAAAGCACGAGGGTTTACCAGATTTTCTATGGGGATCATGTATTCATCAGCTATCTTGGTATTCAAGTCCATTCCTCTAACAATTCCTGGGCGTCCTTTCCCATAAAAGAGAAACAACTCATTCTTTGGTCCTGCAGAAGAAAGATTACAAACATAAACAACCGATGCTGCCTAATCTTCTTTACCCTGCATAATGCCACTGTTTAATTAACTGGCACAATTAACATTTTTTTAAAGTCAGTACCAAAAATTAAACCCTAAAATATGCCAAAGGCATCTCGATGCAAGAAGACCAGCTAATTGCGTTACTTTAGTTAAAACAGAAATTACTTCTGTGAATAGGTTATATTTAGTTAATTTTTCTTTTGCCTGTAACTGTATAGAAAAAACATGACAGATTGTTGGATAACTTATAATTGTAAAATGGACATTTATTAAAACATCTGGCACATTTAATTTTACAATTCATTACAATCTATCTAACATATCTGTAGATACTAACTGTAGCATTCATTATGTTTGACAGTGCTAAAAACTTCAGAATATTTAAAACCCCCCCCTCAAAGTTTGCATCTACAGACTGTCAGAAGCAAACAAAAAGAATCACACAGTATCACATAACTTGCATGTGAATATATTATAGTTTGTATAAACGTGATTATTTTTTTAAGAAATGAAATAAAATGCCAGTTACAGTGTCACTTCTTTCTTCATATCTTAATTAGAATGTTAGAGGTTGATGCTGTCTGCCAGTAACTCTGAGGTACAACACAGACTTTATCAAAAACTAAACAAAAGAAAAAACTGTGTCCTGGGTTAAAATGCAAGAATCAAGGAAGCTTTTTCTACAGAATGAATGAACTCCTTCAGACTTTTATATGAAACTACATGCAAGGCTCTCGTATTGCTAGGGCACATTATATAGTTTAGTATACATAATTTTGAAATGAATACTTCAAATGGAAAGGAAAACATACTAGGTTTTATTAAGAAAACTGAGGATACATATGACTATTATATTTGGATAACCATACCATAGTGAGATTCTTAGTAAATTAAAATAATTACATTATAAAATTTGGAGGAAAAAAATAAGTAATTACTAATAAACTCAACACCCTCAATGCAAACTATATAATCATTTTATATAGTTTCTTTCTCATTTTCTTTTAAAATTAGTGTTAATGAATATTAAATATATATAAATATTTATAAAATGTTAATATTTAAAGAATAAAAATAAAACAAATCTCATGTACCTAGCGTAGATCTTAAGAATATTTCCAGAACATTAGAATGCACGCACATGCCCCAAACCCACCCCCCTTCCATCCCAGAGACATCCAGTATCTCTGGTTATATACAATAATATGGTTATTGTGTTTACCATGCATTTTTTAGAAGTTTGGCCACATATGTTGTTTATATTTCCCAACAGTAGACTGTTTAATTTTGCGTGTTTGAATTGCATGTGTGCTATTAATTAATTTTATTCTTATTACATAATTTATATTCATCTATGGTTGTTATAGTAATCATTCATTTTCATTGCTGTATTATATTCCTTGGTGTGACTATTTCAAATTTAATTTATCTAGCTATTTTTCTAATGCACACTAATATAGAAGAGAATATGTTTTGTATTCTGCTTTTATTACTAAATCTTAGCATTAAGATTATATTCTGTGCTGATCCTTTTCTTTCTTTTTTTTTTTTTTTTTGGCTGTGTTGGGTCTTCATTGCTGTGCATGGGCTTTCTCTAGTTGCTGTGAGCAGGGGCTACTCTTCGCTGTAGTGTGCAGGCTTCTCACTGTGGTGGCTTCTCTTGTTTCAGAGCACAGGCTCTAGGCATACAGGCTTCAGTAGTTGTGGCACGTGGGCTCAACAGTTGTGGCTCATGAGCTGTAGAGCGCAGACTCCACAGTTGTGGCACATGGGCTTAGTTGCTTCATCGCATGTGGGATCTTCCCGGACCAGGGCTTGAACCCTGGTCCCCTGTATTGGCAGGCAGATTCTTAACTGCTGTGCCACCAGGGAAGTCCCTGATCCATTATTCTTGTCTTACATTCCTTCAGTATGATCAGTATAATATATGATAATGTGCCAAATCATTCCTCAGTTGATTTTATCTTTCCATGATTATAACACTGAGATATGCATTTTTCCATATCTCTTAGTATACATTTCCAGAAGTGGAATTACTGGGTAAAGAATATTAACATCCTTCTTTCTCATTACCCTCACAACCTCTCAGTGTCTACCTACTCGTTATTTTCTTTAAAGATACTATCTTACATTATTTAAAAGTAGATTTATTTGAAAATTAACATTCCTGAGTATTTCCTACCAACATCATATGTATAGATACTTTTGTTTTTTAAAAAAAATTGGTATCTCAGATATGCATTTTACTACTTAACTTTTAAAAATTTAACAATACTTTGTTGTGTCATTAAAAGGTCTTCAAAACATTCTTTTCAATGGCAGCATTATGTTCCCTGCTAGAGAGGCAACATAATATGGTCAGCTACTTACCTACTGTAGGATATTTAGATTGCTTCTGGGTTTTTGTTATTATACATACATTTACAATGGATTTCTTTAGTCAAAAGTGGGATAACTTGTTAAAGGATGTTATCAGTTTTATCTCTTTTCTATGTTATTATCAAATGTCTTTCTAATAGTGGTATCAATTTCCAGTTCTATTAGCAAGGCATAAGCATGCTGGTTTCAGCATATCTATTCTTGCTAACATTTATTTTTGCTTGTACTTTTAATTGATGCTTTAATTGGTAAACCTGGCACAATACTTCATTGGTTTAATGTATGTGTGTGTATGTGTATGTGCACGTGTGCATGTGTATGCATATTTTGAATAAGAATGGTAACTATTTTTCCCACTGTTTTATTCAGTCACTTTTTTCAATCCATTCACTACCTGAAGTTTCTTCTAATGTGTTTTCCTATACCATAGACAATTGAAAACTAAAAACTACATTTCACAGACACCGATATAGCCATGGCTCTAGTTTTGGTTTAAGTACCTAAAGTCAGATGTACTAGCTTGAGTTTGGAATATAGAAATGAGACCACCTTTTGTTGCTTCTGCTGGTATTTATCTGATGGAGAAACTGAATTTTTCCACATCAATCTTCTTCCTTTCTGTATATCAAGAGACAAGGAAGAGGGTATCTTTTTGTTGTGTTGTGTTTTTTTTGTTTGTTTGTTTTATTTTCCAGTATGACATATTATTTCTGGAGCTAATAGTTTTGGTGCAAACTTCCTAATCCCTAGATCTCAGCTAAGATGGTGTGTTTCTGAAACACCATGTTTGCCATTTGTGGCTTCCCGATGCCCTAGCTTCTGATTATGGTAAGTGTTCCAGCTTAAGCCAGGCTAGTTTGTGGTGGTTTTGAGGAAAGTTCCCAAGACCCAGTCTAGAAGCTGCTGCTTCAGGCTTCTCAATGATTTTGTAAGTACCTATCTATTTGTGTTTGATCCTTTCTGCTTAAAATAGCTAGAATTGTTTCTGTTAGTTTAAATGTAAATGTACCCTGATTGGTCACTACATTAGGGATGATTGAAGCTTATGCAACTCTGATCTTATGTTTCTCCACCAAACGTGTGTATATATGTGTGTGTGTATATGTATGTGTGTGTGTGTGTATATATGTGTGTATGTATGTGTACATATATAGAAATGTACATACACATATATACACACATGTATATATGTATGCATAAATGTGCATGACTGTATTTTTGCATGACATGCCATCACTTCACAACTGGTAACCAGAGCAGTTTAAAGGCTGGTTACACACACACACACACACACACACACACACACACACAAAACTACCCCTATCTTGAGGCTTCTGACACAAAACCTTCAATTATCCAGAGGATTTCTTGAACATGAGAGCTGGTGTCTCGACATTCCTAGCACTTGATACAAAGCTGGACATAAAAAAAAGTACTAAAAGGCATGTATTTTATCACAGTTAAGTCTCTTGGGTTCTCAATTTAGAAGTATTTGCACTATGAATTCTAACCACTTAGACTTAAAATTATAACAAATTTAGAGGTCTCATTTCATAGTCCTCAGCAAGCATATGATAAGAAAGCAAAAGAGATGGCAGGACAGTGGTCAGAGAGGGAGCACAGACAAAAATAAATCGAGACAAAATATGCACTGTAAAAAGCAGTCATCATAATCTTAAAAACTATGGTATTTGTGGGACATCTAAAAACCAACAGTCTCCACATGGACACCATTTCTATGAGGGCAATTAAAACTACATATGATTATGTGGACCCTGAGTAAAGAACTTAATTAATTTTTGTGTAAAAATTTAAACTTAACAAAAGTCATGTGTGAAAAATATTTATTAGCTTATTTAAATAAAGAACAATTAAGTTATTCTAGCATATTTCAAAAATAAAACAAAGATATGTCCAACTACTAGATAACTTTTAAACAAAATTGTTAAAGAGATTGATATTTAATTAGTATAGCTCCAGTTACTTGGAAAGTGAAATAATGAAATGAATGTCATCCCCAATGCTGGATAAAGTGAAATATTACTTAATGTGGATTTTTGTTGGACTAAACACACCTATTACTAGAAGCAGCATCTTGGTTCAGAAAAGAAAAAATCTGGTTAACCAACGATTCAGGCTCATTAGACCATGAACATTCTTTAGGGAATTAAGGAAAGGATCTTCCTAAAAATCTTCCCTAAAGTACGGTTCCCAAAGATCCATAAATTTGGTGACTCTACAGCCCAATTAGTTTTCTCATTCACATTATCACACACATACAAAAGAGAAAAAAACAAAAACAAAAACAAATACTGATTTTGAGAAAAATGGCTTGTACACATTCACAGGCAAATTTGGCCTGATGATGTCTCACGTTATTACTGATGCTGATGCTCCTAATTAATACTAAGAGCCCTATTCTGAAGCATTAGCTGCTGGCAAATGTTTGATTTTCAATAACATACTTTTGCATGACCTGCCATCACTTCCCAAGTTGAAGCCAGTCCTGCAGCGACAGGTCCGTGCTTTGTAACCGCTGCTGAGCAGACATATGTGTGAACATCCCCCTGGCATTCCGTATGGATCCACTTCACATGCATGGCTTCTGACTACAACAAATGAAAAAGAGCATGCTTGAAATTCTCCAAAGACAAGATAATTATGTGCATCAGTATGTTGAAACTTTGACAGTGCAAGAAGAGGAAATCCTAGCAAAAATCTATATACCAAATATTTTGTATCATAATCAATTAGAAAAGAGTTTAAACCCCAAAAAAGAAAAGGTAGGGATTTGCCAAAATCCTCCTAAGTCTACCTTTTAAAAAAATTCTGAGAAGATAAAATGCTTTTATATTAACCTAAACTGTTTACATGTAAGCAAAATAAAAGTAACATGTTTTTTTTGTACATGCTTATTGTACTTTTAAAAAGTACACTTTTCTGGCAAATATTAAAAAAATACTGTTAAAATATCCTAGGTTAGGTAGTTAGGCAGAGAAAGAACTTCTTCTGAAATAATCTATTATATGGGTACCTAAATTAGGATAAATGTGCTTCAGTGATTACCTTTATTAAGAAGTGCTGAGATAAATTTTTTTCTTCAATTTTGAGTCCATTGCCATTTGGAGAACCCTTCCACAAAATGAATTTTGTGTGTGTGTGTGTGTGTGTTTGTGTGTGTGACTATAATTGTCAAAAGGAGAAGGCCGAGTTTTCATGTGGAGGTTATGGAATAGAAGGCTGTTTTATGAGTGTAGAAGGTGGAGAAGAAACAAAAATAGGAAAAGTACTGTATGGAGAGGATGAAAAGAAGAAAGGTCAAAGCGAAAATGCTGTAGTAGGAATAATACCAGTAAGATTTTATGTATTACTGTAATTATATTTCTTTTCAATCACGACTTTCCTGGAATTGTCATGAGTAATATGACAATTTTTTTTTAATATTAAAACTTACTTACATGCTTTCGAAAACTGTGCTATGTTCTTTTTGTATTCTGCATTCTCTAAATGAAAAGATAACTGAAATGTAGTTTTTTTTTTTGCACAAGAGCGTTGTTTTTATTTTCCAGTCTCATCCCATTTCTATACTGGACCACATCTCCTCTTACCTACTTAGCAACTCCCCAGTTTCTCACTGTCTTGTCTTCATTACTTTTGCTCTCTGCATTGGATCATGCCCATCAGCATACAAATGTGCCATTATTTCCACATCTTGGGGGGTAAAAAATCCTAATTTTAACCTTAATTCCCACAGCAATCCTTCAATTAGCTCCCCATTTCTCTGCTCCACCTAATATCAACACTTTTCAAAGTTATCCTCGCTCATTTTCTATAATTTCTTTCCTTCCTATCTTTCCCAGATCCTTTCTACCTAGACATTCTCTTCACCGCAAACTGCTCTTATGAGCTTCATGCTGCTAAATCCAATGGCCAATTGAATTTAACAAGCTTCTTCTCAGTCTCCTCTTTTGGTTCTTCCTATTGTCTTTGACTTCTCATTGTTGGAGTGTCCCAGTGTCCTTTATTTGGAACTTTTTTCTTCTCCATCTATAGTTACTTCCTTGGTGATCACATCCATTTTCCTGGCTTTAAATGTCACCTATATGCCAATGACTCTCAAATTGTTTTGTCCAGCTTGGGCTTGCCCCTGAACTCCAGACTTATATATTCAAATACCTCCTTGAAATCTCCACCGGAATTTATGACAGAAATTCAAAATAACATGTAAAAATTATACATTTTTCCTTTGCTCCCAGTCTGCTCCAAACTTAGTTTTCTTAATCTCAAAAATAACTCAATTATTCCAGTTGCTCAGCCTAATTGTCGTCATCCTTGCCTCTTTTTAAATTTACACCCCACATCAACTCCATTAAGAAATGCTGTTGGCTATACCTTCAAATATATTCCGAGTCTAACTAACCACTTTTCACCACCTTCACTACTACCATCTTGGTCCAATCCACCATCATCTCTAACTTTCCACCCTTGTTCCTGACAGTCTATTGTCAATATAGCAGCCATATTGATTCCTTTAAAAAGTCAGTCAGATTATGAGACTCCTCTGCTTAAGGCTTCTTAAGGACTCCCCATCTCACTAAAAGTATAAGCAAAGGTTTTTACAACTGTCCACAGAGCCCTACTTGTTATGGTCCTCCTTCATTTCTCCAGCTTAATTGCCTACTTCTCTTCCTCTTTTTACTTTGCTCCAGACCTATGGGTCTCCTTTTTGCTCCCTGAACAATCCAAGCATGCTCTTCCTCGTGGTTTTTGTGTGTGCTCATCTTTCTACCTGCCTCTCTCCTCCTTTAATTACTTAAAGTCTTCATGCAATTTCATCTTCTCAATGGGACTTCCTCTGACCATTCAATATAAAATTGCAAACTACCCCCATTCCTGACACTCATCTGCTTTATCTTTTTCCATAGCACTTACTATCTTCTAATAGAATAATAATTTACTTGGTTTTTTAAAATTATGTCTTCTTTACAACAATGCAAATCTCATAAAGACAATGATCTTTTGGTCTGTTTTATTCACAACTATCTTCTCAATGGACATAGAATAGTTCCTGGCACATAGTAAATGGTCAGTGAATAATTGGTGAATTAATAAATCCTAATATAAAACTCTAATAAGGTTACCTACAGAATTCAAATTTCAATTTCCTATAAACACAATATGTATATGTGATAATACATTGCCTAAGCTGAATTTATGTTAATGGTTAGATAATTCTAAATTCATTTTAATTTGAAGCACAAAAAGATGATGGACATTTGGGTGGTAGTTTTTGTATGTTACATTATTCTGTATATGATTGAGCCTAAACTGTATTGATGAACAAGCATCACTAACCTACAATGCAAAGTAGTTAGTGTTTTTGAGGAATACTTAGAAATGCTGTAGCCTTCTTGTTAAAAATTATTTTTTATTTAACATGCATTAAGGAATGATTGGGATGTTCAGTCAAGAGACCCCAGTGAATGCAATAAAAACTAGACAGATACTGCAAGGAAATCACCTAATTTGAAATGTTTCCCAGAATGATATAAAAAAAATTCCCTAAAGTCTTAGTATCTGGGTTTCCTGTATACATACATCGAGTGCAAGTTCCTTCCTGAATCTAAATCTAGCCGTCATTTTAATTCTATGGTTGTAGAAACGATTCACTAGCAACTGAACAATTTGTCATTTAGACTTGGGAAGGGAGTTCTATTCCATTTTTGCTATCAAAACAGAGAATTTATGGCTCACCCACTTTAACACCAAACAAAGGCACAAGGACCATATCCCCATTCAATTTGCCATTGTGAAGGCTATGAAGAAGTCTTGCATCTTACCTATTGGTTGAGTTCTTTTTTGATAGATTCGGATTCCTCGAGCATTTTCCATTTTAATTAATGAATGAATATCAGTGCCATTAAATCGGTTTATCCGTATGATATTGAAGTTATCAGAACTGGTTGCATACAAATAGTCTTCAAACACAGTTATACCATAAAGATGTTTGACCTATAAAAAGGGGCAAAAATGACTATGATTTTTAATTATGTTGCTTTTAACTTGAAAGAAAAAATGATTGCTATCTACTCCTGTGGAAAATTCCCATAGTTGGAGAGTCACAACCATATTATCATTTATCTTCTCTCATAGAATTTGACATTTTAATGTTTTGTCTGAGAATAAAACGTTATGCAGTAGTGGTTAAAGCACTACCCAATGTATGGGAGAGAATTTTATTCATGTTTCATTAAGAAAACATGTTCAGTAGCTACTTTTCAAAGCCTAGTGAGAACCAAACTTTCAAGCATATTCAATAACATGCTTATGGCACCGTTATGTAAAATTTGATATATTTTTGTGGGCTACATTTTCATATAGCCATGGATATGTAGAATCTGTAAAAGGCTTGCTTTGCCTGTGAAAGAACTGATGAAAAAACACCTTTGAAAATCCCATTTTTAAAAAATACAGGTTACATTTAGACTAATAATAGCCCCAGCATGGAAAATAATAAACAACAAAATCACATATTTGGAATAATTGTAAATAAAATGTCAACATTCTACTCAGAAATTGCACTGTTTCTAAAGCCCATTCATAATGAAAATGGAACTCTGATTTGAGAATAACAATGTTTACTGCTCTCCATGACACTTCACAGGTAACAATGTAACTCTCCTCCTTGGCACAGGTCTTGGGGACTGTGGGTAAGAATAGACTTCTTGAACTGATGGAAAGCTTCCAGTAAAGCAAAGGGAGAATAAGTATACTGATTTTCTCATACAAAAAGGCACATGCTAGACACATTGTCTTTGGGCATGCCTTGTAGTATACTCAATTTAAAATGGTTCTGGACCAAGGTATGGTAGATTTGTCAATTGATTTGCTGTACAGATTTTGATGAAAAAGCATTTGTCATTATCGTTTGGCATTATATTGTACTTCTAGTGTACTTTTCGTATAGATTTGTAGTCAAGAGAATTTGAGAAGTTATGCATGGTTTGACTGTAAAAAAATTTTATATAGAACAAAATCACAAAACTTTCTACTTAGGAAATCATGCCAGTTCTATACCTTAAGCTAAAGCATTTGATTTGCTATCTTTCTAGCTTACATGTCTCCTTATTACTATTCCTGATCCTCTCATAGGAGATGTTGAGTAAAAGAAGACTGGCTTTTCACGTTGTTTTTGGACGTATTTCATTTCTTCATGTCTAGGCTACAAATGAAAGTTAGGAATTAAGGGGGAGAATCATTCTTTGTTAAAGCTCCAATAATCATTTTCAATGTTAGTGTTACTATCCAGTAAGTGTTTGTAGGGGGAGGCATGTGTGTATTTACTAATAATATTTTCCACATTACTGACATCATATTCACTAAATATATCTATGACCCAATTTTGATTTGGGCAATACTTTTTTTCCTGTAAAATTTACAAGCAAGCTGAAGTCTTCCATTAATTGCCATTTATTTTATGCATGCTTTGCTTAAAGTTTGGGGCCAGTCATCTGGAAGTATGAGATTGTGGCTTAATCACATTGCTGTCTATGTAATTGCCAATCCAAGCCTCAGGAGAGAAAGTAAGCATGGCTGCAGAGGGGGCAACTGGTGAGGGCAGAAAACATGTTCACACAATAGCCATCAAATTTTACTCACTGCCTCGCTGCTTTCCTTCAGACAGGTTTGTTTACCATAAAGTACCTACATTGTTGCCTGGTCTGCTAACTACCCCCAACAGAGGTGGCAGGAGGTTGGTGTGGTGCATAGACCATTCTGCCTACAGGACAAATACAAAATTTTATCTCTGTTGGATTACATAGTGGCAAACTAAGCATATGTTTAGGGAACCAGCAAAACACAAGCAATAGAAATGGGAAAAAAAGGATTAATTAAAAACTTCAGATACTAAAAAACTTTTAAAAGTAGTCATGAGGAAGATCATTTGAATTCCTCATTCTTGTTTCAAGGTTTAAAATTTTAATTACATATACGTAAAAAGAAGGTCCATCATAATCATTTTAGAGACTAGGTCCTCTAAGGTCATAACTAGACTGCCAAGGAAATCAAAGTTTTAAGGACAGTCAAAGGTGAGAGAGAAATAAGTGACCTCACCTCTAATATTGGACACTTTTTTTTTTTTTTTTTTTTTGCTGTACGCAGGCCTCTCACTGCTGTGGCCTCTCCCGTTGCGGAGCACAGGCTCCGGACACACAGGCTCCGCGGCCACGGCTCGCGGGCCCAGCCGCTCCGCGGCATGTGGGATCTTCCGGGATCGGGGCACGAACCCGTGTCCCCTGCATCGGCAGGCGGACTCTCAACCACTGCGCCACCAGGGAAGCCCTGGACACTTTTTTTAACCACCCAGATTAGTGGATTTTTTTATCTGCTAAGGAAGTGAAATCATTTCATTGTTAAAAGCTGATTATAAAGGCAAAGTAACTTTATAGGACAATTACAGAATATTTGTGCCTTATACTGCAAAAGCAAACAGAGTCACTTATTTCAGCTCCATAGAATGAGAATCTCACATAAAATTAGTGAGATCGGTGAGGTAAAATTGAATTTAAAAAGTAAACTAGTGAATAAGGCTTATTTCCACTTAGAGATCTCCTTCAGGTGTTTATTGAGTGTTATTTGCAAAAACTTGTAATTCAGCCAAGGGAAAAAAAAACTAGACAGATGGGAAAAATTTTGACCTCAGTGCTTTTCACAAAATTCTTATTTTAGGAAGTACCTGAATACATCAGAAGGCAAAATTTAATCCAACCTATTAAAATAATAATGATACTTTTGTGAGTCAGCATATGCACTGTGAGCAGAAAAAATATATATATATCTCCAATGCCACATGGGACAGATGATAGTTCACTTTCTTACAAATGAACTACTTAAATTAGTTTTTAGTAAGTAGGTCATATTTACTGTCCTACTCTAATACTTTTCTTTCTGACTAGTGTAGCATTTTTGATTTTGTTTGTTGTTTTTTGATTTATTTCAGTTGGTTTCTGTTTTGTGTGCTTTTTCCTTTTTTTAATAGAGGGAAAGAGGGGGAGAGAGCCCCCTCCCCTGCCCCATACTATGGAGTACACAGTACACTGTATAAAGAACATTCTCCCATATAGCAAACACATCGCAGTTTTTATGACCCATTGCAGCTTGACTTCATAAGAAATTTTCAACATTGCAATTTTCAGTCTTCTTCCTAGTATGCTACCATCCATTTTATTACGTTAGCTGCATTTCCAAACCAAATTCTACTTACTTGTCTGCTTTGGATGATAGTATGTCTGTTTTTTCCTTGATAGTCCACTACTTCCACATAGTCCAAGTAAAGGTCTACCCAGTAAACCAATTTGTTGACTAGGTCTAGTGCCAGTGCAGCTGGCTGCTCTGTCTTGGAATCAATTATCCTTGTTCTGTTCATCCCATCCATGTCACATCGCTCCACTTTGGCCACATTCCCATAGTCAGTAAAGAAAAGTTTTCTGTTGAAAGAAAACTAAATGTTAAAGTGGAGGGAGGGGGGAAGCATATTCAATAGAACCATCTGTAAAAAACAGAACTTTCCCTTCTAATCTATTTCAGTGGTTACATCTGTTAGCTTCCCATAACCATTTCCATATAATATCACTCATAAACAGAGAAATCTGCTAATGAATATTGCAGGGCATGAGGGAGCAGGTTAACTAACAACTGTAAAATTTCCCCAAAGTGAATGATTATGATGGGTTTATTTTTGTATTAGGGGAAGTGTTTCTTTTAGCTTCATAGAGCCAATATACATATACCGCAGGAGATGTGTACGGCCCATTTGGAATAAGCTTCAGAAATGAGCCAAGTCACCAGGCCAGGGCATGTGAGCTATCAGGCTTTATCTTCAACCTGCTTTTCAAATTGCCTGGTAATGTCTGTCTCCTATAAAAGCTATTATGTGGAGCTCAGTGAAGCTATGAGTGGTAGAGAATAGCAAACCTGGAATGGAATTAAGCAGATGGAAAAGCAAATGTGCTATTTGTAACAGTGGAAATAAAATATAAATAATTCCCCCCAAACCAATCCCAAATCCTCCCAAATATTCCGTTTATAAAATTTCATAAAGCAAATGTAGGCCGTTTCTTTTCATTTTCTCTTTATATAATTTTTGAAGAAAAGGCTGAAAAGCAATGTTGACTTCTGAGACAAGAAATCCTTCTATGAAGCCCAAACAGCGTGTGTCAAAGGTTTAAATACCTCCAACGCTTCAGTGTCTAATATTTGATTAGTATTCACAATGTTTAGTAAACACAAATCAATTTCAATTAACCTGACAATATTATAACAAGATTACCTACTCATGAGAGTAAATTACATTTGTAAATGGAAGACCATCTTGCCTTGACTTAAATACAATCTCAAGGATAATCTGATTTCCAGTGACTGAGCAATATTAAGATTACCTAGAGTATAGAATATTTGATTTTACAAACTTGGTGAATTAGTTTTTAGTGACTTTTCTCAACATTGTTGCATCATCTAACAGTATGGGGTATCTTTTAAGTTAAAGAGTATTTAAACTTTAGCTCTTTCTGCTGTGGGAGGTTTTGACTAATTTTTTTTAACATTAATGTGTACTGTCTGTGCATAATGTGTAATGGTTTGTGATAGTGTGAGCCAGATTTTATTATGAGTATATATTTCCCCAAATATTCTTGAAAGATCAATTTATCAGAATAAGTTAAAAATTATTTTCAAATGACACGTCATTCAGGTGAAGAGCTTTCTGTTCCAGTGAAGAACAAATAAAAGGGCATATGGCTCTATGTTTTATTGTCATGCTAAATGTTCTGACCTCTACTCCTGCACTAGCTCATTCTCTCTCTCTCTCTCATCTCTATCACTATCTTTTCCTGCTTCCATCTTTCATCTCCTCCTTCTTCACTTGTTAATCACTTTGTTCATAGTTATCTCAAGTTACTGTTACGATTACCTAGTTTCCCTCTTCCTTACCATAGAACACTGCCTACTATTCCTATTATAAGAAACTCTCTTCCTCACCTCATACCAATATGCCTGTCCTTTCATAGTTTCCTTTTCTTACTGGTCCATTTCACAGAACTGAATAGATGCTGGTGTGCAGGTAGCTTGGCTTTGGGATAGAGAGCTAGAGGCTCTGGCCCACTGTGTATAGCATGTTATGTACAAACTATGTATAGTTAGTCAAATGAAGCAGGTGGTTGCACTATCTACATGGTGCTGAAGAGGAAACATGGGCCTGGAGATGGGAACTTCTCTCAAGTCACATTGAGATGACTTAATTACACGTGATCCTAAAAGAAAAAAAAAACAGAAGAGTGCCAAGCCAAGAATCTTGGAGGCGTGTTGTTGAAGAAAGATGACCAAATAAGATCCGAGGTTATGGTCAAAGAGATAACACAGACTCTTATCGAGGCCTAAGGGAGAAAAGTTCCATGATAGAGAATTGGACTGGCTGGCTGGGTCAATCACTTCCCAAAAATTTTTTAAAAAGTAATATAGATCGAGATGTCATTGAATTTGGTATTTGTTAAAACACTAGTAATTTTTGGTACTGCTCTTTGAAAAGTTTAGTTATGGAGGAAGAGTGAACCAGATGATAATGAGGGAGGTCAGGAAAATGTAAATAATTTGTGCAAGAAGATTTTCAGTGATACTGACCAATATTGCAAGAATGATTCAAGTGATTCTCATATTTATCCCAGGTCATAATAAAACTGGTTGAGGTAATCTTCCTGTCTGAATAAATTTAAGCCAAAATATGAAAAAAAAAGTATAAATACATGATTCACCAAAATTTTGCTATTTTAATGGAAGTGTAAAATCAAAAGAACAGGAGGACTTTGGGTATGTGAAATGGCATTGAGCTAGAAGAAACAGTAAATAATTGGTCATTGTACTTCCAGCAAATAGCAGAATAACTAGTGCTGAGTGGTGATGTAGAAGGTGGTCTTTACATCAAATTTAACTTCCCCAGATTTCAGAATACTGACAATGTTGAGCTCTGTTCACTTGTAATTGAAGTGCAAGAAATGGAAGTATTCTCCAGGATAATAACACTAAGACCATAAATCTACAAGCAATAAATACCCAGAGTCACATGATTATGACTGTGACTATGATTATGTCACATGACTATGACTATGATTATGATTGTAGATGATTCCTTGCTTGTTTTAGTACTGATTAATTTTAGTTTAAAATTGTCTACTATTATTACAGAGAAAAGCTTTATTCTCAGGGCATTCTTTAATTGAGGTATGACTATTATAATTATAAACAAAAGCTAAGTTTTAATTATCTAAAACCTAACTAAATTTCATTCATGATATAAATGTATAAATATAAATGAAAAAAACTCACTCTTTTCTTTCTTATAAAATATTTGTCCAAATTTTAGAAAAAGGAAATAGTGCTCTGTGAACCCCATTGTCTCACTGATCTTAATAATTACCTATGAGATAGAAGGGTCAGATTTTTTCTATTTTACACATGAAACTGGCTCAAAGTCCACTTGGATAGCCACTGTCGGAGCCGTAACACAAATGTTTGTCATGCCTTTTGTTTTTAACTCACTATTTTGAAATAATTTCAAACCTACAGAAAAGTTATAAGAATTATAGAATGAATGTCTATACCCTTCACCTAGACTCAACATTTGTTCACATTTTCTCCTCTGGCTATTTCTAGTACTCTCTGAACCATTTGATAGTAAATTGCAGACATGACGATTCTCTTCATCTAAAACATCAGCCTGCATCTCCTGAGTACCAGGACATTCTCCTGCATAACCACAGTACATCTATCAAACTGAATATGTTTAACACTGATACAATGCATAGCTTTTATTCAGATTTTGCCTGTTGACCAATAATGTTTTATATATTAAAATTTCCTTTTTTTCTCTAATTTAGAATCCAATCCAGCATCGTATATTGCACATAACTGTCTTTTCTCTCTAGACTCCTTTCATTTTGAATAGTTTCTCAGCCTTCCTTTTACATGATGTCACCATTTCTAATGTGTAAATGTGAGTTGTGTTGAAGAATATCGTTATCTTGAGTTTGCCTGATTTTTCTCATAATTCAATTATGTTATGCTTTTTGAACTGAAATGTAATAGTTTTGTACTTTATTGTTTCTGCCTCTGGGCTTAGAAACCAACAGGTAAGCCTATGCTCTATTCCACAAATTCCCTAAAAAGAAGCACAGATGGTGGTTTGAAATCTCATTTATTCCATCTTATTCAGTATTTCTGAACATTTAACTCTCTTAATTTCCAGGGTTCTCAGTCACACTTTCAGCAACTCCTCCCAACAGAAACCAAGTATCTTTTGCTGCTTCTAGTACAGCCAAGACCCCAGTGTAGCAATCCGTGTGTCCAACTCATGGTGATTGGTGGAGACCATTCCCAAATCTGTCCTATGCTCCATTCCCTCAGATTTGCAATACTGACATTTCTTCTTTCGCTGTTCTTTCCTGCGATATCAATTATTTTTTATTCCCCAGAATAAAGAAGAAATTGAATTGAGATTGCTATTCTCTTATTCTTCACTTATTTTTTAAATGTCATTCAATTCAATTCCCACTGACAAAAAAATTAAAATTAAAATAAAACAGTATCCCAACTACTGTCTCTAAGATATGTTTAACTATTAGTTCATCAAGGACAGAAACATTTCTTTCAAACTTTTAATTATTCACCCAGTTCATTCATTATAATTTGACAGCTGTAGTAAATAGGAGTTTGTCATTTTGGCTTCTTTATCTCATCTAATATGGGAAACTGATTTTATCTGACATCTTTGATTACATGACTAGTCCTATTTTACTACAGATATATATATATATATATATATATATTATTTATATTTATACAATTGGGGATAATAAGAAACTTTGAGTATTGTTGGTAAACTTGCCTGACATAAATCAAAAGTCACAAAGGGAGCACTCACTGACAGTGACAGAGCACTGTGCTTACAGAGTTACGACACCAATCGTCCCTATGCTTTAAAGCAAAGCAGTTGTTACACATACTGATGTCTTAAAACATGTACTTTTTTCTTTAGCTGGTAAAAATAAGACTTACTTGTCCCAGTGATATCTGTTTTAAATGATTCTTCCCTACTTTTGTACTTTGTCCAAAAGGACAAATGGGAATTTAAACATATCAGAGTCCTATCCACATCCTTTAACTGCATAGTCAACCCAGGTTTTGTGTCATCATTCTTACGCCTAACATTTTGATTATAGCTTAATGATGGAATTTAGAAATTTTCAGAGTCCTCACAATGAAATTATCTATCATTCATTTTAACTGCTGAAAAATGAAGTTACACAACAAGATTTTGGTTAAGAAATAAATGAGAGGGGAGTGGGACATAAAACTAGAGGGTCACATATTGCTAGATTAAAAAAAAATCATTGTTCTGATTAGGGTCTAGCAAACCCTCCATGTTTATTAATCATGTGTTAAATTAGAAAATTTCATGTCTTTACATTTCAGGAAAATAATATGTATCTTTCTTAGCAAGGATTACATTAGAAACTTCATTTTTTTCAGTCTTGTTTTAAAAATAACTCTGTAATCCAAATAACATCAATAGTAATACAACTTTATTTTTTCTTCCATTATATATGCAAAAATTGACCAAGAAAGTGATCTTCTACATTATACAGAGTAATTAAAGTATACTCAGAACTAAAGTAGAAATATTAAATATTTAGCATCGTAATTCTAAAATGCAATTGTGAATATTAAAGGGTAATGAGTCTTTGGAGTTAGCAGTTTAAATTCAATTTCTATCAGCTCCTGCTGCTTAAGGGATGTGGAAGATAAACAAACGATTTTCTCTGTCTAGCCAAGACTGTTCAAGACAGTTATTTATTGAGTTTTCCTTGACTGGGGTTTTTGCTTTCATTGTTTGAAAAATCTCTCTTGAACTTGGTTTTCAGTTCATACATAAACACACAGAAATGAAACTTGACATACAGACTCCTCTCAGCTGGCTACTCCATATTCTGGAAACATTCCTACTAATAATCCCGCCAGCAGTGTTACTGTATTAGATACGTCAGTCAACATTCTTATTTACCTAAACCTGCCCCACTCAGTTAGTGTTCCTGAGAGGGGAAGCCCTATGTGCCAGTATTATCCCTCCCCTGGTTACTGATACTGAGGCCAAGGGGGGATGTGTGATGGAACTGAAACCAAATCACAGGCTGAGTTGAATCACTAAGACCCTTTCTCTCACTAATCCAAACCAAACAGTGTGGAGCTCACCTAGTGGGCAGCTGTGCTAACATGGGTGGGGAGGGGTTGGGGGCATTGAGAGAGGAGGAATACCAGAGCCTGTGTAAAGAAGTAGGGGAGTCATGAGATAGAGATTGGATGGCAGGAGCCATGTGGTGCTCGAGGCAAGGAGTTCTCTAGGACCCAGGAGTCCTGGGCCCTTTGTTATGTAAACCCATGGGAGTCTCCATATCCTCTTGGGAGATCCGTATATATCTGAGCTGGTTTCAGTGGGTTTCTGTACTTGGAAGCTAATGTGCCAGGAGTAAAACACTACATTGTTTAATGTTCTATTTGAAGATTCAGATAACTCTTGCACTGAAGATTTTGAACAATCAAAGATCATACTGCCTTAGGAAATATATATTGAAATGCTAACTCTATATAAAGCAATCATTTTATAATGTTCACATGTAATCCTCATATAACCCCAGCTTGGCATAAATATATAAATATAAAATAAATATATAAATAGAAAGCATCTGAAACTTTTTTCTTTCATCTCCCATGAAAACACAGAGAAGTAGGATATTAATAATGGACAATAATTTTTTAAAACCATCTTTCTTCATTTTTTAAAAACTTAATATATTATTCAAGACAGAGATATCCAACAGTCCTTCCTAAATTCAATCTCGCTAAACTCTCTCACAAATTCAAATACAGCCTCTCTCAGTCCCCATCTTACCCCAACACTGCCTCTAACTCATCTTTTTATTATTTTAAACAAATTTGTCTCTTAGGTTTTTCTTTCCATTTGTTTTTCATTCTCCATATTCTGAGAGCTAGGAGTTAACTCAGCAAGTAATAAACCTGCCATTGTAAAAAGGAAGTGATAAAAAAAGTGGAGAAACAGAAAGATTTGCATATTACTGTATTATTATTTCTTTTTATCTTCATCACAAAGATATTTCATCAGTGTTTAACATAGATTGGGACAAAGTGGGATTAATACCTAATCCTCTTTCCCTGGATTGACATTGCCTGACACTTGGTTTATGTTCACTCATTCATGCCTACCAGCCATGGCTACACTTAAATTGCAACTACCGCATCTAACCACCTAAAAAATAATGACATACTTGGCCTAACATTTCGACTCCCAGGCAGCCATTATTCTCAGGCTGTAACTGAAACCTTATAGACCCATCTATATCTAAAACCAAATTTTTCAATATTCTCACCCTTATTTACACAGGTCTCTGCTCAAAGTGTAGGGTGGCCTAACCTCTGTCCACTGATATGAACTCCTCTCTTCCTACCCAAATCCTTCTGATCTGCCCTCTGAATCTGCTACTCTATGATCACAACTCCTCAATATCCTAAGACTATACTTTGAATGTTCATTCCACATTTTTGCCTTTACTGAAACTTAGTGAAACTTAGCATCTCTTGAGGTCATCCTTTCCCAGAAGTCACTGAAAATGTGGGCTTCTTACAAGAACCTCAGGAGTATATATAAAATCAGTTCCTTCTCCAATACTAATTCCAGAATATTACTCTCTTCTTATCTTGCACCATCTCCTGTTTTTTGGGGGTCTCACAAATAGGCTGTATCCATCTTCAAGGTGGATTATGTATTATAAAACCCTTCTATAGCTGCTGATAACGGTCAAAATAAAACTTCATATTCTTAACACTGCCCACAACAGTTGAATGTTCTAGTCTCTGCCTATCTCTCCAGCTCCATCTAGTAATATATTTCCCTGCTTCTAATACCTCGGCCATCTAGCAGTATCCTTCTATAAAGTTCTAATACCTTGATCATCTTTCAGTGCCTTAAACAATCCACAAACTTTCTTCCTTTCGCCACTTCACATATTCTGTCTCCAAGTATGGAAAGTAATTTCTACTATGCTATTCTGATCTTGGCTTTAGTTTTCAAGTTAAATGTCAACTTCTATGAAAGACATTTCCTGCTTTTCCAATATCAATTAGGTCTGCCTGATAGAATCTCATGGCATTCTGTATTTTTTATCACACTCTTCTTTATTTAATTGCATAAAACAGATACACACATACACACACAATGATAAGGTTAAGATCTGTTTACTAAGTAGACTACAATCTCCAAGAAGACAAAGACCATATCTGCTTTATTCAGCATTGTATGCTCACAACTTAACTATGCATCTGCCCGTACTAAGTTTCTCTATCTATACATCTACATATATCTGTATAAGCTCTGGACTGATTTCCTCATATTGGAAAATAAAATCTAAAACTCAGACTTAAAATTATGATAAAGGGGCAAAAAATATGGATAAGGCCATTCTAGCATATGAAAATAAGTTGGGTTTCCACATTATCCAGAGTAGTTCACTGTAATTCTCTGGGCCCAAATCATTAGCTAATAATAAATTATGGCTTTGCCTCAGTTTGATTGCATTGACCTCTTTTGCACATAATTCCCTTTGGAGAACTTGTATGGAGTAGTGATATTAGTTCATGATAAGATTTAGTATTCCTGTGTCTGGCCAGTTTTCATTTTTAATGGCATCCCCTCAATATCAGATTCTACTTAACTATAGATACCAGATTATAACAGCATTTGGATGTATTCCTAAGGGGGTTAGACCATCTACTCCCAGAATGTAGCAAAAGTTTTGTTTCTTTCCTTAAAGTAAGATATTTATATAATCAACAGTAATTTTAAGAATGTAATGATGTTCCCCATGAGGAAGATGGATGGAGAATGTTGGATGGATTAGATAAGGAGATACCAGTTTGGTAGGTATGCATTAGTACAGGGGTAAATGGAAAAGAGGAAAGAGATTCAAGATATATTTTGGGGTCTGTGTCAACAGGACTTGATAGTTAATTGGGTGAAAATAGGATGATTAGAGAGCAGCATTCTAGTACTATAATAACTTTCATAAAATAAATTTATGGAATATATTGAGCCTCCAGATTTTTCTCAGGAAGTCTGCCTGTCTGTAAGATCTCAAGGTGTCATTCCATTTAATACGAAGGATGCATTTTACAGTTTGGGCATATTACTTTTCATGACCAAGGGCAATGCTATCTTAGGACTCCTTTAGGGGTCAGGATGCAGGATGTCAGTACTCAAAACCTCATGCTCAATATACTTGATTCATGTGGAACAGTAGAATATTTGCAGTAATATAGTCGATGTGAAAAAGTTACACTTTGCAATATGCAGAGATGTATAACCTAATTTCTGCACTTAAGGAAGTCCTATTGGTTTATAAAGGCATTTTTCTGAGCTGAAATAACACAGATGGCTGTCTCAGAGGCAGCTAAGGTAAGTATCCATGAACTTGTGGACTGCTGAACAAAACTGGTTCACTGCTATGCTAATTACCAGTTAGTTGAACTGTCAATTTCTATTTTAAATTCTTACTAAATGGAGGAAAAAATAGCATGGTGAAAATGAAACTTTAACTACAGCATAGTCTTTTTAATATATTATTTATTGTTTATACTTGTGTGCCCATCTCGGTTTGCTGTTGGAATAAAATGTACAATAATATTGCAGTGACGATAAAATCATATGGTTACATAGATAAAACCCCACTGTAGAAAATAAAGATTTCTTTGATGTTCACTTCCCTAGTTGCAAAGAGCAGATATACTTGGAAAAATAAGGCAAACCTCCTATAAAGCAATAACTTCTTCATAAGTGACATTATTCAAATTTCTTGATTTAGTTTTAAGTAGAAAGGCAGGATCAAGGGCAGGCTAAGCGTGGCTAAGACTGCAGAGACCAAAGGAAGTTGATGAAGGGAAACAACTGTCCTTGCTCAGTTGGCAAAACAGGTATTTTAATAATTGATAGATGCTGTTAGACCAGGGTTTCTTGACCAGGGTGACCTTTAAGGGTTCCATCAACAACCAGTTTTGTAGGCTGTACAAACTGACAAGTATGCCAGCAAATATGCATTCCTATAGGTGTATTTTTTGGACAAAGGGTTAATACTCAAAAAGGTAAATATCCATGTTCTGAAACAGTGATCCTCAAACTTTATTGTGTGCAATACTCATCTGGAGAGCTTGCTGAAATCTCCAATTTCTACAATCACTGTAGCGGGAATTTGAGGAGTATCTGACAAAATTAAATATGCATTTAAGATCTTTTTCATCCAGCAATATTTGTTCCAGAAATTCATCTTGAAGATGCATCTTCACAAGTAAGAGACAAGACATGTACTGTTATTCACTATGACATGATTAATAATGGCAAAATATTGGAATATATTTTTTTATCCAGTTCTCCCTTCCCCTCCCTATTCATCATTTCTTCCTAGAAATATTAATTTAGCACCTACTGAGCTCAAGGTTCTGGGAATACAACAGGGAACTCTAAGGTATCTAACCTCTACTTCTAGAGGGAATGAGGAGCAAGATCATTGAAGATAAATGTGCTTTACAACTTACGAATGCTCAGAGATGTTTGGGTTGGGTAGCTCTGCAGATTGTTAACTGATAGAAGCGTTATCTTCTAAGAAACTCTTGTTAGTGTCATAGTCAAAGAATTAAAAATAGGCTATTCAATCATGGTGATCTTTTCCCAATTTTAGTAATTTCTAACTTGGAGGCCAATTAGTTTTTCAAAGAGAACAGATTGTTTAAATCTTGTATTAGAATTCTTCCTAGAAAAGTCTTAGGTTACTGTTTCCTTCTCATCCTTCATGACATTTTTCTTCTAAATCATTGTTTATAATATTCACCTTTCCATGTCAATTTAGTAAGCTATATTCTCCAGTTTTTCAGTCAAACACCAACATAGGTGTTACTGTGAAGGTGTTCTGTATATGTGATTAACATCTAGAATCATCTGACTTTAAGTAAAGATGATCCTCGATAATCTGGATGGGCTTGATTTAATCCATTGAAAAGTTTAAAAGCCGAACCAAGGTTTCCCTGAAGAAGAAATTCCAAATGTGGACTGCAGCATCAGCTCTTGTTCAAAACTTCCAGCCTGTCTTCCCGACTGCCTGCCCTAAGCATTTTCATCTAAGTAGCTAGCTCCCACAACTGTTTAAACCAATTCCTTACAAGAAAACTATACATATTTATTAATCCTACTAGTTGTATTTTTTTTTTCCTGGTGGAACTCTGACTGATACAGTGCCTAAAAATTATTTAGGAGAATACCTCTCCATTAAGTAAGAATTTAAAATAGAAATTGACAGTTCAGCTAACTGGTAATTAGCATAGCAGTGAACCAGTTTTGTTCAGCAAACCAAAAGGAGAAAACAGAGGTCCTGAGGACATATTCTGGATCCCTAAATCCAGCCATGCCGAAGTCAGCACTGCTTGTTTTATTCAGGAATCTGAGACATTAAATTTCTCCTTTTTGCTTAAGCTGATTTAAATGGAGTTTTCTAACATATATAACTGAAAGTTTTTTATATGATAAATATTCATGGTTAAGGTAAATGGTAACTGAAATACCTATCACCACTACAGGAGAAATAGAAGTCAAATGATCTACTGACAACAAAGGCATTGTGAAATTATTACTTAGGAAAGTTAGCAATTTAAAAGACAAATATGACTACTATAAAATAATTTTGTTTGATTTAAGTAAAAGGAAAACTTATTTGAGTAATCAATAATTTTTATCAATACTCAGAAAATTCAGAAGTTTAATATTACAATATCTGCAATTCCAATAAATGTTTCTGAACTTTATTTTGCTTTGCCACAGGGAACAGCACAAGTAAAGTAAGTTCATATCCCATTATGAATAAAAGCAATGAGCCATTAGAAATATATGTAATCTCCATCTGCCAGTTGACTTGTTTCATATATATATACATATATATGAAACACACATACACATACAGATAATCTCTGACTTAATTATGGTTCAACTTATGATTTTTTGACTATACAATGGTATGAAAGTGATACTCATTGAGTAGAAACCATACAGTAGCCCCCCTTATCCATGGTTTCACTTTCCATGGTTTCAGTTACCCAAGGTCAACTATGGTCCAAAAATATTAAATAGAAAATTTCAGAAATAATTCATAAGCTTTAAATGATGTGCCATTTTAATAGTGTAATAAAATCTCACACTGCCTTGCTCTGTCCCACTCGGGACATGAATTATCCCTTTGTCAGCACATCCATGCTGTATATGCTACCCAACCATCAGTATAGTAAGAGAATATATATAGGCTTCAGTACTAACCCCAGTTTTAGGCATCCACTAGGGGTCTTGGAATTGTATCCTTTGCAGATAAGAGGGGGCTACTGTACTTCAAACTTTGAATTTTAATGTCTTCCTGGGATAGCAATATGTGGTACTTACTCTCATATAATGCTGGGCAGTGGCAGCAGTCACAGTTCTCAGTCAACCACATGATCACGAGGGGAAATGACCAATGAACTTACAGCCATTCTGTACCCATGCAACCATTCTGTATTTCTTTTTCAGTACAGTAGTCAATAAATTACATGAGATATTCAACACTTTATTTTAAAATAGGCTTTGTGCTGTATGATTTTGCCCAACTGCAGGCTAATGTAAGTGTAAGAAATATTCTCTCTTTGCTCATATATGACCTTAAACTTCTCACAGGGAATGTGTTAAGGCCACTTTTAAACTACTATGTTAGATAGTGGGTCTGCTAACCAGAAATCAGGAATGGTAAACAAAGATTTACTTCAAGTGATGCTATCCAAAGGGAAAAAAATCAAATTCAAAAGGCAGTGGTAAATTGTACTGAATGAAAATAAACTCTGAGCTAATGTTGACCTCTATACTACCCTAATGAAATTATATTTTCTCCACCTTGGATAGTAGAATTATTAAATTATAATAAAGTCCTGAGAGATGAAATGTTTTGTCCAGTATCATATATAGATAATTAATTACAAGGTTTGGTTTAAAATTCCAGGTCTCTTCATTTATGGAAATGTGCTGTGCTCAACTTCCTGTCAATATTTCCCTATTCTCCTGTAGTGTTACACGCTTAAAAAACTAAAATTCTTATAATTCTAATTATATTGAATTTTAACTATCATTTATAAATACCCAAAACAGTATTTAGACTTTCTACCTTGCTTTTCCAAACAGAAAGTAAAAGTTTTGGGAAAAGTAATCAGTTGTGTCTATAGTATACAAAATATTTTTGTCTGATAAACAAATGATAGCAATAACAACACTGTACTTTTAAGTTTCTCCTGGAGTATTTTGACCATTGAAATAACTGTAGGTAGAGCTCTAATGTGCTGAGTGACTGTGAAAGGTTAATTGATGCATGTGCTTCAATTTTCCTCCATGTGTAAATAAAGATGATAACACTCATACGTAAAGTGCATCAAAATTGCTAACTGAGGGCTTCCCTGGTGGCGCAGTGGTTGAGAGTCCGCCTGCCGATGCAGGGGACGTGGGTTCGGGCCCCGGTCCGGGAAGATCCCACATGCTGCGGAGCGGCTAGGCCCGTGAGCCATGGCCACTGAGCCTGTGCGTCCGGAGCCTGTGCTCCGCAACAGGAGAGGCCATAACAGTGAGAGGCCCGCATACAAAAAAAAAAAAAAAAAAAAAATTGCTAACTGAGAGTGCACACAACAGACTCACAAGCTTTTTTATATGTGAGCACACTATATAACTGTGCAAAAAATGATGCTCTAAAAACCTGTAATCCAAGTTTGTTTTTTTTTCCATCTTCCCTACCTCTCTTCCTCTCTCTCTTTTAATCAATAGTTACGAGAAGTTTTTTAAGACAGATTTCTCCATTTCCATTAGAACCTATACCAGTATGTACATAAATGCTCATCTGAGTGTAATCATTAAAGTGAAAGTTAATTGGTTAAAGTTAAAGCACTGAGTTCAGGTAAATTCATTTCATGAAGAAATCATCAAACTCCTTGTGAAAGATAATCTCACTTATCATGAGGTATACTACACAAATTATTTGAAATCCAGTATTAGATTATAAGCAATTTAAAAGCAAGGACTACTTACAAAACAGAAATAGACTCACAGACACAGAAAACAAGCTTATGGTTATCAAAGGGGATGGTGAAGGCAGGGGGAGAGATAAATTCAGAGTTTAGGATTAATATATACATACTACTGTATATAAAATATTATAGATTAACAACAAGGACCTACTATATAGCATAGGGAACTATATTCAATATCTTGTAATAACCTTATAATGGAAAAGAATCTGAAAAAGTATATATATATATATATATATATATATATATAAAACTGAATCACTTTGCTGTACACCTGAAACTAACAAAACATTGTCAATTAATTATACTTCAATTAAAAAATGTTTTTTAAAAAGCAAGGACTACAATCTTTATGGTATAATCCTAAAGTCAGATATAAATCACTTCCAATTTTTTAAGAATCTGACCAATATCATTAAGCCTGAATTTTCACCCCCAAATACCCAACTAATATTTGTCCAGTGCCAAGTAATTTCAACTCTGATTCCAAGTAACTATTTGATTCTGAGGAAGTTACTTAACTTCTAAGCCCCATCTTCTTCATAAGAAAAATTATAAAAATAATGCCCAAGTAAGAATGCATTTTGCTGAATTAAATGAGATATAGTGTTTAGTATGTAGAAGATACTCAACCCGAACATGTTTTCCTCCTTCCTCTGTTCCACACTTCTAATTTCACAGGATGCTGTTTCTTTTTAATTGAGGATTGGGGGATAATAATAGGAAATAGTGGTAAGTTTATATAGATGATTTTCAAGTTATACATGTCAGTTTGCTGGAGGAATAAGTACTTGCCAAAAAAACTCTGATTTGGGGAGATAGTTGGGGGGTAGACGTAGTTGATGAGCCTCACTTCCACGTTAAATAAGCAAATGAATCCTAATATTAATTGAACATTTTAGGCTACAGAAGAAAAAGTGAGATGCTGCTAAGAGGCACAGTACAACTTCAATGGAATAAATGCTTGCTGAGCCTCAGTAATGTGCAAGCACAGTGCAAGGTACTGATGGTAAAAGTCAAAGAAAGGCCCTCTGTCTACCATCAAGGTTTCATAATCTCCCCAGCTTTGCTAGAAACTAGCTATAAATTGAATATGTTGAGAGCTCTTTGAGAAAATACAAATGCATTTTTCAAATAAAAGGCCACCACTGGATATAATATAGTTAAGATTTTCATAGGGAATTTTGTGGAATTGTATATTTAAAACTACGTACCATTTTTGTCTGAATAAAGATCTAATTTAGTAATGACAAAGGAAGAAAGATAAATGAAAACTTCTCTGGATGAAACATAAAAAGAAAGATCTCTATACATCCATTCCAGGATAATTCTTCTTTTACATTTGTGATAAATAGTTGGAGAGGAATAGCACACTAAAATCTCCAAGTTAGCAAATCATACTAAGCTTTTACTAAAAGAGTAGTGAAATGCCAAGCCAGTATGCATAAACTGTAGGAAAATCTCAAGAGGCTGTAGCTTGGCAGGAAAATGTTGTATGAGGTTCAAATGAGCAAACTTAGGGTAATGCATTCAGGGACAAGTATTCAAAATTATTTGGATAGGAAGCTGATCTCTGCTCTTATTACTTATTCAATTGGTCCACACAGGTGATCTCATCTTACTGTCTTTATTCTAAATGGTTTGTTGAGACTACATTCAGAACAGATGATTCTCTGAAGACATCAACCCAATGTGCTGCAGTGGCCAAAACAGGCAGGGCATAATCAAGAGGAGTATTAGAAATAAAACGGAAACTATGATCCTACCTACATAACTCTGGAGAGTTATGTAGGTAGGATAATTGTTTCCATTTTATGGAAACTATCATGGAGAATTTTAAGTGGAGTTCTGTGATTAGTTTTAGTTGCAGTGTTTCTTGAAAGCTATAGTAAACCTCAGTGAAGCCTTTAACATAAGCCATGATCAGATGTGACAATAGTGGTAGAGTAGGGGTAGTACTGGGGTAGGCAGGTGAACCTTCCTTGTAGAAACAGAACAAAATGATTGTATTTCTGATAGTGAAGACAAAGGTTGAAAGCAGCTCTGAACAAAACCTATAAAGTAATTGAGTTTTAATAGGCTTTACCAGTCAAAATTCATTGTGATCTTCTTCCCAAAATTCTTGCTATAGGGAATGGGCCAAAATGGACATACTTATGTGACTTCACAATAATCCTCCCCAACCAGCATCCTTAATAACAAGTGACCTTTCAAGAATAGGAATCTGGCCCAAGAGTAACAAATACATGTCTTATACATAAACTAATGACCAAAATTAATCAACTTTATTTCTCTTGGGAGTGTGACCCAGGGAGTCTACAATTGTTAGTGGGAAAAAGAAGGAAGAATATCATGATAAAAAATGTTCTCATAATGAAATCCATTTCCAGCTTTCGTCTCCATCAGTCCTTATTAAACTTTTGGTATTGAATGTCCTCGAGAATTTCTACACTGTATTTAATCATATAATAACATCTTTGGTTACCACTGTTTGAGGGGTCTGTGTTCTTATAGTTAAACAAGCCCGACTAAAATACAGGAAAAGCATAAACATGTTAAATAAAAGGAAAAGCATAAACATGTTAAATAAAAGTTAACATACTTATTATTAAAATTGTGGTAAAATAAATGGGGGTGAAGTGAAGAGTAAGAAAAAGGAATAAAAAAAAACCCCCAAAACTTTGTCCATTAAATAGTACAGTACTGAATAAGACAGACACAGTTATTCCCTTATCATAAGAGGTGCAGTATAGCATGGTAATTACGATTATAGGCTTACGGTAAAGACTATCTTAGTTAAAATTCTGATTAGATCATTTATTAGTTGTGAACAAGTTACTTAACCTTGCTATGGCTTCAATAACTCACCTGCAAGATGGAGGAGAAATAAATATTTTTATATGGCTGCTCTGAGCATTAAACAAGTAAATAGATGAGAAGTTCTTACTAGAATGCCTGACATTCAAAAAAAAATCTTAACAGTAAAAAATTAATTATTATTAGAAGCTAAAAATTAAAATAGATATGTCCACAGAGAGCAAGTTTCACCCAGTATGGACATTCCCTTTATCTTATGTGGAGTTTAAATATGTCATATGAATTTCAGAACAAGCAAAATATTAAAGAACTTTACATAAAATTGTTTTTGATGTACTGATCACATTTATTAAACAGAAAATATCAGTAATGAACCAGAGAGAAATGCCAAATTTCTACCACATTATCATATCTGGTTGTTGTAGTTTAATTTGTATGTAATTTGCTCTGGTCTCAGCTAAAGAAGGAGAGTAAAGATTCTTTTTCCTTTGTGTAATCTGTGCCTATTATCTCATCACTTACCATTTTGTTTGAGACTCATCTATACATACCTTCCATTTCTTAACTAGATTATAAGATTCTTGTGGAATAGAATTATGTCTTATATTTCTTGTCCCCCTCCAACTTATTTTGAAAATTCTCAGATTTTAAGGTGAAAGATTACCTTTTATGCAGATTCATGAATTGTTAAAATGTTGTCCGTAGAGAGAAGGAAGGATGAACTAGAAAGTAGGGAGAAAGAGATAGAGGAAAGAGGGGAAGAGAGACAGAGACAGAAAGAGAATGTGTGTATGTGTCTGTCTGTCTGTGTGTGTTTATTACACATATCCAGACATACACTATTTTTTTCCTGCTAAACCATTTGAAATAAATTGCAGACATCATGATATTTCACTTCTACACGTATCTCCTAAAAAATGGGACATGCACTTATGTAACCTCTCATGGGCTGAATCATTCCCGCCCCAAATTCATACATCAAAGCCCTAATGCCTTGTACCTCAGTATATGACTGTATTTGGAGATAGGGTCTTTAAACAGGTAATTAAGTAAAAATAGGGCATTAGGGTTGCCCTAATTCAATCTGGTATCTTTATAAGAAAAGGAAATTTTAATATTATATTATTATATATTATTATATATGTATAGATAATTATATGAACATACATTTTTCTATAACCAAATATATATTATATATAAATAAATCTTTATACATATATAAATTGTCTCAAGAACCAAAGAAAAGCAGTACTAGGAAAAAGTCTGCACAAATAAGAAGTCATGTGAGGATTACACACCACCCAGTGGCATAGAAAGGACCCAGCAATGAGCCAGCCCCTTTGATTTAATCCACCTCTTCATGAACAGACACCTGGAGCAGCCAATCAATGGAACTTCCTTCAATAAACAGCAGGGTGGTATCAAAAGTATCAATCATCAGAAGACTGCTTATTGCTCTGCACTCCGATGGGTCTGCTGCTGCCAATGATACATAATATGTATGGAAATGAGAAGGGACTTATTGGCAGCTATCGAAGTGGTCTAAAGATACCAGTGTTTGCAGAAAATAGCCATCCACTTATATACCACGAAGGATAAATACAGACTTCTGGTGGCAGAAATGCAGATTCATCAACCTGAATTTCAGAGAAATATAATGTAAAATATAGTCTAAATAACCAGATTATCCCCTCCAAACTTTCAGTTCTTATAAATAGACTGAAGTCTGTTGATTTAAAAATATAATTTAGCATTTACTCAGTGTCACAAAGAAGACTGATGTCTACTCATTTAAAAATACTATTTAGCATTTATTCAGTGTCATGCATTCTGTTGGTACCCAGGACATAACAGAGAATAGAGTGATGTTCACTACTTCTGATTTGTGTTCATTCTGGTGCTCATTTACCTTCCATCTCTCAATCAGCCTATTAGACACCAAAAATAAAGCAAGGAAGGGACAAGTTGGCCATTCTACCAAGACTTTCTATAAGAAAGGAAAATCTCTCCATTCAGGTTAGACTTTCTAAAATGGATCATATCCCACCTATGTAATGGTGAATTTTGATCTTGGTGTAAAATTTATAAACACTTTTAGCCAGATTGAGGTGTATTCACCTGCTTGATGTCCATTCAGTCACCAGATATTCATATAGTACATACTAGGGGACAGCAATGTACAATGAACCAGAGCCAGATAGATAAAAAGACAGTTTCTGCCACCAAAGACCTCAGAGGGTAGTAGGAAATCATTCATGCAAACAAACAAGTAACACTCAAGATGAACACAGCTCCAAAAGGGGAGAAAATGCCTATATCTACCAGAGGGAATCAAGGAAAACTTTAGAATGCGAAGCTTGACTGAGGACCTAAAGAGAGAGTGTCTGCCAGGTTGATTTAGGATGAGCTAGAGGCGTGTGCAAAGCCCAGAGAAGGACTGAGCCCATGGAACTTCAGACACGAGTCCTGTTCACAAAGCTACTATCATGGATGAGATACTAAAAATGCCCTCACATATGTCTTCTTTTTCACCCTTGTAACAAGCTTTCGATTATCATTCCTAAGGAAACTGAAGTTCAAAGAGATTAAATAATTTGTCCAAAATTACATAACGTGGAAGAGAGGTAGGCTTAAACCCTAGTTTTCTGTACTTATTGAAGGGGCTCTTCTCATTTCCACAAAGAAGTTTTTTGAACCATTCCAAATCATAAGGGTAAAATAAAATTTTAAGAAAAATGTACTCTTCCCAAGCCACTTTTTAAAAAAGTTCTGCTTGAAAATCAGGGCTCCAGACTGGGAGATTACTAAAGAAACACATCTGAAATTTAGCTGCTAAAAACCTTTCAACCATTAGTGGCCACAAGCAGCTTTTTATTATGTGGGGTGAAAGAGACATTTTTTTCAGGAGGTCATAAGTCTTAGGAGGACGGATGTCATTTTGCCTTTGTCAAGTAGGTAGCATTGTTGAGTGCCTACTCTTTGAAGGCAGTATGATAGGTGCTGCTGGAAAGGGCAAGGTAAATAGAAGGCATGGTCTCTGTATTTGTTTCAGGTACTGTCAGAGAAAGCAGCTCTATGGTGCTCCAAATAAAAAATAAATAAACTTACTGGTCCTTTAAAATCAATGTCAAAATGACTAGGGATATCATGCTTTACTTTGGCAACTTATGCTAGAAGACAATACCCAAGGGCCATAGCCAGTTGGACACATAGCCCTCTGAGATGAGATAAAAGGATTTATCTAGACCTTAAAAAAAACAAAAAGTCATACATGTGATATCTCTATCAGTCTTATAAAGCTATTCCATGACTTTTATAGATAGTCTCAGAGAAAATGGAGGAACCTAAAGCCTTCCAACACTTTAAATGACTACCTGGCAATATTCTCTCAACATCTGGATATGCTTAGAATGTGATGCAGTCTTGTAGAGTCTAAAATCCATGAGCATCTGAATGGAAGGCTAATAGCAGCAACAATATTCACAGCAACCCTTCAGGCACAGTAGACTGTTATTTCTGGAGGCTCAATGCAGAGTACTGTTTTCTGTGATTTGAAATCCTTCTGAATGTCTTTCTCACTGTGTGAGCCTCCTTCATTTCCCTACCCAATCCCACTCCTTTTCTACCTGGCTAAAATTTGTGTAATCCTAATACTTAGCTAATACATTCTTTTGTAATTTAGTTCACTGAGAATAACAGCACTGAAAACCCAATATGCTATTTTACAAAGCATTTGAAGAAAAGTAACAATAAAGCATTTCATGTAGATGATTCCAAATCTGGAAAATAAAAGTATGAGATTATATCTGACAGGAACCATACAGGCTTTCCGTTCCTCCAAGAATTATAATAATCTCATGCTCTGAGTTGTGCATGATGTTAGCATCTTTTCAATGCATTCTGGTAGGTGTATCTTATTTTGAGTTTCCCAGATGCAAACCCTGACACAAGGCTTAGGGTATGAGGAAGGCAGTAAAGGAAAACACCAGTAGGAGAGTGAAGAAGTGAACAAGGAAAGGAAGACAGCCATTGAAGAGTGTGCTGTGAAGCCAGTTGCCACAGTAGGAGACTAGAATTGACTCCCACTGAAGAAACCTTGGAAACTGGGGTAAAACACACAACTCAGAGTTATCTCAGTTAAAGGGAAAGGGAGCTGGGATATTTTTATAGTATTGATACCACCCATCCATTATGGTTGAGGCTAGAGATCTTAGGCTTAATTCCCTGCCATGTCTGGCCAACCACAAGGCAGCAAGGGAGTCAGAGCTGTGAGAGAAAACCCCCAGGTGAAGAAGTACAAGTGCTGGTGATTGAAAGTTGAGCCATTGTTCACTGAAGTGATAACAGCAAAGGGACATGTGGGGTCCGTTACAGTGTCTGCAATAGTAGTGAAAAGAGGTTAGATTCTTGTAATCAGGATATCCTAAGAAATAATTCAGGATAAGGATATAAATTAAATGCCAAGTCAAATCAACTGGTAGTGCCCTTCACAGTGCTAGAGCTCTATGCTAAGAAGGCTCCTGAGCCCTTATACAGGGTCAGCAGAAAATACTGGATTAGACATTTTGGCCATGAGCCCAGCAATGGTTAGTAGTGATTCATTCACTATGTATGTCCTATTCTTTGTTTAGAAAATCTCCCAAATCCTTATGTGGTTAGCTTATCAAGAAGAATAATCCATCAGTTTAGTGTTGATAGAAAAATACTGAAAACAAAAGCAAGAAGATTGCTTCATCTAGCTAGAAGAGCTGTAAATACTGACTAAAAGACAAACTTGTGAACAAATTTGGAAATTCCTACCCTTTTTCTTGTGTTGAGAAACTTAGTGCATAAATAAATTAAAAGTTTTGTGAAAGTATAAATTTGAATTAATTATAAAACTTGTAGGCAGTGAACTTTTCCTTGCTCTAAGTTGCATTATTTACTGTTACCAACTAGCTAAAATTGTGACAAATGGTAGATTTTTAGAAATATCCAGTATAGAAATGTCAAAAGCCTTTATTCAATGGTTTCAATATTCTACATTTCTTTTATGTAAAGTTTATAGATTTGATGAATCCTGGCACAAATTAGATTCAAATCCAGCTTCTGTTTTATGCCAGGTTAGAACTCTTTAGAGGCAAAGTGATCTGTACCTCCAAGAAAGACATTTTAATTCACTCTAATGAAGTTCATACTTTACTAAAGAATTAAATGAGATGTTATGAAGCTGCCTCCCAGTCACTTTTTTAAACGTTGGTTAGGTTTGAATGTATACCTTGGGTTGGGGGGAACTTTGAATTATTCATTCTGTCATGATACATATTAGACATATGAACGACTTGTGTTGATAAATAAGATTTGACGGCAAAGACTGATTATAGAAAAATAAAGATTGAAAATAAGAAGAAATGATAAAAGACTGTATATACAGTTCCTTCGATTGCATTTCTAGTCTCTGATAATGCTAATTTTCGGGGGGGGGGAAATTACCCAATTACGTTTGGAGGATAGTATGCATGTTGGAGCTGCTGGATCAGTCAGGCTTGGTCAATCATCGTTTTCTTTTCAAATCCAGAACCTCAATTTGTTTGTGTCTCCAACATAGTTCAGGTAGAACAGATGAGTATGAAATAAACACTGACAGACACAGAGAGGGAGAGTGGTCAGAGCCAGATAACGTAGAGATTTTTAGGCCACTTGAAAAACTTTGGCTTTTACTCTGGATGAAATGGAAAGCCACTGGAAGAGTTTGAGCAGAGAACCAAAACTTAAACATAAATGACCTACTTATGTTAAAAAAAAAAATCACTCTGACCATTGCGAGGAGAATAGCAGGACAAGGGTTGGGTTTAGGAGATGAATTTAGAAGCTATGATAATAACCAAAAAGTAGGCAAAAAGACAATGACGGCTTCAATGAGAGTTGCAGGTGATGGTAAGAGTAGCTGGATTCTTAATATTTTGAAGTTATAACTGGCAACCTTTGCTGATTTATTGGATGTAGATGTGAGAGAGCGATAGGGATCAAGGATTTTGACTCAAACATCGTGAGAAACTGAGTTACAATATTTGAACAGTTCAAATTTGGACTTATTAAGTTTATTACAGCTAAAAGATATCCGAGAGGAAATGTCTAGATAGTTGGATATTCGAGTCTGAAGTTCAAGGGAGAGGTCAGGTAGAAGATATAACTTGGGAGTAATTAGTGTATAAATGCTATTTAAAGCCATGAGGCTCGATGGGTTCCCCCTAAGGAATGAGTGTAAACAGAGAAGACGGAATGAAGAGTGAACATGGGCTGCTCCTACGTTTGCAGTTCAGGGATACAAGGAAAGAACATGTAGGAGGCTGAAAAAGTGAAGTCTGTGAGGTAGAAGCAGAACCAGGAGCTAGTGGGATCCTTGATGTTAAGTGAAGACAATTTTTCAAGGAGGAGAGACATTCAACTGTGACGAATGTTGATGAGAGTTCAAGTAAGATATGAAATGAAAATTGATTATTGAATTTAGACATATTTGGCTGATCGTTGACCTTGGTAAGAGTGGTGTCAGTATAGAAGCAAGGGAGAAATCCTGACAGAAGTGGTTTAAGACAGAAATGGATGAGAGGAATTGGCATGCAGGAGAGACAACTCTCATGACGATTTTTTTCTGTGAGGCGAAGAAGAAAAGAGTAACGGGTGTCAAGATTCTTTTTTTATTTGGTAGCATATTAGGGGGAATTATGGCAAGCTAGTAACCTATAGGAATGAAAAAGGAGCAAATATGATGCAATAAAAAGAGGGAATGATGCTTTGGGGTAGCCAAGAGTAGAAGGACACTAGTAAAGAAGGGAAGAAACTGGCTTGAAGTAAGAGCATAGACAGTGTTCTCAAGGTACCAGGAAGAGAAGCAGATAGTTTAGGTCCTATAGACATGGTGGATAGGAGATAGTTTCATATGGAAGTTCTCTTCTGCTGTGTGTATTTTCTCACTGAAATAAGAGGGAAACACATCAGAGGAGAAAAAAGTCGGGAGAAGGTGGAAGTTGAAAAGAGAAGGGACAGTGTGGAATAACGTAGTTTAGGAGGAGTAACAGATTGGAAGGAAATACATAGTAGAATTTCTGGGTTATAATATTGTCCACTCAGAGGACAGTGTTTAAGAATTTCTAATTAGAATAATGAACATTATTGTTTGTGTTTTGTTTGCTGTTTTTATGCTTATGGATTATTTGCTGCTTCTGTCTACAATTAACTGCCTCAGTGCAAGTGTGAAGCTGTGGAGAGTTTTAAATTTGTAACTGAAAAAATCAGTTTATTATTAATATTTGAAAAGTTTCATTGTGATATCTTCTTCAGATCAAATCACACAAACAGCAACAACTAAATGTAGTAGTACCGCCAAAGGGCGAGAGACATAAAGACAGAGCATTGAAATGCATTATTAAGGTCTAAAATTACTTACACACATTCTGGTACCTGTATGATAGACTGGGAGTCTTATAAGTACTCACTTCAATTATTTAAACAAGTTTTAAATTGTCATTATGTTTACTATTATGTCTAAAATATTAAATGGTAGTAAATATGAAAAATACCATATTTAACTATTTTAAACTTAAAAATTAATTTTAGAACAAAATGACCTTGCCCAAGCCTTATAACAATGAAATTATACCTAAAAATATGTTCATGGGACAAAATGTTTAAATCACCTCATTTTAGTGTTTAAGGGCATCTTAAAGACCAATTGCATTCACATCTGGCTTCCAGATGTTTGAAATGAAGTAGGACACAAATAAAGTTAAGTGACATCATTAAGGCAGACCAGAGACTAGACCTTACTATGAGTTGTTCATCTGTGTTCCTAAGAACAAAACAACAAATACCATTAAATCTTTCCAACTGACCTTTTGGGGCTAAAGAGCATTCTGTTGGGGACTTGCTAGTTTATGCATAGCATCTATTTCCCTGTTGTTCTAGGCCATGATGAGAAAGATATTCATTATAATAGGGCCAGCATTTCAGCCCATACAGTTCTTGTCTGGGAACTCAAGAAAAGATTTTTAAATTGGAAAGGATAGAGACACACTCTAAGGACAAAGGCAAACTGAGCTTCAATGGATTCAACAAAGTTGTAGACACCTGCAAAACAGCTATAGCAAAGAATCAGCCACAACTACTGTACTACAAAGAGGCAGTCTTTTACTCAGGCTCAGCAGCCATGGCTCACGGGCCTAGCCGCTCCGCGGCATGTGGGATCTTCCCGGGCCGGGGCACGAACCCGTGTCCCCTGCATCGGCAGGTGGACTCTCATCCACTGCGCCACCAGGGAAGCCCAAAGAGACAGTCTTTTGCAGGAAAAGCTTTGATCAGATTGTCAGGTATAATCTGTAAGCGCTGAAATGTGTTAGGTTATCAGTTGTAAAAGTAGGGGCATATGATAACTATGGGCACTAGAGAAACAATGTTGGTTACCAAACTACAGGCTTTTGCATGTGGTACTAACTGAAACAAAGCTCACAATTTAGATATTGTCATATTTGAAAATTATAGATCAAACACATAACCTAGACTAAATTCTCCCAGTATTCAAATTCTTTTAAATGAGAACTTGAAGAATTCTGCCTGTGATGTACTTTCACTAGGGTCCTCCATTTCTTTCTTATTCTTTTCTCATCTTAATCACACTTAGTTCTATTCTATTTCAATTCTTAACGCAAACCATACCGTTTTCTTTACATCTTAAATGCATTATGGTACAGTTAAGAAGTGTCTTTGGCAGACTTTCAAGTAATGACAAGAGCATCTGTTCTCAATGTGACTGATTTGTCTGCGCCATCCAGCTGCCCGTTGATCTCACAGTTTCAGCGGGTGTTACTATCTAGGTAGGTGCTCCCTTGCTGGTTCCCACCCTCATCTCATGTTCTGTGTGCACTCCTCACAAAAAGGCCTGCAAGTTCATCAGGATACTTTTCCCAGACTGAGGAGCACCATTCGGTCAAGGAGAGATAAAAAACAATTCTACACCCTCCCCTCCCCAAATAATTCGACCACAGTCTTCTTATTTCTTCATGATTTATTTTCAGGTGTCAGTAACTGGGAGAAATTTATTTGCTGAGTATTTCCTGTGCCGTTTAAAGCTGAGGGTTTAATTTAGACTTGGACCTTGAAGAATAAATCTCTCTTTCCTATTATACCTGCTCATATCAAATATGCTCAATCAAATTAGGTTCAGATTACAGTTATGAAACCTTTTATGAGAACAAAGGCATTCACACCAGCAAATATTTTCTAGAGAGAATGCCCATACAAAACAGAGCGTGCTACATTTTTTTTGCCAAAAATCCTTTTTTAGAGAAAGTAAGTCCTTAGGAGTAAGATTACCTGAATAATCAAGTAACACATTAAATGTAGAAAACTTAGACTTTGTTTTTGATAACATACCCTAAGGTTAATAGGTCAATACTGAAGTTCATTCTGAGTTAAGTGATCCTGGTATATATTTTGTCTTGTGAAATAAGGCCTATAGCAAGAAATACACCTCTAGAGGCCTTTAGATGACAGCATTATAGTAAATGACAGATCACATGAAGTGAGAAGTTAAAGTTGGCCCTTCACTGAGAAGAGTCCAACAGATGGTCTCCTTAAATATAGGCTCCTGAAAAAAATACATATTTCAGGGGCATAAATACATGCCCCTGAAAGGGGCAAGCCATTCCTTGCTAGTCAATTCTTTTATTTTTTTTTGCGGTACGCGGGCCTCTCACTGTTGTGGCCTCTCCCGTTGCGGAGCACAGGCTCCGGACACGCAGGCTCAGTGGCCATGGCTCATGGGCCCAGCCGCTCCGTGGCATGTGGGATCTTCCCAGACCGGGGCACGAACCCGTGTCCCCTGCATCGGCAGGCGGACTCTCAACCACTGCGCCACCAGGGAAGCCCGTCAATTCTTGATGATAGGTACTTTGGTACATTATTAAAATCCTGTACTTCCTAGGTATAGCAGCTGACACACAATGGGCTCTCAGTCAATACTTGTAAGACAATTAAAAGCTGTCAGTTTGTTATATAACACGTATTTCTTAACTTTCTAAGCTTATTATATGATTACAGAGTTAACCACTGAATTCTGTTCAAAGGCAATCTTTCAACAGAAAATGGAGAATATGTCTACAGTGATTTATTTGTTCAGAAGATTTTATGCTTCCATGAAATTTTTAAAATAAAAAACTCCATGCATTAACAAAATAATAATTTTCAAATGCTAATCATTTTCTTTACCAATTATCAAAATCTCTTAAGCAAATATCAGTCAATTGACAGTGCTCCGAAAAGGAAAAGAAAGAGGAGGAAGAAAAGGAAGAACAAGGAGAAAGAGAAAGAGAAAGAAAATTAAATTTAACTGAATTGGTAGGTGGCTTATAGTTAATTTTAGAAACATTATATAACAATGTCCCATTCATCTTGCCCACATTTTACAAACTTAAATTTAAAATGGTGGCAATAATTTGCCTTTTTATAATAAAATTTCAAAATTATTTAAAAATAGAAGAATTTATTTTTTCTCCATTACATGATAGGCTGAATTTCAAATAATATTTTTTTCCTGAGAAATACTAAAGATAAAATGGATACTTTTAATGTTTTCTCAATATAAATAAGTTGGTTCAAATAAGAATAAAGTACTGAGGCTCTCAAACTATTTTTTTTAATTTATAAAATGAAAAAGCTAAAATATATTTGTGATTGTCAATTAAATTAACAAATTAAATGAGCCTAGAACTATGGTTGTGAAATAATAAATTCTCAATGAATAATAGTTGCCCTCTCCTGAACATTTTAAGTTGAAAATCCATGGGGAATAATGACGATAATTCATTGTCTGAACTTGAGCAGACAATACAACTTCCTTGAGCCTTCCTTGCTCTATCTTGAAATGGTCATAATAAAAACATGCGTTGTACTTCATATGATTTTTGTGAAGATCAAGTGAGATAAACATGAAAGCTCTTGAGAATTATAAATCCATATTCAAATGTAGTAGGAGATTAGAAACTGAAATATCTCTCTATTCTTAGATTTCTAATTCATAGTACTTATCTTTAAAACCAACTGTAAAAATATTTTGGTATGACAGGAAGATAAAATATCATACACGGATTCAAAGAAGGAAAATGATTATTTATTATTATTTAAATACCGATATTCAATTATATCCTGCATTCATCCTTGTAGATGCTAAAGAGCTTCTTTGAAATCGGCTAATGTGAATTTCTATTTAATTATTGTACAGTGTCAAGTGGTACTATTTTATTTATAAAATACTAGGCATTATAAAAAAATATGTTTACAGACACATTAAATATATCCTAGAGTACTTTTACAACTACTGTTTACCTATACCTGATCCTCAGATTTCTCAACTGTTTTTGTTCAAGCTATTAACTCCAACTCTGTAATGAAATGGCATCTTAGCTAGCATGATGACCTCAGACCTCAGCACTCCATGTGAATTAAGAAAAAATAATCTATCATGTTTAATATGATATCCTCCTCACCTACAAATTCAATAAGGCTACTAATAGATATTTTCAATATCCCTTAAAATAGGTCTCATTAAGAGCTTATTTAGCTGCTCGGTTCCTAAATGTTCAAAGGCCATTTAAAAAATTAAAGATCATTTGATTTGGGCTGAAAACATAAATCCAGGGGACAGTGAAAATACTAATCTCTCCAAATATACCACAATTTTACAAATATTAATATTCTAAAACTCACTTTAAAAAATTTAGTGCCAAAGGACTTGCCTAAGTACAGCATTTAACACAGTGTCTCACCCATAATCAGCGCCCACTAAATATCTGTAACTTATTCTTTGACGGAAAAAACTCTTAATATATTCGTTTTCCTTCTAGCTCTTTAGAATGCAAGAAAAGCACAAGTAGATCAAGCAATTTATACCAGCACATTAATTTCTTTCTAGTGAAGTCTTCTTTAACCTTTTGTTAAAAAGTAAAAAACCGCATTTTAATTGCACTAGAGAAATCTGTCTAATGCAGATACAGCATGAAGAGGAACTTCCTCTAACAGTTCAACTCCAAATGCACATGGGGATTGGACATCTGTTATCTTCTGGCTTTTATGGAGCAATTGGGATAGATTTCATAGCTTTCTGCAGGAAGCCTGCCCAGGAATGCATGTGCACAACACAAGCATTTGGACATGCATGTACATACTCATGTGTGCACACATACATGTCACACACCTATGCACATACACATTCACAGATCTCCTCTACTAAAAAAGAAATTACCTTAGCTGCTCACAGTAAGATTCCAACAACAAATACCAACTGAGATCTTTACAACCAGGTAGAACCTTATAAACTATCCCACGTGTGTAGTTGCCGAGGGCAGAGGGCTGAATGTAAACAATCTGGTATATTATATAAGCCATCAGAAGTCTATAATAGGTTCAGAAATTCTAAAATTATAGAGATAATAGAGATGTAGATGGAAGAAAACTTTGGGAAGTGGCTAAAGTAGTTTACAGAATCAAAATACAAAAGACTAATGGTTGCATTTATATACCAAGTACCATATTATTCTGTTACTAATAGTAAGAGTCCCTCCTTTGGGAATATTTCAGTAGCCAAATGCTGGGTGTAGTGAGTGGTACACATCTCTGTGTATTTAATTTCCTCAAACAAACAAACAAACTGGGGAATGGGTATCAGAAGCCACCATTTTACAAATGACTGGAGGATTCACAAGATCAGTTAACTTGCCTGAAATCATATTACTAGAAATCATTATTACTAATAAATAAAGAAGAAGGACTTTAAACTCATATCTATCTGAACTCCAAATTTTTAGGTCGGAACCTCTTTGGAATGTATGAGGTTTTAAAAAACTGTTATTGTTTGAGATAATTGTACCTGATGCAAGGAGAAATTCACCAGCTGTTGATGAAGTATGCATAATTATTTCTTAGTGTGTAGTTATATTCCTTAAGAAGCCATGAATTTAGAACTAGGAGGCTGCAAGTGTTTTGCACTATAAGAAGGTGAAATGAAAAAATATCCTAGTGACTAAAGTTGGATGGAGGGTGAGTCTCACCTATATTTCCTGAAGCTTTCAATGGTTTCAGATAACATTTTTTGAAACTTAAATATTGCATGGATTACCTAATTAATTTTCATACTCTCAAACCTAAATAGGTAACATCGCTATTCCCTTTTACCAATAAGATCTACTGCCTCCCACCTATATGGCTGTCTGAACTATAATCAGTATCTTTCCTTTATTTTCTGACAGGAGGCATCTACTCTGGGGGCCGATCGAATGATCCCTTATCATAGATATTAGATCTTTTAATACTAAACTTCCCGAAAGAAAGCTGAACGCCAAGATATAAACCCAAATATTCTCAGACTCTAAAAGCTCACAAGGAGAAATAGAAATGAACCTTGCAGGACCAACACTGCTGAGTTAAGAGTAAACACTGCAATGGCAAGCACAGAGCCTAGCACAGAGTAAGTGCTCAATAAACTCAGGTAACAGGACAGGGAATGGAACTTTTCCTTGAATGTGAAATTAGAAACTAAAGCTGAAAGCAAATTCTTAAAAGTACAAGAAACGTCTGGTATAGATGTCTAACAGAAGGCATCCTAAGAGGTTCCCAAAAAAAACACTGTTTCCCTTGAACACCTTTTCCCCCTTCCTCACACTAGATAGGTCACTAGGTGACAACAGAAATCACTGAAGCCATCATGTTGGTGGTTAGAAGTTATTCTCTCTGACTCCATAGGGGAGAATAAGGGTGTGTATTTCTTTCTCAAGACAAGTGTGAGACAGAGAGGCAAGTCAATAGAATCACTTGCAAGATCGAGAACACCTAGAAAGGCAACCTGGCTTCTTATACCCTGACTAAATGCTTGTTGAACTGAAAACCTGCAGTTACACTCTGGGGTTTCTGGCAGAATAGAGTGGAGCACAGTGGGAGAGCTCTTATAGAGCATGAAGTGGTGTCCCCTTGAGTGTGGGAGTCTAGACAAACATAAGAGGCTTGCTGAGGCTTCCGTGAATAGTGTGCCTGGGAAAATGATATGGAGAACCACCCTCCTACATATAATTCTTTAAGAAGACCTGCCTAGAGTACATAAGGGTCTTCATTAGTTCCTGTGACTCTTTGTGAAGAGGCTTGGAAGTAAATGGTGTAGACAGAAGCTTTGGAGATGCCAGGCAAGGTAGTGAGTATTGGACCATCATGGAACCAAGCAATGTTGTTACTCATCTCTAAAGGAGCCCTCACTGACTTAGAGGACCACATACATCAAAGGCAAAAAAACCAACCAAACAAATAAATACTACTCTGATGAGACCAGCACGTTGTTAGAGACAACTAGCAGAAAATGAAACTAGGTCAAGACAGAGCAGGACCTTAGAAGATGCCACACCATCAATAGATGGCTAGTCATATAACACCCCTCTGCCTTCCCACCCATTCTTTGTCCTCCCACCCATTCCCACTCCCCACACCACAACCAGGGAAGAAAAGCCTGGGAGAAACTATCCTGCAACAAAACCACTATGACCTTTACAATGTACTAATGTAGGAGAGGAAATAACTTCACAGACTATGCCCATCTTTATGTCAGTTCCCTAAAGCCACATGCCTGTAATATGCTGGGAGAAGGGGAAAGGAATAAGAGGTATCAATATGATATGAAATAGTAGTTTGGGATAGGGCTAAACTTTAATAATGTAAGGTAACTGAAAAAAAGCATGAAATCTTCCTAGGATGTTAATAAGAGAATATAAAGGTATATTAGACAGAGCACAGTTGAATTCTATGATCATAAAATAACAAAACTGATAAATATCTATAGATATAGATATCTCACTAAGGTGAGACTGCTTAATAAACTGATTACATATTTGAGTAAATGAGTTAAATGTGAATGTACAAATTCATGGATAAGTGAATGACAACATGGAGGAAGGCATCTTTTCTTATATTTCAGGATCTCTATTTTATAAGTTATTAGGAAGCAACAGTATGCTAGTTATTACAGCTCTGTGAGCCCTCTTGCATTAATAAATGCTCCTCTATTCTCAAAACCAGCGTTAATTTAATTTATCCCAAGTTCCCCAAAGGGTTGTGATCCCCAAAGTGAAATCCTGGCATCAGTGATGTATGAGGATAATTCTTTGCCTTGGCATCTCAACAATAAGGAGAATGATGCTTTCACATGGTAAATGTAATAGAACACATAAAAACAGTTTCACAAGGTTAAAAACTTCTCTAGCCATGATTTTAAATGCATTTCACCGAATCAGGAGATGTATGAGATGGCATACACAATAGCTATAACCAAGGACAAATTAAAAATCACAAAGTTATGCAATTTTTTAATGTTGCTGCAATCCAGTATCAAAAAAATTTATGAGGGAATAATGTATGTAGGAATCTAATCCACTTTTTTAAGGTATAGAAGACTACATTTCAAACAGGTTAAATGAGATGCCAAGATTCACAATGACTTAATGTAGGGCTTGATCAAGAAGCCAAGCCTCTTTACTCCCAAGCATGTCTCTATTCTTCTCCCTTGGTCACCTCAGTGGTAGTAGAGCTTTATGAATTCGTCAAAGCAGGATATATATTATTAGTTGGCCTATAAATTTCATATAGCTATGATCACGGTCGTAAAACAACAGAGGAGATACATTTCTAAAATAAACTTTATCCAGACTCTAGAGTTTATACCACACAGATCATACCATGAGCCTGATACTGAAAGGTTTGCTGGAAATCAACCCTCATTTGCACAACCACTACTATCACGGAGGAACAGAGCAAACTAGGGAGCAAAGGGATTATCTCGCTAAAAAAAAACACTGTCCTCATATCCCTCTTGCCACCATAACAGTAATGGGATGAGCTCTGAAATCCTAGAATTCTCAGTGTCTCTCTGTTGCCCACAATTGTTGCAAATATGGCCAAATGGGATGAATTATGTGTGGTTGGTACATATTCATCGGAAAAGTATGAAAAAAGGCAAACCATCTCTGGTCCAAAAGTTCAGGAAAATGGAAAGGAATGCATGAGCATAATACAAAACATCAGTTAATCCAAATGAGTTCTAGCAAGTTGATATGAAACTTAGGTTTTTGAATACCAGAGCCATTTAAATGGTTACAGTTACCCAGTTCAGCTCTTTTTCAAGATTATTTGAAAATCATGACGACGATAAAAAACCTTTTTCTATGGACTGGTAGATATACCCAAAGGTGGAGTGTTTTTCTTCCTAATTATCAGCAGAAATTTTGAATGCCAACCATATTTTGATATATTATTGCTAATTTTATGACGATATTATCACGCTTATGATAGATTAGGATCACATCTTATGAAACAGCAAACTAAAGGCAATGCTATTTTTACCATTTTAATTTATGGCAATATTTATTAAAAACACATTTTAAAAACATTTTTTAACCTTGATTTTTAATGATCTATGCTGAAGTAAATGTCAACAGTCTCTGGTATTTGAGAGGCTGCCTCATCCCTGTCATGCAGAAAATGCGACTCTAAATATCTTTTTAAAGGCTTATAATGCATTATGCACTAATCTGCAAGTTATATGACTTGAACACTTCAAAGCAAATTGAATTCTCTGAAAATTATCTAAAGAGTAGAGTCGCAATCTAACAGCAAGAAAAAAAGAGGCCTCTCTTTCTTTATGATAAACATTAAAGTAAAGGTAATGAACATAGTTGGTTTGCTGTCAATAAGAGGGAAATTATTTAAAGGACTTGTTTTATGCAATGTCACTTCTTGGCTGCTCATTCAGTGTGGTTCATCAGATAGGCTTGTCTCACTTGTGGCAGTAACAGAATTCAATCTTGGCTTCATTCACAAATTGACTAATTAAATTGGGATAAAAGTGCGCTCACAGAGGCTGGGCCATCACACACACATACACTCTCTCTCTTTGAAAGTTCAGCAGCTGACTGAAAAGAAGGAATAAAAATTTTCCTTAAATGTGTACTTCTGCACCAGTAAGTATGTCCTCTTTGCCAAGAGACAACATTTTTTAAGGCAGTAAGTCTATTCAATTCTTGACAATACAGTTGTGAAAGAAAGCGAACTGAATTGGAAGCTTTCCTTTAGAGGAAACACTTTTTAAAAAATATATATATTTACCAATAGAAATGGTCTAAATAAGTGATATATAATAGATGTGTTATAAAACACTATTTTTAAACTGCACAAAATTGCTATTGGTTTCTCTTTTTTCACTTACAGCAAAATCTTTTTTCAAAGGGGCATTTTGATAAGCAAATCATTTTGTACCAGCTACATTCAGCATTGACATAGAGGCTGTCAATTCCATTGAGAAAGATTCCTTCATTCTTTTCGTTGTCAGCATAACATTTATGATCCCCTTAATTTCTTGCAATAGTTTAAGGATTGTAATGCTTCATGCATTGTTTAAGATTAGTTGACAACAATCGTTTGTTCTGGAATGTATGAAGTATTAGCTCCTAAACTGGTTCTTAACTGGTTAGCTTGTTAACTGGTGTCCCTTAGTCATGACAAAACTTTTATAAAAAATAATGCAGCAAAAAGTTCAATTAACTAGTAATTAAGTCCTTTGCATCTTCAGAATCTGTTAGGAAGCAATAAATGTCAGTTTTTAAAGGGGCTTATTATAGCAAATGGCCTCTCAATTGGCTATGGCCTTCGAGAAAAGCTGAGAGAGACAGACAGACAGACAGGCAGGCAGGCAGACAGACACCTGTTTGAGAAAAGAGATACAACTAAGAACAAGATATGCTTACAAAATGTAATGTAAATGTTTTAGAAAGACTCTGGGGTATGTTGACCAAACACTATTAACACTGGTGACTTGTAGAACTGTCAATATAAGAAAGAGGGTGACCTAGCCTTGTCATTTTACTTCTACAATAGCAACAAGTTTTAAAAATTACTTCATTTCAGTAGAATTATTTAAAATGAAACGCATGGTATAATCTAATTTATTATGTCTCTTTCTAGCTGCTGCATTTAGCCTACTGATAAGGTTTATTTGGTTCGCAGTTATTTTTAATTGGTTTTTAAAATTTAAAAATTAAGCAACAGCATAAAAATCGAGATTTATGTTTTGTCCTTAAAACTTCTGGAAACCAAGGAAGTGAATTATTTACAAAACAATAATCAGCTGTACTCGAGCTATTGTTTATCTCACTTTGGATGAGAATGGCTTTATCCAGTTTGGGCACACTCCTCCCTCTTTGGATTTTCTTATGGCTAATTTACCTCACTCATTAACAATATTTGCTTACTCCTAGTAGGATATTGAATTTATGATCTTTCTATTAGCACTAAAAGGTATGATTAAGATATCAATTTATGGAACAAAGCCACAAATTTGAATCTCTCTAAACCTCAGTTTCCTTATCTGTAAAGTGGAGACATAGTAATAGCAGTACCACACAAGGATATTATGATGAATAAATAAGAAATGAATAAAATGGCATAGCATGGTGCCTGGATTGTAGTAATATTCAATAATTAATCTATTAGTAGTGTTAACAATCATAGCAGAATGTCTGTCATATCGGAATTGTTCACACAGTTGAGGATAAGCATTAGTTTTTGTAGATAACTTACATCCCTGTGGCTCTTCATAATGTGGGGAGAAACTAACAGACCTCCTCAGATTATCTGCATTTCATACACCCAGATAGTGTCTGATTTCAATCAATTTAGGTATATGAGTTTTTGATGCTTTGGAGAAGGCATATATCACTTAAATATAATTTTTTTTAATTTCTAAACTTTTTTCTAATAATTCAACTACTTTTAAATCTTTGTGGTATATTTACTTTTGTTGTTGTTTTCCATCTCTTGCTTAACTTTTTTTTTTTTTTTTTTTTTGCAGTACGCAGGCCTCTCACTGTTGTGGCCTCTCCCACTGTGGAGCACAGGCTCCGGACGCACAGGCTCAGCGGCCATGGCTCACGGGCCCAGCCGCTCCGTGGCATGTGGGATCCTCCCAGACCGGGGCATGAACCCGTGTCCCCTGCATCGGCAGGCGGACTCTCAACCACTGCGCCACCAGGGAAGCCCTTGCTTCACTTTTTAAGAATTTTTTTTAGGATCTGTAGCTCAAAATAATAGAGCATTTAGACTTAGTCCAGAGATCCTTAGTTGTGTTACTGTTATAAGACAAAAAAGGAAGGAAGGAATTTATGTATTTATTTAATTTTTTATTTTTCCCCATAGTATTTATTTATGTATTTATTTATTTAATTTTTTATTGAAGTATGGTTGATTTACAATGTTGTGTTCTTTATAGTATTTATAATAAAAATTAAAGGATAGGTGAAATAGCAACAGTTTCTCTTTATACCTTGGAAGACTTAGTAGATGATAATATATCATTGAAAATTTTTTTCATGTGGTGTTTCAAATTATGGGGATAAAAACACACTCTGTATTTATTATTTCTAGGGTGATTTTATGCTTTATATAATTTTTATCATAGAACATTTAACTATCGATGTTTGAAAGATAATTTTTTAAAAACTATAACTTTGAAAGATATTTAAGCTTCATTTGATTATAGAAATCATTAGATTTGCATGACTTTTTATATTAAAAGATTCATTTTATATGATTTTATTGAAAGAAGATATTGGTAGAAATTATATAACCTTTAATTATGCTCATAATTGATTATTATGATGTTCCAAGTCTATTAAACAAATTCTTATCATTAGAATAGTAAAACATTATTATTTTCTCTACAATGCATAACTAAGTGAAGTTTGCTTTTTAGAATTGGTAAATCACATGTTTTAAATACGCAGTTGGAAGAAAAGTACAGTATTACTGAGTACTCATTATATCAGCTTGAAAAGTGACAAATGTTCATTTTATTTTATTTAAACAGAAAATAATCAAATAAAATATTATCAGGGGGTACTGGATTTTCTGACTATCCCTCAGGAAGATAACACTGACACTTAAGTAAACACTGAAAAAGGAATTGCAATTTACTTTCCTCCCATGGAATCCATGTCACTGAATGCCTCCTTTAGAACTTCTAGTATGAGAACTATAGATACTGGGTGGTGGTGGTGGGGCAGGGCTAATAACTAGGAAAAGGCATTAAATAAGTGATAGATTGAGGTACAAGGTGGAATTTTAACATTTTAATATCAAAGATATTTGAATCACCCAGATAAAAAGATGTTTATAAGTGATAAACTTAGGTCAGCCTTCAGAATTTTTGCATGACTATATACTAGAGCACTACCAAGTTTGAAGTTAGTTATTTTCTGAATCAAGAATGCTACAACCTGACCAGATGTTCTTCATGTATAAAGGTATCAGAAGTAATGATCAGATACAGAAAGATTTTAAAAGCATGCTACCTCATACAACTATTGAAAAAAAATATCCTTGAAAAGCTATACCACTATAACAAGAGATCAATCAAATTTAAGAGTTCTGGAAAAGTTGTTAAATAAAAATAGGAAAATATAGGAAAATATTAAAGAGTGAAATAAATCTAAACAACAGTAATGGAACTGAGCAGAACCCTGCAGGGCTTCCCCACCACCACCACCCGCCAGTACAAAATCAAGCAGTTAATGATCAGAAAAATAGAGTCACAGACTCAGTGTCTGATTCACATTCCTGAGTTGTTTTACAGATAATATAACTGACGCTGGGGGGGTGCGGGGGAAGCTAACTGCATGATGACTAGACTGTAGCCATGACATAAGCTGCTCCATCTTGAGCAGTACTGGATCTATGACTAGCACAATTCTAAGAACTGGCCTCAAGAGAATGGATTAATGTTATTGCTCATAATAATCTATATCTTTGTGGGCATCAAAATAATTGTAGCTTGCTCTGCTATATATGTAAGTGGGTAACTAAAACTGTCAGCAAAGAGATGCCACAGACCCATGTTGATATCTTCCACTCTGAGAATATGGCACCCTATGTCAGCAGGAAGCAGTTACAGAAGATGGACCTTCGCTCCTAATCCCATAGAAATGGAATGATGTCTGACAGTGGGGATTGGTAAGCATCTCCTTTGCCTCTTCTCTGTTTGATCATCCTGTTTTCTTTAGACCTTTGTAATCATAAAGATGAGATCATTAGGCAACAGTTAACTTAGCTACTGATTTCTGCTTTACTAAATATACATAACACCTTACCTAACCTGTCGATTCCTTTCCTAGATGAGAATGAGTAAGCATGAAGAATTAAGTAAAGAATGATTGACCTTCTACCCCTAGCTTCCCCTTAGTAAATGTGTAAGTGGACCTTGTGAGCACAGACAGACCACATGGGCAAGAGAACATCCAATCGCAGACAGACCATGTGAGCAAGACAGCATCTGAAGAAAGATCAGGAGAAGTCAGCAGGTTTGCATGCAGTGGAAAGATAACAAAGAATCTGACCTCTTGCCTTAATGATTAACTGAGATTGTTTCCCCTTTTTCCTTTTAAAAACTGTCATAGCTGAGCAGAAACTTTGGAGGTGGTCTCTGGACATAAGTCCACCAACTCCTCAGATTGCCAGCTTTTCTGAATAAGCACGCTTCTTCTCTACCGAAGCTTGCCCCTCAATTTATTGGCTGTTGAGCGGTAAGCAGCCAAACCTGCCTACAGTTACAGTAATAAGTCTAATATCTAAACAGTAAATCTTCATTTTATATTTTTGATTTTAATAAGAAATTTAAAATTCAATTATTTGAAAAATGTAAACTATCAAATGAAAAAATAGAAATCATACTTTTGTAAACACTGAAAAACTAAATAAAACAGAGCTCTTATAATAACAGATAAAAGACAAAAGAAAGTGTTAAAAACAGCAAACAAACAAAAAATCTAAAAGCATAAAAGATAAGAACATTTCAAAAAGCTTCTAAAGGAAAGCAAAATCTCATAGATAACTTTATAATTTTACATGTGATGAACTAGAAATATAAATACACATGAAGATTAAAAAAATATTTTTTAAAGAACAAGATTTACAAAATAGAGAAAATAGGTATAGTTGAGCTACTTTGGGCAAAGCAGATTTAAATGTCAAAAACAAATTTAAAGGGTGAAGTAGATTCCTTTTTAAAGAAAATAAATGCAGAAAAATAAACTTTTCCTTCTTTTCTGCATTTCTCCACCCTTTTCCAGTCTTTCAAAGAAGTCCCAAGGGATGAAGGAAAAAAATCACATAGTTACAGTAGGAATGCAAAAAGTAAGAAAAGTTAATCTACAGTTATTTGACTGCCAAACAAGAATTAATTAAAAATTCCTGGAGAGGATTCAAAAGGAAGACTCAAACATACCATAACAAAGAACTTGAAAGACTAGAGGGAAAGAAGGAAGATCCTGCAACCCTGCCTCTTGGAGAAGAGATTAGTCACTTGGTTGGGGAAAGGGAGAGAAAGGGACTACAGCTTTGCATAAAAGGCCTGAGGAATAAGATAAAATATCAGAACTGGTTGGGAACTGGGGTATCAGGAAGGGAGGAAAAAGAAGATTTTGTCTAGAGAAAGCTAACAGGTAGTCAAAGAAATGAGGTAAGGTGGCTAACCAGAGCCTACGTTTCCCTTGCCTTGAAAGGGAGCATTTGGGGTCACATTAAAAATACAAATTAACCTTGTCAGCTTTGGTAGTGCCTGAGGGTCTTCATCAATAATTGACTGCATATTGCTCAAGACTTAACCAAGCAGGATGATTAAAGGTACCCTGAATGGGAATCCCTATAGTCCACAGAAGCCTAAACTGAAAGAGGGACTATGATGGTGATATGGAAGGGGAAGCTCCAGAGAGAAACTGCAGAGTGGGGGAAACTACCAACATAAATATATAGTATCCTTGAAACTTTCTGAACAAAACAGCATGTTTATATCACACAGCAAAGACATAAAACAACAAAATGATAGACAAACAAGGTGAAATTACAAAAATCTGTCTTTAACTGAACACATATACCAAACAAACAAGAGTATAGTGACATAAGGATTTAGTTTGGATTTGTCTACACATAAAACCATATGATATAAATTACATTTTTATTTTTTAAAAATTTTAAGTAACACTGGAATATTCACAGAAATAATATTTTATTAAGCCATAAATAATACTCAATAAATTCTCACAAAACTAATGTTGGGAAGGAAAAACTTTTCCTCCATCCTTTTAGGTTTACTTCCTCTGGGAGCTTTTAAATTAAACTAACAAATGACAGATTAAAAAGAAAAAATAAAAGTTTATTAATATTCATATGGGAGTTCACAAAAGAAGTAGCCCATTAAATGGCTAAAGTTAGGGGCTGATATACTTAATTTAATTAGGAAAAGGAAGGGAGGAGAAAAGGCTCTTACTGATAGGGATAGAGTAGCATAATCAAATAGTTAGTTCAGAAATCCCACTAGGGGATTGTAGATAGAGAGGGAATTTTAGGGGGCTTTGGGAGTCTGCAGTAAGTTAATCATCACTCAAGAAAGCAGTGGGAAAACGCTGAAACAATGTGGGCTTGCTTGACTCATGAAGCAAAGCAAGTTGCTCAGCATCAAAGCCAGACAGGCTTGCCTAACAACTAAACCAAGCTAACATGCTTAGCAACAAAATCACGCAATGGAGGCATAAGTCATGACTCAAGACAATAAAACAATAGTAGAAAAATAAGGCCTAAATCCTTCCTAGTCATGTCAACAAATTAATGACCCTTAGGACATGCTCTCTGCACACACAAAAAAACAATAATTTAGGAAAAGGTCACATTTCAAAGTGAAAGACACTCATTATATTGAGAGTTGAAATAAGTTTTCCATAGCACCATGACAGTCCCAGATGAGCCATATAGGGTCAAAAACCTCCCCCACCCAACAGGTAGGAGGAGTTAATGATGGATGATTTGAAGAATGAGGAAGAAGGTAGTCTTTTTCCCCCTCCCCTCTTTTATTTTGATTATAAAAATGTAATGCACTAAGTACTCAGGGCAGCACAATGCTCACTTCCCTGCCTGCTTGTAAGCCTCACAAGCGTCCTATTCTAATAAATCACTTCTTATCTATCACTTTGCCTCTTGCTGAATTCTTTCTGCACTGAGACATAAAGAACTGGAGCCTCCCAGAGGCCCCCGAAATGCCACCTAGCAGTCTCATTATGGGTTTCCTTAAGAAAGAAAATAGGTTTCTTGGAGAACAAGTATGAGATGAGAAAATTTGGGATAATGTTTGTTTTTGCAGGTGGTCTTTCCTGAGAGAGTATCATGATAGCTTCATTCTTGGTCTCCCTGGGAGTGCAGTCACCCCACAGAGAGGATTTAAGGCAGCATCATTTCCCAGAAGTTTCTGCATCTAGTCAGAAAAGGGAAGTTTGAGAACACTTCTTTCTGCATCTGTTGAATCTTAAATGTTTGCAATTTAAAATAATCTTCATACGAAATCTGGGGTTCCAAGTGAGCAAACACACTAAATATACAGCCCTATTTAGAGACTTTTCATACAAAATAGTCTGTTGAGTCAAAGACAGGCATCTTCACTTAAGAGAATAGTCAAGGAGAAAGGTCAGCCAATCATCCAGTGAAATAAACTGAATTCATCCTAGTGATCCCTGGGTAACAGATACCACAGTCAAAAAACCTTTATATTCTGGAGACTGCATTGTCTGACCATAATGCAATAAAACTAATATCAAAGTAATATACTAAATATCTAAAAAATAAAAAAATTCTGAAAAAATGAAAAGGTAAATAAATTGAAATAGAAGCATGTAACAAAGATGACAGAGTAAATATATTTAATGTATACTGAGCTTGTACAAATTAGTAGGAATAATTCTAAAACCACAACAGAAAAACAAAGGCAAGCAAGAAAACAAATGCAAACAACAAACAGGCACCGTTAGTCCTCCTTGTTTGTGGATTCTGTATTTGTGAATTCACCTACTTGTTAAAATTTATTTGTAATTCCAAATCAATACTCTTAGTATTTTTTGTGGTCATTCATGGACATGATCAGAGCAGCAAAATAATTGAGTTGCCTGACGTGCACCTTCCCAGCTGAGGTCAAACAAGGCAATGCTCTGTCTTTTTGTTTCCACTTTAATACTGTATACAAATTTCCTTTTCCTGGTCTTTTTAGTACTACATTTTTCTCATATTTGTGCTTTCTGTTGGTGATTTGGCTGTTTAAAATGGCCCCCACGTGTCTTGCTGAAGTGCTGTCTCATATTCCTAAGCTCAAGAACACTGTGATGTGCCTTATGGAAAAAATGTGTGTTAAGTAAGCTTTATTCATGCATGAGTTACAGCACAATTGGCCATGAGTTCAATGGTAATGAGTCAACAATTTATATTTAATAGGTGTCTTTAAACAGAAGCACACATAAAATAAGTTTATGTATTGATCTGTTGATGAAAATATTGTGACCAGAGGCTCTCAAGAGCACAACCATGGAATTTCCCAGAAGCAATGGTTCAATACTGGTTAATTCAGTGTTCACTGCAACTTTACAGAATATAACTATAATGAGTAATGAAAATCGACTATATTTGAAAAATTAAAACTCTGATTAATAATCAGGGAAGGCCAAATTAAATAATATTAAGCTGCATAATTTTAACCTATCAGATTTGGAATTTTTTTTTTTTTTTAGGAAAGAAAAAAAGTGCATCAGCGTTGAGCAGAGCATTGTTAAATCAAGTCTGCAACAGAAAGTGAGCTCAGTACTCTGCCACCTTGATCTGGACTCACCGGAAATGTTCTGTTTCTAAATGAGGGCGTATCCCACAGCTATACTTCATTCTATTAAAATGGCCCACTTGAAGGTAGTTATCTCTTTAATACATTTGTAGCAATGTTCGTTCCATCTTGAATTTATACTATAAACATGATGGAGAGTAAAAATCAATGAAGCAAAAATACAAATTTTATAGAACTCTCACCTATTTAGAAACAAAATTATGATATATTCATAATCAGTAACTATGAATACTCTTTCTTCTATTATTTTTCCTCTCATAAAAGAATGTAAACTTTCAAGGATTACATTCATTTGAAGTAATATTTTAAACATTTTACCTTGTGATTTGACCACACTTTTTCTTTATCCCAGACAGTTTTTACTATGTAGTCCGAGAATAGGCTAAAGATAAGCAAACTTATCAGCTTGGCACTCATGTGTCATAAGAATGGAATAGGATTCAAAAAAAAAGATCATATTCTGGATTCTGTTGCTACTAATTTCCTGAGGTTGTGGGCTGGTCACTTAATCTCTCTTGACCAGATTATTACCTTCTCTGTCAATCTTAAAAATTCTGCTTCTATGGCTCAAATGACAGGTTTCAGGACTGACAATGTGATGAAGGTAGTGACTCATTAGCATGAGAAATATTCATTACCATAAGAAACACTCTGTCTCAACTACTTAAATCATTATAGAACACATGTTCTCAACACAAAGACTATGACAGTTTTTGGCTTTTAGCTCTCCTTCCCAGAGATAACTAGTTATTATCATGTTCTCATGTAATCTTTCAGAGATTTTCTATGTATAAAAACTGTGTTCTGTGTGTAATGTGTTTTACTGGATGTGACCCAAGACCAAACCAGTTTTAGACTTAAGTAAATGTAAGATGAAAGAAATAAAAACATCAATTTAATGATACTGATGGGGTTCAGGACACAATACTCCAAAGTATGGCAACTTGATATTCAATATATTGAATATCTTAAGCTGAAAGAATTTGAGAAAATAGCAGAAATAGGAAAGTCACTCTAACCTTCAATCCCCTCAACCTTCTTCTCTGAAACAGGTCATAAAACTCCCATGTGAAAGGTACCCTCCATGTACCAGAAGAAAGGAAGACATTCTGATTATCCTGGATGGGAAATTTGGGACCGAGAAATCTGTACAAACAAACTTTGTTAAACTAACGCTTATCTTCCTAGTTACTTTTCACCATTTACTACCCAAGCCTAGATTTTGCTGCCTTGTCAGTTCCTCACTAATTTATTGTCTTGTGTGTGTGTGTGTATGTGTGTGTATGTGTGTGTGTGTAAAAGGTATAAAAGTTTTCTGGTCTGGTCACTTCTTCAGGTCTTCATTCTCTTGTGAAGTGTCCCATGATGTACAAAATGAAACACAATAAAATCAGTATGCTTTTATCCTGTTAAGCTGTCTTCATCAGTTTAATTTTCACACCCAGCCAGGGATCCTAAGAAGGTTGAGGGAAACGTTTTCCTTCCCCACAATACAGTATATCTGTCTAGTAAGGCATATGTACTAAAAATTTGTTTTTACCTTTGGCAACATCACCTTACCTTATGATCTGTCTAGACTTTTTACCCTACTCCTAGCCCATACCCAAGATGTTGTCCCTGCCAAACTACTTCATTTCCCTGACTTATTGTTATATTTTCTCTAAAAAAATTCATATTGTTCCCTTTACCTAAAATATCTCCCTTCCTTCTGTCTTCTCTTCCAATTCCTACTCATTGTTCAAGACTCAGTTCAGATTATTGCTTCTAGGAAGTTAGCCTGACTTGTAAGACAAAGTTAAATACATCTCTCCTAAAACTCTTATTCAATTGCTATTGTTTTTAAGGTCTGTTTTTCCCACTAGACAGTGACTTTAAATGTCAGGCAATAGAACCTGGATGCTATGCATCTTTGCATCCCTACTTCTAAGTACCAGGCCATCATAGGAAGGACTTGAATTTTTTCTGTCATTAATAAAGAAGCCATTGGTAGCACTGTTAATGTTAAGTTGTATTTTACTCAGAATTCTTTCCTTTTAGATATTTCATTTCAGTCAGGGTGTCATTTTGTACATGTTAAAGGCCATCTTTTACAAGGCAGTTTTATGTCTCTACTGTATGACTGAGAGTGTAAATATGAGTAGCCTTTGTATAAAAGTAAGGTATTTGCAACAAAAATATCCTATTCAAATTTATGAACTATTCGGGTCTTGTCAATGACACTGCACTTCTATCTCTTTCCATCTAAAGCATTTCAGCTTCTTTTGATATTTATTTTCATCATATAGTTTCAGCAACTGAAAGGATGGAATCTATAAATTAACCTAGCAATTACATTAAAATTATAAATATTAATTTTTCACCAAAGGCATTTTTTCAATAGCTACTTATTGGAACAGGTTCTGTTCTAAGAGCTGAATATATAGCAGTGAACACAACATACAACATAACTAGAACTTTAGAGCTTAAATTCTAGTGAGGTGAGCAGAGTCAAAAAATAAATAAGTAAAATACTTAGAATCTTATATACTAATAATGCTGTGGAAAAAGTATAGCAGAAAATGAGTTGGGTAACACTGGGAGGGGGGTTTGATTTGAGTCAGGTAGTCAGGGAAGACCTTACTGAGAAACAAATAGTAAGGAGGTGTATTATTAAGGAAGAAGCATTCCAGATAAAGAGAATAGCAAGGTCCTTAGATAAATATATCCAGTTAATATCCAAGAGCAGCAGCATGGCAGTGTGAGCTGCGGAGTGGAGGGAGGAGGAGGAAAGCTGTGAGTCATGAGGTTAAAGAGGTAAAGAAATAAGGACTTAGGGGCTTCCCTGGTGACGCAGTGGTTGAGAGTCCGCCTGCCGATGTAGGGGACACGGGTTCATGCCCCGGTCCAGGAAGATCCCACATGCCGCAGAGCGGCTGGGCCCGTGAGCCATGGCCGCTGAACCTGTGCGTCCGGAGCCTGTGCTCCGCAACAAGAGAGGCCACAACATTGAGAGGGCTTCATACCGCAAAAAAAAGAAAAAAAAAAGAAAAAAAAGAAAAGAAAGAAGAACTTTAACTATTGAGAAGACTTTGGCTTTTATTTTGAGGGATATGTGAAGCCACTGGCAAGTTCAAAGCAGAGGAGGGCTATGATCTAACATTAATAGGATGTTGGGTTAGAAACAGAAGAAGAAAAACCAAGAAGCAAGAGAAGATACTCAAAAGAGGTGGCATGTGTCACAAGCTGGATCCTAAGGTACACGGGAAAGATTTGTGAAATTTACAAGAGATGAATCTCCATTTTTCACCCCTATCATCCTCTAGTGATAGTTGTAACAGACAAATGGTGAGTGGTTAGATCGACATATTGGGAGTATTATACTAACCTTTCTATCCTCAAAATGTTTGGTGTCTGAGATGAAAAAAATATAAATACGACTATGAAATGAAAGTATAATGAAGCAAAAGAGGGGAGAGGTAGGGCTAAGGAATGAGGTGACCTTTAAGGATAACCACAAACATAGATAGCTATCCTCAATTATTTAGCATCTCTTGACTATGGTTTCAAGGTATTACTACACAGATATACTTAGCTGTTAGAAGTGTTTTAATAGAGACATATCCTACTCCAAGTATATGAAGAAGTTATTATTATTGCAGTTTGGGCTGTGATAACAAAGATTCTATAGACTAAATGGCTTAAATAGCAAACATGTATTTCTCACAGTTCTGGAGGCTGGGAAGTTCGAGATCAAGGCATCAGCAGATTCAATGTCTGATGCTTAGATGACTGTCTTCTCACTGTGTCCTCACATAGTGGAGAGAGAGAGAGAGAGAGAGCGAGTTCTGGGCTCTTCATCCCTTTATAAGAGCACCAATATCATCATGGGGGCTCCACCTCCATGACCTCATCTAAATCTAATTACCTCCTAAAGGCACCACCTCCAAATATCATCACGTTGGGGATTAAACCTAACACGAGTTCTGAGAGGACACAAACACTTAGTCCACAGCATCCAGGTTGGATGCAGCCTGTGAAAAGCTGAAAATAATCTTACTAGTCATTGTACTCAATATAAGCAATGAAATGTCAACTGAAGATGTCAGTAATGAGAATCACATGGTTGGAAAGGTTCTAGGATGACTTCTCGAAGAAGTATAGAGGATGGGTTGCAGATAAGTTCAAGAAGAAGGAAACTAGAGGCCTGGAGGTCATTTGCAAGGATATTACCTTAGTTCAGGTCTTTGGGAGTCAGAAAAAAATAAATAATATTTATGGGGTTTTAATAAAACCTAATTAAATGGGTTAACTGAGAAGTCTCCTACATTCTGAAATAACATAAAGACATTATGAAAGGGAATGATTAAGTAGAATATATATGTATTCTCCATGTTTTGTCTATATTAGGGTACTTATATTAATGATTCTGATCATGACACTAAAATGCAATTTTATTCTAAATAAAAGTAATGAAGAGTTTTCTTTTTTTCCCTTGAAACTATGTTTAAGGACTAGTTCTGTAAATAGCAATGTGTTTATCTTGACAATATGATGTTAAATGTAACAATCATTTTTGATTCCTAAGCAAAAGAACTATGTATTGCACACATATACATCTGTCCTATTACTGTGATTTGTCATTAGTGTATTTAAAACTGTTACAGTTGTAAGAGGAAACCTCATCATTTTGATTTTGAAATATGAATATTATAGAAATGTATGTATTCACTATAGAATATAATATGAATTTATCACATTAAAATATGGAAATTGAATTAAAATGAGTTCTTTATATTTACAAATACTTGAAACAAATATTCAGTGGTTATTTTTTTCTTTTTTAAAAATTGTTTTTGCTAACATTCCTAGGCAATTTATGTAAATATGATGTGTAAGTTACCTAGATAATCACTTTTATGTTTCTCCTAATTGCAATATAATCCACACCTTTCACTAAATCTTTAAAGTGTTTTCAGTTATGTGTCATATACTTAGGTCCCTCAATTTTAATCAGTAATTCAGTAGGTCCACCATCTCCCTGACAGCTCCTAAAGAACTTCTACCAAATCCCAGGGACTTCTTGGAAGGTAACAGGTAAACCAGTATAATCTTCATTTTTACTGTAGAGTAAACTGAAGCCTGAAAAGTTTATGTAATTTCCTCAGTGTAACAGAGGAGGAACAGAACTGGGACCATGACAATGTTTTTTTTCACAAATTCAGTACCTTTTTTAATATTCCACCTTGACAAAAAATCACTTTGTTCAACAAAGAATGGCAATTTTGTATTACGTATGCACTGTTATTTCCACAAGATGACATTTCCATCTTCTTACCACACACTGATCACACATTCTGATTTTCCTTTGATTGCATATTTTATGAGGTTCTGTTCTTAGTCTTGCAGCTCATTTTGCTATTCCCTGACCACTTACAAAACCTTGTTAGCTAGTATATAACATTAAGCTGTCTGATCATGTTTATATCTTTCAGTTTCATACTTCCAACAGATTTTATTAAAATTTTACTTAATCCTTTTTTGTGATTATTAATAAAGATTACAAGCAAACCTAGGAATGACTTAAGTACCTTTTCATTTATCATTGACCTTATCCTGCCGTCATTTTTCCTTCTCCAAATCAATTCAATGAAAGTAATTTCATCTATTTTATGAACAGGAAGATAATGTGGTCTCTGTAGGATAAGAATTATACGTTTGTTTATTTCACTTTTTTTTGGTAATTCAAAAGTAACATTTTAGACATGGTCGAACTTAAATATTGAATACTACTGCTCTTGGAGTTCATTCTTGGTGCTTTGTGCTACTTTTAGTGGAGTTTGTTTTAAAATACTTGTATTGTGGTCTTTTTAAAATGTTTCAGAATCAAGTTGCACCAGATACTAAGAGACAGATGGTAAGTAGTTTTAACTCCAAGCAATTGAATAGGAAGTGGAGAAAGAAAAAGAAAATAAGAAAAAAAACCCACAAAAATTGGAAGGCTTAGAAATACTTTGGATTGATCTTACCATGAGAAACTAACATATTAGACTACACTGCTTTCTTTTCCGAATTATATAGTGATTCCTAACTTTAAAGAAGTATTGACATGGGATTGGGGCAAATAATATAAATTTAAAACTTCTGAATATTAGCAGAAAAGTTATTTCAAAAAGATAAAACTGAAGAACAGTCCTATAGTATGGTTCCAAATAAGCATGCAATATGTTTTTTCCAAAGAATAGTAAATGATGAATTTCTGTATATGTCAGTCTCAGAAATTCAATTTGTTGACTTCAAGATGAATTAAACTGACTTAATTAACTTTCAATGTAACCCAATCAAATAAACAGACAAAAACATAAATAGCTAAACAAATCACTAATCTCTGAAATATACCAGTGTTTCGCAGATTTACTAATTTAAAAAGAAGTGCTGGGCTTCCCTGGTGGCGCAGTGGTTGGAAGTCCACCTGCTGATGCAGGGGACGCGGGTTCGCACCCTCGTCTGGGAGGATCCCGCATGCTGTGGAGTGGCTGGGCCCGTGGGCCATGGCCGCTGGGCCTGCGCGTCCGGAGCCTGTGCTCCGTGGCAGGAGGGGCCGTGGCAGTGAGAGGCCTGCGTACCGCAAAAAAAAAAAAAAAAAAAAAAAAAAAAATTTCTGGGTTCTTGTTCAACATACGGATTCCTAGACCATCTCTGGAGATAGTAAACCAACAGGAGTGAATAGTACAAAGGTATAATCATTTTTAATCAAGTCCCCAAATCAGGCAAGTATGAGAAACACTGAGACAAGGGTCAGTTGCTGGCATGGGTCATGGTCTTGAGGTATATTATTTGTTTGTAATTCTGAATTTGACAGTCAATATATTTTAAAGTAAAAATAAGGATTTGGTTTGAATTAAAAATTAAGTTCAGACTTTTCTTGAATGTATCATTTGTAAAATCCATCCTTTTGTATGTCTTCCTGTCTGCATTAAGTTACTTGAGCACAGGAACTAGACTGTCTTTATTTAGAGCTTAACTCCCAATACCAAAGTACAGAAACTTTTGCATCATCTTTGATCAAACTTTTTGCTAAATTAGTGAATGTATTAATTACTATGTACAGAAATTACCTGTATGAGGGAATATTTTAGTTTATTCAGAATAAAAAAAATTAAGAATTTGAAGATTCAAATATCCTAAATGCACAGTTTGTATTAAATATTTTTGTCCCCTGGAAATAGCTACCAACTATTCCATAGATAAAGAGGGAAAAAAGCCTCCTGATTTTCAATTTCAGGTACTTCCAAAGATCATATCCCACTACCAAATAACTATTATGTCTTCTAGATGCACCCCCAAAATCAGTTGACTTCCAACCAGGTATACTATTTGTTCCCTTTCCATGATTGATTGCCTTTTCGAACTCTTTTTAACAGAACACATCGTTTTCTTTCAAATAGCTGGTCAAAAAGTTGACTTTTTTACAGCAGTTCACGTGTTTATAAAGCTCTCTTTAGGACTATATGGAACGTAACAGAAATTTCCTAAATATCTCCTTTTCTGGGAGTAAAGAGAACTATATATTATATATATATATTACATATATTTCACTGACTCCAATTCTAAGTACTTAACAAAATAATTTAAAAACACATATTTTGCACAATCTGGATCAAACTCTGTTATAATATTTTTAATATACATTATTTAATTTTTAGCTCTCACAACAATCCAATGTGATACTTTATTATCTCCATGTAAGAGAGGAGGTACCTAAGTACCTAGTTTCCTTTTTTGGGAATTCTTGTATAGGAACTTATAAAAATTACAACTCTATTAATATTAAGGTTAGAAATTCTCAAAGCTCAAGACAAACATACAAACTTGTCTTTAAAGTTCAAAACAATATTAGTAACTACAGTAAAGCAATGTCTATAGGGAATTCTGAAATACTACATGGATGCACTTAAAAGAAAAAAACCTGCCTTCTCAGCAGGTATCAGAGATTTCTGTATTGCATAGTAACTGCTCAGGCGGTTAATTTCCACTAATCAGCTGAAGACAAAGGGAGAGAAATTTACAGTAACTTGATGAGTTAATTTTGTGTTTTATAGTTATTGCCTTCCTGGGTTGCTAAATGCTACATCTTTAACATAGTTTTGAGATATTACAGACGCCTTCCTCAAAACCAGGCAACACATTTGTGAACACTTAAAGTCATCTGAATGTTCTTGCACTCATTTGTTCTAAAAGGAAACCTAGGTCCTCTACACTGAAAAAGAATAAGAAAGGGATAGACTGAGGGCCTTTCCAAATACTCCCAACAGATTCTCCCCCACTACAGTCTCTTTCCCTACATTTTATTTAAAGATCTCTATGCATAATCTTTCAAAACATTTGTTAAATATTCTAGGAGTTTTCAAATTAAAAATTAGGTGGCAGACATATTCTTTTTAAAGAGTGAGAGAGGAGAGTGTAGCTTCACACTGACACTTGGGAGATGATTACATCCTCTTCCCAAAGGACTGAATAAAGTATGCCATTTTCATGAATATACTCTATTACGGTCTCAAGATTACTGCATCAAAGTACTTTAATTGCAAAGAGAAAGTACACTGTCCTGGAGAAAACTAAAGCAATAAATCAAAAAGTAATTTATGCATGTCCTGTTAAGATTTTAAAGACCAAAAACACCGTTCAATGTTAAACCCAAGAGACCTTTCACTTTTTTTTTTTCAATTCAATTCAGGAAAGCCATTAAGTGTCATGTATAAAGAACTGTGCTCACAGAGTAGGAGATACTAAGATGAATATGGTCTCCAATCCTGGCCTAAGGAGGGTCTTCCATATTGCTTTCAACAAGCAAATGAACATCTATCATACTGAAGGTCTATAATAATCATAACTTTGCATTCTAGCAAAAGATCACCAAAAATACTTCTCATGATTTTGAGGGGGAAAATTGTCACTTAGTAAAAAATAAATAAAAATAAAGAGAGAGAGAGAGAGAAAGAGAAGGCAGGAAATACTCAATTGTTTAGAAACATGCTGCAGTTCTGGCACCTTTCACTTATTATAACTCTCCATAAGTAACAGAAGTTCTAGAAGAAGAATAAGCATTTAACTCTCTGATGATGAATAAATTCCACAATTGAAATTTTCCATTTTTTTAAAAGAAAATGATGCATGGATTAAAGCAGTTTACTTTACACCAGTCAAAATACTGGTTTCTTGTAGTGTAACCAAACCCTCAAGGGAAGCGTGATTTTTTTTTTTTTCTCTGTTAAGAATCTAATAGAAAAGGCTTTGGGATGGGACTTTTAGTCCATTCCTTTTGAAAGTGAATTTGATGACCATATACTATCCACAATTTTTTTTTAATGCCTAGGTTTGATCATCTCTAAAATGAGTATTATATTTAGGTTGAAGAATATGAAATTAACAATGTTTGATCATTTTTAACCTATACAAAGGACAATATATCAACCAATTTTCCTCTCTCAGATACCATATAGTATGATTATATCAAATGGAAACTTTTGTGAAAATATTTTGTAAATTATAAATGGCTATCGGATATAAAGTAAAATAAGATAAAACTTTCATGTAAATAGTCATAATCTCTGGAAAGTTTCCGGTATTTTTACTTTTAAATCTAAAGTTTTGTGATTTTGTGTTCTAAAGTGGGCTCATCATTTTGCTCTTGGGTCTTAAATGAAGAAAGTGTAAAACCAAGGCAATTCCTAAGACAGGGAATGATTGCTTTATTTTATTTTACTTATTCTACTTCATTGTCTAGACTCAGTCATAAGAATCCTGACAGGACTTCATAACAAGAAGTTGTAGTCAGAAAACATCAGGTATTAATTAACATGCCCCTCAATTCAACTTCACCTTATAGAGTCCACCATGAATTGTACACTGGAATTCTGCTCTAATAGCTTTTAACAATAATGAAAACATAATATTAATGGCTTTATTGGTACTTTTTCAGGGTTAGCTTCTGAGTTAAGCAATGTATGTATTTTAGAGAGCACAGGTCCTTGGAAAAGACAGAGTTGTTTGGAATCCTATCCTAATAGTGCCATTTAGCAGCTATGAGGTATTGGCAAGGTATTAAATCTCTGTAAACCTCAGTTTCCTCATCTGTGTGATGGAAACATGAACAATAAAATTTCACAGAGCTATTGTCAAATTTAAATGCAATAATCCATGTGAATGTTAAACTATACCTTGTTTAGAAGTATCTATAATAAATCCCATTTTAAATCCGATAATTCAGAGATATCACAGTAGACCACATCTGAGGGATTTATAACATCACCCCATCCAAACCTCAGCCTCGGGAAAGATTATATCACTTGACAATTTATGATGAGAGTACAGTCAGAGAAAGTAAGTACCTTAACATAACAGTTGCTTTTTGCCTTGTCACCAGATGGTGAGTGTGTCTTCTTTAGTAACTTTTAAAGTACTAGCTTTGGCCTTTTAAGAAGTGAACTGTTAAATACACATATATAATTGAGAGCATCCTTAACTATTTCAAATGCTTTATCATCTCTGTATCTGGTTTCAAGTTACAGTATTAACACATTATTGACCGGGGGATTTTTGCAGAAATGAATGCCTGTGGCCATAATATGTCTCCGGTCAAAAATGTGTTAATAAATACTCTGAATATATATATTTAATGTATATACTTTAACAAACTTATGTTATACAGGAGTAGTTAACTATTACTCTAAGCAAGCTCTCTGATATACAGAATTACAACATGAAATGATCAAATTTTGAGTCACGTTTTGTTTGTGAGGTATCAAATTTGTTAGTTCTGTCTAAATGCTAAATTGACCCTTAAAACTACCTTTTTCATAAAAAGTTATAGCTCTATTAGTCAATAAAAACATATTCCAAACCAACAGTTCACTTTTATACAATTCTCACATATTTTGGAGAAAGGCAACTAACTACATCTTCCTCACAGTTTTCTAGCTTCAATTTATTTAAACTGCTTTTTGCTCTCCCCTGGTATCTTCTTGAATGCTTTTCTATTTGAAATAAAAGAGAGAATAAGTTTGAATGGGAAATAGATACATTTCCTATAAATTTAGCAAGCTTGATATGGCACGTCTCAGTTGGGATTAGTTCTATAAGTGGTACATAAATTCTTAGCTCCTTTCAGAATGAAAATATTGTTTTAGAACAGAAAGTAACTGGCGGAGAGGAAATGAGAGAAGGAGATGGGGGGAGAGAGGGAGGTCGGAAATTAAGCACATTTCTTTATTTGTTAAATTATTTTTCCATTTAAAGTCTGATAACAAATAAAATGTTCATAAAATATGAAATGAAAGCATAAATAAACATGGTGGGGCTTCCCTGGTGGCACAGTGGTTGAGAGTCCGCCTGCCGGTGCAGGGGACACGAGTTCGTGCCCCGGTCTGGGAATATCCCACATGCCACGGAGCGGCTGGGCCCGTGAGCCATGGCCACTGTGCCTGCGCGTCCGGAGCCTGTGCTCCGCAACAGGAGAGGCCACAACAGTGAGAGGCCTGCGTACCGAAAAAAAAAAAAAAAAAAAAAAAAGTGGTAGCACAGAAAAGACAAAAATTGGTAGTAAAAGGAAATAGAGCTTGGTGATCTCACCAAATTTAGAAACTTGTATACATTATTTATGTGTTTGATTTCCCAAGGCTACTGATATTTTATAAATTTTCTCTTTTATTTTTTCTCTTCTCCTTTCCTTTCCCTCATTTTCCCTCTTTCCAGAAGAAAAAATTATAATAGCTGGAAACTTTTCTTTCTCTATTTTTTTCAGGTATTTAAATCTGAGGACAATTTTACAAAGTCTAACAGTTTACTGGGAAGCACCATATTGTTATTCTCTCACTCAGCTTCTTTGTGTGTCTTCTTTTTTTATTTGTTGATACCAAAATGATGTATTGCACACAAAAACTGTAATAGAATTCTCTTAAGAAACTCAAACAAATATAAGATAGTATATATTCTTTCTCTATCATTTTAGGTATATAGCCATGTTAATTCATCTTTGTGGAGCTGTTCTGTGATATTACACTTTCCTTTCATTTTTATACCTAGTTTATAGTTCCAAGGTCCTTCTTTTCATTGAATTAAACCTTACTTTATGACCTCATCCACCCATTTCTGCCCCTTTTTAGCTTATCTAACTATTCCAGCTCACCTAACCTTTACACTGTTTAGAGTAGGATGAAGAAATCCTTTGTATATTTTTTAGTTTTTTAAGGAACCTCCATACTGTTCTCCATAGTGGCTGTATCAATTTGAATTCCCACCAACAGTGCAAGAGGTTTCCCTTTTCTCCACACCCTCTCCAGCATTTATTGTTTCTAGATTTTTTGAGGATGGCCATTCTGACTGGTGAGAGATGATATCTCATTGTAGTTTTGATTTGCATTTCTCTAATGATTAATGATGTTGAGCATTCTTGCATGTGTTTGATGGCAATCTGTATATCTTCTTTGGAAAAATGTCTATTTAGGTCTGCTGCCCATTTTTGGATTGGGTTGTTTGTTTTTTTTGATATTGAGCTGCGAGAGCTGCTTGTAAATTTTGGAGATTAATCCTTTGTCAGTTGCTTCATTTGCAAGTACTTTCTCCCATTCTGAGGGTTGTCTTTTGGTCTTGTTTATGGTTTCCTTTGCTGTGCAAAAGATTTTAAGTTTCATTAGGTCCCATTTGTTTATTTTTGTTTTTATCTCCATTTCTCTAGGAGGTGGGTCAAAAAGGATCTTGCTGTGATTTATGTCATAGAATGTTCTGCCTATGTTTTCCTCTAAGAGTTTGATAGTGTCTGGCCTTACATTTAGGTCTTTAATCCATTTTGAGTTTATTTTTGTGTATAGTGTTAGGGAGTGTTCTAATTTCATACTTTTACATGTACCTGTCCAGTTTTCCCAGCACCAATTATTGAAGAGGCTGTCTTTTCTTGACTGTATATTCTTGCCTCCTTTATCAAAGATAAGGTGTCCATATGTGCATGGGTTTATCTCTGGGCTTTCTATCCTTCTCCATTGATCTATATGTCTGTTTTTGTGCCAGTACCATACTGTCTTGATTACTGTAGCTTTGTAGTATAGAATTACCATATGACCCAGCAATCCCACTACTGGGCATATACCCTGAGAAAACCATAATTCAAAGAGAGTCATGTACCAAAATGTTCATTGCAGCTCTATTTACAATAGCCAGGACATGGAAGGAACCTAAGTGTCCATCAACAGATGAATGGATAAAGAAGACGTGGCACATATATACAATGGAATATTACTCAGCCATAAAAAGAAACAAAATTGAGTTATTTGTAGTGAGGTGGATGGACTTGAAGCCTGTCATACAGAGTGAAGTAAGTCAGAAAGAGAAAGACAAATACCATATGCTAACACACATATATGGAATCTAAGGGGAAAAAAAAGGTCATAAAGAACCTAGGGGTGAGTCGGGAATAAAGACACAGGCTTACTAGAGAATGGACTTGAGGATATGGGGAGGGAGAAGGGTAAGCTGTGACAAAGTGAGAGAGTGGCATGGACATATATACAGTACCAAATGTAAAATCGATAGCTAGTGGGAAGCAGCCGCATAGCACAAGGAGATTAGCTCTGTGCTTTGTGACCACCTAGAGGGGTGGGATAGGGAGGGTGGGAAGGAGGGAGACACAAGAGGGAAGAGATATGGGAACATATGTATATGTATAACTGATTCACTGTGTTATAAAGCAGAAACTAACACACCATTGTAAAGCAATTATACTCCAATAAAGATGTAAAAAAAAAAAAAAAGACCTGTAGCACACCTTGGTCATAGGCCAGTTTCACCTATGACAAAATCATAGAACATTCACCGTATGACAGCATTTTAGCAAAGAAAAATAGAAATTAGTTTTTAAAGTAGCAGAGGCACTTTTTTTTGGTAGTGTGATTTTGTGGAATTTTTCTATATAAAGTCTCTCAGAATAATTTTCAAACAAAAAAAGAAAAGAAAAAGAAATCCTTTGTACATCGTTGAAGAGGTAAAGTGGCAAGTAAAAGACAGGAAGGAATATTTGAAAGAACAAATTAAAAGACACAAAATGATCCCATTTACATTGAGATAGATTGTTCCATATTTTGTAGGACATTTAAAAGCAGCTTTGCTAATTTAACATATAAGAAAATGACTTAGGTTGTTTCTATTTTTCTTGCTGCATGCATCTTGATAAGGGTGGTAGAGGTGGATTTTATACATACTTATACTAAAATTACAAAATCAACAGTATCTCCTCTCTGGACCACTAATCTTTCACTTTCCCCCTTCTGGGTTGTCAGTCTAATTACCTAGAAAATAAAATCATATTTGTCATAATACCACCCAGGTGCTTTAAAAAATTAGCAAAATTAAGGATACAGAAGAAAAATGAAGAAATGATTTTTAAATAATTAAATAGCAGTGAAAGAATAAAGTTTAAATCAAAGTATTTAGAGAACAAGGAGCTATGCAAAACATCTGAATGCCCAGGACGACAATCTTCTTTGGAGAAAATGAAGATAATTATCTTAGTTAAAAAAGGCAATTAATAACTTCAATGATTGTGTTATAAACAAACTTGTTATGTTGATACCTTCAAAGCTTCAGGATGTTAGCAACACCTGTCCAGAATTTAAAAGAGCCATGGCTCATTTCTCCTTTCTCTTCCTTGAGAATGCTGTGGGTAGAGGATAGGACATAGAGAAAGTGACAGCAGCTTGTAGATGGTTAAGGAGAAGAGGTGAGCTTATGAATGTGGGAAAATTCTGAGATGGAAAGAACACAGGGAAAGAAAGGAAGTGCACTTGGGGATAGAGGTATACATATAGCTGATTCATTTCATTGTACAGCAGAAACTAACACAACATGGTAAAGCAATTATACTCCAATAAAAATCAATAAATAAACAAAAAAACAAACATAGGAAAAAAACCTCATGGCTTATGTTGCTAGTATCCTCTTGTTCTTGTCTGTCTTCTGCTTGGCAGACATTCTTTTATTCTGTAGCCAGAATGATCCTTTAACAAATCTATCTACTTCTTCCACTGACTTGCCCTTGCACATTCGAGACACACACGTTCTTTCCTGATATGTTCCAACTACAAACTGGCTGCAGTCTAACTACCCAGTGATACTGTATCTTGCACTGGGAAAAACTGTTTCCCAGCACACAGGATATTCCTAATAAAGAAGAGAATTTCATTCCATATGTGTGGTGGAAAAACATTAAAGGGCTGCTAGCGCAATGGTGATACATATATAGATCTGCTCTCTTAGCACTTTATTATTTAGGTCAGATAACGACAAAAAGTTCAAGTGTCACAGTCCCAGGCTCTAAGCCCATAAGGTTCTGTCCATCCCATTTTCTGAGCCTATCTACAACTCCCTGCAAACACAGGAAACCCTTCCACTGAGCCTTTTAAAATGTAATGTCTGTCATCAGTAAAATCCTTTGTATTCTTAACCTCTAAATTCTGCTCAGCTTTTCTGTCCTGCCTGAAATCTGACTCTCACTGGGCCTTCTCAATTGATAGCTGTTTTTTACCCAGACTCCTTCTCTTCTTCCTTACCATTTGAGTCTGGAGGTTTTGAAGCTCATTGTAACCAGATTATTCTCACTTCTAAAGCCCTCAAAGTCCCTACCCTTTGATTTCTTGTCCTCTGATGACATTATTTATTATCCTTGTTTCAGTTCTTTCCTGACTCGGGTCAGGAACTTCCTTACCAGTTCTCCGAAACAACTTTTGCTTAATTCTTTATGATTTTAATACACATGAAGAGACTTTTGCTAATACAGTAGTCTCTTGGATCCTTGACCTTTTCTCCTGAAATGATCATGTTTTCCCCCATACCTCAACCAACCACTCCCATGGTTATAGTTTAGACATTTTCATTACCAAAATATGTGATCTCTCTATAATTTCAATTTCCAGTACACCATTCCATGAATTCAGCCTCCCATTTTTCCAGCTCGTGTTCTCTAGTATCTCAACCCAACAAGCCTTCAACCCCACAGATCATGAATACACTTTCAACTGTCTTGCCCCACTGCCCTATGACCTTACTTCCTTTTATAACAACTTTAAATTCTGTCTGATCATTTATTTATTCCACTGAAAACATCCTCAACTTCTGTATATCTCTTTCTCTTTGTGCAGTTATCCTACTTTGTGCCTATATCCACACAGGTGAATGTGGTTGGAAACACACACACACACACACACACACACACAATCTTGCTAGTGCTGGCTAGCAAAATATGCTACTCCAAAATATGCTACTTTGGCATAAGGATTATTTTGAGCTGCAAACTATTAAGAAGAAGCAGATACAAGAAAAGCTCTCTGCTTTCCCCCTATTTGCCAAAAAGCAGGACATAAATTTGCAATGATGTCTCTTTTCCCCTTTTTACCAGGAAGGACAAAAGTAATCATGGGAGACTTTAGATCCTTATCAGCCTGAAGACAGAACCAGAAGAATGTATGTAACAAACTCACTAACCAGCCCTTATCTTCCGTTAGTTTCCCACATATTTGACTTCTCACAATTTGCCATCTCTGAGACTCAAGGTCCTTCCCCTTTGTCTTATTACTTGTCAAAAAATTTATTATTCCTTTGCTAAGATGCTGTATAAACCTAAATTCTTCTCAACCCTTGAGTTACACATCCCTGTGTTTCTCCCATGTATATAAGAAATATACATGCTGATACATTTGTTTGTTTTTCTCTTGTAAATCTGTCTTTTGTTACGGAGCCCCAGGTGAAAACCTGGAAGGGTAGAAGGAAAACATTTTTTTTCTCTTCTAATAGTCTTATTATACATTCATGACCATAGTCTCAGTAATCACAGCAATTACACTATATTTCCCTGGTTTGCACTCTCTCCTACTCTCTTAGACCTGTACTACTCAAGTCCATGAAATGTTTGCAAGAAGCCTACAAAAAGATACCTAGTGGAATTAAGAGAAATCATTTGGAACATTCTACAGCAATTTGACAGAGTAATTGTATGTCTGATAAATATGATATTTTCAACTAGATTTGTATCATATCTTTTTAGATTTAAAATTTTTTAATAATTAATTTTATTGTAACTTATGCAAGCATCATTCCACCACCCACTGGAAATCAAAACAAAAAAAATCTGGTCCTTCACCACAGATAGTTTGAGATACGCTATCTTAGATTTCTATTTGATATCCTCATTGGCTCAAACCTCTAATAATTCATTTTCTATACTTGCTCCCAGCTTTCCTTTTACAGAGAAAATAGAAGCAATTCGAAGTAAATTTCCACCACCAACAGATCTAGCCACCTACTTGCAACTGTACTCATATGGTTCACCTTCTGTCCTGCTGCTATGTTTGAATTGTCTATCACTGGTAGGGTACAAACCTTCCACTGTAGAGTAGAACACCTATCTCCTATCTGCTCTTGGACACTGCTCCAGCAGGACTCTCCATTCTTGTCTGTATGCTCAATTTAGCACACTCCACAGGATCATTCCCACTGGCATATACATGCACCACTATTTCTTTTACTTAAAAATTAAAAAAAAATTCTCTTGACTCCATTTTTTTTCTAGCTATCAATTTATTTTCCCCCCTTTTTTTCCTTTCCTATTATGGCAAAACTCCATGAAATAGTTATTTGGACTTATTGTCAATAATTTCTCTCCTCTCATTCATACCCTCTTGATGCCATTCTAATCAGGCCCTACATGATTCATTCCCCAGGTTTATGTTTCTGATCTCATTCTATTCTCTCCCTTGTTCATTCTGCTATCACCATACTATTCCCCCTGCTGTTCTTCAAACATGCCATGTTGCTTCTAGTTTCAGAACCTTAGCATTCACTCTTCTGTCTGGACTGTTCTTTCTCTTGGTAGATGCATTGCTACGTCCTTTTTTTCCTTCAGGTCTTAACTCAGAGATAACTTTCTCACTGTGGTCCACATACATACACACACACAAATCAAAGAGAGGCATTCTTCTCTTACTCTATTTCTTATCTCAGGACCAGGGCTCAAACCCATGTCCACTGCATTGGCAAGTGGATTCTAAACCACTGCACCACCAGGGAAGCCCGACCTATTAGTTTTTAATACTTATTTTAAAGCTATAGTGATTAGAGCAAATTAATACAGAATTTAATCATACAAGCCATTAAAGTATTATAAAAATTGGAATAATTTATAAATATACATATACATACATACAGATAGATAGATAGATAGATAGATATGCATGAGAGAAGTTTTATTTTTATTTTGAAACAAACCAGAGTGGCCATAAAAATTTTTGATGAATTCAAGAACTTAGAAAAGAAATCTACAAGGAAAAGAAACTCACAATTTGTATAGCCAAACGACAAATGGGGAAACATTTACAACTCATTTAACAAATACCTATTTCCTTTAAGTCACTAATAGGACAAAGTAAAAACAACAATAGAAAAATGGGCAAATGCAAGTGGCTGTTAAACTTATGAAAAGTTATTTACCTTCATTCATAATAAGAGAATGCAAATTAAAATTGTTTAAATACTATTTTCACTTTGCAGATTAGTAAAGATTAAAAAGTTGTTAACACAGAAATCTGACATAAGTATAAGAGTAAACAAACACTAGAGCAATGTTTGTGAAGTGTTCATTGTTCCAATCTCTACAGAGGGCTATTTGGAAATATATATTAAATTGAAAATGTGTGTCAATTTCCACTTCTAAAAATTTATCCAACAGAGTTTCACTTGTATGAAATGATGTATGTAAGAGGTACTGGAAAACAAATTACTGGACTAATAAAGAAATTGATATTCAGTGCTTAGAAATCTGTTATTTTCTTTTGATGGTGGGTAAATTATATAAAATATATAAATGTACAAAATAAATAGCATATATATATATATATATATATATATATATATATTCTTATTATTATTTTTTTTTACGGTACACAGGCCTCTCACTGTTGTGGCCTCTCCCATTGTGGAGTTCAGGCTCCGGACGCGCAGGTTCAGCGACCATGGCTCATGGGCCTAGCCTCTCCATGGCATGTGGGATCTTCCCAGACCGGGGCACGAACCTGCATTCCCTGCATCGGCAGGCGGACTCTCAACCACTGTGCCACCAGGGAGGCTCTTATATATATTTTTAATTCTTGAAAAATAAAAGACATACCTTATAGAATTTTGAACATTTATATGCACTATTAAAATATAAGATATTATTCTTCCTGCACAATTAAGATTATTCCATATTGGAAAACCAAAGTCACTCCACATATTCTATGAGATAAAAAGTACACCCTGGTATGATTTTATATCACTAACATTTTCAACAGCATGCGTTTATGACTTAAGTTACTTGTTTTAGCTATTGTTCCTTTTTTGTAACATCAGCTTTGAACCTGACTGATAATATCTAACCAGAATGAAATGATGCTTAAAGGTCACATGCACCACAGGAAAAATGAAAAAAGCTCTTAAGATAGATAATCTTTATTTCAAATTATTCTCTGCAGAATCTTTTGTATTGTATTTACAAATTAAATGTATATAATCATAGCATCCATTTTTATCACTACTGGTATTGTGTCTTTTCTCACAATACTGCATGCCTTTTAATATATTAGCATTATCTCTTTTAATTTTCCCTCCTATACAAAAACTCAGTTAAGGAAATATTCTAATAAGGAGATTCAAACAGAATGCAAAAGACATTAAAATTTGGAGACATTATATGTGTAACATTAGATAAGATTTTCAACTACTATTTTCCTTAGTTTCTTTTTCTATAAAATGAAGATAGTACCTACTTCATAAGATTATTGTGAAGATTAAAGGATCAATAGCTGTAATACAGGTAGAAGTCTCTCTTGTTCATAATAAATGTCCCATAAATGCTCAGTTATACTTTTTCTTTCTCTGTAAATGCTCATACCAAAGTCACTAATAATTTATTATACACTGCCCTTAGCACTAGGATAGTCATGTAAGATGTCCTTTTATATGTGCATTGCATTAGTGGTTAATGAATGGATAGATGAATAATTTCACCAATTTCTATAGTGTTAATTACTGATGATTCTCCTGTTTTTAAAACTGCAAGCTCAGACATCTCTCCTAAGATCAAGACACATATTCCTAATTGCCTGTTAGTCAACTCCACTTAGATGTCACCAGAATCTCAAGCTCAACAATTTATAATGGAATGCATAACGTCCTTTCCAAACACACATGAAACAAGCACACACACACACACACACACACACACATACATACACACACACAAATCAAAGAGTGGCATTCTTCTCTTACTCTATTTCCTATCTCAGTGACTGGCAACATAATCCACTAAATCACCCCAACAAGAAACTAGGAGGTCACCCTTTGATCCCTTCCCCTATGCACCTAAAACATACACTTATCTTGCCCTGATGGTTCTACTGCCTTAATTCATTTCAAACTATCCTCTCCTCATCTACATTGACCTTCTATATCTACCTCAGTTGGAATGCAGCCACAGATTGAATCCAGGTCTCTGTATTTCAGGCTTTTACTATTATAGATCATTCCCTACATCCCATCAAAATCATTTTTTAAAATAAAATCTTGTTTAAAAAAAATTTTTTTTGACAGACTAAACCAATTTTGCATTATAAGCTTAATTGGCAAAAAGTTCACTGAAGATACACTTCATTTTTACACAAGCTTGTAAATAGAAAAATACATTGACATACAAAAAGATAGTACTTCAATATAAATTTAAACACATGATTTCCAAAGAGAATATAGAAGAAAACACTAATTGAAAAAGATACGTGCATCCCAAAGTTCACAGCAGCATTATTGACAATTGCCAAGATATGGAAGCAACCTAAGTGCCCATCAACAGATGAATGGATAAAAAAGGTGTTTTATACACCACACACACACACACACACACACACACACACACACACACACACACACAGTGGGATACTACTCCATCATAAAAGAGAAGGAAATTTTGCCATCTGCAAAAACATGGATGGATTTGGAGGGTATTAAGCTACGTGAAATAAGTCAGACAGAGAAAGACAAATACTGTATTATATCACTTACATGTGGAATCTAAAATATAAAACAAACTAGTGAATATAACAAAAAAGAAGCAGACTCACAGTTACAGAAAACAAACTACTGGTTACCAGTGGGGAGAGGGAAGAGGGGAGAAACAAGGTAGGGGTAAGGAATTAAGAAGTACAAACTACTATATAAAAAATAGATAAGCCACAAGGATATATTGCACAGCACAGGGATTATGACCAATATTTTATAGTAACTATAAATGGAGTATAAGCTTTAAAAATTATAAATCACTATGTTATATACCTGTAACTTATATAACATTGTATATCAACTATATTTTGATTAGAAAAATAATAATGAGGGATACATGGCATTATGCATTTATCAAAATCCATAGAATGTACAATATGAAGAGCAAACCCTAATGTAAACTATGGACTTTAATTTAAAAAGTTTAAAAAAAGATTTTAAAATAATAATAAATAAAAATAAAATCTCATTATTTAACTTTCCACCTAAAAGTCTCTGATGGCACCTCTCACAGAATAAAATCCAATCTCCTTACCTGGCATAGAAGACCAGCCACCAGCTTGCCGCTAGTTTCCTGTCTAGTATGTTTTCCTAGCCAATTTCCCCCTTGAGTGTTATGCTTGGGCCATATTAAACTACTCAAAGTTCTTTCAAATGTCTTTTTCCCTTTCTCTTTCTTTTTCTCTATATCTCCTTCCTTCCTTCCCTCCTCCCCCACCCCATTATGTATCTCTGCTACCCTATCTCTCTGGCCTTTCTGTGTATTTGCATTTAACATTCTCCACCAGGAAATCCCTCATTCAAATGCCCGATACCTGATTAATTTATAATAGCTCTTCAGAGCTAAGATTAAATACAACTTTCTCTTTGGAGCCTACTGTCTCTTAGGGGCTTTACTAGGCCTGGCTTGAATTCACTATGCTGAAGAGAAAAAAGAAAGAAAAAAAGGTTCCTAAATAAAGTATATTGCAAACAGGAAGAAGTGAAGTACATATCATTATTTACCTTTAGGAAAATAGAAGTTATCATATTGAAAATAACTAATAAAAAACAAGCAACCGTGAGAGAAACATTTTTATAAATCTATCACAGACAAGATCTGTGGTACATTCTGTACTATTCATATTCTATATTATTATATTTAATTTACTATCATGTCTTGGCCATATGGGTTATTAACATTGATGCAGACTATAGCTAAAGAAACCACACTTCATAAATCCAAGGTATATATGTTTGACCCTGTCTTCAAGGGTAAGATTAAGAATTTTAACATTAAAATACAAATGCTGTCACTAACTACAATCAATATGCATTTTGATACTCCAAAATAAAGAAACTGAAGATTGTATTTCAAATACTCCCCTAATGCCTAAAGGTGTGTGTGTGTGTGTGTGTGTGTGTGTGTGGCAGAGAGGGGGATGGAGTGAGGGAGATTTCTCTCTGAGGAGATAGATTAATAGTGAAAGAAAAATATACAAAGAATTGCACATTTTTAGTGGAAACCTCTTATTCATTAATATGATCCAAACCAAATCTTTAAAAAATTTAATAGAAATATGTACTTGTTAGCGCACATCATGGAAACATATGCCGTAGAACACAGTTGCATTTTATCTATATAGTGCAAATGTCCTTAGGATTTATTTCCTTGAACACTGAGCACCAAGAATGTTCCAGGTATCATTTTCAATTATATATAATGCTTGTGAAAGGGTGAGTTTTCAGCCAAAAAAATAATAAACAAAGAAGACATACTGTTGTGGGGAGAAATACATTAAAATAACTTTAAGTTACTATCTAGACACAGACTTGACAGAACAAGCAATAAACGGAACCTCCACTTTCTCTTAAGTTTCCTTCATTAAGCTATCTAGTTTAATGAATCTCCTTTATAAAACTTGTATGATGAGAACAGATTAACCGAGTTAAATTAGAAACATATGTTGTTATTTTTGAGGGACAAGATTTGATCACCGAGACTGAATAATACTCCAGACAGTACTGGATTCCTCAGCATTTTCCCAGGTCATATACAAGAGTTGAGTACCTGCATGCAGTTCAGCTGCAGAATTTTAAAACATTTTCCCAGAATACTTCAGGGCTTTTCCCCCCACTGTCAGTTGATGTGTGCTCAGGGAATGCAAAGTAATTACCCAAAGCAAAACATTATTAAGGAGGGAAATTTACTCCAAAAACATCACATAATACTTCCCACATAAAAATAGAAATGATTTCTGAATTATGTTTGGCACGATTCATTACTACAGTGTACAACTTGTGCAGATAATGGAGAGTGGACCCTATTCATTATTACTGATAAATAAAGTTAAGATCAAATGGAACCATGGGGCCACTCAATAAATTCATTTAGAATCCATCAAGGTACTATTTTAAAATATAAAAGAATATATGCTATATATTTAAGTTTGTATAAAGCTCTAGACATATGGTTAGATATTCTGTCAACTTATGGTATGTGTCTGTGTGCAGGGCATACTGATAAGATCTTAAGAGATGATTAACTGGAAGGTAGAAAAAAATAGGTCATAGATATCGATTGAGGTCCTTAATGAACTAGACAAATGTTGATTGTACTCATTTTGAATCTTCAATGTTTACTTTCATTAATACAACTGTTTCAAAGTTTGCATATAAGCATCTGAGGTTCCTAAACTACATAGTGGTAATGAAGTTTAGTAAAGAAGAAATTAATCTCTACAAAAGAAACTTTTCTATCCTCAATTTCCTCATCTTTAAAAGAGAGCTTTGTTTACTTAAAGGTAAGGGACTTTAAATTTCATTTCCTTCCCACTTTAATATCTTCTAATATCATTCAATCAAACAATTTAATAAGTTTCTACTATGTGCCAGGCAACATACATAGTGAGATACTGGATATAAAATGATGAGCAGAAACACACCTAATTTTACAGTTAAATTAATTAGGAAAAATGCACCTTTGCAGCAATCTACGAAATAATCAACTATATAATTTAAATTGTTAACGCCCTGAAACTGCCAATTAGGGAAGGGAAAGATATATGGGTTGAACTTGATTTAGAATTTCAGTGTAGCAGGACTTCTATCAAAGGTAAATTAAAGGAGAGGTATGTGATATGATGATGGAAAAGTTCATATAAATTTATGAATTAAAATAAAATGCAGTTTTATCTGCTATTTGATTCTATGGATACTTTTTTCCCTCCTGCTGAAAGCAGAGATTATTAAAATATGAAATGCTACAAACTGCTACATCTAAATAATGATGCTAACTAAATTGGCACTTTTTCATTATTTGAAAAAAAATAATCTAACTAAATTGGCACTTTTTCATTATTTTAAAAAAAATAATCTACTATGAATATTAAATTAGGCCAGCTTTGAAACCATATGAAATGAAAGGCAAAAAACATTTATTGTATAAGCTTGTCAATTTCTCTGTCATGGAATATTTTCCCCATTGTTTTAATTTTAAATGCTTTGCCAAATTCAGTTTTAAAGACTCAAGCAAAAGATCTAAGGCACGTCAGCCTAATAGACTTAGCATTAGGAAATTAGGTTTTATGTTAGTTATAGAAGGGAGAAAAGTGCCCACATCTCTGTAGGTTCTCAGAACTGCTGCATATGTGTCATCATTCCTGGAATACTGGTCAGAACTGTGCCACTTCCTGGACTTAGAAGAACCAACCAGCTTACCAGAATTTCTGATCCCTTGATAAGATTCGAAGCTGTGCTTCTTGCAGGCAAGATGTAAAGGCTTCCAGGAACTGCCTGCCTTAATACTGAAACATTCATTGAAGTTTAAAAAAAAAAAGGCTAAATGTCTTGCTCCTCCAATATTTTAAAATATATTGTTCACAAAATAATATTTTATACAACAACAACTAATAAGGATCAATGTTGGGATTTGAACCCAAGTTTCAAGCTCCAAACCTAGGCATTTAACCACTGTATACCTGGAAAACACCCAAAGGGATATTTTATTTTATTAGGTGGATATTATTATAACACTGTTTCATATCTAACAGTTCTTTTGCATTAAACTGAGTTTTTACAAAAATATAAGATGTAGTAACTAGGAATAATTCTCAAAAGGATATATATATATATATATATATATATATATATATATATATATATACACATATACATACATACACACAAATATTATTTGCATATTAACCTACACAAAGAATGGAGCTTTTGTGGGCCTGATGAGTGCTGCCTGACAAGTCATGGCTCAACCTAAATGTCATTAAAAATTTTGAATATCGCACTGGATCTGACTGCTGATAGCAACTGCCCAGTTGATTGAAACTAATTCTATATTTGGGATATGTGGTTTTAATTGTGCTCTCAAAGTTTACTCTGTGTTTTTTAATCCTCCAATTAAAAAAAAAAAGTCTGTTCTATTCATACATTCACTTATTAAGATTGCCTTCATTTTCTTCACTGAGTATAGTTTAAGTAGAGAAAATGAAGCTCTCTCATGTCTCATGAAATGTTTAGGCCTACAGCTGGTCTGGAGGGCAGAAGATAAAAAGCTCACTGTTAATAAAACTATGCAGAATGCCTACTTCCCATATATTAAGAAAAATGAGTTCAGTTCTGTGCCACAGAGTTGAAAAGAGAGCTTTACTATTTACAGGGGCATATTTGTTGGTGGTGTGAAAACCATAAGAGTAAGAAGATATAGAACAAATCCAGGAATATAGGAGAAATTTTGACTTCACTATTATGCAAAAGAGTGGCTCACTGGAGATAATCCAATACTGAAACAAGGGCTTTCTAGAATTGAGGAAATTTGTTATTGGGTGTATTAGTCAAAACTCTGGTTTCAAGTAGAGAATCCCAATTTAAACTGGCAAAATGAAATGATATGAAATGAAATGAAGAGATAAAATTTAGTGTCTCACTAACTGAAATTCCAAAGTGAGAGCTGGCTTCTTGCATAATTGCATACAAAGCTCATGTTATTGATGTATCATTGGAAGGAATCTGGGATCTGCTCTCTTTTTCTCTTCATTACTCTCCTGTTTTCCTCCATACTGACCGTCTCGGACTCTACATGGTGGCTCCTGACAGCTCCACGCTTTTATCCTAATTCCCACATCCACAGAAAACCATCCTCCAACTGGTCCAGCACTACATGGCTTTTAAGATATTATCATTCTGGTGAGTCAGACTTGCTTAGTTTCAGATCTCAATTCTGACCCTGGGCATGTGGTGAGCTTCAAAATCTCTAAAGTGTCTTAATTCCTTCATCTGTAAAAAGGATAGTACTGATCCCTATCACCTAGGATTTTTGAAGGATTAGTTCATCTCTCTAAACCTCTTAAAAGAATGCTTAGTACATATACGTAAAAGCATTAGTTAATAATATTTTACAAATGAGTGTTTATAATCACTGACCTACATTGAGTCATACAATTTCCTAAACCATTATGCCTAGTGTGATGGAATATTCTGATTAGATTAGGTTAGAATTACCCAAGTAAATCCTGGATAAAATGGGATTAAGGTCATTCCCATCCAAATCTATACTGTATATAAGTGCATTTTCCCCCCACAAAAATATTCGGTGGCCATTATTGGAAGAAAAGGTAATGAACACCGGGTGAACAAAACATTTTTTTTATGTGAAATCATAAGATGAGAAAGCATATGTAAAATTTCATAAATGCCAGTAAAAATTTATTTAACCTTTAACTACTAGGCTGCATTTATTCTTAAAGATATAAAGTTGTGTTTTCATTTTGAGTTAGAAAAATATATTCCCTTTTCTTTTAAATGGCTGTAGATTTTTCAAATTTTCCTATACACATTTTATTTATTAACTAGAGGTAACTAGTAATATAATTCATTTGTTCAGTTAACATTAAATATTTAAGGATTAAATCCCTTGAATTTTGAATTCTCTTCTACTGCTAAAATCTGGTATTTCATAATTGTACCTTTGAATATTTAATGGTAGTTACAACCAGTGTGCTTTATCTTAATATACACATGCTCGTATCTTTCTTTATATTTGTTTTCTTAAAATTTATGAACACTGGAGGCGCTTACCCATTCCCTGCTAGGCACAATAATAAAACACATCCAGTTTTGAGGTCAAAGTATATTGAAAATCTTCCCAGACATTTCTAATATCATGTTTTGACTAAATAATTACAACTCTTGACTATATGATATTAGAGAGATTTCAGTGGAAAAGGGAAAAAATAGAGAAAATAGAAGGAAAATAGAAAAGTATATTTAAGGTAGGTTTTTTTAGAGAGCATCATCAAATAATATATGGATGTACTTCTCAACTGACGACTAGTTAGCTGATGTAATGGTACAATACAGAATTTAAATCAGTATAAAAAAGGTCTCCATTTCTGTTTGGTTTGTTTTGTGCCATTGATATAAAATCTACACTCCTGGACTTCTTAAAAAAATAGAAATATAAGTAACATGAAAGAAAGAACAAAAGGCATATCATAATCAAATTTCTAAAGTTTTAGGCCATTTAAAAAATGTATTTTTCTATCCCTCCACCCTGGGGGAACACCAATTACCCATATATTGAGCCATCTGAAGTTATCTGATTGCTCACTAATGCTCTTTCTTTTTTTCCCCCTGTGTTTCCTTTTTGAATAGTTTGAATTGATATTGTATCTCTATTGAATTGTATTTCCTTGGTGATTAGTGATGTTGGGCACCTTTTCATGTATCTGTTGGCCACTTGTAAATCTTCTTTGGAACAACCTCTATTCAAGTCCTCTTCGCATTTTTTAAGAACAATCTCTATTCAGGTCCTCTTCCCATTTTTTAAATTGGATTTTTTTTTCTTTTTTGGCTGAGTTGTATGACTTCTTTATGTATTTTAAATATTAAAATATTTAATATTTTAGTCCAGTTGCAATTGATATAAAATCTACACTCCTGGACTTCTTAAATTTATAGTCCAGTTTTCCCAAGACAATTTATTGAAGAGATTGTCCTTTTCCATTGTATTTTCTTGGCTCATTTGTCATAAACTAATTGACATATTATTTGTGGGTTTATTTCTGGGCTTTCTACTCTGTTCCATTGCTCTATGTGTCTGATTTTGTGCCAGTACCACAGTGTTTTGTTAACTATAGTTTTGTGATATAATCTGAAATCAGAAAGTATCATACCTCCAGCTTTGTTCTTCTTTCTCAAAATTACTTTGGTTACTCAGGGTCTTTTGTAGTTCCATACCAATTTTAGAATTTCTTTTTTCTATTTCAGTGAAAAGTGTCATTGAAATTTTAATAGGGATTGCATTGAATCTGTTGATTTTGGGGGGTAGTATGAACATTTTAACAATATTGATTCTTCCAATCCACAAGCCTAGAACATCTTTCCATTTATTTGTACCTTTTTCAATTTCTTCCATCAGTGTCTTACAGTTCTCAGTATATAGGCCTTTCACCTTCTGGGTTAAGTTTATTTATGGGTATTTTATTCTTTTTTATGCAATTGTACATTTTTTTAGTTTATTATTCTGATAATTTGTTATTACTCTATAGAAATGCAACTGATTTTTTATATTAATTTTGTATTCTGCAACCTTACTGAATTCATGTAGTAGTTCTAAAAGTTTTTTTGGTGGAATTTTTAGGGTTTTCTATGTATAACATCATATGATCTGCAAAGAGAGACAGTTTTACTTTTTCCTTTCTGATCTGGATGACTTTTCTTTCTTTTCTCACTTAATTGTTCTGGATAGGACTTCCACTACCACATTGAATAAAAGTGGTAAGGGTGGGCATCCTTGTCTTGTTCCTTATCTTAAAGGAAATAACCACTATTTTTCACCAATGAGTATGATGTTAACTGTAGGCTTTTCATATATGGCCTTTATTATGTTAAGATACATTCCCTCTATATCCAGTTTCCTGAGAGTTTTTATCAAGAATCGATGCTGAATTTTGTCAAATATTTTTTCTGCATCTATTGAAATGATCATATGATTTTTATCCTTCATTTTGGGTTAATGTGGTACTTTACAGTGATTGATTTGCAGATGTTGAACCATCCTTTCATTCTTGAAATAAATTCTGCTTGGTCATGGTGTATAATCCTTTTATGTACTGTTGAATTTAGTTTGCTAAATTTTTTTGAGTTTTTTTGCATCTAGCTTCAACAAGGCCTGTAATTTTCTTCTTTTGTAGTATCCTTGGCTGGTTGTGGTATCAGGGTAATACTGGCTTCATAAAATGACTTTGCAAGTGTTCCCTCTTCTTCTAATTTTTGGAAGAGTTTGAGAAGAATTGGTAAGAATTCTCTGAATGTTTGGCAGAATTCACCAGTGAAGCCATCTGTTTCAGGACTTTATTTTGGGGAAGATTTTTTATTACTGATTCAATCTCCTTACTAGCAATTAGTCTGTTCATATTATCTATTTCTTCATGATTCAGTCTTGATAGATGGTATGTTTCTAAGAATATACCCATTTTTCTACATTACCTAATTTGTTTACATATAATTGTTCATAGTAGCCTCATGATCCCTTGTATTTCTGTGATATCACGTGGAATGTCTCCTCTTTCATGCTTAATTTTATTTATTTCAGTCTTCTCTCTATTTTTTCTTGGTAATTCTAGCTAAAGATTTGTCTGTTTTGTTTATCTTTTTAAAAAAGCTGTTAGAGTCATTGATCTTTTCTATTGTCTTTTTGGCCTCTATTTCATTTATTTCCACTCTGATCTTTGTTATTTCCTTCCTTCTGCTAAGTTTAGGCTTACTTTATTCTTTTTCTAGTTCCTTGAGGTACAAAATTTGGTCATTTATTTGAGATCCTTATTTTTTTTAATGTAGTCATTTATCTCTATGAAATTCCTTTTTAAAACTGCTTTTGCTAAATACCAGAAGCTTTAGTGTATTATACTTTCATTTTCCTAGCCCTCTTTATGATAATAAAGTAACTAGCCTTTTATAATTAATGGACTGTTTGTAATAGTAGCCCCTTCATACCTATGGCTACCTTTTTAGAAACAGTTTGGAAATTACTGATGACTGGAATGTATTAGGTGTGTTGCACTATAGCAATGGTTCCCAAACAGAGGAAATTTTGGGGTCCCCTCCCACCCCCAGGCACATTTGGCAATATATAGAACATGATTTGTTGTCACAACTTGAGGGAGGAGGAGATGCTACTGGAACCTAGGATGTAGAGCCTAAGGATGCTGTCAAACATCATTTGATCTACAGGATTCCACAAAACAAAGAATTACCTGGCTCAAAATGGCAACAATGTCAAGGCTGAGAAACCATACATTATTGTGGTATCTAATTCCTATAGACAAATCCATTATCTAACATGAAGAATTATATGCAAAATTTAAGTAATTAACACCATTATTTTATGGTTTAAAATACCAAGAGTTCTAGTTTCTAAAAGGGATTTCTTGCTTTGTATAACAGAGTAAATAAGCCCGACTGTGTGTTAGAGTGGGCAACTCTGCTTTTTGCAATTTCTTTGACAAGTTCCTTTTAATTACTATCTGTAAAATCTGGAGGGTTTGAGTGCATGTTTCTTCTCTATACATACTGAAGAAATATAAAAGTGCGAGGGAAAATGTGAGAAATTTTGAGACCAGTGTTAAAGGTTGGTGTCAAGCTCCTAGGTTTACTCACAACAAACTGACTAGTCAATGCTATAGAAACAGAAAACACAATATATGAAACTGAACTCTACTTATAGATTCCTCAACCTGGAGATCCCTAAATTAAAAATTCTTTTTTTGGACTCAGATCTCACTCTGGGGCCCAGATTGAAAGAATACAGTTTCTATCCTGCAAAGGAACACCACCTCACCTGAAAGTTTCTTAGCTTGTTAAAGAGTTTGATTAAAACCTTCCAATGTCTAAGTGTGAAACATTTCCTGAGAAAACAGGTTGGATACTTTTGTTTATGGCTGGAGGTTAGGTTTATAAATTAAAATACCTTTTACAATTTGAAGACTATTTTCACTTCTAGACAAATTGAAGTAAAATAAATTAAAAAAAAAATAACCAACATTATTTACCATCTGCTTGAAACAAAGAAATACAAATAGACAAAATAGGCAAATGGTTGTTGTTTTTTGTTTTTGTTTTTTTTTTGCTGTATACGGGCCTCTCACTGCTGTGGCCTCTCCCGTTGCGGAGCACAGGCTCCGGACGCGCAGGCTCAGTGGCCATGGCTCATGGGCCCAGCCACTCCGCGGCATGTGGGATCTTCCCAGACCGGGGCACGAACCCGCGTCCCCTGCATCGGCAGGCGGACTCTCAACCACTGCACCACCAGGGAAGTCCCAAATTGTTGTTTTTAAAGCAATAAATATTAGGTGATAAAGGACAATAATTACAGAGAGATGAGAAGCAAATGACATGAGCACTATTGTTGCCCCCAGCTACTGCCTTTAAAGAATTTCCAGGCCATAGTTCAGGGAAGGAGAACTGAGGTGGAGGCCAGCTGACTCCTTGAATAGACAAACTGATAATCCAGGAAGAAAAAGGTAGCTAGATTTCATACCTGAGAAGACAGAGATGCACAGATAACCCCATAGATCTTCAGGGAGTTTTCTTTAAGTCCTCAGCAGAGGACACATACATGTGAGGAAACTAACCAAGGCTTGAGAAAGAATCATCCAAAAGGACTAGAGGAAACATTGCATGGTGCTCATATGGGGCCAGATATACCCGTTCCCACCAGTCAGACTGGAAAACTCATAATTTACAGCATTGGGTTGAGTACTTCATGTCTTATCTCAGTAGTGGGGAATAATTAGTCCTAAAAGGAACCTTGCTCCAGACTCAATGAACAATCACAAATGTAAGAAACAAATGGATCAAACTGCTTTCGAGTTATAAACTGCATCCCAGAACAAAGCTTAAAGAGACGCAAGGGAATACAAAAATAGTCAGCACTTAACAAAGTAAAATTCACAATGCCTAGCATCCAATCAAAATTATCAGGCAGGAAAACCCTGACTCATAGTGAGAAAAAGAAACAAAAGTGACCCATAACTGACAGAGATGTTAGAATTAGCAAGGAGGTAATTAGACACAGGAAAAACATTTTTTAAACCCAAATCAAACTTTTAGAGATTAAAAACTACAATATGTCAGATGGAAAATACACCAGTTGGTATTAACAGGAGTTTAGACATGGCAGAAAAAGAAGATTAATGAATTTAAAGGCATAAGAATAGAAACTCTTCAAAAAGGAAACACAGGGGTAAAAAAAAGAAAGAGCATTAGTGAGCAATCAGATAACTTCAGATGGCTCAATATATGGGTAATTGGTATTCCCCCAGGGAGGAGGGATAGATAAATACATTTTTTTAAATGGCCTAAAATTTTATAAATTTGAAGGAGATTAAAAACCATTCAAAAAGCTTAACAACCTTAAATATAAGTAACATGAAAGAAAGAACAAAAGGCATATCATAATCAAATTTCTCAAAGCCAGTGATAAGAGAAAATTGTAAAAGCAGCCAGAGATGAATTTTGTCTCAAAAAAAGAAAGGAAAAAAAAAGGAGAAGAAAGAAAGCAACCAGAGAAAAAAAGACATATTGCAAACAGAGGAGAAAATATAATAACATCAGATTTCTCATTGGAATTAATGCAAGCAATGAGATAGTGGAAGAATATAGGAAAAGTACTAAAAGGGGGAGAAAAACCTGTCAACTTAGAAATCTATATTCACAAAAATATCTTTCTAAAACAATCAGAAAAAAGAGATGTTTTCAGACATGTGGAGGCTAAAATAATTCATCACCAGCATTAACAAAAATATGTTAAAGAATGTCCTTCAGGCAGAAGGAAAATGATAGGAGTTAGAAGTCTGAATCTACCCAAAGGAAAGAAAAACACAAGAAATTATAACTACAAGAGAAATATATGTTTTTATCATTATTTAAATCTCTTTAAAAGACAATTGACAATTTTAACAGAAATAGTAACAACATATTAGGGATTTATAATATATATAAAAGTAAAATGCATGACAATATGATAAATCTGAGAGAGAAGTTCACTATTGTATACTTAAACTACACATGAAGTGGTATAATAAATTTGAAGGTACACCTGCAATAAGTTAAATAGATATAATATGAATATTAAATTAAACACTAAAATAACAAAAGAATTATTGCTTATAAGCCAATAAATGATACAAAAATCAGCTCCTCAAGGAAATTTAATAATACTAAATATTTATGTACTTAATAGCAGAGATTTAAATTACATGAAGCAAAAACTGATAAAACTTCTAGGAGAAACAGATAAATCTATAATTTTAGTCAGGAATTTTAATACCCCTCTCTCAATAATTGATAGACCAAGTAGACAGAAAATCAGTAAGGATGTTGTAAACTTCAACAACACAATCAACAAATTTGACCTTATTGATGTTTATGGAACATCAAACCAACAACACTGTTCTTCTCAAATCTAAAACACACACTTAGCATATGGATATTTACTAAGATAGGCCACATACTGGGTTATAAAAGAAAATAAAACATACATTTAAAAGGAATCAAGTAATATAAGAATCTTCTCTGACCACAATGGAATTAATTTAGAAATCAATAACAAAAATAAAATCTCTAGGAAAATCCCCTAATATTTGAAAACTAAATACATTTTAAATCACCCATGGATCAGAGAAGAAATTAAAAGTGAGTATAAAAAGTATTTGAACATAATAAAAAAATAGAATGGAATCCCACTAATTTTAGGGAAAACCTTTGGCATTAAATACCTATAATAGGAAGGAAAGTCTGAAACTAATGACCTCAGCTTCCACCTTAAAACTTACAAAAAGAAAACTAAACACAAAATGAGCATAAAAAAGAAAATTATAAAGGCAGAAGTAAAAATCAATGAAATAGAACACAGAAAGATAATAGAGAAAAATCAATAAAACAAAAAGCTGATTCTTTGAAAAAACAAATAAAATGGATTAAACCCTACCTTGACTGAACAAAAAGAGAGATGACACAAATACCCAATATTAGGAATGGGAAAAATGACATGACTATACATTCTATAGACAGTAAAAGGATAAGGGATAATTATGAACAGCTTTATGTCAATAAAATTGACAATTTAGATGAAAAATGACAAATTCCTCGAAAAACACAAATTACCAAAGCAACTCAAAAAAACATAGGTAATTGAATAGCTCTAAATGTATAAAAATTATAACTGTAAATAAAACATTCTCATAAAGAAAGTTCCAGGATACAGGCTACATTGGTAAATTCTACCAAGTAATTAATGAAGTAAATATACCAATTAAAACAAAATAAAGAGGAGGAAGTACTTTCAACTCATTCTATGAGGTCAGGGATATCCTGATGAGAAACCAGTTAAAGATGTTGCATAAAGGGACACTACAAATCCCTCACAAACACAGATGCACAAATTGTAACCAAAATTTAACAAATCAAATCCAACAATATATTAAAAGATAAATATGTCATAACCAAATGGTGGTGTTTATTCCAATAATGCAGAGTTAGTTTAATATTTGAGTATAAATCAATATAATTATCCATATTAGCAAAGTAAATCATCTCAATAGGGAAAAAGTCATTTGACAAAATCTAACATCCACTACTAATAAAAACTCTCGGCAAACTAGAAATGGAAGGAAGACACTTCAGCCTGAATGGGTATCTATAAAAAACCCTACAGGTAATGTACCAATACTTACTGGTGAAAGACTGAATGCTTTCCTAGTAAGAGCAAGAACAAGACAAGACAGTAATCTGCACTCATTACTTCTGTTCAACATAAGACTTGAAACTCTAGTCAGTGGCTTTAGACATAAAAGATCAAGATTAAAAAGGAATAATGATTTGGAGATGTAGGGTTCCCTACATAGAAAATCCAATGGAATCTACCAAAAAATACTAGAAGGAATGAGTTTAGCAAGGTTGAAGGACACAGTATCAATATGCAAATTACATTTCTACAATATGTCTATATACTAGCAACTAACAATTGGAAATTATAATTTAAAAACAGCACCATTGAAAAGTGTAGAAAAATATGAATTGACTGTGTGAAATATGTCAAAGACCTGTACATGATAACAATAAATACTGTGAAGAGACATTAAAGAATAAATAGAATAAATGGTACATCCATTTTGGAAAACAGTTGTGCAGTTTTTTAAAAAAGGTAAATATCCAGCCCTTCCACTTAAAGGTATTTACCCAAGAGAAAAGAAAATGTACATCTGAAAATTTTAATGTAAACACTTATAGCATCTTTATCTACAGTAGCTAAAACTCCTACCCAAATGTTCATCAACAGGTGCAAGAATGAACAAATTATGGTATATTTGAACTATGATATACTACTCAGTGATAAAAAGGTATTGACTTTTGATAAATGCAACATCATAAATGAATCTCAAAATCATTATGCTGAGTGAAAAAAGCTTTACTTTTATGAAGCATTTATTATTTTGTTTTTCCTAATTTGGTTTTATGTGTCAAATGAATTAACACTGTTTCCATAAAATATTTAAAATGCCAAGAGTACAAACACAGGTTCAACCAAATGGAATTGTAATAACTTAGGTCTTTGAAAAGATTTATTCATTTGAACTTTAGCTAATGTTACACTCTTGGACTCAATCCACTACACTAGATGGGTAAATTTTTAAACCTCACCTCTCTTCAACCTTTTATTATCAAGAGTGATTGTGTTACTCTGTAATGTAAACTTAAAGTTCCACACCCTCATTTAAGTTAAAGACCTTGTACGAATATTAAATTGAGTTAATTAGGAAGTAATATTTGATTGTATAACAACTTCTAAGGACATTAACATTCATAAAAAGAGAAAATTAAATGAACTGAATGACCAAAAAAATTGTTACTTATATACCCCTGTCAATGAAAAACATATCTGCTTCTTTTGTAAACTCCAATTAGGATGGTAACAAACACTTTCCTGGATGGGCTGGTAGGTGCTAGAGATGTGTTAATTGCCCTTATACCACATAATATGTTCTTACCATCAGTATAATTATTGACCAAATCTTTATAAAATAGTTACAAATTATATTCCAAGAGGGGATTCACTGTGCCCAATTCTATATTTTTTACTATAATAATTTAAGCAGAGCCAGGTAATTGTATCACCAAGTGGTCCCCCTTTTCCCTCATACTTGCCTAAAGGCTCCTACTATACATCTTAGATCAGAAATAGAGACCTCTGGAGAAACACCAAAAGAATAACAGCCTTAGTGCAGGACTGTGTAAGGTGCTCTTGAACACTGATACTGGAGAGAACACACACTGATGGATATAGGATTTTTAGTTTAAGTTGATTTTGCCACCATGAGTATACACCTGTCACACTGTAATAGGAGAACAGATCAGGACTCCTTTTGTCCAGAAGTAGATGACTTTGAGAAAGGGGACTACTGATATAAAACCTAGCAGAACAGGAACATTTCTTTGATATTGAATTGCATTGATAAGGGAAATCTGATTGTGGATAAGATTATATTTTTTGAAGTGCATGTTAGGAAATCTTTAATTGTTTTCTTCATAGTCAATTGCTATCTCTCAATGCGGCAGGCTATACTTGTGTAATCTGGAATGAAAAACTCTTATTTTCCTAACTCGTTCCCTAGAACTGAGGGGAAATAATCTCATGGGAAACATTAAGGTAAATTATAAGAGAGTGATTCATCAAAAGAATTGAGGATATTGATTCTGTTGGAAAGATAACATATTGATATTAGATTTTTCTGTTAAATTACACAGAAAAATGATCAAGTGTCGTGAAATGCCTTTACTAAATCAATGTACTTTTTATGGCAATGTACATTTGTGGGGTGTTTTGCTTTTTTTTTTTTTTCATAATGTTAGTAACCATGACCTGACCTGAAATGTCATTTGTCAAGGCAATATTTAATTATATATGATAGGCCGACTATAAAGGAACAAGGACTTCCTTTCTTATGTGGAAACAATAGGGCAACTTCCTACTAGGAACTGATCTGGTACCTACTCTCTGGCTTAAGAAGTCCTGGTCCATCAGGTGATAAAGAATATCACTTTTTGGCTGGCTGGAAATACTGGAACATTTGGGGACTTCAAAAAAACGGAATATACATAGAGTTTTAGGAATGGTGGCAAAATCCATAGAGTAAAATTGGTTGCTGTTGTTGATTTCTAGCTTTGGAATTTAGGAAACAATAAAGGCAACAGAAATATTTCTTATCATATAAAGATGATAACATAATACCAGGGACTTCACAAAGCTTCCAGAGAGAAGTTAACTCTGTCTATGTCTCTACCTTTATTAAACCTAAAACAAGTTCTCTATGTACTAATAGTCATCACCTCTTGTTGCAGTACTGTAAATAATAAAGGATAAATGGGATAAAACATCAAGTTAATGACACTGAGTCAAATATCTCAAAGCAAATTTATCTGGACCAATCTGTGCCACAGGAAATAAAGCTAAGCCCAAAGAGGAACTGAAAAGTGAAACGTATTTTCTTTCTGACATGGAAGTATCATGGATCAAAAAGGATTTTTATTTATAAATGCTTTGCATTCCAAGAGTTAAGCAATGAATTACTTGGCCATCTTAAAAATTTTATGTCTTGAGGAAAAACTGTGATGCTTGTTTTTTTCACTATCAAACACAAGAACTTATAACTTCTTAAAACCAACCGAGGGTTACCCAGTCAGAATTGTCAAGAGTTATATGACAAGCTCTTTTCATTCTGGGATCCTATAATTCTTAAAGAAGCGCCCTTTAAAAAAAAGTAAGCTTTCACCCAGGGATCATAAATTATCTATGAATTGTATCTTTGACAAATCCAAGTAAATCTCTTGTGTTTGTGTATTCAAGGCAGCTTTTACAAGGTGAGCATTTCCAAAAGAACAAGGTATTGGATGGGGAACCTAATTCCTATATCAAGTGAAAGACTATAGGGTGTATAGCCTTCCCGACCTATAGATAGCACAGTGTTTAGAATTAGAAAAAGACAGAATGAATAATGACATTTACCTGGTCGTAGTAGTTCTGAAAGCTGAACTTTCGTTAGCAACTTTTCTAAGCTTCTATTTCCTTAATGGTAAAATGAAGAAAATCCTACCTATCTCATAACTTTATGGTGAGGATTAAATAAAATATTTAAGGGCCTTATACAAAAGTTGTTTTAAAAATAACAATAACATGAGAATGATATTAACTGACCTCATTCTATTACCTCTTTGGTCAATGCTTGTCCAGGAATTTTCAAGTATTCCTAATCTTCAGTTGATATTTAATGCACATATAACATCCAAAAACCTTTTGATCCACCTTGAATACATTTCTGGGATTAGGCGGCAGGTTTTACAAATTTAAACTTCAAATCAGAGTACCAAGGTATGAATCAGTTGTACCCCACAGACTGTTAAATGAAGGACAAAATGTATCACTTCATCACACTGCTCTTGTATCCCCTATTTTACTCCAAATTCACATTTTTTTGTAAGTTGTATCTTATACTTTCTGTAATGCTTCTTGGTGTGAATATAATAAAGCAGCGATTCCTTATGTAGTTTAAGATAGTATTCTCTCCCTTGGGAGGGGGAAAATGGCCTCATAGTAATTACTTCTTTACTATCATACATAGTATATATGGATTAATTGTGTTGAAATAACATTAGTATGCCAAATGAAACTAATCGATTTTCATTATGAAGTTGAAATTTTTATTTTTGCTTTAAAAGCTCTTGATGACGTGGGCGCTGTTAATGCCAGTTCCCAAGGGCAAAGATGGTTTAGCTATAAAGTTTTGGTGAGCTTATGAGTTACTGCAATTGAATTTTATATATACGCACAATTTTTTGTATGTTTCGTTTTGCTTATTCACTGGAATAGAGCACTGAACTTTGAGAATGTTTCTCTTGAGATGTACAGAAGGAATAAGCATTTTTCACTCACTAGAAAAGAAAGCCATGGCCAGTGGAAATACATTTTGATAAATACAAGTTGCCAATCTTCTCTATAAGAGGTACTGCTTTCTGATTTTTGAACATGTCTACAAATGAAATTATCTCAAAAAATCTTTCTTTGCTTCTTTCCAGAACAATGATCACACATTTGTTACGTGAAGAGAAAAATGCTTTAAGAAACATAAAAACATTCCGTAACTTTTTGGAAGTTAGAAATGCTGCAAAACAATTGTGTAGGGAGTTTTTATTTAAATAATTAACTTGACGTTTGGATTATTCTTTTTATAGAAAAGTATTTATAAAAATTAAAGTATGCAAAAAGTTTTCAAATAAATGTGTTTTCTCAGCCTGTCTCAAAAGAACTTGGCCCCTTATGATACCTAATTTTAGACAGAAATTTAGAAAATTAATTTAGTCTTTTTCTAACGAGCTGAAGAAATTGGCAATCTGCATGTAGAAAACGGTTAGGGTGATTTTAATCACTTTTTCTTTCAGTAATGAAACAATTTACTATTCAATGTACTGGTTAGATGCTGGTTTCAGTGTTTATAGGAATACACCAACAAATAGGCTGATAAATGTTATAGTGTGTAATACAGCACAAAATGATAGTGTTTTTTTTTAAATGCAGTAGAAACAACTATTAGTGATTATCCTAAGGCATTGGTTACAAAGCATTAACAATCTGGCATATTATAACAGAAATCTATTTTTTATAAATATCCTAATTATCTTCCAAACTCCTTTAACTGCCAAGTCCTGATTTCTACTTTTGAGATGTGAAGGAATCTTGAGATTCCTTCACATCTCAAAAGTAGAAATCAGGACTTGGCAGTTAAATCTTCTGACTAGATGCCATCTCATTACAGGCCTCTGAATGTTGAGAAGAAGTTGCCATGTTGACAGCTGTTCTAGACTTTTAGGGAAAATATTAATGATTAGACTGACACTAGCAGTTCTCCTACCTTGTTTGCAAACACTAACTTCAGTTTTAGTCTTTTAGCTCCTACAGTCATTTGCAGAGAGTTAACTTTCCTTGTTGGCTACGAATATAAAAAGTTCTTTCTTCTCTCAGCTTCAGCATAAAATAACCCATGAATTGGAAATACAACCTTTAATAATGACTACTCTTCAAGATTCATAGTGCTAATAGTCTAAAACATTGTTTTTACAAATATAATCAAAATGTTGACTAGGAATTTTCCTGTTGTACTATAACTGCCTCTAAGGCCCAAAACAGAAAACAGTGAAGCTTTAAATAAGTTGTGTGATTTGAATATTTAACCAGATTGGATTAATAACACAGAGACCAGAGAAAGTATGGTGTCCATCATTAAGAGACAGGGAAAGGAGACATCAAAACAGAGCATGATTGAAAGCAGTGATTAGAAAAAAACATGAAATTGTTTTCTATTAATATCCCACTGAGTTGCCTTCATTGAACTCTTTGCTCATCCATTATTTCATCTGATCTTCAAATCTACCCCATTAAATAGGCAAGACAGGGATGAATCATAGTTTGGTAGAGGCAAAAAGTGAAAATAATCAATTTCTCATAACATTCCTGCTTCCTCGCCTACATTTTACATATAAAGAAATCGATGAGCAGAGATCAGTTAGTAACTGATAAAGCCAAAAACAGAATCTAACCAAATCTTTGTCAGTGTTACACCTTACGGTTTCACAAATTTGATTGAAAGAAGTGGTTGTAGATTGTCTGATTCTTTACTTCTAGCCCTTGATTGGGCCTCTCTTCTATCTTTGCATAGCTGAATCCTTCTTATTATATAGACATAACAGTAAGTGTCATGTGTGACCTTGGAGAAGCCTTCCTGGATCATGGAGTCACCTCTTCCCCATGATCATGATCTTATCCTCTCACTCTGTTTGATTTTCTTCCTAGCACATCACCCTCTGAAATTATTGTGTTTACTTATATGATTATTTGTTGATTTTTTTTCTTAATACTCCATGAAGACGGGGAACTTAATTGGACTTGTAGAATGATAAATTCTTATTATTTTATTTGTCATATTATTTGATATATTGTTTGTCAAACAAATAATTTCTAAGCAAGTGCCCTGAGGTCTGGTGCCATCTCATTCTCTAGTCATTGATCAGAACTGCATTTTCCCACTTGATACACAGAGTCAAATAAACCACCACAGCAGAAAATTCTACTCTCAACCTTTTGAGCTATATCTCTTCCAGTCTTCCATCATTGTCTCCTGTTTCCCCTCAAAAAAGGTGACATCAAAATGTATCTATCAATGCCAGGTTCCCTCATATAATTTTTGAAGGGGGCAATGCAAAACTCAGAGAAGTTAAATGACTTGGTTTGGGGTTATATATTTAGGAATTACAGGAACCTAAACTAAAACAAGGTCTTTTGCCTTTTCTTTCTAATACAGAACACTTGCTGTGAAAGATAAACATTCCTAGTCAGTGTCTGGGTAGGAAATAAACCTCTAGAGAAGAGACTGAGGGTTTATATTACTCTCTACTGTTGCACAGATCTCCACTATTCTGGGACTTCAAAGTTAAAAAAAAAAATTGGATCCTACTAAAAGGATCTCATTGACCTGTCTGGTTTTATCTTCAAGGAGGAGAAATTTAAAAAGCAAATTCAACCCTATCTTAGAGGTAACAGTGTTTTAGACTTGTCCTTAGAGATTTAGATGACAGATTTTATTTCTATTTGGTAGATAAGTAAATCAAGACTCAAAGTATTTAGGTAACTAATTTACCTGAATTCACAGGTATAATAAGTCAAAACCAGGATTCCAACCCAGTTAGTGCTGGAGTATGAAAAATATAGATTCATAGATGTGAAAGGAAATTGAAATATCATCCACATGATAAGAGCAAACTTAGATTTCATACAAATCAGCATATTCTATCCTCAAGAAAAAAGAATATATTCTATAGCATCTCTCACTTTTACTCTCCATAATATCTTTAAGTGGCAGGAGGTTCTACTTCACATCTCAGTTAAATCTCTGTTTACATTTAAAATCTACTAATTCTTGTTTGAATGAGTCACAGCTGGTCACTGCATAACCATATATTTCATGACCCTTCATATGCTTGAAGATCATTATTAAGTCACCCTTCAGCCTTCTATGATACGACAGGCCCTATAAAATTACCATCAGGCACAAAAATCATTAGAAGCACCACAAGGCACCATCATTAAATTCACCATCTGGCATAACTGGAAATGTCAGCAAATAGAGAATGCATATTGACGGGCATACTACTGTTTATGCGTTTTAACTGGTCAGCAATGTTAATTATAATTACATCGTCATTGTAGGACTTTATAGCTTATGTGGACAAATGAACATACACTCGATTAACTAACTACAGACTAAATGGAAAATGGTTCTCAGGCTAATGTTTCCAAAAACTATTAGTACTTCTTTTTTTGTTGACTAACATCTCCACAATCATTGAGTGCTGAGCAAACAGACGACTTGGCTCTGCCTCCAAAGAGAACCCAAGCTCTTTTCTAACTTACACTATAGAATTTCTTAATTTAACCGTTTAAAAGTTAAGGAAGTAACTTTTCCTTTTGCTTTTGTAGTTTCACTGTGGATATTATTTTAATGTAGGCAATGTTAGATTTACATAAACTAATGATATGTTAATAATGTCCTTCAAACTCTATTAGTTTATTATGAAAAGTTTTTACTCTTAAAAGTATAAGCAAGGGCTTCCCTGGTGGCGCAGTGGTTGAGAGTCTGCCTGCCAATGCAGGGGACACGGGTTCGTGCCCCGGTCTGGGAAGATTCCACATGCTGCGGAGCAGCTGGGCCCGTGAGCCATGGCCGCTGAGCCTGCGCGTCTGGAGCCTGTGCTCCGCAACGGGAGAGGCCACAACAGTGAGGGGCCCGTGTACCGCAAAAAAAAAAAAAAAAAAAATTATAAGCAGTATACTTGAAACTAATATGTCATTATATTTTAATAAAAAATAAATAAAACTACAAGCAATTAAAACATTTATTATAATGAATATTATAAATAAATCATAAGAAATTTCAGAATATACCCTTCTTTTATTTAGCATCCTGCCAACTTGAAGTTCTACATGTGCTGAGAAATTGAACTATACTGTAAAAATGATATTTATCACCAAAAAGTTTCTCATCACAGAAATGATACATCTATACTTCCCTCAGATATTTAGATTATACTGCATAAACTATTGTTGTAATAAGCTATTTTTGTTGAGATGCTTAAAGTTCAATGGTTTGCTCAAATTCCTATTATAAAATATTAGTTCCTTTCAATTTTTTTAAATTAAACTTTCTCACTTTGGCATTAGAACTTGGATTCAATGATTCATAAAATATGTCCTCTAAGAGGTTTTACTGTTATTTCATCTCACCGATTTATTCTTACTATTACCCTTTCTGATTCCTTTGTATTCTCCCCTGCTTGGTTCATTCTCCCTGCTCAGTAGGCTTGATAGGCTTTTCTGTACATTTACATTATTTCACATTTCTTTTTTATATTCACTGTGCTTAGGGGGAAAAATCTATTTTTCTTAAATACAATGAAAGCACGCAAAATTGGAATAATTGGATAAGCAGTTTTTAGTGCAAACCAGTATTACTATGTTACAGGTTCTATTTATAAAAGTCAAGTGGCAATTTTTCAGTTTCTCCACAAAAAATTTAAAAGTAAGAGAGCAATAAATAGAATTGCTCTAAGACATATTGCAGACAATACCTTATAGAAGGTTATTTCTTACTTCACAGATGTAGAGACAGAGTGATTAGGCACATGGGGAATATTCTTGTCTTATTGAAGGACAAGTGATAACTAGAGATAACAAGAGGATACAAACACACTGACATATACGGTTGTGTATAGATATAACATATACATGTGTGCGTAATTGTGATTGATCTATTTTGTCCTCCATTCTCTTGGAGGCAATATGATATTGATCGCACAGAAGATACTTTTCTCATTAATGGTGTTTTAGCTGTACTTCTCTGATTACCTGTGTACTTTGTATTTTAAAGGGCCTGGGGTTACTACTCTTCTCTTGTAATATGAAAACAAAAACAAAAATAAAAATAAGAGCTTTCTCCATTTTCTAGCCTCTTTTCCCACCACCTTTTTCTGCTCCGTTCTTTGCACCAAGAGACTGATCCCTGTGGACTGCAAAGCTGAGCTCCCTTCTAGCTAGTTTCTGGCAGAGTTCAGCCAATGAGGGTCATCAGTGGGAGATCAGAGGACAGTAGATTTGATTTTTTATTTTCCCACTCCTTTTCTACTCTGGGAGGCATCTTCTAGTAGAGGCTACCGTCCTCCATGTTTACAGCTCCTTTCAGGCAGCTACTCCCACAGTGCTCCAGGTCTCAATGGGCTCTGATGCTGCCTCTTCCTCTCCCTGTCTTTCAGGCTTAGGGGTGGAAATAGCTTCCTGTTGTTTCTCTCAGGTAAGTGCCTGAGAATGCTTTACTGGCTCCTTTAAAATGTTCTCACACCTTTGAAAACAGTCTTTTTACTAAATTCTTGAACTATGTGCAGTTCCTGTCAGGACTCTGATGGATACATGATCCCATTCTAGAAGGATAAAAATAGTTTTCTGGTTTTTGAGTTGGACAGTTGGAGCAATAGGAACACTTACTTTAAATATTTTGTTTACATTCATGTTCATAGTTTCACATATTAAAATTTTTTAAAAAGTAAAATATTCATTAATGAACAGATAGCATGTTTTGTTAGAAATAAAAAATCCCAGGAACTTAATGTCAGGCACTCTTGCTAATTTCAGCAAGATTTCAGGGATTTCTACCTCAGTGTTTTACATTTACTTTAAAAAATCAATTGTCATCTCTATCCATATATTCAAGTACATTTGACTGTGATTCTGATTTGAGGCACACTTTTTTAGCCTGCTGTCAGAGAGGCATTTATTGCCTTGCTAAGCCAGATAACATCAAGTGGCCCTATGGAGATATTATTTTGAAATCATTGTTTTCTTCGCAATATTCATTCAGATGGTTTCAGTTCTAGTGATGGTTGTGAATTGGACTTTATGGTTTCATAGATATACTCAAGGTTAGTAACTGCCTACATACTAGGACTATAACCTCATGTTCAATAAGGTCTAGTTAATTCTGATAAAGCAAACCTTTATGTCTGAGGTTCCTAAGCTTGGCACTTTCAGTAATCACAAATGATTTAAGAAATTCCAAAGTAGCCATGTGGATAAATATGTAGAAATGTTACAATCATCTTATGCAGATAGATCACTCAAAAGTCCAGAACACTAATCTATGGGAGTAAAGGACATCTAGTTGGTAGAAAGCAGTCCTGCCCTCAAGAGAAACCACTTGGAGAGAAAGTATTCTGTTCCTCGATCTGGGGCTTCCAGTATTGAACTGAAAGGCAGACAGAGGCAATCCTTTTCCTGTACTGGACAGAACACACCATCTTTGAAAGTCTGGCCTGGTATTCAGGATTATAAAGAGATGGCTATAATGACAATTAGGGGAAAATTATCTCTATTCATGAAATACCATTGTCCTAGATTCAAGTGGTGGAATTTCTCAGTGGAACAACTACAGAAATGTCTATAAAAATACATTAAATAGAGAAGAAAAGTAGAGTTTCTTTTATAGAAACCATGTAAGGGATGGAGAGTAGGTGGAATGTTTAGTGGCTGAAGTGAGGAATTCATGAGGAATGAAAATAATTTTCAATAGAGCCATAATTTACTTGGAATACAAAATGTTTTGCTGATAGATCTCAGAATGACAAGTATTTTGTATTAGTGTTGAGCTATGATACAGATACTACTAATTTTCTTTCCTCTGACTGATATGGCTTGAGAAACCACTATTACCTATGAAATCTAAATTGCTCTAGATTCAGTCAGCCAGTTGGTACCAAGAAGATTTCATTAATAGTCACATTGACATTTTGCTAGCCCATTAGCCTGCTAGCTTTTGCACCCAGCTACCTAAAGCAGAATTTCAATCCCATCAATAACTTTATTTTATTTGAAATGGGAGGTGTTGATGGAGGGTAGGTGCTGCCTCGAGCCACTTGAGGCTGCATATGTCCTCCTGGAGAATGACAAATCCCTGACCAAGGTACTGCTCCTGGTGTTCCCTAAACCACAAATGAAGAAGAAATCAAAAGGTTCTGTATGAGCTTCAGTCTTCACTGCCCAAGAAAATTCAGAATTTATCACAAAGTGAGAATGCTGTACTTCAGGAAAGAAGTGGTTAGCAGCAGGCCTACAATCCATTCTCTCTCTTTAGGAAAGTGGGGGTGGGGAGGCACCTCCAAGGAAGAAGGGGGCAAAGTGACTTTCTACAACAGGAAGGAGAAAATAGGTGGGCTTAAAAAGCAAAAAATCAAGCAATCTGTGCTATGCATGGGTAATATTCAAACAGGATTCCTCTGGCAAAAAAATTCCCAGAGGCCAATTAAAGTAAGTTCGTGGGGTAGTTGCCTCTCAAGAATCTATTTAGAGACGTTTAGTTGAATAGAAGATGCTTGAAAAGAATAGGGTGGGTACCAGGAACTTGAGGTTGGGAGGTGGGGAGTGGTGATGGTGCTGAAGTGGGAGAGTTGGGGTCATACTGCTCTCCTCCGTTGACAAGGCATCAGGAAGAAGAGTAAGAATCCACTGAACTGCTTTCCGAAGGGAATTGATAAGACAGGGGGCACAGGAAATGATGAATAAGATAAAACAAAAGATTGGGTTATGATATTAGACCCACAATTGTCAGAGCTCTTAACCAGTACTAAAGTTTACTACCAAATTCAAGGATAATACAATTTCAGGCATAGACAAAACTGAGAGAAGTCTGCCTAAGTTGCTTCCCATTTCTTCTCATATTTTTTCTTGCTACATTAGGACACTGGCTGACCCAGATATAACATATGGGGTCTCTAAGAAATTAATACAGTAACATCTTTTAGAAAGGATTTGTTTTGATTGTGAAGCATTTGCATTTTATCCTCTGATAGTTATATGAATTACAGAAAAACTTTCTGGAAGTCATGTCCGCAGAATCTATATTTCCAGATCTTTTTACCTTAAACTATCCTAGAGAGCCTAGGTATATCCTGCTAAAAGCAATGCATAACTAAGATGAAGCCACTTAGCTAAGAGGAAGTCACAGAGCTCTTTAGGTTATATAGGAATCCCACATCCCCTTCATGACTTCAAAATGGAAACTCTTTATCCTCTAGGAGGCCCTCCTTTGGTTCTTTGACTATATTTTTTAACTGTCACTTGCTGAAATGAACAATTAATGTGCTCAGTGAAATTAGGCTGAGACAGAACATCATATCACAGACAGCATTATTTTTCCTGATCTGCCCACTTAGCATTTGTTGAGGGGTTAGCTATATTTTGGCAGGAAGGAAATTTTGAGCGGTTTTTGATTATGTCTCCTCAGAAAATAAAACCGCTTTCTCTCCATATACACATATACATGTTTTCATTGTTTACTTTTCCTTTTCATTGTTTACTTTTGCTCCTACCATTCCAAATTGTTCCCTTCACTTTATTTGTTTGGTCGTTTCTGTATGTGTAAGAATTGTCTGGATTGCTTTGTTATATAGTTTGAAATCAGGGAAGTTGATGCCTTCAGCTTTCTTCTTTCTCAAGATTTCTTTGGTTATTTGGGGCCTTTTGTGGTCAATACAAGTTTTAAGATTGTGTATTTTATTTCTGTGAAAAATATAATTGAAATTTTGATAGGGAATGCATTGAATCTACCCAGTATTGCTTTGGGTAGTATTGACATTTTAACAATATCAATTTTTCCAATCCATATGCATGGAATATATTTTCATCTACTTGTGTCTCTTTCAATTTCTTTCATTAATACCTTATAGTTTTTAAAATACAGGTTTTTCACCTCATTGGTGAAGTTTATTCCTGGGTATTTTATTCTTTTTGATGAAATTGTAAATGAGATTGTTTTCTTTGTTTCTCTTTCTGAGAGTTTGTTATTAGTGTAAAGAAATGCAATAGATTTTGTATCTTGATTTTTTATTCTGCAACTTTAATGAATTTTTTAACTAGCTCTGACAGTTTTTTGATGGAGTCTTTAGGTTTTCTATATATAATATCATATAATCTGCAAACAGTGAGTTTTACTTTTTCATTCCAATTTGGATGTTTTTATTTCTTTTTCTTGCCTAATTGCTCTGGCTAGGATTTCTAATACTATATTGAATAAAAGTGGTGCTAGTGGGCATCCTTTCAGCTTTTCACCATTGAGTGTGAGGTTAGTTGTGGGCTTATCCTTTACGGCCATTATTTTGTTGAGGTACATTCCCTCTATACTCGCTTTATTGAGAGTTTTTATCATAAATGGATGTCAAATGCTTTTTCTGCAACTACTGAGATAATTACATGATTTTTACCTTTCATTTTGTTAATGTGGTGTATCACATTGAGTGACTTGAGGATGCTGAATCAGCCATGCATCCCTGAAATAAATAGCACTTGATCATGGTGTGTGATTCTTTTAATGTACTGTTAAATTCAGTTTGCTAATATTTTTTTAAGGACTTTTGCCTCTATGTTCATCAGAAATATTGACTTGTAATTTTCTTTTCTTGTGGCATCCTTATTTGGTTTTGGTATCCTGGTAATAGGCCATGTAAAAATGTATTTGGAAGAGTTCTCCTCTCTTCTATTTTTGGAAGAGTTTAGGAAGAATTGGTATTAATTCTGGAATGTTTGATGGAATTCACCAGTGTATCTGTCTAGTCCTGTGTTTTGTTCATTGGGAGGTTTATGATTGCTGATTCAATTTTCTTGCTAGAATTGGTCTGCTCAGATTTGCTATTTCATTATGATTCAGTCCTAGTAGATGGTATATTTCTAGTAGTTAAACCAGTATGGTATTGACATAAAAACAGACATATAGGTCAATGGAACATAACAGAGAGCCAAAAAATAAAGACACACACATATGACCAATTAATTCATGACAAAGGAGCCAACAATATAAAATGGGAAAAAGACAGTTTCTTCAACAAATGGTGTTGGGAAAATTGGACAGCCATATGCAAAAGAATGAAGCTGGACTAATACCTTATACCATAAACAAAAATTAACTCTAAATGGATTAAAAACTTGAAAACATGACTTGAAATTATAAAACACCTAGAAGAAAACATACAGAATAATCTCCTTGTCATAGGTCTTGGTGATGATTTTTTGAATCTGACACCAAAAGCAAAATCAACAAAAGTAAAGCTAAACAAGTGAGACTGCATCAAACTAAAAAGCTTCTGCACAGTTGAAACCATTAACAAAACAAAAAGGCAACCTGCTGAATGGGAGAAGATATTTGAAAATAATATATCCAATAAGGGATAAATATACAATATATATAAAGAACTCACACAACTCAATATCAAAAAATATCAAACAATCCATGTAAAAAATGGGCAGAAGTTCTGAATAGACATTTTCCCAAAGAAGCCACACAGATGGCCAACAGGTACATGAAAGATGCTCAACATTATTAATCATGAGGGAAATGCAAATCAAAATCACAATGAAATATCACCTCACATCTGTTAGAATGGCTATTATCAAGAAGATAAGAAATAACAAATGTTGGAGAGCATGTAGACAAAAAAGGAACCCTTGTGCACTGCTGGTGGGAACATAAACTGGTGCAATGAAAAATAATGTGGCGGTCCCTCAAAAATTAAATAATAGAACTACCATATGATCCAGCTATTCTATTTCTGAGTGTTTATCCAAAGAACACAAACAAACAAACAAACAGACACTAATTAGAAAAGATATATGCACTCCAGGTTCCCTACAGAATTATTTACAACAGTCAAGATAAGGAAACAACCTCAGTGTCCATGGATGAATGGATAAAAAAGATGCCACCCCCCCACACACACACATACACACACACACTGGAATATTACTCAGACATAAAAAGAATGAAGTCTTGTTATTTATGACAACATGGATAGACTTCGAGGGCATTATGCTAAGTGAAATGATTTAGGCAGAGAAAGACAAATATCATATGATCTCTTTCACACATGGAATATTTAAAAACAAAACAAAACAAACAAAAACCAACCAACCAACAAACAAGCAAAAAAACCAAGCTTATAGATACAAAAAATAGATTGATGGTGGCAAGCAGTATGGGCTGAAGGGTAGAAAAAATGGTGAACAGTTCTGTTTTTTTCTTTTAGTTTAAATAAATTGAATAAAAATTAAAACAAACACACACACATTTGACCCTTTAAATAACTGTATAAGGTAGAGGTAAGACAACAGGTATTATGCACCAAACTATTATTTCTCCCCATTTTATAAATGAGGAAACTGAGGCACAGGGAGATTAAGTAAGTGTCCCACTTATAGCTGGTAGCGTGTAGAGCCAGGATTTAAAGCCACACAGTCTGCTTATGCTGTCCTTTCCAAGGTGGCAACCTCAGGGTGGTCAGAGTCATTGCTTGGCAACTCAGGACCCCAGCAGTGAGTGTTTCAGTGAACAAAGTGGAAGCTACTGGCCTTTTACAATTTGGTCTCAGAAATCGTCTAGTGTAATTTCCTCTGTAATCTCTTGGTTGATGCAGTAACAAGCCTACACAGATCCAAGAGTATGGGAGGAATGTCCAAATGTCAAGGAATTTGCAGTTACACTTTGAAGCCATCACAGTGAGCAAAGCACCAGCAGCAATACCCACAACATATGATACCCAGAATTGTGGGTTGGTTTTTACCTGCTAACATGACATTATGGTTTCCTATATTTGTTTCTCATTTATGGAAGGAACAAGCAGGAAATGGAAGGAAATAAAGTCTTGACTTGAGGCAGTTCTCTGTTCCAACTGGCATTCTTCTGACACCTCCCCTTACTCTGACAGCCTTCCAAATGACATTGGACAAGATTTCCATTGACTCAAGTTTCACTGATGTAGTTGTACCCAAATAGAAAATGTTTTGTCGTCTACATTCAAAACATACTGCTAAGCCAATTTTCTTTAAATTCTCCTGAATTTTTTTCCCCTGGGAGGATTATACAACTGGCAAGCTTGAATCTTAAACTTTCAGATACTTTTGAATAATACTCAGTGGAGAGAATTTAAAAAAAAAGTATTTTGGAAGATGATGTTGGTATGTATGGCGGGGGGAGTGTACGTGTGTAGTTCTCAGAGAAAAATGCAAGTTTTCTATTTTAACTTCACTGTGAAGTGCTGACTAATTTAGCTCTGATCATTTGAATATAGTTTCAATTTATGGAGCCAGTAACTATCAAAAAATTTAAGCGACAAAATATTAGAAAAACTGCTCAATTCACCAGAATTCTGTTTTTGATTAAAGTCTGAGTTTGTGACCAATGTTGCTTTAAAAAAAAAAAAAAGCTCTGGTGAATGCCACAATTAGAGTATTCAATGACAAGTCTTTATGATGTGTCCTGAGGGAAAAATCTGATTGGTATACAGAGAAAAATTTCAAGAGAGTAACATTTCCTTCTGTGCCATATTCTAAGACAGAAATTCCACATGTAAACAGGAAAATCTTGGTGTGATTGGGCTGGTCGATCTGTCATGTCTTCATGGACAAGGTTAATTCTAATCACATGGCTGGTTGACAAATTTTTCTCTTCCTCTCTTATCAAGGGAAAAAGAAAAAAAGAAAGAAAAAAAGAAAAAAAAACGGTCTGGATTTCTAGATTGGAGAAACTACTCGGCAATTTATAAGTGCATTTCATGTTTCCTTGCTATGTAAAAGTGTCACAGCTAGAATCACACAGAGTACAACTAAATTCCTAATGCAGCATTTTTTTATGTAAAAAATCCCTGTTGTTAGTACTGTGATTGACAAGAGCCTCAAGTTACTTCTCTAATGGAAGTCTCAAAGTTGTTATTCCTGCCCCTTAGTTCAATTAGTGCTAACCTTTGCCCTCCACCAGTAATATGTACTTATTTCTGGCCCATAAATTATGTAAATAAATTATCCTCACTTCCAGACGGCTTTTATATTGTTATTTTTGCTACGCTAACTTAGCCTGTACACTCAAAGAGGGCAATAAATATTCATGTGTCGTCAGTCAATAAGTCATTCACAGATTCAATAAATATTTATGCCAGATACTATTTTAGGCAATGGAGATATAGTGGTAAATAAGGTATGATTCATACTGTCAAGGAATTCACTATATATATATATATATATATATATATATATATATATATATATATCAGACACAACAGGCAAAGTTATGTTGCAGTAACAAACAACTTCCTAGATCAATGCCTTAAAAGTATTGGTTTGTTTCTAGCTGGAGCTACATGAAGGCCTTTGAGGATGTGTTCATTGCTATCATTTAGATTCTTAGAGAGATGGATACTCCCTTTCAACGAATACTTCCATAATTGCAAAGACAGGAAAAGGAAATGTGGTAAATCACACACTGGCTCTATAAACCTCTGCCTATAAGTGAAACACTTCTCACAGCTCATTGGCCAAAGCAAGTTACATATGCATATCTAACACTCTGAGGAAGCAGGACTTCCTAATGAGCATAGGAATTATGTAAATAAATTATCCTCACTTCCAGACGGCTTTTATATTGTTATTTAGTACATTAGTATATTGTTATCAATGTACTATTTTCACCACCTACGTCATGCTATGAAATTGTCAGTTGGTACTATATCTACAGTAAAATATTCTATTTAAGTTTTAGCTTATAGCCTACCTAATGAATGTTTCTTTATTTTCTTAGAGCTATATGTCACCAAGATCACACCTTTTTGCCTCATTTTCAGTCCTATCACTCAATCACTCAAAACAATACATGATACTGCTGCCATATATGCTGGGTCTTCTCTAGTCTTGGGCTAGTATCAGTTAAATATCTTTTAATATTCCCTTCCTGGTTATGTACTATCCTTGCTTGATGCCTAGACTCAGCACATTGTGTACAACTAGGTTGTATCCATTTCTACCTTCTCTTTTACCAGAAGTTATCTGACAGCTTGTATCTATTGTAAGTGATGTGCATTAAAACAAGATTGCTCTCCATCTGCTAGAAAGTGAAGCAGTGGTTTCTATTGTAACTACGTTTAGGGAGAAAATGAGTCAGTTCCTTAGAGTAGTGAAGTGCACTGTGCAAGACAGTGAACTATTAAGCAATCATACTCTATCACTATTGAAATTTTAAATCTTGAACCACAGAATCATAGAGAAAATTTTGCAGTTCAGATTGTCAAAAGAGAAAAGGTCATGAGAGAAAATAATATCAATAAATAACAGCAATAATAATAACAATGATAATGTTTTGTTATGAAATAGCAACTTTTATTTGTATCCTCCTTATTTAATTGAACTCCTTCTGTCCAGCAGTTTATAACTAATCAGGACCGCTACAGCAAGGTTTTCTGGGTTCAAATCCTGACTTAATTACTTGGTAACTGTGTTACACTTAATATTTTATCTCTCTCCACCTCAGTTTCCTGATCTGTATAATAGGTATAATAAAAATGCATATCTCATATGTTTTGTGAAAAATAAATGGCTTATAAAAAAACATGGCAGATAGGGTAAACACAAAATCTCCAAAGTAATAATAATAGACATGGTGCTCAATGGCATTTTGTTATAAATATCCTCAGTAGGGCAAAGTTGGTTGGAAAAGATGAAACATATGTAAGGAAAGAATAGGAAAAGAATAGGGAAAACCTTCTTCTGATTACTAATTAATCTTCAGATGTATGTGTGTGTGTGTGTGTCCATTTAAAATCACTGGAGGTTTCCCAAAATTCCACAAATGACTTGCAATGCAAAGTTTCCCGGGACAGTGGAAATAACTGACGTGTTTGAGGATAATGGCACTATCTAATAGCAGAATGCAGGAACAGCAATTACAAGGGTAATAGCAACAGAATTACAGCTGTTATGTAGTAAGGGAGAGAATCACTTAATACATCAAATTTGATAACAGGAAGCAGCAAGTCCGACATCGACTAGATTCAAATGTGGGAGTAGAGACAAGGTTTGAGGACAGGTCGGCACAGAAAAAAAAAAGAGTCAAAGTTTGAACAGAGAAAAACTGTTGCTAATCTGGCTAAAGATGGTATTAATATTATATTCATGATGGATTTTTAGTTACCAATTATACAAACTTTTAATTATAGGGTACCGATATATCATTTGTGAATATGTCTACCTACTCCTATTCCTATTAATTAGTATATAGCAATATCTATTCCATGACGTAGGTTTAGATCTTCTCTTCCAAAATTGTGCTATCTTTTTTTCAAATCTGCTGTTTGCTTTATGAAGAGGTATGAGGACTAAGTAAATCCAACAATCCTGAAATGGTAGGTATGAAAATGAAGCTCATGTAACTCACATAAGTCATTTCTGCATAGGGAAATACCCTTTTAGGGGCAACCAAGCCATCAAATCTAGAAAATGACACCTGGGTGTCCAGCATGGGTGAGTCAGCTAGTCCTTACTTAGGCTTAAAATGTGACTCTCTCCTCATTCTGCTTTCTCTGATAATCCCTCATCATCTGATTTTTCTCCCTGCTCTTGCTGCCAGCCAGTCTCACATCGAGCTTTAACTATAGTTAAAGCCAGTTATGAGGCCACTCACCCTCTCAGCCTCTAAAGCTATTTCTTTCTCAAATTGTAACTTGAATGGTAAGAAAAGTGCAAGTGAACTCCACAGAAAAATGTTAGTATTTACCCACCTCTTTTTTCTCAGCCAGTACTAGCAATTATATGCTTAAAATTGAGAGTAAATACTCCTCTCAGATGTCAGCATATTAACAAAGGCTGACTATGCATGGGAAAATAGAGTCCCATTATTATAATCATGGAAAGAGATGGAGGGGGAGATTACTTTCTTCTGTCCTTGTAAGTTATACATGTAGGGACACAATCCAAACATTCTTTAATTGTACTCCTGTGGCTTTATAAGACCTAATGATGCTTTCTAAAGGTGTTTGGTTTCTATTTAGGGGGTAGCTGAGGCAAGAAGGAGACTTGGGCTCTCCCAGAGTTCATAGCTTAGCAGTATACAGAAAGCAGAGAAGAAAGGCATTTTTGGGATTTGTAATTAAATGAGAACGTGGAAGTCCTAGATGTCAATACTAAAGCAGAAAAGATAGAATTATTCTGCAGTTGTCATTTGTTTCCTGATTGATCTGCAATTACAGTCATATAATCACTCACAACACAGTTCTTTTTCTCTTTCTTTAAAAAAAATTAATAGACTTCATTTTTAGAGCATTATGTTTATAGCAAATTGAGTAGATACAGAGTCCCCTTTCTCACTCACAGTTCCCCTATTAGTAACATTTTGTATTAGTGTGTTACACTTGCTACAATTCATGAAAGGATATTGATGTATTACCATGTATCTGTTTATTCAGTTCAATTACTTGTCTGAATAATAGAAACATATACAGATCAAAGAGTAAGAAGATCTAAAAGAAGGCAGAGTGTCCAGCAGCTAGTCTAACTAGTAATTGCCTTATCATCAATCACCTAAACATTTGTCTCTCTTATTTATTGGGAAGTCACTAAAGACCTTGACAGTTTCTTTCCCTGTGGAATAAACTAGGACTTTCTCTTTAAATTTAGCAAACTTCAAGATCAAAATACACACTTGTTAGCCACAGTTTCAATAATTGCCTTGGTAAAGTGAGTATCACCTTCACTGATGTTACTGATGCAGTTTTGACTGCCATCTTTGTCATCATCAACATCATTATCATCTCCATTGCCATCCTTATCTAATATTCACAGGGCTTTGATAAAGAACCTTAAAATATCCATCAGGAAAAATACAATTTTACTCTCAAATAGAGTAAAATTTGCATTCCACAGCAAATATTCCCATGACATTGAATGCATACATCTCTGTTCCATTCTCACTGAAATTATCTGTTTTGCTTTTTTCCATTTTTTTTTCTCCCAACAGAAACTTGATTATGTTCAGATAGTCATCATTCCTCATATCCCCATCACTACCAAAGTCCACACGACTCAGGGGAAATTGAACCCACTTTCAGATCTTGGGGTGAATTCTGATTAATACAAACTCAAAGAGCATATGTGATTCCCCCAGCCATCAATACTGCTCCAGGTATAAGAAAGCAACCTTATGTAGCCATTCAGAATGAAGTAATGGATTTTTAGTCCATATTTAGGGAGGGGCCAGGTTTCTTTCTCTTTTTTTTGCTGCATGAGAATAAGGAAGCAATTTTTTCTTAGTTGCTGCTGGCAGCAACCTTGTGACCATGAGGGAAAAGGAACTGGGGTGTAGCTGTGGATGGCAAAGCAGACATAATGGAAGAGATGTGGCTTTCCGATGATGTTTAGGCATCAATTCAACCAAGTCTAGATGTAACCAAGCTTGCTCTTCTCTGGTCTTTTTTTTTTTTTTTTGGCCATGCTACGTGGCTTGTGGGATCTTGGTTGCTCAACCAGGAACTGTGAACCTGGACCCTTGGCAGTGAAAGTGTGGAGTCCTAACCACTGGACTGCCAGGGAATTCCCCTCTGGACTTCCTCTTTAGTGAGAAAACAAATTAACTTATTTAAGCCAGCTGGAGTTAGGATTTCTAGTGTCAAAAGTATTCTAAAATGTACTGAACCTTATAATACTATATTTATACCATTGAACTGCCTTCTTTTTCTCTTCTACCTCTAGTGTTACTTTCATCAATACTTCATTTTGTCCTCCACTCTCGGGTTGAATTTGTACAAACATTACATTTATTCAGAGTATGCACCAAAATAAACAAACAAAAGGATAAATAATAGCCTAGTGTATATCAAATAAAATCTAAGACACTCAGTCTGGAAAGACAAGACCTTCCATGGGTTGGGAGTAGTAGTGAGATCTTAAGAAACACAAATAGAGGAAGAAGACTCATTCTGATGTCTGAAAAGAGTGAAAATAAATTCTCACGGTATTTCTAGCCCTTTCAGAGAAGAGGGTGCTTAGGTTCTAGGAATATGGTACCAGGTATTTAGTGAAATTTTTCCAATGTAGAGATGCCTATTATTTCACTCATTGACCAGGGTATAATCTACTTGTTTCTCTGATTATATATCAGCCAGACAAATTTTTAATAGATGATTTATATTTGTGAATGTCTCAAGAGGAAAGATGAATTTAATAAAAATGACTCACTTAAGATAAAGTGATAAACCTAAATTCTGAGCATTCAGGGGAATATAAAACACTTTGCAAAAAGATGAACCCACTCAATTTAAAATACTTTTCAGAAACAAAGGCTTTGAAATGATAACCTGATCTACATTTGTTTTAGTAACCAGAAAACAATATATATATAATATATATTATATATATACATATATATTATGGAATCACATAGTGATTACAATGGCAGAGACAGTCATCTGTCAACCAGATACACATACCCACCCCCATTTCCAAAATCTTAAGTGGTTGACAACTTCTCAGCTACAAACCATGTTATCTAGTCCCCTTGCATTCAGATGTGATTAAATGACTAGATGTCACTTTCAGTTTTAAAACAGCAGATGTGCCTTTCCTCTCCCATCAAAAATCAGAAGATTCTGAGGCCCTGAAGGATGTAGAAACCACAAAACAAAAGGAACCTCCTGAATCAACACATGGAGAAAAGCTACCTAATAAATAGGAACACTGGACTCTAACTTGAGCAATCAAACAAGAAACACATTTCTATTGTGTTATCCACTGAAATTTATAGTACCACGTTTTACCACAACAAATTCAGAAGTTGTTACCACAAGTATAGAACTACCTTAATAAGAATCTAGACTGCATAACATTAGCTTAACGGTAAGGCAGCAGCAGCAGGGTAACTGTTCAGGACTGAAAATACTCAAGGTTAAAATACTTGACTAAAAATGTCCTTTGTAAAATTTTGGAGAATATCTTGGAAGGAAAAACGAGTGCTTATTGAGCATTGTGGGTTTAAAGGAAGAAGTTTAAAAGTATAATAGTAGTTGTATTAGTTACTGCATGCTTTTTTTTGGTAAGATATTACCAAAAAAAAAAAAAAGAAAAAGAAAAAGAAAAAAAAAAGAGTCTAAGTTAGAATTGCCTGTGTTTTGTTTGTTTGTTTGTTTGTTTTTGCAGTATGTGGGCCTCTCAATGTTGTGGCCTCTCCCGTTGCGGAGCACAGGCTCTGGACGCACAGGCTCAGCGGCCATGGCTCATGGGCCCAGCCACTCTGCGGCATGTGGGATCTTCCCGGACCGGGGCACGAACCCGTGTCCCCTGCATCGGCAGGTGGACTCTCACCCATTGAGCCACCAGGGAAGCCCCCAGAATTGCCTGTTTGATAGCAAAAAATGAAAGAGAAGCCAAAACTGGGGTCTCCCAGGTTTAGAAAAGCCAATTGCTTCTGGAACCTGAGTAGTAAGAAAAAATATTGCAAATGGCTTTGAGCAACAAAAGCCAATTAAGACTTCTCAAATTCCTTCTGAAGGAATTTACCCTTCAGACAAAAGGTATTTGTTTCCCACTGAATCATTGTTTTCAGGCCTCAAAGTGACCACTAATATGCTGAAAGAGAAAACCAAGAAAGTGAGGTGGAAAGAAATAATTTGATAATTATTTTTAAACTATAACCAAGTGTGGTTATTGGTATATAGAAGTAATGGGAAGCAAAGAAAAAAATCTACTAATTTTCAAGGGAATTTGTAACTTCAAAAGCCAAGAGCCTAGCTTACAAGATCCTTTGTCTCTTCAAACCTTAAAGCAACTTGAAAGGAACAACAAACAATCTGTGAAATACCCCCAAGGGAGAGGATATTCCCCACTGCCAACTTTAGATGCAGTATTCAGCACAGCAGACTAGAAAAAACCTCCCAGTGGAAGCATAGATAAAGGAGAACAATGGACAAGGGGAAGTGTTACAGGGAAAAGAAGTTTTCCCTGAAACATTCCCTGAAACAGAAGGTCTTCACTTTACTTGCCTGGTAGACTCCATTACTGCTCTGTCCCAATGACTACTGTTTGCTTCCTTCTAAATGGATTTTTTTTTGCTATTTTATCACTGGTCCATCAATTTATATATCTTGTCTTTTGGTTCATACTTTGCTGTACAACAAGGAGCAACAAAAGGACTCAATAGAGAGGACTGCACATCACCTACAGATCCTCTACTTTGACTTAATTGTAGTGGATTCTATATATGGGAAGAAGAATGCATATGGATATTTGGTAACAGAAGAGAAGACCTTGGCTGAGATGGCAAAGTATTCATTGGAAATGTATGCTCCCACTTTCATCCTATGGTGTTGTCATGGGCAAGCGACTGCATGTCCTTTGCCCATTTTTGAATTGTGTTGGTTTTTCTGCTATTGAGTTGTATGAGTTATTTATATATTTTTGGATATTAACCACTTATATATATTGTTTGCAATTTTTTTTTCTCATTCTGTAGGTTATCTTTTCACTTTGTTGATGGTTTCTTTTACTATTTAGAAACTTTTAAGTTTGATGTACTTCCACTTGTTTATTTATTTTTTATTTTGTTGCTTGTGCTTTAGGTGTCATGTTAAAAAATTGATTGCCAAGACCCATGTCAAGAAGTTTTATTCCTATGTTTTCTTTTAGGAATTTCATGGTTTCAGGTCTTACATTTAAGTCTTTAATGCATTTTGAGTTAATTTTTGTGAGTTATATAAGATATGGGTGCAGCCTCATTAGTTTACATATGAATATCCAATTATCCTAGCACTATTTATCAAAGAGATTATCTCTTCTCCATTAAGTATTCTTGGCTCCCTTGTCAAAAATATCAGTTGACCATATATGCTTGGGTTTATTTCTGGGCTCTCAATTCTGTTCCATTGGTCTATGTGTCTATTTTTTTCCATTACCATGATCTTTTGATGACTGTAGTTTTATAGTAGAGCTTGTAATCAGGAAGGGTGATGTCCCCTGCCTGTGCACAATTTTTGCAAGTGCTAACAAAGACAATTATCTAAATAAAACCGAAAGAATACCAAAGACTCTCAAGATTTGCCTTTTCCCTTTGCATGATTAAAAAAAAAAAAATGTTGAGTAAAAATCACTTGACATTGGAAAACATTCACGTTGACCCTAAAAGCCAGGTTAATTTCTCCCAAATCAAACCACTGACAGTCTGGCTCAAGGGAAAATATCAAATCTGGTTCAATATCGTGCAAGGCTCAGCAGTTAAGCAGAACAAAATTTAACCCAGCATAAAAGCTGAATGTTGTTTTTACTTTTTGTTCCTGTTTTTTTTTTTTTTTTTTAGTTTAATGTGATTATAATGTATATGGTAAAATCCTGAATTTATGTTATGTGTTCAAGTACTTATTTTATTGTTTTTAAATTTTGTCATTTCCTTTGTGGTGTTTACAAACCAAGATTCTCTCAAAAAAAATTTTTTTAGTAACATTTATGCCTGATCCATTATTTATCTCAGAAATGACAAATAAATTACTGCTTAATATTTTGTTTATTATCTATAAGTTTGGGGGGTAAACTATAGTAACCGTATCTACTGATTGTAATAGTTGATATTTGATGCATAACTGCTATACTCCAAGCTCCATAAGAGAATAGATTATATCATTATCTTTGATGCCCTGATCAAACCTGAGTGCTACAGGAAAGTTGTCCATTTATTTTCAAAAGCAATAACACTGGCTTATTACTACCTCTTGTTTTCATAGAACTTTGCATGTAGCAAACAATTAGAAATAAGTTTTAACTACTTGAAAATATAAAATTACTCTTTTCTAGTAACAGCACAACTTCTTCCAGTAGGTAAACTACTCTTTGGCAGAGAGTAAGAAAGCTTTCATGCCACCTTAGAATCATTTTATAAGTGAAACAATAATTTACTTAATATTACCCCAGTGGCTTAGAAATGTTCACATAGCTTGCAAAAGTGTTAGAAAATCTGATAGAATAAAAGCTCCCATCAGCTTCTTAAACTATATCTTTAAAGGCATAGTTGAGTGCTATCCACAGTGTCCCCACCCCAGCCTCTTAGTATTGTAGAAAAAGTTACAGAAAGCAAAGAAACAAAAATCAACTGTAATTTGCCTTGAAAAGTGATAAGAAAAATATTCCTCAGAAAGAGTTTTAACAATCTGGGCTAAAAGGAAATGGAGGAACTCTCAGAGAAGGTGAAATGAAGGGTTGGAAAATAATATTTGTACATATTCCAAACAGGTTTAGTTAAGTGAAAAGAGGTCCCTCAGTGCCTGAGAAGAACAAAGACAAAGGGCTGCACATGAGAAAGGACTATCATAATACAGTGTCTGTAGAAGATGATGTTGGTTCATAATCCATTTTTCATTCTTCTATGTTATCATATACTCACTCCCATGTCACACTGTCTTTCATGTGCAGATGGTAAAAGTTGTCTATTGCTGGCTTATTTAGGTTGCCATGTACCCAGTTGTGACCAAGAAGACATGAGGGAATATGTGCTTTGGGGGCTCTTCTATGCCCAAGGAAGAAATAATGCTGTTGTTTAACTGAATACCATGTTTCTACATGGGATCCCTGAAACTTCAGTAGCCGTCTTATGACCACAGAGGTATTAATTTGAAAAGCACACACTAAAGATAACATCACAGAATAAAGAGGTAGGAGGAACCCAGGTGGTTAAATGCTATTGTTGAGCCAATAAATTAACCAAACCAGGGACTGTCCTAAATCTAGATTTTTAGGTGAAATAATAAATTCCTTCATAATTTAGTCTGTGTACAGCTTTTCTCTTACTTTATCTATTTGAGTGGTCAGCATTAATCAGTGAGAATTCAGAGAAGATATGTCTTTAATAGGGAGTGGCTAGAAGGCTGGGAAGACATTAAGTATAATTACTAGAAATAAATTCTTAAACTCAGTAGTTTAGAGATAAGTTTAACAAACACTGAAAACTTATAGAAAAAAAAAAGACAGAGAGAGAACAGCAAAGAGAACAAACAGAGATGTAGAATGTTCTGCATTATTTTGACATTGTGAACGATATGACTCAAGAACACACAATGGGAGTTAAATCAATGTGGGTTAAGGTTCCAGTGAAGGCTGTACTGAACATAATAAGTCACTCCTAGCTGCTCTTCCATATTCCCAGGCTAATTATAATATAATAGAATAATCATTTGTAACTGAAGGAGACAGTAATTAAAGGCAATGCCATACATAAACCTCCACTTGAGGAAATGTCTGTGGAGGAGTTTGGAAAGAGGTTGAACCTAGAAAAAATTAATTAATGAGAAGAAAAAAAAATAACTCATATAAAAGACAGTTCATATGGATTTATACTTTTGGATGTGCCTCTGAACCACTAACTTTAGTCAAAATGGTGCAGACCATGAAACACATAACTGTATATTCATGTTGCCTTGCCTTTTCACATCAGTAATTTCTGAAAGGAACTTTGGATTGAAAAGTGGCAGGTGGTAACTCTCCTAAGGCACTTAGTAATTTGGTCTAAAATAGGTAGATGCCAATTTCTTAGATAATTCTCTATTCTAAATCCAAGATTGTTAGAATCACACAGAGAAGGGAGTAGTAGTGTAAAATGGGGAGTATGCACATAGATATTTAGATAGCTTATAGATAAATAAAAAGATAGAAATATAGCTAGTACTATAATGATATCCACTTGAATTTTGATACAGGTAAGAAAACACATAGGTAAAATTTTTGAAATAATTAATACAAATTTATAAGACTAAGGTTGCTTTCATTGTACTGCATTAATCACCCACTGAGTATAAGGAGAAGTGGACAAGTAACTTCCTTGGCATTCTCTTACATATAAATGAACTTGGAGGTCTGCCTACCTGAGTACTATTACTATCTTTAGGACCAAGACTGTCTCAAAATAAATTAACAGACCAAAATATAGTTTTAGCAGTTCATTTTGTTCCTAAATCTTTAAAAAAGAAAAAAAAGTTTAAATTCAAGATGCACAAAAGGGAAATTAGAGCAGGGCAATACAGAAATTCAGGAGAATAATTATCAGAGCTATTAAAATGTTTCCATGTTTTTCTGAGTTTTCTTCTAATGAAGAGGAATATACAAGAAGATACTGAGAGAAACTAAGTTTACATTATTTTCAAGAAACATCTCTCTCCTTGAGCAATAGGGTGTTGCATCTGATTGTAGGAATGAGACATGGCTATATTGCAGTGGTGAAGGATACAGGAAATATCTATTTATCTAATCTATCTATCTAGATATAGATAATGTTTCTGTGTGTGAGTATGCGGGTATGTGTAGAGGGTAGTTCTTCCTTAAAAAGTCAGGACCCACAATTTGCAACATATCACAATAGGAATGTGAATTTCAAAAGATTAGGGGCAGTCATGAATTGTAGATGAGCATCCAACCCACCAAGACTGATACTTCCAAGAGGAGAAAACAATACATAGGGGAATATCTTTAGATACTTCCTAATGTTCAAACCCATAGAAACTTCAGATTCATCTGAATCCTCAAATCAGTAGATAGTGGTTAGTTGTAGGGGTGCAATCTGTAGCTTTAATTTGCCTACAGTGTACAGTAGTACTGCCTTACCCATGGGGGATACATTCCAGGACCTCCAGTGAATGCCTGAAATCATGGATAGTACCAAACCATATATATATATATATATAGCTGTCCCTCAGTATTTATGGGAGATAGGTTCCAGAAGCCCCTATGGATCCCCAAATCCACTCTCTTACATAAGATTGAGTACTACAATAAATATAGTCAGCCCTCCATATCCATGGTTTCAACCAACCATGGGGTGAAATTTCAAGTTGAATCCATGGATGTGGGTCCATGGTTAGTTGAATCCTTGGATATAAAACCCACAGACACAAAACCTGCAGATATGGAGGGCTGACTGTATGTGTTTCCTATACATACATACATATGGTAAAGTTTAATTTATAAATTAGCCACAGTAAGAGATTAACAACAATAACAATAAAATAGAACAATGAGAACAATATATTATATAATACTGTAATGAAAGTTTTGTGACTGTGGTCTCTCTCTCTCAAAATATCTTATTGTATAAATATAATGCCTTTTCCATCTTAACTAACCGCTTATGCACTGCAGCCATAACTTTTGCAGTTTCAGGCATAACAGCAAAACTAGCATGAATTTCTTTTTCCGTCTTCACAATTTCATGGATAGGAGATTTGTTCTTGCCATACATCTTAGCACATTGGCAATTTTTTTTCTTTTCGTATTAAGTTGAGAACTTTCACCTTTTCCTTAAAGAAAGCACTTTATGGCTTCTCTTTTGCTTATCCAAATTCAGCATCACTATTTTTGTGCTTTGGGGCCATTATTAAGTAAAATAAGGTTTACTTGAACACAAGCACTGAGATACTGTGACAGTGGATCTGAAAACATAGACTACTAAGTGCCTAATGATCAGGGTACGTCGGACAAAGGGATGATTCACATCTCAGCAGGGACAGAGCTGGATGGCACTACACTACTCAGAACATTGAGTCATTTAACACTCACAAATTAGTTATTTGTGGAATTTTTTCATAGTTCTGGACCATGGTTGACCACAAGTAACTAAAACCACAGAAAGCAAAACTGGATAAAGGGGAACTGCTGTAGCCTGACGGATTTAATAGCCAAAACTCTGCAACAATTCTACTGTCCTACTGCAAGTGCCTAGTGAGTGCAGGCTGCAACTTGGAACCTGGGCTGGCTCTACGGGCCACCTCATGGACGTGAGAAATTTGGTATCTATCCCAAGGCTCCCCTTGTTACAAAACTTCCTTCATGGTCATAGGCAGACCTACTTCATTTTCTAGCTTCCAACATTCACACAGCATCTCAGATTAGAATTTCATTAGTCAGTGCTGCTCCCTGATAGCTGTTAACTTTGATTCCATTTTTAATTTCTCAGCCATGACTAGTTTCACCAACAGTGGGGATCCAGGTGGGTGTTGAGAAAGGGTTTATTATCTATTAAACACTGTCAATCACTCCTGTGTGAATTCAACTTCTGAGACTTAAGTTTCAGTCCTCTGCCTCCTGGCAGATGGACTGCTTTTATAGAGAACAAAGACAACACATTTTTCCCCTTAATACTGACAAGCGGTCATGGATTCACAAATAAATCCTACAGATCACTCTGTCATTCATTCTCAACAAGTCAAAAGTCCATCCTACATAGAAAAAGGGTATACATAGTACTTGGAACATAGTCAATTTCTGCTGTTTCACATGATATGGGGGATTTCCCTTCTCCCTCAATTTGGCCATCTCACATAACTTTACTGAATATGAGTTCTATACATGGTACCTCAAGTCCCCCAAAATATTTTCCTCAAATTTTCAAATCCAACTTCATCCCTAAAAATATCTCTTCAATTTTACTGTTTTTCTAATATTTATCATCCTTAGGATTAATTGATCCTCACTTTTGCAATAGTGTTGTAACGATTTGATAATTATGGTGAAATGTATTCTTGTATCAAGTTTAGTGTGATGATTTTAATTTAATAGCAAACTTAGAGCCACATCCTAGAACCAAAATTGTATACTAGTTCCACTCCTGTCCTCAGTTACAACCCTCATCAGACTCAAACACTATATGGTTTATTACTGAAAAAATTTCATATTAAAAAATACAGTTCAACTGACAAAGGTAAGTGTGAAGGGATTTTATTCTTTACCTTTATCTTTTGAAAGACCTTGAATGTAATCCCAACATATCTTTCACAACATAAATTATGAAAATGGTTTCCTCTGCTACTTTCTTCTCTATACCTACAGTTACTCTGTACTTTTTATCCTCCAGCATCACATATACATTTCATCTTTACTTCCAGGTCATATCACTTTATTTTCTCATTTCCCCTCCTTTTACTCAGTACTTGATTATATAATAGATTTAGTCTCTTTGAAGTAAGTCATTTCAGGAGCATTTGTAGTAGAAAGAGAATTAGGCTGGAAATGAAAAGATCATCTTTAATGAGGTGGAATATTGGTCTCATCACTCAATTCACAGCAGTATTGTAAGTGTTGGAAAGATTAGTAGTTATTTTTAAGGCAACATGAAAAAGAGAACTTCACATATTCTACAACTCAAAAAGTGTTAAAGTGCTTTATATGTTTGGCATTATTTAATCCTCACAACAGCCCTTTAGTGGATTATCATTATTCATATTTTTAAGGTAAGAAAATAAAGATACAAAGAGGCATCCAACATCACACAGCTAGTAACTAGGCAGGATTTGATCCTAGGGAGAGTGACTTCAGATTAAATTCATAATCATTAAACAAGCAGAGCTCTAATAACAACTATCAGAAAAGCTATTTTTGATATTGGTTGGACTATAATCTCTATGCTACCTTCAAACTCTAATGACTGTATAGAAGTAATTTTAGAAATTTCTTCAAGAAACCATTGGAAGAAAATATTGCTAAAATTTGAAATGAAGAAGAAAATCTCAAGAAGTATCTCCAGAAAAATAGCCTGAATTAATGAGTCAATATCAACATCACAAAAACAAAGAAAATGAATTAAAAATGTTTATAAACAATCTCCTCCTGGCAAATTTGGATTGGAGCCTGGCCCAAGTCATATTGATAGTCTAGAGAAAATTACTAATCTATATTCAACCTGTGAAGAAGTAAAAAATAAATTAAAAAATTTTAGAATGATAATAATGATAATATTGTAAAACTTCTTAGATAAAAAAGGAACTAGGAGGTTGAGAAAAGTAAAAAGTACAGCCAAGTAAAAAATATTTCTTTTCAATGCAGCCTGTGGGGAGGTAAGGCAAATCTCCAGCCATTTCCATACATATTATGGTCAAGCTCTAAGAGTCGGGTCAGACTTTTAAGACATTCTGATGTTTTCTGAACTGAAGTTATAACAGACAGAGCCAAAGAAATATACCTCAGACAATTAGGAAAACGTGGGAGAAATTTCACTGGTGGTGCATGTCCCCTTTAGTAGGTCATGCAGAGTTGTTCTAACCTCAACTATTCAAATTACCCTTGAGTTCCCAAAAGTAGAAGTTAAAGGAAAAAAAAAGAAAAGAAAAGAAAAGAAAAAACCTGTTGTTCCTTCCCTAGATAGCATCACATTAAACCTAGCCAAATTTCTGATACAGTATGAAGAGAAAAATAAATATTTTTAAGTGTCCTATTACAAATGGGATTATACTTATAAAAGAGCATAGCTTTTCCTCCTCTGATTCCTAGAATTCAGGATTGAAACACGGTGATAGAGAGACAGAGCAAACTCAAACAAAAAAATTTCCAAAGAACCTATTGTGATAAATGATACATGACAAAATTACACTTAAACAGTAAAGGAATCCAGGGCCCAAAGGAATCCAGCAGAAAATAAGCACAAACAGTGTAAGGGTTTTCTACTCCTAATTCCTTTGACAAAAATGACAAAGTATGGTTCTTTCATGTAATGACAGGGAGAAATAGGAAGCTTGAGAACATAAAACATGTTGCTTTTCAGAAAGGGAGATGGTGTCACATATATTATATTTCAGGTTGGCAGTTTTATTTGAAAAGGGTCTCTGGATCTTTGTTTTTAAGAATGGGGAAAGATTGGGACTTCCCTGGTGGTCCGGTGGCTAAGTTCCCAATGCTGGGGGCCTGTGTTTGATCCCTGCTGAGGTAACTAGATCCCACATGCCACAACTAAGACTCGGCACAGCCAAATAAATACATAAATGTTTAAAAAAAAAAAGAATGGGGAAGGATAAGAGTGGTATAAAAACGGGAGAAACACAATAGCTTCACCTCAACATTTCTGACAGACAAGACTATCTAAAGGCTAATTTTAAATTCAATTAGCACATCCAGGGAAAAACACGCAAGCAAATATATTTCTAAACAGAATGCCAAAAGAATGCTGTTAGCACATTTGTAATTTTCCAGTTCTTCCTTACTACACTTAACCAACACCCAAACAAATCAGTTTAAATACAATTTCTCTTACTTATGTCTTTTGAAGCATCACTGCAGTCAGATTGAGTCAAGTAACCATCTGCTGCAAATACAAATAGAGCTACATTCAAGCATTATATTACACAGCCTTCCTAGCAAAGCTCTTAGTGCAAGCTGTTCTTGTCAAAATCAGAACCATTGTGATGATACATCTTAATATTCAATCAGACTTTAAGAGTGACAAAAGTCCACATATGGATGACAGCTGGTTCTTCAGTAAATATTTTCCCATTTATTGAATGGGGACTTATGCCAGTTTAGGATATGTTCCATCAGACATTTCAGCCTGAACTGCTTGGGGACGATTAAAACAATAACAAGTATAATATTTTAGTTTTCAAATCTTTGCTACAACTTACATCTGAAAAAAGCACCAGCTCTTTCAACTAAAGTTTTACACTAAGCCATTAATTTGAAAGTATCCTTTCCCAATAGTTACTGGTAAAAAAAAACTGGCTTTAGAGAACTTTATACAATACCATAGTGTTTGTAAAATTAAAGCATAATTCCTATATTAATTTTCTAATTATATGAACAGAGTTTTTGGGAATTTAAACATGTATACCTATACTTTGAAAAATTATGAAATATTAAAAAAAGATGAATGAGCCTATTAGCTAAAAGAAGTTCAGATAAAATAAGGTCTCTTTTTAACCAACAGAGTGGCTTGCAAAATTGGAAAGTCAAAGAAAAAGTAAAGATGGATTCTGATGATTAATTCTGTAGCTCCACAGTAATATAGTGTTTACACATCAGTAGTTAGAGAAAAAAACAATGGTTTCAACTAACAAAGACAACCTTAATGTTTTACTAGTACCGTTGAACATGTGTTATGCCCTTTCATAAATACTAAATGTTGTGTTGGAGCTAAGTTTGTTAATATTCCATATTTCAGGTAGTATTTTTGAAGTCTGCTAACCACAAGGTCCACTGCTAAATAACTTAAGTCTCCTCTCTTTAACCTAAAACTATGCTGAGGGTCTTCTCTGGCAACCCCAAAGCAATTCTTGGAAGAGTAGTGGGTTGTCTGTGTCTTAGGTTAGCTCTACAATACTGATGTGTTAAGGAATTGGTATGCCCCAGCTTCTGAATGGTAGATTACAACTTCTTTTTTCCTTCCTGCAATGCAACTGCTCAAATAAACATTAAAAACATTTTATGAGCCTGTCGTCTTACATTCCACAACTCTTGTCAGACTCTGATTTTTTTAAACGGAAATTATTTAAGATCAAACACTATAAAGAAGAATTTCTTACCCTGCTGTTGGATCTACTGCTATTGCCTTAGGATTATGAAGTTCCAGGTCAATCAGGGTGACACACACAGACCCGTTGTAATTACACACAAAGATCCGATCACTGACATGGTCCACAAAATAGAGATTTCTGGTGAGCCAGTCAATCGCCATTTGTTGCACATCTGAAAAACACACACAAAATCACTGAATCACAGGTGCGAATCTAGTATCATAAGCCAAAGAGTACATAAGTCTGCCCAAACCACCACAGAGGATATTCCAAAAGTACAGGTAGTTTTATGATTAAAAAAAAAAAAAACAAAACAAAACTGCAAGGATAATTTCTTGCTATGCCAAAGTAAGTAAGTAGTTATTCTGTAAAATAATGACTACCTCTTGATACCTTTCTTCTTGCTATCTAAGAACTGAGGATGACCTAGATAAAAGGACAAGGAGTTTCTAAATCCTAAAGAATAGGTATTTACAATAAAATATTTCTCCTAGTTTTTGCATTTGTCCAAATAGTTCATTTAACCCAATGGGCATAAGTGGTTCAGTGACACAGCTAAATGCTTTAGTAGTAAGAGGAGTAAATACTTTTTGTGAACTAAGTAAACCCTTATTTTCAGATCCTCTTCTATTAAAAAAAAAAAGAGAGCTGTAAATACCTTTATTTACAAAAAGTATCCAGTACTTGGAAATAAAGCAAAAGGAGGAATAGTATGTTCTTTTGATGGCATATGTAGGCAATGAAAACAGGATTGCTCAAAGATTGATTAAACCTCTAGAAGAGCACTGTTGAACAATACTTTCTGCAATATTGGAAATATTATATTATCTATGCTGTGCAAGAAAATAACGACTGTGTCTAGTGAGCATTTAAAATGTGGCTAGTGTGACTGAAAAACCGAACCTTTATTGAATTTCACTTTAATTAATTCAAATTTAAATTTTAAAAAATGAGGAAGCTAGTGATTCAGATGGATGGTGAAACTCTAGAAGAATGTATCTGTTTTTGTTTTTGTTTAACACATTTATTGGAGTATAATTGCTTTACAATGTTGTGTTAGCTTCTGCTGTATAACAAAGTGAATCAGCTATATGTATACATATATCCCCATATCCCCTCCCTCTTGCGTCTCCCTCCCACCCTCTCTATCCCACTTCTCTAGGTGGTCACAAAGCACCAAGTTGACCTCCCCGTGTGATGCAGCTGCTTCCCACTCTCTGGAGAGTTTTTATCATAAATGGGTGTCAAATTTTGTCAAAAGCTTTTTCTGCATCTATTGAGATGATCATGTGGTTTTTCTCCATCAATTTGTTAATATGGTGTATCACATTGACTGATTTGCCTACACTGAAGAATCCTTGCATTCCTGGGATAAACCCCACTTGATCATGGTGTATGATCCTTTTAATGTGCTGTTGGATTCTCTTTGCTAGTATTTTGTTGAGGATTTTTGCCTCTATGTTCATCAGTGATATCGGCCTGTAGTTTTCTTTTTTTGTGACATCTTTGTGTGGTTTTGGTATCAGGGTGATGGTGGCCTTGTAGAATGAGTTTGGGAGTGTTCCTCCTTCTGCTATATTTTTGAAGAGTTTGAGAAGGATAGGTGTTAGCTCTTTGTATCTATTTTTGACTTGAGTATTTTCTATTTGATCAGAACTACACTGTGAAATTTCATGCTAACCTGTTGATATTTATCTAGTAGAAAGGATAACCCTCAAAATTCTAGTCTCTTAGCCTGTGAGGCACTGACCATTTCTATACCTAACTACAGATCTCATTTAAACATTCCTTTTCTTTAAGATGCCTAGAAGCATTCAATTCCACTAATGCTCTTAGATCATCAGTATTGGGCTGGTTCTCCCAATAATGCCATACATAAATTTCTGGTCCATATTAATTCCTGAATTTTATGACAGTCATATATTTATCTATTGAAAATTATAATTTGATACCTCCTTGTTTGAACTTAATATGGATCTGTGATTCATTGGCTAAGTAGAGTTTCTTTCTGTAATCTGAACCTAAATACGCTTCTTGCTCTATGCTTCAAAAAGACTCTTGGTAACATGTTGCTATGTGAATGATATTCTTTCAATAGAAAACTAACATAGATGCTTATGCCATCATTATATTCATAATGGTATATATATATTGTCAAAGCAAGGTAGAGAAAGCAACAATTTTGTGGGAATTTCTATCAGTCCCTGCAAGGGCAAGCAAAAAGTAGATATTGCAGTTCACTGGATGCAGACTGCCAGTCTATCAATTACAGTTTCATTTCTGAATTACACAGTCTTTATGGAAACATAAGCATTTAAATGTTCCACAAAGTACATGAATCAGTTCAGCAGCCAGGAGTTTTAAATTTCTGAACTATTTTTTTCTGGCTCCAGAAATGTGGAAATGTATACTTAGCTTTGTTTTTTTATTCCCTTTGCATTATTATAGCAGCTAGAGAACAGAACCCACTGTTTCAAATGCCATTTCAGATACCTAGGGTTCAGATAAATTATTTGCCAAAGTCCATTCAATGACCTATCTCTCACGCTAGGCATGCAGTTGGTTTAGTCTATACAATTGTAAATTCAGACAAAAGAGCCATTTGACAGCATTCACAACTTCTTTCAACTCTGTATGGCTGCAGAAAGATGCTCTGCTACTGAAACAATAGGTATTGTTAACAATATCCTAGTTTGAAGCGGCAAGGTCTCACTAAAGAACCTAATAATTAGCCAAACAGTAACTGTGGGAATTGGCATTGTTTCCTTTTCCTATATTTGAAGTTTCTATCTGCTTTTAATGTGATGTTTATTGAGATTAGAGAATTAAAGCAATTAAACAAAGAGTTCCAGTAAGCAAGCCAATAGATAGATAGATAGATAGATGACTTGAACATTTTAGGAGATTTTTACATTACAAAATTGTCTCTAAAATTTTAGTAACACCCTTATTACTTTACTGTTACTAGAAAAAAAATTACATATGTTCCTGTTATTCTGTTTCTCTAGTTGCCTTTTATTCATTCTTCAACCAAAAGTGCCCAGGATTTTGCCCTCACTGTTCTTTTCAAATAGCTGCTTTATGGTCATTCAGAATTTCTTACTTGCCAAAAGCAAAGTTTGCTTTTCTGTTCATATCTACAACATCTGAAAGTATTGACCACATTCTTCTGAATCATAAAATAATCTAAATATCAATATTTATAAACTCTTAAATTACAGTGAAAAAATATTGAAAGTATTTTGAAACTTGTTAAAGTATTATGTAAATATAAGTAGCTTTATCTTTTTAAAACCCAATATATGTTAGGTGTAAAAACTTAAAGTTGTACCCAGTGGAAATTAATTTAAAAATTCAAGGGAAAAGTTTTAAAAAAGAAGATACTTATGATAATCTATAATTGGATAAAAAAATGTTACATCAGCTTTTTCATCACATCATAAGGCAAGGAATTAATTAACAGAATTGATGAATGCAGAACTTAAACACTTTTGATTCACTACAGTGCAATATATGCTCAGTGTCATGGATTAAATTGTTTTCCCCGCAAATTCATATGTTAAAGTCCTAATGCCCAGCACCTCAAAATGTGACTATATTTGGAAATAAAATCTTTAAAGAGATTATTATATTAAAATGGGGCCATTAGGGTGGGCTCTAAACCAAACTTACTGATGTCCTTATAAAAAGAGATTAGGACATACAGAGACAACACTGGAGCTACCTGCACTTAGAGGAAAGGCCATCAGCAAGCCAAGGAGAGAGATCTCAAAGAAAGTTCAAACCTGCAGCACCTTGATCTTGGACTTCCAGCCTTCAGGACTATGAGAAAACAGATTTCTGGTTTTTGAGCCACCCAGTCTGTGAGGTTTTGTTATGGCAGCTCTAGCAAATAATACTACTCAAGTATTATTTCAAGTATTATTCAGTAGAGTAGTTTATGCCACAAAATAATTGAGAACAAAGTCAAAATCTTGCTAAGAAAAAATATAAAAGGAATGTCTGCATGTATGTTTAATGTCATACTGGACCATTGTCTAATAGGCCCTTTCAAAGACTGTTTAGTTCCTCTAGGGAATATATATACCTTTGTTTAATTTACAATTTAATATTGATTAGGTCCCAGTCTCTATGAATTTAAATATTAATGTGTAGATTGATACATTAAAAATAATTTTTGTCCAATAGAGATGTAAATGATTTCCATCAGGTAGTAAATATAACCCCAGTTTTACTGTCCAGTATGACATTAACTAGTTTTACATCTCGCTTTATAATCTTAATCCAGAATTTTTTCTTTCACTGATTGTAAATACTTCAGTCTTTTCTGTACTTCTTTGAACCAGATTTACCATCCTGCTGGTTCTCTTATTAATAAGCTAAATAATTCCTTAATATACGTTCATTAACTATTTGTACAAGTCATGTTTTTAACTTTTTGAAAATTATATATTGACAAAGTTGAGTACTTGATTTTTCTTTAATTATTTGCTATATTTAACTAGCCAGAAATAGCAAATATAAATGTCCACAAGATTAGAAAGATAACATAAATAGGTAAAACCTGTTCAGAGGGATTATGACAAACCTAGATGATGACTTAAATGTATACATCTCCCTGAAAAAGAAGACTCAATTTCAGCTGATTGTTTTGATACAGAAATGCTTTATTGTTTCAAAGAAGCACAAAATAAGAATTTCTGAACTTCATTTGAAGTCTGCCCATTTTTAAATACGGTAAACTGACTTTTTTTTAATAATAAAGTATTTTGTGTTTCAAACAAAACCTGTCTGTGGCTAAACTGGATCAAAGGCCTCTAGTGTGATTATACCAAAGTGAAGCAGTGTATATCATTTAGTTCAGCCTAATTCCCTACTTAGAGTATGTTCTACTTCATAAAAGCCTCTGCTTTTGTAGTAAATAAATATAATATCCAGTTTACAAAGTGTCCAGGGGATTAAAGCAGACAACACACATTAAGAATCCAGTAAAATGACATGTAGTAGGTATTCCACAGATATTAGTTGCTTCCCAGAGGGAACTAAAAGACTACACTTTAGCTTATGTCTCTGTGACAGCATATAATGAGCACACACTAGAGAATAGCACAGTACTAGCAATACATAAGCTAAGTGATAATAAGTTAGTAGTTTTGATAATCTAAAAAATGTGTCCACAAACATTTTGATACTCTCCCTTGCAAAAGGTAGAGCTTAATTCTCCTCCACTTGAATGCGGACTGTTCTTTGTGACTGGTTTGTACTAAATAGAATGTGGTACAAACTTAGAGAACAAACTTGTGGTTACCAGGGAGGAGGGGTCGGGGGAGGGATAGTTAGGGAGTCTGGGATTGACATGTACACACTGTTATATTTAAAATGGGAAGCCAACAAGGACCTACTGTGTAGCACAGGGAAATCTGTTCAATATTATGTAACAATCCCATTTATTATGTAAATGGGAAAAGAACTTGAAAAAGAATAGATACGTGTATATGTATAACTGAATCACTTTGCTGTACAACTGAAACTAACACAACATTGTTAATCACCTATACTCAAATATAAAATAAAAAGTTAAAAAAATAAATAAATAGAATGTAGTAGAAATGACACAGTGTGATTTTCAAGACTAAGTCATAAAAGGTATTATAACTTCCATTTTGCTCTCTCTCTCTTTGGATCACTCTCTCTGGTGGAAGCCAGCTGCTATGCTATGATGATATACAAGCAACCTTGTGCCAAGGCCCATGTAGGAAAGGAGAGAAGTCTACTGCCAGTAATCACAAGAATGGGCTTGGAAGCCAATCTTCTAGTCCCAGTGAAGCCACTGGATGCTTGCAGTCCTGGCCCACATCTTCATTACAACCTCATGAGAAACCCTATGACAACCACCTAGCTTAGCATCCCCTGAATTTCTGACTCACAGAAAGTGTAATATAATAGATGTTTGCCGTTTTTAAGCCACTAAGTTTTGGGGTAATTTGCTATGCAGAAATAGAAAACTAATACAGTAGTCAAATCCTTATAATTTTTAAAATTAGATTTTGTTGACTTCCCATCACTTGGATGTTGTTTTTAGACCTATATCTAAACTACACTGTCTATACCAATGACAGTTTTGGTTCCCTTAAATTACCTGTAATTCAACTTAATGCTAAATCATGAAGGGTATTCCATAAATGCCCATAAATGAAGCCAGGGAAATTTAAAAATAACTTGTCTTGAAATTTTCTGCTCTACTTATACAAAATACGGTTCTGTGATGAAACAACTATATTTGGGCATGATCAAGATGATCCCTCACACAGTTCTCTCCTCAAGAAAGATAGAATTAGGGCTTCCCTGGTGGCGCAGTGGTTGAGAGTCTGCCTGCTGATGCAGGGGACACGGGTTCACGCCCCGGTCCGGGAGGGTCCCGAGTGCCACAGAGCGGCTGGGCCTGTGAGCCGTGGCCACTGGGCCTGAGTGTCCGGAGCCTGTGTTCCACAATGGGAGAGTCCACAACAGTGAGAGGCCCACGTACCGCAAAAAAAAAAAAAAAAGGTAGAATTAGACATTGCTAGCATCATGAAGGAAATAAAACAGGATAATGACTTCAGTGACTGATCACAGAGGGCATTCTGAGGAGGATGATATTTGAACTGAGCTCAGTGTGACAAGAAGTTGTTAGGTGTGTGGAGATTTGGGGGCAGAGCCTACCAAGGAGGAATGAGCTTGGCATATTCTAAAAATGAGTAGAAGTAGGAGGAGCTATATCATAGCTTAAATATGGATGAACAATGAAAAGATGACTAAGCAAAGATTGGCAGAAGTATGTAAACTACAGTAAGCAGATGGACTTCATAATAATTAACTGTAAAACCAGGGGATTATTTTGTTTTAAATGTGACTTTTAAATTTTTATCATAAAGTAAGTGCACATGATTTAAAAAGTAACATCCCATCAAGGCTTACAGTGAAAAACAGCAGTGTCCACTTCACCTCTCTCTACTGTCTTTCAGTTGCTATAGCTATTTCAATTGTATTTATTTCCATAATTCTATATGGCATGTCTCTACTATAATTTTAAGGTTTTTAAAGTTTGTATATAATCTATTAACTTTCTATTACACATGATTAGGAGTTAATTCTTTATACCCCTACACACACACATGCACACACACTCACACTTTCTCTCCCCCATCTTCCCACAACCTTAATTTTCAGTTAAATTAATACTCAATGTTTATGTAATTATGACTATATACATTTTTGTTGTCAAATGAAAAAAGTACTATAATATGATTATACTTCCTTCTCGAACAATTTTTGTGCTTTTTTAACATTCTGAAGTTTTTTCTCTTTGCTGTAATTAATTATCGCATAATTCAAAAAAAAAAAAGAAAAACACTTCTGGGAATATAAATTGGTGCAGCCACTATGGAGAACAGCATGGAGGTTCCTCAAAAAACTAAAAAATAGAGTATCATATAATACAGCAATCTCATTCCTGGGCATATATCTGGAAATGATGAAAACTCTAATTAGAAAAGATACATGCACCCCAATGTTCATAGCAGCAATATTTACAATAGCCAAGACATGGAAACAACCTACATGTCCATCGACAGATGACTGGATAAAGTAGATATGGTACATATATACAGTGGAATATTACTTAGCCATTAGAAAAGAATGAAATAATGCAATTTGCAGCTACATGGATGGACCTAGAAATTATCATACTAAGCAAAGTAAGTCAGAAAGAGAAAGACAAATACCATATGATATCATTTATATGTGGAATGTAAAAAAAAAAAACAAATGAACTTATTTATAAAACAGAAACAGACTCACAGACAGAAAACAAAGTTATGATTACCAAAGGGGAAGGGGGGAGGGGGAAGGGATAAATGAGGATCTTGGGATTAACAGAAACACACTACTACATAAAAAATAGATAAACAACAAGAACCTCCTGTATAGCACAGGGAACAATATTCAGTACCTTGTGATAACCTATAATGGAAAAGAATCTGAAAAAGAATATATATATATATATATATATATATATATATACACACACACACACACATATATATACACATACATACATATAACTGAATCACTTTGCTATACACGTAAAACCAACACAACATTGTAAATCAACTATACTTCAATTAAAAAAATAAAACCCCAAAATCTCTGAAATTCCTCTCTAAATGGAAACACACAGAAATATACTGACTTCTTTTGCTTTTGACATCTTTCCTGTTACCTGCCTTCTTCTTGCTCCAATTTGTAGTGGCTGATTCATAGCCATGGTCTTGAAGCTTCCTCTTATCAATCCATTCATTGTTTAACTGCTTTAGAAATAAAACCTCCCATTTTCTGCTCAAGTAGGAGGTAAGAACTCGCCTGGCTGTAGAGACTGGGGGAGGGAATTTAGAAGCCTACCTATTCTCAAAATAGGTTCTAAGCTAATCCTCTTATTACTAGCCCTATCCTATATCTGCCTTCAGAAGTGCCCAGAGTCTCTAATTTTTGAGCCTTTCTGGGGCTCTTCATCTTGGCACCACTTCTGTACTCAGCAAAGCAGAAAAACATTAACCTAATTCATTTATCATTTAATCATCCATTCTTTATTATCCAAAATTATCTCACATGCTTTGTCTCCTATCTTTTTCTTTTTATCATTTTTGGGTTAATACAATTAAAGACTTAAAAAAAAAAGCTGTACTTACAATGGAATTCCAGAAAAGAACGGATATACTATAAACACTTTTGCTCAATCTGCAGTGTTTAACAGAAAGTCCCTGGAGACAGTTTCAAGAGAGGAAGTTAGACAGCTGTTTAGCACTATTTAAAAGACAATTCTGGGTGCTATGTAGATGAAAGGGGAAAAATCTGAAAGCAGATGACCAATCAGGAATATCCTGTAATTTTCAGCAGAGATATTGTGGCTTCAAAGAATATCAGAGCAATGGTGAGATTATGCAGCATACACTCACCATATTTCCTTTGTCATCATTAAATATATAATCATATTTAAAGGACTGTATTTAAGTCATATTCTAGCTTAGGTGAAAGAGCCAAGAATGACAGAAATTTTGAAGACACCAAAAAAATCATAAATATTCCAAATACATATTGCTTTTATACACATTTCTGTTCTTCTCATATTTTATGACTATTTTAACTTAAAACTTTTACTTCCATTCAAATATTGTCCTTTAAGCTGTAATGTTGTCTTCACTGAAGAGAGTTATAGTGTTTCTAATGTAAATACAGAGAAGAGCAGGTAAAAATGAAATTTAAAAAATAAGATTATTAGGAAACTATTTTGCATTCCCTGATTTATGTGTCTCTTGATTTAGGTGGGAAATTAACATTTCAGTTTTATACCACATTTCTTTGCTAGAACATATCAAAATCCCACTGAATGATGAGATGATGTAATTGCATTTATTTTTATATGTCACCACAATCAAGAAGCATGTGCTTACATTATCCCTAGATTATATTAAATAAACTGAATTGAGCAAGCAAAGTCTCTGTCTGCTTGGTATAATAATTAAAATGGTATCAAAGAAGTTCAGGAGCAGAAGAAAGAAGAGCTACAAACTGGCAGCCTGTTGAATGAAAACCACATTCACAGAAAGATAAACAAGATGAAAAGGCAGGCGGCTATGTACCAGATGAAGGAACAAGATAAAACCCCAGAAAAACAACTAAATGAAGTGGAGATAGGCAACCTTCCAGAAAAAGAATTCAGAATAATGATAGTGAAGATGATCCAGGACGTCAGAAAAAGAATGGAGACAAAGATCGAGAAGATATAAAGAAATGTTTAAAAAAGACCTAGAAGAATTAAAGAACAAACAAACAGAGATGAACAATACAATAATTGAAATGAAAAATACACTAGAAGGAATCAATAGCAGAATAACTGAGGCAGAAGAATAGATAAGTGACCTGGAAGACAGAACGGTGGAATTCACTGCTGCGGAACAGAATAATAAAAAAAGAATGAAAAGAAATGAAGACAGCCTAAGAGACCTCTGGGACAACATTAAACGCAACAACATTCTCATTATACAGGTCTCAGAAGGAGAAGAGAGAGAGAAAGGACCCGAGAAAATATGTGAAGAGATTACAGTCGAAAATTCCTAACATGGGAAAGGAAATAGCCACCGAAGTCCAGGAAGTGCAGCGAGTCCCATACAGGAAAAACCCAAAGAGAAACACGCTGAGACACATAGTAATCAAATTGGCAAAAATTAAAGACAAAGAAAAATTATTGAAAGCAGCAAGGGAAAAATGACAAATAACATACATGGGAACTCCCATAAGGTTAACAGCTGATTTCTCAGCAGAAACTCTACAAGCCAGAAGGGAGAGGATGATATACTTAAAGTGATGAAAGGGAAGAACCTACAACCAAGATTACTCTACCCAGCAAGGATCTCATTCAGATTCGATGGAGAAATCAAAAGCTTTACAGACAAGCAAAAGCTAAGAGAATTCAGCACCACCAAACCAGCTCTACAACAAATGCTAAAGGAACTTCTCTAAGTGGGAAACACAAGAGAAGAAAAGGATCTACAAAAACAAATCCAAAACAATTAAGAAAATGGTCATAGGAACATACATATCGATAATAATTACCTTAAAAGTGAATGGATTAAATGCTCCCACCAAAAGACACAGGCTTGCTGAATGGATACAAAAACAAGACCCATATATATGCTGTCTACAAGGGACCTACTTTAGACCTAGGGACACATACAGACTGACAGTGAGGGGATGGAAAAAGATATCCCATGCAAATGGAAATCAAAAGAAAGCTGGAATAGCAATACTCATATCAGATAAAATAGACTTTAAAATAAAGAATGTTACAAGAGACAAGGAAGGACATTACATAATGATCAAGGGATCAATCCAAGAAGAAGATATAACAATTATAAATATATATGCACCCAACATAGGAGCACCTCAATACATAAGGCAACTGCTAACAGCTATAAAAGTGGAAATCAACAGTAACACAATAATAGTGGGGGACTTTAACATCTCACTTACACCAATGGACAGATCATCCAAAATGAAACTAAATAAGGAAACAGAAGCTTTAAATGACACAAGAGACCAGATAGATTTAACTGATATTTATAGGACATTCCATCAGAAAACAGCAGATTACACTTTCTTCTCAAGTGCGCACGGAATATTCTCCAGGATAGATCATATCTTGGGTCACAAATCAAGCCTCAGGAAATTTAAGAAAATTGAAATCATATCAAGCATCTTTTCTGACCACAATGCTATGAGATTAGAAGTCAATTATAGGGAAAAAATGTAAAAAACACAAACACATGGAGGCTAAACAATATGTTAATAAAGAACCAAGAGATCACTGAAGAAATCAAAGAGGAAATCATAAAATACTTAGAGAAAAATGACAATGAAAATATGATGATCCAAAACCTATGGGATGCAGCAAAAGCCATTCTAAGGGGGGAAGTTTATAGCTATACAAGCCTACCTCAAGAAACAAGAAAAATCTCAAGTAAACAATCTAACCTTACACCTATAGGAACTAGAGAAAGAAGAACAAACAAAACCCAAAGTTAGTAGAAGGAAAGAAATCATAAAGATCAGAGCAGAAATAAATGAAATAGAAACAAAGAAAACAATAGCAAAGATCAATAAAACTAAAAGCTGGTTCTTTGAGAACATAAACAAAATTGATAAACCATTAGCCAGACTCATCAAGAAAAAGAGGGAGAGGACTCAAATCAATAAAATTAGTAATGAAAAAGGAGAACTTACAACAGACACTGCAGAAATACAGAGCATCCTAAGAGACTACTACAAGCAACTCTATGCCAATAAAATGGACAACCTGAAAGAAATGGACAAATTCTTAGAAAGGTATAACCTTCCAAGACTGAACCAGGAAGAAATAGAAAGTATGAACAGACCAATCACAAGTAATGAAATTGAAACTGTGATTAAAAATTTGACAACAAACAAAAGTCCAGGACCATATGACTCCACAGGTGAATTTTATCAAACATTTAGAGAAGAGCTAACACCCATTCTTCTCAAACTCTTCCAAAAAATTGCAGAGGAAGGAACACTCCCAAACTCATTCTATGAGGCCACCATCACCCTGATACCAAAACCAGACAAAGATACTACAAAAAAAGAAAATTACAGACCAATATCACTGATGAATATAGATGCAAAAATCCTCAACAAAATACTAGCAAACAGAATCTAACAACACATTAAAAGGATCACACACCATGATCAAGTGGGATTTATCCCAGTGATGCAAGGATTCTTCAGTATATGCAAATCAATCAGTGTGATACACCATATTAACAAATTGAAGAATAAAAACCATATGATCATCTCAATAGATGCAGAAAAACCTTTTGTCAAAATTCAACACCCATTTATGATAAAACCTCTCCAGAAAGTGGGCAGAGAAGCTACCTCGACATAATAAAGGCCATATATGACAAACCCACAGCAAACATCATCTCAATGGTGAAAAACTGAAAGCATTTCCTCTAAGATCAGGAAAGAGATAAGGATGTCCACTCTCACCACTATTATTCAACATAGTTTTGGAAGTCCTAGCCATGTCAAAAAGAGAAGAAAAAGAAATAAAAGGAATACAAATTGGAAAAGAAGAAGTAAAACTGTCACTGTTTGCAGGTGACATGATACTATACATAGAGAATCCTAAAAATGCCACCAGAAAACTACTAGAGCTAATCAATGAATTTGGTAAAGTTGCAGGATATAAAATTAATGCATAGAAATCTCTTGCATTCCTATACACTAATGATGAAAAATCTCAAAGAGAAATTATGGAAACACTCCCACTTACCATTGCAACAAAAAGAATAAAATACCGAGGAATAAACCTACCTAGGGAGACAAAAGACCTGTATGCAGAAAACTATAAGACACTGATGAAAGAAATTAAAGATGATACCAACAGATGGAGAGATATACCATGTCCTTGCATTGGAAGAATCAATATTGTGAAAATGAGTATACTACCCAAAGGAATCTACAGATTCAATGCAATCCCTATCAAATTACCAATGGCATATTTTACGGAACTAGAACAAATCATCTTAATATTTGTATGGAAACACAAAAGCCCCCAAGTAGCCAAAGCAGTCTTGTGGGAAAAAAACGGAGCTGGAGGAATCAGACTCCCTGACTTCAGACTATATTACAAAGGTTCAGTAATCAAGACAATATGGTACTGGCACTAAAACAGAAACATAGATCAATGGAACAAGATAGAAAGCCCAGAGATCAACTCACACACCTACAGTCAACTAATCTATGACAAAGGAGGCAAAGATATACAATGGAGAAAAGAGAGTCTCTTCAATAAGTGGTGCTGGGAAAACTGGACAGCTACATGTAAAAGAATGAAATTAGGACACTCCTTAACACCATACACAAAAATAAACTCAAAATGGATTAGAGACCTAAATGTAAGACCAGACACTATAAAACTCTTAGAGGAAAACATAGGAAGAACACTCTTCGACATAAATCACAGCAAGATCTTTTTTGATTCACCTCCTAGAGTAATGGAAATAAAAACAAAAATAAACAAATGGAACCTAATGAAACTTCAAAGATTTTGCACAGCAAAGGAAACCATAAGAAGATGAAAAGACAACCCTCTTAATTGGAGAAAATATTTACAAATGAAGCAACTGACAAAGGTTTAATCTACAAAATATACAAGCAGCTCATGAATCTCAGTATCACAAAAGCAAAAAACCCAATCCAGAAATGGGCAGAAGACCTAAATAGACATTTCTTCAAAGAAGATATACAGATTTCCAACAAACACATGAAAGGATGCTCAACATCACTAATCATTAGAGAAATGCAAATCAAAACTACAATGAGGTATCACCTCACACCAGTTAGAATGGGCATCATCAGAAAATCTACAAACAACAAATGCTGGAGAGGGTGTGGAGAAAAGGGAACTCTCTGGCATGGTTGGTGGGAATGTAAATTGATACAGCCACTATGGAGAACAGTATGCAGGTTCCTTAAAAAACTAAAAATAGATTTGCCATATGATCCAACAACCCCACTACTGGGCATATACCCTGGGAAAACCATAATTCAAAAAGACTCATGCACCCCAATGTTCACTGCAGCACTATTTACAATAGCCAGGTCATGGAAGCAATCTAAATGCCCATGGACAGACGAATGGATAAAGAAGGTGTGGCACATACACACAGTGGAGTATTACTCAGCCATAAAACGGAATGAAATTGGGTCATTTGCAGAAATGAGGATGAATCTAGAGACCATAATACAGAGTGAAGTCAGTCAGAAAGAGAAAAACAAATATTGTATATTAATGCACGTATGTGGAACCTAGAATAATGTTACAGATGAACCGGTTTGCAGGGCAGAAGTTGAGTCAGAGATGTAGAGAACAAACGTATGGACACCAAGGGGGGAAAACCATGGTGGGGTGGGGAGGGGTGGTGTGCTGGATTGGGCGATTGGGATTGACATGTATACACTGATGTGTATAAGATTGATGACTAATAAGAACCTGCAGTATAAAAACACAAACAAACCAAAAAAACCCAACTAAACTTTCTTTGGGTTATTTGTATGGAAATATGTTAATATAAATGTTTCAGACATTACATGAAATTTCTAAAAATCTTAAAAAAAAACTGAATTGTAGTGATGCCTGCACAACTTTGTAAATTTACTAAAAAGCATTGAATTGTATACTTAAACTGGATGAATTTTATGATATGTAAACTATACTTCAGTAAAGCTGCTTTTGAAAATGCAAAAAAAAAAAAAGTTCAATTTGGGTGTATGGTGGGCAGGTACACCCTCAATCAGGAACAGAATCTGTGGCATGTTACAGAGCCCTTTTCTTTTCCTTTAAGGAAAGTTTGCCTCTTCCTAGCTCTGTTCCACTTTCTTAAATACATGAAATGTAGTCAAAGTGATTATCAGTTTTTGGTAGGAGTAGTCACAAAGTTCTACATACAATCTGTGTATATGTCTTTATGAAAAAAGACAAAGGAGGTGTTTCTGACATGGGATGGTGAGCAGTATCAAGTATCTGTAACTTCCCTGTTCCACTATTTCTCAATTCCTTCCTCTACCTCAAGCTACAAGTCAATCATTTCCTATGGTGGATGCACTTAGAAAATATTCCAGTGTTATTATTCTCTCAATATAACCAAAAGACAAAAACAGTTTACACAGAGATGTCTTCTTCCCACTAGGCAAAATATTATTTTCAACCTGTAACTCAAATGGATTCATCCTTCATTCTATTGTTATCTCTTCCCACTTCACCCCATATTAAATCTATCAGGCAATCTTAAGGCCTTCATCTGAAACTGCCCACTTCTTTCCATCTCTGCTCTTACTTTCCTTGCTCAAGACATTACCTTCTCTCCCCTGGATGGTACAATAATTTAACTGGACTCTCTGCTTCCCTCCTAGATGCACTATAACAATCTTCACAGAGCACCCAAAAGGATCATTGTAAAACAAAAATTATATCATGTCAGCAAAAAAGAAAACACCATTCTTTATAGTCTGAGTTCTATGTTACATTTGATTGCTGGCTAAGACATGTCTTAACAAACTGATGGACTCTTGGGATTTACTCTCCTGTATGAATGTTTTCAAAAGTACATCACTGATATTTTGTGTGTGTGTGTGTGTGTGTATGTTTCTGCTTTATAACAAAGTGAATCAGTTATACATATACATATGTTCCCATATCTCTTCCCTCTTGCATTTCCCTCCCTCCCACCCTCCCTATCCCACACTTCTATGTGGTCACAAAGCACCGAGCTGATCTCCCTGTGCTATGCAGCTGCTTCCTACTAGCTTTCTATTTTACATTTGGTAGCATCACTGATATTTTTATAAATACCTAAGTTTACTAAACTATAGCTCAATTTTAAGTCAAAACTCTATGGAGTGTTTCTCTCTGTAACATTTTCCAGGAAGGCCAACCAGGAAATGAGGTGTAGTGGTTTACCAACTTCCATTATGTTATTGTTTCTTCTGCACAGTTTTAGTAAACAACAGGTTTTTCTCTAAATTTTGAGTCTGTATTCTTGTTTTCCAAAATATCAGTCCTCTTCTGAAAAATCTCTAATGACTTCCCTCATGTCTAGCATAAAATTCAAAGTCTTTAATGTGGCTTACAAGGCTTCTAAACCTCCCTTTTAACTCATATCTTCTTGGCTCACTTTACTCCAGCTAAACTGACATCCTTAATTTTTCTTGAATTGCAAAGAAAGCTTCCTCCTTAGGACCTCTGTACCTGATGTACAAGAAAAAAGAGTTATCTGAATGTACATGGCTTTGCCCTTTCCCTTATTCAGGTAGTTGCTCAAATGTTAGTTCCCAGAAAGGTCTCCCTTGACCAGTGGATATTGAGAAGACCATGCCCCCCCCAACCCCACATCCCCCAACAGGCACAATGATTCATTCCCACCAGTCAATATCATTGCCATCATTTAATTTTTTTTTTTGGAGCAGTCATATCGATCAAAATTAATTAATTATTTAGTAGTTCACCATCTCCCCACACTAGAATAAGCCCCATGTGATCAGGGATACTGTATGGCTCGTTCACTGCTATATTACCAAAGCCTAGAATTGTGTTTAGCCCATGGTAAGTGTCCAATAAATATTTTCAAATCAATATGGCTCTTCTATTCCAAGTAACCTTTGCTCAAGAACCTCTTGCCTAAAATCTGTGCTTCCACCTCGACATCAGTCAGTGTAGGAGTCATCTTAAGTCACAGCTCCTTTGTTCTTTTTTTTTTTTTTTTAAGTTTGCATTTTCTGATTGTGGGAATTTGTAAGAGTAGCTGACCGTTGAAATTGGAACTCTTTTATTATTTTTATTTATTTATGGCTGTGTTGGGTCTTCATTTCTGTGTGAGGGCTTTCTCTAGTTGTGGCAAGCGGGGGCCACTCTTCATTGCAGTGCGCGGGCCTCTCACTATCGCGGCCTCTCTTGTTGTGGAGCACAGGCTCCAGATGTGCAGGCTCAGTAACTGTGGCTCACAGGCCTAGTTGCTCCGCAGCATGTGGGATCTTCCCAGACCAGGTCTCGAACCCGTGTCCCCTGCATTAGTAGGCAGATTCTCAACCACTGCACCACCAGGGAAGCCCTGTTATTTAATAAGCTGTGGCATTTTCCTTGATTTTACCTGTGAGCTCAAATTTGGCAAATCACTATCCTTTACCCAGGAAAGATGTATACAAGAAGGAGAGGTATCATTTAATGTGGAGGAGTAATTTTAAGAAAGGGCAATTAGGCCGTTAATAATCTGAAGGTATGAAGACCCAGGGTGTGTAACAGTAGTATGAGGGATGAGAGCGTCATATAACAGTGTGGAAGAATAATGATGACTGGTGAGCCTGAGTGACTAAGAAGAGATAATAAAACAAAGATCAGAAGAATGAACAGACAATGTTGTACTGAGGATAAAATAGCACCATAACCACTTTTGCATTAAAACTGCCACATCTTGACTTCTAGAGTCCTTCTTTTTTTTCTATTCATACCAAGAACCATTTTATGACCATCAGAGTCATGTAACTTTGTGGCTCTTATTCCTGTCCTTTAAATAAGAAGTTACTGGCACCTTGGCCCTAATTAGTCTCTGAGACTACTAGTTATCTAGACTACTTCTGTTGGCACATATTAGATTATTTTAGATTACCTTTCACCTTTTGATTCATGTCTCTAAAAAAACAGAATTTTAATTGATTCTTATTATTATATATTTATATTATTCAATTATTATATAACATATTATATAATATATACTATATTTTATTGTTTATTATTCATAGTTGTCATATCTCTTAACCTACCCAAGTTATAGACCCAGAATCTAAAGCACAAGTAGAAAATAATGTTTTCCCTAGGTATGAGTTCGAGTGTACAATAAGTGAATAACAGTGTGTATTGATGTAGTTTTAGTGGATTAATTCTGTTATTAAAGAGAGGTTCAGTTAAACCAATGTTATCACTTGCACTGGGCCTGGTAAAAGAAGTATCAATTGAGAAGCCCAAAGACCAAATATTTGTAGGAAGCTTCCTCAGCCATGTTTGTTATTGGCAAACATTTCAGATATTAAACTTACTCTACTGTTAGGGTCAGTTGCATAATGGTAATGAAATGGTATGAGTTCTGTGGAGACATATACATAATAAAAATCAATTAATGCCTTTGGATTGCTTTTTCTTTTTTAAGAGTCAAATCCAATGATCAAAACCAGTCACCAGGTGATTAATTTGTTTGACATGAGTGGAAATTATTTCTAGGAGTCACACTGAGGCATCCTGAAAGGTATTAGGGCATTTCTGAATTGAGGAATGACACAGAAGAAATGAGGATTTAAGCTAGTCCAGCAACGATGAGCTTACAGTTCTCCACCTCAGACATTTTATTCTACAGCTAACCTAAGATTTATACAAATGGAGGCAGAGTGTTACTTTTCTGGGGATTTGTCCCATGACACGCTAGATGGGTACATTAGGAAAGAAATATACTTATATTTTTAGAATGAAAGAAGAATGTCTTCTCTTTTCATTTTAAATATAACAGCCTGTCAGTTCAGGCTATAATAAAATACCATAAAGTGGGTGTCTTAAACAATAAACATCTGTTTCCCACAGCTTGGGAGGCTGAGAAGTCCAAGATCAAGGTACCAGCAGATTCTATGTCTGGTGAGGACTCTTCATGGTTCAGGTAGCCACCTTCTGGTGTAACCTCACATGGAAGAGAGAGAGAGATCTCTGGCCATGTCTTATTCTTACAAGGGTATTAATCACATCATAGGAGCTCTACACTACCATGACTTTAACCTAAATCTCTCTCAAAAGCCCTACCTCCAAATCCCATGATATTGGGGATTAGGGAGGCAACATATGAATTTTGGGGTGAAAGATACAGTTCACAGCATTCAGAACTATAGAATATTTAACTCATATTGAAATCCACATACACTAAATTAAATAACTGCAACAGTAAATTCTGAAATAACTCATATTTATAAGAATTTAAGAGGTGTATATAAGAATTTAAGAGGTGTATATAAGGCATATACATTACATAATAGCTCAACCCCCATCTTATCTTAGGTACAATTGTGAATTGAAAAATATACATATTTTAAAACTTTGGTTTTCACATATTAATATCACTTGATCTATGAGCATGCCAAAATATCAATATTATTAATCTTAAAGTAATGTCTTGTTAAAGGCTCAACAAAAAGCTCTAATAAAGTTAAGTATTTGTTGTATGTATGTATGTATGTGTATATATATATATATATATGACTAGAGTCATCTTTCAATACTTTTAATATTATATAATGTGCTTAGAAATAAATCAGGTACAACATTCAATATGATGTACAAAAAATAATTAAATTCCCATAATTCAAGACAATAAATTTGAAAAACACAAATGATTCAGCTTGAATTTATCAAAATAATTACTATGATACTCCATGTATATTGTGTGAATATCATCCCATGGACATAGGAAGAACGACATTAAGTGAGAGTCTCAGAAACAAAAGCTCAGACTAAACATATAGAATAGAATGTAACACTGAGCTGATCATTTGCATACTTCATATATTAGGAACATGTTGTCTCAATTATCTTCATTTTAGGAACAAACATTTTTTGGCACAAATTATCTAAATACGTGATGTAATTGCCAATGGCATTTTGCATAAGTAATCACAATTATAATGTACCCCTTCAAGTTCAAAATTTTTGTAGCAGTAACCATGATAGTTCTAATTTACTCAAGTTATACCCTTCTTACAAATCAAATCCTTAAAGCTCTAAAATTTTATAATAATTTTGAATTCATTCACCTCTCATGACTCCAAAAAATTTAACAAAATATTTTTAAATAACACAAACAACCAAACTAAGTCTTAAGGCCAAGTGAGGTGTTTCATATGGATACTAAGTTATTCTGACCAGTTCAGACAAGCTGAACTGTTCTATCAAGCCACAAGGTTTGTGTTGCTGTTGTTGTTATTTTCAATAAACAAAATAGAATCTCCCAACAACACATAAAAATTTTAAATAGAATCTTCTTTGGTTATAAGAATAATAATGTTATTCTTATGACCGTCACACACAAAAAAGTAATGTTTCTTTTGTTATTCTTATGTACGCTCTAGTACATTTGTCAGACATGTTTTAAACCATAGATTTGTTAGAAAATTAGTCTCAGTTTTGATTAGTAGTACATAGGCCTTTCCCTACCATTCAGTTTTGGATATACAGTATAACGACCTGCTTTTTCTTAGTGAAACTGGACTGAATAATTGTACTTGATAGATAGATAGATCTCTTCACTAATACCTTAAAACAGGGAGATTAAAATGATATAGATTAATTCTTACATTAAAACAACAAAAGTTGTCAAGAGACTTTATATAACTTTACCAAGTAAATGTTGTCATTAAGATGACAAAGACTGCACTTCCCTGGTGGCGCAGTGGTTAAGAATCCACCTGCCAATGCAGGGGACATGAGTTCGATCCCTCATCTGGGAAGATCCCATCTGCTGCAGAGTAACTAAGCCCGTACACGACAACTACTGAGCCTGCGCTCGAGAGCCTGCAAGCCACAACTACTGAGCATGCGTGCTACAACTGCTGAAGCCCATGCACCTAGAGCCTGTGCTCCATAACAAGAGAAGCCACCGCAATGAGAAGCCTGAGCACCGCAATGAAGAGTAGCCCCCACTTGCCACAACCAGAGAAAGCCTGCACGCAGCAACGAAGACCTAACTCAGCCAAAAAAAAAAAAAAGGTGACAAAGACTTACAGAATAGTTTAATATACATATACATATTTAAAATATACATATATTTTAATCAAGATTTATACTTCATAATCATTTAAAAAATCATTCACCATCTACATGACCATCTCATCATCTGACACTTGTTCTACCATTAAGAGTTTCTGTCACCATACATTTATCCAGCTCATGGAAAAATTGTTATAATTAAATTGGAATTACTTGACACTGGGTGCAATTCTAAGTTAGTTCCAGAACACACTCTTTGTTACCATTATCAACTATAGTCATCTTTTAGCTAGGCTCTTTCCTGGCATGAATTTCACACATGACCAAACCTTTGCTGCATAACTAATTCCTCTAAGCTCCAGTTCTGAAATGGTCTCTGGTTTTGTCACCACAGTCTCAGGGCTTGTGGTATATGGATACTATAACTCTCATAACCCTCTGGGTATAAACTAAAAGTAGCTGGGTTCTTGGGAAGAGATAGCTAGAAAACTGTTATTACGGTAATTCTCTATATCTCCTTGTAAACACCGACCTTACAGGTTTAGCCACAGAGACAGTAAAAAGTGATAGGAGGATACAATATGAGTGATATTCCATAAGACCTCTAAAACAATATTTCTCAAAGTGGGTAATATAAAACACTAGATATTTAGAGTGTTAATATGTATTAGACACATAAACATATTCATAACATATCATTAGAAACAAGCACCCATAGAAATGCACTCACAGACATACCCAGAAAAATACCAATAAAATGTTCAGTACTCAAAGAAATTAAGGAAATCCTGAGCTAAACAAAGTAAAATAGGTACTTTACAGAAGGACTCCTCAGAATCTTTAATAGACTAATATACATATAAATCTCCAATAAGGGTATACAGATGCAAAATTTTCTGAACTCATTTGACCACAAACTCATTCTTTCCAAGAATGTCCAGGAAAACTTGTGTGCCAAGGAACATATCTTAGAGAATAGTACTATACAATGATTAAAATATACCTATTGTGAGTAATTAGGTGAGAGGAAAAAAAAAGTAGACGAGAGGTAGAGACACACATGCACACAAAGACACAGGCATACTGCAAATTACAAGAATATCAAACAGAAGGGAATGGAAGGGGAAAGTATGTTTAGATATGGGAGGGATTCCAGCTGTTGTGTGAACAAGTGATTTCATTTTAAAATTATTTGTTTAAGGTCCCACAGCTAGTTAATGACAGAGCTAGGACCATATCAACTCATCCCAAATACCACGGTGGGGAAAATACAAAGCCAAGTGTTACAGCAAATCTGTAAGTCACAGGACATTACAGCCTAAAAAAAAAAAAAGAAAACAAGAATCTTATTCAAAAACTGAAATCCTATACACTCCAGTTTTATTACGTTGCTTAATTTGGCTCCTACTGCTCACGGCCTTTAGATTTGATAAATTCCGAATATATTGTAAATGTCTTGACAAGATTAAAACCTTCTGATGGCCAAGAAATATGAGAAAATAATGCTCACTTTACTTGGCATAAATCCCTTAAGAAAAAGCAAAACAAAATAAAAGTAAGGAAAATACACTATGACAGTATTATATTTAAAGTGAAAAATTATCAAATACATATTAAGTCAGAAATTATTTTACTAGTCTACTTGCCAAAAAAGTGATAATTTCTCTTTTTTCCATATCTTTTCTCTTCTTCCCTTACTTCCTTCTCTCTTCTACCAAGATAAAGTTGACCAAGACAGAAACACCAGTTTGAGTGAGTATACATCATGGATTCCAAATATATTTCATGAGTTATTCACGATGAAAAGAGCATCTTACTTTCCAAGTTTCAGGTTGGTAGATAAAGTAAACTGCTAAACATTATGTTCTACCTGGTATAACGTGCTGTAATGGGATCATGAAGAAATTTCCACTTTGATAATTAAAATCCATTAATAAAATAAACAGAAATGTGGATCTAGACAAAGCATACTATGAGAATAATGATTTAAAAGTTCTACATGGCAAAGAGAAAAATTTGGAGGGGAGTATATTTATATGTAGTGTGTGTGTGAAATATATTTTATCAAATTCATAGAAAAAATGAATATGAACAATTGAAGCCTAGCACATCTCTAAGTTCTGCTTTGGTTAATATCAAGTATGTCGCCAAATGACAATAAAATAATAATTGAATTATTTCCAGCCTGGCAACTGAATTAACAATAAAGACCAATTTGTAGAGTATCAGAGTACGCAGACTTTTTAATTTTTTTTTTTCTTTTCTAGGCATTCGGGATGGCATTTTATGGTTTTGTACTGATTGTCAATTAGAACAGGTTACTTATTCCAAAGTATAAATTTATGTAATGTTAATATAAAAAATTAACAAATAATTTAATACACTGCCTACAACATTGAGCATATGATCAGGAGAATTTAAAAAATTCTCTGGAAATATGTCGTCAGATCAAAATCTTTGCTAATTTTAACTGTCTTTTATTTTTTTGAGTTCTCAGTGGATGGTCTGATCACTTTGTTAAAATTCCAGATCCCAGCAAGTATGTGTTGTAATAACTAGCTACACATGCATGCACACACACACACAGCAGCCATGTCTCAGAAAAAGTCATTTTTATGTTTCCATATAAATACGCTAAATAAAAGATGAGGAACTTTTAAGAAGTATAAAGAGCTTAATAAAACATTCAGTTGCTTATCAAACAGCAGTTAATGTATCTCTGAGAATAAATACTTATAATATCCTTCTTATATGGATGATGTGTTTTGGATTCTTCTCAGATGTTTCTTAGGGAATAATATAAGACTAGTTTCTATAGCCACGATTTCTGTGCAAAATTTAGATGTCCACAAAATATGTTGATCAAAAAGTCTGGATTCTACACAGCTAAAACAACAACAACACCAGGACTTTTTTTTTTTTTTTTTTGGAGTGGGAAATCTAGATCAGAAAATATTCTTTTATTTTCTTTCATTTCCTTTTATGTCTCTCATTTTCATTTTATTTAATAAAAAGTCTCACTAATTTGTAAGATTAGGATGGTCAACACCATTTCTTCTTCTCCTGAGCTCAGAGATGACCAATTTTTGAACTTTCTCTAATGAAATGCTAAAACCAAAATTGATTAATTGCTGAATATACTTCATCTCTCACAAAGAATTAAATGCATATATTTCTAGGTTGGAGGTAACTAACAGGGCCTCTCAGAGGTTGAGAGATACAAAGAACATCCTGACTTTGCTCTTTACTTCTTACCCCAAAAATATTTGGGGTCTTGATAATAACTAAGTATACAGAATTTAGATGGGAAGCACATCTACTGTTTTATGCATCTAAGGACCTAAATATAAGATAGTAGAACCTCCTTCTTAAGAAAATGTCTAATCAGACTGAGGGGAGGAGAAAGGTTAAGATTACAAGATGTGTTGTTCTATTTTATTCCTGTGCTAAGAATTAATTGACCTCTATTTTAAGACCTTTGGCTCCAATAATGTTTAATTACAACTGCTTGGTAGGGTGGGGAGACTCAAACAGATCTGGATCAAGTTTTTTCCATTGTCATCGAGGTTAGGTTCCAAAATGAATCTATAGGCAAATTTACTGACCCTGGGGAAGTCAGGATTGAACCCAAATAAAAGCCAATAGTTGCTGAACAGACTTGTATCTCAAGGACACCAAGATTAACATGTGAGGCTATTATCTAGACACAGAAAAGATCTTACTTAGCCATAATGCAGACTGGTTTTCTCCATGTCTCTAGTAGTGATTTGGCAAGGTCTCTCCAGAAGCTGGTCTTACCCTTCTCCCGTCTAATTCTCCACCCTCATCCTTTACTTGTTACCTATGTTTATTCTAGAACAGACAGGTGTTTTGCTGAAATCTGATTCAAAGATGAATAAAACACACATCCTAAACTTAAAGTAGTTACCCTTTATTTGGGAATCTGACAGGTAAACACACAATTAAAATATAATGCATTTGTATTATGATGTCCCAGGATCACATAGGAAGGGCTGCTAAGCTCAAAAGAAAAATTTTGGAAAGGATATTATACCTTAAAACATGAGTAAGAGACACTTGATTATAGGAAATGACAACTATGCCCTATGGTGAAGAACCAGCATATACAAACACACATGGAAATGAGAAAACAAAGTGCATTAAAGGAAGTGCTAGTATTTTTTTTTAGGTGGAACATGTGATTTGAGTGGGGAGAGGCAAGGTAGAGGCCTGCAGAGAAGCCATAAAATGAAGTTTCAATTTTCCTTAGATAAATGGGAAGCCACTGAATATTTTGTATTTTAATTTTAAGCAATGGAGCATTATGATCACTCAAGCAGATTTGTCGAGATTGATGTGAACATGTAAGTCCACAATGGAGTGGACAACTTCACTAGTAATCATATAAAGCCAAATTAAAACAATGTGAATGACTTTTCTCCAATCAGATGGGGAAAAATAATTGCAGAGGAAATGTCATAAAAATACTTTATTTACAAGTCACATGCTTAAATACTGCATGCCAAGTTTCTATGATGATTATACCATTCTGTGATACTGTGTAATCTTAGGATGTTGCTGCAAAGTTCCATGATCCTCTTCTAAAGTGCATTCACTGTGAGCTGACACTATTTGAATCTAGCATTTCTACTCTTATAGGTTGATTATTTTGTCCCAAGACTATGCTTGCTATGCTTGTATGTACAGTAGGGACACAGCCTGGTCATTTTTGTCCAGTCATAACTTGATGGAGGATGCTTGTGAAGCACTGAAGGCTATGAAATTCTTAGGCTGGGTAGAAGCAAATAGGGAATATTGCACAATTAAGAAAGGCCATTACTTAGTATCTATTGAGATTAAGAGGTCAAGGTTTCCTTTAAATTAAAAAAGTATTTCATTGATTTAAGCTCATTGTCTTATCTATAAACTATTTTATACACTATACATATATAATTTTTGTGATAGTGGAGAGGTATATTGTATAATTATTAATGCACAAAATAAACATTCAGTAAATGTCATCTATTAATATTATATGATTATTAGAGAATTGTTAACTCAAGAGAAAGAAGTAGGATTGAGAAAAGACATGGGTAAAGTGAATCCAAAAATTATCCAATCAAGGATCAAGTCAGAGGTTCAAATGGAAAATGAGTTAAGTTGATATCGAAACAGACCAAATAAAAGAAAGATAAAAGCCAGTGAATGGGGATAATTCAGAAGCAAAGTGTATAAAGAATAAGTAATCCTTTATAGTTTTTGGCCTGGCACGCTCTGCTAGTCTGTAGCTGAGCCCATGAATGGATGAAGACAAGCTGGTTAAGTCTAAATTAGAATCCTAATAGTGATACTCAAATTTTGCAGAATACTGAATATACATAAAAACAGAATGAAAGTGTCTACTATATACCTGGAAGAGAACAATTGGTCCTGAATCATCTTCCTTGATAAGGGATACACCCAGAAAATAATCTTATCTGTCTCAATCATCTTTGTGCACTTTGTCCTGAGGAAAATAGCTGAGCATCACTACTGTTAGGAATCCCATCATTTTTGCTGATTTTAGGTATCTGTGTTCCTACCACAGTACTCCCCAAGAAAAACTTGGGAGAAATAATTAGTTGCCATAAATGTACTTTATGTGAATCCCTGGAGAACAAATTTTGCTTACAAAACACTTAATTCCAAAGTTTTCTTCAAAATCTAGTATTTTGTAACTTTCAGGCAAAAATACTAACTAATAAATATCAAGTATCTTTATAAAGAAGAATGAATTCAATTCAAAATATAATCCCTAGCATTTTCCCCAATGTTCCTTTTGTCAATATAGTTTGTTGAGCACCTTATAATCAGTCTTTCTCATTCTCTCACAATATTGCTTAGACATGATTCTCAGGATTAAAGGTAGGCCTCCCTAGGTGGCCATATCAGAATCATGTTTTGGGCCTTTTCAAATGACATGGCCTTGGGACAACTCATCTTGTCCACCCCCTTCCAAGATTCGTATACCTCTCACCCATGTAGACACTGTCTTCGTGAGCCACTGTTACTAATGTTAGTGCACCTGATTGTTTTGGCTGTCTGAAATGAAAACCAAAAGTTGAGACCCCTGGGGCAGTGCGGTGTAGCGACGGCTAAGAAGTCTGGCCCAAATTCAGAGTCTCGATTTTTCCCCTCAGCATAAGGGGACTAATAATGCCTCCCTATTGCATGTAGTCTTTTAGCATATTTAATAAGTTGTAGATATGATTATTTGTGCTAGACTTGGGAAATTCTTTGAAGGGACCTGTATTTGCCTTTGTTAATATAGAAGAAAGAACATAGGATTTAAATGTCCTATCTCTGCCTTCTTTTTAGCCATTCAGTATTGCCTACCACATCTTAGTTCTGTAGTTAAAATTGTGTCTATTATAAAATGGGAAGAGTATCTCTCCTGCATACTCCACAGAGATGTGGTGGGTATCCAGTGAGATGAGATATGCAATAAAAATTTTAATATTGTAATAAGATATTTACTAAAATATTATGTACATTTTAAATTCAAGTCGGTTTGACCTGTAATGACTCTCCTCATAGTAATACTTTGAAAAATAAAAGTTTTATTTTTTTCCAAAAAAGAATGTTTTCTTCAGGTAAATTCAGAGAAAAGTTCCTAGAGATAATGAAGGAGGAAAACCTAAAGAGATAATCTCTGGAATAGTGGCTAGTGACAGGTATTCAGGCATACTCCCATCAGTTCATTATTTTTGGTTATATGGTACAACAGAGATTTTAAGTAATTACATATGCAAAGAATATTCAAACTTCATTATCAACTCACAAATTGTCATGGTGAATGCAGAGCCCATTGGAAGCTGTTCTGTGACATGTTGATAAAATACATGGCTTACAAGCAATGATAGAGGAGCCCAGCCCAGCTCACACCTCTGTCCCACTCCCATCACTGCATTACTTCCACACATTTAATCACTTCTTTCTAAAGTGACTGGAATTGCATGGTTTAAATCCGACTTCATTACAACTATTTATTCTAATTAAGATGTTTCCATTGCATTAATTTTGTATAGTTCAAAATGAATGTCTGTTCTTCATTTTAGTGAACTAACAAAATCAATCTCTATTTTTCTAGATTTGTAAAGAATCGTTTATAAATCACATGAAATCTAAGTTCTGAATTATTTTCTACAAATATGCTAATGTAGAGTTGCTTGACCAATCTGAGATGTACTATTAAAGTTGTTTAAAAATACATATTAAAGAAAGGATTACTACTATTATTAGGGCATATTAAATGTAGAAAAAAAGTTGCTTAAGTAACCTTGGAAAATAATTTTACCTGATGACCTAGTGAATATTCTACCTATTTGACTGCTAGTATTCCATCTTCTAGGGGCAAATACATTTGGATTAGTTAAGGTAATCACTAACATGGCAGAAACCAGAGTCTTTTGATCAAATGATTTTCAACTGCTGGCTGAGCCCATGTCTGAAATACTCAAATCACATAGAAACATTCCTTATGCTACTACCAATAGTTATTTACTGTTTATTATGAATTATCATTTCTCCATGGAATCCTTGAAATAGATAGTGTCCACTGTTTTCACTAGGCATTTTTGGTCCACTGTCACAATAAATGACCTTATAAATTGTTTTATTTATGTTAAGAAAATTTTCAAAATGTTGGATTCTATTTGTTAAACATTTACTTCTGTTCACTTCATATTCCATTTTTCTTACAATCTTTGCCACTGTTTTTATTCAATCTAATCATAATTATCAAACATTACATAGTACTCTTTTCTTACATTTAATAAGGATCAATAACCAGTCCCTGAAACTGTACATCACAAACATCAATAAAATATGATTATTGAATTCAAATCACCAAACACTCAACATCTGAAAACTAAATTTATTCTATCACAGCACTCTTTATTTTCTTCTTAACTTGATTGTACATTTCCTTCATTTCTCTACCAAGTTTTATATTAGTAGCATTTGTAAGAATAAGTTTTTTCTGTAAATCATAAAATAAATGAATACATCTTGAAATTCTCATGCATACCGTTTCCCCAGGCAAGCACAAATAAATTTTTATACTCTCATGTGGGAGGGGTAGAGAGCAGAATAGTGAGGGGGCGGATGTATGTGCATGTGACAATGTGATATACAGAAAGAGAAAGACAGTTAATAGTTTGTGAATTTCTGACATGAGAAATCAAGTGAATCACAAATTACAAATTACTCTTTTGGAAGAAGATATATAAAGACTCTGAGTTACTAGGAAAAAAGTCAACAAACACAGGTAGTTGTTACCAATTAGCATAAAACTAATAGTTTTCAAGGTATTTTAACAAACACTACAGTTGATGAGCTTATAATTATCAAATCTGTTTCTTGTTTTTTGTTGTGGTTGTTGTTTTTTAATCCCACCTTCACTATCACATTGTGAACTATCATTCAGTGAAAAATCACAGTTCTCATCTAGGTGATACTGCAATAAGCATTAAAGAAAGAATTAAAATTAACCCTTCAATGTACTGCTTACATAAACAGTGCAATTCTATGTGTATATGTGTGTATATGGAAAACACGTAGGGAATACTCTTATTTAAGTGCATTCATATTTGCATATATAGCTTTGCAAAAGCCATTAACTATGCTAGAAAATCTAAGAATCCTGTCTACTGGTCTTCAAATGAAATCCTTAAAGGGTGGCATATAATATAAATCAAAACTCACTGTGAAAGGATTGAAGAATACTGATTGTCCATTCATCTGTTAATTGTCCTGTTTTTGTTATCTGGATACATTTGAGCTGATTTGAAGATTCTCTCGATTCAATCCAACAAATCATATCTTCATTGTAAATAAAATCCAGAGTATGAATTTCATTTCCATTGACTGAGCTCAGGGCTGCCATTTTACTTCCATTAAGATAGAAAATCTCAATTGTTTCAGAATTTGCAATTAACAGCAAAGGCGGCCTATCTGTAGGTTCTGGAATAAAACAGAAAGAGGAAAGTGAGTTCAGTAAAAGAATCACTTTTTTAGAAATAATTTGGCATTCCTTATTAAAAGTTATTCCTATATTTTTAATGCATCTTTACAATTTTAAAAATTGCTTGCCAAAAGTATTTTTTAGTAACCTGTATATGCTTCAGTAACTATATCACTTCATTTCTTTAAGGACAACATAGTCCACTGAGCATTTGTATTCTTGATTTCCTTAGTCATAATGTGTTGTCTAAATATGAGGACAATGCTATTTGCTTTCACTCTTGGTAAATAAAGGAAATGCTGTGAGTTGTTTTTCTAGCAATGATGATGGATCTGGATTGACCTCTCCATACAGTGTTATAGACTTCCCTTGTGAGCAAGGGCATGCTTTTTTGAAGTGGATGTATGAGGTCAGAAATAGATTCTCTGGAGTGGAACATGCAAAGCTCACAGCCTCATACAAAGAGCACCTGTGACTTCAGGCTCATTGACTCCCTGACTGAACCCTGGAGCCAAACAATCACACATTTCCTTAGTGACTAGATATTGGTCACTGAACCAGTTCCTTTCACATTTCTTCTCTATAGTCAGGAAAATAAGATTCTCGAGGTAAAAGAAACTTGTTCACTACCACTTTTTGGAAAAATGCATCTTTGCTTGTGCTAGGATTGGTGAGTTTTTGGTAAATACATACTAATTGACCGGAATCACAATACCTTTAACATATAAAATTAACGGTAAAAGTCCATGTAAAATTAGTGTTGAAAGGGTTTAGCTCTATAATCATATTCAGAGTAGCTTTTGTGCTAATTAGGGAATAGGGGAAATTTGGAAACCTCCAACTTCTCCTTTTTGCTGCCTTACATCTGTCGTGTCAACAAATCTCTTTGACTCTGACGTCAAACACATCAGTGACTCCTACTACCATCCTGCCCCAAGCTGCCATCACATCTCAACCAGATCATTACAACTGCCTTCCAACTGGTTTCTCTGTCTCCATCTATGCCCTCCTCTTCCTGAGTCTATGGTAACACAATAGCCAGTCATATCCTTAAAATGTTAAGGCAGATCAAGCAAGTCTTCTGCCCAGTTCCTCAAAGGGTTCTCATTTCAATCAGAGGGAGAGTCAAAGCCTTTAAAATGGTTTATAAAGCCCTACCTGATGTGTATTCTCATTACTCTTTGACCTCGTTTCCTTCATTTCCTTACTACCCCCACCCTTGTTTATCTTGCTCCACACATACTGGTCTTCATATTATTCTGTGAACAAGCCAAGTAAGCTGCCATCTCAGAGGCTCTTCCTTCTTCCTAGAATAATCATCATATTTCAGAATGGCCGACTTGACATGCTGACCTTCTTTTGGGTGTTATTTGGATGTCACCGTTCTGGTGAGGACTTTTCTTACCACTTTATCTTGTAAAAAACTACAAGCCGGGCCTCCCTGGTGGCGCAGTGGTTGAGAGTCCGCCTGCCGATGCAGGGGATACGGGTTCGTGCCCCGGTCTGGGAGGATCCCATATGCCGCGGAGTGGCTGGGCCCGTGAGCCATGGCCGCTGGGCCTGCGCATCCGGAGCCTGTGCTCCGCAACGGGAGAGGCCACAACAGTGAGAGGCCCGCATACCGCAAAAAGAAAAAAAAAAAAAAAAACTACAAGCCCCTACACTCTCGGTACACCTTCCCGAGTTTATTTTTCACTTATCACTACCATACATTGTATATATCTTATTTATTTCTCTGGTGTATTTTTTCTACTTCTGCTGATGTTATCTCTAGCATTTATAAAAAGTCTGGAACCTATTAGTCATTCACTACAAATTTTCTGAATAAGTCCAAAGGACACATGGAACTCTTACACAGTAGAGTTTGTTAGAAACATTCTGTGAAACATTACAAAGTAATTACAAAGTAATTTGGATTTCTTAACCTATGGATGGAATCCAGAGAAATACTGTCTCTTCAGAAAATTTCATAAACATTATCAGATCATTCAAGACACTGATATTGAGCACTGTATTGGTAGGAGAAAAGCAAATTTACATACTATGGCTAATATAATTAAACATCTAACATTTTGAACACATTATTTAATGGTCTTCATCATTTCTTGGGGAAGTAGGAATATCAGGCTCCTTGTGTATATTTCAAATAGAAGAGTTCTCCAATGAAGATGATTTTGGGTCTTCCCTCACAGGCCTAAAATGTCAACTCTGAAATACATCCCAAGGCCTTCCATGAGTATTTGAATTTTTATTCCTAAGAAATTACTTCAATCAAGCCATAGGATTCTTCTCTGCTTTCAGAAAGGCATTAAATGTTTTTTTATCTTAAAACAATAAAACAAACAAAAGTAAACAACAATACAACTTCAGTGAGATTATAAACTAAATAGCCCAACAGTTTCTTCCCAGTGGAGAAGTGAACTTGTCCCTGGACTGCTTGGTATAAACCAAAAAAAAGTAAGTCTCAAAAATACTAATATTATTTCCATAATAAAGAGTTTTCTTTTTCTGATTTCTTTAGAATCAGTAAAATTGTGAACTGTCTCTGCTTATGTAACCTTGTCAAGTGACTACATCTGAGCTTGGTTAGCCAGCTGGCTCCTCTCTCAATCTCGTAAAGCCATCTTGAATCATGTAATACTTGCCCTTGCCATTCCTTAATGTGGAAGTCTAAACTTGGCCTCTTTTCAACAGTACTAGCTCTGTTTGTTTTCCAGTTGACCTTGGCACTCCTGAAGCCTGTTGGATCATGGATGGATTTCTCAGGTTAGGAAGGGGTCTTAGACAGCTGTGTTATCAGGTTAACAAAGATATACTGACACTAATGTCAGTGCTTATGGTCTTCATTTGACAGCCAAAATGACCTTTACTGAAATCACCTCTCATTCAAAAATGAACCACTACTGCCAAGCTTATAAGAAGTCCAGATGTAGACAACAATTTCTAAACTGCCTACCAGTCCATAAATTTAAGTATGTCATAAACATTCTTTGAAGAGAGGCTGGAATATGAAGGAACATTGAGTTTCTCTTGAGAAACTGAGATAAAAATAAATTAATGGTCAACACAGGCAATGCTTACTGGACACAACTAATCAACCTATTTGATTTTTGTAGCTGCTTTTTGAGTGAGTTAGTTGCTTACCTTAATGCAAAACGTATCAACCACTGATTTTAAAGCTTCAGGTCAACAGAAAGCCAATAAAGAGAAAGTCAGGTGCTTCATAAATTGACATGGTTTGATATAATTTTAAAATTCAAATGACATACTGGAGGAAGGATACTTCTAGTGTTAGTTGTGATGTGCTTTACTGAAGTAATACTCATGTGTCTCTGTTAATTATTATCTATGGTTTCCCACACAAGACAAATAAAACATAAGGCCTGATATGGGAGTGGAAGAAGCTACTGAAACACAAGAACCCACAAAAATCATCTAGGGCTAGGTATATAAATCTTTTTTTTTTCCTACTTCATGATGAAAGGGGGCATAGGCCTGACAAAGGTTATCCGTCTCTACCTGCACTACACTGATCTCTAGTGGGCATTATTACTACATGCTTCCACATGCCAAGTGAAGATCATCATTAGCTTGGGTAATGATGATAAGAGACTGATAAGAATAAATGTGATGCTCATATCAGATGCCACACTTAGAGTCAGTGAACAGTTTCCTTGAAAGAACAGTTAGAAAACACATCAGATGACTTCAGTCAAAGGGTTTCCTACATCAACACTTAATGAGAAGTAATAAATATTAACCTTACACATAGAAGAGATTGGAACACAAGAAAGCCCTCAGTCAATACTCTGGCGTAGAGAATCAAGACTTAAGTTGAATAAACCTCTACGATAGACTGTCAACTGATTCATGTTGGAGGAGGAAAACTGTCCTCATCCTCTTCACTCCCACCCATATATCAACAGCATAAAAAAGAGTATTTTCTCTCCCAAACAGTTATAGAGATGTGTATAATAAGAATGTGATTTTTTTCCTATCATGTTATATTAACCAGTGTCATCATTTTAAAAACTGATTAGAAAACTGAGAATTAAAAAGAGAAGCTTGGGGCTTCCCTGGTGGCGCAGTGGTTGAGAGTCTGCCTGCCGATGCAGGGGACGCGGGTTTGTGCCCTGGTCCAGGAAGATCCCACATGCCGCGGAGCTGCTGGGCCTGTGAGCCATGGCTGCTGAGCCTGGCAGCAGGAGAGGCCACAGCAGTGAAAAAAAAAGAGAAGCTTGGAAACATGAAATACCTCATTTGACTAGATTCATAAAAAATATCTCTTTAAATTCCAAGCCACTATAACCATGTCCTTGCAAACATATCCTTCTCCTCTCATAGCCAATAATATACTAAAAATGTTTTTATATACTTATAATAATATGATTTTGACATATAGTTGATGTTAAATAAATGTTTTCAGAGTGAATAAAACTAATTTTTACAGCTTCATTTAAACTCCCTATTCTTCCATTCAATTCTAAGAATATTAATTCAGCTAGTTGCATTTTAAGTAATTGGAATTGTGGATTCAGATAATTAAAAATAAATATAAGCCTAATAAATATTTATGTACATAATAAATGTATCTATATCACATATACACATAGAAAAATATATATTATCTAGTTATACTGTGTCTGATTTCCCCTAATTAATCCTGTAATTGTGAGCAATTATCTCCAGTGAATGAAGTTAGGTATGTGCACCTCAATATCTGTTATTTCAAAGGTGTGAAAAAAAGAAAAAGAATGAGGTTCAACTGTTTAAAAGGTTAAATGATAACTTCCATGTAAAGTATATAAAATGAAGAGCCAGACTAAAGCACGGGAAAAGGGAAAATTGTTATCTGTACAGCCCAAAGGATTGGTTTTCAACCAATACAAACTTAAAATAACTTAAAGAAGAATTTAAACAATTTTATTTTTAGTTTATCATATACAAATGTATAAAGTCTTTAATAATAAGGAAAATATGATGAAGTTAGAAATGAGAAGAATGAGAAGAATAATAACAACTTGCAGCAAAAAATTATGCAAACCCTCATGGGAAGTGAAGTGTAACTATATGCAACAAAAATGAAGAGCAATCTGTATAAAGAGACTAGATTAAAAAAAAAAGAAAACTTCTAAAATTATGCAATGAACAAAAAAAGTTGAATATGAAATACTAGGAGGAAATTATCTAGTTTAAAAAAGAGAAAAAAAAGCATTATTCAAATAATATAATCAATTATAGACCAAAGTCAACTAAACCAAACTGAAAATGTGGATAAAGTTAACCATATAAGTGAAAAAGAGACACAGGGCTGAAATATTTTCATTTCCCAAAAATATATGGCCAAATTTGTTTCTCCACTTTCCTCAACTATTTTGTCAATGGAAAAATCTCTTTACTGAACTGAATGATATTTAGAATAAGTACATGCTGTGCCAATATCAGAGGAAACTATTTTATCAGATTTTACAAAAGAAAAAGTAAAATATGAATTGAATGTGGAAACATTAAAATGCATTAAAAACAGTTTTCACCTAAGCAAGAAAATGTAATTACTACAACTATACTGTAATTTATCTTAGCACTACCTTTTATTGTCACAATGCATTTATACTAAATTCAATTGATTGGATGAAAATGCTTTATTGTATTTTTTATTTTATTTTTTAGAATTTATAGCTCTAAGGTATTCAACTAGTATCTGAAGGGGATCAGCAGGACAGTCTGTCTTCAAGAAAGATATAACTAACAGAAAAATTGATATACATATATATATATATATATATATATATATATATATATACATCTCTAAATATATATAAAAGTCTATATTTTTTAAGTCAGGTTTGGTACCTTTCATAAAACATGTATAGTAACATTGAGTTCCAAAGAATGTTTAGATATAACTTTCTGTGATTGAATGTTTGAGTCCCCTAAATTCATATGTTGAAATCCTAACCCCCAAAGATGACAGTATTGAGAGGTGACAGTTGGGAGGTGCTTAGTTCCCAAAGTTGGAACCCTTATGAATAAGTCCCTTATAAAAGAGGCTCTAGAGAGATCCCTAGCACCTTCTGCCATGTGAAAATACAATATGTCTGCACCCCAGAAGACAGCCCTTACCAGACCATGCTGGCATTCTGATCTCAGACTTCCAGCCTCTAGAGAAATAAATTTCTGTTATCTATAAGTTACCCAGTCTGTGGTATTTTGTTACAGCAGCACAAATGTACAAAAACATATCTTTTTAATAGAGTTAAAAGTTCCTTAATGATGATGACATTTGATTTCAGGTTTGCCTTGATGGAAGAACAGGAATTGGACATGCAGAGGTTAAAAAAGAAAAAGTTGAAGAGGAAGAAGCAAAAAAGGAAGTCAGGTGAAACAAACAGCTTTGACAAAAGCACATATGTGGGAAAGACTAAGATGTGTTGGGAAGATACTAACCTCAGTTTTTCAGTTTCTGAGGGTACAATATGCATTAGTGGTAAAAGTACTTCATCATGATAATGACAATAGTAAACTTTTTGAGCATATTTTAGGAGCTAGCTTCATCTTTATCAGTTTATTGTATACTCACAACATCTCTAAGAATTAGGTGCTAATATTATCCATATTTTATAGGTAAGAAACCTAAGTTATTTAGAGTTTAAGTAACTTGCTTACGATCACAAAGCTACTAGGTAAAAAGAACTAGATTCAAACTCACATAGAGCTTGCAGTAGCTGAGAAAATAGGTTGAGAAAACACTGCACAGGTCATTTAATATCAAGATGATAAAATTATTTTTAACTTGGGGTGCAATGGAAAGTCAGTATAAATTTTAGAAAGAGTATAATGAGCAAAAATATCTTGAAGATCAACTGGGAAATGATACATAGAATAGGATATGTGTGAGTAGAATATAGTAGGATAGGTATATTTCCCTTTTAATTTCTGAAATTGTTGTTGCTTTTACTTTTAAAGTGGTATAATATAATTCAAATCAGATGGGAAGGTAGTATGTAAAAGTCTTGTTTATACACTGCCTTGGTGGTAGTATTCTGGAGTGAGTTTGGAAAGGAGTTAGGTAAAAAGGAAAAGGTATTTCTGTTCTCCTTTAGATTGATGCAATACAGAAAGAAAGAATAACCATGTGTGCCGACATTTCTATTGGAAGCAGAGGCCAGTGGAGAAATGTAAGCCCCAGAGAATCTACAGAGGTTCAGGAACACATTAAATTTCACACATATAAATCGAGAAAGGTATTTATCTTTTTAATTATAAAGAAGGTAACCCAAGGTTATTAGTAAAAAACAAAACTTATATAGACACAGGTATTGAATATCTGGATTACTGAACAGGGAAATGTTTTTTAATTTCTCAGAAAATAGGCAGAAGAACCTAAAATGGGTGGTGTTGTGTTCCTACATAGAGATGGGGTGATGTAATAAAGTCGAAGTTTTAAACTGTAGTGACTGTTTTATGTAGATAATAAGGGGCATGGGGTCAAAAATTCTGTGGAAATTTGAGATTTGGGTGATAAGGAGGAACAGGAAAAAAAAGCAGAGTCAGTTTAATGAGAAGATGATGAGTTTAGTGCTGGCATATTAGGTCAGTGTTGTCTTTTGTAATCTTGTCTTGGGCATTGTGAAAACTCACTCAGGTAAACTACCAATCAACCTGAATTACAGACTTTAAAACAATGTAATCTTTTTGTTATTTGGATGTTAATAGTGAAATACCGCTACCTTCAATATGATGTTTGAGAAGCAATGAAATATGTTGTTTCACAGGAATTAGGAACATTTTCTGAAAAACAATTAAAGCCAATAACATCGTGCCACACACACACACTAAAAGAGGTTCTCATTTTGCAAATCAGCAGCTCTCACAATTTTCCTGTTTCTTAAAGAGTCGATCCACCAGATCAAGGAAGTATGATATTTCCCCTACTAACTGGAAGGTCTTACTTGGCACATGGTAAGTGGTCAATAAATGAATGACACATGAAGGGCTGTTTGAATATGGATTTACCAATGTTTTTAAAGATATTTTACTGATTTTTTTTTATTAGTCTCTGCTTTACAACAAAGTGAATCAGTCATACATATACATCTGTCCCCACACCCCCTCCCTCCTGCGTCTCCCTCCCTCCCACTTTACTGATTTTTTAAGTTTAAGAATGATAGTGTATTTCAAAAAAATAAAGAATGATAGTGTATTTCAATAAGTAAAATGACAAAAATAATGCATTGTGATCTTTAATCAGGAAAATGAAATAAATTTAATTATACTGAATTTAATTAAGTATAAATTTAATTAAATTGAAGGGTTATTTTGGTAAATCTCAAAATCTCAGAGTATGATTCATTCAAATTTTAGGTTACTGAATTAATATTAAAATTAGCAGATAGTCCAGGGATGGTCAATTCACATTAGTTACTGAGAGGTGGCCTATGGCTACTTTTGAATCTCTTAATCACCTTTCTAATTGTGGCAAACAGAAAATTCTTTAGCTATAGAAGCACATTTTTCCCAATTCAGACATGTCCCTTTAATTTATAAATTGGTAATGACTGAATTTAATAAGTAATAGATATAGGCTCATTTAAAAATTGCTTTACACTTATACTAGGTACCTAGAATATTCAAATTCACAGAGTCAGAAAGTACACTGGTAGATGCCACAGGTTGGGGGGTGTGGGGGTGCTGAGGGGGAATGGGGAGTTAGTGTGTAATGGGGACAGAGTTTCAGTTTAGAAAGGTGAAAAATTTGGGGAATGGATGATGGTGAGAGTTGCACAACAATGTGAATGTACTTAGTGCCACTGAACTGTACAGTTAAATATGGTTAAAATGCTATGTTTTATATTATGTGACTTTTACTACAATAAAAAAAACATTAAAAAAATTACTTTAAAAATATTTCCAGTTTGAAAGCATGGGTCCTTTAAAAAGCCACTTTTGTATCCTAGAAAGAAAATACTGTCTCAGTGGTTGCATATTTATTTATACATTTAACAAAGATTTATTGAGTATGACTAGCTTCTGCCACGCATTCCTCTAGATGCTAGAGATACGGCAGTTAACGAAACTAATAAAATTTGTTGTTTTTGTAAAGCTTACATTTTAGTGGAGGAAAAAGTCAATAAGCAGGTAAACCAATACTACTTAATATTTTTTTGGCAGTGTTAAATTCTATGAAGAAAAGTAAAGCATTGGTAGGAACGTGGATGCAGGCTGTTCTTTAGAGAAAGTAGTACAATTCAGAACATATTTAAAAGTTTGAAACAAAGGGTTTGAGAGAAAGAATGGAGTCAAGGGAGACTCCAGTATTTTGGCTTGGACAATTGGGTGAATGGGGTCACATTAACCAAGATGGCCATCACTGGAGAAAGCATTATTAGGGGAGAGAATCAAGAGCTTGGGACACATCGAGTGATATTTCCATTAAATTTCCAAATGCAGATGGTAAGTTGGATCTCAATATTCAACTGAATCTGGTGTTCAACAAAGCGCTCAGGGCTGGTGGTAAAAACTGGCAAGTATCAGTCTCTTGATGTTTAATAAAACCATGGAAGAGGATGTGTTTTTAAAGTCATGATACAGGATGAGAGCACTTAGGAAATCAATAAAAGAAGAGAAGATGTCCAAAGGACTGAACACTGAGTCATGCTGAAAATACTGACAAAATGAGGATTATGCAGCAAAATAAACTGAGGGGAAAAAAATGTCCAGTAAGGTAAGAGGAGAACTCCAAGAATACACTCTTTAAAAGGGAAAGTATTCAAGGAGGAGACAGGATCAGTCATGTGCTAAGGACTGATAATTGAGTAATTAAGCAACTAGAGGTCACTGGTAACCTTGACAACAGAGGTTTAAGTAAGTGATAAGAAGGTAAGACCCACTGAAGGCGGAGGAGAAAATAGAGAAAGAGACAACACACTGAGTTTTTCTATAACGGGAAAAGAAAAATGGAGTGGTAGCTGGAGAGAAACACAGTTTTAAAGGAGGTTGTTTTGCAGCCTCTTTACTACATCCTTGTATACTGATGGAAATGATCCAGGAGAAAAGAATATCTTGATGATTCAAAGAATCAAGAAGACAACTGTCTGAGTCTACCTCTTGTACAGGTGAGAGAAGGTGATACTGATGCACAGAGGTTGGGATTGGCCTTAGATAGGAACAAAGTCAGTTTGTTCTTCAATTCAAATAAGAGAAGGATGAAGTGATTAGCTCTAGATTCAGATAGATTGGTAGATGTAGTTCAAGATGAGAAAGTTATCTTTTGACTGCTTCTATTTTCTCAGGGGAATATGAAACAAGACCATCATCTTAGAATAAGGAGGAAGGAGGTAGACATCTGAAAATTCATTATCTAGAGGTGGAAAAGGGAAAGGTCATTTAATCTATTTCACTGTTTTTTGACAGGGCTGCCAACGGATGTTAATAGATAACCTATATTTAAGATCACAATATTCTACTTTGCTATTAAAAAAAAACAGACTAGTTCTAAATACTCAATGGTGATTATATACTAAACTTGTAGCTACTTTACTAGATATATATCCCTTGTAATTTGATGGTATGTTGTTCTAAACCTCTAAAGTCTGTTAAGATATAATTTGTCTAATAACTTGGCAAGTATTATTTTTCATGGAAAGCAAAGATGGAGGCTGTGTGAGTCCTAGTGCAAAGAAGAAATGCTCACACACATTTAAAACTGCATTCAATACAATGGATTTTTTCTTCTCAGGACTAAAATGACATTAAGCAGCTTGACTAGGAACAATATGCAGAATATCTGTCATCAAAGTCAAGGGGAACTATGAACTCTGGGGGAAGAGTGCTCAAGAGACATTCTCTAACTGCTGTTATTATATCGTTGACTGCAACTGATACAGGGGATGCCTTGAAAATTCTCTGAAAAAAAAATTTCTCCCTTATTAGAAAAAAAAAAAATTTTCTGTCAGGTTTTAAGCTTAGGTTTTCTGAGGATTTCAATAGCACTATACTTACACTTTTCTCAAACAAAACAATAGAAAAATTATATATCCATGTGTAATCTTAAAATTAAACCACTTGTAATTTCTATGAATTTAAATGTGCCTAATTTCTTTTTGTTTTTCATTATATTTGTCCAATTTTAAGACAAAGAAAGGGAGTTAATTGTAGAACATGACATGATCTATTACATATTTTATATTGAGGATTTAAATATTAGTTCAATCAATAGCTATTCTATAAAAAAATACAATGATAGAAATTTGTACTTATATATTGTGTCATTTGTGAAAACAAAGTTTACTGATTGTCAAATCTAGAGCCCATAAATGTCGCCACATAATTCTTAATATCCAAACAAAGACATCTGCAGCTAGATTGCAGCTAAGATGTTAAGTGGTAAAGAAAATGGAAGACATGCATTTTTTCTGTGTCTAATATTTTTTTAGACCATGGGTAAATCAAAGGTGTTATGACACATAAAACACATGACAGGTAAGACTGTTATCAATCTTGCAAATTTGTTGCTGGAAAAAAGATTTAAGATATCAAGAAAGGTGTTAGACTGTAAAACTGATGTCCTCCAGGAAATAAAAAATCAAAAACTTAAAAATTTTTTTTTAAACCAGCAAAAACAGACATAGAATATTCATGAGGAGTCTTATACCTCAATACTGGCAAACTCATTAACAGTTGTGTGGGTAAAAAAAAAAGTGTGATGCTTAATTTGGGTAATGGAAATTCCATTAGAAATCCTTGCCCTGTCCTGTCATGGAATGTGAATTCCAACTGAGTAAAGGGCCAGAGAAGATATAGGGTAGAGGTACTCTAAAAAATAGAAAAATACTTTCAATGGCCAGGCCACGTTGTCAAAGGGAGTTGTGAAGCCCTAGTATTTGTACATAATAGAGGCTTAGGATATACTGCCTGATTGCAGGTGGTGTTGCTTATTCTCCAGCTATATTTGCACAGCAAACACACACTCGGACTGCATGTCTGTCTGAGGGGGGACTGGTTGAGGGGGGACATTTATGGAGATTATGCAGAGATCCCCAGCCAATTTTGATGCCTCTACCACAGCAAGGGCAGCTTGAACCCTAAATAACATGATGAAACTGGCAAAAACAAAACAAACAAAAAACCCCCAAAAAACAACCATTACCCTTTGAATCTCTTCCAGCCTTTTGACTTTCTTTTTTTTTTTTTTGATCCTCAATATCCCAATACCCTTATTCTGCTTCCTGAATGTTTAGGAAATTGCTTACAGCATCCAACAAGCATTTACCCAGCACATACTCTGTTCCAGGCACTGAGCTACTTTTCTGTCACTTACCACTTACCATAGTGTACATCATTTCCTCTATGCATATGTGACTGAGTAAAAAATGACAAATCTGGATTTCTATGCTGGTGCTGGTCTACTAGGCTTGCTCCTAGCTCAGAGCTTCTCATACACCATCATGTCATCAAGTGTCATTCACAGTTATGCCTCAATGAAATGAAAAACTGTGCAGGAACTAGACCTTTGGACTATCTAAAAATAGTAAAAACTCTAAATAGTGAATCTTCACATTGTCAAGACATGATCACATATCATTCTGTGGGAAGCCATTCTTAGCCAGATGGTAGACTGAAACAGATGTGATCCATAGTTTCTTAAGTTATCAATGTCACTAAGACTTAATATGTTACTCTTCCTATGAACACTTAAATTTTAATATGGAGTGTTTCTTTTAAAAGGAAAAAAAAAAGGCAATTATACTTTAATAACTGAATTCCAAGCATCACAAGTGGCTGATTAGTATGATACTCTGAGCAGGGGCTCTTCCCTTTTTTTTTTTTTTTTTTTTTTTTTTGCAGTACGCGGGCCTCTTACTGTTGTGGCCTCTCCCACTGCGGAGCACAGGCTCCGGATGCGCAGGCTCAGTGGCCATGGCTCACGGGCCCAGCTGCTCCGCGTCTTCCCGGACCAGGGAATGAACCCATGTCCCCTGCATCGGCAGGTGGACTCTCAACCACTGCGCCACCAGGGAAGCCCTTCCCTTTTTTTTTTTTCTGTTTTTTTTTTTTTTTTTTAATTCCCAGGCTTGTCCCTTTTTATACAAGTACCAGCCTATTCTATTCTCCCCATGAGCAGAGCCAGCCTTGACAGAAAACCATGGATGATTCCTCCAACCTTTCAAAAGGAATTTTAAACTATTTATTAGTGGATGACAATAGAGATTAGAAGTAGGAGCCATAAGAAGTTATATTTTGTTTTATTTCTCTCTCTCTCTCTTTTTCTTTCTTTCCTTCTTTCTTTCTTTAAATTGCAGCAAAGAAAGTGAGTATTATGAAAACACTTTCTAACACTGTTTGGAGGTGTGCTTCTATGGATTACACAGGGATTATAATTTATATTTCTTACAACTAAGAGTTCCATCACCTAAAAAATCTCCCCTTACCCTCACCCAAATCAGTGAACAGCAAAGCATAAGCTGTAATAGAATCTCAAAGTTATTTAATGGACTCTCTTCTCTCATTACTCTGGTTGCTCCATGGCAAAAAGGTGTACTCTTTCTCACATGGTACCATTTAATGTGGTGACTCAACAATGATGAGCATAGAATTATTTAGTGCTCTTTATTTTGCTACTGCTTTGATTAAATCAACAGAGGCCTATAGGTTCCATAGAACTGAATGCTGGAGTAAATGCCTGTCTTAAGCAAGTGGTTGGGACACTGAAAAGTATAGTCCAAGGAGCCTGAATTTATCAGTTCATTCAAAACTGCCAACAGTTCATAAATTAAACACCCTTAGTTATTATTTTCACTCTCACAGGCTCTGCATGAGCCCACTGTCAATCCTGGGTGCCCACATTTAACACATACTTCTATAACAAAATCAGTCTAAATCAGTTAAAAGAAAGTAAGCTAAATTAAAAAACAAACAAAAAAACTTCATTTTCAGATTTGATGTCATTATTAGAACTCTAATTTTGAAAAATGTAAAAATATACAGGATGCTTTCCTGGATACCTATAGATGCTTGACAGTTACTTTTTTTTTTTTTTTTTTGCAGTATGCAGGCCTCTCACTGTTGTGGCCTCTCCCGTTGCGGAGCACAGGCTCCGGACGCGCGGGCTCAGCGGCCATGGCTCACGGGCCCAGCCGCTCTGCGGCATGTGGGATCTTCCCGGACCGGGGCACGAACCCGCGTCCCCTGCATCGGCAGGCGGACTCTCAACCACTGCCCCACCAAGGAAGCCCGACAGTTACTTTAAAACATCATTTTTCAAATGACAGGTCCTAACATTTAATTCAAAAATGACTAGTTTTTAACGTGTGTCCCATTCCAAAGTTATGAACAATCCATCATGACATTCACATTCTAGCATGCTTCCTACTACATAGTAATATCAAGTATGCATAAAGTTATGATCTTTTTTTTACATATACTGAGAGTTCTGTAGATTTTCTTCCATTTGGAAATCACCTATTTTGATGTCACATGGATAGGACTAGATTACCTTTGAAATTTTCCCAACTTTGAAACACTTGATTCTATATTTCAGTAGTCAGGGGAAAATCTTACTAAGTGTAGAAAAGAAAAGAATTTGTCCGTACTACATGAATTATCAAGAATGAAAAGGCCTCCTGCCTAACATTAATCTCTTCTCCTAACTGCCACAGGGCCTAAAATCCCCTCCCCCTACTAGAGGTATTTCTTAAAGGTGCTCTTAGGGCTTATGAATTTTACTTGGATTTGGTCATTTTACTACAAAAGAGGGATAATCAATTAACTTAAATTCATTTTCTTATTTACTATCAATTGTCACATTGAAAATAAGATCTCACAGGCAAGCTTTGGGGTGACTAGTTGGGGAGCGACCATGATATTATTATTATTATTTTTTGCGGTATGCGGGCCTCTCACTGTTGTGGCCTCTCCCGTTGCAGAGCACAGGCTCCAGATGCGCAGGCTCAGCAGCCATGGCTCACGGGCCCAGGTGCTCTGCGGCACGTGGGATCTTCCCGGACTGGGGCACGAACCCGTGTCCCCTGCATCAGCAGGCGGACTGTCAACCACTGCGCCACCAGGGCAGCCCCATGATATTATTTTGTGCTGAACTAGTTCATCACCTTAGAAGCAGCTTCCCAGCCAACTGACTCTGCCACCCTCTTCCTTCACATAAAAGTCTACCTTTCCTAGGGACTTTTATTTTCCCATCTATTATCTAGTAAGGCTTTTGCAGAACTTTCCTCTCTTGTGCAGTTCTAGCTGTCCACTGTATCCTCTGGGTCTGATATATTTATGTTGCATTTTCTGTCTAAAGTCTAGGGATCTTTTACAAACATCTACTGTTTGGGGTCAGCCCATTCTAACCTTTCCCTAATTTCACACAATCCCAGCTTCTGGAATCCCTTGAACTCTGGCTTTACTTGGAGGGAAAGTCAGGTTCCAGAATCCAGTAGGGTAAAATTTTAAAGGAAGAAAAAAAGAGGTGCTAATCTAAGCAGCAGGTAATGGAAAAGAGGAAAGTCAAAGCCTGAAGACAAACGGGGTTTACTTTATAACTTTTTCCTAGCACCTTTCAGTCACAGCAATACCATAGTAAATAAAATTGCCACAGAAAAATTTAAAGCTGATGTATTAAATGGAATTTTAATACATTTAATCTAATGGAAGCAAAAAAATCCTCCTGTACATTTGTTACAAATATGACAAAACTAAAGCAAAACTGATTGTTTTTCCTTTGAATTATACAAATGCATTGCTCAAATATCCATGTGACCTTTAGAACTAGTCAGTATATGTTATAGACTTGTACTCATTTACTATATTACTCATTTTCCTAAAACTACAAACCACAGGAATGTTCCCATGAAAACTGTGTATTGTTCTAACTATGTACGCCAATATTGTCATCAAGCCAACCACTAGAGGTGAAGGCATTTACGTATGTATTCCATTATCAATGCTAGAGTCATCAAATCATGTACCATCCCTCTTTGACTACATTCAAAGATGCAGCACTATATCATGTACATCCCTCTTTGACTACATTCTCTTTTTGTCAGAAACCTTTCTGTGTAGAAAGAGAGGAAGTGCTTCTTTTATAGGGTTTATTACATTACACTCTCCCTGTGTATTCACAGCAATATTGTGTGGATCAATAGAAGACACTGCAAAGAAAAAGCCTTCCACTTCTTTAGTCCATTGATATATTAAATCAGAACTCTCAGTGGTGGAAAAAAAGAGGAACAGATAACTTGACCTAATTTTTCTAGAGGATTGCCCCTGAAAAATAAATAGGGCTTCATAAACCAAGTCAGCAATTGAAAAAAATAAACTAAGAAGTAAAAGAGTTCCTTTCTTGGTAATTTTCTATACAAATATGTTTTGTAAATAATTAAACATACTATCTCAGAGAAATAGTTGAAATTATAACATGAGGTTACGATGTAAAGGGAAACAGCAGCAGCTTGCAGAGCAAATCCAATGCTTTGCTCAATTTGGTTTCAGGAAAGAGAATCCCATCCCATGCCTAATTTTCCAATTGCTAATAAAAGGGAGTAGGGGATAGTCATTAATTTATCAAAACTTCATAATTTGAAAATGCAGGAAATGAAACCAGATTTGGAGGAAGTGAGAAGATGCCAGATGGAATACCATGTATAATATCTTCCTATATTATTCCCAAGCTAATTCAATTCACACACACACACACACACACACACACACATAAAAACAACAAAAAATTAGTGTTATCCTATCATTACCAGCACCTCAAGGCTATTTCATTAGCAAATCAACAATATTTATTGAGGGTGTACTAAGACTGAACACTATGTAGAAACAGTAGGCTTTATTTGCAGATAAGAGTAAAGGGAAGGCAGTTTTGAAACATGAAATTCAAATACTTAAGAGTAGAACAATCATTATAGTAATCTTAATTAGAAAGAAAAATCAATTCATTGTTTTTCCTTCCTTCCTTCATTCCTCCCTCCCTCCCTCCTTCCTTACCTCAATCTCTCCCTTCCTTCCACAAATATTCACTGAGTACCTATATGTTCCAGGCAATGGTCAGAACTGATTATATAACAGCAAACAAAACTGACAAGTTCTGTACTTTCATAATGCTTATATTATTCTGGGTAAATCTGATGATAAACAAATGCATAAATATGTTCATTTCAAATGGTAGTGCTATAAAGAAAACTAAAAAATCATGTAGTGATAGAATAGGTATGAATAATAAGTATAGCTGGGAAATAAGATTGTGATGGACAGAATACACACCCTTAAATAGAATGGTCAGAGAAGGTCATTCTGAATGTTGACATTCTAGCCAAGACTTGAATGATAAGAATGTGACTATCATAGGGAAAAGCATTACAGGCAGATCAAACAGCAAGTGAAAAGACCTCAAGAGCAAAGTGGCTGAAGGACAAGGAAACCAGTATGGCTGGAGTGTGATAAAAGGAGAAGTAGTAGGAGATGAGATGGAAAGGTAAATGGTACTAGTCCATTAGCCCTCAGAGGCCCTGTGAGAAGTTTGGGTTTTATTCTCAACATGAGGGAAAACTATTGGGAGATTTTAAGCAAAATAACGACATGGTTTGGTTTATATTTTAGCAGATAACTTTAACTATTGCGTGAAATATGAATTTTAGAGGGAAAGCAGAGGCTCACAGAAACCAGTGAGAAATCTATTATACAGTCCAGGAGAGAGATGGGTAATTCAAATCAATTAATCCATTTCTTTTGAACAGGTTTTTGTTCATTAGAGACTTCCTGTAATGGGAGGAGTTTTGTAGTGATCAGTGACAACTAAAAGAACTTCTCTGGCTTTCTAAGTATGGATCATTTCCTTAAAATGAAGAAAAAATCTATTTCTTCAAAGTCCATATTGCTCTACTATATACATTTCTAATGGAAAAAACTGCAAATAGGAAATAAATTCTGGAAGGACCAAAAATTAGATAACTTACCATTTTTGGCTTTGCAGGATCTGTTGTCTGGCTGCATTATGTAGCCCTCCACACAACTACAAGCATAGGATCCATACGTATTTATGCAGGTCTGGCTGCATGTACCATAAACAGCACATTCATCTTCATCTAAAAGGTAAATTAACATCATTTCTAAGCAGATTTATTGTTGGGCATTTTTTTTCTCCCTGAAGAAAACATTTTTTCCAAACTTTGGAAATAGGCTATTTAAAAAAAAAAAAAGCAAGAAAGAACCAACTCCAATACACCTTTTCAAAACCACACTAACTGAACATAAAATTCAGTGTCATTTAAATAGTTACAGAGATACAAGATCAAGCTTAACACCAAATCTTTTACTTTAAAAGATAATTTATTTGCATTTTTGATGCATAGGCTAAAAGTCCTTGGATATTTGTGCAAAGGTATAAAATGCACTCCAATGAATATTTGCTGAAGAGTTCTAGTGTTTACGACACTGGCTTTTTCAGGATTTTGACAAAGAATTAGTCTGGAAACACGATTTTCAATGAACAGATTAAATAAAAGTTCTGAGCTAAGCAATGTAAACCACCCTCACTAAATCAAAAGGGGGAAACTATTAAGTACTTGTTGTAAACAGAAATTTTATCTTAATTAATTTTGATTTTAATATCTATGGCCCTCCTCCTATTTTTTCCCTACTTCCACTCGCAATGCTTTTTTCCTCCAGCACCTTTTTCAAATCTCTGTAAGCAGCAGGTACTTAATGATTCTTAACCAACTGGGCAAATTAAAAAAAAAAAAAAAAAAAAAAAAAACTCTGCCAGCTAATAATTTAGACAAATGTGTATTCAGTCTGTCCTGTGCACCAAGCATTATACTAATCCCTGAAGAACCCAAAATTTATAAAACATGATTTCAACCTCTAGGTGAAACAAGTCTAGTGATATAGAATTTCATTTCTATGCATTTCCTTATAATAGAGTCATACTCTATTTATAATAGAAACACAGAGAAGTAAATGAACCTGCTTGGACTTGAAGGGAAAATGTGAAGGCTGCATATTGAGCTGAGTTTAAAGGATGATTTAGATTTCCTCAGACTAAATAAAAATGGATCAGATGGAAAGAGGTGTTCCAGTTAAACAAAACAGCACGTGAAAAGCCATTGGGATGACACAGTAGAGATTTCAATGAAGTATAAGGAGTCAGGTGGAGTAAGGGTGTATAAGAGGAAATGGTAAGAGATGATATTGGGAAAATCATTTTGGGTGGGATAATGAAGTTATTTGTATGCTAAACTAAAGTGCTGTACATTATACATAGGCACTGGGAAAGCATTAATTAGATGAGCTTTATGATCAACTTTGTATTTTAAAACTAAACAAAGTCATGAAAAATGGATTGGTGAATATAGAGAAGAGAACCTGGAAAATTAGCTATGTGCTAATTTCACACAAGAAATTGTATTTTGAAGTCATAATATTTTGAACAATGACAGTAGCAGTGGGAATGGAGAAGAGGGAATGGACTCAAATGTTTAAGAAATAGAAAGATAACATGAAGTTTGACTGGATGTGATAGAAGTGAATGGTGGTCTAATTTTATAAGAAGTGTAGATTACAGTGGAGGTATCATGGGAGGAAAAAATGAGTTTGATTTGGATGTGTTAAATTTGAGGTATTGTAGAGCATCCTTGAGTAAACATTTAATAAGTAGTTGGAAATATCGAACCAATAATATAAGGTGAGATCGGTCTTGGAGTATTTGAGAGTCAATAGTATATGGATAATAGATTTAAAAAATAGGAGAGGGTTAGATCCCATAGAGAGAAAGGGAAAGTCGGGAAAGCTTAGCTACAGAAAAATACTTTAGGATACCAATATGAAAAAGGCAGGCATGAGAGAGGAGTCCATGAGCCTCCTTTGAAGGATGTTAAGGGGATTAAACTGCTTGGGTATAATAAGAATATATATTTGGTCTTATCCTCTGTTTCTGACACAGAGTTCAGTTACCTTGTAATTTTCTGAGCTATAGGAGTATCTTCTGTTATTTCTAACGAGCCCTGTGAAATACACTAGAGTCTATGCTAATGAGGTGACTCAGGGTGGGGCTACTAGATATTCTCAGAATGGGACTGGTCTCCAAAAAGATCAAACAGGTGACTTAGAGGGTCGGAACTCTCAACCCCATCCTCTGACCCCCCAAGCTAAGAAAGGAGTTGACTAAGGAAAAGCAAAAGATGGCTGAGTAGCCAACCATTTAAATTGGGAAACTATGCATTTGTATGACATTTATTTGCATTTCTCTCAGATTTTTTTTAGCTTCATGTAATAGCCTGCATTTATAGACAGCTCGTTTGAAGTAAGTAGTTTTGGGGATAGGAAGAATAGTATTTGGAGTGAAGTCCACAGTGATAATGTGAAATTAAATCTTGAATTTGATAAAGGCCATCCCCTAGTGGCATAAATGATGATTCTTATCTATAATATTTTCACCAATTTTTTTCAACTTTACTATTATTGGTTCCTATTTTAGTTTTTCTGATATGTGATTATGCTATACAGGAAAGCAATATGAATAATGATTTCTTTTGTTCTTTCTCCTCAGTCAGAATGCCCTGTTCTGACATTGATGTAACTCCACAAAATTGGCTGCAAAGAAACAGGCATGTCATCACTTGTAGCACCATCTTCTTTCTTCCTTTAAGGACAGAGAATATCCTGGAAATGCCTTCAGGAAAGCGTAAATGATGCTCAGACCTGGCCATCCAGGAGTGCAGAGAAAGTAAAAAAATCTCCTCTTCTATTGGTGAACTTCCATAAAAATTGCTGTGTATTTCCTTACTAATGTTCAACAGAAGAAAGTGATTATGATGATTTTTACAGATTTAAAAGAGAGATTCAGGAGAAAGAGATTCATGTAAAAGGAGTTGAAAATCCTGACACCTATAGGAATGAGGTATAGCAAAAGAGTGAGAAGGATACAGGTAAGTATATTGGCCTACCTTGTGTGAATGGCAGGTGTTGTCTTGAACTTGAAATTGTGTGCATGTACAGAGGTACTATTTATATCTGGCAGACTTTGTGATTGTAAGGGGTCTAGTGTTGACAAATCTGAGTTTTTTCATAAAGTCTGAACTTCTGTGTGCAACCTTCTGATTTTCAAATGTTGGTTTAAGAATAATGTCAGTCAAATAAAATATACCAGTTTGGTCCCCCTATAGTAAGATTATGCAGCCTTTGGGTCTGATAAACATTTAATAATACATGTTTTTATAATATTTGTATTATGCAGAAAATGAAAAAACCACAAACTGAAAATTTAAGCCCGATGTATTTTATAAACCAATGAGCCTCTCTAGGATAAGAATAAGTGGGCTCTGGAGATCTGTGTTTTAGTCCCAAGTCTTTTACTAAAAAGATGTGTAGACTTAACTAAGTCACTTAATTTTTCAGGGTCTCACTTTTCTCACTTTTGTCATGAGGATTTTAAAAAATACTCTCTGAGGATTTTTTTCAACTTTAAGATTCTATTTTTAAGATAAAAGTTATAACATTAAAGCAAAGGGTTAAAGTAATCAGCAAAGTACCAATTTCTTTGGAAAATATTCTGTTTATTAGTGGTACTGGTAACACAGATATTCCTCAATTTTATACATAGATTCTATATTCAATGTTTCTATATATAGATTCTAAATACCATATAAAATAATGTATTGTTTATATTGTGGATATATCATATATATATATATATATATATATATATACACAAACATATAACATTATGTATATGTATATATATTTGGATTCAACATAATGAAGAAGTAACCTAAAATAGTTCAGTATGGCAGAGTAGAGTCATTTTGGAAAGTAAACATTTGGTGTAGAACGTTCACAAAAACAAAAATTAGGACATTAAAAAATAAGTATTTTATATTCATCATTATTGCATTTGTCAAGTATCAATCACCAGAATTACCAATGCAAAAGTTGTAAAGAACATTACATGACTATTAATAACTTAACTTAGTAGATAAAAAATGTCTACTACACTGCAGCTATATAACAGACATAAAATATTTAGGAGGTTAAAATAATTAAATCCAAAGTTTTAGTGACTGACCAAAACACATCCCATTGTTGACATGTCTCATGTCTGTCATTACTGCAATATGAATTGAAAATTGATTTGTAACCATATGATATCACTTATATGTGGAATCTAAAATATGGCACAAATGAACCTACCTACAAAACAGAAACAGACTCATAGACACAGAGAACAGAATTGTGGTTGCCAAGGGGGAGGAAGGGAGGCAGAGGGACGGACTGGGAGTTTGGGGTTGGTAGATGCAAACTATTACATTTAGTATGGATAAACAACAAGGTCCTACTGTACAGCACAGGGAACTATATCCAATCTCCTGGGATAAACCATCATGGAAAAGAATATATAAATCAATGTTTGTATGTGTATAACTGAGTCACTTTGCTGTACAGCAGAGACTGGCACAGCATTATTAATCAACTACACTTCAATCAAAAAAGGAAAGGAAATTGATTTGTATAAATGCTTATCTAATGTTTATATATGTGGTTTTTTGGGGAGAGCCAACTTTTAACTCTCAAGAGACAAAAAATAAAGTGAATATAAACACTGTGTGGAACACATGGTAGGTGCTTGAAGATATTTTATTAAATTTCTGTTAATTAAGCCTCTGTTAAAATAAAATTGAGTAGAATTACATGTCATAATTACCTTTACAGCTTCTTCCATCTTCTTTTATTTCAAATCCATCTTCACAGTAACACATTGTACTATTTCTGACCACGGCACATTTATACTGACAATTCAACTGCTGGCAATTGGGCAACCGTTCTGTAGAAGAAAAGCAAAGATATTATGTCTATATAACTGTGCACACACGTATACTATTTAAATTTAAACGTTAATATTTACTCAGTGCATAACCATAATAAAACAGCTTTAATTGGTTTCTTAGAAAGTTTCTATGATTGGTTGACAGAACAAAACAATATTCCCTCTAAAATATGTTGGCTTGCATTTGTTTGAAGTATTATTAATAAAAATTTCAGATCAATCTGTTCAGTCTTTTACTTTTTCCCTTATTATGTACATTCAAAGGCACAAATCCTTTCAAATTCTGGTGAATTATTTCAAGAGGGAAAATGTCAACTCAGTGGTTGATTTCACCATTTATGCCTTTCTTATCTGACACATCCATTGATATTCTATCTTTTGAGGGCTTGTTTTGACTTACTAATCCATGTATAACCTTTGAGCAGGTGGCAAAATATTAGACAACTACTGGACATAATATATTTCATAATATCTAAACCCTTTCAGAACAAATACATCAGTGAAGCCAAAGTTAGCAAAACCTTAGAGCAAATTAGGATTCAGTATGATAAATGCATGAAACACAGATGAAGTGACAGAGGCATATTCATTTCACAAATAATTTCTAACAGAAATAAGATTTTCTAAACAAGAAAAATTACAGATAGAATGTATGACTGATTGTGGTGTCTGAAAATAGGGATATTAATGGGTCATAACAATTTCTTTTTTTCCCCTGGGGAGAAAAATAAGGGTTTTAAAGATCAAGGTTAAATGACTCAAAATAAATTGATATTTGCCACAAGTTTAGCTGGTACTTCAGAAATATTTTAAATTTTAATAAAAATATATGAAAGTCCAGTGTGGAAAAGGACAGATAGAATACTCCAAACAGAAAATTTGGTACTTTACTAAAAAATTAATTATCTCTAGTATTTTCTTAGCCCAATTGCTTTTCAACTCTTTCATGAAACTATCAATATTTTATGTATCTTCTCTTCTTAAAACTTTAAATCTCCTTCATAATGGTCACCCACATATGATGATCTTGCTTTCTACTTCCCTGAGAAAACTGAAGCTATTGAAAGAAATTTTCCACAGATTTATGCTTCACATTTTAACCACCTCTGCCTATTCTTGTTTTTCTTGCTTTTCAAACTTTGTTTAACTCATTAAAGCTCCAACTGCAATTCCTGTGCACAAACCCCATCCCCTTTCACCTACTCAAGGATATCACTTCAGTTTTTCTCTACTTCCTCTCATAATCATCTTTAAAAATTTATATTAGATCAAACTAAAGCCTCCATCCCTTTTTGTCAATTAAGTTTCACGGGAACACAGTCAATGGCCATTTGTTTACATATTGCCTATGGCTGTTTTTACACTACAAACACAACCCAACTAGTTGCCTTAGTTGACTAGTTGGCCCCCCAAACCTAAAATATCTACTATAGCCCTTTACAGAATGTTTTCTGACCCTTGTACTACTTTTCCCCACATTAAAATAAAAAAAACCCTTGATCTCACGTCCTGTATGAGTCACCATTGCCCAGTATCTTTGTTCCTCTTTATAACAACATTTACAAAATAATCCATACTCACTGTCTCTTTCTTCCTCTCTGTTTCTATCTTAAGCCCACTCAATAAAGGTTTTATCTCCATTGCTCCAGAAACTGCTCAGATACAGGTTTCCAGTGACCTTGATGTCGATAAGTGTGATGGCCTTTTCTCAGTCCTCACCTTACTTGACCTATCAGCAGCACTTGACACTGTTAACTAGTTTTCCCTGATGTATATTCATCACTTTGCTTCCAGGGCTCAGGACTTCTGGTTTTCCTATTTCACAGCCTCCTTTGTACAGTTCCACATTTTCTTGTCAACCTCTTAAGGCTGAAGTGTCCCAGGATAAAAATCTGGTCTTTTTCTCTTGCCTATCAATATGCTACTAGTAAACTCATCAGTTATCATAGCTTCCCCTCTAACTGGAACCTAACTGCAGTTCCATAAGATGAAAGCTAGGTGTGTCCTGTTCGACTTCTAATTTCCACTGTTCTATTACAACTGACACTTTATATTAAATTTATTTCTCTTTGAGATACCTGGAACAATTTCTGCTTCCTTGATATAAATTAAGTCAATATACAAATCAACACATCTGATTTGTAGGTTTGGAATTGGGATCAATGCCAATTATATGCTGATATAAATATTAACATTTATATAATGTGCAAAGACCAGTCATTTGGTCTGTACAAATACATTATTAATAAAAATATAGAATAAATGGATCTTTAGAAATTATAACATTTTTGTTTCATATGGTAGTTATTTACATTTTGGTTTTCCCCACCAGTATCTACAGCTATAAATTATAAACCTAAATATATATATATATATATATATATATGTAGATACATGCATATATATCAAGTTTTTAAAATGTGCAATTTCTTTGAAACCCCATACCAGTCAAAAATATAGATATTATTGTAATTTATAGTATTCAGATGAGGAAACTTATGGTTGATAACTAATTTAAGATTATATGGTAAATATACAATGGTGATGGTATTCAAAACTTCAAATCAAGGTCAGGCTGACTACAAACAAAGCCTATGTTTTCAAAAATGCCTCTAATTCCCACTCTACAATCTGGTGATGGTTGAAACCATGGTGTATTTTTTTTTTATTTGCTTTGTCATTCTAAGCTTAGTAGTGTGCTGTAGATACAAGAAGTGTTTTTTATAATTTTTATAGGATGAATGAACTAATAAATCAGTAAAATAGCTTAATACTAGGATGATGATTAACACTCTCAGGTGTCATTTCTAGTCCATTAAATTAAACGAGGTCCTAAAGATAGTTCATTTACATCTTTAAGTTAGGTCATTGAGTTGTCAAATCTTGTTTGATTATGGTGGAATCAGTCCAAAATTGCCTTTACTCTATATGCTTCTTTTAGTTCAACACTGATTGAGCACCTAGTCAACGCTAAGGACTCTGCTGGGCTTCCACAGATGCAAAATTGCTTTAGACAAATTAATGAATTACATGAGTGTGGAAGCGAGTGGGGTTAGATAAGAAGCACAACAATGTAAACAACAGCTATAATTCATAGCAGAACAACACATATACTAAATAAAAATACATGTGACATTAGCTGGAAAGAGAATAATTCACCTAGAGACTAGAAATAGAGGTAGGTATCTGGAAAAAAGGTTGTTAAAGAAGTTAAATTTAAACTAAAATTTAAAAGATGAGCTCAGTAGACAAAATTTATGAGCATGCATTCCAGATACAGTAGACAATATGAGAAAATAAATTTTTAAACAATGACAGCATGTAAGAGATAAAGACAATGGTAAATAACCCTGTGTGGCTAAAACACAGTGCTTGATGTGGTAGGAAATGGGACTGGAATTATTATTTGGGGCCAGACAGAAGTAGATTAATTCTTAGATTAAGTAGAATTTTCTGTTTCAATAATGGGAATCATTGCTAGTTAAGGAGGACAGAAGTGATATACTCTGACTTGTATTGTTTGAAAATGCCTAATAACAAGGAGAAAGATGAGTAAAAGACAGTAAAGAAAGAAAAGCTATCTAAAAGGCTAGAAATTAGGACTATGAATATTTAGATGAGTGGATGGCCAAAAACTTGGTGAAAGCATAGTAACACTGAGTTAACAGTACCAATAAAATGAATTAAGAATAACAGAAGGACTGGAGGTTTAGGGGGAAATACTAAGTTTGCTTTTGACGGTTTAAAATGTTGACAAGAAAATGGCTAGGAGGGAGTTGAGAATTTAAGTCTATCTAAGAAAAAAGTCTGGACTAGAGGTGGAGATTTGGAAGTCAAAAACATATAATTGGTAATTGAAGTCAAAAGAGAAAATAATCATCCCTTAAAAAAGAATATTTATGATATAAGTCAAACCTAGAGAACTTCTACATGTGAAAGGTAAGCAGAAGAAAAGGTGTTAATAACGAAAATGGACAAAAAGAGTCATGTACCACAGTGTTCATTGCAGCTCTATTTACAATAGCCAGGACATGGAAGCAACCTAAGTGTCCATCGACAGATGAATGGCTAAAGAAGATGTGGCACATATATACAATGGGATATTACTCAGACATAAAAAGGAATGAAATTGAGTTATTTATAGTGAGGGGGATGGACCTAGAGTCTGTCAAACAGAGTGAAGTAAGTCAGAAAGAGAAAAACAAATACTGTATGCTAACACATATATATGGAATCTAAAAAAAAAAAAAAGGTTCTGAAGAACCTAGGGGCAGGACAGGAATAAAGACACAGATGTAGAGACTGGACTGAGGACATGGGCAGGGGGAAGGGTAAGCTGGGATGAAGTGAGAGAGTGGAATGGACATATATACACTAACAAATGTAAAATAGATAGCTAGTAGGAAGCAGCCGCATAGCACAGGGAGATCAGCTCAGTGCTTTGTGACCACCTAGAGGGGTGGGATAGGGAGGGTGGGAGGGAGACAGAAGAGGGAGGAGATATGGGGATATACATATATGTATGGCTGATTCACTTTGTTATAAAGCAGAAACTAACACACCATTTCAGAGCAATTATACTCCAATAAAGATGTTAAAAAAAAGAAAAGAAAACTGAGAAATAACTAAATATATAGATGAGGAACATAGAAAGCTTCACAAAACTTAAGGAAGAATAACAGTCCATGGAACTAAGCAGGGCAATATTAAAAACTGAGAAATATACTTGGATGAAGCCTAAAGACTGCACTGGGTTTCCTAATAGGATCAATTAAGACCTTTAAAAAACGGTTTCAGCGGTGCAGAGGGGACAGAGATAAATGTAGTAAGGGGTTCGGACAGAAAGAGGAACAGTTTCTCATAGAAAAGACCAATAACTTATAGGATACAGAGCATGAAGGTAGGGGTATTACCTAATTTCTTTAGTCTGTACCTTAGGACAGGCATATTAATTCACTGCTTTAAATGCACTGTTTTCCACGTAATCCCTATAGCCCAACTCTTTCTTTGCCCTGTCTCAGTCTGAAGTAGAAAACCCATAGACTACTGGTTCCATCTTTCTGCTCTCTCCAATCTTGAAACCCCTGGAGTATGAAGAGTACAATGCATGCTAAAAGGTTACCAACATCATGGTAGTGACGGCGAGAAAAGAGGAGAAATAAGAGAAAATGGGTAAAAATGGTTATGGAAGATCAGACCTCACACATGATTTTGCATATTAGGTGGGAGTCTGGTGGTTGAAAATAGCAGAAGAGAGAAGGGCAACTTAGCTTTTGGTTTACTGAATTTATCCTGCATGAGAATTTGTGTATGTATAGAGAGGTGATATGGAGACAATTAAACAGTATATGATAACAGATGAAACGGTAAATATGTATTCTTCTAACAGATCATAAAGAACTATGAAAAGCTAACAACATGAAAAGCTAAAATTTAAAATTTGGCTTGGCTCTGTGAAAGCAATACTAATTATAATAACGTTATCTATTTGAACTGCTTACCATTTATGCTTAATTACATGCAACACTATAATGATTATGTACATAATTAAAAGTGCATCAGATTAATATTTTCAGAAAGATTATTTGAGTAGAACAGAAATTTTGTGCTTGACTCATCAATCTTCATAAACTGCTTTAAATGAAGCATAGTCATTGGCTCATGAAACATTATCAATGGTTTGAATCTTACACTGAAGTAGGAAGATCACTAGTGTCTAAGGGGATGAAATATGCAAATCAGAATGTAAATATGGAAACATGGTATCTTATCTGTATTCTTCAGCATTATCATAAAAGAAAAGTATCTTTTTAATTAAAGAAGAGGAGCTACTATTTCAGAAATTAAATCTAATGCAATTGATGAAGACTCCCCAACACAGACCCACTATATTCTGTGATTTTAAGAAATATTTTTGTGTTCTTTTCAAAGTTGTATAGGAGAATATTCTCAAAGTTTGAGTATATTTTCTGTATAAAACACAAGTTAACAGTGTACATGTAGTAGGTAGCTTTGAGGTATCTAAGCTTCTAAGTCGTTCTTTAACTTAGAAATAGATTCAATAACTAGATTTCTGAATTTGTATTACTAACAAATAGTAAGAGGAATTCTAAAAGGATAGAAAATTAATTCATACTAAATCTCATACCTTTTTTAACCACTCTTTCTTTTTTCTGAGTGTGATGCCGTATACGCAGCTTTGGACTCTGGAGCCAGAGTACCTAAGTTCCAACCTTGGTTTAGCTAATTTCAGGCTATGTGAATGTGGCTTCTAGATGATGAAATATATGCAAAATTAGTTTGTGCCACTTCCTAACCTGGCCCCTAAAGGATTCTGACAATCCTCTATTGTCTCTTGACCTGTCTGCCCTTTGGATGCAGGGAATCCAGCAGACAACTGGTAGAACCCTGGGATAGCAGAGACCCAAAACCGAGGGAGCCTAAAACAGCACATACAGGAAGCATCTACTGATGACCCAATTGGATTGTGATGTGAGTGAAAATTTGGATTTTTGTTGCATTAAACCACCGAGGTACCAGGGTTGTTACATAATACCATGGTAATGGGCAAATGATTTTAGAATAAACAGTTATAGAGAGCTTATCTCTAAAATGGGAAAAATAATAGAAACTACCTCATAGGGTATTGTGAGGCTTAAATCAGGTTAAGTCATGCAAAGTTCTTAAAATAATGCCTGCCTCATAGTAACTCTTTTAATTAACATTATCTTTATTATCATTTCACCATTTAAGCATAATCATCCATTCAGTACAACAGAATACCTGTCATCAAGCATTCTTGTCATAATTTCCATATTCTTCAAGTGATTTGGAACTATGTTTCATTTTACAATAGAAAAATTTTTCTCTTTTGCTCTTTTATTTTTGGGTGTTACATAAAATAGTTCTAGTTTTGCACCTAAATCACTTCTGTATCTTTTGACATCTTCTGGAGAAGATACTCTTTTTAGTAAATTCTCCTGAAATCGTTACCTGAATGAAAAGTCTCCAACAAACAGAGAAACACTAACATAGGAAACAAAGATTTTTCTATACTGGTTAATTGGGTTTCTATAAAATATGAATAGTACTCACTGAAACAATGTATATCCACATCTAATTCACTACATAAGCATAGACCAATCAACAATCCAGGCATGTAATTTTCACCAAATACTTATGCTAGTCTGCATAGTCTTTACAGATTGTTCTGCTTTTTAACATATTTCCACAAACATATGCGGGTTTATGGTTTTGGAAACACATACAAATAAATTTTGCTAACCTGCCTCAGAGTAAAAGCAGATCAATAAAGAATGGTTAGAAGCTGGTAACCAGATTCCAGCAATTGCAAGTTATTACTTTTAGGAGGTTTCTTCCCTCATTAGTTTTGTTTACATAAATATCTCTAAGCCAGAGAACCACTATTTCCAATACTGTATGTGTAGCCATCAGATCATCAATAACATCATGCTGGCTGCTTTCATGACCTAAAATCGAACAATTCACATTGATCATGTATTGGACTTGGTGGGATAGTAAGAACACAGCTGTGCCATATTCATGTGCTTCTAGGTTATATGTTCCCCTCCGAGAGAAAATTAGAACTTTTATAAACTCTTTGGAGATACAAAAAGTATAGGCACTTTTCCAGATATAAGTTATGTAAGACATTATTTTACAAAATAGGATCAAATTTCATTCTCAATTTTAGTAATCAAGTTTCTTCTTGAATTTAGCTTATACAAAAATGCCTTTTAACCAACAATGATAATCATGGTAATAAGAAAAACATCTTTCTCCATGTAGCACATTTATAAAAATAACATATTTCACTCACTCTTTGTACTTGGAAATTGATAAGCTGATGCAGCTACTTATCATACCAGACAGTCCCTCTTGTCAGCAGGACGTCTGCCTGATATATTTAGAATGGTGATAATTTGTGTCATATCATTCATTATGACTGCTAAGGTGGATTTCTTCAGAATTCTTTGCTTAGTGTAAAACCACAGTCCTAGCCTCAAATTTTCAGTGTGTTCCCATATAGAAAGATATAATATTAAGGCAATTATTTTTTCTTAATTTTTTGTTCCATTTTTGTATAATTTACACTCAGTAAAACTCATTCTTTTTAGTGTACAGATCTGTAAGTTTTGACAAAGTGCATATAGTTTTGTAACCAATACCATTACTAAAATATAGAACAGGACCATCATCCTAAAATATTTTTCTATGTCCTTCTGCAATCAGCTCATTTCCCCACTGCCAGATTTTGGCCATCACTGATTTGTTTTCCATCTCAATAGTTTTGCCTTTTCCAGCATGTCATACAAATGGAATCATCCAGTCTGTAGCATCTTTACTCAGCATAACATATTTGAGATTCATCCATGTTATTTTATCAGTAGTTCTCTCTTCTGTATTGCTGAATAGTATTCCATTGTATGAATGTATACCTTAATTTGTTTATCCATTTCACACATGATGGACATTTGAGTTGTTTCTAGCTTTGGTTTATTAAGAATAAAGTTGCTATAACATTCACATACAATTTTTGTGCAAATATAAGTTATCACTTCATTTGGTAAATTTGGGATTGCTGGCTTATATAGTAAGAAGATGTTTCACTTTATAAGAAACTATCAAAATACTTTTTAAAGTGGCTGTACTGCTTTTCATTCCCACCATAAATATATGAATCTTCCAGCTACTTGGCCTTCTGCCCAGAACTTATTATCAAGTTTTTATTTTATTTTAATTTCTTTAACCACTCTTAACAGGTATGTAATAGTACCTAATTGTGGTTTTAATTTGCATTTCCTAATGACTAATGATATTAAACGTCTTTTCATGTTCTTATTTGCCAATCATATATCTTTGGTAAAGTGTTTGTTCAATCTTTTGCCCATTTTTTAATTTTATATGTGTGTGTGTGTGTGTGTGTGTGTGTATATATATATATATATTTTTAGATACAAGTCCATTATGAGATATTTGACTTATAAGTATATCCTCCTGGTCTGTAGCTTCTTTTGTCATTTTATTAGTGTTTTTCAAATAATAAATTTGCAAAGAAAAAATTCCTTAATTTTGGTAAGTCCAATTTCTCAATATTTTCTTTTTGAATCATGCTTTTAGTGTCAAATCCTTACCTAAGTCAATCTCTCCTTTGTTTTCTTCTAGAAATTTTATAGTTTTAGATTTTTGGTCCATTTTGAGTTAGTTTTTATATATAGTATAATATATGAATCAAGGTTTTTATGGGGTTTTTTTGCATTAAATGTTGAACTGTTCCTGCACCATTTGTTGAGAAGACTAACTTTTCTTCATTAAATTATCTTTGCACTTAAAAAAATACATATTTTACTATTTATTTGTGGATGTATTTCTGTACTCCTATGTTTCATTAATTTATGTTTACCTTTCTCCAATATCACACCGTTTTGACACAGTAAACTTGAAATCTGGTAGCATGAATCCTCATACTTTATTTTTGTTTTTCAGTACCGCTTTAGATATTCCAGGTCCTTTACATTTCCATATGAATTTTAGAATCAGTTGTCAGTTTTTATAAGATTATGCCAGGATTTTATTTGGAATTATATTGAATTTATAGATTGGGGAAGATTGACATCTAAATACTATTGGGTCTCCTGATCCACAAATACAATGTAATATATGTACATTTACTTGGGGATCTTGGAGGCTTATTTTTCCCCATGAGTTTCCAGCATATAGATCTTGCATTTATATATGTTATTCAATTAATACCTAAGTGTTTTATAGTTGCATTTATATATATTATTCAATTCATACCTAAGTGTTTTATAGTTTTGGTTTATTATAAGTGGTATTATTTACATTTCCAATTGTACATCTTTAGCATTTAGAAATACGATTGATTTTTTATATATTGATCTTATATCCTAGGACCTTCTTAAAGTCACAAAAAGACACAAATTACAAGTATCAACAAGGAAAGAGAGTATATCACTAGTATAGATCTCATAGTTTTAAAAAGATAGAGAAAACTTCAAACAAATCTATGCCTTTAAATTTGACAACATAGGGACTTTCTTGGTGGTGCAGTGGTTTAAGAATCCACCTGTCAATGCAGGGGACACGGGTTTGAGCCCTGGTCCGGAAAGATCCCACATGTCATAGAGCAGCTAAGCCAGTGTGCCACAACTACTGAAGCTGTGCTCTAGAGTCTGTGAGCCACAACTACTGAGCCCTCATGCTTCAATTACTGAAGCCCACATACCTAGAGCCCATGCTCCACAACAAGAGAAGTCACCGCAGTGAGAAGCCCGTGCACCACAATGAAGAGTAGCACCCACTTCCCACAACTAGAGAAAGCCCATGCAGCAATGAAGACCAACACAGCCAAATAAATAAATAAATCTTTAAAAAATAAATAAATACATTTGACAACATAGATGAAATAGACAAGTTCCTTGAAAAACACAAACTGCCAAAGCTCACTCAAGAAGAAATGGATAATTCCTATATCTATTAAAGAAATTGAATTTAAAACTAAAAACCTTCCCACAAATAAAACATTAGACCCAGATGGCTTCACTGGATATGCTACCAAACATTTAGAGAAGAAATAGCACCAATCCTATACAAACATGTCTAGAAAAGAAAAAGGAAGAAAATATGTTCTAAAAAATTTTATGAGGCCAGAATTACCCTAATTCTAATATCATATGAACACATTCAAGAAAAGAAAACTACAGAACAATATTCCTTATAAACATTGATGAAAAATTCCTAACAATCCAAATGTAGGAATATATGAAAGGTTAATATATCATAACTAAGTGAGGTTTATCACGGCAGGTTTAGCATTTGAAAATCAATTAATGCAGGTCACCATATCAGTAGACTAAGAGAGAAAAAAATATGATCATTTCAACAGATTCCTAAAGCATTTAACAAAAAACAATACCTATTTATAATTTTTTTAAAAAACCCCACAAATACTCTTAGCAGTATAGTAACAGAGGGGAATTTCTTTAACCTCATGGTATTACTTTGCCCCAATATCAGGAACAAGTCATAAAAGGAAGAGGATAACTGCTCTTACCACTCATATTCAATAATGTACTGGAGGTCCTAGTCAAGGCACTAAGGTGACCAAAAAAACCCAAAACAAACAAAACAAAAAGTTTAAGGCTACAAATGTGAAAGAATGAAATAAATAAAACTTTCTATTTTTAAAGAAAAAAACATTTTTATGTAAAAAATTTAAGAAAAAACATCTACCCCAAATCCAACAGAATCAATTCTTTAAGTTTTTTTTAAAAAATAAGACAAACATGTCATGTCATATCCTTCAATTTGCATAATAATGTCTCGTAAGGATTTACTAGTCTTTCCAAAAGAAAAATAAAAATTCTCTATAATTTAGATCTGCTATTACAAGGTGGAAACTGTAGGCCAATTAAGTGGTTTGAGAAAATATTCTGTGGACTGAGCCTAGTGTTTAAAACAGATTGTATACTTTTAAAAATAATACACGTGTGTGGGGGGAGGCACATGTACACTCAACACATGGATATCCCCATCCTTTTTGATAGGTGTACATTATTCCATTTTATGGATATGGATGGTTAGTAATTTAATGAAACAATTACATGCTGAAACACATTTAGTTTGTATGATAAATACCACTCTCTGTTTAAAAACATTTTTATTCTTCCTTCTATACTGCAGAATTGTTTCTAGGAAGTGGCTACCAAGTCAGAGACTCTAGGTCCTGACCTGAGTGTACTACACCAGTGCTAAGAGATTCTTCCCATTTTAGGCTATAGATATAGCAAGTTGTGAGTTTATTCAGAGAAAGAATTCTGATAATACCAACTCATTCGCTAAAACTGGATGGAAAACTGCTTATTTTGGTCCCCAAGTAAAATCATTTCTAGCAATTTAGCCACTTTAGGCTCTGATTTCTTAAGAAACTTTATTGTAATGGCATTCAGAGTTCTAAAATTCAAATATGTAAAACTTTGAAGCAGTGTTCATTACTTGGAAAATTAAAATCTAGTTATCAAGGCACAATCAAATAAGAAATTCATTTATTTTATGTTATGAAAAGAAAGACTTGGGTTCAATATCCATTGACAAAATTTGCTAAATAATAAACCTATCATCTTCATGTATTAGTTATTAGTGGGAATATTGTTTAAGAAAAATGTTTACCTCAGTTTTATCTATAAGAGGATATGAGAAGATAGAACAAAGTAGCACATGCTCCTGTGGGGTTCTCTTCTCAGCTCATATTAGAGGATAATAACATTATTGACTTCATAGGGACGGTGTGAGGTTTAAACACGGTAATTCAATAGAAGCACTTAGCTTAATGTCTGATACATTGTAAATGCCCATTATAGGTTGGCAGTTATGTTATTCTCATTATAATCTTCAACACATCTCTACCAAAGGAATCTCATAATTTTCACTTCCATCTTTTATTTATATAGAAGGATAGACCAGGCACATATGGTATCTTGAAACGTGCTCTAGTCTTTAAGGTAGAAGACAGATCTACCTGTAGTATTTCTTACCAGACATTTAACTGTGGACTAGTTTCTTAAACTTTCTGGGCCTTAGCCTCCAACCTAGCATATTTCTTAATATGTTTTTAAGAATATTAAAAGACATAATGAGTGCAAACATGCTCTATAACTTGTAGAGTATTATTATCAATTCTGAGATATTGACTGGTATATGGAGAGATAAAGGAGAGAGTGCTAGGTGTATTGGAAAGCCAAGGTATGTTGTGGTATTATACATCTTGTTTCAGTGTCTTTTATTTGATTTTGCAGTAAGAATGATATGCTAGATTTATTAATAATAAGATAACCAAAATCAGGTCTTTGTCTTGTTCAATTTATGTAGTCACAACCACAGAGAAATGATGCTTGAGGAAAAAAAATTAACCAAATTTACCACAGGGTCATGAGAAAAACATAATTACCAAGTAGAAATTGCATACATCTAGTTAGGGAGTTTTTCATGCCTAGAGGTAGATGGGTAAGAAAATAAATGTAGAGTTAAAAAAGGATTATATACATATAAATTATATAAGTATATTGCATAGCTTATATAAGATAAACACAATAGGATGGAGGTGGTAGTAGCAATTGGGTTAGAGGAGGTGAGGCACTGTGAATAAAGACACTTTTGTAGAGGGAGCTCATAACTTCCAGCAGTCTCCACATATTTAGTAGGCAACAGGTACTTGTGACTAAATTTATTGGAAAGTAAAGATAAAAGTCATTTTTTTCCCTTCAAAGGACAAATATCATTCTCTTAAATCTGCATAGTAGTCCCAGGCCATAGGAGGCAACAATAACCTTGGGAAGGTGTCTATATATTCAATGAAATGAGAATGAACAAAGACAAATGCAACACAGTGCCTGACACATATTAGGTCAAAAGGTGCTCATTAGCTATGTTAGGCATGGCAGTTAGACACACCAATTCACCTCTCCATTTTGCCAAACCCTTAAAAAAATGATAAGAAAGGCTCAAACACACAAGAATAAAGAGAATAGGAGAGCAGACTAGAAAAGACAAATGTAGTCAACAAACATTTTCAAGCAAAGAAGCAATAAGTGCATGTTGACTGATTTGGCCTTTAGGGTACCAAGGAAGTAAAATTTAAGGCAGGGGTTAAAGGAGATGAGAAAAATCATGATCAGGGATGCTGCATTCCAAACACATAGATTGTTCACTGCACCACTCCAGTGGGCATTATTAAAGCAAACTTTGATATGAGTGGAACTCAAGTTGTACAACAAGGAAGCTCTTGGAGGAGGGCTGATAAAGACCATTTTTGAAAAACCACAGCTATCATCATATAAGGACAAAAGACTGAACGTTTTGCTACTATTAGGAAAATGAAAAGGATGTTTACTATTGTCACTTCTGTTCAGCGTTTCACTGACCAGGGCAATTAGCAAGAAAAAGAAATAAAAGTTATCCAGATTGGAAAGAAAGAAATAAAACTATGTCTATTTACAGATGACATGGTCTTGTACATGGCAAATCCTAAGAAATATGGCAAATATGGCAAATCCTATTAGAATAAATGAGTTCAGCAAGTTTCAGGATAAAAGAAAAAATATATACATATCAATTGTATTTCTATACACTAGCAATGAACTACCTGAAAGTGTAACTAAGAACAATTCCATCCAAAAACTGCACAATAAAAGAATAAAATATTTAGGAACAAATTAAACAAAAGAAGTACAAGACCTATACACTGAAAAATACAAAGTAACATTGAAATAAATTAAAGAAGATCTAACTAAGTGAAAAGGAATCCCATATTCAGAGTTTAGAAGACTTAATGTTGTTAAGATGTTAATACTTTCCAAATTGATCTGCAGAGTCAATGAAATCCCTAGGAAAATCTGAGTTGTCTTCTGCATATTGACAAGATGATTTAAAATTCGTACGGAAATGTAAGAGACCCGGAATAGCCAGAAAAAAAAAAAAAATCTTAAAATGAAGAACATTTTGGAGAACTCACATTTTCCCATTTCAAAATTTACTACAAAGATACAATAATCAAGACAGGTGGTACTACCATAGGATAGAGACATATGTCAGTGGAATACAACTGAAATTACAGAAATAAACTCTTACATCTACATTCAATTAATTTTAGATTAAAAAATGCAATGGGGAAGAATTTTTTTTCAACAAATGACTCTAGTCCAACTGGAAATTCACATGCAAAGAAACGAAGTTGGATCCCTGCCTTATGCCACATGCAAAATTTAGCTGAAAATGGATTTTATATCTAAGAATAGGAGCTAAAATAATAAAACTCGTAGAAGAAAATGTAGAAGTAAATATTTGAGTCTCTGAGTTAAGCAAAGCCTTGCTAGATAGAGCATCAAAAGCCCAAGTTAAAAAGGAAAAAAAAAAAAAGGGATAAATTCTACTTAAGAAAACTAAAAATGTTTATGCTTCAAAGAATACCATCAAGAAAATGAAGAGATGGCCATAGAATGGGATAAAATATTTCCAAATAAAATCTGGTAAGACATTTGTATTCAGATAAATATCTAATAATTCTTACATTATGTTTTTTATAATTCTTATGAATAACTCTTACAATTCAATAATAAATACACAAATAACACAATATAAAGACAGGAAAGGAAAGTGAATTCACATTTCTCCAAAGAAACCACACAAATGTCCATTAAATACATGAATATTCAACATCTGTATTCATTAGACCAATGCAAATCAAAAACACAATGAAAATACTACTTCATACTTATCAGGATGGTTATAATCATAATGACAGACAATACTAAGTACTGGTGAGGATGTAGATAAATGGGAACCCTCATTACATTCTTGCTGGAAATGTAAAGATCCAGCCATTTTGGAAAACATTTTGGCAGTTCCTCAAAATGTAAAATAAAAAGTTACCATATGGTCCAGCAATTCTACTTTTAATTATTTACCAAAAAGAAATTTGAACACACAAAAACTTGTACATTGGTGTCCATAGCAACATTATTCATAACAGCCAAAAACTTGGAAACAACTTAAATATCCTTAAGGGAATGAACAGGTATGCAAAATGAGGTATAGCCACACAATGGAATATTATTTGACAACAAAAAGGAATGAAGTACTGATATAAACAACATCAGTGAACATTGAAACCATTAAGCTAGTAAAAGAAACCAGGCATAGAAGACCACATATTGTATGATTCCTTTTATATGAATTGTTTCAAATAGGCACATCAATAAAATGATGGCTGCCTAGTGCTCTGGAGATTGGGAAGAAACGGGGAGTTATTGCTAATGGGTTCAGGGTTATTTTTTGGCATAATGAAAATATCCTAAAATTGACTGTGGTGCCAGTTGCATAGCTCTGTGAAGATACTAAAAACAACAACTGGATTTTATAATTTAATTGGGTGAAATGTAAGGCATATGGATTATTTTTCAATAAAACTGTTATTTAAAAAATCACACACAAAGGATTAGGAATCACAATGGCATTTAAACCTTCAGTGGTAACAATGGAATTTAGAAAGCAGTGAAGAAATGCCTAAATTCTAATAGATAATGATTTTCAGTCTCTAGTATGCACAGATAAATTATCAATTAAGAGAACAGAATAAAGATATTTCAGACATGTTAGGCCACCAAAAATGTATCATCCAAGCATCTTTTATCAGGAGGCTTATACAGAAGCATCAATCCAGGAGGATTTTTGTCCTTCACCAAAGAGAAAGTAACTTATAAAATGAACTTTGGCAAAGAGATTGTCTAGCAGGCTAGTGAAAGGAAGTCCCAGGATAACATTTATGCAATCAGTTTAAGATGAAGAAAGTACACAGAGGGCTTTAGAAAGTATATCAACAAGAAATTAAAAGTTTAAAAATTATATAAAAGCAATATGTTTATAGTATACTGCATGGCTCAGCTCTGAAGAATGTGTACAAGATAATAATGATGAACATAGTGAATATTTATTTAAACAATAATAATATAATTATATAGAAAGAATGTGTGTAGTAGGTGGGTAAAGAGGGGATTTCTACTTAAGCAAAATAGTCATCTTCCAGTAGAAAGCTAGTCAATAATACCTTAATCTGAAAAAAAATCAAGAAATATCCATTTAAGCATGTTATATTATAAATTTTTTTTTTTTTTTAAAGAAGAGTTAAAAGTGTTGTATCCTCGGTGAACAGAGATCAGGGATGAGTAGAATGTACGAGGTGACTATTCTTTTTTCATTTTGAGCTTTATAGAACTATTTGACTTTTAAGCCATGCACATGTATCTCTTTATTTCAAAAATTGTTAATTGAAAAATAGGAACCAGATGACATCTTTATTGGGTCTTCATTTATAATCAATAAAAGCATTTTTACATTTCAGGGTGCTTTCTGAGGGAATTCATCAAACAAGTGTTTTTTCAATAGATCTTACATTTTTCTGATAAAGATTATTTTAGTCATTTAAATGTCTTTCACAAGTATTTTAATCCCCTTATCTTTTTCTTGCCTTCAGTATAATTGTGAATATAGTTGACACAACACTTTACAATACAGTTCCAAGATGTGGTTAATTGGACAGCAAAGCTAAAATTAAAACTTTAACTTTGGGGATTGAAAGATATTATAATATACAATCAGAAAATATATTAAGAGGGATATTTTTATGTGTTTTCTTCCTTTCTTTCTTTCTTAAAACTAGTTGGTATGTGTAGGTATGATTGGGAAAAACATATGTGACAATCAGAGAAGGAAATGAGGTAAATTTTTCCCAAACAGAAAATCACACAATCTATTATTTAGAGGTAGTACAGAAAGACAATTAAAGAAAAGATTAGTATATTAACCACAAGTGATATCCATAGGAGAAGACTGTATATATTCTTACATTGGAAAACAGACTAAATAAAACTCCAGAACAAAACACAGTTGACCCTTGAACAACGTGGGAGTTAGGTGTGCTGACCCTCTGTGCAGGAAAATCTGGCTATTCGGTCCTCTGTATCTGTAAGTTTGAATCCATGAATTCAACCATGGATCATGAAGTACTGCAGTTTTACTATTGAAAAAAATCTACTATAAGTGGACCCACACAGTTCAAACCTGTGTTGTTCAAGTGTAAACTGTATTATAACTTTGTGACATTTCGATGATACATAAAAATAATAAAGTCCATATTTCGTGATAATTAGAAACCATAATTTTAAATAAATAGAAGAGCTCAAGCTTGTCTTTCCAATGAAAGTACTCTAGCAAAAAGAGTATGAGTCAAACTTCATAACATAAAAATACAAATTGCGCCCAATTTCCATTTCTTAGGTTCATTAAATGTGTTCTTCAAAGGTAGAGGTACAAATGTAAAATAATTATAATGAAGTCTTCTGAAGGAAAGGTATTAAATCTTTTTAGAAAATTGGGACTTACAGCTCTGTCTGAGAAGAGGCAAGAGGAACCTCTAGTGATGAAAGGTAGAGGCCTGCTGAGGCCCAAGAAGAGCCAGCTTGATGTAGAGAATGGACTTGAGGACACAGGGAGGGAAGCTGGGACGAAGTGAGAGAGCAGCATTGACATATATACACTACCAAATGTAAAATAGATAGCTAGTGGGAAGCAGCCGCATGGCACAGGGAGATCAGCTCTGTGATTTGTGACCACCTAGAGGGGTGGGATAGGGAGGGTGGGAGGGAGATGCAAGAGGGAAGGGATATGAGGATATATGTATACATATAGCTGATTCACTTTGTTATACAACAGAAACTAACACAACATTGTAAAACAATTATACTGCAACAAAGATGTTTAAAAAAAAAAAAAGAAGAGTCAGCTTAAAATATCTCAAGGCTTCTGTTAACATTCCAGGTAAAGTCCTGCAATACTCAGGCTTCCTTGCCTCAGGCCTTACAAAGATAGGCAGCTTGGAATAAATAGGTCAGCTGCAGAAGAAGGCTTTAGATCTCATTTGGATTGGGTTATTTCAAAGGTCTGATCACTTTGGCTTGTTTTTAAAATTAATCAATTAACTATATCTATTCTGCTAAGTTGCTGAATCAGTAAAACCGTATTTGAAACACCTAAGGCTACAATCCTATCCACAAAAAGGAAGATTAACACTATGCCTAAAATGGTGAGGGAAATCTCCTCCCTGAGTTTATTTTTTCCTTACCTAGGGAATAATCTGTATAGGAGGGGCAAATGAACCCATGAGACCTACTTTTCCAGATAGGAGTTTGATAATATCTGAAGCTTAGGAAAAAGTAGGCTTCGTAGCTCTATACATACAAGTCTAGGAGAGTGAGGCTGGAAAAAAAAAACAAAACATCTGGTTCTGTTTTCTTGGAGGAGAGGGGCAGATCTATCTACCTGTGCAAGAATTCTTCAAATTAGTTCACAGATGAGTAATTCAAGGGTCCTGTCTAACTTATGTCAGTAATAATTCTTTTATCATATTTCATAACATCTCTGATTTTTGTAAATAGATAAGGCATTTAAAAGTTTTTTAGATGACAGGTATCTTATACCAAGCTTGTTTACAGAAACCAAGACAAAAAAGCTAAGAAAGATTAAATAAATTTATCATGAAGGTAACTATAATGGTCTGCCATATGTAACTATTTGGGAAATCAAGGTATAGTCAGGGGAATGCATATTAGAAATCCATAACACATGTTACAAAATTACTTTAACCCTAAGTCTCAAGGTATATCCTCTTTCTCCATGTCACCTTGGAAAAGTAACCAAAGACAGTTATTATGTAAGCAATTATGCAAAGAGTTAGTTGACTTCTAGGGAAATTCAGTTGTGTTCTTTGTGTTATAAAAAGTAGTTTGTTAGGCATATTACAAATTAGAAAACAACTGAGTGAAACCATTGCAAGGGCAAGTACTGGATCTGTCTGATACCCTCATTGTCTTAGCAGAATACCTGACACATGGAAGATGTTAGTAAATTTTTGCTGAATGAAAAGTTCATTTCTAAAATATTTCATTTCTTAGTTTGGAGCCTGGAAAAATCAGTCCTCTCAATGAGGACGTGGTTCACCCCTTTGTCTCTTAATATTGCAAGCGCTGAGTTGTTATTTGTCTTTTCATGTGAAAATCCTGACATCTCTACCAAACTGTAAGCCCTTGAATGAAAAAGATGATTTTATTTTATTACACTTATGTGTAACTTCAATTTCCAGCACAATGCTTTCTTACCCAAGATTCTGCATTTCTAACAAGCTCCCAGGTGAAGGCTGTGTTGATAATTCAAGTATCACACTTTAAGTAGCATTGATTTTGTGGAGGTAAGAAATAATAGAATAAGTTGTTTGTGAAAACTTTGGTGAAGATAAAATTAATGTCTCAAGGCAAACCAGACACTATACCAATTGAAAACTACGGTTTCCATTAACAATTCACTTTTCCTCTATGGATGCAAGCTTATAGACCTTAGGTCCCTATCTCTTCCACTACTAGCAAATACATACTTCTATAGAGCTAGACGCAAACTCCTAAGTAAGCATGTGCACATCCTTTTAAGAAAAAAAATGCCTGTGGTCAATTTTAGAATTTATAGAAAAAGAGAAACTGGGAATCTGTGTCACCTTTTAACACCTCATGTTACTTGTCCAAATGCATGGGCCCTGAACTATGTTGACTTTCCCCAAAGTGACCACATAGCCCCAGAAGGCCAGGCTGTGATAAAACGAGTATAAACCTTCCAGCTTCAATGTAGCTGGTTATTTAATCTCATGTAAATGTAGAAGACACAGCCTATACGGGATGAAAATTAGTATTCACTCACACTTTATAGCTCTGAATAGGACTTTTGATGCCCCTAATATTTATCTCTGCAATCATAATCTAACATACATTAATAGACTATGTTAAAAACTAAACAAGTAAACAAAAAGCTTACCAGAAACAATCAGCATAAAAACACAGAAGTAATTTTTCATTATAGTTTTCTTTAGAATGGAGAACACTTAATATCTTGTTTAAAGTCCCAGAAATAAAAATATTAATCATGATTCACTCTGAGAATAACTGCTACCTGGTGACATTTACTGTCTTTTTTACATTCCTAAATTTTCTAAATTTTAATAATATGCATATTGTACTTTGTAACAGTACAATATTGAATTTTATTAAGAATACAAAGTAATGTAGGTAGTTTCTAAAATCCACAATAAAACTAGACTGAAAAGGAAGAGTGGTTTTCATTGTAGGCATTACAAAGTGGTCAGCCGAGAAGAGAGTTTGCCAAATAAAGATCCAGCCCATATTTGTATTCAGTCCTCAGAATAAGTGCCACAGTATTTTTGTTCTCTCTTGCTGATTTATATTTTCATGAATTTACCTGATCTTATCATAATGTTATTCATTTCAGTTTTATTATTCAATATTCACAGTCAAGATACCAATGTCTAGACAGGCCTTATCAAATAGTGCTCCTAGTTTTTTTCCTAGTTCATTTCCCCAATTTTAGAAGTATATTTCTTTTACAGATTAAGCTTTTTACTTTAATTTATCCTAAGCCTTATTTTCTTCCATACAGAAACTTCCAGTTTTCTTTTTTGACAGCAAGGAGTACCTTGATTGATAGCATCCAATTGCTGTGTTGAAATAAGCAGCTCGCTTATCTTACATTAGTACATTTTTTATTAGTTTTACCTATTACATGAGAAAGAATATGACAAAAATGTAATGATCTTAGGTATTCCACCTGGGCCTATAATTCTGTCTAGATTATAGAATATAGACTTTGCAGGAAAGAATCTGAGAATTCTGGATAAGAGCTACAACACAAACATGGATAAAAGTATGAAATTAGTTCAATGTAAGTATGCTGCTTACCAATTCTAAACAACATAGATGTGTCAGGAAGGCGTGTGCTTGACCACATATGCTTAATATACGATTAAAATATGTTAATAATATTTTTACTTATGTTTTAAAATTGGATAAAATCATAGTATCTTGGGCAGTTTTTACAAATAGTGGAAACAGAAAGTCAGACTACTTAAACCAGTTATCCTGAACCCAACCAGTAAATTTACATAACAGAACTCTGAGTATATTCATATTCTTCATGGTGACACAATAATAAAGAGATATTAAACAAACTGAGAAGCACATAAACAGAGGTTAACAAGGTAGTGTAGTATAGTAGTTAAAAAACACAATTTTTATGACAAACATATTGGTTGACATCCACAATCTGCTACTTTCTAGTTGTGTGATCTACCCTGAAGAGTGTTCTTGACCTTTCTAAGTCTCAGGTTTCTCACCTAGAAAATGATCATAGAGATAGTAACCCTAAAAAATCCTTTAGGGAGAAAAGATCAGCTAGTGTTAGCAAAGTACCAAGTACATTCTGATTCTTGGTAAATAATGATTTCTTTTCTGAAAAATATACTTTGTTATTATATTTGTAGGATTTATTAAGGTATATCATAGTTCCTGTATACATTTCTTGAGTCTGTGGAATTAGCTAGTGATAATTACTTATCATCATGATGTGCAGGACTGGAAAAGCTATGTGCATTACCCATGACTAGAATATAGTGGTGGCTAAGATGTTAGAATCAGAGTTGAGATTTACCCTATGACTTCTACTGATTAGTTATATGGCCTTATCACAATAACTGAGCCTATTTGGAACCTACTTTTCCAGAGGCAGAATGAAGTTACTAGGGGTACCTGCCTCATGGGGTTATTGGGAGGTTAAATGTCAGAATATGTGTAAAGCACTTGCCACAATTCTCAGGACATGTAAAGCTAGTTAATAATATAAATAAAACACGAGTCTTCAACTGTTCAGGATAAATGGGATCTGTACTTTGCAAAGCAAATCTGGAGAATAGATAATGAATCCAAACGATTCAACAGGATAAAAATAGGTAGGACTGATAGCATAGTTTATAATTTTAAAAAATCAATTATGATGAAACTTCCGTGAGCGAGATTTCTTTCTACTCCTTGATGGGCCTCTCGAGGGTTTTATATATATGCAGAGTTATGTAATACCTCCATTTTCCAAGAGTTCTAAATCTAAAAGGGGATATAATTATATACAAATAATTAACCAAGCCTTTATACATGATGATCAAGTGGACTGCAGTACTAGAAGTGCAACTGAAGTTCAGAAGAAGGAGAGAAAACCATTGTCCAGAGCAGCTTGGGCAAATTTTATTAATGTTATTTATGATTACTGGAGTATTCATAAGTTGAAATATACAAAGGTATACTAAAACAGGGGAAGAAAACCAGCATAAATTATGTTCAGATAATAATTAGTAGAAATATATGGTGGGTGTAGAGGTTTAGAAAATGTAAATGGTTGGAAATAAAATTGAAAGGGGCCAGATACCACAGTATAATATCTAACATATTAATGTTATCATTGTTGGTTTCATTTATATGTCTCCTCCAATAGACTAAGTCATTGAGAGCAGAGATTCTGCCTTTCATCTCATTATCCAGATGCCTAGCATGGTGCCTGGCTTCTTTAAACATTCACTGTTTATTTATTCCCCTTTATCCATAAGGTAGCTGTCCTATGGCATTTACAGACTCAAGGGATAAAGACAAGTAAATAAGTAATTACCATACCAAATGGTATGTGTTATGACAGGGGAAGTATAGCATTCAGTGAGAAAAAGTATCAGCAGTGTTTTGGAATATTTCCTGAAGTAAATTACATCTAAGTTGAGACCTACATGTTAAACAGAAATTTACCAGGCAGAGTTGGGAGAAAGAGTCCTCTATAAAGACAAATAGGATATGAAAAAGGTCCAAAACTAAGAAAGGACACAGAACGATCAGGGAACTAAGGGAAGTTTGGGTTGATAAAAACAAGATTATGTTTGTCTCCTCAATATTTTTTTCCTGTTTTTCTCAATACATGTTTTCTTTTGGACTGTATGAATTTTAAATAAATTCATTTTCCTATTTTTCAAACTATAACTTTTTGCTGTGTGTGTATGTGTGTGAGAGAAAGAGAGGAATATGACTCTAGGGATACAATGTATACTTAAGTTCTCACAGCCTACTTAGAGTTAACATTTTACTAGTTCACATGAAATGCAGATATCTCACTACTTTATGGATCCATCTATTCTCTTTTCCTCCCAATATTTAATGTTATAGTTGCCAGGTGTATTACACCTACACATATTATAAACCTAACAGGACAATGTTATAATTTTTGTTTTCAACGGTCTTTATGTATTTTACAGAAATTAGGAGAAAAAACATATTCTATTTACTCAGGTAACAAGGCTGGAAGAAAGAAGGAAACAATCAAAATTAAGAATGTAGAAATAGAGTCACATTTTTCTTCCACATAGCAGTAGAAAATTCTATTTCCCTGTGTCAAAACTTCAAACGAGGAAAGTGAGAAAAGAAAACACAAGAGAAAAAATCATCTAAGTAACTTTTGAATGAACCCTTATATATATTTACTGTGTTTCTATTACAGATTAAGATACTATTGTAGGTGCCTTGAGTGGTGGTGGGGGGCATAAAGATTAAGCCAAAATCCTGTAAAAAAGGAGTTTACAGCCTACTAGTTCTCTGTGTCCTCTAAAATTGACTATATTCAATGCTCTGAACTTGTGTCTACATTTTAATTTTTTTCTAATTTTACCTACTTAGGATATTTGCTTTCAGCTAATTAGATGCTCACAACTCGCAAATTTATACATGTTGTATCTACAGCATTTTCTACCCTAGATGAATTCACTTCACCAGAATAGAAGAACCAGCAGGGCTTCATTCTTAAGGCCTGCCTCTCAGAAAGAAGGCTTTCCTTCATGTTTCTACATCACATTTGACCCAGATTAGTTATTACTTGTGTGGTGTGGTTCTAAGTTCTAGGGTCACTAAAAAGCAGCCTCCAATTTCATGAGATCTAAAATACTTGCAATTGATGTATTTGCACATGTAATTTGGAAATTAAAAGACTTTCTTGATTTTTCCTTCACTACACCTGGAGAATATTTTGATAATGACACTGAAGAAATAAAATTTAGATAAATAAGTAGCTGTGGATTTTTTAAAGAACTCAAATGCATAAAAAAGTTATCTGGATACATAATAATCTCACATAAATTACAAAATGGTGCTAGAATATGCAATATTATTTCTGTTATTATTTACATTTATTACATCTTCTCAGTAATTGAGTTTACTTTTGAATTTCATTTCTAATACTGAGGCATATATTCATCACATGGTTTTAGATATTTGATTACACTAGCAAAGTAAAAGGACTCTGCTTCAGAAAAAATATGCAACCTTGGAATATTCCCTTTGTTATATTATATATAGTATGTACTCACTTTTTCTTTATACTTTAAAGATTCTGTAAGGAGGTGAAAAATTGGGAAAAGATAGAACAGTAAAGCTCAACAGCAATAATGAACAATAGGATTATGGATGGGGGAACATAGATCCTCTCTGGAGTTTGTAGAATATCTGAGTATATGAGTTTTTGTTTATTTCTCCCTACTCTGATTTTATATATTTGCTATTAACTAATGCTAACAATGTAACAAATACGGTTATTTCTGTGTATATTGCATTTTATCTTCACTGCAAACCTACATGGGGATTTGGTTTTGTTTTGTTTTGGTTTTCTTCCCTATTTAATGGAGGAAGAAATTGAGGCTCGAAGAGTTTAAATAAGTTGTACTCTTTCTCAAAGCTCATAATAAAAAATGAGAATTCAGGCCAAGGTCTATAAAATTTCACAGTCTTTACTTACAATCATTCAACACAGTTCTACCTCTTGCTTCATGAGAGGAACACAGAAAATAAAGGATATCTAAAGAATTGATTAATTAGGGTGAAAATCTCCTTTGTATTTAGAAAGCAATGACTCTATTTCATGGTGGAAATACCTAGATATGAAGGATTTTTAAAACAATTAGATGACTATAATAGAAATAATTTTGAAACTAAAATATCATCTACCAAGCATTCTAAAAACATTCCAGAAAGTGCTAGTATTTATTACTTATATTTTAATTAAAAATATATATCTTTTGGATAGGAGACTAGTATTAATTTAATAATGGGTTGTTTACATGGTATATAACTTTAGTAATAAATAATGGCTATTTTTCTTTGCCTTTATTCAGTGCTGTATTTATTATAGGGTGGGAGGCAATTGAATAACAATAATTCCACAGCCTTGACAACCAGTAAAGTAAAATTCTGAGGAAGCACTTTTATGTGGATAACAGTTCTTATTCATTTGATTTCTGCTAGGCTAGTGTCTGTACTCTAAGAATTAATTTGAAATATTTGGACCTGACAATATTAAACAGGTATCAGTGGTCCAGTAGGAAACAAACACAAAAACCTCCAAAATCTAGAACTAGTTTTCTCAGATTTATGAAACATGGAGATTTTTAATTTTCATTTTGAGAATAAATACAGACTTCATGTTAAAGAGAGTTTTTACTATGGGGCAGATGATTAATTTCCAAGTCCTCAAAAGAATAAGCCCAAGTATTATCTTAAACATAAGCTTGGCTTCTAACATGTAAAATGCCATGTTTCAAGCCAAGTGAAACAGAAATTCCTCTAAAGAAATTTATCTCCATTCATGAGTGTAAGGTATATCATTTCTCTCTTGAAGACCACTTATCTCAAAGGCAATGTTACCACTCTCAATTTTGGGGTTAAAAAAAAAAAAGTCTTCAAAGTGTAATTTGGGAATCAAAATAGAAATGCAAAGAATAAAAAACACTCCTCTTAGAATTACATACAACTTTCAGATGAGATATTCCTGGCTTCAGATAGTAATACTAGAGAAAGTTTCTACTCTAGGTAAAAAGCTCATTTCAGATTTTATTTTAATAATGTAATTAAAATACTTTTTGAGAAGAAATCATGTTGAATGGATCAACATTAAGGTAATTTGCTTTTATGAACTGTTTTATAATATAATTTTTCTAGAGCCTTTATCTTTATGAAAATCAACTTCCAGTTTGATAAAAACAACTGCTCAACTTTTCCAGTTTTATATCTTGAGGTTTTGTGTAATTTTTTTATGTCATTCTATTACATAAAAATATTAGAAATCTGTTTTCTATCAATGTTCCATAATTGTTGAACACATGTGGAAACTAAGGTCGCACATTTTAAGGCTATATTCTAATTTTATGGCAAAATATACTGCCCATTATGCTGTATTAGCTCATTAAAACTAGTTTTAGGTTTAAATTTTTTGCTTTATTACAAAACATCTCCTGATTCAACAAATATTTACTTTGATATTCCTTATACAACACACTAGGTGACAGGTGCTTAGGGAATGGACATAACCAAAGCTGTTCCTCTATTCAACAGCAGCTCAGTATAATAAGAAAATAAAATCTGTCCCTCCCTCCCCTGATAAGTAATAATAAAGGTTCATTGGGGATAAAGAGGAGAGCTATCTGACTCCAGAAAGAATAGAATGGAAGGGAATTTCCTGGTGGTCCAGTGGTTAGGAACCTGTGCTTCTACTGCAGAAGGCCCAGGTTTAATCCCTGGTTGGGAAACTAATATTCTGCAAGCTGCACGATGTGGGCAAAAAAAATGAAACAAAACAAAAAACAAAAAAAGACCAAAAAGCAAAAAAGAAAAATAAATAAACACAAATCAAACAAAAAACAATGAAAACAAACAAAAAACAAAACAAACAAACAAAAACATATAGAATGGAAAGGAGAGAAAAAAGAATAAATTCACTGAGGAGAAACCTAACAAATAATATCTCAGCCAGATGATCAATGTCAACATCAACAGTCACAAATCCTGTTGATAGTATGTGCTTTAATATGACATGGTGAAAATGGCTCTTTCCCTCTGTCATCTTCCTCTCAATAACCTATATCCCCAGTATTATCAGGAGAAAATCATCAGATTCCAATAGTAGGACAGGCTTCAAAACATCCGATCAGTACTCCTCAAAACTGTTAAAGTCATCAAGGGCTGAGAAACTACTACAGCCAAGAGGAGCCTAAGTAGACATGATAACTAAATGCAGGGTAGAATCTTGGATGAGATCTTAGAACAGATAAAGGACATTAGGTAAAATCTAAGAGAACCTTAATGAACAATGAACATTAATTAACATTATCAAGATAGCCTCATCCGGGCTTCCCTGGTGGCACAGTGTCTGAGAGTCCGCCTGCCGATGGAGGGGACACGGGTTCATGCCCCAGTCCGGGAAGATCCCACAGGCCGTGGAGTGGCTAGGCCCCTGAGGCATGGCTGCTGTGCCTGTGTGTCTGGAGCCTGTGCTCTGCAACAGGAGAGGCCACAACAGTGAGAGGCCCACATACCACAAAAAAAAAAAAAAAAAAGATAGTCTCATCCACCAGAGGGCAGAAGCAGAAGCAAGAAGAACTACAATCCTGCAGCCTGTGGAACAAAAACCACATTCACAGAAAGATAAACAAGATGAAAAGGCAGAGGGCTATGTACCAGATGAAGGAACAAAATAAAACTGCATAAAAACAACTACATGAAGGGGAGATAGGCAACTTTCCAGAAAAAGAATTCAGAATAATGATACTGAAGATGACCCAGGACCTCGGAAAAAGAATGGAGGCAAAGATCAAGAAGATGAAAGAAATGTTTAACAAAGACTTAGAAGAATTAAAGAACAAACAAACAGAGATGAACAATAACTGAAACGAAAAATACACTAGAAGGAATCAACAGCAGAATAAGTGAGGCAGAAGAACGGATAAGTGACCTAGAATACAGAATGGTGGAATTCACTGCTGAGGAAGAGAATAAAGAAAAAAGAATGAAAAGAAATGAAGACAGCATAAGAGACCTCTGGGACAACATTAAACGCAACAACATTCACATTATAGGGGTCCCAGAAGGAGAAGAGAGAGAGAAAGGACCTGAGAAAATATTTGAAGAGATTATAGTCGAAAACTTCCCTAACATGGGAAAGGAAATAGCCACCCAAGTCCAGGAAGCACAGAGAGTCCCAGGCAGGATAAACCCAAGGAGGAATATGCTGAGACACACAGTAATCAAATTGGCAAAAATTAAAGACAAAGAAAAATTACTGAAAGCAGCAAGGGAAAAATGACAAATAACATACAAGGGAACTCCCATAAGGTTAACAGCTGATTTCTCAGCAGAAACTCTAAAACCCAGAAGGGAGTGGCATGACATATTTAAAGTGATGAAAGGGAAGAACCTACAACCAAGATTATTCTACCCAGCAAGGATCTCATTCAGATTCAATGGAGAAATCAAAAGCTTTACAGACAAGCAAAAGCTAAGAGAATTCAGCACCAACAAACCAGATCTACAACAACTGCTAAAGGAACTTCTCTAAGTGGGAAAAACAAGAGAAGAAAAGGACCTACAAAAACAAACTCAAAACAATTAAGAAAATGGTCACAGGGACATACATATCAATAATTACCTTAAATGTGAATGGATTAAATGCTCCAACCAAAAGACACAGACTGGCTGAATGGATACAAAAACAAGACCCATCTATATGTTGTCTACCAGAGACCCACTTCAGACTTAGGGACACATTCAGACTGAAAGTGAGGGGATGGAAAAAGATATTCCATGCAAATGGAAATCAAAAGAAAGCTGGAGTAGCAATACTCATATCAGATAAAATAGACTTTAAAATAAAGAATGTTATAAGAGACAAGGAAGGACACTACATAATGATCAAGGGATCAATCCAAGAAGAAGATATAACAATTATACATATATATGCTCCCAACACAGGAGCACCTCAATACATAAGGCAAGTGCTAACAGCTATAAAAGTGGAAATCGACAGTAACATAATAATAGTGGGGGACTTTAATACCTCCCTTACACCAATGGACAGATCTACCAAACAGAAAATTAATAAGGAAACACAAGCTTTAAATGACACAACAAAACAGATAGAATTAATTGATATTTATAGGACATTCTGTCCAAAAACTTCAGATTACACTTTCTTCTCAAGTACACACGGAACATTCTCCAGGATAAATCACATCTTGGGTCACATATCAAGCCTCAGTAAATTTAAGAAAATTGAAATCATATCAAGCATCTTTTCTGATCACAATGCTATGAGATTAGATATCAATTACTGGGAAAACAACGTAAAAAACACCAACACATGGAGGCTAAACAATACGTTACTAAATAACCAAGAGATCACTGAAGAAATCAAAGAGGAAATCAAAAAATACGTAGAGACAAATTACAATGAAAACACAATGAATCAAAACCTTTGGGATACAGCAAAAGCAGTTCTAAGAGGGAAGTATATAGCAATGCAAGCCTACCTCAAGAAACAAGAAAAATCTCCAATAAACAATCTAACCTTACACCTAAACAAACTAGAGAAAGAAGAACAAACAAAAGCCAAAGTTAGTAGAAGGAAAGAAATCATAAAAATCAGAGCAGAAATAAATGAAATAGAAATGAAGAAAACAACAGCAAAGATCAATAAAACTAAAAGCTGGTCCTTCCAGAAGACAAAATTGATAAATCATTAGCCAGACTCATCAAGAAAAAGAGGAAGAGGACTCAAATCAATAAAATTAGATATGGAAAAGGAGAAGCTACAACAGACACCACAGAAATACAAAGCATCCTAAGAGACTACTACAAGCAACTCTATGCCAATAAAATGGACAACCTGGAAGAAATGGACAAATTCTTAGAAAGGTATAACCTTCTAAGACTGAACCAGGAAGAAATAGAAAATATGAACATACCAATCACAAGTAATGAAATTGAAACTGTGATTAAAAATCTTGCAACAAACAAAAGTCCAGGACCAGATGATCACAGGTGAATTTTATCAAACATTTAGAGAAGAGCTAACACCCATCCTTCTCAAACTCTTCCAAAAAATTGCAGAGGAAGGAACACTCCTAAATTCACTCTATGAGGCCACAATCACCCTGATACCAAAACCACAAAAAGATACTACAAAAAAAGAAAATTACAGACCAATATCACTGATGAATATAGATGCAAAAATCCTCAACAATATACTAGCAAACATAATCCAACAACATATTAAAAGGATCATACACCATGATCAAGTGGGATCTATCCCAGGGATGCAAGGATTCTTCAATATATGCAAATCAATCAATGTGATACACCGTAATAACAAATTGAAAAACAAAAACCATATGATCACCTCAATAGATGCAGAACAAGCTTTTGAAAACACAGATTTATGATAAAAATTCTCCAGAAGTGTGCATAGAGGGAACCTACCTCAACATAATAAAGGCTATATATGAAAAACCCACAGCAAACATCATTCTCAATGGTGAAAAACTGAAAGAATTTTCTCTAAGATCAGGAACATGGCAAGGATGTTCATTCTCACCACTATTATTCAACATAGTTTTGGAAGTCCTAGCCACAGCAATCAGAGAAGAAAAATTAAAAAAAGGAATACAAATTGGAAAAGAAGAAGTAAAACAGTCACTGTTTGCAGATGACATGATAATATACATAGAGAATCCTAAAGATGCCACCAGAAAACTACTAGAGCTAATCAATGAATCTGGTAAAGTTGCAGGATACAAAATTAATGCACAGAAATCTCTTGCAGTCCTATACACTAATGATGAAAAATATGAAAGAGAAATTAAGAAAACACTCCCATTTACCACTGCAACAGAAAGAATTAAATACCTAGGAATAAACCTACCTAAGGAGACAAAAGAACTGTATGCAGAAAACTATAAGACACTGATGAAAGAAATTAAGGATGATACAAACAGTTGGAGAGATATACCATGTTCTTGGACTGAAAAAATCAATATTGTGAAAATGACTATAGTACCCAAAGCAATCTACAGATTCAATGCAATCCCTATGAAATTACCAATGGCATTTTTTACAGAACTAGAACAAAAAATATTAAAACCTGTATGGAAGCACTAAAGACCCTGATTAGCCAAAGCAGTCTTGAGGGAAAAAACGGAGCTAGAGGAATCAGACTCCCTGAATTCAGACTATACTACAAAGCTACAGTAATCAAGACAATATGGTACTGGCACAAAAACAGAGATATAGATAAATGGAACAGGATAGAAAGCCCAGAGATAAACCCATGCACCTATGGTCAACTAATCTATGACAAAGGAGGCAAGGATATACAATGGAGAAAAGGTCTCTTCAATAAGTGCTGCTGGGAACACTGGACAGCTACATGTAAAGGTATGAAATTAGAACACTCCCTAACACCATACACAAAAATAAACTCAAAATGGATTAGAGACCTAAATGTAAAACCAGACAGTATAAAACTCTTAGAGGAAAACATCGGAAGAACTCTCTTTGAGATAAATCACAGCAAGATCTTTTTTGATCCACCTCCTAGAGTAATGGAAATAAAAACAAAAATAAACAAATGGGACCTAATGAAACTTAAAAGCTTTTGCAAAGCAAAGGAAACTACAAGCAAGACGAAAAGACAACTCTCATTGTGGGAGAAAATATTTGCAAATGAATCAACGGACAAAAGATTAATCTCCAAAATATATAAACGGCTCATGCAGCTCAATATTAACGAAACAAACAACCCAATCCAAAAATGGACAGAAGACCTAAATAGACATTTCTCCAAAGAAGACATACACATGGCCAAGAAGCACATGAAAAGCTGCTCAACATCACTAATTATTAGAGAAATGCAAATCAAAACTGAAATGAGGTGTCACCTCACACCAGTTAGAGTGGGCATCATCAGAAAATCTACAAACAACAAATCCTGGAGAGGGTGTGGAGAAAAGGGAACCCTCTTGCACTGTTGTTGGGAATATAAATTGATACAGCCCTATGGAGAACAGTATGGAGGTTCCTTAAAAAAATAAAAATAGAATTACCATATGACCCAGCAATCCCACTACTGGGCATATACCCAGAGAAAACCATAATTCAAAAAGACACATGCACCCCAATGTTCATTGCAGCACTATTTACAATAGCCAGGTCATGGAAGCAACATAAATTCCCATGGACAGATGAATGGATAAAGAAGATGTGGCACATATACACAATGGAGTATTACTCAGCCATAAAAGGGAACGAAATTGGGTCATTTGCAGAGACGAGGATGAATCTAGAGACCATCATACAGAGTGAAGTCAGTCAGAAAGAGATAAACAAATATCGTACATTAACACATATATGTGGAACCTAGAAAAGTGGTTCAGATGAACTGGTTTGCAGGGCAGAAATTGAGACACAGTTGTAGAGAAGAAACCTATGGACACCAAGGAGGGAAAGTGGTGGTGGTGGTGCTGCTGTCATGTATTGGGAGATTGGGATTGACATGTATACACTAATATGTATAAAATGGATAACTAATAAGAACCTGCTGTAGAAATAAATAAATTAAAATACATTTTAAAAAAGAATATCAGTATTAAGATTAAGACAGGCATAACCAGAATTAGATAGGGATTTTGCTACAAATATTTAATGTGTTATTCATTCATTCATAAATTTATTGTGAATATCACATGGGCTTATTAAAGCAACTGATGCAGAAAAAATTAACAATATCATTAGTTTAGTATATATATAGGAACTATTTACTGCACTGTTCTAAAAAAATTAAGTCTATTAAAAGAAGTGAGGTGTCTGTAAAGCAGAGTTTTAAAGGGATAGAAGGTGTCAGATGAATAAAGATAGATGGAAGGCTTTCTGGTATGAAGAAATATATCCAGAAAGAAGAAATGTATCAATTCACAGCAGAGAGGGAGAACATCTACTAAGAGAAAAAACAAGTAGGTTGATATGACTCGTTTCATGGATAGCAGTGTACATCTGTAATCTTAGTTTTCTCACTTTGGGCTCAAAAATCTGTTATTTTCCTGGCTTTACTACAAATAAGTACATTTTTGTGCAAGTCATTTGTTCTCTCTGAGATCCTGACTCCTGTGTGATTACCTGTGAAACAAGGGTAACAATGCCTGTCTTGAAGGGCTGCTACAAGAATCAGATCTCTTCTATAGAATGTAGCCTAGCTTTTGGATATCTGATGGAGTGCACAGAATAGATACCACACATACATTGAAACTGTGCTGCTCAGAGCAATGAAAATGTATCTTGGTAATTACTTTTATACATTTAAATTATTGACATCAATACATGACCTTTTTTCTAGCATGAAATTGTACTTCAAGTTAGATTAGTACATTCTTTAAATACCCCAGTGTCCAAACTCCAGAATACAGTTCAGTTAAAAAGGGGGAAAAGACATTTTTCTTAAAAATTGAGTTTCTTGTCCTCCCCATGATTAAACATTGATCTGAGAACTTAACTATGGAAAAATAATACAAAACGTAGAAAATTTATATTTAGTAATAAGTATGTTCACGTTATTTAAGATAGCAAAATTTTCATGATTAGCATCTATCTTCAATAATAGGTAAATGGTGAAGCAAATTCTTATATATATATATATATATATATATATATATGCAAATACACATGTGTATATTTGTAGGTATGTATATTTTGGAGCCATGATTTAAAATATATGCAGCAGTGACTTCCCTGGTGGCACAGTGGATAGGACACCGCACTCTCAATCCAGGGGGCCCAGGTTCCATCTCTGGTCAGGGAACTGGATCCCACATGCATGCTGCAATGAGGAGTTCACATGCCCCAACTAAGGAGCCTGCCATTCACAACTAAGACCTGGCACAACCAAATAAATTTTTTTTAAAAAGGCCATAAAAAAATAAAAAATAAAAAATAAAAGAAATAAAATATATGCAGCAATTTGAAAAATATCTTTAAGTTAAAATTTTAAGATGACATCAAGGGCTTCCCTGGTGGCGCAGTGGTTGAGAGTCCACCTGCCGATGCAGGGGACACGGGTTCGTGCCCTGGTCCGGGAAGATCCCACATGCCGCAGAGTGGCTAGGCCCGTGAGCCATGGCTGCTGAGCCTGTGCTCCGCAGCGGGAGAGACCACAGAAATGAGAGGCCCGCATACCGCAAAAAAAGAAAAAGAAAAAGATGACATCAACTTGTTATATATAACCAAACTCTAAAGTTATGGTTATATTTAAAAGTGCATAGGAAAGAAGACTAAAACAGGCAAAGACCAAAGAAGATATTAGAAATTATGGGATTAGAAATGACTTAAACATTCTTTCATTTTCCAATTTTTTCCTATGTGGGTATACTGTTCTTATGATTTAAAAATTCAAGTTCTTAAACTGCATAATATATATTAAATGATCACAGAATTCTGATTCAAACATTTAAGAGTTAGGAAAAATTTACTCTAAGTTAATATTAACAGACATATTCTGTCTTAAGAAAAATCAAAATAAAATTTTAAACAAACAGTAAAATGTTCTAATTTTATAATAGAACTTATAAAATATATTAAATAACTAGGTTGATATTAAATCTAAAACAAATTGATTTTCCAGAATGATGATGCACTATAATATTTTTTAGAAATATAATTCATAGTTAAATTAGATCATTCATATTTTTCATAATTTTTCTTGTCCCATGAGGCATCTTAATTATTTAAACTTAAACTGCATTTATTAAATAAATTTGGCCAATAAATTTTGTTATTTACTTGTTATTTATGTAAAAATTATTTTTTTAAAAATAAATTGCATTTAAGTGGTCTTCACAGTTTTCTGTTGGCTTTAGTAATTTTATATCTTTCAAAGTGGCTAATACTTCTTATTAGTATGACATCCACCTTCAAGGATCTTTGTTTGATATTTCTATACTGAACATTGTGCTAATATTAAGTGATATTTCTCTCATAGGGTTCTAAGATCTTTCAATTTCATAGTCAATATTTATTATATATACATACTAATGCATTTTGCCAAGCATCTTACTTTGGTGATGTTCCCTTAATTATAATGAATGTAATTCCCATTCCATCTCATTTTAAACTGGTATATCTCTAAGATTTTGAGTAATTCTAAAAATGCTCACTTTTTGTTTCCAGAAGAGATACTTTTAATTCTTTCATTGTTCTGTTTATGCCCCATCCATTTCATTAGTTTTCTTTTAAACCACAAGTCTCCTTTAGATTACTCTGAATATATAAAATTTGGCTTGGGTTTTATCCCACAATTTAGGGAAGAAAAAAAAATTGGTAGTGGTCTAAACTAATTTTATTGGAATCAGTAGCAGTCAATAGGGCAATTGCTTACTGTCTCCGTGACATCTCTTTAGCATTTGATTCCTCTGATCACTAACTCCACCTTGATCTGTTGAAATGAGGAATGAGATTCAGTAGGACAGTGATAAATTAGCTTTTAATTTATCTTTATAGGAAAGCAATTTCTAGATGTCTTTTTCCTGAGCCATCTCCTGTCAAGAGGGAACTGACAAACAAACAACTACCCCCAACTATACTGTGAGGGAAGGGGAAAAAAAATAAAAGAAACAGCAAATAAAACCAGTGGGGCATCTGGCCTCTAATTCCTGCCAAGCTTAATTTTCTGTTGACTTTACAAGACTTCTTTCAAAGTACAGCTTTCTAGTAGCACCTTAATGAACTGTATTCCTCCATCAGAACTCATTACCTGAGTCTGTGCTCTTGGTTGATTTCTACCTTAGATACAAAGGTTAACTGTATTGTAGTAGATATGGACATTTTGACTAAGGAATAACTTTAAGTTTTCAACAAGTATAATAAAAAACAAATATAAGGTAGTCATTATTTTGTATAGTCATCCCTCAGTATCCACAGCAGGGGTGGAGGGATTGGTTCCAGGACACCCCTTGGATACAAAAATTTGCAGATGCTCAAGTCCCTTATATTAGATAGCAAAGTATTTGCATAGAACCTATGCACAGTCTCCTGTATACTTTAAATTATCTCTAGATTACTTATAGCACCTAATAGAATGTAAATGCTATGTAAATAGCTTTAAATATTGATACAATGTAAATGCTATGTAAGTATTTGTTCCTGCATGGCAAATTCAAGTTTTGCTCTTTGGAACTTCCTGGATTTTTTTTTTCCCCCAAGTATTTTCCGTCTTCAGTTGGTTGAATTCATGGATACAGAATCTATGAATACACAGGGCCAACTGTACCAGATTCTCTTCAAAGTTAAGTATGAAGGAGAATGACTTGGCCTTTAGAAGCTCAGCTAAGGTCATAAAAAGTCATGGAATATTTCAAAAATGTAAAATTGGATAGAGGTTGAAGGGACTTTAATGATAAGGGGAGGCCAAGAAATGTGAAGTATACCATAGTCATTCTGTAAATTAGTGAAAAACAAAGGACATACCAAACTGCATTCAATACATAAATCATGTTGGACTGACTTATCCAATACTTGCTTTCTTTCTAAAAATAGTAACACCCAACATTTATTGAACACTTTCTATGGGTAAGTCAAAATGCTCTATAAATAGTGAAATTTTAGTCTTCACAACAACCGTAAGAGATAAGAATTTTCATTACCCACATTTTACATATGAATAAATTTAGGCACAGAGAGATTAAGTGACTTATCTAAGTCACAGAGATACTTTGTGGTAGAGCTGGTATTAAGGAGGCAGCCTAATCTAGCATTCTCAACTACTATTCAATAACTACCTGCAGAGTTTAAACTCAGTTATTTAAATCACTAGAATGTTAGGTACTTGAGGACAAAGGTTTTGTTTTATTTTGTTCACTGCTGGTTATCTACTCAATGCTTAGAATATAGATTATAATAGCTGCTCAATGCACGCTTGTTTATTGAATTGACATGACTCTATGTAAAACAGCATTAAGTATGTGCTGTTGAAATTCTTTATAATTCTTTGTTTCAGGGGAGTACTGGAAAAAATTACATTTTTAAGAAAAAAAATCAAGATCAATTATCTCTTAAGCACAACATGAAAATAGCTTATGGTCAACATTACTGACTCTGATTTTGATTTAGCTAAGGCAGGCTATTAAATATCAGTTTAAATCTCCCTTTCACAACCAAGGCCTTCCATGAGTCCTGTGCCTATATTACGTCCTGATATTTTTTAGTCATAAAATGCTATACTTTCCTTTATCTATTTTATCAATTGTTTTAATTATATGGTGATTTATATGACTATAATTTAATATTTACTCCCTAAGATATTTCATAAAGACAGAGGCCATATCTCTTTTCTTCACTGACTTTCAGCCCACAGTAAAGAGTCTGTTAACAGAGTAGTTATTGAATTAATAGCTCTTGAATAAGTGAATGACCAGAAATAAATGACTATAGGAGCATTTGGAGTTGCATAGTAAAGAATTTGGCCTTGTCTAAAGGAAGGCCTCACCTTTACTCTTGTCTTCTGCAAGGAAATCTGTCATATCTGATAGGAGTGTCTGTTTATAGCAGGGGATAGCCACTCCAGAAAGACTAATTATGTGATTTAGGGTGAGGCTTTGGATCTTGTGGTATCAGTTGACCCAGAGATTGAGTTCAACCATGTAGACAATCAATAAATCAATCAACCAGGACATGAAATGAAGACTCAACAAGAATTGTGGACACTAAGCTCAGGTGAGCTTTCCTGGTTGACAATATTCTCACACATTGATGCTAGGAGGGCCAACCTCACAGTGGAGGATAATAGAAGCTTCACATCTGGAATCCTCCCAGATTCTGCCATTTGAATCTCTTCCTTTGCCTTATTTTAATCTAAAGCCTTTCCCTGTAATATGTTGCAACTGTGAGTATAATAGCTTTCAGTGGGTTCTGTGAGTCCTTATCATGAGTTATTGAAATGGACAGTGGTTTTGGGAACCCCTCAAATTTGTAGTTAGTGTCAGGAGTGAGGGTGGTCTTATGGAGGATTGTGTCCTCAATCTTCACAGCTTGGCTAACAGTGGGTAGGAGGCTAACTGATTCCTGTAGTGCAATGGTCAGAGCAGATAGTATTACATCCTTATGGTGTGATATAGGCTTCTGACAAATATGTGTTCTAATTTTGCTAAGTCATTTAACCTCTAGGGTTTCAATTTCACTATCTATAATTTTTAAATAACACTATAGTACCTCATAAGGTTATCTTAAAGAATACATATCAAGAAATGACTGAATGTCCTAATTATAGAATATCTAGGTACCCTATAATAGAAAATACAGTAATACTGTTTATTTTAATGTGTTGCCCTCTCTAAGAACTGGTACTTGAAATTTAATGATCATATTCATTTCTACATAGCTCTGTAATTTAGACAGTCCCTTCTGTGGTCAGAGTAAATTACCATTTAGTTATGAATATAGTCAATTTAAACAGTTGCAGAATCATAGGTCACTGAAATTCCATCTATATCCCCCCCTCCTGGAAATGATTATATGTAGACTATCTCAGAATACAATGAATCCTATTTTTAAATATTTCATAATAAATAAAATTCTAAAACGTATCCCCAAAAAACCCATTCTATAATTAATCAATCTTTAGCATCGTGTGTGTTACCTCATGAGTAAAATGAAAATAGTAATAATAATACTTATATGGTTTAATTAGAATGTTTAGCTATTGGGACCAAGATTTTAACATTTTCAGAGGCTCACAGGTAATTCTAGGAGGTAGCATAGCTTTGGAATATGTCCCAATACCAACCCAAATACTGAGAGAATCCCCAGGTCATTTGAGCAAATTCATACAAATTAAAAAGTTTTTTCCCTTGACTTTTAATCAATTAGTGACATTTTGGGCTGGGAGCCAGATCTGAATATCGGAAAGCACCTCTCTGGAAGCACTCATTGTATGAAATGGAATTATAACTAAGCTGAAACTAATCACTAATATTATATGATACCTAAAATAAGATCATTCTACTGGAAGGAAGCCTTAATAAAAATGAGTCAGAGAGTAAAATTTTTTCAATGTTTGTTTTTCTCCAAGTGAAAGAAGAGGCTGGGAATCATCAGTATAAATGGGAGATAGATGTTGTGGAGGAGGAGGTTTTTATATAGCTTGGGAGAATTATCCCTCAAAATTTTCCATCTACCTTACCTATTACTCCACATTCACTAGCGTAAATTTATTATCACTTACTTGACTTCCCAGGGACTCTAACATTCATCAAATTATGCCAGTATACATTAGTATTCTGAACACTGAAAATATGTATTTTATGTAAATTGCAAACTGGATTCTGGTTTTATATGTTGATCTCTTGACAAGTTAGGGTTATAATAAAATAATCAAATTTATGTTGTTATAAACTTGAGGGCTACACCCAGAGCCACACTGATGTCAAGGTGCTACAATGTCACACAGTGAAGCCCAGTATGGGAAACCAGCCCAAGCTTCCAAAGCATATCTTGATAACATCTCAGTAAGGACCAACTAGCTGAAATCTAATTCTGTTCTATAGTACATAGAGTGTCTCAATGTGTTTCCAAGTGTATATAATATCTCTATGAGGCGTACTTTATTATTCTCACTTTCCAAATAGAAAAGCTGAGACCTACAGAAATTAAATGACTTGCCACCACCGAAAAAAAGTGACCAGTTTGGGTCTAGAATAACTCACTTCTTGAACAATGCTGTTGCCCCAGGAGTATGTTACTGGTTATCCATCACATACATACATGTCCTTAGGTGTCTGACTGTTTCAATGTATTTCATACTTTGCAGACATGTGAGTAGCCTGCAACACTTTCACAGACATCCCACACCATTCAGTGGCTTAATCATTAGGCCTCTGGAGAAGTCATAAATCAGTATACATATCTCTGTGTTTCCTTATTTTCATTTTGGATCACCTGTCCATTGATGAAAGTGGGGTGTTGAAGTCCCCTACTATTACTGTGTTCCTGTTGATTTCCCCTTGTATAGCTGTTAGCATTTGCCTTATGTATTGAGGTGCTCCTATGTTGGGTGCATAAATATTTACAATTGTTACATCTTCTTCTTGGATTGATCCCTTGATCATTATGTAGGGTCCTTCATTGTCTCTTGTAATAGTCCTTATTTTAAAGTCTATTTTGTCTGATATAAGAATTGCTACTCCAGCTTTCTTTTTATTTCCATTTGCATTGAATATCTTTTCCCATCCCCTCACTTTCAGTCTGTATGTGTCCCTAGGTCTCAAGTGGGTCTCTTGTAGAGAGCACATATATATATGGGTCTTGTTTTTGTATCCATTCAGCCAGTCTATGTCTTTTGGTGGGAGCATTTAATCCATTTACTTTAAGGTAATTATCGACATATATGATCCTATTCCCATTTTCTTAATTGTTCTGGGTTTGTTTTTGTAGGTCTTTTCTTCCTCTTGTGTTTCCTGTCTAGAGAAGTTCCTTTAGCACTTGTTGTAAAGCTGGTTTGGTGGTGCTGAATTCTCTTAACTTTTGCTTGTCTGTAAAGGTTTTAATTTCTCCATTGAATCTGAATGAGATCCTTGCTGGGTACAGTAATCTTGGTTGTAGGTTTTTCCCTTTCATCACTCTAAATATGTCCTGCCACTCCCTTCTGGCTTGCAGAGTTTCTGCTGAAAGATCAGCTGTTAACCTTTTGGTGATTCCCTTGTGTGTTATTTGTTGCTTTTCCCTTGCTGCTTGTAATATTTTTTCTTTGTACTTAATTTTTGATAGTTTGATTAATATGTGTCTTGGTGTGTTTTTCCTTGGATTTATCCTGTATGGGACTCTCTGTGCTTCCTGGACTTGGGTGGCTATTTCCTTTCCCATGTTAGGGAAGTTTTCAACTATAATCTCTTCAAATATTTTCTCAGACCCTTTCTTTTTCTCTTCTTCTTCTGGGACCCATATAATTTGAATGTTGGTGTGTTTATTGTTGTCCCAGAGGTCTCTGAGACTGTCCTCAATTCTTTTCATTCTTTTTTCTTTATTCTTCTCTGCAGTAGTTATTTCCACTATTTTATCCTCCAGGTCACTTATCCATTCTTCTGCCTCAGTTATTCTATTGATTCCTTATAGAGAATTTTTAATTTCATTTATTGTGTTGTTCATCATTGGTTGTTTGCTCTTTAGTACTTCTAGGTCCTTGTTTAATATTTCTTGTATTTTTTCCATTCTATTTCCAAGATTTTGGATCATCTTTACTATCATTTCTATCATCTTTACTATCAGTTTTTAGGTAGACTACCTATTTTCTCTTCATTTGTTTGGTCTGGTGGGTTATTTACCTTGCTTCTTTATCTGCTGCATATTTCTCTGTCTTCCCATTTTGCTTATCTTACTGTGTTTGGGATCTCCTTTTTACAGGCTGTAGGTTCGTAGTTCCCATTGTTTTTGGTGTCTGCCCCCAGTGAGTAAGGTTGGTTCAGTTGCTTGTGTAGGCTTCCTGGTGGGGGGGACTGGTGCCTGTGTTCTGGTAGGTGGGGCTGGATCTTGTCTTTCTGGTTGGCAGGGCCATGTCCAGTGGTGTGTTTTGGGGTGTTTGTGAACTTAGTATGATTTTAGGCAGCCTCTCTCCTAATGGGTGGGGTTGTGTTCCTGTCTTGCTAGTTGTTTGGCATGGGGCATCCATCACTGGAGCTTGCTGGCCGTTGGGTGGAGCTGATCTTAGTGTTGAAACAGAGGTCTCTGGGAGAGCTCTTGCCAACTGGTATCAAGTGAGGGAGGGAGGTCTCTGGTGTTCCAATATCCTGAACTCAGCCTTTCCACCTCAGGGGTTCAGGCCTGACACCAGGCCAGAACACCAAGACCCTTTCAGCCTCACAGTTCAGAAGAAAAGGGAGAATAAAAAGAAAGAAAAGCAAATAATTTTAAAAAATAATAATAAAGTAAAAAATAAAAGAAAATAATTAAAATAAAAAATTATTAATGTAAAAAAATCAAAGTAATTTAAAAAAAAAAGAAGAGAGCAACCAAACCAATAAACAAATCCACCAATGATAACAAGTGCTAAAAACTATACTAAGATAAACATAAAAATCAGAAGCAAGTCAGTCACAGATAGCTAACCCCAAGTCTACAGTTGCTCCCAAAGTCCACCACATCAGTTTTGGGTTGATTTGTTGTCTATTCAGGTATTCCACAGATGCAGGGTACCTCAAGTTGATTGTGGGGATTTAATCCACTGCTCCTGAGGCTACAAGGAGAAATTTCCCTTTCTTTTCTTTGTTCGCACAGCTCCTGGGGTTCAGCTTTGGTTTTGGCCCCACCTCTGCGTGTAGGTCACCCTCAGGCTTCTGTTCCTGCCCAGACAGGATGGGGTTAAAGCAGTGGCTGAATAGGGGACTCTGGCTCACTCATGCCGGGGGAGGGAGGGGTACTGTAGTTATAGTTGGAATGTGGGGCAAGCCTGCTGCAGCAGAGAGTGGCATGATGTTGCAACAGCCCTAGGTGTGCCGCGTGTTCTCCTGGGGAAATTGTCCCTGGATCACGGGACCCTGGCAGTGGCAGACTGTACGGGCTCCAGGGGAGGGGTGTGCACGTTGATAGTGACCTGTGCTTGCACACAGGATTCTTGGTGGCTGCAGCAGCAGTCTTAGCATTTCATGCCCGTCTCTGAGGTCCGAGCTGATAGCTGCAGCTCGCGTCCATCTCTGGAGCTCGCTTAGGTGTTGCTCTGCCTTCTGTGGGCAGACAGTGAAGGAATCCCCTCTACTTGCACACCCCAAAACAATGGGCTCTTGCCTCTTAGGCAGGTCCAGAGTTTTTCCCAGACTCCCTCCCTGCTAGCTGTGGCTCACTAGCTCCCTTCAGGCTGTGTTCATGCAGCCAACCCCAGTCCTCTCCCTGGGATCTGACCTCCAAAGCCCAAGCCTCAGCTCCCAGCCCCCACCCGTCCTGGCAGGTGAGCAGACAAGACTCTCAGGCTGCTGAGTGCTGGTTGGCAGTGATATTCTGTGTGAGAACCTCTCCACTTTGCTCTCTACACCCTTGTTGCTGCGTTCTCCTCTGTGTTGCCAAATCTTCTCCCCTGCCACCCCATCTGCACCAGTGAAGGGGTTTTCTAGTGTGTGGAACCTTTTCCTCCTTCACAGCTCCCTCCCAGAGGTGCAGGTCCCATCCCTATTCTTTTGTGTCTGCTTTTCTTTTTTCTTTTGCCCTACCCAGGTATGTGGGGGAATTTCTTGCCTTTTGGGAAGTCTGAGGTCTTCTGCCAGCATTCAGCAGGTGTTCTCTAAGAGTTGTTCCACATGTAGATGTATTTTTTATGTATTTGTGGGGAGGAAGGTGATCTCCACGTCTTGCTCCTCCACCATCTTGAAGGTCCACCCCATTCCAGTTTTTAATGCCTCTACCTTACCAGCATTTATCTTCCAAGAAAGATTTGACTGAAAATATGAATTCTGGACTTTATCTAAATTAAGTATTTATCTTACTAGGTAGGTCTGTGTTTAAATGCACAAAATTAAAAATAAAAAGTCTGGACTAATTTGTGTCTCTTGTCATTTCTGGTACCTTGTAGCACAGAAAGGCACACACACCCAACTTTTCTTCTCAGTAATCTCTTTTCTCTAGTTTAATTTAACCTTGAATAACGCCAAACTAAATTTCAGGTCTGCAAACAAATCTTCAGAAGATAACTATCCTTCCTCTTACATTATTTTATAATTCCTGAAGATCCTTTTAAAAGGATGGGAGGACTGGCCGTTTTACTAAAACTTTATACAGTGATTTTTTTTAAGTTGAGGTACAGGCTGAATAGTTATATTCATGAGTATTTATTTTCTGATGTGATTTATTTACTTATTTTTCAGTGTTGTGAAAATTATTGATAATTCTGTCATAAAATTATGTTAAAATAAATAACTTTATATACAAATTTCTACTGTAAATGATAACTATCTAGAGAAATGTGTACTTACACTGTTTGCAAGTACACACACTTGCATACACACACACACATGCAGACACATCTAGACCATAGTTTAAGTGTTAAAAGATTACACTACTTTTTTAAAAAGTCAATATCCCTGATGAACATAGATGTAAACATTTTCAACAAACTATTAGAAAAGCAAATTCAACAATATACTGAAAGGATTATACACCATAATAAAGTAGACTGTATTCCAGGGATGCAAGGATGCTTTAACATCCACAAATCAATCAATGTAATACACCATGTTAACAAAATGAAGGCTATAAAACATAAAATTATTTCAAAAGATGCAGAAAAATTATTGAAAATTCAACATACATTCATAATAGAAAAAACTCTCAAAAAAGTGAGTAAGAGGGAACATACCCCAATGTAATACAGGTTATATATGACAAGGCCAAAGCTAGCATCATACTCAATAGGGAAAAGGGAAAGTTTTCTGTTTCTGTTTTTAGCAATATCAGCAACAAAACAAGGATTCTCACTCTCAATATTTTTAGTCAACATATTGTTAGAAGTTATAGCCACAGCAAATAGACAAGAAAAAGAAATAAAAGGTATCCACCAGAAAAAGACACTACAAAAAAAAGAAAATTACAGGCCAATATCTTTGGTGAATGCAGATGCAAAAATCCTCGACAAAATATTAGCCAACCAAATCCAACAATACATAAAAAGGATCATATGCCATGATGAAGTTAAATTTATTCCAGGGTGACAAGGATGGTTCAACATATACAAATCAATCAATGTGATATACTACAATAACAAAGGAAAAACAAAAAACACATGATCATTTCAATAGATGCAGAAGAAGCATTGACAAAATTCAACATACATTCATGATAAATACCCTCATTAAAGTGGGTATAGAGGGAACATATCTCAACACAATAAAGGCTATTTATGACAAATCCACAGCCAACATAATACAAATCCACAGCTTTTCATAATGGTGAAAAGCTGAAAGCCTTCTCATTAAATTCAGGAAAAAGACAAGGATGCCCACTCTCAGCAGTTCTATTCAACATATTACTGGAAGTCCTAGCCACAGTAATTAGACAAGAAATAAAAGGCATCCAAATTTGAAGAAAAGATGTAAAGCTGTCATGAATTGCAGATGGCATGATAATCTACATAGAGAACTCTAAATTCTCTACCCAAAAACTATTAGAACTAATAAATTAATACAGCAAGGTTGCAGGATATAAAATAAATATAGAGAAATCTGTTGCATTTCTATACACTAGCAATGGAATATAAGAAAGAGAATGTAGAAAACAACCCCAATTAAAATTGCATTAAAAAATACCTAGGAATAAAATTATCCAAGGAGGTAAAAGACCTATACTCTGGAAACTATAAAACACTGATGAAGAAAACTGAAGATGATTCAAAGAAATGAAAAGATATGCCATGCTCTTGGATTGAAGAATTAATATTATTAATATGGCCATACTACCTAAAGCAATATACAGATTAAATGTAATCCCCATCAAAAGAGCCATGACATTTTCCACAGAACTAGAACAAATAATCCTAAACTTTATATGGAACCACAGAAATCCCAAATTGACAAAGAAGTCCTGAGAACAAAGAACAACCAGTAGTTATAACTCTTCCAGACTTCAGAATATACTACAAAGCTACAGTAATCAAAATAGCATGGTAGTGGCACAAACACAGTCATGTAGATCAATGAAGCAGAACAGAGAGTACAGAAATAGATCACACACATATGGTCAATTAATCTATAACAAAGGAGGCAAAAAACTATATCAATACAGTGGAGAAAAGACAGTCTCTTAAACAAGTGGTGCTGGGAAAACTGCACAGTCACATGTAAAATAAGGAGATTAGAACATTCCCTCACACCATATACAAAAATAAATTCAAAACTGTTTAAATACCTAAATGTAAGACCTGAAAGAGTAAAACTCCTAGAAATGAACATAGGTGGAACACTTTGACATAAATCACAGCAATATTTTATTGGATCATTTTCCTAAGGCACAAGAAATAAAAGCAAAACTAAATAAATGGGACCTAATTAAATTTAAAACCTTTTGCACAGCAAAGGAAACCATCAACAAAACAAAAGTATAACCTATGGAATGGGAGAAAATATTCACAAATGATGTGACCAACAAGGGTTTAATTTCCAAAATATGCAAACAACTCATACAACTCAATAGCAAAACAAAACAAGACAGAACAAAACAAAACAAAAAAAAAAACAACTTAATCAAAAAATGGGCAGAAGACCTAAATAGATATTTCTCCAAAAAGACATACAGATGGCCAACCAGCACATGAAAAAATGCTCAACATTGCTAATAATTAGAGGAATGCAAATCAAAACCACAGGATGTCACCTCACACCTGTGAGATTGGCTATCATCAAGATGTTTACAAATAATAAATGCTGGAGCGGGTGTGGAGAAAAGGGAACCCTCATATACTGTTGATGGGAATCTAAGTTGGTGCAACCACTTACATGGAAATGGTATGGATGTTCCTTAAAAAATAAAAATAGAGTTACCATATGATCCAGCAATCTCATTCCTGGGCATAAATCCAGAAAAGACAAAAACTCTAATTCAAAAAGATAGATGCACTCTCCGATGTTCATAGCAGCACCATTTATAATAGCTAAGCCATGGGAGCAACCTAAGTGTCCATAGGCAGATAAATGGATAAAGAAGATGTGGTATTTATCAATGGAGTATTACTTAGCCATAAAAAGAATGCAGTACTGCCATTTGCTGCAACATGAATGGACCTAGAGACTATCATAGTAAGTGATGTAAGTCAGAGAAAGACAAATACTTTATGACAGCACTTATATGTATAATCTAAAAAAAAAATTAAAATGAATTTACAAAACAGAAACAGTTTCACAGATATACAAAACAAACTTATGGTTACCAAAGTTGAGAGGGAAGCAGGGAGACACAAATCAGAGGGATTAACAGATACAAACTACTTTTATAAATTAAACAAGCAACAAGGACACACTGTATAGAACAGGGAATTATAACCATTATCTTTTAATAACCTATAATGGAATATAAACTGTAAAAATACTAACTCACTATGTAATACATCTGAAACTAACACAATACTGTAAATCAACAATACTTCAATAAAAAATTAAATGAAATACTAAAAATAAAATAAATAAAGGCATCCAAATCAGAGAGAAAAAAGTACAATTGTTTGTATTTGCAGAGGATATGATATTATACATAGAAAACCTTAAAGACTCCACTAAAACTTTTAGAACTAATAAATTCAGTACAGTTTCAGGATACTAAATTACTATACAAAAATGAGTTGTGTTTCTATACCCTAAAAACAAACTTACAGAAAGATAAATTAAGAAAACAATACCAGTTACAAATACATCAAAAACAATAAAATACTTAGAATTTAACCAAGGTGGTGAAAAACCTGTACACTGAAGACTGTAAAACATTAATGAAACAAATTGAAGACACAAGTAAATGGAAAAATATTCTGTGCTTATGAACCAGAAGAATAAATATTGTCAACATGCCCATGATACTCAAAGTGATCTACAGACTCAATGCAATTCCTATCAAAATTCCAATGGAATTTTTCACTGAAATAGAACAATCAATCTTAAATTCTGTATGGAACTACAAAGGATCACTAATAGCCAAAGTAATCTTGAGATAGGACAAAGCTGTGAGCACCACACTTACTACTTCAAACAATACTACAAAGTTATAATGTTGAAAACAATATGGTATCAGTATAAAAACAGACATTTAATCAATGAAACAGAATAGAGAACTCAGAAACAAACCCACACATTTATGGTCAGTTAACTTAAGACAAAGGAGCCAAGAACATACAATGGGGAAAGGACAGTCTCTTCAATAAATGGTGCTGGGAAAACTGGACAACCACATGTGAAAGAATGAAACTGGACCACTATCTTGCACTATACCAAAAATTAACTGAAAATGGATTAAAGACTTGAATGTAAGACCTAAAATCATAAAAATCCTAGAAGAAAACAGGTGGGATGCTCCTTGACATAGGTCTTGGTCATGAGTTTTTGAATCTGCCTGCAAAAGCAAAGGTAACAAAAGCAACAATAAACAAGTGGGACTATTTCAAACTAAAAACAAAGAAACCATCAACAAAATAAAAGGCAATCTATAAAATGGGGTAAAATACTTACAAATCATATATGTATGATGAGGGGTTAATATTCAAAATATGTAAAGAACTCACACAACTCAATAGCAAAACACATACACACAATCTGATTAAAAATTTGGCAGAGGATCTGAACAGACATTTTTCTAAAGGAGATACACAGATGGCCAATAGATACATGAAAAGATGGTCAAAGTCACTAATCATTAGGGAAATGCAAATCAAAACCATAAAGAGACATCAACTCACACTTACTAGAATGGTTATCATCAAAAAGACAAAAAATAGCAAGTGTTGTCTAGGAGAAAAGGGAACCCTCATGCACTGTTGGTGGAAAAGTAAATTGGTGCAGTTATTATGGAAAATAGTATGGAGGTTTCTCAAAAAATTAAAAATAGAACTACCGCATGATGCATCAATTCCACCTCTAGGTATGTATCTGAAGGAAACAAAAACACTAATTCAAAATGGTATCTGCATCCCATGTTCATAGCAGCACTACTCACAATAGACAAGGCATGGAAACAACCTAAGTGTTCATGGATTGGTGAATGGATAAAGAAGATGTGATATATATACATATATATAGTATAAAGATAGTAAATAAGTGGAGGAGGAAGAGGGTGAAGAGGAAAAAGAGGAGAAGGGGAGGACGAAGAAAGAAAAAAGGTAGAAAATGGTTGTTAACTAACTCCTTTCTCCATAAACATGGAGAAACTGTTATGACATTCTCACCAAGACCTCTGGACTTAGAATCAAAGAACCCAGACTTAGTCTTATCTCTGACACTTATTTGATGAGAGCTATAACCTTTCTGAGCTTTGAATTATATAAATGTGGAAAATGAACATCATAGAGACTACCACTCAGGATTGCTTTAAGGGTTAAAGAACTACTGTATAGCATAAGTATATTTTGCATATAAGCTTTTTATTACATACAAATCTCTTATAAATCCAACCTTTTAATCCTTTTTAAAATTAGAACCCTTTTTTAAGAACCCTTTTTAAAAATATTCGATTAAACTCTTTTTTAAATTATTCAATTAAAAAAAAAGAAGTCTAACGAACTGAGAGAAGGTTTTATGATCTTGAGAGTCATTCATATTTGGTCAGAGACTAAGTTCACTGGCCTGTCATTTATTCTGCAGAGGGCCTCTCAGAATGAATTTTAACTGCCTGATTACCTGGTCTCACTAAACCCAGAAGATACCTCTGTAAAATGCAGAAAATCCTCCTGCTGCTATCTCTGCCTGCCTTTCACATCTCTACATTAGTATCCACAAGACTTTATGACTATTGCATTCTTTCCATTTATGGCCAAGAATAATATAAAAATGACTTTCTACCATAGGGCTCAATGGTAACAAACTTTAAACTTCATTGTTATCACTGTTGTTCCTCCCTAGGGAATTTGGATAAGAGATCAGATTCTGACAGGAGAATCATCTCCCAGTAATTTAACAAAGGCTTTATTCTATTTGAACTTAATGGGGAGCTAATGATTTTGACAAGAATAATCCCCTGTCTTAGATAGCCTTACGAGATTCTTTTCATTTTAAAGTCAAGCTCTTTTGATTACAGGTGCCATGTCTCCCACAATGCTAGTTATAAGTTCATCTTTTCAAATAGAAAATGAAAGTGTGAGGGCTTGATTGCCTTGTCATTTAACAGCATTATTACTATGAGAAACACTTTCTCCAACTAGTCCAGCAGAAACAAGAAAGCAATACATTTTTTGGCTTGGAGTTCTCAATATTTTTTCCATTTCCATCATATCACTTTGAAAGAGAGTAGCACCTTTGAAGAAATATTGTGTAAATAAAATAAAATCATTTAAAAATGCAGCACCCAGAAAAATAAAGAGCCAAGGACAAACAAGGAGGAAGGGGAAATACCTCATAGAAACAATGATTGACCAGTCATTAACATTGTACAAATATCTTTCCAATCTCCCACAGTTGAGGCGAAAAGTGCCACACATACATCAAAAGATGTTCTGGGCATAAAAAGGCATATAGAGAAGAAGAGGGAAATGAGCAACTGGGACAAGATAACAGAGGTCCTCAGTAAACAGAATCTGCCACACTATTCATCTCCATTCATCACAGAGTCCTAGGAAAACCGAGTTCACAGTAAGTACTGTGCAGTTTGGCTCTAGGAATTAGCAGTGTTCACATTAGACCAAGGGCAATAATGCCAAGTTTTATTAAGCTGTAATCTAGAAAGTGGTTCCACAAAAGGGAGTTGTAGAGATTATGAAGAGATGCCAAATCTGGGGGCTCAGAAGCCTTGCTGCCTGCACTGGGCAGTGACTTGGCAGGGACGTAGTAAGTAAATACCTCTTATTTTGATATGACTGAATGAGGCTGTCATGAAAAGCACTGAGACATTGTATCTCTAGATCATTTCCTAGTCTCTAGACCTAAATAGTTTTCCTTTACTGCATAGATTTAGATTTTTAATAGTGCCTCTGTATTAGTCAGCTAGCACTGCCATAACAAAATACCACAGACTGGGTGACTTAAAAAACAGAAATTTATTTCCTCACAGTTCTGGAGGCTGGAAGGCAGAAATCAAGGTGTCAGCAGGGTTTATTTCTCTTAAGGCCTCTCTTCTTGACTTGTGGTTGGCTGTTTTCTCACTGTGGCCTCACATAGTCTTTTCCTCTTCTTATAAGGACACCAGTCATACTGGATTAGTCCCTCAAAGGGGCTCTTGATTCAGACCCTCAAAGTCCCTCATCTGAGTGAGGGAGTTTTCTAATTGATCTGCCTGCCTCGACTCCACTTGTTCCATCGTCATCAAAGTAATCTCTCTAAAATCCAGATTTTACCATGTCTCACTCTTATTTCAAAGTCTACAGTAGCTCCCTAATGACCATGGGGATAAAATTCAAAGTCTTTTCATTACATGGTTTCTTCTTCTGCTTGTAAGAACATCAGTCATATTGCATTAGAGCCCTAAACTTATGACCTCATTTAACCTAAGTTACCTCTTTAAAGGCCCTATCCCCAAATATAGCTACACTGGGGCTTAGGGGCTCAACATATGAATTGGGGAAAGGGGGAGGGCACAATTAGGTCCAAAACAGTTTTCTTTGAAGATGACCTTCACAGCAGAATAATACATTGGAAATAGGATATACCTGGGTGTCAGACAAAACAGGGTATGAATTCTAGCTGGACATTTACTATTCTAAATTTGTTATTTTGGACAAGATAACAAATCTTTCTCTGTAACAATGCGTTGTTCATAACTGCATAGCCAGTTTGTTATGAAGACTTAAGAAATCGAGTATTAAAAATATCATAACAGTACTTAATAGCTGAGAGTTGTAAAAATTTCTCTCTGATGTTTATCTTTTAGCTGGTGGGATCTCAGCATTACCCTGAAGGCCCAGAGTGCCATTCTTTGTGACATATATCTTGAATTGCTAACAATGAACATTTTAATCAATCCGGGCAATTTTAGCACTGTAGATACACCTCAGGCTATCAAAAAACAAACCAAAACACAAACCACTGATCGTTAACTTCTGATATTCTCCAGACTAAATTTGGACTTTCTAGAACAGGATTTATGTGGATCAAATGGACTCATCCATTCTATTACTGAAACATTTGACAGACATTAATTAGATCAGCTATGTGTGAGGCACTGTACTAGGAATTATATTAATACAAAGACACCTAAATTATATTGTTTGTTCTCAATGAAGCTAGAAAAAACTGAATTATGAACACAAATATGCTCAAAGCAATAAGAAATGACAAGGGTTAGAAGATAAGAACTAGCTTATTAGGATGGTTTTAATAAAGAGATCAAATTTAAAGTAAGTCTTTAAGGGCAATTTTTAAAAAATAGGTAAGTGGTGGAGAGAGGCCAATAAAAGAATGATGAATTCTTTGAAACTTTTTCCCACTTTAAGTATAAAGCAGAAGCTTTTATTCTCTCTCATGTGGCTCTTTCAGAAGGTACAGACATTGGCTCTCCTATCCAACTTTCAGAAAGTAGAGGTCATAATAAAGGCTTGGAAGAGGAACAGTGAGAAATGTTTGAGGAGCAGTTTACATGTAGAAATAAGAATGACACTTCAAAGGTTAGTTCAAGTAATCAAGAGCTCTTTTGAGAGATGAACTTTGTACTTGCCAAAATATCCTAAAACAACTTAAATCTCATGTTTTTATTTGTTGAGATTAGGTAACTTACCTTACAAATGCTTCATTTAAAAACCTGCTGATAAGAGCCCCACTTTCAGACCCTGCAAACTGTAACTGGAGAAGGTGCCCATATGGTTTCATTTATTTAAAAACTAAATCACTGTGATAAACTTACATTCATTAGAATCCCAAGGGAATAAGAGCTTTTGAGTATTACTGTAGATTTCTTATATTGAAAAACGTTTGAGCAAAATTAAACTGTTTCATTTTTCCTTCTCCTTAACATGACAAGGATTCACACTGAAATAGATCAAAAGTTGTATTATGTCTTTCTCTAGATCAAATAATGTTGACATACATTTCAACAGAGTGCTCTTAATTCTAACATCCAAGGGCCATATTGTATACTTAAGTAGAGCAAAGTGACATAATTTTATAATACAATAAGCACATATGGTTATTCTTGAGGGTAAAAGCCTATTTTTTCATTGTTTTTCAAGAACTTCTCCTACAATATCTTTATTCTTTAACCGTTAACATTGTCAAATCAGGGACATTCTGTAGCCTCTAAAAGGTGATTTTGTTTTCTGCTCTTGGGGAAAAGTACCCTCAGGACATTTTCATGTGAGGCAAATCCGAATAAGCTGAAATTTTGAGGAGTTTTTGTTTGTTTGTTTGTTTATTTTTGTTCTTTTAGCAGCATGTCATACAATGTATCAGGTATACTGAAACTGAAGGGAGGTTTATACATTTAGGTGAGAAAATGCATGCACAGTTATGTCAGACCAGTATCCTCTTGGAAGCTGCTTAGTAAGCAAAATTGTTACAAATGAATTTGACCTTAAATAAGGAAGCATCTTTTTATCAATCAACTGTAACCAACATTGACTTTGGGGATTAGCCAAATTTTTGCATACATATTCAGCTAGATAAAACAGTTATCAAATGTAGTCTTCTTGATCCATATTCTGTCACTGTCTATCAAATTGGAAACTGCAGTACTTTTCTTGTTTCAGTTTCATAGAGCAACATGTAATACATGAGTCAAATCTGTCTTGCTGGGGTATAAGAAAAGGAGATGAAGAATTAGAATGCCAAGGCTCAATGATAATATAGGTTAGAAAACATAAATCCTAAGCAAATAGATTTTTAACCTCAATGTGAAATAATGTCTCCCAATTCTATGATATTATGATCTAGAGCAGTGCTTCTCAAACTTTAATGAGCATACAAAATACCTGGAGATTTTACAAAAAGACTGATTCTGATTCAGTAGGTCAGGGATGGGGCCTGAAAATCTGCTTTATTAAGAAGTTCTCAGATGATGCCAATCCTGTTAGACTACAGACCACACCTTGAATGGTCAGGTTCTTCTGCACAATTTTATGCAATTCATCAGAACCATCTTCCTAGTAAAAGAAGTGTGTGACCCCCCAAAATAGCTATATCACTACCTGTCAATTCATTTTAATTTAATTTGGTAATAATTATGCCAGTCTTTTGACTTCACTATGATCAGCCTTATAATTAGATTCTCTTAGAAACACTTTTCTTCATGAATGTGTAGAAAATAAATAAAAATAACATCACAGTGTATGATTAAAAATTCTTTCAGATGACAAAATATTTGGGGAATGTTTAGGATTAAAGTTTCAAATTCCCCATTCTCAATCTTGCGGGATACAGAAAAAGATAAAAGTGATTTAAAATCAGGGATGCTATCTGCTGTGGGGTGACATCCCTACCACATTTGGGCTCTCCGGTTTCTTGCAGCCAATATATCCAGTAACCAGTGGTGCATCTGACCTACAAAACTTGCAGTGTGAATCTGCCTATGCACTTGTTGGTTGGCAGTTTGTTAAGGTGTTTTATGAAGATAGGAGTCACCGAGTAAATTGTTGACCAGTGTTTTTTCTCTCAACTGAGAAAGTTATGATGTACATCCTCATCCTCTTGACGTTCTACCTACAGGACTTGCTGTTTCAAGTAAAATGAAAGAAAACCTACACATCTCCACCCACACCTACTCCTTCATTGTTTATTATTCAATGATTCAATGGAATATCATATGAGGGTTTTGTTTCATGCATGCAAGGAATAACGATGGCCTTGTATACTTTGTGTTTCCAAGGATTTAGAGTGAGAATTGTCTTCAAAAACACTCTGCCTAAAGGACCTCATTTTCTGAGGATTTATAAACATAAGAAAATGATTTCATAGAGCTCCCTTTTTCCCTCTTCCTTTTCTTAAAACTTTGCTCTTCCTTGAGAACTTCACTAATTCATTTAACAAATTTTTATTAACTTCATTTATTTATAAACTTTAATTACTTATAAAGTATGTGCCATAAAAAAATATCATGTGGCAGATTAGTGTTAGGATCTGAGAATTAAGGGCAAACAAGGCAGTTCCTGATGTTACAGACCTCAGTACTCTCAGTTAAAGCCTTTGTGGGGTCAGTCCTCATATAGTTACCCAAATCATTTCAGCAACCCTTAGCTGTTCGAGTTAGTATTGAATACATTTAAAAAAATAAATATATTGGCTCATAAAACTAAAAATTCAAGAAATCAGGCACAGCTTTCTTCAAGGGGTGAATATCATCAGAGCTCAGCTTTTCTAAACTTCATGGCTGTGACTTTTGCTGTACTGGTTTAATAGTTACACTCCATAAAGGATTTCCCAACAGCTGAAAGTTTAGATAATCTAAAGAAAAAATACAAGCTCTTCTTCTAACAATATCAAAAATAGTTCATTGTTGCTCGTTGGTTTTAAGTAGCTCATAGGCCCATCCCTGAGCCAAAAGCTCTGGTCATTGTAAATATAATGTTGTGACTGTCCAGACTGTGTGTTCACCCCTGGGGCCATAAGCAAGGTAAAATCCACCAGAAGTAGGTGAGTTGAGAGTTGTGACAGCCATGAAGGGGCACCACTCAGAGCTCTTAGTGAAGGTGCATAATTGACTGACAATCCCAGATGCTGCCCCTTTGGATTTACCACTGCATCTCTGCTGTGACCATGCTTCACATGTGCTCATCCCAGAGAGGTGCTGAACTCAATGAGGATCAGGGGGACTAGTGCAGTCCTAGGAGACAGAGGACTCTTTTAATGGGTGGCATTGGCTCAAGTGTCCCCTATTGGCTTAGATGAACCTTTTTTAGAATGATGCTATGGTCTGAGACTCTTCCTGTTCCATTCCTCTTTCCTCAACTCCATACCATAGGTGTCAAACTGATGGCAGTCTGAAAGTTCTCCCCGCTTTTTCTTGCACCCTCCTGCAATAAATCTCCTGCATGTTTAATCTTGTTTTAGTGTCATCTTCTTGGAGGACCCAGATTAATGCAAGAATGTATAAAAAAGTGGTTTTCCAGTGAAAAATTTGGGTTCTATTGGCAAGAGGGTGGTGAATAGAACCTGTGAGGCAAAAATAATAGATATGAACTCGGATGTATCTACAAAATGACCTCTCATGTTTTAAATAAACACTTGTTCTCTATAGTATATGTTCTTATGAATTTTCTCCAAACATCAAATAATTTTGCTGAGTTATGTCTCCCTGAGGTTAAAAGTGCCTTTAAAGAGAAGATTATATGCCTTTGTTTCCTTGTAAACCTTTTGCAATCATAACAATGATAAGGTGCAAAATATATGCTCATGAAAAAAGTTTTCAGCTGTCTGGAAGGTCCTCTGGATTAATAAAACACTAAATAACCATTATTTTATCAAAATACCTATGAAGAAGAATCCTTTCCAGGTTGTAAGGTTATTTTGGCAAGTATTTGATTTACATCTTTCTTACTGCTCACACCTGGAATTTTCTCTGTTGGATTTGAAATATTGTAAAAATTGTCCCCAAAAAATCCTAGAATATAAAAATAAAAAGAAAATTCCCCAATCCTTTCATATCTCTGAAGCATATAGATGAATACACAGTAACCTTTTTTCCATTGGTCTTTTGTGTCTCAGACAGTATGAAAGTGAATTCTAAAAACTTATATTTAAAAATCTGTAGTCGACAAAGCAATCTCACCTACATTATCTAGGCATTTGCTAGGGAAAGCAGTTATTTTAGTATATTTTATAAGAAAGAAAATTTAAATAGAGAGAAAGTAAATGACTTGTTCAAAGCCACACAACTAATCCTAACAGTATGTTCTTCTGACTTCTAGACTTGTAAAGGAAATTACATCACCTTCTCTCAAATGAACATTTTGGGCACCCACAGGAGGCAACACCCCTTCTACAGGGATCCCCTTGTCAAAATTGGCATTGACTACTGAAACCTGGAAATTTTAGAAATATTAACATCAGAAAATATTAAACCAGTGAATTTTTTACACCTTAAGTCCTGTTCCTTAGAAGCTTTCTACTTCTGAGCCTGAGCCCTGAATTTTCTCAATCCTGGGTAAGAGAGGACAGACATGTTTCCCTTTAACCAATGTAATGAGATTTATGAAGGGGCAAAAAGAAAGATTTCTCTAGTACAGCACTTTTCTAATACACCATAGTACAGCAAATACTAAACCAGAGGTGCGCTTCCCTATAACAGGACACATGTTTAATATAGAGAAGCAAAAGAAAATCTCTACCTATCTGATATAGGAATATTTGGGGGAAAAGAAAAGAGAGGAAGTCTTTTTACTTTGCTGAATCTTAATTTATTTTGCTGAATCTGAGTTTTTCCTATGTGAAATGAGCCTATTATGACCTAGCTTATCATGAAATAAATTCTATAAAATCTGGATAAGGCATCATACCTACAATTCTACTTCATTTTCCTTGGCAATGTTTTGTAATGCTTACTCAATGACCAATTTTGTTATGAACTTTTTCACCAGCATGCTTCACTCCCATAGATCATTTATACAATACCTAAATAGAAATAAAAAGTAGAGATTTGTTTTTCTACATTAAGTCCTTGAAAATTTTTTTTTATAAAGTATTTTAGAAAAATTCATTGCCTGGTAGTTTTCAGCTAAAGTCTGTGTCTGAAAATCATTAGCAGAATGTTCTTACTGTTATGTATTATTCCTGTTCAGACTACTTATTTTCTACTGAAAATGAATGGGTCAAAGCCACTAATTCCACTGACTGCAGCATTTCTCAGTCAGATCAATGTGGTGCATTTTTTATGATAGGCACTTAGGCTGCTTCCATATCTTGGCTATTATAAATAATGCTGCTATGAACATTAGGATGCATATGTCTTTTCAAATTCGTGTTTTTGTTTGCCTAGGAGTGGAATTGCTGGATCATATGGTAGTTCTATTTTAATTATTTGAAGAACCTCTACACAGGTTTCCATAGTGGCTATACCAATTTACATTCCCACCAACAGTGAACAAGAGTTCCCTTTTCTCCACATCTTCACCAACACTTGTTATTTCTTGTCTTTTTGATGATAGCCATTCTGACTGGTGTGAGGCCAGCATTATCATGATACCAATACCAGACAAAGGCACTACAAAAAAAAAGAAAATTACAGGCTAATATCCCTGATGAACATATATACAAAAATCCACAACAAAATATTGGCAAGCCAAATTCAATGATACAAATAAAGGATCATACATCATGATCAGGTGGGCTTTATTCTAGGGATACAAGCATAGTTCAACATCCACAAATCAATCAATGTGATACACCACATTAATAAAACAAAGGATAAAAATCACATGATCTTATCAATAGATGCAGAGAAAGCACTTGACAAAATTCAACATCCTTTCAATAATAAAAACTCTCAAAGAAGTTGGTATAGAGGGAATATACCTTAACATAATAAAGGTCATTTATGACAAACTCACAGCTAACATCACATCCAATGGTTAAAAGCTGAAAGATTTTCCTCTAATATCAGGAACAAGACTAGGATGCCCACTCTCATCATTTCTTTTTAATATAGTATTGGAAGTCCTAAACACAGCAATCAGAAAAGAAAAGGAAATAAAATGCATACAATTTGGAAGGAAAGAAGTTAAACTGTCACTATTTGTAGATGACTTGATACTATATGTAGAAAACCCTGAAAACTCTACCATAAAACTATTAACACTAATAAAATTCAGTAAAGTTTCAGAATGCATTATTTAAAATATGAAGTATGTTGCATTTCTATACACTGATAATGAACTATCAGAAAGAGAAATCAAGAAAACAACCCCATTTACAACTGCATCAAAAATAATAAAATACCTAGAAATAAATTTAATCAAAATTGTACTCTGAAAACTATAACACATTAATGAAGGAAATTGAAGACAATACAAATAAATGGAAACAGATCCCTTGTTCATGGATTGGAAGAATGAATATTGTTAATATGTCCTTATGTCCTTACTACTCAAAGCAGTCTACACAGTAAATGCAATCCCTATCAAAATACCCAAAACATTTTCATAGAACTAGAACAAATCATCCTAAAATGTTTATGGAACCACAAAAGACCCCGAATAGCAAAGAAATCTTGAGAAAAATGAACAAAGCTGGAGGAATCATTCTTCCTGACTTCAGACTACACTACAAAGCTACAGTAATCTAAACAGTATGTTACAAGCTCAAAAACAGAGATACAGATCAATGGCATAAAGAGCACAGAAATAAATCCACACACTTATGGTCAATTAATCTATGATGAAGGAGGCAAGAATATAAAATGGGAAAAAGACAGTTTCTTCAATAAGTGGTGCTGGGTAAACTGGACAGCTACATGTAAAAGAATGAACAAAGAACATTTTCTCACACCACATACAAAAATAAATTCTCCCTAATAATATGAACCAACCTGCCATTCACAGGATGTAACAGGTATTCATGATTCTTGGTGTTTGCTTATGTTTTTTCTTGCACTAGGAATATGTTACTCCTCCATTTTTCACTTGACTCCTATGCCCTCATCTTTTAAGACTCACAGCAGTTGTCATCCTTTCCAGAATATTTTCCCTGAATCTTAGACTGGGACTAAATATGCTTCTTCTGGTCTCTTTACATACATTTTTCAAGAGAATTTATTGTTTTATTCTAGATGTTATGTTTATAAAATCTTCCTCCCTAATTAGACTGTAAGCTACCCAAGGGCAAGAATTTTGCTATTTCATGTGTGTCATCCTACCACTGCCAGGGGTAGTGTCTATGATAATAAAGAATTTAAAAAAAAAACATTATTTGAACATATATTGAACTTTCTAAAGTAAATTATCTGAGTCCATGATGGACTAGAGATTAAGTCTCAGCCAATTTCAGGCTTTTCTTGTACTATTATCTTGGGTTTGAAACTTGGCTTTATGATTTGCTAGATGTATGATGGTAAACAGATTACATGTCTCTCATTACCTCAGTTTTCTCATTTGTAAAAGGGGGATGAATATAGTACCTATTTCAAATGGTTGTTTAAGGACTGAATGAGTTAAAACATGGACAACAAAGAATTGTGGCTAAAACACACAAAAAATCTTGCTTTTTAAAAAAATTCATGACGCTACATAGTTGAAAGATAATCAAAAGTTATTTTAGGGCTTCTCTGGTGGTGCAGCGGTTGAGAGTCTGCCTGCCGATGTGGGGGACGCGGGTTCGTGCCCCAGTCCAGGAGGAACCCGCATGCCGCAGAGTGGCTGGGCCTGTGAGCCATGGCTGCTGGGCCTGTGCGTCCGGAGCCTGTGCTCCACAACGGGAGAGGCCACAGCAGTGAGAAGCCTGCGTACCGCAAAAAAAAAAAAAAAAAGATTCTAACTAGGACCCAGCAGACTTAGTTTATAATCTTGAGTATTTTATTTATTTGGGATATTTTCTTACCCTCAGTTGTCTCTTCTATAGAATATGAGAAGCCACTGTCGACCTATCTCTTCCACTTTAACTGTTTTGTAAAGATCAAATATTATTAACAGTAATAATTATAGTTGTCATATATTGATGCCTTCCTGTAGGTCAAATACCATGGGAAAGGTTTTCCTGACATTATTTAATTTTATCTTCATAAAGATTCTATTGGCTAGGTATTATTATTTAACTTTTATGGAAGAAAAACTGAGACTTAAATAGTTCTATTAACTTGTCCAAAGCCAGAGAGTTGATAAGTGTAGATTTATATTTAAACCCATGTCTCTGACTCCAAAATCCATCCCCTGAATCACTGTCTGAAGATAAAATAAAATATTTAAGAATATAAGATTCTACATAAAGCAATATGATGATTATTATTTATCAACACTATTAATAGTTGCCAGTTTCAGTGATCATCATTCTGGTTTCATTCTTATAAACTAGAAAGGTTGCCATAATTCCATTTTCAGCAACAAAAAATGATTTTAAGCATCTTCTGTGAATGAAACACTGGATTATCAGTTTTAAGGAAATTAAAAAAAATTATGACACTATCAGGTGCTTCAAATTGCATATATTCAAGTTGAAACATTATTAAAAATGTATCACTAATCAAACGTTTTTTGAGATCTGTATGCCAACAAGTACAAGGCCACTACATTTATCATTTTTATATTCTAAAGATGATAACGTTTTCCTTTTCCTTTTTTTGCCTCATCTTTTTAATATAACTCTTAAATGGGACCTACATGAAATCTGGACCTATGATTGTTCACCATTTTACCCTTGGTCTTTCAAGAGAAAAGAATAAAGGATATTCTGGCATTATCCAACTTTCAGGGATTGCGAGGTCAAAAGGTTACTAACAAAAATCATTTGAAGTAATTTTTTTTCTTTTTTCATGCACGGGATTTTTATTCCTAGAATATCCTTCCTTAGATATTAGCGCTACGGGATGAGTGTTTAAGTGTTCTGGAAATATTCACCACCTGCTTCAAAAGATGCTAGTGGGAGAAAATGAATACAAATGTTTTATAATTAAAAGACTGTGGCTTGCTGGGAAGGGGACATATAAGCCCAAAAAGGGAAGTGGAAAACTTATGTATCAATCCAGGTTTTAAGACAAAAACCTATTTTTTTGTAGTGGATACAAAACAAATGAGGCAAAGATACATATTTTTAACTTTTAAATTAAATTATCCTGGTAATGAAAAAAAAAAGTTTTCTTGATCATTTGCTTACATACATTAAGACATAAGAATGGTGAGGGGTTGAGTTATGGCTGTAATTGCCACATATTTTTTAGACCAGAATGTCTACTGAGGTATACCTTTTAGAAGTACCTATTATGTATGCCTCTCTAAACTAGTTTTCTCAATGAGTCACCTAAAGTACAGACATCAAGGGCTGAAGTTCCCAGAGCTAATAAGTGGCAAAGTCAGGGTGTGAATAACTCAGTCAGGCTCCTTAATCCATAAAATTTCCTTCTATGCCACACTGCTTACATAAAGTTGTTAATACCTTTATGTATTTCCTATTGATTTGTGTTTCATTCTTGGTGCTGTACTATGAATGGGCACAGAATAGAAGAACTAGAATGAGAAATTTATAGATTGGATCTAGTGAAACTATTAGGCCACATGAGTCAAAGCAAAAAAGAGAGGAGACAGGTATGTGCCTTGCATATGGGTAATGAGAGACTGAGGCCCACTAGATTATATAGCAGGAATCATTAATCTGAGTCAGGAGACCGGAGAATTGAAGAGAGCAGGAAAGCTGAGGCAAAATGCAGTCTATGGCTTTGCTACTCGTGTGGTCCAGGAAGCAGCAGCATTAGCATTCCCTGGGAATCTGTTATAAATGCATAATTTCAGGCCCCAATGCAGACCCACAGAATCAGAATCAGAATTAAAGTTTGAGAAGCAGTAGAATATGGCTCTAGACAACAAAATTTCAAATAGACATAAAAGTCTTCATAATAAGCAATAGCTCTCTGAAGAAATAATAAGCAGACAGCAAGAATGGGCAGTGATACAAGGTAGCACGTCTTGTATATGCTTTAACTACACGTAGAACCAGTCTCAGATTGAAATTGGCATGCTTTCAACTTAAAATCAATTTAAAAGCCTTGCTCTCAAATAATTTTTTCTCCCGAGGAGGGTCAAAGTTTAAAAGCAAAAAAAAAAAAAAAAACAATCTACAATATAAATCTTCTCAAAACTCTGGCCATCTTCCCTTTTGATCACCCTTTCCCACTTATAGTTTTGTGAGTAACTGACTTCTGTGACTTCTGTGTAGATCTGGCAGAGGAAAAATCCCCTTTACTTTTGAATAGTTTGGTATAATGCCTGTTAAAGTGGAAAGAACAATCAACTATTTCTTTTGATTACTTGCAATTTGGTAGCCAATTTTATTACAAGCCCAACATGAGAAGCATCAGGCCGCCCTGTTTGCTGACTGTATCAATTCTTTTTCAAATTGTTCAACACATTTCAAAGTCTCAGCATACAAATTCCTTGCTTTTTTTTCTACATAAGGGTGAGGAAAGGGTACATAAATCTTTAGGAAATGAGGCCCTTGAAACAGCCAGAATAATGTTATTGTCAATATACTAAAAGTTGCCTTAACACTTCTGTAAAATTCTTATAAAAGGAAAAATGTTTTTAATAAAAGCAGTGACCCTGATATAAATATAAGATTACTATATACATACGTTTCCAAATGTTCTAAATAAAAGGCTTTATGCAGAACTTCACTAATTCATGTGTTCTCTGTAATGAGGGAATCCAGCTATTTCATTATCATAATTTTATTGCTGACCCATCAAAGGAAAAGAAAGTAATGAATGTTGGAATTATTTTAGCTCTCTACTCTTCATCAAGGAAGGAATTCAAAATAGTCAGTGCCATTTCAGAAGTGCTGGTCTTTCAGTAATAACCATTTCGAGCTGACATGACTTAAATAGTTCCATTTTTGGTCCAGATGCCTTTTTGAAAAGAAAACAAAACAAAACCCAGGAACTTAGAAAAAGTGCTAAAGAAACATTTTACCCTCAAATGAAGAGTCTGCCCATAGATATGCAAACAAGCAAGGATTATAGTCGAGTTTTGATGCCCAGATAAAACAATGTCCAGGTGGTCAAAATGATCCAGTGATTAGAAGGATCTAGATTTTCCGTTCTAAGATGTAAATCCATGGCAAACATAAGGAAAACGTAGCATTTATATAGGAGTTAACATATATTAACTCATAAGTCTCACCATGAGTTTGGTAACATTGGTATCTCCATTGTACAGTTGGGGAAACTCTAGCTGCCTTTGCTTCCCAGGACTCCCAGAGCTCTCTTAGACTGAGAGAGACAGCTGGAGTCTACCTGGGGGAATCCTCCTTATGTGACAGCTGGGGCAATTGAAAGCCTTAACGTATTTGTTTTTATGACTATCAAGGAACATTGTCCTTTGTTACCTGACACCCAGTGTCTTGAAAACTGTTGTTTCATATATTTTGTCAGTTTTGATATTTTAGGTGAAAGGATAAACCCCATCCCTGTCACTTCCTCTTGGCTGGAAGTAGGAAGTCTCTTATTAACATCTAAATGAGATGATATCACTCCTCCGCTTAAAAATCTTCACTTCCTATTTCATTCAGTAACAGTCAAAGTCCTAATGCAGGTCTGCAAGTCCCTAGGTTAACCGGGTCCTGTTACCATTCAGAATTCATTTTACTACTACTCTCCCATTCATGTAGCTCTAGCCACAATGAGCCCCTTGCCTTTTGTTAAATAAGTTAGGTATGTTCTCTTCTCAGGACTTTGCCCTTGATGTTTCCTCCATCTGGGGTGTTCTTTCCCTAGATAATCTCTTCAAATATTACATTCTCATCAAGGAATGCTGTGGTCATGCTATCTAAGCTTACAACCTAATCTGATGCTCCTTATTCCCCCATTCCTTCATTTTTCATCTTAGCACTTATTACTCTATATACTATATATATTTAACTTTTCTAAACATCTTATTGTATCAAGTCTAATCCTGGCTTGTCTTTTACACATGCTACATTCTAAGCCAGGTACATTTATTTTTTTCATTTTATTTGTATTTTGATAAGAATTTAAGTGGTAACTGTAATGACTAAAAAAATCAATAGAAGTCAAACTTTAACACAATGCAATCTCAATTTTTTCAAAAAAAGTGGAGTAGATACTTCATTCAGTAGGTTAAAGAATTTTGATTATTTTATCCATTGGGGCTTGTACGTATGTGTTAAATTAACTATACGGCAACCTCTTACCCTCTGAATAAAATAACTGTAAGGAATTACAACAAAGATAACTTAAAAGCTACTGAGCTATACAAAAACCTATTCCCTTGTTCACGTAAAGGTATACTTGCTTTCAGATATTCATGTAAATCAGATTTAATTTAATGCATTTTTAGGTTTTCATAAAATCAGCTCAGTTTAAGAAACTACTATGACATGAAATTTACTTTTCAGATAGAGCAAGAAAAGTAGCAGTACCCTAGAGTACCATACTATGGTTTATACCTGGTGAAGAGTAATCATTCAGCTACTAGTATTTTCATCAAATCTATTTGTACTTTTGGCTGCAATCAGAATCCAGCAATAACTTTGGCAGTATGACAAGCTAAGAATGGAGTTTCTTAACTTAATCTCCCTTAAGAGATTAAGAAACCTTAATCTCCCAAAAGTTGAACAGAAATAAGTACTTAAAATAACATGTCTAAAACATTTCTTGAGATAATGACATAGCACTTCAGAAAACAGAATAGGCCTATCAAATCAGGCCAGGTACTGAACACCAGTCTAATTAAATGTAGTCTATTACACTCACATCAGACTGGGTTAAACCTAGAATGAACACATACATCTCAGAGTGCTCTTCATACTCAGTGTGATTTGTAAAGACATAGAGATTCAGAAAAAATTTCCACGCTTACTGCCATGTCTATGCATCAGCTTTTCTCATTGTCCAGGTAAAAGTGCCAAATATGTGCCCATAAGATTAAAAAGAAAAAAAAGCAAAAAATCTTAGTAAGGTGGGAAGTGGGGTGGAGGAAAAAAAATCAGAAGACAGTGCAAATAGATTTTGAAATGTATACTGGAAACAGCAAATGACTACTTTGTGATATTAAAATATCCTAATTTTTAAGGAGAGAATTATTATTTTATTTAGTAAATTAAATTTCAAAGCAAAGGGTCAAAGAAAATACAATAATCAAATATTAATAGTCTAGAGTTTAAGATCTTATTTTGTAGTAACGATTTAGATGATTCATCAGAGTGTTTTTGTTGTTCTTGTTGTTTTTAACAGTATTAGTTATAGAGCTCAATTAAGGGCAAGAAGTTTGTTTCAGAGGTCACCCACGAAATATTTGCCATTGAACGTGTCAAATAACTTTGTTATAAGAAAATCAAACTATAGTATATCCCAAGGGTCCAATGTTGTATCGTGAGCTTTATTTCACACTGTTACATAATCTTGATGCTTACTTCAACAGCTTCAAGAAACATTTATGATACTGATATGTAAACAGAGGTCTAGTGCCCTTGCTTCCTCTGGTTTCTCCCCACCCAGTTCTCTGTCCAGGGTGCACACTCCTTGTAACAGCATATGATGCAAGAACCCAAGACAGCATCAGACAAGGCTGAAGTGAGGCCTGACTTGGGGGAGAGGGTTTGATTTCTTTTCACGTCACCCTTTTTTTGCAACTTTATTTTTTGACCCTAAAGAGAATTTATCTGGAGTTTCATGAGCAACAAGAGTATACTTCCATTTCATGCCTACGGTGAGATCAGGCAGTGATTTCCACATCAGAGCTTGTAACAGGAATATTGGTTGTATCCTGCCTCCAGATCTCAGTGACCCTTTTGAAATGCTCAGAAGAAATAGTTCTGTGCAGAAAGAACCACGTGATGGGAAGGTGCTGAGGTTTGGACAAACACGGAGTGCTTGGAGGAGCTGGAGCACAGGGTTCATAACTGGAGGGGAGGGCAGGGCAGGGAAGAGTAGATGAGGCTGCACAGACAGATGGCAGCTGGGCTGTGGACCTCTGAATGCCAGGCTGCTCCACAGGTAGCGGGAAGCCATGACCAGTCTTTGAAGAGATGAGTGTTATGGTGCGTTTTAAGATGATCATCACTCTGGGAGTGGTGAGTTAGATGAAATCACAGGGCAGAGATTTGAGACCATTTTGGTAACATTCTTTTAAGCCAGGATAAAAATGTATATGGTAGTCAACACTTATATGCAGCTTCTAGGTGCCAGGCCCTATTCTAAGCACTTACATGAAATAATTCATTTATTCCTCACAACAACTCTATGAGATAAATGCTATCATCCCCACTTTACAGTTAAGAAACAGGCCCAGAAAGGATAAGTGACATTTTAAAGGTGACACAGTGAACACATGGTGATGGAAGGATTTGAAAATGGGCAGTCCGGACCCTTGGGCCATGCTCAGAACCAAAATAAGTGTAAGTCACAGGCTAAGATCTAGACCAGAGCTCAGCAAACTTCTTCAATACAGTTAATATTTTAGATTTTGAAGACTATACAGTCTTTGTCACAAATACTCAGCTCTACTTTGTACTGTGAAAGGTGGCATAGATAATATGTAAACAAATTACAGAGACAAATGTGAATTTCATATAATTTTCTTGTGCTATTAAATAACTTTCTTTTTATTTTTCCCAACCATTTAAAAATGTTAAAACCTTTTTGGATATCAATGAACTGATTTTAAAGTTTATATGGAGAGACCAAAGACCCAGAATAGCCAACAGAATATCGGAGGAGAAGAACAAAGTCGGAGGACTGACACTGCCCAACTTCAAAAGTTACTATAAAGCTATGGGTGATACTGGCAGGATAATAGAAAAATAGACCCATGGAACAAGAGCAAGCACCCGGCCATAGTCACACATAAATAAAGTCAACTGCTCTTTGACAAGAGTGCAAAGGCAGCAAAATGGAGAAAAGACAGTCTTTTCAACAAATGATACTGGAATAACTAGATGTCCACGTGAAAAAAAAAATCAATCTAAAAATGTAAAAATCATTCTTAGCTCACAGGTCATACAAAAAGAGGTAGAAGGCTGGATTGGGCCCATGGGCCACTGTTTGTGAACCAATGTCTGATCTAGACACTATTTTTTTAATAATTAAATTTTATTGGAGAATAGTTGCTTTACAATATTGTGTTAGTTTCTACTGTACAGCAAAGTGAATCAACTATACATATACAAATATCCCCTCTTTTTTTGGATTTCATTCCCATTTAGGTCACCACAGAGCACTGAGTAGAGTTCCCTGAGCTATACAGTAGGTTCTCATTTAGTTATCTATTTTATATATAGTATCAATAGTGTATATATGTCATTCCCAATCTCCCAATTCATTCTGCCCCCCTGATCTAGACACTATTGAAAAGAAGTCATCAAGGTGAAATGGGAAGATGGCATCTCTGGTGATCAGCACTATCTCTTAGCCCTGGATATCCCAGATGGGAGCCTGGGATCTACCTCTAGATTACCACACTGGTTGCTGCTGCCACAGCTCCTCACTGGGCTTTGCCAGCACCTTCACAAATAGAAGAACACAGGTGCTAGAATGACTCTCCCCTGGTCTTTGAGAAATGTCTCACTCAGCACATCTCCTGGTCCTCCAGGCTTCATGCCTGAGAAATAAAAAGTTGCTCCTCAAAGAAAGCTTTTGGTTTCTGCTGAAAATAGCAGTTTTCTTTTTAAAAAAGAGATTTTTATGATCATGGATATGCTCGTACTCTATAATTTATAAATTTCTAAAAATTGAATAATATAAGCAGAAGATCTAGCCCACAAAATGCCTGCACAAAGGCATTACATTAAGGAAATACATTAATTTTGATGAAAGATGTTGTTTTCTTGCCAATCCAGAGACAAAACCTTACAAAATCTATGAGATACAGCAAAAGCAGTTGTTAGAGGGAAGTTCATAACGATACAGGCCTTCCTCAAAAAACCAGAAAAATCTCAAATTAACAACCTAACCTATCACTTAAAAGAACTAGAAAAAGAACAAACAAAACCCAAAGTCAGCAGAAGGAAGGAAATAATAAATATCAGAGAGGAAATAAAATAGAGATTAAAAAAATAGAAAAGATCAATAAAACCCAGAGCTGGTATTTTGAAAAGGATAAACAAAATCAACAAACCTCTACCTAGAATCACCAAGAAGAAAAGAGAGTGGACCCAAATAAATAAAGAGAAGAAATAGCAACAACACCGTAGAAATATAAAAAAATCATAACAAAATACTACAAGCAGTTATATGCCCACAAATTGGACAACACAGAAGAAATGGACAAGTTTCTAGAAACATACTGCCTGCCAAAAATTGAGTCAAGAAGAAACAGATAATTTGAACAGATCAGTCACTAGAAGTTAAATAGAATCCGTTAAAAAAGAAAAAAAGAATTCCTGTAAACAAAAGTCCAGGAGCAGATGGCTTCACTAGGAATTTCTACCAAACACACAAAGAACTTATACTGATCTTTCTTTAACTCTTCCCTAACTCTAATGACTCCCAAGATCATTCTATGAAGCTACCATCACCCTGATACCAAAACCAGACAAAAACACTACAAGAAAAGATTACAGGCCTGTATTTTTGATGAATATAGATGCAAGACTCCTCAACAAAATGTGAGCAAAACAAATCCAACAATACATAAAAAGGATCATACGCATGATCAAGTTGGATTCATTCAAGGATCACAAAGATAGTTCAATGTATGCAAATCAATCAATGTGATACACCACATTAACAAAAGAAAAGACAGAAGCCACATGATCATCTCAATAGATGCAGAAAAATCATTTGATAAAACTCAACATCCATTCATAATAAAAACACTCACCAAAGTGGGTATAGAGGGAACATATCTCAACATAATAAAAACCATTTTATGACAAACCCATAACCAATATAATAACAGTGAAAAGATGAAAGCTTTCCCACTAAATTCTGGAACAAGATAAGGATGCCCACTCCCACCACTTCTATTCAACATAGTATTAGAAGTCCTAGCAACAGCAATCAGACAAGAAAAAGAAATAAAATGTATCCAAATTGGAAAGGAAGAAGTAAAACTGTCATTATATGCAGAGGAAATGGTATTCTATATAGAAAACCCTAAAGATGCTCCACAAAAACTAGTAGAACTAATAAATGTATTCAGCAGTGTAGCAGGATACGACTAATATACAGAAATCTGTTGTATTTCTTTACAATAACAATGAAATATCAGAAAAAGAAAGCTAAAATATCCCATTTAAAAACATGTCAAAAAAAAAAAAACAACTTAGGAATAAACTTAACCAAGGAGGTGAAAGACTTATATGCTGAGAACTATAAAACACTGATAAAGGAAACTGAAGGTAATTCAAAGAAATGGAAACATATCCCATGATCTTGGATTGGAAGAATTAATATTATTAAAATGGCTATACTACCTAAAGCAATCTAGAGATTTAGTCTAATCCTTATCAAATTACCTATGAAATTTTTCACAGAACTAGAACAAATAATACTAAAATTTATATGGAACCACAGAAGATCCCAAATTACTAAAGCAATCCTGAGGAAAAAGAACAAAGCAGGAGGCATAACCTTCCCAGACTTCAGACATTTCTACAGAGCTCCCATAATAAAAACAGCATGGTATTGACACAAAATCAGACCTATAGACCAATGGAACAGAATACAGAGCCAGAAAGAAACCCATACTCCTATGGTCAATTAAATTTTGACAAAGGAGGCAGAATATACAATGGAGAAAAGCCAGTCTCTGCAGCAGGTGTTGTTAGGAAAACCAGACAGCCTCATGAAAATCAATGAAATTAGAACCCTCCCTCACACCATATATTGATACCAAAATAAACCCAAAATGGTTTAAAGACCTAAATATAAGACATGACACCATAATACCCCTAGAAGAGAACATAGGCAAAACATTCTTTGACATAAATCATAATAATACTTTCTTAGATCAGTTTCTCAAGGCAAAAGAAATAAAAGCAAAAATAAACAAATGAAACCCAGTTAAACTTAAAAGCTTTTGCACAGCAAAGGAAAATAAACCATGAACAAAACAAAAAGACAAGCTATGGAATGAGATAAAATATCTGAGAATGATGTGACTGGCAAGGGATTAATTTGCAAAATATAAAAACAGCTCTTACAACTCAATATCACAAAAACAAAGAGCCTAATCAAAAAATGGGCAAAACAGCTAAATAAATATTTCACCAAAGAAGATATATAGATAACCAACAGACACTTGAAAAAATGCTCAACATCGCTAATCATTAGAGGAGTGCAAATCAACACCACAATGAGGTATCACTTCACACCAGGCAGAATGGTTACCATCAAAATGTTTAAAAATAATAAATGCTGGACTTCCCTGGTGGTGCAGGGTTTAAGAATCCACCTGCCAATTCAGGGGACACAGGTTTGATCCCTGGCTGGGAAGATTCCACATGCCACGGACCAACTAAGCCCGTGCACTACAACTGCTGATCCTGGGCTCTAGAGCCTGTGAGCCACAACTACTGAGCCCACGTGCCACAACTACTGAAGCCCACGCTCCTAGAGCCCGTGCTCCACAATAAGAGAAGCCCCCACAATGAGGAGTCTGCGCACCACAACAAAGAGTAGCCCCCGCTTGCCACAACTAGAGGAAGCCTGTGCACAACAACAAAGAACCAACACAGACAAAAAAAAAAAAATCTCTCACCTTTAAAAAATAATAATAATAATAAATGCTGGAGAGGGTGTGGAGAAAAGGGAACCCTCTTACACTGTTGGTGGAAATGTAAATTGGTGGAACCACTATGGAAAGCAGCATGGAGGTTCCTTAAAAAGCTAAAAACACAGGTAACATATGATCTAGCAATACTGCTACTGGGCATATATCCAGAAAAGATGAAAATTCTAACTCAAAAAGATACATACAAAAAGATACATACAGCCCAATATTCACAGCAGCTTTATTTAAAATAGCCAAGACATGGAAGCAACCTAAATGTCCATCAACAGATCAATGGAATATTACTCAGCCATAAAAAAGAATGAAATATTGCCATTTGCTGCAATGTGGATGAACCTAGAGAATATCATACTAAGTGAAGTCAGACAGAGAAAGAAAAATATTATATGATATCACTTACATGTGGAATCTATAAAATAACACAAATGATTCTATTTACAAAACAGAAACAGACTCACAGACATAGAAAACTTACAGTTACCAAAGGAGAAAGGTCGGTGGGAGGGATAAATTAGGAGTATGGGATTAACAGACACACATAAGTAGATAAGCAACAAGGATCTACTGAATAATACAGGGAACAATATTCAATATCTGGTAATAACCTATAAAGGAAAATAGTATTATAAACATATATATATATATATATACACCTGAATATATATTCATATATATGTATATATAAAACTGGATCTGTTTGCTGTGCACCTGAAAGTAACACAATATTGTAAATCAACTACAAATTAAAAAATAGAATGTAAAGTTATTTGGATTTGGAAAAACATCGGAAAAGGGCAAATACAGGGGTAGAGGAGTTTAGAGTGGGGTTACCAAAGTGAAGGCGTTATGATGTTTAATATGAGAGCAGTGAAGAGATGTAAGGAGAAACTCTGAGGAAAAAGTTACTCAGAGAGAAGGTGTGAAAGGAAATTTGGCGTATTTCAAAAGCTTGCCAGTGTTAACATTTTTCTGAACTGGACTGACTCTTTTTCTCTGAATTTTAGATAATTAATTACAGATGTTAAGAGTCCTTGAGGCATCCTGGTCTTTTCAACTGACTTGGAATCAGAAATCAGAGATAAAGTTTATTTTGGTAAAAGTCTCTAAAGCTCTGATTTAAACAAATTTGGAATGAACTGGAACTATCACATTCCTCACACTTTACAAGGAACTTGGGGTTTTTCATTCCTGAAAAGTTTTGTCAGGTTGAAAACCTTTTTATAATACAAAGCCAGCAATCTTGGAAAAATTAAGTCCCAGTTTAACATATTTTATACTTGTCAGATCAAGTCATTTTTGTGTAATTTCCCTCCTCAAAATATTCATAAGATCAGCCATAAACTGAACCTGTGTCAACTTGGTATAACAGAAATGAGCACTGTATTAGGAACCAGAAAATCAAGAGAATCAAGAATCAACATTCTTGTTTCATTCTGCCACTAACTTTTCATGTCTTTAAGAAGTCACTTAATATTTCTTAATCAAATTTTTATGTATAAATTATACTTTCTAAGAGTTCTTCCAAGTCAAAAATAATATCTTACTAAACTTATAATCTACCCCTTCTATTATACCTCAAAATCACTTTCTTTTATTTCTTTGTACCTTTCTTCTTTTCCTTAATTTCTCAAATATTGAATGACCATCATTGCTTGCTTCAGAGCTTTTGGTAGAGATGTCTTATATACATTTTTCTAGATTCCACATTTATGCCTTAATATACGACATTGATTTTCTCTTTCTGACTACTTACTTTGAGATGTAGACATAGAGAATGGACTTGTGGACATGGAGTCAGGGGAAGGGGGAATGGGATGAATTGGGAGATTGGGATTGACATATATACACTACCATGTGTAAAACAGATAGCTAGTGGGAAGCTGCTCTATAGCACAGGGAGCTCAGCTCGGTGCTCTGTGATGACTTAGATGGGTGGGATGGGGGATGGGGGTGGGAGGGAGGTCCAAGAGGGAGGGGATATATGTATACATATATCTGATTCACTTCATTGTACAGCAGAAACTAACACAACATTGTAAAGCAACTATACTCCAATTAAAAAAAAAAAAAGATGTCCTAGATACAAAGAGAGGCTACAAATTGTATCCTCTCTAAACCTTAATTCAGTACATTGCCTACTTCTTTAAGGAAATTTTCCCTTATGATCAAAATCCACTGTATAATATGTAATTTTCCTTATTTATTTATTTACTTATCAATCAAATGTGAACAAGGCCCACTATGTAGCAGACACTTTGCTACCCATTGGGAATATAATAATGCAGACCCCTTCTACATAATGTTCAGTCTAGTGTGGAAGTCAAATATATACAATCACTATTTAATAATGTGATAACGCATGCTTGAAAGAAACTGAAGAAGGCATCTAATCATTCTGAATTAGTTCAAAAGGGGTTAGAGTTGATTAGAAGATGTGATGGGGAAACTCAGGCCTAAATGACTTACATGAACCAGCCAAAGAAAACTGAAGGTGGATATGAGACAATAAACAGGCTAGATAGTGAGAGTAGCGAGAAAAGCATCACACCATCACAGATGGAGGGTTAAGGGATTATAAACAGACATCCTAGAGACATAAGGGAACATGGGGCATTTGGGAGAAGAGAAGAATGTTTAAGGGAAAAGTATAGGGGGATGATGATTGGAGATGTAAGCAGGAAGAAGATTATGAATAATCTAATGATTTCGCACTTTAGAAAGATTCTTTTGGATACTGTGTGAATGGTTTATTAAATTAGAAAAATCAAGTGAGAGGGATCAGTTATTAGATTCTTGATCCAGTTTTATATTAATTTTATTTTTCATCTTGTGATACATATTACTAGAAAACTAAAAAAAAAAAATCTGCAGATATTTATAACCACTGGTATGCTGCTGTGCTCAATAGGTAATCTATAAACACTCATGAATAGAAATGTGCTATAAAATTTATTTAAGATCATGGTGTTATATTTTAAGCATAACTTTTTCTTTTAAAAACCTTTTATTTTGGAATAATTTAAGATTCACAGAAAAGTTAAAATGATAGTATAGAGTGTCTCCATATATTCCTTACTCAGTTTCCCCTAATGTTATCATCTTACATAAGCATAGCTTAAGCACTGATTTGATTGCAGAAAAGATATTATTCTATTCAATTGATGGCTATTATTTCTTTATTATGAGTTGGAACTGACTCTTGGTTAATTAATTCAAAACTAATAAAATATTTAAATAGATATTTACAAAGAAGTGATACAAATTCACATATTAGCATTGATTCGCAAGATATCATCTTTAAAATGATGGCTGTCACATTTTACACTACAGCAACATCAACAGATGTTTATTAAAATAGATGTATTACAACCTCAGTCATAACATGACACACAATATAGTAAATCTTGGTCTATAACTATTACTAGAAAATTTGGTTTCCCCATAACCATAATATCTGTATTTTATAGTCTCAGGATTGTACAATGAGAGATAATTAAACTATTCTACCAAACCCTGAAATTCTGCGGATGTTACCTGATACACTTTCATATCCCAATACTCTGTATTTCATTAAGAGAAAGATCTTAGTTACTAGATTGTTTAAATTTGTTCTTTTTTTTTTGAAAATTTATTCTATATTTATTGAAATTAGGCAATCAGCCATAAAGTATTAATAGTTTCAACTATAGTAACAGTGGAATTTCCATGCTACATTAAGGTTAGTTTTTTCTTTTTTTTTTTTTTTTTTGCTTTATAACAAATTTAATCAGTTATACATATACATATGTTCCCATATCCCCTCCCTTTTGCGTCTCCCTCCCACCCTCCCTATCCCACCCCTCCAGGCGATCACAAAGCACCGAGCTGATCTCCCTGTGCTATGCGGCTGCTTCCCACTAGCTATCTACCTTATGTTTGGTAGTGTATATATGTCCATGCTGCTCTTTCACTTTGTCACAGCTTACCCTTCCCCCTCCCCATATCCTCAAGTCCATTCTCTAGTAGGTCTGTGTCTTTATTCCTGTCTTACCCCTATGTTCTTCATGACATTTTTTCCCCTTAAATTCCATATATATGTGTTAGCATACAGTATTTGTCTTTCTCTTTCTGACTTACTTCACTCTGTATGACAGACTCTAGGTCCATCCACCTCATTACAATAGCTCAATTTCATCTCTTTTTATGGCTGAGTAATATTCCATTGTATATATGTGCCACATCTTCTTTACCCATTAGCACAGATTTTCATTCAATTTGGCAAACATGTTCTAATCATCTATTATTCTGAGCACAGGGAACTATTAAATGAACAAAATATGTTCTTAGACAAGATCATGGATTAGAAGCCCATGTCTAAGTTACTATAAAATTGTATAGAAGAAAAAGCCCTTGGATATTGAAGGTTTTAAATTCCCAGAAATGCCAATTATTAATTGCGACCTTGGGTAAATCATATAATCTTTCTTGCACTTAATAAGTACCCAATAAATGTTCTTTTCTAGCTACCTTTTCCCTTCTTTCTTTCTACTATCCCTTTTTATCTTCATCTATTGACCTATTATCCTAAATATTCAAGATTTTGATTCTGAATATTAAGAAAAATCTTAATATAGCTACCTTCATATCATTGACTCCCAGTAAGAGTTGTTATCTCTACTATATGACAGTGATTTCTGAAGACATCACAATTAACAAGGGAAAAATAATGAACTTCAGGAAGTAATTGGTAACTGGATATATTAGTTTAAAAAATGCTATTTTCATCTCTTTTCTAATTAGGTCACAACAAAATAATTTTTGAAGAATGTGTCCAGGACATCTTCAGAGATGGCATTATATGAGGACAGATATTTAGTTATCTTGGAAAAGTTAAGCAGAACTCACCACTCGAAGGTCACTGAGACAATATATAAACAAATGTATTAATCAGACCAATACCCTTTACAATGAATATAAAAGTATTACTGAGTATTTACACACAAAAAGCATTATTTATGTAAAGCTTGCACAGCAAGAGGATTTTTTAGGGGCTTTCAAAGAGAACCATTAATTAAAATATAGCGGCACAATGACAAAATGTTAACACTTTGACAATTTGAAATACAGATATTCTTATAGAACTAGGGAATGTGTTTTCACATGGTTGTCTTATTAGCTTTATTTCCTAATAATGGCTAGAGGAAAAAGTCTGATAATATGAGAATATGGAGAAATGGAAATGCATACTTCAGGGCATGAGAAAATATTGTCGAACCTGGTGGCAACATTTACTATCCCAGTAGAAATAGCTTCCACTCAAGTAATGTGCAATCAGCCCTCCTACTATGAATGACAAATATTGAAAAAAAAAAGTAGAAAGCTGAAAACCTATAACAATAATCTTAGAAAATATCTAGGTCTCATAAACATTAATTCTAGAGCAGAAATCTTTAATAAGATCACAAGAAACTGAATTAGCAGAGCTGAGCCACATTCTGTATTTAATCACTGGTAGCAAAATAGAAAAATCGAAATTTTTTAATAAATCATTTTCCTCTTATTATTGGAATGTCTTCTGGAGGTATTCCGCAAGTCCCACTGGAAACTTATTTGTTGTTAGGGAAGATTAATGATGTGTGGTAAAACTTTTATTTCATATTTGTATGTCTTATTAGAGTGTTGATATATTTAGAGAAAGCACCACCATGTATTAAACAAACAGAATAGATAAATAAATCCGGTCTTGTGACCATCTGTCCACCAATCTGCCATCTATAAGAATTATTGCTCTTTATTTCATATCAGCGTATTATTTTTCAAATACAACACTCTTAAGAATTGTCAGTTTTTTAAATTACATTTAATGGATGGATGGTAGGATAATGGTAGTAATGCAACCAACAACAGATTGGTTTATAGCCTTATATTGTGCATGTAAGTTAAATTAAAAATTAAAAGCCAGAACCTCAGGCCAGACCCTAAACTGACGAACAAAGGAAACTGTAATTCCAAGTAGCTAGTATTATAAAATGTATTCTACCTCTTAGAATTTTACCTAAATTGGTAATTAATACGGATTTTGGAGAAACTTTCATAATATTATTGACCTTGAATACCACTACCCTTTCTTAGATACTCTTCATATATTTTGTTCAGGTTATTTTCTTGGGCACACTGAAGTAGATATTTGTCATACTTTTCTGAAGTATATTTATATTTTAAACCTTTTTCTATGTTCAGAGAATTTCCCATATTATCAGGAAGAATACTCATCATAATACACAGCCTGAAAATTCCAGCTATGAATTTGCCAAATCTCTTGTAGCAGAGCATAAGCATACTTTTTGGGAATTGTCATTTAGGTACAACCACCTCAAACTCTGGATCAAAAGCTAGTTCTGTGAAGAAGTAGGAAGAGCATGGATTCCATTCTGGCGAGAGTTATGTTATTTGAGGCAGATACACCTGGCTTCCAAAGATTAAAATGGTAGCAGTCCATTGGTCTGTCCTTAATGGCAGAAAGCAATATCTAGTGTTGGTGATGCAAACTGTGTGTGCCCCTGTGATAACAGTGATAAATCTTCAGGGGACCAGTTCTGTGGTATGATTTGAGGCATTGTTTGCAGCTGCATGATCTTCAAGCATGATTCTCTGGTCCTCTTAGAAATACTTGGAGATATCACATGTACTTTTAATAATTTTTCTGTTGAAATTATCCAAAATTGTTTCAGTTGGCTTTCAAGTAAAAACTATGAATGATATTAAAGCTGACTGCAGTGATTAATGAGAATTTCAGTTTGTCTCACTTTGAGAAGCAGGTGAAAATATGTTAAGTATGAATAGATACATTCTATATGTACAGGGAAGAGTCTGTTTAGGGCCAGAGGGATGGACAGTGGCAGATATTCTGGTTTGCAGTCAGAACAGCTATTTCTTTGTTCTACACCTGACCCAAAAGATTTTTTTCTCATAATCGCAACTCATTTTCAAATACAGAGGTTAAAAAACATCAAATATTAATATTTGCTTCACCAGCCTCCTTTTCAGTGGCATGGTGAGAAATAATCATTTGGCCCAATCCAAAAGAATTAGACATGATGGGAAATATGTCTTCACCTTTTGGTAAAGCTTTTCCTCCTTAGTAGAAAGAGGCCTTTGAAAAGAAATATCTGTTGTCTTTGCACAGTTACTTTTGTTTAAAATGTGATTCCTGAAACTACAGCCACCACCGTCTTAAAACTGTAAGAAGTCAAACCTGAGAAACAAGCTATGAATAAATCCTGAAACCACACTGCTTTCAGAATCATGATACTGAGAAATGCCAAATACCCTACTGTATAACAGAGTTTTGTGTATCTTGTAACTTGCAGCTGAAAACAATATTAAATGATATTCACAGACAACAAAGAAATTCACTAAGCAATGGAGACTAACTAAATGGGGATTTATGAACTAGTTGTATCATTGAGATGTAATCAGCACATGAATAGCTCATGAACATGTAAATATATTTTTAGTACTACAAATGAAAGCAATGGGTAGAAAATATTGTCCCAGCTGAACAAGAGAATGAAGAACTCTTTCTAATAGTACACATTACAATAGTACACATTAAAATTCCCATATGTAAAACTCAAAGAAAAGGCCCAAGTCATTCTTTGCTAAGTACAAAATGTATGCCTGTTGAAGAAAAACAATCCTCTTCTAGAAAATTTCTTCAAAGCCACAATTATACAGAGTACTTCACTGATTTTTTTTCCTTTCAGAGTGTATCGTTTAATATTTTTAAATGGGGCATCAACTCATTTTCAGAAAGCAAACGAATGTCACTTAAAATGAATATAAAGTTGGAGAAACCAGTAATAAACTTGTATCTTATTCCAAACATTCAGAGTTAGATCCTTAAGTGTTTGATATAGAGAATTAATTTTAAAGGTATTAGATGAGCTGAAAATATAATCAAAAAAGTGAAAATAACCTCAAGATATGTAATTACAAGAAGGCACTATCACCGTGAAGTTTGAAGGCATAGAAAAAGCAGTAATGATGGGATAATGAAGCTCAGCTAGAGCCTCAGCAGCATTTCTGGTCCGGTTGGACTATGAAGGAGCAGTTATCTGTGGCAGGAGCCATGGAGAAAATGCAGCCGCTGCTGGAGTGGCCAACTAATAAAAGGGAAGAGGAAAAATACTCTGGCTTCTCTCTTCCTCTTGTCCTCTAATCTTTCTTCTGTCCTCTCATTTGCCTCTCTACTGGCCAACTCTAACCAGAAGGTGGTTGACAAGTTAATTTCTTTGTCTATTTTTATATCGTATTGTTGGCTCCGTAGAAGTACTTTTGCTCACTACTCTGCCCATAGAATTAGAAGTGTGACTGGCATAGCACTCAGGAAGTATTTCTTGAAAGAATAAATATAATTTTCTGTAGAATTTCATAATCTTTCCTTCTTTGATAGGGAAGATGACCAAAATAATGATGAGAATCAGAAGGTTTGCATAAACACATACATATTAAAAATTGCAGTCTACAAATGTATATGCTATGTTTTCAAGTAAAACACTTTAAAAAATTGATAAAATAATTGCTCACAAAGGAAACATATTTACATTCCAAAATATAGAACTATATAAGCCATGAGTTCTGATTTAATTATTAATTAATAATTAGAAAGTTCAATTCCATTTCAAAAGTTTTAAAAATGGTATATTATGAAAAACAAATCTATGACTACAAATGATTCAGAAAATAATGAAACGAGAATAGTAGTTTATGGCATGTGGTCAAAATTGTATTCAAAGGCAAATACAGAGTCTAAATACTTTCATGATAAAAAATAAAGATAAGAAATTGGTTAAACTTGACCAACTCGAGAAAATAGAAACAAATCAAACCTGGAAAAACTAATAAGAATAAATTAATAAAGACAAACATGAAAATCAATAAAAAAGTAAACAACATGGAATTGCTAGGTAAATCTAAAAAGTATTAAAAATACACACAGAGAAGTTTTATCAAAATAACAGAAATGATATAATGAGAATGTACATATGCCTACATGTATGAAAAGAGAAAACCTCATTTTCATAAATGTTATGCACAAAATAAATTATTTACTAGGAAAGGTAAAGTGTCAAATTGAGTCTAATATTACTATATAATTTAAATATGTCAATATCCATGAGAAAAGTGTAAAGAATTAATTACTTCTAAATAAGTCATAGGCCTTTAGCTACAGGGCTTAAGCAGTGGGTACTGGTAGACAAGTATGAAGAGAAATAACAAGTTTAAGACTGTGTGGTTTGGAAGTACAGGAAGACATAAATATATAAGACAGAAATATAGGAAGGCTCATATAAACAAAACAAGATCAGTAATAAGTACATAGAACAGTAATAAGTATACTACTGAAGAAAATTATTATATATTATATTAATATTAATACATGTTAAAGTAATTATATATTATTATAAAAAACAGTAATAAGTATCGATATATAGAACATTTGGCCTTGGATAATGATATTCCTTATGACTCTATAACAGATTATTACTTCAAGAAAGGTTATAGAAATATATATATGCCTACATATTTATAAACAAAAATGTATATATTTAGCAAACTCAAACTGTAACAATTTTAATTATCTCAGACTACTGCTTGAACAGATTTACATAAGAATATTATACTTAATGAGCCAGTTTTATCAAAAAGAAAATGTCTAGAATACTAGATCCTCTGTTTGATACTGCCCTCACCAAAAATGGAACAAAATATTGTGTGGTAACAAAAATAAAACATTGCATATTCAATATTTTTTCATTTCAAAAGCAATACATTAGTTTGTCTTTCAAAGCATGATTAAAAATGAAAATTATGTTTTTGCTTATTTCATTTAGTTTTTGAATGAATACAGATATTGCTTAGTATTTTTGCAATATTCATGGGTATACTAGGATCAGGAGTTAAATTTAAATGACCTTAAAGAGTGTTCCCAGTGGAAAATAAAGGAAGAAGAGTAAATTGAGACATTTTAGATTGCTAGAATACAAATTGTAAATATTTTCCACTCATTCATTTGTTTCCTCCCTTAAAAAAAAGTGTTTAAGGCTACTGCTTGTTATTAGTGCAGTTTAAGTTCACTGAAATAAAACACTTTGGGCAGAGTATCAAAAATTATGCAAAAGAGGGCTTCCCTGGTGGCTCAGTGGTTGAGAGTCTGCCTGCCAATGCAGGGGACACGGGTTTGTGCCCGGGTCCGGGAGGATCCCACATGCCGTGGAGCGGCTAGGCCCGTGAGCCATGACCGCTGAGCCTGCACGTCCAGAGCCTGTGCTCTGCAACGGGAGGGGCCACAACAGTGAGAGGCCCACGTACCGAAAAGAAGAAAAAAAATTATGCAAAATAAATATATTTAGATGTACAGATGTCCACATGTATATATTTCATTTTTTCTACTAGGTGTATATCTGCCAATTTTTCTCTCTATAGCAATATAAGTAGAAAAATATAGACTGTCAATTTGAAGTAGACTGGGCTATTCTAGAAAAAGTAAAGAATATACTACATACCAGCCAAACTGAGTGATGTTTCTGGTCATTCAGATTTGTCCAGGTTGCAATAATAGATTAATGAAGCAAACGTTATCTCTTATTTTTTAGAAAATGGAGATTTTGACTATACTTATACAAAACAATGAGATGGCAATGAGGCATAATGCGAAGTAGAAAGCAATTTATTCTCCAAGATATGATGGAAGCAAAAACAGAGGGGAGGAACTTGGAGAGGAATGAGAGGCAGGAAAAAGGGTGGGAATAAGTAGGAGACTGCATTGAAATGCAACTTCATTTTATGCAAAATTGAAAATCATTTAGAAATTTCAAAACAACAAAACTATCCTCAAAAGTAAGTATTAATTATATACTCTCCTAGCTGTAAATGGGATTACTGATAAACTGTTCTTATGCCATTGACACAAAGCAGTTCCACTTTGGTTTCCTGTAATTCTTAAGTTGTCTGAATTAGTTTCATATTAAGCAATATTAAATTATTTGAGTCGAGATATTGATTCTTTGTCAAAGAATATTAATATTCTGAATTTAATGTATCAACTAGACTCTCCACTGTGATGCCGATATTTAGCTGTATATAGTTGCCAGTTCATTTAAGGATAGGCCCTTAAGCAAGATTAAAGCAACAAGAGTCCCTGCCACTCATCTTTGACTCCTTATGAGATAAATCTGTTGATCATATACATTGGAGAACTATTTTTCATTCAGATTCAACTTGGTAACAGTAATTCAGAGCTTTTTAGCAGCAGTATTAGCTCAGTATTACACGTCATGGTTTCATTTGGAGGGTAATAACACACACACAAAATTTTAACATACAAAAAAAGGGGAACATACCAATGACAGTGGCATAATATTACTCTGATAATTATTGCATATTATTGCATAATATTGCATAATATTATTATACATAATACTAGTCTGTGATAACTTGAAATTTTTCACAGTGTAAACGGATATGTGTTCTATTTATTTTATTAAGTATACCTATGTAGAAATAAATTATAACTATTTCTTTAAATCTTTGTAGGTAAGAAAGTATAGATAGAGAGGTTTAGGAATAAGACAAATTTTTAAAATTATGAAATAGAATAATAGGTTATTTCGGCTTAAGTGCATGAAAACATATCCATTTTTTTGTCTGATTTTGTAAATAATTTTTAGACTGTCATCCTAATAGATTTTTTGGTTATTTTTCTTGCTGTTTCTAATATGTATTTCCTTTATATTTTAGTTATACATCCAGAACACACAGACAGAAACTCCTTTACCCGCTAACTCCAAACATAAGTGACAGAATTTACTCATTTGAACATGATTCTTCTTAGGAAAGTATTCTATGTAACATTAGGGTGCTATATTTACTCTTTTCATTAATTAAAAAAGAGATACTCCATTCCCTTATTGCCATCTTTCAACACATTTAATGCCTACGTGGCACACTTAGTGACATTTAAAAACAAGATCCCTGCTATGAAAATAATTTTATAACTTTTATAATTTATGATTTATTTAAAGAATGAAGTAAATATTAAATAATTATAATATTAGGTAATATTTAGGGCCACTAGGCTCTATGGACTAAATTTTGAGCAACCGTAGCAGACAAGGCTTTAGTGATTATTAGTACTTTGGCTCTGACCTGAGAAAGTGACTCTTCTAGAATAATATGGATCAATATGAGATACAGAAGAACAGCTCATGACAATTAGGGCAATGGAAGAGGATAAATATCCAAATCAGGACCAGGAGTGAAATACTTTGGCTCCAAGCTAAGACATTCATTCTACTCAGTACTGGAATTTCAAGTCAAAATTATCCTGCAGGGATACTTGTATATCCTTTGTGAATTGATACTTGTGTATAAATATATATGTATGACAGTATACAGTGTGAATATAAATGTAACTTTCCAAATTAATATCTAATTTATTTCTCAATGTGAGTTTAGTGTTTCTCCACTTTTATTGTTTTCTTCTTTTTAAAAACCCCTCAAGACGAAAAGAAAAATACATACTCCAGGTAATGTAAAGGTGATATAACTGAACCTCACTGTCAAAATGCTTAGTCAGTCTACCAAAATTCAGGATGGGATGGAAATGAAAATATCAGAATGGTGTTCAAAGAAGGACAGCTCCCTGGAGGAAGTTCTGTGCAGCTCTCTGTAGTGTCTGCAAATACTGTGGTAAGCATATTTAAATATCCTTTTCACTTGTTATACAGCAAGAAAAGACTAGGGTGATTTACTGAAAGAAGGTAAAACTTTGGATAGATCCAAATACACAAGTATATGAATATATAGTATATTTTAAAATTGTGTTTCCTTAGCAAATGAAGCAATGTAAAAGCATTAAACTGAAATATAAAAATATCAAGTCTTTTATACTCTGAATTTTTAGAAGTCGTTATAATAAGAACCTTTAAAAATGGACACTTTGAGTGAATAAAGCATGTAATTTAATTGATATTAAGATGATTATCTGGAAAGCTGTTACATGAGATAAAGGATGCTAAAAAGTAGACTATTCATAACTCAGTCTCATTAATTTTTAATTTTAAAACAAGATACAAAAATATATGAAAATTTCATTACTAGCATTTATTAGAAATGTGATACTAAAATAAATGACAACTTCAGCTACAACAGAGATACTCTGAAGGTTTGTTCTACATAAAGATGCACCTAGTTGATACCTTCCACGTGTACAAAACTTATCCTTTATTCATGTTTTGAAACAATTTTTAAATACATTTTCTTAGTCTTAAGAAATGATAACTATTTCTATCCTTTCTATCAGACTAGTTTTTTAAACTTCTTCCTTGTCTAAAATGTAAAAATCATATTAACATATTTAAAGAAGATATGCTGCTATACACATATATAAGTTCTATTCAAAAAATTATCACTTTCAGGAGTGAGTTCCTTAGTGAAAAAAAATATTGTGAATAAATTGGTTCAAAATGTTTTACAAACTATGGAGATTATAAATACTCAAAAGTACAACATATCTAAATGTGTTGCTCTATTGGAAATCATATCTTTTTCCTTAGCATTATTTATCATTTTTAAAGTAATTATCTCAGTGCTTGAGGTACTTGTTAGTTGTAGGTAGGGAGTTTTCCTCTTTTAAGCCTCCAAGATACCTTTTAATACCTTGCAAAATAAATAATCTGGAGTTACATGAAGAAGAATGGTCTAAGTCTTTTAGTAAGGTCTATTTGGCCATAGTCTTTATAGACTCTTTTTACATGATATAACTTTTTAAAATGTTTATCATTCATTTCACTCCATTTCATCACTCAATTGTCACTTTTAGTTCAAAAAGAGCAAGTCCAGAAGCACTCTATCCTTTCACTTATTCTGCCACCTTCATACCCTCACACAATTTTCTGACCTGGGAAGGGGTATTTTTCAGATACATTTAACCATCCTACTAAACTGAGATATATTAAGAGATGAAGATTTAATGGCTTCCAGGAGCCAAATCAATTCTGTATTTCTTGTGTAGAATGCTTAAAGTTCCTAATTAGGATCTAAGAACAAAGAAGGGGAATGTTTTTAATTGAATATACACCTTCTCTGACTTTCTATGAGTTCTTTGTTGAGCATTTTATAGTCACACTGGGAAAAAACCCTTCTTTAATATACCAGTTTGTATGAACTGCTTGATCAATATTTAAATTTGTTTTGGCTCCATTAATAGAAAAAAAACACCAAAACAAACTTCTATCCCCTTCACTAAAAGATGAACATATATATTCAATTTACAATTTGGTAGGTTATGATGAGATGCATTGCATTCTGGGAAGAACAGTATAAACAGATGCATGGGTCATTAGGATGGCATCTGTAAGTAGCCAACAGATGGACACGGCAGTGGGAGAGGACCACCAGGTAATCAGCAGATGGACACAGCAGAAGAAAGGCAATTCCACGTGAGCACTGAGTGACTAAACCAGCAGTAAAACTTTGCCACTTGGCATATGGTAAGATGCTCATTGCATCAGCTGGAATTTGTACTATGAAGTTTTTGGCCAAGTCAGGAAGAGAGATTTCTAAAATCTGCATGTGACATTTGGTTCAAAATTCAGCAATATTTTCACAGACAATATTGCAAATTCTGCCTTAACAAGTTGGGTTACTCTTCTTTTGGGTTCACAAAAGGTTTTGGCACTTCATACTCACATAATAATTGTGAAACTGGGGTCAAGATCCATCCAATGTACCATTAGACAGAAAGCCAAAGTGAATCTTTTAAAGCATCCACTGACATTAACAGGAAAAAAAAAGTAATTATGTGTTTCATTTTGGCATGTATCTAATGGAAGTGTTCACTCATCCATTCAAAATAAAAGCTTGGGGGAAATGTCAATACTTTATTAGATGCACTACCAGCGGCTTAATCTTCCTGGCACAGAACTGATTATTTCAGTCCCAAGCATAATTTTTATAAATTGCCCAAATCAAAAAAGTTCAAATTGTGTAAACCAAATTTAGAGTCCTCCACAATCTGGTGCCAAAGCATCTTCAGGTCTTTATATCCTGTAACTGTTTTGTACAAGCTCTAGACTTGTTGCTTTTCCCCAAATATGGCATCCATGTTTGTCTCTTCAGCCAGCCGGGACTCACCACCCACTTCTGCCCAATCTTAACTATTCTTCAAAACCCAGTTCAAATATTTTAAATGAATATCTGTTGATTCTCCCAATTCTCATTGCAGTATCTATAAATTTTCTTAATAGCATATAACATGCTATTTGTTACTACAATTAAAAAAATGTTTTGTTTCTGTTAGTACATCAAATTCCTTCAGGAATTTTTAATTCAGGCTTAGCACAGAGTCTTAAGCATAGTATGTTCAATAAATATTTGATAGATAAATTTCAGAGAATATTCTGAGCATATATTCAGAGTAACTGAGAAGTTTTTAAAAGGTGATACCATTTAATATTTTTATATCTAATCAATAACTCAAATTAATCTAACACAATACTAATAGAGGTATTTTAGCTACTTTATTAAGACTTGTTTTACACACACTTTTTATATAAGGTGGTGCTTATAAAACACTGGATAATACTTAAAACTTTAAAAAAATTGTATTGAAAATATTTCCTCCAATTTTAATTTATTAAAATGTATGTTCTATAAATAAATGTTTTATAAACAAAGATAACTTCAGCATATATTCTTTTCAAATAATGATAAACTTTAAGAAGGTAGAATCCAATTGCTAGGGCTTTTTGGACACAATTTGATTTGCCTCTCTATACCATACTTCTACCTCATCCAGCACGTACTCCTTAGCATGATACAAGTTCAAGGGAGAGTACTCTTCTGTATTTAATGATCAGAATGTCTGTAAAGATTTATACTACAATAAGTTACTTGTGGAAATAAGTTATTTGTGGAAAAACCCACATAATCTCCAGCTATTGAAAAATATAGTAGTTAGATCTAGTTATAGTAGTTAAATTCAAATAATCATTATTATGAGTTGGATAAACATGAAAGCACTGATTCTTATTTCTCTAATATTTTCCTTCTGTTTTTCACACTATAGCAACAAATTTATTCTATAGATATATTTCAAAATTAGAGATTATTCAGTCATTTTTATGGTTCTAGATTCTCCAGTACATGTAGATATAAGAAAATAATCTTCCTAAATTAAAAGTGCAAGGAGTTGCTTATGTCTATTAATATTTGGATATTCCCTTTCAGATAACTAAAGGGAGATAAATCACATAATAGCACAATTTATGCCTATGATCTGAAATCTCATATTTATCATAAATTATACAGTTGGAATAAACACAAGAATTAAGCTTTCATATACAAATGTTGCCTAATTTCTTTTGGAGCATCCTTCAATTCAATGGGTTAAATAAATCTATTTTCCTTTACATAGCCCTGAAGATACTAGTTGAATGTTTAATCAATCTCAATGATACTAGCTAACTGGAAACTAGCCATTAATTTCAGATAGTGAGATTCCAGTTTGCATTTTCAAATATTTAATTTGAAAACAAGATTAGAACTCTACCATTTATCCCATTCTCTGGTCCTGACTTTTTTTTTTTTCCTCTCAAAATCTGTCATATTAGAGTTTCCTTCTATTACAGATTTGACCATTATTATGTAAAGATCTCCTTACTTGAGAAAAATCTTCAAGATGAAGAACAAAAACAAATTCTGTTCTCAGAATTCCTTATTTTACTGTTTAACCATCAATTTAGGAAAAAGTGAATCCTCACTATGACTAAGGAGGAGATATAGTTTCCTTTGTGAAAATACTGGGTCATTTCTCTCAATCTCTGTCAAAAATTTAAACTCAATCTTTGGTATCCTATTACAACAGACATTTGGTTGATTCATCTTTTAATTCAATTAAAAATACTGCATCTTGAAGATGACAGGAGAAGGGAATAACTGATGAGTTCTAAAGGTCATAGAAGAGTTGATGGGCTTTCTTGTTGGTGTGTGATTATGCACTTACCAGAGCCTTTATAAAATGTCCAGAAGCTAAAAATAAAAACAACTACTGTTGTTTCTCTTAGTCATTAATAAAACATGTAATAGAATGCTAGAATTGCAGAAAATTTTGGACATTTGGTAGTCAAACTCCTTTAGTTAAAGTTAATGCTAAGTGAGTTTCAAAAAATCACACAGCTTGTTAGTAGCAAATAAAAACCATACATAATTTAGACAAACAATAAAAATTAAGATTTAAAGGGCTTCCCTGGTGGCACAGTGGTTGAGAGTCCGCCTGCTGATGCAGAGGACACAGGTTCGTGCCCCGGTCCAGGAAGATCCCACATGCCGTGGAGTGGCTGGGCCTGTGAGCCATGGCCGCTCAACCTGAGCGTCCGGAGCCTGTGCTCCACAACGGGAGAGGCCACACAGTGAGAGGCCCACGTACCGCAAAATAAATAAATAAATTAATTAATTAAATAAATAAAAAATAAAGATTTAAACTAGTCATAAAAAGTTCTCATAATAAGAAGCCAGACTGATATGGCTAAATTTCCCACTTTTAATGGTAGCACATTATTTTTTAATTTTTAAAGTATTTTGGTATGAATTTTTAGGCATTTGAAATGAATTTTCCTAACCATCAATGCCTATTTATAAACTTCACTGAATACAAGTATGAAATGGTTGGAAAATGCAAGACTACATTTAGCAAAGAAAAATATCCTCTTGTCAAAAAAGAGCATCATACAACAAGAATACCAATGTAGTTTTTTTTTTTTTTAACATCTTTCTTGGAGTATAATTGCTTTACAATGGTGTGTTAGTTTCTGCTTTATAACAAAGTGAATCAGTTATACATATACATATGTTCCCATATCTCTTCCCTCTTGCATATCCCTCCCTCCCACCCTCCCTATCCCACCTCTCTAGGCGGTCACAAAGCACCGAGCTGATCTCCCTGTGCTATGCAGCTGCTTCCCACTAGCTATCTCTTTTATGTATGGTAGTGTATATATGTCCATGCCACTCTCTCACTTTGTCACAACTTACCCTTCCCCCTCCCCATAACCTCAAGTCTATTCTCTAGTAGGTCTGTGTCTTTATTCTCGTCTTACCCCTAGGTTCTTCATGACCTTCTTTTTTCTTAGATTCCATATATATGTGTTAGCATACGGTATTTGTCTTTCTCTTTCTGACTTACTTCACTCTGTATGACAGACTCTAGGTCCATCCACCTCACTACAAATAACTCAATTTCGTTTCTTTTTATGGCTGAGTAATATTCCATTGTATATATGTGCCACATCTTCTTTATCCATTCATCTGATGATGGACACTTAGGTTGCTTCCATCTCCTGGCTATTGTAAATAGAGTTGCGATGAACATTTTGGTACCTGACTCTTTCTGAATTATGGTTTTCCCAGGGTATATGCCCAATGTAGTTTTAATAACAATTCTAGAACTGTTTCATACCAACACTGGTATAAAATCTTCACTACAACACAGCTAATCTAAATGTTTATACTTCACCATGCCATTAAATACGGATTTTTATCTCTTTATAGATCCTTAATTTGTTACTAAATCATTAACACTTCAAATAAAAAAAAATCAGGTTTTTGCAGCTGGAAAAATGTAAGGTTAAAATAGGATATTTAATGTAATCTAAAATTAAGTGGGCAAGTCAGTTAATCAAAGCACAAATTATAGAATGTCTCAAGCCACTCATCAAGGTCTCTTGTTTATAGTGTGCATATCTGTGATTAATTTGTGAATATCTGAGATGCAGGAATTTACACATGGTGTTGGAGACAAGGTCTGACTGAAAGTGTACTGTACTACTTGAAGGGGGAAAGGAAAAAAAGTGTAAAGCACTGAAAAATAAATTGCAGAAGAGGAGGATGCATAAAGAGGGTAAGCATTTATCAAACATGTTATACTACAGAGGGAAAAAGTTCCTTGTTGGTGGAGAAGTTCCTGGGCTTTTTTGTACTATGCATAGATCATGTCAAGGTAAAAAATATCACAGATAACTATTGCATTGTATAATACAGTTGTTTGAATACAAATAAGGGAGAGATTTTAAATGTCAATGCATTATGGATATCACATGTGGCTTTTATTCTAATTAGTTTTGCTGATTTTAAGCTTGAAAATGATACCCAGGCTGCTAGTTGCTGAAATGATGATACCCTACTACAGCTGTGATTTCTTATAAAACATTCAATTCAGACCTTCAAATTCTAAACTAGAAAACTGTACACATCAATTTAGAAAGTTATTATGTAAGAATAGGTGAATTTTATTGACAGTTATTTTAATTGAAATATACTTAATTATTTAAAGTATAGTTGTGTTATTAAAAATATTGCTATATAGAATTTTTTCTCTGAAGCTTAGCAAAATTACATATTTCAACTACAATGAATCTTCATTTGCTGGAAATAAATTTTTTTCAAGTAATAAAGAGAAATATTATGCTGATTTTAAGAAGACTATATGCAAAGTGCTTAGTAATATAATTATCATCATGTTGTTGATTTATTCTCCAGACTCCAGCAGTATAAATTGGTGTCATTTAGGAACCACAAACCAAAATAAACATAAGTACCAACACCCATGCCACTCATAAGGTGAACAAAACAAAACAAACTCTCCAAGTAGGAGCAAAGGTTATGTAAACTATATTTAAGATCTAAATTAAAATATATTTAATTTCATATAGGCCATTTCCTTTGAGTGAATACTGCCTCTAACCAAGATAGAAAATTTGCTATGAAAGACTACTATCTAATTTTCAGACATTAACATTGAAAAAAGATAATATAACTGAAATAATAACACTAAAATTCAAGATACATATTGCCTTCAAAAATGAATCCATTTTTTCACTGTTTCAGAAATAGTGAATTGAAGGGTCCAAAATATTATATATCATGTAGGAGTCAATGTAGAGTTTTTTAAATTTAAAATTTTTGTCTCAAATATGCTTTTTATGCTTTACTTTCCGTTTATTCACTTTTAGACTTCTACTACATTACTATCATCATAATCAAACAGTTTTACAACTCTTCCAAGATATATTAGAGTATGAGCTACTTGTGATCTGTCTGTGGATACAAAATGTTTCTACAACATGCAGGATAAGTTTTAAGGATTCCTTTTCAAAATATTTGAAGTCTGATGTAAAAAAATTAAACTGAATAGACAAATTGAATACATAACTTTAAATGTAGAAAAATAAAAATCCGTACATTATTTCCAAAGAATTAAAAATTAAAAAGAATTACCTTGATGTTCATATTAGTAAAACTAAATTGCTTAAATCATAGAACTAGAAAAAATTAAAACTGTATCAATTGAACCTTACCACTTCCTACATTAATCAAAGTAGATAATGAATATCTATATATTCTTAAATTATGACATGTAATCTCAATATAAGGAATTGAAAATAATAAAAAATAAAGTCTCTAAACCATTTTATTTAGATCAAAATTTCTAAAGGGGTGTTTTAAGATTATCTTATTTTGTCTAACTGGGTTCATATTAGGTTTTGAACACTTGAAAAGAGTCTAGGTCTTTCATTTATTCAACATATTTCTTTAAATCTCCAAGAAATACAAATATGTGTGTGTGTGTATGTGTGTGTATGTGTGCCAAAGAAGCATCTCCTTTTCTAGAGAAATTTTAGGAAATGTGTATACTGTACAAGCATGTAATAGGCAAGTCTTTTAAAGATGTACCTGTGAAAATATATAGTAGCCTTCAATGACCAGATTTCTTTTATGTAAACAAAATCCCTTATTTTTACTTTGCACTTCCCTTCCTTTAACTCATGGATTGTCCTGCTGGACAGTAGTTTTAAGACAGGATCTAATTTATTTTGCTAAACAAAGACTTGAAGAGTGCAATATCCACTCCAACTCTTTAGTTATCCTCAGATCTCTTTTTAAAATACGTAAAACCAGATAATCCATCCAGATAAAAAAAAATTCTGTGTTGGATATGTAATATAAGGAAAAATGCATAATTGAATTTCAATTCATATTTTTAAATTTGAAAGATTTGCTAGCTTATTATCCACTACAAACCTTTTGAGATGTAATAATCTAATTATTGGATATAGCAAAACATATTTCATATCTTTTCACTTCCTTTCATAGAACATTATATTTCCTATATTTATAATGAACTGCATTTTAATATAATAAGCTTGTAACAGGGACATTTTAAGAAATATCTTTGTACTACCATAGCACTAAACTGTATAAAGCTCCACCAAACCAGAAATGTCTTTTAGAAGTTAGGACAATATGTGTTTTCACTAAATGGTTACTTTGTTTAACTTTTTTGTTTTTATTTCTCTCCTCCCCCCCCCCCGCAGTGATGAAAATTATGCAACTGACCACGCATTTTTCTGGTTTTTACTCTCACGAAGTTCTTAATCTAAAGCTGCATTTTGGGACCTTAACTCCTAGTCTTATATTGTTCCCAATTCTGGAACCTTCAGTGGAATAAAAAATATAAACAAACAACTCACATAAATAATTTGCCTTTATTAAACTCATCTATTTGTTTCCTACCAGTGTGTTGAAGTTACTGTGAGTGCCAGTCAATCTTCAAGTGGACTGAACAAACTTTTGATTTCACTAAAAAGACCATTTTTCTTTTCATATATTCCCAAATTTAACCCTTCTAAAATTACTGTGTTTGCATATTTTTAACACTGCTCTTTAAGTTGTAATTTAAGTTATGAATATGCAACAAATCAAGTTTCAAAACCAAATCTTGTGGATTAATACTGGTTTTGCTTTTTAAAATTAACAATGATTCAGAAACAACTGCTCTCTAGGCATATATTTCTATGTAGCTGCAAGAACATAAAAGACTGTGCATTGTCTACCAATGCTATTCATTAAAATTTTCAGAGATGAAGAAAATGTCCTATATATATGCTATCCCACATGGAAGCCACTAGCCACATATGACTAAATGAGCTTTTGAAATATAGCTAGCATGACTGAAGAAAATAATTTTAATTATAGTTAATTTTAGTTAATTTAACTGCATTTACAGTAATATGTGGTTAGTAGATACAATATTGGACAGCAAAGGGTTAGACTAATGCTTTCCAAAACCATTCTGATCATGACACCCTATTAGTATATGAGTGTATTTATTTATAAACTAATTTACTAGGTATAGTATAAAATGTAAACAAAAAGATACTACAATTTTGAAATAAAGAAACATTGTCTTTAAACTGTATTACAAATTATGATAGTTTCATGTTCTCATTGGCTAGTATTTTTGAAGATATAATATAAATATAAAATAATAAATTACATCTCCAATAACAAATGTAAGTGTGTACACTAGATAGTATTCTTAAGAGTCTTTAAGTTTTGGCTATTTTTTTTGTCAGATTCTATTAAACTGTCACTTGTGATTGTCACTCTACAAGAGTAATGAGGTGCTCATATGAGGAACAGGTGAGATGTCAGCTCTGTAATTTATTGTTAGCCATGGGTATATTTATTGATATTATAATGAATCAATTATTAAGCTAAATATTAGGATCTGTAAACTAATTTACAAAACACATACAGTCTATTAAATTCTAAAAGAAAATGAGAGCCCCACTGTCAACACCTCTAAGTGGTAGAAAATTCATGTAACAGACATGGACTGTATGGTGTAGGTGAAGAAGTTCAAGTCTATAGATTAAATACTGGTAAAACAAAAATTTTCAAGAACTCTATAAAAACAGAATTTCTAATATTTTCTTTCCACAATCAACAGTTTGATTAGTACACTTCCTGTTTTTATTTATTTTATTTATTTTAAGTATATATAAAGTGGAAGTTTTGGATTATATCTGATCAGTATCCATTCTTCCTTCTGATTACTGTCTCATAGTTTTCCTTTGGAGAATGACCTCTCTTCCACTTTTAGTCCATTTGGTGTAAGTGAAGCTAACAAATCACCATACCTGGACAATCAAACTCCCTTTTTCCCTGCATGGTTCAAGCTGACCTGAAGTGACATTGGATGGAGCTCTTGAGAAAGTGAAATATATGTTATGAGATACTCTAATGAGAAGTACCTACTTTAGAATATTACTGAGAGAGGAGAGAGAGCATCCTGAACATCTATATCTAGCTATGCCTGAAATCTATGCTTAATTTTTCAGTTATATAAGTCAATACATTCTCTTTATTTTTTAAGCCAGTTAAGTTTCTTATCTCCAACCGAAAATATGCTGAATAACAGAGTATGCTTTATTAGATATATTAACACCAGAGAGAAAAAATAGCCAAAAACTTCCCAAATTTGATAAAAATCTACACATTCAAGAAGCTCAACAAACTCAAAAAGAAAATATACAAAGAGTTCCACAACTAGATATACTAGAATCAAATTGTGGAGATCTGAGGACAAAAAGAGAACCTTGAAAACAGCAAGACAGAAGCCATTCATAACCTATGAGGGATTAATAAGATTAACAGCAGATTCTTCATCAGAAACCATGGAGACCAAAAGGGAGTAGGATGCTAAAACTTAAAACAAAAACAAAAAAATCCTGTCAGCCAAGAATTCAATATCTGCCAAAACTAAGCTACACAAATGAGGGGGAAATTAAGACATTCCTAGATAAACAAAAGCTGAAAATGTTCACTAATAGTAGAACTGCCCTAGAAGAAATATTAAATTTCTTCTAATATTAAAGGGAATCCTTTAATTGAAATGTAAGGACATTAGAGAGTAAAATAAAGCCATATGAAGAAAAATAACTCTAGTAAAGGTAACTATATAGCTAAATCTAAAATCTACTATTATCATATTCTTAGTTTATAACTCACCTTTTTATTTCCTATATGATTTGAGAAACAAATAGATAAAATTTAAAATCTAAGTTAACAGCTAAGTAATACATAAAAATGCTATTTTTGACAACAATAACACAGGAGGGCAGAGTTTTATAGGAACAGAATTTCTATATGTTACTAAAGCTAGGTTGGAATTGATTCAAATTAGATTGCTATGAATTCAAGATTTTAATTGTAATCTCCATGGTGATCACTAATAAAATATCTAAAAAATATACACAAAACTAAGAGAAAATAAATTTTTAAAAGTACACTATAAAAATAATTAAACCACAAAGAAAGGCAGTAATAGAAGAAAAGAGGAATTAAAAATGTATAAGCCATACAGAAAATAAATTATAAAATGTCAGGAGCCCTTCTTTATTGGTAATTATGTTAAATGCAAATGGATTAAACTCTCCAATCAAAACACAGACAGAGTTTAGCAAAACTGATTTTAAAAAGTCATGATCCAGCTATATGTTGTCTATGAGAGATTCAGACACAAATCAGTTTAAAGTAAAAGAATGAAATGTATATTCGTACAAATAGTAACCAAAAAAAAAAGAGCTGGTGGTAGCTATATTAAAGTCACACAAAATAGACTTTAAGGCAAAAACTGTTACCAGAGGCAAAGAAAGATATATTATATTGATAAAAGTGTCAGTCATTGAGAAAATATAACAATTATAAATATATATGCACTAAACAACAGAACTCCAAGACATATGGAGCTAACATTGACAGAATTGAAGGGGGAAATAGATGCTTCTACAATAATAGTTGGAGACCTCAGTACACTACTTTAATAATGGATAGTACATCTAGGCAGGAGATCAATAAGGGAATAAATGACTTGAACAACACTATATACCCACTACACCTAATACATATGTAAAACCTCCACCACCAACAGCACAATACACATTCTTTACAAGCACACATGGAACATTCTCCAAGATGACAATATTTTAGGCTAAAAAACCAAATTGAAATAAATTTTAAAAGATTGCTATCATGCAAACTATCTCCTCCAACCCCAATGAAATAAAGCTAGAAATCAATAATAGAGAAACTAGAAAATTCAGTTTTGTGAAATTAAAGAACATACTCTTGAACAACCAATAAGTCAAAGTAGAAATCACAAGGGAAATTAGAATATACTTAGAGACAAAAGAAAATACAACATACCAAAATTATGAGATGTAGCCAAAGCAGTTTTAATAGGGAAAATTAAATTAGTAAACACATACATTTTTAAAAAACCCTCAAATCAATACCCAATATTTACACATTAAGGAACTATGAAAAAAAGAGGAAACTAAAACATAGCTAGCAGAAGAAAGGGTAGACTGAAGATTAGAACAAAGATAAGTGACATAGAAAATAGAAAAGTCCAGAGAATCAAAAACAAGACTTGGTTTGTTAAAAAGATTTTTTAAAAAATTAACAACCGTTTAGCTAGACTGACAAATATATTAAAGAAACAAAGAAGATATGAATAATTAAACTCAGAAATGAACATGTGGACCTTGCTACGAACATTATAGAAATAAAAGGATCATAAGAGAACACTATGAACAATTTTACATCAACAAATTAGATAACCTAGATAAATGGATAAATTTCTACAAACACACAAATTACCAAAAACAACTCGAGGGTATAAAAATCTCAGCAGACCTATAAAGAGATTTAATCAATAATTTAAAAGCCTTCTAACAAAGAAAATTGGTGAATTCTACTAAATGTTTAAAGAATTAACACCACTACTTCTCAGACTCTTCTGAAAAACATGGAGGAAGAAGAAACAATATTTAACTTGTTCAATGAGGCCAGTATTTTCCTGATACCAAATTCAAAGAAACCACAAGAAAACTACAGAACAATATCCATTATGAATATAGACACAAAAGTCCTCAACAAAATACTAGCCAAGAAAAAAAATCTAACAGCATATTTTAAAAGCATATAGACTATGGTCACATGAGACTTATCCTAGGAATGCAAGTTTTGTTCAATGTAAAGCAATCAATCAATAAAATACACTTTGTTAACATATATTATTAGTAGTATATTAAAACATGAAGAGGAAAACACAAAAAAATCATATCAATTGACAGAGAAAAAGCATTTGACAAAATCCAAGACTGTTTTATGATAAAACCACTCAGAAAACTAGGAATAGAAGGGAAGTACCTCAGTATGATAAAGGAAACTTACCCCCCAAAATCCGCAGCTAACATAACACTCAATGCTGAAAGAATGAAACCTTTCACCTTAAGATCAGAAACAAGACAAGTATGCCCACTTTCACCAATCTTATTCTACTGGACTAAAAGTTCTAGTCAGAGCAATTATGCAAAAGAACAAATAAAAGTCCTCCAAATTGGAGAGGAAGAAGTAAAATTATTTCTATTAGCAGATGACATGATCCAATATAAAGAAAATTCCAAAAATCCACAAAAATACTGTTATAAAAAAATTTAACAAATATGCAGTATACATACATACAAATAGTGATTGGATTTTATATACAAGCACTGAACAGAAGAAAACTGAGAAAACAATTACATTTATAAAAACATCCAAAAAATAAAATAACTAGGAATAAGTTTAACTGAGATGAAAGATTTGTATACTGAAAATTAGAAAACATTGCTGAAAGATATTAAAGAAAACTTAAGTAAATGGAAAGTTACCTGTGTTCATGAGTTGGAAGACTTAATATTGTTAAGATGGCCATATTACCCAAAGAGATCGATAGATGCAATGCAATCCCTAACCAAAATTCCAACACCTTTTTTTTTTCAGTAATGGAAAAGCTGATCCTCAAATTCATATGGAATTAAAAATAGTTCCAAGTAGCCAAAACAATCTTGAAAAAGAAGAACAAAGTTGGAGGGCTCACACTTCCTGATTTCAATACTAACTACAAAGCTACAAAAAACAAAACAGAGTGGTACTGGTAGAGGACAGATATATAAACCAATGAAATAAAATTGAGAGGCTGTTTATTTTTTATTGAAAGATAGTTGATTTATAATATTATATTAGTTTCAGGTGTATAGCATAGTGATTCAGTGTTTTTACAGATTATAGCCCATTAAAAGATAGTAGCTATGATTCCCTGTGCTATACAATATATATCCTTGCTGCTTATCTATTTTATACATAGTAGTTTTTGTCTTTTAATCCCATACCCTTACACGCCACTCCCTCTCCCCTCTCTGGTAACCACTAGTTTTTTTTTTCTGTATCAGTGAGTCTGTTTTTATTTTGCTATATACATTTGTTTTATTTTTTAGATTCCCACATATAAGTGATATCATACAGTATTTGTCTTTCTTTGCCTGATTTATTTCACTAAGCATAATATTCCCTAGGTTCATCCACATTGCTGAAAATGGCAGAATTTCATTCTTTATATTGCCAAGTAATATTCCATTATTTTAATATATGTATATATACATACACACCACATCTTATTTATCTACTAATCTGTTGACAGACACTATGATTGCTTTCATATCTTGGCTATTGTGATTGTAAATAGTGCTGCTATGAACATGGGGATGCATGTATCTTTTTGAATTAGTGTTTTTTACTTTTCTGGATATATACCCAGGAGTTGAAATGCTGGATCATATGGTAGTTCTATATTTAGTTTTTTGAGCAACCTCCATACCATTTCCCATTGTGGCCACAACAATTTCTATTCCCACCAACAGTGTTCAAGGGTTCCCTTTTCTCCACATCCTCCCCAACATGTGTTATTTGAAGACTTTTTGATGATAACCATTCAGGTAAGGTGATATCTCGTTGCTTAGAGGCTAGGGAAAAAACTTTACATACATGAATCTTTGGGGAGTTTTTAACAATAAACGCTGAGACCATTCAGTGGGGGAAAGAATAGTCTCTTCTGTGGTGCTAAGACAAATGGATATCCTCATGCAAAAGAATAAAGTTGTACTCCTACTTCATACCATATACAAAAGTTAACTCAAAATAGACCAAAGACCTAAATATAAGCCCTAAAGCCATAAAACTCTTAGAAGAAATCATTGGGGTGTACAAAAAGACATTGCTGAGAAAGTGAAAACATAACTTATAGAATGGGAGAAATATTTGTAAATCATGTATCTGATAGGGTATCCCGAATATATAAATAACTCTTATAACTCAATGACAAAAAGACAAATATCCCAACTAAAAAAATGGGGAAAGGACTTTAATAGGCATTTCTCCAAAGTAAATATACAAATTCTTGGCAAGCACAGGAAAAAATGTTCAGCATCATCAGTCATTAGGAAAATGCAAATCAAAACCACAATAAGGTTCCACTTCACATCCCCTACAGTGGCTGTAATAATGAAAGAAATTAAAGAAATAAATAAAGAAAAAAGTATGAGGATGTGAAACAACTGGAAACCTCATTGCTGCTGGATGGAATATAAAATGTTTCATATGCCATGGAAAATAGTTTGGCAGTTCCTCAAAAAGTTAAACATAGAATTAGCATATGTGGTCAACATCTTTAATCATCAATGAAATGCAAATCAAAATCACAATGAGATATCACCTCACACCTTTTAGGAAGGTTATTATCAAACAGACAACAGATTAAAAAATGCTGGCAAGGATGTGGTGGTGGGAGTATAAACTGGTACAGCCACTATGGAAAAGAATATGGAGGTTCCTCAAGAAATTAAAAGTAGAACTACCATATGATCCAGCAATCCCACTTCTGGGTACATATCCAAAGGAAACAAAACTATTATCTCAGAGATATATCTATACTCCCATGTTCACCACAGCATTATTCACAACAGCCAAGGTATGGAAGCAACCCAAGAGTTCATCAACAGATACATGGATCAAGAAACACACACACACACACACACACACACACACACACACACACATTATTCAGCCTTTGAAAAAAAATCCTGTCATTTCCAACAACATAGATGATTACGGAGGACATCAAGTGAAATAAACCAGAGAAAGGCAAATACTGAATGGCGTCATTTACATGTGGAATTTAAAAAAGAAATCACCTTATAGCAGCAGAGAGTAGAAAAGTGGTTACCAGGCGCTGGGGAAAATAAGGAGAGGTTGATAAAAGCATACAAACGTTCGGTTATAAGATGAATGAGGTCTGAGGACCTATTGTAAAATATGATGACTGTGGTTGACAACACTTTATTATATAATTGAAATTTGCTGAGAGTTGAACTTAAAGGTTCTCACCAAATTAAAAAAAAAAGAAATATGTAAGGTGATGGATGTGGTAATTAACCAGATGGTGGGAATCTTTTCACAAATATGTATATCAAATCACCTCAATGTACATTTTAAATATCTTACAATTTTATTTGTCAATTATACCTCAATAAAGCTGGAAAAAAAGAAAGCCAAAATAAAAAACAAGATTGAAAGAAAGAAAAACTAGATACAAGGAGAAATGTTGAGAGGATGTTGCTCTCATCCAAGGAGATAAAGGTAGCTTAGGTTGAAACAAGGTAATGGAGATAATAAAACCAGATGACTTAGATTTTAGAAGACAGAATTGACAGGATCAAGTTCCAGAACAAAAGAGTCTTTATGAATTCTCTAATTATTCTAGAGGTTGCTATTAGTGTACTTCTGATAGTCCCTTAGGTCTCTCTGGGTTTTACTTCTACTATGTACCCTATTGTGTTTACATATAATTAAATTAAAAAATATACTCCCAGCTTTATGCCTGAGATAAAAATCCATCTTAATCCAAAATATCAGGAAGGGACTGACCCTGCAGTTAGTTCCTCACTTGACCATGGTGTGTGGATACCTAAAAGCCAATTGAAAGTTATTATGACCTCTGAATGACAGGTTAAGCTATGTCTCAGGGAAACTCTGAAGAATGGGTTACTAATGACAGTCCAGTTTGTTAAATATGTTTCATCATTTTTAAAAATTTATTTTTTTGAAGTATACTTGTTTTACAATGTTGTGTTAAATAAGTTTTAAATAGTCTCTATTACTTAGGTTATTACACAGAAAGTTTCACTATTATTTTACAGACCATTTACCATAGGTATTTCACATGTAATTTTAGATGAAGAAATTATGTGTACCTTAAAGAGTAGAGCTGCTTTCTAATAAGGAGGAATCCTGAAGGGCAAACTATTATTTTAATAGGCTGTTGGAACCCAGGTGATGAGTGAGCAAATGCAGGTGGTATAACACAAGTCGTCTTGCTTGACTTGCAAATCCTGCCAGTCTGTTCCCATTGTCAGCATTGTGCTCTCTTATAATGAAGAACATCACTCATGAAAACAATATGTCAAGGGCGGGGGGGCTGGGGAAGAGCAGATGACTCAGTAAGTCTGGCCACGTGTAACTTCCGTGACTCTAAGTAAGAGTACAAAGAAAATAGGATCTACTGGAAGCCACGTAAAGCAGGACACAGACATAAGAAGGCCCCAAATAGGGGTTTATTTTGAGACTCTTTAATCTCAGCAGTGTTTTTTGAGTCATGGTGTCAACATGAAAAGGCTGATAACAAATTCTGCCTCTTATAAGGACTTAGTTCAGAGTATACTTCTAGGAAGGTTAGGACCTTCCAACCTGTCATGTCATTTAAGTGAACAGGCAGCACACAGAAATTGGTCTGTGGAATACAGTGCCAGCTCTGGAGAGACTCCAACAATTCTCCACAGACAAATGAGCATCAAGCAATTTCTCAGTTTCACACGATTCTATCTGCAGTCCCTCTGAATAGATCTAGGTTACAGTCTTTTGGAGCACCATGAGCCTGGGCTTTCTAGAATAGAAAATCTGCCCATCTGGTTATGACTCAAAAGTTCCTAGTCTAGTACTTAACAAGGATTCTGTACAGCACCCATTTTGAAAGAAATGTCCATACTACGCAAGATTATATTGGGCAAAAGCTGCGAGGTCAGTAAGAAACTTAAATGTACAGACTAAGTTTCCATATGAAATTCCAAAACCAAACTGCCTTCCCGTCAACACACACACCACACACACATGCACACACACACGTGCACACACACAGGCCTATCTTTGGAAGGAGATGATTAGAAACAGGGTTAAAGAAGAGTCTATAAAACTCTAAGAACACTGAAATGTGAATTGATTATACCGCCACAAGGGAGTATGTCAGCCCTACCTTGTTCACCATTATCAGATAAATTTAGCACTTTCTTTGAGCTCATCCTGCCTAAGCTTATTTCCTCTAAACCAATTCCCAAACCCAATTAGCATTTTTACCCAGTGAAATTTTCCCATACAAAACAATTCCTGACTGTGAATTACTACATGAAATAAACATTCATTCCTTTTTCTCATCTTTTTAAAAACATTCCCTCATAAGGCACTCAACTTAACGGCTTTCCTGATGTGAGTATACTTATTCACTCAATCAAAAGAAAATGACAACTGTAACGAAAATACACTGAGCTCAGCTTTGGCTTGGGTGGACTGAGAAATGAAAACAAATTTAAGAGTATAATCCATATTCTAGTTTGGAAAACAACATGTGCAGAAAAATGCTACAGAAGAATAAAGGTTATGTGATAGCAATTAAAATGCCCACTGAATACAGAGTTAAGACAAAGTAAAAATAATAAGTTTCTCATATAATACACATATTTTTTTCTGACAAATATTCCAGTCTTGTTTTCTCAAAAATATAGAAACATTATTGTATTGTGTTCATTTTGTATATATATGCACTAGTAGTTTTACCATTTAATGTACCTAATCTATATCTGTGATACCTTTTATATTAATATTAGATTTTTTTAAATTTAATATGCATTGGTATGGGTATACTATGATTTCTAAGTTAGAATCACCAACTTTAAATATTGAACAGTTATTAAAACATAAATCTCAACTATCAGTGTTCTTTACTTTTAATTGCACAATGACAAGAAACGATCTCATGTAGAATTTAAATTTTACTTTAAAACTGCATCCATGGATTCTTTTTTCATGTTTAAATAATTGTGTTTTCAGAACTTTTCAAGTAAAATAAAACACTTTTCATCTTAAGAGATCATGAAAATGGGTTAACCTTTTTATGAATGAATTTTCTTTGACACTGCCAAGCAGCTGTAATTGAAAACTGCTTTGATAATAAACCCTACAAATTAGGTTCAAGATAGAAATTCTGACAGTCTGTTTACCATAGCAATTGGTAAGTATGTTTAAAAAAACAACTTTTGATATCTTGAAATTTCTCCTGCTTATACATCTACCGGGGCATCTGTTTCCCTTCGCAAGCCATGTAGGGTGGAATCCCCTCAGGCTTCAGGGTATCTAAACTGAAAGAGTTATGGTCACTACATTGCCTCTGATTCGAATACTAAATGACGTATCAATGTCAGCACATGTTAAAGGGAGTCTGGGACCTGGATAATTGGTCCTAAAGGTACAAATATACCTTCTTTTCCAGTTGTCTAAGTTTTAAAGTTTGAGCTTTAAATCTCAGAAAACTGAAAAATAACATAAATTGTTCCTGGTATTCAAGGATAACAGTGTTTATATGCTAGATGTCCATCTTTATTACTTGTCACCTGACTCCAAGACTCTCTATGAGAAAGTGAATTAATTCAAGACAAGACACGATCTCTGCAGTTAAGGAACTTGCAGGCTTCCTAGAGACATGGACATATAAACTATTAGTTGCAAGGCATTTAAATAAGTACTCATAAAAATTTCTAAAATACTATGAGTACTCCAAAAAGAAAGTCATTAATTGTATAGTTTAGGTTGAGGACAAATGCCTCCATGGAGGAAAAGATTTTGAGTAGCTTCTTGAAATACAACTACAAAATTTCTAGGCAGATAAGAGGAGGAAAGGAAACCTAGAATTTTAAGACAGTATGAGAAACAAAAGCAGAGAGACAAGAATAATAGATATTGCACTAAAGGACAAGTATTTCAGGACACTGATGCCTAAGCTTGAAGGGAGGGTGGAGGGTAAGAGACATCAACCAGATCATTTCTAGAGCATTTTTAAAATTTTAAACATTTCTTTGTACTGATAAAATATTTTCATTTACTTGTTAGATATTGTTTGATATTCTTTCATCTTTCCCATAGTGACAGTATACATTGGAGAGGAAAGAATCCCAGGTTGCAATTGCTAGGTAAAAGTATATCCTTGGGCAAGTCATCTACAGTTGTATACCTCAGTTTCCTCATCTTTTAATTAGGGAGAATAATCCAGACAACCTCTGCAGTACTCATTAGTGGTACAATTGTTCTAGAGGCTGGAAAGCATAAGTCTCTTTTTTTTAATCATTATTTTGGTCAAATGTATAGATTCACAAATGATTCTCTGCACTTGCATGCATTTTTTACATTCCTCTATAGAGAAATCATACAAAAATATAATTCAGTATATAGAGTCAATGAAGAACAGAACAAATACTGGAGGCCTCATCTAATTTCTGCATTTGATTCTCAAGCTTGGTGTAGATCTTCCTTTCAGCCATGTGAAAAAAGATGCCTTGTCAATTATTTCATTCTCATTATTAAAAAATACAAAAAGCACCAGGGCCTAAGCAAAACTTTCTTTAGAACTGAATCTTAAAATTAAATTTCTCATTGTTAATGGGATTATCACGTGATGAAGTGGGCAATATTTTGAAGTAATTGTTGTGATTAATGAAACAGTACTTTTAGTGACTATAGACTAAATCAATTATAAAACTTTTAATCATAATAATATAATGGCATTTCACTGAAGTATTAAACTAAAATGGATTACCATTATTCAAAGCAAAGTTTGGAGATCCTGATAGAAGTATCTTTGCTCTTTTATAAATACTCTTTGCTGAGCTGGCATTTTGATAAATGCTGGATAGAAAAAAAACTAAGTATATGATATTCATATACAATTAACACAAATATTATCTTAATGGGCATATTTATAGTAGAAAATATCCCTAGAAAAAAATGCAGATATGCAGACCAGACGTAGAAATAAAAGAAGATGTGAGTCCTACTCTCTAGAAACTAACTTGTGTAGAAGAAGAGAATTTGGAGATGGAACTTTGTATTTCTTAGTAATGTCACATAGATATGACTTAAATAAATTTCCAGAGTAGGTATAATAAAGAGAAAAATCCAATGAAGTTGAATTTTTCTTCCTTCTTTTTTAGGTATTTCCTCAGTTCAAATTAGTGTCAATCAATATATTACTGTGCATAGCATATAGTTACCTATGTATGCACTTCTCCCCTGATACCACAAATTATAAAATATAGATTATAAAGTATAACTGTCTCCAGTAGAATATGAAACCAAATTAGAAATTTGGGGAAAAAATTTAACATTTAATTTTGGAGTACTGCATTGAAAGAAGCTAACTTAATGGGAAAAATAGGAATAAAAGGCAACTGTTGTACTAGGTCAAATGACATTTTGCATGTATTACTATATTTTAAAATGACCCTAATAATTGAATTTCCATGTGTAAGCTTTCTGAAATAACATGGTTTATTCTCACATGATATTAATAAAAGAACAGTTCAAACATTTATGTCTACAAAGTCCCACACATTGTGATGCAGGCTGGTGGTAAAAATAAATATGTACTTAAAATGCCATAGGGCTTAAAGTCTATTAGAGAAAGTATACACAAAGACCAGTATTTTTACTTCAAATAAAAATTTTATACTCATTGAAGAATGGGAACATCTATAATTTGCTCTGCATTGTATCTCCTTTTCTTATGTGGAAACTTAGTGATAGATAACTACTTAATAAATATATCTTAAATAAGTAAACAAATGAAGATATGGATACAGAGAGAGCACACCGAGAATAAGCACTGAATTAAAAGTAGAGGTTCAAGAATGGCTTTCTTATATGGATAAAGAGAACACAAGTAAATCCAGTGAATCATATTCATTCATTCATTCAAAAGTTAAAAGGTCCTACCACCAACTGTAATAAAATAGTCAAGTGTTTGTAAAAACTGTCTCACAGTGCAGATCACCATGAATACGGCAAAAGAAAATTCAAAGTATGGCCAAAAGAACTAAGCAACTATAACCCCAAAACTTACAGAAACGCTTATCTATTGTAAGCAAGTAAGCAGTTGTACCAGAAAGAACTGTCTAAAACAATGTTAGTAATAGCCATACAAAGTGTTTTAAAGACATTTTCTCATTTAATCCTCAAATTCTGTGAAATTGACTTTATTATTGTCCTCATTTCACAGATAAAGAAATGGATGCTTAGAGCAGTTAAGTGGCTTATTTAAAATCATACCACTAGTAGGCTTCAGAGCTAGGAATATAACCCAGGTCTGTCTGACTTCGGAACCCACAATGTGCTAGTGCCTACAGATGGTATATCAAGAACAAGAATAACTGCTACACAGTTGTAGTAATAATACAGTAATAAGAAATCTACCATTTACTGAGTATTGGCTATGTGTGAGAGAATGCTAGGCATTTTATCTACATTATTATTTTAATCCTCACATCAAGTTATGGCTTAAGCATTATTTTCATGAATTAAATGGCAAGAAAACTGAGCCCTAAAGTCAAATGTGTAACTTGCTTAAGGTTATAAAGTTAGTAAATGACAGAGCTTAGATTCAAGTTCAGACATTTTGAAACCCAAATTCTGTTCTGCTGATCTGCCAAAGGAATTAAAGTCATGACTACTGAAATTGGGAGAAATCTGTCCATAATCAGTAATTTCTGACATTACCCTAGATACATATAACACCTGAGCCGAATGTTGGCTCTAAATACTGTAGTGGACCATTACAGCATTACCATAGAGCCCCAGACACTTTGCTTTCTCTAGAAAAAGCTAAATTCTTTAAAATGGTCCCTTTATTTTAAAAAAAATCAGTACAATTTTTTGTTTGGATATAATAGTTTTAGTATCTCCATTATTTAAATGAAACTTCTCACTAGGCATGTCAAAATATTTAATTGAATCTTTTCTTTGCATATAAATGTTGCAATGGCCCCCTTGCAAGGCCAAATTCCTATAGCCTAGCATCTATGCCTTCCGTAATATGGTCCATGTTTAATTACCAATCAAGCCTTCCATGTCACTATTCCAACATAAATGCTTTATTCCAGTCAGACCAGCATCATTTTTCAACACTCTGTTTCCTTTTCTCTCTGTACTTTTGCTCATCCTATTTCATTTTTGGAGAAAATGCTTCACTCGAATCACCTTCTTTTAAAAAAAGTTAGCAATTAGACTTACAAACGCATAGTGTTTTTCAGCATCTTTTGACCTATCTGGCAAGCCCATAAAAGGTGACAGAACATCCTTTTGTTAACATTAAAGCACCGATTTATAATCACCAATTTCTACTGAGATGCTTTTATTTTCTTTGAAATTTTGAATTTTATTTTTTTACACAGCAGGTTCTTATTAGTTATCCATTTTATACACATCAGTGTATACATGTCAATCCCAATCTTCCAATTCATCCCACCAACACCCCACCCTGCCACTTTCCCCCCTTGGTGTCCATACGTTTGTTCTCTACATCTGTGTCTCTATTTCTGCCCTGAAAACCGGTTCATCTGTACCATTTTTCTAGGTTCCACATATATGCATTAATATATGATATTTGTTTTTCTCTTTCTGACTTACTTCACTCTGAGATGCTTTTAGATAATACTTCTGAGAGTAGTTTCAATCATCTGCTTACAATTATTATATAATTAGCTATTGTGTAACACACTTGGGAGACAAAACTATCTCAAATTTTGATATCACTATCAAGAAAGCTGGTCACTGATAATATTATTAGTCTCTTACAAACATGGTTATAGAACAAATCTTCTATACAGACTATTAGGGTAGGTAGTACTAAAACATCCGCACTTTATATTGTTATATTTTTTGTTGATCATTAACTGCCTTGCTTTACAGTGTTTGTCAGGATACTGAAAGCATCATGTCTATCCGTCACAAGACACGATGATCATTTGGAGGTCTGTGTTGGGCAGATGGTCAATGTCTGTAGCCAGCATGCCTGCCAGTGTTACACTGCATTTGCTTCTGCTAGCAATGCATGCATCATCAGCTCATACTCCACATTTCAGAGAGACTGGGAATCGTTCTCACATTGTCATCATTATTTTCTTCTATTTTCTGACAAGAAAGACAACCATGGATTTCTAAAATATGTATTTGTTCAGTTAAGTATCAACTTGGCAACACCCCTGGCTTTGGATATATATTTTTTATAACTCATAATGCATTTCTTTGTCATATTTTCAGACAGTGGGGGAAAATTTCCTGGTACTATCATATATTATAAGAACCGTAGACTTATTTTGTTCAAGTTGTCTCTGTTTTCCTGGAGGACTTCCAGTTATATTTTTGTCCAATTGACCACTCTCTGCTACTCTAGACCCTATAGTGAGCTATCAACATTTAATAGGTTTTTCTGGCCTAAGCAATCTTACAAACTTTTAAACATGTAAACTATATCACTATATATACATATATATATACACACACACCCCTATATACATACATACAGGTATATATATAGGTGTGCATGTATATATATATATATATATATATATACACACACACACATATGTATGTATTATGTATTTGGATGCACGATGCACCCTTCATTTTGTACTTTAACTTTTAAATATGCCATAGGAAATCAATTTTCTTGCCACTAAATGATGAGCAGCTGTGGAAAATAAATGATCAATATGGAATATTTCAGCCTTCTGTTACATTGTTCTTTGAACCTGAGCCTAGCTCTATGTCAGATTGAATCAGAGTATAATTTCTTTTCTCACTTTCAACCAGGTAAGTTTGCACCCATATATTTTAGCATAGACTGTAATTTTTTGGTTCTGTTTTGAACCAGGAGCTGTTTTTCCCTCTAACTTTCAGACTAGTCAAAGTTTTTATTAATATTAGAATGGTCCTTCGTGCCTGTGTTAGGATAACCAAATCAAATCTATATAGTGAATGTGAACTTTATATACAGCGATGTTCCTTGGCCCAGAATGTTTCTCAGAGTGCAAAGAATTAAATATAATACAGAGTAGATCAGTCAACCAAGAAGTATTAGTGTCCAAGGCTTCCAAACAGACATCCAATGGATTATTTTCATCGTACTTTATGTAAATAATTAACTGTTTGATGTAAATATTCCAAAGCAACCCTATAGAAACATTTTACAATGAAACTGAAAACTAAGGTGAACTAAAGGTGTATCTATCTGTATATTTTAGTATTTCCTGAAATATAGTATGTTTATGTTATTATACATACAATCAGAACATTTGCAAGTTCCAAAGCATTGTAAAGGTGTTAATGTCATCATGATTAAGAAGCACTGTTCAGACCTTTCTAAATGGATCATTAGCTTAAGTTTGGAGGATCTACTGAGACATTTCAAAATAATCTATTCCAGTACAGAAAATCTAACTCTTTAGAATTACACCTTCACTCATATCAAGATACTGAAAATATTGACATTTTATTAGATTTGAATGTGAACTCCTTTCTATTTCACTTATATCCAAGCACTTCTTTCCCACTTAATTTCCCACTAGTCATCTAACTTCTGGCTATGAGATGAGGAGGACGGGGGCAAATCACTATTTGCCTCCTGGAATGAAGACACTGAGAAAAAGATAAGTGCCTTCATTTCCTGAGATTTTGGACTACAATGGTATGAACTAATTCATTTCGGGCCTTATAGAATTGCATGCAAAGTAAAGTGTATTGAGGCCGACAATCAAGACCCTGTGTTAAAACCTAAAAAAATAAGCTTCTGTCTAGTTCAGTAACAGATTTATCCATAAAGGTAAGGTGATGTTGACAAAGTTTATTTCTTATATGTTTTAGAAGATTTAGTTGATTAAAATATTTTAGAATAAATTAACAGTCACTATTTTGCATTTCTTTAAAAGTGACATCTAAAAATTGCAAAACTAAATATAAACACTGCAGTTCATTCCCTCCCTGTTTAATTCAACCCTTTACATTTTATGAAAGACCCTCTTAAGTAAGGGCATGTGATCTTAATTATTTTAGGAATGTGAAAATCTGGTCATTTCATCTATGTGTGGCTGAATTTTACATGAGGTCTAAAATAAGCTTCCACCATTCTCAGAAATTTTGTTAACATACAAATGGAGTGTGGGGTTTTAGTTAGTGTTTAAAACAATTGTTCAGCACATGATTCATGAAACACTGGGATTAACTGATATGTACTTCAATGAGATAGTGGCTTAGTTATATTTGACCTTAAAACTTTTCAGGAGCTGCTAACCTATTACTGATACTGATTTCAGATTCTTTTAAAACCCCTAATTGCACTATATGCCGTAACAATCTATTTTAAATTTGGAGCGCTCAGGTAAAGAGCTTTTATGGCTAATTCAATTCTGAAAGATTATTTTTGAGTGTGGCTTTGTTTCATCCCACATTTCTGTATACATAGACTCCCCTAGGCTACTGCTGCCCTACTTCTGATTCCATTCTAAAGATCACTCCCATCATCTGGGAATAGAGTGTGTTTCATAATCCTTCTGTGGAATGAGAAGACATTCCTGCTCTTTTGCATCCTTCTTCCTGGGTCTCCAAATCCTTCAGGTAACCTATACAGTGTGGATATTGTTGTATAGAAAGAAACTTAGAAAGGTTTCAGAAGTGTCTAAATCATTGTCATAAAAAATTAAGATAAAAGTATTGTAAATTACTTGTCAATACAATTACCCAATCTCACTTCATCTCAAACAAACAGGTGATTAACTGTTCAAAGTCCCAATCAATAGCACACAACATTGTAGGCCTGATGCTAGTTTTCAGAATAAAGAATCTGCTTAGAAATTTCAAAAATCATGTATATGCTTCACTGATATGATGAGGATGGTAGCAGTTTCTTGAAGTGAACTCAGTTTCATTTTTCTTGCTTTTCAAGTGCCATGTTTACTTCAAGTTCTTTTACAAAAAGTACAGATAATTCTTAGAATAATAATCCTAAAAAGAAAGTAGACAGGAAGGAGAGCAGAACATGAAGGAGGAAAGAAAGTTTAATAACAAGTTCTAAGAATCTAATACATGCCTTTTAGCTTTGGAGTGATGTTTTGTGTCACAGAGCTGAATTTTATTTTTCTGAAAACGCAGGTTTAGGAGTACAGGTGTAATAAGTTAATACAGATATTCTAGTGAAAAAAATTCAAAGAGTTGAATATATTCTAGGTTATCATCAAATTGAAATAGTGGGGAATGTATAAGAGCATAACTTGAAACAGAAATGAATAAATTATCAGTTCCTATGGTTTGATTAATACTGACCCAACAGACTTATTAGGATGGGACTCATAGGGGTCTTCTTTCAGGTCAGCATATTTGAGTGGTTCTAGGAAGAATGAAATGCAAGTGATGAGAGTAACACAAAACCTGTGAAAAATGGAAACAATTATTTCTCATCTTTATTTTGGACAGAACCTTGATTAAACGGAGATTTTTTTTCTTTGCCATAGGTGGTGTCGTTGACCATTAAAAATATCTGAAATGTAGCAGTGAGTCAAGAAAGCTAGGTCCATATTCATTATCACAACTAAAGAATCTTCTATGAAACTGATCAATAAAGTAACAAAACATACAAAAAATCTATGTTTTTTCCATATATATCAGAAGTTCTTATTAATAAATGAATGCTGAAAATAAATTCAGTCATTCGATTCTATTCATTTCAAATAGTTTATTGAAAAATGGTTTATTCCATGTTAAATGTCATTTACTATACCATCATATAATCTGCTCCCTTTCTTTCTCTTGTACTTTGTCATTTTATATATAAATAACATATAAAAATATATTTATTCTTTCCCAGGGCCCTTACCGGTTAAATTCTATGTATTTCCATGAGATTTATGTTTGTATTAAACAAGGTATTTGATCAAAGATACTGACTTTCTCTTAAGTATATATAGCAAGATATATAAAGCTAGATTGCAGCAAGCACTATTACAACAAGTTTCTCTCCATGGGATAAAGTACAATACAGAGTTTTAAGGTCAGACTGATCTAACTCAGACTTCCATTTACTAGCTTCCTGGTCTTGAATGAGTTACTAATCTCTCAAAGACTTTGTTTCCTCAATGCAAACATGCTATAGTAATACCTGTCATTCAAGTGATTCAGAGTATTAAATTAAGTGGGAAAAATATGCACTAGCCCTGAAACATAATAAGTTATGTTGACCTATCTCCAACAAAATATGTTAACTAGTTAAGTAGGTGGCTGTGTGCACAGTGGAAAGAATACAGGCTTTTCATACAAGCATACTTGGGTTTGAATCTTGGCTCCATTAGTTATCAGAATTGTGTTACCATGAATAATTTATGTAACATTTTTCAGTCATCCATTTGTTCATTAGAAAAATTGGGAAAATAAAATCATTATCAGAGGATTATTGTAAGATTTACATGAGACAATTTCTATAAAGCTATAGCACACAAAAGACGCTCAGTAAGTGTAAGGTTCCCTTCCCCTCTCCTTCTATAGAGTATAAACTCTGGCCCATAGCACACACCTGCAAATTATTCATTCATTCAAGAAATATTATAGCACATCTAGTATGTACAAGATACACAGTTGTATATACAATATCTGTGGATACAGTAGTGCAAAAGAGAGACAATTTCTCTTATGAAACATTCTACAAGTCAATACAACCATGTCAACAAATAAATGAACAAAGTAATTCCAAACAGTAATAAAGGCCATAAAGAAAATGAGGGTGATGTGATAAAAAAATAATTATGTGAAAAGGAAATGCAATTACTAAATTGGGTGGTCAGGAATGTGATGCATACGGTTTCATCCAGAAACCACTGGATGAAAGGATAAAATGAATTTAAAAGAATTTTAGGGACTTCCCTGGTGGTCCAGTGGGTAAGACTCCGTGCTCACTACTCAAGGGGCCCGGGTTCGATCCCTGGTCTGGAAACTAGATCCCACATGCATTCCGCAACTAAGAGTTCATGTGCCACAACTAAGAGTCCGCATGGCGCAACTAAAAGATTCTGCATGCTGCAACTAAATATGCCGCAACTAAACATGCCACAGCGAAGATCCCACATGCCGCAACTAAGACCCGGTGCAGCCAAAATAAATAAATATTTAAAAAAAAACCCAAAACCATAATCACTTATTTAAAAAAAAGAAATAAAATAAAATAATTTTAATTGTGACGATTATATGAGAAAAAAAGTAAAACGACCTAAATAATCAGCAGTAGAGAATACATTGAATAAACAATGATTTTCTCATACAAAGGGATATAATATAGGTATTTGAAAAGATGATGCAGGCCTATATTAACATAAATCATTAATAAATTGAATAAAACATTGGGTTACATAACATAGTTTAATGCAATTTATGTAAAAATATACTTTTCTTTAAACACCACTCTGTGTGTGTGTGTGTGTGTGTGTGCATGCCCACATGCAAGCATGTATATGTGTATGAAATCGTAGCTATCTATTTCTACATCTGGAAGAATGCTCAATAATACAACACATTCATCATGGGTATCTTCAGGCAATGGAATTTTTGATTGAATTTTTGTTTTAAAACTTATGTCCCATGATGTGATTTTGCTTACAATAAGATTATATGTAGCCAAAATGGAATATTGTCCCTGAATTTGAAAATAAATAAAAGACCCTAATAATAAGCATTTTGGCTTATTTCTCAAATTAAATCATGATTTTACAATATTTCACAGAATTACATCTCTTATGACAGCTTCCCATTATTTTAAGGCATATTTCAGTGATAATGTATTTCAATTAGGATATCGTTATACAAGCACAAAAATGTCCTTTCATTATACATTTTAAACCCTCTTAGCTATGCAGGTTTTCCCTCTTAAAGAATATTTAAGTATTAACAATTTGCTGAAATTTTTACTTTTTTTGAATTTTACGAATCTATAATTTCAGCTTCAATTTCTAAGAAGATAGGCTTATTTTAATGCTCTTATAAATCACTGAGTCTCAGATAAGGAAACAGAAGAAAAAATATACTACAGACACCAAGAGAATAATACTTAGTCCTCATAGTTCAAATTAGGCTTTGGCAATATGGACTAAGGGTATCCCTAGCCTATGATAAAATCAAGAAATAATGAAGTCACAGAAAACTTAAAGTTAAACTAAAAATTCAATGAAGTAAATGTAACATCTGTTTCAACTTTGGGAAGAGATCAATGTCGGGTGTAAATATCTCCAATGTTTGTTCTTTATATTTCATATAAACTTGGGAAGGATGGGGTGACACCTCTTAAGGAGAAAACCGGAAAATTTCAAGATTCTTAAAAGAAACTTAAAATAACTGCTTATCCATTTCACCCCCTTGAAACAGGTATGGAATTGAGTAATAATATATGAAAATTAGTGTGAAAACAGGATTTATGTTGATACATTTGCAGGTGTCAGACTTGCTTGAATAGATGCACTATGAAACTTCAGCTGCTTTTGAACATTTACAGCTGTTGCCTGTGCATGAGGATATATATGTGCACACGTGTGTGTCTGTGTATTATGCACTGCTAATGCAGTTGATCCAACAAATTAAGTTGGCTTTCATCTGACTTCCTCTGAGTTCCAGTGTCAAAAATTGATTATTATCAGAGACAAGAAAAACAATGGAATATAAAGCATGGCTGATCAAAACATTACTCTAAATATGTCAAGAGAAAAAAATCTAAGCTGAGCAAAAGAGTGCTACAATGTACTGATTCATTAAAAGCATAAACAAGACTGCTGTGATAAGAATTTTTAAATTTCTTTTTTCATGCAGAGAATTTGGTTTTGAACCAGAATATAAATAGAACAAGATCTTCACTGGGTTTTCTGAAAACTACTGCACCTCACACCAGGCTGTCTTGAAATATGAAAAGGACCATTACTGTATTTCAAAATTTCCTTTCTGTTGTGCAAAATTAACAATCAGCAATAACCTACTGCTAATCAGCAAACACCAGGCAACTTTACCACAACAGGCAACTATTTGGAAATTGTAAAACTATCAGCTTTGGCTAAAGGAGTTAAATGCTTACAGTTCTTATCCAGCCCCAAATTATGACTTTTAGTTCCAGGGCAGACTGACCTCTTCATCTGAAAGAACTTTTATAGCTTAAAGCCCTGCTGATGTCATTTTCTTAAATTAATCAGATTTCCATGCTCGGGTTCCACAGCAGGAAAGAGATTTCATACAAATCAGCTCTTTTCCCACATGCAGTTTCTCTTTGGTTCCAAACAGTCTTATGCATTGATTTGTTTTACATAAAGGATTATTCCTGATAAATGCAAAGGTAACTTTCCGAAGCAAAAGCACATAATCATGCTGGTCTTTAGCTCCCATTAACCAATAGAAGGGAGTTGAGTACTTTCTCTCAACCATGTCACCATCATAATCAAGCACTATGTTTTATCAAGACCTTGTGTATGTATGGTGCTCACCACAGCTAGAAGAGTAGCCAAGAACAGTTATTTCTTGTACTTTTGCATAATTTATTAAAAGTACACTTTTATCATGGACAACATATTTCCAAAAGAATTTTATTCATTGTAACCTCCCAGAATTTTCCTAAAAAATTAGAGAAAAAATTAAAAAGTAGTAATAAAGGGAGTAATCAAAGAGAAAAAATCCATGCAGATAAAGATTATAAATCCTGAATCCCCCAGAGGTATGCCTTTCCAAGCATAAAATAGGCTCTGTGGTAGGTGGCATAACAGCTCTTTAAAGATGTACATTTCTTAATCCCAGGACACTGTGAATGAATAAATTACCTTATAAGACAAAGGGGACTTTAAAGATGTGATTAAGGACCTTAGGTGACTCCGTGCCACAGTGTGTAGGGAAAACTGGGCTTCTAGAGGCTGAAGATTAAGACCTTGCAATGGGAAGATTGTGCTGGATTATGAATATAATAACAAATCCTTAAAAGTGGAGAACCTTACCTGGCTGTGGTCAGAGGGATATAGGACTATGGGATAATGGTCAGAGAGATGAGATCTTGATGGCTTTGAAGATGAAAGAACAAGGCCATGAGCCAAGCAATGCGGGAGGTCTCTAGATGCTGATAAAGACAAGAAAATGGATTCTGCCCTAGAGCCTCCAAAAGGAAGGTAGCCCTACCTACACCTTCAGCAGGAGACTATATTGGATTCCTGACCTACAGAACTGTAAGGTAATAAATTTGTAATGTTCTAAACTATAAGTTTGTGCTGATTTGTTACAGAGCAATAAAAAACACAAGATCAAAACTAAAACCTCTTCCCCATGCTGTTTTTCTAATTGAGATCTTAAAAGATGAGGTAGATGGTGGTGTGCTCACAGGCTATTATCTGAAGATTTCACTTCAGTTGTGAAAAACACTGTGAAGTGGACATTTAATTTTGGTCTCTCCAGTATCCCCTCTCCACTCTTTATAAAATCCAAATTTGGGAGCTCCTTTCTCACTGTGTACCTTCTTAGTGAAATTATAAATCAGATACTTTCCTCCCAACAGCCCTTGCTAGGGTGGTGCAGGCATGTTATCCAAACCAAGCAAAGAAAACTCTCTCCAGGGGCTTTAATTCTTGAGCAGGAATTAAAGAAGGAAAAGAGATAGGGAACCATTTTTCACAGTCCACATTCCCAGAACTACTCTGATTTCTATACTGTTTCAGTTACAATCAGTAATATACAACTTTCCTGAATATTCATCTGATATTTCTCCAAATAATAGTATTATTGTTTACAACCAGAACTGGTTTCCATGATTTGCAACCAAAAAACCTTACATGATCTACACAGCACTTGAATCAATGAGTATGCACATATTTGGGCCTTAATGGAATTTATTTTGACAAGTCTGATATAACTGAGGTATATTTTCTTATAACGTTCTTTCTTAAGATCCTTCCTTGGTTGTGTAGCTCCCACACTAGACTTAATTCCTAACACACACCACTCATTTGATTTTTCCCACATTACACCTTAGTTCTCATCAAAAAGAGACTGCTCCGTCACTCATATTTCTTCACGAGAATAGCTAATCTTAAAAAAAAAACTACATTGGGAGGTGTGGATGGTCATCCTAAACACATATAAAGTTGACTCTTGAAGAACATGGGTTTGAACTATACAGGTCCACTTATACTTGGATATTTTTCAATAGTAAATACTACAATATTATACATTCTGTGGTTGGCTGAATTCAGGGATGCAGAGGAACCCTGGATACAGAGGATCGACTATAAATTGTACGTAGTTTAACCCCTGCATTGTTCAAGGGTCAACCGTACTATTATGTCCAGACAGCCCCAAATGAAATACACTTTTCACAAATCTATAATGATGGTATTAATAATAATTGATTACCTGCCAGAGCATGATGGATTATTTTTAATTTTATTTTTAAAATTTAAAATTTTTTTTTTTATTTTTTAAACTTTATTTTTAAAAATTTAGTTTTATTTCTCCTCATACTACTTTATTTTCTCAGGGAAATTCAGTCCTTCACTTTCTTCTTAATTCTTAAGAAAGTGGCAATTCATGAGTAAGCTTCATGGGAGGCTAAACAATTGCAGACAAATAAGCTTGCTATGTATGCATTTCAGTTCTACTTTTAATTTTAAAGATTACCTGTAAGGAATTCTCTCCCCTCAATCACTTTTTTTCTTACTTCAGAAAATAGTTGTATGGACTCCATGTTTATGCCCCCTCCCCAAATTCTTATGTTGAAACCCTAACCCCCATGGGATGGTATTAGGAGGTACAGTCTTTGGGGGTTAGTTATGTCATGGGCCTACAGCCCTTAGGATAGGATTTGTGATCTCATAAGAGACAAGAGAGCTTGCTTTCTCTCTCTGTTCTCTGCCACGTAAGGACATAGCAAGAAGACAGCCATCCACAAACCAGGAAAAAGGCCCTCACCAGAATGCAACCTTATCTCTGATTTCCAGGCTCCAGAGTTGTGAAAAAGAAATATTTGTTTTTTAAGCCACCCAGTCTATAATAATTTGTTATAGAAGCCTGAGCTAAGACAGCAGCATAGGTGATTGCAAAGAAAGAGGAGATGTACTAAAAAACATTCTCAGGGTACTCAAGCAATTAAGATCTTAAAAAATCAAAACACTAAATTCAGAAGCTGATTTTAACAAATATAACAGAAGCAGAAGCTGTTAAAAAAAACAAACTTAAAAAGACATAGAAAATGCAATTTAAGTTAGTCTCCAGACTCTTCTTCTGAATATGACCTCTCTAATACTGTAGCGAAGATAATGACTTACCACTACTTCTAAGTAAAATGTCTATAGAAACCAAAAAAGTGAAAATTAGGAAAGTTTTCAATCCATCTGATCAATACTTGCAATGAAAAAATCATTCGGTACAGAAAATTCAGTTGTGGAGCTGTGTTAATCACTGAAGCTTTCTGCCCAGCAATAGAGCAGTAGTTAAAATAGTAATCTAGATTCCATGCGGCTGACTGAGGTCATATTTGGTTCTGCACCTCATGAGTAAGTAACTTTTCCATTTACTTAATGATTCTGGTTTTTCATCTATAACATGACAAAAATAATAATCTCTCCTTCATAAGGTTATTATAAGGATTGATTTAGGCAAGATATATAGATTGCTTATCACAAAAGTTGGCCCATAACAAATTCTCAATATTTTACAACTATTATTTATATCATTATTATGTTTACATGACATTATTATGTTTACAATAGCCATTTTTAAACAATACTTTGTGGAATCTTTGCAGCAGGTAAAGAAGGAAAGGGCTTTAACATATAAACTTGACCTTTCCCAAGCCCTGTTCTTCAAGGAGAGGAACACTACTTAAATTTGTTTTCTGAAATGGGATTCTCTGCTGAGGGTGAATGTAAAATAGTTCTACTGGGGAACAAGTTGGAAAGTCACTACGTAATAATTACCAAAGTTCGATCTAATGTTCTAATTTCCTTTATAAAGAGTAATACTAATTTTATGGTGAGAAGTAAATTCACCTGGTTTTTTTCATTCTCAACTGAAGTTTGGTTAATATATTTACTTTACTTTGAAGTCTTATTAAGTGTAAGGGGGACATGAATATATAATGTTAGAATTTAATTTAATTTGCATATTAAAAGAATCTTATCCAGGCATATTTACCAATATAGGAAAAATGTGGAGGTTGATTTTTATTATGGTGAAAAACACATAACAGAGCATCAACCCTATTAACTAATTTTGAAGTGGCCAGTACAGCATTGTTAAGTATAAGCACAGTGTTGTACAGTAGATCTCTAAACCTTTTCCACCTTGCATAACAAAACCTCTATACCCATTGAACAGCAGCTCTCTATTTCCACCCCCTCATCTTACCCCCAGACAATCACATTTATACTTTCTGATTCTATGAGTTTGACTGCTTTAGAGATACTTCATATAAGTGGAATCGTGCAATGCTTGTCTGTCTGTGACTGGTTTATTTCATTCAGCATAATGTCCTCAAGGTTCATCCATGTTGTAGCATGTAATTTATTAGTTAAAAGTCTGTTCAGGGCCTCCCTGGTGGCGCAGTGGTTGAGAGTCCGCCTGCCGATGCGGGGGATACGGGTTCGTGCCCCGGTCTGGGAGGATCCCATGTGCCGCGGAGCGGCTGGGCCCGTGGGCCATGGCCGCTGGGCCTGCGCGTCCGGAGCCTGTGCTCCGCAACGGGAGAGGCCACAGCAGTGAGAGGCCCGCATACCGCAAAAAGAAAAAAAAAAAAAAAAAAAGTCTGTTCAGATTTGCTATTTCTTCATGATTCAGTCTTGGTAGATTTATGTTTCTAAGAATTTATCCATTTCTTCTAGGTTATGCAATTTGCTGGCATGTAAATGTTTATAGTCATCTCTTACGATCCTTTTAATTTCTGTGGCATTGGTTGTGATGTTTTCTGTTTTATTTATTTGAGTCTTTTTTCTTAATCTAGCTAATGGTTTACCAATTTTGTTGATCTTACAAAAACAACTCTTAGTTTTGTTCGTTTTTTTCTATTGTTTTTCTATTATCTTGTTTATTTCTGCTCTATTTCCTTCCTTCTGCTACTTTGGGCTTAATTTGTTCTTCTAGTTCCTTGAGGTAAAAGTTAGATTATTTGAGTTGTTCTTTTTTTTTTTTTTTTTGATGTAGGAATTTATCACTATAAAATTCTTTCTTCATACGGCTTTTGTTGTATCCCATTCATTTTAGTATGTTTTGTTTTTGTTTGTTTAAGATATTTTCCAATTTTCCTTTGGAATTCTTCTTTGACCCATTTGCTGTTTGAGTGTATTGCTTAATTTTCAACGTCTATGTGAATTGTCCAGTTTTTCTCCTGCCATTAATTTCTAGTTTCATTCCACTGTGGTCAGAAAATATACTTGGTATGATTTCAATCTTCTTAAATTTGTTAAGCTTTGTTGTGGGAAATAACATGTATATGTTCTATCCTGAAGAATGTTCTGTATGTACCTGAGAATAATGTGTATTCTGCTGCTGTTGGTTGGAATGTCCTATATATTTCTTTTAGGTTCATTTTGTCTGTAGTGTGGTTCAAGTCCTCTGTTTCCTTGCTGATTTTCTGCCTAGATGTTCTACCCATTATTGGAAGTAGAGTATTGATATCTCCAATTATCGTGCTATTGTTATTTCTCCCTTCAGTTCTGCCAAAATTGACTGCATATATTTGTGTACTCTGATGTGGGTGGATATAAAATTGTTATATCTCCTTGGCAAATTTACCCTTTTATCATCAGATAATGCCCTTTGTCTCTTTTGACAGTTTTTGGATCAATATAAGTATGGCTACCCTTGTTTTCTTTTGGTTACTGTTTGCTTGGAATATTTTCCATCCTCTCATTTTCACTTTTAGCTTTAAGTTTCTGTCTTGGTTGTTGAGGACAGACATCATACCGCCACAATATAGAATTTGCAAAGTCAGGGGTTTTGTTTTGTTTATTACTATATTTAATGTATCTAAATAAGGTCTGACATATAGCTAATGGCCAGTAAATATTTTTGAATGAAGGAATGACTTCTACCAAGTGATATAACCTTACTGTGACTCCAGGATTCACTTTTTTTCATCTACAAATGGGGATAATAATAGTACTTATTGATATGGTTATAACAAAAGGTAAATGAATTAATGAACATGACCCACTCATTAAATATTAGGTCTTATTATTTTATTTATTTATTTATTTTGCTGTACGTGGGCCTCTCACTGTTGTGGCCTCTCCCATTGTGGAGCACAGGCTCCGGATGTGCAGGCTCAGTGGCCATGGCTCACGGGCCCAGCCACTCCGTGGCATGTAGGATCCTCCCAGACCAGGGCACAAACCCGTGTCCCCTGCATCGGCAGGTGGACTCTCAACCACTGCGCCACCAGGGAAGCCCAGCTCTTATTATTATAATTACTTTTCCATGTATGCACGTTCATATAGTACTTAACTTTAGGATGGGTTGAGAACATAGTTGAATTTCAAAAAATTTTACTGAACAAAGAAGGACAAATGAGAGTTGAAAAATTGTAAGTCAATGAACCTGCACTGAAATTCTATTTTATGCTTGAAAATGTTTTCTTGAATGTCTTCCTGTGTTCACATCTACTGTGGAATTCAGCTTAAACCACAAACATACCTTAGAAACTTTACAGATGATAAGCTTTTTAGGTACAGATATATTTTTTTGTTTAATGAAAAATTATAAGAATAATAATATAAAAATGGCTTTTCACAAAATATATATGCACACATACACAATAATTCTCCATTTTGGGTCACTTTTTGTCTACAACTTTTAGATATACACATACTAACCTTTGTGTATGTATCCTTTCTCATCAGATCAAAATGACATTCATGCTTATATACTTATTGGTGATGATATTATCATCCCTTACTGACTCTCCTCTCTTTTTTCTTGTTTCATTTCATGTTTGAAAAACTCCCTACTTCTTACTATATCAAGTTACTTTGTGTAAGTCATGGGACTCTTGGTAGCATAGAATATCTGTGAAGTTGGAAGTGTTCCACCAATTTCTCAACTGCTTTAACTGGTGTTAAAGATATTAAGAAAGAGAAGGAATTATGCTGCTTGATAATTGATTGAATCTGTTACAGTGCAAAAAGAAAAAGTCTGTAGAAAAAAAATGATGTTATCTATCACATTCTAGACTATTCTATTTTTATGAAGGGAAAAACATGAAAATTGGAAATTGGAAGGAGGAAACAGAGGGTGCTAAAAGGTCAAAAGGAGAAAGGAGAAGAGGGATGTTTTAATTTTGCTACCCTAGTCATTTGTTTCCCTTTCTAATGACTCCTTTCCCTAACTCCTCCCTCCTGACAGATAACCACTGTCTCTGTGGCACTACACTATACAGATGCACTGGTTGATGCACATGACTATACTGTACCTATCTGAAAAGCAGCTGTTTATAATTGTCTTCTCACCAGGCAACAGCCAGAGATTATTGTTTGGGGCAGATATCTTCCACGGTTGGTACACAGACAGAGAGAGCAGTTAACTGGCAAGAATAATAATTGTTTTCCACAGCAGGCTTAGGGCTGGCACCACAGCAACTGAGAGAAGTGGGAATATTTAAGCTGCCTGCACAAATATCTAACTTTATAAGATGCAGAATAGTCATCACCACCCCTCCCCCCATATTCTAGGCCATTCTTTCCAGTGAGAAAAGCTTACTCATCTTACTTTGTTCCCATAGCCAAAATTTTTATAGATAACCAAAGAGCTATTTAAATAAAAGGACAGGTTTATAACTTGGTAGAGTCAGAGGTAACAACAAAGACCTCATAACTGCTGCCTTTGTATAAGTTCCTAGAATTCATTATGCTTATAGATTTAAAATAAAAATGCTTATAGTAGATTTAAAATATTTTTTCAAAATTTGCTATTTCTTACTTTGTGGTACAACCTATGCTTTGAAATCAACACTGATATTTCTATCTCTAAATTACATTTAATACACTACCGTCTTCATTATTTTGGTTATTCTTTTCACTATCTATAATACTTACATTTATATACATACATATTTTAGTTATAAATGTAAAAGTGCTTTTGGATCTTTGAGAAAAGAACACTAAATATAATAAAAGGTATTTACATTGATTTTTCCATATGTCTTATTATCAGTGACTTAGACATATCAGCTGTATTATAAAAATATTTTAAAAAGTGATTCAGTCAAAAGACATAATATCTACATAAAACCAGTAGCATAATTGCTGTCAGATTAGGTTGACAATACCTTCAAGCTTAAGAATCAGTAGTCTCTAAGTTTTGATGGAGCTTTAAGCCTTCATCTCGTTAAATAACTATTTCAAGGCACTCATCACTTGAAACAGTTTTAACTTCTAGGACTAGTGACTCTAAAGGACTGGACTTTCTGAATCTTCATTACTATACCCACTCTGATTTGAAAGGCAATCTGAATTAAATTAAATTAAAAATAATTATATGTTTCACATATTACATGACTGTGATTTTTAGTGATATGAAGTATTTAAAAGCTTCCATCTTTTTCATTGCTTCAATTCAAGTACTGCATCAATCTTATTAACACTATGTTTGACTATAAGCCTTGCTATAACAATGTTCTACACATCCAGGTTCAGTATAAAGCCAGAAATATCATGAACATATTGAAACACTATATGAACCTCTCAGTAATTTACTCACAGTATACATTCCCATGGCATTAGCCCTTGGGGTAACCTTATAGTAGGTATCAATGAACCCGATTTACTTTGAAAAATCACAGGAATAAGAAATTGCAGTACTGCTGTTTTAAATAAAATAAGCATGGAAATTACTTATATTTGAAATATAGATTTTCAAAAAATGACATTCAGTTTGAGTATTCTGAAGTACATGAAATAATCAAGTTCCTGATTGGGCCTATATCCTTATTCTCATCTCATAAAAACATACCAGCAAAGCTTCTTTGCAATGACAAAGAAATAACAGATCTAGCTGAATGCTTGATAAAAATTCTCAGTTTAGAAGCAAGTGATTTTTCACCTGTTCTTTTTTCTTCCAGTCATCACTTGTACATTTCATTTACACAGTTAGGTACTTTCATGACAATGATTTTCCCATTTATATATTTATGTAGTAATTAGTGAATTATTTTTTGGGTTGGATTCCCCAAGGGGAGCAGAAAAGTGAGGGTCAAAACAAAGATAAATTAGCCAGTTTATATAGAACTTTTCCAATATTTTATTTTCTTATTAGATTTCATGAAAACAGACTGTTACTACATAAACTTTTATGCTATAATTCTCTACCCTGACCCCAGTGAGCAATTAGCCATTAAAATCTGATTGATTGTAATCTGACTTGATTTTTAACTTTGGGGATGCAAATATTATATAAATTTATGTGTAAACTTGAATTAAATATATATACATATTAGAATAATTTAAGAAGTATGATATTATAGGATAATGATAAAAAAGCAAGTCACAAATGCTCAATTTAACCAATAAATCAATAAAAGGCCATGACAGAAAAATATGGCAAAATGACCAATACATACTTACATGAATGGAAAAATATGATGCTTATGACTATGAATTTCATCATGCTGTAAGATTTCAAAATTCATGGCAAAATTGCTAACTTGATTAAATCATCAATACTCAAAAACACCCTTATTGTTACTGTAATACAGAACAAATGTAGTAAGACTCTCCAACACCAGTCAGCAAATAAGTTTAATATGTTTCTTATTTATGTGTATATATTACCTTATAAAATATGTTTATTTCATGTATCAATCATTTTCAATTGCTGTTTTGTTTGGTTATTTATTTGGTTGGATATTTGTCTCTGAAATTAACCATGGCCTCAAATCATTACTATTACAAAATAGTAAATAGTAATGTATTTATTTTAAAGTAAAGATTATCTTTACTTTAAAATAAATGGCTGAAATGCTGAGGGAAAAAAACAAAGCAGGAGGCATAACCCTTTGAGACTTCAGACAATACTACAAAGCTACAGTAATCAAAAGTGTGTGGTATTGGTACAAAAACAGACATACGTATCAATGGAACAAGAGAGACCAGATATAAATCTACACACCTACAGTCAATTAATCTTTGACAAAGTAGGCAAAAATATAAAAATGTGAAAAAGTCTCTTCAGCAAGTGGTGCTGAGAAAGTTGGACAGCTGCATGTAAATCAGTGAAGTTAGAACACACCCTCACACCATGCACAAAAGTAGATTCAAAATGGCTTAAAAACTTAAACATTAGACATGACACCATAAAACTCTCAGAAGAGAGCACAGGCAAAACATTCTCTGACATAAATCTTACCAATGTTTTCTTAGGTCAGTGTCACAAGGCAATAGAAATAAAACCAAAAACAAACAAATGGGACCTAATCAAACTTACAAACTTTTGTGCAGCAAAGGAAATCATAAGCAAAAAAAAAAGACAACTTACAGAATGGGAGAAAATATTTGCAAACGATGCAACCGACAAGGGATTAATCTCCAAAACATACGCACAGCTCATACAACTCAACAACAACAACAAAAAAAAAGCCAATTGAAAAATGGGCAGAAGACCTAAATAGACATTTCTCCAAAGAAGACATACAGATGGCTATTAAGCACGTGAAAAGATACTCAACATCACTGATGCTTAGAGAAATGCAAATCAACACTACAGTGAGGTAGCACCTCACACCGGTCAGAATATCCATCATTAAAAACTCTACAAATAACAAATGCTGGGGAGGGTGTGGAGAACAGGGAACCCTGTTACACTGTTGTTGGGAATGTAAGTTGGTGTAGCCACTATGGAAAACAGTATGGAGGTTCCTCAGAAAACTAAAAACAGAATTAACATATGATCCAGCAATCTCACTTCTGGGCATATATACAGACAAAACTATAATTCAAAAAGATGCATGCACCTCTATGCTCATAGCAGCACTGTTCACGATAGCCAAGACATGGAAACAACCTAAATGTCCATCGACAGATGAATGGATAAAGAAGATGTGGTACATATATAAAATGGAATACTCCTCAGCCATAAAAAAGAACAAAATAATGCCATTTGCAGCAACATGGATACAACTGGAGATTATCATACTAAGTGAAGTAAGTCAGAAAGAGAAAAACAAACACCATTTGATACAATGTATATGTGGAATCTAAAATATAGCACAAATGAACCTATCTACAAAACAGAAAGAGACTCACAGACATAGAGAACAGACTTGTGGTTGCCAAAGGGGAGGTGAGGAGGGAGAAGATGGACTGGGAGTTTGGGGTTAGAAGATGCAAAATATTATATGTAGAATGGATAAACAACAAGGTCCTACTGTATAACACAGGGGACTATATCCAATCTCCTGCGATAAACCATAATGGAAAAGAAAATAAAAAAGAATGTTTATATGTGTATAACTGAGTCACTTTGTTGTACAACAGAAATTAACACAACATTGTAAATCAACTATACTTCAATAAAAAATAAAATAGAATTAAATAAATGGCTGAAACACTTGTTGCTGTCATTAATACATTTCCCTCAATATAAAAGCTGTAAAATAGTTTATTATTATACTGATGGTACACAAAAATAAGTCAAGAAAGAAGTCATCATGTGAATAAAAATGAAATATTCAGTATTTTTATTTTAAACTTTTAAAATTTAAGAGTATAAGTTTCTCTATTAGTAATTGTACAATAAGTTTCAGGGACAATATAACATGGTAAACCTCCCCCCCCACCAAAAACAAACAAACAAACAAACAAAAAACAAATCTTGGGGGTGCTATCACTGTAATAACATTATTAGCATCTTCACTTTTTAGAACACACTGCTTTTTCATGTTGGAAGCATAATGCCACTACCATTTCGTATCTGTATTTGTTTTTTATTTAATAACTATCAAAGTGATTTTTTTGCTTCAGCATGTATTAAATAAATTAAGTCATTTACTGGTTGAATCTATTTCCTTTATGGCTTTCTGATTGAATTGTGATGAGTGATTCCTTCAACTTGACTTTGTGCAATGCATTTGCAGTTTCACAAAGTCAATGTTATTGTTCATCTCCTGAGACCAACCTTTCCCTTTAACAAGTTAAAACATTAAAGGTATCAGAATGTCTTTTAGGACCCAATGCTGAGCCCATTCTACTGCAGGCTTCCCATAGGCCAGCTTAGATCCTGAGATGCTTTGGTTCTCCCCAGAGTCAACTCTCCTCTCTGTTGATATATACAGACAGAAACACTGATGTGACACTTTGCCAGAAGGTTATGGATCTGAACTTCTCTCATGGTTTTTGCCAGTCACTCTTTGGTATCTCACATATTATTTCTCATCCTTTCCAATTACTAGGGTGTTTAGAACTGCCTGTCTCCAAAACTTTAAAAAAATGTACACTACCCCCTTTGAGAATAATTCATATATAAATGAATTGGATGTAAACTGACTGGATTGAATTGGAGTTTGCTTTATACTCCTTGAAGCAGTGATTTTTGCATTTATATTACTGATGTATTTTCTAAACTATGACCTCTGGTCTGATTAGGGATCTCTTAGCAGGGCTGACAGATGATTGGTGCTATTTATGGCACACTTGATTAGCATTCACTCTTACATCTAGGAGATTGGTTTTTCACCATACAGAAGAAAATTTACTATAGAGATGTGTGAGAATAATTCTTGGGCATTCCAAGTGAGTTTCATAGAAGAGGAAGCAGCCAGACTGTTGGATTGGCAGCAACTTTGGCTGTTTCTGCCCTATGGTTTATGCTTCCTTAAACAATTTGAAACAATCAGACCCTTAAAAATTAAATTTCCATTAAAAAATACCACCTCATTAGTTTTCACTTATGATTCAGAAACATCTACACATACTATCTTCTACTAACACTCGCAAGTAATCAAGTCAACAAAATACCAAACAATTGTAGAATTAAGTATCAGGTGATTTTGCATGACACAATAATGACATGCATTTTACCAGAAGTTAACAAAATCTAGATTGATCACTTTGGGGGGGAAATCATGTCTCGGTTAAGACTTCATGAGATGAAAGGGACAGTCGCCTGTATAAAGAGGGTTAAGTAAAATGGTGGAAATTATTAAAAGGATGTAGGAGCATCAAGGAAAGTGGCTGAATTTGGGAAGCCTCTCTATCAGTGTGAGGCCCTCTGTTCTTTCACATTTGCTTCATTCTTCCCACTTTGTAGATGATGTTTTTCTGCGTATAAGCCCATCTCCCACCACCCTGCCTAAAATGTACATATCTAAGTTTAAGAAAATAAATGTATAAAATACACAAAGTACAAAAAAAGGAAAAGAAAAAAAATTTACTATCCAGTGTCTACCACAAGTTTCCCCAAATAAATGTCATCTGAGTTGTGACATCTTACTAAATATTATGCTAGCGCGTGTGAAGCATTTTAATGAATAAGCTTCAGTCTTGTCTTTCTAGTTCTGCAGTAGACAATTTTTAATGTTCAAGATCCCTTATGAAATCAAGACATTATTTTATTATCAAGAATTAAAATAAACCAATAATCCAAAATAAAATCAGACAGATCTAATTTAAAAACAATTAATGGACTATAACATATCTAAGACAATTAATTATCAAATGCCAGCCAGACCAATTAGGGATATTACTCTATAGTTAGCTGGAGCTTATAAAATGACTGGCATAAATTCAGTATAAATTGGATGATCTGAAAATATGTGCAAATCTCAATTTTTCAAAAAATTAATCATACTTAATATTAACTTTTCTCATCCATGAACCTGGAATATCACATTTATTTAGGTATTTTAAAATTTCTTTCAACAATGTTTTCAGTGTACAGGTCTTTAATATCTTTCATTAAATTTTTTTGACAAAGTATCTTTTCTAATGCTATTTTTTATTATATAAATTTAGGTGTACAGCTTTATAGTTTAATAGCTGTGTACACTACAGAGTGATCGCAATTACAAGTCTAGTGACCATCCATCACCACACAGTCGACCTCTTTATCTATTTTGCCCAACCCCAATCCTCTTCTCTCATAACCTATTCTTTTCTCTGTATCTGTGAGTTTGTTTTTGTTCTCTGTATCTATGAGTTTGATTTTGTTTTGTTTGTTCATTGGTTTTGTTTTATGTGTGTGTGTCTTAGATCCCACATATAAGTTTTGTTGTTTCAAAACAATTGAATTGTTTCTTAATTTCATTTTTAGGATATTCACTGCCAGTTTATAGAGATACAATTGAATTTTACAAATTGATCTTTACAAATTGATCTTGTAAAAACTCACCTACAGGTTCTAATAGGATTTTTGTGGGTTCCTTATGATTTTCTATATATAAGGGTCATGTCATATGCAAATAGAGATAGTTTTACTTACTTTCCAATATGGACGTCTTTTATTTCTTTTTCTTGTTTAACTGACCTGGCTAGAACTTCCAGTACAACGTTAAATAGAAGTGCCAAGAACAGACATCCTTCTCTTTTTCCTGATTTTAGGCTGAAGTCATTTAGTTAAGTCTCTTGTTAGCTGTAGGTATTTTAGCTGTCTTTTTATCAAGTTGATAAAGTTTTTTCTATTCAGTTTTATCTACAGTTTTAATCAAGAAACACTGTTGAATTTAGTCAAATGTGCCTTCTGCATCAATTGAAATGATCATATTTTTGCCCTGTATTCTATTTATATTAGCATTAGGTGATTTTCAAATATTAAACCAACTTTGTATTCCTAGGATATACCCGACTTGGTCATGGCATATAATCATATTTATATGTTACTAGTTATGGTTTGCTAGCATTTTGTTAAGGATTTTCCCATCTATATTCATAAGGAATATTGGCCAGTAGCATTCTCTTAATATCTTTATGTGGTTTTGGAAGCATGGTAATACTGACCTAATAGAATGAATTGAGAGGTGTTCTTGCCTTTTCTAATTTTTGAAATAGTTTATGAAGAATTAGTATTAAGTCTTCTTTAAATGTTTGGTAGAATTTGCTAGTGAAGCCATGGACCCTGAGCTTTCCCTTTTTTTAAAATTTTTAATTGAGGTATAGTTGATTTACAATATTATATGAGTTTCTGGTATACAGCATAGTGATTCACAATTTTTAAAAGTTATTCTTTATTTATAGTTACTATAAAATACTGGCTATATTCCCTGTGCTGTATAATATATATTTGTAGCTTATTTTTTTATACATAGTAGTTTGTACCTCTTAATCCCCTATCCCTATTTTTCCTCTCCCCACTGGTAGCCACTAGTTTGTTCTCTATATCTGTATGTTCCTTTTTAGTTATATTCACTAGTTTGTTTTATTTTTAGATTCTGCATTTAAGTGATATTATACAGAATTTTTCTTTCTCTTTCTGACTTATTTCACTAAGCATAACACCCTCCAAGCCCATCCATGTTGTTGCAAATGGCAAAATTTCATTTTTTTTTTTATGGCTGAATGGTATCCCATTGTGTATATGTGTGCACACACACACACACACACACTCACACACCATATCTTCTTTATCCAGTCGTCTGTTGATGGACTCTTAGGTTGCTTCCATATCTTGGCTATTGTTAATAATGCTCCTATGAACATTGGAGTGCATGTATCTTTTTGAATTAGTGTTTTGTTTTCTTTGGATATATACTCAGGATTGGAATTGATGGATCAAATGATAGCTCTAGTTTTAGTTTTTTAAGGAACCTCCATACTGTTTTCTACAGTGGCTGCAGTAATTTATACTCCCACCAGTAGTGTACAAGTGTTCCCCTTTCTCCACATCCTCTCCAACATTTGTTATTTGTGGTCTTTTTGATGACAGCCATTCTGACAGGTGTAAGGTGATATCTCATTGTAGTTTTGATTTGCATTTCTTTGATGATTAGCAATGTTGAGCATTTTTTAATGTGTCTGTTGGCCATCTGTATGTCTTCTTTGGGAAAATGTCTGTTCAGGTCTTCTGCCCATTTTTTAATTGGATTGTCTTAATTTTTTTTGACATTGAGTTGTATGAGCCATTTATATACTTTGGATATTAACCCCTTATTTGTCATATCATTTACAAATATTTTCTCCCAATCCTGTAGGTTGTCTCTTTGCTTTCTTGAAGGTTTCCTTTGTCATGCAAAAGCTTGTAAGTTTAATTAGGTCCCATTTGTTTATTTTTGCTTTTGTTTCCTTTGTCTTAGGAGATAGATCCAAAAATTATTACTATGATTTATGTCAAAGAGTGGTCTGCCTATGTTTTCTTCTAGGAGTTTTGTGGTTTCTGGTCATACATTTAGGTCTTTAATCCATTTTGAGTCTATTTTTGTATATGGTGTAAGAAAATGTTCTAATTTCATTCTTTTACATGTAGCTGTCCACTTTTCCCAGCACCACTTATTGAAGAGTCTGTCTTTTCTCCATTGTATATTTTGCCTCCTTTGTCATAGACTAATTGATCGTAAGTGTGTAGGTTTGCTTCTGGGCTCTCTATTCTATTCCATTGATCTCTGTGTCTGTTTTTGTGCCAGTACAGTGCTGTCTTGATTACTCTAGCTTTTAAGTATAGTCTGAAGTCAGGGTGCATAATAGCTCCAGCTCTGTTCTTCTTTCTCAAGATTGTTTTGGCTTTTTGGGTTCTTTTATATTTCCATACAAATTTTAGAAGTATTTGTACTAGTTCTGTGAAAAACACAATTGGTTTTTTGGTAGGGATTACACTGACTCTGTAGATTGCCTTGGACAGTATGGTCATTTTAACAATATTAATTATTCCAGTGCATGTACATGGTATATCTTTCCAGCCCTTTGTGCTGTTTTCAATTTCTTTCATCAGTGTCTTACAGTTTTCTGAATACAAGTCTTTTACCTCCTTAGGTATGTTTATTCCTAGGCATTTTTTTTTTTTATTTTTGGTGTGATTGTAAATGTGATTGTTTCCTTAATTTCTCTTTCTGATAGTCCATTGTCAGTTTATAGAAATGCAACAGAATTGCCTTTAGGACAATTTACAGAAACATTTTATGACTGAATTTTTAAAACATAATTTACTCAGTTACATTGCTGTTCTCCTGGGGAGAAGGTCTGCCAACTTCCTTCCAGAAGTCCTTCCTTCCCTAGGTGTATTTTTTTTAAAATCCACTGTACTTTTATGATTTTATTTGATTTCTGACCCTATCTTGAAAATTAGTGGTAGATATATTTACTGTATGGAAAATTTTTCTAATTAGATTCTTGTAGATACTTTTTTTAAGGAACAGTTCACGCTTATAAATAGGAAAAAAAAAAGTAAACGCCTTCTACTGGTAACATTTTGTATTGAATAATTTACATTAGTGACTAAAGCTACACACATAGTTCTTATCAGAACATGGCATCTGTCTTTTCAGACAATGAATAGCACCTTTTGGATGAGGATAATATACTGTGCTGCATCACTGGGTTTCTCATCTTGGCACTTCTATAAATCTAATTATAGATATATGCAGCAGTTGCTAACTCCCATTAATGGAAATGGATGCATCAATGACCCCTATTTTACTGGGTCTAAATAAACTAATACTCTATCTCTAAAGCACACGCAGGCTATTTAAACCTTTCTCCTCTTGCTAAGCATAAGAACAGTAAATTATCATAAATCAAAGCTCACTGATGTATATATGACAATAGAAGCAAATTATTAATGTATGAATATTCCTATTATTCCCCCTCCCTCCCCACCACACACACTCACACACCTCTTTCTGCTAAGAAAGTCTTATATAAGGATTTCTCTCAGAGGGTTTGTATTTCAGAATCAGGAGGAATTGCTGAACTGATTGAAAAGGACACTTAACTAAGGAAGGGGAAGAAGTTTTGAAAGGAATTTTAAAGATATTAGTGAGGTACTAACTGCTTGGATGGGAGAAAGGGAATGAAGAGAAAAAAGAGAAGTTGAAGGTGTTTCTATGGCCTAAAAATTTCCCTCATGGTATACAAGAACCACACATAAAGATCCTGAATTATTTAGAAATTGCTCCTTAGCCACCAGAGTGTATTTACTTGACCATAATTAAATTCTTATTCTGAGTCACTTTAGTCACTGCTTTCAACAGATTTCTAAATATAAAGATTTAATTTAAATTGTTACCAATAACATGAGCTTAATTTGTTTTTAATTTTATTCTAGGGAAACACCTTAGGGCTACAGTATTTTTCAAACTATACTGGTGTTGAGAACTGTCACGAGAAACAAAATTAGCGATGTCTTCTCAGCAACTTAATTCAAACTATGCTACAGTTATAGTCACAGAATATTCAAGCAGAAGGGGGAAGAAAAATACGCCCCATGCCAAGAACATTCAAAACCCTGAAAAATTCCTTTATAAATTTTTTTTTTTTTTGCGGTATGCAGGCCTCTCACTGTTGTGGCCTCTCCCGTTGTGGAGCACAGGCTCCGGACACGCAGGCTCAGCGGCCATGGCACACGGGCCTAGCCGCTCCGCAGCATGTGGGATCTTCCCGGACTGGGGCACAAACCCGTGTCCCCTGCATCGGCAGGCGGACTCTCAACCACTGCACCACCAGGGAGGCCCTATAAATTTTTATATGCAAACTACTGGAGCTAAGATCTGGACAGTTGATTATTCAGACTTTAAGTGTATTTAATGAGTTTGCATTTAAAATGCAAGTAATTATTTGCATATTATAGAGTATTCTCCAATTTTTATACATCATGCATAAAATTCTTCTCACCATGGGGATTCTGGGTGGCATGGGTGCATTGATTGTATAGCATTCAGAAGTGAAGCATCTAAATTAAACTATTTCGCACAGCATGTAGATATTTCTAAAGTAACATTTAAATGTAGATTTTTAATCTTGATCTAGGCAACTCTTTCTCTGTATATGATAAGCACTATGGGGGGTTTAATTAGATCAGGGTAGTTGATGCTTTACGTCAACCCTGGAGTCTCTTTCTCCTATGTTTCCATAGTATCTTCTGTATATCTGTTTTACTACAGTGTATTTGGGGTGTGTGTGTTAGTGCATGCCTATGCGTATCTGTGTTGTGTGCACCTGTGTTTGGAAGAACACAGTAACCCCCCCAGTATGTGTTAAGTGAATAACTGAATGAATGAATGAATATCTGAATAATTCTAACTATTGACCTCCAGACTCAGAATTAGTACATACACATTTATTAATTTCTAATCACACAAATGTCTGCCACTTGTTAGAACAACCTCCATGTCTTCTCTTTCCTTTAGCCTTTCTGGGGGAGTGTTCCTAGGGGGAAGCTATAAGTTATGGAAGATCAGCTAAAAGGAGAACTGGTGACATGACTTATGTAGGAGACAGGTTCAACACAGTACAGAATAAGAATTCAGGATTCAACCAAGAACATAAAAAATCTCAGAGACAAGGGACAAGATCTATTCTGGGCTGAGAACCAGAAGAAGCAGATCAGTATGAGAAGTCAGGATTGCACATAAATGAAAGCCAAGACTTTAAACTGAGCTGAGAAAAAGAAGAGGCAATAAGAGAAACAGGAACTAGATTTGGTCTTGGGGAGGAATTAAGATTGGGAGCTAAGCTTTTAGCTGCACAGACAAGCAAAGGACCTTACTACGCATAGTAAGGAAAAGCTTTAAAAAAAAGGAATCTGAGTAATAACAGAAGCTTAATAACAAAACATACTCTCTTGTTTCAGTTAAAAATGTGTCCAGAACGTTTGGATATGTATTTCATATTTTAGAGAGACTATATTTTAGGAAGAAAGACAGGATTTACCATGGCCTTCCTGAATTTTTGCTAATAACATTTCAATCTTTTACACTGAGTAGTATGAACAAGCAGTTTTTTTTAAAGAATACTTAGAACATGGAATGTAGAATTTCAACCATTTAGTATAATCTTTATAAAATTCTACAAACTTAAAAAACCAGCACAAACAGCAAAATAATCTAATTTTTTTTAATGTCATGATGTCTAATTGTTTTGCATTAATGAAAGAAAGTAGATTTCTTCTTACATCAGCTTCCCTATTTTTGGCTTTGAAATAATTTATGAAGTACTACATGCAGACATATTAAATTTCAAAAATAAATGTGCTTAAGTACTTCAATTATCTGGCAGTGTTTATCAACGGTAACAAGAAGAAAGTTTTAAACCCACTTGTTTCTGAAGTAATATAAACTTTTCTCTTAAAACTCTGGCAGATGTCCTTTAGGATTCCACTTTAGAACTAGATGCAACAACTGTAATATAATCAAAGCAAATTAATAACAAAAAAAATAACCAATTTACAATGTAAAACTAAATTTAAAATGGAGTCAGGAAGCCCTGAAGCAAGAGCTCTAGGCCACATACCACTCACTGTAGCCTGCATAACCAGTAAGGAAGATAAGAATTATTTTAAAAAGGTCTGTTTGTATAGAATTCTTTCTATAAAATTCTCTTGGTCTCAACTTTGTTTCCATGTTGATAAGAATGTTAATTTTCTTCTTGCACAAGGGAGGACAGTTTTCACATGGGAATTTCACTTCCTGATTTTAAGAGGAGGATCCTCCCTGCCCCAGCAATAATGCACTTACCACTGTTTGCAGCCAGTAAGAAACTGCTGCAACCCAAAGCTCTTGTTCTTCTCCAGTGAACTTTCATTCAAAGCAACCCTCTCCAATTTCCTCCTAAAGCCTAATAAAAAACTGTCCTTCCCTTTGTCTCTTAGGAATTGCCTACATTCACCATTGCTTGCCTGTCCCAAACTGCAATTCTCTGCTATTCCAGAATACACCCATTTGCTGGTAAAATAATTGATTATTTTTGAGGTAGACAAGAATAATTTTATACTAAAATTAAGTTTAATGGCACATAAACCACAACTACTGCTCTACATCATTATATATATTTTTCTCTAATTATGCATCTAACTACATGGCTTAGTCTTAAATCAATGCCAGTGTGTAATAGGTCAACAGAAATGTGTACAATTTGTTGCTCAAACTCAGATCCCAAAGTGGGTAGAGTTAATCAGTGTAAGGAGTTACAGGTTAATTAAGTTCTTTTTCTGTGTTCAGTCTTTTGTAAAAAATCAAGGAATGTATGATTAAAGGAAGAAAAAACCAACCAACAAACAAAACTTTGATGTGTAGGACTGAATACCAAAACATATCCGCATAGTAAGGAAAAGCTTTAAAAAAAAGGAATCTGAGTAATAACAGAAGCTTAATAACAAAACTTACTCTCTTGTTTCAGTTAAAAATGTGTCCAGAGAAGACGTCTAAAACTCATTTTGTGTAAATTTTTGTTTTTATTAAACAAATGAATTAACTAAGACTACAGTTTTATGACAACCAAAAAGAAACTCTATCGGAGAAACTTTAAACTCTCTAAGGGAGGAAAAACATCAGGATATGATCTTATATTACTGATTAATCAGCTTCCTTGACCTTTAAACTGCCCAGTGATTTAGTCTGAACTTCTACATCCCCTTATTCAAATTCTAGAGCTAACGTCTGCAATAACTTTCAACCTAATTCATGATAATAAGGCCAACTTTTCCATGCCTCAGTTTCCCTACATCAAAGGCCTGGATGATATTTCTTGTTGTGTGACAGGAATAAAAAGAAGGTTAATAGGAAATATTTACAGTCGTCCAGGATGGGATTTCAGACACTCAGCCTCACCACCTTGGAGGACAGTCCCAGAAAACAAAAGGGACTAAAGCATCGATCCGGACTTCCCCACACTCAACTCATGCTAGTCACACACTTTTCTGGTCCACAACACGTAAGAGTCACAAGAAATATTTCAATAACCCCTCGTTTGTTTGCAGAGCACATTAAAAATTACAGATTCCATCACATATTGTTATTTGTCCCCAAAAGCCCTCCCTGTGGCACCGTCATCTATGGTATGTTTTAAGATGGGGCAGAGGTGGGTCAGCGGCTTGAGCACCATCACAGTGGGGGAAAGGCAGGATATGCACCTAACCGGCCCTTCCACTCCCGGGGCTTTAAAGAAATCATTCCTTCTTACTGAATCGGCATTACAAGACGATCATTCTGCAGTACCTCATGTCTCCTCGCCCCTACCCAGCCAGCACGCAAGTGGGCTGCCTCCCCATGGGCCTCCAAGTTGGAAAACGGTCTCGCCCCTGCCCCATCCTGCAGCCACTTCAAGTGAGGCACAGTCAGCCTGCACAGTCAACCCAGCTGAGGGCCAGCAACCCTGATATCCTGTGCAATAGCTTTCTCTGCCTGCATTCTGATCTGTCCCATTTATACACTTTATATACCTGACTTAAATCTCCATCTGAATTGACTAGATCATTGTATTTTCCCATTTTTTTCAACATAAATCTGGAACAAATAGGAGAGAGACATTAAAAGAATGTACTATGTCCATACATCTCTTGATGCTGTGAAAACATACGTTTAATTTTAACAGGTTACAGCAGGGGTTTTCAGAGGGGACTATGTCAGAAGGCATTTTTGGTTGTCAAGACTGAGGAAGGTGAGGTCCTACAGGGATACTTTTAAACACTGCATTATGCATTGCATAATGTTTAACAGCATTATGTTTAACACAACAAAAATCTATCTGGCCAAAAATGTTAATCATGCAGGGCTGAGAAGCTCTGGGTTATATAGAAACACCTGTTTGTTATTACTGGCTTTCCATCTGATCTCTAGGGTCTCACGTAACTTAGAAGCACATTCAAACCTCAAACATCAGGAGACCAAATAATCAGAGTCCAAACATACTAAAAACATTTCTCTGCTTTATACTTTAGAACAGCGGTCTCCAACCTTTTTGGCATAAGGGACTGGTTTTGTGGAAGACAATTTTTCCACGAACGGGGGTCGGGGGATGGTTCAGGTGGTAATGGGAGAAATGGGGAGCGATGGGGAGCGTCAGATGAAGCTTCCTTCCTTGTCCTCCACCGCTCACCTCCTGCTGTGTGGCCTGGTTACTAACAGGGCTCGGACCATTACTGGTCTGCGGCCTGGGGGTTGGGGACCCCTGTTTTAAAAAAGCAAGACAAATGAGTATAAAAAAAGCTCACTTCAGTAATTTTGTTTTAAAAAGTAGTCCACGGCTGCCCTGGTGGTGCAGTAGCTAGGAATCCACCTGCCAACGCAGAAGACATGGGTTCAAGCCCTGGTCCAGGAAGATCCCACATGCTGCAGATCAACTAAGCCCGTGCGCCACAACAACTGAGCCTGCGCTCTAGAGCCCGTGAACCACAACGACTGAGTCTGTGCACCACAATTACTGAAGCCTGTGCGCCTAGAGTCCATGCTCCACAACAAGAGAAGCCACTGAAATGAGAAGCCTGTGCATTGCAATGAAGAGTAGCCCCCTCTCACCGTAACTAGAGAAAAACCCGTGTGCAGCAATGCAGACCCAATGCAGCCAAAAATATATAAATTTCTTTAAAAAAAAAAGTAGCCCATTGCTTTATCATTCCCAGCCTTTACACATTATACACCTGCAGTATTCTATAATGGGAACTGATATATAGAATAATTATCCTGGGACACTTCAAGACAATCAGTCAACATGGAGAGAGTCACTTTTATCTGTGTAGTCTAATTATGAAAAGAGGGAAATTGAACATATTTTCAACAATGCAACCTGGAACAAAAGAGACGTTTTAGGTAACAGTGTGAACCAGAGAAATCAATTTGTCAGAGCATCCAATTCTGGTTAATCAAGGTTTTCAATTAGTTTCTATGACATTTAATCCACAAATTTTATCTTAGCATAACTGAAAATGATAGTGTCAAAAGAGCTGTTAAAACATCAACCAGGAGCAGTTATCCTACCTTTGCAAGTACATGGGAAGCTACCCAAATTTTGAAAATCATAGGAGAAAGATATTGTAAAATCTTCTATTACTGTTATTGATTCTAATAATAACTTTCATTAAAAGACTGGAAATGCTCTTTCTTTCCTATTTATGAATTGTATAGTTTACAAAAATAAGAATGAAAAGCTGATTGTGCAATGCTCTATAATATGATGCTTTAAATAAAAGTATATGCAGAAAAGTCCATACTTCATAAATATGCCAAATGGTTTATGAGAAAATAAAATTAAGGTTTTTCATACATTACTTTTTCCAAAAGATTTAGTTTTATAGCACAATAGATAGAATAAATCATAAAAGTTCAAGTGAAGAACAATGGATAATATACTACTAGTTTCTGAAAGTTTTGTATGTTTAATTTTCATACATTTCTAAGAAATTTTAATCTTCATATTTTCCTAAAAACTTTTAGGCTTTCTAAGGTGCTCTGCATTTTGAAAGCTATCCAATTTACCAAATGAGGCTGCTAAACTTTGGAGCAATACGCTTACTGCACAACCGTTGTTAATAAAGATTTGTGGCTTTAAATGACATAGCACAGGTAACATTTATGTGGTAATTAACAAAACTATATGAAACTGCCTTTCCTTAATTTTAACAGCCATCACCTCTTTTTTTTTTTTTTTTTTTTTTTTTTTTTTAAATCAAGTAATCTACTACCTGGGAAGATGTTCCTTTTTTGTTTTTCAGATTAGAAAAAAAAAACACAAAATAGAAATGTGTTAAACTGAGTCTACTCGATGCAGTCTGCATTTTTGCTTGATTATCATATGAATCCCACCACTGCACAGCACACTTATGACCTTTTCCAGCATATAATTTCCATTACAATGTTATGACTATTGAAATTGGCATTTGGAAAGCTTCATGCAAATGTGAATAATCTCTGGAATATACAAATTTATTTAAATATTTTACTGTAAGAGAAACATTTCTTTGGAATCAGTGTTTGATAAACTCCAAGGGGCTTCCTCAAGTGCTACGTCTTTTTGTACCTCTGATTCCGTTGGAAGTTGGTTCTCCTTCTCCAATCTTTCCCTAATTCTACTTTGCCCTCCCCTATATTTTTTTTCCCAGTTTACTAGCTAAAGGGGGCAGGAAGAGCAGTGATCATTTGGACTAAGGTATACAAAGAACAGACAATTTAAACAGAGGAAATCATTTAACTTAATAGACCTACATTGATTCTGAAACAACACATATATAAAATTATTTTGGTTGAAACCATGTATTTTCTTTCAAGTTAAACAGAATAATAATAGTTGCTATGAAGACATGGACAGATATACACTCTTTTTCCGAAGATGATATGATACTTTTCTGAGTTTCAACCAGTGTTTCTCACATGCATTATTGATATTTGGGACCAGATAATTCTTTTGCTGTTGTGGTTGCCCTGTATACTATAGGATGCTCAGCAGTATCCCTGGACTCCATTCACTAGACTCCAATTGTATCTCCCAGGATATGATAACCAAAAATACCTCCAGACATTGCTGAATATTCTCTGGGTGGCAATATCACCTAGTTGAGAACCGTGGGTTTAGACAGCTATATCTGGGTGCAAATACACTCATTATTAAAAGGGGGCTTCCCTGGTGGTGCAGTGGTTGAGAGTCCGCCTGCTGATGCAGGGGACACGGGTTCGTGTCCCAGTCCAGGAAGATCCCACGTGCCGCGGAGCGGCTGGGCCCGTGAGCCATGGCCGCTGAGCCTGCGCGTCCGGAGCCTGTGCTCCGCAACGGGAGAGGCCACAACAGTGAGAGGCCCGCGTACCGCAAAAAAAAAAAAAAAAAAAGGAGAAAGAGAAGAGAGAAAAGGGGTGGGTTGGGGGCGGAGAGAGAGAGAGAATACAGAGAGAAAATTCCTAACCACGGGTGCACTGCACACTTTCTGTCTACTGTTTTCATTTTTATCAGTTCTTGCCTAACACACACTTATTAAGTTCTGATATCCACGTTAATAGTGAGTTTGAACAAAGATTCTAGAGTAGAGCTAAGAATGAAATCCCAGTTCCCAGGGTATGCCAGCTTTGTAAATCTCTGATTTGGGGAAAGATATAAACCTGGCTAATCCACAGTTTCCTCATTTGTATGCAGATTATAGTAGTACTGGTACATAGAATTCTGTGGTTATAATATGAATCCATCTAAAGTACATAGTTAGATGCAGAGTAAACTCAAAACTGTTTCTTATATATATCTCATCATCACCTAAATCATCACTAATGAATCAGAATCCTATTTGTAAAAATGAAAAGGTTATATTTTAAAATAAATATATATAATTAGGGAGAACATGAAATGATTAAATATTAATGTTTCAAAATATAACAAAGAATAAAAATACTTTGAGACCCATAACATTAATTTACAGTTTTAAGAGTATTGATCCACATAAGTAAATCTTCATTTACTTTGAACTGATTTAGTGGAGGGGAGTGTGAAACCTTAACTGGGTCTACTTTTTAAAAGATGATTTTCATGGCTGAGATAGGTATTTTTCTTGTATTATACAGTATTTTTTATTAACTCCAAGGACTCAGCCCTCAGAATTCTTTAAGCAGTGATGGTAATGGTCTAGGTTAAAAGTATTAAAGTGTTTATAAACCATTCCATATTCCAACAAAACATGTTTCTACTAATAGATAGCAGTTTAAAATTGCTTTAACACAACTGTCTACTTGGCCCCTGCAATCCATGCAAATGAATTTCTAAACTAAAATAATCTAAATATTCTCCAGCAAGGAACTTATACTTGTAGAACATGCCCTGAGTGTGTGCATATATGAAACATTAACCCATCTGTGCATTTCTTAAACAGAATACAATCTGTAAACTTTAAATTTAAGCAGTTTGTATAGATACAGTGATTTAAGTTTATACTCTTAGTGAGCCAGTAGCATCATTTTAGAGACTCAACATTGAAAAATATTATTTTTACCTGGAGCAGAGACAGATTATTTAAATTCCAAAATAATCCACACTAATAATTATAACCTACCTAAGCTTTTATATAGATACCAATATACAAATTAATTATTTCAGAACATAGATGTTGAATGCCTACTACATGTCAGGACTCTAGGCGTTTGTGGTACTTCATTAAACAATAACAACAAAAAATGTCCTTGTGGATTCACCTGTATAATTATACCTGTTGGGTGAATTAGCTATTGTATTTTCTTCATAGAAGGAAGTGTAAACTATTAAAAAAAAAAAGAGTCGTCACAAAGAGAGGTCTTCTTTTATACAAAAACATGTACTTGAGATCTTCATTTATCTCCTACACTTTTATAACATGCCTGATTAAAAAATATATACTTAATTATCCATCCTGGAGCTTCTATCACAGGAAAATTTTATCCTAGAGTATTTTGCCAGTATTAGTTTTGAAACCACAACTCAATAAATTCCAAAATTCAAAGCAATCTGAAGTAGAACTGTTGCAGGGATGGAAGGAACACAAAGAAAGGCAATGAGCTGAATATTCCTTAGTGATTTTCTTGGGTAAATTAATCAAGTGAGATCGAAGAATTTACCTTTAATTCATCCCTTCAACAAATATTTAATAAATGTCTCTTTTGTAGCTATTTTAAATAATATCCATGAGAAAGAAAGAATTTTCTATAACCATGTAACTCATTACCAAGATGTAACACTACGAGGTAAAAAAAAAAAATTCACTAGGAGTACATGAAATAACTGTACAGCATTCTTCAAACAACTTGAGTTAAGGAGGCTGAAAAGAAAGGGTAAGAGTTGTAGAGCACCACTGGATACTTCTCCAAACTGGCAATTGTACTAAGAAAAATGTCTATAATTCTAACACAAGCCCAGGAAGCAGCAACCTCCAAGTTTTGGTACAAATAATGTGGTACTGGTGTAACTGGGTCTAACTTGGAATATTCATAATGCCTGAAGGCAGGCATTTTTTACAGAAATTCTTGTATTTCTTGGAGATGGAATAGAATACATTTGCTATCAATTAGTTTATAAATGCACAAATTCATTATTCCACCAACTTGATCAAGTGCCTCAATGCTTAGTTCTACATCATTTCCTATAAAATACAGTGCAAGTACTCGATGCATCTTCATTAGCATGACTTTTCTCAAAAATAAAAACAAACAAACAAAAAAAACCATAGTGTCTACCACATGGCAAGCATGAGATATTGGAATGAGGCCAACACATCTGAAATCCTTCCCAGTAAGAAGTTTTCCAGGTATCTGCAATGTTATCTGTTTTATTTGTCACCTTTCTAGAATCTACTTGCTTCCCTGTAGCTATTCCTTAGTTATCTTGGGCTGACAAGCCAAGTCTAATCCTTTGGTACCATACCAATGAACACTTGCTAGTTCTCCAAGGAAGTCATTTCTTTCTCAGGATGTAACCTACTTTTCCTATCCTAATTTCTTGTACATCCTGGATGTAAACACTCTTATTCTCTAGATGCTACAACTGAATGAACATATTATTTCACGTAAAGTCTGTTTCATTATGTCCTTCACAATACCATATTATCCTGAGTCTGAGGGATGCAGTAAAAAGAATATGGATTTGGATTTGCTTTCTTGTTTCTCTGGTTTTAATCACACTGTTCCATCAATCTAGAACGTCCCTCTTTCCTTTCCTCCATTTATTCAAAAACAAATTTCAGTCCCACTTCTCAACTGAAATCCCTTTTCTGTTAGTCTTCTATAGACATCCAACTTCCATTGTACCTTCATCCGAACTGTTTTTGTACAGATCATGCAACAAATGCTTACTGAGGTACTGTGACCAGGTTCTGTGCTAGGTGATAAATAAATAAATAAGTAAACAAACAAATTTGATGAATAATCTTATATCATCTTATGAAATTCCTTCTGCAATTATTTTGAAATGTATATATTAAAAGTCCTATTAGTATTTGAGCTTCCTAGTGTATATCTTCTCATCAACTGTTTAAGGTAAATGCTTTGAAGTATAAGGATCATGTACTATACTATTCATTGAATTTTCTCATAATTTTGCTCCCAAGTACGTGTTTGAAATGCTTATTTAAAAAAACTTAAAAATGGAAATTTGGCATTTAAGTTTTGTCTCGTAGGAAAAAAAGAAACTTTAGGATTTAAAGTACACAGGCTGTTTATAAATCAAAATATAATCTTATAAACCAAAATTGAGAATGACCTATTTATTATACTGGGTTGGCCAAACAGTTAATTCGGAACTTATTTTTCCAGAAGGTGGTATGAAAAAACCCGAAGGAACTTTTTGGCCAGCCCTATAGATTAGACCTCCCCAGACTTTGCTGCCAAAAATATTCTGTCTTTTAGCCACACAATTTCTGATTTGATATTCAAGAGTGAAGATTTCACTAAGTTTCTCTCATGAGCAAATAAAAGAGATGCTTCTTGGGTAAGAACAAAACAAGGAATCTGCTGGCAGGAATTTCCAACCTCTCATTAAAATTGGTGCCTCCCTAGGCCCACTGCCCTGCGGGGACCACTGCTGTGAGACCACTTAAATGGTTTTTACAGACCAACCAAAGAAGACTATCTCCAATCACCTCTCCACCATGACTTGCATTGACATTTACTATTTTAATTCTAAATTAAATGAAACTTTATTAATATTCAATATAATATTGCTTTAGATTTACCTATATATTTATTTATATCTTTGCTCACCACTCCTCTTGCATCTTAGGACAGCTATTTGAGATCTTTTCCTTTCCATTTAAAATACAGCCATTATAACTTTTCTTTAGTGAAGGTCGGTTGGTTACAACTTTTTTCCAGTCTAGGTTTAAATGCAAATCTCTTTACCTTGTAAACATCTTAGAAGAGAGAGGAGTGGTACTCTGGGAAACAGACAAAGATTGATCAATTTTACTTGACAGAAGATCTTTCTCCTCATCTCTACAAAGAGCTATTGTCCAAGACCAAGAGGGCTATGGAAATCCTCTTGTACCACTTCTTTTATATATACAATAACCAATAATATTAGTCAAAGCTTTTCAAACACATCTTCCTTTTAAGCTTCATCAGCAGATTTACATTCAAAATGTGACAGAAAACAACTAGTCACAAATGTTCACTCAACCTTATATTGCAGAATTGCAACTGCCAGGAACTTTTTTGAATATGAACTTAAACCGTATCTTATTTTATGGGAGAAAATACCCATATGCGATGTAAACCTATGTCTGGTCAAAAACCTTTTAAAACACTGCTCCGTTTAATCAATTATAGAAGGTATCTGATTTCTATCTATTTAAAAAAAGAGAGAGAGAGAGAAAAATTCAATTTACATATCTTCCTAAGAGCTGATTCCTAGTTTTTTCTTCTCTTGCTTTAATGGATGGAGAACATCAGGCCCAGTGGGCACAGAATTCTTCTCTTTGCTGCTTGTTCATCAGTCAGCATTTTCTCAGAGTTCAGCCCTGAAGTGTCCCAGCCAGAAAAACTTCAGCCTGTACAGGAACAGCAGACACTGCAGAAGATTTTAATTCAGGGTGACATTCACTTTTCTTTGGTTTTATGAATGCAGACTGTAAGAAACTACTAAAAACTTCAGGGTGGAGACAGGTGGGGACAAGGTGTCGCTCATCATGAAATCTAAATAGATCCACTCTGTTATGGAGCAAGAATGCACTGCGTATCCTTAGCATCTAACTCAGCACATACAACCATAAAGGTTTTGAATATATGAACACAAAAACTAATAATAATTATGGATAAAAATTATCTTCTAGACAATCTACTAAGTGTGAGAAGTGCAGACAATGAGGAAGACCAGTAAATACTTTGTTTTGAAACTGTTGCCATTTAAATTTGAATATATGCAAATTGATAGATATGTTATCTTTGATTCAGAGAATACTGTTTTCCCAGTGCACTATCAAGCTATTTGACATTATTCCTAATTATCACACTAGCTCCTCAAGGTAGGCCTTACTAGCCCATACAATAAATGAGAAAATCAAGGCTCAATGCCACGTTTCCAAGATTCCAACTTGTATCTACCAGCTTCTGGGTTCACCAGTGGGAAGCAGCGATTAGAAGGAAGAAATGGGAGTTTTTCTCTCTCCCTTTCTACCTTATTCCATATCTCTGCCACCAGCTCCATCTCTTCCATGACTCTAGTTGTCCTGGGACAAACTGGGATCAGTACTACAGTATTATCCCTTTCCTCTCCAGCCTGGAGATGATACTCACTTCCTGTTCTCTAGGTTACCTCATTATCTACTGTTAACTTTTAAATTCTTCCAACAACTATGTAAAAATGTCCTGCCTTAAATTCTCTGTTTAAATACAGAGTGATTTCTATCATTCTGTACAGATCCTGACTGAGATACCTATGATCTTTGTCTCACATCACACTATTTCAAATGCAAGTTTGCAAAATTGTTCATATCACTTTGTGATTGTTTACAGGCCTGTTTTCTCCTTGCCTGCAAACATCTGAGATTAGAGACATCATTTTATTTTTGAATCTCCAACACCCAGCACATGGCCAAACACATTACAGATGCTCAGTAAATTCGTGTTGAATGAATCAAGTAATGAATGAGTAAATGTAATGCTACATTAAGGTAGGGGTAGGTAGATGTAAAAGGGCAATTCAGTTCCAGAAAATCTTCCTAGAGATAAGATGCCTGGACTGAGTTTCCAAAGATGAATGTTTTCTGGTGAACAGGAACAAGATCTCATGGTAAAGATGTTTCAAGGAGTGAGAACAAGATATATAAAACCAAAAGCCATTGACTAATTGTAACTGATCCAGGAAGTTTGGGTTTAGCTGAAATCTAGGGTGAAAAAGAGGCAAGACTAGAAGATGAGGCTGAAGAAATATACAGGGACCGTATATCTGCTTTGCTAAGGAGTTTATGATTCATCTACTAGCAAGGGACTGAATATTCAATTTGTACTTTATAAAGATAATAATATAGTTTTGCTGACTAAATAGAGTATGGATTGGAATAGGTTAGTAAAGGTGGCCAAAACAAAGTGTCAGGTCATTACCTTAAATTCTTGAAGTGTTATTGTGAGAAGAACTTAGAATCAGTTTAGATGGGCAGAATTTGGTGGATTCTGGAGTTAGCTAAGAGTGAGAATAATTTGAACTTGGTGTTCTGGGTAAGGTGAGGGAAAAGGAATATTCTAGTATTGTTTCAGAATCTTGGTTTGGATCACTCTATGGATCATGACAAAGTTTCATAAGATAGGCAAAAGGAATAGTAGGTTAGAGTTAAAAAAAAATGACAAGCTCTGATTTGGACATGAGCTTCATATACCTGTGTGACTGGCATACATAAGAAGTGTGTAGGAGATAGTCAGAAATATATGCCTGGATCTCAGGAGAGAAGGAAAAATAGAGGTAGGAGTTATGGGTAAGCAGGTGGTAGCTAAAGTGAATAGGATGACTCAAAAAGATAGTAAAATAAGGAGAGCAAGGCAGAAGATGGAAGCCCAGGTAAGAATGAGAGCTCAGGAGTTGCTGCAGTAAAAAGAGTGAGAAAGCTGGTGAAGCAGAATTTGCAGATGGCCATAGGGCACAAGGCAATTAAGGAGAAAGTACAGTATAACAGAAGCAGAGATCAGAAATTCAAATGCTTTAGATTAAAGAGATAAGCATCCATTGTAAATAAAAATAAAGGTACTGTGTCTAAGCTTTTTTTTTCTCCCTCCAAGAAACTGGCTATGAAAAAAATGACAGAGGAGCATTTCCTGGAGGGTAAAGGTCTTATATTAAAGGCATAACTCAGTAGTAGGTCCCGTATTTCTATCTTTAACCCAGCCTTCTATAAAAATAACTGAGAATAAATATGAACACCCAAGACACTTGGTGGTTTGAAATTTTTCTACTTCTCTTCCTCTTGAACAAACACCAGAGTTTTTAGTATAGACCATGGAAAAATCTGAGGAAAAGGGCTGAGTATTGTTTGGGCCATGATCACTTGGGTAGTGACAAACCATTAAAAACCAAGGTCAATGAGCCCTTGAAAAGCTACTGCTTTTTCCAATTCATTGTCTGTGTTTTGGCAAAACATTTATTATTGTGTCATTTGTTCCAGAGCCGGAGAATGAACGTCTAATGTAACCTGGTAAAAAAAACAAGACATAGCAATAGTTCTGCTGCAGTTAGTGTATATAGTATCTAACCAAAACAAATGTTAAAAAAAAAAGAAAAATAAAGGTTAACTCAGTGCTATTTTCCTCAACTATAAGAGGAGAAAAATCTAACTGTATTTTATTTCTCTAACTCACTTGTTAAAAACTAAACCCTAATGAAAATCAATTTTTAGCCAATAATTCTTCCACAACACACTTACTTACAGACTAGTTGTCTTAGCCTTCAGACATATTAAGCTAATCACTTATTAAAAATAACTCTTTCTTGAACACAGAAAACCGCCCTTTTAGTAAACTGGTTCTGTTTTGCAATGTTACTCCTCATACTCTATCTTTAGTGTCATATGCGGATTCATGTATAAGTAAATATAAATGGTTGAACTTTTCAAACTGAAAGATGATTTATTTCTACTTTTTTTGTATAGTAATCTGTAGAGAGGAAATTGCCTAAGGGCTGTTGTAAAATTGCCAGTATACAACTGCTGTCCATGGTCCTGATAGGCAAAATGGCAGTCCAGCAGCACCCTGATTCAGAATGCCAGTTACTGATTAATAAAGTTTAGCTAAAGCTTGACTCACAGAGCTGGACAGGACCATATGCTCAACATGTATCTAGCTGAAAAAGCTCCCAGGGAACCACCACTAATCAATTTCTTCAGGTAAGTAGTGTACACTGAACAGTCTACACAAGTGTCTTTAACACTGGCTACAAAGGCATAACATAAAGAAATAGTAAAAAGAAATAAAAAGAAAAGAAAAAAATATATATCTTACACACAGAGACACACACACACACTGATTGATTGCAAATGAACTTGTAAAGGGATATCTTGGCCCATCTCCTAAATACACTGGAAGCTCTGAGTCCAAGGCTCATGCATGGTACAGCTATACCTCCTCATGGATCCTGCTATGACTCAGTTCATGATAGAGAGTTAATAAGTGTCTTGAGTTGAAATGTTGGTGCAGGCAGATGTTCCTTACCCTAACCCTGAAGCTGACTGCAATTTCTTTTGAATCTGATGAGGAAGCAAGGGCAAGGGCAAGAGCCTTCACTTTCATTCTCTTCTGTAGTGTCAGGAAAATAGGACTCTGTAGATGGATAGAAGACAAGGGAGATGAAGAGAGTTTGTGCAATTACAAAAATAAAACTCCAAAAGGCTTTTGTGTCCCATATTCATCTCAGAATTGTAAAGCAGGATAAAACACTAAGATAAGTGCATTTGAACACTCAGAGACCTAATTCCTCTTAAATCTAAACTAGTTACTAAAACTTTGCATGGTGTTTTCTTCATGTTCTTCTTGTAAGTAACTGACATCAGATTGCATTCTCTGCAGAGGGCTAACTATTTTCTTCTTTCAAAAAAATTGCCAATCTAATTATTGTCCAAGGTAATCAATTTTCCATTATTGCAACCACCCATTAGAGTCTTGAGCTCTTTCTGATTACAAGAATTCTAAAAGAATCAAATAATAATAATAAAACATTCCCCCTCTCTTTTATGGAAAAACACATGCAAAGGATCAAAGAAAGAAGTATCTCTGATATATTTTAGAAGTAGTAAGATGGCCAATATACCTGAAGAAACAAGCAATTGTGAGGTGGGAGCTGTAACTAGAGATGAGGCCAAATAAAAGGGGACCAGATTACATAGGATTTCATATGTCATTGAGGGGCTTTAGACTTTATTTTGAATATAATGGAAAAAACCCATGGATTAGGTTTATAGTAAGACAGTGATATGTACTGATATTATCTAATACAAAGTTTTAAAAGGTCATCTAGTGAATTCGCTAAGAATACAGTATGATATGCCGATGTTGAAATAAGGGAGACCAGTTATGTGACTATTGCAGTCATCCAGGTATGAGATAATTGCATATAGAAGCAGTAGAACTAGTGAAAAGTGATAGGATTTTGGATATATTTAAAAGATTATAGCTAATAATATATCCTGAAGGAGCCATTATGGGTGATTAAAAAGAAAGTCAGAAATCTAGCCAATATTTTTGGTGTGAGAAACTAAGACTTGTCACCAACCGAGAAGGAAAAAGTATAGGTATAACAGTTCTGAAGAATGGAGAAGATCTTGGGCATGTGAGTTTGAAGTATCTATTAGACATCCAAGTGGAGATATTGAGAAAGCAGTTAGATGTACATATCTGCAGTTAGAGAGTAGTCTGGACTAGAAAAAAACTGGGAGTCATTGGCACACAGATGATATTAAAGCCATGAGACTAAATGAGATCACCATGAGTGTAATTCAGTAGAGAAGAGAAGGCCAAGGATTGAGGTTGCTTAATGAGAAATAGAGGAAGAGTAAATGAGATGGAAAAGGAGCAAGCAGTGAGCTAAGAATACCAACAGAGTGTGATGGTATCCTAAAAGACAAGTGAAGAATGTGTAATAAGGAAGAGGATGTGATCAGCTCTGTCAGAAATTACTAATACAGAAATTAACAGGAAAACGTTTAAGTTGACCAATGGGTATACTATTACAGAGGTTGTTGGTGACCTTGAAGAGAGCAGTTTCATTGGAGGGGTAGAAGTGAAAGCTTAAATGTACCATGTTTAATAGAGAATGAAAGTAGGAGAAATGGAGACAATGAATAGAAGAGAAAAGAAGACATAGCCCAATAGATAGCAGGGCAAGTGGAGTCAGAAAAGAAAATACATATATATTTTAAGGTGGAAGATATGATTGTATGTTTATGAAAAGGAACCAGTAAACATGAGAAATGACTGGTGTAGGAGACAGAAGGGAGAGCTGGAGCAATGTGTTTGATTATTTCAGAAAAGACGAGATCCAGTATTAGCTTCAGATAAGACTATGGATAGGTCACTTATAGTGACCTATAAGTGGGAGGTCAAAATATAGAGTGTGTAAGTGCAGATGCCAGAAAGTAGGTACATCTCGAGATAGGAGTCAGTACACATTTTTCTGGGATTGCCTCAGTGTTTTCAGCCCCGTGAAAAGTAAAATCATTAATTGAGAGTGAGGTTAGGTAAAAATGTGCTCGTTTGAGAATAGATAACAATATGTGAAATAGACTTCAAGGACGGTAAATTAACTAGGAATGTATACTATGATTGGCTGATAACATTAGGGCAAAATTTAGGTTTTTATGGTCATGAATTGAAAGTGAAACCAGCCAGCGTGGTTATTTGCTTTCTTCCAGCTAAATTCAGTCGCACAGGTAAAGGAACAAAACAGGATTTAAGAGTTGGATTTAATTAGGGTTGTGACTTTGCCAATTGATTATGACGGAGCAAGTAGATGGCTAGGGGAGTTGAGGTACTATGTAGTGAAGTGATTAAATGATAGACTATGGAACTGAAGAAGAATAAAGAGGAAAGTGAACATATCAAGGATGTCTAAATCTGGGGAAAGTTGGGAGTATAAATGGGTTTAATGTCCTGGTGGGTTACTGGGGTTGAAATAGTAGAGGTAGTAAGAGGTACTAGAGGTGGTAAACTAGAAAAGAGGTGGTAGTGGTCAAAGAGGGCCGAAAAAAATGAAGATGATGGAGGGCTTACAATGATTACCAATGGCAAAATCTAGAGTCTAGAGAATGGCAATTGGTGTGAATACCTGAGGTTGGGTAGAGAAATTGAGAGGCTAAGTTATTATAAATATTATCTAAAAGTATATTGAATTTGCCAAGAATTAAGACGGAAGCAGTATTGGCGAGACAGAGCTACAATCAATGACAAAGAGGAGGGAACGACCTGAGTGTCGGTAGATGATAACAGAAATGAAGAGTAGTGGATGAAATAATCTGGTGGCATGAGCTATAAAGCTGAGTATTTTTAGGGAGGCAGGAAGAATGGTCTGTATGTTGCAATAAGGAGAATGAAGAAAACTGATCCCAACTTTAGGCCCAGTGGTAGGAGAACTGTTGGGGAAAATCAATTTTCATTTGAGAGGTCTGCAGGGTAATCAGGGAGGGCCAGGTGTTCTTTACCAAGAAGCTGATGGGATCTGTGTAAGATTAAGTTGAGTATGCAGGGAGTTCTGCAGATAGTGGACTGTGAATTATAGAGGGCACGGTGAGCGACTGAGAAAAGAAGACAAAATAAGAGCCTTTGGGATGATTACAGTTCTGTGGTGATGAGCATGAATGAGAGGAAGGACATAATATAGACACCAAGTTAAGTACTGGTAGATTTAAGACAGACAGAGAAAGGTGAGGGAGAGACAGCAGTGGATTTCTGGCACTTTGATTTAATTCCTAATGAGTGATATGGAAGGCACAGGGGAGGAACTATAGAAATTCAGGCCCAGGACTTTTCTTGAATTTTTTAGCAAAATCAGCTTCATTTCCCCTGAATTTGAAGTAGTGAGAATTTAATTCTGAAGTCAATAGGACCACTGGGCAAGACCCAAAATTAAGTTACCTCAGCCAATAATTCCTCACTTTTGTTTAAGGCATTTGAAGGTACTATGGATGATAGCAGATGAAAGAGGTGTAAAAAGTACAACTTGAAATACTTTTCAATGGATTTCTCAGTCATTTCATACCTAAAGAATTTTTTTACAATGATGTGATTCAAGGTAAAAAATCACTTTATTCTGACCAGATTCCCTCTAAGTGCTGGTTATATTTGTAATTGATCCATGACAATATTCCTCTAGGGAACTTGAGCTTCGGGTGCAATTGTAGCTTCTCTAAAGGTAATGATGTATTTCTATCCATTCTCTAACTACATTGGTTTACAATTATTTTCTAATCAGTTGTATCCACACACAATGATGGGAACCCCTTTAGGACATGAAACCTCTGAATATCCCCAAAGCTTAGCATAATGACTGGCCTATATTGGATTTTTTTTTTTTTTTTTTTTGCGGTACACAGGCCTCTCACTGTTGTGGCCTCCCCCGTTGCGGAGCACAGGCTCCGGACGCACAGGCTCCGCGGCATGTGGGATCTTCCCGGACCGGGGCATGAACCTGCATCCCCTGCATCGGCAGGCAGACTCTCAACCACTGCGCCACCAGGGAAGTCCCCTATATTGGATTTTTAGCAAATATTTATCCAATAAGTAGATGAAAGAATGAACAAAGAAACCATATTTTTGAAGACTGAGTCTATGAAAAAGAGCATGAAACTAGCATAAATGCACGACTCTGAATAAAATGTCTCTGAAACACTAAATGCCAAGAAAGCTACCTTAAATAATAACTGACCCATGAAACAGTTTATGAGCATGCTTGCATCTAAAATAAGTACTTTCATATAGTATTTTCATATATATTTCTTTGACCCCAACCCCTCTTTTGAAAGACATGATCCTACCTTTCTCACACCTAACTTAGTTCCTTTTCACTTAAGACACAATTTTTATTACCTAACTGCAAAGGTGACATAGGGATATTGGAGTAAATGATTCTTTGTGATCATACAAAATAGTTGATATTAAGCCAATCTTAAAAATTATACTCTATCAGACTATTACTTTTTTCACCTAGTCCAGATTAACCTGCTGCACACACACCCCAAAAGTATAACTTGCATTTTATGTCATTTTCCTGCCCTTTAGCTGTTCACCTTACTGCAACTTCATGGTCTCCAGGTTTATCAGGTTTCAAATCTCTTTCAATAAATTTGTATAAATCAATGTTCCCCTATAAAGCCTTCTCTCAGACGTATGACATTTGGTCTTTTATCTTCTAACCATCCATTCATACATTACATCATTTGTAGCTCCTTTTCTAGTCTATCAATTGTGATCGAATTAATGGCACCTAGTCTGCTCTGTATTACTAGATTAGATCTCTACAGACGTACTTTTAAACTAATTATAATATAATTTTGAAACAGAAACTATTACATGTCCAAAATAAAAAAAGACAGATAAAAATGAAAATGGTATTGAAGAAAAAGGAAAATATACATTGGTGAACTAAATAAACTTTGGGGGAGAAACCCAACAATCAAAGAGAAAAAAAAAATATCAACGAAGACAGTTTAGCCCAGAAACAAACAAAAATAATCTGAAAGTGATAATGTCTCTGTATCTAGATATTTTTTAAAAAGTGAGTGCTATTTCTTCCATAGTAATTATTTAATTATTTCTATTTGAGCAAGGAAGACAAGATATATCAATAATTTAAAAATCCAATCTATGTTTTTATAAGTGCACAAGTTTTTTCCCTGAATTTTTAAATTAATTTTTATTGAAGTATATTTGATTTACAATATTGTGTTAGTTTCCAATATACAGCAAAATGAATCAGTTATATGTATACATATATCCAGTCTTTTTGGATTCTTTTCCCATATAGGTCATTACAGAGTACTGAGTAGAGTTCCCCTGTGCTACACAGTAGGTTCTTATTAATTATCTATTTTATATATAGTAATGTGTATATGTCAATCCCAATCTCCCAAGTTTTTTTCCAGATTTTTGGGGCTGTGAAATTCAGTGCAATGTATAAACTAGAAATACAGTAGTTCCAGTTTGGAAGATATTGTTGAGTGCAATTCAGTAACATTTGTCTCAATTCCAGCGTCCTAAAAGTCAGAAACTGTTAATACCAGAAAAGCCACATTGTCCTGGCTGGTTAACCCACACAGATCTTCCTAACCCAGACTGGTGAGGTGAAAGATACCTTTAGTTTCATCCCAAGGAGTTCTCTAGCCCCTCACCTGCCCATTCAAAAGAGAAGCACACCACCATACTGATGTGGATTTACCCACTGTTAAAAATGAGAAGAATGGGTGAGTTATATTCATAAAGAATTGATACAATCACTAACATTTTTCTCTGACTTTTCTCAACACATAAAATTCTTCATCTTGTTCTTCACTTACTTAGACATCAGGATTTTAATTTTAGAACTAATTGTAATGGGTCTCAAGTGATACTATACTATATATATATCCTCCCTCCCCTTCCTCCCTCTCTTTATATATAAATAATATAAAACTATCCAATATGTTGTTTTGACTGAGTTGTTATTAAGATCTGTTCCAGTGCCTATATAATGTCTACTTACTCTCTAGAACCATGTGGTAAAAACTGCTTTCTTAATTGGGATCTCACAGATAAGAATTTACTTGGGGATATAAAAGATGGTAGAAGTAATCACCTGATGGGATGTGGAATTCAAAGAGAAAGTAATTAGACCCTTCAAAATAAAAGTCAAAAGCAATAATATAGTTGGGGTGTATTTGGTTCATTGGAGACTACTGGTAGTCTTTGGAAAGCAAAACAAAACAAAATAATTGGATATTTACCATCAAAGAGAGAATGAGATAACAAAGCAATTTAACATCATTTGGCATTCTCAAAACATTAAAGAAAACAGAAATGTATACACGAGGACAAACCACATAGCAAAAATAAGTGATGAAATAGGGTTCACTGACCAGAGATATGAAATAATAGCAAAGATTTTGAAATTCAGATAGTTTTTAACAAATCTCAAGTTTAAGCCTAAATTTGAAGAAATAAAAATATAAAGGCTGAAAGAGTTTAAGATGTGGGATAGCAGTAAAGGAAGAGAGAAGAAAATGGGGAAGAAAGGGGGAAAAATTAAGGGAGAGAATGGGAGGGAGGGAGGAAGGAAGGGAGAGTATCTTTCTCCTGTAAACCACATTTCTCTGGGGTTTTCCTCAGACAGCAGCTAGCCCTTACTGACTCCTCAGGAACTATCCTCTTTTCCAGGTATTTGGGAACCCTTTGCTACAGCACATCCTGACCCTTCTCTTAGAGTTCCCAGGTATAATGAATCTTTGTCTTAATTTATACAATATTATATCCAAAAAAAGGTTTAGTAATATGTCCAAACATCTCATTTTACTGGTTTTCAAAGCCACTGATCTAGCTGATGTCTAGCTCTCTCTGTCCTTTAGAATCTTCCTGTAGGTTTACCAAACACAATGCAACTGTGATAAATGGAATATTGCCTGCCATATTAGCAAACAAAGGATGTCACAGTCATTAGGGATTGCATCCACTGCCAATGGTGAGCTGGTGAGCCCTGAGGGAACTCAGAAAGGAAAAGATTATCTGCCATCTAGTAGCCATCAGACTGTAGCTGCTCCCCATAATAAGCCCTGAGGAAACTCAGGATGTGAAAACACGGGATACTGGCCCTGGAGAGCTGAGGTGCATGTCAAAGGAATGATTTCAGTGAGCCCAGACTCTTGCATCTTCCCATACATAGAAAAGTGCTAAATTCCTTGAGATTTCTACTTTTCTTTAATTAACAGTAATGTTTTGTTCCTACTACCTTCCCTTTGTCGCAGAACTCCTATATATCCTGGGTCCGAGGCCTCGCCTACACCAAGCTGTTCTCTCAGGGTTACTTGAGATGCTGCCTCCTGGGCTGGAAGTCCTAAAAATTCCCACTGAATAAAACATAACTCTGAACTTCTAGGGTATGAATAATTTTCTAGTCGATGACTGCAACACTTACCTGGTGAGCAATCAATTTTCTGATTGCTCTATTAAAACATGTATAGCAAAAACTTTTAGTTGCTACCAAACATCCATTATCCCCTTCTTCCAAGTCTGATTCTATTGAAGCAGTGTTTGCGCAATGGAAAAACTACATCTCCCAGTCTTTCGTGCTGTTGAGGGTGGTTGTGTGTTAAAATTATGGCCAATGGCATAGAGATAGAAATTTGGGGGTTAAGCTTCTGGAAAGTTCCTTAAGAAGGCTGATTTGCTTGGTAGAAATATTTTATTCCTCTTTCTTCTCCTAGAATTGATAGGGGCAGAGTAAAGGGACAAAGTAGGTAATTAAATAATTAATTCCACTAGAGAATTGTAAGTAAAGAAAAAATTATGGGAGTAAGTTAATGATCACTCAAAAAAGCAGGTTTGCTTAACCACAAAACCAAACAGGGGGACTTCCCTGGTGGTCCAGTGTCTAGGAGTCTGCGCTCCCAATGCAGGGGGTCTGGGTTCGATCCCTGGTCGGGGAACTAGATCCCACGTGCTGCAACTAAGAGTTGCATGCCACAAATAAAGATCCCGCACGCTGCCACTAAAAGATCCTGCGTGCCGCAACTAAGACCTGGCATAGCCAAATTAAAAAAAAAACAAAACACAAAAACAAAACAAAACTAAGCAGGCTTGCTTAGCAAAAAAACTCATGCAGCAGAAGCATAAGACATGCCCCCAAACAATAAAAGAATGGTGGCATGAGACCTGCATTCTGACCAGTAAGCTCAGTAAATTAATGACCCCTAGGATATGCTCTCTGCACACGTAAAAAACAATAATTTGTGGAAAGGTGACATGTCAAAGTGAAAGACCCTCACTGTACTGAGACCTGAAATAATTTTCCCATAGTGCCATGACAGTCCTGGCTTGACCATGCAGGGACAAGAAAACTCTTCAACCCAACCTGGAGGAGGAACTGATGATGGAAGCATGGTGTCTATTCAAGAATGAGGAAGAAAGTGGTATTTTTCCTCTCCCCACTTTTATTTTTTTTAATTATAAAACTGTAGCCCACTAAGTTCTCACGGCATGGCATCCTCTCACCTACTCACTTATAAGTCTCACAAGCGTCCTATTCTAATAAATCACTTCTTACCTATCACTTTGCCTCCCACTGAATTCTTTCTGCACCGAGACATAAAGAACCGGAGCCCTTCGGAGTCCCCTGAAACACCACCTAGTGGTTTCAGAATATGGATGTTACATTTGGACCTGCAATGGCCATCTATGACCACTGCTCTACCTTGAGGATGGAAGGCAAATGACAAGGACAGCAGAAGGGAAATATAGGAGTCTGGGACACAGATCACACCATGAACACATCCACTTATCTCTGGACATTTCTTACAAGAGAGAAAAATGAATTACCATCTTTTTCTACCAGTCTTTTTAAGACCTGTTTTTCACAGCCAAATTCAATTCCTAACTGATACAACATGAGTGAGCAAAGCAACACTAAGATATAAAAAATATGTAAAGAGAATAGAATATGTAAAGAGAATCATAGGAGTTGGGAGCTATACTACCAGTCAATTAGAGTGGATAATAGACACTTAAACTGTATCTTGGTTTTTGGGGGCAGGTGGTATATAACTTTAGAGATTTTGAAAATTTAAGGCTATCTGGAGAAGCACAAGAAAAACATGATCAAGCCAGGAATGTGGAATCTATTGGAGAGAAAAGGCTAAAAAGAGAGGGCGTGGGGAGTTTTACAACACAATATGCAAGCATTTGCTCAGAGTGCAAACTGCTAAGCGTTGACTGTGTTACTAAAAATGGTTGTTAGAATTTCTCTCCCTGGAGGCCTTCCAAATTGGGTAGATAGCAATCTGTCTATACAAGTTTGAGTTCAGACCAGCCTAGAGGCAGATGGATGGACTGGATGACCTCTGAAAGTCCCTTCTGGTCCTATTATCTTAAAATTCTGTTTCACACTGAGAGAAAGTTATTGCTGCTACTCTATTTGTAGTTATAGTCATTGAGGAGACCTTTGCTTTCCTTTTGCATATTGCAGATATTTCTGGTAAATAAGAACAAAACTGAAAGGAGTAAATCACTTTAGGCAAAATGCAGAAGTGAATTTTCCTGACAAGGAGCATATTGTTTGAGGCCACTAATTTTGGCATACAGTGAAGTATGCTTTGTGTGTTACTCTGCAGAGCCCTATACACTTTTGCACTTCATCATTCTGTTTCCTGTGTGTTTGTCTTCCCTGCCCAGTTGATTGAGTCCTTGTAGTGAAGTGACTTAGGTAGAAGTTAAATGTAAGTTTGTTTAGGTGATTCCAATCTATTAGGGGTATAAGATGTATACATAGAAAGAAAATGGATGAATCAAACCAAGGCATACTTGCATTGCAAAGTTCACCTCAAAAGGTAAGTTATACTGTGTTGGGGAAGAATACCAGGCTTTGACCCCAAACATATTTCTCTCAGTTCTGCACTTTTTGTTAGTTTAAATGGGTAAGATACTAACTTGACTTACAGGAAAAGAACTGGAAGTTATTTGGGAGTAGGACACAGCACTCAAAGTAAGCATCAATACGTGACTAGTAGAAACATTGTGTTTACACCGGTTTTGAAAAAACAGGAACAAAAGAACCACAACATAGGTGAAGTGTATAAAGATATAAATTTTTTTACAACTCCCTGAAATAAGCATTTCACAGGCTAGGAAAATCTAATAGAATACATATTCACATGTATATATTTCTATATGCATTCATAGACAATAAATTTTATATATAATTTGTATATAATACTTACATATTCTATATAGAACTATTTAGATTTAAGAGCATTTTATACCTAATATATCTCTCCAAATTTCTTAGAGACCTCTTAAGTAATATTTAATTGACCTAACTAAAAATTAGACAATTTAGATTCTTAGTGCTTCTGCTCTGAGAATATCAGATAAATCTTGGAGTCATTTATTGAACTATATAGATTTTTTTTCTTGGCACTCTTGGTTTTGCACCCATAGTCTGAATGAGAACACATCACACGTTTCAGCTAATAGAACTGAAAAATGCTCTTTGGAGCTTGTCCTTCCAATTCTCCTTGGATCTAACACTCAAGCCTTGGTTCTAGTCACACTGACCTAATTCAGAAGAAGCCCTGTGAGCAGAGTGATCTCACATTGGTTAGCATCTTATGGTTTCCACAACCACAGCAGGTTGTCTGCACAGGTGCACAACCCCCTGTGGCACAGAAAGGTCAATCATTTGAAACCAAACTTCAAATTCCATGCTTTCTTTTAATCATAAACCTAATGGAGAGCTAGAATGCAAATTCTGTGTTAGTGTAAATAAACCTGGGTGGTGTATTTTCCCCCAAAAGATTAATCTTTAATGAATTTGTTGTGTCTAAACTCAAATATGCAAATATATGTACAAAGGTTTGAAGAAACTTAAAATATACATGCATATTTCTCTACATCTTCACATGAGTAAAACAAATAATAATTTTGTTTGATTATGAACTGACTAATTATGGGGAACTCAGAAGAGCCCAGTTTCACAGCTATTTTGTTTTTCTGAGTATTATTTTATATACTGAGATATTCAGTTATGATGACATTAATACACATGTGATTCAGTGGAATAGAGCTTACTATGTAAGTGATAACAGTGGATCAAAGAAAAGGCAGCAGAACTAGTTTGTTCTACAATTTTGAACAGATTAGAACTTAAGAATTGAAAATACTGGCTGTAAAGTGTAGAAAATCTCCCTCTACAGAATTCTGTAAGATTTACTAGAATTCCAGATTGGGCTTAACAAATCTCAAATCTTTGATTTATCAGTTACTTCTTACTGGAATGGCATTGTGTTGATTTTTACTTCAAAATGTAACGTTTCTCCACTGAATGACTTTGAAAATCTCTCCTTTTTCCTTCCAGTTTCCATTTTGAAAGTTGAATTCTTAAAGAGTTTTTTTTAAACTTCCTATCTTTAATATTTCAAAGCTACTCTAAAGAGTTAAAATGCACTTCTGCATTTCCTTTCCATATCCCTCATCAAATGAAAGCAATAATTTTCTCAAGGGGATAGAGCTAATACTCAAATTGAGACATTCAATTCTGCAAGCTTGTTATATAGTTATTCAGCTTGTTGTTCACTCAGTACATTTTTTTTTTTCCTGCTCAGTCAATTAATAAAACTGACAGGGAACATATAGTTAGTTTAAAATGGTTTTCGGTAGAGTTTTTTACAAGTCATCGTGCTGCTCTAAGAACAGGTCAGAAAGGATGCTGAAGCATAACAATTTTATGCATATCTCTGTGTTGATATGTTAAGGCCCAGTAGTCAAAACTGGCAAATGAAACTCAAGGTCACAGTACTTAAACTTTATTCTCAAACTGCTTTTCTGTGCGACTCCTGGGGATGTCATTCAACCTTAGCTACCTGCTTTAATTTCTTACTTTTTAAAATATCAAGCTGCTTTTGTCAAAAACCAAATAATGAATCACAGGGGATTTGCCCTCACATTTGAGGCTGAGTAGAGACCTGAGTGACAGTTTGTTATAATTCATACTTTTGAATAATACTGAAACAGTTATATATTTCCCAAAGTTAAGATACAAGAAGATAAAACTGAGGCATCAACAAAGGTGGTATTTTGGTAGCTTACTAAAGATGGGATTCAGGTTATTTAATATAGTAAGTACATTTTCCTAGTACCTAACTTTTGTCTAAAAAAGAATCCACTTAATATGGCTCCACATGTCATCTATTTTGACTTTCCCTTACATGAACTACATTCAAGTGACACATTAAAGAATAACACTTAACATGTCTTCTTTTGGAAACTGATCAATGTGAAGGGATAGATGACTGTTTAGCTCAAAGTTTCATGATTATAATAATGCATTTTAATCTTCTAAGAATACGTTACATAACCTGCTACATATATGCAACAATTCTAGTCTTCATGTGCTTAACGGTAAAACAGTGTAATATCGTAGCCTTACACTATTATTGAGAATATATCCTACTGTCATTTTTCACACTCTTTCTCTTTACAGTTTTATGCAATGTATTTAAATTGGGTCATACCACATCCTTATTCCAATGTAACCATGCCAGGTCTAATACCAAGTATTTTTTCAGCTTCAAACTCATCTCTCTCTACTCAGGACACTATGCTTCAAACAAACCAAATAACTTAGAGCTCTCTTGAGCGTACAATGCTTTCTTACTCACTTGTGCCTCTGTACATATAGTTCCTGACTTTTGAGATGTTCTTCCTTCTCTCATTTGCCTACTCAACTCCTAAAGTAAGATGCATATCAACTCTCTTGGGAATTTTCCTACATCCCCTCAAGCAGGATTAGATGCTCCTCATTTTATTCTACCTTAGTCATTTTTACCTTCCTCCATTAAGATGTGTGAATTCCATGAATGCAGAAAACAGGACTTTCTACGTCACTAGGGCTTAGGTGAGCACCTGGAATACTGTCAGTGCTCAATAAACATTTACTGGAATTGATACATGAATTGAATATAGGAAAATTTTACTGTGTTTCTATTGGCACATTTATAATATTCCTTTTGGCTTCATACCCTTTATTATTCCTTATAAACTATTCTTTGTTTTCTATCATATCAGAAAGAGATGGGTGAGGGAAAGATCCAGATAAATGATGAGTCCTGGTGCCCATGAATATTCATATAAATTAACAGTTCCATAATTGGTGAAAATATTAACAAGTCTCTTCTGTTGGGGACAGATTACTGGGAGGTGGGAAACCTAATTTTTTAGCTTTTTATGGTTTCATACAGGCCTTCTATCTAACAGGCTGTTATGTTTGAGGAACAGGCATAATAAGAGTTGTCTGAACCAAGGAGTAAAGCTCTGTATCAAAGCAATTGTCACTTCTTTTACTACAAATATTAAGCAAACAAACAAAATAAATACTCTATTGGGTGTGAGATGTGGATCCAGGTTTTTGACATGCATCTATTTAAAAATCAAAATCATCTGAAACTAAAGTACAACAACAATTGAAGGTCCATAATGCACTGGGATTATCACCATGGAAAAGATTTGGTCAAAAAATATTGAAGTTGTATAAGTTAGTTTGAAATCAGTGTGAAGAAGAGAGATAGGACAGCCTCATCCACCAGAGGGCAGACAGCAGAAGCAAGGAGAACTACAATTCTGCAGCCTGTGGAATGAAAACCACATTCACAGAAAGAGAGACAAGATGAAAAGGCAGAGGACTGTGTACCAGATGAAAGAACAAGATAAAACCCCAGAAAAACAACTAAATGAAGTAGAGATAGGCAACCTTCCAGAAAAAGAAGTCAGAATAATGATACTGAAGATGATCCAGGACCTTGGAAAAAGAATGGAGGCAAAGATCAAGAAGATGTAAGAAATGTTTAACAAAGATGTAGAAGAATTAAAGAACAAGCACCTGGAAGAATTAAGGAACAAACAAGCAGAGATGAACAATACAATATACAATAACTGAAATGAAAAATACACTACAAGGAATCAATAGCAGAATAACTGAGGTAGAAGAATGGATAAGTGACCTGGAAGACCAAATGGTGGGATTCACTGCCATGGAACAGAATAAAGAATAAAGAATGAAAAGAAATGAAGACAGACTAAGAGACCTGTGGGACAACAGTAAACACACCAACATTCACATTATAGGGGTCCCAGAAAGGGAAGAGGGAGAGAAAGGACCCAAGAAAATATTTGAAGAGATTATAGTCAAAAAATTCCCTAACATGGGAAAGGAAATAGCCACCCAAGTCCAGGAAGCACAAAGTCCCAGGCAGGATAAACCCAAGGAGAAACACGCCAAGACACATAGTAATCAAACTGACAAAAATTAAAGACAAAGAAAAATTATTTCTGGCTAAAATCTCTCCAGAAAGTGGGCACAGAGGGAACCTACCTCAACATAATAAAGGCCATATATGACAAACTCACAGCAAACATAATTCTCAATGGTAAAAAACTGAAAGCATTTCCTCTAAGATAGGAAAAAGACAAGGATGTCCACTCTCACCACTATTATTCAACATGGTTTTAGAAGTCCTAGCCACAGCAATCAGAGAAGAAAAAGAAAGAAAATGAATACAAATTGGAAAAGAAGTAAAACTGTCAGTGTTTGCAGATGACATGATACTATACATAGATAATCCTAAAGATGCCACCAGAAAACTACTAGAGCTAATCAATGAATTTGGTAAAGTTGCAGGATACAAAATTAATACACAGAATACATTAACAATGAAAAATGAGAAATAGAAATTAAGGAAACAATCCCATTCACCATTGCAACAAACAGAAAAAAATACCTAGGAATAAACCTACCTAAGGAGGTAAAAGTCCTATACTCAGAAAACAATAAGACACTGATGAAAGAAATTGAAGATGGCACAGACAGATGGAGAGATATACCATGTTCTTGGATTGGAAGAATCAATATTGTGAAAATGACTATACTACCCAAAGCCATCTACAGATTCAATGCAGTCCTTATTAAATTACCAATGGTATTTTTTACAGAACTAGAACAAAAAATCTTAAAATTTGTATGGAGACACAAAAGACCCCAAGTAGCCAAAGCAATCTTTAGGGATAAAAACGGAGCTGGAGGAATCAGACTCCCTGACTTCAGACTATACTACAAAGCAACAGTAGTCAAAAAAATACAGTACAGGCACAAAAACAGAAATATTGATCAATGGAGCAGGATAGAAAGCCCAGAGATAAACCCACGCACCTATGGCCAATGAATCTATGACAAAGGAGGTAAGGATACACAATGGAGAAAAGACACTCTCTTCAATAAGTGGTGCTGGGAAAACTGCGCAGCTACATGTAAAAGAATGAAATTAGAACTCTCCCTAACACCATATACAAAAATAAACTAAAAATAGATTAAAGACCTAAATGTAAGCCTGGACACTACAAAACTCTTAGAGGAAAACATAGGAAGAACACTCTTTGACATAAATCAAAGCAAGATCTTTTTTGATCCACCTCCTAGAGTAATGGAAATAAAAACAAAAATAAACAAATGAGACTTAATTGAACTTAAAAGCTTTTGCACAACAAAGGAAACTATAAAAAAGACGAAAAGACAACCCTCAGAATGGGAGAAAATATTTGCAAATGAATCAATGGACAAAGGATTTAATCTCCAAAATATATAAACAGCTCATGCAGCTCAATATTAAAAAAACAAACATCCCAATCCAAAAATGGGAAGAAGACCTAAATAGACATTTCTCCAAAGAAGAGATATATATGGCCAAGAAGCACATGAAAAGCTGCTCAACATCACTAATTATTAGAGAAATGCAAATCAAAACTACAATGAGGTGTCACCTCACACCAGTTAGAATGGGCATCATCAGAAAATCTACAAACAACAAATGCTGGAGAGGGTGTGGAGAAAAGGGAACCCTCTTGCACTGTTGATGGGAATGTAAATTGATACAGCCACTATGGAGAACAGTATGGAGGTTCCTTAAAAAACTAAAAATAGAATTACCATATGACCCAGAAATCCCACTTCTGGGCATATAACCTGAAAAAACCATAATTCAAAAAGACACATGTACCCCAATGTTCACTGCAGCACTGTTTACAATAGCCATGTCATGGAAGTAACCTAAATGTCCATCGACAGACAAATGGATAAAGAAGATGTGGTACATATGTACAGTGGAATATTACTCAGCCATAAAAAGGAACGAAATTGGGTCATTTGTAGAGACATGGAAGGACCTAGGGACTGTCATACAGAGTGAAGTAAGTCAGAAAGAGAAAAACAAATATCGTATATTAACTCATATGTGGAATCTAGAAAAATGTTACAGATGAACCAGTTTGTAGGGCAGAAATTGAGACACAGATGCAGAGAACAAACGTATGGACACCAAAGTGGGAAAGAGTTGGGGGGGGGAGGAAGACGAGAGAGAGAGAGAGAATTTGAGATGACATTTTAATAAAGAATATCTCTTTTTTAAAAAAAGTTACATCCTTCAATGTTAGATCATTTTAAGCTATTAGTATGTCTATGCACCATTTTTTCTATATTTACAAAATTTTGTTTCCATAGTTATTCTTAAAAATAAATCTGTCTGTGGGGAGGGAGCACTAGTTAGTATAATATTAACATTAATCAAAGATGCAAATCCACTATAAAAAGATTTATTTCCAATAAAAAACCTTAGATTATCATTTTGAATTCTGGGCTATGATATAGAGCAAATTACTTAGTTACTTTTCCCACAGGTATTCAGTTAGCTATTTAACTGTCTCTAGAAGTCAACATATTCAAACAAACAGCTGAAACTTGAAATCTAATTCTCTTTAGCAGGATTAGTTTACAATTATATCTGATAAATCAGTGTTAAAAGGTCAAATATCTTTCTAATTAAGCAGGAGTTAAAAAACTAAACCTCTGAAAAATGAATATATGTACTTATGTATGTACATATATATGTGAACCTATGCATATATGCATATATATGTATATATACACACCTCTATACATATATATATAATTAGAATAGTCTGCAAGAAGTATACTCTCCTAATTTCATATATGTGTCATTGGTCAACATAAGCTACATCTGCAATAGTCTTGCAGAGGAAGGATACCCTTGTAGAAGATCTGTTATTTCTAGGAATTTTTGCTTTGCTTCTGAGAAGCATTAATTTGGCCCTGAAACCAACCAGTGTCAAGGGTCATAGCCATTCACTAAACTAACTCAAGTGCTTAAACTAATCTCTTTGGAGAAAATGCTTACACTTAAGATAGATCTGAGACTATCTGATCACCTTAACACAACCCAACACAAAGAAACGAATATAGCAGGATCTACTCAGTTGCAGGAGCTTTAGTAATCAAACGTGGCCTGAGCACACAAACCCAGGTCCTCCTGGCTAACTCCAGTTTTCTTTTTTTCTAGCTCTAGGTTTACTGATGTTTCAAGTGACTTGAGTACACACTGTGAAGTTTCCCTCCATGTGCTTTAAGCTGTATGTTGCTGACAGATACACTTTCTATAACACTGCTTATAATTGTACCTCTTTTCCATACCTGTGTTTTCAGATTCTGCATGCTGAAATCCCCTTCTGTAGCATGGTAAGCTCATTTTAATTTAGAAAGAGATTGGTAGTACTTTTCAATGGGAACTTTTAAAATAGAAATAGAACAAGATCCATTCATACAATAAAATGAAAGTAAAAACAATAAAATGCTCCAAATTCATTTGTTTTCCTTATTGAATTCACTAACTTCTTTCTTTCCTTCCTTCCTTTTTGGTAGCTAAAAGCTATTCTGATGCTACTCTGAAATCAGTGTTGTAATGACTGATGAAGCACCACCACAAGATAAAATATTTGTTTTCTTCATTTTTCCAGAAAGGAGAGTCCTGAATTTGAGTTAAGAATTAATTCCTAACTCTTTTATTAAATTTAATTTTGTCAAATCAATTACTTAAATCTAATTAATTGGGGTAGATTCATTCCTTTTTGGAATATTTGAAATATATAAGATTCACACAGAAGTTTTAAGGATTACTAATTTTCCTATGGTGAATCACTGTAGTTAACAACGTTTGTCATTGACCTTGGTCCATTTTGAGAAAGCCTCTAATTTGTAAATTACCTCTAGGATTTTTTGGCATCATCTCATAAGAATTTAGTTTTATGAATAGTAATATAAAAGAAAAATAAATATATAAAATTTTAAACACAAGTCAGTGTCTAAAACAAATACATTAAAATAAACATATTAGAATTACTAGAATCTAAAATAAATACATTAGATTGTGGGTAGAGAAAAATGTAATTGTACATCAGGAAAATTATATTCTAATTGGCAAGTAAAATAATCAAATGAAATTTTAAAATTTCTTAATATGCATTATTTCAAGGAGTTAGATGATACATACAAGAATCTTATTATTCTTTAGGTTTCTGATCAAATACACCAAATTAATATATTATACACTCAGAATCATGTAGGAAGAGGTTTAGAAAAGAGAAATCAGAAGAGTATGTGTGTCTGTGTATGCATACTTGTGTGTCTGTGTAGGGAGCTTTTCAGATGTCAGAGTGTCATTCCCTAATCAGTTTTAGTAAGCTCTTCACACACTTATCCCCTTGAATTTAAAGGGATATTGGAATGCTTACTGGAAAACATAGATTACATAATCACTTTTTTAGGGCCACAGAAGAGAGAATCCCTTTTTGCAGTGACCGGAAGAGTTCCCATATTCTTTTAAAAGAGTAATAGATAGCACCACAGAGACTGTCAGTCCCTTGAGCATTTAAATATGCGACTGTTTTGCACTGCAAATGTAATTTAAATAGGGTTGTGAATAAAAAGAGGGCTTCTCTTCTTTATAGCTACTTTAAATGTCAACAAAATGAATTATCTTAAGAATGTCAAATATTAAAACGGTGTTTTGATACACCTCAGTCCAAGTATTCTCCATTAGTTGAATTTATTCACTTCCTCCAGCATTCTGGAAGAAGGATTTTTGTGGAACTATCCTGTATTGAGAGGCATCATACTGTATGGAATATGTTTTCATTGCTCATGCAATTTACATATAGTGATATTACCACCAATATGAAATATTATGCATGAAGACACGAAATTATCTGAAATATAATGTGGTGATTTTGAAGGTTCATATTGTAAAATTTTTACAAGCACAGTCTTATATATAAGTATACCCATATGCAAAAATCCATTGTTTTCTTTAAATGAAGCTAAATTATGGAGATTAAAATATCACTGTTATAGAAAAATCATTAATAATAGATATCTTTTCATTACCCTTACCAAGGAGAAATTGATTTTTTCTAGGAAACCATTTAGAAAACAATACAGTTGATACAAAAGCATTCCCAAGACCAAAATATCACCTCAAAAATGTTATATTTTTCTCCTTATTAATTTTCATAAAGGCTACAAGTATATCACCAAACATACTTTGGAATTTTATGAGTATAAAGAAAACATGTCCATCTTTGAATTGTGTCTTAGGCTTAATAATTATCTAGAGTGTGTGCTTGGAACCCAACAAAAAGGAAGAAATGGAAAGAGAAGTGATTTAAAAAGAATTTTTCTATAGAGAAAAGCATTTCTAAAAATCAATGTGATGTTTGAATTAACCTGGTTTCTTTATTGTATGTCAATAGTAGATGAAAAAGTCCTTAGAGACTTGATGGGGCTGTTGCCTAATGAACTCTTCAGAAAACATCTTTTCATTGAATGTGACCCAGAATCAGGAGGAAGGTTGAAGGTGGGAAAGTACACTCAGTTCCCATGATATACTTTTGCATATAATCAATCATCTTTTCTAAACACAAACCATATACATGTGATAAATCTGGTGTTGCTTCCAAGATTTGTATTTTGTCTATGTGTCTGGGGCACTCTATCAGGCCAAGCAGGGAAACAGAGTTCTGATTTTTCTTTCTCAATGCAGAAATACATTATTAAACCACTGACTCTGGAATCACTGTGTCATTCAGTCATCTTGATCCTACCATTCTATGTAGTTGTACAAGGCCACAAAATTAGGTGAAAACCCCTCTACTGAGATAAATAACAGGTAGAGATCCAAATATACTTCTTCTTATTTCTAAGTCCACCACAGGTCATAAATACACTAAGTCTTTTAAAACACTTTATTTGGTGAAATTTATAAATATTAAAAAGACCAAAGTGGTACAATCAGCCTCCTACTGGCAAATTAAGAAATAAAAAACGTTGTCACTGTGATAAAGATATGAAACTTGTAACAGTTGGCAACCTAAATTAGAACAGGAAAAAAGATGGAAGCGTAAGCAACTACAAATTCTAAATCTCAGTCTGAAGTATATGCTGTCTTTTCAAAAATCAACAGAATTTAATATCATTTTATTTTTGTTCAGATATTGAATAGTTAGTTGATCCCCTGTTTTACTATTATCATATCCCTTTGTCTTTTAAATCCCAGCTCTAAATTTTATTAGAGAACTCAGATATATTTTCATATGATCCACAGCACTGAAATATGTTTAAGATATTCAAATCTGTATAATCACCTCTGAGAAGTATTTGGCAATGTGATGATTTCACTCTTTTAGAAGCTTAGTCACACATGTCTATCTGAAATTTTGTTTTAAATGTAATAAGAACCCTGAATTATAACAAAAGCAAATAGAATTAGGCTCTAGAAAATATAATTAATTTCTGAAAAGAAAATTAAACTATTTAATTTCTATTACTTTGTAATTCACTAATTTACTTTCTATTAATATCACTTTTAAAACTATACAATTATAAAAAGGAGTACATGTCACAAAGCCTCTAAATAAAAATAAAACTTATTATTATTATTACACGTGTTCATAAGTAAAACTAAGAATCAACTGGCTCCTTATGTGACCCTGTCAGAGTTCAAGGCTAAGAAAGGAAACTTGTCCAAAGAAGGAAGACCTTTAACTTCTCAATCTGAATATGTCTACAGGGCCAGAGTAATTGGACATCCCTTTAGAAAGAGGGACAATACCTAGTAATCCAGCTGATCTATGCTCTCTCAACATCCTTACCACTTTGAAATACCTTTCTAAACAAAGGTTTACTCTTTTTCTAATATATGTCTCCACCTCTGGTTTTGAATCCAGTTTATTTCAGCCCAAATGTGGGAAACTGGCAGCCAGTAAGCCCTGTCAGATCTCCAGACAAGTTTTGTTAGGCCTGTACATTGATGACCATACAATGTTTAAAAAGCAGTAGCTAACTTTGAACACTTTAAACACAAAGATGTGGAGCTCCTCCTGAAAACCTGGAACTTCTGGTGACCTAGGACCTTTCCCAAATGGCAGCAATTTAGTGTGAATCTGTCCAGACACCAGACATGCATCTCCAGCTTTCTACAGTTCCTTCCATTGTTTATTGTCTCACTGACCTCAACATGAAGAACGTGTTACTCTTTGACAGTTTCAATAAACATCCTTTGTGTTACATTCAACATGCTAGAATCCGAGTTAGAACCTTCTGATTCAGTGGTTTCTTTCCCGACTCCGAGTTGAAGACTGATTCACTTGACTGAAACCTTGACTCTGTTTCCAGATCACAGTCCTTACCTTAATCCTCAACTTTTTCCTGTTTCTTTGTCTAACATCTTATCCTCCCCTTCCCAACCAGTTCTATTGGAATATACCAGTTCCAAATAACTTTTTATAAATTTGAGATTTAGTTACTCCTATCATTAGTATATAGGTAAACCCTTGACCACTGTAGAATGTAGGTTTTTAACAAGAATGAAAATTACAAGAAAGTTAACAGTATAACTTCAGGGAAATAATATTAAGGGAAAATTTCCCATGATACATTCTATTAAAATATTTGATTGCAGAGGTTTTACTTCAAATACCCTTTGTTTAAGCAACAGTTCAGAGAAACAAGTTTTTTTCAATACTGTGACTAAGACTTCTCCTTTGTCCTTTGCTCAAAAGTACTCCTTTCTATGAAATATATAATTGTTTAAGAGCCCAACTTCAAAGTCTAAATGTGTGGTTTTTTTTTTTTTTTTCTAACAGCATTTTTCAATAAAGCACAATAGTCACAGCTTTGAAATGTATATTGAGTGTCTCTGGCAATAAAACTCATGCTTTCTCAATAACTGATAAGGTTGTGGTTGAAAGAAAAGACAGGTTATAGGTTCCCTTTGAACTTTCATGAAAACTATGAAAAATTCAATATTTCAGTTGTATTTTTCCACAAATGGACTCACCACGGCAGTGAACTCCTTCATCATACCCATCTGAGCAGTCCAGGATGCCGTTGCAGAGCTGGGATAAATGAACACATTTTTTGGCACCAAGGCAAGCAATGTGATTCAAGGGGCACTTGATTTCTACCTCCTCAGGACCTGGAAAAATGCAAAAAGGAACACAGTGATTTAGCTTTTTTTTTTTTTTAACACTAAAACTGTTAAGCACGAGAAATTACTAGCATGAATTCGCAAAATAAAATGATAGGCAATGCTACCAGAGGGCAGCTCTGATTCTCAGAGACATCAAAATTGGCCTATGTAATAAAAAAAAACTAATTTTTAAAGGCTACATAGGAAATAAAATAATATGTATGTTTTTCAAATAATGCATTTAAAACACAAGTATTCTTTCAACCCTTAAAGAGGCATGGATTGAAAATCTAAGGGTTGGTTTGAGTCACTGTTCTATTTCTTATCCTTAGATAAGTGGGTAAGGTGCTTAAACCCTGTAAGTTTCAAGTCCCTCAACTGTGAAATATGAATAAAGGCAACTTCTTGGCATGGCTCTATTTATTTATTTATTTATTTAAATTTTATTTATTTATTTTTAACTGATGAGTACACATCAAGTGTTAGGCACTAAGTGCTTTACATGTATTAACTCATTTAATCTTCCTAACAGCCTTCTGAACTGGTACTATCGCTGTTTCCATTTTACAGATTTGGAAACTTGAGATATCAAAGTTAACCATAGGTGCATGAGTTTATCTCTGGGCTTTCTATCCTGCTCCATTGATCTATATTTCTGTTTTTGTGCCTGTACTGTATTATCTTGATTACTGTAGCTTTGTAGTATAGTCTGAAGTCAGGGAGTCTGATTCCTCCAGCTCCAATTTTTTCCCTCAAGACTGCTTTGGTATTTTGATAGGGATTGCATTGAATCTGTAGATTACTTCACGTAGTATAGCCTTTTCATAATACTGATTCTTCCAATCCAAGAACATGGTATATCTCTCCATCTGTTGGTATCATCTTTAATTTCTTTCATCAGTGTCTTATAATTTTCTGCATACAGGTCTTTTGTCTCCCTAGGTAGGTTTATTCCTAGGTATTTTATCCTTTTTGTTGCTATGGTAAATGGGAGTGTTTCCTTAATTTCTCTTTCAGAATTTTCATCATTAGTGTATATGAATGCAAGAGATTTCTGTGCATTAATTTTGTACCCTGCAACTTTACCAAATTCATTGATTAGCTCTAGTAATTTTCTGGTGGCATCTTAAGGATTCTCTATGTATAGTATCATGTCATCTGCAAACAGTGACAGTTTTACTTCTTCTTTTCCAATTTGTATTCCTTTTATTTCTTTTTCTTCTCTGATTGCCTTGGCTAGGACTTCCAAATCTATGTTGAATAACAGTGCTGAAAGTGGACATCCTTGTCTTGTTCCTGATGTTAGAGGAAATGCTTTCAGTTTTTCACCATTGAGAATGATGTTTGCTGTGGGTTTATCATATATGACCTTTATTATGTCGAGGTAGGTTCCCTCTATGCCCACTTTCTGGAGAGTTTTTATAATAAATGGGTGTTGAATTTTGTCAAAAGCTTTTTCTGCATCTATTGAGATGATCATATGGTTTTCATTCTTCAATTTGTTAATATGGTGTATCACATTGATTGATTTGTGTATATTGAAGAATCCTTGCATCACTGGGATAAATCCCACTTGTTCATAGTGTCTGATCCTTTTAATGTGTTGTTGGATTCTGTTTGCTAGTATTTTGTTAAGGATTTTTGCATCCATATTCATCAGTGATATTGGTCTGTAATTTTCTTTTTTTGTAGTATCTTTGTCTGGTTTTGGTATCAGGGTGATGGTGGCCTCATAGAATGAGTTTGGGAGTGTTCCTTCCTCTGCAATTTTTTGGAAGCGTTTGAGAAGGATGGGTGTTAGCTCTTCTCTAAATGTTTGATAGAATTCACCTGTGAAGCCATCTGGTCCTGGACTTTTCATTTTTAAGACTGTCAGGTAACTGATGAACATGATAGAAGGAGTGAAAATGTACATCTGGTGTTAAGGAAAAAGGCTCAGCTACTTATAAATTTTGAGAAAACAGGAAAAAATGTTTGGATTTCTCAGAGGCAATATATAGAACCATTAGATTTTTTCTACTGGTAACATGTAGGGACAAAAGAGAAATTTGTTTAGAAGAATGAAAGAGTCAATTGGTTTCTTCATAGACTAGCTACTATTGTCTCCCCTCCCCCTCCCTTGATATACTCTTGTCTTGGTTTCCCTCACTGCTGGGTAACTGGTAAGACAGCTGGGTGATGGCTTAATGGACTGTACCTTAACTAGTTCTTCCCAAATTTTCATGCAAAAAAAAAAAAAAACATATTAAGACAATGAAAATTTCAAAGTTACACTGAAGTAAATAGCAGAAATTATCTGTAGAATAAGTGTAGAGGTTGCCCCAGGCCTTGGGAATTAACTGCAAAATTGAGGGAATCAATACCTTTAACCTCTTTGACCAATGCTGATATACTTCAGTTGGAAAACTGCTAAAACCAAAATGTTGTTGTCTTTCTTGAAAATGGAGATAGAGATGGGGCAGTCTGAGAAATGGCAATGCTTGCCTCAATTCAAATTCTCAACTGAAACCAGGCAATATGGGTAAACAGTGTACTATTTCTATGGGCAATAATCCATCCTTGATTCCCAATGAACATTTCTGAAGTAACGGTGTGTATAACCCATGAGGCTCTTTTAGTCCACCCTGATAACAGAGAGAAAACTCACCCTGATCACTACTGCTCCCTATTTATGTTTGACAAGAAGAGGCACAGGATAATGGAGGCTGCATGAATTCCTCAGAATATGTCAATGTTGCATTAAATGATTCATTTCATGAAGACTTTCAGGCATTCAGATCATTTCACAATGAGCAATCATTATTTGGACATAGCAAGGAACAGGGTTGGAGGCTCTCTGATATACCCAGAATTATCCCTTTAGTTGCTAAATCATGAGGACTTGGGGGGACCAGAGAGAGGCACTGTGATAACAGATTAGCACGAGAGAAATTTTAAAGTAGTACAAAGACTCTTAAAATTTTAACAAATATGGTAGTCCTGGTGAGAATATCACTTCAGTTGTCAGTAATGCACATTTAGCAAACATTTCCAGTCCCTCAAATCTAATTTTAGGTGACCTGAGCAAGGTACCAGAATTAAAAATATAGTAATTAATTACAAGAAAGAAAAACTATCATGAGCAGGATTTAAAATATATAAACACAGGAGAATAGTACCCATGTTTTTAAATTTTCTATAAGCCTTACCCAATTAGCTGAAATAGCTTCCAATTTTAATGAACCTCATTTTACAAATAAGCCTTCCAGGATAATGCAAGGATAGCGTGATTCATCTGTATGTTCTTGAATGTTCAAATTATTTTTAAACATAACTCTGTTCAGTTAAAGTGATAGTGGGAGACATAAATCTCATCAAATGTCCTTTCTGACTAAAGATAATCGAGATAGTGCATTTTGTGAAGGAGTGGAGATTTTTCTTCTGTAATGGCAGATATAGTCAAATATCTGCACTTGTCACAATATCATCATATCTTAGCAGGACCAGTATCAATCCTCCCCCACCGAAGTTAACCTCCTCACCCTACACTCTGTCACATCCCACTTTGGGGGTTTTGTCCCATCAATATTTGCTGCCTGGTTGTATTTCCCATGTCTATCTTTCCAATAGGTCTAACTCCTGCCTGCAATGTCATTCAATTTTTTTAAACCTACACTCAAGAACAAAGTCACTTTTTCTGATTGAACATTTCTTGAGGTAGTATCCCTTCTTTCCTACATTTCTTAACTGTTAAACTTCTTCAAAATGTAGACTGCACCTGCTGTATTCCCATTCCATTCTTACTCCAGCCACTGCTTCCAATTCTGCTGAGCTTCTCCCCAAGGTCTTAGGGGTACCACTAACAGTGAAGCCAAAGGCATACAGGTCCTTCAAAAGCTGGTCAGAATTCCTTTCTCTTAGACACAATTTCCACCATTATTTTTCGTGCTTCTTAAACTCTTGTCACATTATTGCTGTTGTTATTTATACTATTCCATGAACACACTTAGATGCATTTCACACATGCTCTTTTATAAACTTCCCTCTCTCTCTGACTGGGAAACAAACATCTAGTACACTGCCTGACACAGAAAACAGTGTTCAATATACAGTTGGTGAATGAAGTTCTAGCAATTGAACTTTCTTTGATATGCTGGAAGTTACCTTTTATTTTTTTTTATCATCAATGCATTCTCAGAATTGGTTTCACAAATACAGCTTTCACCCAATGACTAGTCTCAAAATCATAATTGTTCTTAGTTGCTGGCCACAAGAAATCAAAACTCCTTGGCCTAATATCATTGTCTAGTTGAAACTTATTAGCATTATTTACAATTAATTGCAATTGGTATTGTATACAAGTATTTTCAGTACTTAATACTCTACTTCATTCATTGTTATCATTCACCTCCCTAAAACACACATTTTTTCCCACCTATGGATTTTTTGGTATGCAATATCATCATCTGAAAAGTAAACCTTCTCTTTCTTTTTCACCCAGCAAGCTCTTTTTCACCTTCAAGCTCTGGCCTCTCCATCAAGTTTTCTTTATGAAAAATAACAGGTAATAGTGGAAGCGTTCTGAGGCTTAGAGATCAAAACCTTGAATCAGAGTTTTTATCTGCCATGTATTAGCTGTCTAAACTTGAGTAAAGTACTTAACATCACATGATTGTCATAAGGATCAAATGAAATCATAGTTTGGGAAAGATACAAATTTTTTATTTGTTGTTTTGTTTCTGTTGCTCTTTGGGGTTTTTTTTTTTTGGTTTTTTTGTAGGTGCCATTGATCACAATCTGTTCTACAAACCACAGAGATATTGTCTATTTCACATTTTAATTTTTTTATAGTAAAAATATCTATAATTTATGAACTGTATTAATATATTCAGTTTCATGTATATTTGTTAAGGCACAAGGCCTTTATGTAAAATATATATATATATATATATATATATATATATATATATATATATTTCCTCCTACTTTAAAATATAAAGCAGAACATAGGAATAAAAAATATTGATTACTAGTTGATATAAAATCAAGTAAAAAATTTTGGTATCTAAAGTTATCATAAAGAAAGCATGAAATACCTTCAAAATTCAAAAAATTAAAATTATGCAGTTTGGGATTTTGTTGCATTTTACCTGTCTATCCACCTAGAATATTGAGACTTGATCATAATTTGAAGAATTGTTTGAGACTCAAGTTCTAGTAGAGTAGAGTACTGATTGAAAAAAAAAAAAACACTGAGGAATATAAGGATTATTTCCATTGATACGCTCCCTTACAATATTTGTCTTTTGAGTATTGAATCTTATGGAGATTTTCTATTTCTTAAGTTGAAGGTCCCATCATTTCTAAGAATTTGTGACAACTGTTTTAAATATTAGCACTTTCAAACTATACTAAAAAGCTACAGTAATCAAAACAGTATGGCACTGGCACAAAAACAGATATAGATCAGTGGAACAAAATAGAGAGCCCAGAAATGGACACACACCTGTGTGAGCAATCAATATATGACAAAGGAAGCAAAAATATATAATGGGGTAAAGACAGCCTTTACGATAAATAGTGTTGCGAAAACGGGGCAACTACATGCAGAAAAATCAAACTGGACTACTCTCTCACACCTTGCACACAAATAACTTCAAAATAAATCAAAGACTTAAATCTAAGACCTGAAACCATAAAACTTCTTAAAGAAAACCTAAGCTCTTTCACATCAGCCTTAGCAATATCTTTTGGAATATGTCTCCTCAGGCAAGGGCAAAAAAACCCCCAAAATAAACAAATGGACTACATCAACCTAAAACCTTTTGCACAGTGAAGGAAGCTATCAACAAAACAAATAGGACACCTACTGAATGGGAGAAGATATTTGCAAAAGATATCTCCAATACGGAGTTAATATCCAAAATATACAATGCACGCATACAACTCAATGTCAGGAAAAAAAAAACTGGTTGGAAATGGGCAGAGGTTCTGAATAGACATTTTTCTAAGGAAGGCATACTGATGGCCAACAGGCACATGAAAAGATGCTCAACTTCACTAATCATCGGGGAAATTCAAATCAAAACCAAAATAAGATGCCACCTCACATGTGTCAGAATGACAAGAGTCAAAATGACAACTAATAGCAAGTGTTGGTAAGGATATGGAAAAGAGAGAATCCTCATACACTGTGATACTCATTTCATGATGTATGTAAATCAAATCATTATGCTGTACACCTTAAACTTATACAGTGCTGGACATCAATTATATCTCAATAGAACTGGGAACAAATTTTTTAAAATCTTTAAAAAATTAACTTTCCTGGAATCATTTAAAAAACATTTTGGTTTCTTTATAACTAAGCAACATATTAAGATTTCTGGAGCACCATTAACATGACTGCAAAAAACTTTTCTATTTTTTCTATCTCTATTAAAAAGAAAAATAATTTTTTTAAAGAATGCTTTTATATACAATTAGATCCATTTTCCTGGAAATATTATAGACAATCATCTTTTAAGGAGAAAAGGTAACTCTTATGCAATTAAGTGTATGGAAATAGTACATCATAACATCCATTATAATTCTCACAGCTGAGAAATCAAAATAGCTAACAGCAAAATGGGATGCTTCTGAAGACAGTAAAGCATGTAAACCACGTTATTTACTCCATGTGGTCTGGGAAAATTGGTACACAATGTAAATATAATTAATATCCTGTATCTGTTTAATATTAAACATAACATCAGATTGCATAATGCCTTTACAGTTGTAATGCAACTTTCCTAGAACTATGTTCATTTCATTATATACTATTCTTGTTTTCAGGGATAATTTTCTTTTGCATATGAGCTACTTCACCTGGCAGACGGATATTTTAAGTGGAAAGAATGAAAAGAAATTTATATATTCAAAGAATACTAGTATTCTTATACTTAGTATTCAAAGAAATACTATTTATATTATTTTTAAAGAAAATTAAAATTGGATTTATGAGTTTCAACTTCTAAATAAAATACTATTCATTGATATAATTTGTTAAAGCAATCTATATGATTAAAATCGAGGATACGGGAACAGAAGAACCTCAAAAGATACATGTGCACTCTCTCTAACAGTAACTCACTCAAATTAAACAATTACTTTGTAAAATAGGCTCCAGTAATGACTTGTTTACATATTTCAAATGGATGTTGTGAAGATTCAAGAACTGGAAGAGATGTAAAGGTGATTGATTTTGTCCAGCTGTACTACCCCTAAGCTATCTCTGACATCTGTCCTATTTTTAAAGGCCCTGGGGAGGAGATTTTACAGCTTTGCTAACTTGTTCTAAGGTTTAAAAATCCTTTTTCTTTAGTCCTTAGTCTTCAGAAATCTCAGTATAGGATAATTCCATACATCTAACATAGAGCACTTTATTTATGCATTTAATATATGAAAAGCATGCCTGGTCACCTAAGGAAGACCGCGATATTAAAGCAATTCTGCTACAACTAAAGACGTCATTCTGTCTGCTATTATGAGTATGAATAAATGGGTGGTTAGTTAAGACTCTCACTAAAAACTTTCTGAATCATATCTGGAAGTACTATTATGTTAAAATAGAGAGCTCTACATTTCTCTGTGTGTGTATTGCTAACTTTAGAATATATCAAATAATTTTTATCAGTTTGACTGTCTACATCTGAATCCAACAAATATAGGTTAAGTCATAATATTCTCCTGCACTATAACTGTGCATATTCAGAATACAGTCAAAATTGGCAAATTAAAAATATTATATGGACATAACCAAAGCATTGTTGTCATTAATTACAGCTTTAGAAATAGGAACTTTATCAAGCCAACAGACTGTCTTGCTTTATGACTTTCCACTTAAAGGCAAATAGATAAGAAAATAAATGAAATCACTGTTTTATGAGTGACTGTCATTGTAGCATTGCCATTTATTAAACCCAGTGCTAATGGAGGAAACTCAGCTTGGGGGATTAAAAAATTGTCATTTAGGTATTTTAAATGCTCCTTTTTTCCTTCCCATGTATCTATTCTTCACATGTTCTTTCATTTCTGGATCACCCCATTCTCTCTTTGTCAAAAGGTCTAGAAATTTGTTTTCCCTTCCCTACACCTCAGTTAAAACAGATGTATATGCTTTTTTAATCTCTTGGAGCCCTGCTCTCTGCTAGGCAAATTTACATACTAGGTGCTATCTCTTACAGGTGATGTATTTACATTTAAACAAGATTCTTACAGAAACAATATCGATAGATTAATTCCAAAGATTAGAATTTTAGGTTCTCTGTTAAAATGACAAAGGTACTTTTGTTTGAGAGAAAGGGACAGTTCGTTGATTGATACATCACATTTTTTGATAGCAATTGTATTGATTTGTAGTTGGCTCTCAACACTTTTTAAATGAATGAATATGTATTTAATCAATGAACCAGAAAGAAGATGCCTTTCTATCAACAATTTACGGATATTCTACTGAGTCCTCAAGAAGTAAAACACGTTCCAGTCATACCTTAAAACTTCTGTGAATAAAAGATTTACCCAGTCTGATGATATTTAAGGAAGCAGAAGATGAAGTGTTCCATTTGGGAGTATCTTTTTTTCTGAAATATAGAAGATTAGTGTTTCACCTTTAAGGCCAATACTTTTTTCTTCCTGTTCTCTGGGTTTACTTTACCTATTGTAGCCAGGTGACAGCTCCTGATTGCAGTTCTAAATTTCAGGGCAGTGTGGAAATTCTACACAATTTGAAGCAGGGATGACTCCCTGGTAGAAAGCATGTTAAAAGACTGATGCCTACCAAAAAACAAAACGAAACAAACAAAAAAACCGCCAAAATCAGATAGTTCCACACATCCTCCAGAGGAAAGGGAGTCTTAATATAATAAAGGGATAATGAGTGGGGCAGCCAACTGGCTCATCCACATGTCAGGACGGACAGCTGAGAGCCCTTCAATCTTTCATTCCACACATGTGTTAGCGATTGCTTCTGAGCCAAAATCTATGCACACAGAGGCATCTCCATTGTCACTCTTAAGAGGGATTGCTCGTTTGCTTTTTCTTAGAAATTTGTTATGGAAGACACTCTTCCTCTACAGGCTAAGATAATGAAAGGTTAGATGCAGGTCCCCAGTTAAAGCTTAAAAACCAAAGGCAGGTTAATGTCAGGTGATAATGGAAGAAAAGATTTCGGTGGTATGTTGCCAAAATGCTAACAGTCAAAGGAAGTCTAAAAATATAAATCATTACCAACACCCTCAAAAGACATAATGTCTTTAATTTTCTCTCCAAAACAGTAAGCAACAAAGCTGATATTTGATGAGTAGATATATAAGAAGGGAAAACTAGTAAATACAATGTCTCTGTACTTTCATCTTTTCAGATTAAGAACTATTTTGAGGATCTTTTTGATGGCAAGCATCATTTTTCATCCAATTAACTCTTCACTATAATTTGAATAACACGAAAACAGCTCCACAAAAACTGGAGAACAAGCTTTATTTATTTTACAGGACTCCCTCAAGACAACATTAAATTATACATACTGACTTAAATACTATTTTTCTGATTTAAAGAGAAGTTTGCTCCATGACCCTTGATCAAACAACCTAGAATGACTGTGATATATGTGAACAAGTAGCAAGATCTTTCCTGATTCCACTGGTAGGTTTATTAAAATAAAAGTTATTTGATAGGAGTTATTCGTTCATTATTCCATTTGGGGGAAAAAAAAAACAACCTGATATTTGCTTAGAATGAATGGATTAAGAGAAAAATGGAGAAGGGAGATGAGGAATAAATATAAGCCTTGAGTCACTCCATCACAATTTGAAAAGAAATTCTTCGCTGTGTGTGAAAACAAACAATTGTTTGAGGGACCTGGTTAGCATACAAATGGTTTTACAGTGAGAGGGACTGGTTAGAGCACATGTAGTTAATCGTTCTAGTTGCACTAGAACCATGTTGCAAAGACATGGTGATTTTTACATAGGCCAATTTATACTTGAGAGGAAGACAGAATGTTAAATAGTCAAGCTTAAAAGCCATACTATTGATGAAAGATAATCTTCAAAATTTAATATTTATGCCATTTAAAATGATGCTAATTCAGAAAATGATTTTAGGATTCACTTTTAATGAAAACAAACTTCTTTACTGCGTTCTGTAAAAGTAGCATTATATTAATAGGATAGTACTTCCTGTGTTCCAGGCTCTGTAAGCACAGAGATAAGCACATAATGTCCATTATCTTATTAAATCCTTACAAGAACATTATGAGTAGATATTATAATTGCTACTATATAGATGATGAGATTGAAGACCACAGAGGCTAAATACCTTCTTCAAGGTCACAGAGCTGTAATGCTATTATTTCAAATCAGGTCTCATATCTCCTAAAACCGGTTTCTTTACTACTATATTTTGGAACAATCTCAATCACATGTAACCAAGAAACAAACAAGGCATGATACCTAATTATGCATCTCTGTCTGTTTCTTTCTCTTTCTGATTAAGAATCTTGAAGAAAAGGGAAGAAAATCATGTTATAAGGTTGTGAAGCCATGCCACGTCAATACTTAAGCAGCTCTTACAGTCAGGGATGATGCCTGAATATTTAACAACAAATGAAATACACTATACAGGCTACGGCTTCTACTAGTAGCCGTAAGGGGGTAACTTGAGGGGAATCTTGGCCAGCTGTGGATGACCCATGATCTCTTGCTGCGGGACCATCACCAACTCCAGATGTTCAGGCCTGTTTGACTAGGGAGAGAGAGATAGGGTTGGGGAAGGCAAATTGGAGGAAGGATAGGCTGGGTGACAGGCAAGTAAGTTGAGTTGTGCTAGGAAAGCAGATTTCTTTGCCCACTTTGGTCTGAGGGAGCATGGGGCTATTTGAGGGAGTCCCAGGAAGGACTGGGTAGCAGCAGTTTAGAATCAGAATACAAGTATTTCTGTATTTTATCAACCAGTACTGTTGTGCCATGCATACCAACTAAACTTCCATTGTGCTTGGAGGAATGTGTATTATCTATTTCCAGTAAATTCTAACTATAAACATGGTTCCCATATGCTTGGCCTTGATGACAGAATCCTTATTCACTATGACTCTAGGTTGTGCTCATTAAATACAAAGAGGTTTTCAATGGTATGTATTGATAAGGCAAAGCTCAAGCCTTCTGAAGATCAATGTTCTAAACCATAGCCCCCAAGCCCCCCTTTTAACCATCTGATCAGGCTTTCACCATGTACTTATTTCTGCTTTGGTGGGGCATCCTCTAGATCAAACAGACTGGCCACATGTCAACTGCTACCTCTTTCTGGTAAAGTCCAGCTATTTCTGCCCCTCAGCTTCAGTGCCTGGTTAGCTTGGCAGGATGAGGCCCCACAGGAAAAATGCCAATATCACAGGTTAAAATACCATATGGCAAAGTTATCTGCCTTTCTGTTTTTCAGCCACAGAGTTTACCTCCTAACATCTGCCACCCATACTCTCAATCTTCCACCCGTCATATCCATATCACCTTCATGCTAGAACTGACAAAGTGCAAGTCTGTATCTCTGAAGCAATATAAATCCCTAAAAGGAAGAATGAAGACCATTTAGGATTCAACTGAATATTTAAAAACATAGAATCTTAGCCAGGCTTGAGTTTGAGTTCAGTGTGCCAACACTAAACCCTCAGCCAGATCCCCCCGGGAAACCCTCTATGGAATCACTGTAGAGCCTTTGAAAGTACTCTTATAACTGCTTCCGTTCATTAAAGAGCACCTTGGCTCTCCTGTTTTAAACGGAGCCAAATGTCTCCAACTTATGTGAACAATTAAACAACTGGTAGATAAACACTATTTGGTGAATAGTCAATCAGCAAAAGAATTTTCTCTTTCCTCATGGGAATCATCTACTGGCAATAACCTTGTCTCCAAATTTTATAAAAACAAGTGCATCCTGGATATGGAGTTTTATGCCAAGTGAAAAGAGAATACAGGAAATGATGAGACTGAATTTGAAACACACACAAACTAATATACCTAATCGCAACATTACTAATACAGATCTTCCTCATAATGAGGTTGCATCCAAATAAACTCATCTTAATTTGAAAAGATCATTAAGTCAAAAATGCATTTAATACATTTAACCTACCAAACATCAAAGTTTAGCTTAGCCTACCTTAAAGGTGCTCAGAATACTTATATTTGCCTACAGTTGGGCAAAATCATCTTACAAAAGCTTATTTTATAATAAAGCACTGACTATCTTATGTCATTTACTGAATACTGTACTGAAAGTGAAAAACAGAATGGTTATCTGGTTGTAAGTACATCAGTTGTTTACCCTCATGATCACGTGGCTGTCTGGGAGCTGCATCTTGCTGCCACTGCCCAGCAACCCAAGAGAGTATGTAGCTCCTACTGCTAGCCCAGGAAAAGATCAACATTCAAAGTATGGTTTCTACTGAAGTGTGTATGGCTTTCCCATCACCATAAGTTTAAAAACCATAAGTTGAACCATCACAAATCGGGGACTATTTGTAATGTTAATGAAACTAACCCACTAAATGATATCTGAATGGTCTGAAAAATTTAACTAGTGAGGTCTGTTATTTAGATATTAGAGAGGAATTCCTTACATTTATGGAAAATTCTAACAATTTATAAAATTGCAATACCCTCTTGAAAATTTTCTTGGCTCAGAAAGAAAGAACAAAACGGCAACAACAAAAGGAATTTTCTGATTCTCCATGTTGAGGATTATAAAAAAGATAGAAATTAAATGCAACTCCTATATCATCCAAATATCCAAGGTAGGTTTTTCTTTTTTTTCTTTTTTTTTTTTTACTTCATCACTGTATTTTTTTTAATAGATCTTTATTGGAGTATAATTGCTTCACAATACTCAATACTGTGTTTCTGTTGCACAACAAAGAGAATCAGCCATATGCATACATGTGTCCTCATATCCCCTCCCTCTTGAGCCTCCCTCCCACCCTCCCTATCCCACTCCTCTAGATCATCGAAAAGCACGGAGCCGATCTCCCTGTGCTATGTTGCTCCTTCCCACCAGCCTACTATTTTACATTCGGTAGTGTATGTATGTCGATGCTACTCCCACTTCGCCCCAGATTCCTCCTCCCACCCCATGTCCTCAAGTCCATTTTCGAGGTCTACCTCTTTATTCCTGTCCTGCAACAAGGTTCATCAGTATTTTTTTTTTTTTAGATTCCATATATATGCGTTAGTATAATGTATTTGTTTTCCTCTTTCTGACTTCACTCTGTATGACAGACTCTAGGTCCATCCGCCTCACTACAAATAACTCAATTTCGTTTCTTTTTATGGCTGAGTAATATTCCATTGTATATATGTGCCACATCTTGTTTATCCATTCATCTGTCCATGGACATTTGGTTGCTTCCATGAGTTGTCTATTGTAAACAGTGCTGCAATGAACATTTTGGTACATGTCTCTTTTTGAATTATGGTTTTCTCAGGGTGTATGCCCAGTAGTGGGATTGCTGGGTCATATGGTAAATCTCTTTTTAGTTTTTAAGGAACCTCCATACTGTTCACCATAGTGACTGTATCAATTTACATTCCCACCAACAGTGCAGGAGGGTTCCCTTTTCACAACACACTTCCCAGCATTTATTGTTTCTAGATTGTTTGATAATGGCCATTCTGACCAACATGAGGTGATACCTCATTGTAGATATGATTTGCATTTCTCTAATAATTAGTGATGTTGAACAGCTTTTCACATGCCTCTTGGCCATCTGTATGTCTTCCTTGGTGAAATGTCTATTTAGGTCTTCCACCCATTTTTTAACTAGATTGTTTGTTTTTTTGATATTGAGCTCCATGAGCTGTTTGTATATTTTGGAGATTAATCCTTTGTCTGTTGTTTCATTTGCAAATATTTTCCCCATTCTAAGAGTTGTCTTTTTGTCTTGTTTATGGTTTCCTTTGCTGTGCAAAAGCTTTGAAGTTTCATTAAGTCCCATTTGTTTATTTTTGTTTTTATTTCCATTAACTCTAGGAGGTGGGTCAAAAAAGATCTTGCTGTGGTTTATGTCAAAGAGTGTTTTTCCTATGCTTTCCTCTAAGAGTTTATTATAGTGTCTGGTCTTACATTTAAATCTTTAATCCATTTGGAGTTTATTTTTGTGTACGGTGCTAGGGAGTGCTCTAATTTCATTCTTTTACATGTAGCTGTCCAGTTTTCCCAGCACCACTTATTGAAGAGGCTGTTTTTTCTCCATTGTATGTTCTTGCCTCCTTTGCCATAAATTAGGTGCCCATATGTGTGTGTGTTTATCTCTGGGCATTCTATCCTGTACCATTGATCTATATTTCTGTTTTTGTGCCAGTACCATAGTCTTGATTATTATAGATTTGAAGGACTCAAAAGGTGGTCAACTTTTACAGTGAATTCTGCCCTACAGTAAATATTGCTGTAGCAAGTTTTTACTGAGTCTCACCTCCACTAAATCTTTTTTTGTCATATATATTTGCAAAGAAAACCATTGATTCATTTTCTTTTCATGCCCTTTCTGACCTTCATACCCATGGTAATGAACATAAACATGGTCAATGGGACTTGAAACAGAAAGGAAAAGGAAAAACAAAGTTCAACAGAAATGTGAGCAATGCAAAATCAGGCACTGGGTAACAGAACTGACCCAGTTTTTATATGACCCTAAATTTATAACATGGCTTGTGAAATTGCTCTTTTCTATAGAAGCTTGAATAGGTACATGAAAATGAAAATTTTCCAAAAGCACCTTTTTTTTTCCATTTTTAAGTTTAATAATTTTTCTCTAAATTGTTTATTCTAAACAATATATTTGTTAGTTCAATACCTTTACTACATGGGATCTGATTGAAACCTCATCAAAGATAGGCCTTTTCAGACTTGAGCACACACACATGAATGATAATTCGGTGAAATAGAAAATAATATTCTGCTAAAGGAAAACCATATATATATATATATGAGTTTGAGAAAATATACAAATCTTTTATTACAACATTTCCTTTTGGTTACACCTATGTTCTCATTATGGTACTATCTGATGAAGTTGATTAATGACCACAATTAAGGTAGGATAGCACAGTATTTAAGATAGAGTAAGGAGGGGTAGGGTTTTTCCTCATACTCCCAAATTAGTGTGAGGTGAGGGCAGAGACAAGGATCCAGCAAAAAGGAGATGACAGAAGAATAAGCACTGCAGGGTGATCCCTGTTTGACCAAATTCTCTTTACTTTTCCCTAAGAATGAACTGCTGTGAAAATGCTTAAAGCATCCAGTAAGTGTCTGTCAGACCTGAGCTCTAGTGCAAATCTACTGAACAAACTGCAAACTATCAGCCACTGAAGAAAGAAAAAGTTGGTAACTGTTGAGCTTTTTTAAAAGGTGGCAATGCATAACTACAAGTTGTCTACCTTTAAAATATTTAAATTAAATTTCAACTTCAGTGAAAATAAAACTCAAAATTAATATTTAGGAGGTAAATTCATTTTGAATCTTTAAGAAATGTTTCTAAAAGTGGAAAATAACCTACTACAGCAGTATAACAAAATATAAAATTACTCAAGGGTTATATTACTATTAAGTATGGTGACTTTTCCACAGTCGATCTCTGAATGCTTGAAATTTTTGGTTGTACAACTTAAAAGGAAAAGTTGAGTATCTCAGAACCAAACATACATATGTAACATTAGTATTTGAAGTTAAGATACTATAAAGTGCCCAAAACATATATAATTTATGACCCTAATAAAATCCAGCCATTAAATGCCTTAAATTGCTGAAAAGGAATGGTGAAATAAAATGCAATTCTTTTTTAAATAGGGAGACTTTGTTAGTCTCAATTAATGTCTTTATCTGTAGCACACTGACAACTTGTTCTGTGTACAAAGTTCTACTGAACTGAGGAATAAAAGCCCCAGATGTTTAAAGTCTGTCATTTTGGGGGGTGAGATTCTGAGTAATATGGTTCCATAGGCTACAATTCTGGACCCTTTTTCTTTAAGACATTTTTTGATGTGAGTTTTAGGTCACTGTCATTTTGAAATATAAATCCTCTTGCAAGTTTCCTACTTGGTAAAATAACTTCCACAATGGTATCCCTTTAGATCCTTCACTATGTATTATGGCATCAGTGAAACTGCAAGGAAAATAAATTGTTACCAAAGATTCAGTCTCTCAAAATGAATCCAAATCTTGTCTCTAAACCTCAGGCTCCACACTGAAAAAGGGCTGCTTCCTGGCTGGCACTCAGAGCAACTGCATAAAGGTGATATCTTTTTAGTCACTCCAGGGAGAGCACCATGGAATCTACCTCTCCAAACCACTCCTGAGTTAACCAGTTCCCACAGGTATGTAGCTAATGTTGTCCATGGCATTCTCTGCATGCTGTCTGCCTTTGAGTAGAAACGCTACTGCATGTCTTTTTTTGTTGTAAATATCCCTAAAATTCAGTTATAGCTTCTACAAAAGTTGGCAGTGGCTTAGATAGGCAAATACCAACACCCAATCTGTTCCATCTGGTTTCTATTTCCCCAGGCCCTGAGCAAAGTGGTCACAAATTCCACTTTCATCAGTGTCTCCTTTCATGGTTGCATATCTCTACTCTGGTCTGAGAAACTAAAAAAGAGAATATATTGTATAATTGACAAGAAATGCTTTCCCTTGAAAATGAAATAACTAACATTTGTTGAATGCTTCCCATATATCAGGCAGTGTTCCAGTGCCCTTTGGAATTAGCTGGACTCAGCCTTCTGATCAATCTTATGGGACACACTTCTAATGCCCATTTTATGGGTCAGGAAACAAAGACCTAGAAGTTAAATATCTTGTCCAGAGTCACAGCTATTATTTTGTGGAATCAGGATTCAAACTCAGGCAATTTTGGCCTCAGGGCTCCACAATTACCCACAGTGATCTGCTGCCTATGAGACTATATTTCCAGAGTAGAACCTCTTCCTTCCCTTAATACTTATCCCAATTACTTGCTTACAAATTGGAAGTTTGTACCTTCTGACCATTTTCACCCATTTCTCCTGCCCCCCAACCCCTGCCTCTGGGAACTACCAGTCTGTTCTCTGTTCCTATGAGTTTATATTTTTTTCATTTTCCACGTATGAGATCACACAGTATTTGTCCTTGTTTTGTCTGACTTATTTCACTTGGCAAAAATGCCCTCAAGTTCTATACACGTTGTCGCAGATGGAAGGTTCTTAATATCATTGTGGAGAAAGGTCTGGGTTGGACTCCGCACAAGATGTCATGGTAATCAATAGTTTAAATGAGGACTCGTGTGTCACATCTTTTAAATTCCCAAAATGAATGAGGCTTGGGAATATAGCTAATACTTCAGATATTTAAGTAAGTTATTTTTAAACTGTAATGATTGGCCAGAAAAGAAAAATTAACAAGCAACAATGTAAAGTTGCAATTTGGAATTTAAAAACGATACATATAAGACTTGTTTTAGCACTCAGCATTAGGCTTCCTTAATAGGTGTAAATTTTTAGATATGATTTTGATTTTTTATGTTTATTGGTGCATAATTGCTTTACAATGTTGTGTTAGTTTCTGCTGTACAGCAAAGTGAATCAGCTATATGTATACATATATCCCCATATCCCCACCCTCTTGAGCCTCCCTCCCACCCTCCCTATCCCACCCCTCTAGGTGGTCACAAAACACCGAGCTGATCTCCCTGTGCTATGCAGCAGCTTCTCCCTAGCCACCCATTTCACATTTGGTAGTGTATATATGTCAGTGCTACTCTCTCTCTTCATCCCAGCTTCGCCATCCCACCCTGTGTCCTCAAGTCTGTTCTGCGATTTTTTTTATTACTAAGAAAGATAAAGCTACCCCTTTCTTCAGAACACCTTTAGAGTACTAGGTACCATATTAAAAAATGTATCAACAAATACTTTTCATTCCATAAAAGGGAAATAAAATGAGTAGAGTCAGGGAATTATGTTTTTAAGTCAATGGTTGAAAAATTGAGAAAAACTGTCATGAGAATTATTATTGAATGAAGATTATTGTTCTATGAAGGATTCACAGTGGAAGGGAGCTTAGGCCAGTGATTCCTCCAAAATTTCAGTTTTTGATCCACATAAGATTTGTAAACAATGAGATCTATATAACAAGGGCATAGGTAGTCTCATGGGGAAGAAATTTACTGTTTCTAGACAAACTCAATCAGAGAGGGTTCTCAATATTAAGGGTGGTCTAGAGGTAATTTCTCTAATTGTTTTGAGATGAACAAAAATGATCACTGCAGTTCCTTCATATATTCTTTGGTTTTTACATTGCCCTTCTCTTTGCTATTTTATTTCCATTTGCTACAGATGAAGTACTTATGTAAAATAACTTAATCATTCGTTCTAAAACAGATTCTCATTTTCAAACAATAACAAAAACATGTTTCTTATTAAATCTCCTAAGCATAACATGGATTTTTATGACTATGGCCAATAATGACAGCAATCTGTTTTATTCTCTTTCTTTTTCAATTAAAAAAATTCCTTTCTCATTTGAGAAACCTTCATTTTTTTTGACTAATTCCAGGAAGCTCATGAATTTTATGTTTCAAATATTTTATTTTTATTTATAATGTGCTGATAAATTCAAGGTAGAAAATAGGTGGATACAGTATAATTCAATAGTATAAATATTATAAAACGATTCCATGAGCCCCATAATATAAAAATCTAGGGAATTAAAATTCAATAACATAATCCTTTCATGAATTCTGAGTGGATGAGAGGAGAAGTAATAATATACTACGTGGGGAAAAAAATGCAATGGCCCGCAAATAGCTTCCAGTTTCCAATCAAGCACTTGCCATTGATTCTGGCTCATATTTAAAGTGTTACAGCATAACTGAGTCATTTTAGACTTTGAAGTTAATGACCCATGCAAATTAAATTAGAGGAGAAAACTTACAACATTCTGTTGTTGTTGCTGAAGTTGTAGTCCTGGTAACTTGAAAACATTTTCTGCAAAATAAGCCTTGGAATTAGTGGCAAGCTCTTCTACACAAGTAAATCTATGTCCTGAAATTAGCAAGTGCATGGGATGCATCTGTGATGCAATCATGACAGAGATCTAAAAGAAATATGCAGGGCTTCCCTGGTGGCGCAGTGGTTGAGAATCTGCCTGTTAATGCAGGGGACACAGGTTCGAGCCCTGGCCTGGGAAGATCCCACATGCCGCGGAGCGGCTGGGCCCGTGAGCCACAACTACTGAGCCTGCGCATCTGGAGCCTGTGCTCCACAACAAGAGAGGCCGTGATAGTAAGAGGCCCGTGCACCACGATGAAGAGTGGCCCCCGTTTGCCACAACTAGAGAAAGCCCTCGCACAGAAACGAAGACCCAACACAGCAAAAATAAATAAATTAATTAATAAACTCCTACCCCCAACATCTTAAAAAAAAAAAAAGGACTGGGGTGAAGGAAGCCTTCAGAGGTACGTTTTGAAAAAAAAAAGAAATATGCATTGTATAGAGTGACATACAATGTTATAATTTGGGGAAATTTTGGCTGTCCCTGAAATTTATATATTCTCTGGCTTATGGTCTTGTAGAAATAGCTGCAAACCTGGAGTCAGGTGCTGAGGCTTGGCTCTGACATTCCCCAACTGCATGACTCTAAGAAAGTTATTTAAACAACATATTCTCATTCTACCATCTGTTAAGTGTTGGCAAAGTGGGGGCAGAGACAGGCACCAGTCTAACTTCACAGCCTAACCTGCGTGGATCAAGTGTAGTAACAGATGTGGAACACTTTTATTAATATCTAAATATCTCAAGAAAATGTAGTATTTAATTATACTAGTCAAATGGTAAATCTGTAGAGTTGGAAAATTCATTTCAAAGTATTTCATAATATGCCATAACTTCACAAAATAAAATACTAATTTCAGGATTTTTTCAGATATTCCATAGAAACCAGCATCCTTCTAAAGTAATGGAAACTAAGGGCAAGATAATAGTTATAGATTCTCCCCAACGGGAAGACAAGCAGTTTATTTGCATTTGACACGACAAGGCTGATATTCTAATATCCTGGTCACCTTGAGCTAAACGGGAGAATCCCCCAAGTTTTAGGTATTTGTTTTCATATGAATATTTCTATCTCAACCTCTAATATTTTTCATCAAAATACTTCAGCATGCTTGAGACCTCAAAAATTACTTGATTTTAAAAAAAGAAAGAAAATGTTATTTCTCATTGGAATTTAGCTAGATAGATATCTGAAGTCTCACTATTAAGAAAAAAAATTAGCCTATGAGAAAATATTTTACTAGCATTATCATAAAAAAAGGATAAATAGGATAGTGAAATTACAAAGTCATCATGCTTATACTTATGTTCAACTTAATTTGAAAGACAATTTTTAAATCTTTAAGGCCATTCTGCACCTTATGGGTTATAGTGTGAAAATGGACTGACGCCAGCCGTGATTCCCTTGAATCTAAATCTTTAAAGGCATATGAACAGAAGAAGAGCAGTTATAGCTTTTATCTCAAAGATGAAAAAATAGTTCGCTTTATGATGAATACACAACACACACACACACACACATACATACACACACACACACACACCGTATATATCTTTTCTCTAGTCTGAAAACCTGGAAACTGGTAAAGTTCTCCTTAACTACTGATAAAGTTTTCTGTAGCTACTTCTGAGGGTCAACTTACTTTCAACATCTGGTGACATAAGAAATATGAAATTCAACTAGTAATGGCAGAATGTGGTATATTATGGTAGTTAAAATAACAATATTGCAATTATGTATGAATATTCTACCTGTACATAGAATGCAGTAACAACACACAGTAGAAACACTGTGTAGAATTCTACACAGTAGAATACTAGCTATATTCATAATTATAGCCCCTTCCTATGTGTATCATTTGTATCATGCCAGGGAAATGCTCTCTCTTCCCCTAACTCCCTCCCATACTTATAACGTGAGATCCCCACTCCAACCTCTTCTAAAATGTAACATTTTGAAGCCCAGTCTTTTTTTTTTTTTTTTTGGTATGCGGGCCTCTCACTGCCGTGGTTTCTCCTGTTGCGGAGCACAGGCTCCAGACGTGCAGGCTCAGCAGCCATGGCTCACGGGCCCAGCCGCTCCGCGGCATGTGGGATCTTCCCAGACCGGGGCACGAACCCGTGTCCCCTGCATCGACAGGCGGACTCTCAACCACTACGCCACCAGGGAAGCCCTGAAGCTCACTCTTAGCACAGTATGAATGAGTTCTTTCATTTGATTTTCTTCCTCCAAGTAACACAGAGTTGGAGAACTGGGTGTCTCCAAGGATGTAAGGATCAAAAGAGAGAGAATGCTTAAGGCAAACTTTGCCATTGTTGAAAGTTTTGAAAAGAGAGATACCTAATAAACAAAATATAGTGTTGCTCAATATATTTAGGTATTCAGGCATATCCTAACACTAAGTACTTTACTTGTTGTATACATGGAAATAGATTAGAATTTTATAGTTTTCCTCAGGCATTAGCTCCAAAAGCCACCTTGGAAACAATTTAAGCTATTAGATTTCTGCCAGTCCTAAATAGTATCTAATAAATTAATAATACTCCTGATGACTGGTATATCCAAAGGAAATATATTGTTTGATAAATACTTTCTGCTTGCTAGCAAACTCATATTTATTGTAGATGATTCCCCATAGGCCTCATATTAATTAAGCCTGCTTTGGAAAATGAATTGGTTTATTTACAGTGCTGTGCATTTAAAGACTGTAAGTTCCTCAAGGGCAGGGGTGATGCTTTATCATTTTGGATCACTAGTGGCTGACACAGGATGCAAATATTCAGCAATCATTAAATATTAACAAATGGATTCAGTTAGTCATTATTTAGAATGCAATTGATTTACAAATCTGGCTGGTAGTGAGATCCCACGAAAAGTAGAGGATAAGGTTACTCTTTGAGAAATGTCTCCATAGAACACATACCCACACACTAATTGATGAAATCATTTATTATGTTTATAAAAAACTCACAGTAAGTGATAATTTGAAAAGGGAAATTCCAACCAAGGGACAAACCTATAAGAAGTCCAAGTTAGTAACTAAGCTAACTGTTTGAAATTTGTCTGCAAAAATAATGTGTTACCAGATACAGAATCTGTAAAATGGGTACTCAAGGAGCAATAATCTGTCCATACTGTTATCACCAGTAAATCAAGAACACTCTGGAACCCATAACATTTAGTCCCTATGGTAGAGATGGACACCTTGGACCTGTGCAGTCCAATATGGTAGCTACTAGCCACATGCAGCTATTATATATTAAAATTAAAGTGAAATAAAATTAAAGATTTCATTTTTCAGTCTCAATAGCCACATTTCAAATGATCAATAGCCAAATATGGCTAGTGGCTAATATATTGGACAGTGCAGATGCAGAACATTTCCCTCATCACAGAAAGTTTTATTGGACAATGCTGCATTAGACCAAAGGTTTAGAATTACTTGTATTAGTGGCATAATTTTAAATAACATAATTATTATAGTCATGTTTGAGAAGAATAAAATCCTCTCTTACTCCCACTCTCTGTCCCCCAACAATAATTTAAATAAACAATGCCTCTTAAGAGTTTAGAAAAAATCCAGTGGTTATCATATATTCTTTCAGTTTCATTTAAGCGACTACTCTTTCTCCCTTTAATCATTCTTATATGCTCATAGGAAAACATTTGTAAGTTCCAGTGAACTATTTTTTTTTATTTCCTATCCTTAGGAAATAAGGTTTGTATACTTATGTGTTACAGTATGTAACAAAAATATATTATACATATTGATCAAATTTGTTCCCATACCTGTCAAATGTTCCTTGATGGTTTGAAATGAAATCTGCCGATTGAAAAATATTGTTGTAGGCTTCATAACTTTACAACAAGAGACATTAATATGATTCAACATATATCCTTAATATTAATTAATATTAATATTTTGTCCTCACCAAACAAAACTGTAATTATATTTTAGTTTTCTAGTTATAAAGTAACTTTTAAAATGGAAAATATGTGCTAATCAGCCAATGCACATGGTCCAGACCGTATTTCTTTTTTGAGAATTAGTAACATTCTGCTTTGTAGACCAATCTCTTTCAAGATTGTTAGGTGGGTTACTTCCTAAGGAACTCACCTGCATTCTCTGAACATTCTCACCATATCCAAGGGTTGTACTCACATGAAGCCTTGTCTGAGCATCCTATAAGCTTCCCTATGTACCTGATCCCTGTGTAACTACAGTTTATAGAGTACACTTGTGGTCACTAAGACTCAGTGCCTTTCCAAGGACAACTAAGTATATAATAATATACCGATACCATTTATTGAGCACTTTCTATGCACCAATCACTGTCCTTAGCTAGAACAGAATACTGACCTCCAAACTTCTAAAACATTGTTCTGCCTGCTAAAGACTACATCATAACCTAGTCACCTGAGAAGGGTGACATTCCTACTTATGCTGACGATAGAAACCATAATCATTTGTCATTGTGATTAAAGGGAGAAGAAAATTCTCTTACTCTGCAGAAAAGCCTCAAAATGTTAATATTCCTTCACTTTGGTAAGAGAGACGTAAGAGCTTTGTTAATGGATTTCTTTGTGATTTAATACATGTTAAAAGCAGGACTTGTTACTCTTGAATAAAGAAGCGAACGTTATTTTGTGAAGATGGTCATTCATCATTAGTTAAAAGAAGTCTATTTGTAATTTGAAGTTTTAATTTAATTAGTGTCACATACTTGAAGGCTGCCTTGTGTCAACTGTTGTAATGACACGCTGTTCCTTCTACAGAGTAGGTTGCTAACAAGCATTTCAACTGGAACAAAATGATGAGAACAACAGAAGTGTTAATTACCTATGCAATTAAAGTGACTTATATATGCTCTAGTGTAACACTCTACTGTATTTACATCTCTAATGGTTATTAATCTTCAACTGAAAATGCCTATTGGTACTATTTATAGCTTCACAGTTAAATTATGGGAAAAGGTAATGGTGTGGCTTAGGCTGTGCCTACAAAGCTTCAATCTAGCCAGTCACCTTGTGTAAAGCAATATACTCACTCAAGATGTTTGTATCAGTATGTAAAGATACAGACTTGCTATACACCATATTTTCTGGCTATATACAACAGAGAAAAAAGATTTTCTTCTCAAAGCATCCTTTAAAATATTTAAGCATTTATTGTCTTTTTATGTTATTAAACAGTGCACTTAGAAAAACATTGTAAGTTATTAATTATAATGGGCTTAAAAAATTCATATAGTCCTAACTGCTTTTGGAATGTGTAGTATATCAATGAAGATTCCCAGTTCTTTGAAATCCAACCCTACCTTCCTTTTTCTTCTTTTGCAAATTTTAGTGACATGGGCTGCATATAGGTGGTGCTCAATAAATGTTAGCTTAATAAAGTTACTTTCATGGAAGATTAACTCATCTGAAATTGGATATTCACCAGATAGGTAATAGCTATTGAGATTAGGCTATTACTTTTGAAGAATACAGTCCATTATTCATACAGAAATTTTATAGCATCTTGTCTAAAAAGTTTAACAATGGATTTTGAAAATAAAGCTTTAGAAGATCTTTAAACTTTAAAACATACATTTACAGAAATACAGATTAGTATGGTACAGATATTTAAAAATGACCAATCCAAGTTTTTATTGTCAATGTTATTTGTTTAGCACAAAATAAAGATTATTAAATAAAAAATCAATTTATGCTAAACAATTACAATAAATTTCATGTAATGACTTTATTTTCAGCCATTAAAAAAATATATAGATATTTTCCAATTACAAAATTATCCAAACACAAAATATTCATATCTGTGTAAGGAAAGGATATCTAATATAAACTCGTTTCCATTAAAATCATGTGTGAGATTTGCTTTTCCTGTGCAGTCATGTAGTAAAGCTGACAATGAATTCTCTTCAGGAGAATGTAAATTTAGCATTCCAAAATTATGGGGCCATTTCATCACGGCATACATAAAGATGCATTGGAAATGTGGGACTCATACGAATATATTTGGATTACAGGACTTAAAAATTCTAGCCGGAGCTTTAAAAAAAAAAGACTGTTTTTGAATACCTACTATGTGTCATTCAATGTGCTTGGACTTTTCCAAAACTTGTTAATTATTTTATCACAAGTTAGCTTCCATCTTCTCCAGTATACAAATGGAAAACTGAAGCTCAACATAGGTTAAAAAAAAAAAAAAAAAAGAAAAAAAAAGAAAGAGACTGCTTTAAGCTCACATAGCTAATGAGTCACACACGCAGGTCTTTCTTTATGCTCCAAGTTTACTCTCAGCTCCTCATACTTTGCCATAGTTGCCTCTTGGTCTAGTAAATACAAAAAGACAATTATCCTGTCACATAGCTTTTTAAAGTAAAGGACAGTTAAGTACTTTTTGAAAAGCATCATTAATTACTAGGAAAAAGAATACATTCTATTTTCAAAGAGTAAGAGATAACTGAACACCACATTCATTATTTTTAGAGCCTAAGCAGGCTTTGTGTACTTTGAAGGGGGAAATAAATCTTACTGACCATTACAATGATTGGTTCATTTCCCCTGTTAAATCGATCCATCATAGTGAATGGAGGTTATGGGAAGATAATTTGTCCTGATATAAAGCGCCTTCTCTAACAATTAGAAAAGCATAAAATAGCATTAACTTCCCCTGAGATTCTGACTCACAGTCCATGACATGTAGAGTTATTTATTGATGTGTCACAGGTTTGGGACTTGATAGGGTGATAGAGGGCATTTACTGCACAGAAAAGTGAGAGTAGTATGGATGCCTTTGTAACTCTGGGTGTATTTCCAGTTTAGGGAGCTTTCAGAAAAAAATACCATAACAGAGAAGGAAAGACTATAAAAAGAAATTCTTTAAAAAGTGCCTCAAAACAGGAAATATAACCTACTTTCATTTTAGGGAAACTTGAGATATGGCTCATTTGAAATAGGTTGAGATAAATAATAAAGTCTTACTTAGAGCAAAAAAATGCACAGATATTTAAAACTGGGGATGGGAGGGCTAGAAAAGTGTGATGGCATTATTTTGTGGTTGTGGTACTTATTAGCCTAGTAAATAGGAAACCCTGTCATTTTGCCAGGATTGGGTAAACAATATCCATTCTGCTTGCATCAGAGCTTCTGTGAGTGACGCTCATGGCTACTCTGTTATTTTATTGTCCACTGTGACTATAATTTTAAATCTTTTTTAAAAAAATCCAAACTAAACAATATCCAGATAATCCTAAGTGGTGCTTAACATACAACAATGATCAGAAATAATAATAAAAAAAACCACGGTAATGGTTGTAGAATTATGTACTCCATGAACGTATGCCCATTCTTTACATTTATTCCTATAGGGAAATCAGTCATGAATAATGCAAATGTTGGTTTACACAAGATGTTAAGGAACAGGTTCCTGCTATTGCACTGTATTAGACGTTTTTTAGGACTACTAAAGGACTTCATGGAGCGGTAAGTATTATAACGTAGGATCAGTTTCACAAACTAAATCAACCTTTTGTCCTGTATCTTTCCAAAAATTGATACAGAGAAAAGCTAAATTTAAAAAACTATTTAGGGTAAGAAATGACAATTTAGCAAAAAAAAATATATTATTTCATGAATATAAAGGAATATATTTCTATTTATAGTATATTACATTTCTATGTGTATTTCTATTAACATCTAAGTCTGAAATCTCAACAATAAAGCAAAAGATAATAAATGTGTTAGAAAATTATTTGATTAAAAGAAAAAACTTCCATTTGAACATCCATATCTTTCAGTTGAAATCACAGCAAAACAAAGATTTTTCAACTCTTAAGTACCTTAGGTTTAGGCAGTATTTTATGTTTACAAATATTATCATATTCTTTTTCCCTTTTACCAATATATGTAGTGGGTAGGTCAGAGATAGTTTTCACTTTACGAATGAGAGGAATGCATCTCAAATAAAATCTAAAGTCCTTCCCATATCCATGGGATTCATCTTCCAGCACTCTTATCCCAAATGTACAGAAGGGCCAGAAGTTATACTGAGCATATTGCTCTGCTCAAAATTCAACTTTTCAGAGGCTTTCTATAACCACCCTCACTATAACAGCATCTCCGTCACATTACTTTCTTAGCTACTGGCTTCTCCTTCCCCCGACTTACTTCTTACACCATTTTTATATTAGACGTGTATTTATATTTATATAACCCCAATCTTTCTCTAACATACCTTCACTGTCCAAAAACACACACACACACACAGAAACACTCTCCATGAGAATAAGAACCTTTACTTTTTGGTTTACTTCAGAGAATGGAGGCTGGTACACATTAATTAGCTTATCAGTAGATGAGTTGAATGATCTGTCTTTACGAGATAACAAGGTAAAACTAGCTACAAATTGACTCTAAGTTTTCTGACTCCAAGTTTAAGATTTTCTCCACTATGTAGTACAGAGCTGTCTTTGTCTCAAGGGGGTTGGACTAGGAAGAAAATCAAAATCTGTGGTGCAGTTATAAAAGTATATAACATCTTTTTTCACTGACTTAATTATAATTTATATTTCTCTAATATGTATTTTGTGGCTGACTAATTAGGGATACAATCTTCTGTCTTCAATCACAACAGAAATGTCACAATTTTATGAGCACAAACACCTGGCTTATCTAGCATAATCCATCTTTCTCACAGACAACATCCTAACCAGAGAAGGATTTTTAGTTAATCACAATGCAAAGTATATTTTCTTAGATTTATGCCTGAAATTAGTAGCAGCTGCCCACATCAATATTTGAAAGTGAATTTCACTAAAATGCTGCTCCACTTTAAAATTAAAAACTCAAATATCTACCAGGATCGTTTGGGATGCAGAAGATATATTTCTAAATTTTGTTTTCTTATAAAATATGTTATGTTGGTGGGAGATTTTAAATGATGAATTTTCACTGCCAGAATAAGTTATGGCTTTTATTTAGTTAGCTGCTATTCCAAGCTCCTTGTGTCTGCTCAGTGAATAGACTTCTTGCAGTTCCTCCACTGTGGTCTCACAATATTTGTGCTGAGTCTTAACGAATATTTTAGAAAATAAAAGAATAACTTCTGGCCAAAAGAACAATTTTAACTCTGTTTAAGTTTCATTCTGTGGACCTATTAGGAAGGGAGGAATATAATTTATAATTTCCATTTGACTTTGAGCTAAAGGCTTGTTTTTCTGTGAACACTACTACCAATAAATTTTCTTATGAGGCCTTTTTTTTTGCCCCCAAGTAACTCACAAATGAAGAAATTAGCTGCTTAACAAATTTCCAAACAATTGGGCACACAAATGTTTTCATTAACAGAACACATAGGTAATCATCACAAATAAAGAATAAATGCCAACAATGCAAAATTCCTGTTTTCTCCTTTTTTCTCTCACTATGGAAAAGTACCCTATATGGAATGCAAGTTTTCATCAGCTTATACCCTACCTTCTCTGTATTTGTACCTTAATAATAATGATAGTGACAAATAATAATAAATTACATGTATTGAGCACTTACCATGTATTATGAACTACACTAAATGATTAAAATACAACATCTTATGTTGTACAACAGTTCAGTAGAGGTGAATATTTTTATACTAATACAGAAGATTGCTGATTGTCCTTCTACATCTTTTCATGCATTTTTCCTGGGCACATGGTCATCTACATTTCCCAGCCCCTTTTGAAGCCGAATGCAGTCATGTTACTAAGCTCCCACAAGTGTGAACACAAGGTATATATATAACTTCTCAGGCATTTTGTATAAAAGATTTATCCCAGACTCACTGTCATTTCCTTTGCAGTGTCAGAAAATGATAAGGAACTGGAGTGTACTTGGAATAATATGCTAAGAATGGCAGAGATGCTCTATTAACCTATGTTCCTGAATGACTTCATGGAGACCCGTCTGCCCCAAACTATTATGTAAAAAGAAAAAAAATAATACTTGATTTGAACTTCTGTAATCTAGGATCTCTTTGTTATAGCAGCTTAGCTTTTACCTTAGTGACTATACTTGATATTACCCATGAGAAAACTGAAGCTGTCAAGTGTAGTTACCTGCTCAAGATTATACCACATATACTACACATAGTATATCCTCAGTTAAAAATAACTTTTTGAATGGGTAATTGACCAAACACAGTCCAAAAGTAGACCTGATTAGGGCTAATAAGGAATTTTACATTCAGCACTTTCATCAATGTTATACTATACCTGTCTGTGTGTTTTAGACAGGAAATAGTCAAACAACCTAACCTTGATCGATAAATTACTACATTGAAGATTAGCTAGGACCATCTTAATACTGTCAAAATAATCCACCTCTGGAATGACCCATTACTACAATGTGTTCACCTCCATTATAATTATCTAAGATCCTTACCTTAGCAACTAGCATAGGATCTGGTACATAAGATATCCTTGATAAATGTTTGTTTTCTTCTGAAAGAATAATTTAGTATCACTGAATATCTAGAATTTAGTATATAAATTAAAAATCATAAGAGGCTAACTTGGAATAGAAAAAGTGGGACTCTAGTTCTAATTTGATTATGATTATGTAACTTTTTCCTAAATTTTTAAAAGTTATGACTTAATAACCATCATCTTGGCTTTTCTAGAAGTTAGTTCCTTAATTTTAAGCTAATTTAATTTTTTTTCTAAATGAATAACTGTTAAAGATGAACAGTTAAATAACTTTATAAATGAAAAAAATTATGAGTTGACAAATTCATATATATTTTATGTTCATGTTAAAAATAAGGTATAATTTTCACTGACTTTTAAGTGAATTATCTAGTCATGGTAATATTCCACTAGTTTTAAACAACTGTTTTTCTCTTTGGTGTTTAAAATCAGCATTGCATTTTTTTAATATCTGTGTGAATCATGACAGATGACTAGGTATGCAAACAGACAACTTAAGACAAGAGGGATGATGATGATTTTCTGAGAATTAATTCAAGACCATTATTTGATTTATTTATTTATTTATTTATTTTTTAAAGGATAGAGATACCCAGGATCTCCTTGGGCTCAAAAATAAATAAATAAATATTTCTTAAAAAGATTCTAGACAAAGCTTCTCAGGAAAAGGTCTAGTTCACAAAGAAAACTCTCTTCTAGTTCAGATCTATCAGGTGTAGGCTGGAACCTGCTTAGGAGGTTTTTTAAGTATCACCCTAAAACCAGTCATTTGTTTCCAAACTGTAGAAGGTGAGCTTGCTTTTTTTTTTTGGCAGAAATTCATTTGTAGTAGGATATCAATTATTGTTATTTTTATAAAAAATGTAAAGTACTAAAAATTCATCAGATATTTATTAGCCAGTAAGAAATATGGGCAAGCTTTGATATCCACACACTATTCTAGGAAACATTTTGATTTTAAAAAATTTTGATGGTAAAGTTTGACTGTGGCTTTAAATGTTAAATAGTAAGACTACTCATGAAGATAACATATTTCTTAAGCTTCTAAAGGCCAGTGTACAAGGAGGAATGAAGTGATACATAATTAGCATGAAGTTTATAAGAATAATTCAAAGGGTTTATCATGGGTAACTTAACAAGGTGTTAATGTGTGAGAACTCACGTTAACATAAACACGCAAGTGAACTGTACTTAAGAATGTTCTCATGCGTAGACCTGTGGGTTAATACTTATCAGAATGTGAAAACAAAGAGAAAAACTTATATTCAACTTGCAGGAAGACTCCTAGTCTGTGGAAGTAGAACATTTATTAAAAACAAATAAACAAACAAAAACTGTGTTGTCTGTGATAATTAATACTTTTAAAATACAAAACAAAACACCAAGATTCAGGGCCTATATCGTTTGAAGTTATGTGGTGCTTCAATTATTATTAGAGAGATTTCATCTAAAATCTAGGCCAGCCTACATCAATCTCAGCAACCACGTTGCTGGCCTGGTTTCTATGATTTGGTCTGAGGAATTTCCCACAGCTCTGATGGCCTTCAGGGACATTTGCCTTATACATTCTGTAACATTCAGAAGCTTTTCAAAGGTGTTGACTTCTATCTCTCAATCTCTATAGCAAGATAAAATATGAAATACTGATTATGCTCAGATATCCTGTTTATATGTATGCGTGATGATGTTACTACTCATATTATTTAACTGAACCAATACTGATGTCTTCAGTACTAATTACTGTGTTAGATCACACAAGTCCTTTTGGCTTAGGTCTAAATTCCATACATTCCCAACTATTATTTTCCCAGAGTACCTATTGCCGAATATAGTTATTCTAATCAAAATGGAAGAACAATGAGCTTAATCCAATATGACTGATTTTCATTGTCTTAATAATTTAGCCACAGCAAAGTAAAATTAGTGAATTAACTTAATTCAATTTAATTTTTTCTGCAGTATACATCAAAGTCTCTGTTCTCTCCAACTCGGTATGGCTATAGCATAAAAATATCTACTCTTTTACCTTGTGCTTACATGAGGGATTACTTCTGTTACAATTTTAAAGGTAACAAATCATGGACCTAATAGCTACAACTCTTCCTTCCTTAACCTATCTACTGACTATATCTTATAACAAAAAAATGAGAACTTCACACACACACACACACACACACTCACTCGCTATGGTACAGAGAAAAGAACTCTAGATTTTCATCTCATATCTCCAGGTTCCAATCAAAAATTTGTTTCCCTCCCAAGTCAGACTCTTAGTTGAAATACTCAGCTTTACTGCATCTCTGCCCCTCATGTTAGAAGTGTTCATTGCAGATTGTCACAAAGCAGGGGACACATTTGCTGAAATCACTGTGTATGTAGAAATCAACATATTCTACACACCGGTTATTATAGAAACGTTTCTATAAACATATTCTGAAAGTCAGTTAAATTTAATTTTTATTTCCTTTTTAACCTGAGTCAAAATGTGAAAAGATATACCAGTGTATTTATTTAAAAGCAACTTCCAAACCAATAACATCACTCCAGTGTATTTATTTAAAAGTAGTTTTTAAAGCATCTTCTATGATGTTTACCACTCTGGAAGTGAATAAATATATGGAATGATGATCCCAGAGGACTATGAGGCTTTAACCAAAGATGTTTCATTTGTATTCACAAGATGTTACTTCTTAAGATGTGAAGTAAACGATTGCAATACAAGGAAATTTTTATGCAAAGGATGTGGGAAAATTTTCATAAATTAAAAAAAAAGTAATCATAAACCTATTTCTTTTGTAGCAAACTATGGTACTGATAAAAATTCTGTTTGATGACCCATGTGTTCATTCAGGAAATATTTGCTAAGCTCCTACTATGTGCCATTGCTTGAAATGAGGAGGTAAGCAAAACAAGATATGGCATGTGATGCTTACAAAATTATAGGAAAGACAAACATTAAATAATCAGATGAATGAATGTACTTATAAATTAAGCAAGTTGATCAAAGAAAAATGTTCTTTGAATTCCAGACAGGTCTGCAGCTAATACTGTGTAGGAATGAAGAGCAAAGGGGAGTACAGAGAGCCCTCAAATGAAGAAGGAAACTGTTCCCAGACAAGCTCAAGGGCAAGCCCAAGTTAATAAATTATATACTAAGCATACTCAATGATTTCTTAAAATTAAATTTCTTAAAATAATCTGTAATCTTAATAATTTCTTAATTTTTTCTCTGGAAATAGGCTGGCTAATTTATTTCTCACAGAAAATTTGAAAGAAACTTTCAAACGAAGATAACTGACTTTGGGAGTTTTCCCCAAGCAAAAATACGTTGCTGCAGATACTTAATAGGAAACTTAAAGCAAAGGCTAAAAGTTTGATTTTGGTTTGTTTTATTTTTAAAGTGTTTGGGTGTTATTCCATAATTGTGTAACCTTCTCAGAGTTATCAATTTCATCATGTGTAGTAATATAATAAAAGACAGAGAGAGAGAGAGGAGAGACAGAGACACAGAGTGCAAGCCTCTCTTTTATCAAATATTGAGTCAAGACTCCAGCGTTTCTTCGGCACAGTCAGCTGAGAGCGAGACAGATATTTCCAATGCAAATAAGATGATGAGAATGTAGAGGAGCTATGCTTGCTTTAACTCTCCTGTCGTGAAGCGGTGGGCTTTTAAGTTTACTATTTAAAGGATTCTTTGCCAGCAGTGAGAGAAAACTAATGAGAAAACAGTGCTGTCAAGACTATTTCTTTTACATTAGCTAAAGGGATTCATTCAAAATATTTAAATAATCCTGTCAACCAAATAATCTTAACTAATAGTTACTGGTTTTAAATGGATACCTATCAATCAGGGTGTTCTCAGATCCACAGTTCCTCCGTGTCAAACAGAATGGCCGTGATAGAAAACAAGGTAGAAAATGTCTCACCCTTGGTGGGGCAGCAGTCAAGGATATGATACAATATTTGTTGAATTTAGTGTTTAAGCAATGCTTGCCCACTGGTAACCTAAATCACTGTCAAAAAAAACAAAAAAACAACTTTTCATTGATTGCTGAATTCTCAACGAAGTCTATCCAGTGTCAAGATAGCATTTTAGTGGTGACAGGCAGTTCTCCCAGATGAAAGGATTCAATCATATATCACTTTTATTTACCTGAGTTGTGAAAATCAAGAGAAACCCACTAAAAGCCAAATTTAGAATTATTCTACACACCTGGAAAATAACTGGAAATTTCTGTGTATGTGTGTGTGCACACGTGTGAACCCACATACAGGGCAGTTGGATATAGGCATACTTGAAACACAGATTGAGTAGAAAAGAAATAATTTTTCAGTTTGCCAATAGTTTGCCAATTTATAGTTGCCAGTAGCCTCAACTTCTAGAGCATCCTAAGCAAAGAAATAGGATCAGCAATAGGACATGAAGGCCATTAAATGATTGACATTTCCACATCAGATGGTCTTGTTTAGTAAAAATCAAACAAACAAACAAACAAAAAAACCTTTCAGGGACAAGAAGAGCCTTAAATTTCCTCTGGTAGGAAAGTCAGACAAGAGAAGAAGAAGTAAAATATATGTATGTAATGTTTATCTCATCCTGAAACAGAAGGTATTTTCCATTTGATTTTCAGAAAGAGGCTGTCACATTTTTTTCTTGCCACTTGTCCTGTACAGCTGCCATTTTGGGCTGCAACAATGAGACCAGTGTAGAAGTAGAAAAAAGAAACTGGGTGCATTTGGATTTGGACAATAAACTCATTCAGGGCTCTTTCAGTCTGGAAGATTCTGAGACTTTAGCAACATAGGAATTGCTAAATAAGAATAAGGCAAATAGATTCTGATAAAGGCCAATACTAGTAATTTCAAAGAAAAACACTGCAAGGCACTTACTTAATTGTGAAAGGCTACTCCATGGAGAATCACGAAGGATCTGTTGGAGCATCCTTATCAGAAATAAGCAGAATCACCATTTCCTTGTAAAACTCAAGGTCCTGAACTAAAGTCATTTAAAATTGATGAATTTCAACAGAAGAACGAGAGATGATTTTAAAAGTTATTTCTGTCTTTTCAACTCTCTATTCATTCTACGTTGTTTTTCAGGCCAGTTTTACTGAAGAAAACTCAAGCCCTGGGTTTGGTTCCAGAATAGACTCAGGACAGATTCTTTTCTGATCCTTAACCAACTGACTCAATTATCAAGGCAACAGTAAACTGGAAGGGGAGAGGACCTAAAAGGATAAATTTACCTCTGCTTTATATTTTCAAAAGATTTTTGCTCTCCTTGATGACAGAGATCATAAACTGCCACCAGAAAAGTGAACTCGAAGTATCTGCAGTTCCTCACAAGAACACAGCCTTAAAGAGTGAGGTTTTGAGGTCTCCTTCCTTTTTTTCTTTCTCTTTTTTTTTCCTTTCCTTTTTGCTATTGTTGCCTGGATGCTTTTATAGGGGAAAAAAAAGCAGGTCAGCGTGCTGTTGGCAGGCTTTCCTCCCCGTCCCTTTATCTGATTCCCTTGGTAATGGCGACTTTTTCTTTTTATAATTCAGCAAAAGAAGGAGGGAACTTAAAGTGCTAATACTTAAGTGCACACTTTGTGCTCAACAACTCTCTCTTCCCACCTGTCACTGGTCCTATTCTAAGCACACAACTGACCCTAACATAGAATAAACAAATGAGAACCTCTGTGCTCAGAATGAGTCAGGGATAGAAACGTTATGGGAATGTTATCTTGAAGATGGCGGTTTCATGTTCTTGGATCTGACACTATATATCCCCTGTCCTTTTACCCTCTGCTCCGTTAGTCCTGGGCACATGGATTTTAGTAGCAGGCTTTCAGAAATCTCAAACAAACAACATCAATAACAACCATGGATCCTTTACAGTTTTATCCATATTTTCAAATATATAAATTACAGTTTATTTTTCTTTCTTCCCTCCCTCCCCTCTCACACTCTCCTTTCTCTGTTTCTTTACCTTTTTGCATTAAATTTTCAGAAACTAGGAGCCAGCAGTGCAAAAGACTGAGGAAACTGTTGAAATTTTAGTTTTTACCTGGAAGTGCTTTCCTATGCTGCCAATGACTAAACTCAGAATATAGATTATGCCAATTCCATGATTTTAGATTTGTTTTCAGATTGAGATGCTTATTGTTCCTGAATATATATCTGATAGATAAATAAATATATATGATATATGTATGTGTGTGTATGTGTGTGATGTATATAATCTTTTCCCCCTTCTTCTAATGTCTGTTTGTTATTCACTGGGTTGGCCAAAAAGTTCGTTCTGTTTTTTCCATAACATCTTATGGAAAAACCTGAACAGACCTTTTGGCCAACCCAGTATTTTTGCATCAAATCGGGTATTAAATCCAAATAAGAATTTTAATATTTATAGGTATAAACTGAATAAAGAAATCATTAATATCTTCCTCTGTCAGGTATTTAATTGTTTTTTAATGTTTTTCAGCTTTCTTTTTTTTTTTTAATTTATTTATTTTGGTTGTGTTGGGTCTTCGTTTCTGTGCGAGGGCTTTCTCTAATTGTGGCAAGCGGGGGCCACTCTTCATCGCGGTGCACGGGCCTCTCACTATGGCGGCCTCTCGTTGAGGAGCACAGGCTCCAGACGCACAGGCTCAGTAGTTGTGGCTCACGGGCCTAGCCGCTCCACGGCATGTGGGATCCTCCCAGACCAGGTCTCGAACCCGTGTCCCCTGCATTGGCAGGCAGATTCTCAACCACTGCACCACCAGGGAAGCCCCTGTCAGGTATTTAATTTTAATCTGTTTTCCAAGTCTGATTTCCTTCCATTCAGGACAAGGTCCTTAATCTATTCCAGGAACAACAATTTTAGTTATAGTTAATTTTATAATGCATTTTACACCATTTTACTAGTCATAATACATTTCTAACAAATGTATACTAGGTAGTTACATATGTATTGCAACATGCTGAATTTTATAGGCACTCAACTAAACATTCTCTCCTTTTCTTCAGAGTTTGCATCTTTAGGATGGAGTAAATACTTGTTATTTTTACCTGCCCAAGACCATACATCAATTCCATCTTCTGACAATAATCCCTGGTTTTCACTTGGTACCAGTGGCCATGTTTAAAAAAAAAGGTCTGTAAAATCATTTCATCTCTTCAGCCTCGGGATTTAAGAATTACAACATAACCTAAGATTGTACAGTAAAAGTCAACCTCAAGATTTGGGATAAGAGTATTGAGAAAGAGATTCTCTCTTCACTGTGAGGTATAAAAGAAAGAAAGAAAGAAAGAAAAACAAACAAACAAAAACCTATTAGAATGTAAGTCTAGAGCTGCTGGTAGCCAGATTTTTCTCTCTGAACAGAAAGGACCTCAGAAGGAAGCCATACCTTAGGAACCAAGTGATGGAAAGAAGCTAATGACTAACAACATATTCTGAGGTTCTAGGTCCAGACATGCCTTAAGCCATAAATCCTAAAATTTCACTGACATAATCCATTAAGTTCTTTTTCTTGCTTTAGCCACCTTGGATTGGGTTTCTGTCATCTGATTAATAAGTAGGAAAATGAGACCACTACATACATTACTCCAAATCAGAGTTTCTCGAAGTGTGGTTCATAGACCACCAACAGAAGCATCTTCTGGGGACTTGCTAGAAAGGTAGTTTCAGGCCCCACTGCAGATCTGCTAAACCAGACTCTCTAGGAGTGAAACACAGCAATCTGTGATTGAACAAGACCTCCAGATAATGCTGATGCCTGTAGGTGATATTCTCAAGTCTTAGAACTAATGTTCTAACTCATTTGTATCTAGAGAAATAAATGTAAGGCTGGACTAGATACTTTGTTTCCATAGATGTTTCAGGTGCACTAAGTAAACATCTTCAGTTGAGAGGGTGGGAGTTTGGGTAAGATCCAGAAGATAAATCAGATTTGAATAGTAGATGAAATGAGAACCAGGATATGGCAGAAGAAGGGGAATGCTGCCAACACATTATGTTCCCCCGGCCCTTTAAAACAGTAGGATGGAATACTTCATTCACAAAGATGCATACTGAAAGTCTCAGACCTTATCTTATCTTGGGCTAGAAATATTTCACTTGTCTCATAAGTCAGAGAAACTACTGACATTTAGAAAAGCCATTGTGAGTTAGGAAAGAGTCAGACCTGAGGAGATCTTTGAAAGGTGAAGAGGATGTATAGGAGAAGCCCAGGGTTCAAATACTGAAAATGAGAAGCATGTCAGTATGAGGCCATGTGTGCGAGGCTAAGATGAGGTAGAACCAAGAGCCGGGACTGAACCAATGAAAAATCGCTTTAAATCGAGTCCGTGTTTGACAAAGGCTTTTGCCTTCTGCAAGCTGCCTTTTGCAGTATGTAGGTGCTCTCACCTTAACTCTGAGCAACTAATATCTGCTTCCATCCAGCCAGAGCACCTCTTGTCACCCATGACCGGACAGAGTTCCAAACGATGGTCAGATCTGCCGGGAATCAGTATCTTTGTCAGGCCTCAGCAATCTCCTCCACCCTAGAGAACAACCCCTCTATGGCATGAGGGCCCTGACACTGTCCCTGACCATCAGCTTGTTTTCTTCTCTTAATACAGAGTCAACTCCTTCCTCAATAAGGTCATGGTAGAAATCAAATCTAAAATTGTTATTGGAAAACATAATGATGCAAGTACCGTAAATCTTCTTAGAATTTAAAAGTGCTTAGGGCACGAAAGAGAAATGGTAATGACATTAAGCACAATTCCAAATGAGATTAGTACATTTTAATATGGTACAGGGACCCAGAACCTATAAATATTTTGAATTGCACACTGGGTTTTTTTTTTTTTTACGTGGCAGTGTGGCAGCCTGGATGGGAGGGGGGTTTGAGGGAGAATGGATACATGTATATGTCTGCCTGAGTCCCTCTTCTGTGCACCTGAAACTATCACAGAGTTGTTAATCAGCTATACTCCAGTATAAAATGAAAAGTTAAAAAAATACAAAGTAATTAAGATCTTGGGTTTTCTGTTAGAGTCTGCCAGCTTGAGACCAATTTCAAATCCTTACTTTCCAGTTATGTTAGTTAATGTCACTCAACCTCAGTTTCCTCATCTGTAGAATCCTAATAATAAGCAATGACCAAGAGTTATAATGAGTCAATGAGTTAACACAAACCAGTACTTTGCATAGGGCCCAACACCCATAAGAAATCAATAAATTATTTACAATAATAAAGATATGTATGGGCATATTTTGCCCTTTAGACAAACTACACCAAAATAAAAACCAAAGCCAAAAGGTGACAAGTTATTTTTTTTAATTTTCTTTTCCTTTTTTAACATAAATCATTGCATACTTAAAAATAGAAGTGAACAGGTTGAGAGAACTCTAAATAATCATCTAGAGCAGTTTTATACATTTTAGTGGCTTCTCAGGAAAGCAAAAGGACACTTTGTTAGTGTCAAGAAAAATGAATTACATGTTCTCTCTGCTACCATAATAGCTGAGAGAGGTCCATTACTGTCTTATGATTCATAGATACTTTTAGAAATTTAGCACATGCTAATTGAACACCCACTGTGTGCTGTCACTGCACAGGTTCTAAAACTAAACCAGTGACTGTCACTTGTAATTGTCTCCAGTGAGACCTGCAATAAGATATGTCTGGTAAAAGAGATTAAGTATCAATTATTTTTCAGTATAAATTTTTCATTGCAGTGTCAAGTATTTTAAATGTAATCTCTGACTCTCCAAAGCACAATTTAAGGACACCTGAATTATATTATAGCTTTTTTCAACTTTTCTGTCCCCCACTATATTGTACTGTCATCAAGGGTAAGGTCTGTGTTTTTTATATTCCTCAAATCCAGCTCAGAGACTTGTGTTCAGTAGGTGCTTGATAAATACTTACTGTATTCCATTGAAATCTGCCCTTGGAAGCCATAGGAGATATATATATATATATATATATATATATATATATATAATACATGTTATTATCCTCTGTGTCTATAGACATGTTATGTTGCCATTTTCACTTTAACAACTGAGTGGCCTACTAATAAACTATTACTACTTCTGTTGCTGCAATAAAGTATATCCACAGAGAGAATGCTTATTGCCAATGGGCTAGGATTCATTAGATCTTAAAGTCTTGGCTCTACCTGGGTAATCATCATCAAGCCACTTCTCTATGCTATAATTTCTCCACATATAAATCTGAATTAATACCACAGGCTCTTCCTAGAGAAAAGAAAAGGCAGGGATAACTATAAAGACAAAATGAAATATTATTTGAAGGAATTTTCAAAAATAAAACCAGTGCTACTTGATGCCAGATATTATTCTTTTACTTTTGAAAGGAAGAATAAAGAGCTAGACTTTTCCATGACACTTATAAATGCATCTTGTACAATACAAAAGGACACAGGCAGGTCATCTGGCCTAAAATACCTACTTGCTTTTCACCAATAGCGATTCCTTTCTTTGGTTCTGGAACACTATTCTTTTTTTTTTAAATTTAATTTAATTAATTTATTTTTTTATACAGCAGGTTATTATTATTACCTATTTTATACATATTAGTGTATATATGTCAATTCCAATCTCCCAATTCATCACACTGCCACCACTCCCAACACTTTTCATATTTAAGTGTCCCTTATAAAATTACAGTCCCTGAACTAACAACACTTTGACCCAGAATCAGTTAACTTCTGTCATATTAGTGGATTTGCGGTGATGTTCAAATGAGACAAAAACATTGAGTTTCCGTGAAAAAGCAAAAGCAGAAGGGAAGAAAAATGATGCAGAGAAAAAACAAAACTTTAATTTTTCTCACTTTTATCTAAGGAATGACTGGCATTGAATTAAAAAGTACCTAGGAATAACACCTGAGGAGACAACTAGAATAGACTACCTCTTGGGTTTTTCCCGTCTCAAATATTTTTTCCTTCTTTATTGTTGTACTTGTGCAATAAATTGTGTAGAAGATTTTTAACATTAGCAGGCTCTCATCATCACTATGATTGTCACGAGTAAGAAGCCACCACTGAGGCTTTTAACACTAAAATTTATCTTCCTGTGAAGTTATTTTTACAAGAAACTCTGGGAAGTTGGAAACAGTGTACTAAACACTTATGAATTCACTGGTAACTCTTAGCTCTTGTCAGAGCAAATGCATGTAAGAATAATTATACTGGATTGATACTGCATAGAGTAATTTCATAAAAATGGACTGATATGACATATGAAGTTACTTCATTTCGTATGATGTGAAATAATGATCGTATGAGACAACACTTAAATAGTGCCAGGTAGGAGGACTATTTCTGCAAGTACTTTACATATATTAAGCAGAGTTGTTAGATAAAATATAGGAAATAAAATATCAAATCGTTGTTTAGCAAATAAAGAAAAATTTGTTAAATTTTAATTTCAGATAAACAAATAGTATTTTAGTATAACAATGCCTCATACTAATTATTACTTATACAAAAACATATATTGCTTGTTTATCTGCGATTCAAATTTAGCTGGGTTTTGTTTTATTTTACTTCTTTGCTAAATCTGGCAACGCTAATACTACATCATTTACTCTTCCTTCACATCAATTAGGTAAGTAATATTATTGTTCACATTTTTATAGATTTAGTAAGACAGAGTTTGAGTATCTATTCTAAAGCTACACAATTTGTATGTGTCAAAGCTAGTCTTCTAAACCAAGTAGTCTGGCTCTAAAGCTCTGTTTTTAACTGCTCTTCCTACCATCTCTTTAGGTTAAAGAAATGCTGTCTCCTAGCAGGAGGTAAGTTATAGTCAGATCCAACTTAAAGGAAAGACAGAAATGAGGCAATGACATTCCTCAGTTTCCAGTTCTCACAGAATAAAGGCAAAAAGCCACATGTCCATTTAATCTACATTGCAGTTTTCAAGTTCTTGATCCATAAAAGCTGATTATCAGCTAAACACAACTTATATTCGTGACTCTATTGTGACAATGGCACTGAGAGGGTAGCTAATTTCAGCTCAGATTCTCCAGAACTTCCGTCTGCTTTAATTTTTTATCCAGCAGTGACCTGCCCTATCTTTATTATAATCTACAAAGTCCTTTGTCACTCTGACAATTTCTGAACTCCTCATTCTTGCTTTGATTATGTTTCATCCTGACATCCGGAGCCTTGCTTTTCAGTCTGGTATGGCTCATGTCTCTCTTTTGCAAACTATTGTCTTTATTCTTTTACTTTTATCATTTCTTCTCTTGTCTTTCTGAGCCTTCCAGGATTGTTCACTATAAGCTGCTTTCTACCAGTTCATTTCTCTTCTTAATTAACTTCTTTTCTAATATTCACACATTGACTTGCTTTCCTCTAACTACTGTGTTTGTCTGTTTTCTACCCTGTTCTTTGATCCTACCTTAAAGAGACAGCAATTAAATACTCCTTACACCCAATTTTTCCACCCCATTATCCCCCCAGAGTGGGTAGGATATGAAGCCTGACACACAGAATGAAAGAAATCAGCATGTATTAAAATATTACTCATGCTGCCTTCTATTTGTTCTCGTTTGATGATCTAATTGTAATGGAGGCCTCACTAGCATAAACTCACTAGCAGTGTATTTTTTAAAGTACCTGGAATAGTATCCGTGTCTGGTGAATGATCACCACCACACTTAATTCTTTGTCCAAGCTGCTCGGAGCAGTATTGTTTTTACACATTTGCTATTATCTACATTTTCTGCCTTTCTTTGAATACGTAAAAAGAAATGGGAGTCAAGAATATACGAATACTTTAGAGAAACTAAATTTGTGTTTGGGCGTGCATGTGTACAGTTTCTGGAAGGTTTTAGAAGCCAGAACCAACGAAATACTTGTGACTTCAGCATTTTGTTTTCTGCAGTTATTGGGACTGGTAATTAGTTACAGATAGAATCATATAAATACATTATAAATAGCCACTCAATAATTGATTATACCTGGTCATCGAATAGACATCACATATAGGAGGTTATTTTTTTTTTCTGTTTTTGCTTTTCTTAAGCAGACCACTTTGCTTCTTTCCAGACCAAGACTAATAACCCCTTCACTACCTACGGAGATGGCTGTATTCTTTGTTTAAACACTAAGATGTTTATCTTCTAGCAGCTTTGCAAGGGATATAATAAGGCAGGTTTGTTATTTATTTTAGCTTCTACTTGTGCTTTCTTCCATGTAAAGACATAACATACAGAAAAACATCATTTCTGGCCTTTATATCATGAAGCAAACAAATGTAGGCCTTTTCCACAAAAATCCTCCCATTCTACATGCAGTCAGGAGAAAAACACTAGTAATTTCTCATTTATTCACCATCATTATAGAGTTATTATATTGAACCATATATATCTGCCAGTAAATGCAACTGTCTTTCACCTACAAAAATGGAATTTTGTAAGATTCAACTTAGTAGTTTAGTTAACAGACATTAGAGACCTATATGCCAAATACTCTATTAATTTTTTTTCATACGAAAATGAATAAATGATGTATTTCTACTTATAAAAAGTGTGAACAATGTACTATGCCATACAATAAACATTAGTTCCATAAAACTGAATTGTCCAAGTAACTGAAGCAGATCTTTTAAGGACCGGACTTTAAAAAACGTGCTCCTAATTTTGTTGTAAATTCTTCTAAACATTATAATACAGCCTTCCTGTCCTTCTTCAATAGACTATGTTGAATAAAGGTTAAAGCAGCCTTGCTGACTCAGGGCTATGATCTAATTCTCTTCATATTTATATGTAATATATATAATATGTCTCCTCAATGTATTCCACTGTGGTCACTATGATGAACTCAGAGGCCCAGATGAGGTCTAAAGGGCTACTGGTCCCTCTTCTAAAACAAGCATACACTTTAGAAAGCTGTGCTATTGGTCTACACTTTAGAAAGCTGTGCTATTGGCCTCCAGCATTTGACTCTCTTAGTCATCACTTTATTGCTTGCTGCCCTAGATTTCTCTTACTTCCCTTTTTTTGCCCAGTGGTTTCTTTCTGGCCTACTTTGACTTACAGCCAAGAAATCTAGGTGTGTTAGTTTGGGATGTAAGCTGAGATTTAATGGGTTTGAGTGACAACCTATGAGGTTCTCCCAGAATGTGTTAAGTAGATTTTATAAATATCTGTGGTGGTTTCCCAGGGGAATTTGGGTTAAATTTTCAATAGGGTAATTGGTTAGGAGATCTCTGGATAAGTTAAGTGTTACTTAAAAAGCATATATCATTATTCACAGACTATCAATGGAATTTCACAATAGAAGGTAGAGAGTATATTTTTAAATATATAATTAAAATAGATATAAAAAAGTTTCTCTAGTGACCCTTGCCTCACCAACTGATCTTTAAAGATTTTTATATAAATAGATGTACAAATCCATTTACACATATGGTATATGCAAATTTTTCATTATATGAGAGATAGTTGATTTGACCTGAGTAGATGTAATTTGGAAACTTTTGAGTACATGCAATTTGGAAACTTTCCAGTTTACTGTAAGCCTTTGTTGTCAGGATTAAATTAGAATTGTGATAAAAGTTAATATGATTCTATCTCTGGAAATATTAAGTCAACAGAAATCAAGCTGTTGTTTATCTGAGTACTGGTTGAACTACCAGAAGCTAGAAGGCGACCCAGGACTGTAGTTAGTTATTATGAGAAAAATAGAATTAATACATATAAGGCAAAATTTATAATAGTTTTCTGAATTCAAGTACAAGTTACCTTTTATTCACAACTACATATGAATACCTACCATCTAATACAAATAATAAATCAAACTCATTTCACTTTTTAGTGTGTACAGGTCTTAGCCCCAGGTGTTTGTCTAAAGCACAAAATATTTTAGATCCTGATATAATAGAACATTTTAAATGATCCAGAAGGCCCTCCCTCAATATGTCTGCAGAACTGTATCAGACTTTTTTTTTTTTTTATCTGAAACATGTTTAATGACATTGATCTTGAGGCTTGCTTGTGGCCTGGCTTTGTGTCAACTGATTTCATGTCTCTTACTTTAAATACTGTGTTGTTGGAACCTAAGTACAGAGGAGATACAAACACTCAAAGAAACTGCCCAACTCTGTATTTATGATTAATATAAGCAAGTGTATTTGTGCTTTCTGAAAAGAAACAATTGTTTCATGAAAGTCATTTCATTTTTAGTTAGCTGACATGTATCTTTTCTGAACCTAGTATATAATTGATGGGGAAAAAATGGTCCTCGTCCCTGAGGTGTTTGTTTTCTCATGGAAAGAGAAAAAAACAGAAAAGAAAGAACAGCAGAAAATGAGGGGAAAATATTGAAAACAACCATCAAATGTTTTGGGATATTGAAACTTGTTTTAGATTCTTGTATGTAAAACATACACATATATTTCTACAGGATTCACCATGCACAACCTATGAGATAAGATCTTGGTGGATAATAAAATTGACTCAGATTTAGGTATGGAATCTAACTTTCCCTATACTTGACCCTTTCTGTAATTTTTCTATTTACATTCCGTTTTACATTGCAAATGAATCCTGAAAAATATACCACTATTTATCATATCAACCTTTATTATTATTCAGCAACATATAATGCTTAGGAAAAAATAACTTCTCTACACAAAAGATCTTGGTAGTAAGAGATAAAATACTACTGTCATTTTTTAACAGCTCGTGTTAATGTGTAGCATGAGAGTTTCTGAATATAAACAAGAAAAATGATCTACTGTACAAACCACATACTGTTTATGTGGTTGTATATAGTGGTGACAACAAGCAGTAATTTCAAAGCTACTGTGTAAGATCTCATGCAATTTACTGTGAAAAATAATGATATATTGCCTGAACACCATTTAAACCACCACTGAATAAAAGGAAGTTATTTTGAACTTTTAAGGTGAAATCTCATAAGTAGTGCCATTCTAATAATAGCAATCTGATTACATGGAATTATAATTATATAAGAGGAAACCAACGTCTTTGTAATAATAGTCCAGGAATATTGATTTTCTAGCAGAAATCACTATTATATAAGTAATGCAGTGGTGCTTCAAGTAGAGGTAATGCTATGACTGTTTTCCAAATAAGGTTGATTCATTAATAAAGTTACAGGTTGGATTACTTCTCCTCTCTGGAGTGTGACAGCATGCAGAATAAAGAATGAGGTTTGCATAAAAAGGTCAATATCGCCAAAGTGCCTTTATTGTAGCAAGGTGACAGAACAGGAAAGAATTGTTCTTTCCACCTGGCAAGTGACTCTACCTCTGACCCCTGTAAAATGGTCTCTTCAAATGCTCACTTGGAATATTTATACCTTCTTCATTAATTTCTCTGTCAACAAATGTTTATTGAATACCTCCTATGTGCACTGTTCTGGGTGCTAAAGATACAGCAGTGAACAAGGCAATGTCTCTACTCTCATCAGATAATAAACAAGGAGAAAAGCCAATGCTTTCAGATAATGTCAAGTGCCTTGAAGAAAATAACAAGTGACTAACAATATAGAGATGTTTAAGAGTTAGGGAGGGGACAAGTATCAGACAGGGTGATGAGGAAGTGGTCTCTCTTAGGAGGTATCATTTGCATTGATGTCCAAATTATGGGTGGGAGGTAGCTGTGAGGAAGAGTATTCCAAGCCTAGGGAATGGCAAATACAAAATACATGAGGTGGGAGTGAACATAGTGCATTGGAGGAATAGAGGAAGCCCACTGGAACACAGGGAGGAGATGGCGAACGGACAATAGAAAAGTTCGGATGGGGCTTCCCTGGTGGCGCAGTGGTTGAGAGTCTGCCTGACGATGCAGGGGACGTGGGTTCGTGCCCCGGTCCGGGAAGATCCCACATGCCGCTGAGCGGCTGGGCCCGTGAGCCATGGCCACTGAGCCTGCGCATCCGGAGCCTGTGCTCCGCAACGGGAGAGGCCGCAACAGTGAGAGGCTCGCGTACCGCAAAAAAAAAAAAAAAAAAAAAAGTTCAGAGGGGCAGGCAGGACCATATGGGTTGTGTGCAGCCTCAGGATGTTTGCGTTTTGTCCTAAATTCAATGGGAAGCCGTTGGAAGCTTTTAAGAAAAGAAACATCCTAATTTATCTGTAAAAATTTTAGTTAAGCATTCTACCAAGACACGCCAGAAAAAACAAAGAAACATGGGTGAGAAGGTGGTAAAGCCTTATTGGATGGATGTAGCTATAGAATACAGCTGCACACCTGGGAGACTTAATCCATGAATAATTAACACACATTGGGGAGGGAGTAGCAAAGCTATCTCTTTAAACAAGTCATTTCCTAGCGCAAGAAAGACTCAGTACTCGTTTTGTCACCACTTCTGTATTTTCCCACATAGTTTTGACTCTTTAACCTCTAAACCTGAAACTTGTATGTCTGTTTTCCAAAGAGCTACTGACTTATTGAGCTTTTTCAAATAACATATTAACATAACTTGGCCAATATCTCCTTTTCAAATTGTATTACTACAGACTAAATAGCACTGATATGAATGTTTACAGCTTCATAAAATCGACTGTGTCATGTAGAATGGAAGCTATGGTTGCCTGCATATTGTAATATTATTGCATTACAGGAAGGTAATTGATTTGCTTAAAATGTTGCAACAATAAACCATTTCTCAGAAAAGATTGCTGCTTAACCAAGAGCGCACCAAAGTCAATAGAGAAAGACAATTGAAAGAAATTAAATTTTGATCTGTTTTGCAAAGCAAGCTGGTCACATTACATGAGGATGGCTTAGGCAACGTAAATGATTCAGCATGGTCAAACAATTATGAACCATCTCTATTCTCACAGACTCAAGTTCGTAATTAAAAATCAAACCCAAAGAGAATAAAAAGTTTTGAGTATAGAGATGTCAAACTCTTTTGTAGGAACATAGCACAAGTGCATGGGGTAGAGGCATTATAGATCTTATACTGACATTCCACTATACTTAATTATGCTTCTTCTGTTGAAAACAGAAATTAAAAGTCCTAGCCCCTTACTGGAGGGTAACAGACTAGAAAAGTCATGGTTTGTTTTGCCAATTTTATCCTTAGTCATTCTCCAATAGGGTATATGGGCTAATAGATAAACACAGGTGCTTATTGGACTAGTTTGAGAAGAATTAATTCATAATGTCTGAAATATCTGTATTATTTCCCTTGTGATCATGTAAATATCTTTAGAGAGATCACCTAGTTGAATGGTTGCAAACTAAACATTCATAGGTCTAAGAGGTGATTATACCAATATCACTGGGTTTACATTTAAATAAGAGTATCTATAGAGAAATCAATTAGAGTTTGAAGAGTTCAAAATGTAGCCAAGATCAGGACTCATTTTCTCAGGTGCTTTTTGAACACCTTCCTTTTAGATTATAATTTATGAACTTAATAAGTAAACTGCATTACTCTTAAGCATAGTTAATAGAGCCATCCATACTAATCAATGATTTACGCCTGATCAAACATTTCCCAGTCTAAGTCACAAGAATTATCTATATGATTTGAAAGATACATTTCATTAACATGTCCACGTTAGAAGATGGAAGAGTTGTTTTAACAACTCACTCTAGTTTATTTTCCTTTTCTTTTTCCCAGCATGAACAGTTTCGGTCTTTTAAGTAATAGCAGAGCATAGATAAAGCAGTATTATCTTCTGACACAAAGGATGAGCTATTCATATGCAAAGATGAATACACCTCTTTACTCTCAATAGGGCACTGAATCATTCTCTCATATTAATGGATTTTCTCTAGAACAACATGCTACCTTTTCCAGGACCCCTCATAACTTATGGCATCCATTTTCAGAATGGCTGTTTTATTTTAGAAGAGAAGCTGAAAGCCTACAGTCGAAAAACATTGTAAAGGTGTGGCATACACAGAGATCAGGCATATGAAGTTCACCTACTAGCTCAGTGTCTCAGTCAATTGATCTCCATCCCCCCACCAAAAACACAGAGTCAAGAGTTAACTCATCCAAAGGCATATGTCTAAGGTGGCAAACATAGGTTAAAGAGAAATAAGACTCCAAAACTTGATAATAACTGGCTAACATTTTCACTGAAAACAAAACCTGGGGAAATTTCAATATTAGGATTATTTTCTTGGAAATCATTGATACTTTCATAATTCATCAGTGTATGAAATATAGAGCATTTTTTATAGAGAAAGAAAGCAAGCAACAGCTTCCTTCATGTTTTTTTTTTTCCTTATAATTATATGTAGTAATGTTCCAACCATTTGCATCTTTTCATGAAAACTAAATGCTGAAAGGAAGCAATCTCTGTTTTGGCACACAGCTGCATTTAGGTAAGCAAACATTTATATATTTACTCGATAAGCCAATTATGGGTAAACACTATTCACAAGTTTAATAAACTGCATGAAGTCTGCCTCTTAACTCTTCTCACCTGAAATCCAAATTTTCACAACCAAATATCAGAATCACCTAACTCAGATGAGGATACCACTAACTGATATTGTCACAAATGACTACTATTACATGATTGTCTTAACCACTTGAAGTCTCTGCTCAGGATGAGGTCCATGGGGGCCCCTGTCCTGTTTCTCTTTGTTTCAATGGCTCAGCTTTGAGGGTTTTGGTACCTAATTGCTTGCCTGCCTCTTGTGATCAAGTTACTCCATGATTGTAAATGACATCCTGATTTTCACTTACCATTTGCCATGTAAACAGATCTAACGTTTGTCTTCTACCCAGGTTTATGCTCTAAGAGCTTGTACAGATATTTTCTTTTTAGTTAAATTTTCTCAATTTACATATTATATCTGAAGTTGATAGAAGCAAGGAATCTTTCATCAAGAGAAGTTAGTCATTCTCCCCCTCTCTCTCTCTCACACACACACATATACACACACAGAAGAAATTTAACACAATTTCATTAGGTCCCAAAACATAGATATGTATTTTCAACCACTTTCTGAATCAGAGGATTAAAAGAGAATTGCAGGGCAGTCCTTCAAAAACAGACGCTCTGTATGCACAGAACACATTTGTCCTATACATATTACTATGAAATGGAGCTGGTCAGTGAAAGTTCAAATGAGGAATAAACACCAACCAGAGACTATGAAATGGAAAATAAAATTGTGCTGTCCAATGAGGGATTAACTACATTCAAAATTATTTTAAAACTATTTTAAAATTATTTTTAGGTTTCCATTTCTATCGGAAGATTCACATCATTCTCTCACACATTTAAATATCAAAACATTATAAAGACTTTTGATGGCCCATTTTTATTTTTTTAAAGACTGTTAAGTAAATAATCCAATGGGAGGAGCACTCAGTAGTGTTTCAGGAGTACCTAAATCTCTCTTGCTATGAGCATATTAATTCCAAACTCTCAGACAACACAAATCATCACTCTTAAGGTCTAAATAAGCCACTGTCTTTCCAACTCAACGCACACAGAACAGGGAAACAAATTTGTATAGATATACAAGTTCTGGTCAAGGTCTCATTTGTACTTGCTGCCTATTTCATACCAGAATTATACACCGTGAGATAGGGAACTTTTTACTGGTGGTTGGCAGTTGCCCAGAGGCTGCAAACTAAAAACAGAAGAGAGAATGCTGTACAGCATTTTAATTCCCTTCAGATTTCAAATAAGGCATTTTCTTTTTGGTCCTAAAACCAGTATACTTCAGGGCATAAGGCTGAGAAAGAAAAGCTATGACCTCCTCACAGAAAGACTACACTTTCAATTTTTTTTTTTTTTTTTTTTTGTCTCCTGGTGGTTTGGTATACCTTTTTTGAACACCAACACTTTCCCTTTAGTTTCTAAAATTGGTTTCTAGCATTATGACTTCTCTTTTCAAGGCCTGGGTTGTCTTTAACTTTTATACAGCCATCAATTCCTGCCGAGGCTCTCTAACATGGCTCTGTGCTTCCCAATCATTTTTGCTAGTCCATCTTCTAATAATTACCTGACTGCTCTATTTTCTAGTGCATCCCTCTCAGTGTCTGCTGGTAACACTTTAAATACACAGGCTTGAATGGGCAGACCTCTCTGTTACCTGCCGTCCTTCCCCAACTGGGTCCGTGTTTTCTAACACACATCTCTGGAAGCAATATATTTTCACAGTAGTCACTGAATACTTCCCTTCTAACTCTTTATGCAGCACATAACACCAGCAAAACATATTATCTATAAACTCTGCAATATGGTATTAGTTCATGGCTAAAATAAAAGCTGCCACTGAGGAAAATAATGGGATAATATCTTGACTATTATTGTTTTGTAAATATGTTGGAGTTCAGAGAGATAGGATTCTAGATTCTCCTGTGAGCTTTCACCACTCAAAGGAACTGCCATTTCTAGGATTCCTGAAATTGAAATGGTAGTAAAGAAGACGTAAGTAAATTGGACTGAGATGTAGGATTAAGGCTTTTTTGGTGCTTTAGTGAAAAAGTCGGGCAAATTAATTGAAATCAAATGAAAGGAAGGCTCTTTCCTGTCGAATCAACTATTCCACAGGCAAAAGTTTGATACTTTTACACAGAAAAGCAACTTTACATGCTCCATAGGGACAATTTAATAAATTGCCATCCTGAAACTCTTAATGATGCCCAGTAGGCTAAAAAGGTTAATGAACCTCCAACAGTATCTATTTCATCACTTCAAAACCCAAATGAACAATTTTTAAGAAACCCCCATCTTTAGACGTGAAACCATTTGATTTCTGAAATATACTCCTACATCTGTAATCATTAATTACTTTATCAACACTGACAATTACATAGCCTAAGTATACACCTATTACTTACATAAAATCTACTTACCAGATATATCAAGTTATAATTTCACAAAAACAACACATACAGAATGGAACTCTCAATATAAACGCAAGATTGTTTCAAATTCAGTATAATACTCCTTTATAAATGGTAAATGAAGATGGAATACATTGACCTGCTTTGATCCCCAAAGCACAACACTTCAAAATTTTATTTAAACCATCATTCCATGAACTAGGAAGAATGTTTCATGAACTAGTCTAATTATTTTAAGTCATTTGAAGCATTTGATCATTCACTGTGGTAACCTGAATGTTGACCTACATTTTTCCACATTTTTATCTAATGGCTAGAATTTTAAGAAATGTGAAATATCACTAAATTAAAATTCCAGAAAGCATCCAAGATAAACTCCAATGAATAAACCTGAAAAAACATTTTTATGTTTATTTCCTTTAACATTTTTTTTTACAACTAGAATATTTATTTTTTCCTGAAATGAATCCAGTAGTTTTCCCACTGATAGTAGTTTTAACTTGTAATGATTAAATGGACGTTTTTTTCTTTCTAAAGAACATTATAAGGTTGCATGATGCAATTATAAAAATTGCCTTGTGAGCACTCTACTAAACTAATAGTGTATCAATAATTAAGGAAGCACAAGTAATGAGACACCAAAGTTAAACAGCCACATAGCTGAAGTAAAGAAAATGGAAATTATCAATAAAATAAAACATCGTTTGCTAGAAGTCCAAGGGAGGGTCAACTTTCACATCCAATTATGTCCTAGCACAATTTTTCAAAGCAAATTGCTGAGAATGCTGGTAAGAAACTTCTCTGGAAGTTAAGTTTATTTGGAGAAGCACATACAACACTTAAGAGACTTATTTGACCAGCACTGTAACAAAAGTGATTGCAATTTAAGAGATGAATTGAAGGAAACACAACATTAATTTTTTTTCCTTCATGTCATAGAAGAGGGGAGAATGTGAGTAAATTATGAGCCTGACATTTAATTAGAATCACTGAAAATACATGATCAAAGTATCTGTGTCAGAGACCAGGAAATTAAACTGTCAGGAGGACATACACTTTTGAAATAAAAAATCTTTTCACTAGTTTTCCTTGTACACATCCTCTTGCTATAATCTATAATTGAGAAAATGAGGAGAAAATAGGAAAAAGAATAAAAACATTTCTTTTCAAGGGAAACTAGAACATTTTTCCAAAGGTAAGAATCACAAACTGGTAGGTAAGAGCACATTCTGTCTTGTCCTAACCATTGCTTTATCACAGAATTACAGAAAATTAACTTCTTTTAGTATGGATTCATTTGAACGTGATCTGATTTACCAGTATATTGAAAGTACATGTGGGAGAAATGTAATGAATGAAAACCTATAAATTGAGAAAATATATATCAAAATTCTGTTTATAGGAATTTTCGATAAATAAAGCATAGTCAGCAGGAAGTAGCATCATTATTTATTTGGAGCTACGAAAATAATTGATATCTTAATAATAGGAGGAAACAAAATGGAAGAAATAACTAGATTTCCTTGACTTCTGATCATCTTAGTGTGGACTGATGAATCAGGGTTTTAAAAAGGGAAAATGAGACCAACTGTTTAATTATTATTTTAAAATACAAAGAACATTAGTTGAAGAAAATTTATTTGAACTTCAATTCTACATGAACTGTGCAACTTGAGGTAAATCACCTGATCTATTTGAATCTGTCTTCTTAATTATAAAATATAAATATTTACTGCCATTCTATGTATCTCATGGGTTTTCAGTGAATTTAAAAATAGATTGTATAGTCACAAGTATTTTGAGAATTATCACATTATGTGAATGTAGGCTGGTATTATTGCCACTATGATAAAAAATCAAACTGATGGAGAATGAGAGGTTTTCTGATATATAGAAATGTTCCAGGACTTCATTTACCTAGAGTGGGGATGGGGCTTGTGTAAACAGGTAAGTCTGGCTTCATTCAACAGATCTACACCTTTTCAGACTCCCTAACAATCCCTTTGTGGAATTCCATCCTTAATACAGTGTCTCATCAGCACAAGGCATCCACTCTGCACTGCAAAACCCTCTAAAATGGAAGCTTTTTCAGAAATTTGTGTCCTATGTCCTGAAATCTACTCTCAGTATTCTATTTTCTCTGTGGTCTTTCACTAAATTTTAATGGGTCATGATGATATGTAAATTTGTTTCTGTGTCTACTGACCACACATGTCTATGCATATATGTTCATATATGTAGGATGAAAAAAAATCTTGGTGTGTTTGTGCAAGGAGTCCATGCAACCACCATGTGGTTGCTGTTCTGAGCATGATTTCTGTAGACTCTAGTATCTCAGAGAATCCCAAAGATGTTTAGTGTCAAAGAGCACAAAAAGCAGAAGGTATTTGATGTAATAATTTGATATGTCCATTTGTCTTCAATTATTATTATGTGAGCTTTAGTTCAAAGATTCCCTCCCTAGCTTCTATAGTAAATGACAAGAATATGATTGGTAAAGTGCAAAGCGTTAACAGCTCTTTTCTGGTATCACCACTAAAAATACTTTTTAGCTTTTTTATTCTACAAAAATCATCACTCATTACTCTAGCAACCTATTATAACTGAGTTATGAACCTCAGATCATTCAGACTTTGGAAATATGGTTCATTTTAAACACTAAATACAGATGGGCCAGTGATGAATCCACATCTACTCACACATAGTGTCTTTCATCCGTTAGTCTCATGGCTTACAGAAAAAGACATACTGGAAGGAACTTTTTCTGGAAGTAACTGTTTTGGAAATAAGACTTAGGTGTGCACACAGAGATATGTTCAGTAAGCTACATGTTCGTGGCATTCAAGTTATATTACAAAAATAACAAATTTGAGGAGTTGTAAGCCTGCATGAATTATGATCAAAACAGGAAAAACTTATCAATGATTATGTGATGCCAGCATTCCTGAGATGAAATGCAAACTGTGTATGATTATCATGAATTTGGTGCAGAGAGATAGTGGTGCCTCAGGAAGCTGCTCTCAAATATTTAGGCTAGGATATAGTCAAGCAGTAGAACTGGATGTGTTTCCAGCATTTAGAGAAACAGAGGAAACACAGACATGATGATTCAGCTTTTCTTCTGGTCATTTTAATTTGCTTTTGAAAGTGGGCATATTTCTGAAGCAATCGATGACATGAATTACACTGTGTTCACGATCACACCATTGCTTTTGCTATTTCTGGTTTTCTCAATCATATCGTACAGTAATTTCATTGTTCCCATTTTCAAGTTCTTTAGGTATTTGATTTTTTCAAACAAAGCCTATAAAGAATATTTGCTATTTCCAATTCAGGTGATGGTTATAGGATTAGACCAGGGGTCTGTAAACCTTTCCTCTAAAGAGCCAGAGCATAAATATTTCAGGCTTTGTAGAGCATACACTCTACTGCAATAATCCAACCCTGCCATTATATCATGAAAGACATCACAGACATTATGAAAATAAATAAGCATGGCCCTTTTCCAATAAACTTCTATTTATGAATAACAAAATGTGAATTTCATAAAATTTCATGTGTTACAAAATCTTTTGATGTTTTTCAAGCATTCAAAAATGTAAAATCATGAGCGTCACAAAAGCAAGCCACAGGCCAGATTTGGGCTGCAGATCATAGTTAGTCAAGCCTTATGTTAGGCAAACAGAAAATTACAGAAATGAGCTTTCCAGAGCAAAAACAAAAAGTATGTTACTATTTCAAAAGCATCCTAACAAGAATGTATATTTTACAAATAGCCCCTAACTTAAGCTAGGTTGCTCAAATAATGAACTAGTATTTAAATCTTGTTTTTTGCTTAATAGACCATCAACAATTTAGCACACATATTATTTCATTAAATCCTCTCTTTCTATCGATGGAGAAATGGAGACTCAAAAGCATTAAGCAATAAGACTAAAGTCACACAACTCTATCTATGCAAATTGAAAGGGAGAAAGAAGCCAAGATCCTATGGAAATTTAACACAATTTGGGAGTACGCTGGTCATTTTGTATAAGAACCACAAAACATTACGCCCTCGTGTTGACTGACAGATACAAAGTTGGTCATGTTTAAAGATTATCATTATTATGAGGTGCATTTGTAAGTGTGTTACAGTGTGTCCTCTAATTTAGGTTTTCCTAAAGGGAAATTCAAAGATGGTTTTATTTGGCTAGCTTTAACTTTTGAATTTCCAAGAGTGTAATTTCAATAACAATTGAGTTAGGTGAGAAAAATGTTTAAAATTATCTGCACTAATAACTTGAACCCCATAGGAAGCCAAAGACAACGTCATTATTGAAGTGCTCTTGATTACTTTAAAGGGGAACTCTGTTACAAAGCAGTGCTTGACTTCTAATTTAATTGAAGAGCAATTTGGAATTTCTAACTTGTATACCAATGAATTTAGTTAATGTCATAAAATCTGAGACAAAACATATTATAACAACAGCCATTATGATGAACTTGTACTATTATGGGATCATTGAAACATAGTTATTACCTTGATTCCTTGTACTTTTTTCTGATTTCCTAAGCTAAAAATCTCCTGTGCTCAAATATTAAGTTGCCAATACCACTCTTCTGAAATATTAAAATGACATGGCACAGGTGATGAATCGTTCTCTGAATTTTTATTTCACACAGAGTGAAACATTAAAGAAGACTATGGTAGTTGGCATAAAATTAAAATGTATACAGAACATCCTATGTAGCTGCTCAAAAACATAACATCACAAAACATCCAATAGAGAACTTTTAATTCCCAAAAGGCGATCCTTCAAATCAAACTCTTCTCTCAAAAAACAAGCTTTTTGACTTCAAAGCATAACACACAGGTCTACCTATGATTTAAACACTAAAAGGAATTGAGTAGGTTAGGTTATGCGAGAAATACTATAATCCAGATAATGTCCATTCCTTCTACAAACAGTTACTATCAAAAGTCCCAGATATTTTGCTATATTTGGATAGAAACATAATCAAGAAAGTAGACCTTGCCATCTAAGCACTCAGCTTTTGTTGAGACAGATATGCAAACAGATTTATGTTTCGATTTTAACATGCTATGGAAGGAGGAGACAGATGACTAATTTTGCTTGTGGCCATCAGATAAAAGGACATTTGACCTATGTCCTACAAACAGTAATTTGGAAAGACATGTTTAACCTAAAATCCTTACATTTATAGTAGTCACCACCAAATCCCATGTCCCGCAGATTCACAAAATGTTTGTTGTTAGTGAAAATAACCATGTCAAACTTCATCCCTTCTGTGCACTTTTGTTATAAACATTCACACACCCAGATTGAGAGCAATCCTGATAGTTCAATTTTAATTTTCGATCTTGGATATTCAATAATATACATGTTGCAAGTGGTAGAATTCAAACAAGATCTACTTGTTCTTCCCTGCAGTCTATAGTGTAGAGTTACCTTGCAGTACTTCTGTAGCTAAAATGAATATATAGTATAGTATTTTTAAAAATATAATAGAATGTATGCATAAATACTTAGAAATGGTCAAAGATAATAATCAAAGTCTTTTTATGTAAAATAAACATAATTACACCCATCTTCAAAATTTATTCAGGACTAAAAAATACAGTAATTCCAAAATTTGGGTGGATTCTCACATATAATAGGCATTCTACGATTTTTAGTGACATCTTTCCCATCCTATCATAATTTCATATTTAGAAAGAACATTAAAGATTCTATTCAAACCTCTAATTTTTCAACATAAATTTTGCAGCTAAAATATGTTGTTTTCTCTTCACAAACTTTAAACAAACAAAAACCATGATTTTCTGAAACATTTATCTTTATCGTAATAGATCTCTACCATACCTCTGGTATCAGAGATTGGGGTTCTTTGGTTTTTCACTTGACATTTTTCCTAAATAAGAAGACATTATATTTAATCTCCAAAATTTACAAGTAGCTCATGCAGGTCAATATCAAAAAAACAAACAACCTAATCCAAAAATGGGCAAAAGACCTAAACAGACATTTCTCCAGAGAAGATATACAGATTACCAACAGACACATGAAAGAATGCTCAACATCATTAATCATTAGAGAAATGCAAATCAAAACTACAATGAGATATCATCTCACACTGGTCAGAATGGCCATCATCAAAAAATCTAGAAACAATAAATGCTGGAGAGGGTGTGGAGAAAAGGAAACCCTATTGCACTGTTGGTGGGAATATAAATTGATACAGCCACTATGGAGAACAGTATGGAGGTTCCTTAAAAAAGTAAAAATAGATCTACCATATGGCCCAGCAATCCCACTACTGGGCATATACCCTGAGAAAACCATAATTCAAAAAGAGTCATGTACCACAATGTTCACTGCAGCTCTATTTACAATAGCCAGGACACGGAAGCAACTGAAGTGTCCATCAACAGATGAATGGATAAAGAAGATGTGGCACATATATACAATGGAATATTACTCAGCCATAAAAAGGAACAAAACTGAGTTATTTGTAATGAGGTGGATGGACCTAGAGTCTGTCATACAGAGTGAAGTAAGTCAGAAAGAGAAAAACAAATACCATATGCTAACACATATATATGGAATCTAAAAAAAAAAAAAAAATGGTCATGAAGAACCTAGGGGCAAGACAGGAATAAAGATGCAGACCTACTAGAGAATGGACTTGAGGACACAGGGAGGGGGAAGGGTAAGCTGGGACAAAGTGAGAGAGTGGCATGGACATATATACACCACCAAACGTAAAATAGATAGCTAGTGGGAAGCAGCCGCATAGCAAAGGGAGATCAACTCGGTGCTTTGTGACCACCTAGAGGGGTGGGATAGGGAGGGTGGGAGGGAGACACAAGAGGGAAGAGATATGGGGATATATGTATATGTATAGCTGATTCACTTTGTTATACAACAGAAACTAACACACCATTGTAAAGCAATTATACTCCAGTAAAGATGTTAAAAAAAAGACATTATTAAAAAATTAGACCCTCTATGTATTGCAGTATGATTTGAAATATAAAATCGCTAATCATACAAAGATCTAGTATTAAAATATAATTAGCAGTGACTGTGGAGGAGGTAGAACATCCCCAAACTCTGTTCTCATTCTCTCATTTTAAGGCAGGAGAGCGTGGAACAACCTTTTTGCTTCTCCTCCTACTAACTGCATTAGGATAGCTCTGTTAAACCAGCCTCACTCCCTCCTCCTGCCTATTTGTAACCCTGCTGAAAACATTAATTTGCATGAGAAAGGTGAAAAGTCCTAGATTACCATTCACATATTAAAAAAGAATTAGGTGGCTCTTTATGTACTGATAGAGAAATATATCCAAGCTCCTTTACTAAGTAATAAGACAAGGTTATAAAACAGTATGTCAGATTGTTACCATCTGAGTAAAGACTAAACATCTTTATTACCCATGTATGCATTAACTAACTATAAAGGAATATGAGAAATTGCTAAGATTGTTTGTCTCCTGGGGAGGGATCTAGGTATACAGGGAGAAGTTACAGAGGTGTGACAACAGAAGAGTCAAAGAGACGTGGCAGTGATGGCTTTGAAGAAAGGGGCCAAGACTGAAGGGATGTGGACACCCTCAGAAAACTGGAAAAAGCAAGGAAACAAATTCTCCCCAGATCATCGAGAGAGGAACACAGCCTTTCTGGCAACTTGGTTTTAGTCTAGTGAGACCTGTGTTGAGCTTTTCACTTAGAGAACAGTGACATAATACATACGTGTGGTTTAAATCTGTGGTCAGGACTTCTCTGGTGGAGCAGTAGTTAAAAATCCTCCTGCCAATGCTGGGGACACAGGTTCGAGCCCTGGTCCAGGAAGATCTCACATGCCATGGAGCAAATAAGTCCATGCGCCACAACTACTGAGCCTACACTCTAGAGCCCGCGAGCCACAACTACTGAGCATACATGCCACAACTAATGAAGCCTGTGTGCCTAGGGCCTGTGCTCTGCAACAAAGAGAAGCCACTGCAATGAGAAGCCTGCGCACCACAACGAAGAGTAGCCCCTGCTCGCCGCAACTAGAAAAAGCCCGCACACAGCAATGAAGACCCAACGCAGCCAAAAATAATTAATTTATTTTAAAAAATTGTGGTCACTTGTTACAGCAGCAATAGAACATGAATGTAGTTAGACATCTCACTGATGCCTCCCTTCACCTCTCATGAGGCCTACCAACTCTGGCCCCAAACCTAGGTAAGTTCTACTCTATGCTGACCAGGACATTAAGCCAAAATGTGATGAACTTTGACTTACCATCATTACACTTATGCCACTGTCATCAAGTTTAGGGTCACTTGTAGTTGAGCTCACTCTTGATATGACTCTCACCTCAACAACCCTCTGTAGGAGCCATATGAGCTTCATTTTACTGCTGAGGAAACTCATACTCAGAGACTTTGAATAATTTGCTCAAGGTAACAAAGACAGTAAATGGAGGAGTAGCATTTAAACCCAAGCTGTCTAACTCCAGATCCTAAGCATAATGTCACCCACTTACAAGTGCCTTGTCTCTTTGGCACTGTCACCTGCTCTACCTGTACCATGGATCCCATCATTTCTTGTATTTTTTTTAATACTTTTTTGTTCTTTCAATTTTCCCCTCTTCCAACGATTATTTTTGTCTGTTACTTTTATTCAGTGTCTTCAAAACAAATTAGTTCAGCCACTCTAAATATATATTGAGCACCTATTATGTGTGAAGGATTAGATATCAATTGCTAGACGTATAGCAATGATGAATGAGGTCAGGGAGCAGATCCACTTTCCTAAGTAGAAAATTTCTCTCTTGAAAATTAGCTCTGAGGTCTGAAGAACCAAATTTAACAGCCTCTTCTCAGTATTTCTCACTGATGTACAAAGTTCCAACATCCCTTATTTTCTAATGGTTCCCAAGTAGAATTCTTCAGTTCTGACTTCTTTCGTTGTCTAAGTTTGAATTCCCAATATTCTCTTGGATATACTCTCATGGTTGTCCTATAAGTAGCACAAACCAAAGACAGCCAAAACTGTACTGTTTAGCTCTCAAATTGGTTCTTTACCTAGTGTTTTGGATAGTAGTATCATCTTCCGGCATGGACTAATTTATCTCAGAGATACTTTAAATGCATTCTTCTCCCTATACATGCCATTGATTTCATGCCTGCAGTGTCTTTCAGATCAATATAATCCTTACATCCTCATTCCTGATGCTTTGATTCCAGCTCTCAATTTATATTTTAAAAAACTTCAATAGCACAGGGAGATCAGCTCGGTGCTTTGTGATCACCTAGAGGGGTGGGATAGGGAGGGTGGGAGGGAGGGAGACGCAAGAGGGAAGAGATATGGGAACATATGTATATGTATAACTGATTCACTTTGTTATAAAGGAGAAACTAACACACCATCGTAAAGCAATTATACTCCAATAAAGATGTTAAAAAAAAAAAACAACAACAACTTCTACAGTAGCCTGCTAATTGGTCTCCCAACCTGCTTTAATCCATTCTTTCCACATTGCAAGCAACGATAGTGTTGTAAAACAATTACCTGGGGCTTCCCTGGTGGCACAGTGGTTGAGAATCCGCCTGCCAATGCAGGGGACACAGGTTCGAGCCCTGGTCTGGGAGGATCCCACATTCCACGGAGCAACTAGGCCCGTGAGCCACAACTACTGAGCCTGCAGGTCTGGAGCCTGTGCTCCACAACAAGAGAGGCCGCGACAGTGAGAGGCCTGCACACCGCGATGAAGAGTGGCCCCTGCTCGCCGCAACTAGAGAAAACCCTTGCACAGAAACAAAGACCCAACACAGCCATAAATAAATAAATAAATAAATTTATTTAAAAAAAAAAATACCTGAATGTGTCTTTTTCAAACACAAAATTATCTGATGATTCCCTTTGTCAGCATAACCATGTCCCAATTGTTTAGCCTGGCATTTAAGCTCCTTTATAAGGAGGTCCAAGGCCCAACACCAGTCCCACCTCTTAGCATTCCCACTTTCACCAGATTGCTTCTCACTCCAATCACCAAAGCCTATTCGGCACTTTTCAAGCACAACAGATTCTCTAGACTGTGCTTCAGTTCAAGGCTTCCATCTAGCTGTTATACTGCCTCTCCCACCTCACCTTCCCTGTACCTTTACCTTCATGTTCTTCTCAAAGGTTCTTGCTCTTTAAAATCTTCCTTGATTGCTCTGATTTAATTAATCCTTCATCCATTATTTACCTATTTTTTATAGGAATTATAGTAAAAATAAGAAATGGTTCCTGTCTTCAAGGCACTTGTTGTTTAGTAGAAAGATAGAAATGAAAAAGTATATACTAGTGTTTAATATATTTTCTACAGTGTATATTAGGAGCTGTAAGCACAAAATGGGGAGTGTGTGAAGATTCCAGCTCTGCTGGGTGTAAGAGTCTTGGGGAATTGGAGGATAGAACAAGGAAGACTTCATAGAGAAGAGGATATTTGCTTTTGTGTCTTGAATACACAGGAAAGAAAAATTTGCAAAGTCACTCACAAGACTTGTGTATTTGAAACCCAGAACTGGTACATATCAATGAGGCAGCCTTAGGCAGATTATTTTACCTCTTTTAAACTCAATCTGCTCATCTATAAAACAGTGATACTACTATACCCCTTTTAGGTTGTTATGAAATCTCAGTGAGATGCTGCTTTGCATGTATCTGGGTTAGTGTTCAGAAACATGAGTTTGTTATCACTTCCGTTATAGTCTTTGTCATCCTTACCATTTTGTTACTATAACTGAAGAATGGCTGGAAATTAAACAGGTGGATAAAATCCAGTGGGCTCTGTTTCAAGCAGCATGTGCAAAGGCACTTAGGTATAATGCTGAATTAGATGGGGATTAGATATGGTTATGCTTTGGAGCCATTTATCTTGCTTCTAAAATGCTTACTTGCTTCCTAGCTACCCAAAGACATGCTGACCTGTGAGGTTTTTTATCTTTTGTTCATTGTTAGTGTACTGCTGAGATAAAGTTCAGTGAATCTTTCCACTCTGTATTTCCAATAAAGATCTTTGACCTTGGGTAGGATTTCTTTAGTACATGACCCCAGACTTGTTCTGCCTGATTGTTAATCCATATCACCATGGTGACTTAGCAAATCATTTGGTTTAGGTACCAACCGGTGCCTTAGTTACGTAGGTACATATGTAAACACTGCTTGGTGATGGTGCACACAGTATTGCTGAATAAGGCATGCTGTATTTATGTGGCTGCATGTGGCAACGAAGAGCTAACTTTTTTTTTTTTTTTGATTGCGTGTCGTAAGATCTCAGAAATTTCTACCCAGTCTTCAAAATGAGGCTGCATAAACTCCTGAAACATGATGTATTTGGTATTTTTTGAAGCACTGATGGGTTAAAAAAAAAAAAAACACAATAATATGCAATTGGAAAGATATATAGTCACCATCTATAGCAGTAGGCCATGGTTTAATGCAATTATGCATTCTCAAATCATGTACTTGAGAAAGATGGAATTGCACATATTTTCTGAAAATTGTGTTATATAAAATCAACTGCTTCATAGAAGGAGGAATATAGAAGGGTAGTTAAGAGCACAAGCTATGGAATTAGCCAACAAAGGTACAAATCCTGATCCTATTACCTGGTAATTATAAGATGTTGGGCACCAACTCTCCGTATCCACACTCCAAAAATCCACACTTAAGAGGTTTTTGTGAGTATAAAATGAGACATTGCACATTAAGCCCTTAGAAGAGAATCTGGCACAGAGTAGGCCCTTAGTATTACATAATCCTACAATTGAGGCAAGGTGTACAGTAACAGAGTGTTATTACATTATATATTTAACAGAAGGCAATAATTATACTTATTGAAACTTACTTTGGAGAAATTCCCAAGGGAATATATATATATTTTTTAACCTCAAATCACTGATATCATCAGACGCCAATCCCTAGGTTCCTGACCTGACATTTGTGTTGTTTGGAGTATTTCTAAACCTTCACGCTGAGTTCTTTTTTCAACTGCATGTCTCTCCATTGATGTGGATATTCTAGTTAAGATTTTACAGTGTGGTAGAGAACTACTTGCAATACATTCCCCTAAATTCTAAGCTTTTCCTTCTTATTACTTCTATTCATTTTCTCATTTTTAAATCTAATGGTTCAGTGAAGAAGATGCAGAAGAAAAGACATTGGGCATCATTCACCTATTACTCAAATCAGGGCCATTTCTAGGATGGGGGAATTTAACAATTACAATGCTTTTCATCAGTAGCTGTTCTCTTAACTCAAGGAGCAGTTTTTTGTTTGTTTGTTTTTGTACTAACAAAAGAGTGAATAAAACACTGGAAAGTAAGTGGTTTGCACATTTTTTATTATTTGCCTAGTTTCTGCATTAATTCACAAGTTTGCTTTTTCTTATTGAATTTATGGACATTTATTTCGAGCAGACTTGGAGAGGTATTTTTTCCTTTCTCTTTGAAGTTATATGTTCAATATTAGCAAGAATCTTTTACTAGCTTTCTCTTTTTTTTAAATGCAAAGTTGAATTTTATAATTCCAAACGAATGAATACTGATAATAATAAAAAGTAGCTCAAAATCAAATTGATCAAACATTTAAAGTAATTTAAAACCGTAAGTAACATCAATACCATCATATGAATATTGCCAGAACAGTATAAGAAGCCCTAGTGGGGCAGACGACAGGAAGACCAAGAAATTCATGAAGTATTTGTAAGAGATAACATCCCAGTAGGAACCATGCCCAAGTTTCCACATTATGGCGTTCCTCAATCTGATGGTTTCATCTAGTCAGTTCTGGTATTTCTATGCCTTAGCACCTGAAGTTATCCTTTTAACTTGGAACATTTAGAGAGGCACAGAGTCCACAATATGGCATGAAACATATAGAGTTGACCAAAAATGAAATGAAACTTAAAATACATCATGGTCAGTCTTAGCTTGAAAACCCATCACCTACTGATGTACCCATCATGGTGGGAGGAGCTTTCTTTTCCCATGTACTTTGACTCCCTTGTTTTCCTTTAATTTTATAGTCAGACTCAATAGCTACTGTTTGAAAACTTCAGAACAAAACAGAAAGGTCACTGTTTCTTTACACAAAAACAATTTTCCTTCCAATCATATGTAAACTACTTTTAAATGTACAAATCTGAGTTAGAATTTACACACAACAATCCTTCTACTTATATGGTGTCTTTAACTACTTTGCATCTGTTTTATCTTTAGTTGAATCTTCTCATTCAACCTTGACTCAAACCTATGCCCCAGCTTATTCTGAATGGTGAGGCTATGAGCAGCTTTATTGCTTTTGACTTATCTCTGCATTATAATTTTTTCAATAACCATATATTACTTTTGTAATAAGAAAAAGCACAAAGCAAATGGATTTTTTAAAATCTGTACTTTTTAACATTCCTGAAATTCTCTGGAAGTGAATCTTCCTCATTTCATCCCCTGGAAGATGTTCTTGGTATCATATCTTAATCCTTCTCATTTCACGATATGTAGAAATACTGTCATTTGTAAACAGATTGTGGCTCCTCCACTAGAAAAAGTGTCAGATGCAAATCCATTTTGGAATTTCTCACCATACCTTAGAGAGTGGTTCTTAGAAAACATGGTAATGCAGAGAAGGTGAACCCAGAATTAGAATGAAGGGTTCCGTATTATCCAAAAACTTCAAATGACCTGTCAACATAGTTTTCTTTTGGCTATTCCTTCAACCTCTCCACCTCTTTAACTAATTATGTCCTTTATAAAATCAGACAACTCACCTGTCTCCTTTTTTCTAGACTGTCTTCCAATTTTTTTTCCCAATCCTCTTGATACTTAAAAAGAATTGCAGCCAATTTAAATAGGCTTGTTTATCTGCTAAAATAAGAGTGCATAATCCCAGCAATCCCACTCCTGGGCATATACCCTGAGAAAACCATAATTCAAAAAGAGTCATGTACCACAACGTTCATTGCAGCTCTATTTACAATAGCCAGGACATGGAAGCAACCTAAGTGTCCATTGACAGATGAATGGATAAAGAAGATGTGGTACATATATACAATGGAATATTACTCAGCCATAAAAAGAAATGAAATTGAGTTATTTGTAGTGAGGTGGATGAACCTAGAGACTGTCATACAGAGTGAAGTCAGAAAGAGAAAAAACAATTACTGTATGCGAACACTTATATATGGAATCTAAAAAAAAATAATAATAACGATTGTTCTGATGAACCTAGGGGCAGGACAGGAACAAAGATGAAGACATAGAGAATGGACTTGTGGACACGGGGAGGGAGAAGGGCAAGCTGGGACGAAGTGAGAGAGTAACACTGACAATATATACACTACCAAATGTAAAATAGATAGCTAGTGGGAAGCAGCTGCATAGCACAGGGAGATCAGCTCAGTGCTTTGCGACCACCTAGAGGGGTGGGATAGGGAGTGTGGGAGGGAGACGCAAGCGGGAGGGGATACGTGGATATACGTATGCATACAGCTGATTTACTTTGTTATACAGCAGAAACTAACACAACATTATAAAGCAATTATACTCCAATAAAGATGTTTAAAAAAATACTTCGGTGAAAAAAATGACAATACCACGGGAAGACACTTTGTATTTCATCTATGCATTGACATATCCTAATACTCTCATTTAATGAAAAATGACAAACACCCCATTATCTTCCAGATCCAATTTATTGTACAGAAATATTTCTCAGTTTCTTGATTACAGATTTTGTGCACTTATAAATAATTAAAAAGTAGTTAAAATTAAGATGTCTTTGCCCCTCATATAGTTCATTGATTATTTCACGGTTGGCACCAACTGGGCTTCCAATGTATTTTGTAATTTTGAGAGTCTAATCACAGTGTGATACTTGATACAAAATTCTAAGTCTTTTTTTTAATATGAAGATCAGTAATTCATTAGAAACTTATTATCAAGATAACTCTGTTCCTATCATTTGTTTCTTTCTGAGAATTGCAGTATCACTGCTTTCAAGGAAACTAATTAGGCTAGAGGACAAAGATCATTTTTTATTCCTCCAAACTGTACTTAAGCCCTATATTGGTGTCATGAATTATTTCTAGTGAAAAATGACAATTACTTCATTCCTAACTTACACTTTTGGAGCCCGAAGGTCCAGCAACTCAGAATCTCTGAGTGACACAATAATGCACTCTCACATTGTGAGTATTAAAATGGAACAATTTTCCATGAATCTAAGATAGTCTTGGTAACATGTTTAAGACACTTTATAGACTTAAAATTTAATCTGAAGGAATAGTTTAATCATAGTAGAGATGAAAGGTTATCTACTTGGTCTAAATACTAGCTACATAAAGCTTTTCTCCAAATTATCTAATATCTTCCTGTACAGTCCTGCCTTAGTATGCCTCATGATAGGAGACTTACTACCTTGTGATATAGTGAACATAATAATTGTAACGTGATTATTACTTGTAGCTGTTTAGAAATTCCCTTTGTATTTAACAAATATTCTTCTTGAGAAAATGTACCCAATTAACTGGCTTGAAAAAAAAGTGTGGGGTCATGGAGAGAAAATGTTCTGGGATTCCTCACGTGTGTTTAACCAACAGAAGAAAGTCTGTTGGGGGTGGCAGAGAGGGGACAGTATTTGGAAAAGAGGAGAAGGTCCCTGTTTCCATGGTACTACAAAAAGAATGCTAACATATTAAAGCAGATAAGAATCATTGGATGATGAAGGGATTCAGAAACTGTGTCAAATAAGAAACACTGAAAGCAGACCTGATTAAAGCAAATATACACAAAGAGCAATGGGGAGAAGTGGTAGGAGTGGGGGAAGAGGTGGTGATTTCCCCTGGGAAGTGCCAGGCTTATCTCATCTAAGGCCACTCTAGCACCAGGGAATGCACTTTAAAAGATGATGACCATGAGCTCAATGTGGAATGACTCCCAAAGACAATGACTCCCTCCCTTCTGATCTAGAGTGCTGCCAATAGCTGATAACACCCAAGCTGAGGTGGGATGAGGGCTGAAGAAGAGGGAGTTTTCTAAAATCTATTTGAATTTTAAGAAATTCAGTGCTGTTGCATAATTGTTCAAGTTACCAAGAAAAAGTTTTTTAATATAATCTTGAGCGTATCTGGGTTATATGAGAAAGTTTTAAGATGTGAGTACCAAAGGGAAGATGTGGGGGGCAAAGAGAGTACTCACAATAATGTCTCCAGGGTATCTTCATTAGTTCTCTTTTAAGTATACAACCCTACGTGCATATTTGACAAATTATCCCAAGCTTTGTTCTCAAGCAACAAATAAAAATCCAGATGAATAGGACGGTATCCTTGAGGAAACCTTCATGCAGTTATTTTTAAATTAGCCTGCCATGTTCATTTTGGAGTAGGTTATTATGTTTAGCTTAAAAGAGCTTATGTTTCAAAAAGATTTCTTTTGTGAAACTAGCTAGGGTTTCAAAGACTATGTTTCTGAAAGGAAAGTGGGCCTCTTCTTGATAAGCAAATCTCCAGATGTGAAACTCAGTTTCACACAGGAGAAAGAATGGCCCAAAGAGAACTTTAGATATACAACAAATATGAGTGAACGCCATTATTTTGAACTGAGCCATGTCTCCCTGGTTGAATAAAGAAGTAATAACAGTAAGAGTGACATTCACACTGAGCCATGTTGGTGAGAAATCATATTGAGGACATAGACAGAATATTCTGTTTATGTTATAGAAGAAGGCAGTCCAAAAGAGAGGAGAAGCTGTGAAACCCAGCCACATAAAAGAGGAATAATCCATTCTAAGGACACCTCTAGGTAGCTGACGCATAGAAACACCACAGTTCACAAGGCCAACAGCAAATATATTCTCTTCCCTTCCAAACCTGCTTTTACTATCAAATATTACATCTTTGTTTCTCAAACTCAACCAGTAACTCACTGTCCTTTTATTCAACTGCCATTAAGTGACAGTAAATGAGCTAGGTACTAGGGATTGAGAGGGAAATAAGACAGACACCACCCATACATTTGTACAGTTTGCAGTCTAGTTCATGTCCTCTAAATCTTTTACTTCCATTATTGAAACATTTCTCTACAAAACCCATCTCCATTCTTGCAAGTGCTTCCAATTCCAGTCTATTTTCTATGAAACTGGAAGGAATAACTTTTAAAAACCAAACCCAACCCAGCCCAACCCAAAACAAACAAACAAACAAACCACCAAGAAAAGATCAAATCACTTCCCTGCTTGAAATGGTTTGTGTGTCCCGAGGATAAAACTCAAACTTTTCATTGCGATGATTAAGATTCTTTATAACCCAGCCTCTGCCTAAGTTTCTGGTCTTTGCCCTTCCGAAAATAAACTCCAGAATCACAGAACTCCTTATGATGACAGTATTATATCTCCTTTTTCATCATTTCTTTACTTTTTCTGCTGGCAGTTCACGTCTGCCTTCTTAATCTGGTTAAATTCCACTCACTCTTTAAGGTGCAGTACAAATACCCTTTGAAATCTTCATCAACACCCAGAGGGGCATCTGTTACTCTCCTCTCTGGGTTTCCATGGAGAACAGTATTGGCCTTCATGCTTGACCTCTGAGTGCAATCCCAAGTAATCTTTCTTCTGGGTAGACTTTCATTACGTCTGAAACTGAGGTGACCATACTAAAATGTCTTGCACCCAGCTACATTATACATTGTAATCATCTACATTTCTCTATCTACATTTCTCTATCTCTACCCCAGTCTACAGACCTACTTGAAGGCAGGATCCTCATTTGTTTGTATTCAGTGCCTAATACAGTGCCTGGCATGGACTAGGCGCTCGGCATGTTTATACTGTAAGGAAAAAGGGAAGCGAGGAAGGGAGGCAAGGAGAGAAAGAGGAATAATTTCTCTCATCAGAACTGAAACCACATTGCATTCATTTTACTATATGCCTTTCTCCACTATCCAGTTATGCCTTACATTTAACAGCATATTTAACATTCATTGTATAATAGAACTCACAAGCAAAACTGATTAAAATGAATTTATGCACAAGGGTTTCAAATACTGATATTGAAAATTATCCAAGATATGTTTAGCATGCTAAGAAAATTGCTGATCCTGTTTGTATAAAGAAATGCATCAATATCTATTTGCATAGAATGCTTCTGTTAAGACTAAGAAACTTAACAGTGGTTTTCTTGAATAATGGCATGGATGATTGGGGAGTAAGATTTTATTATTACGTTATACCATCTATATATGAAAAGAAAGGTATACTAAGTTTAAGACAAATGATATAAATAATAGCAAGAACACTACAAGTTAAGGGGATTTCAAAATACCTTAATTATGTATTTACAATTTCCCTAAAGGATAATATTTTCCTATAGCCTATAATCTTTCCAAGCACCAAACAGATACATACTCCTACCAACACCTAATTAGATTTATTTTAGTTAAAAAAAAAAATGACTCTACTGAATAAATATCCTTTTACTTCTCAACAAATCAGGGTCTAAAGAAGTGGTAACACAATGTGGTCCACAGAGTTGCATCACCTGCAGCATGTGCACGCTTGTTAGAAATGCAAATTCTTGGGCCCCAACCAAAACTACTGAATCTGAACCTTTAGGGGGCAGGACCCAGGGATCTGTGTTGTATCAAATCCCTCAGGCTATTCCAACGCATACTTTAGTCTGAGAAACTGCTCTGAGAGCTTTATTCTTGAGGACTTTACAACCTAACAGCACCATCTGTTGGTAGGGACTGTCCCAGAGTCAAGACACAGTCCCAAAGGGGAATAGGCCCATTCAATGTCAGTTGTCATGTGCTGTATTAAAGACTGAGAATAGACAGAACGCCTGATGAGCACATACCTACACATGCAGATGCACACTCCAAGAAAGCTTACAGCTTATTAGAGGAAATATGTGTAAACAAACAAATATCATTATTTATTTATTTATTTTTAAGTACAAATAAGGAGCTGGTGGGGCACAGAAGCTGTAGAGATCAGGTCGATAAGAGGAAGTCAAAAAATGCTCTAAAGTTGTGGTGACATTTAAACCAATTATTGTCAAAAACGTTAGCCACCATTATGTGTAAAAGTAAACAAAAATAAAAATCTAAGCAGATACTCACTGAGCACTTACCATGTACCAAGCACTGTTTCTGAGGCTCTGTCCCTGGGCCTGAATATGGAAGACAGTCCAGGCCAAAGGAGAGTAGCAAGCAGACCCTAGGCATTCAATACATCTCTGGTTCAATAAATGAATAAACATGAAAATACCACATATTTGGTTAAATTCTTCATAAAAGAGAAGGATTTTTAAAATGCCTTCTTGCCTAGAATTTCTGAAATCAAAAGGGATAAACTTGCCATTATCTGTATTATTTGTGTATTTTGAAAAATTGCCTTCATGGTTTATAAAAATTTGAATAACCGTTAAAATCCCTTATTAAAAACTCCTATACTGCTTTATAATAAGCAACATTTATGAATTTCTTGCTGGGTATAGAACACTATTTTATATGTTTTCCATATGTTTATACAGACTATAACCATTTTTGAAAAGGCAGTTCAGTATTTCAAATCATGGGCACTTTCGAAAACACTTTCTACAGCAGGACACTAAAGTGACTTAAAGGGTAAGTAAACCAGTGTTTAATTTTCTTATTTCTGCAGGGTTTTTAAGTGAAGCCATTCCATTTTCTGTTGGTTTGTGGCCACTGCACATTATGGAGTTTTATGGCCTAATCCACATCTTTATCTAACTTAATGTTTATCATAATAATCATTATTGGTGATGACCAGCAGGCTGGCATAATCTCAATGTTTTCACATTTTCCATTAATATTAATTCTTGTGGCTCACTTGGGACTACCACAAATAGGTTTATGTGTCCACTGCCAGGATTATATGAGGTAAAAATGAAGGTAATTAGCTGTGCTTGTAAGAACGTACAGGCATTAAAACACCAACACTCAGCTATTTGCCAGAAGCTGCCCACTGGAAGCACAGAAGAAATCATAATAATGCCAGTTCAGCAATTATCTTTTGGGAAATCACTCCTTTTCCAGGCAGAATTCAGAAGAGGGAACTTCACCGTTAGTGAAATTTAATAATAGAAGTGTTCTGATTTTGGGGGCTTGAAAAACAGGGAATCTCTCCCAAAGAGGTACATTCTCCATCTGCAAGACACTGAATGAAGCTTCACAGAGACTCTGTCACATCTTCACAAAATCCAAGCAATATCAGAATGATTTTACTGGGTGTATTTATTAACAGCTGTGTGTAAGGACCTACTAGAAACCCCTTCAATTAGATGGGAACACATCCTTATACATTTCAAAAGCTCAGCAAACCTTCAGAGGTCAATACTGGTTAAGAACATGAGATTTGGAATCAGACAAAGGTGGATTCCATTTTCAGTTCTGTACTTTACTTGGGAAGGTTCATTTTTTTCCAAGGGTGTTGCAAATATTAGACAAGCACAAGTAAGCACTCAACAGTATCTCCATTTCCTAGATGAGGAACCTAAGCCTCAGAAGTTAAATAATAGGTTCCAGGTGCCATAGCACGCAAGCAGATGTTCTAGGCTATGCTAGTTGACTCCTCAAAGCATGTTGGTTCTATCTCCTACTTCCACAACACTGTGCTGATAACCCATATGTAAAAAAAGGGACAAACCTTTTAAAAACAAGAAGGAGGGTGACTTCCCTCTTGGCACAGTGGTTAAGAATCCACCTGCCAATGCAGGTGACACAGGTTCGAGCCCTGGTCCGGGAAGATCCCACATGCCACGGAGCAACTAAGACTACGCATCACAACTACTGAGCCTGCACTCTAGAGCCTGCAAGCCACAACTACTGAGCCTGCACGACACAACTACTAAAGCCCGCCCGACTAGAGCCCGTGCTCCACAACAAGAGAAGCCACCGCAATGAGAAGCCCGTGCACTGCAATGAAGAGTAGCCCCGCTCACCGCAACTAGAGAAAGCCTGCACACAGCAACGAAGACCCAATACAGACAAAAATAAATAGGTAAAATAAATAAAATTATATTAAAAAAGGAGGGACATTCAATAAACAATGCAAAAGAAATGCAGCTATCATAGTTTTGGGGAAAAGATGGTGTCTTAGAATCTGTGTCTTCTTTTTTCCATATGTTAAAACCAGGCTCCTTGCTTTTATCTTTTTAAAATTACTGATATTCTGAAAATGACAAAGAGAGTGCATGCTGATGAAAAATATCAGTACAACCTAGATGTTTGTAAAATAAGAGAAGTCTGTCCTCACTCTTCTCAAGTCTGCTAGGTTGGATAGCACCTCTTTAGTCTTTTTCCATTAACAGATGGGTAAAAGTGTACCATTTAAGTGGAGTACTGTTCTGTGCACATCATTTTCTTCTTGTGATACTGCTCCCTTCTCTATTTTCTTCTATTCCTTTTCCCAGAAGATTGAATATAAATATGCTTATTTCTCAGATATTCTACTCTCTGCTGATATTCAACAACAACAAAACTACATAGTTCAAAAAGTAAATACCCACAGTAAAAAGGGAATATTTGGGGTAAGTTCCATAGACTCATTGATTTCTGTGAAATAGAGAGGGCTTCTTCTGCTCCCAACAAAATGCCTGAACTGGTTTTAAAAAAGAAACAAACCCAAAAAGCAATAAAAAAACACTGCCACGAAGCCACTCGGAAAAGAGCAGAAGTGTGTACACAGAAAGAAAAGTGATTCTTGGACTAACAGTCCACATTTTATGGAGATAATGCACTAAATAAGATTTCAGTGTTGCATGGATCACTGTAGTAACATACTGGGAAAATTTTGGGTGATAGAAATCCAAGAGGTTTTTTTAAATAAGGTATTTATGACTATTTGCAGAGAGGCACTACATGTCCCAGTCTCTTTGGCAACTAGATGTGGCAACAACTAAGTTCTCATGAATGAAATGTGAGTAAATGTGATGTATACAACTTCCACATCAGTTCCTTAAAAGAAGAGCCATTTCCTTTACTTCCTCCCTCATTTACCCGTGGGCTAGAATGCAGATGCACAGCTGATCCAGAAACCCTTGGAAATGATGAGGTACAGGAGAAAAAGAACCTGGGGTAACCTTGCCCATTAAACCTATCTCCTCAAGACAGCCATCCTACCTCTGGACGGTTGCACAAGAGAGAAATAAACATTTCATTTGGGCTTTTAAAACTTTTGACCTTTTCGTTGCAGCAGCTTTGCTTTTACCAGAACTAATATGCTACAGATGGGGAACTCCCATAATCAAAACCTACTAGTTGGGCTCTGGGCAGTGAGGAAACATGATCCTTATTTAGCCATGGCTGCATGCATGGCGACATAGCTGCTTTTGCCCAGAATATTGAAGTGTGTTGGCTTCCTTTTGTTGCTAATAAGACTCTACAAAATAGAGGTAAAAATCAAGGAAGAATTAAGAACTATCCTTTTTGCAAGCAGATGAGGGAATGAATATAACTGCTCTATAAAGTATGCTCTCTGCCCATGGCCTGCAACCTAAGTTAACCAGGAATCTGGAAATGTGTGGCCTTCCATGTTGGCAAAGGTAACTGAACTCAGAAGTTAGAGCTTTGATGAGCAGCAAGTCCTATCTTTCCTGAGTCCATTGCTGTTTGGAATTCTAGTGCTTCCTTTTCTAATCTAATATCTTCTACCATGCACTTAGCTTTTAAAGTCTTTTAAAGGGGAGCACTAGATGTGAACTCCTAGGTCTCCAAGGTTCAATAGATATGAACTAGTAGGAGATAACCTCACCTTAGGGTGGTAATTTATTTCTTCAGAAACCTATATTAGGGTTGAAGCTATTATTGGAAAGGTCCACTGACATCTTCTTAACACCATTCAAAAGGACTTATTAGGAAAATGAGGCAGATAATTTTCTTTCCTCAGCAAGGTAAAATAGGTCAGCCACAAAGTGCCAAAATAATTACTGACTGAAGTACTATCACCCCAGAAAATTAAGTCACATTCATTTCTCTCTTTTTCACATAAGATGAATTCTTGATACATATTCAACAACAAATTTCCTAGTGAATTTGTGAGCCAAGTCTCCAACAGCCCTACATAAGTATATTCACTTGTAGTATAAATTTACCTTAAACTTTTAAATTCAAGATACTTTGTCCTATTATATCATGGCTACAACATCCAAAATTAAAGCACAGATACAACAGTAATTCAAGTAAGAAGGAACTTAGCTAAGGTCAATCTTAACTTTAGATCAAGTTTATGCACTAATGGATTCAGGCAATCTCTACTCAATATCTTCAAGACCTAAGTAAGTCAACAGCCTGACAAACAGAAAACTGTCTTCAGCATAAGATCAAAATATCAAAAATCATTATGCTATTCAGTTCTCATATTTTTTAACACAGCTCTATGAATCAATTCAAGGCCATAGGGGATAAAATATCAAGAATTAATAAGTAGAGCTAACTTATTTTGTCCCAAGCCTACAGAACTGAATATTTTTTGTCAATATTCTTACTCCTAATTTTAGCCCTAAATTGTTAATATTATCTATTATTGATCTTAAAAAAAAACTTGAGATAAAAGTGAACACCAATTTTCTAAACTAAAATTTTGAATTGTTTTGATAATATGTATGAAAATAATTTAGGAATTAACATTTGAAGTCTGGGCACTTACTTTTACATGATGGTTTAAGAATATTATTCCCCATCACTATCATGGCCCTTTCATTTAAAGTTATTTACTTCTTTCAATAATGGTGATTATTTTTTTCATGGAAAGTTGTTAAATAACTACTCTCAGAGACAAATATTAGTTCTATCGACAGGCTATGATTGATTTCCATCAGCAGTACCTCTGACAACATTCTTCTTATTTAGCTTGTTAGTGAATAAGAATACTCACCAAATGCTCATTATCAGAACTGAGAGAACATATTGAAGCCAAATGAAAGTGAAGCTAATAAAATGAGGTGTCATTATATGTCAGGTTAGACTGTGCCTCTTCTTGCTACCAGATACCACTACCAGTAATATTACTTTGTCCAATTAGACATATCATTATTTTTAAAATGTTTTGTGGTCAGAAGTCAGCATTAATTTGGATAGTAGATACCTCTTGTAATTTTAGTATGGACTGCCTTGATATCATAAAGTAAATTTGTTCCAAATGGGAAATAGTATTATCATTGCCAGCACAATGCACTGAACACTGTAGGTGCATAATTAATGATAAGTTTTAGTGACCTTGAGGACAATAAAGTGAATGGAACTTGGGGCACAACTGTTCTCAGCTGCCTAAGAACTTAACAGTAAATTAATTTGAAAAATGCAATATCAGTGATTGTTTTATTGTTATTGATAATCTAGTACATCATCAATACATGGAAAGTTCAAGGTGGAAACAAGATAATTTAGTCCAATTTCCTTATTTTACAAGTAAGAAAACAGAGGCTAAGGGATTTAAATTAATTTTCCGAGGCCAAAACCTTGAGCCATAATGGTAACTTTGGGCTCAGGCCAACTTCTTCCTGGCTAAACCATCCTGCCTTCTTAACTGCCTTGAGTCTTAGTGTTTTTATTCTTTTGACATCCGAGACATGCAAAAAGGCAAAAGGATGCTTAAGAAAAATAGTAGAAGATGCATTATCCCTAACCATTCACCATATAGTAAATTAGCTACCTAACTATTCCATCCACTTTAAGATATTTAATGTGTCCAACGTTATGGTGCACTTATGTCAAAGGAACATTAACTTCATTCTCTTTTCTCCAAGGCAAACTGAATAGGAAATAAACAAAAGTGCACTTGGGAAGACGGTGTAATACTTTTTAAAAGCAATCTTATCTCTGCATTAGTACTGAGATAGCTAAGCCACTAGATTGCTTTTCCAATTTACTAGGCTTGTGGGTTTTCTACAACACTCATGTAGAATATACATCCTGTAGACATTGCATTTTACTCAACTTTTCCAAAGGGAATTTATAAAATAATTCAACTGATCCTTTCTCTGGCTCACCTAGCTAGCTTGGATCGGTGAATTACAGATAATTCAGCCCTAAATCTAGATGAAAGTCTGTTTATGTTTTAGCACACTGATGGATTATTCTTTAAGGGACGTAAAGGAAGAAAATTTTTCAGATGATGCCATCAACATGGTTTAATAAATTGTGGACATTAAAGGAACTATACATTCTTTAAAAATAAAGTAAATTTTGGTTAGGAGTTTTTAGAGAAAACTCATTAACTAGTTGAAGGTCAGAGATTGAGTAATAATCAAGCATAATCAGTATATGTTAATGTGAGTCAGGAAATAGCATCAGGAAATATAAGCTATATTTTCCTTATAATCATTAATTCCTGAGTTCCAAGGAACTCATTATAGTGTTTTTGGAATATGCAGATCCCTATTTCTTTTTTCTTTCAATTTATGAATAAGCTTGCTACACTAAGAACTCCAGAAAAAGGTGGGCATTTGCAATTCAAAACCAATTACTCAAACTGAATTAACTGGTCTAGTTTGTGGGTTAAAAGTAGGGTAGAACTTGGTCAATGATTATAAGCTTTTTGAAATGAGGGAAATTATGTTTTATTTCTAAATATTCCTAACACCATAAACCAGACAATAATTGTTAAATACAATTCTTACTGGGTGATATCCACAGCATTATTCGTTATGGTATAGATTTAGATACTCTATGTGTCACTATGTTCCTGAAATGGAATTCCATATAATACAATATCTACTAATATTAAAATTACATATACCAGAACTGGAACCGACTTCCATAAATCCCAAATATTGTCTCAAATAGATTAGCATTTATAGAGATAGGTCTGGGCCAGTTTTATCTCAATATGTTGGTTTATCTGTGTTCAAAGTTAACTTAAAAGTTTACATAACAAAGTTATATAACAAGTTTATAGGACAACTTATGCCTCAGGGCAGGAAGGCAGCAAAAATGTGAATCTTGGCAATTTATACATGTGTCTTTGTGAATATCCCTGTTTATTACCCTTCTGCATGATCGATTTCACCTTTTTTTTTTTTTTGGTAATAATCTGGCCATTTTCACTCCCCAGAATACAGGTACACTAAATTCTTTCAGAAGACGTAAACATCTTTGTTTAAACATTTCATAGCTTAGTCTGAAACTGAAATCACAGATTGTCAATTTTCTTTACCTTTCACAAATCTTGCTTTATCCTTCTAATCTGTAATTAAATTGATAATAACTACACTCTATAGTACAATGACAATCCCCTTCTTATAGACTCTGAATGTATTTGTCTTGTCTATAGATATTTAGGCAAAAAGTGAAAAGTGTAAGTGAATTCTTGAAAATCTACCCACTGTAAGTTTCAACTTGTGTTATTTATAAATTCACTTAATAAATGTTTATTTGTGCCTGTCTACTAACAAGGATTATATAGAGTGGACATGGGGAAACAAATATAAATAAAACAAAGCTTACAATCTCCAGGGGTCTATAATTTAATTAAGGAGATTCGTGTTACACACATAAATACTTTTAACATTGGGTCAAATTCAAAAGTGGTCAGTTATATAAAAGAGGAGAACATGATGTATTATAGCTATTGAGAAACTGATCAGATCTAAACTGACTAAGAGGTTTCAGGGAAGGGTTTGGGAACACAATGTGTCATGAACAATAGAGGCTGAGAGGTGGCTCTTTTTTGAGAAACCTAGATAATATTCAAGTGATTTGGAGAAAGGTTTTGTAACTGACCCAAACGGGGATTTCTTTTCCATCTTTAGTATTTGTGTGCTTTTACAAGTAAACTCAGGGAGGCTAATGACTATGCTTTTCTCACTCCTTCAGTATGGCTCCAACTACCTCTGTTACTCCCTGCTACAGACTTTCTGCTACATGTTTATGGTTGTTTTGCAGATTACTCACTAAATCTGATGCCTGCTTTTGCATACCAGATCCTATGTCTGATAATCTCAACATAATTCCATACAATGGGCAAGGCAAGACAGACAAAGCGTGGACTGGATCTTTATACACACCTGCAAGGGCATTCCAGGTAGAAGAAATTGTATAACCACTGGCCTCAAGTCAATACATAGTGAGTGTTCAACAGAAGGTTGTGGGGATTCTGGCACCTGCTGAGTATAACTGTTCCAATTATGCATTCTGGAATTGGAGAAATAACCACAAGACAGGTTTGTGGACCCACTGGGCTCACTGTGAGACAGATCTGAGTTAAAACTCCATTGAACACCTGACCTCCTTAAGACTCTCCTCTGACTTGAGGGCAACAGTAACATTTTGGGTGTCCTGGAATTAGTGTCAGTTTAGAGCAACAGTCTAGTAGTCCTAGAGTGTTCTGATTATTTCCTTTTCCCAAATGCATAGTTACTCTGATAAAAGGCCATAGGTCCTACTAGAGAAGGCTGGAAGAAAGATCAACAGTATACATTTTTGGTAGTATACTGGGGTCCTTCCACAAGAGGACCTGATCTCCCTTTTGTTCAAGTGTCTGTAAACTAGGCTAGATGTATCAGAGTGCTAAGAATTTAGGCCATAAGGAAAATGAACTTCAAATATTCTAGTACCCTGAATCTAAGGCAAGGAGATTAGGTGCCATTCTGCAGACAACTGGGAATCCTGGGAACCGTATATTGCATATCGCTAAGTAAGGAAGTTCCACCATTAGGAATACAGGATATTTTTCCTAAAGTCATCTGGAAACGTTAGAGAAATAATCAATATAAACAATAAGACCAATTAGGAAGCTATTGCAATACCATCATATGAGATAATAAAGAAGGTGGTAGTAGAAAAGGTAATTGGGCTTGAAGAGGGGATGTGAAAAACTTAAAAATCTTGGTTGAACATAACCAGATATATGAGCTGGAGAGAAGATAAAGAAGGTTTTAAGTCAGACTGAATATTTGATGATTGTTAGAACTTTTAATAAAACGAGGTCCTGTAATATAACAGAAATGGTAGAAAGAATAGTTCAAGTTTTGAAAGTCATTAAACTCTAAACAAGTTGCAGTTAAGCTAAGGTACTAGACATCCAGGTGGAAACGTTCAACATTCAGTTAGAAATGTTCATCTAGATTTGAAGGAAGGAGTAAGCACTTCGGTTTTTGAAGTAGGAATTACCTACATGGCCTTGGGAGGGGGGATGAATAAATTACCAAGGAAAGAATATAGACAAAAAACAGAAATTGGGCAAAACCCAGAGGGCATCTAACTTTAGGAAAACATGACGAAGGGAATAAATCCATGTAGGAAACAGAGAAAGATTAATCAGGGAAACCAGAGGAGAATGAATGTATTACAGCAGACATATCAATAAGGAGAGGATTAAAAAAGGTGATTATTGCCAGATTAAAATGTGAGAGACTCAAGGATGAAGAAGTATAAAAGAAGTTAATAACCTGTGTAGATTCTATAGAATACAATGGGAAGAACCAAGATTTAACAAGTTAAATGTATGTAGTGAATTGATGATGAATAAAATGAAGTTGGAAATGTAGGCTGTCATTAGCAAATTCAGGGAATAAAGGAGAAATTGTACATCTAGACAAAGATGACAGAGGGAAGATTTTATTTGATACATGAGTCTTGAGTGGGTTAATAGTTTCTGAAGAAGAATCTAGTAGATAATCAAAACTGAAAATGATGAACATAAGGGGATAACATAGAATGTTTCCTAAGGCAATAATGGAAAAGGTTGGAACGAAGAATATGGGTTAAGGGGTTAAACTCGGAAAATGAAACCCGTTTCTCTCTTTGACCAAGAAGGCAAAATAAAAGAATGCATCAAGATATAGAGCAAATATTCATTGGAGAATAAGCACATTGAAGGATTTTATTTAGGATAGTCTTAATTCCAAAGAAATAACAAATCAGGCCATTATAAGTGAGGCCATCAGAATAAGTGAGGAGGGGTTAAGAGTTGGATTGGGGCATATTGAGTAGAAGTTCTTGGGGTTTGAATCAAGGTGCTGTGGCTCCTCTGGTGGACCCTTAAGCCTCTTAAGCATCATTTTATTCATGTTAATTCTCCTCTCATGGTCCTAGTGGTTTTAGTATGTGTCAAAGGGATATTCACAATATATTTGAAAGAAAGGTGGGACCTCACAACTAGAAGCTGCTAATGCTGTGTGTCAGAAAAAGGACATGTGAGAAGATATAAATTGAAGGGAAAGACAGTTTCAGATGATATTCCTGTAAGTTTCATCAAGCAGAGAGCAATGAGTAGTAGTACACTCTAATAATTTATACTATAGCAGGAGGTTAAAAAAAAAGTTCATTTTGTAAATAACTAAGAAAAGGGCCTTACTCTTTATAATTATACACGTTTTTAAAAATACCAATAAAGATGTACTATTTATTATATATAATTTATTAATAAAATAATAAAGAAAAAGATGAACACTTTAAACAATTCATTTACATTCAATAAAATAATGGTCAGACTGTCTAAAAGAGTTTCTGTACTGAGCAAAGCTTATCATCCTGAAGCTGCTACGATTGGCTCTATTGCCTAGGTCTGCTATTATAACCACCTGAATAATTATTTATATTGTAAATTAAGGATCCACTGAGGTCGTGAGTTTTAGGTAGGGTACATGTAATGTTGGATGCTGTGAGTCCAAGCAATAGCACAGCAAGAATGAATGAGGACATTTCTGATGTTTTCTGGTTTAGTGTCTCTGGGCTGCTTATATCTATGGTGTATTCTATAGGGCTTGACTTATTTACCCCACCCCAGGAGACACAATTCAAATGAAATTAGGGTACATTTTTCCATTACATTTTTATTTTCTGTCCTTTCATCTGAAGCCTAAGGAACATGACATTATAAGTGGAAAGGGGTAAAGAGATGATCAATCATGGCTTTTAAGAGCTACAGAGAAAGAATCTGCTATACCTTTTTTCTTTATATCCACCATCAGCAAAATACAGCAAGTAATGATGTCGGATGCAATAAAGATTTTATTATCATTTTATTGGAATGAACATCCTATCATTTTCATATTTCTACCTATATAGTTCATTTATCCCAAACTTTTAGTAATAAAGTTAATGGCTTTCCACACTTCTTCACATCCCTGCACTATTTTATGCTTTATGCATATATGTATATAAAATGGCAAAATATAACAATCCGAGGATAAACACAACCCAAGATATTAGTTACATAATGATAAATTAATAGGTGCACCGTTTATTATACTTAATCAGTAAATGAAATCTTAATTCACTGTTGACTCTTCTCTCATTTTTTTCCTGCTCTGCTTCTGGAAATACCAGTTCATTAACACCAACCATAATTGAAAATATAACTAACTTTAATAAGCCCCAGCTTTTTGCACTCTGCCTGGCACATTATACTTCTTTGTTTTATCTAATTCTTACACCACTTCTAGAAGTCATGAGTTGCTTTTCTTATTTCATAAAGAGGTCATAACTTATCTAAGGTCTAAGGAGTGACCTTACAAGGATTCAAATTTAGGTCTTCTGGCTACAAGTGTCCTTTCCACTAATAACATGCTGAGCAGAAAAGAGTATTGAAATATGTTAAAGCTAGTGTTCTTTGTCAACTCACTGAGATACATTTCAATAGAAAAGAACTAGCAAAGTGAACCCACCAATATCTTCCTAAATTCTCGAGAAACTACAAAAAAAAAAGGGCAGATTTGGAAGTTAGAGGTTTGCCCAAATATATACCTAATAAGTCAAAGAGGAATAACTTTTAAAATAATTTTAAAAACAATGTAATTGCCATTTACAGAAAAATTAAATTATATAAAATTAGACATGGCAAGAACATAAAGCAGAAATACTGACTTTGTGCACATAAACATGAGTATTCACCTAACATTTAAAAATTAATCAAGAACTGTATAATTTAATGCTGGAAGATTGAATGATGGTGAACTATATATCAGTTTCCTGGCAGGCAACTATATCTACTATACTTTATCAATATTTGTCTTGAATTATGTGTGGCCTTCCAGTACGAGTACCCTCACATTAAAAAGTGACTATCTTACAGATATAAATTCCCAACTTTTCATTGCTTTAGTTTTCTCACCTAGGAAACAGAAGTACCAAACCTCCTTCTCATATATCTCAATGATTAATAAAAAGTGAGATATAAAAGCACTTTGAACGAAATTTGCTTACCATTAAGGTCATAGTATTATGATTCACAATTATAGTTAGAAAGCTTAAGTTAATTTAATCAACCTGTCCAGTAATACCTATCATTTTTAGGTAAACAAGACCATGAAATACTCCACAAATAAGAAAAAGAGTAAATTATTTTAGTATAATTCAATCTTAAATCCAATTACAAAGGAAATGTTTAAAGGAAACATTTTAAAAAGGCATATTTGATTGGAAAAAACCTCTGATCTCTTAAGTATCCAATATCATCAGAGGCCTAAATAAAGTCAATAAAGTCAATTTATAAGAAGACCAAGTTTCTATCACTTTAGAGCTTCACAAATTGATATACATTTTTGCTTCCATTTTGAAGACATTATCATACAATGGGAATTTCAATATTTGTGCACAAAAATGTTTAGGGAAGAAAACGTTTGTCTAAAAATAACCACTTTCATCATGAGCTAAGGTTTCTATTTGTTTTCAAACAATGGAAACAAATAGATATGAAAAATATTTGCTATTTAACCATCTTCAAGATATCTAGTTACCATATTTCTTTTTTCATGTTTCTAATTATTTTTAGGTTTCATAATGATTTCTTAAAGCATTCAAATTCTAATCTGGATTTTCAGATTTGAACAAGTAAAAATATTCTGTAGTGAAGTCACTGCTTACTCCTCAATTTTACATGACAATTAATATAAAAAGACATAGTAATCACTTGTTTTTTCATGTTACAAGAGACTGTCTAGACTCTGCTCTAAGAATACATTAGGTATGTGTAAAACATGAATATGACTTTCAGACTCTGCCATTTTTACCTGTTAAACTGAAAAAACTATCCTGGACCATAAAAGGTTCACCTTGGTTAAAATCTCTTAAGGGTTAAACTTGGAAAAGTCACTAGGAAATCAGTTTCCCATTACAGGCTTGGCCTGGATTTATAATGAAAGCAGTGAAGGAGGTGAAGCTTTCTTTGGCAACTTCTTATCTTCTGTTGCATCTTTTGCTAAAGTAAACTATAGGGTAACCAATGAAGTTTGTCAAAATTTGTGCCTGGAATTCTTGGCTGAGTTGTTTATCGCTCAAAAGCCTTCCTGTATTTATTCAACAACCATTTACTAAAAGCACAGCAGCTATCCAGAACCATGCTAGGTGTTACAGATACAAAGGCAATATTTAACATATGCTCCTGTCTAAGGACCTAAGGCAGATATTTTAACAAATATTTAACACATGCTCCTGTCTAAGGACCTAACATTCTATTTTTATGTGGAGACAAAATGTGACTAAATAAAGAGATAAACTTCGATATAAGCGCAAGGTAAAGTTGGAGTATTAAGGACTGGTTAATAATAATATAATAATTTTATGGCACTTAAGAGTTTCATAATAATTTTGCATACACTTTCACATGAGAGTTAACAATGGTTTTCAAAGTAGATAAAAAAATCACTGGACATATAACCATTTAAAAAAGAAAAGTCAGATACCACTGTAAGAGATTTAAGATATATCTATCTCTGCTTGAGTGCCTCAAGACATAAAAGCAAAACTAAATTATTTAATGAATTAATAAATAGGTTGAATGTAAGAAAGAGGCTCTTTACTAGGAAGACTATTAGCCACCAGCAAATAAGGAGACTCACAGTATATCCATCAGGGTATGGCATTAGATCATAAGTTAGGAAAACAACGTTTAGACTTTGCTAACAAAACAAGCTTTTGATTAACTCATCTACATGTCTCTGTAGGTGACCTATGACATGGAATAGGGTGAGGAAAAAAAAAAAACTGGGACAAACACACATGTGCATTGAGGAAATCATAATATAAGTAAAGTATTCCCTCCACATGTTAATTTATTTAATTAGTCAGTCAGTCATCAAACGTTTATTCAGCACCAACCAAATAAGTGTGAGGCATTGTGCTGCCTACCTGAAGAAACAATAAGTAAATCAGAGATTGATTCTGACAGCAAGTCTCTTAGGTAATTTGAAAACAACCTAGGAAATGGCAAAGGTCATAAAAGAGGTAGAGATAAATTGCTACAATATCTCAAAAAGGGGGAGCTTATTTCCAGCTTATGTTAGGAGAAGGTGGCTAGGGAAGACTTCACTGAAGTGAGTTTTAAGTGATCCAGAAAGATAAGAAAAGTGCAAATTCAGAAAGGCAGAAGAAGCTATTCCAGTGGAGGAAACAAAATGTTGATTATATTTAGATGATATGCTTGAAAAACAAAAGTAATTATTTCCTAAAAGCTCAAAACATCCTTAAAATATCAGGTGAGGACTGTTTGGGTCTATGGAGAAAGAGATTGATCAAACAGGTAATTATAGAGAAGAAGACCAATATTTTAGCCTCCGTAAGATCCCAATTTTATTATTTGTTCTGTATACAATGGAAATATATTTTAAGCAATATTAAAAGACTACAGAAGAACAAGTTAGACTTGAATTCTCTCTTTAATGTTAACAAAGCTTTTTTTAAGTTGGCTAGCTAGATAATGCCAAAGTAACAAGTGTTAACTAGTCTGACTTGAACTTTATTTCCTCTCATTTGACGTTATCATGTTTTCTTATTTTTCAATCAAGAGCTACTTTGAAGGGCATGTGAGATCAAGGTATATCTAAGAATGTAAGTGAGAGAAATTAAAAACACAATTTTTCCAATTTAATTTTTCATATATGTCCTTACAGATGATATTTTAAAATATGTAATTAAAACAAGTTTCAGTCTGACAATGTGACACGGAAATAAACATTAATTCTCACTTATTTAAAGGTAGTTTTTTTGAATGCAAATTGAGGTTTATTTGTTCTGGTACCATTAAGTATATTACCCCCATAAACATACCACACACACACACACACACACACACACAGACACACTTGTTCTCAAGTGTCTAATATAAGATAAAACGACTGAAGTTTTTTGGGCAGTTAAAGTGAGAGCAGGGCAAATTTTCAGATTTTTTAGAGATGTGTTTAATTATAGTTATAGAAAAGTACTTTTTAAATATAGGTACTATCGTATGCAAATTCTTAACATTAACCTTGCAAATTTATATAGTACCTAAATGGAATGGGCCAGAGATAATGAAAGACAGTGAGTCCCTGAATGTTTGTGAAGGAAAGGAATTAGAAAGCATCTAAGCCTAGTGTTTTACAAACTGCAATATGTTAAATAAAATAGAAATTTTAAACTGTTTAATGCTCATATATTTTAAAGTGTATTATAAAAATATAACTAGTAACAAACCTTTAATGTGATATATGCCATCATTTTAAATTGATTTTATCAAAAATTTAGAAAACCATTATGCCAGTAGTATGCAAATATAGCAAAAATAGTAATGTGATATATGAAAGAATGAAGTTTGGGAAACATGTATTATTCATATAGGCATACTGGAACCCAAATAGAGACCTGCTTGCATTTGAATAGTGGCAAACGTTTGTTAAAGTAAATAATTGGGAAAAATTTTTCTAATACTATAGAATTTAATCACTCACCTATTAACTTATACATCCAATTCAAAATGTACGATTTTGATGGTAAATTTAAATTATGGGTGTCTCCTTGAACTCCTGCAACTGGGATACTGATCATTGGTGGCTATCGAAAGTTTGGGTTTTTTAAAATAGATTGTTCTCAACTTCAAAAGTTTCAGCATAACCTAGATTTTATGGAATGAATCAAGAAATTTTTAGGTTTATCCCAGATTCTTTGGGAGACGGAATATCATTCAAATTTTTAATGGGAACACTCAAGAAAGAATGAGGACTTATTTGATTGGATGCATGACTAGGGGAATTATCACCATGATAGGTGTGACCTATATTAGTAGAACAAATATTCCACAAAGTCAAGGGCTATATCTGTATTCTTTATTACTACTCTTTATTTAGCCCCGTTCCTAGAATACAGTCAGTTTTTTAATAAATACCTTATAATTTAATCGTTTAAGAAAAAAAATAGAACACTCTAAAAGTGGATTGGGCTGCTCTGGGGAGTAAAGGTCTACATGTTGGAAGGACTTCTCAAGACTGGATGCCATGGAGGGGATCCAAGCACCTGACAGACATTTATATAGATTCCTTCTGGTCCCTTTCAGCTATGAGATTCTATGATTATTTTCCTATGAAAACATGGGACATGTTAAAGTATATTGCCTTTTGCAAATCATAAAGGCACCGTTTAGTAATTTACTACATCTATGCATTAAACTGTAGTTTTGTAACTTCAAAGAATTAAGTACTTCTAAAGCATGATTTGCATATTCTGCTGGCAGTACATAAGCAGTTTCTTAGTAAAGCTCCATAAATCATTGTATTATTGTTATACTCATTTTATAGGTAGCAAAACCAAGGCAGGAAGGAACTGCAAAGGTTCTTACTTCTCAGTCTTGGTCATAATGATTTCCAGGATCTCACAGTATATCCTTCAGTACCCAGATAAAATAAAAGAAGTTTCCATCCATACTACTGAGTATAGAAACTCACAATTTTCTTAGTACTACTAGCATACCCAAAGGAGAAAAAATCGACCTTCTACTCAAATGATGTTTAGCTGAATGGAAAAGACTCTGAAGAAATCAGTTACTGCCCATCATCTTTGCTAGAAGAAAATCTCCCAGAGTACAAAGAATGGCTAGATCAGAAGTCACAGTTTATTCCATTACCTCTATGTATGTATGTACCCAAAGGCCTAGTCATTAGTACTGATTACTGGGTTCATAAATGAAATATGAGAAATGTTCCCAATTTATACATACTCAAAAGCTATGGTGGAAAAATGAAAAAAATCTAAAACTAAAATATTTTATTTTGGAACTCAGATTCATTTACTTCAATGCCCTATTGACTGATGCAATTTTAGATTATAATGGGAAGAACAAAGTACACCCTGCCTAAAGAAGTAATAAGTAAGGGACATTTTGAAATAGAAGCCCTAGAGACAAGAAGGAACTTAGGTAAAGTTTCTGTGTATGTGTGAAAGTAGCCATAAGTAAAAATGAACCAGTGTGTTGAAATGTAATTCTGCAATTCCCAGGGCAACATCTTGGGGAACTAAGTTTGCAAGCAATACACCTGAGATACATGTTGGTGTGAGTTTCCGGAAAACCCAGATCAGTCCCAAGAGACCCTTTTTATGGTGTAGTCATGAAATAATGTAGGTTATTTATTATGAGGCTAATCAGTGGCATTCTGAATATTAACCAGAAACCAAACTATTTTGGACCTATCTATAGATATGTCAATTTTTTCCCTCCATGGATGCCATTTTACTTACTCTTCCTGTTTTTAAATATAGCTGGTCCCACTTATCCCAGTACAAGCAGAACAGATTCAGAGAATAATAACTCATTGAAATTGAGGCAGTTACGGTCACATTTGTACTCCCCGAAGCTGGCAGTTTCATTCTCTTGAGACAGGTCCATTTATCACATTCACAACCATAGTAAAATGAAATCATCAACTAAAGAGACTCTGGCTCACTCATTTTCCTCCAGGAAAGCCATCAAACATTTTGAATATTTAAATAGAGGATTTCCAGCCTGTTTTCTTGAGAGAAAGCAGAAATCCGAGAGAAGTTGATGGACAGAGTCAAGATATTCCATGGTAGATTCAGAGCTCAGAACAATACAAGTCCTTAAAGACTGCATTAATATGGTTATACACGAACTGATAAATTAAAACCTGGATGGTGGAGGGTTAGAGAGTAGACTAGCATAAGACAAACTTTGGAAAGCTTTTACATTTCAACTGTGGTCTCACTTGGTGTGTAACACTAGTTTTGGTCTCTATGCATCCTTCTTTCCCTGCCAAAAACAAAACTAAACTAAAATAATAAGTCATTTTGTTGTTGCTTTAACAATTATAAACTCAAGACTATTCACTGCATGCTTTGTTTTAGTTTCCACATATAACACACACATTATCCTCATAATCTCTTCTGTATGAACCTTAAATGGATTGCCTTCATTGGACAATTAGAATTAATGAGAATTTGAAATGGTATTGAATTAAGTCATTTTCTTCCTCTAAGACTTGTTGTTTGCTTAAGTGTATTCTTAATCTCATGGGAAAAATAAATCAGCTTTTACAGTAGGTTTTGCTTCTTTCTCTTTAATGTTTCTATTTCAGAAATAGGAAACATTGTACTTTGTCACCAAATTCCTTTGGCTTTGTGCAACTGTGTTCAAGATATTTTGCCTAGGAATCCTCAATTACTTTCCACAACTTCAATTAGAAATTGCAAAGTTTAAAAATTTATTATTTCTAGGTACTAATTTAGACACACTCTTTATGCAATATGTACATAAACAGTTTTTGAAGGTAAAATAAATTCACATGGATATACTATGGACAGACTTGATCATTTCTCCTGCATTAGATGAACATGGCAAACTATGTCACTGATGAATTACAAAGGCAACTTCTTGGATGTAATTAAACCACACTTTGTAAAGTGCTGTTGACCTTCTTATAATAGAAACATAGAAATGTGTATTCTCTACATAACATGACTTACTTACTTAATAAACATTTTTATACTTATACCCACATAGAATATTCTGTCAGGGACTAAAAATGTGGAAATTAATTTGATGTCTATGAATAATGCCCCAAATACGTCAGGACAAACCTGGGTTATCTTCAACTAAGAGTCTTCCTGCTTTCTAGTCCCGAGTTGGTTCTGACTAATGCTTAGACCTTTTGAAAGACCATATAAAAATAAATGGGAACATCAGGAGCAGTACACTACGTAAGCAAACACAAGTCACTTCTGTTAAGGATTTTCTAAACGTCAAGTCAACCTTAAACACAATAGACTGCACAAAACCTCACTGCCAAGCAAACACCACTGAGTTTTGAAAATAAGACATTTGTTGTTTATACTAAAGTCACTGAAGTTTCACAGATAAACAGAAGGACTTGCTCTCCAGATTTCACTGATGCTTATCAAAATGGGAGAAGGCAGTGATTACACATTGGAATGTAAAAAGATTAGCTTTGGGGCTCCCAGAGTACATATCAACTCATCAGGAATGACTGTTAATTGGTTACTGTAATGCTCCTGCTCAAATGCTAACACGGCTCCCCTAAAATGTACCAGGTATTATAATAAATGTACACGTGTCATGAAACTGAGAACTGATAATGGTCATGGAAGGCATGCTACTCGGTGTCTCCAACAAGCACCATATGCAAATGAGGCTTTTTATTTTGCAGGCTGAAGTACTCTCTATGAACTTTCACAAACATTTATTTTCCCCTCTCCACTGAAACCTCTCAGTTATCTCACTAATAATGCTCCCAATAATGGAAAATATTTCTACTGATCAGGACAATCTGGGATCTCTAGCTCATCTACTTCCATGGGAGAATTGTTTGAAAACAATTTTACCCTCTCTAATACACTTTAAGCTACCCACATAACTTTGCCCATCTCATTTCTTGGCTTGTAGTTTTACTTTTCCAATCCATGCAGATATTGATTATCTACTATTTTTCACATCAAAACATCTATCTGGGTGGGTGGATGGCTTAACCTTAAAATAGTAACTAAGTAAAATATCTTCAAGGGAGAGAGAAAGCAAATAAGTTCATTTTCAAGTTCAACCAAACAGCAAGCAGTTTATAATAGCTTTCCCTAAAACATGAAATATTTCTTTAAAAATAATCTATTCACACACACAAAAAAATGGGTCTGAAAAATAACCTTCTTCTTTAACACTAGGCTATAGATAATTACAATGCTTCAACCCTCCAAGGAGTCTCTAGCCTTTAATTCATATGCTTGGCATATCATGTCTTTATAATGACATTCAGAGACACTAAGTTCAGCAGTTTTTCCCTTTCCTTTGTCATTCATTACATTCCAAATATTTGTGTCCTACAATCTATGTAGGGCAACGGGCTTTATAACTATTCTGAGCTCTGTAAAGCCAAATATGACTATACTATAGCAATTTGCTTTACATTTTAAATATTTATTCACTTGATTTGCTAGCAAAATTTTTACCAAAAGGATGGTTCACGATAATGAAATGGTACGGAAAATATGTATTAAAGTCACTGTTATAAAGTTTCTGATTTAGAAAAACAACGTTAAATATGAACTACATTTATTCCTCTTTTTCCCCAAAGAGAAATCTAAGAATTAAAATATGTTCTGGCCTGAAAGGTGAGATTTCCTCATAGACTCATCTCAGAAGTTATCACAGTAAGCTTTTTAAAATGGCCTTTATCTAAGAAGTAAGGTTATATTCCTATCTTCATTGATTTCATTTCCCATGCCTCAGTGGTACTGAGCAGTTGAGGCAATAACAGGGTCTTTGCGTTCAAGAATTAACTTAAAGTAACCTGAAGGAAAACAAAGGAATTAATAGGACCCATAAGTGTTGATGCTGTTCTGTGTGTTGTCATTGTGGGTAATGTTGTGTGATGTTCTTTTGCTGTGCTGCTTATGCAGTGTTGTGGTTTGGCTATATTGTTTCTAGTACGAGTAGACAGTGTATAAAAATTGATAGTGACACTTGCAAAGAGATGTGCCAATTTTACCTGAGAGAAAATTAGAACTAACTAATCCTCAACAAGAAAGCAGGTACATAGGGACTTCCCTGGTGGTCCAGTGTGTAAGATTCCACACTCCCAATGCAGGAGGCCTGGGTGCTGTGATCCCTGGTCAGGGAACTAGATCCCACATGCATGTCACAACTAAGAGTTCACATGCCACAACTAAGAAGTCCGCATGCCACAACTAAACAGGCCACAGTGGGGATCCCACATGCTGCAACTAAGACCCAGAACAACAGGAAGGAAGGAAGGAAGGAAAGAAGGAAGGAAGGAAGGAAGGGAGGGAGGAAGAGAGGGAGGGAGGGAGACAAAGAAAGAGGGGGGGAGAGAGAGAGAAAGAGAGAGAGAAAGACAGAGAAAGAAAGAGAGAAATAGAGAGAGAAAGAAAGAGGGAAGGAAGGAGGGAGGGAAGAAAGGAAGGAAGGAAGGAGGGAGGGAGGGCGCAGGTACATAGGCTCTGAACTCTTATCATGAACACAGTATTTGAAGTTTGCTTTTTTTTTTGTTTCCTGCAAATTTTGTTTTGGGAAGGTTGAAAGATGAAATATACCACAGGTGTTAAAGAACTGTGAAAATCTTTTAAGTAAAATCCAATTGCTCAACAAAGGAAGTTTAGCAAACATTTAATGAAGCATTTTCAGAAAAATTACTTTGAGGATTCTGACCTAAAGCAATATCTGAAACCTTGATCATAACCTGTCAACAATAAATAATCACTTTTATAAACTCCAGTCAAGTGAATTTCTAATGTCAGACAGTTTGGAGAAAAGAAGACATTTTTAACTTAAGAATTATATGGAAATTAGAAATAGGTAGTAAGCTGAACACAAATGAACATAGAAAATGATAACAGGCTGGTAAATATGGCAAAAACTTGTAAGGAGAGAAAAAATCATAACTACAGACCCAGGGGTTACAAACAGAGGTATTGAACAAGACGGTGCTTGGAGTAATACAAGAGGATTTGCTCATGGCCAAATAAATGAAATACCAATATTCAAGTGGTGGAAGAAACAGGAGACAAAGAAATAACAGGAGACCTAAGAGGACCAGCATAAGAAAAATCAGTAGGGAGTTTAAAAGAATAAGACAGAAATAAAACTATTGTTATCAATGCTGTTGACTCTGATAAATCTTTACCTAAAAATATTGTGTTTTCCTTTTTATATCAGACATATAGACAAATATAGATCAATCAAAATGCTTTCAAGTAAAATCTAAGAATATTATGAGGTTAGGCTTTTTGAACAGGTTAAGTCATTACAGAAAATTTTTGTGCCTACAGATGAGGATACATTTGGGATGGATTAGCCAAGTGATTAGATAAAAGAAAGGTGAGATGAGAGTGTCTTTCCTTAATGTTTCTTAGAGAACAGAATGGGACCAGATTTGGTAATAGGAGAGCCATGTTAGGTAAAGGACAAATGATGCAAAAATTGACAATGCTAATTTATGCAAAGAGGACGCAACCCATTCCTATTATATCCACAAGGAATAGTTCAGAATTTAGAGGAGCAAAGTCTGTCAAGTGTTTACAAATTTTAGTATTATAATATATGTATATTTTAATAACGGAAAGTTTTATAATCCAAACCACCAACAGCTAAAGCTTCAGCGTTCACACACTCAGGCACACATAGACAAACGCACACAACTGCTATGGAGAGTGCAACAAGATATAAGGCAAGTCAGATGATTTAGACACAGGTAATGTTAAAATTAAGGCAAAATTCTACAACATGGATAAACTTTGAGGACATGCTAAGTGAAATAAGTCCGTCACAAAAAGACAAATACGATACGAGTCCACCTACGTAAGGTACCTATAGTAGTCAAATTCATAGAAACAGAAAGTAAAATGCTGGTTACCAAGGGCTGGGGTGGGCGGGGGGGAGGAGGAAAAGGAGAGTTGTTTAATGGGTTCAGAGTTTCCACTGTAATATGGAAAAGTTCTGGAGATCTGTTTCACAACAATGTGAATCTACTTACCACTGAACTGTACACCTAAAAATGGTTAAGATGGTCAATTAAGATGTTTTGGTTTTTTGTTTGTTTTTTTTTTTTTGCAGTACGCGGCCTCTCACTGTTGTGGCCTCTCCCGTTGCAGAGCACAGGCTCCGGACGCGCAGGCTCAGCGGCCATGGCTCACGGGCCCAGCCGCCCCGCGACATGTGGGATCTTCCCGGACTGGGGCACGAACCCGTGTCCCCTGCATCGGCAGGCGGACTCTCAACCACTGCGCCACCAGGAAAGCCCTAAGATGATTTCTTAAATCACATTTTTTTTAAAGTTAAAAAAACTTTCGACCAAATTACAAAATTAGTGAAATTTCATTGATGTGTGTGTCTTCTCTCTTTTCCACCCACAACCTCTGCTATTCCCTGCAATAGGCACTTAGATTCCCAACCCCTAATTCAGCCCTTGGCTCACAGCCTTTCTGGTTCCATCAAGGCCTCTCCCCTCTCTGGAAAGTCCCCTGGGATAAACCTCTACTCCAGTTTCCTACTACAATCCTTTGCCTTGAGTACAAATCTCTTGTAAACTGATAATCTAATGATTTTTAAGGTACTTATTCTAAAATGTTTCCTATACTATTTATGCTACAATAAATTCTAAATTGGTTACTCTTTAATTGAATACACCTGTCACAAAGGATTCTTGTAGGAGGTACCCATACCCAAAGCAAAACAACTCAAGTTGACAGAAAACAGGCAGTGGGGAAGTGCTTGTGAGCATTCCACAATACTGAGCATGTGCAAAGATGAGGTGAGACTGGGGGAAGAGTTGGTCAGTTTATTTGGAGGAGAAAGGATTTTAAGTTAGACACCCTACTTTGTAGGGGTTAGAAGTTGAAGGCATGCTAGCCATATACCTTCTAAATGTGCATGTGTGTGTGTGTGTGTGTGTGTGTGTTTACCTTCCTGGATAGCCCAGAGGAGCTACTCTTAACCAGTAATTCTGAAGATAAAATAATTTAACTATAATACCAGGAACTCCTTTCCAAACTAGCAGATAAATACCAAGATATTTTAAGAGAAATGTTGTCCAGTCTACTATTCGAAGCAAACAACTTTAAAAGGGGCTGTGATATAACATAAAATGCATCTCAGGAAGTAATCATATCCTGGAAATAGAACTGTCAGGTTAAATCATTAAACCTTTTCAGTTCATGGTATACTTTTTCATTTCTTTTTTTTTTTAAATGAGATGTGGGATGTGAATAAAAATGTCTGGTGTAGATCCTTTTAATTTATCAAGATCCCTTTATTTTTGCATCATAAACATACCTAAACTATACAGAATAAAATATTAAAAGCCTTCAAAACCAATAGTGCTACCACTTTGGGATAGATTTTTACCATCAACGATGGTCTTACTAAAATATCCAATTTTTTCCTTATAATATTACTTAGCTTTTTATTATCTTGTAGAACTATGGAGGGATTATAAAAATAAAATGAAAGGCTGGACTCTATTAGACTAGAGATAGCTTTGGCCTAGCACAAGCTGTGCCTTGAAATAAATCTAAAGCATTTTATAGTTAAACCAGCAAGAAAGCAGTTTAATTTCCCATTATATCACAGTTTAGTGCAGTCTAGAACAAATGAAGTGATTGAAAATTTTTGCTATATGATGATATTTATTTTCACACTTCACAAACACACATGCTCAAATGCCACTGACAAATTCCAAGTACACATTAAACAGAGACAGGGAGAAGAAATGGTTGTGTTAGGCAGACTGTAAGTGAAAACTATTTGCAAAAACAGCATGTAAAGGAGCTCATTCTGCAACACACACCTACAAATGTTTGTACATTATAAAGAAAATGTGTAATTAGCAACAAATATGCAAAAAGCTTGGACTATACAGCAAAGAAAATATGTGATTCTTTTTGCCTTATCAGTAAAAATTATCTGTGTCATTTAAACTTTTTCCCTGAATCTAGCAGACTAAGAGATACTGAATAATTTAAATTATGCTAGTCAATAGTCTACTACATAAGGCAATTAACAACTAATGCCAAAAGCCAGCATCATATATCTGAAAAAGTACCTGCTTTGGGGATAGACATAGCCTTACATCCTAAGTGTGCTACTTTCTATAAATAGAGCTTCTGAGTCTTTTTTTAAGCAGGATAAGGTCTATTTCAAATAACTGTTATGAAGAAAAATTTTAAAGAGCATCTATAAACCAACTAGAGAGGGTCTGGTGTTATTAGTTTCTCAATAAATATTAATATCCTTTCCTTCTCCAATTAGATTATTCTTTGAATAATGTGAAATTTCTCTCCCTTTAAACATAGTATACCAAAATACACACTGAAATGTCTCTACATTCTTCTCCTCATTTCAGGATAATTCATTTCTGAAAACCTAGGGGTAATTATTGGAATTTGAAAACACAATTACCACTGAGATTAACGGGACATACTTACTTCAACAGTTAAAACACATGTGGGGTACTTAATGCTCATATAATTAGAATGTATAACAAAACAAAAGAGAAAAAATAATTAATGAAAATAATAAGTGATGTGTTATCACTATTATAAACTGAGTTATAAGCAGTAGTTTTTGATAACAAAGTTTAAATCATAAAACACTAAATATACACCAAGATTTCTTTCCTTTCTCTATGCTTAGGTGTTTACAAGATGTGCGAAACCCAAATTGGTCCTCTAAATGCTAATGCCTTGTTAAACCAAAATAGGTGTATTAAACTCATTAAGTTGGCATATCTTCTAATTTGACCAGAAGTATCCAATAAATCTCTTTTCTATAGACTGTCTTTCTTTCTTTATGGAGAATAAAAAATATAATTTCTCTCAGGATATACATTCTTGTCCAAACAGTGACAATTCTTGTCCAAATGTGTCCACAATATCCCAAGGGACAAAGCTGTCAAAATGTGCTTCATTAACCCCTTCCTTTGGCCTGGCTGATTCCCCCTTCCCAACCACACCTGAGAATAGTGAAAAAGACACAGAGGCAAGAATAAAATCGACTATTATATGTAAAAGAAAGTTCTTAACTTGATTTTAACTCAGTTTCATGTCTCAGACACAATCTGTTAATTATTGATCATGGAACTTAATTATTAAATATATAATTTTGCCCACTGTTTATAATAAAGTAAGCATATTCTGGCTTCTAGGTAGAGGTAGTTGAAGGCTCCTCTTCATTTTTTTTTTTAAGAAGATACAAAGGCCTAGAAAATATAACTTGATAGTGGCCCATGATCAGAGAGCTAGGGAGAGAACTGAAACTACAGCTATGTCCTTTTGCTCAGTTTATTTCAATGTCTCAGTCACTAAATTAATTGAACTGGGAACAAAGTAACATACTGAAACTCCCTCAAGCTACTTTGTATCATAATGTTCACAACTAACATACATGTATAGGTGTTGTTCTAGTGCCTCCCTCAGAGTGGGTTAAAGGGAATGAGAATACCCTGCATTTCATACGATCTCCCTTGTGGGCTTCAATTTCTTCATATGAAAACTGGTCTTCTAGGTTTACTGAAAGAATGTAAGTGTGCCACCAGCACTGTGTTTGCCACAGGTAGGTGCATAGTGTAGGCTAGTTCTTCTCTCTCCATTGTGGAAATGAAATCCCTCAGTGAACAAATGTATTTTCATTATTTCATATGTTATTTTAAAGTGTGTAGATAGTAAGACCTTATTCAGTAATTATGTGGTTACGTTTCTGGAGGTGGAGAGGGAATTAATTTTTTGTGCCATTTGAGGGGTAAATGGAGGCACAAGATAAAGACAACAGACCTGTATGGGAATTGAACCTGCAACCTGAGTCATATCAGAAAAGTTTTTCAATACATTTAGCCACCTAAACACAAGTAGCCATGTTAAAACATTCTCTGACTTTATTTTAAATGATGATTTTGAAGACAGGTATATACTAAATGAGCTTGGACCATCTCATTACCAAATAAATACACTTTTTGCTAGTTGCTTAATTTCGTAAGTGGGACTCCGTTGTAATATTGGATAATGAATTAGCAAAAATGGACAAAAACCGGATGACAGCTAAAAGTTTAGTCCTCCGAACCTTTTTTTTTTTTTTTTTTTTTCAAATATGGCTATCTGGATGAAAATCTTCCTTAAATGAATTATATACTTTTTCTTAAAACTGATCCAACTAAAGAACATAATATAACATTTCCTTAATGACCTGTGGCCATCAGGAGTACCAATTAGTGCATGGCGATGCTCTTAGAGATTATAAAAGTTTGTAGGTCTGTTTACCCTTACTAAATGGCTCAGTTCTTGTGCTTTTGGAGTTTCTGTGTGGGCTTTTTATAGATTTTCTGTCAGCAACGTTGTTGTCACTTTTCACTGCTATCATTGTGCTGGTCCTAACAGCCCCAATCCCTTTTCTAATTTGCTGCCTCCTAATAGGCAGTGGTTTTGGCAAGCAGATCAGTTACCTTGTTAAAATTGTCAGTAAAATCAGATTTTGTAGATTCTAAGGCAACACTCATAAGAGAAAAAATGCATTTGCTTTGTTGCATGGACTTTGTGGGTTGTAATTGATTGTGCATGTTTTATTGTTTAAATCTTGCTTCTCAGCTCTGTCAAGAGAGGTAGGCTGCCAGACAGCTGAATCCTGAGAAGGTGGGGTGTTAACTGTCTATTAAATTAAGTAGAAAGGTTGCCACATCTAGATCAGGTATGTTATGCAGACAGGTTAAGTCATGTCTGGAAAAGGTGGGGTGCACATCTGGAGAGAGGCAATAAAGGTTTTCAAAGTTAAACATTATCATTAAAATAAAGAACACTCTGAAATTTGATGTAAAACTCACTAAATTGCACAAGTTGTTGAATCTGAAAAATATTGCCGTATTCCATGTTATTCTTACATCACCTGAATGTCTGTTTTGGAATGGAATGGCTTATATTGGCAGCTTATTCACTGCAACCTATCCTGTTTGCAAATGTAGGGGGAAAAAAAAATCACGGTTATTTTTAGTTGATTCCATCCAGGCAGGAAAGTGCCCCACTATTTCACAGCCTAAAACAAACAATTATTGGTGATGGTCTCATTATAAATTGCTTTCCATGGGGCATAATGAGTTGTTGTTGTTTTTCAAGAGACTTAGATACATGAGACATATGAACTAAATTGTGTTTGCCTGACATAAGCTGAATTTAAAGCTCTTGCAGAGATTACCACCCTTTTAATAGCTTCGCCTATTCCTTTGTGTCACAAAGGCTGAATTTTTAAAACTTTTGAACAGCAAAAGCAATTTATACATATAAAAATACTTGGAGTGCCCTAGGGGCTGTTCATGTTGCGGAGAGTTGAAAGAAGAGTTTGACTTTAAGTTTAAGCTTCAAACATTTATGGCCTAAATGCGGATGTCATTCTGAATTAAGCCTCAAACTTCTTTTTTTTTTAATAGGCAAGCAAGGTTATCATTTCTAAGATGAGCTATAAAAGAAGGTAGCAAGGCCCCAGTTACTTGCATTCATCAGAGAATTTTTTCTCCCTAAAGAGAATGGATTTCAACTGACGATCCCTGTTCTCCTTCTAATTCAGGCACTTGTGTTCCTCTTCCCTGAATCCCCTAACCATTTCAATCAGAAGAGAGATTTTAGTTTCCCTCCTGCTGCTACCAGATATGTCGGGCAGCTGATGTAAAATCATTGCCACATGGCAGCAACTGCTCAGAGCTGCACTTCCCTAACTCATGAGTCAAGGACACCAACTAAATGTTATAAAAATCCTTTTCAAGGCTCCTATACCTCTTGTCTCTCCCTTCACACCCTGTGTCGTTACACAAACATATCCTTTTTAAAAGCCTTTGACAGTTCTTTCTCCTTTCTCTACCTGTTTGCCTGTTTATGAAGCCTGAGCCACAGCAAATAGCTTGACTCATCCCACCTTGGTCCCCCGTATGTGGTTCTCCAAAGTCAAGAAGATAGAGGATTAACCTGAGGCAGTTGCAAAAAAGTGTGTCATTAGTATCACCTCGTGCCCTTTGCTCCCCTCTCTCTTGCTTCCTAATCACTCCAAATCTTCATGTAGCTTCCTGCCTTTCCCAGCCTCCTAAAACCAGCTTTCCACCCAGGCTTCCCCCATTAGGAAAGATCTAAATGTCTTAAGACACTACCTTCTATTAAAAATTTGGTTTTGGTTCTCATTTCTTCAGGCCTATGATGTGTCTATTCACTGACAAGGGAACAGGAAAAAAAAATCAATTAATTATTATATGTTAAAAGAGAAAATAGATTTTTATGTCACCACTCCCAGGTAATGCATATGTGCTATAGCAGGGGTTATCTAGCAATGTAATATTTTAATTAAGGCTCTGATCAGGGAGGACATTTTTAAGGTCACTGGCAAGCCATTGCTGCAGAGTGGGGTGTGTGTGTGTGATCCCAAGTACGTCTCTGTGTGAGGTAGCTGACATGAGGCAATTCGGGTAGACAGATCTAAATGTAGTTTGCAATTCATGCAGCATAAATGTAGACTTCATTTTGAAATACAGATCATGGTTTTATATGAATGATAAAGTCCATAAAAAATACTGACTACATCGTTTTGTCTTTTGTAATTTTTCTGTAAGAGCATTTGAGATACAATATCCATCTGTTGTTTAGCTAGCTCTATCTACATCAGTACTAGAACTGATAGCAAGGATGTCTGAAAAGAAATACATAATCCACAATCTAATAGTGACCCAAATTTTCAGGGTCTATGTAGACTTATGAAAAAGTTTCACTCTTAAATTGCATGACCTGAATTCCATAACAACTCGGTCACAACTTCCCCCTGAAGGAATTCTCTGATGCCCTGCTGCTTACCTCAACCGCATATCCTACCCTCTTTCCACCAACAGTGGGGAGTCTCTATTCTCTGAGTGTGGTTCTTTTCTCCAACCACTCATTCATGTGTTTCATACTCATCAGTTTATGTTGCCTTCTTGCATCTGACTTATAAGCCTCCTGAAGACAAGGTTTCTATTCAATTTATCTTAAAGCATTGCAAGATAGGCATGGTATAGTGTGTGTGTGTGTGTGTGTGTGTGTGTGTAATACTGTGCCTTAGGACTTACAAAGGTATAAATTGTGGAGGGAAGATGCATTAAAAATGTACTAAGAGATACTATTACTTTTAATTCTGTTTCATGAAATTTCTTTATTCCTCCCGTGCAACCCCACTTTGGATATCCCATACTAGATTTTACTCCCATAATTAGAAACTGCTTTTATAAGTAGGAAGAATCCTTGGTCTTTGGAGCATATTATAGTGTTCAAGAAAAACCTATTTAAATCAAGCAACTTGTCTCACAGACCAGTCATTTTATTTCCAGAGTGTATAACAGGGAAATCCTTTAAAATCCTCAAAAGAGAGTCTCCTCTATCCTTATAATTGGAATGTTACTACTATATATACATGTTACAAAGTCAATTCAGGACAAGTTTTCTGAGTTAACTTCTGCCAAAGTATGTGAAACAAGAAAATTTGCTGTTGTACAAACTCTTGAGAGCAGACAACATAAGACCAGATAACAGTATTTCTGCAAATGGAAATTATTAGGGATTTCAGAGGGTGAAGGAAATTTTACATTCTAGGGAATCAGTGAAAACCTTAGGGCCTTTTTAAAGAGAAAAGCATATAAGATACCTGGCTGAGTGCAAGATAAACAACCCTCAGTGTATTCCTGCCAGGGGAACATTTCATTTGATTCTTCATATAGATACATATATACTATATATATAATATATATGTATACACATATATATTTTTTCCTGATAAGAAATGTGTTTATATTATTTCCATTAAAAAAATCTTTGGGGCTTCCCTGGTGATGCAGTGGTTAAGAATCTGCCTGCCAATGTGAGGGACACAGGTTCGAGCCCTGGTCCAGGAAGATCCCACATGCTGAGGAGCAACTAAGCCTGTGCGCCACCACTACTGAGAGCCTGTGAGCCACAACTACTGAAGCCTGCATACCTAAAGCCTGTGCTCCACAACAAGAGAAGCCACCTCAATGAGAAGCCCGTGCACCGCAACAAAGAGTAGCCCCCGCTCGCCACAACTAGAGAAAGCCTGTGTGCAGCAACGAAGACCCAATTCAGCCAAAAATAAATAAATAAAAATTTAAAAATGAATAAAAAAACAAATCTTTGGCCCAAATGAGGTGTTTTGAATCTTTTCCTTAAGAAACATGTCTCATTTTCTTACATCTGGAAATAGAAGAAAATGATCACTTGGGGTGGGAGATGGTGAATAAGATGAGAGTAAGTCTTAGTAATTCTACAGAGAGACTAACCTCGTTGATAAATCAAAAGCACTGAGCAAAACACTAAGAATATACACATTTTTATAGATACAGAATTGAAGCTTCCATGATGTTCCAAAGGTTTCAACTCTAGCATTGACTTAAAACTCAGAGAAATGCTAATGAAAAAAGGAATTGTACTTTTCTCCTATATATCTAGCCAACACAAAGACTTATGATCAGACTAATTTGAGTTACAGATGACCAATTTAAAAAGTGTAATTACAAAGTGATATTTCTGAAAGAAGAGCAGTTTTCGATTTGTCCTAATTGCCATTTCAGTGACTACACTGATCAGATAGCCAGTAATTTCTTGATTTAGAAATTTAAACAAAGTTACCTTATTTTAATTGGATTGAAGCCAAAAATAAATAAAGCGGTAAATATTTAATTTCTAGATTGTTTACCATGTTGATATCATATAGGCAGCACACAATCTTAAACATGAACCGGAAGAAATGTACATCATCCTATTGTCAAGAATATCTCTAGCTTTAAACATCCTGTTTATATAAATTCCCTGTTTATATAAAGATTTTTTACCTCATTCTAATGAACTATGAATAAGATTTAAAAATCATTTTGTGTTCTCTTAATATAGAGTATTTTTAAAATCCTAATTCACGGAAGATGTAGTAGTACAAACAACTGAAGCAAAATATGGAATGCCAACAAAGGAACATATACTTACCTATTTCATTAAATTTTACAGAGGATAGGATTACAAATATTAATTTAAAAAAATAAAATTGGAAGACAAAATATCAGTACATTAGTAACACTGCTTTGTGAAACTTTTGTGAAACTTTCCTTTTAGTTACAGATATCTACTGAAAATATACACAAGTATTGTCAGGATCACAGTGTAAAATATGTTTCTTACTGAGGGTCACAATCAATGTTTAAGAGTCACTTTAATTATGTTACAATGTAACATACTTTCAATATGCTGATTTCTAGACTTGTTTACATGAAATTCTATAATGAGGTGGGAAAATGACCAAGTTGCCTTCATATATTAGACATTTGTAAACAATGAGACAACAGTCTATCAGCTTTGTAATTTAAGTGTTAACAGTCTTTGGCAGAAAAGAGATATTATACTAAGCAGAAAAATACGACAGGCTTTTGAAATGTAGGATTTATTTTGTTACTCATAAACTATCATTCTTTTATTTAATGTTTTGACAAACTGGAAAAAGAATTAGGAAAATTCTGCAGATAATATGACTCACACCTTTCATCAATTTCTCTAAGCATCTGCTACTTAAGGGCCATATGGTTAAACAGAATTCAGAGGTTCCCATTGCCATCACAGCACTGGAAAAGCATCAAATTCATGAAAATATGTTATTTAAGTGCTTTACATATATTAGAAACTTTAGTCCATATCAGAAGAACATCTAGTGTTGCATGGTAAGCACTAGGGATACTTGAAGATTAAACTAGTCACTGAAAGTTAATCAAAATTTATCAGTATCCTTTTAGAAGATAATTGGAGTGATAAATAAGTTATAACTCAAACATTGCTTGAATCCAACTATGGACAATCTATATTTATTGTAGTGGTCAGGAAAAAATATACTACAGGTACCATTTTATTATTTATGGGGTTATATTAATTTTTTTAACTGAACACTGGTTTCCCATACTTCTAAATGGAGAACTATCAACAAGCATATGCAGAAAGAGTTGCATGTTTTCATATGCAAAAATGACTGCATTTTCCTGACTTCCCAAATCATAGAGAATAGAAATTTATACAGTGAGCTATGACAAAACATTCATTTATCTTATCTGTTTTATTATATATATGTGTGTGTGTGTATTATCTAAGATATTGTTATTGGCTACTCCAACCCTTCTCTAGGGTATTTGTATCTTAGTCAATTTAGTCTAAAGGAAAATAATGACAAAGTTGATTTTATTCAATCAATAACTATACCTTAAAGGCATTATAATTTTAGTATTATTATTAAAAATGAAAAAAAAATGTTTGGAGCTGGAGTGAGACTCAAACAGGATCCTGAATTGAATTTCTTAAAAAAAAAAAAAAAAACTTGATAAAATTGTGAGAACTTATATTCGTCATAAAAAATGAGAAGAGTTTGCTCTTTTTAAATTACTGTACTTTTTGTTCTGAAAAGCCCAAACAAAACTGATCTGATCAAAAGTCAAAAGATGAGATAAATTTGGCCAGACGGATGGATAGATTCAACCACACATTCATACTGACCTTCTTTCTCTATCAGATAATATAGAGAATTAATAATAATAATGGCACAATAATTCCTAAAGCACATTCCACATAACCACAGATGAGCTGTTGATCTAAAGCAATTGTGATGAACTTAATTACATTCTAGATTTAAAAGTCTTGCCGACAAATTTCATCACTTAAAAAGGATTATAATTATGTCCCTCTGTAGGAATTTAACTTCCTTTCACTGAAGAGACCATAATGCAAACCACATAAAACATATAACTTGGATACAACATACAGACATAAGTGCAGATGTAATGCCAAATGAGATGCTCATAATAAGGCCAAAGGAATGTAATATATGCCTCTAAGGAATAAACATTTGGAACATTACTTAATCCATGTTTTAAATGAATCCTAGGTAAAGGGAAATATATTATGAAGGGTTATTTTATGAATACTTTACTAGTTATCTCTCTGTGTATTATATGCTATATGCATCCATCCATCCAAATAAGTGACTCTACCATTATTATAGAAACTTTCGTTGACCCAAAGTGATGCAGATGCAAATTTCTCTCCCATTGTCAATGTCAATCATATCAATAGGAGACAAAATCCACACAAAATTTCTTGGGTCTTTCCTCTACTTTATTGTTTCCAATACCACTCTGCCAGTTCCAGCTCTTCCATCCCCATCATAATCCAGCACAAACTCCTGTCTCAGGTCTTTCTCTTCTCTATTTTTTTTTTTTAATGGAAACTCAGTTGACTGATATAACTAAACCACAACTAAGGCACTCTCCTCCCAGTGGCCTTTCCAATTAAGTGTAACCTTCTCTCCTTTACAACAGTGTCTAACCTGCCCTTCTGGACATAATCACCTCCCAATGTCCAGCTCATACTCTAAACTTCTGATAGAAAGAACTGCTTACAAAACATTTAAACTTTTTTCTTTTTTTTTTTTTTTTTTTGAAAATTGTATGCTTTGCCCAGACTGCATGCGTTCATACTGGAAAGCTTAGTTTGTCAAATCAAATCTGTTCTTAAAATCTCAAATTCAATTTCCTTTATGAAGTTTCTTTCTGAATGTTTTATTACGGTATGAGCTTTTTCTCCTTAAAACCCCACAGTCCTTTTTTTGTACTTCTCCTAAGGTACTTATTGTATTTTAATACAGTGAAGGTACATCATACAGCATTTAAATTATGAACATTCAAATAAACACATCAGCTCTAACATAGGAAAAGGGTTTTGTGTGTTTTTTTTTTAATTAGTGTCTTATTTTCTGTTTTGCTTTATTTTGTTGTTTGTTTTTGGTATTAAGACCTTATAAGCAACCCAACAACTTATCTGGGACCCAACCAAACAAACAGCACTCTGGTGAGGAGACAATGCACTGTACTAGACTTTCTAAAAGACAGAGGGACATGTCACAAAGCCATTCACACAGTAATTCATGGGCAATGTATGTAATTTTAAAAGATAAATTTTATGATACACGACTTTCACAGTAATCACTGACTTTGGGACCCAGCTAAGAGTCTACTTATTTACAGTCATATACATTTCCATTTCATTACTTTAATGGTCATATAATCAGGAGGATTCATCTTTGAATGCCACTGTGTCCTTAGTAGTACCTTACACATAATTGGCACTTAACACGTATTTTCGTTACTTTGAATAAAAGTAAGCCTTTCTCAAAGGCCACAAAATCTCAAATGGAAAACAACCATGGAGATCAAATAGTTTACTAAATATACTTTAAAAACAATAGTACAAATGGACTATTTTAGAACTTGATTACAGAGCTTATAGGTTTTGAAAAGCTTATATAGTAAAAGAGCTCTTCACCTCTTGCCTTACTTCACTTTCTAAATTGAAAATTCCTTAAGGACAGTAATAAAATCATGTATCTTGTTATCAACTGAATTGCTGTAATACGTCTTGCATTGATCTTGCAAAAGATAACAGCTCTATGACATGCTTTCAGAAAAATCTCAACAATCAAGACTAGGCAAATAAGCACCAAAATAATAATAATATTGCAGAAATAATTGGCTATTTAACTGATTGTACCTTTAAAAACTGAGCCTAGTATAGCGGTCTGGTACATGTTCAGTGAACTCAATTTAAATATGGTTGATTGAGTAACAGAAAGATGAAACGAGACACTATGCCTTACAGGGGCATACAGAAGACAGAGAAAACTCCAACACACTTCTTTTCAGCTGCAAAAGTACCACGTACCCCAGAAGGTGAAGAGCACAAGTGAATCGAGAAGCTTGTAACTCAAAAGATAGCTGATCAGACAAGATCAGATGTGATAGCCACACTAGTAATAGCCTTTCTGGCTGTGGCACTCCCAAATACAAAGGGAAACCAAATCCATAAAAAATCCACTTGCTTTTATTTTGCTCAATTTCCTCCCCCCTTTCTCTCTAACTCTCCCATCAAGTGTTCTAATTTTGGAAAGTCGCTGTTTCAGATTAACTCCACAGAGGGCCGAGTTTTGTCACTCTGCAATCAACAACTCAAGCAGTCATATCACTTTTGTTCATAGCTACTATGTTACTTCCAAATTGGTCTGGGACATTGAAAAACAGCATTGGAAGTAATGCTCATGAAAAGAAAATGTCCTATTTTCCCTGTGGCTTTTTTAAATTTCCCTGTTCAGCATTTTGATTATCTATTTCATTTCAGATCCATAGCTTGTTTTGCCTCAGAAAAGGATTTCCCTATTGGTTGTGTTGATAAGGCAAATTTTAGGAGGTCGAGGTCCAAAAACTCCCCTGTGAGTGATAAAATCTAACCCTTGGCCACTGCAGGAAGTTTTAAACGTGAACATTACATTTTATTTCAATTGAATTCTCATTTAAACCTTTAGTATAGGATAACTATGGCTGGAGTTTACAACTATTATAATCAGAATTCTTGGACAGATGGAAATATTTTAGCATTTAATTTGAACCTCCTATTTTACACTTTGCACAATCTGATCCAGAGATAAGTGTTACAAAGATACAAGCTATATAAAGGTGAACTACATTAGGGCTCCACCTCGGGTCTGTGTCACATTTAAAGAAACATTAGGCTAGCAATTTAATTTTTTCTTAGTTTCTCAAAGAATAATCTAGGGAATTTTCTATTCATAAAACAAAGTAAACCCCCCTGAAATCTGACTTCCTCATCTCTTTGTAACCCATATGCCTAGAGATGTGCCAAATTCCTTCTCTTGTATCTAAACGTATCTGAACTTTCTAGCCTGAGCCACTTGAGTGATGTATTGCCTACCTTACCCATCCCCCATCCACCTTTTAATCAATTCATTATTGCTTCTCCATAGCAGGTTTCTCATTCCAGTGTAAGTCAACCTTCCCTTTCTAATATCTCTAATTTCCTACTGCACAGTAATCTGATCAATATCACAAAAAAACAAAAGCCAAGTAGGTAGAAGGTAAGGGAGGCTGATAGGGTATAAGCACTCAATGATCAATTCCTCCCTAACCCCACATCCTTCCCACTTAAATGCTTTGGTTAGAGTCATCTTACTTATGCCTTGGAATCACCTGGAGAACTTTTTTTTTTTAAATGCAATGCCCAAGTCCCTCCCTACTCCCCACCCCCAATTAATTATTCTCTGGGGTGGAGCCCAGACAATTTTTTAAATGAATTCCAAGTGAATCTAATGCACAGCCAAAGTTGAGAAACACTAGAATGGTTTGCAGATTTGTTGTGTTCCACAAATGAGGGCACCAGATTTTTTTTTCTAAAGGATTTGCACATAGAGGAATGGTGGTGGCAGTATTGGAGAGAAGAGGGGATGGATGGTGAGTCATAACTGTCCCGAGTGGGCACCTATTGGCATCAGGATTTAAGGTGAATGAGTAAATTAGAGAAATCTGTTATCTGAGTCCCCTGCACACTTTAACTACCATTAGATTCAAGGTCAACCCCCATGTCTCTGACTAGCACACCCCGAGCAGGAAAAGCACCAGTTAATTAGGCTACCCACCACCATACCTAATTCCAGGGTCTCTGCCATAAAAAAAGAAAGGTTTGCTATTCACTGGATTCTTCTCCTCATAGATGCAGGCTGCAACTAGATGATCCTCTAGCAAACACAGGGCTATCTGCACCCCTACGTAGAAGGACCCACAAAAAAATGAGAAGCCGATGGCCAGTTACAGCAGTTTCCCTTTGCATCTGACAGTGTTAAAGGAAAGCTGTTTAGTTGGTCGTGGCCTACAAACAGTACCCAGGGTTTGCTGCTGGAGTCTCCTGATGATGGCTGAGGTGCCCCCTCATCCACACTAATCAGTATCTGCCTTGTCAGGAAACAACTATCAAGAGATGGAAGCCCATCTGTATTTATACAGTTTCCTCCCACCTTAAATATGAACTCTGTAACTTGGTCTTAGTTTTTTTTGTTTGTTTGTTTTGTTTTGTTTTTGCGGTATGCGGGCCTCTCACTGCTGTGGCCTCTCCCGTTGCAGAGCACAGGCTCTGGACGTGCAGGCTCAGCGGCCATGGCTCACGGGCCCAGCCGCTCCACGGCATGTGGGATCTTCCCGAACCGGGGCACAAACCCGTGTCCCCTGCATCGTCAGGCGGACTCTCAACCACTGTGCCACCAGGGAAGCCCTGGTCTTAGTATTTTTAATTCCCCAAGTAACTCAATGTTTTCCCAATTTCCTGACTCAAAATTTATTAGCGTCACAATATTGAGAATTCAGGTAGCCCTTAGGTTTAAAATAGGTCCTAAAATTACTATATCTCTAACTATGTTAATGACTACACATGAAAGGACTCTAGCCATGACGAATGTTTATACAAACTGTGCTACACCTTTCTCTGAAAGACTGTTGAAATCACTCCTTTCTCAACATGTAAGTACCATATCTTGTCGATATGCAAATAGGCATTCAACATACGAATGCAGGCAAATCATCTTGCCCTCTAGAGTTTCTACATTAGTAAAGCAGGTTCTATCACAAAACAGAAGCTGGGTATCTTTCACATCACAAATTATCCCTAATGTTGAACTACAGACCTTCACCTTGTTGTATTTGCCTGCCTTTGATACCATTTCTAGACTGTTTAAGTAGCATGCTCTAATCAAGACTCTGAGTATTAATTTTCTGGGCCTCCACGAGGGCCTCCACGAGGATCTCCACCAAAATTTCCAAAGTTTCTAATAATAAATAGCCAGTGTCAGCAGTTCTAAAGCAAAGAGAGTAGCAGCCAATTTCCCAGGGAATCTTCTGTCACTGGAGCGAGCAAATGCCTTGAATTAGCCTAAACATAGCTACCGCGACATCTATTATCCACAAAGGGCTCCAATTTAAGAAAGTCTATGTCCATGAGGGTTGAGTTTCAAACATGTTTCTAGTTTTCAATTTCATAAGGAAGCCCATTATGTCTCTGAGTGGTCTCCAGTGCTCCCCTGCAGTAGTATTCTAAAAAACATAAAAGTTTTCTAGGGTAAATTTTCACCCTTTGGACCATAAGTCTAATGAGATTGTAACGAGCAAGAAAATATGCTTTGGGGTATTGACTTCATCTGAAATACAGCTGGGTACTGATCTGTAAACCTGGCCCCCAAACGTAACGCATATTATAGTTAGTCAAGGGCCCTCACAGTCTCCTGTTAGCTTAAGTCAAACAGGCAAAGATATTTAGAAAGTAATTTGAACACTTGATAATATTTTGAGAGGATTATAAGGGTGAATCCTATTCATAATGTATTGTTAAATTTCTGAAGTAAGTTTCTTCATCTTGTACAGTGCCCAAAATACTTCTCCTTCACTCTCAACTCCCTTAAATTCTCTTCAAACAACCCATTTGGGCTCTCTACTTGTCCAGTTCTTCTCCACCTGGATTCACTGTTTTCAATGGAAGAAATAGCAAGGCCTAGACTTATAAATATTCTCACATGAAGTGTTTTTTACCTTCGAAAGAATAATCATTGCATCCAATCTATACATGACACACGTATACAAGTACAGACTAAAGTGAGGCTTGACAGACCTCAAACTGATTAATGTTATTACCTATTTTAGCATAGATTAAAATGTCAAATATTTGTTGAGAAATTTCTACATGCCAAGTAGTGAATATAGATTAGCTCCTTGATTTTAACATATTTTGGAATGCATTGCTAAGTTGAGAAAACTAATTGTGTTACACAAAGTCAAGGAAAGTAGTATTCCTGATAAAAGATATGGAATAACCTAGATTGAATATTATGGTTTATGACTGGTGTGTCTTAATGTTAAGCAGAGCTGTGCCACTTTTAGATATCTGGAAGCAAGACCAGTACCTGATTCAAGCAAGTAAATTAAGTGAATAAAATCCAAGGATATTATTCAAGCACTTCCCATTGGAATGCAAGAGATGAAAAAGTGACTTGCTATAAGGTACCTATTATTTCATAGAAAACCTGTGTAACTGAACTTTTGAAAGAATTATGGTAGTCCCAATAAACTCAGTTGAATGTGTGTGTGTGTGTGTGTTCAGAAGATTAAAATAGTTACCAATCTTTAAGTCAATCCTAGGTTCTGTACGAAGTGTGTTCTCTCCTTGGAGTTTATGCTTGACGGGGTAGTTTATATTTCATAATTATTTTAGCCCATATTTGTCATCAGAGAATGTATATAACAGGGAATTTTCTTGCCTCAAAAAAATGGAATGGATTCATTCAGAATTTAGTTCACTTGCATTTTTTTCCTGGACTGGTATGTTTAATAGCTAATATATTCATGTGTCAATATCATAACTGACCAATAAATAATGCATTCTACTCAAAAGTTCATGACATTTGATGCTTTTATGTAAAATACAATGAAGTGACACCTTACTTTATCTTTAAATCTGTAACTGGTAATTGTGTACACTATATTCATTTAAAAAATAGATCAGTCCAGTTCAAGTAAATTTCTTCTCTTAAAACTCACCTAAAAAAGCAATCATAAAACATGTTTTGAAGGAAACTCCTTAAGGATAGTTCTCCAATTAAAAATATTTTCTTTAGGATGAGGTCTAAAATTGAAGTTCTGACCAACATTGTCATTATAGATTCTAAAATCCAATTTTGTAAAGAGATTGCCTTAGGAGTTTGGCTAGATTCCTGTGAGGTAATTGCATCATACCTTCCTAATTTTTCACAGAAGTTTCAAATGAATACAGTTTTCTTCTTGTACTCTAAGTAGGAAATGCTACCAAAAAGCAAGCAAACGAAAACTTACGTACGTGAATATAGATGATAGATATTTGGAAATTGTTGGAAACACCATTGGCCCTCATGTGAAAGAAGATGGCTTCCAGGAGATAAGAATATGACATGGAAAAAACACTGTTTCAGCCTTCTGATCAGTCTAGGTGTTAATTTTCACCCCCACAAATTTTCCTGTACCCAGTGCTCATAAGGGGACTGAAGATGATTAACTTGTGAATGTAAATGGCTGATATTAGCTTTCCATGGCAATGGCATTTTTAAAAAGGTTATAAAGCACTTATACTAAAGCTGCAATATTTTATATAATGAAATTTATATGTTATTATAGAAATTTTATAAAGTGTATAAAATAGTTGATTACATAAGATATAACATAATAATCTCAAAACTTTTGAAATGTGCCATAGGGCTCTCTAATGTGGTCTTCTCATGAGGTAAGCTCTATATACAGAGGACATGGAATAGCAAAAGTGAACAAGAAATTTTTAAGTACTATTATAGAGCACATTTAGATTTGCCATATTTATTTGTACAACTTGGAAGACAAAAGAAAACGATGACCCACAGGTCAAATCCAGCATGTGGCCTGTTTGTATGACCCTTGGAGATAAGAATGGTTTTACAAATGTTTAAAGGGTGTAAAAAGAAAGAAAGGAAAGAAGAATATAAATGGTGACATATGTAGCCTACAAAGCCTAAAATATTCTCAAGCCCTTTACAGAAAAAAATTGCTGACACCTGATTTAAGCTTCAAAAAAAAAAAAAAAAAAAAGAGGCCCCTTGAATGATTTGAATGGATTCATGATGTTTAATTTGGTGCAGAATTAGAGAAATCCTATTTGAGTTTCCTCTGTATTCTCAGGTTTATGGAATGATTAAAGGCTTGAGACCTCTTTAGCTGAGTCAGGTGAGACCACCTGGAACTCTAGGCCTCAGGCCAGGTCTCTTCAAGCAGAATAGCCAAGAGAAGCCTAGCTAGGTCTGGCAGCAGAACACTGAGCCCATTACAAGATACAGTGGGTTCTGCTACCATAAGCACCCAGGGGAAGGCCAAGCACATTTTCAGTGCTGCTAAATAGGAAAATATACTTTCCATATGCCAATCAAGACTTTGGAAAAGGTTGCCTCAGCCACATGCTCAGAAGTGGTATTTTTTTTTTTTTAGCATTAAACAGGATATATATCCTGTCCTTGCTATACCCATATTCAACGTCAGAAGATAGTCTGTTACGTTTTTCCTTTTCTTAGCCATTACATCATTCAGCTGCTTTCATTTATTATAATAATGAAGTCCAATTTCAGTGTGGTGAAATGTAAAAGGAAAAAAAAAACACAAAACTTTAAGCCCAAATAACCTTCAGCCCGATATTACTTCATCAAAAGCCAGTGAATGCCCCTTTGTACACATCTGGAGCAATTTCTTTCTTTTATACACATCCAGCTTAGAGAGGGATACTTTCCACATTTCAGGTCTATTAGGCACATCATGATACTCTTCCATGGGAGACAAAACTGACCACATCCTTTCTAACTCCAAGGACCCCTGACCAGCATCAAGAAACTTAAAGTATATGAAATTTTAACAAATATTGATATACATTGCACTATTAATTATAGGAATCAATACTGCAAACAACCTATATGACCAAATGGAAGAATTAGTTAATGTATAAAAGTAATAATATTTAAGTTGATGCATTAGTGTTTGCAAAGCTCTTATGATAAAGTATCTAAAATTAAAATGTAAACTAAAAACACAGTTTAAAAATGACATGTCAACTATGCAATTTAAAAAAAAAGCAGAGAAACAGACTAGAAAGAATGTTATGGGCTGTACTGTAACCCCCAAATTCATATGTTGAAGGTCTTATCCCCCCCAAACTCAAAATGTGACTGTGTTTTAAAGATAAGGACTTAGAGGTGATTAAATCAAAATGAGGCCATTAGGGTGGGCCGTAATACAATCTGACTGGTGTCCTCCATCATAAGAGGAGGAAATTTGGACAAAGAGACACCTGGGGCTCTTACACAGAAAAAAAACATCATGTGAAGACAACAGGGAGAAGGTAAATATATGGAAGCCAAAGAGAGAGACCTCAGGAGAAAACAAACTTGCTAACACCTTGATCTTGGATTTCTAGCCTCCAGAGCTATGATTAAATATTTCTGTTGTTTGAGCCACCCAATCTGTGGTGTTTTCTTATGGCAGACCTAGCAAACTAATACATAAACAAGGATTATCATTGAGTATTGTTATCGTTACATTTTGTTGGTGAAATTAAGCCTGAGTTTTACGTCTTTTTACTTACTCTCTGTAACTCATTACTTTCCCTTATTCCCTCCCTTCCTGTTTTCTTCCTACACCCCTTTTTCCTTTCTTTCTTGTTTTTCTTCCCAGAAGAGTGTTTTGAGCACCTGTAGTATGGCCAGCCTTGTAAATATCTAAGCACTAAGTATTCAAAGCACGATTTGATTCCTCCGTCTTTACAAAATTTAATCTGATAGATTTTAACTGTATATTACTTTAACAAAAAAAATAGAAAAATCCATCTCAAAATTTCCCAACACACACCCCTCCCCTGTATTAGGAGTTATATAGAAACATATTGCCAATTATCCCTACAATAGCAAAAGAGCAGTCCCAAAGTCATCTGTAACCAAAGCAACTCATCTCAGGTGGCATTATGACACATGCCCATAAGCTTCAGGACATGTGAACAATACTTAAAGAGAAGTTACTGATCACTTACAGACAGCGGCCACATACCATTTCTATGGATGGATTTCTATTTTCTTTAGCAATCACTCCCCACCTCTCCCTCATCCTGCTTTTACTGTAAATTAGATCTCTCGTCTAAAAACATTTCCTCTAGCTTCAATGTATTGCCCCCAAGTGTTGATGAGGAGATATAGTAGTTAATTAGAAATAATTTGATAAAATCCATAGCTATAGCTTGAATGATGTTGGGCAGATTTTTCTGAGAGAGACATTTCAAAAGCTAAGGCATGGGGGCTTCCCTAGTGGCGCAGTGGTTGAGAGTCCACCTGCCGATGCAGGGGACACAGGTTCGTGTCCCGGTCCGGGAAGATCCCATGTGCCGCGGAGTGGCTGGGCCTGTGAGCCACGGCCACTGAGCCTGTGCATCCAGAGCCTATGCTCTGCAACAGGAGAGGCCACAACACTGAGAGGCCCGCGTACCGCCAAAAAAAAAAAAAAAAAAAAAAAAAAAAAAAGCTAAGTCATGGAGTATGGGGACTCCAGTGGCACAAATCAAAGAAATGGGTGGTGAGAGTGGAGCAACAGTACACGGTTCCAAGTTAAATGAATAATTCCTCTTCCTGAGCCCATCTCATGTACAGCGTCTCTTGTTACTCTTCGACATCTGCTGTGGTGGGCAGGGTAGTATTGGGAGATCTTGACCACCACTGTCCAGTGGCATTAAGTTAAAAGACTATGTTAGTATGCTCATAGGAATGATATGTACAGAAGCCTTTAGGCAAAGGTCAGACATGGGCAAAATTGTGAAGCAGATAATTTTTTTTGGTGTACTGGGTGCAGTGGTTAAAAAAAAAAATGTTTAACAAACAACTTTATGGAAAAAATATAAGGACTTAGTTTATTATAAATATTACTGATATAAAGGATGTGTAGCACCCAAATAACCAATAAAAATATACAATACTATTTTTTGTAAATTTCCTGTAGCTAATTGATCTACACAAAATGCTTCAGTTGATTTTGCCAAACTCTTAGATTTGTAACCAATGTATGGAAACAACTGATAAAGAAACATAGTTCTATAGTCATTTTTGAAGCTGGAAGAATATTTTCTCAATTTCTTGTGCTATTCACAATGTAGCAACTACAGCCATGACATACTTTTAAGTCCAATCTACATTTTAACCATTTTTTTATTCACTACTTTCTTAAGTCTACAGTAGACAATCAACAAAGCAATAAATGTAACACTGATTTATTTTGTTTGCCAATTTCCATGGTATAAATACTCCCATCACGGCCAATTTCAAGTTACCAACACGATGTCATCAGACAAGACCCTGGAAAAAGGTGCACAGGATGCTCTGTCTCTGTGGTCTCACCACTGTGAACTGCCTTTCCTTCAGAATGTCATGCTCCTTTTAACCTCCAGGTGTTTGCTCAAGTGTTCTCTGCACCTAGAGCACCCTCCCCATTCTCTATCCTCATTTCTTGAGTTTAGCTTCAGATCTTCCTACGTCAGGTGGGCCAGAACCTTACCTGAGGAACCTTCCCTGTCCTTTCTGAATTAGGTAAACCCTTCATAGGACCCTAGAGCATCCTGTGCTTATCCTTGCAGTGATACTTATTTCATTTGACTGTAAATGCCTTGATGCATTTCTACACCACCTGGCTGGGAATTCTATGGTGTGGGGGGCACGTCGGCCTTCTTCAGTGTTTTCCAAACATACAGAATGACACCTGGCAGTTTGTTGGCTCTGGGCAAGTCCAGGTTGAATGCAATGTTGATGATTCCAAGGAGGAAAAACCAGAGCACTGAGATGACGAACATGCAGCCATGTGGCTTCTCCTTCAAGTTATAGCTGTATTATTTTGAAGTTCTTTTAAAGACCTGAATTTGATTAGATGAGTAACTGGTTAGCAATAAAGTGCAGCACCAGCACCGGCATACAGGAACACCACCCTCTACAATCCTGAGAGCCCCCCCCGAGGATAGAGAAAGTTGTTAAAAAGCCATGCCTAATGATTCAAGCAAGCAAAGAAGGATCTCTAGTCACTGGAATGCAGCTGCACATTTGTCTGCCTTATTCCATTAGCTTGGGAAACTCAAATACTCTACCTAAGGTAATGACAGATCTTTTTTTTTTTTTTGCGGTACACGGGCCTCTCACTGCTGTGGCCTCTCCCGTTGCGGAGCACAGGCTCCGGACGCGCAGGCTCAGCGGCCATGGCTCACGGGCCCAGCCGCTCCGCGGCATGTGGGATCTTCCCGGACCGGGGCACGAACCCGTGTCCCCGGCATCGGCAGGTGAACTCTCAACCACTGCGCCCCCAGAGAAGCCCAATGACAGACCTTTTAACCATGGTTTGCCAGGAGTAGAGTAGCTACGTCTCCTCTGTAGTGAATATGACCCACAATGAAAATGAAATCTTGACAAAACTTCCTGACTTTCCAACCCGATATACTTATGTCGCAGATAAGGAAAAGTAAGGACACATTACCTCATCTGTCAGATACACGCTTCATTTGAGCCTCGGTTCCAGTGATCACCGGAAAAGAGAAAAATGATGCTTTTGACAAAGCAAGTCAAAAAAGGTTGTGTCCTCCTTATATTCTTTTGAAAGGCAGTCCTATTCAAGTTTAAATCGGAAACCACCCCCAAACTCCACCCCCCAACACACAGTATTGAAACCTAAGAAGAGAACAGCACAGTATTAAATACTATTACTCTGCAGCTAGTACAAAAGGACAGAGATTTGCATTAGAACAAGTGCTAAAAGAGCTGAGCTTCAGGCAAGGAAAGATCATTATTTATAACAAGCTGATCTGCCTCTATATGATTAACGGAAGAACAGTGAATTAATGTTGTTATCTTAATATTGTTTAAATGGCCTCTAGATGTGGTGCAAAGCCAAGCCAGACGGAGTGGTTCACACAAAATAAATGTCAATCCAACAGAGATTTCTGGGAAACATTTTCACCCGGAGTAGAATTTACTTAATTAATGGCTTCAAAATGATAAGCTCTGATAAGCCTCTGCTGGTTTTATTTTATTTGGGGAAACAGGACACAGCCCGATTTAATGGGATTTTCTTCAGAGACTGGTAAAACTGGTAAGCTTATGGATAATTATCAGCCATTTTAATGATTTCTTCCCTTTCAAAATGTAGTTCATGCCCTAGGTTATATGGAGAAATGGATGAGGCAAGTATCAAACTAAAATGGTAATGTTTTATTACCTGTAGCTGTAAGTGTCTGCTTGAACAGGAAGTTGGGTTTTTAAGACACACACAACAAGCTTACTATTACCTGTGAAATAAGGCTTCATTAAATGGCTGCTTTAGAATCAGTTGTCTGTCCATAATAGGTAAAACTCGGTGTTAAAACAGGTTTAGACGGAAATGTGTTACTAATTGCCGAGACTAGAAAGGCCTCTATAAAGTGGGCTAAGTAGGAGCCTACATATTGGGGATCATGTTCCTGCCCTCAATGCAAGCTTTAGGGCAAGAAACCCTTATCAGTGATTTCCCTGGACATTTTTCTTTCTAGCACTTAAAAATTAAACTACACAAGATGAAGCTGTGGGCTTCCTTGGTGGCGCAGTGTTTGAGAGTCTGCCTGCCGATGCAGGGGACACGGGTTCGTGCCCCGGTCCAGGAAGATCCCACATGCCACGGAGCGGCTGGGCCTGTGAGCCATGGCCGCTGAACCTGTGCGTCCGGAGTCTGTGCTCCGCAATGGGAGAGGCCGTAAGAGTGAGAGGCCCGCGTACCGCAAAAAAAAAAAAAAAAAAAAAAAAAAAAAGATGAAGTTGTGGGCACAGGTCAGGCTGAAGGTAGACACGTATGCAAAATTGATATTTATAATACTTGAGGTTTAAACTTAGAAGAATAATATTCCAACTAATTATCAGCAATTGGGATATTCATAAATGATTTCAAGGATGTCTGGAATAGCTTACAGAAATACACCCAAAGATACCAGAGGCTTTGCATTAATACAGGATATGAGAGAGAGAGTTTTCCATTCTGTCAAAGATTCTTCACATTAATGTAGTAGGGAACCGCTGGATATCCAATCAGCAGGTACCACATGTTTAACCCAGTAAAATCGTTGTGACTTTACTCAGCTCTTCTCAGATAATAGTGGGAAGGTTGGAACGTTAGAAAGTGTCTTCACCATATTAGGTTTCTTTCTTCTTCTTTATTTTTTCAGGACAGCCTGTGTCCCCTGCAAAAATACACAAAAGTCCTATCCCTGGTACCTATAAATGGGACCTTTTTTGGAAATAGGGACTTTACAGATGTAATCAAGTTATGATGAGATTATTAGGGTGAACTTTAATCCAATATGACTGGTGTACGTATAAAAAGTACACCATAAGTACTGATGTACTTATCTCTGGATACAGAGACAGACAACCACAGGTGATAACAGCAGAGATATAGGTAGAATGCCACGTGAAGAGGGAAGCAGAAACTGGAGTGATGCCTCTATAAGGAACACCAAGGATTGCTGGCTTTCACCAGAAGTTAGGAGAGATGCAGGCAACAGATTTTCCCTCAGAAGGAATCAACACTGCTGATACCCTGATTTAGGACTTGTATCCTCTAGGACTCAGAGAATCAACTTCAGTTTATTCTCTGGTAAGCTACCCAGTTTGTGGTACTTTGTTACGGCAGCCCTAGGAAACTAATACAGATTTTGCTACTGAGAAGTGGGGTGCTTCTATAACAAATATCTAAAAATGCAGAAGTGATTTTGGAATTGAGTAATAATGGGTTGAGGCTGGAAGAATTTTGAGGCATTTAATAAAAAGAGCCTAGATTGCCTTGAAGAGACTATTGACAGAAATATGGATGTTAAAGGTGCTTCTGGTGAGGACTTAGAAATGAGGAACATATTATTGGAAAGTGGAGGAAAGGCAGTCCTTGTTATATAGTGGCAGAGCAGTTGGCTGAATTATTTCTACTGCTGAGAGGCAAGGAGTACTTGTCAGTGATTAACTTAGATATTTAGCTGAGGAGATTTCCAAGCAAAGTGTGGAAGGCACAACCTGGTTTCTCCTTGCTGCTTATAGCAAATGTGAGAGGAAAGATAAACTGAAGAAGGAATTCTGCCTCGAAACACAGTCTAATATACCACATTTATCACTTATTGTATATCTCTTTCTCTCCACCAGAAGGGAACTGCACAAGAGCAGGTATATTAGTCTGTTCTGTTCACTGATGTTTCCCAACTGCCCAGACACTCATGGTTGCTCAATATGTATTGAAGAATGAATGACATTAATGAAATTAATGTATGGGGCCAAACTTCTCAAAATGACTTTCATGCCTAAATTTTCTAAAAGGCATATAAGGGATTCATTCTTCTTATAGTTTTTATAATTAGAAAAAAGAATATAATTTATCTCCAAATGAAAACAATTTACATGGCTATGAGTGAGTGATTGGGTTTTACACAACAAAGATATTGACATAAAATAGGAAATTAAAATTTACTTAATAACGGGACTCAAACTAGGGACTCTTCTCTGAAGGAGGACAATTAAAGAGTTTCAGAAAAAGATTAGTTTAGTATAAAATACATAACTAATAAGAACCTGCTGTATTAAAACAAAATAAAATAAAATTCCAACAAAAAAAGAATAGATTATAGAGATGCAATTTTGAGGCCACATATGAAACTGGTTCTCAAGCAAGGTCTTAGCATTTTATTCTTAGGATAAGATTTGGTAACAGCTGGATAGAATTTAATACCATAAATCCTATAAACAGTAATAGCAAACAAAGATCCAAGCCTCCATAGAATATATTAAGGCCATAAAAAATGATGGCTGTCTTTATTTTTAAGTTAATCAAACTGCCACCTATCCCTGTTGTTTTAAAAATGCTACACAAGGGCCTCCCTGGTGGCGCAGTGGTTGAGAGTCCGCCTGCCGATGCAGGGGATACGGGTTCGTGCCCCGGTCTGGGAGGATCCCATATGCCGCGGAGCGGCTGGGCCCGTGAGCCATGGCCGCTGGGCCTGCGCATCCGGAGCCTGAGCTCCGCAACGGGAGAGGCCACAACAGTGAGAGGCCCGCATACCGCAAAAAGAAAAAAAAAAAAAATGCTACACAAAATGTTACAGACTTTCTATGAACAATCCAGTATGTTAGGCAATGAAAACAATAACCAAATTGACTTTGCCCACCCCCATTCTCTTCTCAATAGTTTTCTTACATGGACATGCCTACTCTTTTAAGGATAGCTGATACTCTGCAATTAGTTAAAAGTTTTATCTTCTTTGTTGTTGTATTTACATATATCCCACATTCCAGCAATACAGAACATTAAATACACTATTTAGAAAGATATTTTAGACATAAAAATACTACAATTGTTATATTTTTCATTCATAGTAAAACATGTACATTTAGGAAATATTCCTTTACATTCCTCAGTGTTATAACCACAGTTAACTTTTTTTTAATTTTTTCAAATACCAGGTATCTGATTAATGTTTACCAGACATTTATACTTTCAATCATCCATTTGCTGCTTCCAATTTCACATTACTAAGATTTTTCAAACTCTCTAATCTCTGCCTTCTTTTCCCAACTTCTTTCAACTCCAAGCTGTCTTTTAAAGACAGTCCTCTACTTGGGCAATCAAATCCATTCTTCAAGTCCCTGCATACATACACCTACCATGCCTTTCCCACCTCCTATAGGTAGAGTTATGCAGTCCTTCTCTTTATTCTATGTTTATTTTAGCATTTGGAGCATATATCTATAAAACAGCATACTGCATTGTAAATACATTCGGGGGCCTGCCTCCTTGATGCGATTGTGTCCTTGCCAAGGAAGCAACTGTGTTTATTTACACTTCTATCTCTAGTGCTTTGACAAGTGCCTGACACAATTTAGAGCCTCAATAAATACATACTGAACAGACATACAAAAAAGAGAAGTTTGGGGAGGAGAAAAATCAAGTCAATAGCTTCTTTTTGTGTGTGTGTGGTACGCGGGCCCTCTCAGTGTTGTGGCCTCTCCCGTTGTGGAGCACAGGCTCCGGACGCGCAGGCTCAGCGGCCATGGCTCACGGGCCCAGCCGCTCCGCGGCATGTGGGATCTTCCCGGACCAGGGCACGAACCTGCGTCCCCTGCATTGGCAGGTGGACTCTCAACCACTGCACCACCAGGGAAGCCCCAAGTCAATAGATATTTTTGTGCTATTGCTATACTAAGTCAAAGCATTATAGAAAATATATAGAATAATTATATGACCATCTTTATTTCTCCTGGTGCAATTTTAAGGGTCTCATTTAATATGGTGAGGTATCATTTGGCTGGACTGCAGAACAGAATTGTGAATATTGGCCTTTAAAGTAATCTTCAGATATCAATGTGTGTTTTTTTTTATAAAAATTTCCCTGGATTTCTCACATTTGTCAACGCTTTCCTCACTTAGCCAGCCTCTTCTTAAACTTCTAGGATTATGGTAAGAGAATATTAATTTTCCTCTTCAAAAAATATAAATGAAGTTATTCAGTAAGAAGAGTTCAAAGCAAATCCTATCATACTGATGGATTATCAAAATAGGAGAAATAAATGTAAAATTTAAAAAAAACACTTCAATTTAATTACCATATTGGTACTGGTGCAACAACCACTATAGAGAAAAGTATAAAGGTTCCTTAAAAACCTAAAAATAGAACTACCATATGATCCAGCAATCCCACTCCTTGGAATATATCCATAGAAAAGCATAATTCAAAAAGATACATGCACCCCAATGTTCACTGCATCACAATAGCCAAGACATGGAAGTAACCTGAGTGTCCATTGACAGAGGAATGGATAAAGAAGATGTGGTACATATATATAATGGAATATTGCTCAGCCATGAAAAAGAATGAAATAATGCCATTTGCAGCAACATGGATGAACCTAGAGATTATACTAAATGAAGTCAGGCAGAGAAAGACAAATATTATATGATATCACTTATATGTAGAATCTAAAAAGATGATACAAAGGAACTCATTTACAAAACAGAAGCAGGCTTACAGACTTTGAAAACAAAATTATGGTTACCAAAGGGGAAAGGTCGAGGAGAGGGATAAAATGAAGAGTTTGGGATTAACATAAACACACTACTATATATAAAATAGATAATCAACAAGGACCTGCTATATAGTACAGGGAACTCTATATTCTGTAATAACCTATATGGGAAAAGAATCTGAAAAAGAATGGATACATGTATATGTATAACCGAACTAATTTGCTGTACATCTGAAATTAACATAATATTTTAAGTCAACTATATCCCAATATAAAATAAAAATTAAATTTAAAAAGGAACTGAGAGGTAAATATTATTAGTTTTATAGGGAGTCGATGCTATGTTTTCAAGAAAGAGAATGGAGACATGTTATGGACTTGTTGCAATGAGAATCAGAAAAACGAAGCCAGCTTCCAAAAGGCTGAAAGAGAAATAATGTGTCTTTGCTGGGTGTGAGTGAATATGCGAGCACCCATTGGCAGGCATCTTGTAGTCTACAGAGGAAAGAACAGAATGTGCCCTTAAATAGGAAATTATTGTCCTCTCTCTCTGGTGCTTTTCCAGTGCAGTCATTAGTTGTCACTGAATCAGACCCTTTAATGATTTGGTGGAAGGTCCTTCTTCATCCCTCTAAAAGTGAGATATCCCCTCTGCCTTGGATTCATTAACAAATGAAAATTCTATTTATTTCAACCATAAAAACAGTTTAATGCCTTTTATATATAACACAATCTAAATCACTTTCATTATTCAGTTATTCCCTCATTTCTTCATTCATTAAACATTTGCTTGCTCCTTCTATGTTCCTCTCATAGTAGACAGATATGTGAGTGAATAATGCTACAATAGAAATAAAAACTAAGCACCATGAAAACATCTGTAAAAAATAAATGGATTATTTGTGTGCAATCTGTTTGATGTCTATCTAAAGATTCAAACAGTTAGGATGCTATTAAGATAGTTTAATTCTTATTTTTACACTAAGAGAATGTCAGTGGGAGTGGAAAGGAAATTATACCTGAAATACAGTATTGTGGCCTGCTAAGTTTACCTGATCCCCTAACCCATAGCCTCTGCTGAACATATGGACCTACGTTTCCAATGTCACTCTTCTGCACCCCATTTGATAGGATTAAAGTGGGCACCTGAATTTAGGGAACCCATCCAGAGCCTGAGCTATGCCATTTTTTTTCTCTCCAGTATTTGGACTAAGAAGTAATACACTGATAGCACAACAAAAATTAACTTGTGGAGTTCAAGTAAGTTGCATTAAAGTAAAATATCATAGGGAAGATTCTGGGGTTTCCTCTGCCGTAGTCCCACAAGGCAGTCTGGACCCAGAATTACTCTCCTATTAGAGCCCTACTGATTTCTTGCTAGTCCGTGGCTCCTATCTTGGTTGACTTCTGTATACTTTAAACATTTTATCCTACCCCTCACACATCAATCTGCTTTTCTTGAGCTTTCTTAGGGAATTTCTGTTCCATATAATCAAAGAGCCTGGGCTTGAACAGACAATATTTGCTCAACTAATTATCTGCTCTCCAACTACACTTCAGCACTCTCGTCCATCTTCATATTTGTTTCTCAGTGTAACCTGTGAACTCTTTAACAGTTAAGGGGCTAACGTTTTGTGAGTACTTTATTCTCACAAGTTTATGCATTGGGACATTATAAACCTCATTAAATCTTTGTTAAAATAATAAATAAATAATTCATATGCCAGAGATTGGGGAGATACAATCTAGTGGAAATGATATTTGATTGGATGAAGAAAAGCCAAAAATGATTCTGCAATTCAATTAATTTGCATTATAATCTGGTTTCATTTAAATACGTGCTAGGGAATTTCCTGCTTTTAAAAACATATAATCATCAACTACATATTAAAAGTATGAGTTATTAAGAACATAAGAGGGTTTGTGACTTAATGAATTCAAATTATCTGGAGCTTAGTTCAACAATATCAAAAGTGCAATTTCTCTCCACAAATATAAGATTAGAGAGTAGATGCTTGGATTCCTTTGGGACAGGAGATTAAACTGGCAGAACACAGAGGTAGAGCTTTTATTTACCTGTTAAGGAATCAAGTGTTCTGGGAGTACCCTAAATTGAAAACAAGTGACCACCCACTCTAAAACCATCCTATTAGCAGATTAAAGGGCTAATGTTGATGACTGTCTAGCATTATTATTTCATGCTACTTATAATTGGCTATTTTTTGAAGTCAAGATACTTTGTATATCCACGAGTGACTGCAGTAAGGATTAGCAAAGGAGTAATTGGTGACATGTATCTTCCCTTTCCAGGAGCAAGATTTTACACAGCTGTTACATAACATTGATTATCCTAAAAACCTAATTGACTGGCTGCATCTCTAAAAGATGATAATTGTCATTACCCTAAGCCATAAAACAAATAGAAATGGCATGTGAAAGAAGTAATATTCTCTTTTCTTTTTTGAAATTTATTCCAGACACATTAGATACTAGAAGGAAATGATACAGTAAACACTTTTTTTTAACTATGATGTTATTGTAGTGAGTTAAAAAACAATTTTCTTACATTTTGGAAATAATTATATTGAATATATTAATATATATTTTATATAATTATTTCCAGTTGGAATCATTCATGGTATAATAACCCTGTTACAAAATTAAAATATATGTAACCATTAGAAATATAAAATCTTAGAATCTTTAAAAATCAGTGCTCATAACTTATCGTCTTCTCCTACCCCATTTTTACACTTTATTTTTTGACACTTTAAATAAAGCTGCCCTTTGAGAACCCATTCAGTTGCAGTCTCCGTTATAGTATTGATTTTTTAAAGTGGCTTGTATCATTCAGGTTAGTTGGACATACTGGGAAAGTTTCCAGACCTTGGCAAAAACCCAAACTGAACTTTCCTCCAAAAAGTCAGGAAGAATTTCATTAACCTTTTAGTTAAAAAAAGGTGTATTTCTCATTTGTTCAGCTCTAAGGCCATGTATTTCCCGGGAGAACAAAATAGCCAGACCATAGCACAATGAGCTTTATTTACATCACTGTTTATATTTGAAAAAGTAAAATACTAGGATTTTCTCTACAGCCAATAAATGGGTAGCTCCATCATTCACACGTTCACAAACACGTGAAAGTATGTTTTTTTTTTTTTTTTTTTTGTGGTACACAGGCCTCTCACTGTTGTGGCCTCCCCCACTGCAGAGCACAGGCTCCGGACGCGCAGGCTCAGCGGCCATGGCTCACAGGCCCAGCCACTCCGCGGCATGTGAGATCCTCCTGGACCGGGGCACGAACCCGTGTCCCCTGCATCGGCAGGCGGACTCTCAAACACTGCGCCACTAGGGAAGCCCAGTATGTATGTTTATAATACCCTGGAATGATCCTCAGTGCTCATAATAACGTCATTGAGTCAATGCAATATTTTGAGCTTCTTTCTTAACTGGCAAATAAAGATTAAGTGAAAGGAGGGAAACAAACATCTGTGCATTTAAAATAATTTTAATTATTTCTGATCACATAATTAATCTAAATAATGGCCAATTCTGACCATTTCCTATTGTACTGGTGATAAATGACAAGGTAGAAAATTCCAGAGAAGCTAAGTTAGAAATAAACAAGCAGAGGAATTCAGGCAAAACTTTTTATCATCAGTGTTTTGCTAAGGTTATTCCATAAAGTGAATTTTTCAGATGTTGGTGACCTCAAGACATATTTTCTCAAAGTAGAAGTAGAATTAATCACACAACTGCCTCAGTGATGTCAAAAATTAAGGGTTATTTGAACAGTAATTAGTAAATCTCAATACTTTCCTAGACTAGGCAAAACTTTACAAAATTAAAATGTTTAGGTTTAGTACGAACTTTATACTGGGGGAGGACAGAAAATGGAATAGTTTCTATGACAAGTTTGTGAGAGGTGTTCCTCTGACAATTTTGAGTTTGTGGGTTTGATGTGAAAATAAAGGAATAAGGAAAATATTTAGGGGAGTAAGAAAGAAGAAAAGATGGGGGAGGAGCAATAGATCCAACAAAATAACCGAAATATTATTCATCTCTCTCATTTCACACCAAAGGATTTAATTAATTAATGTATAATTTCTAGTATTTGTTTCTGTTTAAGAGGAAAAATTGTGACTTCAAACACTGTACATTATACATTTGGTCATCTATGAACATCACATACTCAATTTAAAAATTTCTTTATAGAACTTAGAATGGTGTTTTTTTAATGTTGAATAAAGATGAAATGGATTCTTTTTGATTTATGTGACTTTCATGTCAATTACTGTACTTAACTTCCTTGTTAGAACTTGCACACCTGCTACATATCTTTCAATATATCTACTTAGAAACTGCCCTTTGAACTTCAACTTCTTTCTAGCACATCAGTAATGTGATTCACGTTACAAATGGCTGCACTAACTATTCCGAGACTAGGTAAGAATCCGTTTTTATTGACTTGCTATGTATACATACAGTCTCCTTGGAAAATAAAGAGGAAGAGTTCATTGTCTTTGCAAATAATACTGGCCAAATATAAGAAAGGATTATTAGTAGCTATCCTATTTTTGTGCTGCTCTGGTGACATTGTGAATTTCTGACGTTCTTTAGGTAGCTGCCCTGCTGCTCACTCCAAATTTGTCAGGTTATTTGGCACCTGGTCTGACCTTAATGTCTAGAATGAACTGCTGAGCTATGAAGTGTTCTGATTTTTCGATGCTTTGCCAAATTCCTCCCCCGTCCCTGCCACCTTTAAAATAACAAGGTCAAATCACACAAAAGAAAGATGGCAGAGTTTCAGGTCCAATGATGCTGATTATCAGCATAACACACAGAGTTCAGCATGACATCAACTTGTCCTTGAAGACTATGGCAACTCCAGCTGAAACTGGCTAAGATTACCAAAAAGAAAAACAAAAACAAAACTGTGAATGAAAGTGTCCATTTTTCTAAAGATACTTCATCAAACAACTAAAAATGTACATTTTAAAATCTGTTTTCAAAACTATGGTCACTTAATTAAAAATAACATTAATATTTTCTTGAAAAGTTATCTTGCATTGACTATGACCAAATAAATAAATTCTGAAATAACGAAGCAACCACAGTCTTCAAATCTGACTTGTGATTGCTAAATTGGGGGGGAGGGCAGATTAGGGAGGGATGGATTGGGAGTTTGGGATTAACAGATGCAAGATAGTATATGGAGAATGGATAAACAACAAGGTCCTATTACAGAGCACAGGGAACTATATTCGATACCCTGTGACAAACCATAAAAAGAATATGAAAAAAAGAATGTATATATCACTTTACTGTACAGCAGAAACAAATACTTCAATAAAATAAAAAATTGACAATAAATTACATGGTTGATATGAAGAAGTTGTGAAGATGGTAAAAAAAAAAAAAAAGACTATTGGTGAATATTGGCAAACCAGGCACCCTAAACCATAGGGAATCCTTTCTTATTATTTGGATTAAGGAGAATTCCAGGGCATTCCAGAAAGAAATGCCTTGAAAAAGAAGTAATTCACACACACCTTCCATTCCTTCTCTTTGCCTAAACACTGCCTATATTTTATCTTTCCTAAACTTGGGTCAGTAATCCCCTCTCTTCTTGAAGTACAGGCTTGTGTTATTCGGTCGTATGTACTCTCACTTTAAAATATCCTCAATTTTACCAGACAAATATCATAGTGTTACCTTAGACATTCCCACCTCAGTGTGAAAAGCTGTGATCCCCTCTTCAATAGGGCTAATGAGACATGTTATGAGATTTAATACATATAGAAATAGGATTAGTACACAATTGGTACACAGACTGCAAGGATTAAAATCAGTATATAGTACATATGCATATTGTCTACAGGACGCTAACCACAACTAAGTAAATCTTTACTTGAGAACCCTTAAAGGCAGCTAGTATAGGGTGTAATTTTTATTCATTCAAACAAAATTTGTATCGAAGACCAGACATATGCATAATGCTGTGCATACTGAGTAAATATTTTATCATAAACTTTAAAGTAGGAGAAATGTCAGCAATCTACTAACGTTTTGTACATGAGGAGAGTAATGCCCAAAAACGTTAAATAACACATCTAAATGTATCTAGGTGCCCTCACTACCCTATTTACAGCCTAGTTTAATAAAAGAGGACTGGAATACTGATGTTATGCTCGTTCCACAAAACCATGGTCTGTCTTCATTTGGAATAGCTAATGTATGCTTTTTATATCTACTCAGAAGATTCCTGCCTTTGGAATGAAACAATATTAAAAATATTGTTGGTGAATATATATATCATATAATATATAGTATATATTTTATATATATTATATAATATATATTATATATACCTGATACCATGTTTACAATTTAAATGATTACTGTTTTCAAAACCAAACTTTATTTTAACATTATTCATTTTCTCAGTCTCATGTTCAAAAATGTAACTCAAAGGGGCCAAATAATAATAATATCTTCTGCTCCTAGTAGCTAATTTTTTCTAGCCCTCTTTATAGTAATTTAAATTAAAATGTTGTTTACTGGTCCTCCCCTTCTCTCTTTTTAAGTCAGAGAATTAATTCAGCCGATGAAGTCTTCAATGAGGCACCAACACAATGCCAACATGATTCAGCAGAAGTGTATGTAATTATTCAAACCTGGAATGGTACTTTGAGTGATGTAATTAATGTTATACTCAATGATAGGATATTTCAATTGCCTGAGATAATGGATTTTTAAAAAATATGTTGGATCATATATCCATCCTAATTAGGGCTAAGGAAAAGTCAGAAGAAAGTCAGATAAAAAGCATACTAAGGGGCTTCCCTGGTGGTGCGGTGGTTGGGAGTCCGCCTGCCGATGCAGGGGACACAGGTTCGTGTCCCAGTCCAGGAGGATCCCACATGCCATGGAGCGGCTGGGCCTATGAGCCATGGCCGCTGGGCCTGCACGTCTGGAGCCTGTTCTCCGTGGTGGGAGAGGCTGCGGCAGTGTGGGACCCGCTTACAGCAAAAAAAAAAAAAAAAAAAAAAAAGCATACTAAGGATATTAGAAAAATATTATCTATCTGTGAAATCTTCTCTAATCTTTTCAAACTGTCTTTCCTTTGTGCTTCTATTTTGCCCACTTATTTTAACCTTTTACCTGTCACTATAATTTACCTTTTCTCTCCAGGCATGGTAACTGATGTACTCAGAACTCAGTACATGTTTGTTAAGTAAATGAATGAATACATTGAATAAATGAAGTATGCATTTACATGCAATGTTAGATATCTTGAACTTTGCAATTACTTTTCACATATATCAGTGCTACCTAATTATAGCTGAGCATAAAAATCACCTGGAATTTTTATTAACTCTCCCTTGAAGAGATTTTGGGTTTGACTGGGAAACTTAAGTGTGCCCCAGAATGGTTATATGACCAGGTAGTTTGGAATGATTCCATATATATGTTGCATATTTTGACAGCATTAAGAAAACGCATTTAACTTTATATTATTTATATTTTCAATGGAGTAATTAATCATCTATTCTAATCTTATGCGGAGACTCATATGGCAAAAGTTTATCCAGTTCATATATTTGAATACTAGGTATAAAAAGGTTTAATTTATGGCATGGGCCTGTATAAAATTCACAATACTTGAGGAAAATAAAAATATTTTATGAGGCCAGAAATAGACACACATAACTATAGTCAACTGATCTTTGACAAAGGAGAAAGGCAATACAATGGAGGAAAATAGACTTTTTAACAACTGGCCGTCTACATGCAAAAATATGAACCTATATCCAAACTTTACACTCATCACAATAATTAACTCAAAATGGATTATAGACCTAAATGTAAAATGCAAAATTATAAAACTCCTAGTAGATAACATAGGAGAAAATCTAGATGACCTTGGGTATGACAATGACTTTTTAGATACAACATATAAGATATAATCCATGAAATAAATAATTGGTAAACTGGACTTCATTAAACTTTAAAAATTCTGCTCTGTGAAATATATTATCAAGAGAATGTGAAGATCAGCCACAGACTGGGAGATAGTATTTACAAAAGACATATCTGATAAAAGATAAAAGAAAAAATACACAAAAAATTCTTGAAACTCAACAATAAGAAAACTGACAATCTGCTTAAAAAACGGGCAAAAGACCTGAACAAACACTTCATGAAAGAAGATAGATGGATAACAAATAAGCATAAGACATGACAGGATTTCTCAACATCATATGTCACTGGGCAACTGCAAATTAAAACAACAGTGAGACACCACTCCACATCTATTAGATTGGCCAAAATCCAAAACACAAATGACAGCAAATGCTGCTGAGGATGTGGATGGAGCATCCTCAGGAACTCTCATTCATTGCAGGTGGGAATGCAAAACGGTACAGCAACTTTGAAAGACAGTTCAGTAGTTTCTTACAAAACTCAACATCCTCTGACAATATGATTCAGCAGTCACTCTCCTTAGTATTGACCCAAAGGTGTTGAGAACATATGTCCACACAAACACCTACACATGGATATTTTACACAGCCTTATTCATAATTGCCAAAACTTGGAAGGCATCAAAATGTCTTTCAGTATGTGAGCGAATAAATTGTGATATATCTAGACAATAAAATGTTATTCAGAAAAAGAAATGAACTATTAAGCCCTGAAAAGACAAGGGGAAAATTTTAATGTATATTACTAAGTGAAAAAGCTAATCTTGAAAGGCTACAGATTGTATGATTCCAACTGAAAACTATGGAGACAGTAAAAAGATCAGTGGTTGCCAGGGGTAAGGAAAGAGGGAGGGATGAATAGGTGAAGCAGAGGGGATTTTTAGGCCAGTAAAGCTATTCTGTATGATAATGCAATGGTGGATACACGTCATTTCACATTGTTCAAAACCCATACAACAATATATTTTTTTAAAGCATACAATTTATAACAGCAAAAGTGAACCCTAAAGTAAAACATGGACTTTGGGTGATGATGATGTGTCAAAGTAGGTTCATTGATAGTAGCAGCGTGCCATTCTGGTGGGGAATGTTGATAATGGGGGAGGCTATGAATGCGTGGAGCAGGGAGAATGTGGGAAATCTCTGCACCTTTCTCCTAATTTTGCTGTGAACCTAAAGCTTCTCTAAAAAATAAAGTCTATTTTAAAAATAAATTATCATACAATATGGCAACAACCTGACATATTTTGAAGGTTTAGAATTAGCCCACACACAGTAGGTGGCTAGGAGAAAAGAGCAACAAGGGTCTCTGATCAGGGAATAGAATTCTAGGACCCTATAACTTGCTATTAACTTAAGAATCTTCATCTAGACTCTGAGATTCCTGAGTCACAGTGTCACAACCAAATACCATTTTTTTGACACTTTTCATAACGTTGGTAAGAATAGAAGATGAAAATCAAATTGCAAGCACAACTTTTCTCTCTTGATTTGATGGATCAACGGAGATAAAGGTAAACATTATATTGGATTCAGAAAAGAGGTATGTCTCAGAAAAGTCATTAGCACTGTCCTTGAGCTTAGTGTTTTTCTCTACCCTTATAACTGCATTCACTTCCTTAATATTAGGTGTGGGTTGATTAGAATTTAACAAAACACGTTTCTTGGTGGAAGAGTTAATGCTTTTAACAGAACTCCTCTGCTGGGTGGCCCATAGGAATTTAAGAAGCTGGCTTATAATCAAAATAAGCATGTGAACAAGGTAAGATAAGTGTCTCTAAATCTGCAAGCAAGAGTGCAAGTGGGGGAGGGAGGGCAGAAGCTATAATAATTGTCTATTATGAACAAGTATTTTATGAAAATGTTACACACACCATCTCATTTAATTTGCAAACCAACCTATGACATAGGTATTAATTGCCATTTACAGATGAGAAGCATTATGTACAAAGGTCACATACTCCTTAGGAGACTAAGCTAGATGTGTAAGTGATACCCAATTTTTTTCAAACTTACTATGAGCAATGACTTCTAAACGTCTTTGGAAAAGCAAGATTCACAGTTTCCTAATATATTACATGCCCAATGGCATTTTTACTCTTCATTTACTAAAGTCATTTCTAGTGGGGAAAAAAAGGAGGGTTGTTGGGTATGAGACAAATGGAGAAACAACCAAAACTAAATGCAGTAAGCTACCTGAAATTCCACTACCATAGCCACATCCCCCAATTTAAACGTCATTCCTTACAGGGAGCTTTCTCTGACCCCTAGACGAGGTTAGGCTGCCAGCACGTCTTTACAATACTTTAAATTAGCTGTTTGGTACCTCACTCTCTAAGCAGTAAACTCTTGAGGTAAGGTATGATATCTACCCCATGAATGCACAAACCCAACATCCTGGCTTTATTCACAGTGTCTGGAATACTTTATAAATATATAGTGAGCACAATAAAAAGATTTGAAGTCACATAAGTGCTGTTTCTACCCTAAGTAACTGTTATGAGGAAGAATCTTGCCATGAAAACAAGTTCCAAATACCCTGCCTCCATCCTTTCCACCTTCTACAAATCTTAGGAGGTTGACGTTTTTAGCACTTAACTCTAAATGTAACTTGGATTTGTTTAACCAACTGTTTTAGGAATCAGACTTCAAAGTGAGATGACTGAATTTAAGGTTAATATATCAAACCAAGGCTATGGCCAAATCCTCTTTCTTCCTATAGATAATCCATATCCTTCATATGGCCCTTGCAGAGAATGGATTCCCAGCCAGCTATTTGATTAAATTCTCTGTTCCCACTAAGAAGGAAGTCACTAAAAAGCTAAGGGAAAATGGCATGACAGAAGAGCAATCCCACCCCCATGTCAAGACATTTATAAGTTGGATCAATACAATCTTCAAAGCACCCACAGAAACAAAACTAATATTCTAACCTCATCCAAGGTCTCTTGCATCCTGTAGCTAACAAAAGGCAATATTCTACCACCCACAGCAGTAGCGTAATGTTCCCTGCCACTGTGGAAAATGTTATATTGGACAAATGGACCACACTGTGGCTATCGGATTAAGAAACGTCTACAGAATCTCAGACCGCCACATACAGGAAACTACAGGTGTTGAGCACAGAACAGAAAGTGCCTACTATATTGATTTCTACAGAGCTCAAGGCAAAGGTAAAAAGAATGAGATTGTTGGAAAAAACAATACTAAGTCACTAGGCACGAAAGAACAGAAAATCTCTTAAGTAAACCTGTGGGGACAGAATCAAACTCGCAGACAAAAATTCAGTTAAAGTAACCACTATGAGAATTTAACTGTCACACTGAGAACTTCCCCACATCTTGAACTACCAGTCCCTATTTGAACTACAATTTCACCTTTTATGGAATTTTGTGGTTTTGTTTTTCATTTTAATTTAGCAAAGATTTCCCCGATCTCTTGCCCCAGACTAATCAAATAAAATATAATCTAAAAGCTATAGCAAATCATGTTGTCATGATAAGGGTCACTAGTTAATCAGTAACTACCAGAAAGCATCTGCAAGGGATGTTGCAATCAATGTCTGGAGTCATGTTTTGAATTACCTGACATCTCCCTTACCATATAGTTTACTACCAAACTTGCCATGTCATATTACCCTTTAGGAATGCTCTTCAGTCTCTTAAGATTTTTTTGTTTTGTTTTTTTTCCTAACTGTATCTTACTTTCCTCCATCCTTACAGGTTTGGGTTTTTTTTCCTTATTTTTTTGAGGTATAGTTGATTTACAATGTTATGTTCGTTTCCAATGTACAGCAAAGTGATTCACTTATACATATACATACATATACTCTTTTACATATTCTTTTCCATTGTAGGTTATTACAAGATATTGAATATAGTTCCCTGTGCTATACAGTAGGAACTTGTTGTTTATCTATTTTACATACAGGAGTTTTATCTGCTAATTCCAAGCTCGTATTTTATCCCCTCCTCTCTCCTTTGGTAACTACAGGTTTATTTTCCATGTCTGTGAGTCTGTTTGTGTTTTGTAAATAAGTTCATTTGTATCATATTTTAGATTCCACACATAAATGATATCATACGATATTCATCTTTCTCTGACTTACTTCACATAATCTGATAATCTCTAAGTCCATCCATGTTGCTGCAAACGGTATTATTTCATTTTTTATGGCTGAGTAATATTCCATCATATATATATACACACACACACCCCACATCTTCTTTATTAATTCATCTGTCGATGGGCATTTATGTTGCTTCTACTCTTGACTACTGTAAATAATGCTGCTATGAACATTAGGGTGAATGTATCTTTTCAAATTTGAGTTTTCTCTGGATATATGCCCAGGAGTAGGACTGCTATATCATATGCCAACTCCATACTGTTCTCCATAGTGGCAGTACCAATTTACACTACCACAAAAAGCTTAGGAGGGTCTCCTTTTCTCTACACCCTCTCCAACATTTATTATTTGTAGGTTTTTTAATGATGGCCATTCTGACCATCACTGAGGGGAGGTGATACCTTATTGTAGTTTTGATTTGCATTTCTCTGTAATTAGAGATATTGAGCATTTTTCATGTGCCTGTTGACCATCTGTATGTCTTCTTTGGAGAAATCTCCATATAGGTCCTCTGTCCATTTTTTGATTGGGATTTTTTTTTATTAAGTTGTACAAGCCAATTGTATATTTTGAAAATTAATTTCTTGTCAGTAGCATTGTTTACAAATATTTTCTTACATCCTGTAGGTTGTTCTTTTGTTTTGTTTATGGTTTCCTTTGTTATGCAAATGTTTATAAGTTTCATTAGGTCCCATTTGTTTATTTTTGCTTTAATTTCTATTGCCTGGGAGACTGACCTAAGAAAACATTGGTACAATTTATGTCAGAGAATGTTTTGCCTATGTTCTAAGAATTTTATGGTATCCTGTCTTATACTTAAGTCTTTAAGCCATTTTGAGTTTATTTTTGAATTTTATTTTATCTTTTTATACAGCAGGTTCTTATTAGTCATCCATTTTATTCACATCAGTGTATACATGTCAATCCCAATCTCCCAATTCATCACATCACCACCCCAACCCCCCGCCGCTTTCTCCCCTCGGTATCCATACGTTTGTCCTCTACATCTGTGTCTCAATTTCTGCTCTGCAAACCAGTTCATCTGTACTATTTTCTAGGTTCCACATATATGTGTTAATATATGATATTTGTTTTTCTCTTTCTGACTTACTTCACTCTGTAGGACAGTCTATAGATGCATCCACGTCTCTAAAAATGACCCAAGTTTGTTCCTTTTTATGGCTGAGTAATATTCCATTATAAATATGTAGCACATCTTTATCCATTCATCTGTCAATGGGCATTTAGGTTGCTTCCATGACCTGGCTATTGGAAATAGTGCTGCAATGAACATTGGGATGCATGTGTCTTTTTGATTTATGGTCTTCTCTGGGTATATGCCCAGTAGTGGGATTGCTGGATCATATGGTAATTCTATTTTTAGTTTTTTAAGGAACCTCCATACTGTTCTCCATGCTGGCTCTATCAATTTACGTTCCCACCAACAGTGCAATAGGGTTCCCTTTTCTCCACACCCTCTCCAGCATTTGTTTGTAGATTTTCTGATGATGCCCATTCTAACTGGCGTGAGGTGATACCTCATTGTAGTTTTGATTTCCATTTCTCTAATAATTAGTGATGTTGAACAGCTTTTCATATGCCTCTTGGCCATCTATATGTCTTCTTTGGATAAATGTCTATTTAGGTCTTCTGCCTATTTTTGGATTGGGTTGTTTGTTTCTTTAATATTGAGTTGCATGAGCTGTTTATATATTTTGGAGATCAACCCCTTGTCTGTTGATTCATTTGCAAATATTTTCTCCCCTTCTGAGGGTTGTCTTTTCATCTTGTTTATGGTTTCCTTTGCTGTGCAAAAGCTTTTAAGTTTCATTAGGTCACATTTGTTCATTTTTGGTTTTATTTCCATTACTCTAGGATGTGGAGCAAAAAAAAGATCTTGCTGTGATTTAAGTCAAAGAGTGTTCTTCCTATGTTTTCCTCTAAGAGTTTTATAGTGTCCAGGCTTACATTTAGGTCTCTAATCCATTTTGAGTTTATTTTTGTGTATGGTGTTACGGAGTGTTCTAATTTCATTCCTTTACATGTAGCTGCCAAGTTTTCCCAGCACCACCTATTGAAGAGATTGTCTTTCCTCCATTGTATATACTTGCCTCCTTTGTCATAGATTAGTTGACCATAGGTGCGTGGCTTTCTATCTTGTTCCATTGACTTATGTTTCTGTTTTTGTGCCAGTACCATATTGCCTCGATTACTGTAGCTTTGTCGTATAGTCTGAAGTCAGGGAGTCTGATTCCTCCAGCTCTGTATTTTTCCCTCAAGTCTGCTTTTGCTATTCGGGGTCTTTTGTGACTCCATACAAATTATAAGATTTTTTTGTTTGAGCTCTGTAAAAAATGCCATTGGTAAATTGATAGGGATTGCACTGAATCTATAGGTTGCTTTGGGTAGTATAAACATTTTCTCAATGTTGATTCTTCCAATCCAAGAACATGGTATATCTCTCCATCTGTTGGTATCATCCTTAATTTTTTCATCAGTGTCCTATAGTATTCTGCATACAGGTCTTTTGTCTCCCTAGGTAGGTTTATTCCTAGGTATTTATTCTTTTTGTTGCAATGGTAAATAGGACTGTTTCCTTCACTTCTCTTTCAGAATTTTCATCAATAGTGTATAGGAATGCAAGAGATTTCTGTGCATTAATTTTGTATCCTGCAACTTTACCAAATTCATTGATTAGCTCTAGTAGGTTTCTGGTGGCATCTTTAGGATTCCATATGTATAGTATCATGTCATCTACAAACAGTGACAGTTTTACTTCTTCTTTTCCAATTTGTATTCCTTTTATTTCTTTTTCTTCTCTGATTGCCATGGCTAGGACTTCCAAAACTATGTTGAATAACAGTGGTGACAGTGGACATCCTTGTCTTGTTCCTGATCTTAGAGGAAATGCTTTCAGTTTTTCACCATTGAGAATGATGTTTGCTGTGGGTTTGTCATATATGGCCTTTATTATGTTGAGGTAGGTTCCCTCTATGACCACTTTCTGGAGAGTTTTTATCATAAATGGGTGTTGAATTTTGTCAAAAGTTTTTTCTGCATCTATTGAGATGATCATATGGTTTTTATTCTTTAATTTTTTAATATGGTTTATCACATTGATTGATTTACATATATTGAAGAATCCTTGCATCCCTGGGATAAATCCCAGATGATCATGGTGTATGATCCTTTTAATGTGTTGTTGGATTCTGTTTGCTTGTATTTTTTGAGGATTTTTGCATCTATATTCATCAGTGATATTGGTCTGTAATTTTCTTTTTTTGTAATATCTTTGTCTGGTTTTGCTATCAGGGTGATGGTGGCCTCATAGAATGAGTTTGTGAGTGTTTCTTCCTCTGCAATTTTTTGAAAGAGTTTGAAAGGATGGGTGTTAGCTCTTCTCTAAATGTTTGATAGAATTCACCTGTGAAGCCATTTGGTCCTGGACTTTTGTTTTTTGGAAGATTTTTATCACACTTTCAATTTCATTACTTGTGATTGGTGTGTTCATATTTTCTGTTTCTTCTTGGTTCAGTCTTGGAAGGTTATACCTTTCTAAATTTGTCCATTTCTTCCAGATTGTCCATTTTATTGGCATAGAGTTGCTTGTAGCAGTCTCTTAGGATGCTTTGTATTTCTTCGGTGTCTCTTGTAAATTCTTTTTCATTTCAAATTTTATTGATTTGAGTCCTCTCCCTCTTTTTCTTGATGAGTCTGGCTAATGGTTTACCAATATGGTTTATCTTCTCAAAGAACCAGCTTTGAATTTTATTGATCTTTGCTACTGTTTTCTTTGTTTCTATTTATTTCTGCTCTGATCTTTATGATTTCTTTCCTTCTGCTAATTTTGGGTTTTGTTTGTTCTGCTTTCTCTAGTTCCTGTAGGTGTAAGGTTAGATTGTTTGAGACTTTTCTTGTTTCTTGAGGTAGGCTTGTATAGCTATAAACTTCCCTCTTAGAACTGCTTTTGCTGCATCCCATAGGTTTTGGATCATCGTGTTTTCATTGTCATTTGTCTCCAGGTATTTTTTGATTTCCTCTTTGATTTCTTCAGTGATCTCTTGGTTATTGAGTAACATATTGTTTAGCCTCCACATGTTTCTGTTTTTTACGTTTTTTTTCCCCTGTAATTCATTTCTAATCTCATAGCATTGTGGTCAGAAAAGATGCTTGATATGATTTCAGTTTTCTTAAATTTACTGTGGCTCCATTTGTGACCCAAGAAGCCATTTTGAGTTTATTTTTGTGTATGGTGTGAGAGAGTGTTCTAACTTCATTGATTTATATGTAGCTGTCCAGCTTTCCCAGCACCACTTGCCAAAGAGACTGTCTTTTCTCCATTGTATATTCTTTCCTCCTTTGTCAAAGAGTAATTGATTGACCATAGTTGTGTGGGTTTATCTCTGGGCTCTCTATTCTGTTCCATTGATCTATATTTCTGTTTTACTGTTGATACCACTCTTTGATTACTGTAGCTTTGTAGTATTGTCTGAAGTCTAGGAGGGTTATGCCTCCAGCTTTGTTCTTTTTCCTCAGGATTGCTTTGGCAATTCTGGGTCTTTTATGGTTCCATATAAATTTTAGGATTATTTCTTCTAGTTGCATGAAAAATGTCATGGGTAATTTGATAGGGATAACATAAAATCTGTAGATGGCTTTGGGTAGTACTTCCATTTTAACAATGTTAATTCTTCCAATCCAAGAGCATGGTATATCTTTCCATTTCTCTAAATCATCTTCAGTTTCCTTTATCAGTGTTTTATAGTTCTCAGCATATAAGTCTTTCACCTCCTTGGTTAGGTTTATTCCTAGGTATTTTTTATGCAATTTTAAAAGGAATTGTTTTTTACTTTTCCTCTTTGATATTTCATTGTTAGTGTAAAGAAATGCAACAGATTTCTGTAAATCTTGTATCCTGCTACCTTGATCAATTTGTTTATCAGTTCTAGTAGTTTTTCTTTGAGTCTTTAGGTTTTTCTAAACTATATATAAGGTTTTCTATGTATAGTATATACAGGGTTTTCTATATATAGTATCATGACATCTGCATATAATGATAATTTTACCTCTTTCCTTCCAATTTGGGTACCTCTTCTCTGTTTTGTTTGATTTCTGTGGCTAGGACTTCCAATACTATGTTGAATAGAAGTGCTGAGAGTGGGCATCCTTATCTTGTTCCAAGATGATTTTACCAGGAAGGCTTTCAACTTTTCACTGTTGAGTATTATGTTGGCTGTAGGTTTGTCATAAATAGCTTGTATTATGTTGAGATGTTTACTCTAAATCCACTTTGGTAAGAGTCTTTATCATGAATGGATATCAAATTTTATCAAATGATTTTTTCTGCATCTATTGAGATGATCATGTGGTTTTTGTCATTTGTCAATGCGGTGTATAATATTGATTGATTTGCATATGTTGAACTATCCTTGTGACCCTGGGATGAATCCCACTTGATCGTAGTGTATGATCTTTTTTATGTGTTGTTGCATTCAGTTTGCTAATATTTTACTGAGAATTTTTGTATCTATATTCAAAGACAGTGGCCTCTAATTTTCTTTTTTGGTAGTGTCTTTGTCTGGTTTTGGTATCAGGGTGATGGTGGCTTCACAGAATGACTTTGGGAGTGTTCCCTCATCTTCAGTCTTTTGGAAGAGTTTGAGAAGGATCAGTATAAATTCTTTTCTGTATGTTTGGTAGAATTCCCCAGTGAAGTTATCCAGTACTGGACTTTTCTTTGCAGGGAGTTTAAAAAATTGCTTTTTCTTCTTCAAGATGCATATTAGAGTACTCTATTTCTCATGGCTGGTCAATAATATATTGTGATCATCTCCTATCTTATCTCATTTTTGACACTACCCATAAAGGCTAGAAATACCAAATTTTATGTATATTTTAGTAAAATTGTATATATATATATAAGTTTATTAAAGAAAAACCCATATAATAATTATGTAGTATTTATAAATGAATGAAGACTCACGGCACTTAAAACATTTAATAATTAGCAAATGACTATTTTCAGTTCTCCACCACTCAACTCAGACATCTGCCTGTGTCATTATTTTCTTTACTCTGTTACTCTCTGTCTAGCATCCATGGATTTCTTCTGGAGGTTTCTCCTACTGTGGCTGCTCAGTGTTAACATAAGCCTCATTCATTATATTGTTTCCGTATCCTGAATACTTCCTGAACAAAGTTGACGTGATGAGAACTGTCAGTGCCATACTGTTCATTCACATAAAATACAAATTTAATTTGAAATTATTCCAGAGTCTGGTTAAAATTCTTTTTTTTTTTTCTTGTAAAGAGGCTGCTTGAGAGTAGGGGGAGACTTAATATTAAAAAAAAAAATTTGTTCTTTTACTGGACCTAACAGATTTAGGCAACTAATGCACAATGAAGACTAAATGAACTAGAGAGAGACAGTGTTCAACCATGCCATAAAAATTAATCAATGTTCCTCAAAGTTGGTCTAGCTCTGTACCAATTAATCTCAATAACAAAATATTTATAGACGTGGGCTGTGAGAGTGTATTGTGTATTGTGTTAAGTGTTGCAGGAGTTAAACAAAAGTATAAAGCCTTCCTCTTGGACAGGACCATCATTTCCCACATCATCACAAAGGACAATAGCCTAAACCATTAACTTCTAAATATGTTTTGGATTTAATAAGGATCAAATCTGTTTATGATTTTGACATTCCATGCAATATCAAATTGACTTTTATCTTCAAATTTAGAAGTTTCTACCTGAAAAGTATTTTGGATATTTCTCGGTATCCCTTTATTTATATATTGCTTTGGTCACCCATGAGAATAAGGTGATAATTAGCCTCTTGTAAACACAGAATAACTGCATAGTATATAATAACTCAAAAGATAAAGCTTTGCAAACCTTTGGGGATGCCCATATTCTCTGAGTTGGTCTGTTCTTGCTCTAGCTGCTGTAATTGTGTATTCCATTCACATCATATCATCAAAATGACAAAGGTGAATATTCTGGTTATAAGGAAAGAACTATAAACATGTATATGGATATGGAATTAATAGACCCACAGAGGTCATCTCACCCTTGAGACAGACATATTACTTTCAAACCATTATTACAGCAGACTTGCTTGGGGATAGTTAGGTATCTATCTAGAATCCAGCATAGAAAAAGTTAGCCTCAAATATTAAATACAAAGTATTTTCTGATTCTTTTTCTTCCAGGGAAGTGTTTCCCTTGAATTCACCAATTTAACTCCACAAACAATTAAGGTAATAGTTTTGCTATATTTATATTTTTACTGTGGTAAAATATGCTAATATAAAATTTAGCATTTTAACCACTTTTAACTGTACAATTCAGCATATTAGTGTATTCACAATGTTGTGTAACAATCACCATTATCTATTTGTAGAACTTTTTAATCATCCCATATAGAAACTCTGTATGCATTAAACATATACTTATTTTATGAATATTCACATGCACACTCAAGCTACATTAAAGGACTGTTGAAATTCTGAAGAAAAAACTATGAAAATTCAGCAATCTAAAGTAAAATTAGCCACATATGCTAAAGTTCTTGGATTAGCATAGTAGAAAGTAATAGAGAATTCATGTTATACACTGTTCCATTTAAACACGTGTGCCAAAAAGAAAAAAAAAAAAAACAGTAGCATGGATTTGAGGCCCTTTTCTTGATCCCAAAGAAATTAACTATAAACCTTCAGTTAAAATCATGAAACATGACTAATTATTTCCCACAAAGCAGTACACTTATTTTTTTTTCCCACATAGTCTCAAGATAAAGAGTATTCAGAAGACAAACAAGCCCATTTGGAGAATTAGCTCTTAAAGAAACTGAAATACACTAGCAATCCCCATTTCTGAGATAATGTGCTCATATAAACTCTATCAAAAAAGGTGCATCTTAAAACTTAGTGTTCTCTTTCCATAGAAAAAAATGTTATAACTGGGAACTGTTATATTCCTGAGCAGGACCTTGCACTGAATAAATCAGATATGCCCAAAAAGATGTCATAAAAGCAAAGCTATAAAAACTATAAACTTTTGTAATCATTAAAAATAGTAAAATTACACTTGTTGATAGAATTTAACAGCTAAAAGGAATTTTAGAATATTGCCAAGTTCAAGCCCCTTTTTTTATGTATGAAAAAAATGAATGTCTGGAAAAGATGAGTGACATTCTTTTAATTTACCAACGTAGCTTGTAGCAATAGGCACTAAAATTAAACATTTTGTAATCTCAACCTATTTTTCTTTCCACATGTTTAATGCTTCTCTTATTTCAACAATTATGGTTGTACATTAATTATACATTTATGATAAGTATTAAATGGATTGTATTTGCAATATATAAAAATGCATGCTAGATATGTTTAATATATATAAAAGCTATATATAATGAACATTCTTGTTACATTTATATTAAATTCATAGATTATTTATCTTTTTACAATTTTGATAGACTTTTGGTGGTATGATTGGAGTGGCCCATTTCAATTAAAAGTAACCCATGGGAGTTTGTCCAAACCATTGATTTTGCCTGCCAATAAAATTTCCCATTGAAAGTAGAGATATTCTAAAACATTCATTCATTCACTGTTACTTTTGTAAAATGGCCATTTTAGTATCTTGATATTTGAGGTTATCACTAAGGATTTTAATATGTGGACTTGATTGCATGACATACTTAGATTTCTGAAGCCAAAACCATAGTCAAAAACATACACATATACATACACACACCAAAGACAGCTTTGAAAGAAACATTTACTTTCATTAATCTCCCAACCTCCTTCCCTTAAAAAAAAAGAAAAAAAGGAAAACAAAAGCAATTAAAAATTGCTGCTTTAGGATTGTACAGGGTGACTGAGAAAGACAGTTCTTCTTACAACCTGCGTTATAAACTTGCATGATTAAAATTAGCTCAAGATCTTTTTAAACATTATTTAGAGAAAACTCTATCCTTCCAAATCATAAAAACAAACCATGCCTCTTTGACTAGGAATGGAACATATTGGATGTTACCTCAGAATCTGGCAAGTAAGTGAATAAAAGCTTTCAGAAGGGAAGTGTATATGCTAATGGGGACTGAGAGAAATGGTGAAATATTAAAAAAAGGGATTGCTATATTTTGCTTGAATCTTAAATATATTCTTTCTTCCTGAGAAAACTAGTACTCTGTTCACTTAAAATTTTATGTCTATATGCAAAATCTGCATAATTTCATGTGCTTATAAATATGTATGTAGAAGAAGCTTTATTAAATAAAAGCTGAATTAAAAATAAAAAAACTATGCAAAATGAGTGATTTGACAAATGGAACGTGTACAATGTTTCAGTTGGCTTTTGCAGGCAGCCTTATGGAATAACATTTAGGACATGACTTCTTGACAGAAGCCTTTAAAAATATTTTGGTTTAAGCTGCCTTTCCATGTGGATTACCATAGAAATAGCTAAACAAATCAGTGAAGATAAACACATTGTTTGATGAGTTAATGTGTAATATAATTAACTCATAACTAAATGACTGAACAGACCAAAAGGAGTGGTTGTATCTCTGGGTATAAAAGCCCCTTTCATCCTCTGGTTTTATACATTCAGGACTGATAACTCATCAGATGACACACAGCTAACCCAGAACTGACTGTGTTACTCCTGGCATTGAACCAGCAGCACATTTCTGGGAACCTGATCTTTATTTTGCCACTGTAGCCTCCATTATCTATTGACAGTCAATACTGAGTGCCTATTTATTGTGTCTACGTTGGGTACTGAGTATGATAGAAAAGATATAAAACAAGGACCCTGAACTAATGGAGTTTAATGTCCACTTGTATAAAGAAGAAATATAAAAACAAGCAATAAGTATATACTGTTTAACATTGGAATTCACCTCTAAGTGGCATATACCAATTATTAATATCTAAACTGTTTTATTAAATTAATAAAAAACGACTCAATACATAAAAAAGCATCGACATCATATATTATCAGGGAATTCCTAATGTAAAAAAAAAAACAAATAAAAAGAACTCAACCTCAGGAATAATGAGGAAAATGCAAGCTAAAATCACCAGATATAAATTCATTCATAAGTTTGACAAAACCTTAGATTAATTAGTTTAACATTTTCAAATGTTAAAACCTGTGGTTGGTGTGTCAGTTGGTAAAGTCTATTTGGATGGCATATGGCAGTGCCTATCAAAGTTAGAACTGTAGAATATTTTTTTTAAACACAGCAATTCCAATTGGAGGAATTTAATTATCAGAAGCTGTCATATAGATTATCAATATATTCTGACAAGAATGTTCACTGCTTTACCATTTGAATGGGAGAAAACAAAGTGAACCTGACTAAAGGTCCCACAGCAGGAAAGTAGTTAAAAAATGCATGGTTTCTCTCTATTATGGAATACTTTGAAGTTGTTGAAAAGAGTGAGGTAGAAATTTATGTATTATCATATAATCACCTATCAGGCATATGGCTAAATAATGTACATCACAGAATACATGTTTATGTAAATTAACACATCTATGTCTATTCCATATCACATACATATGTATATATGTAAATACACAGAAAGATGCCTGGAAATACATATTCCAAACTGTAGAAAATTGTTACTTCTGGGAAGGGGAGTGAAGGCTGGAGAGGAAGTAAAAGGAGACTAAAGTGTTTTGTTTTGTATAGTTCTGTACTGTAGGAATTTCTGCCTTGTGAATGCATTCACGTAAACTTGTATTATTTTCTTAAGGCAAAGATGTGTACAATGACTGAAAATGCACGACGTTGATAAAGCAGCAGCATTGTAATATTGAAGCATGATTGAAAAACAGATTACTAGAGAAATAAAAAGCTTACCAAAGGAATTACAAATAATATATACATGACAGATATTAGAGAGTGAAGCTAAAGTAACCAGAGTATCAAGAAATACACACATTCCTTACATAAAATTATGTAAACCACTATGAGATTCTAGTTTTTGCAGGGAAAGAAAAAGGATATGACAATTAAGATGAACTATTGGGAGCATACATATTATTATGGGGGAAGGAACCAGAGTGGATGAAACTGGGCCCACAAAGTGTCTACTGTGACTCTTGTGCAGAAGATATTTGACTGGGTCTGAGCAGATCTGGGTCTCTGCATTTGAAAATTAAGGACATGGGACTTCCCTGGTGGTCCAGTGGTAAAGAATCCACCTTACAATACAGGGGACACGGGTTCGATCCCTGGTCAGGGAACAAAGATCCCACATGCCGGGGGGCAACTAAGCCCACGCGCCACAACGACTGAGCTCTGCACCTCAACGAGAGAGCCTGCGTGCCACAAACTACAGAGCCCATGCGCTCTGGAGCCCGTGCCCCACAACTAGAGAGAAAGCCTGCACACCAAAACGAAAAGCCCACGCACCACAACAAAAAATCCCGCATGCCTCAAGAAAGATCCCACGTGCCGCAACTAAGATGCAATGCAGACAAAAAAATTTTTTTAATAAAATAAAATAAATAAATATTTTAAAAGAAGAAAATTAAGGACATGAACAACTGACATAATTAGAGTTTGGTGAATACATTCTCACTTCATTCATGTTCGGCAGGTATCTGCTACTGCTTTGCACTGTCCTGGATCACTGTGCAGGGCAGGTCTCATGCTTACTGATTCCTTTGGTGCTAACCAAACATTGGGCATTAAATGGAAAGAGAAATCAAGAGATTCTAATAGCAGGTGCATGCTTAATGGTGACACCCATAAATGGCATGGTGTTATAACTTCTGTTTGGAGGGGTGAGGGGCAAGCCATGGTCAGTTTAGATCAAAACAGAATAGAGTTTCAGGCAACACACTGGAGACAAAGGCCATGCAAAGGTAGAGAGTAGTAGGAGAACTGGGAAAGAGGGCTTGTTCCTGGGCTCATGAGTAAGCACCAGCAAGCAATTTGAAGGCTTATGTGATATAGTTAACAAAAAATATAAAACATATTTAAAGCAAACTTTAGATGAGAATTGAATAGTACTAGCACTGGACAGGGCACAGCGTCAGTGGAAGTAGGAACAACACAAGAGAAGCAAGAATCCAGCCTGGATCAAAATTGAGACTCTATGGTCGCCATGCTTCAAGCAGGTTTTTCACAGGTTCCTAACTGACCAGGAGTCCTTATATCAGAATCTTACCATACAGTCTCCTAAATCTTACATCTATTTTTGCTTGTTTAATTATATATATATACACACACACACACACACAAACTCACAATTAATTGAAATAAAGTAAGCTATATACATACACACATGTATATGTGTATCATTCTCAGTTCTTCTGTTATCTTCATTTGATGTCCAACTAAAGAATCCTAACCAGATTGTTACAGAAAACATCCTTTTTCTGCCTAACTCTTGTGGTAAAGATCTAAGCAAATAAATAAAACACTTAACAGGTAACTTATATTTTTTATTTTTTTTTTTACATAATGTGCTTTGCAAAGTCTCCCTCCCTCCCTACTTCCTTTTATTACATATTACACGGCTACAAGCTTATATTTTAAGACTTGCCTTATAAGCTCACAGGGCAGATGTATGCAAGGAAAAGAAAATGCAATGGCGGTTCCCAATCCTGGAAACTCAAATTGAAGTATTCAATTATTAGTGAAGATTCAGCAACAGAATCTTGAACCAAAGTGAATTGTAAACTAATAATTGTAATCACTAATAATTTATTTGGACTTTGACAGCATCAATAACTAAAAACAGAAAACCAAAGAAAAATCCTTGCTTCAGTCTCTACATCCCCTTTCGCTGAAGGGAGAAGCAAGCTTCTTAAAGGATTTATTTGATTCCCTAACAAATTGCTGAAGAGCACAATAAATACCGATATATCCTTCCAAGATCTACAGATATCTACAACTTGTACCAAGATAATTATTGTGATTTTGAGCATGTGGAACATATACGCTGTTTTTATTAATATTTGGAAAAACACTTAATACGATTATGTGTAAAAGATTGATTTATATAGGCTTTAGGATACCTTAATCAGATTTTCTTTCCATTCTCTCAGGCTTGTTCTTTCTGCACATCCTTTAGCTTCAATTACATTGCATCTTCACCTTCTCTATTTTCCTCCCCAAATACCAAGCTACTGCTAATACAATCAGAATGAATCCCTGTATTTCACTTGTGGTCCAACATTACTTTTCACATATCTCATTCTTTAAACAAAGCATGCTGTATTGGAATGAGAGTTTTTTGTTGTTGTTGTTTTTTGTTTTTTACTGGTGGGAAGCACACCTATTTTGTCTGTATCCTCAGGGCCTGGCACATAGTAGTATATGCCCAATAAATGTTTGTTAAACTGTTTGTTAAAAAGAGAGTTGAAGTTAGTTTACTAAATACCCACTGAGGCAAACAATAGCTATAAACTCTTTGCATGGAGGTATATTTTTCTATTATTCATTAACTTTCAATGATCTTATCTTCTCCTCTATTAAGAAAATTAGAGTCCTCTGCAATAATTTAAATTCCATTTATTTAAAGTGCCAGCAATAATAGTTGTATCATTAAATGTATTTTACTGAGATCTAATGCATCTCACTTTTTAAAATATGCATTCAGATACCATGCATTGGAGCTTATGACATGATCTTCCAGTTTTTCCCAACATTGATATACAGTTTGATAAAAGAGAATTATAAAAAAGAAACTAAATATGCAGTAATTAACTAGAAAATTAAATACTACACTGAATATTCATTTTATTTCATTATAGAGTATGTAGTTTGTATTTTAGATTAGTGGACTGTAGAATCTATTTTAAAACATAATAAAGCTGGCTTTCAATTAGGGATGCTCCCAAAACATTTTAAAACTCACTTTCAACTCTTAAATGTAATGATATAATTCTAATAACCAATAGCAAGCAGTTAACTATCTTCCAAGGAAACTACTGCATAAAATGGCATTATGAAGGCTTATATCCCATAGACATTTTTCATGTACATGCTACAGCCTTTAATATTGCCAGACAATGAAAGATAATATGCCTGGGTGAGAAATGGCAAAATAGAAACAGATGATTGTTTTGAGTCCTGAATGCCTCTGCGGTGGACCTGGGATAAGAATTAATAATATCATTCAATTATCTTATATTTTAATTTTCCACATCATTGTTGAAAAATTGTTTTAGATTGAAATAATGAATTATTTAACTTTGATATGAGGCAGAGTCCAGAAATGTCTGTTTGCAATTCAACATGCCAGATAAATATAACCAGTATAATCTGTTGATGTAGCATGCAAAATAAAAAAAAAAAAAAAAAAAAAAGAGAGAGAGAGAGAGAGAAAAAGGAAGAAAGAAAAGCAAGCCTGAAGTCACAACTGGATTTCTACTCTGCCATTTACATGTTATATGACCTTAGGTAATTCACTTAACTCTTTGAAATTTCCAATCATATGAACTTGAGTGTAAAGCTTATAGGAAAAAAGTAAAACACAAAGGAAAGGGGGAGTACTTTTCTCATTACCTACATGACAATGTTGCACATAAGAAAATGACTGCAATCCTAATAAAATTGTTTGGACAGAATATATAGACTTTAAGTCACTTGGAGATGGATATTTTCTTGGGTGGCACAATGCTGGGTAAGCTACTTATTTTATAAAGGAGAAATCAGGGAGGATATGAAGAAAAAAGAGGGAGAGCATGAGAATAGCTTGAAGGAAAAATAAAGAATGAGGGCCAGAACCCCACAGCTCATACCTCATATGGGAGGGATAAGCACAGCCCCTTCGAAAACAAAATAAGGTTTAGTGGCACTAACCACAAAATGAAATAGCAGAATAAAACTGCGCTTAGAGATTAAAATGACAAAGCTCATTTTGTAGCAAGTGTTTTTGTTGTTGTTTTGTTTTTTTTACCCAACTGAGTCAACTCCAGTTCAGGCCAAATAAAAGCTAAATAAATCATGCAGTAAAAGCACTGACCATCAACACAATTAAAGGCTGAAGGCGAGAACAAGGTTAACCTCACAGTTAAAAGACAAACACAAGGGTCAAATTATTGAAAAAGACATGAAAAATGTGATGAAAGAATCCTGTTAAGGGGAAGAAAACTGTTGATCTGAAATGTATGGAAAATTAAAAAGTAGACATCTGAGAATTATTAATTTGCTGAGCAAAATCAGGCCTCTACTCCAAAAGTCAGCCACATTATTGGTGCTGCACTTGCCGTACCACTGAGCTGCTACTCTGCATGGCATGACTGGAAGGCTGGCCCTCTTTAAATTACTGTGCTTTAAAGGCGATGAAATAATTAAGGTAGCAGAAGTAACTTCCTCAGTCTGCAGACTTCAGAAAATTGTATTTTACCAGGATGCATCTTATGGGTTGGCTAAGGAAAAGGATTTGAGCAGTAAAGGATATTCCATTCATGTCTCTATAAACTGGGGAGCACAAATGAGAAGCTGCCTCAGTTATCATAACTTGTTCATTCTTTCATCTAGGTCTCTATCTTTATATACATATGTGCAAGCTGCTGGGAATTACTGTAAATTGGTATACTGGGGAAAGAGAAGTTTCCAGTATTTTATCCCACAAAAGCAGTGAGGTAGAAAATTGAGCTATAAAAGATCAAAGAGGAGTGCATTAGACATTGAATTCATACTTGTTATCTACAGGGGTTATCAGGAGGTATCGTTGATGTGGTGGAATTAGTACTGGATAGATGATACTGCCATGGCCCTGGCTTCAACACATACTAGTTATATGACACCAGGAAAATGCCTAACATTTGATTCATAAGTTCATTGTGTACAAAATGGGAACAACAGCTACCTTATAGGGCTTTCAAGGATTAGAATAGGTTTAGAAGATTAAATATGTTCCCAGGAAAATTCATGGCACGTTGCACACAGTAGGGCCTCAATAATGTTTGTTTAGGAGCAATATATATATATATATATATATATATATATATATATATATATATATATAATCTAGATCTATCAACTCTAAAATCATTCTTCTTTCTCCCATATAATCCTTATTTTCCTCTATCAGCAATTATTTTTTTCCTGTAATAACTAGTTAAAATTGTTGGGGAAAATGTTACATTCAGTATTTTAATATATTACTGTGTGGTATCTGTATTTGATAAGATTTAGCACATTTTGGTAAGAAAAAATTTTCAGAAATTTCATGCCAAGAAATTTCCCTGGAATTATTCTTATACATTTTTATAAGAGATGTAAACTCCTTAGGATTTAAGCACAAACTTTCTGCCAGCATACTACACACTTCACGCAATACACTCTGATTTAGGTTTTGTTTGTGCTGATATCTTGTACAATTCTCTAAACATCAACACTGTCAAATTCCCCAAGTTTCTTCTTCTAATTCCTATTTGCATATAATTCTTGTTTGCATATAATTATAATGGGAAATGAGAGTAGATTTTCCAAGGAGTTGCATCTTAGCTTTTATATTCATTTTGCCAAACTTTAGAAGAAAATTTCATGTTTGCATTGAAAATCTGAGTGTATGTATTTGAAAACCAAGCATGTACAATGGATGTAATTTATTTTTAAAAATTGCTACTATAAAATGTGTCTAAGAGCTGACTTATACATCCCCTTCCATTGGCACTGTTTCATTTAGAAGCATGTAAAAGGGGAACTGGGACCTCCCTGGTGGCGCAGTGGTTAAGAATCCACCTGCCAGTGCAGGGGACATGGGTTCGATCCCTGCCCCGGGAAGATCTCACATGCCACGGAGCAACTAGGCCTGTGAGCCAGAACTACTGAACCTGCATGCTGCAACTACTGAAGCCCACATGCCTACAGCCCATGCTCCACAACAAGAGAAGTCACTGCAATGAGAAGCCCGCACACCACAACAGAGAGTAGTCCCTGCTTGCCACAACTGGAGAAAAAGCCCGTGCGCAGCAACGAAGACCAAACACAACCAAAAGTAAATAAATAAGTAACTAGAAAAAAGAAAAATGGGACTTTAAAAATAAATAAATAAAAGGAGAACCAGTTGATCTGTAAATGCTCATTGAGGGCCTATTCTGCACACAATATTATCCTAAGTGATATGAAGATAATGATGTATAAGACAGTGAATTCATTTACTTAATCCTTAGTGAACATCTTCTACATGCCAATGGGAATATAGCAGTAAGAAGAACAAGTTACAACTCACCAAGAGGTTTATAATTCAGTTATGAAGAGAACTCATAGAAATGTGAGGAACAATCTAAACAGTAATTAAGTAGTAAACAAATTCACATAATCAAAAGGGTAGAAATGTAGTTCCCAGGTAGCTCTAAAATTCAGGGGAGGCTTCACAGTCAGGGAAATATGAACAAGTCTTTAAGGATGAGCTGATTTGTTCAACCCATGAGGTAAAAGAAGAACTACCCCCATAAGATTAAAACCCATTCGGTACTAGTTAGTGAACGATCAGGCAGCAAGACTCGAGTCAGGCCAGGGAGGTGACAAAGCGCCACTTCCGTCAGGCTAGTAGCAATCTGTGGCAAGAGAAAAGTAAGGAAGATTCTGATTTTAATATAGCTGTTTTCCTCCTCCTTCTCTTCTTCCCCATCATGTCACCTTCCCTCCCCCTTTCCTCTCCCTATTTCTTCTCTTCCACATTGCTGATACATCTTCAAAGAGGTTAAGGCATTCAGGTAATAATGCAGACAAGCTATGGTTGGGGCAAGAAGGGTCCAGGTAGAAGGAGGAGTGAACACGAGAAGAGTATTGATTTTGTGTCATCGTCAAATCAGCCTTTAGCTGGGGGAATGCCAGTGGTTCACCATTTTCTCCTTCCCCATTTATTTGAAGCTAGGTTGGATTCATAACACTGCATTCTAGTCAATCCAGTGGGCAGCAGTAGTGCCTAGTTTTAAAAAGTGTCCAAGGAAACTTCCAGTTCTCTCTTCTCTGCCCCTAAGCTACCTTGGAAGCCAAGTGTTCCTTATGTTATAGCTATGAGATAGATAGGAAGCATGTCACACCATAAGAATGCTTTTAAAGTCACTGAACTTTGGGAAGTTAATTTGTTTCCACAATCTCTAAGAGCAAGCAGTGTTTCCCTAGTAAACTTGTTTATAAACTTTAGATGATTTTTACAAAGCTTGATTATTATGGTCGAGAATAGTCATGTTTGGTCATTTATACTAATACAGCATAAACACTATGACCCTCAAATTCTATCTTCTAAGCTCTTTACATTATTCTTATTATTCTGTTCACTTGTAAATAAATTTACAAATTCATGGTAACGACATTTCTCTGAAAAGTTCAGAGAGTTTGAGAACACAAAATAAGCCTCTACTATTTTTTTTTAAAACTGCAATGATAAGTTCCTTAATGGTAATCTTTAATGATTATTGGTTTATATAAGTTAAAATTCTTGCCCACGGAAAAAGTTTGAATCTTTCCAATGAAGTGATCAAAACTTTAATTAAATACTAAAAGAATATCATGTTATTATTTGAGGTATGCAGATAAGAGCTCAGGAAATAAGTACAGGCAGGTTTAAGCAGCAAAAATATGAAAAATATTTTCCCTCTACATAAAACATAAATTTTAAATAAATAAAATAAATAATAAACACCTAAACACAAAGATGTGTGAAATTCTGGCAGGCTATCCTTAGAGACCTCTTATCTAATCTTTCACTTTGAAGATTTTATAGTGAGACTAATCATGCAATTCAGGCAAAAACTGTGCAGCCAATAAGTTCTAAATTAAACAAGATCATCTTGAGTTTTGTGCTGAGAGGAAACATCCAACTTGGGATGGTATAAAGAGACTGGACCTGCCATGACAATGCTTGAATTCTTGACTGAACTCTACCACTAATTAAGTTTGTGACCTTGAAATATTATGAGATTATTGGACTCAACAAAAGTATTCCCCAGTTATAAAAGAAAAGGAATATAAAATTCTTACCTTGTCTACTTTTTAGTGTTGTTTATAGTATCCCCGCCTTCCCATCCCTCTACCAGAAGCAGACTATCTGTCAAGGTACAGTACAAGTATCAGCTCTTCATCAAATGCTTTCCTGACTCCCCTCCTCTCTCCAGGAAAACTGAATTATTCTCTCCTTTGTATTCCTAAACTATCTTGTTCAGAGGTCTATCATAGCATTGACATTTGGCATCTTATTTTTTTATATATTTGTTTCCCATTCCATTCCGGGAATTTCTTGAGGTCAGAGCTCATATCTAGCTGCTGTTGTACTACAAGTCCCGAGTATGGTGTGTAGCACATAGAATGTGTTCAATAAATTTTTGTCAGGTGAAAGAAAGAATGAATGCATGTGCTCAGCCTGACATTAGGGGTGAGCAGGTAGTTTTGATAGACAGAGATTAATCTGCAAGTGGGAGCTGAATGTGGGAGAAACCTTTAGAAAGAGCTAACATTGCCAAAGCCTTCAGGTACTCTCTCCCTGGATATGTTCTGTCTCTTTGGATCTATTCTGGTCACGCCTGAACTGAGTCCTGTAGCTGTTTCCTACTCTACCCAATTCTGCTAGCAGCATTTAATCATTCTTTCCACAATTTTTTTTGAGTCCTTGACAAAGAAAATCAAACCACCTGAGAATTAGGAACAAGAAAGGAACTTAGTTGTAGGCAGATGAAGGCTCCAGACGTGATTAATTGATAGAGAAGCCCAGACAGACTAAAATTCTAATTCATTTCTCCAGAAGGGATTGTATTCAACTGGGACACCTTCCTAGGTCAATTTATGACAAAAATGTCAGGTCACTTACAGTCTTCCAAAATGAATTTAGAACTGCATTTGCAGTTGTCCTGAGGACAAGTGGGAGCCTGGGGGCAGAAGGGCAGACTGTGAGGGAGGTTGAGAGTAGTCTGAGGGGGGCTGCTGGATGCAGCAGCAGCAGAAATCATTTTGCTTTCTTTGCCCTGCACTGCATAAGGATATCAGTTAGGCTTAAACACACATTGAAAGGTAGAGTGCTGAAAATACTGAAAACATATATAGACATATTCACATCTGTTCCAAGGAGCTGGCTATGAATGTAGAAAGGAGAAATGACCTTATAGATACCATTTCAGGTAAAGAGGGGCATTAATACTACTTAAGTATTTCCCTGAATGGAGTTTAGGTATCTAAGAAAGGAAAACAGCTTGGTGAATGAGTTAGTTTTATGGTAAGGAGATAAGTTGCCATTTCACACTTTACTTCTTGGTGTTGAATTTGCTTAGAGCAATGAGATTCTTAAAGTCTGATCCCCTACCAGCAGCATTAGCATCACCTGGGAATTTGTGAGAAATACAAATCCTTAGGCTCTAATCCAGACCTATGAAATTAGAAGGGGGCCAGGAAATCTGTGTTTTAAGAAGCCATTCATTTATTTCTGATGTGTGCATTTATTTGAGAACCACTTGCCTAGACCAGGCTCAAAGTTGGTTTTAGGGAAGACTACACATGAGGAAGACTCCAGCTTGCTTAACATAGCATTTGGCAAACAGTTGACCAATTTGAGTTAGACAACAATCTAAGATCAAGAATACCAAAATAAGCAGTAAACAATAATTAGGGAACCAATTTAACGTTAAAATATTTGGAATTGAGGGGCTTCCCTGGTGGCGCAGTGTTTGAGAATCTGCCTGCCAATGCAGGGGACGCGGGTTCGAGCCCTGGTCTGGGAAGATCCCACATGCCGCGGAGCAACAAAGCCCGTGAGCCACAACTACTGAGCCTGCGCGTCTGGAGCCTGTGCTCCACAACGGGAGAGGCTGTGACAGTGAGAGGCCCGCGCACCACGATTAAGAGTGGCCTCCTCTCTCCACAACTGGAGAAAGCCCTCGCACAGAAACGAAGACCCAACACAGCCAAAAATAAATAAATAAATTTAAAATATTTGGAATTGAGGGTTGCAGTTAATGCATTCAAGAATAAAGATCAATGTATAAGATACTCTAGCTTTTACCCCGACAGTGTAAGATGCATTTTCGTGTATATTCTTAGCTAGATCTCTGTCCCATTACCTGTGGCCATAATCCTGATTGCTGAAATCACTCCAAGCTGAGGTTTTAGAATCAACCTAAAATGTCAAGGGGAGATTGATACAATTTAGTCTGTTTCCTGCTGAGCTTGGCATTTTCAGAGTTGTCCAGTAGGAGTGAAACATAGTGAGGAATGGGAGACATGCAGGCGGTGAGTCTAGAGAGACAGGTAGAGCCAGTTGATTCAAGCCAGGTTAAACCTTTGAATTTTATCCTAAGAACAAGCGAAAGCTTTGAGGGGCTTTTAAGTAATGTACTGACATGATCATATTTGGGTATTTCAAACATTACTATGGTTGCCGTGCATAAAAAGGATTGGGGTGGGAAAAGCGGCAAGGCTGAAAACAAGGAAATCAGATTTTTATTGCAGTAGTCTTCTCAATTCATCTGACTTAGAAATTAATAATGTAATGCTCAAAGAACATTTGATGGTAGGGCATATTCAAAAAATCTAATAAAATTACGGGAAGCACTTTGAGATGAAGAAAAGCATCTAGTGAGTCAGTTTGCAGAAGAACGTATTCCAAAACCACATTCTTAAGACACAACCCTCAATGCCTTTTAGATTGTTCTATTTCCCACTAATCTCTAATTTCTCTGAATAACTCTCATGATATTCTATTTTAAATTATAGTATAAGAGAAGGTTTCTTGATATGAATGTTGTTCATCCAAATTCTAGTTATGCAGATGCCCAGTCCTGCCATCATTAGTCTGAAGATTCTTTAAGAGCAGGCACTTTCAACAGCCATTGAACATACTTTTAAATAATATTAATTGTTCAAATATTATCCATGCTAGACTTTACTATGGAGAAAAGAAGCTAAATTGAAATTGCCCAGCCTTACAAAACATTATTTTCAACAAGATCCTTTCTCAAAACCAAAGTATCTTTGTTCTTTTAATTACTTACATTTCAAAGTATTCAATAGTATTCAATAGTTGGGACTTTCCTGGTGGCTCAGTGGTTAAGAATCCACCTGCCAATGCAGGGGACACGGGTTTAAGCCCTGGTCCAGGAAGGTCCCACATGGCGCAGAGCAACTAAGCCTGTGCACCACAACTACTGAGCCCACATACCACAACTACTGAAGCCCATATGCCTAGAGGCCATGCTCCGCAACAGGAGAAGCCACCACAATGAGAAGCCTGCACACCACAACAAAGAGTAGCTCCCCCTGGCCGCAACTAGAGAAAGCACATGCACAGCAACAAAGACCCAACGCAGCCAAAAATAAATTAATTAAATAAATTTTTTTGAAATCTCAAAGTATTCAATAGTATGTTTACTGTAATTACAGTGTCAAAGTTAATGCATAACTTCCCAGAATTGTATACACATACACACATAAAGGTAAAAATGAAAAAAGTATCTCAACACGTAACAAGAGTTGCCAGATATAATACAGAACACCTAGTAAAATTTGAATCCCATATAAACAATGAACAATTTTTAGTACAAGAATATCAAAAATATTGCATAAGAGATACTTACACTAAAATTATGTATCTGCAATTCAAATTTAACTGGTTCTAAATTTTTATTTGCTAAACATTATAACCTTAATATAACTGAAGTATTTAACTGAGAATTACCTTATATTATAGTTCTATATAATTTTTCACAATAGATAGGCCACTGAAAAGTGACCTAATAATACTATTTTTAACCAAATTACATTTTAAATATTTTAGAGCACCTAAAATATATACCTCCATTGAAAAAAAATTCACATTTTTATAATCGAGCCCATTGGTGATCCTTTTTTTAAAATACGTAATATTTATGCACTAGTTTAAAGTAACAGAATTAAAATGGTCTCTGCTCCCATTTATATTTTAGTCCAGGTTTTCTTTCCATTATATACTAAATATATGTATATCAGGTCATAACACCCAACTTCCCTCAATTTTACCAGATATGAGTCCCAAGGAGACATCTCTCCACCTATGCAGGTGGAGGGCTAAATTTAAGTCCTATTTAGCATGATAGTGGCATTATAAAGCTCTTCACTACTGTCTCCTTGTGGAATTTTATGCTTTTCCATTGAGACATTGTATTCCATTCCTTAAGAGAAATATTAAAAGAGGAATTTGGTTTCAGGAAAGAAACACTCAATTTGGAAGTGATTTCTTTGAGAAATATATGCATAAATACAGCCTGATAATTGAAGGAGGTGCAAACAGGGAAAGTAGTTATTTACCCTAGGCTTTGTTTTGATAATGATTTATTAGAATAGTGTTGTGACTGGATAAATGGATTTCAAGACAGGATATGGATAAACACAGTGATACATTTGGTTCCTTGGTGTCTTATTAGTGGCACTGACAGACAAGCACTAGTGAGGCTCAGTCATACTGATGAGTAGGTGCCAGACTAAGACAAAGACATGCAGAGTGTTGAGAGGACAACAATAGTTATAAAAGCACTAACTTTTTTTTGTTCACAGACTGTTAGAACCAAAAGAGTCTTAAAAACCATCTTAAAAACCATCAAGTCCAATTCTGTTCCTTTTCATGGCTGAGTAATTGGACATGATTTTTTTTTTTTTTTTTTTTTGCAGTATGCAGGCCTCTCAATGTTGTGGCCTCTCCCGTTGTGGAGCACAGGCTCTGGACATGCAGGCCCAGTGGCCATGGCCCACGAGCCTAGCTGCTCCGCGGCATGTGAGATCCTCCCAGACCAGGTCACGAATCTGTGTCCTCTGCATCCGCAGGCGGACTCTCAACCACTGCACCACCAGGGAAGCCCTGGACTTGATGGTTTTTAAGGCTACTTTGGTTCATTTGTAGAGACATGGATGGACGTAAAGACTGTCATACAGACTGAAGTCAGTCAGAAAGAGAAAAACAAATATTGTAGAATAATGCATGTATGTGGAATCTGAAAAAAAAAATGGTATAGACGATCTTATTTACAAAACAGAAATAGAGACACCAATGTAGAGAACAAATGTATGGATACCAAGGGGGAAGGGAGGGAGGGAGGGATGAATTGGGAGAGTGGGATTGACATATATACACTATTAATACTATGCATAAAATAGATAACTAATGAGAACCTACTGTATAGCACAGGGAACTCTACTCAATGCTCTATGGCGACCTAAATGGGAAGGAAATCCAAAAAAGAGGGGATATATGTATACGTATAGCTGATTTACTTTGATGTACAGTAGAAACTAACACAGCATTGTAAAGCAACTATACTCCAATAAAAACTTTTAAAAAAGGAACTTAGAAAAAAAAAACCCATCAAGTCCAATTCCTTTCTTTTAAATTAAAATAGCCAGTTTACATTCAGAGAAAAAAAAGTTTAGATCATATAACAGTCAGATAGAATCCAACTTTCCAACCCCCCAATCCACCACTTTGCCACTATTCCCTAACACCTCACAGCATCCACCTACTCTATAATCAAATATATATCAAGAAAAGAACGGCTGTCTTTTGCCATATGTAAGGGTTCCTTTATGGTTGGTTTCATATAGTTCCTTCATATGCTAAGGGACGTTGTACACAAAATGCCAGAGGTGTCTGTGGGGCAGAATAATTATTAGAGTTGTGAGGACTGCTGTTACTTCTCTATTTTAATTTTCAATAATATAATATTTATATAATAGAAACTTAGATGGCTTGAATCAGAATTGTACAATGTTATTACATGATCCCTCAATATCCTTGCCTTAGGTAAAGATAAGGCATTTGATAAATCTGTAAGGTTACTGGAAGTTCACATCAAAGCAGTACTATTCGTTATTGTTCTGAGACTTAAATTTCACCAATTGAATCCACAGCTTGGTGAGGACTTTGCTGCTGTTATTTCAGATCTGTGCCATTTTTCTGAATGCTGTAATTTAGAGGATTTATTAGTAAGTATGCTGCAAGATCATCATGTGTAGAGTCATGATGAAGCCCTCCAATAAGAACCAGAGACTGAACCAAATTGACAATTTATAATGGTCCAAAAAAAAGCCCAGACCAGAAAGATTGCATCAGTATGTGTCCTAGAAATGAAAGCAGCAACTTCTAATATGAATTCTGCTCATGACGCAGGCAAAGTGCTCTTGGCATCAGTAGAACACTGTAAATGCATGTCCTGAAATATCTACAGATCCAGTCAGACATATCAATTCTCAGTTAAAACCCTGGAAGCTCCACTTACATATTCTAATATACAGGCTTTGCAAAGGAATGGACCATTGAGGCTACACTGAATCTGAATGAAGTTTAAGATATGCCAGGCAGTTTTCATGGCATTAGGTGATCTTAATTCTGTGGCAGTGAATCAGACTCAGATGGTTGAGGTTAAACTACCTTAAGACCTTAAGATACTAATGCATCTGATAGAGACTTAGGTAAACCATCAATAAAAAGTCTGAGAATCCAGTAAAGGACCAATTTTAAATTTATAGGACTTGTGGTTTATAATACTTTGTAAAGTTACTTTCCACAAAACTTTTCCACAAGAATCTTTGCTACAGTTAAGGCATCATGTATTCTTTAAATTATAACAATCAGAGGTGTTTTTGAATGCTGAATGTTCCTTGCAACTCCATCACAGACATACTCTAAGCATGACGGAAAGGAAGTATATCAAAATTCTCTTGGGAGGGAACTGAAATACTGCTGAGAATTAGAACGGTCAACTAGAGAAATTTACATTCAAAATCCTGTGATTTCTTTAGGCAGGACAGGGAGAATCCAGTAAGTTGGAAATAGACCTGAAACTGCAAAGAGGAAAAGGTAGATAAGCCTAAATATTTTATTACATGAAATTTTTTCAAACTGGTTATCTATTTAGGATAGAATATATAAATCAGAACCTCTGTAAATAGTTTTACAAGCAGCTGAAAATTTGAGGGGGCTACATAGTCACTATGATATCAAAGGAGTAGTGTCTTGACAAATGTGACCTAAGTTAGGGCTCCTTTGGTTGAAAGGAAACTGAAACCTTATTTGTGCTGCCTTAAGCTAAAGGGGACATTTATTGGAAAGAGGCAGGGAACAGGTGTGTTCCTGGGCCTGTGGAACAGATTCAGGGGCTGGAGGAGTCTGGTGATCCTGAGAAGCTCCCCTGCATCTGTCACATGTGCTCCCCCAGCCCATCTGCTTGCTCTTCCAGCTCACTTGCATTTCTCCCCAGGCCTGTCTTAGAGCCTAACCTCAATTTGCATCTAGCTCTCTCTCAGTTCAGTAGGTCTGAGAAAGATCTTGTTAGTCCAGCTCGGGACCTAAGTGTATCCCAAGTTGAAAGTTTGTGTCACAACACTTAAGACGTGGGCCCCCCTGGTGGCACAGTGGTTGAGAGTCCGCCTGCCGATGCAGGTGACACGGGTTCGTGCCCTGGTCTGGGAAGATCGCACATCCGGAGCCTGTGCCCCGCAACGGGAGAGGCCACAACAGTGAGAGACCCGCGTAAAAAAGATACATCTTTACTCTTTCTTTACAATTCTCTTTTAAAAATAGAAGTACTGCCTTAATTCTGTCCACCTATCCTTAAAAGAGACTTGCATAGAAATGATAAATGTGTATCTTAGAAAGAATTTAATCAAGCTTCTCCTTCAATCTTCAAGTTATATTAATGATATATTGTCTTGGTGTTACAGTAGTAAGGACAAAAGTAAGATGGTTATATGTTAGGAATGTGGTCAATCTGATGTTACTGTTTTGTAGTTTTTGTAATTTATCAGTGCAGAGGCTAGATTGCAGATAACCTAGAATGGTTTTACAGAAATATATATAGGAAATGCTCTACACCTACTTTAATAATCACTAACAGTAATAACCCAAACTCCAAACCCTGTGCATCAATAAATTGAAGAGGGAAAGGGGCTTGATTTATAGTATATTGAGTAACATTGACTTACTTACAACCTTTAACATGTCACCTAAATTTGATCTGTTTGGTCACCATTTTTAAAGATAATTTTACATTCAGGCTTTTCGTACCACATAAAATAAGATAAAATAAACCAGATTTTCACAAGATCTAAATGTCTTTTACTGTCATTAAGAATACGTGTTAGTGGAATAATAAGGAAGGAGAGTCATATTTATAGCTAAGACAAATGTATATTTGAGTTTTATAGAGCCCTTCCTGATGCTATCAGACTAAGCTGAAAGCTTCCGATTTGCATAAATCTGCAATGACTATTCAAATCAACACATGGTTGGGCCCAGTTTTATACCTAATTAATCCAGTTGATACTGTGTCTCTGTCCATTAAAACTGCAATATAAGAAAATAAAATAGGGGCTTCCCTGGTGGCGCAGTGGTTGAGAATCTGCCTGCCAATGCAGGGGACACGGGTTCGAGCCCTGGTCTGGGAAGATCCCACATGCCACGGAGCAGCTAGCCCCGTGAGCCGCAATTACTGAGCCTGTGCGTCTGGAGCCTGTGCTCCGCAACAAGAGAGGCCGCGATAGTGAGAGGCCCGTGCACCGTGATGAGGAGTGGCCCCCACTTGCCGCAACTAGGGAAAGCCCTCGCACAGAAACGAAGACCCAACACAGCCATAAATAAATAAATAAAATTAAAAAAAAAAAAAGAAAATAAAGATAGATGTGAGCATGCATTTCTATCATAGTTTGGGTCATCTGTTATTTATCAATAAACATAATGAATCACTTAATTGTTATTGGTCTGCTGTTAATACAGAATATTCTGCTTAAATGTAGCAGAATGAATATATAGAATCAGATTTTTTTGAAGATGGAAGGTTCTTTAGAAATCATGTAGACCGACTTTGTCAATTTATTGCTGGAGAAAATGCAGCTCAGGACTGTTAAATGATTTACCCAAGGTCACACTGTCATTTGTTCTTAGGATTCAGTTATTACTTTGCCTAGTAGGAAATATATTTCTAAGTTACTGTGTGCACAAACGTACAGTTCTGAGGATGAAAATGGGTCCTTTTAAAACTAATATAGACCTACAAAAAAGACTTTTTTTTTTTTTTTTTTTTTTGCAGTACGCGGGCCTCTCACTGTTGCGGCCTCTCCCGTTGCGGAGCACAGGCTCTGGACGCACAGGCTCAGCGGCCATGGCTCACGGGCCCAGCCGCTCCGCGGCATGTGGGATCTTCCCGGACCAGGGCACGAACCTGTGTCCCCTGCATCGGCAGGCGGACTCTGAACCACTGCGCCACCAGGGAAGCCCCAAAGACTTATTTTTTGATGAAACACGTGGGACTTTCTAAGGACCAGGTGCTGTTGTAAGCATTTTTCATATACTGAGTCATTTTATTATTATGGAAAATGTATGAATTAGGTACAATTTGTATATCTATGTAGAAACTGAGGCGCAGAGGGTTTATGTGCCTTGTTAAACCTGCACAGCTAGTACAAAGCTGAGCCAATAGCTGAACTCAGGCCCTCCAGCTTCAGAAGTCATACTCTTCAACACAGCATGATGTTGCCTTCCTTAAAATTAAACAAGAGTTTTTTTAGCTATAATATGTGGATGTTGGACAAATAATGCCAATCAGATACAACCATCCTTCCTATTATAGGTTCGTCTAGAATACACTGAAGTATCACTTAACTTCCTGTCATATGAAGGGATCCTTCATAGGACATTAGAGATAAATGTTTCTTCTATCTCTGATCCACTGTCTACAAGTATTGCAATCTCACTGAAATTATTCTTGGGCAGTGTTTAAACATGTGTATCTCAATACTGAAACCTGAACACCAGGTTATTATGATATTAGAAATAATGCATTTTGAAGTGAAGAGCATTTCCTTTCTACATCTATTACTGACTTAAATGTTGCTAATTAAAGGTTAGTTTTGTCCTCAGTAATTACCAAATTGTATAGTGTACAAAGCAGTGCAATTGTTTAATGTCCCAGGTTTAAATATTATGTTTGCTTTTAAATGTCATTTCAAAATTGTTCATATTGTATTGACAATCTAAGTGATTAAAAGTTTATATGAGGTGAGAACTTTGCAAAATCCATATGTATATATATAAAGTATGCATTACATAGCCAATTAATTTTGACAATCCCCTTTTGAGTATCTACCATGTGTCTAGCTCTATGCTCCATACTAGTATAGATCCATATTAGATACATAATTTAAATGCATATGGGGGTGTGGTAATAGAAGAGGGACTTAGAAGCATATATAATTCAGCACTGCATCTTTATGCTGTAATATAAGAGAAAACCTATTTATATAAATATTATAAATTGTAATGCCAAATTAGGATCTCTACACCATTTGGGATAGTAAATTAAAGCCTAGTACCCTTTATATAAAACTTCTGTTATAAAGAGATTCTATAAAGCAAAATTCTTCTAGTTCTACTGATTTTAGAAGGAAGTTCTTTGAGGCCTCAAATAAATAGGATATATCTACTTAACCAAAATGAAGCATACATTGTATCTAATTACCAGTACAAACAGTTTGTGTCTAAGATTCTAGAAATTATAGAGTGTAGTAAATGACCAAAAGAAATCTAGTTATGTATAATAAATTCAATCTTGAAAGATTATTCATAATCCATTTTCTAACGTAGATTTCTTAAGACTGAACATTTAATTATTGATGAAGTCTGTCTTATGGATCAAATAAATTTCATTCTTGGCTATGAATGTAGTTTAACTCAAATATCCAATTTTCATAAAGAGTTCCTATTACAAATAGCAATTGCCATCGAATGAATTATAGTCTATAGGTATGATGATCCATTAGAATTCAAATTAACCAAATTTCAAGGGCCTCTGTTAAGTTATTCACACTATTGTTAGTAAAAGCTTGTCATTGTTGCTTTAATTACACATCTCTCTTTTCAGTAATTTGTAACTAATCTGAGCTGAAACAAGGGCCTCATTTTAAAGACGTATGAGTCCAACTTGGATACCACTAGAGGCTGTACAAAAGTAGTGCTATTTGTGGTGAATTTAGGAATTAACTGTGCATAATGTTTATGTTATTGTTGGCAACTGATCAATCCATATCTTTAAAAACACTATAACTTCCCATGTAACAATGTACTGTCTTTCTGAAATAATCTTTTGTTAACCAAAACATCCTCCTTTATTCAAATAAGTATTTCACATGTTGCCTTTTTTGATACTACCTTCTGCCCCAACTCTCGCCGTTAACTGAAGAAAGTTTAAGTGATGTTCTAGAATGTTCCATCATCCACAAATTGGTCTAGCAACTGCCTTAAATACAGTACACAAAACAAAAAAAGTATTCTTGCCAAAACACAAATTTACTTCCTCTGGTGTAATTCTAATTTTACATTCAGATCCAAGGCAGCTGGTCAAAGAAATTCTTTCGCTCTATGGGGAAAAAAAATTCTCAAGAAGATCAACAAATAGCTTCTCAGCTATAAGTTCTGATAACCTGGACACACAACCTTGGAGATAATAATATTTTACTGGTAAAAGGAGTACATTTGAGAATGTTGCAATAGTATAGATCTTGATATTGACATTATCAAGATCTCCACTTGAGTTAGTTTTCCAAACAGAATTTAAGCATTTCAGGGCGTTCTAACTCTAATGCTTACAAGAGCTAACCAGACCACATGAAGTGTGGCAGGTGTAATGTCCTAGAGTGTGTGGTGGAGAAGAGGGCTGGGAAGGGCCTGCCCTGCCTAAAAGGAAGCTAATAACCAGCTCAGGCCAATCATCGGCAAAAGGGAGTGTAGACCCTGTGCTGCCAAATTTCCAATACTTTACAATAACTCAGAAGTACAAATTTTTTCTTGAAATATTCTAGTTTTCCAATAAAAAACTTTATTCAGGCCATATATGTCTTTAGACTATATTCTATGTGAGGGCTGGTCATGTGAGATATCTGATTTAAAGTTAACTATTTAGTCAAAATTTTGTACTTTCTGTAATTTTTATAAGCAGCTTCATCTCCTAAAGGAAGATGTTTGGAATTATAGCCAAGAACAAATTCTGGTCTGGAATTTCTCTCTTCCTCTTGTTCTCAGGACTTCCTGCTCTCTTGGGGCAGGAATTGGTCATCTTTGTCTTCTGTCATATCTATATGTTTATAATATTTCCCTCCCTAAAAAACTTTACTTCTTAAGGATACAGAGATACCTTTAGATTTGTGAATGTCTTTGTGAGCATATAAGTACATTTTATTTTTTCCCATGTACTGCCACATTGCCACACACCTAACAGAAAGTGCTTAATAATAATTGCTAAGTTGAAGCTATCTGCTTATACTTAATATAAAAAAACAATTTTAGGCTTATAAAAACCTGAAGTGTCCATTGTTTTCTCAATGTCCATGTTGCTTGACAAGAAATCACCTTTATTTTTCTCAGCACTAAGTCATTATCACATAAAACCTTCTTCCCAGTTTGAATAAGCTCATAATCCCATTCCATTTTATGTGCAAATGCATTTGGCCTCATCTGTTTCCTGTGATTTGAAATAAAGCTCACAATTTTACTCTCTGACACTACCATGCATTATACACTCTTAAAAATAAAATCCACATAATTAGAAATTACTCAGCAAGAGAAACTGGAATTTTTCTTATATTGTCTTAGAGACTCACAATGCCAGGTTGCCACTGTATTTCCTGGCTCTGGTCACTGATGGAGCTCAAGGTGTCTTAAAACAGATGATGCCATTTTAGTTTTTGAACATACACAATTTTGACTGAGACGAAGTTACTGTCTTCAAATTTTTCTTACAAGGTGTAAAAAATGGTGTCATACGGTGATAACTGTCTTGCTAGCTTTGAGTGGTTACATGCTGGGAGAGAGGCAGAATCAAGTCTGCATGAAGAGCAGAAAAGGCCTCAGCAGAGAAGAGGGGACATCTGAAGTGCATCTTCAAGAATTCTTATGATTGGCAGGCATGATTTGTGGCAGCAAAGCAGGAGAGGGAAAGAAATTTAAAGAGGAAAGAATGAGTAAAGGCATAAATGTAAGAAAATGCGTGACATATTCAGGGACTTTGTTCAAATAAGAGCTCATAGCCCCTTAGATAGGTATGCTTGGTGGGATGAAGCATAAATGAAATTGAAAACTATACTCTGAGGCCAGATTAGAAAAAGCGTTGAAGGTAGGCTAAGGGGGTACAGTGGACTGACACTGGTCGCCTCCCAGTGAATCACGCCTCCTTGGGACTGGCACTTGGGTAGAGTCCCCTCCCATGCTGAGTCTGAGCTGGGCATGGGGCTTGCTTTAGCCATTGGGCCAGCAGCACATGTGATATAAAAACTGATATATGAATGTGTGTTGGAGCTTGCCTCTTAGAATCCAGCCATGATATGAGAAACCCAGGTGGTCTACTTGTAAGAACTACACAGAAAGAAAAGCCCAGTCATCCCAGCATCCTAGTTCTTATCTTCCCTGTCAGCTGAATGAAGCCACACAAGTCCCACCCCGTGAGAATAGCACAGGAACTGCCCCATCAATTCACAAAATCACCAAGTTTTAGAGTAGCCTGTTATGCAGCAATACATAACTGATGTCAGGGTTAAAATATTTTATCTAGGCAATGAACAGTCAAAATTGTGCCATTATTTGTTCTTTAACTGGGGCTGTATCACAGCAAGGATTGAATTTGCAAATATAAATGGTGGTAGATATTGAAGACAGACTGGGGACTGGGTGAGTGAACACTAAGAGACAATGTTGACCACCACTGCACACTGCACTGGTCCAGATAAGAGAAATGAGTGTTTATGCTAGAGAAGGATTTAGCAAACTTTTCTTGTTAAGGGCTACACAGTAAATATTTTAGGCTTTTCTGGCCATAACTTCTATTACAACTACTCAATTCTACCATTATATCATGAAAGTAGCCATAGAGTATATGGAAATGAATAAGTAAGGCTGTATTCTCATAAAACTTTATTTGAATAAACAGCCATTTTATTGGATTTGTACTAAAGCAAAGGCAGAAGAAATAAAAACAGAAGATAGATAACATTTTGTAGTAAGAATCAATGTACTATGGCCAGTGAGAAAGAAAGAAGGATCAAGAATGACTCACAGGGGCTTCCCTGGTGGCACAGTAGTTGAGAGTCAGCCTGCCGATGCAGGGGACACGGGTTCGTGCCCTGGTCCGGGAGGATCCCACATGCCGCGGAGCGGCTGGGCCCGTGAGTCATGGCCACTGAGCCTGCGCGTCCGGAGCCTGTGCTCCGCAACGGGAGAGGCCACAACAGTGAGAGGCCCGCGTACCACAGAAAAAAAAGAATGACTCACAGTTTAGATGACCAAGCAAATGACACTAGTGATTACTGAGATAGGCAACACAGTGGCAAAGGAGGTTTTGAGTGAAACTGGTTTGGGACACCTTGAGTTTGAAGTGGGCCACTTAGGAGAAGAGTGTACTACTTCCTTGGAAATACATGTATTCAGGACTGGATATGGAAGGCATATATTTGGGGGTCAATTGCATATAGATGGAACTCGAAGCCAGGAGTAAGAGGATCAAATCACCTTTCTAAGCTTCTCATGCTTATTACACTGTTGGCATGTAGGAAGTACTCGATAATAAACCATAACAAGATGACATAAGTCAGTCAGGATTCTGATTACAATTGTATTATCAGTAGAGAGCTGAGTGAGAAAATGTGGGGATCGAAAACAGGGCCTTTGAGGAAATTTTAATTTAAGGGGCAGAGGGATGGAAGAGAAATGATCAGAAGAGACCAGAGGGGTTATCAGAGGAAAAACCCCATTCAGAATGGTATCCTGGATTCAAAGAAGTATATTTCAGAAAAGGGGCATTTGTTGACGTCCACTACTGTGGACAGTAGCAGCAGGCTGAAGCCTTGGACAGCTCCTTTTAGGCCACAATGTTATCTTGAATAATTTGGGGAAGAACAGGGTGAGGAGAAGGATGGGGATTTGATTATAACACAAGTTCACAAAATTAAAGCTTTATCTCATGGTGGCAAATTCCAGTTTCCCTGCTGCTCCATTCTTTTAACTGACTTTACATATTGAGCGCTCCCAGTGACTTTTTCTTCTAATCTGCCAATACACCTCCATAACCTTCTGTACTGCCTTTCTACCTGTCTATACCACAGGTGATACAGGCTGAGACAAATGAATTCCTGGTTTCAGGAAATAGTCTGGATATGAGTGTGTGACCTAATAAGAATCCTTCCTAGAGATGTTTTTGTGTGAAACCTATGGGGAAAACTGTATTGCCTCTTTTGCTTAGAATAGTCAGTTTTCTATCTCTTGAACAGATCTAGCCCTGACTTACACATTTCCAGAAAGACAAACTCTACGAGAAACACGTTAATGTGCCACATGATCCAATTAGGGGTAAACACTGAAATCATTTAACCCTGGTACAGTTCCTTCATTAAACACAATAGCATTCCCTGGTGGCTTTCTTATCCTTCGGTGTCATTTGAAGTCTCACACTGCTGCCCTCAGCTCATTTGCTTTATTTCCAGATTTTTTACTGAGAGTGTTTCCTAGCTAGATTCATGACTATGGATAAGGTTCAAACTATTAGAGAAGCAAAGTTCCTGAGGGCAAGAGACCGCTTCTCATTGTTCTTCATTATTTACACATTCCTCTGTAAGTTTCCGAAGCACTTAACCTAATTTACATTTTAATGAACTACCATACTGTACTTACCAAATGTTTAGTGGGTCAATACTACAGGACCCATTTTAGCAATCAGAAACAAGCAATAATCAGAATGAGAACAAATCAGAGCATCTGCAGAACTGGCACAACTAGGAAAATTTTTTTAATTTCAATTATGATTTCGGTTATATCCATGCATATTCTTGTATTGTTATTTGGTATGTTTTTAAAAATCAGATCACTATGTTTGCTTAAATATATGTATCTTTAAAGAAACATATCATTTCCATAAATGGTAAACAATATCACTTGACAAAAATCAAAGGTAAACTGAATATATACTTATTAGAAAAATATGCATTTTTCTGAACCAGCTAAAGATGCTCCTGGGCCTCCAAAGGAGAGGCCTTCCCATTTGGAAAATCATGCTTGTGGGAATTGAGGTGACAAAGAATTACAAAAAGAGCAGGCTTTAGGCCTGATAAACACGTGTTCAACCTCAGTTCTGCTTCCTTCTGGATCCTTTTTCTACCGGTAGACATCTCTATTTCTTCATTACACACTTCACATTTTAGTAAATTATTTAATATCAAGGTTTTTTGCTCTAGAGTCTAAGCTCCATAAGGATAGGAAATATACTTGTCTTTTCACTCTTTTCACACCAGCATGTAGTACCTGCACATGGGAGGCATACAGCAAATATTCATTGAATGAATGGATGGATGGATGAAAGAGCTAACCTCTCTGAGCTTTCATTGCCTTATGTAAATTAAGGTGAAAACAAAACATACCTTGAAGTGTTTATGGTATTAGAGATGATCTATATATATATATACACACACACACTCTCTCTCTATATATAATATATATTATATATACATATATATATATATATCTAATATATATATTAACCACCTAGCACAGAATGTGGTTGAAATGATGACTATGAAGCATGGCACCCATATCCAATAAATCAGACTAAAAAGTTCATGCCACTTACAGAATGGTTCACTTAGCCACATCCCTAACCTCCACCAGCCTTCCATGTTTCACCACTGCTGAATACAGACACGCTTTCATTCCCCCTTCTCTTTGTGCACTCCACTGCTGTTGGAATATCCTTGCCCCATCTTCTAACTTATGACGATTTTACATGCACATCCTGCATCAAGTCCCCAGATGCAGAGAGCTTGAACACAAGTCCCAGATCAATCCCCTTCCCTGGGAAGTCAGCCCCAAGGCAGAGAAATTGCTTTGTCATCTTTTGGTCTGCAAATCACTCTATTTCTGCCACTCTGAGAACAACTGCATTTTTTTGTAATCACCGATTTCCAAAGTGATAATCAGGCTAAACTTCACATTAAGAACTGAGATCTAATTTCCAGATAAAGAGGGGAAATTGTTTTAAGAGTGCTACCTCGATAATATATTTCCAATACTTTTATTCAGGGCTATAAACAGTGCAACATTTTCATTGTGATTCTTTTGTTAAGTAACATTAATAAGCAAAGTTAACAAAAAAGACCCACAGTGTATCTACTTTCAATGGATAAACTAAAAAATCTGTGGTCTGCATGCATTTTTATTTTTCCTGCTTTAGTCTTGGTATTACCTTTAGACACGTCAGCCTCTTCATTAAAACTTAAGCTCCTTGACAGCAAATACTGTGTCTAATTCATCACTTTAGCCCACCACCTAGCACAGTCCAAGGAACCTAGTAGGTGCTCACAGGATATTTGTAATTTAATCAATAAACAAATGAGCAAATGATTTTTGAACTTCACATATTAATTATTGTACATATGAGAAAAGAGAACACTTGATTTTTTTTAAATGTATGCAAATTCTCTATAATGTAGAAAATTAGGTAGTTGGATTACAGGAAGAATTTTCTAAAACTTTACACCAAGGGCTTCCAATAATTTTCACTTGACCTAGGCTGGGGGCGGAGGGAAGAGTGCAGTGGTTGGGGAGAGGCCAGAGATGATGGATGAGAAGTAGTCCTTTAAATATTTACATATCTCTTATAACAGTGTGATAAACTAGTATGCCTTTTACATTTTGGATGAAGAGCAGGACTCCTCTGGTAAAAAGCAAAGCCTTTTGCAGACACATTGAAATAATAAATATTTTCTTCTGAATAAAAGTACAGCTGTGGAAGACCTTCAAGACGGCAGAAGAGTAAGACGCAGAGATCACCTTCCTCCCCAGATACATCAGAAATACATCTACAAGTAGAACAACTCCTACAGAACACCTACTGAAGGCTGGCGGAAGACCTCAGACCCCCCAAAAGGCAAGAAACTCCCCACGTACCTGGGTAGGGCAAAAGAAAAAAGAATAAACAGAGACAAAAGGATAGGGACGGGACCTGCACCAGTGGGAGGGAGCTGTGAAGGAGGAAAGGTTTGCACACACTAGAAGCCGCTTTGCAGGCGGTGACTGTGGGTGGTGGAGGGGGGAAGCTTCAGAGCCGTGGGGGAGAGCACAGCAACAAGGGTGCAGAGGGCAAACCGGAGAGGTTCCCGCCCAGAGGATCGGTGCTGACCGTCACTCACCAGCCCGAGAGGCTTGTCTGCTCACCAGCCGGGGCAGGCGGGGGCTGGGAGCTGAGGCTCAGGCTTCGGTCAGATCCCAGTGAGAGGACTGGGGTTGGCGGCATGAACACAGCCTGAAGGGGCTAGTGCACCACGGCTAGGTGGGAGGGAGTCCGGGAAAAAGTCTGGAGCTGCCGAAGAGGCAAGAGACTTTTTCTTGCCTCTTTGTTTCCTGGTGCGCGAGGAGAGGGGATTAAGAGAGCTGCTTAAAGGAGCTCCAGAGACGGGCGCGAGCCACGGCTAAAAGCGTGGACCCCAGAGATGGGCATGAGATGCTAAGGCTGCTGCTGCCACCACCAAGAAGCCTGTGTGCGAGCACAGGTCACTGTCCACACCACGCCTCCCGGGAGCCTGTGCAGCTCGCCACTGCCAGGGTCCCAGGATCCAGGGACAACTTCCCTGGGAGAATGCACAGCGCGCCTCCAGCTGGTGCAGCATCACGCCGGCTTCTGCCGCTGAAGCTCACTCCGCATCCGTAGCCCTCCCTCCCCCCAGCCTGAGTGAGCCAGAGCCCCTAATCAGCGGCTCCTTTAACCCCGTCCTGTCTGAGCGGGAACAGACGCCCTCCGGTGACCTACACGCAGAGGCGGGGCCAAATGCAAAGCTGAACCCCAGGAGCTGTGCGAACAAAGAGACAGGAGCCTCAGGAACAGGGGATTAAACCTCCACAATCAACTTGACGTACCCTGCATCTGTGGAATACCTGAACAGACAATGAATCATCCCAAATTGAGCAGGTGGACTTCGGAAGCAATGTTATATATTTTTCCTTTTTCTCTTTTATCGAGTGTATATGTGTATGCTTCAGTGTGTGATTTTGTCTGTATAGCTTTGCTCTTACCATTTGTCCTACAGTTCTGTCTGACTGTATTTTTTTTTCCTTTAAGTATAGCTTTTAGCACTTATTATAGGTGGATTTGTTTTTTGGTTTGGTTCCTCTCATTTTTCTTTTATTCTTTTTTAAATTACTTTTGAATTTTTATATTTTTTAAAATTATTGTTTTTATTTTAATAACTTTATTTTTTTTTCTTTCTTTTCTTTTTTCTCCCTTTGCTTCTGAGCTGGGTGGATGACAGGGTGTTGGTGCTCTGGCCGGGTGGCATACCAGTGCCTCTGAGGTGGGAGAGCCGATTTCAGGACATTGGTCCACCAGAGACCTCCCAGCTCCACGTAATATCAAACAGCGAAAGATCTCTCAGAGATCTGCATCTCAATGCTAAGGCCCAACTCCACTCAACGACCTACAGTGCTGGACACCCCATGCCAAACAACTACCAAGACAAGAATACAACCCCACCCATTAGCAGAGAGGCTGCCTAAAATCACAGTAAGTCCACAGACACTCCAAAACACACCACGGGACATGGAACTGCCCACCAGAAAGACAAGATCCAGCCTCATCCATCAGAACACAGGCACCAGTCCCCTCCACCAGGAAACCTACAAAACCCACTGAACCAACCTTAGCCACCCGCCCCAAAAACAATGGGAACTACGAACCTGCAACCTGCAAAAAGGAGACCACAAACACAGTAAGTGAAGCAAAATGAGAAGACAGAGAAACAGCAGATGAAGCAGCAAGATAAAAACCCACCAGACCAAACAAATGAAGAGGAAATAGGCAGTCTACCTGAAAAAGAATTCAGAGTAATGAGAGTAAAGATGATCTAAAATCTTGGAAATAGAATGGAGAAAATACAAGAAAGGTTTAACAAGGAACTAGAAGAACTAAAGAGCAAACAAACAATGATGAACAAGACAATAAATGAAATTAAAAATTCTCTAGAAGGAATCAATAGGAGAGTAACTGAGGCAGAAAAACGGATAAGTGACCTGGAAGATAAAATAGTGGAAATAACTACTGCAGAGCAGAATAAAGAAAAAGAATGAAAAGAATTAAGGACAGTCTCAGAGACCTCTGGGATAATAGTAAACTCACCAACATTCAACTTATAGGGGTCCCAGAAGAAGAAGAGAAAAAGCAAGGGTTTGAGAAAACATTTGAAGAGATTATAGTTGAAAACTTCCTTAATGTGAGAAAGGAAATAGTTAATCAAGTTTAGGAAGTGTAGAGAGTCCCCACAGAGGATAAACCCAAGGAGAAACACGTCAAGCCACATATTGATCAAACTATCAAAAACTGAAAACAAAGAAAAAATATTAAAATCAGCAAGGGAAAAGCAACAAATAACCTATAAGGGAATCTCCATAAAGTTAACAGCTGATCTTTCAGCAGAAACTCTGCAAGCCAGAAGGGACTGGCAGGACATATTTAAAGTGATGAAAAGGAAAACCTACAAGCAAGATTACTCTACCCAGCAAGGATCTCATTCAGATTTCACAGAAATTAAAACCTTGACAAGCAAAAGTTAAGAGAATTCAGCACCACCAAACCATCTTTACAACAAACGCTAAAGGAACTTCTCTAGGCAGGAAACACAAGAGAATGAAAAGACTGACAATAACAAACCCAAAACAATTAAGAAAATGGTGGTAGAAACATACATATCGATAACTACCTTAAATGTAAATGGATTAAATGCTCCTATCAAAAGACATAGACTGGCTGAATGGATACAAAAACAAGACCACTATATATGCTGTCTACAAGACACCCACTTCAGACCTAGGGACACATACAGACTGAAAGTGAGAGGATGGGAAAAGATATTCCATGCAAATGGAAATCAAAAGAAAGCTGGAGTAGCAATTCTTATATCAGACAAAATAGACTTAGAAATAAAGACTATTACAACAGACAGAGAAGGACACTACTTAATGATCAAGGGATCAATCCAAGAAGAAGATATAACTATTGTAAATATTTATGCACCCAACATAGGACCACCTTGATACATAAGGCAAATACTAACAGCCATAAAAGGGGAAATCGACAGTAACACAATCATAGTAGGGGGCTTTACACCCCACTCTCACCAATGGACAGATCATCCAAAATGAAAATAAATAAGAAAACACAAGCTTTAAATGATACATTAAACAAGATGGACTTAATTGATATTTGTAGTACATTCCATCCAAAAACAACAGAATACACTTTCTTCTCAAGTGCTCATGGAACATTCTCCAGGATAGATCATATCTTGGGTCACAAATCAAGCCTTGGTAAATTTAAGAAAACTGAAATCATATCAAGTATCTTTTCCAACCACAATGTTATGAGACTAGATATCAATTACAGGAAAAATCTGTAAAAAATACAAATACCTGGAGGCTAATCAAAACATTACTTAATAACAAAGAGAACACTGAAGAAAACAAAGAGGAAATCAAAAAATACCTAGGAACAAATGACAATGAAAACACAATGACTCAAAACCTAGGGGATGTAGCAAAAGCAGTTCTAACAGGGACGTTTAAAGCAATACAATCCTATTTCAAGAATCAAGATAATAATTTGTTTATAATAACTAATAAGAAACTGCTGTAGGGCTTCCCTGGTGGTGCAGTGGTTGAGAGTCCGCCTGCCAATGCAGGAGACACGGGTTCGTGCCCCGTCTGGGAAGATCCCACATGCCGCGGAGCGGCTAGGCCCGTGAGCCATGGCCGCTGAGCCTGCGCATCCAGAGCCTGTGCTCCGCGATGGGAGAGACCACAACAGTGAGAGGACCGCATACCAAAAAAAAAAAAGAAAGAAACTGCTGTAAAAAAATAAAATAAAATTTAATTAAGGAAAAAAAACAAGAAACATCATAAATAAACAACCTAACCTTAAACCTAAAGCAATTACAGAAAGAAGAACAAAAATAGCCCAAATTTAGCAGAAGGAAAGAAATCATAAAGATCAGATCAGAAATAACTGAAAAAGAAATGAAGGAAACAACAGCAAAGATCAATAAAACTAAAAGCTGGTTCTTTGAGAAGATAAACAAAATTGATAAACCATTAGCCAGACTCATCAAGAAAAAAAGGGAGAAGACTCAAATCAACAGAATTAGAAATGAAAAAGGAGAAGTAACAACTGACACTGCAGAAATACAAAGGATCATAAGAGATTACTTTAAGCAACTATATGGCAGTAAAATGGACAACCTGGAAGAAATGGACAAATTCTTAGAAAAGCACAACGTTCTGAGACTGAATCAGGAAGAAATAGAAAATATAAACACACCAATCACAAGCACTGAAATTGAGACTGTGATTTAAAATCTTCCAACAAAAAACGCCCAGGACCAGATGGCTTCCCAGCTGAATTCTATCAAACATTTAGAGAAGAGCTAACACCTATCCTTCTCAAACTCTTCCAAAATATAGCAGAGGGAGGAACACTCCCAAACTCATTCTAAAAGGCCACCATCACCCTGATATCAAAACCAGACAAATATGTCACAAAGAATGAAAACTACAGGCCAATATCACTGATGAACACAGATGCAAAAATCCTCAACAAAATAATAGCAAACAGAATCCAACAGCACATTAAGAGGATCATACACCATGATCAAGTGGGATTTATCCCAGGGATGCAAGGATTCTTCAATATATGCAAATCAATGTGATAAATGATATTAAAATATTGATGGATAAAAACCATATGATCTTCTCAATAGATGCAGAAAAAGCTTTTACAAAATTCAACACCCATTTATGATAAAAACCCTCCAGAAAGTAGGCATAGAGGGAACTTACCTCAACATAATAAAGGCCATATATGACAAACCCACAGCCAACATCATTCTCAATGGTGAAAAACTGAAACCATTTCCACTAAGATGAGGAACAAGACAAGGTTGCCTACTCTCACCACTATTATTCAATGTACTTTAGGAAGTTTTAGTCACAGCAGTCAGAGACAAAAAAGAAATAAAAGGAATCCAAATTGGAAGAGAAGAAATAAAGCTGTCACTGTTTGCAGATGACATGATACTATACATAGAGAATCCTAAAGACTCTACAGAAATCTACTAGAGCTAATCAATGAATTTGCTAAAGTAGCAGGATACAAAATTAATGCACAGAAATATCTTGCATTCCTATACACTAATGATGAGAAATCTGAAAGAGAAATTAAGGAAACACTCCCATTTACCACTGCAACAAAAAGAATAAAATACCTAGGAATAAACCTACCTAAGGAGACAAAAGACCTGTATGCAGAAAACTATAAGACACTGATGAAGGAATTTAAATATGATATAAACAGATGGAGAGATATACCATGTTCTTGGATTGGAAGAATCAACACTGTGAAAATGACTATACTACCCAAAGCAATCTACAGATTCAGTGCAATCCCTATCAAACTACCAGTGGTATTTTTCACACAACTATAACAAAAAGTTTCACAATTTGTATGGAAACACAAAAGACCCTGAACAGCCAAAGCAGTCTTGAGAAAGAAATTCAGAGCTGGAGGAATCAGGCTCCCAGACCTCTGACTATACTACAAAGCTACAGTAATCAAGATACTGTGGTACTAGCACAAAGACAGAAATATAGATCTATGGAACAGGATAGAAAGCCCGGAGTTAAACCCACACACATATGGTCACCTTATTTTTGATAAAGGAGGCAAGAATATAAAGTTGAGAAAAGACAGCCTCTTCAATAAGTGGTGCTGGGAATACTGGACAGCTACATTTAAAAGAATGAAACTAGAACACTCCCTAACACCATACACAAAAATAAACTCAAAATGGATTCAAGACCTAAATGTAAGCCCAGACACTATCAAACTCTTAGAGGAAAACATAGGCAGAACACTCTATGACATAAATCACAGAAAGATCTTTTTTGCTCCACCTCCTAGAGAAATGGAAATAAAACAAAAAATAAACAAATGGGACCTAATGAAACTTCAAAGCTTTTGCACAGCAAAGGAAACCATAAACAAGACAAAAAGACAACCCTCAGGATGGGACAAAATATTTGCAAATGAAGCAACTGACAAAGGATTAATCTCCAAAATTTACAAACAGCTCATGCAGCTCAATATCAAAAAAGCAAACAACCCAATCCAAAAATGGGCAGAAGACCTAAACAGACACTTCTCCAAAGAAGATATACAGATGGCCAACAAATACATTAAAAGATGCTCAACATCACTAGTTATTAGAGAAATGCAAATCAAAATTACAATGAGGTATCACCTCACACCAGTCAGAATGGCCATCATCAAAAAATCTACAAACAATAAATGCTGGGCAGGGTGTGAAGAAAAGGGAACCCTCTTGCACTGTTGGTGGAAAGTAAATTGATAGAGCCACTATGGAGAACAGTAATAAGGTTCCTTAAAAAACTAAAAATAGAACTACCATATGACCCAGCAATCCCACTATAGGTCATATACCCTGAGGAAACCATAATTCAAAGAGTCATACACCACAATGTTCATTGCAGCACTATTTACAATAGCCAGGATATGTAAGCAACCTAAGTGTCCATCAACAGATGAACGGAAAAAGAAGATGTGGCACATATACAAAATGGAATATTACTCAGCCATCAAAAGAAACGAAATTGAGTTATTTGTAGTGAGGTGGATGGACCTAGAGTCTGTCAAACAGAGTGAAGTCAGAAAGTGAAAAATAAATACTGTATTCTAATACATATATTTGGAATCTAAAAAAAAATGGTTATGAAGAACTTAGGGGCAGGACGGGAATAAAGGCACAGAGAATGGACTTGAGGACAAGGGGAGAGGGAAGGGTAAGCTGGGACGAAGTAAGAGAGTGGCATGGACTTATATATACTACCATACCTAAAATAGATAGCTAGTGGGAAGCAGCAGCATAGCACAGGGAGATCAGCTCGGTGCTTTGTGACCCCCTAGAGAGATGGTATAGGGAGGGTGGGAGGGAGATCCAGGAGGGAGGAGACATGCGGACATATGTATATGTATAGCTGATTCACTTTGTTACAAAGCAGAAACTAACACACCATTGTAAAGCAATTACACTCCAATAAAGATGTTTTTTAAAAAGCACAGCTTGGGGCTTCTCTGGTGGCGCAGTGGTTGAGAGTCCGCCTGCCGATGTAGGGGACACGGGTTCGTGCCCCGGTCTGGGAAGATCCCACATACCGCGGAGCGGCTGGGTCCGTGAGCCATGGCCGTTGAGCCTGCACGTCCGGAGCCTGTGCTCCGCAACGGGAGAGGCCACAACAGTGAGAGGCCCACGTACCACAAAAAAAAAAAAAAAAAAAAAGTACAGCTTGTTTGTGCACTGAAACAAAGTGACCTAGAGTCTGTCATACAGAGTGAAGTAAGTCAGAAAGAGAAAAACAAATATCATATATTAACACATGCATGTGCAATCTAGAAAAATGGTACAGATGAACCTATATGCAGGGCAGGAATAGAGATGCAGACGTAGAGGGCGGACATGTGGACATGGGTAGTGGGGAAGGGGGGGTGGGATGAATTGGGAGATTAGGGTTGACATACATATACTATCATGTGTGAAATAGATAGCTAGAGGGAACCTGCTGTATAGCACAGGGAGCTCAGCTCCATTCTCTCTAATGACCTAGATGGGTGGGATGGGGGGGCATTGGGAGGGAGGTACAAGAGGCAGGGGATACATGTATACATAAAGCTGATTCACTTTGTTGCACAGCAGAAAAAACACTACATTGTAATGTAACTATACCCCAATTTAAAAAAAAAAAAGAAAGAAAGAAAGAAAAAGAAAAAGGAATCTCTTGCCTTGGAACCTTTGGCACTTAGTTCTCAACTGAAATTAGGTGTGAAGTTTCTCAACTGAGTCCCTGTGGGTCATCTCTTGCTGTCATAGATTCACATGTCAGACTTTAAACTATGACCGGGGCTATCTAGAACACTACAGTCTCATATTTTTCAACATTATCACTGCCCAAATGTATTCTATATTGGACTCTTAAAAGGTATCTCAATTAGACTAAAGTTAACATGTAACATTATCATGTGCTGTGGTTAGTTTAGCCTTTATTCCCAGTAATGTTTGAGACCTCTTCATCTGAGAAGATGAATTCTGATAGACTCTTTTCTACTAATTTTGTGCAGACTAGTGCCATATAGAAATACTCGGGATTTAATAGGACCATATATCAACTAGTGAGGTAAGAATTTTAAGAAACATCTAGTTCTTGAATTAAAATAATCCTTGAGAGGTAATGATTTTATTGATAATTGCTACTGAGAATGGAGTATAAGATAATCAAACTACTGTAAATAGGAGGAAAAAAATTTTCAGGTTCATCAGAAGCTGATCATGAGATGAGGATGTATGTGCAAGTATTTGAGGAGGACCTCTCTTGGGAGACTGGTAAGGAAGTGAAAGAGGCTGAGTGGGGAAGGGAAGCAGGCCAAGCAAGAATGGCTCTCTGGGACTTCCCTGGTGGCACAGTGGTTAAGACTCTGTGCTCCCAACGCAGGGGGCCCAGGTTCGCTCCCTGGTCAGGGAACTAGATCCCACATGCATGCCACAACTAAGAGTTCGCATGCCACAACTAAGGACCCTGCCTGCCGCAACCAAGACCTGGTGCAACCAAATAAATAAGTAAATAAATATTAAAAAAAAAAAATGGCTCTCAGGCAAAGCCCTGCAGAGGGTGATGTCAGCCTGATTGCACTGAGGAACTCCGAAATTTTAAGCTTCAAGTGAGCCCTATTCAAGGCAAGACAGCTAGGGATTACTCATACCTGTCAGTGGTTAAATATGCAGAGGAGGGGGAAGCTGAACGTGGGTGGAAGGAGAAAGGACAATAAGGCACTTCTGGTGTAATATAATTAAAAACTAATTCACATCAATACATTGTGTTCTTCTAGGATTCTTTCGATACAAACGTGACCTTAAGCCATCATTCTGAGTTGGTGAAAACAAAGACTTAATTTTGTATTCCTAGAATCTAGTATATTACCTGGCATAAAATAGGCAATATATACAATAGGTAATATTATATATAGTATATACATACACGTACTTAAGTGAATGTTATTAAATGTTCAAGTCCTTTCTTATCCCACCCAACAAATCCTTTTTTCATAAACAAAATTCTATTTATTCAGCAAATAATCATTGAGAATCTCCTATATCTCTTGTGTCCCAGGCACTGGGATGCATCTTGGAATTGTAGCACTGAACCAGATAGATCCATGGAGGCAGACACTGTAAGACTCATTCTTTGCAGAGGGGCAGATATTAAAAATTATACTGATAAACAGCTAATGAAATCTAGTTGTGATTAAATGCTAAAAAAATAAAAGCAGAGGGTGACAACATATAATGAACTAGAACCTAATCTCATCTGGAAGGTGACAGAGGGCTTTCATAAAATATTAAGATGGTCATCAACTCTCAATTTTCAAGACTGTGTATTTCAGTGTCTGAGGCAGCTTCTACTATGTAAATCTAGGTAACAGTAAATAAGGTTTCTTTGAGGAAAGAAAAGAGACCAGCTTCGGCTGGAAAAAAAATTCCACTCCTCATAACAGTAACCACTCAGGAAGATTTCTGACAGTGAGAGAGCTTAAAGGTACCAACGGTTTGCGGACACACAAAGGGAAGGTAAGGGAGGTCATCATGAGATGCATGGAGGTGCTAGGGTTGAAATGTCACCAGTTCCATGATGTTATTTCTAGTCCACTGAGATCGTTCCCGAAACAGAGTTTACAAAATCAAATGGAAAAACATCCTTTGTGCTTGAAGGACTGAAATAATAATGGCTGGGTCTCATGAAAAGTTTTCTGTACCTAGATTCAGGTAATTAGGTTTGTAAAACCATCGAGAGTTAAGTATATCAATTCTGTTTTTTCTGAATCCCAGAGGCCAGCAAAGTACTCTCTTGAGAAAGCTTAGCAAGTGTATTAACTAGGGGAACATGCATAAAAATAGGACACATGACGACTGAAATGAAAGTAGGCTGAACCACAAAGACTTTTTCAGCCCTTTGCTTCTATGATATTATTAAAGAACTACAAAATAAGGCATAGCTGATGGGGGTGAATAGGATTTATAAATAATATAGCTGGAGATACAACAATGGAAGGAGTTGTGTATATCAAGAAGGATTCCTGTCTCAAATTCCATTTCTCACCTGAGTTGAGAAGAGTCCTAATGTGCCACTCTACTGCAAACCTGGTTTTGCAGAGTTATCATAAAAGTCTCATTTTGGGTATCATGAACTGACTTTTTCCTACCCTAAAAACAATCTTGCACATTCCTGTAAGTTAAATTTCCTTCCAACATGGGTGATGGTAGAGTAAGTTTGACCTGGAAGTCTTCTGACTTCAAGATTAGTATTCTCTTCACTTTACCAGGCTTCATAAAAGAAATCAGAAATATTTTAATCCAACTTTCCCTTATAAACAAAGCCTCTTCCACAACCCTGAAGGTAGTTTTCCTACTGTCTACTTAAGTACTTCTAGCTATGAAGGTTTTACTACTAAAAAAGCTTACTGCAGTGTTGAACATATCTAATTGTGAGAAAGAACAGTTCTAAAATGAATTTCACCTTCCCTCAGCCTTCAGCTGTGCTCTAAGCTAGGTATCTCAATTCTGTTCCTTATTCTGCAAGAAAACCCTTCAGATGTTTGAGTAGACCTATCACATCTCCCCTCCATTTCCTTTTCACCAGGGAAAACATTCCTAGTTCCTTCAACTCTTAAATCTGTAACATATTTCAATATGTCGAGTTTTCTCTTAAAATGTGGTTCCCAAAATGGAATACAATAATCTGAACACGGAAAAAATGGCAAGCTGGTCAAACAATGTAAGCGTATGTAACATTTGCCTCATTATTTGGGACCATATTTCTCGTACATAATAGTTTGTCATATGAACTTCCGTAATTGTGCAATTGACATTTTGAACTTTTGCATTTCTCTTTGTTAAGTAGTATCTTGCTGATTCTAACACAGTGCCTTACATTCCTTAGATCACTTCAATCTTGATTCCATCATCTACATAAGTCAACCTATGCAATTGTCTGAGATCTGCAAATTTAGGAATTGCACCTCTAATAACGCTCCTGATAAAAATGTTAAACAGGATACATCCATTAGCAGAACCATCAATCAGTCCACTAGACACATCTCATTCAGGTTAATATCTGAACAATCCTGTGTTTAAATCCCATCCTCTCTATTGTTAGTAATACATCCAAGTCTCCTAGCACCCTATTGCCCAGTCATATTTCACAGTGTTACCCACAGATAGGGGAAATGTCTTATGTTTTCCTGAAATAAAAATGAAGATGTTTTAAAATGACAACCCAGCACTTCCCTCATGTAGAGAGAGGAGTTGACTTTTTCTTTATAAATTTATGTTGATCTCTACTTAATCATTTTAAGGCTTGCCCATTGACGGCTATAAATTTTCTGAATCTGCACCTATTATATATGTTACTTTACTCAGAGCAACATTTACCCGTCTCCTGTCTTTTAAGGATCAATTTATTCTCCACAGTTTTACAAAGGTAATTGCAGTGATTCTAAGACTACATTAAATACTATTAATAGAAATTATTATTTTGATAACAATAAACATTCTCATAAAGCTATCCCTTCACACTTGAGACATACAGTATAATTAATAATAATATTTAACATTTATTAACTCTCAAAGTGTGTTAATTGCTTTACATGCACGATTTCATTTGATCTACAGGACAACCCTGTGAGTCAATTTTGCTCTTTTTATCTTGTTTTCAAATGAGTAATGTGAGGCCTCTGAAAGTGAGGAATTTCTTAAAGGGCACACATATAATAATGGTATAGTTAGGAAACTGAATCCAGAGTTTTCTGAAACTGAAGTCCTTAACCACTAAACTGTACTGGGCAGATTTCCAGGAAATAATTTGCTTTATCAAAGGAAACACACATTCAACATTTCGATAGGTATTAGAAATCTCCCTCCTGAAAGCACGAAACCATTTCTAACACTCCAGTAATGTATGTTAGTGCCCTCAACAACACAGAATACTGTTAACATTTTGTATTTGTTGTATCTTTCTTGTTTTGATTTGCATTTTCACTCACTTGTGAATTTGAGCATGCATTTGAAAGTGATTCGATACCTTTTTATTTTTCTGTTAATTGCTGTTCTTATCTTTGTCCTTTTACTATTTTTCTTATTCAGGTTTGTGTTCTTATTGATTTGTGGAAACTCTTCATATATTAGCACAATGCCTACTATATGCACTGCAAATATTTCCTTTTTTTAAATTATATTTTAAGCATCATGCGCAGTAAAATGCTTATTGAAAAATTTCTGAAATCACATTTGTGGCTTTGATGCTTGCTTTAAGGAGATTTTTCTCCACAAAGTTATAGAAAAAATTCATAGGTTGTTCCTGATGTTATACCTTTAATCCAACATTTATCCACTTTTAAGTCAATCTTTATAGAGGGTATAGAACATAGTATTAAGAAGTCATGGTCATAACTTGTACCAGTATTTTCTTAGGTCAGTCTCCCAAGGCAACAGAAATAAAAACAAAAATAAACAAATGGGGCATAATCAAACTTACAAGCCTTTGCACAGCAAAGGAAGCCATAAACAAAACAAAAAAGACAACGTACAGAATGGGAGAAAATACTTGCAAATGATGCAACTGGAAAGGCTTAATTTCCAAAATATACAAACAGCTCATACAACTAAACAACAACAACAAAAAACAACCCAATCAAAAAATGGTCAGAAGACCTAAAGAGACTTCTCTCTAAGGAAGAAATATGGATGGCCAATAGGCACATGAAAAGATGCTCAACATTGCTAACATTAGAGAAATGCAAATCAAAACTACAATAAGGTACCACCTCATATAGGTCAGAATGACCATCATTTAAAAGTCTACAAATAACAAATGCTGGAGAGGGTGTGGAGAAAAGGGAACCCTCCAACAGTGGTTGAGAATCCGCCTGCCGATGCAGGGGACACGGGTTCGTGCCCCGGTCTGGGAAGATCCCACATGCCGCGGAGCGGCTGGGCCCGTGAGCCTTGGCCGCTGAGCCTGCGCGTCCAGAGCCTGTGCTCCGCAACAGGAGAGGCCACAGCAGTGAGAGGCCCGCGTACAGGAAAAAAAAAAAAAAAAAAAAGATGTGAGCTGAGAAGCATCCATCAAATTTAACAATCTGAAAAATCAATGACGACTCTACAAGAGTGGTTTTGATAATGGGGTTTGGGGAAATGGGTGGGAAAGGATATGAAATTAAAGCAGGCTGAAGAGTTAGTGGGCTCCAGCTCATAAGCCTAACCAAGATTAGCATCCAGAATATATACATAATATCTACGTATTAAGAGAAGAGAAAACAGACATAACTGAATTGAAAAATGAGACTAAGAACAGTTCACAAAACAGAAACCTTAATGGCTAAAACATGAAAAGGTGTACAACTAATAATCGGGAAAATGTGACAGTGTGAAATACCATGATAGGCAGCCTCTAAGATGACCTGCGATGACATTTGTTGCCCCCTGGTGTTTATGCCCTTGTATAATCCCCTTCCCTTAATTGTGAGCTGGACCTAGTGACTTGCTACTAATTAGCAAAACATGACAAAAGTGATGAGATGTCTCTTTCTGAGATAAAGTTACAAAAAGACTGCCTTCCCTCATGCTTATGTTGTCTAAATCTCTTCCTTGCTTTGAGTGAAACTAGTTTCCATACTGTCAGCTGCCCTATACAAAGGCACATGTGGCAAAGAACTGAGGGAGGTCTCTATCCAATAGCCAATGAGAATCACTATGTCTGATCCTCAGTATAACAGCATAGAAAGAACTAACCCCTGCTAACAGCCATAAGGTTAGAAAGTCAATCTTCCCCACTGAAGCCTTTATATAACAACACAGCCCCAGCTAATACTTAATTGCCACCTGTGAAAGAAGTTGAGGCAGAGATACCCAGACAAGGCTGCATTCATGACTCACAGAAACTATAAGATAAATGTTTACTGTTTTAAGCTATTACATTTTGGGGCAATTTGTCATGTGCTAATAAATAACAAAGGCAAGGACCATTTTATACCCTTCAGTAAGCAACAAATCTAAAAGTTTGATTAAAACAAGAGTTGATAAGAATGTGGAGGAAAAGGGAACATCCATGTACTGCTGATGAGAGTATAAATTGGTTCAATCGCATTGAAAACAATTTCACTACCCCTATGAAGACACTGTATCCTCGGCCATCAATTTCCCTTCTAATGAAACAATTTCATACAAGCAAAGAAATATAGATAAGCATGATTATCGTAGAGTGTCTTACATGATTATGTAAAAACTGGACAGCCTAAATGTTCATCAGTATGAGAACTGGTAAATAAATTTTGCTATATTCATGCTGTGGAACACTATATTAAAGATAACATAAATGAACTAGACCTCTACATGTTAAAATACAAAAGTATATTAATACTTGGATGATTTGTGTAGATATAAAATATATAAATACCATGTATAATTTAAGGAAAAGTATAAATATTATAATGTATAGAAATTAGGGTGGAAATGGTACATACCTACTTCAATATAATAGTCAACCTTTGGAAAAAAGGAGTGGGAATTAAATGAGGGGTGATTTAATTGTATCCATAATATACTATTTCATTGAAAAAAGATCCAAAGCAGGGCTTCCCTGGTGGCGCAGTGGTTGAGAGTCCACCTGCCGATGCAGGGGACACGGGTTCGTGCCCCGATCTGGGAGGATCCCACATGCCGCGGAGTGGCTGGGCCCGTGAGCCATGGCCGCTGGGCCTGCGCGTCCGGAGCCTGTGCTCCGCAACGGGAGAGGCCACAACAGTGAGAGGCCCACATACCGCAAAAAAAAAAAAAAAAAAACCCAACAACAAACAAACAGGGGCTTCCCTGGTGGCGCAGTGGTTGAGAATCTGTCTGCTAATGCAGGGGACACGGGTTCGAGCCCTGGTCTGGGAGGATCCCACATGCCACGGAGCAACTAGGCCCATGAGCCACAACTACTGAGCCTGCGCGTCTGGAGCCTGTGCTCTGCAATGGGGGAGGCCGCGATAGTGAGAAGCCCGCGCACCGCGATGAAGAGTGGCCCCCACTTGCCACAACTAGAGAAAGCCCTCGCACAGAAACGAAGACCCAACACAGCAAAAATAAATAAATTAATTAATAAACTCCTACCCCCAACATCTAAAAAAAAAAAAAAAAAAAGATCCAAAGCAAATATAGCAAAAAAAAAAAAAAAAAAAAAAATTGAAAAAAACTACATTAATTAAATCTGGGGGTAGGTGGTCCATGGCTATGGGTTATATTGTTCTGTTTTTCATGTTGTTTGAAATATTTCACAATATTTTAAACTTTAGGAATGGTGAATCTGACTCAGGTAGAGACCATGCTCATAGCAAACACTTTAAGCTTGATTATGAAAGAGATGGGAACATTACAGGTAGCTGAAGAACCTGTGAGGGCAAGAAAGAAATTGTTTCATTATTTTTTAAATGGAAGGAACTAGAATACGTGTAGATGATATGGGAGTGACTTGCCCTGAGATAGACATTGAAAGTCCAGTAAATAAAGAGGATAAAGCAGAGAGCAAAGTATCCAAGAACACAGGAAGAACTCAATGCAAAATTAGTCATTGATATTTCTCCCATTGTAACATAAGATAGGATGAAGATGAGTATACATTCAGGAAAATGATTTTCATGTTAAGACTATGATTAATTGGAAATATGAGGCACATGCATAAAAATACAGGTATAAGAAGTGACAGTTTGCAATTTGGGGGTGGGAGAGAAGCTAAGAAACACTATTTGCAGAGAATGAGTCTGAGAACTCAATAAAGGAAAGTTGCAAGATTTCTGGGTAGTGTTAAGGATTCAACTGAACCTACAGTGTTATCAACTCACCTAATTGTTAATGAAAGAAATGTTTGTAGTAGTAACTAATAAATATTAAATAAATTAAAACTGTAATCTTGTTGCTTGGGAAGATTGGGATGGTGTTTTTGTTTAATGTACTTTTCATTCAAGTATTTAAATACCAAGCTTAACTGTAAGAATATGATGCTCTGCATTTTGCCACAAACCCAAAGTCATCTAAGGCAAGGGTAAACTTTCATAATCTTAAAAATATCATTGTTTAAATTTGTGATTTTCTTGGTAAAGTAAAAAAGTGCTAAATCAACAGGTCTCGGAGAGTTTAATACAGTCTTGAGAACTGGCTAACAATAACAAATCAACCCTAGAGTTTTCTAGATCATGTAGAAGAAAAAACTAGAATACTTTATAATTTTACATTTAATATTTCCTTAATTTTATCCTACTACTTTATGTATGTTTTATGAGAGCATTAAGATATGTTACTAAATAATTTTGATATATGTGACATTTGAATTTCCTGAAGGTAAGATTTAGGAGTAAAATCATCTAAGACAGCAAGTAGAGCATCCGAACAAAGTTGATTTTATTCTTAATTTGATTGAGGATGTAAAGTGTGGCAGAAATACTCAATTGAGTCATTAAGCTCATATTCCAATCCTGGCACTATCTTGGGCAAGTCCCTGAATTCCTCTGGATTTCCTTGTCTACAAAAGTAGAGGATTAAATTAAATGATCTTCCAAATCCTACCATTATTAAGCTTCCTACTCTTCTTCAGTTCAATAGAATTTGGGAAAGAAGAGTCCTAATAAAGTCATAGAGATTTCCAATTTTCAACTATATAATGAGAAATGTCCTCAGCACAGTCAGGCTGTGTGGAGGATTAACAACATCTCTTTGACATCACTGTCTTTGTGCTCTCGATGTCTTGTCTGTAACCTAGTTACTTCTTTTCAGGTTTAGAGGCAGCAAGAATTCAAAAGCAAAAGTAGATAGAGGTAAAAATCAGAGTGAAGTAAAGGGGATAATAGTATGTGTGTATTCAAGTTGGTGTCCTGACTGCAATGGGTGCTCCTTCGGCTTTGGGGATATAATTTCCTGAAAAGACATAGATGGCAATGAACTAGAATGGAGAAAGACTGGGTTGAGATGAGAGTTAAAAAGCAATAGTATCTGTAATCTTCTTAGCCCCAGTTTTATCAACTAGCATTGCTTATAAGCACTATTTAATCTGTTATAAAAAGTGTTAGAAAAATCAGAGATGAGAATTTCAGGAAAATCAAAAGTAGATGGCAAAGAAGGATTCTAGGAGAGCACTAAGCAATTGGCCTTATAATTACCCTGTTGATGTGTAATAGTAACAACTGACCTGACATTCAAAAAATAAGTGCAGTATGAGAAAATAACTTAATATTCCATGAATATAGTAGTTCTATTTTGGTAACGGTCTGGTAATTTTACCTTTCACAAACAATATCTCTGCTGAACAAATGTCAAACTTACCTTCCATTTTCACATAACCAGGCTCAATGCCGAAGTTACAGAAAGACTGATTACGAAGATTTTCAAATACATGTGTCCTTTCAAAATGGTAAGCATAACTGAATACAACTTGTCTTGTGATTTGGGGGATTGGGAGCATTTTCTTACATAACTTACTTGATTGGAAAATATATTTAATGGGACATGTAACAGAAGGACTGCTTATCTGTGCCTTAGGACAATGTTAAACTGTTTTAAATATGAAGTCACATGAGAGTGGTTTTTTTTAACCTGGAAATCTCTTCTCATTTAAGATATATTATAAGAATAATGATCAACTTGATTTTACAGTGCCTTTTTTAGCAATCAGATCCAGTGTTTTCGTGCATATTATCTACTTAGAATTACGTCTTGTGCACGTGTGGATAGGAAGCTTTGCTTGTCTTTTCACTCTGCATATGGGATATGGACACAAAGCCAAGAATACCAGCAGATGGTAGAGGCTGGAAAGACAAGGTAAATTTTTTCCCCTGGAGCATCCAAAAGGAACTAGCTCTGCTGACACTTGGAGTTTAGCTCCCAGCAACAGGGAATTAATAAAGATTTTTGTACCTGGAAGTGGGGTTCTGCTGTAATAAATACCTAAAGTGTGGAGGTAGCCTTAGAAATGGGTAATGGACAGAGTCTGGAAGAATTCTGAGGAACATGATAGAATAAGCCTTGATTTCCTTGAACAGACTGTTAGTAGAAATATGAACGTTAAAGGAGCTGCAGATGTGGGCTCAGAAGGAAGTGAGAAGCATGGTAGAGAAAACTTACATTATCTTAGCAAATGCTTAAATTGTCTGAAATAAACAGTTGGTAGAAATACAGATGTTAAGTGTGTTTCTGGTGAGAGCTCAGAAGGAAATGAGAAACACATTATTGAAACTGGAAGAAAGGAGATCCTTGCTATATCATGGAAGGAAGCTGAGCTGTACTGTTCCCTACAGTTACATGGAAATAGAACTTATAAGCAATGAATGATTATTTAGCTGAAGAGATTTTCAAGCAAAATATTAAAGGTGTTCCTGGTTTCTTCTTTCTGCTTATAGTAAAATGTAAAAAAAAAAAAAAAAAAAAAAAAGACAAATTGAGAAAAGAACTGTTCAGGAAAATGGAACTACTTCTTGATGATTTAGAAAGGATAAAAATTGCAGACTATTCAATCACATACAGGATGCTTTGAAGAGATTAGCCAAGTAGCTCAGCCATCTCAGAAGAAGCCAGGAAAAGAGATGGGATCATTTTTAAAAGATCTGTAGAGGAGCCTCTTGTCTAATGGAGTGAATCCCTGTGACATACGTGGGAGACCCACAAGCTTCTTGAGGATGTTATATCAGCAGGAGCGCTACCAACATAAACTAAAAGGGACAAGGCAGCACACATGAAAGAAGGCTGTTAGACTCCCAAAACTGTAAAGGCAGGAAAAAGGTTGTTAGAACTACTCGGCTACAAACATATACTACCCTTTCAAGAAAAAGGAAGAATGACTCAGAGCAGAGCTGTGGGTCCAGATGGTGGAGGCAAAAGCCACAGAGTATTATTCCCCAGTCTTGAAACCTAATGGAGATTGCTTACTTGTGTTTCTAAATCTGCTTAGGACCAGTGAGCTTTTTTTCCCTTTCATTTTCTCTCCTTTTTAATAACAATGTCTACAACTTGTATCTTATTTCCATGACACAGTTGTATTTATGGATCAGATAACTTGTTTTATAGTTTCACAGGTCCACTGATGGAGAGGAATTTTGCCCTAGGATGAATCATACAGAGGTTCAATTACACTTGAGTTAGGTGATTTAGATGGTTATGTTTTGGTCTTTTGAATTGATGACATTTAGATGAGACTTTGGACTTTGTGTTGATGCTGTAATGGGTTGAGACTTTTAGAAATGTTGAGATGGGTTGAATGTATTTTGCATGTGGATGGATATGAATCTCTAGGGGCCAGAGGGCAGATTTTGGCAGGCTGAATAATGTCTGCTCCCTAAAGATGTCTGTATCTTAGTCTCTGAAACCTGTGAATATTACCTTAACGATAACAGATTTTGCAGATGGGACTAAATTAAGGATTTTATGGTAGGGAGAATATTCTGGATTATGTGGGAGAGGCTCAATGTAATCACAAGGATCCTTGTAAGAGGGATGTAGAAGGTCAGATAGGGCTTCCCTGGTGGCGCAGTGGTTGAGAGTCTGCCTGCTAATGCAGGGGACACGGGTTCGAGCCCTGGTCTGGGGGGATCCCACATGCCGCAGAGCGACTGAGCCCGTGAGCCACGGCTACTGAGCCTGCACATCTGGAGCCTGTGCTCCGCAACAGGAGAGGCCGCGATAGTGAGAGGCCCACGCACCGCAATGAAGAGTGGCCCCCGATTGCCACAACTAGAGAAAGCCCTCGCACAGAAATGAAGACCCAACACAGCTATAAATAAATAAATAAATAAAATTTGAAAAGCCAAGCATTTGAAGCCCTTAAAAAAAAAGCAGTCAGATAAAGAAGGTGGCAATGTGCTGACAGAAGTAGAGATTACAGTGATGCAGTCATAAGCCAAGGACAGCTGTAGGCTCAAGAAGCTGGAAAACACAAGGAACAGATTCTTCCCTGAAGCTTCCAGAAGAAACCAGCTTGTTGACACCTTGAATTTTGCCCCCAGCAATAGGAAACTATGCAGTATGGTTTTTCTTAGTCCATTAATTCAAAGATTATTTTCACTTATTTACAAATACGACATATAGCATACTCCAGGGAGACAGCATTGTAAAATACTTAAGTACATATAATGTATTTATCCAAACAAGCTCCAAGGTAAGCATCATACGTTTTCACATGGAAAAATAAACAGAGAATGATTCAGTTATATCTAGAATCAAGAAAGAGTCACGAGGATATTAAAAAAAAAATTCACATTAAATTTAAGACTCCCAGATGTCACCTAAGGGGTTTTTCATTGTAATTATATATTTTTCTTAATAATCTCTTATAGAAGCAATGCCCTATGTCTGATTTTCAGAACCCAAAATATTTTAACTGCTATTTCAAGATGTAATATAAATCTCAAAAACTCATACTTCATTTTAATTTATAGCATGAATATATGCTATATGTCATGCTGTAGTGTGAAAAGACAGACGATATAAAGGGAGAAATAAAAGAATTGTTTGGGCCAGTTCAGTGTTAATAATTATGATAATTTATATATGTTGTAGACTACTCTCATATCCCAGAAATTGCTGTGTGGTATATATATACATACCTTATTGCTAGTTCTAACAATGGCTAACACAAATATTATTATGATAGCTGATTTCCAGGGAATTTTAGTAATATTCTCATGGCCTTAGAGATGTCTATGATAGTTGTCAGCAATGGGCTGCTACTATTAAAGCTCACAGATTATTAAGCCATGTTGTTTCCCTCTGAATTTGGAGACGGCTTCTGTCATCATCTCAAATAATTCATATTTTCCCAATATAGATAAGAAGTGTAATTTTAAAAATATGAAAAACCCACACTCTATCTGTGATTAAATGCAATAATAACTTTACTTGTCCCAGTGTTCATTTTGTTCTACTACATTATGGGCAAGTGGGGAAAAAAACCCTCAAAACTCAGTCCTAAACTTTAGCACCATTTTTTTATAACCAGGGAAGCCATAGTTGGGACAAATACAGTCTGCCAAATTCAAGACTCTCTAGATAAAATTAATATGTTATCCACTGTCAATGAAAACCTATTACAATAATTACCCTGTTAAATTTCATAACATATCTGTAAGCCAAATATGCTAATTTTAAAGGTGAACGGTCCAAAATATTTAAGTAATTCTACTACATTCTTATTTAATTTACTACATAGTCATGAATTCATCTTATAGTTTTCACCAGAAAAAGTATTAAATTATTTTGCACTTTTACAACATCTTGATATTTAATAGCTGTTGGCCCTGGACCACATAAAATAAGGTGAATAAAAGGGTTTTTTTGTTTGTTTGTTTGTTTTCTTTTCTTTTGCTTTTTTAAGGTAGAGGAGTAAAGTGTCAGTAGATTGATGGTAAACCTCTCCTGTTCTATGGCTCCATTTAATCTTTTAAAATACATTTTCATATCTACCCTTGAGATATAGACCAAGAAATGTTTTCTTCCATGTAAAGCATTTCTCCAAATCTGCAGGCTACCAGAGTCTGAAATGATCAATTCTACCAATTAAACTTCAACATTAAGACCTCTGGTTTAGAACTGATCTGGCATATTTACAGCTTACGGTTCAGAGAGTTAAAGCATAGTCAGTAAATGATTCAGGAATTTAGACATTTTTAAATAGAGGCTCTTGACTGCTGGGTACTCTGGACAAGTTCTCTATAGAAACATTTTGATGCACAATATAACTTAGGAATTCTACATTTTCTCCTGTCAATTTTCTTCCTAATGTAAATATTTTAATTCCAATTTATACATATACGCATACATACACATATCTAGATGTTTTCATACATATACTACATACACATAGGGTATGGTCTCTTCATGTGTTTGTATTAATAGCTAATAGCTATTGAGCATGGAATATGTCCTAAACACTGGTCTAAGTACTCTATATTGACTTACAAATTTAATCCTTACAGCAATAGGTATGTTCTATTAATATCTCTATTTTATGTATTACAAAAAAGCTGAGACACAGACACTAAGTCACTCTTCCAAAATCAAAATAAAATAAACAGTACTACAGGAATTTGAACCAAAGCAACCTGAAGACAGAAGTCATCATTTAATCTTCATAAGAATCTCCACACACCTCATTTTATAATTAAAGAAACTAAGGCACAGAGAGTTGAAAGAATTTATGGAGAGTCAAACAACTGGGAAGTAGTGCTGTGAGAATTTCAACCCATGTCATCTGATTCTAGAAACCACAGTCCTGTCCACTCAATATGTTGCCACTTTGTTAGATATTTGCCTTTTTAGAACCACTGACTACAGAAAAGTCATTACACCTATGTATCAAAAAATATTTCAATCAAGGGGCCACAGAAAGGAACATGGCTATCAAATGCCTCTCCTTTTACCAAGGATGGGTGGGTAATGATAAAATATTTATCTATTAAATGATAAGTTATTAATCTACCACCTGCCTCAGCCAAACCATTACCCAGTGCACATACAGTTCAAATCATACCTGGCCTGTTGATTATTTCCAAATCCTTCTCCCTTAACCATCAATTCTCAGAATAAAATTGTAAAATCTACTGTATATGCTATAAATTAAAGTGCTGTCTTACCCTCCTTGCAACCTAACTCTTCCCTATGGAATTTTCCATCCTAACCATAGGTGTTGCACAAACTAGCTTCTGTTATCACTATTTGCCTTGGTCTTTGAAGCTGTATTTGCATATACAGATAAAATACATCATATGTGCTACTCAATGTTCTAGGCACTTTGTGTATATCATCATTATTCCTCACAACACAATCTAGCCAAGAAAGTATTCCCCTTTATACATAAGGAAAATACTAAAGAATAGGTAAGGTATCCAAGACAGACTAGCTAGTAAGTGGCATACCCAGGGTTCAAATTCAGGTCAGTTGGCCTCAAAAGACTATCCTGCGTCCACTTAATCACACAGCTACACAAAAACACAAATACATTCCATTCTGCATATGTGGATGAGGCTGAAAACAATTTATTGTACCTCAAGCACAAACACATACATGATGTGTGCCCTTTAATGTGTATGTATTACTTTTGGGATGCATCGCTATTGCTTTTTTTGTGTTATATGTGTATAAGGAAATTTAGAGAAACAAACTTTACTCTAATGTGAAACAGCTCAAGATCTTTAAAAACCAAAGTTAAAATGAGATAATAGGTTATTTTCTTCAATTTTATTTTGCAAATGATTCTAATTAATGTTGGAAATGTAGTTTTTCATAAAACCTTAGAAAACTTCTTTGGTTAAAATTTGTTTAATTTAGTACACCTTTAAATTTTTTTTTTTAATTTTATTTTATTTTATTTTTTTGCTTTATAACAAATTTAATCAGTTATACATATACATATGTTTCCATATCCCCTCCCTTTTGCGTCTCCCTCCCACCCTCCCTATCCCACCCCTCCAGGCAGTCACAAAGTATCGAGCTGATCTCCCTGTGCTATGCGGCTGCTTCCCACTAGCTATCTACCTCACGTTTGGTAGTGTATATATGTCCATGCCGCTCTTTCACTTTGTCACAGCTTACCCTTCCCCCTCCCCATATCCTCAAGTCCATTCTCTAGTAGGTCTGTGTCTTTATTCCTGTCTTACCCCTATGTTCTTCATGACATTTTTTTTTCTTAAATTCCATATATATGTGTTAGCATACAGTATTTGTCTTTCTCTTTCTGACTTACTTCACTCTGTATGACAGACTCTAGGTCTATCCACCTCATTACAAATAGCTCAATTTCATTTCTTTTTATGGCTGAGTAATATTCCATTGTATATATGTGCCACATCTTCTTGATCCATTCATCCGATGATGGACACTTAGGTTGTTTCCATCTCCGGGCTATTGTAAATAGGGCTGCTATGAACATTTTGGTACATGTCTCTTTTTGAATTATGGTTTCCTCAGGGTATATGCCCAGTAGTGGGATTGCTGGGTCATATGGTAGTTCTATTTGTAGTTTTTTAAGGAACCTCCATACCGTTCTCCATAGCGGCTGTACCAATTCACATTCCCACCAGCAGTGCAAGAGTGTTCCCTTTTTTCCACACCCTCTCCAGCATTTATTGCTTCTAGATTTTTTGATGATGGCCATTCTGACTGGTGTGAGATGATATCTCATGGTAGTTTTGATTTGCATTTCTCTAATGAGTAAAGATGTTGAGCATCCTTTCATGTGTTTGTTGGCAGTCTGTATATCTTCTGTGGAGAAATGTCTATTTAGGTCTTCTGCCCATTTTTGGATTGGGTTGTTTGTTTTTTTGTTATTGAGCTGCATGAGCTGCTTATAAATTTTGGAGATTAATCCTTTGTCAGTTGCTTCATTTGCAAATATTTTCTCCCATTCTGAGGGTTGTCTTTTGGTCTTGTTTATGGTTTCCTTTGCTGTGCAAAAGCTTTTAAGTTTCATTAGGTCCCATGTGTTTATTTTTGTCTTTATTTCCATTTCTCTAGGAGGTGGGTCAAAAAGGATCTTGCTGTGATTTATGTCATAGAGTGTTCTGCCTATGTTTTCCTCTAAGAGTTTGATAGTGTCTGGCCTTACATTTAGGTCTTTAATCCATTTGGAGCTTATTTTTGTGTATGGTGTTAGGGAGTGATCTAATCTCATACTTTTACATGTCCCTATCCAGTTTTCCCAGCACCACTTATTGAAGAGACTGTCCTTTCTCCACTGTACATTCCTGCCTCCTTTATCAAAGATAAGGTGACCATATGTCCGTGCGTTTAACTCTGGGCTTTCTATCCTGTTCCATTGATCTATCTTTCTGTTTTTGTGCCAGTACCATACTGTCTTGATTACTGTAGCTTTGTAGTATAGTCTGAAGTCAGGGAGCCTGATTCCTCCAGCTCCATTTTTCGTTCTCAAGATTGCTTTGGCTATTCGGGGTCTTTTGTGTTTCCATACAAATTGTGAAAGTTTTTGTTCTAGTTCTGTGAAAAATGCCAGTGGTAGTTTGATAGGGATTGCATTGAACCTGTAGATTGCTTTGGGTAGTAGAGTCATTTTCACAATGTTGATTCTTCCAATCCAAGAACATGGTACATCTCTCCATCTATTTGTGTCATCTTTAATTTCTTTCATCAGTGTCTTATAATTTTCTGCATACAGGTCTTTTGTCTCCTTAGGTAGGTTTATTCCTAGATATTTTATTCTTTTTGTTGCAATGGTAAATGGGAGTGTTTCCTTGATTTCACTTTCAGATTTTTCATCATCAGTATATAGGAATGCCAGAGATTTCTGTGCATTAATTTTGTATCCTGCAACTTTACCAAATTCATTGATTAACTCTAGTAGTTTTCTGGTAGCATCTTTAGGATTCTCTATGTATAGTATCATGTCATCTGCAAACAGTGACAGCTTTACTTCTTCTTTTCCAATTTGGATTCCTTTTATTTCCTTTTCTTCTCTGATTGCTGTGGCTAAAACTTCCAAAACTAAGTTGAATAAGAGTGGTGAGAGTGGGCAACCTTGTCTTGTTCCTGATCTTAGTGGAAATGGTTTCAGTTTTTCACCATTGAGGACGATGCTGGCTGTGGGTTTGTCATATATGGCCTTTATTATGTTGAGGAAAGTTCCCTCTATGCCTACTTTCTGCAGGGTTTTTATCATAAATGGGTGTTGAATTTTGTCGAAAGCTTTCTCTGCATCTATTGAGATGATCATATGGTTTTTCTCCTTCAATTTGTTAATATGGTGTATCACGTTGATTGATTTGCGTATATTGAAGAATCCTTGCATTCCTGGAATAAACCCCACTTGATCATGGTGTATGATCCTTTTAATGTGCTGTTGGATTCTGTTTGCTAGTATTTTGTTGAGGATTTTTGCATCTATGTTCATCAGTGATATTGGCCTGTAGTTTTCTTTCTTTGTGACATCCTTGTCTGGTTTTGGTATCAAGGTGATGGTGGCCTCGTAGAATGAGTTTGGGAGTGTTCCTCCCTCTGCTATATTTTGGAAGAGTTTCAGAAGGATGGGTGTTAGCTCTTCTCTAAATGCTTGATAGAATTCGCCTGTGAAGCCATCTGGTCCTGGGCTTTTGTTTGTTGGAAGATTTTTTATCACAGTTTCAATTTCAGTGCTTGTGATTGGTCTGTTCATATTTTCTATTTCTTCCTGATTCAGTCTTGGCAGGTTGTGCATTTCTAAGAATTTGTCCATTTCTTCCAGGTTGTCCATTTTATTGGCATAGAGTTGCTTATAGTAATCTCTTATGATCTTTTGTACTTCTGCAGTGTCAGTTGTTTCTTCTCCTTTTTCATTTCTAATTCTATTGATTTGAGTCTTCTCCCTTTTTTTCTTGATGAGTCTGGCTAATGGTTTATCAATTTTGTTTATCTTCTCAAAGAACCAGCTTTTAGTTTTATTGATCTTTGCTATCGTTTCCTTCATTTCTTTTTCATTTATTTCTGATCTGATTTTTATGATTTCTTTCCTTCTGCTAACTTTGGGATGTTTTTGTTCTTCTTTCTCTAATTGCTTTAGGTGCAAGGTTAGGTTGTTTATTCGAGATGTTTCCTGTTTCTTAAGGTGGGATTGTATTGCTATAAACTTCCCTCTTAGAACTGCTTTTGCTGCATCCCATAGGTTTTGGGTCATCGTGTCTCCATTGTCATTTGTTTCTAGGTATTTTTTAATTTCCTCTTTGATTTCTTCAGTGATCACTTCGTTATTAAGTAGTGTATTGTTTAGCCTCCATGTGTTTGTATTTTTTACAGCTCTTTTCCTGTAATTGATATCTAGTCTCATAGTATTGTGGTCAGAAAAGATACTTGATACAATTTCAATTTTCTTAAATTTACCAAGGCTTGATTTGTGACCCAAGATATGATCTATCCTGGAGAATGTTCCATGAGCACTTGAGAAAAATGTGTATTCTGTTGTTTTTGGATGGAATGTCCTATAAATATCAATTAAGTCCATCTTGTTTAATGTATCATTTAAAGCTTGTGTTTCCTTATTTATTTTCATTTTGGATGATCTGTCCATTGGTGAAAGTGGGGTGTTAAAGTCCCCTACTATGATTGTGTTACTGTCGATTTCTCCTTTTATGGCTGTTAGTATTTGCCTTATGTATTGAGGTGCTCCTATGTTGGGTGCATAAATATTTACAATTGTTATATCTTCTTCTTGGATCGATCCCTTGATCATTATGTAGTGTCCTTCTTTATCTCTTCTAGTAGTCTTTATTTTAAAGTCTATTTTGTCTGATATGAGAATTGCTACTCCAGCTTTCTTTTGGTTTCCATTTGCATGGAATATCTTTTTCCATCCCCTACTTTCAGTCTGTATGTGTCTCTAGGTCTGAAGTGGGTCTCTTGTAGACAGCATATATATGGGTCTTGTTTTTGTATCCATTCAGCCACTCTGTGTCTTTTGGTGGGAGCATTTAGTCCATTTACATTTAAGGTAATTATCGATATGTATGTTCCTATTCCCATTTTCTTAATTGTTTTGGGTTCGTTATTGTAGGTCTTTTCCTTCTGTTGTGTTTCTTGCCTAGAGAAGTTCCTTTAGCATTTGTTGTAAAGCTGGTTTGGTGGTGCTGAACTCTCTCAGCTTTTGCTTGTCTGTAAACGTTTTAATTTCTCCATCAAATCTGAATGAGATCCTTGCTGGGTAGGGTAATCTTGGTTGCAGGTTTTTCTCCTTCATCACTTTAATTATGTCCTGCCACTCCCTTCTGGCTTGTAGAGTTTCTGCTGAGAGATCAGCTGTTATCCTGATGGGGATTCCCTTGTGTGTTATTTGTTGTTTTTGCCTTGCTGCTTTTAATATGATTTCTTTGTGTTTAATTTTTGACAGTTTGATTAATATGTGTCTTGGCGTATTTCTCCTTGGATTTATTCTGTATGGGACTCTCTGTGCCTCCTGGACTTGATTAACTATTTCCTTTCCCATATTAGGGAAGTTTTCAACTATAATCTCTTCAAATATTTTCTCAGTCCCTTTCTTTTTCTCTTCTTCTTCTGGAACCCCTATAATTCGAATGTTGGTGCGTTTAATGTTGTCCCAGAGGTCTCTGAGACTGTCCTCTGTTCTTTTCATTCTTTTTTCTTTATTTTGCTCTGCAGCAGTTATTTCCACTATTTTATCTTCCACCTCACTTATCCGTTCTTCTGCCTCAGTTATTCTGCTATTGATCCCGTCTAGAGTATTTTTTATTTCATGTATTGTGTTTTTAATCGATGCTTGATTCATCTTTAGTTCTTCTAGGTCCTTGTTAACTGTTTCTTGCATTTTGTCTATTCTATTTCCAAGATTTTGGATCTGGGAAATAGAATCTTGGATCATCTTTACCATCATTATTCTGAATTCTTTTTCAGGTAGACTGCCTATTACCTCTTCATTTGTTAGGTCTGGTGGGTTTTTATCTTGCTCCTTCTCCTGCTGTGTGTTTTTCTGTCTTCTCATTTTGCTTATGTTACTGTGTTTGGGGTCTCCTTTTTGCAGGCTGCAGGTTCGTAGTTCCTGTTGTTTTTGGTGTCTGTCCCCAGTGGCTAAGGTTGGTTTAGTGGGATGTGTAGGCTTCCTGGTAGAGGGGACTAGTGCCTGTGTTCTGGTGGATGAGGCTGGATCTTGTCTTTCTGGTGGGCAGGTCCATGTCTGGTGGTGTGTTTTGGGGTGTCTGTGGACTTTTTATGATTTTAGGCCACCTCTCTGCTAATGGGTGGCATTGTGTTCCTGTCTTGCTAGTTGTTTGGCTTAGGGCGTCCAGCACTGTAGCTTGCTGGTCGTTGAGTGAAGCTGGGTGCTGGTGTTGAGATGGAGATCTCTGGAAGATTTTTGCCGTTTGATATTATGTGGAGCTGGGAGGTCTCTTGTGGACCAGTGTCCTGAAGTTGGCTCTCCCACCTCAGAGGCACAGCACTGACTCCGGGCTCCTCAATTTGGGATGATGTGTTGTCTATTCATGTATTCCACAGATGCAGGGTACATCAAGTTGATTGTGGAGCTTTAATCCGCTGCTTCTGAGGCTGCTGGGAGAGGTTTCCCTTTCTCTTCTTTGTTCTCACAGCTCCTGGGTCTCAGCTTTGGATTTGGCCCCGCCTCTGCATGTAGGTCGCCGGAGGGCGTCTGTTCTTCTCTCAGACAGGACAGGGTTAAAGGAGCAGCCTCTTCGGGGACTCTGGCTCACTCAGGCCGGGAGGGAGGGAGGGGCACGGAGTGCGGGGCGGGCCTGCAGCGGCAGAGGTCGGCGTGACGTTGCACCAGCCCGAGGCGCGCCGTGCGTTCTCCCAGGGAAGCCGCCCCTGGATCCCGGGACCCCGGCAGTGGCGGGCTGCACAGGCTCCCGGAAGGGCGGTGTGGGCAGTGACCTGCGCTCGCACACAGGCTTCTTGGCGGCGGCAGCAGCAGCCCCAGCGTCCCACGCCTGTCATTGGGCTCCGCGCTTTCAGTCGCGACTCGCGCCCGTCTGTGGAGCCCCTTTAAGCAGCGCTCTTAATCCCCTCTCCTCGCGCACCAGGAAACCAAGAGGGAAGAAAAAGTCTCTTGCCTCTTCGGCAGCTCCAGAGTTTTCCCGGACTCCCTCCCGGCTAGCTGTGGCACATTAGCCCCCTTCAGGCTGAGTTCTCGCCGCCTGCCCCAGTCCTCTCCCTGCGCTCTGACTGAAGCCCGCGCCTCAGCTCCCAGTGCCGACTGCCCCGGCGGGCGAGCAGACAAGCCTCTCGGGCTGGTGAGTGCCGCTCGGCACCGATCCTCTGTGTAGGGATCTCTCCGCTTTGCCCTACCCAGGTATGTGGGGAGTTTCTTGCCTTTTGGGAGGTCTGGGGTCTTCTGCCAGCGTTCAGTAGGTGTTCTGTAGGAGTTGTTCCACGTGTAGCTGTATTTCTGGTGTATCCGTGGGGAGGAAGGTCACACCTTTAAATTTTAAGCCAGCAGTTTTTCCACCTCATAAATGTCTGTTTTAGCAACAGAATAAACACTAGTCAGCTGACTTATTTTTAAACCAGCTATAAAAATTTATTATGAAAATATCATCCCTGTCTCCGGTGTAAAAAGAGCGATTGAAATGTAAATTTCTATAAGATTTCTGATAGCTACAATAAAAATATGGACACATTAACAGCATTATCTATTCCTGTAAACACTTGGAAGACTAATTTTAAAAAGGCTACAAGTCTTTCATAAGGTAAACATAGTAATGCAATAGGAAAAATGGAATTTCTGCCATTATTATTTAGTTACATTCTTTCCTACTTTATATATTTGTTTGATGCTTTCATGAGAATTGCTTTATCAGTGAATTTCAAAACATTTGCTTGAAGGCAAAAGTTTGAATTCCAAATGTTTTTTCATTTTCACCTTTCAAATATTTAGAATATAAATTAGGCTAAAATGATTATCTTGAATTTTACTGTGCTTGCACACGCATGCTGTTTCTTGGTATTCCAATTAATTATGTCCCTTTGAATGTTTTAGTTCATGCTGTGGTACAAGGGTCCCATATGTTCAAGCTAATTATATTTTTAGGAGGAAAAATATGTTAAATCCAGAGAAATGATTACATCTATAAATTTATATATGTAATCAAAAGCCTAAATAAATTGGTCATGGGGATTCTACTTTTTTCCAACATTAGTTTGTATTTTCATTTTACAACCTGGTTTGTATGAAAAAGGATGAGGTAAAATCAGAATCAACTGACAAGAGATTAACAAATATAGTAGTACTATAGATTTGGGTAGCTGACATCAATAACTAGGGACTTTACCCTTATCTTTGCAAATCTCATAATTATATTTTAGTTTAAAACTGGCAGAACTCTAATTCTGATCCCAAAATTTGGTATAGTGTCTATGTCAAATTCTGATTAAAAATACTAAATTCTAGAGGAAAGTGTTAGCCATCAATCAAAAAGAAACACTTCCTGGCAGTTTGATTCAGAGTTCATTTGCATTCAGTTGGCTTCCATCATATAAAATTAAATGATGTATTCTTTACTTCTCTATTATAGTAAATTTTTCTATGAGGTGCACCATCAGGACCACATGGGACATACAAGGAGAAAAAGATATATTCTAAGAGTGCATATAATTTAAGTTCTTAAGGGGAAAGCCAACAAGAATTTCTTGACATTCTGGCATTTCTAAGAATGCAATATTGGATAGACTTGAACTGATTTCTGAAATAAAAGATGAGAAAATCAATGGTTCAAGGAGCAGAGTAGTAATTGCTGAAAGGACCTTGTTACTGTTTACTTCAATTAATAGATTGCCAAGCAGGCGTTTCTTAACCTGGTCCATTTATACTCAGATGGCTGCTGGAAAGTATCTGATGGCTAGGAATGATGCCTCTATTTGGGAGAAAAATACACCTCTATAATGAATATTCAGTATAGGAACATAAGAGAACTTGAGATATTTTCTAGTTTCCCCTTGGTTCAGTCCCAGAATTTATGGCTCTGTGATTCAGTGGTTGTAGGCTGCAATGTTCCAGTGACCAGATGGAAGCAGAATCCCTTTTCTGCTCAAGTTAGAAGAAAAAGATAATCAACAAAGCAATCAGTCAACACACACATGTATGTGCTGCAAGGCACTTTGCTAGATACTTTGAGTTCTACCACAGAATCATAAGGCATGTCACAGGTCCTAAGGATCCTATACTTTTAGGAAGTCAAAGCACATGTAGGAGTCCATTAATTTCTGTACTGCATATTAACTCTAAATGCACCAGGGCACATTTAGGTATTTGACTTACTTGATTTCTTAACGGCATTTGAAAGTCTTAATTATTCTGTTCTGTGGAATGCCTGAATGTATGTTTTTGGTTGTTTCCACATTTTTGTTTTTGTTTTTAGGCAACCTGTACAAAATTCTCCACTCACATGACTTCTAATTCTTTCCCAAACTCTTTCCTCGACATGAATGTCTTCCACACTCCAGAATCTATTATCCTTCTGCTCCTGGATCTCTCCATGTGAACGTCATATGGACAACTTGAATTCATCATTTCTAACATGGAAATCATGATCTTCTGCATAAGCCCACTCCCTATCCGGTAGTTGATATCTCAGCAAACATTATGAACATTCACTCATTTTCCCAGTTGAAAATACAGTCATTATCCCTGAGTCCTCATCCCTTCCTTCAGAAATCCTGGCAACCAGTATGTTGTCTGAATTCTCCATCTCCCTTTCAGATCCTTGGGGTTCAAGTCATCTTTCCTTGCTTAAATTAATGGAAATGCCATCTAACTAGCGCCTTGATGGTTTTTCTACAAAGCAATTAAGAGCCATTTTTCTAAAACAAACATTTGATAAATTCACTCTCCCACTTAAATTCAATGACAATAAGCCTTTCAGAATAAAATGATCTATATCATGACTTGCATAGTTATCTATGATGTGTGCTCTTCATCTTTTCTTACCTCTCACTCTAAAATTAAAGTACACTAACATACTATGAATTCTCCATGCTCTTGCTCAACACAGGCTTTGCATAAAACTATTCCCTCTCCTTTTATCTCTTTTCTCCTATTCTCTCTTCCATTTGATGAATTCCCATTCATCATTTTAGCACGCGTTTGTTTGTGACTATTTCCTGGAAAAAGCCTTCTCTAGCCAGAGATTGGCTTCTATGTCCATCCTAAGTGTTCCCAGAGTAACCTGTCCTTACCTACTGTAGTACTTTAAATAAGTACACAGGATGGGTTACGTAATTTTCCAGGGCCCAGTACAAAATGAAAATGAGAGGCCCCTTGCTCAAAAGTTAAGAATTTCAAGATGGTGAGAACAGAGCACTTAACCAAGTAAAGAGCTCTTCTAAGTAGAGGGTAGTTTGTGACTGCACAGGTCACATTCATAACATACCCTGAGAGTACACTTCATTGTCGTTTACATGTCTCTAGTGCTCACTAAATCTTAAGCTCCTGGAAAGCAGAGTCAGGGACCTTGTCCTACTCCCCATTATTTCTTTAGCAATTAGCAGTTTCCTTGTCCATAATAGCTGATCCAAAGATATCTATTGATTCAATCTTCCATTCTGAGAAAGAAAGTCTCAATGTGGGCATCAGTTTTCTGCTAATACCTGTAAAATGAGAGGACTAGGCCAGATGCTGTCATTGGGCATCTGCAGGGCTAGGATTAATGTTAAGCTTCTTTTAACGCATAACCACTCCCAAGGTCATTCAGGACAGTAGCTAAGGGCATGCATTATAAAATCTGATATTATTTTTAATAATAGCAATGACTAATAATATATATTATATATATACAATTTATATGACAAATATATGTAATTATAATTATGTATCATATAAATTTACATAAATATAAATACAAATCATTATTGTAATCCTTCCTAGTCTTTCAGTGGAACATAGGTTTCACTATGTTGCCCAGGGAGCTTCAATAGTTAAGTACGGCAGTACTTTTGGGGATTGTATGTAAACATTAAAGGAGCACTAGATTTAGACTTATATAGACAGGTAATTTGTTTCTTTCATATTTTGTCCATTTGTGTTCCTTCCCTAATTTATTCGTTAACCTAAATAACTTAATCCTAAAGAATCAGTGTTCCAATATCATTTATATCAATGTCCTCTCCTAAGTCTACCTGGGATCTTAGATTCTCTCTGCCTTCCTGACATTTTCTTGTGCTGCCCCAAAAACCTGTCCACACTGCAGTTTGTCGGAAAGAGGAGGACTATCCAAATGTTGAATGGAGTACAATGTTGTGAAATGTAACTTTCTAAGCAGCCCAAGTACCCATTTGTCTCTCAGCCTCTGAGCTTTAGTTTCTTCATCTGTAGTGATATAGTGGGATTCTACAGCTTCCATGGTTCTTGTGAGCTTTACCATTCCATCACCTGCTTCTCAGACTTGAAAAGGCAGGACCTTGTGGGGGATTCACGTAAGTGGAAAGAAAGGAGGGAGAACACTGAACAAGGTCTGGCCGAGATAAGCACCCTGCACGCAGGGGACTAAGGACGAGCCTGTCCTGCTAACCCAGCCATGTTGCAGCATCCCATGTGGAGGGCTTAATGTGGCAAAAGCCCTGTTTCAAGAGCTTCTGGCGTGTAGGTCATTTATGCATCACAGCAATCTTACTCTCATCCTCATCTTACAGGTTCGGGAAGTGAAATTACCTGGCTAGTTAGTGACAGGTTTAGAATATGAAATCATTCAGTGTGATCTCCTGCTTTTCCTAGGTCTACACGATTACAAAATCCCTAAAACTACATACTGAAGAATGTGGGCTCGTTATCATTGGATTGTTCCTGGAAAAACACATCATCTCAATCTTCTCTTTTAGACATCTTTAGGGAAACAAGTGGTGCTCTTTAGAAACTACAATGAGCATAAACATATAATTCTTACAAAATTCGAAGAGGAAAGGAGATATTAAATGGCAATGGATGAGAAGAGCATCTTGTTACTTCTTTTCTGGGCCTTCTATTCCTGCACATGATTACATCCCATCTCTGCCTTTTATTTTTCTTGCTGAATAATTTTTCACAGATCTTGTTCTGCACACTCATCATCTCTGATATTCCTTTTGATAGTACTTTTTGTTTTGTTTTGTTTTTTGTAGAACATGGGCCTCTCACTGTCGTGGCCTCTCCCGTTGCGGAGCACAGGCTCCGGCTGCACAGGCTCAGCGGCCATGGCTCACGGGCCCAGCTGCTCCGTGGCACGTGGGATCTTCCCGGACCGGGGCACGAACCCATGTCCCCTGCATCGGCAGGCAGACTCTCAACCACTGCGCCACCAGGGAAGCCCCTTGATAGTTCTTTAAAAAAAAAAAAAAATGCCTTACGTCTTTCAGCAGATTGAATAAAATAACATTACTCCTAAATCCTGTATTCTATAACACTTTATGAGAAACAATGTTTGGCTATTTAATGCCAAGATTGCCACATTGTGGAATGATTGCCCACAGTGAACTGTGGACTCTTCACAGCTGGATTTGTACCGCGCAAATTGTCTTTTTTGTGTAGTATACTTTCCCCCCATACAATATTAGTATGCAATACTACCCCTATAGCATATAATTCCCTACAACTGTTCTATTCGCCATTTAACCTAACTTAGGTTAAGATCTGTTCTAGTCATTTGAGGAAGTGCATAATAGAAAAAGTAATTTGTCATTTTTCTGATGCCTCTGAGTAAATTTATTGTACTTTTAAAGAGACATGAAAAAGAGAAGCTTTATTATGCCTTCTTGAAAACTGCCCAGTGGTACAACATAAAAATATGCCTCGGGCTTCCCTGGTGGTGCAGTGGTTGAGAGTCTGCCTGCCGATGCGGTGGACACGGGTTCGTGCCCCGGTCCGGGATCCCACGTGCCGCAGAGCAGCTGGGCCTGTGAGCCATGGCCGCTGAGCCTGCGTGTCCGGAGCCTGTGCTCCACAGCAGAAGAGGCCACAGTGGTGAGAGGCCTGTATACCACACACACACACACACACAATATATATATATATTTTTTTGCCTGGCATATATATATATATGACTGGTCTGCCGAAAGGATAACTGCAACACTAGTAATGATGATGATGATGTCTTCAGGTGCAACTGTAAATTCTTTGTGCATTAACTTAGTCTTCACAACAGATTTATGAGGTAGGCATTGTTAGCCTCACTTTGAAGATGAAGAAATTAAGTCTTAGAGGTTATAATTTGGCATTATCATGCTCTTGATGTGTGCAGCTGTGATTTGAACCAGGTCTGCCTGACTTCATCCAGATATTATAATTATAAAAGCAGCTAGATTAGACAGTGACCACCTCCCAGATCATCCTGACTAGCAAAACACATATATCCACTTAATAACTGTAATGCCACTGCAATGTTAAAAAATATAAATACTGAAGTTCAAAATAACATCATATATAAAGGTCCATGGACGAGGTCTGTTGAAAACACTGTAAAACTTGTTGATCCAATGTTACAGTGATTCAGTTACTGTCAAAATCTAGAGAAAAAAACTAGATATGTCCTGTATATTCTGTCATTTATTTTGCACTACAGAGTAACTTTGTTTATAAATGAAAATTCTGTTTATGGATTGAAATAAAAGAGTGGTTAGATTTCCTTGAACTACCTGTATTTCCAACTTTTGAGAAAACAATCTTACTTAAATACAAACCTTGTTCTTTATAAACCTATTCTTCACAAATGCTGTTTGAGATATATACATATATTTATATATATTTTTTAATCAGAGAACCCAACTCAATGTCGACTTGCATATGTGTTCTAGATAAAACTATCAATTTTTTTCTCTCTTTGAAAAATTTTAACTGACTCAGGACTACCCTGAAAAAAAGACAAATTGCTACTAAAAAGTAGGTTTCAAGTAAGAAGTGCAACATTGTCAAACTAAATGCAGAATCAAATTCAGGGTACATATTTTGATATGTAAAATATAAATGCATAAAGTAATTATAGGAAAGAATTGCATGAAATCAAACAGTCATGATATAAAAAGAAACTGAGTTATTTTTAATTATTATTGGATAAAAGAAATGATAATTCTGCAACCATAAACAAAATATACCTTGTGTTCCTGCTGTAAATTTTTTGTATAATTATTTTAATTAAGATTTTCATCTCCACATTAATTCTGGTTCAGCATTTTGGGTGCTTTAAATTATTATATTAATGGAAGGGGGCAGATAAAGACTCAAAGGAGATCTGAACACAAGAAGCTTCATGAAAAAATTATATATCTGTACATATTCATACTTTAACCTTCCATTCTGAAATTTTAGGAGCAAGACAATTAAAATATAATTCATCAAGTTTCCCCCCACCATTTCTCAGCAGACAAATTGGATGAATCACTACAATGATTAAACAGCTGAAGAGATTCAATTATGAGTGAAGCTTAAGAGCTAACTATGTATAATTTGGCTTAGAGACAACTGAGACGAGTTATGGGTAAATATTGTCATATTTGAAGGATATCTTCAAAGATTGAAAACAATGGTTTACCATGTGGTGAAAGGCAATAGGAATTAAAGGAAACACTCAGACATAATAAAAAATAGTAAAGTAATTTTATGATAATGTTTTATATATTGTAGGACTAATCTTAGAAAAAATAAAAGGGATTAATACAGCATTCTGGCCTGCATCAAGTTTTAATATCAAAGGCAGTCATTTTTGTAAGTAATTATATCATTTTCTTTTCTTTTTGGTAATCAGACATGTTTGTTATATATATCATTTTTCCATTTTTGTCATATTAAAATATTTAACATGGCATTCCTTCAAAATCAGTAATTTATAGTTGATAAAAACTCAGCGATCTCTTTTCTACTTTATTTTAGTGATCCAAAAATAAACACAGTAATCAGCATAGAAGTTGTCACCCCTCCTACTTCAGCTTAAAAATGAATGTGTGTTAGCTGAACTATTAGCTAATCATTTGTAAACTAAGGATCATAAAACAGTGAGTCACTGAAACAGTTCAGTACAGCATTCCTCTCACAGGTATAGGGTTGCTGTTAGGTTCAATCTCATTTACTCTCTTTTAATGTTGTGGAAAGAGGTGGCAAATACAACATTTGTTACTTTCATATTACATTTGAAATGTATGTAGAGATTAGGATTTATTCAAGAAAAAAAAATTAGGTTACCTGAAGCAGTATTGGAAAGTAATGATAGTGATCTAAATATGAAAATACACAACACATTTAAATGTTTTCCAAAAAAGATGATAGCAAAACTGGTAATGTAATATGAGGCTTGTACCTGGTTACTTCCTAAATCCCTTAAGCCTTATTGGTTATGTTGCACATATACATTACTCAGGCTGTGTCAGTTTGTTCTGGCCACCTGGATATCAAACACGCTTTAAAAAATCCAGAGTCAAGAGACTACAGAAGTATGGATTTTCCTCTACAAAAAATAATTAGCACCATTTACATAAAACTAGCTACAAGTGGCATTCAAAACCGGTAGAAGATTAAATGGCAAAAAGCATACTATATCAGAAAGTTAAGTATGGCACCCTTAACTGTTATATACTATACTATGATGATTATTACGGTGCTAATGACTAGTTTTTACTTATGGTGCTTCTACCCTTGTCAAGTTTATCCAATATCTTACATTCCTAGGCTGTATGGTCCCAAATATGGTGAGGAGATAGCATAGTATTATACAGAATGGCTAATAATTTGTCTAGGAATAGGTGTTGCTCCTCTGGAGAAATCCTTAAAGGTCAGTGGCTTCATGAAAACATTCTTACTTTGTGCCTACATTTTCAAGCACATTCAAACTTTTGGTGGGTGGCAGTGTCATTTCTTATTCACTTAAGGAGTGTCTCCCTGGGGTTTAGAACTCCCATAGAGGGGGCAGGGAGTGGGGAGGGGACAATGGTGAGCAAGACAAATGAGGATGTGCTGTCACACATCATCCTGCCTAGCAGGGGGTCCAGACAATTAAACAAAGGATAATAGTAAGGAATGATGAGTGCTCCACAGGGTGCTGGGAAAACCTATAGCTAGTTGGTCTAATGAATCCAAAGATCAAGGAAAGCCTTTCTGAGAAAATGGTGAGGAAGCAGAAACCAAAAGGGCTCAGTGGATCTCCAAGTAAGACCCAGGTATAAAATCAGTTACAGTACATAAAAAAAAAAAAAAGTGTTGATTTTTTGCTTTTGACAGATTTAACCCGTTAGGTCAACCAAATGGTAAATGGGTTATGAAATACACCTCTCTCTGAGCTTTCAGTAATAGCTAAAAGATTTCCATACTCTACAGAACCCCTTCTTTTTCTCTGATTATTTGAGCTGATACATATTGCAATCAGACATTCAATAGCAACCGCAAAATGTCTGTGCCCAGGTTGGGAAAAATTTAAGGAAGAAAAAAATATTACTCATGGGAGCTTAGGGTACTAACTTAGATCAGTGAGTCTCAATATTTGGGTGCATGATATTCTCTAAAGTTGCTTAATAAGATTTTAGATTTCTGCCCTTGCACCACTTCTACCGAAACTCTGACTCAGGAGATCTGGGGCAGGGCTCAAAACTTTGCCCTTTTAACCAGGGCCCCAGTTTATTTTGATGCAGGTGTTTCAAATTGAGAAACACTAAATTAAAGGATGTGCTAAATACAGAGGTAGCAGCTCTTGTTGGCGACAGCAGAGATAATTTACTCTCTGGTTTTCCCCTCTCCTTCATCAGGGTCCTATTCAAACCACAGGGATTGTGAAGAGGTTTCTCTGTGCATATCTTTTTTTTTTTTTTTTTTTTTTTTTTGCGGTACGTGGGCCTCTCACTGTTGTGGTCTCTCCCGTTGCGGAGCACAGGCTCCGGACGCGCAGGCTCAGCGGCCACGGCTCACGGGCCCAGCCCCTCCGCGGCATGTGGGATCTTCCCAGACCGGGGCACGAACCTGTGTCCCCTGCATCGGCAGGTGGACTCTCAACCACTGTGCCACCAGGGAAGCCCTGTGCATATCTTAAACCCTATCCATAGGTAAGAAGAGAGAGAGAAGAGAAAGGAGAGTACTTCCCAAGCCTGGATACACAGTGCAACCACCTGGGGACGTCTAAAAGTATACTGACACTCAGGCCCAGTCCTTCTAGACTTTGACTGACTGGGCGATTCCTAGCAGCATTTTAAGTTTCCCTGGAGATTCTAATACGCATGGGGGTGGGGGTGAGGGTGGGGGGGGATGGGGAATGGGGGGAGGTGTAGTTACAAGCAAAAGGAAAGAGAAGTTACTTAGTATTCACTGTCGCAGGTCCTTTGCTAGAAGCGTTCATATCTATATATCCATATATAGAATACATCTATAAACACATATCTATGTATATATCTAAATAGACATATATTTTAATATTCATGTAGTTTATAAATATTGATAGTAAGCCTAAAGACTGATCACTCAATGACCTAAAGGGAGAGTCAGGATTACAATTTTGAGCTGCTTAATTCAATGCCTATGATTATTTTTGGTTTGTTTTTATCCCCAATACAAATTGTGTTTTGTTTTGTTTTTTAATATATTTAACCTGTAATCTGCTACCACCCTAGATCACCTGTTCAATACTAAGCTATGCTTTGCATGGTGGCATGGCCTTCCAGTCAAAAGTTCTATTTTGGAGGTGTTATATAATTTTCTGTTGCACAGTGCTTGGCATGTATTCAATAATATCAGGTTTTAAAATAGCCTTTCTAGTAGTGTTTTCACAAGCATGTGGGTATGTTGTATCTTGAACTCTGTTACATTCTAAAAATCTGACAAGTAGAAAAATTAGAGTGTTGACACTAGACATGGTAAAATTGAAGCAAAGATGGTATTATTAGGTGGGGCAAATGAGGTATATTCTTAGTCTCCAGAACACATTCCTTTGAAGTCGGCTAGTTTATTGTATGTTTAGAAAGTTAAGAGAAAGAGTAACAAAAGAACATACTAATGTGGAACTGTACCGTTGAAGCTAAATGTGAGGTATAGTCTGTGAAGAATTAAAGAATTAAAGTTATTGCTTTAAATATAAACACATTTTTCTTGAAATCTGAAGGTAAACTCCTCCTGTCCATTTAGCTTTTGATAAGAATACAGCTTGATAAAGAAAACTTAAGTAAAATAGCGTAGTTATTAATTTTCTGTTGACATTAAAAAAAAAGCGCCTCGTAAGATACCATTATCTTCAACATTATTGCAACTTTCTACTCAAACTCTTTGCAAAGGCTGGCTTTTGTCTGTGGCCTGTCTTGGCTAGTAGACTCTAACCTCACGAGTGCAGATACCTATTTTATTCACTTCCATATCCCCAGTGCCTAAAGCAGCACTTATCACAGAATGTATGCTCCACAAACATTTATCAAAAGAATAAAGGAAAACACACAAGAATGCCTTATCCTTGCTGTTCAAATTAGTTTCTTTTTTTCTAAAATTGCAACCTCAAATGGCCTAAAAGAATAATATATTGAGCTAAATATTCTTTGGAAACATTCTAATTTTTACATTTAATCTACAACATTATGTGCATATATATAATAAAATTACACCATAACTGGAACTAGTTTTCTGTATGTCAAATCCCCTTACATAATTTAAGTGTAGTAATAAACTTTTGGACATTTGACTTTCATAAACATTTTAAGGGACATATTAGACAAAAAGAAAGGGCAGCCCCTATTCCTGGGGTTCTACAAGAAAGCTGGTAAAAATCTCTGGAAATACCAGCAATACACTTCATAATCAATGTGTCATGAGTTCTGTGATCTATAAGACTAAGACAGATTCCTGAGTTACTAACATGTGCATATGTGTACTTACAGAACACTCAAAGGGGTTCTGACCAGAAAATAAGATTAATTGATAGAGGGAGCCTGCATCCTTTAAGGAGAACCTGTGTTTGATGCCAAGAAGAACTGGAATTTTCTCAGGGAATTATGGGTTCAATTTGAGCTGAGTAGAAAAGAAAAAAATAAAAACTGCTGACAAGATACCTGAGATGATTTTGCAAAGTCTGCTCCCCACCTCTTACTGCTTCAAATCTGCTGACTTCCCCACTTCTATTAATAGCATCAGTAACTAAGTGTGAAATTTTGATGTCCTATCAGACCCTTTTCTCCCCAAGTTACCTAGAATCAAACACTCTTCTTTGTTTCCCGATTGACATCTGAATTGACTGCCCAATTCACACCTGTCTGACCTGTACTTCTGCATCCTTGTTGGTCACCCAGGCAGATGCAGTACATCATCCTGGCCTTGGTAGAAGTTAATCTGATCGCATCCTGCCTTTATAAACTTGCCATGTTTTCCATCCTCCACAGGAAAATACCCAAATTCCTTAGCATATCTCACTTCATTCTGCCACATCCAGTGTTCTAATTATACTTAGCTGCTCACCATGTACTAAACACATCAGGCATTTTCCACCCACTCTACCTTTAAGCATGTTGCATACACTGCTCCTGGAGGGCTTCACCTTTCTCGATATGATGGACTCATAGGCCACTGCACACACGACTCCTTCTAGGAAGCCATTCTAGATTCACAATACAAAATAATTCATTCCATTGCTAGGCCCCTTGACTCAGTGTCTGGGTTCACATCTTGACTTTATCACCTACAACCTAGACATCCTGATGAAAGTACTTAAACTCTGTTTCTCCAGAACCTGCCTCATAGAATTGTGAGAATTATAGGAGCTAATATAAGGAAATTACTTAGAGCAGTGCCTGGAAGGTAGGTATTTAATAAATGATACATTATTTTCAAAAACATTCTATAGGCTTTTTCATATTATACTGCCCTACAATTTTCATCCATGCTAGGTTATAAACTAACATAGGAAAAGGCAGTGTTTTATTCTTACATCTAATATCCCAAACAGTATCCAACGTAATTCAATTTTTGACATTCATTTAATGCCTATCCAAACAGTATCCAACGTAATTCAATTTTCGACATTCATTTAATGCTTATTATTCATATAATTTGGTGCTACCCCTGGATTTATAAAGAGATAAATGTAACTGTCTCAATCCTCAAGCAGTTTATAATATATTTTGGGAAATTAACTATACAGAGAACATTGGGAACTATGCTAATTGTTTTCAAAACCAAATGGTAAATGAGTTCTATAGACCAAAGACAACATGAGGTGTCAAGGCAGGCACAATTCCTGAAGATAGAAGGAACTGGGAAATATTCTTGAAAAAGGAGAACTTGGAAGCAGTAGTAAAATGATGGTATATAGGGATGATCATGGTAAGATTGGCGGGGTTTATGCAGAAGGATTTTGTAGGATCTTACTAAAAATCAGTGGTTGCAAACTACACCATTTACAGGCAGGTAAAGGAGATAAATGAAGCAGATCAGGTCTAGGCAATAAGAACATGGGGGTCTGGGCAAACTTTCTGAGTAAAGGAGGCAGCCATCCCCCAGCTGTAATAAAACTACTGTCCCACAGGGATGGGTAGCAATGTTGCTAGAACATGTGCTTAAAAATGAGATCTCTTCTGATTTTTAAATAGGACTATTTTCAACATTTTAAAACACTGTAGATCAAACAAATTATGCTTGCCAAAGACTGTTTTCTCTGGCTGCCAATTTCTAACTTCTGGAAAAGTTTGAAGTGGCCATGCATAGTTCTAATTACCAGGTGAGACATTTATAATTCATACGTTAGTAAGGAGCCATCGAAGATTTTTGAACAGAAGTGTTACATGCTCAGGAATATTTTAAGCAGATTGTTCCAGAATATTGTTTGTAAGATGGATTATTGAAAACAAAAGAATTGAGAAGCAAAATGTACAGTTTAGAAATTATCTTAATCCAGGTTGAACTATTAAGGCCCCAACTAAGGTGTTAGTTGTGAGACTGTAAAGGGAGTGTCAAAGGTTCAAAGCAAACCACTTGAGCCCCTCTCTCATTTTAGTTGATTCAAATTGGTTTTTTGTCTGCCCAAGTTGTGCTAATTGCTCCCATTTCTCTTCTTTCTCCTTTAATCAAGAGATTTACATAAGTGGGCTCATTAAAAGAAAGCCACATCTCACCAAATGAACCTTGTCATTTTGTGTAATAATTATAGCACAAAAGGAAAGGTTAATCTGATTATACATAATAGGATAAACAGAGCATTTTTGACATCTGTGCTAAGTCGTCCTGACTATTTCTTATATGTCCTCAAACAAGTAAGTACAATCATACATGATTTTCAGGAAAAGTCATCTTTGCACTTAGGCTTTTGAAAATTATAAACAGCATAAATAAGCAGCTATCATTTCCAACCTAAGGACAGAATATCACATTGTAAAATGTATGAGATGTTATAAGGGACCTCTTGGCTGAAGATTTTGCATGCTGTTACCAAGACATCCAGGAAAGACAAATCTGTGCTTCCTGTTCAGTGATAAAGCATAATTATCTGGCTTTTCCTCTCCAGGGTGTTATATTAAAAAGCAATGGTTAATCTATGGCTCATGGTAGTCTGTTTTTATGTATTAATAACACAGTGATTATGGGTACTTCTCTTTCTTATGAAATTAAAAGCTTTCACAGAACATCAGTCGACTCAGCAACGATGTGCATTACTCCCAAGACAGAGAGAAAACCATTACAGACCTGTGCCAAGCCACTTCAGATTGTTGGCTCATTCTCTGAGTTTTAGAGAGATATTATTTTTAATTTTAGAGTCCTTTCATTCAACTCTCACACACCAATCCCTGTCTTGAGCTTTCTGAAATGAATCCTGCAGGCAGCAAAATCAACTAGTCATTTCATCCCTAATCATGCACTGGTTTTAGCACTTTCCCACAATGGTATTGTTGAGGATGAATATGAAGGAAACCCAGGTGTGAGGGAAGGGGGTTATGTGGGCCTAACTGGCCTTGCTCATTTGCAGATGAGCTGCTTATGTTGGTTTCAGGTAGTAATTCAATCTCGCCAGAGTATTCTTCCTCAACTATCCTCATATACTCTCATGAAAGAAAATCTCTCATTACAAAGGATGTCTGAAGTTGCCACCCCCAGCCCTACCATTGTTAACATTTCCTCCTCCATATGTTGCTTCCAGGTCCCTGGTAATTCTGATGAGTCTTTACATCTAGCTTAATGGCAGAAACTCAGGCTCATTTTTTTTTTTTTTTAAAGCCAAGTAAGTAGTCCATTTTAATGAGAAAAATGAAAAATGAACTCAAAGGATTGTTAAGTCGTATAATGTTCTTGGTGAATGACTTATTTGCATTAATGCGTAGATCAGGAATATTTTTCAAAGTACATGTAATGCCATGATGTGTTGGGATTTTATTCCATCGCATTTTTGTTCTGTTTCATTTACTGACCTTTCTCTTACTCAAAATGATATCAGTAGCGCAGGGAGATCAGCTTGGTGCTTTGCGACCACCTATAGGGGGGTGGGATAGGGAGGGTGGGAGGGAGATGCAAGAGGGAGGAGATATGGGGATATATGTATACGTATAGCTGATTCACTTTGTTATAAAGCAGGAACTAACACACCATTGTAAAGCAATTATACTCCAATACAGGTATTATTTAAAAAATGATCAGTTAAAATGTTTTATTAACCAGAAGTTCTAAACTTATGTAAAGGTGGTTAAAAGAAAAACCCAACTTGAAATACAGCACGTTTGAAGTGCCCTATGAATCAAAGAAGTACGTATACTTTTATCAACATAACATATAAAACCCTCCAGGTTCTTGAATTTGAAATTTACCCTTAAACTTTTAAGGCCCTTGGAGAAACATCTAAGTTCAATTGCTTCTTGGTCCCCACTGCTAGCAGTTGCAGCCCACCTCTTCATCTCCAAGCATTATGTAACATGCATAATGCATACTGAGCCCACACTTTATCTCCCTTGTTAAAAATCAGCTTAGCAGTCATCCCACACTAGATGCCTGAAAGCGTTTAATTGATACTTTCTTCCTGATATCACTGGTGCCCTGGCAGTAGTCTCTTCTCACTACATGCTCTTCTCTCATAGCCACTCAAGGATCTACTCATATCTTGCCATGTCATCAACCGTTAGCTGGTCTAATGTCCTATATCTCCAGTTCAGGCCGCTCATACAAGTTCCAAATTCCTATTTTCAGTTTCCTATTGAACATGAACATTTAGTACCTACCTGATGACTGGAACTCAAAGGACATAAAATTGAGCCCCTTATACCTTCTCACCTTAAAGCTGTATTGTGCAGAGTACTGATTATGCAATAGAATACATTTATTTCCATAACACCTGCTCTTAGGGAGTTTACTATGTGCCAAGTACTGATCTAAACTTCAAACATATACTACCTCATTTAATCCTTATAACTACACATGAGGAAATACACTAAAAATCTCATTTTATAGGGACACTTGAAGCATAAATGTTAATTAATGTCCTTAAAGCCATGTAACCAGCAGATGGTGTGCCAGTATTTAAACCCACTGTATTTAAACACATTAACATCCTATCTGTAATCAGGAAAATCTAGGTTTGGACCCTAATTTTTGCTATTTATTAATGGGTGACTTTGACCTTATCTCCTTGAATTTCAGTTTCTTCATCTGTGGATTGGATAAGCATATTTCCACAGTTTTTTGTGAAGAAACCCCTTTATATAGGGTGACCAACCCTTCCCAGTTTACCCAAGACTTTCCCAGTTTTAGCACTGGAAGTCCCCCATCTCAAGAACTTCCTGGACAAATCTGAAATTAGGCCACCCTACCTTTACATACAGGTAGTGCTTAATTAATTGGTTTTCCTACTGAAATCCATTTTACTAACACAGTGCGTTAGTTTTACATCTGTAAAAGTTCTTCCACCAATTCACTTCATTCTCACAGTTACTCCTTTAGGAAGAATAACTCAAAAACCTTAACTACCATTTAGTCAGTGTTAACTGTGTGCCAGGCACTATTCACTAACTCAGATGTTGTCTTTGTTTCACATATGAGACAGGAAGGTTTAAAGAACTGAAGTGTCTCTTCCAAGGCTACACATCTACTAAGTGGAAAAGCAGGGACTGAAATGCATTTCTATTTGACTCCAAACAGACTCCATGCTTTTAAACATTCCTCCATATTTACAATTCTGTTGAGCTAATCTTGTCATGTCTATTCTTAAGACATTTATTGGCTACCTAAACAATATAGCATGGAATTTGAGGCTCCAACCTATATTTCCAGCTTCATTTTTCTTTTAGTAGTAATGGATTCAACTTCACCATTCGATAAAAACCTGTTTTTTTCTTTAAGGTAAACAGAACATGACCAAGTATATATCCAGAAACATTCATGCTGAACTTTAGGAAAGCTTGCATGAATAAAGTACAGAATCTTTAGAATGACTCTCAAGACCATTCATACTATCACACTTAACTACAATGCAATCTTTTTTAGTGTATTGTATCTTTCATTCTTAATAGAATACTTATTTCACCCCAATACTGATGAATAAATTAGGACAATTTCAAGTCTTTGCCCAGGCTGTGCTTCTGGATTGGATTGCCTGCTCTACCACTTTAAAATGTTCACATCCTTCAAGAAGGCAGATAACAGGACACAGGAGAGAGATTGCTTCTCATTCATCTTTATATTTCAGTGCCTTGTACTATGTAAGTTGTATAGTAAACACTCAGTAAACATTTCTTGAGTTCAATTAAATGAATTCTCTATAGTTAATAATCAGTGACAGCACTGGACTAAATCTTACAACTCTTAATTCCTAGAGTGGTGAGTTTCCCATTATACTAGCTTGCTTCCAAGTCCTCTGGCAGAATGTAGAAAATCAGTTAAGTTCTCCATGTCTCAATTTCTTACTGAAAATCATCATCCCTGGAGTTTCCATGTGGAAAAAATGCATTTAAACACAGAAAGCAATGATATCTTAACCCATAATTATAATTTTTCAATTATTTGATATTGCTTCCTTATTTCTTGTTGGGCCAAGAAAAGTATGAATTATGAATTATGTAAAATTCCCATGACCACAAAAAATTAAGGAATATATACTTTTAATCACCTTTAAATCCATTATATCTATAAATTATACTAATATGTAATTTCAATCACTGCTTAAGTACTTATAATATTGGATTCTATTCTATTGTTCTACTGATAATTTCTAAACCTCATATGAGGCCATGAAATCCTTTACTACCAAACTTTTTAGTAGCTAAGTTATATGCTGTATAGATTTAATTTCAGTTTTTTTTTCTTTTCCTATCTTTTTATTAACAGACAATCAAATTACCGAAACACAGGCAACAAAATAAATACAGGGGCCAAGCAAATATGGATAAGCCAGAAATTAAAGGTCTCTGAATACATACCAGCATTAGGAAAATAAGTGCATTCTAAATGCATTCAGGTTAATGAAGTTTTTTTGTTTTTTTGTTTTGGTTTTTTTTTTTGGGGGGGGGGTATGCAGGCCTCTCACTGCTGTGGCCTCTCCGGCTGTGGAGCACAGGCTCCAGACACACAGGCTCAGCGACCATGGCTTATAGGCCCAGCCACTCCGTGGCATGTGGGATCCTCCCAGACCAGGGCACAAACCCATGTCCCCTGCATCAGCAGGCGGACTCCCAACCACTGCGCCACCAGGGAAGCCCTAATGAAGATATTTATACAGACTTCTGGAATTGGTGACAGTTTGGATTACTGCTCACTACCTCTTATATATCACTATCACTGGACTTCCTCTAGGCTAAATCCTACAGTGACAAAGACAAAGGTCAAGACCTGCCAAGGATCTCGCCTTTCTACTCCTCATAATGAGCACTCAATGACTAAGCACAAAAGGTCTTATTGTTCCTTCTCAGCATCCTCAACTGAGCCATCAAAATCCATTCATAGAAAGGATCTGATACCAATTAACCATACTGTGTTATGAATTTATATTATAGTATTATCATCCCCGAGAATATTTGGTCCTTGAGTTCTACCTCTAATATTAGAAGTACGCTGTTTAAGGCATTTGGGGCATCAGAGAAAATTTGTGTCAAGTTTCTACAGGCACTCCTGAAATTACTTCACACATGGGGCTATGGAAAGCTAGTTGTGTCAACACTGCTGTTGAAAATAGAGGTTCTTCATGTCTTTTGGTCAAGAAATATTTATTCAGTGTCTGCCATGTGTCAAGCACTTCATTATAGCCTGTGGAGACAGAAATGAATCAAGTGTGCAATCTAGTTAGGGTGACAAACATGGCAACGCATGATCATTATGCAATGTACGAAATGCTGTAAGAGAGGCAGGTGCAAAATACCCCACAAGTACAGGGGACAACCTGACTGATTCACTCAATCACAGGTATTTATTAAGATCCAACAAAGTGATAAGCATTATTCTAGGTGCTAAATTTGTAAACAAAAATTTTTAAATTAAAAAATGAAAATCTTCCAACACTTGGCAGATAATTTTTTTCTACATTTGCAGTAATATTTGTGTTGCTTCAATCATCAGTTTTGAAATATTGAAGAAAAATGCCATCTAATTGACATGTTAGTTTAGGCACCTCTCAGAACTCCAATGTTAAGAAAATGGGAAGATAAAAGAAAAAGGCAGGCATACCTTATTTTTGACATTTTTGCAGATGTTTCCCAGAATAAACAACCATCCCCACTCAAAATGTTTATATAAAATATATATATATATATGGAGGCTTTAGTTTCTGGAATGCCTTGTTTTATCGATCGATGATATCATAGGATCAGCAATACAACACATATCTCTTCAGGATGCCAGAAAGAATTCCTTCTCACAGGCTACTTTTAACAGGAATCAAATAACTAGCAGTAGGTGTTAGCTTCTGCCTTCACAAGTAGCAGGACATGAGGGCAGGGTGGGAGCTGATAGATTCACCCATGGCTGATATAAGCACACAAATGTATACATTAAAAAAAAAAAAACTTTGAAAATAATTGAAGATGCAATTTCTGGACTACTTTTCTGAGATTTCAAAGTCCACTGATGTTTTAAATTTTCTAAAGTGCTTCTTTTAATGTCTTATCATAGTCGATAATTTTGTCCCCTGAAAATTCATATGCTGAAGTCCTAACTCCCTACACCTCTGAATCTGACTACTTGGAGATAAAGCCTTTAAATAAGTGATTAAGGTAAAACGAAGTCTCCAAGGTGGATCATAACCCATTTTGACTGGTGTCCTTATAAAAGGAGAAAATTTGGACACATAGACACCAGGGGCGCATGTGCACAAAGACCACGTGAGGACACAGTATGAGACAGTGGTCTATAAGCCAAGGGGAGAGGTCTCAGAAGAAAACAAACGTGCTGACACCTTGATCTTAAGAGTTCAAGCCTCCAAAATTGTGAGAAAATAAATTTCTGTTGTTTAAGTCACCCAGCCCACGATATTTTGTTAAGGTAGCATTAGCAAGCTAATACGTACATCATCCTATCAACACATAACTTTTAAGAATTGTTAAAAAGTGATCCCTTTTAGATAATGTTCTCCAAAACAGATTGTTCTCATCCCAACTCATCTCAACTATGGTCTGGTTACAAGCTGGCAGAGATACATTTTTTTTTTTTTTTAGAGATCTCCAGAAAGTACTAATGATTTCTTAAAGTATCTGTTAAAGCCCAAGACTAGAGATTCCTTGTTTGATTTAAGGTTTCATTGTTGAAATGTACTGGGATGGAAAAAAGTATTAAGACTTATTAGTAAGTTATTAGTTGTACATCAGGTCATCATACCCTTTCCTGACAGCGGTTTAATGAAACAAGGCCTGAAGGAAAGAAGGGAAAGCCACACAGCAATCATGGTATGTGGTAGATGGGGTAAGAGGTCCAAAAGGACAAAAGAAAGAGGTAGGTAAAGGCTAGAAGGTAAACTGTGGCAACCTGACCATTTTCAATAAGACCAGCATTGTTTTTGCATAAATAACATTTCTAAAATTCAAATTGAATACTATTTTTCTCACACTATTATCACAATCCTCTTCAACCTATTGAATGATTTCCTAGTTTTTTTTTTTTAACTCCTCTCAATATCTTTTTTTTTTTAAATGTTCCTCTTCTACATTATCTATTAAATGTAATTAAGGATACGGATGCTGATTTTTGATTGGGAAAACCTTGAATGGACCCTGTCAGAAAACTCGAAACATTGTTATTACTCTTACCAAACGTCTTCAGTGGTTACAAAGCAAAGAGCAGTTACCCTATGATCATCACAGTAAACTACAGAATTCCAGTGGGCTTCTGAGCATGGACATGTGAAACATTTCAGGATCAGTTTTCTCCTCTCAATTGCAGCATCTATTGTTTTAGCCAAAACGGGTTAACATAATTTAGCTCTAAAACAGCCAGAGAAAGAATCATTATGAACACTGCAAAAAGATCTGTATCATAGAGTAAGTGCTTATGCTCTCTAGAAATAATTCCCAGTAAAGCTTTATTCAAGTCATAGATTCAGATATAAAAGGAAAAACAAAATACAGTGAAAATATTTCCAGCTCAGGCTTAGACCTACAAATACAGACTACAGAGTAAACAGAATTAATCTGAAAGTCACCTTTGAATATAGCTATGAACAGATCATCAGAAAATTCATTAATTTCAGCTTAGCAAAGCTCGGATTGACTCAATCTAATGATTACTTTCATCTATTCTATATCAGTAAACTTTTATCCATTGTATATCAATAAACTATCAGTCAAGTTAGAAAAGATCATTTTCTCCATTATATTGATTTTTTTGTCATTAAATTTCTTATAAATTCCAGGAGAAACCTAGAAAAATATATTTTACCCCATATTTACACCTAGCTAATCTCACTGACTGTCTTTCTGGAAATTATTCTTAACCTTTCATCCCTGGTCTTTAAGAAAATTACCTTGTCAATTACCCAAATTTTACTGTCTCCTATTTATTCCTATAATTTCATCTGGATATTAAACTCAATGACAAACTATACTTGAAACATTTTGGTACCCCAAACCCCATGGGTGGTCCCTGGAACCACCCAAATATAATGTGCCAACCCAACCACAGCTGATTTGACAAGTAGCATACATCTGAGTCTAGCTACCAACCACATTCTCAACAAGGAATACTAGAATAGGAACAGGAGATAATAAGTAGCTTAACCAGACCAACAATGAATTCTGCTAGTTAGATTAATTTGGTTAACAAATATGCAGAAGCAGAGAAAACTAGTCTTCAGTGTAAGGTAGATGAAGCAGGTAGAGAGAGAGAGAGGGAGAGAGCAAGGAAGAGTGAGAGCAACACCCAGCAAGAGAAAGTAGCTGCCTTAGTTATTGATAGTTCCCTTCTTCCTTGTTTGGGGCTATCTAGAAACACATCTGTTCTTCTTTGAGTTTCCTGCAATCCCCCTGTAGCTTTAAAATAAAGTTTCCCTTAATATAGATATTAAACTTAGATAATACAAAATCTATAAAAGTTCTTAGTGACATTCACAGGCTCCTCTTCTCTCAGACACTAAAGTCCTACCCACAGTGTTCTGATTTCCCCCTTAGATCTTTCCATCCAGACACCCTGGGATATACTGCTCATTTCCCATTTCCTCTGTTGAAGCATACTCCCATTCACAATCACATACAGCTTAATGTGACTTCAAACCAACTTCACCTGTCTCAAGGGCATTTACATTCTAACTGTATAATTTGTCACACACAAACATGCACACGCACGCGAGGGGCTGTGGGAATAATGGACTCTAATTAGTCCCTTTGCATTCCTATATAAGTTTGCCTACCCCACCCACATGAGAAGTTAGGGCTGCCACATTCACTTGAAAACCAAAAGCATATGGATAGTGTTTATTTTCCATTTAATATAATTAATGTGAACATTAACTTTTCCTATTTGGGAACATTAATTTTAAAATGTGATGCCAATTGGAACTCAGAAAATTTGTTAACAGAAAATTTAAGATTCTTGGGACTCACACAGGTCAGTTACTACCCCAAAATAGCATCTTTTTCATTTAATAGAATGTTATTTAAAAATTCCATGGACCAGCAACTATTTGTGATGTACAGTTGTACCAAATAAAGATCATGTTATCTTTAGCACAAAGAACTGGCTATGTTATCCTGAGCAAACCACCATATTGGCCTCACTTCACATCTTATTGCTCTCACTTGTAAAATGGGCATAATTGGTACCTACCTCATTTTATAAAGATTAAATGAGGGCTTCCCTGGTGGTACAGTGGTTGAGAGTTTGCCTGCCAATGCAGGGGACACGGGTTCGAGCCCTGGTCTGGGAAGATCCCACACGCCGCGGAGCAAGTGGGCCTGTGAGCCACAACTACTGAGCCTGCGCGTCTGGAACCTGTGCTCCACAAGACGGGCCGCGATAGTGAGAGGCCCATGCACCGCGATGAAGAGTGGCTCCCGCTCGCACAGAAACGAAGACCCAACACAGCCAAAAAAAAATATATATATATATATACATAAAAAAAAGATTAAATGATATAATGTATGTAAACATAAGAGTTGCTTGCCCATAGTAAGTGGTAAGTGTTAACTATTTTTATTATTACACATGTTCAAGGTATTGTAATATACAAATACTGTGCATTGGACATATCCTAATTCCATTTGGACATATAAAATATCCTATTAACATTTTTTTTAAAGATTTTTCCTATTAAATTTTTAAAAGGTCTTTTTAAGCATATAATAAGACAGGAAATAATGAGTCCTGAAAATATGCTGAATCTAATCCAGCTTTGAATTGACTCTGAATCTTCTTGAGGTCCAAAGACTACTTTGCCAAATGGCCAAGTCATTCTTAAATTTGTTCGTATTTTATTTTTAATAAATTTATTTATTGATATTTGGCTGTGTTGGGTCTTTGTTGCTGTGTGCAGACTTTCTCAGCTTGGGTGAGTGGGGGCTACTCTTCGTTGCAGTGTGCAGGCTTCTCATTGCATTGGCTTCTCTTGTGGAGCATGAACTCTAGATGCGTGGGCTTCAGGAGTTGTGGCATGTGGGCTCTGTAATTGTGGCACTTGGGCTCTAGAGCACAGGCTCAGTAGTTGCAGCACACGGGCTTACTTGCTCCGCAGCATGTGGGGTCTTCCCCGACCAGGGTTCAAACCCATGTCTGCTGCATTGGCAGGTGGATTCTTATCCACTTTGCCACCAGGGAAGCCCTGTATTTTAATATACTTTTAATTCAGTGACAAAGCTATTTATGAAATAAACCTATACTTTATCCAAATGAACACTTTCAATACTTTTCCAAAGTGCATTTGAGGAAATGGTAGGGCTAATGTGCAGGCAATGAGTATAATACAGCATAGTAATGCTATATCAGTTAAAAAGCAATGTTAATGCCAGCCCAGGTTCAAATTCAATAAAACTCAACTCATGAAGAAGACCTTTTGTGAGCAATTATTAGTTAAAATGAATTCTTTTATTACCCTAGTAAATTGCCAAATGGCTATAATAAAGCCATCCAAATATTTAAATTTAATTGAATGAGATTTCACAATATAAATACAGAAAAAGAATGTATTTATTTCAAATAAACTTACTCCTATTCTCATGAAACATTGGGTAAAAATACTTTTAGTCATATAATTGTTTTTTTAATTCCTTGAAGATCAATCAAATTATCAATAATTGATCCTTGTCAGCTGTATGCAATGTCTTTTCTCACCTTAGCATCATAAGCTATAGATATTTTGTGCCCAGATGTATGTTGGTGCCTAGATATTATTCAGTAATGGAGATTTCCTATCTGATTTGCTGGCTTTAACATTGAGCAATGTTATTTGTCAGTACAGGGCTACAGCCTATTTCCACGGTCATTCCCTTAACTTCCATTCCTTTCTTCTTTGGTCTGCAAGTGCAACTGTGAACTTATAGAATCACCAAAGATTAGAAGAAAGAATACAGGTGGTAAAATTTGGAGTAAAACCTGCTCAACCCACAATGTGAATAACTAAGTATGTAACCTTTGTTTTGGGATCTAGGTTTAACTCATTATATTTAGATGCACTAAATGAAATGAGAAATTGTTCTCATCAGGCATCTGCGGGATGAATAGATGAATAGATAATGAATGTTACTGCTGATGACCATTAGTACTTACAACACAATATGCTCTGAATAAGCAGTGTTGCTTCCTTTGTTTCAGTGGTAAAGTTTGTTTATCCTGAAGTAGCTTGTCTCTCTAGGTAGTTTATTTCTGTTTTGAGTATTTAGGTTTTGTAACTTCATATTAAAAAGGTAAAATGCCTTTTTATTTGCCAATTCCTCCTCTTTTTTGATCTGAATGTACCTATTTAGTTATACTTCTTGTTCTTCAAAGAAACTCCTAAGTTTTAGCTTCAGGCTTCAGACAAGTTGCTATAGGCAGAGACTTTTAGAATCCCATGACCTGGTAAGAAGCTGCATTTTGAGCAGGAATCAGAGCTGGGAACAGAGGAAAGTGCAAACTACTTTCAGACAGGCAAATTAGGACAGAGCCCAAATGACCCACAGTGTTAGCAGAAAATGAATTGCAGGCCTGATTTTCTAAATCAGATTAAAATTGGAAATATGCAAGAATAATGTGATGGGTTCAGATGTATATGGAGAGGATAAGGTATTAGTTGTGTTATTTTTTAAAATGTTTTTGACATAGGAAAGCAGCTAGAAGCTTCGACAAGCTTGAAGAAATAATTCCAAAATACCTAAGGCATTTTGGTTATAATTTTTGTTTTACACTAATTGTTTTTTCAGGCATTCTTTCACCAACAGAATCCTCAAGGTTGGTGATACTGGACTAGCATGACCCAAGTTAGTTTCTAGAATCACATTCTTTTTGTAACGGTGACCAAAGTGGACAAGTAGATTATTTCAGAGGTATTATTCTTGTTTGACTCACAATCAACATCAAATTTAGCAGTCTCCATAGTGTCTTCATTTATAAGAAAGCAGCCGACCTCAGAGCAGTCCTGAAGCAAAAACTGGTTCTTGTTTCAAAGACTGTGGTTGCTAAAATAGTTTCTCCCAAATGTGGAAAGTTTACTTCCACTCTATAGCTAGTCAGGGACTATTTGTTTGATAGTCAAAGTCAAGGAACTTGAATTCAGGTGGAACTCAGCAGCTCACCTCTGAAGATGGGGATCTGGGTTAGAATCATAGATGATCCCTCAACCAATGCTGACACACATCTCTGGGGTAGGACACAATAATAAAAGTTCACAAAGTTCTCCATAACCTTACAAAAGCCAACTAACACTTTTTTAACACTTCTAAGATGACTCTCACCAGAGAACAGTGTTTCTGCATTCAGCACAGAGCTATAAAGGGGATTAGAAGCACTCCTTAAAATGGCCAATAGCCACGGCAGCAAAATTGTAGTGCTGAAGTTCTGTAATTTGGAGAACAGGTATTTTTATGCCTAAGCAAGCTTTCTATTTTATTTCACTTTTGAGAGTCACAGATGCCAGTGTTTTAATGAAAATTTCTTTTGCAAAAGTGACAATATGCACCACCCCCATCCCGGGGAAGTGACTTATTTTAGTGCTGGAACTCCAGTGTGAACATGATGTTTGGTGAGAAATACATCACTTAAAGTAAGGAGGGAGAGTTTCAGGAAGCATCAGGAGGAAAATAAACTATTTCAGCAACAAAGTCCTAAGTTGCAATTTAAGGTGATCAGCTAACAGGAACTTGCTTGAAAGGATGGCTGCTGCTCTGCATGTTTTTGTCATTTGCAAAAGCTAAAAGATCTGCTAAAGCCAAGCAGTTCTGGCGGCCTGTAATCTTTCTATGGCATGCTGTGCTCAGTTATGTTCAGCGACTAAAAGCAATAACATTTTGATTCTAGACTAATATGTCTAGCTCTGCAATTGATTGTAAGCCACTTTATGAGATAGTCTGAAATCCTTTGTGTCTACTAGTCTTGATGAGCTCCTTAGCAAAATAAATTAGCAATTTTGAAGCTTTCTTCCCCCTACTTTCCTACTGCCAAGACTTTCTAAGTAAACCCTCTGTATTTCCTCCCACAGCGTGATTCACAGGTGGGGTTGCAATTCAGAGTTGCTTGTGTTTAATCTGGGTTTAGGTGCTCATGCAGTTCTCAGCAATATCTTCTACATTTGTACTTGCTTGACCTGATTTGATTCCATTTTTATTTTCTGGAAGCTCAGAGGTATGATATAAATGTCAATAAAAATTAATCTCTGTCCAGTATCAACCCCAAAGGACCTTCTCTATCTTAACCCAAAAAGCAATTTTTCTCAGCAACTAATTTGTAATTATTTATTATTCTGGACTAAGTTCTTTTTAAATTTTAGTTACTGAAAAAGTCAAATGTTAGGGGATGGGTAATATTAGTGTACTTGAAAGATCGCTCTTATGTCTGCTCTTTATGGTTGAAAATATGTTTTTCCTCTAGAGCATCTCAAGTTGATCAGTAGTGTTAAATTGGCTGATCCAGTAGCAGAGCTCCTGTGCCTTTTAAATGTCAGGTGCCATGATTAGTGGCAGCATCAGCTCCTGCCACCCTGGCTTGCCAATATAACTCAATGTATCTTAAATGAAAACAGCAGTTAAAGCTGATTCAATTTAGGGTCTTTCTTCTGAGATTACTGATAAAGAAGTCAGTAGGTACTAAATGTCACCGTGGTTTAAAACTAAGGACAACTGCTCTCTATAAAGGAAATGCAGATCAAAACGTTTGTCCCAGGCCATGGGACAGATATATTAAATTCACTTTTGACATATTTGTATACTATTAATTATTAGCAAAGTATATGGTCTACTGCTACTACTGAAACTAGTTAACAATTTAAATTTCAAAATAAGTAGAGACTTTAATGAAAAGATACAATCATGACTAATGTTGAAACAAAGGTAAAATTGATCTGGCTCCTTCTATGAGACATAGGGGACAAGTAATTTTTAGCCTCTTTGGACAGCCATCCAAGTTTTGCTGGTAGTGAAGCTGATGAAAAAAAGAAGGTAGAGGAATATATGCTGATACTGTACCCTTGTCAGGGCTATGCATAGAAAACACACACTGTGGCCAAGGCTAAAGTGTTGGAAAGGAGTCTAAGAAATTACCACAGCTTGTAAGTCCCAAGTTCAGCTGTGCATTTTGGTGAGAGGGGCAGAGGGTCAGAGGAAGGAATAACACTTGTCACACCTCTGGAGTTTTTAGGGGGAAGGGAGATGCACCCCTGACAACAAACTTACAAATTTTTCCAAGGACTAATTTTCCCTCCTTTTCCTCCCTAGACCACAAGCTGATTGGCTTTTTTGGTGTGTCCCCTTATCTGGCCATTCTTTCTCCTTGTTTGACTGCCTTTAGTGATACATTAACCCATGTTTCGCAGGTACAAGATCCTCATCTAATGTGTTCAGCCTAGAATATGGCACTAAGTATACATTCAAAGAAGAATGTTTTCTCCCCCCTAACTCCAAACTCCTCTTAAAGTCCCCTTTGCTTGAGTCTCAGATTCCATCTAGGAATGATCCTGCACACCTGTAGCATTTCTAACGTTTATGAAGATTTTATTTGTGCCCTCAGATACTCAATGACATTTATTTCATTTTTTCAACCCCTTGGTGGGGAATGAGACTTGGGATCAAAAGCAGAGTCATGCCTAGAGTCTGTCATACAGAGTGAAATAAGTCAGAAAGAGAAAAACAAATACCGTATGCTAACACATATATATGGAATCTAAAAAAAAAAAGGTCTGAAGAACCTAGGGGCAGGATGAGAATAAAGACACAGATGTAGAGAATGGACTTGAGGACACGGGGAGGGGGAAGGGTAAACTGGGATGAAGAGAGTGGCATGGACATATATACACTACCAAATGTAAAATAGGTAGCTAGTGGGAAGCAGCAGCATAGTACAGGGAGATCAGCTCAGCGCTTTGTGACCACCTAGAGGGGTGCGATAGGGAAGGTGGGAGGGAGACGCAAGAGGGAGGAGATATGGGGATATACGTATATGTATAGCTGATTTACTTTGTTATAGAGCAGAAACTAACACACCACTGTAAAGCAATTATACTCCAGTAAAGATGTCTAAAGAAAAAGCAGAGTCGTGGATAAAGAATGTCCAAAATGCCGTAATTATGTTGTATCTTCTGTAGTAATGGTGTGAAAGGGTCAGAAATAAGGGAAGGTGGGGACTTCCCTAGTGGTGCAGTGGTTAAGACTCCACGCTCCCAATGCAGGGGATCTGGGTTCGATCCCTGGCCAGGGAACTAGATACCACATGCATGCCACAATTAAGAGTTCTCATGCAGCAACTAAAGGAGCACACTGGCCACAACTAAGATGTGGCACAACCAAATAAATGAATGAATGAATGAATAAATAAATGAACTATACTAGAATGAGGTAAAAAAAAAAAAAAGAAAAAGAAATGAGAAAGTGCATCTCAGATACTCAAAACATTAGTCTGGGTACAACATACCTTCTAACAGAGCAGAGGAACAGAAGAGTGGACCATGGTAAGAGTTGATTAAATATTTCACATCCTGCCAATTAGTTCTACAAAAAGGAAATTCAACAGTTTGCCTAACTTCTTCAGAAGGGGGCGGGGCACTAAAAAGAAACAGCAACAACAAAAACCCTAACAGGTTAATCTAGTCAGCAACTAAAGAGGAAATATTTCTTTATACTGAAGATTCTAAAAATAAGTATTGGTTACTTTGCCAGGAGTTCTAAAAAAATTAAAGCAAATTTAATATAAGTTCACAAGTGAGTTTAATAAAAAATATAAACTATTTTTTCCAAGATTTTATGTTTTCATGAGTAAACATTTCAGTCATACAAGGGGGTGCTGAATATCTCAGACAGACATCACTATTCTCTAATATCAAGTCTAGTGATACAAGAATGTACATGTGTAATAAGTTGAGCAGTTTTAAAGTGGGTTTAAGAGCAACACTTTTTACAACTAACTTCAATGCAAACTTGTTTCTTTCTTGTTCTGTTTCTTGGCACATTTTAAGTAACTTTTAGTTTTAGTTTTGTTTATTTTCTTGAAAATTCTTCTAGCCTTAGCAGTTACTCTTTACCTCAAGAGCAGGACAGAGTTGCATGTAGTAGGAAACTAAATGTATCAGTAAACATGTCAATAGGGTTCCAACTTGGCAACCAGCTAAATACAAGGTCTTAGATCAGGCACTTCGCTTCTGTGGGCTCCATTTGCTCATTCAGAAAAGGTTAGATAAGGACTATGCTAATGTTTTCATGCATTTACAAGCATATGCCTAATGGTATAAGAGACTCCATGATTTAGGATGAGGAGAAGAGAAAGGACTAGGCCAAAAATAAATGAATAAAGGACAAACTCTTTGATATTTTCACATAAAATTTACATTCACCTCCACAATATATTGGTGTACAAAAATAAGGTTTCAGATTGCCTTTATAAACAAAGAGCTGCAATCTGTCATTTTTTTCCAGCACCGAACAGGTACATTTTAGAAAATTGTGCTGGATAAAAGAAAGCTATTACTATAACAGAAAAACAAACCTGACTCACATTGGACCACTTCCTTTAGCTCTAACCCTTGTGCTATGCTGCTGTGCTTAGTCATGCTGATTCTGCACCTTTGTAAAAGCATGTTGTCTATAGCCTGAAATATACAGGATAGCCCATGCTCAAGGCTCTGACTTTTAAAGTATAACACATTTCCATTCATATAGAGATAAAAAGTTGCAGAACAGAAAATAACATTTGTTTTGTTGAAAGTTTATAGGAACATTGTGACCAGACCTACCTGGACAGCTGCAAGAACACAGGATTCTGGCACCAAGAAGTTTGTGAGAAGAAGCCACACCCACTCCCCTTTTAGCAACTCATCTCTTGTTGTATTGGCCTGTCATGTGGCCGTAAGCGCATGACTCGGTTACATTACCAAGATCAGGGGCAATGTTTAGATAAATTCTCTCGCATCTACTTTGTATTACAGTTTTCCTAGAACTTTGGTTTACATAAATACATGGCTATAAGTGGCAATGGCACATTTTTAAAAACTGCTTTGTAAACTATGTCACCGAAGATAGATGACCTGAATATAGGGAGAAAATGTATGGTATAACATTTTCAGAACTACTGTTGTTGGCAATTTTAAGTAGTTTCTTAGAGCAGTAAGGTTGCTTTTGTCACATAAACGAAGACAAAATGTCTCTAATTATCCATCTTGCACCTTTTACCACTCCTTTTACTAAGTATTTCATCCAAAGTTTTTTTTTCCAGTATAGAGATGGCTAATTACATTTTTCCTTATTTTAGCGTTACTAATTCTAATTACATGTAAATGACTAGTGTCAGTAACTTATAATATTCATGACTTCTTCACCCAGCTCTCAAGCTTTACTTCCATTGCTATCTTCACTGTCACAATTTTGGCTTCAAGTTATGGATTTTGTCGGGCTCAACAAAATATTTGCTAAGTGAGCCAGTTCTTATCATGAACTATAAATTTATTTGTTGATTCAAGGTCGTAAATACATATGTTCGTCCCTTCTCCCATATGGAAAGTAATAAATCAATGGTGAGTAGGAAGACTATTTCCAGTACATTTCTCTTGCTTGGTAATGCATGTGTTAAGTTTCAATTTTAATTATCACATTAAGATCATTGTAAGATAATCAAGTAGATGCACTTCTGACACATTCTCTCTAGTGAAGATACATTGGTTGCTCAGGCATTCAGGCTGTGGACTGGCTACCACTCCCAGAATTTTTCTGATTGGTACAGCTCTATGTATATAGAAAGCTATACTATTTTTCTTTTAGCTAACCTCACGCTTCCAAAAAAAACTTGTTAGATAAAATATACGTCTTAAGTTATTATAATAGTGACAAATAAATTTGTTCAATCATTAGCTTCTATCCTGTCGTCACTAAGGCAAAGAGTGAGATTAACCTCTGACTGCTATTTGAACTCTGAGGTAGAGCTTTGAAGCACATTTACATGCATCAATGTTTGTACTGTTTGAAAAAAAACGTCTTTTTCTTTTAAGCTTTGCTGCCCCTCTTTCATTCCAGACTTATTCAATCATGCATGTGGCATTGGGCTGCACCCAATATTTATCCTGTTATACTCCACAAGCAAAGAGAATGCTGAAATTGACTATAAATGAATCTTCAAGGGGTATGTTCTTGTAAATCTGTTCTTCATTGTTTATTTACAAAAAAAAATTTTCCTTGTGCTTTTATTCCAAAATTTGCTTAATTGGTTTAATGTATGCTCAAGTAATCATTTAGTGCCATTATTGCTCTTATTTTCTTCTTAAATTATTTTATCTATATAGACTGTTGTTACTTCGTATTAATTTACTAGTAATGGTTGAGCTAGTACTTTAGTTCTTAACTATCAGGTAGATTGTAAAAAGCCTCTGAAACAAGACCAAATTAGTCAGTCATTTAAGATATCAGATTTTCTGCATTTTGCAATGTTTTATCTTTTCATTGGTTGCTAGCTAATTTATAAAAAGTCTTGTTTTTAACTCGGATCAATGTATGCCACTTAAAAACACATTTTCCATTTTAAACACATAAACTTTAGAGATAATTCTTTAAAAGACAGAATTGTTGGAGAATGGTTAGAGACCATTTGTTCACTAGGAAGAGTAACTAAGCAAAACCATACATTTGTTAAAAATAAATTTCCTGGCAAAACTATGATGAAAATACTGAACTTATTTGAGTTCACCAAATTTTCTGGATACAAAACAAATTGTGAAAAATTACTGCTATGGTGCAAAATACCCTGCTCCACCAAAATGTGTATAGCCATACACTAAATCAACCACATCTTCCATCTAGACCATCAAGACAACCAAGCCAGACTTTCCATTCCTCTGTTCCAACAGACCAGTTAGAGGCTCCAGTGAACCAGGGTCCTAAAGAATCTGCTCCTATGGTTTTACTTGCATTTTTTAAAAATTCTTTAATATCATTTCCTTTTTCTAACGGGTTACTGGTATCTTAAAAAAAATCAATCTATGGTATTTTAATAAACATTAAAGAAAAAAAATAGTTTACCAACATGTTACAGAGATGCAAATTTGCTCAAGTCTTTGGGTTCATTGTGGTATATCTATAACTGATTAAGGAACATTCTTCAGGATCAGGTATAAAAAGTGTCCCAACTGAAATGAAGTATTTATTCATAAGCAGCAGAGACCAAACAGAGAAAGTAGATTGAATAGAATTTGGGAATACTATGCATGTTACTGTCTTTTATGTAAAAGGTGGCCTTGACTTTTAAAGCTCCTTGTTTCTTAAAAGTATTTAAATGGCTTATAGGAAGATGTATTGACAAAAACTGATATGATTCTTCTGTAGAGGAAACTTTTTCCCTATAATTCATTTCATGTACTAGTGTCTTTCCTCAAATTATCACCTCCAGGCCATTCCAGAAAATGTCCTAAAATATAAATGAACACTAGAAGCAAAAAATTACATATTCTCACACTGTCCACTGAAAATTCACCAAAAAAGTCAACAGCAATCGGGCCAAGTGACACAGTAAGTTTATCTTACTTTATAATGCTTCCAGTTATGGCTGATCCTCATGTTTCCCAGAAAAGCAAGAAGTAAGAAAAAGGCAAATGATTCCTGGAAAGATTCAATGTTGATAGGACCTTTGCTAGACAAGAAAAAAGATAAATCTGTACCTTTAGGCCTAGATATTTTGGAAACTGACCTAAATATGTTTCATGAGAAAATGTGTTTAATGAAATTTGGTAGCATATATCTTAATTTTTTTTCTTAAATAATCAACCCCTAGACACATACCAACAGAAAACAAACTACAAGTGTATTCACTTGCCTTAAAATTTGTGATAAAAGCAACTCATCTTTTTTTGGAAATATAATGCATCTTAGTTAAATTATTTTTGGAAGCTTAGATTTGGTATAATTTCCTAGCACCATAGAGTTCAGGTGAAAGTGGACAAGTAAAAATATGAGTTGAATTTCTTAGTATGAAAGAGATATGGAACTTAAAAGATCAAAGTTCAGAATAAATGGAATTAATTTTTTTTCATAATGCACTATTCCTTCAACATTTATCTAGTATGTGCTCTGTGCCAAAACCAATAATAATACAAATAATGTCTAAAATTGATAGATACTCTATACAAAGGGAATTTGAACCTAATTCACACCTAACCTCTAAGGCTGAAAATCTAAGACCGACACTCTCTGCTCTAGTGGCTGTGATAAAGACCAAACATGCAGAATTTCTTTTCCCTACAAAATACCTCATTAAATGTACTGATCTGGAGGAAATGAAAACACTAGGAGATACTTAATCCTTAAGCAAAGAGGAAAGATAAGAAAACTAAAGGAAGAAATAAATGAAAATTTGATAGGATATGAAGGATGAGGAACAGTGAGATGGAAAAGGAAATTTCGGGTTAGGAAATAGTCATAGTGTTCATGCTACTGAATGCCATGAGCACAGCTGACCTTGCCTTCTAACCATTTTTTAGTTAAGAGAGACTTTCTCCATAAGTACCCAGAAAGTTAGGGGCAGTAAAAGAATAGCAGGGGCAATAGGGACATATTAATGATTGCCACGGGCTAAGTGAAAATGAGCATTAAAATTAAACTCTCCCTCTCTTAAGGAGTTAAAAGCTGAGGTAGAAGCAAAGGTGAAGGGATTTTGACATCTGATATAGTCCCAAGGTTATAGTGTCTGAGATAAGGCAGGACAAAGTGTCTCTCAACTTAGGTTAAGAGATTGGTGACAGAACTGTAGGTGAGAGAATGTTTAGATAAGAATGAATAAGCCTAAGATCTAATGAAAGAGTTGAGGTGGATGTCTATTTTTGTAAGTTCTTAGTATTTGCGCTTTAAACATGGTTCTGTTATAATGATATTTGGCAAAACCAAGAATATAACAGATGCTCTAATTAAAAAAAACATGTTTTTAACTATATACTTGAGCAAGATATTATACTGAAGTATATCACTAATGAACTCCTTAAAGAGTATACTACTTCTGACGGAAAAGTTTTCCAATTTCAGGCAGAAGACCAACAAACCTTTAGGTCAAGGAATCATGACATTGAAAGCTCAAATGTATATGTTTATAACCAAGGTCACTTGGTCCAAATAGAACATTCTTTCCTGGATTTTTGTTTGTTTTAACTTATGAAATGGCAGCAGAGTAGGGAGAAGAGGAAACATAAGGACTCCAGTTTAATTTAGATTATTTTGTCTTGTGTTCATCAGAACAATATCTCAGATTTGTAAAACAATCTGTGTTTGAAAATCATGTATTTGTACCTTTCACACTCAGAAGTGCCCTTTTTTTAAAAAATTAAGTTAAATGGAAATATACTACTACTAATTTTAAGCCAATTATATTCCTAGGAAATATAGGTGGATAATTCACAGCAATAGAAATTGTTCCCTACACTTTCTCCCACTCCAACATTTTATATGTCTCCTGGTCAGTTACAGAAAATTAAATTTAGTTTAAGAACACTATAGTTATGAAGAAAACATGGCACATGTATCTCAGTTAACTTTGAGCTCCTCTTTTACTTGCATTAGTACACTTTAAGTGAGAGTTGGCACTCTGCTAAAAAGGAGTTCAAATTCCATGATATTCCATCTTACATTTTTTCCATGGGATTAAATTTAATGTTTTCTCACAAACTACAAATCAGCCTTTCAAGAATAAATTTAAGTTTCCTTCACAGTGAGGGGATCCATTCATAAATTTATAAGATTAATATTTGGAGTTATGAAAGTAGCTATCTGAAGACTAAAAACAAATGGTCAAAAACCACTAAATATAGAAAGAGGGATGAAGGGATGGTATTGTCCAGAAAACTATTTCATACAATTCAGTACTGGGTATTTTTTTTTTTAATATCATGCAGTAATTTAATTCTGTAATCATTTTTAAATAACAGTGCTTCATATTTGTGAACAAATACATATGTAAAGTACATACATGTAGCTTTTATAAAAGCTACACCAAACAGGTGTACTTATCTTTGGACTACAGATTTAAGTAATGTTTGATTTATTCTGGCTTCTATTTTTAATTTTTTCAAAAAAAATTAATATATATATTATAAGTAAAATAAATTTTAAAAACTTAGCTTCTTCAAACATTGGGAGAAATCTTGTGAACTACCATATTGCTGCACTGATGATTACCCAAGCAGTAATCGACTCAGTGTGAAATGCTGACTGATCAGAGATCAGAAAAGTAGACATTTCAGAAGTGTCATTAATTAAGAGAAAATGTTCACAATCTTTTAAAGGTGGTAATTAAACTTGCAACAAATAAAAATAAAGAAAAGATTTGAATTTTATTAGCCATAATGGGGATTTTGCAATTTGTTAAAGAGGATTTGTTTTTAGTAAGTCTTTTGAATACAGATAAGAATACGAATAGTCTTTTTGGTTGGGATGATACAGCAAATCATTTAGGATGGTTTTCCCTGTAAAATAGTTATTTTACTTCTAGGGATTTATTCTAGGGGCAAATATGATACAGTAGAAATAAGTTAGGCTTGGCATGAGCCTATCTGGTTCTGAATTTTAACTACTCTACTTTCTAGGTATTTGGCATAGATTAACTTTAAAAAAAAATCTATTTTTAATCTGTAATATCTTTCCTCATCTATAATGAGAAGGTAATAATTCCTACTTTGCAAACTAAAGAATATATGAAAAGGAATATATATATATAATGCCTAGCAAATAATAGATGCTCAATAAACGCAAGCTATTATTCTTCTGCATATGGGCTAAGATTTCTCATTTATTATAAAAATGTATTTATAAAAAATTAGAAAATATAAATGGTCTAAAATAAGTATGACTTCTGTCCAATAAAACATTATATAGATATTCAAAATCATTCAGAAAAAATATTTAAATGGTATGGAAAGATTCATGTTTTATCATTTGGTTAAAAAAGGTACAAAATATATGAAGTGAGTGTGATCCATTATCACTTTTAAGAAATACATAAACATACATATAATTGAAAAGATGAACTAAAAATATCTCTAGGTAAAAGATTTTTTTTCATTTTTCTTGATTTTAGAAATTATAATTTAAACATATATTACTTTCATAACAATGTATAATACATGATTTTGTTTAAAAAAATCAGGGTCCTAAAATAAAGTTACCTGTACTATACATTTTAGGGAGCATGGTAGTTGGTTAACTTGGAAATTCTACTCATTATTTTTGAAGTTACAATGAATTGGGGTAATAGGTGAGGCCAAACACCATAATCCATTTCAAACATCATTAGCAGAACAAGCCTGGAAATTATTCCTCAGTAACATCAACCCTTAGTATACCAATAAATACAAGTCATGAAAGAAAAACCCACGATTATCCAGAGGATATTGGAATCAAAAGCAATAAAGTAGTGTGGCTTATGAAAAATAAATCTAACCAGTCAAATTCGATAGATTTTTCCCTCCAGTACAGTAACAGAATTAGTTGATTACAGGAACACATTTAAACAAAGCATGTGGTGGGATAACTTATGAGATTTGCTCAGAGAATTGATTTAAAGTTGAAGTGGATGCAATTCTCTGCCTGACAAATTGAAGACAGAAAGTAATAATACATGAAAATATTTTGAAGGATGAGGAGTTATTTGGTGGAAGTAGCATATATTGTAAATTGTATGATTTTATATCTGTATTTGTGACCTAGAATTGGGTAATCAGTAGTACATTTATTAAAAAGCACAGTTAATATTAATTTGAAAAGCCTTACAACTGACACAGAGGAAAAGTTACTTCTGCAGAACCACTAATAGAGATTTAATTCTCTAAATTGAATGTGGGCTAATATATTGTTTTGAAGAGAAAGGAAATCCAGAGGAAAAATATCTTAGCTATTCTTTAGAGAAAGGTAATAGTTGGCAATAGGTGAGTAGCATAAGGACCACGCATGCATGTACCCAACAATCCTCAGTTTAGCCCTATGAGGTGGGTCTTATGCTCCATTTTATAGATGAGGACCCTGAAGAACAGAGAGGTTAAGTAAATGGCTCAAGGTTAAACAGTAAGAGGCAGAGCCAAAATCTGGTTTACCTGGAATACTTTCCTCGAATGTCTATAAACCTTTGCACTGTGCTGCAGTAATTAGATAAAGGTTTGCAGTATGACTCACTAGCTAACCTGCCCACTACCTTTCCAGTACAACTAAGGAGTTATATTGATTGAGGCAATATGACTTAAGGAGATTGACATTGTATTAGAGTCCTAGTAATTCTACCTAAAGATGTGTGATCTTGGTCAAGCCCCTTAATTAAGATCTGGTCTCAGTTTCCACATCCCTAAAATAAAGAGAATGCGATGACCTCCAATGTTCTCTCCAGGCCTAATATGTAATTCTCATCTCAAAGCCAATAATTTGTATGTCTGAGAAACTTTTTAAATGTGTTATGAGTCCTAGGGGAGGGTTATAAAAGAAAAGATCCGAGTTGCATTTGACTATGATGTGCTTTGGACAAGAGAAGTGCTGTCCATAGAGACACACACCACCTTGTAAAAAAAAAAAAAAAAAAAAACAAAAAACTACCAGTTGTCACAGTAAGAGGCTTGAAGGAGAGGAACATCACACTTTGTTAGCCTTTTTCTATTTTGAAACTTCTACTCTGATTTTCCCTTGGAAAACAGTATCTTCAGCTCTACAGTAGGGGGAAAGAAAAACCTAGTCTAGAGAATAGAAGTATTTTTCAAGAGATGTAACACAGCTTCTGAAGGTGCTATAGCTGTGGGGGAAAATATCTAAGGAAAAGGAACTTGCAAAGAAGACTGTAGAGAGGAGAGAACTTGCAAAAATGAAAATCATCTCAATTGCCCAATACTTCTCTACATAGTAGTCTGTTCAAGCTGAAGATTCTCACTCACTCTTTTCAGGAGCCAGAACATGAGACAGTAGATGCAACAAGTGCCTGAACCTCTTCCTTTGGTCCCAGGAGAGGAGTACCAGGCCCTTGGGCATAACCTTACCCTCAACTGTGAGTCTGACTTGAATCGGGAGCCTCCACAAGCTCCTAATAAAGGATGAGAGTGCCTAGGAAATGATTTCTTCCTCTATTTTCCTTTTTGTTTTAAACAAGTAGAAACCCAGAGCTCTGAAGAAGAATGATAAGATCCAAGTTAAGTGAGTTGTTCCTATTGCCCCAAAGTTAAGAAAACTGTAGACTGAATCACCCTGGCAGTAAATCAGAGAGATCCACAAACACATTCCTAAAATGTGACTCTGCATCCACCTCCTATTCAGGAGTAAACTGGACAGTAGCAATGCAATATCAGGGAAGCAAATTCAACACTTTTGATGTCTCACTAGCATCATGATTAAAAGGCCATTTTGAAATAGTGTAGACATACCATTTATTTTCACTTTGGTCTGGAAAGACTCCTGATCCCATAGGCTGTAGCAAAGCAACCTCCTTGGTTGGCTCTATCTTCTGACATGAAATGCTTGGCTTAATACATGTTTTCCTTACATCTCTTCCTTTAAACATCAGTTCTCTGTCTCCTTTCTGAATGTTCTGGGAGATGCCAGGAGCATTGCGTCTGCCAACAGGTAGCCAGACACTAGATCAGTCTCTCTCAATCAGCAAGTCCCCATCTGTTAGCTAGAGTCTCTATGCATTCATTCTGCTTATTACAGCAGCTGAGCCTCAAAGTGGGTTCTTTGTGGGCTTCAGGCAGATGCTTAACAAGGTGAGCCAAAAGGAGTCTGGGCATTAGGAGATGTGTTAAGGAGACCTCAGCTGGAATCTGTATTTTTTTTTTTTCTTCAAGTGCTTGCCTACAGCTTCCCCTGCTAGCTTTACCACATGACCTCATTGGGGCATCAACCAGACATGTTATTTGATATCAAACAAAAATGCTTGTGGCATGCTTTTTTTTTTTTTTTTTTTTTTTGTGGTACGCAGGCCTCTCACTGTTGTGGCCTCTCCCGCTGCGGAGCACAGGCTCCGGACGCACAGGCTCAGTGTCTATGGCTCACAGGCCCAGCCGCTCTGCAGCATGTGGGATCCTCCCGGACCGGGGCACGAACCCACGACCCCCGCACTGGCAGGCAGACCCCCAACCACTGCGCCATCAGGGAAGCCCATGGCATGCTATTTTTTAAGCTTAATATCTTACTTTGAGTTTAAAAATGTTCAGTAATTATCAACATCCTGGCTTAAGCATTATTAGTTTTAAAGGAGAGTCTGAGTAGATAGACTTTAAAGATATAATCAGCTCTTCCGAGGGAGAGCCAATTTAAGTTCAGGATAAAGAGATCTGTAATACAAATCACACATCACAGGGTTAGATGGTACATTAGTGGCAGTGCAGCCTCAGGATGTGCTCCTCACTTGGTAGCCATAATATTCCAAAGAAGTCTGATGGACGGGCCTTCGCAAGGAGGGAAATCCACATTTTGTAAAGGGGTTGGTGCAGACTGGCTTATGCCAACCAATAAAATAATTATCTAAAATGACTGAATATTTTACTAGGTTCAGGCATTCTTCAAATGGATTTACAGTTTCAAAATGTTCTTCAAGCACATTTTATTTTCTTCATTTTCGTTTCCTATTCTGTTCATGCTTGAGCAATACTGTAGGTGGAGTAAAATGAGGGGGGAAGAAAGAACCCATTTCTATAGAAAATCATTAGAAATTCTTTATGTGGGATCCAAATGAGCAAGAGCCTGATAACTAGCAAAGAACTGAGTTGGTACAAGTCATCTCTCTCACAGAATAAGCAGAAAGGTCTGGGCGAGAGTGGGCATTAAATGAAAGCATTTTTATTTAATTGAGGTTTGAAGTCTATGCCCCTCTTTCTCCACACTCAGCAGACACAAAGGCAAAACTGTCTCAGGGAACCGTGGGCAGGCATTTGAGAAATGTGTGAAGAGCAATTTCCAGCTGAACCAATTTTTGTCAAACATCATGTGGCTTGGCCAGTATGGGCTTTGTTAGTAGAATCTGAAGCCCGAGGAATCCAGCCCCCATCTCAGACGCCACTCTGTGAGAAGACGTGAAACAAGGAGTCCAGTCTCCAGATGGGAGAGGCTTTTAATTGGCTGAGTGAGAACCAGAGTCTGGGCACAGAAAGTCAGACACATCCTTGCTGGCATCATCATTACTGATTCAAACCGCACGAGGAGTACCGAGCAGCTGCCGAGGTGAGAAGCTGAGTCCTCCACAGATCTGAACCATATCTGAACGCCAGGGAGGAAAAGCAAAAAGTGCTTTCCTTGCAAAAATATTTGAAAGTGCTGCTTTAACTCATTTAACGTCATAATAACAATGTGCTGCCCTGCCCACGTCTTAAGGCTACTCCTCTCTGCATTTCTTTTCCAAATTAGACATTTCCAACATCCTTGTCCTTTTATCCCCAAATGCCCATTATACTAGTTAAAAATCAATTTTTAGGGCTTCCCTGGTGGCGCAGTGGTTGAGAGTCCGCCTGCTGATGCAGGGGACACTGGTTCGTGCCCCGGTCCGGGAAGATCCCACATGCCATGGAGCGGCTGGGCCCGTGAGTCATGGCCGCTGAGCCTGCGCGTCCGGAGCCTGTGCTCTGCAACGGGAGAGGCCGCAAGAGTGAGAGGCCTGCGTACCGCAAAAAAAAAAAAAAAAAAAAAAAAAAAATCAATTTTTATAGGTACAATTTGTGCCTGAAAAGTTAAGGCCAGTGTTAAACAATATCACTAAATACAGTATTTATGAGTTAGAAAAAACTTGTTTCATTAAGAGTTATATAAAAGCTTACCTACTTAACACATGATTACATGGTTTTTAGACTCAGGAATTACATTATGCGCACATGGCTGCCTACACTCTATGATCTGACCTGAAGTCAAAACTTCTGATTATCAAGCTGGACACCATTCACTTTATAGAATTTTTTTTTTTGATGGGGGGTGGGTGGAACTTGTAGGTTTTCCTAAATGTAAAGACTCCTTCTCAACATGTCAGTTCTCCTTGAGTGGGTCAAGTATTGAGCTGTGACCTAATAGCCTGTCAGGAATTAGGAAATAACTTGAACACAAGAACCAAATAAAGTGTAGGCCATGGGAGGACATGGGGAGGAAAATAAAGAAAACAGGAGATTATGTCACTGACTGGAAAAAACAAAACAAACAAAAACAAACAAACAAAAAAAAACAACGGTGGTTTCCCCAAGCAAAGCCGACTTTCCTAAGGGCTCCCCTTCATTTTAATACTGAACATTTTAATTATTTATGTATACAGGGTTTTTAAACAAAAAGGTTTTTAAACGAGAGAATACTTCAAAGTCATCCAGAGAACTTCCTCCAAATTCATATTCCCCAGGCTTTGGATCACACTGGCTCAGAATATCCAGGGATGGTATTTAGTCCTGCTTGAACATTTTGCAAAGTTTCTAGGAGGCTCAGAGGCATATTCCTGGTTAAGAATAGTGGTAGAGCTGCTCACGTTTCCTAGGTGCTACCAGATGGTCTGCTACACCCTCAACTCTCCCTGATTCCCATCCAACTTACACATGTAAGTTTCCTACTTACACATGTAAATTTTAAAATGTCAAATGAAAACTACATCCAGTTACTGCTCCTTTCTGTTCCGACACACTTTTCCATATAAGCATACAAAATCACCTAGCTTTCCCTGAAGCCCAGAGAAAAGTGGTGTGAAAGCTTTCACTTGTGCTTTCTACTAACCTTTTTTCTTTCTGTAGGCAGTAGTATTTTGGGACAAATGTTGTTTAAGCATCATGAACTGAGGCTTAAATTTAGTTCGGGTAGCTTACCCCTATCGCTAATTTCCGCTTGCAGGGTCAAGCCACAAAAATATCAGTGAGAAACACAAAGATTTTACCAAAAAATGATAGTGAGTAGGTTGGCAGAATTTAAAGGGGGAAGGAGAAAGGCACGATAGAGTTTTCCTCAGAAATTTTTAAACAGAGCAGCCATCATTATGGGGCAGAAAATATTATAGCCACTGCAACAGAAATATACAAAGTCACCTTAACATGTCGTTCAGATTGCAGGTTGGAAGACTTGATTATAACCTGAATTACTATTAAAGCAACTTGAAGAAATTGTCCATCATAAGGCAGATTGAGGAGCAATGGAAACAGAGAAAAAGTCAAAGTGATAGATCTTGGCATCACTAACCGACATACTGTTCAAAAAAGCGAGAACTTCAGCAGCTGGCCTTAGAGTATTTTACATTCCAATTTCAATGACGAGGCCATACCTAATGTGAAGATGGTTGGTGGGAATTGTAACCAAGGACTAAGTATTCTGACAACTTTTAGCAAGATGGTTGTATCAGGCTATGCTTGCCTAAAGCTGTTAAACGTTCTATGATTTTAACTCCACCTATTCTGATTCTAGATCAACAGTCTGGTATATGGCAAGTAAATGGTTTGGTTATGAAAACACAAGGTTCCAGGTTCCCTGAACTGCATTTATTGCTGTAAGTTAATGTTTATGATCATCTTCCTGTCAAGGTCTGCCCACAGACAGAGAATGGACTGGCCCTATAGACTTTCTTAACATAACACAAAATTAACAGAGATCCATGGTATAGCTTTAATTCTTAGTTTGGGGCCTTAGCTCCCTCACAGGGACTATTGATAGCCTTCTAGCTTTTGGCTATGGTCTTACTCCCTCCAGCTAATCATTCACAAGGTCTTCAGAATGACCTTCTTCAAATGCAAATCTTGTCATTTTATTCACGTGCTTAAATCCCTTTAATGTCTCCCCACTGCCTAAAGAATAAAGTTTAAATTGCTTAGATGAATAAGGCAGAGCCATGAGCCCAGCTATCACTTACCTTTTCAGTTACATCTCATGAAATCAACTCCCACACCATCACAGTTACCTGGCTTGGAGGCTCTCAGATAACGCTAAGCTTTTTCACAACTGCATGCTTCATGCAGTTGCTAATGCCAAAATGGCCCTCCTCTCTTTTCTGCTTGCCTAAACACAAGTAAATGTTCTGTCTGTTCTTGGCATGATAGTCAAGACTACTATGAAACATTTCTTAAATACTCAACTACCAGATCATTCTTCTCTCCATGTCTGTTGTGTGTACTTCAAACTAGAACCTACAGTACTTAATTGCACTTATTACTTTATATAGCTGCCTTTATTTTATTACAACCTCACTGAGTCTAGTGACCATGTCTAACTCATCTTTGTAGTCCTAGAACTTGTCATAATATTTTGCCTATAGTAGGAACTCAGTATTTGTTGACTGACTTAAATAACTAAGGAGGCTCAAATTGCCAGCTAAGGAGGTTGGCAATTAGATCTTGAAATAGGAAAAAAATAACCTTTATTAAGCACTTACTGTAAGCCAAAGACAACACTGAATCCATTTTAATTGATGAATTAATCTCTAGATTATCTGGGAGGAGAACAGAGGAAAGGCAATAAATACAGTGAATAAAAATTCTAATAATATAATCAACCTTGGAAATCTAGTAAACTAAAACACAAGAATAGCAATTAAATGAAAACAATTTAAGCCATATAAATTGTACAGATTCATGACTATATTTAGCAGTTAGAATTTTTTAACACCAGAACCTCTTTCCATACAAAAGATATTTAAAACATTGTATTGAAAACAGAGAGAAGATTAAAAACATACTTAAGGAAAACTGTTAAAAGGTAATTTCCATTGCCAATATGCTTTATCCTGGCAATTATTTTTAATGAGATCATGATTTTTTTTATTTTTAAAATGACATTTACTTTTATTTTGGTTTCAGGGCATTTGTGTTTGTGGTAAGTTTCAGTTTTTGTTTTGTTTTTAATATTTCTTAAGGGCCCCTCTGCCTATCTCTTCAGCATTATGAAATGCTCCTGAAAGCCGTTTGGATGCTGCAAACTGCAGGTGAATGGGTCTTAGAACGATACAAACAGCAAACAAAAGCATTTTATAATAACAAAGATAGACTGGGGAGTCCTTATGAATATGTTATTAAGCACCTGCACTCCAGTTCCCGAACTCGAGCTATTTGAAAAGAAGGGATACTAACTTTCAGCCAGAATTGATGTCTGTAGAGAGACTGTTTTTTTTTGTTTGTTTGTTTTTACAGCTAAATTACCGTAACTGAAATATGCTACTTTCCCCCAATACCTATTTGAGTGCTGAAGTCTCACCGTACAGCTAATCCTACTCCAGCCATATACCTGGGTAGGTAGAAAGGGCTTGACTTCCGAAATATTAAGTCATTTTCTATGCTGGGAGTTTTGTTTAAGAAATGAAAATGATCATCTGAAAGACAAAGCCTACCACAGAGATACGTGTGTTAGAATGTACTATTCAGAGGAAAGAGTGTAGCAATGAAATGCAGGTGGCATAAGAGAAAAGTGGGTAAAATAATCAGATGTCAGAATGGAGAGACCTGTGGGGGAATACTTTGAGGAGGACTTGCCCAATCTCTTCAAGCCTGTAAAGAAAGTCTGAGTTTGAGCAAATATGGAGATAGTATTTAGAAACCCTAATCTCCATGGTTTAGGGAAATCCAGCAGAAGCAGCACATCAGCTGGATCCAGACTCACCTTCTGTGAAGGTCAGCATGGCACTAAAAACAAGAGCTGTTTGAAAGAAAAAATGCTAACTTTCAGCCAAAATTGAGAAATTGTTTGTTTTAAAACAAACTAAATTATGTAATGGTAGAAAGAGATGAGCTATTGAGAGGGAACAGGGCATCTGGGTTGGGGATGCTGGACACGCAGGGAGCTCTCCTCCCTCAGCCTCTCTAGGGGAAGGTTGTTTTTGGAACAAAGGCTAAGTGAGTTAAGTCTGGGTTTCTAATATTCTGCTCTTTAATTGGCATGCATTGCCCAGGCTGAGTATAAAACTGCCTTCCTGGGCTTCCCTGGTGGCGCAGTGGTTGAGAGTCCGCCTGCCGATGCAGGGGACGCGGGTTCGTGCCCTGGTCCGGGAGGATCCCACATGCCACGGAGTGGCTGGGCCCGTGAGCCATGGCTGCTGAGCCTGCGCGTCCGGAGCCTGTGCTCCGCAACGGGAGAGGCCACAGCAGTGAGGGGCCCGCGTACCTCAAAAAACAAACAAACAAAAAAAAAAAACTGCCTTCCTCCTTCCATAATGACTCTAGATGGGGCTGAAATATGTACTGGTGACAATGGCAGTGAAGAAACTCATGGATGCTCTTATGGGTTGAATTTTGTCTCTCAAAAAGATGTTGTGGAATCTTAACTCCCTGTACCTGTGAATGTAACCTTATTTAGAAATAGGATCTTTTCAAAGGTACTGGTGAAGATGAAGTCATTAGGGTAGGCCATAATCCAATATACTGGTGCCCTTGTAAGACGACGGAAATTTGGACAGAGACACAGAGATGGGAACATCATGTGAAGACACAAGACACAGAAGGAAGACAACCATATGAACGTAAAGGCAGAGACTGGCCTTATTCTGCCATAAACCAAGGAATGTCTGGGGCTCCCAGAAGCTAGAAGCAGCAAGAAAGGATGCTCTCCTAAAGGTCTTGGAGGAAACAGCCCTGGCAACACCTTTTAGATTGTAGCCTCTCGAACTGTGAAACGATAAATTTCTCTTGGTTTAAGCCATCCAGGTTGTGGTGTTTTGTTATGGCAGCCCCTAGAGATGGCAACCCCATCACAGGAGTAATAGCAACTCACTACAGTGGCAGCAGTAGAGATCAGCAGAGGAGCCTCTGAGCCTCCCAGGAATCATTTGAAATTACCTCTTCTCAGAGGGGTGATAGCAGTTAAGACACGTACCTTTTTCAAAGGGGACTTCTTTTAAGAATTCCAGTGATACCAGAATATGTCTCCTAATTCATTGGAGGAATGACCCCAAGGAAGAGGCAACATTCTTTCTAATAGACTTATAAGATGCAGAATAATAGAAGCAGCTTGGAAAGGAAACTTAGATTTTCTCTGGACTCTCAGAGTAGTGAAGTCTTCATCTAAATCTTACCACAAGGCCAGTCTTCTCCTAGGTAGGGAGGGAACCACGTTCTCCTAGGTGGACAGATTTTTCTGAATATGGATGTTGCCAACATCCCAGCTATGGCTTACTAAAGACTTGTTGCTTATTAGGATACAGAGCTTCTTAAAAGTCAGAAACCCTCTTCAGGGTATTATGGGAATAGGTCTTAAAATACAAAATGTATTTTTCAACTTCAAGAAAGATAATAAATTATTGGCTTAAGGGGGAAAATTCATGTAATAAGACTGGCAGACCCCCAGTTTGGTCTAGTTTACTCCATTATTTTATATGTAAGAAAACCAAGGTCTGTGGGATTACATAATTTTAGGCAACATCGGTTTCCTGTCTTGTGCTTTCTCACATTCATAGTACAACATATCACTTGCAAATCATGTTAGAGCTCTTCTGGTTGATGCTAATGTTGCTCCAGTTATTGACATTGGCTCATATTAAGTCATCCTGAGAAGTAAACTATCTTCCAGTACTTCACTTAAACATCTTAGATGGAAGCACCTATGTTAAAAACCTCATTTATTTTTACTTCTCATAAGAGATCCACTGCTTTGGGTCATCATGATAGAGTTTGCTGTCCTCTCAATACATCTCAGTTTCCATCACATTTCCAGTCACTTCTTTAGGCTAATTTTAAAATCCAGTTGGCAGAATTATTATGATTTCTCTTTTTTTTTTTTTAAACCAGCTGATCCTCTCTTGCAAAGAGACAAACAGTCTCCAAGAAGGAAAAATTATGCTGTGTATAATGTTATCTGCAAATCAATATTACTCAATGTTTCAGGAAATAAAGTTACTATGGACATATGGGAACATTACAGATTTCTACATTAGTCCTAGGAATAGGTATTCAAAATGGTAGAAGTAAAAGAAAAAAAAATTACATTATGCTAAATTAAGCCCAATTCTCTCACAACTGGCAAGTCTTTATTTCTGGATCTCCTAGTCTCCCAGTAGTAGAGACATGCTTTAATCATCAAGTGAAATCAGAATACTTTTTTTTTTAAACACATGCACACATACACACATACACTGCAGAGCTGTGTACAGTTTAACAGGTTATACACTGCACAACTCCAGGGCACACAGTTTTCATCACAGTCAATGAAAATGTATCACCTTCTGATGGAAATCTCACAACCAACAAGTGGGTCACAGGGATCTTATGAAATATATATCTGAACAAAAGGAAAATAAAATTGTGTCAGTTCTTTGAAGAAGGTAAGATTCATCTGAGTTTTATGACACACTTTAAGTTACATCATATTCTAAGGTTAAAGTTAAGTTATGTCATTCCTAACCAGGACAAGATTTCATAATTCTTCTTCCACTTCTAAATTTTTATTCTTTGATAAGAGTCTCTTTCATATAAAACTACTAAAGGGCTAGAGCAGCAAAAATGTCTATTGAAAAATATTGACATTCTCCCTCCTTTATACTCAATCCTATTCAAATTGCATGTGATTAATAAACACCAGTATTTGTAAAAAAGAATTAGATATGTAAAAGTCAAGAGGGTCTGCTTTTAATATTTTTTTCAACTTGGAGCAAACCACTACAGTATTCGATTTTTATTACACACACCTTCACACAGACACATGCACACTCACACATAAACCAGGACTATAAATCAACACCTACTCTCTACCCAAAACTGAGCGGCAGCAGCAACAAAAAGCTGAAGTATCATTTGTGACCTTAATTGAAAATGGAACAAACAACCACCCCCAAAAATCTCAGGAGAAGATTAAAATAATCCTAAGACTTTTACATGGTATCCAAAGATAAAAATAAAGTGATTAAAAATGTGTCTTTGTTCTGTTGTCCTTTCTCTAAGTACTAATCAGATTGATAATCTCCTAGGAATGCTTATCCTAACTTTGCTAAACCTTTTATTAAACAAAACCTCGGGTACAGAAAGACCGAATGACACCTAAATCCAATATAAATAAATGAGTAAATAAAAACACATAGATACATGCCTATAAGATGGACATTTTTTTCATCATCTCATTTCAGAAGACAAATACTTGCATATTGTTTTATAGTAGTAAGTGGAGCATTGTAGAAATCTGAAGAGAGCTGGAAGTAGGTTTCCATTCTGTTTCTAGTCTATACCACTGGTGTGACTCCCAGCAAATAACTTAACTTTCCTAGACCTCAGTTTCTTCATCTGAAGAATGAGGTAAACACTTTCTTCACTTTTTAAAGTTTTTTTTTTTTTTTAGTTTTTTTTGATGTGGACCATTATTAAATTCTTTATTGAATTTGTTACAATATTGCTTCCGGTTTTGTTTTTTTTTTTTTTTTTTTTTTATGTTTTGGTTTTTTAGCCACAAGGCATGGGGGATCTTAGCTCCCTGACCAGGGATCGAACCTGTACCCCCTGCATTGGAAGGCAAAGTCTTAACACCACTGGACCACCAGGGAAGTCCCACTCTTTACTTTTGAGATTGTCTAAAGTATATAATATAATGAAACTTTTCTGGCATTTTTACTATTAAAATTTTTGATCAATACTAAAGAATAAAGGATATGCAGCAGTTACTTAAAATACTATAGCAAGGGAAAGGCTTATCCTTTGAGAATAACTTACTTGCTCACATGCCTGGACTCCACTGAACACATTTTGTTCACCCTTCCTGAAATATATTTTCTTTTCTTTTTTTTTTTTTAAGAAGATGTTGGGGGTAGGAGTTTTTATTAATTAATTAATTTATTTTTGCTGTGTTGCGTCTTCGTTTCTGTGTGAGGGCTTTCTCTAGTTGTGGCAAGCGGGGGCCACTCTTCATCGCGGTGCACGGGCCTCTCACTATCGCGGCCTCTTGTTGCGGAGCACAGGCTCCAGACCTGCAGGCTCAGTAGTCGTGGCTCATGGGCTTAGTTGCTCCGTGGCATGTGGGATCCTCCCAGACCAGGGCTCGAACCCGTGTCCCCTGCATTAGCAGGCAGATTCTCAACCACTGCGCCACCAGGGAAGCCGCCTGAAATATATTTTGACTGAGCTTAGAGAACTATGTGTCTTTTCCTCCTCAAAGCATAGCTCAAGACTCATTTCCTTTATGAGGTCTGTCCAGATTAAACACTGTGTGAACCAAATTGCTGGCAACATTCCTAGAACATATATGAAGCAATATCTTTTAAAATTCACCAGAAATCAATTTTGGACTGAGGTAAGGCATAAGAAAGCAAAAGAATAAAAAAAAAATAATAATGGGCTTGTGAATATTTAGAAGAGGGAATTTCAGATCCTAAAAACCATTATTGTTTCATTAATTGAAATCAAATCAATCTAATGCCATATCTGCTTTGGAGATATAACTGGTACATCTTGGACATAACATTGTTATATTTTTATTTTAGTAAGATATCCAATAAAGTTTCCCATGAAATCTTTATCACAAGGTTGATAACTGTTGAATAGTGACCAACAGTCTGGAATAAGGACAATGGGGGGTCCCCTAGGAGGATCCCTTCACAGTTTATACTTCAATGTAATCAGTATAATACACTAATTAGTAACATGGCTGGGAATATAGAAAATATCCTCATCAAATTTGCAAATGTAACATACTAGGACAACAGATAGTGTGCTGAAAAACAGAATTATGTATTTTTTAAATCCCAAAGAATTAAAAGCCAAAAATAAGATTAAACATACATAAATGTCAACTTTTATACTTAAAAAGTAGGACTCAAATGTGAGATTAATACCTGTAAGGCATGGCTGCCAAAATACAGACATGAATGGTACTCCTTCTTTGCAAATAACAATGACCTATAGTTGGCTTAAAAGCACTGAAAATAATTTTGTGGAGCATCCTTCATGTTGGAAAAAATCCAGAAGCCAAAAGTTTGAGAAAGTGGAGATAAAATGACTTTCCCAAGAAGGAAAACCCCTCCTCCTATTCTTCCTTGCCATTGCTAAGTCAGGCTAGACTACTGCAAAAGATTTTATTAACTACTAAGTGGAACCAAAAGAGAACTGGAAAGAATATAAATAATATACAAACAGGGGTCTTAGATCAATTACCACAAGTTAATACGGGATCAAAGAAATACTCCAGCCTAAATACAAAATACTCCATCCTAAATATGGAAACCACTTGCTGTATAAAGCTCTTTAGCCACATTATATATTGAAATGAAATGTTAAAATTGGTCTAAAAACCCAGCTCCACAAACTGAGTAAAACTGTTTAATATTTTGTAGTGGATAAGGAGGTTTTTGAAGCCTATATAAGAGCATTAAATATGTTCAGGTAGCAACAGAAATTGTAAAATTGGTGGTAAACTGTATATATGACTATGATTTCAACTCTGCTAGAATATGCTCTTAAGAGAAATGCAGGTAAATACCTTATAGTTATCATAACTGAATCTAAATATTGGAGTATTACTATCAAACCTAAATTTGAATGACAGCATTTGACAAATGAGTTGATAAAAACAAGTCAGGATCTTGATTGGTGAGGCATGTATATATATTCCATCAATGTTTAAACAGGGCAATTTTACTTAGACCAGTGAGCCGGGAGGGTAGAAATAAGAATACTATGAAGAGCAAAACTGAGTCCGACTCATGGAGGGTGGAACATATGAAGGAAACTTGGCTAATATACACAACAGAGACAAGGTTGGCACTAACTGATATTCTAAGTTATAAACCTTGTATGAGGCATGCTTTTAACGTGTGTTAAACTACATTGAGGACTGGAGGGGACATTAATGATAACAATGCCTAGATGCCTGAGAAATTTGTCACTATCCGAACCAGAATGTCAGTGAGGTGACTTTTTTTTTTTTTTTACTACCATAAAGGTATGAAATGAAACTACTGTGTAATACTCATGGTCTTGAGCTAGTAATCTAAATTAGGCTAAGTGTTGGTAAATTCAAATGAGGACTCAGTGAGGGGATTACAATGTCAATGTATTTTTTTTTTAACTGATTCTGAGGAAGAGCTAGAACATGTCTGGTATATCTCAGTATAAATATATACTGTAATTTATCTATTTCCAGAATGAGGCACCAACTCTTCATGGAATCCCTACAGATATAATAAACTTAGGGATCTCTTCACTGGGTTATTCTTCTCTAAAACTTCAGTGTTCCTGTTCATGCTACCTGGAAGATAGCCCAGCTCCACTTGTGATAATTAGCCCTCTATTTCTCAAAAGATGCTTTTCATTAAAAAATAAGTTTGCAGGTGACATCAGGCATCCCTGAATTTAAGGGACTTCTTATCCTCGATACTGAAGCTGGATATTAATTCCCAATCCAATCTTTATATAGTTGCTTCCCTCTAAACCTAAAAGGGAAAGGAAAAAAAAAGCTCCTCATCTCTGGAATCCACTGCTAGTCCTTTCTTCAAGTCCTTCAAGCATCAGTAATCATTTTATTATTGCACTCACTTCTAAAGAAAAGCAAAAAGAAAGTCCACCACATATTCTCTCAAAGCACCATAAGTATTCTACTGTACTATTTGATCACAGTAGTTTGAATAAAGCAATGTATCTGTGAGATAAGTATGATTATATTAGATATATATAGAGATGTATTTTTTAAACTGAAAAATTTAAAGGATGTTGCATGATGGTAGCTGAAATGAGAATAGTTCTATGAATTCTAGGTTTTTTCATCTATTTTCTTTACAGAAAATGTAAGAATATCAGTGTTGGAAAAGATTCATCAGAAATACATAATTAGTGGAAGATAAAAGGTTTATGTAGCTAAAAATAATGATTCAGTGATTAGGCAGCATTTTCAAATTTTTTAGATGAATTTCCATGATAAAATTTTTACACCATTTATTTTTGATTCAATCATTTTACTATAATCCCTAATATTAAGATTATCCACCAGTTACAGAAATATTTAAACTTTTAAGGATTTAGATATAGGCAACGGCAATTTCTTCATACTATCCCCTTCTATAAGAGAAATGCTTTACTTATTTTTGGCATTTTTAAATGGAATCATATGTTGGAGGAAACAGTTAAAAAATGTATCAAATAAATTCAGTATACTTGTCTTTAAGTTCCTTTTTCTAGAAATTATATTAATAGAGGGAACTGGTGACAATATCCTACAGTTAGTTTGAATTTGTAGCACTTAAAAATTTAACTGTAGAAAATTCAACTGAATAAATGTGCTTTAATATTAAAAATATTTAAAACATGCTTCTAGACTAGTTTACTGAAAATTTACCTAAGATCTTTTTATATCAATGGAGTCTTAGAATATGTTGAATACCAAGATAAATATGCTGTGAATTAAGAGTTTACCAGCTACAGAAAGTTACACAGGCTAGTTTCAAGAAGTGGAGATTGAGTGACTGATGTGCTAATTGGAAGGCTATTTCATAAACTAGAAAATAGAGCAAATTAGATATGGCAGAACTAAAATCTAACTATATCAAATGAAGAGTTCCCTATCTTTGCCTCTACCCCACTACAAAGTACTTTCATTATCAATTACTCCTGAACAGACTACTTAGAAGAGGGAAGTGCATAACTTTAAAGTTCGTCTCAGAAAACAAGTAACTGAAGGACAGAAAAAGGATTTGAATATTTGCTAGCAAGGATCTAAGCACAGTATTTACATAGGCTTGAAAACTGGGAATGCAACAGTTTCATATTTTAACATCAAGCATTACTGATTTTTTTTTTTTTACTTAAAGAGTTTCTTGTGTGTTATTTAAATTGCTTCAAATTAATGTATTTAGGACAATCTGTCTTACAAGATTTTCAAATTTCACAATAAACAGTAATCATTAAAATGGGTTTCATAATTTCTGGAAAAATAAGTGACAGATGACTTTTCCCCAATATACATTAAGCTCAGTGAAAAATCAAATGAGCTGGTATTTTATACATAGAGGAGTATAATTTGTTTTTGTATTAGTACTAGTCTCGACCTAAGTATTTACAAATCAATACTAATTTTAAATTTAATGGCATCCATAAATGTCTTTATGTAGGAAGTTTAATTTTTGTGCTGTAGTTACAAATGTGTTTTTAAGTATATGGGGAATTTTTAAAGGGCAGAAGAGAATTTAAAGGTGCTATTTACATAAATGTAAAAGCCACTAAAGTGAAGAAGTCTTTTCTAAGAATCTCCAAGTATTTGCTTGATTCTGGAGGCCTGGTGTAATAAGCAAGCAGTTTTCCTGCTAATAATTAGACATCTGAACACTGTCCTGAAAGAGTTTAAGCACTTGATGCTGCTCTTTAGGGTACCACTACCCGGATCCCCATTTAATTTACTTTTTTTTTTTCCTACCTCTGCCTCAGCCTGGTGTCTAAGTTCTGCCCAGACCAGTGTTTCCCACAGGGAGCTGTGAATTACAGTGACCTGGGTAGCTTTGAAAATGCTCACTGTCCAGACCACACTCCAAACCAAGTAAATCTGAATGGTGGGCTGTGTGTGTAGTGGTGGTAAACGTGGGAGGGTCAGACATTGATATTTTTTAATACACCAGATGACTGCAAAGTGCAGCCAAGCTTCAGAATCATTCCCCTCGACAATTTTTTTTAAAATAATTTCTCCTGTTCAAGTTGTATTCTCCACAGACCCCATAACCTACTTCATTTTCTCATCTGCAACCACATGTGCCTACCAGTTTTCATCAGAATAGTCATCTCGCCCATATCCTGAGTACACCTTTGGGTCAAGTCTAGCTTATCAGGCCCACAAGAGCAGCTGATTCCTTTTCACTTGAACTGTTTTCTTCAGACGACTGTAATAGTCTAGTAACCTGCCTCACTTTTTTCACTCTTGTCCTATCCAACCATTCCCCCACAGCAGTCAGGGTAACATTTTTAATATGAAAATAGCATCGAGCTACTTCCTTACTGAAAACTCTCCATATGACTTCCCACTGAGATCTCAATTCAGACTCCATGCAAATGATACTTTCCCTGACCCACTGGCTAACGTTGTCCCTCAGCTGAGATGACTCTAAAATCACCTAATTTTCTTCACCTTATTTTCTTCATAGCACTTATTTCTAAGTAAGTATATCTTATTTGCTTGTTCTTCAAATCTCAACATAGAACTTCAGCACCACAAAGTCAGGTAATGTGTCCATCCCAATCAACTTGTAACCCTAATATCCAGGACACTGGTGCATACACAGAATAACTACTTTAACTGATAATTTCCAAAAGAGAAGAACAAATCACTTTGAATTCAGACTTCTCCATGCCAGGCCATAGCTACCTAGTCATAGCTCTTCCAGCATGCTCTGAACTATTGCAACCATAGTTACCTGTTTGTCACCAAAGAATTTATATAGTTTTTTGCTTCTCATTTTTATCCATGAATGCAAAATAAGAAACTTAAAATTCATAAGCCATATCCCTAGAGTCTTCCTGAGAATCTCATTTCCTGGAGACTGTCCCCAGGCTCTTACATTTTTGACAACTAGGATTTGTATGGCAGTGAATAAAACCCCCAGACAGATTAATTTCCATTAGCATGGGTAATTGAGAGTTAACAAGGCACTACTGTCTTTCCAGGTGAGCAAGTTACTTCCTTTAAGCAACTAAAAAGATGTTACAGTTTTAGAATTGCATGGATTCTTGTAGTCAGCAAGAAATATTTCAAGCAACACAAATTTCAAAGAATGTATTCATAACCTGATGACTCGGAGACATTTATGTATCCCTCTAAATATCCATTCACCAACATATAACACAACCATATTTAGGAGAAAACAGTTTAGAACTTTGTCCAACCTGTCAATGATAATTATACTGGAATGTGCAAGTGAATTGGCATCAGGATATAACCCCTGCCACATGTGTTTCAGAGGTCTCCCTGTTGAAACAGTTTGAATGTATTCCTCTAAAGATATGGAGTTAAACCAGCAATTCCACTCTTCACTGGCACCAAAAAAGACTTCTTTTAACCCAAGAGCTGTGACCAAATGACATTAGACAGAAGGGTCAGTAACTCCAGTCTGAAACTGATTGTATGAAACGTGAGAAAGGGCAGACAGCAGAAGCAAGAAGAACTACAATCCTGCAGCCTGTGGAACAAAAACCACATTCACAGAAAGATAGACAAGATGAGAAGGTAGAGGGCTATGTAGCAAATGAAGGAACAAGATAAAACCCCAGAAAAACAACTAAATGGAGGTAGGCAACCTTCCAGAAAAACAATTCAGAACAACGATAATGAAGATGGTCCAAGATCTCGGAAAAAGAATGGAGGCAAAGATCGAGAAGATTTAAGACATGTTTAACAGAGACCTAGAAGAATTAAAGAACAAACTGAGATGAACAATACAATGACTGGAATGAAAAATCCACTAGAAGGAATCAAAAGCAGAATAACTGAGGCAGAAGGATGGAAAAGTGACCTGGAAGACAGCAGTGGAATTCACTGCAGCAGAACAGAATAAAGAAAACAGAATGAAAATAAATGAAGACAGCCTAAGAGACTTCTGGGACAACATTAAACGCAACAACATTTGCGTTACAGGGGTCCCAGAGAATAAGAGAGAAAGGACCCAAGAAAATATTTAAAGAGATTATAGTCGAAAACTTCCCTAACATGGGAAAGGAAATAGCCACCCAAGTCCAGGAAGCACAGAGAGTCCCATACAGGATAAACCCAAGGAGAAACACACCGAGACACATAGTAATCAAATTGGCAAAAATTAAACACAAAGAAAAATTATTGAAAGCAACAAGGGAAAAACAACAAGTACAAGGGAACTCCCATAAAGTTAACAGTTGATTTTTTCAGCAGAAACTCTACAAGCCAGAAGGGAGTGGCATGATATACGTAAAGGGATGAAAGGGAAGAACATACAACCAAGATGACTCTACCCAGAAAGAATCTCATTCACATTCGATGGAGAAATTAAAAGCTTTGCAGGCAAGCAAAAGCTAAAGAGAATTCAGCACCAACAAACCAGCTCTACAACAAATGCTAAGGGAACTTCTCTAAGTGGGAAACACAAGAGAAGAAAAGGACCTACAAAAACAAACCCCAAACAATTAAGAAAATGTTAATAGGGACATACATATCAATAATTACCTTAAAAGTAAATGGATTAAGTGCTCCAAACAAATGACACAGGCTTGCTGAATGGATACAAAAACAAGACCCACATATATGCTGTCTACAAGAGACCCACTTCAGACCTAGGGACAAATTCAGACTGAAAGTGAGGGGATGGGAAAAGATATTCTATGCAAATGGAAATCAAAAGAAAGCTGGAGTAACAATACTCATATCAGACAAAATAGACTTTAAAATAAAGAATGGTATAAGAGACAAGGAAGGACACTACATAATGATCAAGGGATCAACCCAAGAAGATATAAAAATTATAAATATATATACACCCAACATAGGAGCACTTCAATACATAACGCAACTGCTAAAACTTATAAAAGAGGAAATTGACAGTAACACAATAATAGTGGGGGACTTTAACACCTCACTTACAACAATGGACTGATCATCCAGACAGAAAATTAATAAGGAAACACAAGCTTTAAATGACACAATAGACTAGGTAGATTTAATTGATATTTATAGGACATTCCATCCAAAAACAGCAGATTATACCTTCTTCTCAAGTGTGCATGGAACATTCTCCAGGACAGATCACATCTTGGGTCACTAATCAAGCATCAGTAAATTTAAGAAAATTGAAATCATATCAAGCATCTTTTCTGACCACAATACTGAGATTAGAAATCAATTACAAGGAAAAAAACGTAAAAAAAAAAAACACAAACACATGGAGGCTAAACAATATGTTACTAAATAACCAAGAGATCACTGAAAAAAATCAAAGAGGAAATCAAAGTCCCTAGAGACAAATGACAATGAAAACATGATGATCCGAAACCTATGGGATGCAGCAAAAGCAGTTCTAAGAAGGAAGTTTACAGCTATACAAGCCTACTTCCAGAAACAAGAAAAAACTCAAACAATCGAACCTTACACCTAAAGGAACTACAGAAAAACACAAAACCCAAAGTTAGCAGAAGGAAAGAAATCAAGACCAGAGCAGAAATAAATGAAATAGAAACAAAGAAAACAATAACAAAGATCAATAAAACTAAAAACTGGTTCTTTCAGAAGATAAAATTGATAAACCAGTAGCCAGACTGATGAAGAAAAAGAGGGAGAGGGCTCAAATCGATAATATTAGAAATGCAAAAGAGGAAGTTACAAAAGACACTGCAGAAATACAAAGCATCCTAAGAGCCTACTACAAGCAACTCTATGCCAATAAAGTGGACAACCTGGAAGAAATGGACAAATTCTTAGACAGGTATAACCTTCCAAGACTGAACCAGGAAGAAATAGAAAACATGAACAGACCAATCACAAGTAATGAAATTGAAACTGTGATTAAAAATCTTGCAACAAACAAAAGCCCAGGACCAGATGGCTTCACAGGTCAATTCTATCAAACATTTAAAGAGCTAACACCCAACCTTCTCTAACTCTTCCAAAAAATTGCAGAGGAAAGGACACTCCCAAACTCATTCTATGAGGCCATCATCACCCTGATACCAAAATCAGACAAACATGTCACAAAGGAAAACTACAGGCCAATATCACTGATGAATAAAGATGCAAAAATCCTCAACAAAATACTAGCAAACAAAATCCAACAACACATTAAAAGGATCAGACACCATGATCAAGTGGGATTTACCCCAGGGATGCAAGGATTCTTCAATATATGCAAATCAATCAACGTGATATACCATATTAACAAATTGAAGGAGAAAACCCATCTGATCATCTCAATAGATGCAGAAAAAGCTTTTGACAAAATTCAACACCCATTTATAAAAACTCTCCGGAAGGTGGGCATAGAGGGAACCTCTCTTATCATAATAAGTCCATATATGACAAACCCATAGCAAACATCATTCTCAATAATGAAAGACTGAAAGCACTTCCTCTAAGATCAGGAACAAGACAAGGATGTCCACTTTCACCACTATTATTCAACATAGTTTTGGAAGTCCTAGCCACAGCAGTCAGAGAAGAAACAGAAGGAATACAAATTGGAAAAGAGGTAAAACAGTCACTGTGTGCAGAACACATGATACTATACATAGAGAATGCTAAAGATGCCTTCAAAAAACTACTAGAGCTAATCAATGGATTTGGTAAAGTTGCAGGATACAAAATTAATGCACAGAAATCTCTTGCATTCCTATATGCAAGATTTCAGAAAAATCTGAAAGAGAAATTAAGGAAACACTCCCATTTACCATTGCAACAAAAAGAATAAAATACCTAGGAATAAACCTACATAAGGAGGTAAAAGACCTGTATGCAGAAAACTATAAGACACTGATGAAAGAATTTAAAGATGATATAAAAGATGGAGAGATATAACATGTTCTTGGATTGGAAGAATCAACATTGTGAAAATGTTTATACTACCCAAAGCAATCTACAGATTCAATGCAATCCCTATCAAATTACCAACGGCATTTTTCACACAACTAGAACAAAAATTTCACAATTTGTATGGAGACACAAAAGACCTCAAATAGCCAAAGGAGTCTTTTTTTTTTTTTTTTTTGGATAATTTATTTTCACCCATTTATTAATTAATTAATTTATTTTTGCTGTGTTGGCTCTTTGTCTCTGTGCGAGGGCCTTCCCCAGTTGTGGCAAGCGGGGGCCACTCCTCATCGCGGTGTGCGGGCCTCTCACCATCGCAACCTCCCCCGTGGCGGAGCATAGGCTCCAGACACACAGGCTAAGCAGTTGTGACTCACAGGCCCAGCCGCTCCGCGGCCTGTGGGATCCTCCCAGACCAGGGCTCGAACCCGTGTCCCCTGCATTAGCAGGCAGACTCCCAACCACTGCGCCACCAGGGAAGTCCCTCCAAAGGAGTCTTGAGGGGAAAAAAAAAACGGAGGTGGAGGAATCAGACTCCCTGACTTCAGACTACACAACAAAGCTTCAGTAATCAAGACAATATGGTACTGGCACAAAAACAGAAATATAGATCAATGGAACAAGATAAAAGCCCAGGGATAAACCCACATACCTATGGTCAACTAATAAAGGAGGCAAGCATATACAATGGAGAAAAGACAGTCTCTTCAATGACTGGTGCTGGGAAAACTGGACAGCTACATGTAAAAGAATGAAATTGGAACACTCCCTAACACCATACACAAAAGTAAACACAAAATGGATTAGAGACCTAAATGTAAGAATGGACACCATATAACTCTTAGAGGAAATCATAGGAAGAACATGCTTTGACAAGTCACTGTAAGATATTTTTTGATCCATCTCCTAGAGTAATGGAAATAAACAAAAATAAACAAATGGGACCTAATGAAACTTCAAGCTTTTGCACAGCAAAGGAAACCATAAACAAGACCAAAAGACAACCTTCAGAATGGGAGAAAGTATTTGCAAATGAATCAAAGGATTAATCTCCAAAATATATAAACAGCTCATGCAGCTCAATTAAACAAACAACCCAATCCCAAAATGGGCAGAAGACCTAAATAGACATCTCTCCAAAGACATACAGATGGCCAAGAAGCACATGAAAAGCTGCTCAACATCACTAATTATTAGAGAAATGCAAATCAAAATTACAATGAGGTATCACCTCACCCCAGTTAGAATGGGCATTATCAGAAAATCTACAAACAACAAATGCTAGAGAGGGTGTGGAGAAAAGGGAACCCTTTTGCACTGTTGGTGGGAATGTAAATTGATACAGCCACTATGGAGAACAGTATGGAGGTTCCTTAAAAAACTAAACATAGAACTACCATATGACCCAGCAATCCCACTACCAGGCATATATCCAGAGAAAACCATAATTCAAAAAGACACATGCACCCCAATGTTCATCGCAGCACTATTTACAGTAGCCAGGACATGGAAGCAACCTAAGTGTTCATTAACAAAGGAATGGATACAGAAGATGTGGTACATATATACAATGGAATATTACTCAGCCATAAAGAGGAATGAAATTGAGTCATTTGTTGAGACATGGATGGATCTAGAGACTGTCATACAGAGTGAAGTAAGTCAGAAAGAGAAAAACAAATATCATACATTAACACATATATGTGGAACCTAGAAAATGGTACAGATGAACCGGTTTGCAGAGTAGAAATTGAGACACAGAAGTAGAGAAAAAACATATGGACAGCAAGGGGGGAAAGCTGCGGGGGGTGGGTGGGGGAGTGGGATGAATTGGGAGATTAGGATTGACATGTATACACTGATGTGTATAAAATGGATGACTAATAAGAACCTGCTGTATAAAAAAAAATAAGAAATAAATGCAAAGTACCTAATTATAAAATAGCTGCCTGAAGGAAAAAAATGAAACTTGAGATATCCAACTTTCTTTAATTATATCAGTTACATCCCTTGAAAGACTAATATGAAATAGCCACATTTCTTGATCCTTTAAGACCTTGAAACAGATCTAGTTCTAGACCATTCACATTCTATTGTGCTTCCTTTCACCTTTTAGTTATTCAGCTTTTTTAGAGTGAAACTTAATGAAATAATATATATTGACAAATGGTATGTTTAGTATTCTAGGAGTTTGGATTTAGAAATTTAGGAATTTGGAAGCTAGGAATTTCATTCCATTTTTTTTTAAAGAAAAAAGATTTCCTCCAAAATATCTCATTTTCAGGATGAAATGTATGGTTCCTAATGCAGATTTGAATTTTATTTTCTTTTTTAATACAGGATAACCATACCAAACTGTTCTATCCTCTTATAATAGGAAGGGAATAGAGTGGAGGGGAGGTTAATCATCTCTTACTTCTGTGTAATGCAAAGGTTGCATTTGGATAATTCCTCATATATTTTACACTTCTTGTTTCTGAAGTAATTATAGTGGAGAAGGTTCATAGAATTTATTCCATACAGTTTTCAATTATGACCACAGATTGCTTAAAAGGGCAAATGGTAAACAGGGAATACAGGCTGTATAAAAGATGTGGCCATTAGTCTCCTTAATGTATAACAGATACTTAAAAACCAATATAAATATAAATATTCTAATTTAAATACCTCAGTTGAAAATTATAAAAAATTTTAAATCAAGAAATACAAACCAAACTTGAGGAAAAATTTTAAACTAATAATTACAGAAGCACAATTACAAATGCATCTTATTTCAAATGTTATACTGGCAAAAATGAAAACAAAAACTAACTTGATCCTCAGTATCTGCAGGTTCTGCAAAATATATTCAGAAAGTTCCAAAAAGAAAAATTTGAATTCACTGCACAATGGTAGCCATTTACATAGTATTTACAAACATTTACAAAGCATTTACATTGTGTTTGGTATTACAAGTAATCTAGAAATGATTTAAAGTATAGGAGACAATGAGTAGATTATATGCAAGTACTACACCATTTTGTATCAGGGACTTTAGCATCCACAGATTCTGGTATCTAGTGGGGGTGGGGTGGGGGTGGTCCTGGAACCAATTCCCCCTCAGATACCAAGGAATAACTATACTGCAACATTACTAGTCAGCTTTGGTAGGGATATAGAGAAAATCTTCTTCACTCATATTGAGGAGGTCACTAGGTAAAAACTTTCTGGAGGGTAACAATTCTGCCATACATATCAACAGTCTTGAAAATGTTTCTTTTTGAATCACAAATTTTCTTGCCAGGATTTTATTCTAAAATAATACATAAGTATTTGAAAAATGATGAAGAATGTTCCTGCAGTGCTATTCATAATAAAAGTTTGAACCAATATAAATATCTAGAAATAATTGGCTAATTAATTCCTAGTCTACCCATAGAGTAGAATCCATGAAGTAAAATCCATAGAGTGGAATTCAAAGTGTGGGTTCCAAATTTACCTATTTATTGGCTCTTCAGTAATGTGGAGAATCACACAAAACAAAAAATAAATGTAAATCTAGCATATATGATTAGATTTAAAATATAAAATTAATCATTATATACATGTAACTAAATATATAAAGGAAAGATAAAATACAGTAAGGTAGATTTTTATAATTTTATTTATCATGATTTTCTTTTACACATTGATGACCAGAAAAAAAATAGCTGTTCTTCAACAAAACATATTACCTCCAAAAATCCCTGTTAATTAATGACTGTCCCTCCTTTAACCTTCTTGTGCATCCCTTTTACCGGAATCTTCGGGATTATTAATGCCTCCATAAATGTCAAGCGTTTGAATCAGTATGTGGACATTTGAAAACAAATTTAGCTGAAATTATCAAACTGTGGCTATTTAAGCATATTTCCTTTTCCTAACAACCAAACCACTTAGCTCTCCCCAATACAAGGGTCCTTGACTTTGAGTTCAAATTAAGTGATTTGACCAGCACCATACAACTGAAAAATATGTTAGAATTAGGAATTAAGTCCAATTTCCCAAAGGCATTCATTCAGGACTTAAATTTCAATTTAAATTAAGTATGTTGGAATGAGATAAAATATTTTACCACTCTAACCTTGCTTAAGTTTGATAAGTTATAATTCAGTCTCTCAATATATATACACACACATATCTGTGTACATCTATCCATATCCACAAGCACACAAATACATATATACACACAGCATATGAACACATACTCATTCCTTGGTGTAGATAGGAAAAGCTATTATTTTTACCTTTTAGAATCATATTTAATGTTTATACATTTTCTAGCTTCGATTTTACAAATAAAACCCTTTAAGATACATGTTAACCTTCGTCCTAATTACATGATAGATGAAAAGCAGAAATAATTACCAGTAGAAGTCTTAAGAAAATGTCTAAGTATATTAAAAAGCTTTCCAAAGCTTTTACTATCAATTTAAAACAGAAAACACTAAAAAGTCCTTTGCCATTTGATGCAACATTTCAAGAGACCCAGAAACACATTCCTGAGTGAGGTTCCTTTATCAGCAACTTCAGCATGGATTGGAAACTTGTGAGAGGTTCACAGTCTCCAGCCTCACCTCGGCCTACTGAATCAGAGTCTGCCCTTTTCACAAGATTCCCAGGGGAATCAATGAAACTTAAAGTTTGAGAAATACTAAATAAGAGGAAGTAATAACAATGACAATAAAATTTAAGATCAATAAGTTCATGATAAGCTTTGGGGCATTTATTAGTTAAGGAGCAGTCAATCTTTCTTATACTAATTCTCATTTAGTTCTTCCCCTTCAACAGTTCCTCATAGCTTACTGGTCTTATTTTTACTTTAGTATTTTCCAAGTCCTTGCAATATACACCAGAAAGATAAGTTTTTCTGCATTCATATATTAAAAGAAAAAAACTCAAGAGTGACAAATTTTGAAGTGATTTTAAGCTTTTTTAGAGCCAGAAGATGGGCAAAACAGGGTATAGCTGTATTTACAAATTATGCAAATTCAACAGCTGCAATTTATGCATATCATGTATAAGCCCTTTGTCATTTACCTACGTAAGTCCCTTGGGAATATTCATACCTAGACAAGAACAGTTTCTTTCCACCCCCCTCTTTTTTTTTAAACCTGTATTGTAGGAGTATTAAATTTATAACAAAATGTTTTACATTCCTTTCAGACTAAAAAAAATCACTAAAAATCACATATTGCTTTGTATAATCCACCTTATTAATTCATGTTATTTTAGCCTCAATAGTCCTTATAATTTCAGAACCATGAATACAATCTGGAAGTCTAAGAGAATATTCAAAGCTGAACATCAAAATACAGTTTGTATTTAATCAATACTTAAGTTTTTCACAAGTCTATTCTAAACTTCAATATTTATGTAGCAAATAGGTATATATACACACTCAATAACTGAAATGTCCAAATATTAAATTATAAAAATGTGAAAATAAGTGAAATATCAATAGATAATCAGTAAAGAAATCTTAAATTCACAAATTCAATGATTTAACAAAGTGTGTATTTGCTCATCTCTTCATTTATTGATTTCTTGGTATAAGCCAGGTATTCTACTAGACAAAGGATATATAAAGATGGGGGAAAAGACCCTCCCTACCTTTCAGAAATGTATAGTCTGATAGAGAGACAACTGTATTTCATTTAATGTTTAACATTTTTTAACTTATTATTTCCTTTTAGTTGTATATGATGATGAAAAAAAGCATCTCTTGAAACATTTATAGCAAAATAGGTAAGTACCCACTAGACATTAGATTTTAAGTGAGTTGAGAAAGACATTCTACCCTTCAGCTTTTGTTCTAGAAAATATAAAGGATTTTTCATGAATCAAATGTTCAAGGAGCATCCTACTATATAGCACAGGGAACTATAATCAATATCCTATGATAAACCATATTGGAAAATATTATGAAAAGTGTATATATACATAACTAAATCACTTTGCTGTGCAGTATAAATTAACATTGCAAATCAACTAAACTTCAATAAAATATATATATTTTTTAATTTCAAAGAGCAGAATTAAATCAAACCTGTCTGTTGTGACCAGACAAATCATAATAGTTAAATATGTTGATTAATATCCAAGAAGGCGGCTTTGAAAAAGAAATGCAAGCATCAGACAAGGAAAAGTAGCATCACTCTGAAGAATGATTATTTTAAAAAATCTTCCTAAAATGTTTGCAACCCTTAATAGAAGGAAAGTACCCACATACTCTTGGAGCACAGCAAGTCATGATGAAAGAAGAAATAGAGATGAAGAGACAATATGAAAGGATGGAGAGCAGAGAATGAAATTAGGAAGAGTGCAGGAAGTTCTAAACTCTCCTGCAGAGTTAAAATGTTGATGAAAAGGCAAAACTTGTATTGCAGAACAAAAGAATATGAAACATAATCTTGAGATGCTCTGCTAGAATGCAGAGAGGAAAGGGAAAAATGAATAATAAATTAAGGAAATGGATGATAGTTATGAATGAGAGGGATAGAAGATCCAACTTATGAGTTATCCAACTTATAGTTATTATTGATGAAATGATTGGACACACTGGACAATGAAAATATTCAAACATATAATAGAAGAAAGTTTTAACAACCTTTAAAAACCTACTTTTTAAATAGTCAAATATAAGCAAAACCATTGAACAGAGAACCAATCTTAAATACACCATGGGGAATATTAAACACAAAACTAAGTATCTAGGTAGGAAAAAACAAGCAAATCATCAAGGTACAGAAAAAATAATGAACAGTCTTTTAAGACATTGAGACTATAACTAAGTAAAATCTTTAGATTTCTGATTTTTTTTTTTTTTTTTTACTACTGTAATTGTTTTGGGACACCAGGACCTGTACCCACATAAGACAGTGAACTTAATCAATGAATGTTATGTGTGTTCTGACTGCTCCATCAACTAACCATTGCCTTTTTCTCTCCCTTTCTTCCAGCCTCCCTAACTCTTTGAGACACAGCAATACTAAAATTAGGCCAATTAATAGTCCCACAATGGCCTCTAATTGTTCAAGTGAAAGGAAGAATTTTATGTCTCTCGTTCTAAGTCAAATGTTAGAAATGATTAAGCTCAGTAAGAAAGGCACGTCAAAAGCTGAGATTGATGCAGGAGGCCTACCTTTTGGCCTAACAGCCAAGTTGTGAATGCAAGGGAAAAGTTACTGAAGGAAATTAAAAGTGCTTCTCCAGTGAACACACGAATGATAAGTAGAACAGCCTTACTGCTGATATGGAGAAACTTTTTCAGGTCTGGATAGAAGATAAAACCAGTCACACCATCCTCTTAAGCCAAAGCCTGATCCAGACCAAGACCCTAGCTCTTTTCAATTCTATGAAGACAGAGAGGTGAGCAAGCTGCAGAAGAAAAGTAAATGAAACAGCCTTCTCTTGAAAGAAGATGATATCTAGGACTTACACAGCTAGGGAGAAGTCGATGTCTGGCTTCAAAGTACAGTCTGACTCTCTTTTTTAGGGGCTAATGCAGCTGGTGACTTTAAGTTAAAACCAATGCTCATTTACCATTCTGAAAATCCTAGGGCCCTCAAAAATTATGCTGAATCTAATTATGTGCTCTGTAAATCAAACAAAGCCTTGATGACAATATATCTGTTTACAGCATAGTTTTCTGAACATTTTAAGCCCATTATTAAGACCTGATGCTCATAAAAGATTCCTTTCAAAATGTTACTGCTCATTGACAATGCACCTGGTCACCCAAGATCTGATGGAGATGTACAAAATATATGTTTTCATGCCAGCTAATACAACATCCACTCAGTCTATGGATCAAGGAGTAATTTTAATTCTCAAGTCATATTATCATGGTTACCAAGGGGGAAAAGTGGGGAGGGATAAATTGGGAGATTGAGATCTACATATACATACTAGTATATATAAAATAGATAACTAATAAGAACTTACTGTATAGCTCAGGGAACTCAATATTAATAACCTATATGTGAAAAGAATCTAAAAGAGTGGATATATGTATAACTGATTCACTTTTCTGTACAGCAAAAATATTGTAAATCAACTATACTCCAATAAAAATTAACTAAAAAAATTTTTTAAAATAAAGAAATACAGCTATAGCTGTCATAGGTGGGGATTCCTCTGATGGATTTGGGCAAAATAAGCCAAAAACCCTCTGGAAATATTTACTATTCTAGATGCCATAAGAACACGTGTGATTCATGGGAAGAGGTCAAATATCAACATTAATGGGAGCTTGGAAGCATTTTGTTCTAACCGTCATGGATGACTTTGAGGGGTTCAAGACTTTAGTGGAGGAAATAACTGCAGGATGTGAGAAATAGCAAGAGAACTAGAATTAGAGGTGGAGCCTGAAGATGTGACTGAACTGCTTCCATCTTCTAAAACTTGGAGATGAGGAACTGCTTCTTATGGATGAGCAAAGAAGTGGTTTCTGGGGATGGAACCTACTCCTGGTGAAGACGCTGTGAAGATTGTTGAAATGACAACAAAGTTTTCAGAATATTATATAAACTTAATTAATAAAGCAGTGGTGGCAGGGTGTGAGAAGATTGACTGCAATTTAGAAAGAAGCTCTACTGTGGGTAAAATGCTATCAAATAGCATTGTGTGATACAAAGAAATCATTTGTGAAGAGTCAGTTGATGTGGCAAACATCATTGTTGTCTTATTTTAAGGCATTGCCCCAGACACCCCAACTTTAGCAACCACCACTCTGATTGGTCAGCTGCCATCAACATCAAGGTAAGACTCTCCACCAAGCAGCAAAACAATTACGACTTGCTAACCACCATCTGAGCCTTCAGCATTTTTTAGCAATAAAGTATTTTTCAACTAACGTATGTGCATTTTTTTAGATATAATGCTATTGCACACTTGAGACTACAGCATAGTGTAAACATAAATTTTACATGCATTGAAAAACCACAGAAATCCATGTGACTTGCTTTACTGTGATTTTTGCTTTATTGTGATGTTCTGCAACCAAACCCACAATACCTTCCAGGTGTGCCTATACATCACAGTCCCATAAAGGGTCAAAAAACTTAAGTATTTATATCTAACAACTTAGAAACCACTGGAAAAGAAATAAGTTCAAAGTAATATTTTCACTAAACTACAATTACTTTTTAATAGGATGTGGGTACCTATTGGACACTGAATATTTTCTCAAACTTTAGAATCAGATTGGACAGGCTCACCCTTGCTCCTGATCCACACTGATTTTCATGGAGCCTATGTTCTTCATCATTGGAAATGCCCAAAACCCACCTTCACAAAGATAAGATGACATCAAAAGAAAAGCGGTAGGATCTAATGTTGAAACCATGAGCCACCTTAATCTAGTAGTTTGCACTGTGTCTAGCAGAGGGCTACTATGTTTCCTTGAGAATTTAAGATATCCCAGAGCATCCCCATGAGTTCCCTTGGTGCTCTAGGGCTCTCTGGCTTAGATTGGGAATCAAAATTCTGATAAGTTTATTTTCTGAGAAATACATTTTCACAGCAGTCTCTTTATGTTTAAAGCACTTTAATCAAGGTATTCTTTATGATTGTTGCCCTTTTTCTTACTTTTGTTTAATTAAAAATAATTTTGTAACCACTGATTAGGTGAAGCTGATACCAATTATGGGACAAAAAGTGGGAAAAAAATACCCTTTTCTTGGTAAGCTATACTATTACAAGTCTTTTAAATCTTATAAATTGGGCACCACTGAGATCTGAGTATTCCATTAACTGAAACCCAGATTTCAGGGCAGGAAAACAAGGTGATTGATGATTCCAGTAGAGTAGTCAATAGAAAGGAAGTCTCAAACCCTTCAAAAAGGGAGGGGGAGTTATGCAAGAGAGAACCTTCATTTTCTAGAATTTTACCTATGCCATCCATAGGATGGCTACCAATTTTGTAGATGTTTCATTACATTTTGCGGACTTGATGTTAAAATAGACACAACATATGTATGTATAGACATGTCTTTTATTCATGGTGTATAAAATGAGAGAGATGTGAGTCTAGAGCATACCATTAACTTAGAGATGCAGGAAGGATATCCAGAGGGAGAGAATGATAGGGGTTCCAAACAATTCTTGATGAGAAACCTGAAGTGTGTCTGTGTCTCAGGTGTGTCTGTGTGTCATTGTACATATATGTTAAAGGCTGAAGATGAGAAGGCTAATTTCTGGCCTAAATATAATTTTTTTCCTTTACATACCCTTCTCTAGAAGGGTTAATGGGGCATTTATAGGGGGAAATATTTTGCAATTAATACATGTAGATTACATTAAAAACAAGTACTAAGCTTAAACAACCTAAAGAAGGTACAAACTTTGTAGGAAAATCACATAGTGAATAAAAGGAAAAATAAAAAGACCTCAGAAAATATATGTTAAATTTAAATAACCATAATGGTGTTAGGTTTTTGTTTCCTTATTTGTTTTTAATGAAACTACTACATGGTGACTGCATACTGTTTTATACAGTGATGATGCAAGAAAAATTGTGTTTTCATAATTTTGGACAATTTCATTTCTCAGAACCAAAAGAAATAATGAGATGTAAAAGAGGTTAATTACAGCATCATGTGTAACAGCAATAAGATATTTTTAAATCTAAATGTTTAATATTAAGGATAAATAATATATCATGGCATTATAGGATGGACTACCTATATTTAAGCAAAAATATTTCAATTATAAAGAAGTGAATACACTTGAAAATCCTGGAGAAACATAAAATGTACCAGCTGATTACTCCCAGGTGATGGTACTACAAATTAGTTAATTTGCTTCTACATACTTTCATACTTTTTGAAATTTTCTATCACTAGCACATATTGCTTTATAATTAAGAGGCCATTCAGGTTAAAAGGTAATAAGCACAGGGCTCTAACACAAGAGGACTGGTATGCTTATAAAAAGAAGAGACCTCAGAATCCCCCTTTCTCGCGCACACAGAGGAAACACCATGTAAAACCATAGAATGGAGGCAGATATGAGGACATAGCAAGATGGTGACCACCTGCAAGCCAGGAAAGCAGCCTCACCAGACACACCAACCCTGTTAGCACCTTGATCATGAACTTCCATCCTCAAACTGTGAGAAAATAAAATTCTGTCGTTTAAGCCACCGAGTTATGGTATTCCATTATGGAAGCTTGAGCAGACTAATACAATTTGTTCAACCAAAATGTTTATAACTATGTATAAACATGGAAAATGTTACAATCAACTTAAGTTAAAAAAAAACACATAGCAGCATGCATATTTAAAACTACAACTCAAGTTTGGGACAATAACTAGATAATAGAAAATAATTACTGTATCAGATCAGTTTTATATTTTTTTCTGTTTTAAAATGCTATTTATATTTTATCAATAATGATATTTTAAGAAATTGGTGCCCATGGGATAACTAATTCTATTGTAGTTGGCTGCAAAGTCTCCTAATTCTGTTACATTATGAGTTCCTTGGGAAAGCTCTTTAGTAACTCAAGAGGCAATTTCTGCCTAGGAGAACGAGCCCAAGGCTGCCATTTTACCTATGCAGTCTTTCCCAATTTCCGGTGTAAGTTTTTCCCCACAGGTGAAAAAATTTAATGTAAAATGGGAGAAGTTGAGAGAGGAGAATTGCATCTAGCAATTAATAAACAGTCTGACAAAAACAAACAAAATATATTTAGAACACTTTAAAAGTAAATCACACAAGCTAAGAACAGAATTATCATCTTCTGAATATTTTATATTATTTTCATTTATTATTATTTTAGTCAAACAGGTTTTCACTTACAAATAGCTAATTTTTAAAAATTTAGGCATTGTCTCAAACTTTCTCTGCTTAACTCACCCAAGCTTAATTATGGCCAGCTTGCTCAATCTTGGTTTCCAAACCACCTGGAACTTGCTAGGACCAGGTGGCAGCAATACAAACAGAGAGCTGATAATATATACAATGGAGTATTATTCAGCCATAAAGAAAACAAGGAAATCCAGCCTTTGCAACAGCATAAATGGACTTTGAAGGCATTATGTTAAGTGAAAGAAATCAGAGTATGACAAATACTATAAGATCTCACTTATAGTGAATCTAGAAAAACCAACTAGCCAAACCAATACTACAGAACTCAGAGAAAACCTGATCCAATTTGTGATTACCAGAGGCTGGGGGTGGGGTTGGGGTAGGAACTGAAGGAAGGTGGTTAAAAGGTATACATTTCCAGTTATGTGACAAAAAAAGTACCAGGGTTATAATGTATAACATGATAACTACAGTTAACACCACTGTATGACATACAGGAAAATTAAGTATATATTCTGAGAGTTCTAAGCACAAGGAGATTTTTTTTTCTTTTTATGATATCTATACAAGATGATGCACATTAACTAAACCTATCGTGGTAACCATTTCACAATGTATGTAAACCAAACCATCATGCCATACATCTTAAACTTACATGGTGATATATATCAATTACTTCTCATTAAAATTAGAAATAAATTAAAACACAAAAACAAATAGAGACCAGGTAAAATTCTAAGTGACGTCTGGAAAAATATTAGATGAAAATCTCGCAAAACATACCCTAGGAGTTAATCAAAAGTTAAACAGTGGATAAACTAGGGCTTTTGGCAGAATTGCCATTTTGCCCAGAAGAACTTTTACTCACATGAGCTGTTTTCTGGGATCATCCAAGCTGTTCAGTTCTAAAGGGAGCAAAAGCCACTTGGGGTAGGGCACCTTCTTCAGAGGGAATTCATAAATGGTGATTCTTTCCCCCCTCATTTCAGCGACTTAGACCACCACCAGCAGCACCTCCTAGGAACTCGTAACAAATGCGAACTCATGGACCTTACCCTCGACTTAAATAATCTGGGCGGGTGGGGCCAGCATTCATTGGCTTAACAAGCCCTCCAGGTGATTCCAATGAGCATTCAAGTTTGAAAATCACTGCCTGAATTGAATTTTCATGGAACCAAATATCTATTGTAGAGGAGGATGTGAAAAAAATCACCCTATTACTTTTTTTCCTCTCCATTCCTACATTATGCCCTTAGTTAATTCCCATTATCGATTTCTTCCCTATACTTGTAAGTACAAAATAAGGTATGGATAATTAGCTAGATCTATTTTTCATCAAAGATAATTAAATAAAGTTAGAAAGGAAATCAAGAAATAAAAAGGAAATAGAGAAGTATAAATTTGCAGGTAGCTAAAACTTCGCCAAATTATCTTGAGGCAAAAATAAGAAAAATAAGAAAAGCCCAGGATAATCAGCAAATTTTGGTGAAAGTGATGTGTTTACCGACAGAATACAAAAGACTGTCTTTTGTGTATCCTGGGTTATGTGAAATTTCTAGTGATTCTCTAGTAACAGAAGAAGCTTCTCTGTAACAAGGTACTACCTTTAAATGGGTGCAGGTGCATTTTCAAGGCTAGTATTATATTACAGCTAGTGTTCTCAGCACGGAAAGTCATCTGAAGTGGTTAGCTCAGAAGAATCTGAGCAGAAAGCAGGAACTAGCTTTCTAGAGGATTTCATTTAAAACTCATCTTCCAAGCAAGAATGATGTCAGTCTTTCAGTTTCTCCTTAAGAGTCCTCAAGAACAGAGATGCTTCTCTCCATCAGAAAACGAAGAGAAGCAAATCAAAACTAATGCACTAAGGCACACTAGGACAGAGAAAAGTGCCTTTACAAAGACCTGGTTCGATGCTTACAAGGGGCTTCAATCACGGCACAGAAAATCCTTTTTGGCTCTGTGAGAATGTCTGTTACATCTTTCTCTCTTTTCTTCCTCCCATAGTAGAAAAGTCATTATCCTTCTCTTACTATTTTTTAAACCACATAGCAACTGCCATGCCAACAGGTAGCCTTATAACCTTGTATACATGCTATGTTTGATCCTCCCTTCCAACCCACCCCAGTGTTTGAACCTGAGAGAGAATATAGGAAAGAAAACAATCCCTTTGAGTACAGTTTGATTCATTATTTACCTCTTTAAACAAGTCTTACACAAAAGGAGAAAACAGAACAATTTTTATTATTCTGAGTTACACTTTACTTAAGGGAAAAAAATGGACAGAAATTCCACTAGAGATAAGCTCTAGAAATAATAAAGCTTTAAGGCAAAAAGCCTTGATAGAACAAAAATGGCATGTGCAAATATACATAAACAGCAAACAAAAACCCATCAGCATTAGGCTCAGAGAGAGAATGGACAACAAGAATCTGAAGGATTCATGCCTTCATCTTCTAAAATCTGACTAGACTTTGAAGGAAAGCTACACAAGCAAAGTTTAATGAGCTATAGTATTAAGCAAAGTTGCATGAGTCACCGTTTTTATTTTAAGACAGAGCTTGCATAAGCACTTTCATGTTAAAACCTGTGGATTTTGTCTGCAAACACTTCTGAACCAAGCAGGAGAAAGCAACTGCATTTAATTGTTGAAGTTATTAGGTAGGTTCAGGTAAAATGGTCTATGTCCCTTAAATCTCCTCAAATGATTTCATATTTTTATCTTCTCAGGACTTATACATATTGTCAGACTTGATGAATAGACTCTTCATTTTCTTTCTCTCAGGGGTTGCAGTGCTTTCTGTCCTGCCCTTAATTTTATAGCTTTATTCTATCACTCATTCTTTCCCCCAGGTTACTAAATACAAAAGAAACAGCTGAACTACAAGATTCTGAGAGCAGTCTGTTTGTATTAAAAGTGTGAATTCAGTAAATGGACCAGCAACCCTGACACTAAACCCATGGCCTGTGGGAACCAGAGAATTTAGAAAACATAGTTTTCATATTTCCCCGACTTTAAGTCAACCCACAGGGACAGGAAGATTAAACGGGGATTCCAATTTCTGGGTGAAAACATGCCCTATTTTTCTCTCCCAAGGCAATTTCCATCGAATCAAAAGAAGCTAATTTGTTAAACTTCTGTGGGTCCCAAATTGGCACATAGTCAGAAATCATTTGCATGGCTGGTTATACTATTCACAAAATCAAAAGAAGACAATAAACCACCAGCCAGGAAACAGTGGGAGAGAAGGACTTGGGGACAATATAACTTTCTGATCTCCTTGAGATGCTTACCCCAGTGTATTAATGAAGCTAGTTGTAAATAATCCAATGAACGTCAAAGTAAATATCCTCAGGGTATAAGGAGACTCAAATTAAGAATGTGTGCATTGTGTCGATGACATGTTTCAGACATTTCTACATACTAAAAAGTCATTAAATGTTCTTTATATTCACTTTAGCTTTCAATGGCTTGTCATGTAGATCTATTTTGTTGTTGCTGGTTTGTTTTCAAAATTATTTCTTAGTATTTATACTTGGATCTAAATGGTGGAGATTTTCCAGGCAGATCTTTTTATGCTTGAAACTTTTTTTTTTCTTATTTTCTAATACTGTATCTCTTTATCTTTCATCAAACTGACATACCCAACATAGAGTTTTATTTTATTTTCCATTTAAAAGGTGGCATTTTCAGTATAAGCTTTAAAGGGAATTTACCTTATTTCATGAATTTGCATGAAGGCATATTTTAATTAGGTGATCTTTCAGTTCAGAAATGAGGAGAAATTAAATTATTGCTCCTTATTTAATGAATGGCTGTGATTTTGTTTTCACTGAAAACTATTTATGGTCAATCATGATCATCCTTCCACCACTTGGTTTTGTCCACCAACAGGAACAGTCAAACTGAGGTCACATACTTTGTAGAATGCTTCCTCCATAATATTTGATTTTAACTAAAAATCTATCAAGATGACTATTATATTTGTTTGAGTAGATGAATAATTAACAATTACTGGGGTTATAGTATTGTCATGGTACCACTGTACTAAATTTTATATACATAATATTAAATTAATTATCCCCCCCAAATCCTAAGAACTAGAAAGTATAATTATCCCTGTTTCACAGATGAGGAAAAATGACTGTATAGATAAGAGATTACAGTCACCTATAATCCATGAAGATCACACAGCTATTCATAGGTAAAGGTGAGATGCAAAAGCAGAGAATCTTATTCCAGAGCCCACTTTTTTTTTTTTTTTTTTTTTGCGGTACACGGCCCTCTCACTGTTGTGGCCTCTCCCGTCGCGGAGCACAGGCTCCGGACGCGCAGGCTCAGCGGCCATGGCTCACGGGCCCAGCCACTCCGCGGCATGTGGGATTCCTCCCGGACCGGGGCACGAACCCGTGTCCCCTGCATCGGCAGGCGGACTCTCAACCACTGAGCCACCAGGGAAGCCCCAGAGCCCACGTTTTAACCACTTTGTTTTTGTTGGGTAATTCAATCTCACATGATAGGAGTTAGGCCTGACATGGTGTATAGACAGAGTCATTGGTCATTTAAACTTTATGAGTTGAAGGACAGCCCAGGGTATCTGCCTGCACTACTATGTAAACCATCTCTGCACTACTTTGGAATGCTAACTGAAAACCCCACCATTAACACCATTGCTAGCTCTTGAAGTTAAGACACTGTTTTCCAAAGCCTTCTGTGAAAATTGGCGTATAGTTTCTCAAGAGGTAAGAGAGAAATAAAGTCAACAGGGATTTGCTTCTGAGATTCTGTAGTTCTCACCAGGCAGAGAGCAGTGCTTTAAGGAAACGGTACACATAAGGTGTTGATTTGGATCAGAGGAGAGATTTAGGGCAGATGTGGAACTTGACACATTAACACTGGAGGTCATGCCCCAGGTGAAATACAGCAGTAGGTGGCTTTGGATGGTTGGGACAATGAGACTCTGAACTGAAGTTAGAAATAGTACGGGAGAACCATGAAGATCACTGTCATCTTTCACACTCAATCCTGAGGACAAGGATGATGCTAACGAATGATTTAACCCAGGGAGTTAGTAGATTTTTTTTTCTTGCAGCTCTGTAATAGGCACATTTTACCAGTGACCTTTCAATTGGAATTACATTTTGCACTTGCTATGCCACTATCTTTCAACCTCGAAATTCTCACTATATCTTAAAGTTGATCCACTATAAAGGGGGTTATAGAGCAAGACGGAAGCTTGAAAATTATCTAGTCCTATTCCTTTCATGGGCAGACAGAGAAGTTAATGCCAAGAAAGGTTAAGTAGTGAGTTTCAAGCCACCCAGTGACTTACTAGCAAAATGCTGGGCACAAATCTAATTCCTCTCCATTGAAGACCACTTGCAGACAAAGAACATGACATATTAAGGTGTGGAATGAGAATCAGAAGAGGAAAAAAAGCTAGCTCAGTCCTTAAAATATTAAACTGAGTCAGTTGATGACTTCTGACTGGTTCTAACTTTTCCCCTCCCTCAATTTCAGTTTTGTTTTACTTCCCAGAAAAGCTTGTTAATTTTTTTTTCTCTCCCATAAGAGCTGTGTTCATATAGACATGTGCTCTTTCTGCATTTTGCTTCTGTGTGTTCTGGTATGCACCTCTCTTACTCAATTTCAGCAAAAGGATGGATCTTCTTATGCTAATTTCAAATCCTCACTACTCAAAACTCTGTCAAGTAATTATGCATATGCATCTCTATTCTCACTTCTACAGTGGTCAAATCAGACAGAATTGGACACTGCATTACTTCAAAGCTGAGACTGGAGGATATTTCTTATATCTGACAAATGGCATGTTCCCCAGGTGTATTTCATAATTGCAAATTAATTTTGATCTATTCAAGGTCACAGACATTTCACTAATATCTAGACTACTGGCTACACACTCAGCATCATAACTGTCATAGCTATAAATATAGAGAAGTGTTCTTTTTTACTGCCAAAAATGCATTTTGTCTTTCTCTGAACATGCTTTCTTTCAAAGTGGTTTTAAAAGCTTTTAGTCTTATGCTATTATTTCAAGAACTATTCCCCTGCCCCAGCCTCTTGAAAATGGAATGCAAAGCCCAGCAGAATGCACAGTGAGGTGGCACCTCCTGATGCTCTGTCCTTAAAGAGTTGGAAGAGGTCAGTGAGGGAGATTGAACCTGGGACCCCTATTGATATGAATCCAAGTGTGGAAATGAGTTGCCTGTTAATAAGGTAGAAACTTTATGTATCTTAGTGCTTTCCAATCTTCACAGACTATAATTGCAAAAATAGCCCTCAGTGCCTCCAGCTGGTCGTTAACACCTAAGAGAAGACTAACATGCAGGTCACTCTTGCTTAATTACAAACAGAATGAAACACTGAGTAACTGGATTAAGCCACTAGACTGACTTCTAGTCTTATATTACTATCCAAAAATACTTTGTTAAAAATAACAAAACATTATCCCCTCAAAAACCCACATATACCCTATTACTTATAATTATTTTCTTTTACCAGTGCTAATTAGATTTTCTAAGAGTTACTGACTGACTGGAGGAGTTAATAGCTTTGGGGCAAATAAGAAGTAACTCCTCCCAGCTGGTCATTAATCCTTAAAAACCTTAAGTGTCTTGAATACTACTTCTTAATTAGCCAACAAACTAGTTGGACATAACACAAGGCAAGTGCCTAACTTCCCCAAAGTGCCAGGGCCTGACTGGAAAATGAAGATGTTCTTAAAATTTTACATAAACTTAATTGATTTTTACATATGTTAAATCCACCCAAGTCAGTTGTTTTGTTAATCTATTAACAATTTCTCCAGTGTGGATTCTAATCATGCATGAAATACTTATTGTTAAGTAAAAGAGAAGTCTAACCAAGAAAGAAAATGAACTAACAAAACTGAATTGGTAACTACATCAGAAACAATCTGAAAATACAACCCTTGTTTGGTAGAAGGATGCATATTATTAGAACATAATTTTTTAAGACACTGATTTTATCCCCTGTTGCAATGGATTGAATGTTTGTGTCTCCCCCATATTTTATGTGGAAGCCCTGATCTCCAGTGGATGGTCTTAGGAGATGAGACTTTGGGAATAAGTAGGTCATGAGAGCCCTGATGAAAGAATTAGTGCCCTTATAAGGAGAGAAAAGAGAGAGATGATCTTTCACTCCCATGTGAGGATACAGTAAAAAGATGGGCTTCCACAAACCAGGAAGAAGATCCTCACCAAACACCGAATCTGCCAGTACCCTGATCTTCAACTTCTCGTCTTCCACAACTATGAGAAATAAATTTCTGTTGTTTAAGCCACCCAGTCTATGGTTTCTTTTTAGAGTAGCCTGAACTAAGACACATGTTAATTTTAATTTGTTCATATTTCTCCTCTAAAATCAATATACTTTCACAAATTTGTGTTAAAGGATATACAAGGTTCTATGTTTGCACAAGAATAAAAGATTTAATAAAATTACAATGTTCCCAAAGTGTGGTTCCCTGATCCATAGCATCAGACTCACCTGGGATTTGTTGAAAGTGCAAACTCTCCAGCTTTACCTCAATGAATGGGTAGCTTTGGTTAGGGTCCAGCATTGGTGTTTTAACTGGATCCTAGTTGTTTATGATGTCTGCTAAAGTTTGAAAGTCACTGTTTTTGAGGGTTTGCTGTCTTTTTACTTTGACTGTACAGCACACACAAGCTACTCATCATAGATAAAATGTTAGAATGATCTCCTGCGTTTCTCAGCCTGGGATCTTGGGGGCACACAGAAGAGGGGTAAGGCACCAGGGAAAATTTTGTTAGAGTCTCCTACATCAGATTGTGTTCCTAGACACCCTCACCATACTCAAACACTCTTTTTTGCCCCTAGATCTTCTTAAGTGAGAAACTTGAAGAAGGTCTCTCAGTTATGGCTGCCTATCAGGGCTGACCTAACTAACTTGACTAAAGGGAGCCCACAGTTACCCTCACTCTTCCTTTGCCAAAAGACAGCTTTGGTGTAAAGGCCTTGAAGAACAACACTTGAAATACAAATTACCACTAGGTGGTGGTAATATTTTAAACCAGAGTAAATCGGGAAATAGTAAAATTTTTCCCCAAATGAGATTTTATTTAATTTAAAATATTAAATACTGTCAGTTGTTGTGAGGTTAGATGATTTCTTTTTCCATGTGTTTAATTTTCCTTCATGTTATAACACTACGGACACAGTGTAATTTAGGGCTTATTTTATATTTTTATGTCATGGTTTGATATAATTAAAAGTAGACACTCCTTTATCTGTGTCACAGCTTATTTCTTTTATTTTTTAATTTAATTTGTCCATGAAATCCAATATTATGGGAAATACATCATTAAACACACAATGCCCTAGATTTACTTAGTCTATCAATAGGTAGCTAATCACAGAGCCAGATGCTGCAGGAACAAAAGCAAGGTCAAGTATGTTTTGCTGGAAGGAAAGTCAAGGAAAATTTAAGGCTTCGAGGTACCCCAAATAAGGAAGACTATTTATCACTGCAAAGTAGGAAAGGATCAGAAGACAAGGTAACTAGGAAAAAACATTTGTAGAATGAGAGAGCATGGCCCAGGCTCACAGAAACTCAAGGCTGGGCATCTCTTTTAGGTTACTTGGCATTATACTTAATGTTTTGTCTCTGTTAACTCTCCAAAACATGGTCTGCTCAGAATATCAGAGTGTTTAACTGCAACACTTTAAAGTTCTGTTTTGGACTAAAGTCTTGGAAAAAAAAAAAACCCTACATCTATAGAGGTAAAAGTATTTTGCAAGGTACATGAAATGCAAAGGCAGGATGATGGGTTATAAGCGTGCACTCAAGTAGAAACAGACTCTATTGAAAAACAAAACAAAGAGAGTGGAAGTAGCATAAATTTTGCTGCCTTAAATCAAAAGAGAAAAATAAAAATCTAGGTATCAGTGTTTATGTCCAGAACTCTAAGCTTTTTGCTATTCTCAGAAATGTGCTGAAAGATATAGTAGTCAAAGACTACAAAAAAAAATACATGATGGGTGATGTTATTTCAATTTTAGCATGTCTCCTTGTTCCAAGAATTTACAGCACTCCCACCATACTTTGGCTGACATGATAATTAAAATCATATTTTTAAAGTCAAATAAGAATCTTTGACTCATGAGGATGAAAGAACTGCTCAAAAAGATGGCTGGGATAGTAAAGCATGGATTTTTCTTCAGCAGAGCTAGAAAGTACCTATCTTATTAACATGTGGAACTCTGAGAAAACACTGTCCCTTCAAAAGCTACCTTACATAAACATTTACATAAACATTTTCATATTAATTCACCCGACATCTGCCACCATGTGGTAACCCTTCATAGATATTGTATAGAAAATGTCCTTGATACTATAAGAATCTTCCCAGGGAGATCCAGGGAAGAGATCTGACCCTCACTGCTACCCTGACTTGCCTTTCACCCCAGCCAAGGAGGCTCAGGTCCATTCATAAAATCTCTCAATGGAGAGGACCCTAACCCACCATACTCAAGTTACATCCTTAGGTCACATTTTCTTTTTCAATTCTCCTACCCTTTAAAAATGAACCTGATTCTAAAGCAATAAAATGTTCAGGAGAGAACCATAGTTTGGTTTGTGTTAGTTTTATACACTTTAAGGAAAATCTTGGGAGTTCTCTGGTGGTGCAGTGGTTGGGAATCCGTCTGCCAATGCAGGGGAAACAGGTTCGATTCCTGGTCCGGGAAGATCCTACATGCCGCAGAGCAACTAAGCCCACGTGCCACAACTACTGAGCCCGCATGCCACCACTACTGAAGGCCACACACCTAGAGCCTGTGCTCTGCAACAAGAGAAGGAACCGCAATGAGAAACTCGTGCACTGCAATGAAGAGTAGCCCCTGCTCACTGCAGCTAGAGAAAGCCTGCACGCAGCAACAAAGACCCAACGCAGCCAAAAGCAAATATAAATAAATAAATAAATGTATAAAAAAAAGGATAATCTTGATATCTGTGCTCTGTTGAAAACCACAAGACATGGAGGAGGAGTCTCTCTCCACCACTCTTGTAGTAGAAAAATGTAAAATACATTGCAATGAACCAAAAAAAGATTAATGCACATTCTACCTAGCACAAACTTGTGGGTTATCTCAATCTTTTATTGTCTCTTATTATTTCACAGATCTGTAAATTGTAGAAAATTAATAATTAATGCAAATGATTCCTGTTCATATACATTCCAATTAGTTGTGTGGAATGCAATTGATTTTTGCCCTGTAGATAGACCTATTTTGCATATATTTGTAAATTCAATTCAGTATTCCTTATTTGCTTATATATCCGTGGTTGAGTTTTCCTTGAACCAGTTGTAACATCTCATTGGTTCTCGCATTAACTGGTAATTTAAACAAAATCTTTGACATGTGTTCATTGTTTATCAGTGGGAGAGTCATAATTATATGCTCCTTTTTACTAAGTGCCAGCTAACACAGAAATTATAGTCTCAAGAATTGAAAACATGTATGCACTTGAACGAATGGTTCTAACTAACTTTAAATATAGAGAGACTGTTAGAAAAAATAATGAACCTAAAAAGGACTAATTGCTCTTCTCCTTAATTAGACAATTGTCCTTTCAAAAATCCTAAAAACCCTTTGCTAAAAGCTATACAAATATTTTAAGTAACATAGAATCTAGATATGTATTTATTAACATATTCGTCAAGTTGTACTACCTTTTGCCTCATTTGCAATATAAGCCTTAATATCTTAATTCCAAAATTCTTAGTTCTTGGTAATAAAAGTGTTGTTATATATCAGTGTTCTCTATTTCCACAGTGTTGTTGACTAAAAGAACACTAGAAAAGAAAATATGGATATGAAAAATTAATATATTTTCTTCTCCAAGTTCTATAAAACTGAATGTGACCTACTTAAATCATTTTGGCAAGAGCCGGTTCACATTTCCTTGCTAACTGCAACAGACCTTAAAGTTCACCATGCACTACCCCCTGTCCTGCAGAAATTTTATTGATATGCTACTGTTTTGTGTATGTTTATCCCATGGTCCCACATAGGCTTAATGTTCTCAAGAGCAGAAGAAATGTCATTCTTTCTGTAACTTGTACAATACCAATCATGGTAAATGATCAATAATACCTTCCTGATTGACTGTTTAGGAGTATCAGTGCTGGCACAGCAATGATGGCTTCACAAAATGAGCATGTTTGCACTTTGAGAATCAGAAAGATCAACTTCTGAATCCTGTCTGGCACTTACGAGTTGTGTAACTCAAGCAAGTAACTCCAACTCTTTAAGAAGTAACTATTTTAAAAGTGCTAGGAAGATTAAATGAGATATTATATAGGAAGTTCCTGATTAAATGAGATGTTATATATGGACTGCCTGCAAAGAATAGGACCTAATCAATTATAACTAATAATAGATTATAAAAGCTTCCATTTACTGGCAGTTTACTATGTGCCAGATACCATTCACATTACAATTACTATTATATACTATATTTTTATTATAATCATTATCATTATTTAAGGTGCTATAAAGAATCTAACTATGCTATTTCTGCCATGGGTTACAGTACACAGTTCTTGTCACCTGTGAAACCAAGAGTGGATTCAAAGCGTTCAGAAAAATTTAACTTGAATAAGTGTAGTGGAGGAGAGGTTACAACTGCTATATGACAACCAACTAGAAGGACTGAAAACTGACAAAAAGGCTTTGGAGTAGCAGAGGCTAAAAGGTGACATGATTGACATCTATTTAATCACAAATGGTGCAGATACAGTGAACATGGATTTGTTCATTAAATCCTGAATTACTAGAATGAGGGGCACCTTTTGACATGTGTGCAAGGTAATTTTAAAATGAATAAAGAAAATCTAATTCCAAATACTAGATAGAGAAGCTATTAAATATGTTACACCAAGAAATGGTGAGGCAGGAAATGGGAGTAGAACAAAAAGAATTTGGCCAAGTTTATAAAAAGTGAAGCAAGAAACGAATTTTTAAAAAAGGTAAAAATGGGTTCAGGAAGACAATTAGAGCCTTCCATAATCTCAATGGGGTATTAATTACAAAAAAAAAAAGTTTGACTGCTGAGACTAAAGAATTGATATCCAAAACATGGAAGTTACTTACTTTTATAACTTCACCGTTTTCTTAAAATAACACTCAAAATTTCCAGTGAACCAAAATTTCAATCTATTATTAAAGTATACATGAAAAATTAAATATATGCAACTTTATGTATTCTACTCATACAGATACAGTATAACACATTTAACTAAATAGTTATACGAAATCATAAGTATGCTGAACACAAATTATTTGTGGTAGTGTTAGAAATGGGATCCTTTTGGGAAATCGAACAGCATTGGGAGAATTAGGAATTATAATGTCCTTATTCTGTATTTGTTTTCTGTTATTTTTGTTTTGTTTTGACGTTAATATTATTAATCACCTTTCAAAATATTTCCAGTGTTAGTAAGTTTGCTGTAGTACAAATTAGAAGAGGTGATTAGATTATATGATTTAATTCACTTGATTCCATTTTCTATACTTGGATTAAAGATAATCTTTGAATTCTTAGTCTTACAAAAGGAGTTCAGGAATTAGGCATGTTTACACACGACCTCAGAGACTCAGAGGATTCTAAAAGATTCCAAAGGGTCAGGCAAGCTCTTGATATACTTCTGAAATCTTTGCTCTCAGTATAGTCCTATCTCCAGTAAACTCTCCACTGTCTAAATAGAGTGTAACTGCTCTTTTCACTCTACTGCCTGCAGCTCAGAGATAGGCAAAGAGCAGCTGAACTGGTGGGAGTGGTGCTTCACAGGCAAAGTGGAAACTAGCTGTATTTATCCAGGACTTTGTAGTTAGTTACAGTAATTTCCTATCTCAGGACACCAAAGAGCTGACTGCATTTTCCACCATGATGTGTGTAATACATCTCAAAACAAATTTATGCTATGACCATGAATGACAAAATGCAATGGGGCAGAAAACGCAGACAACACACATTATTTCGCCTCCTACACACATGGAATTTCTATCTTCCTCACTCTAGCAGCCTTTGAGATTGGAAATGACACTCTCCACACACCCTAACACCCACAATTTTGTGTGAGTGTGTATGTGTAGTCTAGAAAAACACTACATGGAGAGACAGGAACTATATTTAGATCCACAACCACATCATCCTTTATAGGAAGGAATGCTGTCACTGTTTAATATTTTGGGAATAAATGATTAAGCACAGAGCAGAAGCAAGAAGAACTACAATCCTGCAGCCTGTGGAACAAGAGCCACATTCAAAGAAAGATGGACAAATGAAAAGGCAGAGGACTATGTACCAGATGAAGAAACAAGATAAAACCCCAGGAAAACAATTAAATGAAGTGGAGATAGGCGACCATCCAAAAGAAAAATTCAGAATAATGATAGTGAAAATGGTCCAGGACCCTGAAAAACTAATGAAGGCAAAGATCGGGAAGATGCAAGAAGTGTTTAACAAAGACCTAGAAGAATTAAAGAACAAACAAACAGATGAACAATACAATAACTGAAATGAAAAATACACTAGAAGGAATCAACAGTAGAATAACTGAGGCAGAAGAATGGATAAGTGACCTGGAAGAAAGAATAGTGGAATTCACTGCTGTGGAACAGGATAAAGTAAAAAGAATGAAAAGAAATGAAGACAGCCTAAGAGACCCCTGGGACAACATTAAATGCACCAACATTCGCATTATAGGGGTCCCAGAAGGAGAAAGAGACAGAAAGGACATGAGAAAACATTTGAAGAGATAACAGTCAAAAAATTCCCTAACACAGGAAAGGAAATAGACACACAAGTCCAGGAAGTGCAGAGAGTCCCAGGCAGGATAAACCCAAGGAGAAACATGCTGAGACACATGGTATCAAACTGACAAAAATTAAAGAAAAAGAAAAATTATTAAAAGCAACAAGGGAAAAATGACAAATAACATACAAGGGAACTCCCATAAGGTTAACAGCTGATTTCTCAGCAGAAACTCTACAAGCCAGAAGGCAGTGGCATGATATATTTAAAGTGATGAAAAGAATCTACAACCAAGATTACTCTACCTGGCAAGGATCTCATTCAGATTTGACTGAGAAATCACAAGCTTTACAGACAAGCAAAAGCGATGAGAATACAGCACCACCAAACCAGCTCTACAACAAATGCTAAGGGAACTTCTCTAAGAGGGAAACACAAGAGAAGAAAAGGACCTACAAAAACAAACCCAAAACAATTAAGAAAATGTTAATAGGGACATACATATTGATAATTACCTTAAATGTGAATGGATTAAATGCTCCAACCAAAAGACACAGGTTTGCTGAATGGATACAAAAACAAGACCCATATATATGCTGTCTACAAGAGACCACTTCAGACCTAGGGACACATACAGACTGAAAGCAAGGGGATGGAAAAAGATATTCCATGCAAATGGAAATCAAAATAAAGTTGGAGTAGCAATTCTCATATCAGATAAAATAGACTTTAAAATAAAGAATGTTATAAGAGACAAGGAAGGTCACTACGTAATAATCAAAGGGTCAATCCAAGAAGAAGATATAACAATTATAAATATATATACACCCAACACAGCAGCACCTCAATAAATGAGGCAAATGCTAAAAGCTATAAAAGAGGAAATCGACAGTAACACAATAATAGTGGGGAACTTTTAACACCTCATTTACACCAATGGACAGATCATCCAGACAGAAAATTAATAAGAAAACACAAGTTTTAAATGGCACAATAGACCATATAGCTTTGATTAATATTTAAAAGACATTCCATCCGAAAACAGCAGATTGCACTTTCTTCTAAAGTGCACATGGAACATTCTCCAGGATAGATCACATATGGGTCACAAATCAAGCCTCGATAAATTTAAGAAAACTGAAATGATATCAAGCATCTTTTCCAACCACAATGCTATGATAATAGAAATAAATTACTGTGAAGAAACGTAAAAAACACAAACACATGGAGGCTAAACAATACATTACTAAATAACCAAGAGATCAATGAAGAAATCAAAGAGGAAATCAAAAAGTACCTAAAGAAATATGACAATGAAAACACGATGATCCAAAACCTGTGGGATGCAGCAAAAGCAGTTCTAAGAGGGAAGTTTATAGTTTATAGAAATAGAAGATTCCTCAAGAAAGAAGAAAAATCTCAAATAAACAATCTAACCTTACACCTAAAGGAACTAGAGAGAGTAGAACAAGCAAAGCCCAAAATTAGTAGAAGGAAAGAAATTATAAAAATTAGAGCAGAAATAAATGAAATAGAAACAAAACAATAGCAAAGATCAATAAAACTAAAAGCTGGTTCTTTGAGAAGATAAACAGAATTGATAAACCATTAGCCAGACTCATCAAGAAAAAGAGGGAGAGGACTCAAATTAAAAAAATGAGAAATGAAAAAAGGAGAAGTTACAATGCACACCACAGAAATACAAAGCATCATAAGAGACTACTGCAAGCAACTCTATGACAATAAAATGGACAACCTGGAAGATATGGACAAATTCTTAGAAAGGTATAAACTTCCAAGACTGAACCAGGAAGAAACAGAAAATATGAACAGACCAATCACAAGTAATGAAATTGAAACTGTGATTAGAAATCCTCCAACAAACAAGAGTCCAGGACCAGATGGCTTCACAGGTGAATTCTATCAAACATTTATAGAGGAGCTAACACTCATCCTCCTCAAACTCTTCCCAAAAATTGCAGAGGAAGGAACACTCCCAAACTCATTCTAGGAGGCCACCATCACCCTGATAGCAAAACCAAACAAAGATACTACAAAAAAAGAAAATCACAGACCAGTATCACTGATGAATATAGATGCAAAAATCCTCAACACAATACTAGCAGACAGAATCTAACACATTAAAAGGATCATACACCATGGTCAAGTGGGATTTACCCCAGGGATGCAAAGATTCTTCAATATATGCAAATCAATCAATATGATACACCATATTAACAAATTGAAGAATAAAAACCATATGATCATCTCAATAGATGCAGAAAAAGCTTTTGACAAAATTCAACACCCATTTATAATAAAACCTCTCCAGAAAGTGGGCATACAGGGAACCTACCTCAACATAATAAAGTCCATATATGACAAACCCACAGCAAACGTTATTCTCAATGGTGAAAAACTGAAAGCATTTCCTCTAAGATCAGGAACAAGACAAGGATGTCCACTCTCACCACTATTATTCAACATAGTTTTAGAAGTCCTAGCCATGGCAATCAGAGAAGGAAAAGAAATAAAGGGAATCCAAATTGGAAAAGAAGAAATAAAACTGTCACTCTTTTGTAGATGACATGATACCATACATAGATAATCCTAAAGATGCCACCAAAAAACTACTAGAGTGAATCAATGAATTTGGTAAAGTTGCAGGATACAAAATTAATGCACAGAAATCTCTTGCGTGCCTATATACTAACAATGAAAGATCAGAAAGAGAAATTAAGGAAACAATCCCATTTACCACTGCAACAAAAAGAATAAAATACCTAGGAATAAACCTACCTAAGGAGGTAAAACTGTAAGACACTGATGAAAGAAATCAAAGAGGATACCAACAGATGGAGAAATATACAATATTCTTGGATTGGAAGACTCAATATTGTGAAAATGACTACACTACCCAAAGCAATCTAGACTCATTGCAACACATATCAAATTACCAATGGCATTTTTTACAGAACTAGAAAAAAAATCTTAACTTTATATCTTAAAATTTGTATGGGGACACAGAAGACCCTGAACTGCAAAAGCAAGACGAAAAGACAACCCTCAGAATGGGAGAAAATATTTGCAAATGAATCAACGGACAAAGGATTACTCTCCAAAATATGTAAAGAGCTCATGCAGCTCAATATTAAAAAAACAAGCAACCCAATCCAAAAATGGGCAGAAGACCTAAGTAGACATTTCTCCAAGGAAGACATACAGATGGTCAAGAAGCACATGAAAAGCTTCTCAACATCACTAATTATTAGAGAAATGCAAATCAAAACTACAATGAAGTACCACCTCATCCCAGTTAGAATGTGCATCATTGGAAAATCTACAAACAACAACTGCTGGAGAGGGTGTGGAGAAAAGGGAACCCTCTTGCACTGTTGGTGGGAATGTGATTTGGTACAGCCACTATGGAGAACAGTATGGAGGTTCCTTAAAAAACTAAAAATAGAATTACCATATGATCCAGCAATCCCACTACTGGGCATATACCCAGTGAAAAACATAATAAAAAGACACATGCACCCCAATGTTCCTTGCAGCATTATTTACAATAGCCAGGTCATGGAAGCAATCTAAATGCCCATCGACAGACAAATGGATACAGAAGATGTGGTACATATATACAATGGACTATTACTCAGCCTTAAAAAGGAAGAAAACTGGGTCATTTTTAGAGATGTGGATGGACCTAGAGACTGTCGTACAGAGTGAAGTAAGTCAGAAAGAGGAAAACAAATATTGTATATTAACACATATATGTGGAATCTAGAAAAATGTTGCAGATGAACCAATTTGCAAGGAAGAAATAGAGACACAGATGTAGAGAACAAACGTATGGATACCAAGGGGGGAAAGTGGGGTGAGGTTGGTGGTGTGATGAACTGGGAGATTGGGATTGATATATATACACTAATTTGTAGAAAATAGATAACTAATAAGAACATGCTGTATAAAAAAATAAATTTCAAAAACAAAATGATTAAGCAGAAGTCCCACAGTGTATAGAATCACTAAGGTTGGCTACAAGTGGGCAGACATGTGTAAAATTTCCATGACCTTTATCTCTTAATGTTCTCAGTATTCTAGAATCTCAGGGCTCTGGTTGCTACTTGAACATTCATGTTATCTAATTTAATCTGAGAAATAAACCTGTGCTGTAATAATTATTCCCACTTTACTGAAGAGAAAATTGAAGTTCACAGAGGTTATGTAACAAGCTTAAGGCCAAATCACTTAACCTAGACTTGTATTTGAGTAGATTAATTCCTTAACTGCCTGGGTCCTCCTATGTCAAATAAGCTGATTGGATTAGTTCATTTCTATTAATTCTTCTGATTCTAAAATTCCTTACTCCACGAAATACCTTTTGAGTGTGTGTTCATCTCTGAGCCAGAGCTAGTTTTCTGGTATTGTTGCTTCAGATTAGCTACGTTCAAATTATTCCCTCCAAAAAGACTTTTATATAAGATATACTGGCCCTCTAGCATGAAATATCCAAATGTGTTTACATATATATATGTATATATGTATGATATATATGTATATCATACATATATGCATATAATAAATATATATACATATAATTTTTTAAAAACCTTTAAAAACTATATACATATAGTTTTTTAAAAACCTTTTAAAACATTTAAAATTACCTTTTACAATATTACATGACATTTTTAGGCACTTTTCCTACATCGTCCTATTTAATTCTAGAAACAGCCTAGTGTAGTAGCTACCTTTCCCATGTTACAAATGTGAAAACTGAACCTCAGGGAGGTTAAATAAATATATATATTTCAATTCTTTCTCCTCCTCTTAACTACATTAGAGATTAGTTTGAATTAGCAAGAATGGTAACAAGACTACAAGTAAAATATTCCTAGAGTTTATCTCCATGTCACCTTATCATAGATTGCTTTTTCGGATATTCAAGTCATTTCACTTCACATCACTAGAATACTAATTTAGGTAATAGGTATCTTGCATTAGGGAGATGAGGTGAGGAGTAATTAAAATGTGTCCTTTTGAATTGCAAGTCACTGTGCAAAGGCACTCAAGAATAAGGAAATTGGACATGGGGAGAAGGGTGGGATGTGGAGAACGTGAGAACAAAGTCCCAAGAAAGAACATGTGACTCTGATGGTAAAAAGGGAACGCTGGCTTTAAAAGCAATTTCTACCTACTTTTCAATTTTTCCTAGAACTCAGGTTCCCATGTTCTTAGGAAAACCCCATATGGGTTACCTAGGTTTTTCTTCCACAAGCCATTGGTTGTTAAGCACTGAACTCAACTAACACTATATGTTTAAAGGCTCTTTATTTTTGTGATAAGGTAGGATAAATAGATACAAAGGGACTAATACAAGCCTGTAAAACAGTCCAACTAGGCATTAATACAAGGATCTAATTGATGACAGTACTATTAAACCCTATTCTTATGCTGAGCAAGTTTGAAGAAATGATATTAAATCTGTTTCCCTGCTATTTACATACTTCACTACTACTGTTCTTCACGCAGCTAATGCATTTTCTGTGGCCGTCTTTCTATACAGTGAGTAGATCTTCTGTGGACAGAACTGTAATCAGTGGAAAAATAAAGAGAGTAGCACTCTAGCTGCCTCTGAGAATCTGGCTGTCCTTCCCTCTCCTCACAGGTTTGGTCACAAAACAGCATTAAAAACCAGAAAACAGCGTAGAAAGCAGCATTTGTTTGAGGGAGTTTGGAAGAAGAGTATATCATTTAAGGAAATTTTAATAAATTCTGTACTTTAAACTTCTCTTCTTGTGAATTATAAATAGCACTAGTTGGCTTTATTCAGAATCCAGGAAGTCTCTTTGTAGTCACACAGACACAGATAAAAGATATCTAAGTACATTTTCCAAAATTCTCTAAGGGGACTAGAAAAACTATTCCTGCTAGCTAAGCAAGCAAGCTGCTTTCAGTGGGATGATGAAGATGATGATAATGATGATGGTTCTTTTCTTCATCGGATTTCTTAAAACACTTTTTAAAATAAAACTTAAAATAAATCTCCTACCCGAGAAACTTTTTCCCTATCTCTCACTTTCATAACCTTTTCTGTCAGAAATCGGCCCTTGAGTCATTTTATAGTACAAAAACACATGAAGGTTGGGGAATATTGTCTAATTATCACCTCCCAGAGGATGGCTGGAAATAAGTAATTTCTGCTTGAGTTTTGATATTTACAGACTGAATTGTTCTTCCAGAAAAATGCTGCAGTGAGTTATATAACTAGTATCCTACCCCCAATGGGTTATTAATAATCAAAGTATACTTGCCAGACATGACTGGAAGCTGCTTATAATGTCATGGGTGAAGACTGACTTTTTCAAGTATATATTTTAAAAGTGCCTTCAAATTTTCTAAAGGATAAAATTTCAGACTGAACTCAACCCCTCCCCATTTAAACAGTAATGGATTTTACCTCAAAATCATTATTTCTAATTAATAAAACTTTGCCCCACTTTCTGCTTTATGCATGTTTATGACAAAATGACATTATCCTTTACCCATTTAGGCTCCATTATCTCAGACTATCCTTTATTCCTTTTTTTCCTTATAAAGTTCAGTTGCTTTGGTTTATGACTACATTTCTTTGCATGTCCTACTTTTCCTTTTTTCTGGTAACATAATGTCCTAGATATTCAGCTCTGAATTGGAGCAACAAACACTCATAAAAAAAAAAGAAGAATTATAGTGTTTTAGAAACTGATCATATAGAGTTTGAGCAAAACTCACCATTGCATAGTAGTTAGCAAAATTACCAAAAACAAACATAACATATGTTCATGAACACTGAGCATATGGTCAGCAAGGAATGTGTGATCTAGGTAAAGTAACTGCACTGTCAGCTTTTCACAGAAGCTTTTTTTTTTCCCCATTTCAGTTCAGATCAACACACTTTATTTGTACATTTACTCTATATAAGTCACTGTGTTAGAAATCCTTTCTGAAGAGAACTGAGAGATGCTTTCTCCCAAGAGGAAATGCAAACAGGGCACATGTAGAAAGAGGTAAGAGCAGACTCCCAGCAGTGAGTGGTCTCCCAAACAATCACAGAAAAAGAGAATATTAAACCTATGGTGAAATGTAGAGACCATTTAGTTCACTTGTTCATTTATTCACTTACCTAATTAATAAATATTTATTGGGCACTATGTACATGTCAGGATTTATATATGACAAAGAGTTGCATGGTAGCCCCTGGTTGCAAAATAGTAAGTTCTGGCAGAAAAACTAGGAATTTAATTTAGCCCCAGTTGGACATTAGTATGCTTCTGCTGTTAGGTGCACAAGGTGTGAGCATATTTTCTTTAAAGTAGGCAGTTCTGTGACTTGAGATATTACTAGAATAGAAGGTCGGGGAGAAAGGAGTTCACTTCTGGGCTTGCAGGGAAGAATCAATGAAAAAAGAAGAAAGAGTTTTGTTTTGTTTTGTTTTAGTTTCTGCTTTATAACAAAGTGAATCAGTCATACATATACATCTGTTCCCACATCCCTTCCCTCTTGCGTCTCCCTCCCTCCCACCCTGCCTATCCCACCCATCCAGGCGGTCACAAAGCACCGAGCTGATCACCCTGTGCTATGTGGCTGCTTCCCACTATCTATCTACCTTACGTTTGGTACTGTATATATGTCCATGCCTCTCTTTCGCTTTGTCACAGCTTACCCTACCCCCTCCCCATATCCTCAAATCCATTCTCAAGTAGGTCTGTGTCTTTATTCCTGTTTTACCCCTAGGTTCTTCATGACATTTTTTTTTCTTGAATTCCATATATATGTGTTAGCATACAGTATTTGTCTTTCTCTTTCTGACTTACTTCACTCTGTATGGCAGACTCTAGGTCTACCCACCTCATTACCAATAGCTCAGTTTCGTTTCTTTTTCTGGCTGAGTAATATTCCATTGTATATATGTGCCACATCTTCTTTACCCATTCATCCGATGATGGACACTTAGGTTGTTTCCATCTCCGGGCTATTGTGAATAGAGCTGCAATAAACATTTTGGTACATGTCTCTTTTTGAATTATGGTTTTCTCAGGGTATATACCTAGTAGTAGGATTGCTGGGTCATATGGTAGTTCTATTTTTAGTTTTTTAAGGAACCTCCATACTGTTCTCCATAGTGGCTGTACCAATTCACATTCCCACCAGCAGTGCAAGAGTGTTCCCTTTTCTCCACACCCTCTCCAGCATTTATTGTTTCTAGATTTCTTGATGATGGCCATTCTGACTGATGTGAGATGATATCTCATTGTAATTTTGATTTGCATTTCTCTAATGATTAATGATGTTGAGCATTCTTTCATGTGTTTGTTGGCAGTCTGTATTATCTTCTTGGAGAAATGCCTATTTAAGTCTTCTGCCCATTTTTGGATTGGTTTGTTTGTTTTTTTGCTATTGAGCTGCATGAGCTGCTTATAAATTTTGGAGATTAATCCTTTGTCAGTTGCTTCATTTGCAAATATTTTCTCCCATTCTGAGGGTTGTCTTTTGGTCTTGTTTATGGTTTCCTTTGCTGTGCAAAAGCTTTGAAGTTTCATTAGGTCCCATTTGTTTATCTTTGTTTTTATTTCCATTTCTCTAGGAGGTGGGTCCAAAAGGATCTTGCTGTGATTTATGTCATAGAGTGTTCTGCCTATGTTTTCCTCTAAGAGTTTGATAGTTTCTGGCCTTACATTTAGGTCTTTAATCCATTTTGAGCTTATTTTTGTGTATGGTGTCAGGGAATGATCTAATCTCATACTTTTACAGGTCCCTGTCCAGTTTTCCCAGCACCACTTATTGAAGAGGCTGTCCTTTCTCCACTGTACATTCCTGCCTCCTTTATCAAAGATAAGTTAACCATATATATGTGGGTTTATCTCTGGGCTTTCTATCCTGTTCCATTGATCTATCTTTCTGTTTTTGTGCCAGTACCACACTGTCTTGATTACTGTAGCTTTGTAGCATAGTCTGAAGTCAGGGAGCCTGATTCCTCCAGCTCCGTTTTTTGTTCTCAAGATTGCTTTGGCTATTTGGGGTCTTTTGTTTTTCCAAACAAATTTTGAAATTTTTTGTTCTAGTTCTGTGAAAAATGCCAGTGGTAGATTGATAGGGATTGCATTGAATCTGTAGATTGCTTTGGGTAGTAGAGTCATTTTCACAATATTGATTCTTCCAATCCAAGAACATGGTACATCTCTCCATCTATTTGTATCATCTTTAATTTCTTTCATCAGTGTCTTATAATTTCCTGCATACAGGTCTTTTGTCTCCTTAGGTAGGTTTATTCTTAGGTATTTTATTCTTTTTGTTGCAATGGTAAATGGGAGTATTTTCTTGATTTCACTTTCATATTTTTCATCATTAGTGTACAGGAATGCCAGAGATTTCTGTGCATTAATTTTGTATCCTGCTACTTTACCAAATTCATTGATTAGCTCTAGTGGTTTTCTGGTAGCATCTTTAGGATTCTCTATGTATAGTATCATGTCCTCTGCAAACAGTGACAGCTTTACTTCTTCTTTTCCAATTTGGATTCCTTTTATTTCCTTTTCTTCTCTGATTGCTGTGGCTAAAACTTCCAAAACTAAGTTGAATAAGAGTGGTGAGAGTGGGCAGCCTTGTCTTGTTCCTGATCTTAGTGGAAATGGTTTCAGTTTTTCACCATTGAGGACAATGTTGGCTGTGGGTTTGTCATATATGGCCTTTATTATGTTGAGGAAAGTTTCCTCTATGCCTACATTCTGCAGGGTTTTTATCATAAATGGGTGTTGAATTTTGTTGAAAGCTTTCTCTGCATCTATTGAGATGATCATATGGTTTTTCTCCTTCAATTTGTTATTATGGTGTATCACATTGATTGATTTGTGTATATTGAAGAATCCTTGCATTCCTGGAATAAACCCCACTTGATCATGGTGTATGATCCTTTTAGTGTGCTGTTGGATTCTCTTTGCTAGTATTTTGTTGAGGATTTTTGCATCTATGTTCATCAGTGATATTGGCCTGTAGTTTTCTTTCTTTGTGACATCCTTGCCTGGTTTTCGTATCAAGATGATGGTCGCCTCGTAGAATGAGTTTGGGAGTGCTCCTCCCTCTGCTATATTTTGGAAGAGTTTGAGAAGGATAGGTGTTAGCTCTTCTCTAAATGTTTGATAGAATTTGCCTGTGAAGCCATCTGATCCTGGGCTTCTGTTTGTTGGAAGATTTTTAATCACAGTTTCAATTTCAGTGCTTGTGATTGGTCTATTCATATTTTCTATTTCTTCTTGATTCAGTCTTGGCAGGTTGTGCAATTCTAACAATTTGTCCATTTCTTCCAGGTTGTCCATTTTATTGGCATAGAGTTTCTTTTAGTAATCTCTCATGATCTTTTGAATTTCTGCAGTGTCAGTTGTTACTTCTCCTTTTTCATTTCTAATTCTATTGATTTGAGTCTTCTCCCTTTTTTTCTTGATGAGTCTGGCTAATGGTTTATCAATTTTGTTTATCTTCTCAAAGAACCAGCTTTTAGTTTTATTGATCTTTGCTACCATTTCCTTCATTTCTTTTTCATTTATTTCTGATCTGATCTTTATGATTTCTTTCCTTCTGCTAACTTTGGGGGTTTTTTGTTCTTCTTTCTCTAATTGCTTTAGGTGCAGGGTCAGGTAGTTTACTCAAGATGTTTCCTGTTTCTTAAGGTGGGATTGTATTGCTATAAACTTCCCTCTTAGAACTGCTTTTGCTGTGTCCCATAGGTTTTGGGTCATCGTGTCTCCATTGTCATTTGTTTCTAGGTATTTTCTTTTCCTCTTTGATTTCTTCAGTGATCACTTCGTTATTGAGTGGTGTATTGTTTAGCCTCCATGTGTTTGTATTTTTTACAGATCTTTTCCTGTAATTGATATCTAGTCTCATAGCATTGTGGTCGGAAAAGATACTTGATACAATTTCAATTTTCTTAAATTTACCAAGGTTTGATTTGTGACCCAAGATATGATCCTGGAGAACGTTCCATGAGCACTTGAGAAAAATGTGTATTCTGTTGTTTTTGGATGGAATGTCCTATAAATATCAATTAAGTCCATCTTGTTTAATGTATCATTTAAAGCTTGTGTTTCCTTATTTATTTTCATTTTGGATGATCTGTCCATTGATGAAATTAGCGTGTTAAAGTCCCCTACTATGAGAGTGTTACTGTCGATTTCCCCTTTTATGGCTGTTAGTATTTGCCTTATGTATTGAGGTGCTCCTATGTTGGGTGCATAAATATTTACAATTGTTATATCTTCTTCTTGGATCGATCCCTTGATCATTATGTAGTGTCCTTCTTTGTCTCTTCTAATAGTCTTTATTTTAAAGTCTATTTTCTCTGATATAAGAATTGCTACTCCAGCTTTCTTTTGATTTCCATTTGCATGGAATATCTTTTTCCATCCCCTTACTTTCAATCTGTATGTGTCTCTAGGTCTGAAGTGGGTCTCTTGTAGACAGCATATATATGGGTCTTGTTTTTGTATCCATTCAGCCAATCTGTGTCTTTTGGTGGGAGCATTTAGTCCATTTACATTTAAGGTAATTATTGATATGTATGTTCCTATTCCCATTTTCTTAATTGTTTTAGGTTCGTTATTGTAGGTATTTTCCTTCTGTTGTGTTTCTTCCCTAGAGAAGTTCCTTTAGCATTTGTTGTAAAGCTGGTTTGGTGCTGCTGAACTCTCTCAGCTTTTGCTTGTCTGTAAACGTTTTAATTTCTCCATCAAATCTGAATGAGATCCTTGCTGGGTAGAGTAATCTTGGTTGCAGGTTTCTCTCCTTCATCACTTTAATTATGTCCTGCCACTCCCTTCTGGCTTGTAGAGTTTCTGCTGAGAGATCAGCTGTTAACCTGATGGGGATTCCCTTGTGTGTCATTTGTTGTTTTTCCCTTGCTGCTTTTAATATGATTTCTTTGTGTTTAATTTTTGACAGTTTGATTAATATGTGTCTTGGCATATTTCTCCTTGGATTTATTCTGTATGGGACTCTCTGTGCCTCTTGGACTTGATTAACTATTTCCTTTCCCATATTAGGGAAGTTTTCAACTATCATCTCTTTAAATATTTTTTCCGTCCCTTTCTTTTTCTCTTCTTCTTCTGGAACCCCTAGAATTCGAATGTTGGTGCATTTAATGTTGTCCCAGAGGTCTCTGAGACTGTCCTCTGTTCTTTTCATTCTTTTTTCTTTATTTTGCTCTGCAGCAGTTATTTCCACTATTTTATCTTCCACCTCACTTATCCGTTCTTCTGCCTCAGTTATTCTGCTATTGATCCCATCTAGAGTATTTTTCATTTCATTTATTGTGTTTTTAATCGATGCTTGATTCATCTTTAGTTCTTCTAGGTCCTTGCTAACTGTTTCTTGCATTTTGTCTATTCTATTTCCAAGATTTTGGATCTTGGAAATAGAATCTTGGATCATCTTTACTATCATTATTCTGAATTCTTTTTCAGGTAGACTGCCTATTACCTCTTCATTTGTTAGGTCTGGTAGGTTTTTATCTTGCTCCTTCACCTGCTGTGTGTTTTTCTGTCTTCTCATTTTGCTTATGTTACTGTGTTTGGGGTCTCCTTTTTGCAGGCTGCAGATTCGTAGTTCCTGTTGTTTTTGGTGTCTGTCCCCAGTGGCTAAGGTTGTTTCAGTAGGTTGTGTAGGCTTCCTGGTGGGGGGGACTAGTGCCTGTGTTCTGGTGGTTGAGGCTCGATCTTGTCTTTCTGGTGGACAGGTCCACGTCTGGTGGTGTGTTTTGGGGTGCCTGTGGCCTTATTATGTTTTTAGGCAGCCTTTCTGCTAATGGGTGGGGTTGTGTTCCTGTCTTGCTAGTTGCTTGGCATAGGGTGACCAGCACTGTAGCTTGCTGATCGTTGACTGAAGCTGGTTGCTGATGTTGAGATGGAGATCTCTGGGAGATTTTCGCTGCTTGATATTATGTGGAGCTGGGAGGTCTCTTGTGGACCCGTGTCCTGAAGTTGGCTCTCCCACCTCAGAGGCACAGCACTGACTCCTGGCTGCAGCACCAAGAGCCTTTCATCTTAGGCACAAGAAATGATCATCAAAACTCATCCTTCCCGAATACAGTGAAATCAACAATTTTCCCAAGAAATCTGCATCACCAGAAGTCCTTCCTGAGTGACGTCTGTTGGCAAGAGGAGGCTGCTTGATGGGAGGTGAAGGTGACCAAAAACCATCTTCTGGGGAGCCTGTGCAGCCCGCCACTGCCGGGCTCCCGGGATCCAGGGACCTCTTCCCCGGGAGAGTGCTCGGCGCGCCCCGGGCTGGTGCAACGTCATGCCGGCCCCTGCCGCCACAGCCTCCGCCCCACACTCCGTACCCCTCCCTCCCCCAGTCCTGAGTGAGCCAGTGTCCCCAAAGCAGCTGCTCCTTTAACCCTGTCCTGTCTCGAAGAAAGAGTTCTTTAGTACTATACAATATCCAAAGATCTTACAGTCAAAATATGTGAACCCAATCTCCTTTATCATATGGTAATTTTACTTGACTTCATATTTTGAACTACTGGATTGACATGCTGAAAATTTTCCTAATATACCCAAATCCATTCCTAACAGAACTAGACTTAGTGCTTTTGTTTTCATTATTTTTCTAGTGTCTAAATCTATGAATTTTGTCTACTGTTTTATCTTTATTATTTTACTTAGTTGTGAAATACTGTGTGATTTAAAATTTGTAGCATTTTATGAAGCACAACATGTTCTCTAGCAGACCTAAAAAAAATTCCATTATACATGTGGAAATAACATAAGTTAGATTAAATAGTAGATTTTATATATCAAATAATACCAGTATTAATCTCTTCAGAATTATATCTTCTGTTACAATGAATAGACATTAAATCACTAATAAAATATAAATTACCAATAAGATATTAATTACCAAGAAATAGATTCAATATCTCTAAATTATCTTCAATGTTATTTTTCTGAAATATATTAGACAAATATTTACTCTTAACTTTCATTAATGGACTTGTTAAAAAAAACAATGTCTTGAAAATTAGATACTAGGGCCCTCCAATATAGTTAAAACAGTTAATATGATAAAATTAATTTATTCAGCTTTAGTTATTTCTTTTAAAGTGATCACATTTATTGGTACTTAAAAGTTAGTGTGCATAATTTTACATGAAAGAAATGACTCTATATTTCTATCTTACAGTAAGACATATAAAATGTTTGTATCATATAGTATAGATATACAAAGTGAAAATTTTAAAAGCAATTAACAAATATGACTAATTTCATTTGCTACCTTTATCTTCCCAAAGTGGAAATAATTACATCTGCTGGTGGTGGAAAGGACACTTGAAGATAAATATGGGCTAGGCATTTAATATTTACATTGTAATCAGATTAAACCTATATATAGTGTGCATGTATACTTTTAAACTTGATTTTCACAAGACAGATGATACAATTCACATTTCTGTATACTCTGAGGTAGATATTTAATAGAAAAATTGTTTGAACGTGTTGCAATCCTAGTCCCAGCTCTATACCACCAGCTATGTGATCTTTAGTAATTATTTAGTAAATTATTAGTAAAATATTTAACTAGTATTTTCACCGACAGTATATCTAAGCAAAAAAAGTAACATTTTCATATAAAAAAGTGGTTTATAAACTTCTATCTTTGATTAAAGAGTTAATATCTAACCACTTTAGAACGTAGTTTGATTTGTAGAGATAATAAAAACAGGATGCCTGGTTTTCTTGTGTCAAACAACCAAATGTCAGATTATTCAATTTGTCACTCTTTCTCCTTCTCCCTCAACTTAAACAGTAGGGATGCAGAGATTATATAATAATTCATTTTATCTCCAGTCTCTTAAATACGATATGGTAATTTTAAAATTCTTGTATTAATAATATGGAACTCACTTCAATATGATTATTTATACTACTTTTAACATTGTCACCCATAAGAATCAATATTTTCTTAATTCTAGCCTAGTTTCTCTTATGGATGGTGTAATACCTTTGATTTTACTCAAGTCTTAGATGTGAGTTGAGAAATATATGCAGACTGTCAAATTCCTAATGGGTGGATAGATATGGGAGTGGTAACACCTCTGGAGACCAAATAAATGAGGAGTTCCCTGGCATAGCAGGGACTTCTAGTGCTCACCCATTTCTGATTTCCTTCTTCTCCTTTGGTTCACAGAAAAACAACATTTCTAAGCCCCCTTTGATTTTAAGCAGAAACATGTGACTAGGCTAGCAAATGACAAAGATTACTTCTGGCTGAAACTAAGAACCAGTGTACTACTTCCATGGTCCCTCTTCCCCTACAATGACCACCTTGGAATCCTTGTGATGAGACGACAATGCCATGAAAAGGAGACACCACATGGCCAAGCACACTTTTTGAGAGTCATCAAACTTTGTGTCAGCAAGTAATAACTAAGCCACTGAGTTTCAGGGTTTACCTGTTGCAGCATCTAGTTAGTTATATACCCTAATGCATCTGTGACCAATCTGTGAGAAATACGTGATAGCACAGGGAAAGAAGCCAGTCCTCATATAATAGCACAGGGAAAGAATCCAGTCCTCACATATAGCTATGCATCACGGTATTGGCTCTGAAAAAGAAATTATAAAGGTGATTCTTTCCATGTGTCAGAATGTGGTTCATAACTACAACTCCCTACCAGAGTTGTAGAGGAGCTAAACGAGCCAATAAGATGAAGGTTGTTTGATCCCAGAGATGACAGGAATGAGGATAGTCAGAATGTTACAATGTCCAAAACAGGAAAAGATAAATTTTCTTTCACATCCAGTATGCCTAATATGTCTTCAGTTTAGCACAAATGGACCAGAAATTTACTTAAACATATTCATTTTATAGTTCAAGCTGTTCTTGAAACTAATAGATCTCAAGGCCCATATATGAGGATAACCATAATGCCTCCCTTTGGGAGAAGGGAAGATAGAAGTTTTGCATGTGTGCAGTGAGTATCACCTATATCATCAGCTTTGACCATGGAGAGTGTTGCATTCATGTTAACATCTGAGTTCCAAGGACAGAGAGATAAGGACATTTTGATATAGCTTCAAAGACATATAGAAGATAAAGTTTATGGGGAAGGTATAGTCAATGTAATTCACAAATTTTTTAGAATTAAAAAAATTCAATTTAGGCACCATATTAATGTTTTGGAGATGACTGAGACGCACTGTATCCCCTTTTAATCTCTGGAAAACAGTTAGATAGGATTTGCCTTCCGTGTAGCAATGAAAGAATTCCAAGAAGTAGTCTGACACTTCTCAACTGTGTAATCACCATGTTACATTTTTGTGGAAGGAGAAATAAAAGTGATTTAAGTGAGGAACACATAATGCCAACCTTTAATTCAACATAAAATGTTTCATTTTTTCTAAAATAAAAAGACAAAATGGAAGACTTCAATATCAGTTACTGGATTATAATTGACCTATTTGAATATGCTCAACTGTGTTTGTGTGCATGTGTTATAGGGATTATCGATAAATGAGAAGGGCAGAATGATTAGAAGCCTAAGGACCATGCTCACTCCTTAGTTGTTGTTATAATAACTTTCTATTGGACCATTCTCTCAATTGCTTTTAACTGAGAGTCAAAATCAATTTGAATATGGAAATGTAATTGATTTTTGATATTGTATCTTGCAACCTTGCTAAACTCACTTATAAGTTCTTGTAAATTTTTTTATCATTTCTTTGATGATTTCCTACTTAGAATAAATATCATGTTGACTAAAAATAGAGATAGTTTTTCTTTCTTTCCAACCTGTATTTGATTTTGTTTTATTGCCTTATTGGACAGGCTAGGACCTCCAGGATGATGTTGAATTTTATGGGGAGGGCATACATCCTTGTCTTTTTCCTGATTTTACAAGAAGAGAACTCAATATTTGGCCATTAAGAATGATGTTAGCTGTAGGATTTTTTTTAATGTCTTTTATTATGTTGAAAATTTCATCTTAATTCCTAGATTTCTGAGGGGTTTTTTTTGTCATGAATACATGTTGACTATTGTCAAATGCCTTTTCTATATCTATTTAAATAATATAGATTTTCTTCTTTAGTCTTTTGAAATAGTGACTTATATTGATTGATGGATTGATTGAATATCAAAACAACCTTATATTCCCAGTATCGACATCAATTGGTCATGATGTATTATCATTTTAAAATAATAGTTTGTTGATGACTTTTATCATGTCTTTATTTATGAGGGACAATATCAAGTGCTGGTAAGGAAGCAAAGCAACTGGAACACTCACACTTTTCTAGTTGGAATGCAAAATGATACAGTTACTTTGGAAAACAGATTGGCAGTTTCTTATAAATTGGTACACTTGCTTATATGACCAAGAAATCTCATTCCTAGAAATTTAACCAAGAGAAAGGCAAATGTCTGTTAAAACAAAATCTGTTCATGAAATTGTATAGTAGCTTTATCCATAAACACCCCAAACTGGGAACAACCCAAATGCCTTCCAGTTTGGCGAATGGGTAAACAACCTGTGATACATCCATACAATGGAATTCATAAAAAAGAATGAACTACTGATTCACACAACAACATAGATCAATCTCAAATGCATTATGCTGTGTGAAAGAAGTCAGATATGAAAGGCTACATACTGTATGATTCTACCTAAATGCCATACTGAAAAAGGTGAAATAATAAGCACAAAAGACAGATTTGTCTCAGGGGCCAAGGAGTTGGCTGCAAATGGAAAAAATGGAACTCTCTAGGACTGATGAAAATGTTCTAAGTCTTAAATTAGCTGATGTTACATAATGGTATGCATTTGTCAAAACTCATAGAACTGTACACTATAAAGTATGAGTTTTATTCTATTAAATTACACTTTAATAAACAACAAAAATAACAAAAAAAAACTATTGTTCTTCCACATGATGTGAAGTACTATAGTTGGCTACATATTCTAAAAACATTACTCATAATTAGATTACTGACTTTTAATAAAAATATAGTAGGTTTTCTTTCTTTCTTCTTTTTTTTTTTTTTTTTTGCTGTCTGCGGGCCTCTCACTGTTGCGGCCTCTCCCGTTGCGGAGCACAGGCTCCGGAAGTGCAGGCTCAGCGGCCATGGCTCACGGGCCCAGCCGCTCTGCGGCATGTGGGATCTTCCCAGACCGGGGCACGAACCCATATCCCCTGCATCGGCAGGCGGACTCTCAACCACTGCGCCACCAGGGAAGCCCAGTAGGTTTTCTTATTAAAACCTTTCTCTCCATATATCTTTTTTTACTTTGTAGTAAGTTTATTTAAAGCTACTAACCTAATCTCTCTGATGAGCATATTTTGAAGGAACACTTTCAAATGTTTATAAACAAATAGAATTTCTGTCCTAAATTTGAGCTTTCAAAGACCTATTTTTTGGTTAGTTTTTCATAGATAGTAGAAAATACCTGATATCTGAGACAGAAATAAGTTTTCCTCTTCTCTGCCTAATACTCTTCAGTATAGCACATCTGCCTCTACAGATTCATGTGACAGGCCCACATTTATAACTCTCCCAAGAAAGATAAAACTAGTATTTTTGTGTTGTCTGAAACAAACCCAGGATTTGAGCTGTGTACCATCTGAAATCATTTTACAGAAACCTTGGAATTGCTGAGCTTTAATTTGTCAGCTCCCCTAACACTCATGAGATGATTTCTAACCTGGGAAGATTTTGTGAGCTATCCTATTATATATTTCTGCTAGAGTCTCATAAACTGAATTTTTTAAAAGCAGGAACTATAGTAATATTGCTGCTGTCTTATATTCACCATATATTGACAACTAAATGAGATAATTAGAAACTCTGTAAAACTATTAAAGTAATACCTGGAATCTAGCACTCATTAAATTATGGCTCCCAATTGTACTATTATTCTTTAGAAAAAATTAATATACAACTACTAAATAAGAACTGATGAAGAAAACTAGATGTTTTATAGTTTTCTAATAACCTGGGTGTTGTCTGGTTTTCTAATTGTGACTCTTCAAATACCTCACAACATTGTTACAAAAGAATAATACAACTCAGTACTACACTTAGTATACTATCTGCACATGATGAGAATATGATAAATGTTAGCTATTAAAAATACTTCATTACTATAAAGTAATAACAACAACAGCAAGAATGGCCCACATACAATTCACCCAGAAGGATAAGAGCAGTAGCTTTATGGTTGACTACATTATCAATCCAGGCATGTCAGTAATTGCAAGCCTGAGGTTTAGGCTTAAAAAAAAAAAAAGCAGATAAACAGATAAAATCATGCCTTGGATTAATAAGAAATGCATCAGCTTTATTCTATGTTTTCTTTTTGGTTGGTATAGAATAGAAACTGCTTTTATAGGTATCTGAGTGTCTTGGCTGAAAAGAACTGCTTGTACTTTCCATTTTCATGTAGTGGGTAGAGGAGAAAAAGGGTAAGAATAACTCACGGGGTGGTATTGCTAATGTGAGCAAGGCCAAGGAAACACATGCCAATTGTGCAATTAGGTGGCCTAATAATTTTTGAAATAATGTTTTCAAGGCTGTGCAGACTCCCTCTGATCTGCTTCAAATAGGTACATTCTACTTGGAGGTGACTAAAACGATTCCAGATGTCCTTCATTTGTCCCTTTTATTGATGACTTAACCAGTGTTGATGTGCTACATTATAGCTTCAAGTACACCATAGTCCTTGAAGTTGAATGGCTAAGATCCACTGAAGAATTCAAGTTAGGGATAAAGAGACAGTTCAAGCCTAGAACTTTTCCACATTAACAATATCCTCCTACTGCTACTTCAGATTCATTTTTTAGGTGTTAATAGCTTGGACACACACAGTTTGAATCATTACCTCAGTATTATTGATGCATAGTTTGTCTCTGAAGATAAACCTTGCATTTATCTTCATGTATGCCTTATCATGAAAAATTATCAGTGAAAGGCTCCAGTAGAGATTCAATTTTTTAATTAAAATAAACATATTCTGTTAATGAATAGTATGAAGCCTACAACATACATTCTTTGATTTTATTTGGATTTAAGATTTTTAAAATAATTTCCCCAAAGAATTAACTTCCTATGTATAATTCTTCTGATCTTAGATGTTTTAAGCAGTTGTTTCAAGCTGTGTCTTCTGTGTCCTGCAAATTCTGGAAAGGCTTCCCAGGGGCTATTGTGGGGTGAAGTGTGGTTAGGGGGCAAGAGGCCAGGGATCCTTATTTCCACCCAACTTGAATAACAGTAACCAAGACTGTATCTAATTTATATAATGGGAATCACTCTTTAAAAGTGAAAAATGTTCCTTGACTAAAAAGAAAATATTTTAGAATCTGAATCTCCAGCCGTACCATCTTATAGCTTCCTTCATTAACTGCCTTTAATAATGAAAAACTATTTTAAAACCATAATAATGAGTTCCTTAGAAACAAGGAATTACATACTTTATTCATTGTATTTTAAAATTATTTAGAAAAAAATTAAGGATTCTAATTTTATATGCATTGTAGTAATATATTAAAGATCAAAGGAATAGAGAAATTGATGTGACAGAAAACTTGAAATACATCAGTAAATTTTCTAAGACCTTGTCATTGGTATAAACTTGTTAATAAGTGAAGTTCTGTTATTTAAAAGTAATACATTATTTTTTATATATTATCCCTATCAAGAATATAGTTTTCACTGAATTTATTCTTAAAAATTTTGGTTAAAATTTTTTTCAAGTATCAAAAGCAATGAAGTGTGTTAAATGCAGAACTTCTAAGGAAAATACAAAATGAAAGAATTACACTCTCAAAGACATTTAGGGGATGTAAATATGAAAGTGTATTAAATGTTTGTTTTCGTACATAGATGAGTAGAGTATCTGTTCTTCTTTTTGAAGGGTAACATACAAACTAACAAAAATAAACTTTAAAACAAATACTGAAAAATCATTTTTCTAACTTTATCAGCGTTCTGTTTATATTGATTGAAGCTGTACACACACACACACACACACACACACACACACACACACACCCTGAGAACCTATGTAAAGCTAATACATAAGTATTTTAAAACATTTTCTTAATAGTTTTTCCATGATAAACATTATGCAAAAGCAAAGTTCATATAAAACAGTTTTAATTTTTATTGTATTATTTGATTATCAACCAGTCTCAGATCAATCTTCAGTAATGTTTAATATTTAAAATTGCTCCTCTATCTTAATTTGGTACATTGTCAAAAAAGACAAATTCCAAATTAACATTGAGGTTGCAACATCATTGGTCACTCCATCGGTGATTTTCAGAATAATTAGCAACCAGTATGGCACGGGAACCAATAAGAATGGACCTATGGAACAGATGCAGGCTCCGAAAAACTACAACAACCACAACATGCTAGCCAGAAAGCAGTCCTGCCCACTTCTGCTGAGTTTTCAAAATTTAATGGTTAATTAATTAATTACATTATGTTCCAGGAAGGTTGAGTCCACTAACAAAAGATCATCCAGTTAGTGAGAAAATCATAATTAAAGCACCACATTCCTGTTTTCCAGTCTCTTCCTGAATAGTTACATGGATTCCCATGAGTCAAAATAACAACTTAATTCAATAATTTGATATATTTGGCTACTGCATTTTGTTAAAGAAGTTTTCCATGACAGTTACAATAATGTCCATTTATTTTGTATGTTTTCCTTGATATCAATGATAAATTCCAAGACTTAAAAAAACAAAATCCAGCTTTTCACAACTTCCTTTTTTATCATTAGTATTCACTTTACCTATACAATAAAACAGGCTTGGAAATCACAAATGCAACAAACTAAATGTTCCTATTAATAAGCAGTCAATGCAACAAGAACACAGGATTAGAAGAAAGAATGAACTAAGGACAATGAAAAAGGAAAATAAATACTGGGCAGAGCCATTGATCACAAATCCACATTTTTGACATTCATACCTCAGAATCTTCTTAGTGGTTACTGAAATAAAAATTTATGACTCTCCATTTCCATTGCCTTCAAAAGAAAGTGTAGGTGGTCAGTGATATAATGGAGGAACCAATTGTGTACCTTGCATTTATCTTCATCTATGTTTTATCATGAAAGACTCCAGTAGACAGTCAGTTATTTAATCCAGAAGAATATCTGTTCCACAGGGAACAAACAATGTAGTGACATTCTGCCTAGTCAAATTTAGATGTAGTTATGTTATTTTATCAAAATATAAGGGAAAGAAAGTGTTCAAGAGAAATATATCATTAATTATTCCTATATTCAATAAAATATTTTAACAATAACATTTTTATGATGATATGCCTTTGAGATATAAATCCACTGATAATTGTGAAAAATGTAAATAATATTTCAAAAAAAGTTTACTTGCCTTTCATTTTAGATAAGTATTGGTTACCTTGCTAAAAAGTCTAAATTCCATTTAGGTTGATGCCCCTTGCTCGTTACAGCAAGTTATCATTTTCTTTTATTGTTATACACATTGTCAATATCTGTTTCTTTTTACTTTGCTCATAATCAAGTATCTTTGTTTTCAATTAAAATAGCTACATATTGCATGTTTTATGAAACCTTAAAATACTTATTTTAAATCACAACTTTTCTTTTTAAAAGAGTGACATGCTCTTCTTTCTGAAAGACCATCTGCTTTCAAATGACAATAGGTTTCATGATTAATTCTAAGGAGAAAGATGGTTATTACACTTTAACATATTTTTACTGGAATAAGGGGTAACGTTCAACTACTGTTTAAATACATTGAACATTTTTGTATAGTACCTAAAGGCCAAACATCATTACTGTAGTAAGAGTTTCTGTAACAGATTTCTTTGGTCTCAAGTTCCAAGGTTAAGGTGCAGAATGACAGGAGTACAGGAAAAAATAGTCAAAGAAAATTATAATTTAAAAGTCATTCACAGTTATCAGACTTATTTTCTTATAAAAATTAATACTTCCAAATTTCAAAATCTCTACTTCTATTTGCTTTTTCATTATAGAGAATAGCAAATGAAACTCTTTACAATATATAATGATTTTTTATTGTAAGTATACAAATCATTTGCTGAAATGAATATACATTTAACCTATTTTGCTCTGTACTATTAGAAATGTTGAGAGTCACTTGTTTTAGGAAACTTCAAATTCTCTACTTATGTTTATTTTAATATATTGCCTCAATTGCAATTATATTAGAATTTGAGTCAGCTCTTTGAAATTAAATTTATTTTTCTTCCTTATTCTTTTTAATATTTATTATTATTTATTCATAAATAGGATTTTTTAATCCCCACTGATTCCAATTAACTCAGAACATTACTGAAACTGAATTAGTAGTTGATTAAGTAGCTATGTTTCTTTATTACAAGTAATAGAACTATTTGAGGGAGATAAAAGTTGGCAAAATAATATATTAAATGAAAAAAAAACTTAAAAATACATTGACAGCAAGATGTTATGAATACTATCAGAATTAAGAGATTTAAAATAAGAGAGAAAACAAATGGAGTGGGAAGGGAGAGAAACAAGGCCACAGATAATTTTTAAAAAGATTTAACACTTCAGTAGTGTACCAACATGAAGGAAAACATTAAGACAGGAGTCATGTTTAGCACAAGAAGCATCAGTATGAATAACAAGATGGAAATGATATGAATATACAAGTAGAAGAACAGATAAAGATGAAAGAGATTAAAAAAGTAAGGTATGAAATAAAAGCAAGCTAATAATGGTACAGTAGATATTTGGTAAACAATAATACAGACAGTGCTCATTTAAAAACCCCCAAAGAGCCCTTTAGGTCTAATTTTTAGATCATCTAGTCATCACACTTTTTAATTAATTCCCATCCTTGGAATGGACATTTTAGTTTGGAAGAAAATAACTATCACCCCATATTTTGATTGTTGGCATGGCACTCATGAATGTATTTTAACTTTGACTAATGTAAATCTCCATAAAAGATCATGGGCTAAGCCACAAGAGATATTAATGAGCATGTTTTCCCTTTGCATCTCTACATCTGTGAAGTCAGGAAAACAGGACAGTATTGATTCCAATTGACACTGGGAGAAGCTTATTATTATATCAAGACAAATGTTTCACATTTTGTAAAATCTCAACTCCTTCTGTAAATTATCTGATTATAAATCTCAAATTAGATAAAACATCAGGTGAAGTTTTTTTTGCTGTCAAACCTGGTTAAAATCTTTTCAGACTGGAAGACTGTTATCCTTGCCAAAATCTATCCTAATTAGTTCTTTGAGTGTGAATCTCTCTGAATTAATGTACCAATGCCCCCCAAAATTAACATATTACTTCTTTTAAATTGAAGATTAATTCATTTGTTAATAATTGAAGATTTACAGTATGTAATACATCACATATGTAGGGTATTAGAGTAGTAAGATGCTTAAGAAATAGTCTATATTCTCAAGAAAGGCAAACAGACTTTTATGTACCTTTTCTGCAAGTCCAAATATATCTTAATAAAACATAGAGTAAAGTATATAATTTGTATTATATGGTACCACAGTACCAGCAATATTAAGTCTTCTGACCAGTCTAAATAATAATACTTAAAACAGACCTCAGGGAATGATATATCAGAAATTCAAAGTGAAGTATTTTCAATTTGTAGGGTACATTTCATATTTGGGAAAGTACATTAAAGGTATTGAGCAGTATTATTTTATCAAAACCTGTAAATATTCTCTTAAGGCCCATCAGTATTTCTACCACAGACTTGTACACTGGTGAAAAGGGCAGAGCACTGCTTTGAGCAAAAACCTGACAATGGGACTGTGGGTTACATGTAATTAACTATGTATAGATTTTCCAAGAGATTGTTATGGTTACTTTCTAGGTTATTGAAAACTAAAAGAAAACTAATTGATCTACAGTGTTTACTGAAGTGTTGAATATAAGTTAAAAACAGCCTGAAAGAATATTTGGTAGGCATAATGGGACCTACTTGCTTTTGGCACAGATATTCATCCCTTGTATTGGGATGTTTTTCTGGAAGTTAAGCAAGGGGAGTACCATTTACACTTATATTATTTTTTTTCCTACTGATGACACCCTCCCATTTCCCATGCTATCACATAAAAAAGGAGTTGCACATATATTAAGTAAACAGATCACTTGTCCTTTAAATAAAAATATTACATAGTATGTCTGGTGTGTATACACGTGCACGCATACATGAACATGCATGCATGTGCACATACACACCAGGTTTTTTAAAAATACCTTTATTGGAGTATAATTGCTATACAGTGCTGTCTTAGCTTCTGCTGTATAACACAGTGAATCAGCTACATGCTTAAGTATATCCCTATATCCCCTCCCTCTTGCATCTCCTTCCCACCTTCCCTATCAAATCCCTCTAGGTGGTCACAAAGCACCGAGCTGATCTCCCTGTGTCATGCAGCTTCTTCCCACTCCCTATCTATATTACATTTCGTAGTGTATATATGTAAATGCTACTCTATTACTTTGTCCCAGCTTACCCTTCCTCGTCCCCGTGTGCTCAAGTCCATTCTCTACGTCTGTGTCTTTATTCCTGTCCTGCCGAAAGGTTCATCAGAACCATTTTTTTTTTTAGATTCCATATATGTGTGTTAGCATATGATATTTGTTTTCCTCTTTCTGACTTACTTAACTCTGTATGACAGGCTCTAGGTCCATCCACATCACTACAAAAAACTCAATTTTGTTTCTTTTTATGGTGGAGTAATATTCCATTGTATATATATACCAAATCTTCTTTTCCATTCACTTGTCGATGGACACTTAGGTGGCTTCCATGTCCTGCCTGTTGTAAATAGTGCTGAAATGAATACTGTACATGATTCTTTTTAAATTATGGTTTTCTCAGGGTATATGGCCAGTAGTGGGATTACTGGGTCATGTGGTAGTACTATTTTTAGCTTTTAAAGGAACCTCCATACTGTTCTCCATAGTGGCTATACAATTTACATTCCCACCAAGAGTGCAAGAAGGTTCCCTTTTCTCCACACCCTCTCCAGCATTTATTGTTTGTAGAGTTTTTGATGATGGTCATTCTGACTGGTGTGAGGTGATACCTCATTGTAGTTTTGAATTGCATTTCTCTAATGATTAGTGATGCTGAGCATCTTTTCATGTGTTTGTTGGTAATCTGTATATCTTCTTTGGAGAAATGTCTATTTAGGTCTTCTGCCCAATTTTGGATTGGGTTGTTTGTTTTTTTGATATTCAGCTGCATGTGCTGCTTGTATATTTTGGAGATTAATCCTTTGTCAGTTGCTTCATTTGCAAATATTTTCTCCCATTCTGAGGGGTGTCTTTTCATCTTGTTTATGGTTTCCTTTGCTGTGCAGAAGCTTTGAATCATTAGGTCCCATTTGTTTATTTTTGTTTTTATTTCCATTTCTCTAGGAGATGGGTCAAAAAGGATCTTGCTGTGATTTATGTCAGAGTGTTCTTCCTATGTTTTCCTCTAAGAGTTTTATAGTGTCTGGTCTTACATTTAGGTCTTTAATCCATTTTGAGTTTGTTTTTATGTATGGTGTTAGGGAGTGTTCTAATTTCACTCTTTTACATGTAGCTGTCCCATTTTCCCAGCATCACTTATTGAAGAGGCTGTCTTTTCTCCATTGTATACTCTTGTCTCCTTTATCAAAGATAAGGTGACCATATGTGTGTCGGTTTATCTCTGGGCTTTCTATCCTGTTCCATTGATTTCTATTTCTGTTTTTGTGCCAGTACCATACTGTCTTGATTACTGTAGCTTTGTAGTATAGTCTGAAGTCTGGGTCCTGATTTCTCCAGCTCCAATTTTCTTTCTCAAGATTGCTTTGGCTATTCGGGGTCTTTTTTATTTTTTTTCATACAAATTGTGAAATTTTTTGTTCTAGTTCTGTGAAAAATGCCATTGGTAGTTTGATAGGGATTGCATTGAATCTGTAGATTGCTTTGGGTAGTATAGTTATTTTCACAATGTTGATTCTTCCAATCCAAGAACATGGTATATCTCTTCATCTGTTTGTATCATATTTAATTTCTTTCATCAGTATCTTATAGTTTTCTGCATTCAGGTCTTTTGTCTCCTTAGGTAGGTTTATTCTTAGTTTTTTTTTTGTTTGTTTGTTTTGTTTTGTTTTTGCGGTATGCGGGCCTCTCACTATTGTGGCCTCTCCCATTGTGGAGCACAGGCTCTGGACATGCAGGCTCAGCGGCCATGGCTCATGGGCCTAGCCACTCCGCGGCATGTGGGATCTTCCCGGACCGGGGCACAAACCCGTGTCCCCTGCATCGGCAGGCCGACTCTCAACCACTGCGCCACCAGGGAAGCCCTATTCATAGGTATTTTATTCTTTTTGTTGCAATGGTAAACAGGAGTGTTTGCTTAATTTCTCTTTCATATTTTTCATCATTAGTGTATAAGGATGCAAGAGATTTCTGTGCATTAACTGTGTATCCTGCTACTCTACCAAATACATCAGTTAGCTCTAGTATTTTCTGATAGCATCTTTAGGATTCTCTATGTATAGTATCATGTCATCTGCAAACAGTGAGCTTTACTTCTTGTTTTCCAATTTGGATTCCTTTTATTTCTTTTTCTTCTCTGATTTCTGTGGCTAAAACTTCCAAAACTATGTTGAATAATAGTGATGAGAGTGGGCAACATTGTCTTGTTCCTGATCTTAGAGGAAACGGTTTCAGTTTTTAGCCATTGAGAACGATGTTGGCTATGGGTTTGTCATAAATGACGTTTATTATGTTGAGGTAGGTTTTCTCTATGCCTAATTTTGGAGGGTTTTCATCATAAATGGGTACTGAATTTTATCAAAAGCTTTTTCTGCATCTATTGAGATAATCATATGGTTTTTAATCTTCCATTTGCTAATACGGTGTATCACATTGATTGATTTGCATATGTTGAAGAATACTTGCAATCCTGGGATAAGACCCACTTGATCGTGGTGTGTGATCCTTTTAATGTGCTGTTGGATTCTCTTTGATAGTATTTTGTTGAGGATTTTTGCATCTATGTTCATTAGTGATATTGGCCTGTAGTTTTCCTTCTTTGTAACATCTTTGCCTGGTTTTGGTATCAGGGTGATGGTGGCCTCATAGAATCAGTTTGGGAGTGTTCCTTCCTCTGCTATATTTTGGAAGAGTTTGAGAAGGATAGGTTTTAGCTCTTCTCTAAATGTTTGATAGAATTTGCCTGTGAAACCATCTGGCCCTGGGCTTTTGTTTGTTTGAAGATTTTTAATCATAGTCTCAATTTCAGTGCATGCGATTCATCTGTTTATATTTTCTATTTCTTCCTGGTTCAGGCTTGGAAGGCTGTGTCTTTCTAAGGATTTGTCCATTTCTTCCAGGTTGTCCATTTTATTGGCATATATTGCTTGTAGTAATTTCTTGTGATCCTTTGTATTTCTGCAGTGTCAATTGTTATTTCTGATTTTTCATTTCTAATTCTATTGATTTGAGTGTTCTCCCTTTTTTCATGATGAGTCTGGTTAATGGTTTATCAATTTTGTTTATCTTCTCAAAGAACAAGCTTTTAGTTTTATTGATTCTTGTGATTGTTTTGTTCATTTCTTTTTCATTTATTTTTGATCTGATCTTTGATTTTTTTCCTTCTGCTAACTTTGCTGGGTTTTTTTTCTTTAATTGCTTTAGGTGTAAGGTTAGGTTGTTTATATGAGTTGTTTGTTTCTTGAGGTAGGATCGTATTGCACTAAACTTTCCTCTTAGAAATTCTTTTGCTTCATCCCATAGGTTTTGGGTTATTGTGTTTTCATTGTCATTTGTTTCTAGGTATTTCTTGATTTCTTCTTTGATTTCTTCACTGATTTCTTGGTTATTTAGTACTGTATTGTTTAGCCCCCTTGTGTTTGTAATTTTTACAGTTGTTTTCTTTTTTCTTTTTTTTTTTTAAAGAAGATGTTGGGGGTAGGAGTTTATTAATTAATTAATTTATTTTTGCTGTGTTGGGTCTTCATTTCTGTGCGAGGGCTTTCTCCAGGTGTGGCAAGCGCGGGCCACTCCTTCATCACGGTGCGCGGGCCTCTCACCATTGCGGCCCCTCCCGCCGCGGAGCACAGGCTCCAGACGCGCAGGCTCAGTAATTGTGGCTCACGGGCTTAGCTGCTCCATGGCATGCGGGATCCTCCCAGACCAGGGCTCGAACCCGCATCCCCCGCACCAGCAGGCAGACCCCCAACCACTGCGCCACCAGGGAAGCCCCAGTTGTTTTCTTGTAATTGATATCTAGTGGATATCTGTGGCCAGAAAAGATACTTGATACAATTTCAATTTTCTTAAATTTACTGAGGCTTAATTTGTGACACAAGATATGAGCTATCCTGGAGAATGTTCCATGAAGACTTGAGAAAAAAGTGTATTTTGTTGTTTTTGAATGGAATATCCTATAAATATCAATTAAGTACATCTTGTTTATTGTGTCATTTAAAGCTTGTGTTTCCTTATTTATTTTCATTTTGGATGATCTTTCCATTGGTGAAAGGGGGATGTTAAAGTCTCCTACTATGATTGTGTTACTTTCAATTTCCCATTTTATGGCTGTTAGCAGTTGCCTTATGTATTGAAGTGCTCCTATGTTGGGTGCATAAATATTTACAATTTTTATATCTTCTTATTTGATTGATCCCTTGCTCATTATGCAGTGCCCTTCTTTGTCTCTTGTAAAAGTCTTTATATTCTATTTTGTCTGATATGAGAATTGCTACTCCAACTTTCTTTCGATTTCCATTTGCATGGAATATCTTTTTCCATCCCCTCACTTTCAGTTGGTATGTGTCCCTAGGTCTGAAGTGGGTCTCTTGTAGACAGCATATATACAAGTCTTCTTTTTGTATCCATTCAGCCAGCATATGTCTTTTGATTGGAGAATTTAATCCATTTACATTTAAGGTAGTTATCAATATGTATGATTCTATCATCATTTTCTTAATTGTTTTGGGTTAGTTATTGTAGGTGTTTCCTTCTCTTGTGTTTCCTGCCTAAAGAAGTTCCTTTAGGATTTGTTGTAAAGCTGGTTTGGTGGTGCTGAATTCTCTTAACTTTTGCTTTTCTGTAAAGGTTTTAATTTCTCCATCAATTCTGAATGAGATCCTTGCTGGATAGAGTAATCCTGGTTGTAGGGTTTTCCTTATCATCACTTTAAATATGTCCTGCCACTCCCATCTGGCTTGCAGAGTTTCTGCTGAAAGATTAGCTGTTAATCTTATGTGATTTCCCTTGTATGTTATTTGTTGCTTTACCCTTGCTGCTTTTAATATTTTTTCTTTGTATTTAGTATTTGATAATTTGATTCATATGTGTCTTGGCGTGTGTCTCCTTGTATTTATCCTGTATGGGACTCTCTGCTCTTCCTGGACTGGATTGACTATTTCCTTTCCTAAATTGGGGAAGTTTTCAAATATAATCTCTTCAAATATTTTCTCAGTTCCTTTCTTTTTCTCTTCGTCTTCTGGGACCCCTATAATTCGAATGTTGGTGCATTTCATGTTGTCCCAGATGTCTCTGAGACTGTCCTCAATTCTTTTCATTCTTCTTTCTTTATTCTGCTCTGCAGTAGTTATTTCCACTCTTGTATCTTCCAGGTCACTTATCCGTTCTTCTGCATCAGTTATTCTGCTATTGATTCCTTGTAGAGAATTTTTATTTTCATTTACTGTGTTGTTCATCACTGTTTTTTTGCTCTTTAGTTCTTCTAGATCCTTGTTAACAGTTTCTTGTATTTTCTCCATTATGTTTCTGAAATTTTGGATCATTACTCTGTATTCTTTTTCAGGTAGGTTGCCTATTTTCTCTTCATTTATTTGGTCTTGTAGATTTTTACCTTGCTCCTTTGTCTGTAACAGATTTTTTTGTCATTTCATTTTTTTTGAAAGGTGGTGCTGTATTCCTGAGTTAATGGTTGTTTGGCCTGACATGTCCAGCACTGGAGTTTGCAGGCAGTTCAGTAGACCTGGGTCCTGGTGCTGAGATGAGGATCTCTGGGAGGCCTCACTCTGACTGATATTCCTTGGAGTCTGAGGTTCTCTGTTAGTCCAGCGGTTGGACTAGGAGCTCCCACCACAGGATCTTGTGCCCAACCTCTGGCCTGGGAACAAAGATCCTGCAAGCTTCGTGGTGCATTAACAAAATTTAAAAAAGGAAGAAAGAAAGAAAAAAAGGAGGAATACAGTAACAAAGAAAAAAAACAAAATTAAATTAGAAAGATAAAAAATGTTTTAGGAAAAATAAAACTATTGAAACTGCAACAAGGTAAAATAAACTCACAATAGAAAAAAGAATAAAAAGTGGGGGGGAGGTGAACAAGCCAAAAGGGGAGATCACTAACAAAGGATAAGAAATAAAATAAAATTAGAAGAATAAAAGATTTATTAGGAAAAATGATAATATAAAAGAATCAACAAGGTAAAACATAACCCCAATCTAAAAGAGGAAAAAGGACAAAAGGATTGGTTTAAGATGGTGGAGTAGAAGGACATGCTCTCACTCCCTCTTGTGAGAACACTGAAATCACAACTAACTGCTTAACAATCATCAACAGGAAGACAGTGGAACTCAACAAAAAGATACCCCACATTCCAAGACAAAGGAAAAGTGACAGTGAGACGGTAGGAGGGGTGCAATCACAATAAAATCAAATCCCATAACTGCTGGGTGGGTGACTCACAAACTGGAGAACACTCATACCACAGAAGTCCACCAACTGGAGTGAAGGTTCTGAGCCCCCCGTCAGGCTTCTGTACATGGGGGTCTGGCAACGGGAAGAGGAATTCCTAGAGAATCAGACTTTGAAGGCTAGTGGGATTTGATAGCAGGACTTCAACAGGGCTGGGGGAAACAGAGACTCCACTCTTGGAGGGCACACACAAAGCAGTGTGTGCATTGAGACCCAGGAGAAGGAGCAGTGACCCCATAGAGACTGAACCAGACCTATCTGGTAGTGTTGGACGGCGTCCTGCAGAGGCAGGGTGTGGCTCTGTCCAACTATGAGGACAAGGACACTGGCAGTAGAAGTTCTGGGAAGTACTCCTTGGCGTGAGCCCTCCCAGAGTTCACCATTAGCCCAGCCAAAGAGCCCCGGTAGGCTCCAGTGTTGGTTTGCCTCAGGCCAAACAACCAACAGGGAGGTTACCCAGCCCCATCCATCAGCAAACAAGCAGAATAAAGTTTTACTGAGCTCTGCCCACCAGAACAACAGCCAGCTCTAACCAACACCAGTCCTTCCCATCAGGAAACTTGCAGAAGCCTCTTAGATAGCCTCACCCACCAGAGGGCAGACAGCAGAAGCAAGAAGAACTACAATCATGCAGCCTGTGAACAAAAACCACATTCACAGGAAGATAGACAAGATGAAAAGACAGAGGACTATGTACCAGATGAAGGAACAAGATAAAACCCCAGAAAAACAACTAAATGAAGTGGAGATAGGCAAGCTTGCAGAAAAAGATTTCAGAATAATGATAGTGAAGATGATCCAAGACCTCAGAAAAAGAATGGAGGCAAAGATCAAGAAGATGCAAGAAATGTTTAACAAAGATCTAGAAGAATTAAAGAACAAACAAACCGAGATGAACAATACAATAACTGAAATGAAAACTACACTAGAAGGGATCAATAGCAGAATAACTGAGGCAGAAGAACGGATAAGTGACCTGGAAGATAGAATGGTGGAATTCACTGCTGCAGAACAGAAAAAAGAAAAAAGAATGAAAAGAAATGAAGACAGCCTAAGAGGATCTCATTCAGATATATACTATATATAGTATCATGTCATCTGAAAACAGTGACAGTTTTACCTCTTCTTTTCCAACTTGTATTCCATTTATTTCTTTTTCTTCTCTGATTGCCATGGCTAGGACTTCCAAAACTATGTTGAATAATAGTGGTGAGAGTGGATATCCTTGTCTTGTTCCTGATCTTCGAGGAAATGCTTTCAGTTTTTCACCATTGAGAATGATGTTTGCTGTGGGTTTGTCTATATGTCCTTTATTATGTTGAGGTAGGTTCCCTGTATGCCCACTTTCTGGAGAGGTTTTATCATAAATGTGTGACATGATACTATATATAGAGAATCCTAAAGATGCCAGCAGAAAACTACTAGAGCTAATCAATGAATTTGGTAATTTAGTGGTTGCCAGAGTCTAGGGGAAGGGGAGAATGGGGAATGACTGCTAGAGGGTACAGGGTTTTTTCTTGCCACAATGAAAATATTCTAGAATTAGACAGTGGTAATGATTGCACAACTTTGTGACTGTACTACAAACCACTAAATTGTACATTTTAAACATGTGAATTTTATGGTATATGAATTTTATCTCAATAAACCCATTATTTTAGAAAAATAAAATGAAATTAAATAAAAGAGGAAAAAAAGAAAAGGAAAAAAAAAGCCTTGGGTATAGGGGCAGAGTTTTAGCAGGGGGGTGGAACTTAGGCAGGGGCGGGGTTTTGGGTGGGGCGGGACCTAGGCGGGTGGGGGGTGACTTTGAGCATGGGGCAGTGCCTAGGCAGGGCAATGTTGAAGTGCAGTGCAGGGCCTCTGTTTAGGACCTGCACAGAACAGGAGAGGCAGCACCTCTAAAGGAGGGCCTCTGGAGTGTGGAGTTCTGAAATTTGGAGGTAGGGCCCTGAGTGAGGGTGTGTGGGTGGGGTTTAGGCCACTTCAGCTTGTTGGAGGGGGTCTCTGAATGTAGAGGTAGTGCCCTGGGTACACACCAGCTTTTGAGGAAAGATAGAAGCAGTTGTTAAAGTTAGTTTGGGAATACACCTCTATATTTTATTTAAAATTTTGAAATTTAGTTAAATTTATTTTTTCAGATTCTGCTTTTTATGCATTTTTGTTAGTGTTCTGATAAATGATGAGATGCAATAAATATAGAATGGTTGTAGAACTATATTACTGGGAGGCACACATGCAAATTGAAAAGAAAAGAAAAAGAGGGCGCAAGTCAAGGGTATGTAAATTTCAGTCACAGGTCTGAGATTTATTCACTATGTGTCCTCAAGCCAGGTGATTTACCTCACTGAACTGTAGTTTTTAGTTTTTAGTTTTTCATCTGGAGATTATGTAGTCTGAACCTATTTCAGTTCCTAGCATCTACAAGTGCCCAGTAAATCAACATATTATTCTTATGAAGCAAAGAATAATAGGAGCAAAAATCCATCTTGAAGCAAAATTTAATAAGAACCTGGCATTCTGAATCCCCATCACGAAGGCTGTGGCTCATGGTGGTTTGACCAGATCCAATTTATCTTGGGTTAAATCTTAAACAGAAGCCAGTCTTCGCTCTTGTACATCCTAGACAGCCAATCCGATCACTGTGATTCCTTGCACCTAGAACTAATCTATATCTAATTTATTAAATCAGTTCTATTTTTGAGGAATAGCAAATTCTCACACTCTCTCAAATATGCATCAAGCCCAGAAATTTTGAAACAAAACAAACTTATTATATATTTATATTCCTGTTCATCAGTGGAGGAAATACTTAAAGATAACTAGAAAAAGAGTTGAGCAGTAATGCAAACTCATTTGATTCCAATCAGAGCACAGAAATTCCACATCCACATCTGCAAGAATCCACTTACCTCAGAGGTCAACTGTTTCCAAACACACACCCATCACTGCAGTAAAGAATCATTAATATCTTGTTGAATTTATAAACTGCATTTTGGTTTAACATTGTCAGAATGTGTCTGACCTGCTTTGCCTTAATTTGGATGCTGTTATAGTTGGGCTTTTTCTAACTAGTGTTGGTGCTATTGTTTTCTTTTTCTTTATTTTTTTATAACCTCAACTTCAAACTGAACTATAGATACCATTTTTTTTTTAAACTTGGATGACATGTGAAAAGGTTCCAGTGGGAATGTAGAGTCATCACTACTCCATTGGGATGAAATCCTGACAGGTGACAAACATAACAGAAATGGTTATATTATAAGTTTCTCCACTTGCAAACATTTTCTCCTGCATTTGCAGTTGTAAAACAGATTCAAATATTTTCTCTTACTGACACCAAAGTGTAGTGCCTTCCATAATGACTAACCCTGGGAGGAATTTTTGTGTGTGTGTTAAATGATAATACATTCTTCGGGGTCAATTTTACTTTCCCTTTTGAAATGCTACATTCAATTATTTCATTGGTGAACCACTTAACTGAATATAAAAAACTTGTTGACAGCAGTAAAAGAAAGATTGGATAAAAAATTTGTAAATGGTAGACTCTTTCCTGTCTCAAGGAGCTTTTTCCTTATTTATGTGAAGAAAGCAGGTTATAAAGCAATGGTGTAAACTTATTAAGTCATATTGGATATAATTCTATTACTCATGCATTCCCTAAATAAGGTAACTATTCAAATAAACTGAAAAAGTTTGACTTTGAAATAATCATAAATATATAATCAGTGTATCTATATATAAACTGCCTACCTACATAGTCACCTTTCAAATGTCTGACAGACAAAAATATATGTGCTGCTCACTGTGTACAGAACAATGTATGGATATAAAAGGGTGGAAAAGATGCCTGTCCTTAAGGATGCTAACAATGTAATGTGGGATTTATAATATTTGTTACTTAAATGGAAGTGACAGTAATTCTATGCTTCACTCATACTTAGCTATACATAGAGAAACTTGAAAAAACAAAATTAGATTTTTTTAAGGGTGAGTGGTACAACTCAAGTGATACAAAGTCCAAACTTAAAGCCTCATTCTTCAGCTGACTTCTATTTTCAAGTTCAAATAACATGAGACTATCTCATGATTTTAAGCTCTTAAGTTTACTCCTTTTCTAATCTTTTTTCTGATGGACGAGTTAAGACTGGAAAAGACTCTGCTATGTTAAACTTCTTAGCTGTATAGTTCAGAGGTGTACCTTATGTTCTAGCAAATATTCTGTTGTAATTCCATTTCGGTAACCATGTTATCAAGCTTGCATCAAACTGACGTATCTTCTGATTTAACACAACTGGAAATGTATGTCATGACCTATAGTGTATTCTTGGCAAAATACTCTGAGTCTAATCAGCAGAACATAAATAGAAAAATTCGGATTCTGTGACATTCTACAGGAAAATGTCAATGCCATAACAGACAAAAGAAAAGTTGGAAAATATTCTGGATTAGTGAAGACTGAAGAGCCATGCAATTCATTATTCTTGGTTGGGTCCTGGATTGGGCAAAAAATAACTGCAAATGATGTTTTAGGGACAGTTGGAGAAAGTTGAATATGGATGGGATATTATATCAAAGTCAAATTTCATGGGTGTGATGATGGTATTATAGTTATGTAAGAGCATGTCTTGTTCTTAGAATCATTTCAGGATAAAATGTCATGATGTCTACAACTTATTTAAATGGTTCAGCAAAAGTCATATGTGAACATATATATGTATACGTGTGTAAACATTCCAAACATCTATACACAATTCAGACAGAGAGAAAAAGATAAAGCAAATGTCACAAAATGTTAAGGTTTGATAAATCCAGGGTATATATGTATTTACTCTACTATTCTTTTAACTTTTCTGTCAGCTTGAAATTTTTCACAGTAAGAAGTAGAGGGAAGAAGGTAATTCAACTTTCTAAACAAATAACAATTTAGGTTCATTAGGTGAACTATAATCGAAAAAGAAAAGCAAAATCATCTTGTGTGTTATAGGCTGAATTTCATCCTCCCCATATTTATATGTTGAAGTCCTCACCCATCCCTCAGTACCTCAGAATGTGAGAGTGTTTGGAGACAGGACCTTTAAGAGGTAATTAGGGTAAAATTTGGTCATACAGGTGGGCGTGAATCCAATATGACTGGTGTCTTTATAAGAAGAGATTAGGACACCACCACACACAGGGGGAAGACCATGTAACAACATGAGAGGAAGATGGCCATTTACAAGACAAGGAGAGAGGCCTCAGAATGAAACCAAGGTTGTCAACACCTTGAACTTGAACTTGTAGCCTCCAGAACTGTGAGGAAATATATATATTTTTAAAATTTAAACCGAAAGTCTATGGTATTTTGTTATGGCAGCCCTAACCCACGAATACACTGTATTACTCAGAATTCTAAGAATCACTCTCATTGACTCTCTTCCCTGTATAACCCCTTCTGTTTTGAATGTCAGTGGAACCTGTGAATATGATGAGATATCACTCCAGGATTATATTGCATTATATGGCAAAAGGAAATTATCCACATCTTCTTAATCTAATCACACAAGGTGTTTAAAAGCAGAAGGTGTTTTCCATCTGGTTGCAGAGGAGGAAGTCAGGGATTGAGAGCATGAATCATGAGGGAGCTTCAACATATTGCTGGCTCTGAAAATGGACAGGGTCCCCTTTCAAGAAATGTGGGTGGCCCTTGGTTGTCAAAGGTTGAGGCTGAAGACCATCAAGAAATTGTGGTCCTAGTCCTACAACCACAAGAAACTAAATTCAGCCAACAACTTCAATGAGCTTGGAAGTGGATTCTTTCTCAGACCCTCCAGATATGAGCCCAGCCTTAGGAATACCTTGATTTCTGCCTTGTGAAACTTTAAGCAGAGAACCCATTTGATCCTAACTAGATTTCTGACCTACGGAATTGGGCGATAAGAAATGGGTGTTATTTTGACATGCTAAATCTGTGGTGATTAATTATACAGCAATAGAAAACTGATAATCTCATAATCTACTCAGTTATCCTCATCAGTGTGTTTTTATTTTTTATTTTTTTGGGCGGGGCGTGCCCCGCGACTTGTGGGACCTTAGTTCCCTGACCAGAGATAGAACCCAGGCCTTGGCAGTGAAATTGCCGAGTCCTAACCACTGGACTGCCAGGGAATTCCCAACAATGTGTTTTTAAATTAGAGTGAATATGTGTGTTTTGTTTGTCTGTGGGAGGAAAAATGGTGAAGAGAATATTATTTTTTTCCAGATTCAATTTGTGTATATGCACACACATAAAATTCATATACATGCATATATAAATGTTAACCCATATACCTTTTAAAATTATTAGTACAGTAATATATACACATTTATATATCCTTTAGAATTGGATAAAAGAGATAATTAAAATCCTCTCTCAGTTGTTACAATATCTGTCTTCCATCGTTAGCATATTTATCTTGTCATTCCCAACATCTATCACAGGATCTATTACATAGTAGTCACTCAATTAAAATTTGTTATGCATAAATTTGATAGACACATAGATACATTGATAGATACATATATAGATAGATAGATGGATTATGTACAGGATGCCAACTTAAATGCCAACTTAAATGTTATGTGAGATAGGCATGTATGAAAGTCTGGTCTTCACTAAGGGGGAATGTTAGTGGGATCTATTTAACATCTCTGAACTTCATTTACCTCATCTAGGAGGCTATATAGCATGATACAGTGTTCAACTGTAGCTCTGTCACATAATTGCTTTAAGGACCTCTAGCAAGTAACTTCTCTCATGCTTTATTTTTATCCTCTATAAAAGCTGACCATGATTAGCATCATACGGAGGCCACCATTAGCTCATAGAGTGCCTTCATGCAAACTAGAAACACTGCTCCCTTTCAAAGATCATTTATTTCCATTTGTAGGAAAATACATATACCCATGCAGTCTGCATTATTTATGTCACCCTGATGCCTTGCATGACCTGAACAACTGTATCCAATGTCCCGCTCAGGGCTGTTGTCAGGATCAAAGGATATAATCCACATAAGGGTCATAGTACAACATCTGGTCCATATTAACCATATATTTTGTGTCAGTAATTGTCATCCTTATCTTTCTCATAAACATCTTCTTTAATATGAAATTAGTATCATTTTACCAAGATAGAAACTAAATTAGCATAGGTGAAAGCCCTGGCACATGGTAAGTTATGGAAAAAATGGTTGAAGGACCATGTTTAGTAAGCACCTTGAACACAGTAGTTCCTCAGTAAATAGCTGCTGATTGATTACATTCTAGTTTTCTTAAAGAAAATGCACCAATACATTATGGGAATTCTAGTTTGGCAACAAAATTCTCTTTACTCCTTAAGTGAAAATATATAGTATGCCATTTATTTTAAAAATTGAATTGTCTAATATGTGCAAATTTGGAAGTAAAATGTAACAAAATTCCCCAAAGTTCCATGTGGAGAAAGAAGCATTATTTTAACTATCAAATTACATCTATTTTATTGCCTAACCTAATTATCAATTGCAAGTCAACAAGTATAACAATCTAATATAGATTATAGCAACCTAATATATAATATTACTAATATGCACACTATGACTAGTATACACCACTTATGAATTTCTACTGTTTCCCTCAGAAAATAATGTTAGTTAAGTCATCAATCCAAGTTTGTCTTTTGTGTTGCAAACACGTAGCATTGCTGAGATGGACACCAACTGCACCACTAAATGAGTGTTCTAGATCACCAGCAGGAATGATTAAGGCAAAACTACTTTTTTAAAATTTTTAGCCAGGATATGGATGCAACCTAAGTGTCCATCGACAGATGAATGGATAAAGAAGATGTGGCATATATATACAATGGAATATTACTCAGCCATAAAAAGAAATGAAATTGAGCTATTTGTAATGAGGTGGATGGACCTAGAGTCTGTCATACAGAGTGAAGTAAGTCAGAAAGAGAAAGACAAATACTGTATGCTAACACATATATATGGAATTTAAGAAAAAAAATGTCATGAAGAACATAGGGGTAAGACAGGAATAAAGACACAGACCTACTAGAGAATGGACTTGAGGATATGGGGAGGGGGAAGGGTAAGCTGTGACAAAGTGAAAGAGCGGCATGGACATATATACACTACCAAACGTAAGGTAGATAGCTAGTGGGAAGCAGCCGCATAGCACAGGGAGATCAGCTCGGTGCCTTGTGACCGCCTGGAGGGGTGGGATAGGGAGGCTGGGAGGGAGACGCAAAAGGGAGGGGATATGGAAACATATGTATATGTATAACTGATTAAATTTGTTATAAGGCAAAAAATTAAAAAAAAAATTTTGGAGCAACCCATCATCCATAAATATTTGAAAAAAAATAATCTGTAGTAATTATCTACTGATTTTTTATTAAAACAATATTTTTTCATTTGTATAAGAATTGCACTATGTGATCAAATCAGGCATTCTTAGAGGGTTAGGACCACTGCTGTAGGAATGGGCCCTGTATTTCATCAGAAACTGGTGATTTCATTTCATATCTCTAAATAAAGCCTATAATTTCAGTACTCTGGTAGTTAGTATATATCTCCAAGGAAAAGGAGGAGTTTTTTAATTGTTGCAGTATTCTTTATATTAATATAAAAAACATGGAAGTGTAATAGACATATAGTAGGATGTTATATTAACCTGCTAGGTCTGCCATAAGAAAATACCATAGACTAAGTGGCTTAAACAACAGAAATTTATCTCCTCTCAGTGCTGAGGCCAAAAGTCCGAGATCAAGATGCTGCCGGGGTTAGTTTCCCCCAAGGCCTCCTTGGATTGAAGATCTCCACCTTCTGACTGCCTCTTCCTATGGCCTTCTCTCTGTGCACAAGCACCCCAGTGTCCCTCAGTGTGTCCAAATTGCCCCTTCTTGCAAAACACCAGTCAGATGGGATAAGGACCCACTCTAATGACCTCATTTTTTTTTTTTTTTTTTTTGCGGTACGCGGGCCTCTCACTGTTGTGGCCTCTCCCGTTGCAGAGCACAGGCTCCGGACGTACAGGCTCAGCGGCCATGGCTCACAGGCCCAGCCGCTCTGCGGCATGTGGGATCTTCCCGGACCGGGGCACGAACCCGTGTCCCCTGCATCAGCAGGCGGACTCTCAACCACTGCGCCACCAGGGAAGCCCTAATGACCTCATTTTTACTTAATTTACATCTTTTGAGCCTCTAGCAACAAGTTCAATTACATTCTGCAATGGTATAATTTTAGGGTTTCAACATGTGAATTTTGAGGGGTGCAATTCAACCCATAACTGATGCTATAATAGAAAGTTAGGAAGTGCAATTTCTGGATTCCAATTTTAGCCTTGTTACCCATTAGCTATGAGACTCTTGACCAAGCAACCTGTTTGTGCTTTAGATTTCTTGTTTTTTTTATGGCCATAATACCTGGCCTATTTTTCTCAAAAAATAGGTACTATGTCAAAGGATATTTATTGATTCTAATGTACATGTCCTTAAATTATCCAAGTGCTATACAAGTATAAGTCCTTTCTATAATTACTATTTTTGAAAGATTGAAATCATTAGTCTTATGACTGTATGCTGAAGTCTAAGACAAGAAGTTTATTAATAATTACTTTTCTCTTGGCAACTCCATCAGAGTTGTTGAGAAGTATTTACTAGTTTGTTTTTTTTCTTGCTGTTTAATACCCAGAAAGATTTGTGCAAGCTGAAATATTCTCCCCTTTTGTATCTGATCCTTGGTTGACCAAGGAATAAGGTCAAACTTCTCCCTCCCAAGGCATCATTTTTCAGAAAAGTAAAACAAACAAACAAACAAAAAAGCCCTGCAAGATGAGTAGACTGCTATAAGCCACCTTTACTGAATTGGTATCCTTCCACCTAAGCCCTATTTTTACCCATCTCCTCATGAACTTTACTCTTTGCTAGCAATTTCTCCCATCCCCCAAATCAAAAAAGGCTAATGTTACAGAGATTTTAATTGAAAATATTCAACCCAAAGTTAATTATTCTGCCTAAAACTGAAACGGGCCAATACAGCAATTAGTAGAAGGATGATACTTTTTGTCCTACTGAGAATTCCATAGGCATATTATAGTAGGGTTTTATATCCTGCTTTCAGGGAAGAAATAATATTAGATATGGGGGAAGGGAGAGAGAAAAAAGTCAATGCCATTAAAATAAGTTCGTAGAACAAAACATCCTTCAGTGCTTCATTTAGCAAAATATGTCATTTCAGAAGCACTTCTGAGTGAAAGTCAAATGTAAATTTTATACACTGACTATAAAGAATAAAACCTCCTCTGGGAAGAAATTTGCTCCCCCATGAAAGGTAAGAAGACTTCATCCCCAACCCCAAATGCTAGATTAGTTGTGGATAAATGATGGATTGAATCATTTCTCAGAAGGCTCCTTGCTCAGCCTTCAGCTTTGTCCCAACAGAGCCCTGAAAGACCATTTGTTTACTATACCTCATCCCTTAAGCCAAGGAGATTTTATCAGAGTTGTCTCTAGAATTCAATAATTTTATTTAATCCCCTTTATTTTATATCATTTCAAAGTTTTCATTGCCTATAATTTCCAGTCCGGGCTGAGGGACATGAGTCCCTTTTTATCCTATGACATGTGAACTTGGATCAGAAAACCAAAAAGCAGTGACTTCTTGAGGAAGAGCAAGGCCTTTTGCAATGCTGGTCTTGCTCCACTTCTGTGAATTGTGGTGCACTCAGTTTTATCACCTATGCCTCCAATCAAACTTGCTTAAAATTGCAGAGACAAACTTTCAGAGACCCGTTAGCACATTGCAGGGCAGGATGAAGGGAAATGTCACCCTCCATCCCGTCCCCACTGTGCTGGGGAAATGAACCAACCTTAGACAGGCCCTTTCAATTCACAATTATACTGTTCCTCACCTTCCTGTCTCCCCTTCATATCAACTCATAAGTGGAGGTCTCTTTATTATTAAAGAAGGGTCAATGTTTCTTGCCTCTTGATTGCAAAAGAGGGAAGCCTCAGAATAAAATGAAGAGCAAAACAAAAAGAATTGAAAGAGACATAAACTGCCCTCATGGGCCTCATATGCTCTCCCTTTAATCTGTAAGATCATTTCAGCTTCTCTTCCTAACGAAAAGCTTAGCTCTGTGGCTCTCATATATTAGCTCATTGCAAAGTGACCTCTAAATCACTATTACTTAGAAACAAGGACCATATTTCCATTCATTTTATTGTTCCTGTAGTCTACTTTCAGTGCCCTATTCTGCTATTTATTCTTAAAGAGCAGTGTCTGTTTGCTAATAACCTCCCACCTGAATTTTTGTTTTATTTCTCTGACCTCTGTTAAAGAAAGAAAGTTTAGAAGGAAATTGTAAAAGGATTTCTACCTTATATCCTAGGGGAAAGGTCAGTGTATGAATATAAGGAGTTCATTAATATCCTCCTATCTAAATAAAGCTTAAAATCCTACAACAATGGAAATGCAGTCAAAGCAATGGTCAATTCATGCAGAGGCATATCTAACCCTAATAACTTACAGCCATTTTCACTTTTCACAAATGCTTCTATTCCTATTACCCAGGAGGCATGGTGTGTTTACTGAATTATTCAATTAGAACTGATTACCTCCAAAGTCAGTGTGATATAACTGTTGGGATAGCATCTATGTTTTTCAAATGTCACCATATTTTTAAATTAGGTGGCCTAAGGCTTCCTTTTAGGAGTTAGATTCTTCCTTTCCTGAGTATTTATAAAAAGAAGGGCAAGTTGAAAGAAATGCAAACTCTGCCTTTACCGATAACAGCCAACTTAGAGGGCATAGAAGAACTGTAAACTCAGTTTCCTCATTTCTTAAAATGAGATAACAGCCACATTTCAGGACTGCAATGTTGATTAAATAATATTATTCATTAATGTGTTTTTTAGCCATATATTTTAACTTTAGCTAATTCATCAACATGATGTCTTTGGAAGAGTTCTTAGGAAAAGCCACCTGTCCCCAGATAATGTCTACACCTTATTTGTCTTAATGCTTGAGTGTAATATACTTTTAATATACTTAATTATTAAAAACTGTTAATAACTTCTCTTGAATTAGTGTACGTGGTAAATTAACCCTATTGCTAGCCACAACATTAGAGAATAAAGCCAACCTTCAATAAGAATGGGAGAGGGGGCAATTAGCATGCTCTATCAAAAGACCCTCAGGGTAAGGTGCTTGGTCAGAGCTCTGGCATATGGAATACAGGGAGGGGGTGTTGGGTGGAGAGGGGCTTTTACTCTGGAACAGGCACTATTCTAAGCACTTTACTGTGAGGTAGGTACTATCATGCCCATTGTACAGATAAGGTAATGGAGACCTGGAATGACTAAGTTTGTTGCACAAGAGCAAAGATATTCATCTGGAGGAACTGGCTTTGGTGTCAAGCATCTGGGATTCAGAAGCCCTGATCATGCACTGTGCCTGCCACCTCTCCTCAGTGGACGAAGAGCGGAAAAGGAGTGAAGAGACACTGTGGCACATGCTACCTGGGGCCTCTTCTCGCCCAATATCTAGTCTCCTCTTTTTCTTTACTAGCAGAACCACAGATCTTATTTTGGAAAGCCCTGTGGAAATACTCATTGCCCCATACCTTAGGTGATCAGTTCTGGCGAAGGATATCTAAGCAAGAAATCTACTGAGTTTGCTTTCCGTAAAAGTTACTATTCTCCGGGCTTCCCTGGTGGCGCAGTGGTTGAGAGTCCGCCTGCCGATGCAGGGGACACGGGTTCGTGCCCCGGTCCGGGAAGATCCCACATGCCGCGGAGCGGCTGGGCCCGTGAGCCATGGCCGCTGAGCCTGCGCGTCCGGAGCCTGTGCTCCGCAACGGGAGAGGCCACAACAGTGAGAGGCCTGCGTACAGCAAAAAAAAAAAAAAAAAAAAAAAAAAAAAAAAAAAAGTTACTATTCTCCTGACAAACAGATAGACTCAGCTGGCACTTACTGTTTCTTTTTTTCTTTCCCTTCTCTCTGGCCGAAATGGAATTATCTACCGGGGAAGGTGGAAAAGCCCTACTGTGGCTAAAAGACTGACACCTCCATGCTAAGAGTGGCAGAGCATAAAGGTAGAGGAAGCCTGGTGTCATTCTGGAGCTGCCATATCAATCCTGGACTGTCCACTTTTGCACCTTTTTATATGAGAAAAGTAAACCCTTATTTCTTTGAGCTCCTGTGTCTGTCCCTTATGCTCAAATGCAATCTTAACACGTAAGGAGATGTGCAAAAATAGAAGAATGAAGCCAGCTTTTGCAGAGAATGCCCTTTTGCCCGAGTCTGGCACCGTGTGGGAGTGGGTACACACACAGCTCTATGCCCCATTCTTCCACTTTGCCCAGTTATGCTGCTTCCTGTGGCTGCAGTACCTGGGCACGGCCCCACCTCTGCAGCCATACAGCGGACACGGCCTAGCTAGGACACTGCAGTAGGGTTTGGCAAACTACAGCCTGCAAGACAAGCCCAGTCTGTGGACTGTTTTTGTACAGAGTGTAAACTAAGGATGTTTGTTGGCTTGTTGTTCCATTTTAACTGTTTTACAAACAAAGAAGAATATGCAACAGAGATGACACAAGCTCAGGAATCCTAAAATATGTACTGTATGGTCTTCTACAGGAAAAGTTTGCTGATCCTTGCAGAAGGACAGGACAGAGTAGAGTCAATATGAAAATTATTATAACAACTACAGTAAGTCCCCTGCATACGGACAAGTTCCATTCCGAGAGTGCATTGGTAAGTCCAATTTGTTTGTTAAGTCCAACGAAGTTAGCCTAGGTACCCAACTAACACAATTGGCTATATAGTACTGTACTGTAATAGGTTTATAATATTTTTCACACAAATAATATGCAAAAAATAAAGAAAACATTTTTAATCTTACAATACAATACCTTGAAAAGCACAGTAGTATACAGTACAAGAGCTGTCATCCAGGGGCTGGCATCGAGTGAACAGGCAAGAAGAGTTACTGACTGGAGGAGGGAGAGGAGGTGGGAGAGGGTAGAGCTGAAGGGTCAACAGCAATAGGAGATGGAGGGAAAGCTGCAATTTCCCTCATGCCTGACATTGATGGCACAGGTTCTGGCTCCTTGCTGGATTCAATTCTATCTACCCTTTTGAAAAAACAATCCAAGGATGTCTGGGTAGTAGCTCTTTTTTTCTCATCATAGATGACATGGTTGCACTGGATTGCATCCTGAACGGCTGTTGTAACCTTCGTGTACTGTTCTACATTCTGGTCCTTTGCCTCAAAAACTAACAGTGCCTTCTCGAATAAAGAAAATCCCCTTGCCATTTCCTGTGTCGTGAATCTCTTTGGTTCTTCAGTTACTTCTTCTTCCTCCAGTCTCTCTTGGTGTTTCTTAGCAGTACCAGCTACATTACCACTGCTTTTACACTTGCTTCTGGACATCCTGGACTTGAAACAAAGATACTGTACTACTGTACTCTATACAGTACTGTACAGTACACAAAAGCACAACCACTTGTAGAGGATGCACTCACGTGACAATGTATGCCAAACACGTGAACTAACTTACCATGATCGGCCATGTGAATGCACATCCTCATCTTTGAAAGTTCACAACTTGAAGGTTTCCATGTAGGGGACTTAACTGTATCCAGGTTGCAAACCTTACCCTCCTATAATGTCATTTTTATACTCCCCGGTTAGTCAAAGAGTCATCATATCCACAACATGATCTATAGCAGAAGGACTCTCTACATGATTTTCTGAAGGGGGGTAGTGGAAGGCAATAAGGAAGAAGGGGAAAGAGCAGAACAAATACCTTCCTGACTTAAAAGGAGGAATCTAATTTTAAGTATATAAACATCAGATTGCCAAAAAATATCACACATCTGCTGAAACTGATTGTTGGAAAGGAAGTATCATTAAGCATTCAACAGAAAATCCTAGAAGGAATTATGTATTGAATACCTTGGAATAAAAGCACCTTTCAGGAAGACTTCCCTGTCACAGGGGGTACCAAGTTTTCATTCCACAAATAATATTTCTACTATTCACTTTAATTCTCGTCATACAAAATGATAGACTTACAACTGGATTGAAAGCACTGAGTAGAAAGAGGGTGATTTTTCCTGATTTTCTCTTCTCATTGCCTCATAAGACCTAAAAGGTGGTTAGCCATTTAGACACTTAACAAATTACTTCAAATAATGTAGCAAAATAAAGACTTTCATTTGTAATATAAGGCTAAAGGACCATTTCTCATATTCAACGGTAAGGACATAAATTATTAAATTTCTCTAATTTCATATTTTAGAAAACTCATCCCAACATGCAGTCAGCTTAGTGGTAAATCAACCCCATTCAAGAGGGGTTTCCTTGGCCTTGGATTGCTGTTAGTGAAATCTCACTTCTGCCCCATAAATAGTAGAAAATACCCCTAAAACCTGGGCCTAAACAAACACAGAAGAGAAAGAAAATATGTGCTTGTTAACCTCTCAGATCCCCAAATACCTCAATTTCATTTGATTTTCACTTCCTTTGTTTTTCTGTAGGCATGTTTATCTTCTAAAGCATTTTGGTCATCAGCCTCTCATAAGTAAAGCTTTTCCTCCTCCTCGACAATATCCACTTTTTTCCCGTTAGAATTTTGTCATGGCAGAGCTTTCACAATGTCATAATAAATTCTATGCTATATTGGTCCTCTTATCATTTTAGAGGCTAAGTGGATTTAGGAAAAATAAGTGCATTGCATCAGTGGTTTTCATCTAATATTTTGTAGATACAACATACTTTGTCTTCAGGTCAAATATGGTAACATACTTTTGTTCATACACTGAGCACAAAATTATCCTTCTTAAGAATCAATCTTCAAGGTTTTTGATTTCTAGTATTTATCTTTCACATTGAATGTATATACATTCATATAATTATAAAAATTATGCAATTATTTTATGTAGATCAGTGATGACTGCATATGAATGTTATAAAACAACACATTACAAAGCACTATGATTAAGGAAAATGGTAACTGTGAACATCTGGATTGAGAAATTTAAATTTGAAAAAGTCTGATTTTTCCATAAAGCTTTTTCTCTATGCTTGTCCAGATTTTAGTTAGTATTAACTTATCTGAAACAGGCTAATTAAATGTGGATCCAAATATGTTACTCAGATTAAACACCCAGGTTAAAAAAAATGAGTATTTTTCTTTCTTCGTTATGTTGCTACGTTGATATACGAATTTTTTTTAGTGTTGCTCTTGAGGATATTCAGCAATTTTGATGCCCAAGAGTAGAATAAGAATGGCCAAAATGGGAAAACATTTTAAAACTGAACTCACCAAATTTTATTGAGGAAAATAACTATATACTTTAAAACTGCCAAAAATATCTTGAGAAGGTATGAGCTTCATTTTAAAAACTAGATAAGAAGAAAATCTATCTCTATTTCAATTAACCCACATGTAAATCCTAATTTGAAGCTTCAGTCTGCTAAAGCCCCTAATCTCTGTGAATTGAAGGACCTACCTTTTCCCCCCGAACACAAGGTGGTGTCTACCTTCTGGGCAAGATGGATAACCAAAATATTTTCAAACATTGTGGTCGAGACACTGACCATTAAGAACAGAAACTCAATCAATCAGGGCAGATGCTGGCCAGCAAACACAAGTCTAGCTGACTGGTGTGGCCCTGCTTGGTATCTGCCATGTTCCTAGAAGCACAGAGCCGGCATGGGAGGGGGAGTGGAATACTGTCATCCACCCACTTTGGCATTCACTTTGGGGTCTCTTTCCTCTTTGGGTTTGAGTTTTGACCACCAAGGTCCTTGTGTCTCCTCTGTACCACAGATCCTCTCCAGCTTGATTCTCCCACTAATCCCCCTCCTGAGTACACAGGGAGCATTATTATTCTCTATTATTCAAAAGCATGAAGGGAACTCCTGCCTAGACAGACCACACAGACTTTTCTTCTCAATCACTTTTGCACTGTGCCAGGTACAAGTTCCAGGGCATTCCTCCTTCAACCTGCCCTCCTACATAAGGATTCTGCAAATTTCTCTCATGTCTCTGTCATGTTTCCCATCAGGAATTTGATAGTAGGATCAGGGCAAAAATGCAAGGCTCCAAAACTCAAAAACTTATCTTTTTAGTCCTATTATGCCATGGCGATCATCCCTTGCATCTAACGAGAAGAAAACTCTTCTATGGCACTTAAATAGGGGAAGGCTTAAACGCTGTTAAGTCCCACTACTTATACAGATGAAATGTAGTCCAACTACTTGTATATTTCATGGGCGGGGTATTTTGTTATTGTTGTCTTTTCACATTACTATACCATCCGCATCCATATGCATAATTTTGAGATTCTTCTCCTTATTTTCCATTTTTAAACAACTTTGTTAAGGCATAATTCACCTCCCATACAATTCACCCATTTAATATGCACAGTTCAATGTATTTAAATACATTAACAAAGTTGTGCAACCATCACTGCAATCTAATTTTAGAACACTTCATCACCTCCAAAGAGACCCCATACTCATTAGCAGACATTCCTCATTCCCCTCCACCCCACTGGCCACTGGCAACCACTTATCTACTTTCTACCTCTATAGATTTGCCTATTGGGATATTTCATATGAATGGAATCATAAAATATGTGGTCTCTTGTGCCTGGCTTCTTTTACTTCACATATTTTCAAGATTTATCCATGTAGCATGTATAAGTACTTCAGTCTTTTTTTATTGTTAAATAATATTCCTTTGTATGGATTTATCAGATTTATTTATCCACTAGAGTATTTTCCTATTAATATACTTTTTCCTCGTATCATGCCTAGAACCTTAGCTATGCTATAGGGGTCTTGTAAAGGTTTTCAGAATTAAACTGATGAAATTGGTGAAAATCAGAAATGTAGTAAACAACTACAACCTCTTACTATCGAAAAAGTGATCTGTTCAAATTGAAGAAAGGCAATTAATGCAAATATTCAAGTACCCATATGTTGAGAAACTTAAAAACACTAGCAAACATGAAGAAAGTGAATAAGCATTGCTTCTGCTTCCCATCACCAAGATTTTCATCAAAACTTATATTGGTTCCATCTATAAGACTTATAAACAAGTAGATAAAAGTGGAAAATGGAACCAATAATTATTATCTCTACAATATCAAGCAATAAGAGTGGTGGATTTTTCTTTTTTCATGTTGACTTCACGGAACTATGTAGTTGCTTTGGGGATGATCCTAAGAAGCTGACATACATGTTTGCGTGGGGAGTAAAAACTGATATTAGCTGTGCTAGAAAATATCAATATGAAAAGTTAGGTGACTCTTCACACTCCTTACAACAGTAGGTATTTAAAAGAAAGTGCAGCAGATTTAGCTGTCGTCCTGTTATTATTTACAATTTTGATTTAGTGGTATTTTTCACATGGGCAAAACCCTTAATGGACTCCCAAGTTAGACGCAGTGGTACAATTACAATTAAGACTCATGTGTATTAAGAGTTCTGAATCTGATATTAAAAAGTCAAAGATCCTCACTGCATGGATGGATAAATGTAGTTTCTATCTTTCAGGTGCAAAAGAAAACATGTTCAATAATTTGTGTAGTGCCCTAGATATTAATAGAAATAATATTGGAGCTAAAGATTGATTAGTTCATTATTCCTTCTATATGCTCCTCTGTCTCAAAACGTGTGAGATAAATTATTGGAGAGGACCTTATTCCCTCTCAGTGCTGTGTTTTCAAGGATTTTTTTTCTCTTCAAGTAAATTTTTTTCTAGGAGTAACACAATCACATTGAAATAACCTTGCATTTTCTTCCCTTCATAAGTTAATTCACACGACAAAACTGCGTTTTATGCTCTCATTCACATAGTCATTTTAAAGGACACGCAAACAAAAGGTTTTAAGTTTTTAGGCTATTTGGGAAAAAAAGAATAAACGGAAACAGCAGTCATCTGTGAAAACAGCTGACATTTACTTTCACATGTAAGGTAAATCCGAACAGCATGAGAACCTTTCTACTCACAGGTATCTAACGATTCGTCTGAATCATCAGGGCAGTCAGGGTCCCCATCACACAGCCAGGTCTGGGAGACACAAGTCACGTGATCGTGGCAAAGAAATTCACCAGGATCACACAACTGCTGATCTGAAAATGAAAATGTTTCAAAATAAAATATGAATGATCTGAACATGAACACAAGAGCAGTACAAAGATGAAATGTGAGAAGGCAATGTATAAAATGTCTATGAATGTGGGCCACATTTTCTGTTCGGCAACAAAGCTAAACCAATTATTTTTCTTATTTTTATCCACTCAGCTCAAGCACTCAATTCTGATAGACTTAACTTTGTTGTGGTCTCACACAATCTATCCTGAAAATAGTTAAGAATTCTATTTGTGTTTAGGACTAGAGGTTTCCTCATATCAGATAAGGCATATAGCTATCCCAGCAAGCAGGTTTTATAGAAGATGTTGATCCAAAGCAGAAGTTCTTGAGCAGAAAAATTTTAGTTTCCTCCTCTGCTCCAAGACAATGAAAAATCAGCAATAAAAATTAAACCTTGTACGTAAACTCCATCTCTTAGTATTTAGTTCTTAACTATCCAACCTTATGCTAGAGCTTCATGCCTTTACATCTGTTAGATACCCAATATCATAATATATTTTTCCCTTTTTCACTACAACTTTCCAATCGACAGTTTCTGCTACTAGACAGTGAGGGTGATAGTAAAATCCCATAAAGTTTTGTTCTAACTCAGGTTTCTACATTTGACTATATTCAAAAAGTCCATTATTTTCCTTCCATTGTTTCAGAATATTTAGGATCTGTTGCCTTTCCTCAGGTCCTAGTAAACTCATCAGATGTTGTTTTTTGCAATATTCTTACTTATGCCCTATAAGTCCATTCAACAAATATTTCTTTTTAAAAAGTATTTTAAAACATGTCTGAAATAGAAATGTTTCTTACAATTGATGACCTCGGAGTGTGAAGGAGTGTTAGGAGAGTTAGACAGTTGATACCACTTATTCTTTGTTATGTATATACAGGAATGATCCAACATCAAAGAAATCCATCAGTAAATATGACTTTCAATATATATCAAATGCATATTCTAAGTGGTACAAAAGCATTACACCATAGCTTAATTGACCTTTTTCCCCTAGCAATCTACAAAATGATGGCACATCTTCCACTTAATCATTTGATAAGATATAGTATGTCTCTCCTTTCTCTCCCTCAACCTCTTCCCCGACCCCAAAATAACTTAAAACAAACATACTTTACAAACACACAAACACATCCACAGACACACACACACACACACATCTTTAATCTATAATTAACTCTTCCTACTCTCACACTATGATATTTTCTGAAAATTCATATATTTTACCTTATTATACACTGTCAATACCACAATCATTACCACTGCTATCATAATTATTGTTTTTTTTTTCACATTAGGTTGTTTGTGCATACTCTGAATTTGGCCTTAGAGTTGGTGCTATAGAATCAAAGATGTATAAGTCTCAGTCTTTGTCTTGAAAGATTCAATCAGACTACTTACACCAACAGATCCTGAAGGGAAAAAAAAGTACATTGTATACCAAAAGTTGCCAAATAAGTGATTTAGAAAATAACTGCTAAAAGGAGAGATCACAGGTAGAGACAGATGGATACCAATACAAATAAAAGTCTGGGGATATAAGTATGATTTTAAACGTGGGTAGGCTATGGATACATGGAGAGTAAATATAGGACATTTCAGACAAGAGGTAGAGTAATAAAATTTTTAAGGCAGTAATTATTAAAATGCATTTGAGACAAATGTTTTATACTAAAGTTGAAATGACATTCAGGTTATAAGATCCATCTAGGTTTTTCTCCACCAAACAGTATGTGTGATATTTATAAGTATGTCCTGGTGTTAGAGGAAAGGGACTTAAATTTTGCTTTAGACAGTCACGTAACCTTTGTAGTTAATGTAGGGAAAGAGCACATGAAAAAATTTCAATTATTTTTGCTTATAGACAGAGACTATATGATTTATTACCAAACGGGGAGAGTTCTGAGGGTGAAGGCAGACATTAATAATTACACTGGGGCAACAAGTATAAACCAAGTCTATTCCAGAAAAATCAGAATGACTGCTCATTGTACCTATAGCTAGTCTACATTTGATCTATGACTTTGAGATGCTGGGTTTTCTCTTCCTTCATTCCTCCCAAACTGTAACCAATTGCTATAAGGAACGGGAAAAGAGATGGTGCCTTGCTAAATGCCACTGTATAGTGTCTGTCTCAGTAAATAATCAACAAGTATTTGTTGAAGTATAAAGAAATAAAAAGGGCCAACAGAACAATTTATAGTGTTGAAAAATAGTGTCTCAAAAACATAGGTCAGGGACTTCCCTAGTGGCGCAGTGGTTAAGAATCCGCCTGCCAATGCAGAGGACACGGTTTAGAGCCCTGGTCCAGGAAGATCCCCCATGCCACGGAGCAACTAAGCCCGTGTGCCACAACTACTGAACCTGCGCTCTAGAGTCCGCAAGTCACAACTACTGAAGACTGTACACCTAGCCCCCATGCTCCGCAACAAGAGAAGCTGCCGCACTGAGAAGCCCACGCATGGCAACGAAGAGTAACCCCTGCTCTCTGCAGCTAGAGAAAGCCCGCGTGCAGCAACAAAGACCCAACGCAGCCAATAGAAAAAAAAACAAACAAAAAAAAGGTCAGGGTTAGTAATGAAGAAACTTGAGCACCACAGGAAGCATTTTATAGATAATTTGAGGCCATGGAAAATTACTTAAGAAATGGTATTCATGTTAAAATAAACTGCAAAGTCACCTGTGAGGAGACTACTGCAATTGTCTAGAAAAAAGTTTAAGATGATTGGGGTAAAGTAGTGGGGACTAAAATGGAGATTGTGCTCCAAATGATCTAATATAAGAGTTAGGAATTAGTGACTAAATAGTTGAAAGACTCAAATATGCCTCCAAGTAAATATCCTCAAAAATTGATTAGATGGTGTCTCAAAACCAAGATAGGACATAGAGATGGGGAAAAGAAAGAGAAGATATTGTACATGTGAGTGTAAATGTGTATGTGACCCTTGTCATGGGGGCAGTGGAATAATAATAGTAGGAATAATTAGTATTTTTATAGTGCTCTGCAGCTCAAAAAGCAGTTCCACCTCTGATATCTTAATTTGTTCATTTATTTATTCAACAAATATCACTGAGCTTCTACTATGTTCTAGGGACTGAGGATACAATAGTGAGGAAAACAAAGCAGAATCCCCTGCCATCATAGAGCTTACATTACAGTGGAGGATAGAAACAAAATAAACACGAGTTAATTGCAAAGTATATTAGAAGATAAACACTATGGAGAAAAATAAAACAGAGATAGGGATTAAGGGTTGGAGACCAGGGTCGAGGGGTGGACATACAATTTTAAACAAGGTGGTCAGAGAACGTGTCACAGAGAATGTAACATTTAATAAAGCCTTATAGAAGATGAGAGTGACATCCATTTGAATAAAAGGTCATGTGTTAAGAACCTCTAGCAATATTCCATTTTATATATGTACCACATCTTCTTTACCATTTATCTGTCAATCCATTTAGGTTGCTTCCATGTCCAGGCTATTGTAACTGGTGCTTCAATGAACATTGGGGTGCATGTATCTTTTCAAATTATGGTTTTCTCTGGATATATGCCCAGGAGTAGGATTGCTGGATCATATGGTAGCTCTATTTTTATTTTTTTAAGGAAACTCCATACTGTTCTCCACAGTGGCTGCACCAATTTACATTCCCACCAATGTAGTAGGGTTCCCTTTTCTCCACACCCTCTCCATCATTTATACAATGGAATATTACTCAGCCACAAAAAGGAATGAAATAATGCCATTTGCAACAACATGGAGGGACCTAGAGATTATCACACTGAGTGAAGTCAGTCAGACAGAGAAAAAACAAATATAATATGATATCACTTATATGTGGAATCTAAAAAAATGGTATAAGTGAACTTACTTACAAAACAGAAACAGAGTCACAGGTGTAGAAAACAAACTTATGGCTACCAAGGGGGAAAGTGGGGGGGGGATAAATTGGGAGATTGGGATTGACATATATACACTAGTATATATAAAATAGATAACTAAAAGGACCTACTGTATAGCACAAGGAACTCTACTCAGTACTCTATAATGGCCTATATGGGAAAAGAATCTAAAAAAATAGTGGATAAATGTATATGTATAACTGATTCACTTTGCTGTACACCTGAAACTAACACAACATTGTAAATCAAATATACTCAAATAAAAATTAATTTTAAAAGAAAGAACCTGTGGCAAGAGGGAGCCCAGCAAATTTAAGGAACACTAAGGAAGTCTGAGTGGCTGGAGAAAACGTGAAAGTGGAAGAATTGAGGTCAGGGAATCAAGGAATATGGGGCAGAGGTTGGCGGATGAAGACTTCTAGTTTTACTAAAAATCAAGATGGGAAACCATTGGAATGTTCTGAGTACAGAGACACAATCTAACTGACTTTCTTTTTTAAAGGATCACTCCAGGTACTGTGTTGAAAATAGAGTGCAGTGAAGTGAAGGTAGAAGTAGGGAGGTCAACTAGGATGTTATTGCAATAATGCGGGTGAAAGGGAGTAGTTGTGCAGATACATGTGCTGGTGAAGTGGAGTTTCAAGACTATTTGATAAGGAAACAAGTCAGATATCTTTCTACCATCTCAATAAATGTCAGGATCTTAAACTCAGATCTCTGACCTCAAAAGTATGACTTTGCAACAGTTTTTTTTTTTTTAAATATACTGACTATGAGGTGCTTGGGAGACTTCCAAGAAAAAATATGCAATAGACAGTGACACATTGAAGACTGAAATTCAGGAGAAAGGTCAAAACTGAAAACAAAGAAAAGAACTGGAGCTGTAAGAAGACAGTGAAAAGCATAGGAATAGATTTAGATCTAATTAAAGTGAGGTGGGGGAAGAGGGAAAGACAGAGACAGAGACAGGGAGAGAAAGGCAGCAAAGTAAGAGTAGGTCAGGCAAGGAGAGAGAGGAGACAGAAAGTTTAGCCAGAGATACAAGAGAATAAGGTCAAGGGGAAAGAGGATGCACTAAAATCATGAAAAATTTTAAGAATGGATTGAGGAAGGGGGTCACCAGTGACCAAGTTCAAGTATGATAAATTCTTATAAGATGGGGTAGACTTGTAGGCTGAGGGAAAGGTGAAATTGAAGGAAGAGAGACTGGAGGCTCCAAAAAGATAGGAAAGTGCAGCAGTTTCCCAAGAGCTCACAAGGCTGGAATTAAAACCTAAACAATAGTAGGAGCACTTGCCCTGAGGAAGAAAGGATAGAAAAATGAGACAGATAAATCATTAGCTGGTAGGGAAGGTTAAGGTATTCTTACCTGGTTGTGATTCCTCAAAGAACTTAAAAGCAAGATTAGTTTTTGTAATTTGAAGAAGGTAGACTTGGAAAGAGGAGTAAAGATTTAGAATGAGTAGAAAATTGAAAAGGAAATCAACTAGAAATCTGTGAAAGGATTTCTTTCTAACAGCAATGAGAATACAATTAAGGTTGAAAACTAAATATTTGACAGTTGATTTGTTTTCTATGAATGTCCAAGTGTTCACCTGCATTGACCTATAGATATAGAATAATTCCTTGAGAAAATCCCAGAAGAAAGTCCCTTGGGAAAATATGCAAACCATCCATCCTCAACATATATGCACATGTATATAGACACATACACAAAATCATCATGATTCAAAACAACTTTTTTTTTTTTTCAGGAGTAAGACATACTTAAGGGGATTTATCCAATAAGCCTATGTTATCAACTTGCTAAGCAAGCTCCAGCCTTTAAAGGGAGTTTGCATAGTTGCAATTTTGAGGACAGTTTTATATGATCTCTCTAGGAAATAGCAGTTAAGAATAGCTTGCTACAACCCACCTATTTATTTTTCACCTTAATATTCAATTTCAAGGTCTGTTTCTAAAAGCATTGATTATAGGATTAAAATAAATGAATTTTCAGTATTTCAAGGTGATTATTTTAAAATACATACACTGGATTGAGTTCCTTGAATCAGAAGCTAAATATGTTATGTCTATGTGTATTTTCCATTTATCCTATTTAATGCTTCAAGCTACACTTCTGAGATAGCCAAACTAATCTTACTTTAAATGTCTTCCTATTGTATGAAACACAATATTATACACTGTAATTAAAACAAGAAGCTTATGAGAATGTGCAGGAAGTTTCGCTTACATCCCTAAGGAAGAAGATCAAAGCTAGTACTGAGAGACCTTCAGGATGGCAGACGACTAAAATGTGGAGATCACCTTCCTCCCCACAAATACATCAGAAATACTTCTACACGGGGAACAGCTCCTACAGAACACCTACTGAACGCTGGCAGAAGTTCTCAGGCCTCCCCAAAGGTAAGAAACTCCCCACATACCTGTGTAGGGCAAAAGAAAAAAGGAAAAACAGAGACAAAAGAATAAGGATGAGACCTGCACCTTGGGGAGGGAACTGTGAAAGACGAAAGGTTTCCACACACTAGAAGCCCCTTCACTGGCGGAGACTGGAGGTGGCAGGGGGGAAGCTTCAGAGTCACGGAGGAGAACGCAGCAACAGGGGTGTGGAGGGCAAAGCGGAGAGATTCCCGCAAAGAGGATGAGTGCCGACCAGCATTCACCATCCTGACAGGCTTGTCTGCTCACGCACCAGGTCGGGCGTGGGCTGGGAGCTGAGGCTCAGGCTTCGGAGGTCGGATCCCAGGGAGAGGACTGGCGGCGTGAACACAGCCTGAGGGGGACTAATGCGCCACAGCTAGCCGGGAGGGAGTCTGGGAAAAGGTCTGGACCTGCCGAAGAGGCAAGAGACTTTTTCTTGCCTCTTTGTTTCCTGGTGCACGAAGAGAGGGGATTAAGAGCGCCACTTAAAGGAGCTTCAGAGACAGGCGTGAGCCACGGCTATCAGCGTGGACCCCAGAGACAGGCATGAGACGCTCAGGCTGCTATTGCAGCCACCAAGAAGCCTGTGTGCAAGCACAGGTCACTATCCACACCTCCATTCCTGGGACCCTGTGCAGCCTGCCACTGCCAGGGTCCCGTGATCCAGAGACATCTTCCCCAGGAGAACGCACGGCACGCCTCAGGCTGGTACAATGTAATGCTGGCCTCTGCCGCCACAGGCTTGCCCCGCATCCGTACCCCTCCCTCCCCCCGGCCTGAGTGAGCCAGAGCCCCCGAAACAGCTGCTCCTTTAACCCCGTCCTGTCTGAGCGAAGAACAGACGCCCTCAGGCAACCTACACGCAGAGGCAGGGCCAAATCCAAAGCTGAAGACCAGGAGATGTGTGAACAAAGAAGCGAAAGGGAAATCTCTGCCAGCAGCCTCAGAAGCAGTGGATTAAATCTCCATAATCAACTTGATGTACCCTGCATCTCTGGAATACCTGAATAGGCAATGAATCATCCCAAAATTGAGGCAGTGGACTTTGGGAGCAACAGTAGACATAGGGTTTGCTTTCTTCACCTAATTTGTTTCTGGTTTTATGTTTATCTTAGTTTAGTATTTAGACTTTATCATTATTGGTAGATTTGTTTATTGATTTGGTTGTTCTCTTCCTTTTCTTTCAATATATATATATTTTCCTTTCTCTCTTTTTGTGAGTGTGTATGTGTATGCTTCTTTGTGTGATTTTGCCTGTATAGCTTTGCTTTTACCATTTGTCCTCAGGTTCTGTCTATCCATATTTTTTTTTTTTTCCGAATTTATTTTTTTTATTTTTAAAAACTGTAATTTAATTTTTATTTTATATTGGAGTTTAATTTATTTACAATGTTATGTTAGTTTCAGGTGTACAGCAAAGTGATTTAGTTATACATATATCCATTCTTTTTCAGATTCTTTTCCCATATAGGTTATTACAGAATACTGAGTAGAGTTCCCTGTGCTATACAGTAGGTTCTTGTTGATTATCTATTTTATATATAGTAGCCTGTGTACGTTAATCCCAAACTCCTAATTTATCCCTCTCTGCCACCTTTCCCCTTTGGTAACCATCAGTTTGTTTTCGAAGTCTGTGAGCCCGTTTCTGTTTTGTAAAACATGTCCTGACTTTAAATGCCACTTCTGACACATCCTATACGTGCGACCTCAAACAGAGCGTTTAATCCCTCTGTTTTCATCAGATCTGTAAATGGGGGGTAATGGTTGTCTCCTCTTCTTCTGTATGAGATAACAGTGAAAGTCCCTTGTAAATGAAATTGAGCTATTGGTAATTGCTCGCCTAAGGCTTCTTTAAATACGTCATCTCTGATTATTCTCATCTGATTAAGATAAGTAGGGGCACTAGGGCTGCCCTGATTTGAGACTCAGAGGGGGATGGTGTAGGTCTTGGGGGAAGGAAGTGAGGGGACAAGACACATGAGGGCCAGATGTCCTAACTAGCACGGAAGAGCCACCCTGGGCTGGCTGTAGTCCAGACATAGAAGTTGGGCTCAGCAGCAGAAAAGACCTGTCCTTGCCCTCGAGGATTTTACCCTTTAACTAGGGAACTAAGTATAACCTGCAGAAAATCTTTCCTGTGTGCTTCACAGGAAGCTCCAAGCTCCCTGCGCACTGGAACATCTCCATCAGCTGCAAGGAGGAGCTGGGCCTCCGGTGGAACCCAGGTGCAGGGGTGAAGCACAGGCACCCAGCAGGGAGGAGGCTGGCTGTGGGGAGGGGGAAACAGCTTTAGGAAGGGGCCAGACTGCTGGGGCCTCAGGGCCAGGCACGATAAGATAATATTTACATTCATGCATTAGGAAACAGAAAGCCACCACACAGTTGTGAGCAAAGAGTCCAAAGGTGAAAGTGCATTTTTTAGAAAGATGGGCTTGGCAGAGATGGGCAGGAGGAAGTGATGGAAGACTGCAGAAAAAAGATTTTTTTCCCCCGCTCCTTTAAAGAAACCTAAAATATTTGCAATATAACTTGTGACTTAGGATAAGTGGTTCTACCTCCTAACGAAGACAGGCCCCTCCCAGAATATTTGTTTTCCCTTTAAATGAAGTTCATTTACCCTGCAAAACAAGAAGCTTACACTACTGTGAGGTGACTGTCACAGCTCTGAAAGTCCCAAATCAGATGGGGGGTCTCCACCCAAGGCCCTGTGGATTTACAACCACACTTCTCGTGCTTGTCACACTCTAGTTACAGAGTATGTGAGTGTTTAAAAAAACAAAACAAAACAAAAAAAACTGTTCCCACACAATATTAACCCTTTGGTATTTCAGAGGTGAACACTGAGGTTCAACTTGGCCCTCTTTTTGGTTTTTGTGAGCCGCTTTCCCTTATTGTCAACTCACCCTGCAGACCCAGCTCAGCAGTGAAGGCTTATTCACTATCCCGCCCAGGCTTTGGCTCAGCTTAGACCCAGAAGCACCTGGATAAGCTCCCTCAGTAGCCAACAACATTTTGTCTCGGGTCCAAGTTGTTTATTTATCTTTCCTAGGCTATTTGAGTCATTGAAAGAAATGTATTTGCTTTTTCAACTTCTCTATTCCCTAGAATGTTGCTTCCTTTTTTTAAATACATGACATGATAAAGAAGTTATGCTGAGTGTTTTTTTGCAGATTTTGAAGGAGGGGGAGGGAGGGTCTAATTTGAAATAGAGAAAGAGGGAATTAGCCTTTTTTTTTTTTTAATTTAAAAATACTCTTTTTAAAGGTATAATTTCATGTAACACTTAACTCAGTCCTACATGTACAACATATTTGAGTTCTAACATCTTCAAGCCTGTAAAATGCCTAGGACTGATTTAAGCTGTTTCCCACAAAAAGTTAAAAAAATGATACCACATAATGAAACAATCTTTACCCAATACCTAACATTTTCACATCTTCAAATTAGGTTGTAAATAGAAATTATAGATTTTTTCATTACTGAGAAGTATGTTCATTTCTAACCCAGGAAAATGCATAGAACTTTGTAAAACCATTCAGTTCTTAAGGAAAAAGTGGTTGTTTCTTGGTGCTGTCATCGTTTGTAAAGAGATTAATAGAAGTTGACAACATGTGTCATTTATGTGTCAGGCTGGCTAACAAAATCTTTTGATATGCAGAATTATTTGTCAGGTAACACCTTTCTAGTTCCCTCTTCACCTTTAAGTGGATCTATCTACTCTGGGTCATTCCTGTCTGTATCTGATAGCAGGGCTTAAGCACAGTTTAGCCCCATGAATTTTGCATTCCAATTTTATTACCCTTTCTTTTTTTTTTTTTTGGGGGGGTTGATTTTTTTTAAATTTTTTGCCTTATAACAAATTTAATCAGTTATACATATACATATGTTTCCATATCCCCTCCCTTTTGTGTCTCCCTCCCACCCTCCCTATCCCACCCCTCCAGGCGGTCACAAGACACCAAACTGATCTCCCTGTGCTATGCGGCTGCTTCCCACTAGCTATCTACCTTACGTTTGGTAGTGTATATATGTCCATGCCACTCTTTCACTTTGTCACAGCTTACCCTTCCCCCTCCCCATATCCTCAAGTCCATTCTCTAGTAGGTCTGTGTCTTTATTCCTGTCTTACCCCTATGTTCTTCATGACATTTTTTTTTCTTAAATTCCATAGATATGTGTTAGCATACAGTATTTGTCTTTCTCTTTCTGACTTACTTCACTCTGTATGACAGACTCTAGGTCTATCCACCTCATTACAAATAGCTCAATTTCATTTCTTTTTATGGCTGAGTAATATTCCATTGTATATATGTGCCACATCTTCTTTATCCATTCATCCGATGATGGACACTTAGGTTGTTTCCATCTCTGGGCTATTGTAAATAGGGCTGCTATGAACATTTTGGTACATGTCTCTTTTTGAATTATGGTTTTCTCAGGGTATATGCCCAGTAGTGGGATTGCTGGGTCATATGGTAGTTCTATTTGTAGTTTTTTAAGGAACCTCCATACCGTTCTCCATAGCGGCTGTACCAATTCACATTCCCAACAGCAGTGCAAGAGTGTTCCCTTTTTTCCACACCCTCTCCAGCATTTATTGTTTCTAGATTTTTTGATGATGGCCATTCTGACTGGTGTGAGATGATATCTCATTGTAGTTTTTTTTTTTTTTTTTTTTTTTTTTTTTTTTTTTTTTTTTTGCGGTATGCGGGCCTCTCACTGCTGTGGCCTCCCCCGCCGCGGAGCACAGGCTCCGGATGCGCAGGCCCAGCGGCCATGGCTCACGGGCCCAGCCGCTCCGCGGCACATGGGATCCTCCCAGACCGGGGCACGAACCCGCATCCCCTGCATCGGCAGGCGGACTCTCAACCACTGCGCCACCAGGGAGGCCCTCATTGTAGTTTTGATTTGCATTTCTCTAATGAGTAAAGATGTTGAGCATCCTTTCATGTGTTTGTTGGCAGTCTGTATATCTTCTGTGGAGAAATGTCTATTTAGGTCTTCTGCCCATTTTTGGATTGGGTTGTTTGTTTTTTTGTTATTGAGCTGCATGAGCTGCTTATAAATTTTGGAGATTAATCCTTTGTCAGTTGCTTCATTTGCAAATATTTTCTCCCATTCTGAGGGTTGTCTTTTGGTCTTGTTTATGGTTTCCTTTGCTGTGCAAAAGCTTTGAAGTTTCATTAGGTCCCATGTGTTTATTTTTGTCTTTATTTCCATTTCTCTAGGAGGTGGGTCAAAAAGGATCTTGCTGTGATTTATGTCATAGAGTGTTCTGCCTATGTTTTCCTCTAAGAGTTTGATAGTGTCTGGCCTTACATTTAGGTCTTTAATCCATTTGGAGCTTATTTTTGTGTATGGTGTTAGGGAGTGATCTAATCTCATACTTTTACATGTCCCTATCCAGTTTTCCCAGCACCACTTATTGAAGAGACTGTCCTTTCTCCACTGTACATTCCTGCCTCCTTTATCAAAGATAAGGTGACCATATGTCCGTGCGTTTAACTCTGGGCTTTCTATCCTGTTCCATTGATCTATCTTTCTGTTTTTGTGCCAGTACCATACTGTCTTGATTACTGTACTTTTGTAGTATAGTCTGAAGTCAGGGAGCCTGATTCCTCCAGCTCCATTTTTCGTTCTCAAGATTGCTTTGGCTATTCGGGGTCTTTTGTGTTTCCATACAAATTGTGAAATTTTTTGTTCTAGTTCTGTGAAAAATGCCAGTGGTAGTTTGATAGGGATTGCATTGAATCTGTAGATTGCTTTGGGTAGTAGAGTCATTTTCACAATGTTGATTCTTCCAATCCAAGAACATGGTACATCTCTCCATCTATTTGTATCATCTTTAATTTCTTTCATCAGTGTCTTATAATTTTCTGCATACAGGTCTTTTGTCTCCTTAGGTAGGTTTATTCCAAGATATTTTATTCTTTTTGTTGCAATGGTAAATGGGAGTGTTTCCTTGATTTCACTTTCAGATTTTTCATCATCAGTATATAGGAATGCCAGAGATTTCTGTGCATTAATTTTGTATCCTGCAACTTTACCAAAGTCATTGATTAACTCTAGTAGTTTTCTGGTAGCATCTTTAGGATTCTCTATGTATAGTATCATGTCATCTGCAAACAGTGACAGCTTTACTTCTTCTTTTCCAATTTGGATTCCTTTTATTTCCTTTTCTTCTCTGATTGCTGTGGCTAAAACTTCCAAAACTAGGTTGAATAAGAGTGGTGAGAGTGGGCAGCCTTGTCTTGTTCCTGATCTTAGTGGAAATGGTTTCAGTTTTTCACCATTGAGGACGATGCTGGCTGTGGGTTTGTCATATATGGCCTTTATTATGTTGAGGAAAGTTCCCTCTATGCCTACTTTCTGCAGGGTTTTTATCATAAATGGGTGTTGAATTTTGTCGAAAGCTTTCTCTGCATCTATTGAGATGATCATATGGTTTTTCTCCTTCAATTTGTTAATATGGTGTATCACGTTGATTGATTTGCGTATATTGAAGAATCCTTGCATTCCTGGAATAAACCCCACTTGATCATGGTGTATGATCCTTTTAATGTGCTGTTGGATTCTGTTTGCTAGTATTTTGTTGAGGATTTTTGCATCTATGTTCATCAGTGATATTGGCCTGTAGTTTTCTTTCTTTGTGACATCCTTGCCTGGTTTTGGTATCAAGGTGATGGTGGCCTCGTAGAATGAGTTTGGGAGTGTTCCTCCCTCTGCTATATTTTGGAAGAGTTTCAGAAGGATAGGTGTTAGCTCTTCTCTAAATGCTTGATAGAATTCGCCTGTGAAGCCATCTGGTCCTGGGCTTTTGTTTGTTGGAAGATTTTTTATCACAGTCTCAATTTCAGTGCTTGTGATTGGTCTGTTCATATTTTCTATTTCTTCCTGATTCAGTCTCGGCAGGTTGTGCATTTCTAAGAATTTGTCCATTTCTTCCAGGTTGTCCATTTTATTGGCATAGAGTTGTTTATAGTAATCTCTCATGATCTTTTGTATTTCTGCAGTGTCAGTTGTTACTTCTCCTTTTTCATTTCTAATTCTATTGATTTGAGTCTTCTCCCTTTTTTTCTTGATGAGTCTGGCTAATGGTTTATCAATTTTGTTTATCTTCTCAAAGAACCAGCTTTTAGTTTTATTGATCTTTGCTATCGTTTCCTTCATTTCTTTTTCATTTATTTCTGATCTGATCTTTATGATTTCTTTCCTTCTGCTAACTTTGGGATGTTTTTGTTCTTCTTTCTCTAATTGCTTTAGGTGCAAGGTTAGGTTGTTTATTCGAGATGTTTCCTGTTTCTTAAGGTGGGATTGTATTGCTATAAACTTCCCTCTTAGAACTGCTTTTGCTGCATCCCATAGGTTTTGGGTCGTCGTGTCTCCATTGTCATTTGTTTCTAGGTATTTTTTTATTTCCTCTTTGATTTCTTCAGTGATCACTTCGTTATTAAGTAGTGTATTGTTTAGCCTCCATGTGTTTGTATTTTTTACAGCTCTTTTCCTGTAATTGATATCTAGTCTCATAGCATTGTGGTCGGAAAAGATACTTGATACAATTTCAATTTTCTTAAATTTACCAAGGCTTGATTTGTGACCCAAGATATGATCTATCCTGGAGAATGTTCCATGAGCACTTGAGAAAAATGTGTATTCTGTTGTTTTTGGATGGAATGTCCTATAAATATCAATTAAGTCCATCTTGTTTAATGTATCATTTAAAGCTTGTGTTTCCTTATTTATTTTCATTTTGGATGATCTGTCCATTGGTGAAAGTGGGGTGTTAAAGTCCCCTACTATGAGTGTGTTACTGTCGATTTCTCCTTTTATGGCTGTTAGTATTTGCCTTATGTATTGAGGTGCTCCTATGTTGGGTGCATAAATATTTACAATTGTTATATCTTCTTCTTGGATCGATCCCTTGATCATTATGTAGTGTCCTTCTTTGTCTCTCCTAGTAGTCTTTACTTTAAAGTCTATTTTGTCTGATATGAGAATTGCTACTCCAGCTTTCTTTTGGTTTCCATTTGCATGGAATATCTTTTTCCATCCCCTTACTTTCAGTCTGTATGTTTCTCTAGGTCTGAAGTGGGTCTCTTGTAGACAGCATATATATGGGTCTTGTTTTTGTATCCATTCAGCCAATCTGTGTCTTTTGGTGGGAGCATTTAGACCATTTACATTTAAGGTAATTATTGATATGTATGTTCCTGTTCCCATTTTCTTAATTGTTTTGGGTTCCTTATTGTAGGTCTTTTCCTTCTGTTGTGTTTCTTGCCTAGAGAAGTTCCTTTAGCATTTGTTGTAAAGCTGGTTTGGTGGTGCTGAACTCTCTCAGCTTTTGCTTGTCTGTAAACGTTTTAATTTCTCCATCAAATGTGAATGAGATCCTTGCTGGGTAGAGTAATCTTGGTTGCAGGTTTTTCTCCTTCATCACTTTAATTATGTCCTGCCACTCCCTTCTGGCTTGTAGAGTTTCTGCTGAGAGATCAGCTGTTATCCTGATGGGGATTCCCTTGTGTGTTATTTGTTGGTTTTGCCTTGCTGCTTTTAATATGATTTCTTTGTGTTTAATTTTTGACAGTTTGATTAATATGTGTCTTGGCATATTTCTCCTTGGATTTATTCTGTATGGGACTCTCTGTGCCTCCTGGACTTGATTAAGTATTTCCTTTCCCATATTAGGGAAGTTTTCAACTATAATCTCTTCAAATATTTTCTCAGTCCCTTTCTTTTTCTCTTCTTCTTCTGGAACCCCTATAATTCGAATGTTGGTGCGTTTAATGTTGTCCCAGAGGTCTCTGAGACTGTCCTCTGTTCTTTTCATTCTTTTTTCTTTATTTTGCTCTGCAGCAGTTATTTCCACTATTTTATCTTCCACCTCACTTATCCGTTCTTCTGCCTCAGTTATTCTGCTATTGATCCCGTCTAGAGTATTTTTTATTTCATGTATTGTGTTTTTAATCGATGCTTGATTCATCTTTAGTTCTTCTAGGTCCTTGTTAACTGTTTCTTGCATTTTGTCTATTCTATTTCCAAGATTTTGGATCTGGGAAATAGAATCTTGGATCATCTTTACCATCATTATTCTGAATTCTTTTTCAGGTAGAGGGCCTATTACCTCTTCATTTGTTAGGTCTGGTGGGTTTTTATCTTGCTCCTTCTCCTGCTGTGTGTTTTTCTGTCTTCTCATTCTGCTTATGTTACTGTGTTTGGGGTCTCCTTTCTGCAGGCTGCAGGTTCGTAGTTCCCGTTGTTTTTGGTGTCTGTCCCCAGTGGCTAAGGTTGGTTTAGTGGGTTGTGTAGGCTTCCTGGTGGAGGGGACTAGTGCCTGTGTTCTGGTGGATGAGGCTGGATCTTGTCTTTCTGGTGGGCAGGTCCACGTCTGGTGGTGTGTTTTGGGGTGTCTGTGGACTTTTTATGAGTTTAGGCCACCTCTCTGCTAATGGGTGGCGTTGTGTTCCTGTCTTGCTAGTTGTTTGGCTTAGGGTGTCCAGCACTGTAGCCTGCTGGTCGTTGAGTGAAGCTGGGTGCTGGTGTTGAGATGGAGATCTCTGGAAGATTTTTGCCGTTTGATATTATGTGGAGCTGGGAGGTCTCTTGTGGACCAGTGTCCTGAAGTTGGCTCTCCCACCTCAGAGGCACAGCACTGACTCCGGGCTCCTCAATTTGGGATGATGTGTTGTCTATTCATGTATTCCACAGATGCAGGGTACATCAAGTTGATTGTGGAGCTTTAATCCGCTGCTTCTGAGGCTGCTGGGAGAGGTTTCCCTTTCTCTTCTTTGTTCTCACAGCTCCTGGGTCTCAGCTTTGGATTTGGCCCCGCCTCTGCGTGTAGGTCGCCGGAGGGCGTCTGTTCTTCGCTCAGATAGGACAGGGTTAAAGGAGCAGCCTCTTCGGGGACTCTGGCTCACTCAGGCCGGGCGGGAGGGAGGGGCACGGAGTGCGGGGCGAGCCTGCAGCGGCAAAGGTCGGCGTGACGTTGCACCAGCCCGAGGCGCGCCGTGCGTTCTCCCAGGGAAGCCGCCCCTGGATCCCGGGACCCCGGCAGTGGCGGGCTGCACAGGCTCCCGGAAGGGCGGTGTGGGCAGTGACCTGCGCTCGCACACAGGCTTCTTGGCGGCGGCAGCAGCAGCCCCAGTGTCCCACGCCCGTCTCTGGGCTCCGCGCTTTTAGTCGCGACTCGCGCCCGTCTGTGGAGCCCCTTTAAGCAGCGCTCTTAATCCCCTCTCCTCGCGCACCAGGAAACCAAGAGGGAAGAAAAAGTCTCTTGCCTCTTCGGCAGCTCCAGAGTTTTCCCGGACTCCCTCCCGGCTAGCTGTGGCACATTAGCCCACTTCAGGCTGAGTTCTCGCCGCCAGCCCCAGTCCTCTCCCTGCGCTCTGACCGAAGCCCGAGCCTCAGCTTCCAGCGCTGCGCGCCCCAGCGGGCGAGCAGACAAGCCTATCGGGCTGGTGAGTGCCGCTCGGCACTGATCCTCTGTGTGGGGATCTCTCCGCTTTGCCCTACCCAGGTATGTGGGGGGTTTCTTGCCTTTTGGGAGGTCTGGGGTCTTCTGCCAGCGTTCAGTAGGTGTTCTGTAGGAGTTGTTCCACGTGTAGCTGTATTTCTGGTGTATCCGTGGGGAGGAAGGTGATCTCCGCGTCTTACTCTTCCGCCATCTTACCCGGAAGTCCCCCATATTTTTTTTTTTTTAGTTTAGTTTTTAGCACTTGTTATCATTGGTGGATTTGTTTTTTGGTTTGGTTGCTCTATTCTTTCTTTTTTTATTACTTTTTAATTTTTAAAATTTTCAATAATTTTATTTATTTATTTTTATTTTAATAACTTTATTTTACTTTTTTCTTTCTTTCTTTCTTTCTTCTCCCTTTTCTTTTGAGCCATGCAGCGGAACAGGGTCTTTGTGCTCTGGGCAGGTGTCACGCCTATGTCTCTGAGGTGGGAGAGCCAAGGTCAGGACATTGATCCACCAGAGACCTCCCAGCTCCACATAATATCAAACAGCAAAAGCTGCCCCAGAGATCTCCATCTCAACAATAAGACCCAGCTCCACTCAATGACCAGCAAGCTACAGTGCTGGACACTCTATGCCAAACAACTAGCAAGAACACAGGAACACAACCACATCCATAGCACAGAGCCTGCCTAAAATCATAATAAGGTCACAGACACCCCAAAACACACCACTGGACATGGTCCTGTCCACCAGAAAGACAAGATTCAGCCTCATCCACCAGAACACAGGCACCAGTCTGCTGCACCAGGAAGCCTACACAACCCACTGAAACACCCTTAGCCACTGGGGGCAGACACCAAAAGCAGTGGGAACTATGAACCTGCAGCCTGCGAAAAGGAAACACCAAATACAGTAAGTGAAGTGAAATGAGAAGACAGAGAAACACACAGCAGATGAAGGAGCAAGGTAAAAACCCAGCAGACCAAACAAATAAAGAGGAAATAGGCAGTCTAACTAATAAAGAATTCAGAGTAATGATAGTAAAGATGATCCAAAATCCTGGAAATAGAATGGAGAAAAATTTTTAAAAAGTTTAAAAAGGACATAGAGGAACTAAAGAACAAACAAACAATGACGAACAAAACGATAAATGAAATTAGAAATTCTCTAGAAGGAATCAATAGCAGAATAACTGAGGCAGAAAAACAGATAAGTGACCTGGATGATAAAATAGTGAAAATAACTACCGCAGAGCAGGATAAAGTAAAAAGAATGAAAAGAATTGAGGACAGTCTGAGACCTCTGGGACAACACTGAACGCACCAACTTTTGAATTATAAGGGTCATAGAAGAAGAAGAGAAAAAGAAAGGGACTGAGAAAATATTTGAAGACATTTTATTTGAAAACTTCCCTAACATGGGAAAGGATATAGTCCAACAAGTCCAGGAAGCACAGAGTCCCATACAGGATGGATCCAAGGAGAAACACACCAGAAACATAGTAATCAAACTATCAAAAATTAAAAACAAAAGAAAAATATTAAAAGCAGCAAGAAAAAAAAACAAAAAACAAACAACATACAAGGGAATCCCCATAAGGTTAATGGCTGATATTTCAGCAAAAACTCTGCAAGCCAGAAGGGAGTGGCAGGACATATTTAAAGTGATGAAAGGGAAAAAACTACAACCAGGATTATGCTACCCAGTAAGGATCTCTTTCAGATTCGATGGAGAAATTAAAACCTTTACAGACAAGCAAAAGCTAAGAGAATTCAGCACCACCAAACCAGCTTTACAAAAAATGCTAAAGGAACTTATCTAGAAATGAAACACAAGAGAAGGAAAAGACATACAATAACAAACCAAAAACAATTAAGGAAATGGTAATAGGAAAATACATATCGATAACTACCTTAAATGTAAATGAATTAAATGCCCAACCAAAAGACACAGCCTGGCTGAATGGATACAAAAAGAAGACCCGTATATATGCTGTCTACAAGACAACCACTTCAGACCTAGGAACACATACAGACAGAAAGTGAGGGGATGGAAAAAGATATTAAATGCAAATGGAAATCAAAAGAAAGCTGGAATAGCAATTCTCATATCAAACAAAATAAATTTTAAAATAAAGACTATTATAAGAGACAAAGAAGGATACTACATAATGATCAAGAGATCAATCCAAGAAGAAGATATAACAATTGTAAATATTTATGTACCCAACATAGGAGCATCACAATATATAAGGCAAATGCTAACAACCATAAAAGAAGAAGTCAACAGTAACACAATTATAGTAGAAGACTATAACACCCCACTCTCACCAATGGACAGAACATCCAAAATGAAAATAAATAAAGAAACACAAGCTTTAAATGATACATTGAACAAAATGCACTTAATTGATATTTATAGGATATTCCATCCAAAAACAACAGAATACACTTTCCTCTCAAGTCCTCATGGAACATTCTCCAGGATAGATCATATCTTGGGTCACAAATCAGGCCTTGGTAAATTTAAGAATATTGAAATAGTATCAAGTATCTTTTCTGACCACAGCACTATGAGACTAGATATCAATTACAGGAAAAAATCTGTAAAAAGTACAAACACATGGAGGCTAAACAATACACTACTAAATAAGGAAGAGATCACTAAAGAAATCAAAGAGCAAATTAAAAAATAGCTAGAAAAAAAAAGACAATGAAAACTCGACGACCCAAAATCTATGGGATGCAGCAAAAGGAGTTCTAAGAGGGAAGTTTATAGCAATACAATCCTACCTCAAGAAACAAGAAACATCTCAAATAAAATATCTAACCTTACACCTAAAGCAATTAGAGAAGGAAGAACAAAAAACTCTAAAGTTAGCAGAAGGAAAGAAATCATAAAGATCAGATCAAAAATAAATGAAAAAGAAATGAATAATGCAATAGCAAAGATCAATAAAGCTATAAGCTGGTTGTTTGAAAACATAAACAAAATTGATAAATCATTAACCAGACTCATCAAGAAAAAAAGGGAGAAGACTCAAATCAATAGAATTAGAAATGAAAAAGGAGAAGTAACAACTGACACTGCAGAAATACAAAGGATCATGAGAGATTACTACAAGCAACTACATGCCAATAAAATGGAAAACTTGGGAGAAATGGACAAATCCTTAGAAAAGCACAACCTTCCAAGACTGAACCCGAAGAAATAGAAAATATAAACAGACCAATAACAAGCACTGAAATTGAGACTGTGATTAAAAATCTTCCAACAAACAAAAGTCCAGGACCAGATGTCCTCAGAGGTGAATTCTATCAAATATTTAGAGATGACCTAACACCTATTTTCTGAAACTGTTCCAAAATATTGCAGAGGAAGGAACACTCCCAAACTGATTCTATGAGGCCATCATCACCCTGATACCAAAACCAAACAAAGATGTCACAAAGAAAGAAAACTACAGGCCAATATCATTGATGAACATAGATGCAAAAATCCTCAACAAAATACTAGCAAACAGAATCGAACAGCACATTAAAAGGATCATACACCATGATCAAGTGGGGTTTGTCCCAGGAATGTAAGCATTCATTACTTTATGCAAATCAATCAATGTGATAAACTATATTAACAAATTGAAAGAGAAAAAACATATGATCATCTCAATAGATGCAGAAAAAGCTTTTGACACAATTCAACACCCATTTATGATAAAAACCCTCCATAGGGCTTCCCTGGTGGTGCAGTGGTTGAGAGTCCGCCTGCCGATGCAGGGAACATGGGTTCGTGCCCCAGTCCGGGAGGATCCCACATGCCGCGGAGTGGCTGGATCCGTGAGCCATAGCCACTGAGCCTGCGCATCTGGAGCCCGTGTTCCGCAACGGGAGAGGTCACAACAGTGAGAGGCCCACGTACCACAAAACAAACAAACAAAAAAAACAAAAAACCTCCAGAAAGTAGGCATAGAGGGAACTTACCTCAACATAATAAAGGCCATATATAACAAATCCACAGCCAACCTCATTCTCAATGGTGAAAAACTGAAACCATTTCCACTAAGATCAAGAAGAAGAAAAGGTCGTCCATTTTCACCGCTATTATTCAACATAGTTTTTGAAGTTTTAGCCACAGCAATCAGAGAAGAAATAGAAATAAAAGGAATCCAAATCGGAAAAGAAGAAGTAAAGCTGTCACTGTTTGAAGATGATACGATACTATACAAAGAGAATCCTAAAGATGCTACCAGAAAACAACTAGCGCTAATGAATGAATTTGGTAATGTAGCAAGATACAAAACTAATGCACAGAAATCTCTTGCATTCCTATACACGAATGATGAAAAATCTGAAAGAGAAATTAAGGAAACACTCCCATTTACCATTGCAACAAAAAGAATAACATACCTAGGAATAAACCTACCTAGGGAGACAAAAGACCCATATGCAGAAAACTCTAAGACACTGATGAAAGAAATTAAAGATGATACCAACAGACGGAGAGATATACCATGTTCTTGGACTGGAATAATCAACATTGTGAAAATGACTATACTACCCAAAGCAATCTACAGATTCACTGCTATCCCTATCAAACTACCAATGGCATTTTTCACAGAAGTAGAACAAAAAATTTCAAAATGTGTATGGAAACACAAAAGATCCCGAATAGCTAAAGCAATCTTGAGAAAGGAAAACAGAACTTGAGGAATCAGGCTCCTGGACTTCAGAATATACTACAAAGCTACAGTAGTCAACACTGTATGGTACTGGCACAGAAAAAGAAATATAGATCAATGGAACAGGATAGAAAGCCCAGAGATAAACCCACGCACATATGGTCACCTTATTTTTGATAAAGGAGGCAAAATATACAATGGAGAAAAGACAGTCTCTTCAATAAGTGCTGCTGGGAAAACTGGACAGCTACATGTAAAAGAAGCAAATTAGAACACTCCCTAACACCATACACAAAAATAAACTCCAAATGGATTCAAGACCTAAATATAATTCCAGACACCATCAAACTCTTAGAGGAAAACATAGACAGAACACTCTATGACATAAATCACAGCAAGATCCTTTTTGACCCACTTCCTAGAGAAATGGAAATAAAAACAAAAATAAACAAATGAGACCTAATGAAACTTCAAAGCTTTTGCACAGCAAAGGGAACCATAAGCCAGATGAAAAGACAACCCTCAGAATGGGAGAAAATATTTGCAAGTGAAGCAACTGACCAAGGAAGAATCTCCAAAATTTACAAGCAGCTCATGCAGCTCAATATCAAAAAAAAACGAACAACCCTATCCAAAAATGGGCAGAAGACTTAAACAGACATTTCTCCAAAGAAGATATACAGATTGCCAACAAACACATGAAAGGATGCTCAACATCACTAATCATTAGAGAAATGCAAATCAAAATTACAATGAGGTATCACCTCACACCAGTCAGAATGGCCATCATCAAAAAAATCTACAAACAGTAAATGCTGGAGAAGGTGTGCAGTAAAGAGAACCCTCTTGCACTGTTGGTGGGAATGTGAATTGGTACAGCCACTATGGAGAACATTATGGAGTTTCATTAAAAAACTAAAAATAGAACTACCATATGACCCAGCAATTCCACTACTACTCGGTATATACCCTGAGAAAACCATAATTCCAAAAGAGCCACATACCACAATGTTCATTGCAGCTCTGTTTACAATAGCCAGGACATGGAAGCCACCTAAGTGTCCATCGACAGATGAATGGATAAAGAAGTTGTGACACATATATGCAATGGAATAATACTCAGACATAAAAAAGAAATGAAATTGAGTTCTTTGTAGTGAGGTGGATGGACCTAGACTCTGTCATACGAGTGAAGTAAGTAAGAAAGAGAAATACAAATACCATATGCTAACACATATATATGGAATCTAAAAAAAAAAATGGTTCTGAAGAAACTAGGGGTAGGATAGGGATAAAGATACAGCCGTAGAGAATGGACTTGAGCACACAGGGATGGGGAAGGGTAAGTTGGGACAAAGTGAGAGAGTGGCATAGACATACATACACTAGCAAATGTAAAATAGATAGCTATGTGGGAAGCAGCTGCATACCACAGGGGGATCAGCTCAGTGCTTTGTGACCACCTAGAGGAGTGGAATAGGGAGGTTGGGAGGGAGATGCAAGAGGGAGGAAATATGGTGATATATGTTTATGTATAGCTGATTCACTTTTTTATAAAGCAGAAACTGACACACCATTGTAAAGCAATTTTACTCCAATAAAGATGTTAAAAAACAAAACAAAACATAATGGCCATTTTTTTGTGAATATGCCATGACTGAAGTAAAATTATATTTGCCCTTTGTTAGGTACAAAGTCTATATGTTTATATTACTTATATACTGATAATATATAAGTCTGTATGTTATCATTATATAATCAAATATTCAATATGCTTAAATATTTTTTGTCTATTTAATCTCTTGACTACTAAGTCTGTTTAAATCTCTACCATAAATGTGGAATAGTCTATTTCTACTTGTCTTTAAGGGCACTTGCTTCTTGTATATCTCAAAGATATACTGTTGGGCCTCCCTGGTGGCGCAGTGGTTGAGAGTCCGCCTGCCGATGCAGGGGATACAGGTTCATGCCCCGGTCTGGGAGGATCCCATATGCCACGGAGCGGCTGGGCCCGTGAGCCATGGCCGCTGGGCCTGCGCGTCCGGAGCCTGTGCTCCGCAACGGGAGAGGCCACAACAGTGAGAGGCCCGCATACCGCAAAAAGAAAAAAAAAAAAAAAAAGATATACTGTTAAGTTATGATACATTAATATATTGATATAAGATATATTGTTATATGATATATCACTATGATACACTGATATGTTGTTCATGGTAATGGTTGTTAAATCTTATCAGCAAATTGTAACTTTATCAAATAAAATAATTATCTTCTTGTCTTAAAAAAAGAAAGCTAGTACTGTGTCTCTTTATAATAATAGACTCTTGCAATCAAAAGATATAAAAAGATTAGGACAACCATAACCTATAGAGTTTACTGAGTTTGGATTCATCCTGGCATGAGAAAAGCTTAGTATAATAATCCTGCTACACATAAATGAAAACATCTAATTACTTATCTTAATAAAGATGTATAATAATATTTTTGGAGTTTGGATGTAAATGCCCTTAGCTGAAAGATTTTATATACATGAGATGACACATACTAGCTAATTTATGTTTTCTCATTTTCACATCATGATGAACTGCTAATTTCAATCTTTCCAAAAAACAAGAACTATCAAAGTCAAATACTAAAACTATTATCTATCAATAGGGGCCTATTGAACAACTGTGTAGCCTCTAGTTCCTTGAGTATTTCATCATAATTATTTTATAATATTGTTATGTCATTTCCCTTAAAAGTTGACTTGCTATTTAAATACTAATGAGAACATTAGTTTACCAACAAATTGTGTACTGCATGCATAACAGGGCACCATATGGGAACATTTAAAGGACATGTACATGATGAACTATGGTAGCTAATTAAAAATTAAAGATAAAGGAAGGGTAATACCCACTCAACTGCTGAATTACTGAGAAGTCTTATTCTTCTAGTTAAGTTAAAGAATAAATAGGTACAACCTCTTGCACAAGCTAAGTATGAGGGAAATGCTCTGAGTTAGGTTTTCAGAACTTTGTTAACATGAAAAATATTTATTTATTATATCTATATCTCATTGATAACTTAAACATAGGATGGTTAATAATATACCATTCATAATTATTAAAAGAGAAATATAGTTATATATATTTTTCATGTAACAGGCAATGAATTACCAGGAGAACAGAATTCTTGTAGAGACCTATAGAATGTATTACTTGTTCAACTTTAAATTTTGATAAAGCTCATATAAAATTAAAGAAATTATATAAGTTAACAAGAATCAGGAAGCACCTTAATTTTTTTCCTTTATATTCACCTACTCCAGAAAAATATGCAAATGTAAATTAAGAATAAATTCTCAGAATTCCATTTAACTTGTTCTTCACAATATGTTTAAAGGACTTCTTCTCCTCTCCAATGTTTTTTCTACTATCCTTTCACCATTCAACATACATTTTTAGCTCTCCATACTGTTCTATTCACTTTCCCTAAATACATCAGTTTCTGTATCTTCATATTTATTTTATGTGTTTATTCCATTGATTGGAATACCCTTTTCCATGTAACAAAATTCTAGTCCTGCTCTAGAGTCCAAAGATGTTTCACCTCCTTTAATGAAAACTTTCATAACGAACTTTTTCTTCCTTCATCACTGATTCCATAACACTCCACTCAAACCACCAAAAAGATCCTATTGTGTTTTGCTTTAGTATTGTAGCTACTGGGTGCTGAGCTCCTGGAAGGCAGAGGGTTCTGTCTTAGACTTCACATTTGCCATAACAAGGTGATTTTAATGGAAAAAATCAAATTTTCTATAAAGAATTATGCATTACGTTTGGAAAGGGGGGGGGAAGAAAAACCAAAGCAATACTAGTGGTTTTTGTTTTATTATCAAAATGATAAATAGCTTTATTTAGTTAACCACCAAAATAAAGCTGTTTCCCCATGCTTAAAATAAAATACCCTGAACAGCAAAGATTATACCATATAAAGTTAAAGCATCCGTGAAAACTAAAAATCAAACTTCAGAGAGATTCTGTTATCCTCCAGAGTCTCTTAAAGACTATACTGAAAATTACACTTTTTACAATAGCTGGTTGTACAAAGGTAACTTAGACAAATATGTTAACAATAGATTTTTTAAATGATAATTCCTTTAGGAATATCATTATTTTAAGTGTCAGATAAAGTGAAACTCACCATGTTAAGTCCGTGCTTAATAAAAATACAAAAATAGATTTGGATTATGCACATTTGGAGAGATTGGTAGAGGGAAGGTAGGTCAAAAAGTGTCACACCTGGTAGTTTCATTTTGGCATGAAAATATATCTCCTTCACAAAATTTGTGGTTGATTGAAAAACAAACCTTATTATATACAATAAGATTATAATTCATGGTGTCATTTATTTATGCTAAGTCCACCCTTAAAAATCTTCCCAGGCCTATATCAGAGAGTCAGTTAATAATGAAGAGTATCCATATTTCAATGATAACATGGTTTTTAACTAATAATTCCCATTGTCATGCTGAGTCACTACTGATAATTTAGAAACGTAATTACTCTTACTAAATATATATGTGCACACACACTCACACAATGTGTACACATGTTCTTGTATAAACTTAGCATACAGCTCCACCAGGAACTCTGTTATCCCTGAAGCTAAGACTCATTAAGAGAGGCTAATCAAATTCCTGAATAAGAGTCCAGTGGTAGGCTGAATAAAGGTACCCCAAAGATGTTCACATCCTAATTTCCAGAGCTTCTGAATGTGTCACCTTACTATGTGACAACTGTGATTAAGAATCTTGAGGTGGGGAGACTATCCTAGATTATACAAGTGAACTCAATGAAATAACAAGGTGTGGTACATATATGCAATGGAATATTACTCAGCCATAAAAAAAGAATGAAATAATGCCATTTGGAGCAACATGGATGGACCTAAATATTGTCACACTAAGTGAAGTCAGTCAGAGAAAGACAAATATCATATGTTATCACTTATATGTGGGATCTAAAAAAATCGTATAAATGAACTTATTTACAAATCAGAAATAGAGTCACAGATGTAGAAAACAAACTTATGGGTACAAAGGGGGAACGGGGGGAGGGATAAATTGGGAGATTGGGATTGACATTTACACACTAGTATATATAAAATAGATAACTAATAAGAACCTACTGTATAGCACAGGGAACTCTACTCAATACTCTGTAATGACCTATATGGAAAAGAATCTAAAAATGAGTGTATATATGTATAACTGATTCACTTTGCTGTACAGCAGAAACTAACACAACACTGTAAATCAACTATACTCCAATGAACATTAATTAAAAAAAAACAAGCATACTTATAAGGGCAAGTCAGAGAGGAGAGAAGATGTGAGCACAGAAGCAGAATCTGGAGTGATCTGAGGAAGCAAACACGAGCCAAGGAATGTGGGCAGCTTCTAGAAGCTGGAAAAGACAAGGAAGTGGATTCTCACCTAAAGCCTCCAAAAGAACTCAGTCTTGTGGACACTACTTAGAACTTCTGACCTCCAGAACTGTAAGATAATAAACTTATGTTGCTGTAAAACCAAGTTTGTGGCAATCTGTTACAACACCAATAGGAAACTAACATCAGACCCCAGTTCATCTCACAGTCCAGATATCACTTATGTAAGTCTGATTAAATTAGTAGGAAACAAGCAAACTACCAGCTGTTTTACCATTAATTCAAAGGTCTTTTTTCTCCTATGTTGCTTTCTGTTTGTTTCAACACTATCTACTTAAATAAAACACCTTTCTTCTTGATGTCGAATGACAGTCAAAATAAATCTGCACAGGACTAAGCCTAGTAATAATGACTAGAATCACATGATAGGATTTTATAAAAATCAGTATAAATGCTCAAATAAATGACACCACTGACTGGGAAATATATGAATTTGGAAGTGTGGGCATGTGTGGGTGTAGGTGGATGTGTGTACATGTTTTTATTCTCATTAGATGAGAAAGTACAAAAATGTGATATCTTTCTATTATGAGAAAATTGTACTTAATTGTATATTTGTATGCTTTCTATTGGCTACAAAATTTGCAATCATCCTATGCTTTATTAAGCACCAAGTGTTTTTGGTGCTGCAAATGGCAATTCGTACTTACAAGAACATCTTATATAAAACCAAGACAAAATTGAAAATTTTAAGAAGTACATTATCCCCAGGAAGCTTTGCTCATTTATCATTTTTATCATAATGAACAAATGAAAAGTATCTCTGTAAACATTTCAAATTCAATTTGACATTTAATTTTCAAGGAGAAAGTAGTTTTTTTTTTTTCCTTGATCATTTAACATTGGCTCCTTGTTTTTTTCAGGCAGTGATACAGAAAATTGTAAAACACTCAGCATAGACTTGTTTGGAACTGCTTCTTTACCAAGAAAAGGCAAAAAGTACCCAGAGTGAAAACCTGGTTCTTTATTTAGCAAGAGACAGAAGATATATTTTTTCAGTGGAATAAAACTGGTACGTTCAACATAGTTGACTCAAGTTTTTATTATCACTAGACTAACGCTTTGCAATTCTGTTTTCTTTTCTGAAATTTCAATAGCGATGCTCTATTTCCTTTTTACCTTCCCTTTCTCCAAAGCCCACTGAAATGATTCTACAGAGTTATTTCATATACTACATTTTTAAGGAAAGAAACAATTTTGACAGATTTCCTTCTTAAATGTTAAAGAAATAGCCTAAATTATTGACATTTCCCTGCAAGTTCTATTCTCTAAATCCTGTATGGTTCTCATCCAATCTCCCAGGGGGTATCAAATTCCACATCTTTTTTCTCATCTCTAAGCTTAGTGAGATATGAAGCAGATGGTTAGGCTTTGGCTCTTTCAGGATGATGCAATATCTCCTATTCCTTATGCTGTATTTTAACTATTAAGGGCTCTTCAAAGATTACGGTTTTACTTATCTCAAGTCCCTATTTTGACTTTTACATATATTTTTCAATCACAATTTCTTATTCTCTATTTAAAAAGACTTGAAACTTATTAATTTAATTAATGTTCACTTACTATGAACCAAAATAAGCACTGAGAACATAATGATGGAGACAACAGGATTTCTACCCAGAAATTGCTGAGGGGTAGAAAAAATAAATATTTACAATAATGTGTAGTCGGTGCTAATACAGGTGTATCTAGTGTGTTGAAGGAGCACTGAAAATGGAGCAACTCCTGCTGTAGGCAACCGGGGTCAGGGACTGAGATGAGGAGAGAGCATGCAGAAGATATTTTTAGTTGCCTACCCGACAGCTACTTTTACCACTTTTGAAAATCCCACTTCCCACTCTAGAGACAGGAAAGGCCATATGCTTGCTTTCCCAGTCCTTCTTGTACCTAGGACATGGACATGGACCCCATTGTTGATTACTGAAACAGAGGTATCATGTGTGCTTAGATTACTACAAACAGACTTGGAGGAGGAGCTCTCCTGCATTGCTTTAGGTTGTGAGCATTTGAAATCTGGAGCAGCCAAAGCCATCTTGAAAGCATGAGGCTAAATAAGACTGGGGGTCAAGGCCAACACAGTGAGGATGGCAAAGTGGAAAGTTACTCAGTACATGCATTTCCAATCATATCATTGGGCTACCCTGAGGCGCCCCTGCATCCCATCGTGCTAATCTCTAGACATTTTGTTACATTATGCAATCAATACCCTTAATTACTTAGCCATGGTATGCTGGGTAATTTCACTACCAATCAGAAGTAACTGATACAGGTATGAGGGCAGCTTCCCAGAAAAAAGGTAATTTTTAATCATTTTAATAAACGTATATGAGATTGCCAAGCTGAGAAGATGCGGGATGGCATTCCAAACAAAAGGAAGATCACATAGGGAAAACACTGAATATTAACGGAACACCAAGTGATTAATATAGCTGAAGTTTAGTTTATGTGTCAAAGATAGGCTGGAAAATAGATTGAATATTTATATTGTTTGGCTTAAATATAGTCAATATTTTAATATGTTCTTCATAACCATTTAGTAAGACTTCTTACTGTGTTATTTTAAGTTACTAGATTTTGAAGACTCCTTTTATGGGAGGTAATAAAATAATACTATAAATGGTAATAGTTATTGAGTGGTCACTATGTACCACATGTTAAATTAAACACTTTGTGTATTTCATTTAATACTCACAAAAATCTGTTATTGGCATCTTGCAAATCAGATATGAGATTGTTTGGAAAGTTAAGTGACTAATGTCACCCAACTAGAAAGTGTCACGGTCAAGACACAAATACTCATCTAACTGACACAAAGCCCGCTCTCATAACTACTAGAGGAGGTTTTATTTTGCATTTGTTTTTGTTTTTGTTTCAATTTGTCATTCTGAAAACAATAATTATTTCGCTGGGAGTATATTTATCACTACTGACCTCTAGGCATTAAATGCCAACAGTGCCTCCATCATTGTGACAACTCACCGTGACATCCCACATATTAATGTGCATTTAACACAGATGCTGGATGAAAGAAACCTACTTGGAAATCCTATAAACAGTTATTCTTCACCCTACCTTAAGTTACTGAGACTTTGCATTAACCTCATACTTCCAAAATAGGTCTCAAGGCTTTCTTCTCAAATCTTTCCCACCTGTTGGATGTACCTAAAATTCTATGTGTTTGGGTTTCAGATCTGTAAAGGTAGCAACTATCCCTGTAAGAAGTGAAATTTTGCTCATCATTTATTTACAACATTGTGAATAAAAGATAAAAGGAAGGTATTTATGGAAATGGGAGCAATCATGAAGGTATACTGCAGATGAAAAGATTGAATATTTACAAAGGAGGTTGGAAGCACCATAGGCACACACCCTTTATGACACTGTCAAGAACTTCTTCCCTAGAATTCTCCACAATGAAAGGCATGGAGTAAACGAATTTTCCAACTCCTTTTATTTTATCTCCATGATCAAACAAATATTTAAAATGTATGCAAGTCCTCTTGGGGAAAAAGAAAAAGGATGGTGAAGTAGTGGTTTTCATACTATGGTATTCTTTTGTAGACATATATCTAAACCCCAAACTATCAAGTGAGAAGAGTATCTTTATTAGTTAATGTGATAGAGGACAGAGGTCCTAGCTAGGCGGGCTTGTGTTATTTGGGTAATTGTGAAATATCAATAAAAGTTCAATGGGTTTCCTAAACACAACTGTAAGTAACACAGATAATTAAGTACTCTACAGAAGACACACATTATGAGAACTTAAATGAATCCTCGTGAAAGTAATTATTACTCTATCAAAGAAAAGGTCTAATGTAACATTTTAATGTTAATAGGGAATTAGAAAAGGTAGCCATGGGGGCCTAAATGAATATAAATTAAGCCTCATAATGTTTTCAGAAATATAAATGCACACATTTTCTCATATTATACTAGTGCTTGTTCTTTCTTTCCACAATTAAGAAATCATTGAGAAACAGTATACTTGAATCTAATAAAACACATATTAAGTCATGTTATCAGACTATCAGAGTGTTGTTATTTTCTGTAGTTTAAGTTTTGGTGATTTTTTTTTAACATCTTTATTGGAGTATAATTGCTTTGCAATGGTGTGTTAGTTTCTGCTTTATAACAAAGTGAATCAGCTATACATATACAATGTCCCCATATCTCTTTCTTCTTGCATCTCCCTCCCTCCCACCCTCTTTATCCCACCCCTCTAGGTAGTCACAAAGCACTGAGCTGATCTCCCTGTGCTATGCGGCTGCTTCCCACTAGCTATCAGTTTTACATTTGGTAGTGTATATATGTCCATGCCACTCTCTCACTTTGTCCCAGCTTACCCTTCCCCCTCCCCATGTCCTCAAGTCCATTCTCTAGTAGGTCTGTGTCTTTATTCCCATCCTGCCCCTAGGTTCTTCATGCCCTATTTTTTTTTTTTTTTTAGATTCCATATATATGAGCTACCATACGGTATTTGTTTTTCTCTTTCTGACTTACTTCACTCTGTATGACAGACTCTAGGTCCATCCACCCCACTACAAATAACTCAATTTCATTTCTTTTTTTTTAAATTAGTTTCTGCTTTATAACAAAGTGAATCAGTTATACATATACATCTGTTCCCATATCCCTTCCCTCTTGCGTCTCCCTCCCTCCCACCCTCCCTATCCCACCCCTCCAGGTGGTTTCAAAGCACCAAGCTGATCTCCCTGTGCTATGCGGCTGCTTCCCACTAGCTATCAGTTTTACATTTGGTAATGTATATATGTCCATGCCTCTCTCTCACTTTGTCACAGCTTACCCTTCCCCCTCCCCATATCCTCAAGTCCATTCTCAAGTAGGTCTGTGTCTTTATTCCTGTTTTACCCCTACGTTCTTCATGACATTTTTTTCTTAAATTCCATATATATGTGTTAGCATACAGTATTTGTCTTTCTCTTTCTGACTTACTTCACTCTGTATGACAGACTCTAGGTCTACCCACCTCATTACAAATAGCTCAATTTCATTTCTTTTTATGGCTGAGTAATATTCCATTGTATATATATGCCACATCTTCTTTATCCATTCATCTGTCGATGGACACTTAGGTTGCATCCATATCCTGGCTATTGTAAATAGTGCTGCAATGAACATTGTGGTACATGACTCTTTTTGAATTATGGTTTTCTCAGGGTATATGCCCAGTAGTGGGATTTCTGGGTCGTATGGTAGTTCTATTTTTAGTCTTTTAAGGAACCTCCATACTGTTCTCCATAGTGGCTGTATCAATTTACATTCCCAAGTTTTGCTGATACGTTAGCTGCATAAGTCATATTTAATTAAAATATAAGAAAATGGAGGATAATAAAAAAGGAAAAAATTAAATCTTCTGAAATTTACCACTTGTAGATGATAACCACTATTGCATTTTTAAACATTTCTGTAGACTTTCGTATATAGAAAAAATACATATAAATTGTTGGAATTTTTTAGAGCACTTAATATATTGCTCTGTGCATTGCCTTTTTTTACACAAAAACATTTTGTGGTAAAGCTTCATCTTGGTAATTCTAATTCTGTTTAATAAGTAGAATAAGGACATGACATGCTATATATGAATTTTCCATATTTTTTTAAGTTTTAAAAATTGGGAACTACTTTGATGTTCAAAAATAGATATTAGGTAAAACTAGAAGTTGCAATAAACAATTCTGTAGGTAATCACTGGTTACCTGTTTTACTTAAAAAAAAAAACTAATGAATAAAAGTGAGATTCTGCAAAAGAATTGATTTTTAGAGGTTTCGATGCACTTAGACAAGTTGCCCTCCAATATAATGTCAAAATTTAAACCCCAAACTTATTTTTATCCCACATCTTAACCTACACTTACTTGTTAGTAGTTTTTTATCTGTCAGTCCAAGAGATTATATCATTTTAAATATTTGTGTTTCTATGACCCTCAAACATTTTCTTCACATTTTCTGACCAGTTTCAGGAACATGTTAATTTTCAGAGACCCAGTGATGACATAACTTGGAAAAACTTCATGAGACCTGAACATCCTGGTTCCTGCCACATAAATAATCTATGTGTCTGACGAAATTTAGGTTTTAAGTTAAGTGTGACCTCATTCTGTACTCTTAGGATGCGGTAGCCTTCCCAGAAAATACCTCTAGAGCAGGCTTGAGGGAGAATTAACTACACATGCAATTTTGTAGTTAAAGTTCCTTTGTTGAATAATCCTCCTCACTTGCTCTTTTGATAGTTACGGTTGGCCAATTTTAAGGAAAAGCCTTGTCACTTTACTTTCCAATGAAAACTCCAATAGGATATTCCAAAAAAAGTTTAAATATAAATTTTGCAATGAATAACATTCTCTGTCTTGTTTTTCAAAAAAAGTGGGAAAGGGACTCAAAATACTATCTGTGTTTTGGGAAAGCTCAAAAACAGAGGAAGTATTTGGAGTCCCTGATCTTCCTGTCCAGCCTCTACCATAAGGCCACTGAAAAGCCCTAGGTAATATCTTTATTATCATGTGCCTACAGTCACACAGGAAAAACACTACCTTAGGAATCTAAGAGAGTTCATAATGGAAGACCACCACCTTCAACAGAGGATGGAACATTATGTAGCCAATATTCAGGTATCATTGGGGTATCAATTCTGATACTAAGTTTCTACTGTACCGAAATATAGTTAAATTGTAATCTAATTCAGAGAAGGGAAGCACAGCAAATTCTGACATATCCTAAAGCTAGAATTCACTTCAGTATTCATCATACTGTCTTTAAAAATGTACATACATATGCACACACTGTAGGTACTGGTTAAAAATATATTTTTACATATGTAATGTACGTATATTTATGTTTAATCGTGATACATGTCTTTATGTAACTTTAAAAGATACATTATAAAAGTATATATATATATATATATATATATATTTATGTACAAAAGAAACATAAAAGTTATGTCATCTTCTAATCAGAAGAAAGGAGTCCTATTTTCTTCTTTAGTTACACATAACTCAGTGTGCCAAAGAATCTAGCTATTTCAACCTTTTAATTTGTAGGATTTGGATCGTTAGTCTTCTAATTTGCATATTTACATTTCTTTCCCCTCAGAGCTTGGTAAGTCATGAAAATCATTCCTAAGATCTTCTTAAGATCATAACAGAAATTAATGGCTTTTTTCCCCATTAAAATATGTCAAATCTGGATATTACTTGTGAATTGAATTACCTTCTATTTGTTTGAGGAATGGATAACTATATTTTAAAAGCCTACTGGCTAGTGGTCAGAGATCAATAGATGAATAATAGAAATCTGTGTTCTATAGAAAAAAGGATAACAAGCATTATGGATGTGTTCATAAAACAAAATTCAAATATGTTATGCCCATAATGTACATCTTTTGAGAGATTATTAGCAAATGATTGGGGAGGTAAAAGTGTAAGCAAACATGAGAAAAAAGAAAATTTTAGGGATTCTGTGCTTTGATTGATATTACCTATGAATAAGTCCTGATTTCTAAAAGATTAAAGTGGATATCTTCCACTATGATTAAATAACCTCTTTGAAATACTCTAAATATTTAAGCTACTTTAAAATAGATTTAGAAAAAGTAATTAGACACAAGAAAAAGTTAACATTTAGATAATAAACACTCAAGAAAAAAATATATCTGTACCTGCTATCACATATTTCTGTTACATTTTTGAATTTCCCAAACTATGTTGTATATTTAAAGAAGACTAAATTAATTTCAATCCTTGCAAATATTAGTATATTAACACAATATCTCATTATGTTTTTATTATCAACCTTCTTAATTATTATTCATTATATACATTTATGCTCTTGTTTCCCAAGGATACTTATCCTTTCTTTCACCTGGAAGTATAAACAGTTACATAAATATCATTATGTATCTTACACATTATTCAATAAATGCTTTAATTAATTATGGTGAAAGATTTATTTTAAAAAACTTTACTGAGGAAAAACATTTCTTTCTCAATATTTAAGTGGTAGCAGTGTTGTAATTCAGTTTAAAAATCCAAAATTTTTAAAAATTTAAATAAAAGCAATTTTAATTCCTTTATGGTCAGCTAGATTATAGTAACTACTAGAGGGCCCAACCTAATTGTAAAATTTTACCCAATATAAAAAAATACAGGGAGAAACTAAAGTGGTAGAAAACAACAGTTAGGGAAATGGATATGTTTCTAAAGATTGGAGAAAAGATGGAGCAATTAATATTCCCAAGGTATCAAGACTCCTTATGCCTGCCAAAATCATGACATCTTTTGAAGAAGTTTCTACCTTCTGCTTTATACTTGCTCCTGGATACCTATATGGGCTAGCTGCAAAAATGTGATTTTGATTACTCTTCTTTCCATATGTACTTGAGTTAACTCAAGTGAGCAAAGCTCTTTCTCATTCTAAAAAGTGTATATGGCAAATATGAATAATAGGGAAAAACATTTAAGGATGAGATTTACCAAAAAAAAGAGAAAAATTCCACTACCCCTATTCTGTTTCTCTGACAAGGGAAAAAATAATCTCTAGCAGCAATTTTTGTTCTTCTGCTTCTAACTTGAAGATGAAAGTCGATTTGTGAATATTTAAAGTTTTTCTTAGCATGCTGATATTTGAAGTAGACAAATTATAGTAAATTATTGTGTTGAATGTTTTAGTTTGTAACAGATGAGTTACAAGTTGGAAATTTGTGGACTCTAAAACAAGAAGAAATGTAAATTAGTGGGGAAAGGTTCTGAACACCTGGTACTTTCTTTCAGTTGTTTTATATGTCATATGTTCTCCACCTCCCCCAAAGAGATTTGGGTCATACACATGCTCAGTTTTTTTTTTTTTTTTTTTTTTCTTTTTGCGGTATGCGGGCCTCTCACTGTTGTGGCCTCTCCCGTTGCGGAGCACAGGCTCCGGATGCGCAGGCCCAGCGGCCATGGCTCACGGGCCCAGCCGCTCCGCGGCATATGGGATCCTCCCAGACCGGGGCACGAACCCGTATCCCCTGCATCGGCAGGCGGACTCTCAACCACTGCGCCACCAGGGAGGCCCCCATGCTCAGTTTTGAATCATCTTCTTTTTTACTTAGTTGATACTATTTTCAACAAAGTCTTAAATATTTTGATAAAACTATTTTCAATGTATACATAATATCCTTTATTATGTCTAAAGTAAATATTCAAGAATTGTACACAATTTGATTTCAAATACTTTCTATAGCTCCAAAGATTTAGAATAAGAGAGCAAGGAAAAGAGAGTGCATAACTTCAAAAAATTCGGGGTTTGTGACAAATGTTTGGGAATGTGTTTAAATGACCCATCACAAACAGAATGAAAATGACGCTACTGACAATGGAAGGAAAATACTGAGTAATCATGTGCAAGAAAGACTAAAAGTCAAAATTCTAAGCCAAAATCTGCATTTTACTTCACTCCTATCTCATCTATTTAACATTATATTATATGCTTAAGTGATAAACTGTAAGTGCTCCTTCTCTAATGAAAATTGTGTAACCCTGGAAATTCTCCCATACCTAACCTGAGTACTCATAGAAGAAAACATAATTAAAAAACTGATTTTAGTAACAAGAGTCACTCCTAGTAGACATTTAAATTTCTGGTAGTCTGAGTTCTTTTCCTTGCCTCATTTCTGCAATTTCTAATCTAGCCACCTCCCACCTTTCCTATTTACTCTCACGAAACAATATTTATTATTTGAGAGATTTAAAAGTAAATTGAATCTACTAAATAATATCTATAACCTGGAAGAGACCAAATAACATACCTTTTCTCAGCATATCACCCAACTCAGACCACATGATAAGATTCTTATAGGGCTTCGCTGGTGGTGCAGTGGTTGAGGATCTGCCTGCTAATGCAGGGGACACGGGTTCGAGCCCTGGTCTGGGAGGATCCCACATGCCGCGGAGCAACTAGGCCCGTGAGCCACAACTACTGAGCCTGTGCGTCTGGAGCCTGTGTTCCGCAACAAGAAAGGCCGCGATAGTGAGAGGCCCACGCACCGTGATGAAGAGTGGCCCCCGCTTGCCACAACTAGAGAAAGCCCTCACACAGAAACGAAGACCCAACACAGCAAAAATAAATTAATAAATTAATAAACTCCTACCTCCAGCATCTTCTTTAAAAAATTCTTATAAATACACACAGTACATAAAGTATTTTATCTTCTCCTTAAAAATATTTATCCATTTCAGCTACTTGCAATGACAAATAAAGCTAGCTGTGTTTCTCTCACCTTACTCCTACTAGTGTTTGAAATAGTTCCTTTGGTGGGACAATCTATAATCTGAGTGTAGATAATACCTGCACAAGTGATTCATTAGTTTACATAAAGATAAAAATGTGAACTCAGTGGATTTTTACATTGATATAAATTTAAAATCAAGAGTTGGATACATCCCATTCCACAAAAGTTTAGTGTAACTGAAAAGCAAAAAGGAAAGTAGAGGTCAGACACTGGGCTCCAAACTCCTCTTGATGTTTTCTCCTGGGCAAATGACACCAGGGCTTTGTTCATGATTTTCCTCCTTTAGAAAACCAAATATTAGCGAACAGCATCTTTAAAATTGTCCTAGTGATCTTGTATTTGAATACTGTGCTATGCAGATACATACATGCTGGATAAATGAATATTAAAGGTTTGACTCTTTTATTTTGAAATTCCTCCTAGTGAAAACTTACTAGATTTGTTTCATTTAAATACATTAACTTCATTACTTAATATCCTTATCTTGTTTTTGAGCAACCGATTTCTTTTTTTTTTTTTTTACTCTTTTTTTTTTTTTTTATTTTGCGGTACGGGGTCCTCTCACTGTTGTGGCCTCTCCTGTTGTGGAGCACAGGCTCCGGATGCGCAGGATCAGCGGCCATGGCTCACGGGCCCAGTTGCTCTGCAGGATATGGGATCTTCCCAGACCGGGGAACGAACCCGTGTCCCCTGCATCGGCAGGCAGACTCTCAACTGCTGTGCCACCGGGGAAGCCCCCGATTTCTTTTTATTTTACAACTTTGCTCTAAGTTATTTTTGTGAATTTCTAAAGAGTCATTTGTACAAAGACTGAAAAATAGTCACCATTTTTTATATTCAGAATAATCTGACATATAAATTATACCTCAATAAAGTTGATTTAGAAATAACATGATAAAGGTTCTTACCTCAATGTTAATATATTTGTTATAGACATATATTGAAAAATTAGTTTTTGGAATAAGGAGATACATCTTGTTGTGTCTTCTTCAAAATATACAATATACATCTAATATATATATATATATATATATATTAAGTCATTTAAACTGGGCAATTATTTGTATGTGATTCATTTTATTCCTTTTTCAGCACCATAACTAATTTCTGAGGTTTTGTAATGAGTCCACTTGTTTTTACAAATACAACCTTGTTATGTTCCCATTATTATAAATTGATTTCTATTATAATATTTTATTATATAGAGAGATGTTTTCTTTTCAGAGAATATTTTCTAATTAACAATCTAAACCTATTTCAGCTCCTCGAAAGTGGCAGGGGCAATTTTTGAGAAGAGATACACCAATCCACTTGCATCATGGAAATCCATACTGCCCTAAAATCAATAGTTAACAAAGTTGTTTGGGGGATCATCTGCATTAGAATTATCTGGAATGTGGGTTAGCAAAAGCAATTCCTGGTTTCTCATTAGTATCTCTGGAGGTAGGGTCCCCAAATCAGAATTTTATAAAGCTCCTCAGGTAATCTTTAGGCTTATTAAGGTTTGAGAACCTCTAACTCAGAGTGTTATGCTTCTTTGTTAATTCTGAATCATATCTTTACATAAGTTAGGCTTATAATTTAAAGGGTTTCTTGTCTTCATTATAATCTAAGCAACCTACCATGTGTCTTACAGTGAATACTAGATCCTCATTTCGTAACAAGTGCATCTCTTGTTAATGTGAGATTCCAACATGGTCTCATATGCCCAGCTATGCTCCTGAGAAAAGTGTCAGCCTCTCACCATTGATTCTCCTTCTCCTTATTAAGAAAATGGGCATTTATTTAAAATGTGAAAGAAATTACAACACATTACAAATTTTAAAAAGCTGACAAATACGTAAAACATCAATTAATTCAAAAGTAACATGATGTTTTTATTAATTGACTGGCATAGCTCTATAATACCTTTTCCTCTACATTTTTTAAACTACAGATACATCAATCATCTTTTTAATTATATTTTCTACAGAGAGAGTAAAAAGTTAATCCAATCTTTCCTCTTGAGTACTTGATCAAATTTTCATTATCATTATTAGCTTAGAAAAGTTTCTTTAAATTTCATAACTTCTTACTGAAAGTGCCATGGAAAGTGCATGGTTGTCAGTTTGGGGGAAATCTCTCTATAGCTTTTTCTTATATATGAGCTGTAAGATTTAGAATAATTTTCCGTAGAGTAGTTTCTTGCTTTTTGTTCACTATCCACCTATAATACTTCTGATGCCATTAAGCACATTCATACTGTGACATGACCACTGGTCCTGCACCTGTGGATCATGATGTTGGGTATGCCACTACAGTGAGTAAAAGCCAATTATACACTAGAGTGGTTATAAATAACTATACATAAAAGTGACTGAATCATACAAATTACCTTACTAAACACAAATTAAATATATTATATACTCAATTCCCTCAAATCAGACTCCAAAAATACCCACAGTCACTCCAATACTTATTCTCATCTCTATTTTCACCTTTCTCAGTAATAAGCACTACAGTTCACCCATCTGCGAAACTGGGAAATTTTGTTTTCCCAGTTTTAACTATGTCCACTTGGTTTGATTTCATGGAGACAGAACAAGAAAAAAAATTCTTCACAGTTAAAATTTAACTTAAAATTCTATTATTATTTGCAGGCAGAAACCAGGGACTACTTATAAACCTCTGCTTCGCAAACAACTCACATATCCAATGAGTCACTGAATTATGGTAATTTTATTTCCTACATCCTACTTAGCACTAGAATCTCATCTCTTCTTCCATTCCAACTGGCACTTCCATAGTCTAAGTCAGGAGCATCTCCTGCCTAGAGCCCCACAATGGCCTCCTCCTGCATTAAGTTTTGTTGCCCTTCAATTCATTCTCTAGAGTATACGCCATTTTTAGAATGTGCATTTGGTCATTTAAAATCCCTGCTTAAATTCTTTAAAAAATTAGAATTAAGTTTTTGTCCTACATCAGTAAACATAGTGCAAAGGATCTTTAGGATTGAACCCTTGTCCACAATTTCCCCCTTTCTCCTAAAAACTCAGGGATCTAGCCCAACCTGACTGACTTTGGTCTTTCACTACAACATGTGTTTTCTTGCCTCAGTGCCTTGATAGTTTCTGAAACTTCTGCTTAGACCACTCTTCTCTTTTCACCCACTTCTTTGTTTTTTTTTTTTTTTTTTACAATGTGCTTAACTTTTTTTTTTTTACATCTTTATTGGAGTATAATTGCTTTACAATGGTGTGTTAGTTTCTGCTTTATAACAAAGTGAACCAGCTTTACATATACATATATCCCCATATCACCTCCCTCTTGCATCTCACTCCCACTTTTCCTAACCCATCCCTCTAGGTGGTCACAAAGCACTGAGCTGATCTCCCTGTGCTATGCAGCTGCTTCCCACTAGCTATCCATTTTATGTTTGGTAGTGTATATATGTCCATGCCACTCTGTCACTTCATCCCAGCTTACCCGTCCCCCTCCTCATGTCCTCAAGTCTGTTCTCTATGTCTTCGTATTTATTCCTGTCCTGCCCTTAGGTTCTTCAGAACCTTTTTTTTTTTTAGATTCCATATATATGTGTTAGCATACAGTATTTGTATTTCTCTTTCTGACTTACTTCACTCTGTATGACAGACTCTAGGTCCATCCACCTCACTACAAATAACTCAATTTCATTTCTTTTTATGGCTGAGTAATATTCCATTGTATACATGTGCCACATATTTTTTATCCGTTCATCTGTCGATGGACACTTAGGTTGCTTCCATGTCCTGGCTATTGTAAATAGAGCTGCAATGAACATTGTTTTACCCACTTCTTATACCAGATCTACCTTATGTCTCAATTTAAAAGTCCGATTTTATGGGAAATCTGACTCCTGTGCTTTTCAGTGGAACTTTGTATTTCTGTTCTCATGATACTAATCATAGTTTACTCTCATACCTTGTTCAATTATCTGTCTTTCTCCCTAGATCATAAGCCTAAGTGAAAGTAGGAACAATGTCTTGCTCATCATTCTCTGCCAAATATATAAACTCAATAAGTATTTATTGGAATAAATAACTAAATAACTGAAAAATATTTGCAATCAAACATATTGAGGCATTTTTATGGCTTCAGTAAAGTTATTTAAATGCATCATAAATCAGTTTTCTGATATATAAAACAGAAATAATAGTATACATTCCATGGGTGTGTTGTGAAAATTATTAATAATATATATGAATCATTAACAGTCTATGGCATGCACACTGGGAGCGCTCAACAATGAAGTATACTACCATTAATTAGATTTTTATTTCTTCATATTGACTTCGAATTTTGTTTTTTGGTATATTCACTTTGGCTAGCTGAAAATACCATCAATTGTTTCATTGGTCAAACCACTGGTCAAGGAATCCTAACCCTTCTCATTTTTTCTCCTGGTTCAATGACTTTCTATGCTGTAAATATTTGTCAATGGACACTTTGGTGGGAATAGCTTCTTGACCAGTAGGAAAGTGTCATTGTACATTACACTGTGATATTCTTTTCTCATTCTTATATGCTTTTCTGTTCTTGACCAGCTTTTTCTTGTCTATATTATTTTTACAAGAAACAACAGACTTTGGTGAGGGTGCTATTAGAATGACTACTGCTCAAATTTTTTTTTAAAAAAATCATTTTTCTGTGGTTCATTTCCTTTTTCCTAAAGAACAAATCCATTTTCACAATTATATTTTTTAATAAAATTCTGCCAGCTGAAATTGACATAGAAAATTGCACACTGGTGGGCAATCACTATTCAATTGCACAAACACACACACAATTTGAATGAACAAAACAAATGACATAGAAAAGGAGAGAGTAGGCAAATAAAAACAGTAGTATATGAATTGAGGTAAGTGGACTGCAATATAATCTTTCACAAAAATACCTATTTTCTCTTGTTCAAATTATCTTTCTGTGAGCTTGAAAAGGTTGTTCTGTTTTGTTAAATTGAAATTACTGTGTTGACTGTTTTGACAATGCAATCTAACAGTTCAATCATTCTCTGACCATTAGACTCCCTGGCAGAATCACAGCCACAGGGACATCTAATGCTGTGAAAAATAATTCTCAATGTAATTTCCAAAAAGCTACTGGCTGTAAATAATAATAGATGTGTAAGTTATATTTCAACTACCAAGACTTGTTTTCTTGTTCAATCTCTATGAAACCAAATCAAATACATATATGGTACATAGTATATGCATAAACAAAGTTCCAACCATTCACTCAACTTAGCCTTTTCCACCTGTCTTATAAAAATGAATTGAACTAGGTATTTGTTAAAAAAAGGTTTATCTTTCATTTCACAACTCTGTGAAAAAATACTACTCTTTTTCACATTATCTCAAAGTTCCCCCACAAATTCTATGTATTTAATTTTATTACAAATACTATTTTTATTTAAATTATGTTTTTGAATATAGGCAGTACCTCTCTCCCTAAAAGGAAAACAGGGCATTTTGAAGAAAAAGCAAGATGCACACACTAAGATACCTAAAACTATAGGTTCACAAATTAAGTTGATTGATTAATTCTTATGCAATTCCAGTGAAGTCAAATAAAGTAGTTCCACTAAGTAAATTAAATAATAATAATCAAATAAATATGCAATTTCTTCCCCTATATTCAATCCTGCAACATCAAGTATATAATTTTTTCCTCTACAAGTCTCTAAATTTTTGATAAATTATAATGTTATTGGATTGTACACTGTCCCTACCACTTAAATTTAGGAAAAAAATTTTTTGTCTGACTTAGTGAATGTTATTAGCTTTGTGTCTAGTTTTTGTTATAGTACTTTCACCACTAATGCAGGAAATGAGGGTACTATGAATGTATTTTGGGACCTCAAGAGGAAGTAATTTCAATGCAATATGAATATTATAGGGAAAAGACTCATCCAAAATATTTCAGAGTATAATAGTGACAGAGTGAAAAGAATACTATATTTATAAATTAATAAACATTTGTATAGCTGTCTTGGAGTCAAGCTCTGTCCTAGTTTTACACAGACCTGAAAAACTTCAAGACAATAACAGTTTAGCAATAAGATTAATCATAAATTAAAAATGGCAATGCACATTTCCAAGAGCAAGTCATTAGACCAGAAATTGACACTGTCATATCTCTAACACCTAGTATATAACAAGCATTCAATTAATATTAGTTGAAGAAAGAAATGTTTTTGTTAAACAGATGTGTGTACAAACGGCTAAGGGAATAGAAAGGACGGTACCCTTCCTTTTTTTTCAAGAGTAGAGAAAAGCAGAATAAAATAAGGAAAGAGAAAAGAGAAAGAGAAAATCTTTGATCTGGGCTTGAAAGATAACGGATAATGGATTTCCCAGGCATAGAAGGGGATAATGAAAGAGGTAAAGTTTACCACTTGAAGAGGTTTAGGAAAGTAAGGATATTTCAGGGAGAAGAAATAATTTAAATAAAAAGCATATTGTTGAGCATAACGTGCTCAAAAGTTTTGGACTTTACTTCATCAGTAGAGGGATGACACTGAATAGTTTAAAGAAGGTTTTAAACATTGTTTTAAAGAAGAAGCATCTCATAATGTGACAAAAGGAGAACTTTGTCAGCAGTTTGGTGAATGACTCAGAGATAGAAAATCTTGAAGAAGGTAGGCAAACTAACTAACAAAGTGTTACAACACCTTCTCAGCCATGTAACAAAGAGGGCCTAAACTTGGAAAATGAAAAAAGAAAGGAGAGATGGAAATAAAGTAGCCATTTCAGAGGTGAAATGGATGGCACCAAATGGATCAGTGTGAAAACACTGCAGGAAATGGCGGTGTACCTCGTGCAAGTGTTCTCCTGAGTGGATGCACCATTAAACAAAGTAGATAGGGAAAAAAAAGTTCAGTGGGAAAGATAAGTGATGTTTTGAAAATATGGGATTGAAGGGAATAATGTGAGATTTAGGGGGATATGTCCAAAAACTGTTAGAAATGTGATTCTAAGATAAAAGTGGGAGGATGGGGCCACCATGTTTGTTCATAGTGTCCAGTTTCATGGAGGATTGGAATCAGAGGAGGTTGCACTGTTAGAAAGGAAGTAACTGGAAAACCGAAATGACTTTGACAAAGAACAAAAAAAAGTCTTATTTACAGTAGCCTGAGGAGGTTAAGATGAAAAAACAACTGCAGAGTGATATTTCCAAAGTAAAGGAAAAAACTGCAGGTGAATGAAAAAGTAAGAGTTGAGCTTGGAGTGGGGTGTAAGTGATTATTTGTCATGTTTGCTGTTTTTCAATGAAGATAAACATGGGAAAGAACTGTAAACTGAGGAAATAAAGCCAAGGGTATGTAAAGATTAATAGATAGTTTAAAGGGAAGACCATGATGAAGTTAATAGAGAAAAACAAGACCACAGAGAAAAACATTGAGAAGATAATCTAGAAGAGATACTTTTTCAAAGACAAAAGGATATCTAGATAAGAATTTAAAGTATGATTAAACATGATGATAAAGTGGGAAAAAATTGAAAAAAATCTTGTTTGATGAATTATTTTCTCTGTAGGCTAAAGGTGAAATGGGGGTGGCAGGGTTTGAAAAGAGTGGTTAAAGTTTGAAACAGCTCTTGTTCAAAGTATTTCTGGAAAGCGACAGCCATAAAATGGCATTAGAGAACCTTCTTTTTGATTCATTGATAGCATTTGTTCACCCAGTTGAATTAATATTTCTCAGGTAGAGTTCAGTAAACTCTAACAACTCTGACCTATGTTTTGAACTATATTATTGCCCTACTGGACTGACTCCTACTGAAATATTTGTTTCCTTCTCATTGTTTCCTCCTCCTTTTATATTGTTTTGAGAAATATTGAGCTTTGCCTATCATAGAACACATTATTCTAATAGTAAATATATTATCATTCATATTATTCCTAAGAGAATGTTGTTATCATTGGTTGACTCTGCTTGGCACAGACCTTATGGCATCACAGGGTCTGTATTTAGATTTGGTCCCTACATGTACTTGTTCTGCATCTTCTAGTTACCTTAAGTTGTTTTCTCATTTTTAGGAATTATAGGAATAATATCTATTGGAAGGATCAACTGAGCTAAAGAGTGTATCTAGGGGCTTCCCTGGTGGCACAGTGGTTGAGAGTCCGCCTGCCAATGCAGGGGACACGGGTTCGTGTCCCGGTCCGGGAAGATCCCACATGCCGCGGAGCGGCTGGGCCCATGAGCCATGGCTGCTGAGCCTGCGTGTCCGGAGCCTGTGCTCCACAACAGGAGAGGCCACAGCAGTGAGAGGCCCGTGTACCGCAAAAACAAACAAACAAACAAAAAAAGAGTGTATCTAAATATAGAAGCTGGGATACACCAGAAATACAGCTACACGTGGAACAACTCCTACAGAACACCTACTGAACGCTGGCAGAAGACCCCAGACCTCCCAAAAGGCAAGAAACTCCCCACATACCTGGGTAGGGCAAAGCGGAGAGATCCGCACACAGAGGATCGGTGCCGAGCGGCACTCACCAGCCCGAGAGGCTTGTCTGCTCGCCCACCGGGGCGCGCAGCGCTGGAAGCTGAGGCTCGGGCTTCGGTCAGAGCGCAGGGAGAGGACTGGGGCTGGCGGCGAGAACTCAGCCTGAAGGGGGCTAATGTGCCACAGCTAGCCGGGAGGGAGTCCGGGAAAACTCTGGAGCTGCCGAAGAGGCAAGAGACTTTTTCTTCCCTCTTGGTTTCCTGGTGCGCGAGGAGAGGGGATTAAGAGCGCTGCTTAAAGGGGCTCCACGGACGGGCGCGAGTCGCGACTGAAAGCGCGGAGCCCAGTGACAGGCGTGGCACGCTGGGGCTGCTGCTGCCGCCGCCAAGAAGCCTGTGTACGAGCGCAGGTCACTGCCCACACCGCCCTTCCGGGAGCCTGTGCAGCCCGCCACTGCCGGGGTCCCGGGATCCAGGGGCGGCTTCCCTGGGAGAACGCACGGCGCGCCTCGGGCTGGTGCAACGTCACGCCGACCTCTGCCACTGCAGGCTCGCCCCGCACTCCGTGCCCCTCCCTCCCTCCCGGCCTGAGTGAGCCAGAGTCCCCGAAGAGGCTGCTCCTTTAACCCTGTCCTATCTGAGCGAAGAACAGACGCCCTCCGGCGACCTACACGCAGAGGCGGGGCCAAATCCAAAGCTGAGACCCAGGAGCTGTGAGAACAAAGAAGAGAAAGGGAAACCTCTCCCAGCAGCCTCAGAAGCAGCGGATTAAAGCTCCACAATCAACTTGATGTACCCTGCATCTGTGGAATACATGAATAGACAACACATCATCCCAAATTGAGGAGCCCGGAGTCAGTGCTGTGCCTCTGAGGTGGGAGAGCCAACTTCAGGACACTGGTCCACAAGAGACCTCCCAGCTCCACATAATATCAAACGGCGAAAATCTTCCAGAGATCTCCATCTCAACACCAGCACCCAGCTTCACTCAACGACCAGCAGGCTACAGTGCTGGACACCCTGAGCCAAACAACTAGCAAGACAGGAACACAACGCCACCCATTAGCAGAGAGGTGGCCTAAACTCATAAAAAGTCCACAGACACCCCAAAACACACCACCAGACGTGGACCTGCCCACCAGAAAGACAAGATCCAGCCTCATCCACCAGAACACAGGCACTAGTCCCCTCCACCAGGAAGCCTACACAACCCACTAAACCAACCTTAGCCACTGGGGACAGACACCAAAAACAACGGGAACTACGAACCTGCAGCCTGCAAAAAGGAGACCCCAAACACAGTAACATAAGCAAAATGAGAAGACAGAAAAACACACAGCAGGAGAAGGAGCAAGATAAAAACCCACCAGACCTAACAAATGAAGAGGTAATAGGCCCTCTACCTGAAAAAGAATTCAGAATAATGATGGTAAAGATGATCCAAGATTCTATTTCCCAGATCCAAAATCTTGGAAATAGAATAGACAAAATGCAAGAAACAGTTAACAAGGACCTAGAAGAACTAAAGATGAATCAAGCATCGATTAAAAACACAATACATGAAATAAAAAATACTCTAGACGGGATCAATAGCAGAATAACTGAGGCAGAAGAACGGATAAGTGAGGTGGAAGATAAAATAGTGGAAATAACTGCTGCAGAGCAAAATAAAGAAAAAAGAATGAAAAGAACAGAGGACAGTCTCAGAGACCTCTGGGACAACATTAAACGCACCAACATTCGAATTATAGGGGTTCCAGAAGAAGAAGAGAAAAAGAAAGGGACTGAGAAAATATTTGAAGAGATTATAGTTGAAAACTTCCCTAATATGGGAAAGGAAATACTTAATCAAGTCCAGGAGGCACAGAGAGTCCCATACAGAATAAATCCAAGGAGAAATATGCCAAGACACATATTAATCAAACTGTCAAAAATTAAACACAAAGAAATCATATTAAAAGCAGCAAGGCAAAACCAACAAATAACACACAAGGGAATCCCCATCAGGATAACAGCTGATCTCTCAGCAGAAACTCTACAAGCCAGAAGGGAGTGGCAGGACATAATTAAAGTGATGAAGGAGAAAAACCTGCAACCAAGATTACTCTACCCAGCAAGGATCTCATTCACATTTGATGGAGAAATTAAAACGTTTACAGACAAGCAAAAGCTGAGAGAGTTCAGCACCACCAAACCAGCTTTACAACAAATGCTAAAGGAACTTCTCTAGGCAAGAAACACAACAGAAGGAAAAGACCTACAATAAGGAACCCAAAACAATTAAGAAAATGGGAATAGGAACATACATATCGATAATTACCTTAAATGTAAATGGACTAAATGCTCCCACCAAAAGACACAGATTGGCTGAATGGATACAAAAACAAGACCCATCTATATGCTGTCTACAAGAGACCCACTTCAGACCTAGAGACACATACAGACTGAAAGTAAGGGGATGGAAAAAGATATTCCATGCAAATGGAAACCAAAAGAAAGCTGGAGTAGCAATTCTCATATCAGACAAAATAGACTTTAAAATAAGGACTACTAGAAGAGACAAAGAAGGACACTACCTAAAGATCAAGGGATCGATCCAAGAAGAAGATATAACAATTGTAAATATTTATGCACCCAACATAGGAGCACCTCAATACATAAGGCAAATACTAACAGCCATAAAAGGAGAAATCGACAGTAACACAATCATAGTAGGGGACTTTAACACCCCACTTTCACCAATGGACAGATCATCCAAAATGAAAATAAATAAGGAAACACAAGCTTTAAATGATACATTAAACAAGATGGACTTAATTGATATTTATAGGACATTCCATCCAAAAACAACAGAATACACATTTTTCTCAAGTGCTCATGGAACATTCTCCAGGATAGATCATATCTTGGGTCACAAATCAAGCCTTGGTAAATTTAAGAAAATTGAAATTGTATCAAGTATCTTTTCCGACCACAATGCTATGAGACTAGATATCAATTACAGGAAAAGAGCTGTAAAAAATACAAACACATGGAGGCTAAACAATACACTACTTAATAACGAAGTGATCACTGAAGAAATCAAAGAGGAAATAAAAAAATACCTAGAAACAAATGACAATGGAGACACGACGACCCAAAACCTATGGGATGCAGCAAAAGCAGTTCTAAGAGGGAAGTTTATAGCAATACAATCCCACCTTAAGAAACAGGAAACATCTCGAATAAACAACCTAACCTTGCACCTAAAGCAATTAGAGAAAGAAGAACAAAAACATCCAAAAGTTAGCAGAAGGAAAGAAATCATAAAAATCAGATTAGAAATAAATGAAAAAGAAATGAAGGAAACGATAGCAAAGATCAATAAAACTAAAAGCTGGTTCTTTGAGAAGATAAACAAAATTGATAAACCATTAGCCAGACTCATCAAGAAAAAAAGGGAGAAGACTCAAATCAATAGAATTAGAAATGAAGAAGGAGAAGTAACAACTGACACTACAGAAATACAAAAGATCATGAGAGATTACTATAAGCAACTCTATGCCAATAAAATGGACAACCTGGAAGAAATGGACAAATTCTTAGAAATGCACAACCTGCCAAGACTGACTCAGGAAGAAATAGAAAATATGAACAGACCAATCACAAGCACTGAAATTGAAACTGTGATAAAAAATCTTCCAACAAACAAAGGCCCAGGACCAGATGGCTTCACAGGCGAATTCTATCAAGCATTTAGAGAAGAGCTAACACCTATCCTTCTGAAACTCTTCCAAAATATAGCAGAGGGAGGAACACTCCCAAACTCATTCTACGAGGCCACCATCACCTTGATACCAAAACCAGGCAAGGATGTCACAACGAAAGAAAACTACAGGCCAATATCACTGATGAACATAGATGCAAAAATCCTCAACAAAATACTAGCAAACAGAATCCAACAGCACATTAAAAGGATCATACACCATGATCAAGTGGGGTTTATTCCAGGAATGCAAGGATTCTTCAATATATGCAAATCAATCAACGTGATACACCATATTAACAAATTGAAGGAGAAAAACCATATGATCATCTCAATAGATGCAGAGAAAGCTTTTGACAAAATTCAACACCCATTTATGATAAAAACCCTGCAGAAAGTAGGCATACAGGGAAGTTTCCTCAACATAATAAAGGCCATATATGACAAACCCACAGCCAGCATCGTCCTCAATGGTGAAAAACTGAAACATTTCCACTAAGATCAGGAACTAGACAAGGTTGCCCACTCTCACCACTCTTATTCAACCTAGTTTTGGAAGTTTTAGCCACAGCAATCAGAGAAGAAAAGGAAATAAAAGGAATCCAAATTGGAAAAGAAGAAGTAAAGCTGTCACTGTTTGCAGATGACATGATACTATACATAGAGAATCCTAAAGATGCTACCAGAAAACTACTAGAGTTAATCAATGAATTTGGTAAAGTTGCAGGATACAAAATTAATGCACAGAAATCTCTGGCATTCCTATATACTGATGATGAAAAATCTGAAAGTGAAATCAAGGAAACACTCCCATTTACCATTGCAACAAAAAGAATAAAATATCTAGGAATAAACCTACCTAAGGAGACAAAAGACCTGTATGCAGAAAATTATAAGACACTGATGAAAGAAATTAAAGATGATACAAATAGATGGAGAGATGTACCATGTTCTTGGATTGGAAGAATCAACATTGTGAAAATGACTCTACTACCCAAAGCAATCTACAGGTTCAATGCAATCCCTATCAAACTACCACTGGCATTTTTCACAGAACTAGAACAAAAAATTTCACAATTTGTATGGAAACACAAAAGACCCCGAATAGCCAAAGCAATCTTGAGAACGAAAAATGGAGCTGGAGGAATCAGGCTCCCTGACTTCAGACTATACTACAAAGCTACAGTAATCAAGACAGTATGGTACTGGCACAAAAACAGAAAGATAGATCAATGGAACAGGATAGAAAGCCCAGAGTTAAACCCACGGACATATGGTCACCTTATCTTTGATAAAGGAGGCAGGAATGTACAGTGGAGAAAGGACAGCCTCTTCAGTAAGTGGTGCTGGGAAAACTGGATAGGGACATGTAAAAGTATGAGATTAGATCACTCCCTAACACCATACACAAAAATAAGCTCCAAATGGATTAAAGACCTAAATGTAAGGCCAGACACTATCAAACTCTTAGAGGAAAACATAGGCAGAACACTCTATGACATAAATCACAGCAAGATCCTTTTTGACCCACCTCCTAGAGAAATGGAAATAAAGACAAAAATAAACACATGGGACCTAATGAAACTTCAAAGCTTTTGCACAGCAAAGGAAACCATAAACAAGACCAAAAGACAACCCTCAGAATGGGAGAAAATATTTGCAAATGAAGCAACTGACAAAGGATTAATCTCCAAAATTTATAAGCAGCTCATGCAGCTCAATAACAAAAAAACAAACAACCCAATCCAAAAATGGGCAGAAGACCTAAATAGACATTTCTCCACAGAAGATATACAGACTGCCAACAAACACATGAAAGGATGCTCAACATCTTTACTCATTAGAGAAATGCAAATCAAAACTACAATGAGATATCATCTCACACCAGTCAGAATGGCCATCATCAAAAAATCTAGAAACAATAAATGCTGGAGAGGGTGTGGAAAAAAGGGAACACTCATGCACTGCTGGTGGGAATGTGAATTGGTACAGCTGCTATGGAGAACGGTATGGAGGTTCCTTAAAAAACTACAAATAGAACTACCATATGACCCAGCAATCCCACTACTGGGCATATACCCTGAGAAAACCATAATTCAAAAAGAGACATGTACCAAAATGTTCATAGCAGCCCTATTTACAATAGCCCGGAGATGGAAACAACCTAAGTGTCCATCATCGGATGAATGGATCAAGAAGATGTGGCACATATATACAATGGAATATTACTCAGCCATAAAAAGAAATGAAATTGAGCTATTTGTAATGAGGTGGATAGACCTAGAGTCTGTGATACAGAGTGAAGTAAGTCAGAAAGAGAAAAACAAATACTGTATGCTAACACATATCTATGGAATTTAAGAAAAAAAAATGTCATGAAGAACATAGGGGTAAGACAGGAATAAAGACACAGACCTACTAGAGAATGGACTTGAGGATATGGGGAGGGGGAAGGGTAAGCTGTGACAAAGTGAAAGAGCGGCATGGACATATATACACTACCAAACGTGAGGTAGATAGCTAGTGGGAAGCAGCCGCATAGCACAGGGAGATCAGCTCGGTACCTTGTGACCGCCTGGAGGGGTGGGATAGGGAGGGTGGGTGGGAGACGCAAAAGGGAGGGGATATGGAAACATATGTATATGTATAACTGATTAAATTTGTTATAAAGCAAAAAAATAAAAAAAATATATAGAAGCTGATGCATAAAGGATAGTTATAAACCCTTTGTGGATGTTTTTTTGACAATGTTCCATTCTATTAGGACAAAAGTACTATTATACCACTCTTCAGTGTTCGTTGATGCCTCACCCTTTCCATCTGTCCCAGAGGTATCTGCCTGTCATGCTCTTTCCTGTCTTTTTTGTTCAACATGGAAATGGCTAGATTTGAATTGAAGAAACCAAAAATAGCAAAATTGATTTACTTTAGGAAAGCTACTAGATGAAGGTCAGAATAGATTCAGAAGGTGAAGGAAGGAGGGCAAAAATGAAAATTTTATTAGTAGGAGAATGGGCAAGAGGAATAGGAAAGAGTTTTGAGTAACTGCCACTCTGTGGAAATTGCTGGAGAAAAGGATAAGATATTTAGTACCATTTGTTCTGTTTTGTGTAATGAATCCTCTTCAACTCCTTTGCAAAGGATTCCAGCACAGATGAAATTTATTTTTCAATACTTAAAAAAAAAATTAGTCTGGCTATTCCTTTGAATGAAACACTAGGACACCACACTATCATACTACTGCTCTAATCAGGTCATAAAAATATTCTTTATCTGATTGTCTATATGATAGATCTAAGCAGTGTACACATTAAATGGGGACAGTAAAACGAAAGCTCACAAATGTTAGCACAACATTTATACATAAACTGAACTGGTGAGAAACAAAATTACTAATTTCCTTAAGTTATCATCATCTTTTTCTAAGTTCTTAATGGAAATACTTGTGTGAAAGTCAGCTATGGTGTAAACACAGAGCTGTATCATCATTGGTAAATCCTATAAATTAGTCTAAATTAATTCCTTTATCTGCCTCTCAACTCCAATCCCCCCCCCAAAAAAAAGACTTTCTCATATATCTATCCATAAAATTCCCATGGATTTTCGTAGAAATTGTTCACCCAAATGAAAGACACTTCACCATATGAAAGGTTTTGTGAAGGGGAGGGAGAGTGGCATTTAATATACAATTGGAAAAAAATATTTCCCTCTAAAGCAACAACAACAAAAGATACAAGTAAGTAAAGTGTTTGGATAGGTGAAGCAGTATAACAGAAGACTTATTAAATGGGGATGAAAGTTTCCTTCTTCAATTCTACAAATAACCATTTTATTTCTGTTTGTTCACTGTCATATTATACTTAAATAAACTGATTATTAAAAGCAAAGTTAGCATAGTAGTAAAGAGATATTGAGATGTACTAAAAAACAAAAACAAAAATTATTATATTAAAAAACAAGATTATATGGCTACAAACTTGTAGGTAGTGTTGTATATGTGTATGAGTGCATATTTAAAACAAATTTGACAATAACAACATATATATGATATATATGAACATGTGATTCCATTTAGAGTAGGCAATTATGAATATATTTTAATAACTGATGCAAGTATTGACTACATAATAGAGAAATCAAAATAATGGATAATTGGTTTGACATGGTGTTCTTCAGTATAAATATAATAAAATAAAACAAATCCTATGTATATGCTGAGGTATTTGCCTAATGAATGTCTATGTTTTTGGGAAAAGAACCCTCTGTATTAATTTACCTGTTGGGAAACTAGAATGCTTTAATCCTGAGGCATCTTGAATTGAGATGATTATAAAGGGGTAAGTCAAAATATTACAGCCATTATTCTACAAAATTATATTGGTGTAATTTACCAATTATTAGGATGATTAAATGTAGCATTAAAAATTCATGTTTATAACTATTTGGAAATGCTTATATAGATTCATTGTTAATTTTCATATTAAAAGTATTTAGCTTTTCTATGAGATAAACATGAGAAAATGTGAAATGGATATGATACATCTATGATAAATACATGTACATAAATAAAATATATTTCCTCTGTTCTATTTTTTTCTTTTTCCCAAAGACTTCATAGTGTTTTATTTTCTGAAATCTTTCCTCTAACCAGGAAGAATCAAGTAGCCACTACAGATAAAATGAGCATCACCAGCAGATATTAAAACTGTTCACCTGATGCAAGCTGGGGCTCACCATTAGGCCTTCAAGCAATAACCTGCAGTATAATTTCATAACTCATATATCAATTAACTTTATATTACTGTCACACATGACACTAACAGCTAACAATATTGCTTCATGCTGCTATCTTAATTGTGATGTATGTATGCTGAACATGAATATCTCAAGATCGAAATATGCCCTATTAAAATATATCTCAGCTGTTTGGTGAAATTTACTAGAAATCTATAAATTAATGGTAGAAAGATTTTTATCTTATTTTTAAATAACCTTCAGAATTAATGCAGATTTGCTATTTATATTACATAAAGTAATTTTGTCTAATTTGGACATTTAAAAATGTTTGTGCTTAGTGATTTTCTATGAAATAATTAAGTTACCTGTGTAAATTCAATACAGTAATGGGAATCAAGTAGTTTCTAGGTTTTCAATAACTCATTATTTTAGGATGGTAGCAATGGTCGAAGACCTAGAGAAAAGTGATTTTACTTGAGGTTAATATTATTCAGACTAGCAGTTAATGCAGGGTTGGAAAAGACAACCAACGTTAGAATGTTTGGAGACTATCATAAGGAAATAGGCTGTCAGGGAAAGATAGTAGAGGTGATGTTTGTTCTAAGGGTAATGAGAAAGAGGGAGGAGAAACTCTTTAAAGATGAATTGATAGGGCTTCCCTGGTGGTGCAGTGGTTAAGAATCTGCCTGCCAATGCAGGGGACACGGGTTCGAGCCCTGGTCCGGGAAGATCCCACATGCCGCGGGGCAACCAACCTCGCGAGCCACAACTACTGAAGCCCGCGTGCCTACAGCCCGTGTTCCACAACAAGAGAAGCCACGGCAGTGAGAAGCCCGTGCTCCGTAACAAGAGAAGCCACCACAATGAGGAGCCCGCGCACCACAACAAAGAACAAAAGCGGCCAAAATTAATAGATTAAATAAATATATATTTTTGAAAAAGATGAATTGATAAAAGTTGCCATTAAAGGGAAAGTTATTAAAATGAACAGTGAAGGACTGTGAAAAAATACTTTTTCTTTTCTGATTGCCCTTTTTTATCTTTAAAATAAATGTTTTACACCAAATTAAAAGATTTTTCTTAATCTTCAAACCCTGGGTAAACTTCCATTTTTCTGTAAATCCCCTGAAATACTACACGAATTTTTAATACATGTGGAATATGCAGTTATGGTGAGGAAATCCTTAGCTTTCATCATAATCTTAAAGGCACCCCGATCTTAAAAAGGCTAGAAGCAATGGTTGATTATCTTTACGTTTCCACCATATGTTCCGTAATAATGTGGCTTTTGCAAACATAGACCAAATAAGCCTGCTAGACTGAAAGTTCTTAAAAGAAAACAGCATTTTTCTTCTTCATCTGTATATCTGCCCAAGCATCCAGTATCATGTTTTGTACACAATAAGTGGAAGTCATTGAATGCTGTTTGAACGAATGAATCAACGAATCAATGAATTAAAAATAAAGAACTATATGGATGAACCAAGAATGTTTTCTTTTCTGGTAGTATTAGAATATTAATCCTCACCAACACATTAAACCTGAATGTTCTCCAATCAAAATTCAACCAAGAAATTAATTCTCTTACATCAAACTCCCAGAGAAGTGTTTGCAATGTTTATGTAATTGATATGAGTAAAAATATATGACATGTAGTTAAAAATACAGTCAAGGAAAACTGAAGAAGGGAGTACAATGGAGCAAATAGGAGTATTTATTGACCCAATTAGGTTGCCATGGATTTAAGAAAGTAAAGAGAATTGTTTGTTGACCCATAACAAACCATCTCATGTTACATTGATTCACTAAACATATTTATTGGGCACTGATTATATAGCAGATCTTAGGCTAGAAGTGAGGGATATAGAAATGTAAAGTTAGCATAATCTACAACCTAAGCTCTCTCAGAGTCTGGTGGATACCTAGATAGGACAACCAACAAATCAAATAATTACCATTGGAGGTATGAACAAATGCAGTGTCAACAAAGGAGTACCAAAATGACAACAAACAACACCTGGTCTACAGGGCCACTGCATTTAATTTGAAGAATTGATAGAAGTCGTGATTGATGTTGATGTATTTCCTAAACTCTCTGTCCTATTTTTTCCTATCTCGCAGCTATTAGTTTAGTGATTGTTTGATTCTTCCTTCTCATCACTCTGCTAAAGTATGATAAGCCTGGATTTCTTTTGGACTTTGAGAAGATAAAATTAAGGACAAGTGATAAGCACACCATTAAATATATCTCTCCTTTATAGTCAGCATATTTGGACATTTGACTTCTCATGTACATACTCAATGATCCTTGTGTGGAGGACATTTCTCTTTATTTTGGTTGAATGTTTCAGCATGCCCAATGACTTGATAATTGAGCACTAACACACAAATTGTAAACTTTCAGGAAGAAATTCACTTATTTGGTCTCTCACTGGAGAAAGTATTTCTTAAGGCAGGCTGAATTTATTCAGTCCAGAAATCCATTGCTTTTCTAAGAAACAAAATGTTTCACAGTTGAGCTGGACTGCAAACTCTTCTAAAACATATAGAACAGGATTTCTAATTGGAGTGGTGGAAAAATTCTTTCTGAAACTTGAAATTCAGACTAGCATTTGTGCTTTCCATTCTCTGTTAGGAATATCATGATGCAGCTTCAAAAAAGTGAAAGCTGAATAATTTGAGCAGCAGTGTACTTCCAGGGAACTATTGAGCCAGAAGATCTGGAGTTTCTGAGTTTGGACAAAGAAAGAACATTAACTGCTTTTGTTTGTTTGGCTTTCTATTTTTATGCTTATATTGGTAGGTACAACCTGAATTATACTGCAACAAAGATGTTTTAAGTCTTGAAGAAAACTTCATGCTGGTCTTACTGGATTTAAGAGAGGCCCAAATTGTATTTCCTGAGTCTGAACCATTTTTTATGTAAGAGAAAGAAATGGTGAGGCATTACTACTACCCATGTACCTTTTCATAATGGGAACACCAAACAATAGGGAAAGTATATTAAGCTTATATCCATCCAGGATTACAAGTTCTCCAACACATGTAGCTTACTTTTCATATGTATACATACATACATGTAGCACTGAGCATACTTAAATATTGTAAATGCAGCCCAAATGCTGAGACAAGAGGTTTTATGTCAGAGGACATTCCAAATTCATCTAGATCATAAACAAAAAAAATCCCCAAATTTAGATTCGCATGGAAATCTTCTTTTGCTCTGGCCACAAAAAAAAACCCACAAAAACTAAACTAAGCCATATATCCACCCACTCTGTCAGTCTGTACCAGCCTTAAGCAGTGGCTCCTTTTCCTAACTATTTTTAGACACCTGAAGTACCAAAGATTGTATTTCAATTTTAGCAAGACCTATGAAGGTAAGGAAAATCTATTTTACATTCTGCTGGAAGGGAAATGAACCTGAACGAGACCCTACAGATATTAACTAAGGAAAAAATAATTACCTTGCTTAGTCCTATTTGGCAATAGGCCTAATTTGCTGAAAAAGAAGTCACCATAGATTTACCCTAAGATAAAGCACAGATCAGTTGCTTACTTGCCATCCTCAACATCTGCTTCGAGATCAGTCTTTTTTATCCACTTGAAAGGTGACAGGAAAGTCAGAGAGATCTCAGGTCTCATGGGAGACAAGAAATATGAAATTAACATAATAAACTCAATAGTATGTTCAATGGTGGCAAGTTAGAATTTTTTGATAAAACACAGGATTACCAAATTCATAAAAGTAAATATGATTTTCAGATAAATGAGAAATAATTTTGGTATATGTATGTCCCTTATTGCATATTTCATGGGACATACGTATACTAAAAATGTATTTGTCATTTATCTGAAATTCAATTTAACTGGGAATCCTGTATTTTTATTTGCTAAATTTAGCAACGTTAAGGTAGATGCTATTAAAAAAAGAAAAAGAAGTGTAAGAATAAAAAGGGAACTGGGCTGCAGCTTGGGGTAAGGGAGCACAGGGTTTGCTGGGGTGGGGTGGGTAGTGGGCAGATAAAGAAAAAACTGGTAAGGACTGAAGGAGGTGACTTACTTAGCCAAAGGGATATTTGGGAAAAGAACATCCTAAGCACAGGGATCGCTAGAGCAAAGGCCCCAAAGCAGAACTGTGTCTGGCCTGACTGTGAAATAGTTGAATATATGGCTTCAAATGAAAGATGACCAATGACTTAATGTATGCATACCGCTCAGGAGAGGTAACGAAATTTCTCAGAATGATTTTTGTACATAGTCACTATTACAGTCTAGGTATGTGCTTCTCTACAGAATCATATGTCATAATGACAAGTACCCTCAATTCCTTATTTTTAAGGAAATGCTGATCCTAATGCTTCTGAGGGGGAAAAAAGGTGGTTTTTTTTTTCTCTTTCAGAGATAAACTGGTTTTCCAACCAAAAGTAAAATATTTCTACTGGTTATGCAGTATATAGCCTTAGAGTTAATACATCTCTAGAACAAACTACTTAGTTGTCTTTTAATAGAATCCAGGTTAATGTATCAATAGTTTTGTTGCACATGAGCATTTCCTTTAAAGAAGCCTTAGGGAACCCTCCTACACTGTTGGTGGGAATGTAAATTGGCACAGCCACTATGAAGAACAGTATGAAGGTTCCTTAAAAAAAACTAAAAATATAATTACCATATGACCCAGGCATATACCTGGATAAAACCATAATTTGAAAAGGCATATACCTGGATAAAACCATAATTTGAAAAGATGCATGCACCCCAATGTTCACTGCAGCACTATCTACGATAGCCAGGACATGGAAACAACCTAAATGTCCATTGATGGATGAATGGATGAAGAAGATGTGATGCATATATACAATGGAATATTACTCAGCCATAAAAAAAGAACAAAATAATGCCATTTGTAGCAACATGGATGGACCCAGAGATTGTCAGACTGAGTGAAGTAAGTCAGACAGAGAAAGACAAACATCATATGATATCGCTTATATGTGGAATCTAAAAAAAGGGCACAAATGAACTTATTTACAAAACAGAAGTAGAGTCACAGATGTAGAAAACAAACTTATGGTTACCAGGAGATATGGGGGGAGGGATAAATTGGGAGATTGGGATTGACATATACACACTACAATATATAAAATAGACAACTAATAAGAACCTACCGTATAGCACAGGGAACTATACTCAATACTCTATAATGGCCTATATGGGAAAAGAATCTAAAAAAAATAGTGGATATATGTATATGTATAACTGATTCACTTTGCTGTACCCCTGAAATTAACACAACATTGTAAATCAGCGATAACCCAATAAATATTTTTTTTAAAAAAAGAAGCCTTAAAAATAGTTCTAGTGGGGCTTCCCTGGTGGCACAGTGGTTGAGAGTCAGCCTGCCCATGCAGGGGACATGGGTTCGTGCCCCGGCCCGGGAAGATCCCACATGCCACAGAGCAGCTAGGCCAGTGAGCCATGGCCTCTGGGCCTGCATGTCCGGAGCCTGTGCTCCGCAACGGGGGAGGCCACAACAGTGAGAGGCCCGCGTACCACACACACACACACAAAAAGTAGTTCTAGTTAGACCAATGGTAATGATGTAATTGCATAAAAATTAAAAATTGGAGAAGTATTGAATGATACTCTTATGAGTACAAATTAACTTAAATTTCAATTATGAAATGATATTAATTTATTTAATCTTGGATATAGAAAAAATGACTGCCTTATTTTAAAATGACATAAATTTCTAAATGATACAAAAATAATTCAAATATCAGCAGCTTCCAATTTTTTATATAATAGAAGTATATATCTATATTTTCAAAATTGAACATTAAATCGGAAAAAATATACAAAAATATATTTTCCTTATGTATGCATATTGGAAGAGCTCTTTGCCTGAGTTTTCTGGATAAATGGTCTCTCTTTAGTCTTTTAACTTCTGTGTTTAATCACAGCTTCCCTGCTGTTAATGCCTTTCCAGATGATACTATTTGTTTTTTATTCTTTTGCTTGAGATAGGATGAATAAATATTTTACATGACACAATATATTACATAGCTAGACAACAACCAAGACTTCATGAGCCATAAATGGAAGCCAGTGAGTGACAACAAAACTGATTCAACTAGTTGGTGAAATCTAGAAGTAATCATGCCCTTGCAGAACAAGATGGATTATTGGCATATTTAATTTCCTCATATAATAGGAGCAAGAATGTTACCTGCTGAGAATATTACATCACATAATTACAAAAATGTATCGAGGCATGATAACACAATAATAAATATATGTCTGTGCAATAACCAATTTAAGTAGAATTAATGATTTGAGTTTGAATATTAATATATATTCATTTTTGACAGACCAGCTAGAGCAAGTATCAAAAAGTAAAAGCCATGGGAAAAAACCTAAAACTAAGGAATTTGTTTCTCTTAAATAAGAGATCTACAAGTTGTAAATAGGCTTCCATTAGTTTCTATTTAGTATCTTAAGAGTTGGTTGCTACCTGAATGACTCTCATTTTTTTATGGGAGAAAACTGCTGCTACTTGAGATCATACTCTCTGAAATTCACCCCTGATGCTTTTTACCCTGCCTAAACCCCTAGAACCAGCTTATAATAGCTTTATCACAGTGAACTGTAATTATCTACTCATGTGTTTGTATTTCTTCCTATATTAACTTAAAAGTTCATGCTATAATTTATGCAAAACTTTAGGGATTTCTCTTTCATGGAGATAGAAGAGCTTAATGATTAAAATCATTCTTCCCTAAAGTTTTGCTAGATATGAATTTTACCACTTTTCAGCTAGGTGAACATTGACAAATCATTTCATGTCTCTTGATTTACTTACCCATAATGGGATTAATAATAGGATTTGCCTTATATGGTAGTTTTTGGATTGGATGCTTTATTGCAAATAAAATGTTTTGATGCATTCTTGACACCAATAAGTATTCAATTAATGTTATATCTTATTATTAGCTATATTATTTATCTCATAATACAATGTGTGTCACAAAGTAAGTGGTTAATTAATATTTTGGAATTAACACCTGGAAGCATGGATAAATGGATAGATGAAAATAATATGAAATAGTAGTACTTATTATTGAAGTTCAAATATTTTACCAAGAAATGCTGTCCATTTAATTCAATAAATATCTTAGTTTAAAGATCTTCCAAATGTATTTGGAAAAGTTGGTGCACAACTAATTCTGATCAATTATATAGACCTCATTTTGCTAGTGGGTTACAATAAATACTTCAAGTAAAATCCCAGAAATATTTCATAACAAAGGCAAATAATTTGAAAACTAACATCATGACTTAATAGCAACAATTATTAAAAATATTTATATAGCAATGACTATTAAAATATTTAATCATTATTAACATAAGAAGATTAATTAGACATACAGCTCTTAATGTTTTTGGCCTATTTGAATATATAGCTAGAAATCTCATAAAAAAGCTTAGCTACTTAATCAATTGGTTTCTTCTGTTCTTTTTTTGCCTTCATGAATATTTTGCACATGATATTTTGGCTATATTTAGGAATGTGCTTGAAATATCTTTGATACTGACCTTTGTGGCAAAGCTTTAGCAATAATATTCAGACAGTACAATGTTCCAAAATGAAGCAAGCATTTAATACACTGGTAAAATAGGAGTTGGTTATATATAATCAATCATTATTATAGAATGGTGCTGTCCTGAATTTCATTCATTTAAAGAGGTCACCCTCTAATTCCAATGAGCCCTTTAGAAATTGTTTAACCAGACTGTACACAAGAAAATGCCAAGGCTAATGACTGTATTTTAATTAAATGCATGATCACAAACTAAGTTGTGCCCTGAGTAAGAATATAACATAACATCATGAGGGCACAGCTCACCTATGTTCTACCTGATTACAAAACTTTTGTTTGAGGGCCTAAAAATAACCTACATAGATTAAAAACCTATGCCAATCTCAATAATACAATGGAAAAAATATTCTCTCTATAGATTACTACCCTTTTTATAATTAGTAAATTAGAAGCATCGCAGATATAATATGAAGACAGCCTAACCCAGATATTATTACCCAATTTAACAGTTTAAGAAGACAAGGTATTGATATATATTCCATCATGCTACACGCTATTGCACTGAGCCTTCTCAGGGTTGGAAGCAGCAAATTTCTGTATCTTTTTAATCACTGGCCTCCGTGCTGAGGCAGTCAGTATGAGTGGAGAGGCCACAAGCAAGATTGTATGCTCTTCACCGCATTTACTCAGCAAATGTTTTATCCAGGGAACAATAACACCAGACAGCAAGGATGACAATTTAAACCTACCAATACAAATGGGGATCCTTAGGCTTTCATTCACTCCATTGCAGATTGCCTCAGATCCTATTTAATCACATTCTCCCTTCCCATTCACTTAGCAGCAATGAAAAACTGGAACCACGAAGAAAAGCTAATAGTCTCCATTAGATTTTGACCTCACTCTAAGAATCCATTAGGGGTGTGGGCTAGGAGACTAAAAATTCTCTTTCCCCCTGCCCCCTACCCTAACTCTTGGTTAGTTCCCACTCTTGATTCAGGTCCAGGTTTAAATTTCACTCTTTCAGAGAAGAATTATTCCCTGCTCATCTAGAGTTAATTCTCTCCCACCTCCATATGCTTTCATAGGGTTCTAAACCTTTCCATCTTTGCTACTATTAAAACTGAAATTAAATAACCCCATTTGTAATTAATTGTTGAACTATTATCTCTCTCACTAACCTACAAGCCCCATGACAGCAGTGACAGTTTCTGTTGTTTTACCGATAATAACGCAGGATTTACAACAGTGTCTGATATGTGTATGGTAGGTGTGCAACGAACATTTTTTCAGATAAATAGGTGAATGAGTAAACTAATTTATGTACAATTTAAAGGCAGTATTGATTTTGCCTACCAAATTACAATGGATGTGATAAAAATATAAAAGACTCAAACACTGAAATCTCTTTGTCTTAGAACATTTTTGTCCAACTTCATCAGTTCAGATGTTACTGGAGAAAAGTCTCATTGTGTTAAACTGTTATAAGGTTATATAATTAAGATGTAACCTAACACTAGTTGGAAACGCAATGGTTTTGCAAGGTGCTAAATGATGATTATAATTTAATGATTTGTTTGTTAGACCACTTTAATCATACACCAAAGATACCATATTCTAAAACATTTAGGTTCTATGATGATATGCAAGACTGGATTCTTATTCCAATGAGGTTGGAATTTCCAGAATTTATTCATGTTTGCCTCACAACTAGTTGGTACTTTCTCAACATCTTGAACTTTATCAAGAACTTAATCTGTCTTACTCTATTTAAATATTTTGTCTTTCATCAGTTTCACAATTAGGTAATCTTAAATAATTTATGGCAAAAATTTCCTGTACATGATTTATCACTGTTATGGTCATCATTTCTAGGAAAGTGATAAAACCCACTAATAGTATTTTAGTAATCTTTCATGTTCAGAGTTTTGTGTGTGTGTGTGTGTGTGTGTGTATGTGTTTTGACAGACATGACTGAATTTATCAATATAGTATGGCATTCTCTTTTTTCTTATAAATACACTTAAAAATTATAATAAGCCAATTATATTATCTTAAAAACTAAAGGCAAATAGGATTAGGATTAAATAAGAATGCAAAACTCTATGGAGGTAAGATTGAAAGAATTCATAGAAAAAGGAAATATGATGGTCTTTGGAAATGTCAAAGAAACTTTGTTTATTTAAACAAATTCATTAAATTGTATATTTTTCTATAAGATAGTAATTATTTTTGTCTTCAGATGGATTAGTATCTATTACAATACTAGAACAAAATTGTAGAGCCAATTAGGGAGACAGTAATAGAGAGTGTCAGAGGCCAGATTGTCATAATGGATTGTAAATTCTTCCATTAGGCCACCAACTCCCACCTAAAGTCACATGGAGAGAATAGACCCTGGTCTTTTTTGCCTCATTGAAGGTAGATATTTCTAGCCGAGGCTGAGACTCTACAAGCAAAAAAGTAGGCGATATCAGAGAAATGCAAACATCATAAAAGAAAGAATAAATATAATAACATATCAAAAGCAGAACTAAGGCAGCAAAAAGAACAAGAATCTAAAACAAACATTATAAATATACACTGTAAGAATAGGATGGTTAGAAAATATAAAACAAAAGCAAGTTATTATTTTTTTAAAAGTAGAGAGAGTATAATTATAAATATAATTAATAAAATAAAGAATTTAATGTATAAGTTGAACGGCAGGAAAGATTAATCTGAAGGAAAAAATAATGAGTTGAAACAACAGATCATGGATTTTTCCTAAAAGATACCGAAAAGAGATTAAAAATAAGAGAGAAAATAATTAACAATGTAAAGAATGAGGGAAAAAAAGGTACAATTTAATTAAATAAACAGCAAAAATTAAAAGAATCAACAAAACCACAAGCTTTGCAAAGACAAAATTCTGGCAAATTTGAACTAAAAAAGAGAGATATGTAGGCCAAAAAATACAGAAAGAATAGAAAATAGCTGAAGATACTGCAAAAATTTTATTTTATGAAATAATAAAATAACTATGCTCTATAACATTTAAAAACCTAGCTAAAATTGATAACTTTCTAGGAAAATATGTGATAAATTACAAAAGGAGAAATACATAATGCAAATAAACCATTAATCATAAAATAATTTGAAATGACAATCAAGACTCAACCTTAGATTCCTCACAAAGGCTCCATAATTTTATAGATATATTTTACCAGTATTTTTGAAATATGTTATCCCTATATTAAATAAATCATTCTAAAAAAAAGAGGGGGCACTGTCTTTCCTTGAATCCAAACCACAGATAGTATAAGAAAAATAAACTATAGGTATATATGAAGTTATAAAGATCCTAAATATAACAACAATTAAATTAATCCAATAGTGTGTTAAAATACAAGTTAGAATTTACTACGTTATTTAATGTCAGAAAATCCATCAATAAAATTATGTATATTAATGAACTCAAGTATAACACAATTAGGTTATCACTTGCAGTGCCTCAAAATGTAGTTAAGAATGTAAAATAGATTTTAATAACAAAAATACAATTTTGAAGCCTAAAAATAACATTAAAAATAGCATATTTCTTAAGTAGAAAAATGTTATTTATAAAATTCTATAGTAAATGTTATCATTAGAAAATAATTTTTTGATATATTTCTTTGAAGTTTTGAGAATAGGATGAGACTGATTTTGATGATGTGTTACCCAAGGTTCTAGCTAACTTAAGATGAGAAAAGGAAAAAAAAGATGTATAAACATGAAACAGAAAGAGGTTTGACTGGTTTGCTTTTGTTTTGTTTCACTTTTGCAAATTATGTGATCATTGACATAGAAAACCTAAGGAAGTACATTTTAAAAACTAGTAGAATTAATAAGAGGGCTCAGCAAGTTTGTGAGTTTATAAAATAAAATCACAACCAAAATGAATTACAACAGCTAATTGAAAAGATTCTATTTACTGTAGAGTAAATATAGAGTACCCAGTAATTAATCTAACAATAAATGCGCAAGGCCATCATGAATAAACTTTTAAACAGTGCTGAATAAGTGGAAAGATATACCTGTTCATGAATGATATGTCCAAATACCATGAAAACATAAATTCTCAACAAAGCTATTTATAAAAACAATTCAACTTCATTCAAAATCCCAGCAGAGCTTTTTGAAACTTAACTGATTTAATGAAAAAAAATTTTTTTATGGAAGCAAATAGGTCAAGAGATGGTTAAAACCAATTTTGCAAGTGATAAAAATTGGTAATTTTTCCCTATCAGGAAAAATTATATCATTTATTTGTATATATAAGTCAACTTGATATAAAGACATTATTAAAAATCAGAATGGGTTATTCTGTAAATGTTAAATTAGTAAAAGAGGTTGGGTAACAAATGACTCACTACATGGAGGAAATTATCTAACACCATGTATAAGAAGAAGCTCCAAATTCTACCTAAGTTTGAAGGTAATAAAGTTTAAAACCTGAGGAGAATGCCTTTGTGACTCTAAGGGGAAATAATTGATATATCTGAGCACAATTATGGATTTTAATGTGACGATGCCAGGGACAAACTGGGAAAGCTATTTACAACATTTTAAATCTAAAAAGATGATTTATATTTATAATATATAAGGAATCTTTCAAATTAGAAAAATAAAGCCTTTATGTCAATATGGAATGAGCAAAATATATGAATAACCAATTCATGAAAAGAGAAGCTAAAATGTGTATGAAAAAGATAGAGACAAAATCTACCTCACTAGTAAGAAAAAAAAATTGTGACATAATACCAATGAAATATTTCTGACTATGAAAATGTAAATGACAGACAAATATCAATTGTTTGTGAGGACTAGGATAACAGAAACCTATGATAAACTGGATGGAATATAAACTGGTGAAGCTATTCTGAAGAATATTTTTGCATATATACCATATTAATCAAATTCAACACTGAGTATACATCCCAGAAGAGTCTCTTGTAGAGAGACATTGGAAGAGAGTAAAGGGAGGAGATTAAATATTCTGGGACACAGACATAAACCAGATATGTCTTAGGCAAGCAAACATTTCACTAGGCATATCATATACAAAAATATATTTTTGATAACAGTGTTTATGCTAGAATGCTGCATTCAACTTAGGTGTTTATCACTAGGGGAATCTGTAAATGATGTGTGATATATGCATAGGCATACAATGAGATATTATCCAGGAGAAATACAGCCAAAAGTATAGATCTTAAAAATAAAATGCAGAATTATAACCATGTAATAAGAGAATGAAATTTATAACAACACCATTTGGGTGCATTAAAAATAAACATACCCACATGAACACTATGCATAATTTCAAGAATATACATACAAATAGATTAACAGCTTGTGGTATGAAAAGAATAAATAGTATAGAAATTAGAATGGATACCCATGCTGGGAGTGCAATGTGTTTTAGATAGGAAAAAAAAAAGGAAATTACAGAACACATTTAAACATCAGAAGGGCTTTGCGGGAGCAGATGGCAAAATCTACAAGGATATGGTCTTCTGCCAATCACTTTTACTGATGTCATCTAGATGCTTAAAGGAGTGCCTGGAACATAATAGGTACTCAATAAATGTAATTTCATGAGGATTATAATAAAATACATTTTGTGTGCCAAAAATCCCACGAAAAGATAATTAAAATATATTTTTTGGTTTTCATGTTAATATCAATTGTTTTAATTACTCAGGCTTCCGAAAGTTTGTATGTAATGCTTAACTAAATTTTTTCATTAATTCTAAAAGTTTTTTCAGTGGATTCTCTTGGGGGTTTTGGTGTATAATCACATTGTCTACAAATAATGAAAAATCTGTCTCAATCTATCATGTCTTGTTGCTTTACTGGAATATTAATTATGATTGCAGGGGTTTTTTTGGTTGTTCATGATCAACTTATCACTAGTTTTTTACCTCTTAATCGTGCTGTTAGCTTTGACTTAACATAGATCTTAAAAACATGCCAACGAAGTATACTATTCTCAAATTCTTATAATTTTTTTAAATTATAAACTAGTTCCAGATTTTGTTATGTTTTGTTTCAATTTCACCCCTACTGCCTCATAGTACCTTGCTGAGGAAATACATGTTGATAATATAAAATATCTCATAATAATCAATATGGAACATATTATCAAATGACAAAAAGGAAATGAGGATTTTACACAGAAAAATAAAAAGTTTCCTTGACTAAATTTATGGCTTATGCTAAATATGACCCTTAAACACTTTAAATGAAAAATAAAACTAAAGAAAGTCTAAATTAATGATTCCATAGCCACAGCAAAACTTCATAGCCATAGCTTAGTAGTTCAAAATTATATATGGGAAACACATACCAACTATAAGACTTCTCTTTAAATCTCTGATTCTAGGAAATCACAGCTAAATGATGGCCAAGAATCCAGCTGTTGATGGAGTAGTTAGACTACGTGAAGGTTTCACATGCTTTTTAGAAGAAAACATTTGCTAGTATCTTCCCCAATATTGAATTGGGCACAACATGCATTTTCAATAGCAAAGCCATCAATAGATCAAGTAATTACTATATGCTTAACTCCTGAGTTTATTTTATGCCAAAACTGGGTGATTCATTCAATTTACTTAAAAGGTCAAATTAGTTAACTGAATAATTTTTCACTATTAAACGAGTTGCTGTCTTTTGCAAGGATTAATTATCAGCCCAACTGCCCCTTTGCCAGTAGAGGTCATTTTTATGCTTCTTTTCATGGTTCTGAGTAAAAATAATTAAACAAGGAATGATACTATACTTAGCAAAACAAACTGATCAGATCCTGGTCGATCTAAAGCCTGTCACAGAGTAAAGAACACATTCCAAACTTCTTCCATGGTCTTGTGCTTTATGACATGGGGAGTATTTTATTTTATTCTTAATAGAATAAATATAGAAATACCCATTATGCATGATGTCAAACATTTTGGATTTGCCTCAATTTGTTTTTTAACTAAAACTCTTATTTCAATTTTAATACATGATCAGTTTTCAGATAATATACTATCTTATACTGTAACATACACACAGACACACACACACACACTGAAATGGATGTGTGTGTTTTGCCCTAGCATAAATTATTTTATGTGTAGATGTGCAAAACCAGTCCTCAAACTTCTCATTCCAGGAAGAGTTTAATAAGCAGAGGAAAAATATGTTAACCAGAAAACCACTAAGAGGCATCCTCTGGCATATCTGTCCCTCTGGTCCCCAAGCACTCACCCACAGTAACAAGAATTTCCTGAAGCATGCACAGTTATCCTTATTTGACGAGTCTGGATTTTTTTTTTTCTCCTTAAAAATCAAAGGAATTCTAGACACTGGCAATAAACATACTGATGGGAATTATGATCATATGTCAGAAAAATATATAACTCCTTTGGGCTCTGTAAGAAGCCGACAGCATTCCCGTAAAATATTAACTACTCACAATAAAATTTCTTCACAAAAAGTGAGAGATTCGGAGAAAGAATCTGGAAGCCCTCAACAATGAATTTCGATTAACAGGTTGACTTTAACGCCTTACTTCTAGTTATTTTCAGGCTTCATATAGGTGGATAAAAAAGCATGGAAGTCCCTAGCATATATTCATTTGGTAAATGTTTGAAAGATTAAAAAATGTGAAAGCCTTCTTCTCAAATGAATATATGAATAATAATTTGGCAACATTACATTTGGCAGGAATGGAGAACGTGGAGCAGTATCTGTTCCACTAACTCCTGGCAAAGTCAAGAGTTTGGTCACCCTGATGATCACATTTCCCCCAGCTGTGTGTACAACACCCACCCCAGCTCCCCTTTGCCCAAACACAGTTTGTGGATCTTCCACAAGTGCTGTCTCCTATTCTGCTACATACTTAAATGAGGTGGGCTCAGGAATATTCATGTTAGGCTTTATTGCATAGTTTTTCATCTAAATAAGAAATTTAGAGAGCTGTGTGAAAATTTGCCAGTTTGAGGAATCAAAACACAGCTTCAAAATACAATGCATTGGGCCTCCCTGGTGGCGCAGTGGTTGAGAGTCCGCCTGCCGATGCAGGGGATACGGGTTTGTGCCCCGGTCTGGGAGGATCCCATATGCCGCGGAGCGGCTGGGCCCGTGAGCCATGGCCGCTGGGCCTGCGCATCCGGAGCCTGTGCTCCGCAACGGGAGAGGCCACAACAGTGAGAGGCCCGCATACCGCAAAAAGAAAAAAAAAAAAAAATACAATGCATTAACCATGCACAAATAAAATTAGATCTCCCAGAAAATGGGCATACCAAATAAAGCAGTGAAAACATCAGATGGGCATTTGAGTACCTTACTAAGATATCTTGAAAGGCAGTAAATCAGTTCCAAATTGGACAGGAGTGTGTTATTGTTTTAGTTTTCCAGTGAAGTCCCAAAGAGTAGCCATAAAGAATTTGTATTCATCTAAGAACTTTCACCACATCTCAGTCAGTCCAGATACTGCCAGATAGACATACCTATATGGAAAGCCACATGCTCCTGTAAATGGACACTAAAATATGCTAGATTTTCCAGATTAACAATTCCCTTCAAGAGAGTGGGATTTTTATCTTGGGTAGATTTTTCTAAATTTGATAAATAGTGCAAAGTTCAGTTTTAAAGCTGTGGCCCTAAAACTCATTTTGTTTCCAAGCCCAACATACTTGAAGGATTAGCCACAGTTCTGTCAAATACAGTAGGGATCCCCTTAAATTTCTCATTTCACCTCCCTCCAACCAGACAAGAATCAATAAATTAATCTCTTAAAACTGGGTCCCTGGAAAAGGTAGTTAGGATAAACCAAGAGACCAATAGTGTGCTAAGATGCATTGATTTACACTGAATTAAACTTAAAAATGTAATAAAACTGTGCAATTTTTATTAGATGTATTCTTATATTATCACAAAAAGTTTATCTTTTGTTAATGATAAAATACCTATCGTTACATCTTGAAGCTTGGGTAGTTACTGACTTGGCATTCTTTGAAATGAATATTCTTCAAATGTACATTCAACATTTATTTGGTAGTTAAGGGGGTTTTACAATTGATTTTTAATAGTAAAAATTATTTATATGTATATGTAATAAATTTTTAATGTGTTGATATGCCAATCAAATAGTTAAGATAATTTTGCAATAAAAATAGTAATATAGTGCCCAACAGTATGTTATTAAAATATGACATAATAATTATCTTAAAATATTAAAAAGTAATAAAACATTTTTATTGACAAAAGAGACAAATAGGTCAATGGAAAAGAACAGAAGTGGAAAAAGGATCAAAAACATATATAGAAATTTTGTATATAATAAAGGGAATATTTTAGGTCATTTGAGAAAATAAAGATTATTCCACAGAGTGCTGGTTCAGCTAGCTAGCTAGTCATTAACTTAAAAAGAATGAATAAAGCTGAACTGAACAAAAAAATTATAAGTGGGTCAAATATTTTTATAAAAATGTTAAAATTAAAAATATTAATAGAAAACTGGAACATATACATATATATTAATTTTATAGGAGAGTAGGACATTCTAGGTATAATTTAGAAAAAAAAACTTGAGTAGAGATTAAATGATAAATACATCACTGCCGTATAGTTGAAGCTCAATGTATAGTTGTTTAATAACTGGATAGAGCTATTATTTTCATTCCAATTTAGGTAGTATAGAGGTATTCTATTATGGAATATATAAATAAGGAGAATAAGAAAAAAATAATTGTAATCTGCTTCCTGTAGAAACAACATGCATCAAAAATATGTTTTTTTATTATATCAATGTTAATATCTCTAGTGATTGTTAGTACCTGTCTAAAGAATAAATAATATGAAAAATAAACTCAAAGGTTTAAAATATATAGATTCTACCAAGCTGTTTCCTTTCTTCAAATCTTGGTATTAAGAAATGTAGTGTTGAGGGAGGAGCATACCTTCCAATACCTGGGATGCCTGGGTTATAAATACCTTGCAAACAGTATTTTCTTGAAAATCTTACTGCCATCACCACTTATCAAGATATAATAGTTATGAAGGATTATGCAATGAAACATACCTTCATTGTTAATACTGAATTTCAGCTGTGCCTGTTCTGTTTATGTTAATGTTTTGTCAAGTTGAACAGATGAATGTTTTGTATATTTTCAAGTACTCTACAGAGAAAAGTACTTATTTCTTTGCCCTTAGTCAAAAATTTAAAGTGTATATACATGTTGCAAAGTCTCAGTATGGTTACAAAAGCCAAAAAAAGATATATATATGCAAATATACATCTTAAAGTTATATATCAATGCAAATTATATGTATTCACCATTAGTTGAGTGTTAGTGGGCTTCATGTTAGTGGGCTGAAGTCTCTTCCTTATTTGAAAAATCAATGTGCAGTTATGCCCTTGTCAAATGAACTGATAAAAATTAATGAGGAAGCTAATATAAAATGGCATCTCTACTCATGTAAATACACAAGTTTCATAGTGCACACATGTAAAAGGGAACACTATCTAGAAGGCATAAAGTATGCCTTTCTGAGAAAACATTTTGAATATGTACATACACATAAATAAATGCATATACGTCATATCTGGTATGGCTTGAGACAGGCACATATTCCAATTCTCAAGGCATCGAGCAGAAAATGTTTGCCAGAGTTAAGACAGCTACTATGATTATTCTAATTAGAAAACTTCCAGGTTATTTATAGGATAATACAGGGAAATGAAATTCATTACCCGGCAAAGTATGCAACAAACCATTAAACATTGCAATAAAATCAATTGGCACAAAAAGAAATGCAATTACGTTACATTCATGTAAACCCTTCCATAAACTAATTCCTAAATATCAATCATGACTGATATTCATCACATAAACATTGAAGAAGCACTTATATTTTTTAAATGCATCAATAAGTTCCTGCTGTCTCACAAATACATGAGACATTGTCATAATTGTGGCTGGTAATCTCTAATCATCCAAATCTCAAAGCTTGAGTTTGTATAACAAAAGAAAGAGAAAAAAAGCAATTGCCATTTCATCAGAAAAGGGTATTTTACCATCTTTTTAAAATGTGATAATTTATTCCTAATTAACAACTGATTAGGCGCCATTTCAAAATTTTTCTAACACCACACGTGACTAACTCGTAAGCAAACCAGGCATTAGATGAAAATTAAAAGCAGGCGTATCATAAAGTGTTGATGGTCTACACCTGCTTTACACATCTGCTGAAGTTCAGTTTGTGGGAAAGATAAACTAATCCATTGTCCATCATTTTGGAATGTTAAATGAAATATTATCTTTACCTTTAGTTTTAAAAATGGTGGATGCCACAATATTATAAGTAGGAAAATTGAGGGGAAAAGGCCTAAAAGTAGAAAAATATGAGAAAAAAACTAGAAATGGATTGTATGTAAATAAAATGAATTATATAAACAATGTTAATAACGTGGACTTATTTTTCAGTTTTAAAATATATTATCTATACTCATTATCTTCTTTATTCAAATATGTCTACATTTTTTTGTTTGTTTTACTGAGACAAAAAAGAGCTAAAAATTGGGGCCCAATCTTTGTAACTTCTGTGGAAGACAGGCTCCTCAAGAAGGATATGCATACATTTACAAAAACATGAGTAATGTAATAATATGACAGATTAAGAATAAATTCAAATTTTGTAGAAGAATAAAAAAGTAACCTAAGTTTTTGTTTTCCTTATTGCAGAGGCAATATTGACCAAGTCCTACATCTTCTTGGCATGTTTTTGTGAACAAAGCCTTCAATGGCCACTCAAGCATAGTCATTCATTAAGAATTTGAATTTTGATAGAAAGAGGTATATAAGATTTTCTTTGATTTCTGTTTATAAACAAACTTGCCTTCTAAAGACAGTGTATTATTTTTGTCAAGCACCTTAATGGGACAACATGTCCAAATTTGGAAAATGAAATTGAAGAGTGATGAATTGCTGGCAAAACAGAATTAGGAGAGCTGGACACACTGAAGTATAATCCTGGTGGGATTCTAACAGAGGCTAGTAGGAAGAAAGCCAAGGGCACAAGGCAATGTGATCCCCAAAATGATGAATAAAAATCTGCTAAACTCACGAATGAGTTGTGTGAGTGATGTTCAATGTTGAAAATTTTTAAAGGAGATTGGCTTCATTTCAGACAACTTATGATGTGGATCTGAAGCATTCTAAGAACAAACCTATGCCACCACCTCCATCCTCGACTTGGGACTGGCAGAGATTGTTAGAGGTTTGGGGATCTACCCTGGCCATAGTATAGAGGGGTTTAAGATAAAAATCACATAGATATCAAGAAGTAGGCAATTCTCCCATCCCCCTGCACCCAAACAATTGATGTCTGGTTTTTAAAATACATTTATTTATAATATCAGTTCTTGGAATAGAATAACCACTACAGAAGTATAATATTTGTTGAGTTAATGACTAAAAGGAAAACAAAGAATTTGCGATAACTGATGAGATAAAAGATCTTCCTGTGTTAGTAAATCTATCTTGAAAGTAAAAATTACTGCTAATAATCATACTTTATCATATATATTAAAACACTTTAAACCAAACAAGACACCAACAGCAATAGCTGAAATACCAAGGTATCTTAACTGAAGGTGTTATGCAAATGTAAAGACAATCACCTTAAGTGCTATCCTTTCTCATCCAAAAGAGAATTTGTTTAAACTATGTAAAAGCAAATACTATATATGAAAAGTGTCTTCTAGTGATAAATGGTTTTCATTTTATGCAACCTTCTTGAATTACATTTTCGTGTGTTTACAAATATATATCAAAGCTCTTTGGATATTGGCAAAAGTATAGCCTGTCCAAAACTCTTCCATTTATATAAAATGCAAAACTTGCTGCTCAGAAATGAAATAATTTTTTTTTCTAGCAACTTTATAGTTTAAGAGTTTCAAAGTATAACTGTAAGGGATCTCAAAGGGATCATATCATCCAGCATTGAGGCAAGAGTTTGTTAAACTATTCTAGGCAGTAGGAACCCCATTTATTCTTCTGTATTTGTGCTTCCTCCTATATGGAGAACCACTTTAAACATAGTTCACCTAGCAACCATCAAAGTGTTTGAAAGCAATAAAAGATCACTCCTCTGCCACTACTTGTCAAAGCTGAACTCAAAAAAACTTCAGCCCTCTCCTCAAAGAACCAAGTTATCCAGTCTTTATTTTTGTTACTATTCTCTGGAGAATTGACATTTTTCACAATTTTTTTTAAGGTGAAAACCCAAAACACAAAAACATGGCAAATGGGGCACAGTGATGCACATTAGAATAGAGAGTAGATGTTATTACTAAATGGATTTCACTTCTTTTGCAATAGTACCCAAAATGCAGAGTTGGGTACATCTTGAGGTTCATGCTGAAAACCAGATCTTGCTCCCCATTTCAGTGATCTCCCATTAGTTCTTGTTAAGCCTGGCATTTTGTTCAGATTTATGATGATTTATTTGTTTCTTTGCTTATGATGTTTAAATTTGCTTAGTGTGCTGTAAAGTAGGAAGAGTATGAAGCCAGTGGCTGGGGTTTGAATCCCTGTTAGTTACGTGGCCTGGACTACAATATCCTCAGTTGTGAGTTAGGAAAATTATTCTTTACATTTCTAGATTATTTGCATGGCTGTCTTCAAAGGTACACATAAATCACTTACCACAGGGCCTGTTATGTAAGAGCCATTCAACCAGAGTTATTTTTCTGCCCTAAATTGCTTCTTCTTGCAATAGTTGCTGCCTGATCTCTTATTAGAAATAGAAAAGTCAGCTTTCATTATTGCTTCTTTCTCAGCTTCCTCTTCCAGTTATTTTTCCCTTTCATGCACACGATATTATCTCAAGCCTTCACTATCACACAATTGGAATAGTGCAGTCGATTCCTAACTAGTTTTCTTTCCTCCATTCTCTTCCCTCTCCATTTTAGAAAATGCATATCATTTCTGGCCTTTAAAAACAAAACAGAACAAAACAACCTTGCAAATAAGTCTTATTTTCTACCAAGTGAAATTCAAGTTCCTTGACACATAAAAAGTCTTCACAAACTTGACAGCCACTGTCCACTTCTCCAGACTTAATGACACTGGTCCTCTCTACACCCTTGCACAGGAGAATGCTCTTCACCTATTAAGATGTAGATTCAAAGTCTACTTTACTTGTACCTTAACCCTATTCCCTGTCCCAGAAGAAAGTAAACCATTTCCCATCTTGTACTATCTATATTATTACATGTAAAACTAAATTATTATCTGTACATATATCTTCCATATTATACTTAAGATCCTTGAATAAAAATCCAGATTTTCCCATCTTTTTATTCCCTAGCACAATATCTGTCCCACAGAAATAAGTTAAAAAGTGAATACTGGTTGAATTTGGGGTCAAAGCAACATCTTCACATCTAATTGTGAAATATAGTTAGAGATAACTTAAGTAGATAACCTAATTCAAACCCTTCTTCTAATTTTGGCTGTGCCTTTATCCTTTCACTGTATCTTATATTTAGGATGATCAGGAAAAAGTGTGTATTATATTTTGACTGTCAAGTTTTAGTAACTCAGATCCTTTGGGTAGCTTTTCTAGCTGCCATTTACTCTCACTCTCATGTAGAACAGATCATTTTTGTTTGTTTGTTTGTTTGTATCCACACTGTTTTTATTGACTTTCATCTTATAAACTTCCATAATTTATAGCATATACTTATTTATTTATCTATTTCTTCTTTCTATACTGTAAATACCTTGTTACAAATCACTTCTCATTTGCATCTTCAATGTTTAGTACCCTGCCTGACACAAGTGATTAAATATGCGTTTTTAATGAGTGAATTCATGTTGATACCAATTCAGATACATAAAAATAGATCCAAGTATAGATATAGAGTCAAATGCAAATACAGAAGCAGACACAGCCATAGACACAAATTTAAGGATAAATTAAAAAGTCTCCTTTTCTTTCTGAGAGAGCTTACTGATTGGAAATACTGCTATTATTTTTAATTTGGATGTTGGTTTGGTGCACTGTAAAATAATAATAAAAATAATAAAGTGCACACCAATTTCCCAACATATAATAAACCATGCACCAGTAAATATGTGAGGTATCAAACTATGTGTTTTATATACTACTACCAACAGACTATGCTACAGTTTGCCATGAGCCTTTATGAATGAGGAATCTGGGGCTCTAAGAGATTAAGAAATTTCCTCAAGATGACAAAACTGTAAGAAATGAAGACAATTATTATTATCAAAACAGCAAGACAGAGGAAGAGGATAAACAAACAAAGAGCTGTGATCAGAGGTAGACAAGGCGGTAGGCAGAATAAGAGGAGGCATAGACAGACAGAAGATCAGAAAAAGCCTCCAGAATACTTTCTAGCAGAAGAGTCATTCAAGATTACCTTCTTTTTCTCCCTCTCTAGTGATAATTTAATCCACCTTGCTATGAAGCAAGCCTTCCTTTTTTGCTTTCCAAACCCTTCCATAACCTTGAGCTAACTCTAAAAAGACAAAAAAAAAAAAAAAAAAAAACTTCCTGAGATATATTGGTTTTTTTTTTCTGTCAGATAATTGTTTTCCCTTTACATATTCCTAATATTTATCATGCTGTGCTTTCTTTCTTTCTTTCTTTTTTTTTTTTGGTGCACTCTTAACTGTCTGAAACATGTTGCACCGCTTCCTGGGGTGAGATGGGAACTAGTAACCTCAGTATCACTCTCTTCCTTCTCCCATCTCCACCTCCTGAAAATATTCTGGGAGCTGTTTGAAGGCATTGTGTCATCGGCTCAGCACTCTAGGGTCACAAAATAAGTCAATACATTCATATTTAAGATAAAGATCACAGGAAATGGAATTATCTTTTGGGTTTTTTCTTAAACATGATAAATATTAATAACTTAGGAAGGGAAATACAGAGTTTCTTTCTCAAATCGTTTGCCAAGTTAGTTCATAAATTGTGTGTATGGGGGAGGCTAGTAGCGGGAAGATTTTAAAAGTGTATTTTCAGTATGGATATTACTTCTAAAACATGAAAGTGGAAAAGGGAAGTTGGCAGGTGTTTTGTGTGAGATTCTTTTTATCTGCATTTATCTCACTTACAATGTGCCAGCCTTTTCATTTTAGCATAAGAACATAATGCTTCAAAATGTTAGAATTTATAACTAAATGCCAAGTAGGCTTGTTTCTTATTTATATGTTTGTTTTCTTAAAAACAAACAAAAAAATGTTCCATACATATATCATACATGTTTCAAAACCAGCACCCTGACTCTACAATAATGCTATATTCCCATATTTTCGTCCATCCCTCAATTTATCCTGTGTACTGATGTCTGCTAAAACTTAAAAACAAATTTAGATGGACTTTCAAAAATCAGATATATGTTCTGGTAATTGTGCACCACTGTCTGAAAAGTTAGCTATTTCTCCATTAAGGCTATACTCACTGTATTTCTGTTTTATCTTCAGCACATGTCAAATTTTTATATAATTCTACCGTATTGATAGAATTAGTCCTCTTGGCTGTAAAAATTCAATGTAACTAAATTATTTAATTCTTTAAGCTTCCTAAAATTCCTGAGTTAGAGTTTTTTTAAGATGGCAAGGAGAAGCAATTTACCTTTACTGTTCTTCCTCCTACCACTTACAAATCATCTATATTTCAAACCTGAGCCACTTTTCTAGTTAATGGAGTTAATGGCTTCACCATGTTATGTAATTCACATTGTGGGATCTATATAATAAAAACAGATGATATAGAATATTCTTGATGTTCATGAATATTAAATGTTGAAAAATAATTAGATGGTAAAAATAGAAATAGAAATAATGAAACACTAAGGAAAATGTTTGCATGGCAATGTATCAGTTAAAAAAGCTTGCCCAGAACAGAGGTGTTCATTGCCTTGAGATGCTTAGCAGATTTAGTCAATATATGTAGAAAGAATAGCATAATTCCTTCCTGTGGTAAATGAATAGTTATCAATGGTGATAAGACGTGGCTGAGTTTTTTCTTCTACTTTTCAAACGTCTCCATTGTTTCCCCACCTCTAGCTAATGAAACAATTGCAAAGGTTGTTAGTGTACCCCTTTTTGCAATATTAAGTAGATTTTTTTCCCATGTGAATATCCAACATGTCAGACGACTGTGAAATGTGTTCTCAGTAATTGCTATTGCAACGTATTATGTACCTCCCTTGATCTGGGTCTTTGCAATAAATACAAAAACATGGTTAAATACATTCCATCTTCAACACTAAAAAAATGCCCTCACTTTACTGCTCATACTTCCAAACCTAATACTCTAGCTAATCACTCCTGTTAGCTATAAAACTCTTCAGATATGTTCTAATTGTACTGGAACACATTTGTTCTTCACTCTCATTGCATTGGACTGCCTTTTTTGTCACTTAGTTGTAACAATGATCCTTGTATTTCTGAGATCAAAGGACACTTCCCTCTTTATCTTATTATATATATTAATTATCGATTAATTAGTCTACCTAGCAAACAAACATGACAATTTCTCATCTCGGGGCTAGGGTTGCTTTGCTCTCAGGTGAGTTCTCAGGTTCATTTCCCTCTGAACCTTTCCTCAGGTACCTACTGAGCTCTCAGACTTATCTGAACAGTATCTCTGAGAGGAAATTCTCAGTGTGAAATCTGAATTTTTCCCTGGAAGGTTGATGATGAAGTCTGAAGCTCTGTTCCCACACATGCCAGTAGGGAGGAGTAAAACACTGGTTCCTGAGCTATGATAAGGATTCCAAAAGTGACAAGCAAGTCTCGTCCAGCTCCAGGGATGCACACACTGTGGGGCTGTAGCAGAGGAGGTAGTTACAGATCCCTAGGCTGCTCGATAGGCTGCACTGTTTCCCTTGTTACTCCCACCTCTGAGCACATGCTCTCCTGGTGGGACACTGGTCTGTACACAAAGGAAATTATTCTTGTTGATTCTCTGCTCCCAAGAGACCAGATTAGAAGTCAGGTGAATCCAGTCTTTATTTCTCCTTCTCCATGAACTCTCTGGCCTTCCAGAGGTCTCATCTCCTTACACCTAATCCCAGCCTTGAGTTAATGTTTGCTCCATTCTGAGACTGATAGCCTTTGTTGACTAAGTCCCATGGACCTCCAAAGTATTGACTTGTGACAGGAAATACCTACCAATATCTCTAGAAAATTAGTATTCTCCTCTTCAACAAGGGCGAGAGGTGTGTTTCTTTGCTATAAAATCATGTATACTATAACGTTTGGCGTCATGATGTTTTTGACAAATCAAACACAATTTTGTGCTCTTAACTCAAATTAAGACCTGTCATTTATTCCTTCATTTGAAAAAAATGTTAGTTAATTATAAGATATATTTAAACCTTTTTATTCACCACTGACAAACTTAGATTCTTATATGGATTGTCTCATTCAATTTCTACAAAGGTCCATTCTACGTAGTCAGTGCTACTGTGAACCTCATTCTACATTTGCAGAAATGGGGCTCAGAGAGGTAAAGTGATCTTCCTAAATTTATGACTAAGGGATGGCTTCTTATTGAAACTCCAAGTAATTTCCAGCCCTCATGCTCTAGACCAATGGTTTACACCAGGCGTGATTCTGCCTGCAGGGACACTTAGCTATTTTTGTCCAGAGAAATTTTTGGTTGTCACAATTGGGAAAGTACTGCTACCACTTAATGGGTTGAGGCCAGGGATGCTGCTACACATCCTACAATGAACACCATGTCCCCGCCACAAAGAATTATCCAAATGTCAATAGTAGGAAGACTGAGAAACACTATTCTAGACCAGAATTTCTCCAACATCAGTGTCAACATGAATCGCTTAGGGTTCTTGTTCAGATGCAGATTCTGATTCGGCAGGTCTAGGGTGGTGTCAGAAATTCTGAACTTGTAACTAGCTCGTAGTCTACATTGATGCTACAGGTCCTGTTCTGTGGATCACTGTAAGTATCAATGTTGTGGTCCAGTGTTAAAGCTAGATGTAAGTATTCTGAGGTATTCTCCACCAAGAAGACTCCCATACACCTCACGTCTGACATTAAGGGGTGAAATGTTAGACTCAGTAGTTTGTATCATAAAGTGAAGTTGAATTTGTCAAAAGCTTTTTCTGCATTAAAAAAAAAAAAAAGCTTGCCCAGAGAAAATTCTAGCAAATGTTTCTACAGTAATGATGATTTTCCAGAGCATTTTGATATGCATCATCATATTTGATCTTTATGGCAACCTGACAAGATAAATATTATTTACATTCTACAGAAAAAAACAAGTCTTCAGGTAAGTAAAGGCTGACCTAGGGTCAGTCTGTATGGTACATATGTCCTTGATATAGTCTCTGTTTCTTTTTCTCTTACATTAATCCTTTCCCATTTCAAATGCCACTTCCCATCCTGCACAATTTTTCTCCTTGCTTTCCTCTAGGTAAACAGATTTTATATTGTGCTCTAAAAAATAACATTATATATGGTAACTTTTTAAATAACATATAAAGATTCCTAAAGTGGATAAAAATTCTGAATAAAAATGTCTGGCAATTTAATTTACTTTTTCTCATTCACACCCCTGAATGCAGTTTTCATCAAAGTTCTGCCTTTGGCGCTCTTTGACAAGTTCATCTACTGCCATGAGCTCAACTGCCTTCTTTTCACAAATGCCCCTTAAACCCTCTCTTCTTAAATCCTAATTCCTCTTTCTTTAATCTTAGTTTTACGGGATTCTATCTGGAAATCTATTAGAGCCTCACCCTGAACATGCACCAAACAGAACTAATTAGTTTAACTCCCCCAACATAGTCTTCCATATTTTGGCAGTACTCCACAGCAAGCAACAAAGACTTCTCCACTTTCTGACTAGCTCTTTCCCCCATTCCCTTTTCTACCGCCACTAACAGTTTTCACCATCAACATGTAGACACTCAAAAATTGTTGTAGGAGATGGTAAAGGGGGCCAAAACAGAATTGTCTACTATTATTTCTCAAATGTTTCAAACATATTAAACTCTTTTAATGGAAAAACAAAACTAGAGATTTCCAGTGTTGAACTAAATTATTTTTCATATTGTAACTGAAACATGTACAAACCTAGATATAAAATGCTTATGTTGATAGCTATATAGTCATAAGCCTAACAAATTTGGAAATGAATACAAACTAAAGTGCAAAATATAACGTTTAAAATGGTACTAAAATAGTATGTGAACTGATAATATGTTGCTGATACAAAACCTTACATGGAGATGAGAATATCAATTAACTGCCATAATATGTTTCTTTGAGTTTGTAAGTCTACCTCACCTCTTGTCCCTCTAATTTCCCTATAGAAACTTATCTGAAACTTCATTTGGCTAATAGGCATTATTGACACATTAACCCCACTGCCATAGTTGTCTCATCCACTTACAACATTAATTTACTAGAGTTGGATGCTCATATTACCATAAATGCAAATAAAGTTTCAACCACAAAAATCATGTGGAAACACTTGGTTATAATATGGCCACACCAATAACTTGGAATAAATTTATGTTGATTTTGAGATTACAACAAAAATAAAAATATGCCATTGATTCATTCTCTTAGAGATGGGAGAAATATAACCCTATACTCCTGCACCCTGATATCGGCCATCATCACCATAATAAAAGTAATTGATGGTTTCAGACTGGCTGAATACACCTTCCTATTCATGTGCTCTCTCTTATTAGTAAGCACGTTCATTCTTAGCACCTAAAATATGGTGGTGAGCTTAATTTCCTTCTATTTTATTTGCTTCACCTGTCTTATGCTGCCTAATGGATGAGAAGCTACTTTTAGCTCCAGTTTAAATACTTACATATTTACCTTACTCAATATTCATATTTAAACTGCTGCAGCACCAAATACAGTGTTTTTTTTTAATCAGTTAGATATTCATCCATGAATTGATTTACCCAACAAACATTTACTGCGCTCCTACAATATGCCAGGCATCTGTAGGCAATGAGCATTGTTTTGGAAAAATTACACACTCTTTTCTCTCAGGAGTTTATGTTCTGGTGGGGAAACAATTATAAAGCAAATGTGATATACTTTCTGAGGATGGTCAAGTTATAAGACGAAAAGAAAAGCTGGTAAGGAGAGTGCCAAAGGAGCTACTTTAGATAGAGTTGTTGAGGAAGGCCTGACTGAGAAGGGGGCATATAAGCTGAGATCAGTACAATGTAGTTTCAGGTTTAAGTTTTATTTATAACATCCATTTGTCAATTATGTCTCCTCATAGACTAGTACCTCTTGTAGTGCAGGTAAATTGCACTGTTTATTTTGTGATAGCAGATCAAATAATTTTAATTTAGGAGTCTGTTATATCACTAAATCATTATATAAACAATGTGACTGGGCACCACTTGCCCCTATTTAATGGATAATGAAACTATGTCTTAGAGAAGTATCCAAAGTCATATCCAGAAGTATCAACAAGTGGCTGTTCCCTGTTGACCTATAAATCAAAACTAAACTTATCTGATTTCATGTTTCATTGTTTTCCCACTCCACACCACCTTCCACCATATTGAAAGTTCTATCGATTTGGCATGATAACACTCTTGGTACTTCATAAAAACAAATGACTTTATGAGGAGGAAGACCACGGCTATCCAAAGAGCCCAAAATGATATATGTCCTTAATCTAAAGTGCCAAAATAGTTGATCCAATTTAATATAAACATACAATCTTAGCTTAGGTATCTTTCAGAATTTCCAAATGAAAACAGTTGTCAACAAAGAGAGAACTTCAATGCCAATAATAAGCATGAGACTGTAGGTTATGGGATTTCAGTGTTTTGGTTAAAGAGCAACTATACCAACAATGAGAAAGTTATGTTTGGGGTAAGCAATCAAGTGTAAGGAAAATCTGTCTGACCAGTTCCAAGTATAAAAGATGAGTCATGTAATTATTGTGAATGATGAAAGAGGTTAGCAGGGCTGTTTGTGCTGAAGAGCCAAACGGCATTTTAATTCATTTAAAATACGCTTTTGAGATTAAAACTGATAATTAAATACCCAAGTTCATGGAACAATAGAAACTACTTTTAATTTCCTAGGATTAGAAATGTGTATCTTGTTTATTATAAAATGTCTGCTTTGATAAAACCTGTTCATAATTATCAAAACACCAATATTTATATTGCTGTCTCATTTAATTCCCTAGAGATCTGAGAAAAGGCCCAAGCTAGAAAGGAGTCTGCAATGTGCACTCAACAACAGTGTTCAAACATTATTAAAGCAAGGATGAATTCTTTCTTCTACCCAACCTAATTTGTTTTGTGTTAAAATCATGAGAGAAAAAAAAATCTTATTAAAGTGGAAGAATGTGGTGGTGTACCATTAATACAGCACATGTCAAAACATAGTTTCTTTATTTCTGTATATTTGCAGTATTTATAGGTCACCTTCTTTTTGCTAATGAAAATCTGGATCATTAAAATAATTCAGATGTCTTCATTTTACATATGAAACATCACCTTTCCACCAGACTAAAGAAGCCCTAGGAAAAGAGGCATTATCTTTTTATACCCAAGATTTTTTTGCCTCATTTGTTTTTTTTCTTCCCCTGCATTGTCACTATGTGTCTCCTTCTTTATTGCTCTATTTTTGATTAATTACGATGTGAACTACGTCTTCCACGGAATTTATGAAAGGACTCATCAGGACTTAACAAGGCTGTATCATAAGTAGAAATTTAGTCCAAAAAGGAGAGGGGAAGACAGTGATAGGGAACTACATTGTCAGATGCCTACTAAGTGCTGTGCTCAGAATTTTACATATGAATTCCCCTATTTAATCTCAAACTTAATCCTATGAGATAGATATTATTTTCATTTCTCAGATGGTATCCTGACCCTGAGAGAGGTTATACTGGAAAGATGTGGTAGATCTGGGATGTGAATTCAGATCTCAGAATTCAGTTTTACCTCTACACTAAGTTGTCTTCCAATAAAATGCATTGTGTTCTTCTGGATTTGACTAACTCGAACCTTATGGCACCATGGATATAAATTTAAAGTTTTCCCATTTTGGCTTCACCATTTCTGACAATGAAAAATGATTCTTTATTTAATTCCATTGAACAGCGCTGAAGAACAGGGACAGGTGCACAGTTGTGTTCCTGAAGATTTTAGTGACCAACCGGGAAGTGGTAGAAACATGGGTCATGTTTCTATCCATAGAGACAGCTCTGTCAAGACTTTCAAAATATGTTTTCTTTGCTGTATGAATGGAAATCCCTTCTCTCAACAAATATGTAGAATATTGTGCTTCCATTCCTTAAGTCTCTGTAAAGAAAAGTCCAAAATTGAGAGAAGAAAAAAAAAATTTCTTCCCCAATTCTTCATTGTTATAATGTCTCCTTAGAATCTATAACCTCTTGATTATTTTCCAGTTAATATGGTCAGATATGAAAAATAATATTTTAATTTATTTGTGAAGAACAATAAACTATAGCAGTAAAAATAACTACCAAATTTCATAGATTCTAAAATATATCAGTTAATAGCAATGTGAGGAGGTCATAGTCTTCATATTCATTTACATATAGTAAAATTGATATATATAAAGGAGACATCATTTGTTCAATAAAGTTAGAAAATGACAGGACAGTAATTTCAGTAAATGAGCTTTAAAATATGGAAGCAACTAAGTGTCCATCAATGGATGAATGAATAAAGATGTGATACACCACACACACACACACACACACACACACACACACATACACACACAGTGGAATACTATTCAGCCATGAGAAAGAAGGAAATCTGGCCATTCCTTAGGACATGAATGGACTTTGGACTTTGAGGGCACTGTGCTAAGTGAAATAAGCTAGACAGAGAAAGGCAAATACTGCATGGTATCACTTATATGTGGAATCTAAAAAAAAAGTCAAACTCATAGAAACGAGGGTAGAAAAGTAGTTGCCAGGGACTGGGGGGTTTGGGGAAAACAGGGAGAGGTTTGTAAAAGGATACAAGCTTTCATCTATAGATGAACATGACCTGAGGATATAATATAAAACATAGGGGCTTCCCTGGTGGCGCAGTGGTTAAGAATCTTCCTGCTAATGCAGGGGACACGTGTTTGAGCCCTGGTCTGGGAGGATCCCACATGCCGTGGAGCAACTAGGCCCATGAGCCACAACTACTGAGCCTGCGCGTCCAAAGCCTGTGCTCTGCAACAAGAGAGGCCATGATAGTGAGAGGCCCACGCACCGTGATGAAGAGTGGCCCCCGCTTGCCACAACTAGAGAAAGCCCTCGCACAGAAATGAAGACCCAACACAGCAAAAATAAATTAATAAATTACTAAAAACTCCTACTCCCAACATCTTCTTTAAAAAAAAAACAAAAAAAACATGGTGACTACAGTTGATAAATACCATATTATATAATTGAAATTTGCTAAGAGAGTAGAACTTAAGTGTTCTCATCAAAAACAAAAAGATAGGGCTTCCCTGGTGGCACAGTGGTTGGGAGTCCGCCTGCCGATGCAGGGGACACGGGTTTGTGCCCCAGTCCGGGAAGATCCCACATGCCGTGGAGTGGCTGGGCCCATGAGCCATGGCCGCTGAGCCTGTGCATCTGGAGCCTGTGCTCCACAATGGGAGGGGCCACAACAGTGAGAGGCCCGCGTACCACAAAAAATAAAAATAAAAAAAAAATAAAAGATAAATATGTGAGGTGATGGATGTGCTATTTAACTGATGGAGGGAATCCTCTCACAATGTTTATATGTATCAAATCACCGTGATGTACCCCTTAACTATCTTACAATTTTTTATGTCAATTAGACTTCAGTAAAGCTGAAAAAAATAAAAGATAATAAAAATAAGTAACTAAATAAATTAATATAAAATACTACAATATTAGTACTATTTGATCCACAGTCATTTTGCCAGTAAAACTTTCAGGAGACTGTTAATTCCATAGGAACAGAGAACATGTTTTGATTTCTTCATATTTTAGGACCTAACACGATGCTAGCTGGTATTTAATAGATGGGAAAGAGGTAAAAGAGAGGGAAAGGAAGAAGGAGAGGAAATAAAAAAGAAAGGAGAGGAAGGGAGAGGAGAGAAGAGAAGAGAAGAGTTGGGGAGGAGGGAGGAAGGACCCAAAGTCAGAGTTTTTGCCTGGGGTATCTGTGGAGGGACGGATAAGGAGGGAAATAAGTTTTTCATGGATCCCTACTTCCATTAGACCCCTTAGGATCCCTGAGGTCAACATAAGTGGCCCTAACATATCTACTAGTCACTGAGAAGGACTGTTACATAAAACTTAGGAATGGAAGATTCTTAAAGGAAATAATTTAAGACTGTTTCAGATATAGAAGAAACAAAGTCTAATAGAAAGCATCTGGCAAAGATAAAGTTTTAGGATCCATTCCTAGCAATACTGATCTCTAATTTCATTGATATACTGTGAAATTTACTCAACTTCTTTCAATTTTGGTTTTCTGTTCTGAGATGATAGGTAGATATAGGATGCTCTCAAGGCTTACTTTTCATTTTAAAACATCTACCTTTGACTACACTGGTGCAAAATTAATTTTCCTAAACATATCTTCTCTTATGGAAAAGAAGATTGTATCTATAGAAATGACTATTTCTACTACAGTACATGTTTTCAAATAAATAAATTATGAACTTATATAAAGCTTAAGATTCCTTAATCTGTCAGAATCACTCACTTTTGAGAGCTTACAAATCAGAGGAAACTAGAGGGAAATGTCATTACCCAGTCATTTACTATTCAGTTTTAAAGTGTCAGCATTTACTTTTTTATATGTGTTATACTTACAATGAGATTTATAATACACTGCCTCTAAGTCATTTTTTCATATGACTGATATAGCAGTATCATGATAGAAAACAGCCTCTTTCTAGGTACAATACTCTTCTCACATTTCAGACAAGCATGAGCTGCACTATGTGATACTCCATTTACTTCAATTCCAGGATGTAACTTGTCTGCATCTGTATGTGTAAATTTGGTTAGATGATTTAAAGAGGAGAAACAAGATAAGCCTCACAAATTGAGATTTAATTCTCTGTGTGAAGAATAAGAAAGTCAGGCTCATTTGGACATCCCAGGTCTTGCCAATGGAATAAATAGCAGATGATGTGGGAAATAGTAGAAACATTAGTCCACAGATATTTTCTTACCATCATCCCTGAGTAGGCAGTCATTTAATGTGGTCCTTCCCAGTCTCGTGAACCATCTTCTGCCAACATCTATTCTGACTGCCAAATCCTTAAGGAGAACTATAGGCATACTTTGGAGATATTGAGGGTTTGGTTACAGACCACAGCAATAAAGTGAATGTTGCAACAAAGTAAGTCACATTAATTTTTTGGTTTTTGAGTATATATAAAAGTTATGTTTACACTGTATTGTAGTCCATTAAATGTGCAACAGTATTATGTCTTAAAATGTACATACCTTAATTAAAAATACTTCATTGCTAAAAAAAGCTAATTACTATCTGAGACTTCAGCCAGTGATAATCTTTCTGCAATAATAATATCAAAGATCACTGATCACAGATCACCATAACAAATATAATAATAATGACAAAGCTTGAAATATTACAAGAATAACCAAATATGAGACAGGATGCTAGAAAATGCTGTTGGAAAAATGGCACCCATAGAGTTGCTCAACACAGGGTTGCCACAAACTTTCAATTTATAAAAAAAAATGTAATATCTGTAAAATGCAATAAATCAAAGTGTGATAAAACAAGGTATGCCTGTATAGAAATGTCTTTATCCAAACGCTACAAATTAAATATCCCATTTCCTTCTTTATCTATATTATGACCATAGGAAGAAGTTTGGGTAACTATGGCATGAGTTGCTCGGGAAATCTCTGAACATCATTAAATAACTAAATTTCTAGTGCTAGTCACTCGAGTATGTACTCTAGTAGAGAGCTGCTCAGGTAAGAAGCAGTCTGATTGACAATCCCACTTCTATAATTTGAACCATCTGCACTTGTGACTTTTGATTTGAATTTCAAATTTGAAACTACTATTTGCTTTTCTGTTCAAAGCATCAAAATTCATACAGCATGTCTCTCCAAAATTAGTATTCATCTGGGCCTCTTTTTGCACCTCAGTTCCAGCTGTTCCAAATTTGGTAAAATCTACCCTGTCATTTTTGTACAATGTAATAACAGACAACAGAAACTTGATTTACTCACAAAGCTAAGGAGTAAGGATGGGGCTGATGGATATTGCTGATAAACAGACTAGTAGTGGGGAAAAATACTAACCTGATCTGTTTCTGTTATTGAATGAAAGACTGGGGAAATGTGATTTCAGTAAATTAAAACTGGATTTGTCAAGTCAAGCAAACTAAGTATTTTTACCATGTACGTTTTTCTCATTTCTTAAAGCAACTGTGGAGGATTATGATTATGCTCAAGGGCTAAATGTATAAAAATTGATGAAATTGGCAGCCACCTTTAGGTGTTTATAAGGAGCAAAATGTCAACAGAAGTAGCATCTTTTGCTAACTAACAGCTTGAGGCCCATCTTTCGAAGTAATCACTGATGTACAGAAATCTCTTACTTAGAGATTGAAGAGACTTCCTAAAAACTTTAAATGAGAAAACTACTTATTAAACATACAATCAAAGCTTAATTCACAGGAAACATCAATTGGATTTTGTTATACTCCTCTTGAAGGAGGCAAGAAAATAAGAAATTAAGTTTGGTTGGAGATTTAATCAAATATAGATGAAACAAAAATCATTCAGTGTCTGGACCACAACTGGTATTCATCCAATTTTCTATAGTGGCACACTGTTCAATAGAACTTTTTGCAGTGATGGAAATGGTCTATATCTGTACTGTAATCTACTGCAGCCACTAGTCATGTGTAGGTATTGAGCAGCCAAATGCGGCTAGTGCAACTGAGAAACTTGATTTTTCTCCCAGCTTTACTGAGATGTAACTGACAAATAATACTGTCATATGTTTAAAGTATACAATGTTCTGATTTGATTTATACACACATTGTGAAATGATGGCCACAATCAAGTTAATTAACACATCTTTCACCTCATATACTTACCTTTGTGTGTGTGCGTCTGTATGTGTGTGTGTTGAGAATACTTTAGATGTAATCTCTTAGCAAATTTCAAGTACACTATATAGTGTTAATTACAGTCATCATGCTGTGCATTAGATCCTAAGAACTTATTAATCATTTAACTGAAAGTTTGTACACTTTGACCAACATCCTTCTATTTCCCTCATACCCCAAACCCTGATAACCATTTTTCTACCCTCTGTTTCTACGAGTTCAAAAAAATTGCGGGAGGTTCCACATATAAGTAATACCCTATAGTACTTGTCTTTGTCTCTCCGGCTTATTTTCTTTAGCATAATGCCTCCAGGTTCATCCATGTTGTTGTAAATGGCAGGGCTTCCTTCTTTTTATGGCTGAATAATATTCCATTGTATATTTATACCACAATTTCTTTATACGTTCATCCATCAGTAGACTCATATGCTGTTTCCATAACTTGGCTATTGGAAATTTTGCTGTAATGAACATGGGAAGCAGATATCTCTCCAAGATGGTGATTCCATTTCCTTTGATATATACCCAGAAGTGGGATTGTTGCACCATATGGCAGTTCTATTTTTAATTTTTTGAGGAAACTCCATACTGTTTTCCATAATGGCTGCATCAATTTACATTCCCACCAATAGTATACAAGAGTTCCCTTTTTTTCCCTATTCTCAACAAAATCTTTTATATTTTTGATAATAGATATCCTAACTGGTGTGAGGTGATAGCTCATTATAGTTTTGATTTGTACTTCCCTGATGATTAATGATGTTGAGTATCTTTCATATACCTGCTGGTCATTTATATGTCTTATTTAGAAAAAAGTCTATTCAGTTTCTTTGCCTGTTTTTTAATCAGGTTATTTATTTTTTTGCTATTGACTTGTAAGGATTCCTTTTTTATCTTTAATATTAACTCCTTATCAGATATTTGGTTGGCAAATATTTTCTCCCATTCCATAGACTGCCTTTTCATTTTGTTGATTGTTTCCATTGTGGTACAGAACTTTTTAGCTTGATGTAGTACCATTTGTTTATGTCTACTTTTGTTGCCTGTTCTTTTGTGTCATATGCAAAAGATCATTTCCAAGACCAAACGTCAAAGAGTTTTCCCAGTATGTTTTCTTCTAGAAGTTTTATGGTTTCAAGTCTTATGTTTAAGGCTTTAACATATTTTGGGTTGATTTTTGTGTATGGTGCAAGATAAGGGTCAAATTTCGTTCTTTTGCATGTAGGTGTCCAGTTTTCCCAACACCGTTTATTGAAGAGATTATCCTTTCTCTGTTGTATATTCTTGGTGCCTCGTTGACCATATAGGCATGAGATTATTTCTGGGCTCTCTATTCTGTTCTATTTATCTATGTGTCTGTTTTTATTCCAATACCATACTGTTTTGATAAGTATAGGTTTTTAAAATAGTTTGAAGTCAGGCAGTGTGATGCCTCCAGCTTTGCTTGTCTCCTTAATATTGCTTTAGGTATTCAAGATCTTTTGTAGTTCCAAACAAATTTTAGTTTAGTTTTGTTGTTGTTGTTTTTTCCTGTAAAAAAATGCCATTGGAATTTTGATAGGGGTGTCATTGAATCTTTAGTTTACTTTGGGTAGTATGGATATTTTAACAATATTAACTCTTCCAACTCATGAGGATGAGATATTTCCTATTTATTTGTGCCTTCTTCAATTTCTTTCATCAGTGTTTTATAGTTTTCATTGTACAGTTCATTTACCTCCTTGGTTAAATTTATTCCTAAGTATTTTATTGTTTTTGATGCTATTGTAAATGAGCTTCCTTTCTTAATTCTTTTTTGAATAGTTCATATTAGTTTATAAAATTTTGACTGATTTTTTTATGCTGATTTTTATCCTGAAAAATAAATGTTTATTGGTTCTAACAGGTTTTTTTTGGTGGAGACTTTAAAGTTTTCCACATATAAGTTCATATCATGTGTAAATAAGATAATTTTATAATTTTTACAAAATTTTACCAAAGTTTAAAAAAAATTTACACTTTTCTTTCTAATTTAGATATATTATTTCCTTGTCTTGCCTGATTTCTCTGGCTAGGACTTCTAATACTATGTTGAACAGAATTAGCGAGAGTAGGCAATCCTGACTTGTTCCTAACCTAGAGGATACAAATTTCAGCTTTTCACCATCGAGTATGATGTTAGTTGTGGGTTTGTCATATATGTTACATATATGGACATATACATATAGATGGTACATTCCTTTTATACCAAATTTGCTGAGTTTTTATCATGTAAGGAGGTTGAATTTTGTCAAATACTTTTTTTGCATATTTTAAGATAACCAAATAATTTTCATTTTGTTAATGTGGTATATTACATTTATTAATTTGTGCATGTTAAACCACCCTTCCATTCCAAGGATAAATCTCACTTGATCATGGTGTATGATCCTTTTAATGTGTTTTTAATTTAATTTATTGCTAATATTTTGTAGAGGATTTTTGTATCTATTCTTATCAGGGTTATGGGCCTGTGATTTTCTTTTCTTGTGGTGTCCGTGTCCAGCTTTGGTATCAGGGTACTGTTGGCCTCATAAAATAAGTTAGATAGTGTTCCCTCCTCTTCAACTTTTTGGAAGAGTTGAATTGATATTAATTCTTCTTTTTTTTTTTTTTTTTTTGCGGTACGCGGGCCTCTCACTGTTGTGGCCTCTCCCATTGTGGAGCACAGGCTCCGGACGCGCAGGCTCAGTGGCCATGGCTCACGGGCCTAGCCACTCCGCAGCATGTGGAATCTTCCCAGACCGGGGTACAAACCCGTGTCCCCTGCATCGGCAGGTGGACTCTCAACTGCTGCGCCACCAGGGAAGCCTGATATTAATTCTTATTTAAATGTTTTGTAGAGTTACATTCTTCTTTAAATGTTTGATGAAGCTGACTGGTCCTGGATGTTTCTTTGTTGGGAGATTTCAGATTACTGACTCAATCTCCTTACTCATTATCTGTCTGTTCAGATTTTTTATTTCTTCATGATTCAGTCTTAGAAGGTTGTATGTTTCTTGAATTTATCCATTTCTTCTAGGTTATCCAATTTGCTAGTGTACAATTGTTGACTGTAGTCTCCTATGACCCTCTGTGTTTTTGTGGTATCAGTTGTCATGTCTCCACTTACATTTCTGATTTTATTTGATTATTCTCTCTTTTTTAAGCTAACCATTTGTTAATTTTATCATTTCAAAAAAGCATTTTTAAATCTTTTCTATTGTATTTCTCATCTCTATTTCATTTATTTTTATTCTGATTTCTGTTGTTTCCTTCCTTCTACTGACTTTAGACTTTGTATTTTTTTCCACTTCCTTGAAGTATAATATTTGTTTACTTGAGATCTTTTGTTTTTCTTAATGTAGGCATTAATCACTATAAATGCTCTTTTTAGAACTGTTTTTGCTTCATCCCATGAGTTTTGATATGTTGTGTTTCCATTTTCATTTATGTCAAGATCTTTTTGAGTTCCCTTTTGATTTTTTTCTTTGACCATTGGTAGTTCAGGAGTGTGTTGTATAATCTTCACGTATTTGTGAATTTTATAATTTTCTTCATACTATTAATTTCTAGTATCATGCCACTGTGGTCAGAAAAGAAGCTTGATATGATTTCTATCTTCTTCAGTTTTCTAAGACTTGACTTTTGACCTAACATATGATCTATCCTGGAGGATAATTCATATGCACTTGAGAAGAATGTGTATTATGCTGCTGTTGGATGAAATCTTTTGTACATGTCTGTTATGCCCATTTGTTCTAAAGTATAATTCAAGTGTAATGTTATTTTATTGATTGTCTGTCTGGATGACCTATCCATTGTTGAAGATGTAGTATTGAAGCCCCCTACTATTATTGTATTGCTTTCTATTTATCCCTTCAGGTAAATTAATATTTGCTTTATATACTTAGGTGCTCTGATGTTGGATGCATAAATATTTACAATTGTTATGTACTCTTAATTAATTGATAATAATGTCCTTCTTTGTCTCTTGTTACATTTTTTGACTTAAAGTCTATCTTGTCTGGTATCAGTGTAGCTACCTCTGCTTTCTTTTTTCATGGAATATATTTTTCCATTTTCATGGAATAAATTGTTCCATCCCTTCAATGGAAAAATATATTTTTTTGAATTAATGTCTATCTTGTCTGGTATCAGTGTAGCTACCTCTGCTTTCTTTTTTCATGGAATATATATTCCATTTTCATGGAACATATTTTTCCCTCCCTTCAATCTCAATCTATATGTGTCCTTAAACCTGAAATGAGTCTCCTATATGAAGCATATAGTTGGGTCTTGTTTGTTTATTCATTCAGCCACTCTATGTCTTTCAACTGGAGAATTTAATGTACTTACATTTAAAGATATTATTGATAGGTAAGGGCTTGCTATTGCCATTTTGTTAATTGTTTTCTGGGTGTTTTCAAGATCCTTTATTCCTTTCTTCTTTTGTGATTTGATGGTTTTCTGTTTTAAATCCTTTCTCTATTTTGCATATCTATTACAGGTTTTTGCTTTACAGTTACCATGAGGCTTACATAAATATTTTATAGTTATAATGGTTATCATAAGCTGATAACAACTTACTTTTGATCATATACAAAAGCTCTACACTTGTACTCCCCGTCTACATTTTATGTTTTTGATGTCACAATGTACATTTTTATATTCTATATCCATTAACAAATTCTTGTAATAATAGTCACTTCTAATATGTTTATCCTTTAACCTTTGTAATAGACTTATATGTGATTTATACACCACCATTACAATATTAGAGTATTCAGAATTTGACTATATATTTATCTTTATCAATGTTATCTTCTCTTTTCTATTCATTTTTCTTTTTGCTCCTCGCATTGGATGATGTCCCCTGACACTCTTTGATTCAACTGCTCCTTTCTTCTGTTTGATTTAGTCTGACTGTTGAACCCCCCTATTGAATTTTTCAATTCGGTTATTGCATTATTTAGCTCTATGATTTCTGTTTGGTACTTTAAAAATATTTTCTATCTCTGTTGCAATTGTCTTTGTTTATATGTTGCTCTCCTGACCTTGGTGGGCATCTTTATGACCACTATTTTGAATTCTCTGTTGGGTAAGTCACTTGTCACCATTTCACAGTGTTGGTTTGTGGAGATTTATCTTGTTTTTTTTTTTGAAAAGATTCTCCTGTCTCTTCATTTTCCTTGAGTTTTTGCATTGGTTTCTATGAATTTGATAACAGAGCCACCTGTCCCAGTTTTAACAGAATGGCCTCATGTAGGAAATTAAACTTGCTAATCAGCCTAGCCCAAGATTCTGGGTACCACTCAAACTTCTGTTCTTTTCCTAACAGCTGTCTTTGTTCTTAGTGGCTCCCAGAAGATTACAGTGCCAAGTCCCATCATTGCCCCAAAGTGGGGAAAATGCCACATGCTGCTTCAAGCTTCTGAAGGACCACTAATTGCCTGCTCTGTCAGCTCCAACAGCAGGCTAATTGGAAGCCCAACCTTTGGGCAGCAAATGAAAAAGTTGGCATATGATATATGCAGTCTAGCCTTTATCAGGTAGAAAATGGGAGATGGGTATTTTTGCCTACATACTCCATGCTGAGTCAGAGTGAAGAGCTGCTGGGAGTGCCTGTGCACCCATGTAGAACTACCTCTTTGGACCCAGGGAAACTGCAAACACTGAGCTTAGTCAGCTCCCTGAGCTAAGTTATTTAGGAGCTAACCCTTTGAGTGGTAGCCATTGAAGTAGGGGCACTAGATGTTTGAACAAACTCCTTTCAGGGAGAAGCTAGAGACTTGATTTTATCACTGAGGCAAGACAGGAGGAGAAGGCACAGGAGTTCCCACATGCCCACTCAAGCTCCTAAGGACTAAAATGATATACCCTGACAGCTACCATATGCAGGCTAATTAGAAGCCTGACCCTTGGGCAGTAGCTGAAAAAGTATGCACCATGCAAACAACAAGTTTGTACTCATGTGTGTGGTGCACTCATGCACCAACAAGTGTTGCCAGCACCATGCAAAATCTCACTAGCACCTCAGACACTGACTTCCCAGTGAGCTTCATCAGCATCCCAGAGGGCTGATTCCCAACTAGTTTTACTAGGACCCCAACAGGTGGCTTCCAGCCAGCCCTGGCTGGTGGCACTTCAGCAAATTCTCTGTCATTAATTAGGCCACAGCCACACCATCTCCAACAGGGTCTGGATGTCAGTGTTGGCCTCCTTCCAAGTCTTCTCTTTCCATGGGTATTAGCCTCAGCTGTAGAAGTAGTAGCTCCTCCCTACCTCTGCTATTCTTGTGTTCTGTTCAGTTCACTTTATTGCTAAGCTGTATTCTCCTATTATTTAGTTAGTAATTAATTATTTATCCCTTTGTAGTTACTCCCCGCTATTAATTCATTATTAGATAATAATTATTTATATTGAAATGTTCCACTCAATTTACTGAGTGATTTCTGTCTTCTGGCTAGGCCCTAACTGACACATCTTCTTTTTTTTTTTTTTTTTTTTTTTTTTTTGGCGGTACGCGGGCTTCTCACTGCTGTGGCCTCTCCCGTTGTGGAGCACAGGCTCCGGATGCGCAGGCTCAGCGGCCATGGCGCACGGACCCAGCCGCTCCGCGGTATGTGGGATCTTCCCAGACCAGAGAACGAACCCGTGTCCCCTGCATCGGCAGGCGGACTCTCACCCACTGCGCCACCAGGGAAGCCCCTGACACATCTTCTTTAGGTCATTCATAGGAATTCTGCATGGGCTATCTTTATTTTACAAAAATGTCAGGAATCTACTGACTTCCAAAATAAATCAACCTGTCAGTTGTAATGTTAAACATGTAAGGCCAAGTTTCCAAGCCTGGTACTCATTAAAATTAAATAATATATATTATTTTGCAAAGGTCCAGGAATCAGGAAAGATTCAAAGACATTGAATTTCTGTTGCAGTAGCCTTCCTTAAACCCATTAACATTTATTTTAATTGTGGTTCCAAGGTACTATTTCAAATAGTCTGAGAACTAAATTGTACATGTAAATACTTCAACATTTAGGGAAGTATTTGGGTATTAGAAATGGACTCTAGTATTGTCTACAATTCAAGGATTTGAAATTTTTTATCTCTACTAGTAATGAGCTTATAGGCAAACAAAATTTTAAAAAGCTATACTTTCAACCCACACAACTGAATATCAGAACATTTAAGATTTTTAGGTTCTGTGCTATCCTTTGTCAAGAATGACCCAAGAAGAGAAAATATTTACAAATAATATACCTGATAAGGGTCATGTCCATAATATATGAAGAATTCATACAATTCAACAATAAAAGGTAAACAACCCAATTAAAAACGGACAAAGTATTTGAATAGACATTCTCCAAAAAGGAGATATAAATGGCCAACAAGCATATGAAAAAATGCTCAATGCCATTAAAGAAATACAAATCAAAACCACAATGAGATGCCATTTCACACCCACTTGAATGGATAGAATTAAGAAATAACAACAGAAAATAACTAGTTGTTGTGAGGATCTAGAGAAATTGGAACCCTAATACACTGCTGGTAGGAATACAAAATAGCACAGATACTGGAGAAAGAGTTTGGCTATTACTCACTAATTACCATATGACTCAGTCATTCCACTCCTAGGTATAAACCCCAAACAATTGAAAACAGGTGTTCAAACAAATACCTGTATGCAAATGTTCATAGTGACACTATTCACGATAGCCAAAAGGTGAAAACAATCCAAATGTCCATCAACTGATGAATGGTTAAACAAAGTGCGGTATATCCATACAATGGAATATTATATATCCAGAAAAAGGAATGAAGTACAGCTACACACTACAATGTGGATGAAGCTAGAAAACGTGCTAAGTTAAAGAATTAGGCACAAAAGGTCACATATTGTATAATTCCATTTATATAAAATATCCAGAACAGCAAAATCCAGAGATTAGGGGTATCCAGAGGCTGGAGGGAGGATGGAATAGGGGGAAATAGCTGAATGGGTATAAGTTTTCCTTTTTGGGTGATAAGAATGTTCTAGAATTAGATAGTAGTGATAGTTGCACAACACTGTAATAAATATACTAAATGTCACTGAACTGTACACTTTAAAGTGATTAAAATGGTGAATTCTGTATTATATATATTTTACTGCAATGAAAAGATTATGGAAGGGAAGGAAGTGGAGGTAGAAAACATGAAAAATTCTTCAAAGAAATTTTGCTGTAAAAGGGTAGTTGAGAAATGGTACAGTACCTGGAAGGGGATGTAGACTGAAAGGAAAGTTTTTAAAATATTGAAAATATTGTTAGATAATAATTGTCAAATAGGTACTTGCTGAATGGTAATGTAGGGTATGGTTACCAGACAGACATAGAGGGTGGCAGCATTGGATTAATAGCCATTGATCTGTTAGATCCTAATCAGAAGATACCATGACCCACCTTTGCCTCTGATACTCATGGTCTCACTGTGTGAAAGTAATGAATGATGACAGTCGGGGAGCAAGACAAAATATGGAAGACCATAGAGACTAACTGATGTGTTGCTTAAAATGTTAATTAGATTTCACCTCAGTTCATCTTTCCAAAGTGATATAGTGAATAAAGCTCACTGATTTTGTGCTACCAGTAAGATGTATGAATGAGAAATCCCATTTCCAATTGATTAATTATTGCCAAATAGAACAGATGAATAACTTGGAGAATTGGATGGTTATATATAAATATACTATATAAATTCCAAATGTTCTAGAATAAATGCTGGTTAAAAAACAAACAAAAAACAACAACAACAAAAGAAGAGAACTGAGGGCTTCCCTGGTGGTGCAGTGGTTGAGAGTCCGCCTGCTGATGCGGGGGACACGGGTTCATGCCCCGGTCCGGGAAGATCCCACATGCCGTGGAACGGCTGGGCCCGTGGGCCATGGCCGCTGAGCCTGCATGTCCGGAGCCTGTGCTCCACAATGGGAGAGGCCACGGCAGTGAGAGGCCTGCGTACCACAAAAAAAAAAAAAAAAAAAAAGAGAGAACTGATATTTAAAATAGTAATCTAAGAAATCTTTCTGGAAATACAAGAAACTCTAATTTAGCTTTTTTATGTAGCCTACATGTAATTGGAAAAATTGACCCAGAAAGGCCAACTCTGAGACATATTCTAATAGAACCATTAGAATGTAAAAATAAAGAAAAATATCTGAGCCATTGAATAAAACAAGCAAGTTGGTTATTAAGAGATGAAAATCACGTTGACATCATGTTTCTCAACAGCAACATACAAAGCAAGATAGCACTGAATTAACACATTTTACAAAACTTAAGGAAAGAATGAGCCAAGGCCTTATTATATTGCCAATGTTTCCTTCAAGCATCAAGGCTACACAAAAACACGTTTAAACATTCAAGAATTCAGGGAATGCTGGAGTTCAAGTCTTTCCTGAGGAATCTGTCAGAAAATTTAGTTCATATATTTAAATGACAAGCGGGAAGAACTTGGCAAATGACTAATGATGAGTACTTATTGCATTAGTTTCAGATTTATGGCCAAAATAAAGGTGGGGACAAGGTGAAGGAATAATATATCCTGACGAAATGGGAACACCTTAAGTAAAATAACAGTAGGGAGAGAAACAGGTAAGTTAGAAGGAACTCACTGACTGTTGGCTTTGAACTTTCCTCTGCAGGCTTGTTTTTTGGTAGTCATATTGGTGGAAAAATTCTAAAACTGTTTTGGGTGTATTGTAGGAATATTGATGTTCTGGGTAAAGTTCTCGCTGTGCGAAAGGGAAATATAAATGAGATGAAAAAAGGCAAGAAAAGCCTTGTTACTGGATTTGAATTAGAGTTATCAGTATGACCTAATAATTATCAAAAAAAGCCCCACAAATGTGTGTGTGTGTGTGTGTGTGTGTGTGTGTTCTAGTTCTCTCTAATCATTGAAATAGTCTAAAAATAACGCCACTCCAATAGCAACTAGCATACTCAGTGCCCTGATCTTGGCTTCTAAAAGGAAACAGGACTCTCTGGAGAGGTGCTGATTTCAGACCTAAGCAGTAAAACTACAAGCTGAAAATGGAATATATTTTGGGGCCATAAAGTCAAAGAACTTCTTAAGGATAGGTGGGAATATATCAAAAAATCAAAGAAGCTACCTCAGTTGAGCACATTTGGGTCAAATTTTTCTAACTTTGTTGATGTATGACACCTAAACAGAAAAGTGCCCATTTAATAAGGGCACTGCTTAGTGAATTTTCATTATCAGAACATACTATTTTAACCAGACTCAGTTCAAGAAACAGACATTGTAAGTACATTAGAAGCCACACCCACACACCAATAAGAGTAACCACTCTCCTGACTTCCAGCAGCAAAGGTATTTTTATTTTGTTTTGTTTTATTACTTCATAAAATGGAATTAAACAGAAAATACTCTTTTGTGTCAGGTTTTAATCAGTATAATTTTTGTGAGATTTATTCAGATTGTTGTGTGTTGGAGATCATTGATTCTGACTGGTATACAGTATTCTACTGTAAGTTCATGTCATAATTTAAATTTTGGATATACTGAGTGTAAAAATATTAAAAGACATTGCATTTTTAAAAATCTCTAAGTCCATAGGGACACTAAAAAGGTGCAGATGGGAGGAAAACTTCTTTTTACATAATTATGCAAACAAATATAAAAAGAAAAACAGAATTAGAAAATGATCATACTGTAACCATCAGTGTAATAATTTATTCAAAGAAGGATCATCAATGGATCTAAAATCACTGGGTTGGGGAAAAGGCTATTCACATAGTTACAAAGTATTAGCCCATGCATCACTTATTAACAATAAACGAAAAGTGGCAATCTTACAATGGAGAAACCTAGCTCCCCGACCAGGGGTGGAACCCAGGCCCCCTACATTGGGAGCATGGAGTCTTACCAACTGGGCAACCAGGGAAGGCCCTTGCCCAAGGTTTTTAACCTGAGTCTAAATATGATGAAACAGTCAGAAAAATCCATACTGTGGACATTAAGTAAAATAGCTGGCCTGGACATTTAAAAATTATTAATGCCATGAAAGAAAAAGTAAGTTTGGGGCTGCTAGTCTAGATTTTAAAAAGACATACAACTAAGTGCAAAGTGCAATCCTTGATGGGATCTTGGGGGAAAAAAGCAGCCAAAAAGCTCTAAAGGACAATATTTGGAAATCAGAGATTTAAATATGAGGTGTTGATCAGATAAGATTATTTTATCAATGCTGAACTTCTTGGGTGTGACAGTGTGACTTTCATATAGAGAATGTCTTGGTTTTTGGAAATATTTAGAGGCAGAGTTTCAGGATGTCTGCAACTTCCAAATGTTCCCAGAAAAAGAAAAATAATAATAATAATACAGAGAAAGACAGACAGACATCAAATGTGGCTGTAGAAAATTAGTGAATTCAGATGAAGGTACAGAGGTGCTGATTTGTACTATTCCTTCCAGTTTTCTGTAGATTTGAAAAATGAGACCAAAAGAATATATAAAATGCACTTCTCTTAAAATATTCAAAGACTGAGGATTTTTTTTTAAATTTAATATAGTTAAAATATAATGAACTGTGGATCAATTTTTTCTTTTCATGGTCTAAGTATATAAACCCAACTATTTGTTTGTATGATTTCTGAATTTTAATTCTATTTTGATTGATTCACCAAATGGCATATATTCATTGCAAAATATAAATATATATAATGAATTTTGCAATATTTAAAATAACCTTAAATTTTTATTTTATGTAGATCATATTTTCCTCCTTACACATCACAAACTTAAAAGCCACTATTATTCATGAAAAATACGGTTCTAGGTACATAGTGGTTACAATTTTTTTTTTGGTTCAATTTTGATTGAATAACAAAACAAATCAAGTAAGACTCTACAATAACTTTGAACTTATATTTCATTAGCTCTATTCAAATATTACTAATTATATTAGCTACTGTTTGCCAAAGAAATAGAACTTGCTTTATTAAAAAAATCCCCTTTCCCAAATAAATCCCCAATATCATTTTGAAAAAAGCAAACAAATCTTTTAACAGCTGCTAACTGAATCATAGTTATAATAAACTCTGTTTTTTAAAAAAAGCCAAAAACTATTTAGAAGTGTTATATATCTTTAAATGATAGAAACTACAATTCACAATTCTTATGTGACTAGTAATAAACAATGTCTAACTTAAAAAGTAAATAAGAAAATAAAATGCAATAAATAATCCCTATTGCTTATTTCCTAAGGAATTAAAAAGGCACTTTTCACTTGACATTGAAGAACCTGATGTTCAAAGAATTATTTGTAATTAGTATGAAGAGACTAATAACATCATAAATTCACCTGCATACTTCTAAAGGAAAATGAAAGTTTATATAAACCACCATGCACATATTATAATAACAGATATTGTTTATTGACATCTCAGTGAAAATGGTGTTATTACAAATTTAAGCATCAACAGTATGAAGAAATACCATCTGAAGGATGGCAGAATATATTGTGCCATTTTCGCATAAGAATTCTGTTGAGCTACAAGCACTTTAAAAAGAGTAGGTACAGGAAGGGCACTCCAACCTCCCCATTTTCTTCCTAAAAACAGGAGATAAAACTCCTATGTGGAAGATGTCCTCCCCACAACAAGAGGAAGGAAACATTCTTATCACCAGAGACAAAGGGTCCAGGCTTAGAGAATTCTGTACAAACAGATCTTGTTAAAATGGTTCTTGTATTCTTTTAGTCTCTCCACATTTTTTAGTTACTCTTCCACAACTGTCTCTGTTTTTTAACCTAGTATAAAAGAATTTATAGTTTGCCACTTCTTTGGGTCTTCATTTCCTCATTAGTACTTCCATGTCATGAAAAATTTATATTAATTAAATGTGTATGCTTTTGTCCTGTTATCTGTCTTGTGTCAATTTAATTCTCAGGCCCAGATTGAGACCCTAAGAAGGTAAAGTTTTGTCTCCCCTACACATCATTACTGTACATGATAGAGAAATCTTCATATCTTAATATTTGTCATATATATATATATTGTGTGTGTGTGTTTCATGTTTATGGTTTATTTGCAAATACAGATACACAGATTAGGTTAAGAAAAGGAGGGTTTTTACTGTAGTAGTTGGTGGATAATATATTCAAACAAAGGGAGGAGAAATCAGTCTTGGGGAAATGCCATAACTAGGGCATCACAAGGGATCTCAGCAGTAGAGGTCGCAGAATCGGTTCCCTAGAAATAACCACTGGGTTTTTCCACTTCTGTATCTCAGACCAAAATTAAAATTTCTAGCAGCAGGTGATGTCATATATATTTTTGATGAAATTCATTTTTTTCCAAATTACATGTAGACTTGCTGTCAATGTTAGCATATAGGCACATGCAATATTCTGTTTTTCTTATGAAATATTTACTTGAGAATATGATTAATATTGATGACTATATATTTGTTTTCTATTATTAGGAGTTTATTCTATATTATATGTATCTCATAGTATCTCTGAACATTAGAGGCAGAAAGAGAACTCCTTTAGGCATTAAGCAATACTTTCATTACATCAATATATAATATTTTGAAAATTATTCAAGTTTAATAAAGATATGATTAAATCCTTCCCACTAGTATTTCCTCTCAGAGTATGAAAACAATGTCTTATTATTTTAAAATGAGTCCCTAGGGCTTCCCTGGTGGCACAGTGGTTGAGAATCTGCCTGCCAATGCAGGGGACACGGGTTTGAGCCCTGGTCTGGGAAGACCCCCCATGCCATGGAGCAACTGGACCCGTGAGCCACAACTACTGAGACTGCGCATCTGGAGCCTGTGCTCCACAACAAGAGAGGCCGTGATAGTGAGAGGCCCATGCACCACGATGAAGAGTGGTCCCCACTTGCCACAACTAGAGAAAGCCCTCGCACAGAAATGAAGACCCAACACAGCCATAAATAAATAAATAAATAAATTTAAACCATATGGGCTTCTAAGAAGACCCCTGCTTAAAAATAAACAAACAAACAAATAAATAAATAAAATAAAATAAAATAAAATAAAATAAAATGAATCCCTAACTGTAATATATATTTGTATCTTTAGAGAGCCATGGGCTACTTACTTTAATCCTGAAAATTAAAACGTATATATTTATTTGTTGTCTTCTTTCAGAAGGACATATAAGTGAGGTCTTAAAACGTTTTCTATTTTACTAGCCAAGTATAACCTATTTGCAGAGAATCTAATATGACAATTCCCTGAAAGTCCCAATTCTTTAATTCTGACATAACTAGATATTTTGGGCTGTAAATAGAAATATTTATTGTTATTGTATGTCTTTTCCAAATATCCATGCCATTTCCTTGATTTTAAAAGTTAATTATTTATGCTTTTTTGCCTTGGAGTCATACAGGCAATTATCTTTATAGAGTAGCAGTGGTATTACAATAAGACAGTAAATGAGACCAGTTAATTAGCCTAGGACTGGAAAAAAGAGTGAACTCAAAGTAGCCACTGTCCAAATAGGAGAGAAAACTGAGAGATAAATGAAGTGTCCTCCATACCAATTTAATTCTATTTCTATCAGGAGAAAGAATGCATGGCAGATTTTGGAACTACACTCTACCTCTCTAAAAGTTCATTTCATAGGAGCTGGTGCTATTTCTATTAGTTCTAGGCATTACATTTTATACTCTTCTGAACCTGGAATATTACCACAGCAGTGGACAACATGATTTAATTAGAGCATGCTGAGTGTCAGGAGAATATGATAAATAAAAAAAACAAGGTTGCTTGTATGACATATAAGTAACAATTTCCTATATTTGCTTTACATATGCTCTTATACTTATGGGAGGGTAATTAGAAAGCTGTGACAAATATCCTCCCCTCCAAATTACAAATGTCTATAGCTCAAAACATGACTTCAGAATTCAATTAAAAATCATAATTACTTTAAAAAATTCCAGTTTTACCATAGACATTAGTATTGAATCAAGCTAAATAAGTCCTTTATTCTATTAGACAGTAGAATCTTTGTCTTTAAGCAGTTATACAAATTGTAAATTAAAATAAGAAGGTAGAGGCAAGAAATGTTTCCATCATTTAATGTAGACTTTTAAAATAAATCTAAAACTTTATACTATAATTCAAAGTTACACTAGCATTAAAGTTTCATAATGACTTAAATGTTGCTTGTTATCTACTAAATACTCAAAACTGAAATAAATTAACATGAATCTTTCTATAATATGTTGTAGAGTGTGAAACACTTTTTTCCACTATGAAGAATTTCCAAAATTTGGTGATAAATAGATAAAGAGAAATTGTTTTTATTCTGGAGTAACAAGGACAACTGACTGCCCACCAGCTGTTTCTGTTCCCAGGCATTGGGTGGAATTGTTGCTGGGAGGTGTCTGTCCCAAAAGGAATTTCATTGTAGAACTATACCTGCATCTAGGTAGGACCATTTGACTAGTTTTGAAACCAGGATATAAGCAATATGGGTTACTCATTCGAAGTCAAGTTAATTAAGAAGCAAATATATCTTCTTTGTTCTCTCACATTCAGGCTAGGTGCAAGAAGCTTTGCGACCCCAAGGGAGTCAAAACTACATGAATGAAGGTGCTTGGGTCACTGAAGCACTATGTGGAGTATTGCAACCAACTGACCAGGAACACCCACATTTTACTATCACCAACTTCTAATTTGCCAATCTCCTGAAATTGAGGGACTTAATTGTAATAGCAGTTGAAGCTGCTTGAACTAAAACATATGTTGTTCAGCAGGGTGGAGGCTGTGGGGTGTTGAAAGAGAAGTTTTTTCTCATTTGGGGGAAAGTTGGTGTTCCCTCTGAAAAGTACATTTATAACTCTACATTAAGTGTGAAGGTTGAGGCAAAAGAAATTTAGAAAATTCTGTTTACCAGTCACCCTTAAAATACATATTTAAAACTGGAGTCATGAGAGAGACCTTCAAGATGGCAGAGGAGTAAGACTTGGAGATGAACTTTCTCCCCACAAATACATCAGAAATACAACTACATGTGGAACGACCCCTACAGAACACCTACTGAACGCTGGGAGAAGACCTCAGATCTCCCAAAAGGCAAGAAACTCCACACGTACCTGGGTAGGGCAAAAGAAAAAAGAAAAAACAGAGACAAAAGAATAGGGATGAGACCTTCACCAATGGGAGGGAGCCGTGAAGGAGGAAAGGTTTCCACACACTAGGAAGCCCCTTAGCGGGCCGAGACTGCGGGGGGTGGAGGGGGAAAGATTTGGAGCCATGGAGGAGAGCGCAACAACAGGGGTGCGGAGGGCAAAGCGGAGAGATTCCCGCACAGAGGATCGGTGCCAACCAGCACTCACCAACCCGAGAGGCTTGTCTGCTCACCTGCCAGAGTGGGCAGGGGCTGGGAGCTGAGGCTTGGGCTTCAGAGGTCAGATCCAAGGGAGAGGACTGGGGTTGGCTGTGTGAACACAGCCTGAAGGGGGCTAGTGAGCCACAGCTAGCCGGGAAGGAGTCTGGGAAAAGGTCTGGACCTGCCTAAGAGGCAAGAGTCCATTGTTTCCTGGTGCGTGAGGAGAGGGGATTAAGAGCACCGCCTAAATGAACTCCAGAGACAGGCGCGAGCCACGGCTATCACCATGGGACCTCAGAGACGGGCAAGAGATGCTCAGGCTGCTGCTGCCACCACCAAGAAGCCTGTGTGCAAGTACAGGTCACTATCCACATCTCCCCTCCCGGGAGCCTGTGCAGCCCGCCACTGCCAGGGTCCTGTGATACAGGGACAACTTCCCCGGGAGAACACACGGTGCACCTCATGCTGCTGCAACGTCACACTGTCCTCTGTTGCCACAGGCTCAGCCCTCACTCTGTACCCCTCCCTCCCCCCAGCCTGAGAGAGCCAGAGCCCCCGAATCAGCTACTACTTTAACCCTGTCCTGTCTGAGCAAATAACAGATGCCCTCAGGTGACCTACATACAGAGGCATCGCCAAATCCAAAGCAGGACCCAAGGAGCTGTGCGAACAAAGAAGAGAAAGTGAAATCTCTCCCAGCAGGCTCAGAAGCAGCAGATTAAATCTCCACAATCAACTTGATGTACTCTGCATCTATGGAATACCTGAATAGGCAATGAATCATTCCAAAACTGAGGCAGTGGACTTTGGGAGCAACTGTAGACTTGGGGTTTGCTTTCTGCATCTAATTTCTTTCTGTTTTTATGTTTATCTTAGTTTACTATTTAGAGTTTATCATCAGTGGTAGATTTGTTTATTAATTTGGTTGTGATCTTCCTTTTTATATATATATATATAAAGATGTATATATATTTTTCCTTTTTCTCTTTTTGTGAGTGTGTATGTGTATGCTCCTTTGTGGGATTTTGTCTGTATAGCTTTGCTTTTACCATTTGTCCTAGGGTTCTGTCTGTCCTTATTTATTTATTTATTTATTTTTAGTATAGTTTTTAGCGCTGCTATCAGTGGTGGATTTGTTTTCTGCTTTGGTTGCTCTCTTCTTTCTTCCTTTTTTTTTTTTTTACTCTATTTTTAATTACTTTAAATTTTTTTTTAATTTTTAATATTTTTTATATTTTATTTTAATAACTATTTTATTTATTTATTTTTTTTCTCCCTTTTCTTCTGAGCTGTGTGGCTGACAGGATCTTGGTGCACTGCCGAGTGTCAGGTCTGTGCCTCTGAGGTGGGAGAGCTGAGTTGAGGACACTGGTCCAACAGAGACTTCCAGGCTCCACATAATATCAAACAGTGAAAGCTCTCCCAGAGATGCCCATCTCAATGCTAAGACCCAGCTCCACTCAATAACCAGCAAGCTACAGTGCTGGACACCTTATGCCAAACAACTAGCAAGACAGGAACACAACCACACCCATTAGCAGAAAGGCTGCCTAAAGTCATAATAAGGTCACATACACCCCAAAACACAACACCAGACGTGATACTGCCCATCAGAAAGACAAGATCCAGCCTCATCCTCCAGAACACAGGCACCACTCCCCTCCACCAGGAAGCCTACACAACTCACTGAACCAACCTTAGTCACCGGGGGCAGACACCAAAACAATGGGAACTACGAACCTGCAGCCTGCAAAAAGGAGACCCCAAACACAGTAAGTTAGCAAAATGAGAAGACAGAGAAACACACAGCAGATGAAGGAGCATGGTAAAAACACACCAGACCAAACAAATGAAGAGGAAATAGACAGTCTACCTGGAAAATAATTCAGAGTAATAATGGTAAAGATGATCCAAAATCTTGGAAATGCAATGGAGAAAATACAAGAGACGTTTAGCAGGGACCTAGAAGAACTAAAAAGCAAGCAAACAATGATGAACAACACAATAAATGAAATTAAAAATTCTAAGGAATCAATAGCACAATAACTGAGGAAGAAGAATGGATAAGTGACCTGGAAGATAAAATAGTGGAAATAACTACAGCAGAGCAAAATAAAGAAAAAAGAATGAAAAGAATTGAGGACAGTCTCAGAGACCTCTGGAACAACATTAAATGCACCAACATTCGAATTATGGGGGTCCCAGAAGAAGAGAAAATGAAAGGGACTGAAAAAATATTTGAAAAGATTATAGTTGAAAACTTTCCTAATATGGGAAAGGAAATAGTCAATCAAGTCCAGGAAGTGTGGAGAGTCCCATATAGGATAAATACATGGAGAAACACACCATACACATAACATCAAACTATGAAAAATTAAATACAAAGAAAAATATTAAAAGCAACAACAGAAAAACAACTAATAATAGCTGATCTTTCAGAAGAAACTCTGCAAGCCAGAAGAGAGTGGCAGGACATATTTAAAGTGGTGAAAGGGAAAAACCTACAAGCAAGAGCACTCTACCCAGCAAGGATCTCATTCAGATTCCATGAAGAAATTAAAACCTTTACATACAAGCAAAAGCTAAGATAATTCAGCACCACCAAACCAGCTTTACAACAAATGCTAAAGGAACTTCTCTGGAAGGAAAAACAAGAGTAGGAAAAGACCTACAATAACAAACTCAAAACAGTTAAGCAAATGGTAATAGGAACATACATATCGACAACTACCTTAAGTCTAAATGGATTAAATGCTCCAACCAAAAGACATAGACTGGCTGAATGGATAAAAAAACAAGACCCGTATATATGCTGTCTACAAGAGACCCACCTAGGGACAGATACAGACTGAATGTGAGGGGATGGAAAAAGATATTTTATGCAAATGGAAATCAAAAGAATGCTGGAGTAGCAATTCTCTTATCAGAGAAAATACACTTTCAAGTAAAGACTATTTAAAATAAAGACTTGAAAATAAAGTGACAAAGAAGGACACTACATACAGATCAAGGGATCAATCCAAGAAGAAGATATAACAATTGTAAATATTTATACACACAACATAGGAGCACCTCAATACATAATGCAAATGCTAACAGCCATAAAAGGGAAAATCAACAGTAACACAATCATAGTAGGGGACTTTAACACCCCACTTTCACCAATGGACAGATCATCCAAGACAAAAATAAATACAGAAACACAAGCTTTAAATGACACATTGAACAAGATGGGCTTAATTGATATTTATATGACATTCCATCCAAAAACAACAGAACACACTTTCTTCTCAAGTGTTTATGGAATATTCCCCAGGGTAGTCCATATCTTGGGTCACAAATCAAGCCTTGGTCAATTTAAGAAAACTGAAACCATATCAAGTATCTTTTATGACCACAACGCTATGAGACTAGATATCAATTACAGGAAAAAAACTGTAAAAAATACAAACACATGGATGCTAAACAATACACTACTAAATAACCAAGAGATCACTGAGGAAATCAAAGAGAAAATCAAAAAATACCTAGAAACAAATGACAATGAAAACACGATGACCCAAAACCTATGGGATGCAGCAAAAGCAGTTCTAAGAGGGAAGTATATAGCAATACAATCCTTCCTCAAGAAACAAGAAACATCTCAAATGAAAAACCTAAGCTTACACTTAAGGCAATAAGAGAAAGAAGAACAAAAAAACCCCAAAGTTAGCAGAAGGAAAGAAATCATAAAGATCAGATCAGAAATAAATGAAAAAGACATGAAGAAAACAATAGCAAAGATCAATAAAACTAAAAGCTGGTTCTTTGAGTGATAAATAAAATTGATAAACCACTAACCAGACTCATCATGAAAAAAGGGAGAAGACTCAAATCAATAGAATTAGAAATGAAAAAGGAGAAGTAACAACTGACACTGCAGAAATACAAAGGATCATGAGAGATTACTACAAGAAACCAAATGCCAATAAAATAGACAACCTGGAAGAAATGGACAGATTCTTAGAAAAGCACAACCTTCTGAGAGCGAACCAGGAAGAAATAGAAAATATAAACAGAACAATCACAAGCACTGAAATTGAGACTGTGATTCAAAATCTTCCAACAAACAAAAGCCCAGGACCAGATGGCCTCAGAGGTGAATTCTATCAAACATTTAGAGATGACCTAACACCTATTTTCTCAAACTTTTCCAAAATATCGCAGATGGAGGAACACTCCCCAACTCATTCTACGAGGATACCATCACCCTGATACCAAAACCACACAAAGATGTCACAAAGAAAGGAAACTACAGGCCAATATCACTGATGAACATAGATGCAAAAATCCTCAAGAAAATGAGGAATCCAACAGCACATTAAATGGATCATACACCATGATAAACTAGGGTTTATCCCAGGAATGCAAGGGTTCTTCAATACACACAAATCAATCAATGTGATAAACCATATTAAGAAATTGAAGGAGAAAAACCATATGATCATCTCAATAGATGCAGAAAAAGCTTTTGACAAAATTCAACACTGATTTATGATAAAAACCCTCCAGAAGGTAGGCATAGAGGGAAGTTACCTCAACATAAAAAAGGCCATATATGACAAACCCACAGCCAACATCATCCTCAATGGTGAAAAACTGAAACCATTTCCACTAAGATCAAGAGCAAGACAAGGATGTCCACTCTTACCACTACTATTCAACATAGTTTTGGAAGTTTTAGCCAAAGCAATCAGAGAAGAAAAAGAAATAAAAGAAATCCAAATCAGAAAAGAAGAAGTAAATTTGTCACTGTTTGCAGATGACATACTATACATAGAGAATCCTAAGGATGCTACCAGAAAACTCCTAGAGCTAATCAATGAATTTGGTAAAGCAGCAGGACACAAAATTAATGCACAGAAATCTCTTGCATTCCTATACATTAATGCTGAAAAATCTGAAAGAGAAATTAAGGAAACACTCCCATTTACCACTACAATAAAAAGAATAAAATACCTAGGAATAAACTTACTTAAGGAGGTAAAAGACCTGTACTCAGAAAACTGTAAGACACGGATGAAACAAATTAAAGATGATACAAACAGATGGAGAGATATACCATGTTCTTGGATGGGAAGAATCAACATTGTGAACATGAATATACTACCCAAAGCAATCTACAGGTTCAGTGCAATCCCCATCAAAATACCAAAGGAATTTTTCACAGAGCTAGAACAAAAAATTTCACAATTAGTATGGAAACACAAAAGACCCCGAATAGCCAAAGCAATCTTGAGAAAGAAAAACAGAGCTGGAGGAATCAGGCTCCCTGACTTCCGACTATACTACAAAGCTACAGTAATCAAGAGAGTAGGTACTGTCAGAAAAACAGATATATAGATCATTTGAACAGGATAGAAAGCCCAGAGATAAACCCATGCACATATGGTCACCTTATTTTTGATAAAGGAGGCAAGAATATACAATGGAGAAAAGACAGCCTCTTCAATAAGTGATTCTGGGACAACTGGACAGCTACATGTAAAAGAATCAAATTAGAATACTCCCTAACACCATACACAAAAATAAACTCAAAAGGGATTCAAGACCTAAATGTAAGGCTAGACACCATAAAACTCTTAGAGGAAAACATAGGCAGAACACTCTATTACATAAATCACAGCAAGATCCTTTTTGACCCACCTCCTAGAGAAATGGAAATAAAAACAAAAATAAACAAATGGGAGCTAATGAAACTTAAAAGCTTTTGCACAGCAATGAAACTGTAAGCAAGACAAAAAGACAACCCTCAGAATGGGAGAAAATATTTGCAAATGAAGCAACTGACCAAGGATTAATCTCCAAAATTTACAAGCAGCTCAGGCAGCTCAATATCAAAAACAAACAAACAACCCAATCCAAAAATGGGCAGAAGATCTAAATAGACATTTCTCCAAAGAAGATATACAGATTGCCAACAAACACATGAAAGGATGCTCAACATCACTAATCATTAGAGAAATGCAAATCAAAACTACAATGAGGTATCACCTCACAGCAGTCAGAATGGCCATCATCAAAGTATCTACAAACAATTATTCTGGAGAGGCTGTGTAGAAAAGTAAACCCTCTTGCACTGTTGGTGGGAATGTAAATTGGTACAGTCACTGTGAAGAACAGTATGGAGGTTCCTTAAAAAGCTAAAAATAGAACTACCATACGTCCCAGCAATCCCACTACTGGGCATATACCCTGAGAAAACCATAATTCAAAAGGAGTCATGTACCACAATATTCATTGCAGCACTATTTACAATAGCTTGGATATGGACGCAACCTAAGTGTCCATCTACAGATGAATGGATAAAGAAGATGTGGCACATATATACAATAGAATATTACTCAGCCATAAAAGAAACAAAATTGAGTTATTTGTAGTGAGGTTGATGGACCTAGAGTCTGTCATACAGAGTGAAGTAAGGCAGAAAGAGAAAAACAAATAGCATATGCTAACTCATATATATGGAATCTAAGAAAAAAAAATTTTAAGTTCATGATGCACCTTTGTTCTGATTGAACAGTAATGGCATTCAAGGGTTCTTCATGCTTGAGAATGCCCTAATTAGCATTATCCCTTTGTTTATCACGTGCTACTCCTAGGCCTCAAGACTTTGCCAGGGATATTGTGTTGTCTCTGCCCTTTACTATATTCAGGATATTATTACTAAATTTATTATTTTAAAAAATGGTTCTAAAAAAGGAGACAAAATTTTCACCTATTTTACTCACCTGAAATCCACAGGTACAGAGCTTCCTCAGGAAGAACATTGCTTTACATTAAAAAGAATAATTTTGTTACTTCCAAATTGTACACTTAGCATTCTTCTATATAATCCCTCCAAACACTGTGACAGCTTCTGATTCAATATGATGACCTGAGAAATCAATCTCCCCTTTTTCCCCTGAGCAAAGGCTGAAGAGGCAGGCATAAGGTGATGGAAAATATTGACGTTCTGCAGTGTGCAAGAGGCCTGGGCCCAATTAAGCAGCATATCAGCACAGAGACTGGGCAGTGATTTTTAGCCCATGTGCCTTGCTGGTCTAGGGGTGGGGGTGGGGCATGGGGAAATGACTCAAATATTTTACCAGGGATAAATACACTCTGTGTAGCTCTGTTACTGAAATAGTCTTATTTGCAAATGAGAATTGGGGGAAAAAAATATATATATATGGGCTCATAAACGGTAGGAATGCAGGTGAAAGAACATCAGCAGACAGGAAAACTTCACAAAATTCTGGAAGACAGAAAAGAGATTAAAGAATATGTTGAGATGACAGAGTAGAGAGTTGAGACCCAAGTCTGTGTAGAGAGGACTAGGGCAGAGGAGGGAGCTTGCTGACCACCCCTCACCCCAAACACTGAAATTTTAGATTAGGAAACAAGAAGTGGGATGGAGGACAGGAGTGAAAAATGAGGCTGAAAACAGGGTAATGATTTGAAGGCTGAATATTTCATCCCCATGTCCACTTTTGTATAGTGTATATATGCGGAGCTGTTGACTGCCAGCCAGCCAGAGATAGTTTCAGGTAAAAACAAAAATCTTAAACCTTTAACTGGAAAGAAATTTAGAAATATATACAAAGTGGATAATCTAGGAAGAAGTAGGGAAACCGGTGGTTTGGGGTACTCCAGAATACAGCCTCTGTCAGTATGGCATTTCTGGACCACAGTACAATCCTCAATTGCCTGTCAAAATTTTCCAATCTATACACTGTGCTCATGAGCATCCTAACTCCCATGCAAGCTACTCCCCACTATTTGTATTAATGTATAAGCAAGGATTACCAAACATTTGAAGAAAACTTGTAGCATGAATGAGAAAGAGCAAGAAAGAGCAAAAGGAAAACTTACCTCAGAGTGACATCTCTGAGAAGACACTATATTAATAAAAATTCTATTTTTAAAATGCAGTTCTGAAATTATGATAATGAATGTCATCATTCAAATTCTTTGTCAGCTCTTCCTATTTCTACTTCTGACTTTGTTTTTCTAGAGAACAATCATGAAAGAATGGAAAGGTTATGAAAAAGTAAACATGAGACTCAGGAGTTAGAACGAGGATGGATATAGCCCCTCTAATTAGGTATACCTACAATGGTCTGGAAATGTCTGTGAGTAGTACAGAATAGAGCTAATTAGACGTCTGTATGTAAGTTAGAAGTTACTGAAAAGCATAGACCATGTCTAATATCTTTATATATCCAGGGTTGAGCACAGTGACTATCACACATAATCATTAATATTCCCATGAATAGTAATTACTTGTCATTATAAAGAAAGCAAGGTAAACTTAATAGTCTAGCTTAATAATCAACATGTAAGCAGTTCCTAAATTATAACAAATTGAAGCAGACACTGTGTTAATCCCTGGAAAAGTAAAGAAACATAAAGCAGAATTCCAAAAATTGACCTTTTGGTTAGAAATTTGCACATTTCTATAGCGAACTTCATTTCACCTCATTAGCCTGACACGCAGGCTTTTGTTAGTGGCTCATCTCCACCACCAAATAAGACAGCATATGCTGCTTCTATTTTCAATGTCAGGTAAAAATGCCATTATCTCTCCTTCCTACTGATATTTGCACAAGCTCCCTCTAGTGGGCCTATTACCCTTTCCAGCCTCCCATTCCCCACCTATCTGTCTAGCCAGTTTCTATTCCCACAGCCTGGGCAACTAACAACTAGTCATCATTTTATATCTATTTTTAGATGTGAACTTACTTTGAAAATTTTCTCTAGTTTAGGTGTTCACACAGAATTCATAATATTTACAACCCCATTTCAATAGCTTTTTCCTGACAAAATTACTCCACTGCTCTGTAAGCTCTCAGAAGTCAGAGAGACCATGTCCCTATTGCCTGTGCTATGTTCTGAGTACTTAGCACTGTGGTTGGCATAAAGCAGGTGCTCAAAAAATATACTATGCTGAATTGAGATTAAATGTTTCCATTAGATTTTACACAATAACAAAAAAATTCCTATCAATCATGTGCTTACAAGTATATAACAACAAAAGTTGGCAAATAGCAGAAATTGTGATTTTTTTTCAGAACTTTATCGCATGGACCATGGAATTGACAACTCAGCTATGACTCTTGCCATGAATACACACAAAAGAACACCAGAGAATAGGTGATCAATCATTTCTGTGGTTCTATCAATACAGATTGCTGATGCTAAACACATAATGTAGTAATATGCATAGATAAACAAGACAAACTATTTTAACCACACTAGCATCTGATTCTACTATACTCTTTCATTTTGCCCACATTTTATAGGATGTTTATGAAACCTATGGGAATCCATCCACGGAATACTGCATCAAGTTTTTCATGAACCCACTCAGGATTTATTTAGCAATAAAAATCACTGTTTACACACCATTACAGAATGATGGCTATGGGATTTCCACTGCAAGCAGCCACGTAGACTGGTACTTATTTTTAGAATCAGCTTTAGATCAGGTTGAAAACCCAGGGTCCGAGCAGCCATTTAAAAGTAATAATGATCTACTTTTTATTGGAGCATCTCAAGACAAAGACTACTTTTCTTGTGATCTAACTTTCTACACTTTACAACATGCCACTGGATGAAATATTCACAGAAACTCTTTTCCTCTCCTTTTTTTTCCTTCTTTTTTTTTTTTTGGAAACATTTGCAGAATGAAAATACAGAAGGCATAATCACTAAGGAGTGTTGGGTAGAAATGAATTGGAAAAAGGAGAGGGAGAAAAGAATTCAAGCTTTTGTATATGAGCTCCCTATGATTAACTATTTCATTGCAAAGATTTAAGGCAGCTGGTTGTATAAGAAAAATGTGCATTAAGCAAAGGGCCCATGTGAGGAAAAGATGTTCTTTACCTAATGATTTACAAATCCAGACTGTCAACAGCATTGCCCTTAAACCAAATTATTGTTCACCACTCGTACATGGCTCCATTTCTCACACATGCCTGTATCTTAACCTGTGTCCTCAAGCAAAGGTGACCTGTACACCACCCCCAATCCAATAAAAGACTTTACTTCCCTAGAATATTAAGATAATTTTAAAATAACATAACACCATTAGCTGTACCTTTTGCTAATAAATCTACAAAGGTTTATTAATTCAGAATGTTCTATTATGAAGTATAATAGGTAGGGCAGTGTCGATGTTAATGTTACTTAGTGGAAGGTCCAAAGCATTCTATAAATCTAAACTATCAATATTTTGCAAAAGATTTCTTCCTGTCTCTGTAGACACAAAAACTCATGTAATGCTATATGTAGTACTATACGTACTACTCTGTACTACTATAAACATTAGGGTGAAAAGCCTTAAATGAGAAATAGAAAATTTCAGTTTCTTACTACTTTTCATCTCATAATGCTTCCTTGATATTTTGCCTGTGTTATTCTATGACACATCATTGGATGATTATAGTTTCTAAGTATGTATCCAAGAACAAAGGCATAAACCCTACCACAGAAGAATACTTGGTGGCATATCTGGATATATTTGCAAGTAAAGAAGGGCAGAATCATTTAATCTTCATCATAGATCTCATAAATGGTGAGGCCAGAGATTGCCCTTTATTTCACTGTCTTCAATGCCTAAAAGCATGTATCCAATATGTTTGATCAATTAATAAGTGAATTAATAACAAATTAAGATGAACAATTCCATATAAATAATATACAGTATATAATATTTCTCTTCATATATATATCAATATGACTGAAGAACAGACATCATTTTTTCATCAGAAACATAAGTGAATTAGAATTTGGAAGGAGACCCAAAAGAGATATGGCTTACTGATAATATTCTATTTTTTGATTTAAGTGCTAGTTACATGAGTGTGTTCACATTGAGAAAAATTTCTTGAGCTCTACACTTATAATTTGTACACTTTCTCAAATGTATGTTACATTTCAATAAACAAAAAGTTTAGTTAAAAGTTAGGTAGAGGGCCTCCCTGGTGGCGCAGTGGTTGAGGGTCCGCCTGCCGATGCAGGGGATACGGGTTCGTGCCCCGGTCTGGGAGGATCCCATATGCCGCGGAGCGGCTGGGCCCGTGAGCCATGGCCGCTGGGCCTGCGCGTCCAGAGCCTGTGCTCCGCAACGGGGGAGGCCACGGCAGTGAGAGGCCCGCATACCGCAAAAAGAAGAAAAAAAAAAAAAAAGTTAGGTAGAGTGATAACTCTTTGTAAAGCGCTACTAAGAATAAAAGCAGTTATAAAACATGATCTCTATCACACAAAGGCATATTTACATTTGAGAATGAACATAAATATAAAGATAAATAGAGTAAAATAGTCTTAGAACCAAAGACTACAGGGTTGGCACTGCTGAAGAGTGCGTTAATTTAAAGAACCTTGAAGTACTGGTTTTTGAGTTGAGATTTGAAGGAAAAATGGAACTTAGACAATGCTCAAGAGGGCATTGTTGTGTGAACAAGTTTGTGTGAGGCAAAACTGTGTGAACATATGTAGTAAATTACAAATTAAATGTTGTGAAAACATAGACCAATAAAACTGAAGTGAGAAATTTACAGCAGGTAATAGTAGGTGGTGACTTAGATATCAGGTTGGAGAAGCAAATTATCAGAAGTCCTTGCCAACATTTGTTTTATGTTTAGTTATTATTATTGCTTTCTAGTGCATGATTGGTTTCAGTATTTTCAATGTGACCTTCACTGCAGTGTGTTTTGTACAAAGCTGGCTCTTTAAAAAACAAAACAAAACAAAATTCACATATCTCCATCAAATTTATCACTCTGAAAAATAAACTGTACCATGCACAAAAAAAAAACTATTGATCTGAGAAAGTTACTAGTTAAGCTTAGATATCTAGGAAAGATCATCAAACCAAATGGTTACTGGGTCATGCTAAGATCTCTACCAAACACACTTCATATATATATATATATATATATATATATGATATGATCTAACTAAGCTTAACAAAGGATCAAGAATTAGATATAAAACATGATGGAAGAAGACAAGAAAAATTATGCATATACCAAGAAAGGTTCTTAATAATAGAAATAAAATATGACATTAAAAATTATACTACATGTATGTTTAGGTTCCAACATTTTATCCAAGAAATCAAGATGATGATTTAAGGTGACTGATTATAAAAGTGAAATAAGACAACAATAAAAATGGATAGGGCCTTTCTTCTCCATGTTGTATTTAAAACATATTAATTTCTCTATGGAAATTTTTAAAATAAAATAAAATGAACTATAGAACTCTAGAATTCAATATGAAAAAATGAGACCTATATTAAGAAAGTTATCATATGTGATTATATGACACTTTGATCTCCTGCTTATAGAAATACAAAATAATTCCCTGAGGCTCTAGGCCCAATACCCACAGAGGAAAAATTGTTAAAATGCAAATTTAGTAGTAATGATATTTCCTACTTGTTTATAGATTTTACAATTTGCAATTCATCTTTACATTCATTAACTCATTCAGTATCCATATTAACCTTGGAGGGAAGCTATTATGATGCCTATTTTACAGATGAGTAAACAATTTGAGAAAAAAAATGACATGGAAAAGATTACAGAGCTGAAAATAGTGAGGAATCTTTATCTTGACTCCACATTTAGCATTCTCTATTTCCCAGTAGCTAAAAAATTTAATAACTGAGAATTTTATAGCTGTTAAAAAGAAAGCCACAGGCCCAAAAAGGCGACACTTATGCTGTCACACCACCAAACCAAGGCTTACTACCTAATCTAACTGAGGGTTCAACTGCCCTGAAATGTATTTTTAACCAGTCAGGAATTTTCTGGTCAGCACCAGTGAGGTAATCTGTCACATTGACCCTCACAATCCCCAAAAGGAAGATGAGGTAACCCACCTTTTTTTTCCCCCAAAAGGGAGAAAAATTAGACCTTTTTTTTTTCCCCCAAAAGGGAGATAACCTAGCCTGATTTAATACTTTCCTCTGTTTATGACTTCCTTATCCTGCCTTTAAAAATCTTTCTTTTTCTGTAGCCCTTTGGAACTCCCCTCTTCTTGCTAGATGGGATGCTTCCTGATTTATGGATTATTCAATAAATCCAATTAAATCTTCAAAATTTACTCAGCTGTATTTTGTTTGTTAACACAGCTATGTGAAAGTTTTGAGAAATTTACACATATGTGCAATTTACATATAAATTTGAGGAATTTACCAAACATTTTGGCATGACAATCTGAGCCTCCTCTTCATCTGATGAATTGAGTTGAATTTTTCTGGTTTATTTGCTTCAGTAACTGGAAAAGACATTTTAATCTTAAAACATATTGTTGTCATAAATTTATTTTTGAAAATATCCTCCTGAACTGAAATCTCACATAGCTCCTTTGATTTCATTTTCCAACTGGGTTTATCTGAACCTGTTGACTCATTTTCAGTAATTCCTAAATAGAAAAATTTGAAAATACTTAAAAATTTTTTGAGTTCAAATGGTGTTACCTATTAGACTTCCAACTCACTAGGGTGTCCATTTGGAGAAATGATTTTGACATGCTTATCATTTTCTAATGTGTAAACCTATTTTTTTATAAACACATAACACTTTTGAGAAATAGAAAAGGCCTATGCTAAGAAACTACTTTTAAAGTAGTTATTGCAAAGTGGATGAAGTGGTAGAAGCCAGGAAGAGGGTTAGCCATTCTAGTAGGTTTGCCACTGGACAAAATCTTTTTGAGATGGTTGGCTCTATAACCACTTTTACCATGTATGTGGGTTTCCAAAAATATGCAGCCATTTAAAGTCTATTTGGTATTCTCTGTTTACTTGAAATAAACCAAGAAGTAGCAATGAAAATAAATAATGACTTACATGCCCAAAGCCAAAATAGCTTAGCCATCTGTATAATAAGTAAAGGAAAAAAATGGCTCATTTCCTTCTTTTCTTCCTTTGTTTTGTTTTTGGTTTTCATGGGACTCTCTTCTTCTCAAGAAGAGATGCTAAGTGGGGTACATGTATCCTTTTGAATTATGGTTTTCTTCAGGTATATGCCCAGGAGTGGGATTGCTGGGTCACACGGTAGTTCTATTTTTAGTTTTTTAAGGAACTTCCATACTGTTCTCCATAGTAGCTGTATCAATTTACATTGCCACCAACAGTGCAAGAGGTTCCCTTTTCTCCATACCCTCTCTAGCATTTATTGTTTGTAGATTTTTTGATGATGCCCATTCTGACTGGTGTGCAGTTGCAGCACTATTTACAATAGCCAGCACATGGAAACAACCTAAGTGTCCAATGATAGATGACTGGATAAAGAAGGTGTGGTACATATATACAATGGAATACTACTCAGCCATAAAAAGAAATGAAATTGGCCCATTTGTAGAGATGTGGATGGACCTAGAGTCTGTCACACAGAGTGAAGTAAGCTAGAAAGAAAAAAACAAATATCGTATATTAATGCATATATGTGGAATCTAGAGAAATGGTACAGATGAACCTATTTGTAGGGTAGGAATAGAGACGTAGACATAGAGAATGGACATGTGACCACGGGCTGGGAAGGGGAGGGTGGGATGCACTGGGAGATTAGGTTTGACATAAATACACTACCATGTGTAAAATAGATAGCTAGTGGGAACCTGCTGTATAGCACAGGGAGTTCAGCTTGGTGCTCTGTGATGACCTAGATGGGTGGGATGGGGTGGGTGGGAGGGAGGTCCAAGAGGGAGGGGATATATGTATACATATAGCTGATTCACTTCATTGTACAGCAGAAACTAACACAACATTGTAAAGCAATTTTACTCCAATAAATTACATATATATATATATATATAAATGTATAACTGGATCACTTTGCTGTACACTTGAAACTAACATAACACTGTAAATTAACTATACTTCAATAAAAACAATCCTATGAAATGCTAAGAGTGTGGATGCTTGGGTTCTCTGCCAACCCTTCAACAGTTAAGTTAGACCTTTATGAAAACCTGTGCATTGGAATCTGAATAACTTGTATCATTATCTTTGCAAGTTACCTTGGAAGTAACTCAGAAATAAAATGCATCATGATTAAGAAGCACATGAGCTTTAACAGAAAGGTGACGCTCGTGAAAGCAATTTATTAACATATGTTAGGATTTGTGTTTTATTTTTATTTCCCAAACAATTTCATTATAGGAAAGTACTTTAAAAATTTGTCAGTCTTAAAATACTCCCTAAATTATGGAAAATAGACTTCCTTCTTTCCTTCCTTCCTTCCGTCTTTCTTTGGAAATAAATTGGCAGTTTTTAAGAAAGCTGCTACTAGGACATGTAACAAGTAACAGTGAATTAATTGTAATTAGCACCTATTAAATCCCAGACAACAAGTGTTGTCATCACTATGAGCAGTACACTTATACCCCTTGGACCACTCATTGAGCTTCCAACATCCAGTTGGTATTGGACCTCTGTGTCTAAGGGCTCATTTTCTGGGACCAAAGAGAACTACCCTGCCCACTCAGGGAACTGGGAAGTGCCAAGAAGTCAACACCTTCCCCTAACAGCCCTCAACCAATGCCCCACAGAAGTCTGTGCATTAACACCTAGCCCCACCACCCTGTGAATGGGGTAATTCTGAAGCACATGTTATTACTCTTCCCCAGAGTTTGGTCTTGAGAGCAAGCTCCAGCCACCCACTGTGACAGCAAGTTTCCTAACGTGCACTTTATTGATCACTTTACTGTCCCATATTTCCATTTGACTAGCCCTGTTTTCTGGGATCAACTCTCAAATAAACTCCTTGCATTTGAATCCTTGTGTCTGTATGTGCTTTAGGGAGACCCCACACTAAGACACCTTACCAGTGCTTTTCAAATATATGTCGTATTATTAGTTGTCACAAACCAGCTGTGAGTTCGATTTTACCAAGACCACCTCATAGTAGTGTACTTATAGCTGTATAGATGTAACACAAAGGAAACAGTAAAACCATGGGTGAAGCTTCTGTTGGTAACGGTGAGAAGACACAAACTAGAGGATATTCTAAACAGAGCTGATCTACTTCTAATGAGTTGATCTATATCTAGATGGTCAAGGACGGTAACAATCAAAACTTTATAACTACCTATGTATCCATATAAAAAGTCAAACCTGTACATAACATTTTGATTCGTCTAATTTGAGGGAACACATATAGATAAGACTAATTAAAAATAAAACAAAATGAACAAAATTTTATTTTTTAGCAAAAAGTGCAAACTTTTGCACATTACTTGGTAATAACATTCTGGTTGGATAGGAATTGAAGTTAGTGTGAGGTGTGGGCAGAGGCTGAGTCCTCGTATATCTGGATCCCATTTCCTAGTAGTCAGGAAGGAAATACTCTATTAATGCCAAGACTTTATAGCCATAGACATTGAAACCTGCCTATAATTGAAAATGCATGATCAACTTGAGAGAAAAAGACAATTAACATGCAAACAAATATATTTGCTAAAATAAGTGTTTGTGCCTTTTCTTTGGTTTATTTATTTGTTAGTTTCTTTCTTAGTATTTGGAGAAAAATAATGTGGGTCAAATTAGCAATGGGGCCTTGAATAGTAGACCAATGTTAGGATTGAAGGCAAGGAAATAAATAGATATCTAAATGAGGTGCTTGCCAGTGCAAATGGTTTCTCCATTATATTTCAATAAATCATTGTTTACTATCACACTAAGCATTGTAGCTTTACATCATGACTCCATTTACACTTCTAAACAAGGAAGTCTTTTTTTTTTTCCTTTCTGCCTTGTCCTGATTCTGCCACCTCCCACCTGAGCTCTTTCTTTAGGGTTTTTTTCGTTTGTTTGTTTTTTTTAATTAGCATGTCTCACTGTGACAGACACCTCCTCTTTTAAAATTTTTATTTATTAAGTATTTCAGATTGGGTAAAACCAAACATAGAAATATTCACTGGGTTTTCATTAGGGTCAGCACAAAAGCTTACACATTATTTTCCAGCAGAAATAGTGTTCCACATGGTGTTTAGAGCATCAGCATAGCCCTTAAATGTCTATTTATGCCTACTTTTTTTCCAAAATATGTTTTAACTATCTTATTCTGTGAATATCATTTACAATAACGTTCCTCAAACTTGAGTAATACATGAATAGTTTTAAAGAAAACTTCAAACTCCCAGGACTGAGGTAAAATACTTTTAATCACGTTTTTACCTAACCACACATAAGTTTAAAACTAGGTACAATCTCAATATAGTACAGTTCAAAAATTACAAATTAAATAAAAACAAAACAATAACAACAAAATCCAAACTAACTCTAGCTTAAAATAACAAATGATGCTGCTTTCCTGATACTATATTGCTTCCCTGAGTATGGTAATATTTATCATAATATTATATTGCATGTGTACATGAGCTGTTGTATGTACAGCAATTTTTCTACCATTGTGTCTTTTCAAATATTTAAAACCCTTATTAATATAGAACATTTTGAAATTATCCGGCCTTCAGCTGATGTCGATGGACCATAATTAGCCCAAGATATTTAAAATATAATGTACAGTACCCAAACCATCACAAAGGTAAACAGAAAAGCAGACACTGGAATTGGTTGGTCATATTTCATTATAATATTTTAGATTATTTACTGACATAAAAAGCAAAAATTAGAAATGATCATAGTCAACTACTGAACTCCTATTTTCTGGAGCAGATTTTAAAATCCTGATGTAAAACACTGCTTGAGTGGGAAATTGCATTCCAAATTTAAAACTAGATCATTGGAATTGATTTGCCCCATACTGGTGTCTCAGAGGTGGGCCTGGGCATAGTCACAATGCTGGACTCTGTCCCTTAGCAAGTTGCTATATCTGCAGAACCCAAGAGTCCTCTCTAATCAACTGTTCCTGGTTGATGCCACTAGGAGTTAGGGGACAGGCCTCAAATATACACTACTCCGTTGCCCCATAAATTACAACCTTATAGATTACATCGTCCTTATTCTTAAATCAAAAATCATGAAGATTTAGAGAGAAGATGGATCTTAAACTGTAATCTTAGGTCAGTAAGAGTCCAAACCATCCAGTATAAGAAGCTGTCTATTCTCATCAAAGACAAACTCAAAATTAAAAAAAAAAAGAAAAAAAAAAAGACAAACTCAAAAGGTCATTCAGTGAAAACATAAAAGATAAAGCAAAGAAAATATTTTTTAATGTTTTAAGGGAGGATGAGACAAAATAAAATAAAATGAACAGCACTCAATTGTTCAGAGGCCTGGGCTTGCCAATTGATTACTCTCATAAAAATCAGCATGGAGGGTATTACTTGGGGCTGATATCATCTCATCAAGTAAGACCAAGTCAGCAATATCTAATTTTTGCACCAGATGAGACAGTCAGAATAACGTGTGAGCTAAGTATTTTTCAGAAGTTGAAAATGAGTCTGCATAGAAGCATGTAGCCTAAGAAGTTCAACTAGTTCCTTCTAGTTATAGCTTTACATTGACACAGAGGATTCTCATTTTTTCTCTCTCTCTCATAGATAGATAGATAGATAGATAAATAGATCCCAATTTATGTGTGACAGCAGAAATAATATACATGTCAAAGTACCACCAGGACATCTGATTGGTGCTTTTGGATGCAGAAAACTATGCAACATAAAGAAACTCATCATTTGTTTTAAATATCTAGACTTTTTGGTAAATGTGATAATTTAGCTTAGCTGGTCTGATATTCACCAAGATATTCAAAACAAGCCTGCACACGTTTCAAAACCTCTCCCCATACAAGGTTGTTGTTGTTGTTGTTTTTTTCCATTAGCTGTATGTTCCAAAAGGATCACACACACACAGACACACACACACACACATGTACAGAAATGACAGTCTAACTATAACCATGCTGACAAATTAGGAGTTCATAGATGACTTCTGGTTATTTTATTGGGTCCAAATATCTCACATTCTACTCAATTTCAAATTAACTCAATAAAAACATACAGATGATACAGACAGTTGGGGTTAAGCTTTTAGCCTGATCTGTTTGATTTTTCCCTTTCGTTTCCATATGACAGAAGTCAGATTCCTTCCCTTCTGAGATTTTCTGATCAAACTCTGACTTTTGTCTGTTTCAAACAAACCCTTGATATGTTGTCTATACCCTCCCTCACCTCTGGCATTTCTTTGTGCCTCCCTCAAAGACTGCCAGAAAGTGATGGAGCCAGGTCTTAGGCATGGACTCCTCTTCTGGAAGGATGCCCAGAGCTACAAAGGGCTCCCATGGTGGTAAAAACAGACCACAGTGTAACTTTAATACCATGAAAATATTTCTGTGGTCATTGAAATTTGGTAAAACTCATCAAAGTCAAGTCTTTGGGTCATTGGCTTGAAAATCAGATTTAATGTTGTTTTAAGGTGATAAATTCTCCTAATTAAAGGTCCATGATCAACCTGACACATTGTTAATTGCAGAAGATTAATTATACCAGGAATAAGAAAATGAGAATGAAACATATCCAAGTTCACATATGATCGATGATATATTCTTCACGTTAAAAGTGCTTCACAGGATATATTATCTTCGTTCACCTGTCAAACCATACATGAAAGCCTCCTGCATCTAAGGGCAATGAGCAAAACGGCAGGCAACATTGCATAAAAAATACCAGCAGGAAGTACATTTGTTGTGGCAGCAAGTATGACATCCTTATTATCAGGAGATATTACCTGAATGTCATCACTGTAAAGCCCTTCCCATTTGCCATAATTTGTTACAGAATAAAGGGGTTTGTGATAACAACCAGGTGAGGCACAGCATGGAAGATGTGCAACCCTGTCATTCCAAGATGAAAATAATTTATTGCCTCAGTGTAGTCTATTCAAATAATGGCCAAAGCCCACTGTCCAACTGCATTATTATCAGGACACAGCCTTCCACACAGAAACACGTTAGCCAAATTGTTCTCCATCACTAAAATGTGTGTTTATGATTTATGCGAGTTGAATAAATTACTCAGAAAGAATCACCTTCTCAAAAATATCAATGGTAAGTTGAAACTGAAATTATTTCATGCTAATATGCTTGAAGGTAGCTGTAGAGAGATACTATTTCTTTGAAATCTAAAGAGACAAGCTAATAAAACACTTTCATCTATCTTTAATTGAGACTGCTTGTCCACTGACAAAACCTGCTAGTTAAAGCACAGATTTAATGAAGATTTAGTTCCTGAAGTCTGTCTTCCCCCCAAACATAACAATTTCAAAGACATCAAAAGTGTCCTGTCATGTGGTGTATGCTCTGGTAAATACCTTTTATTACATTCAACAGAAAAATAAAGAGACTATTTAAATAGACTCCAGGCAATTGGAATCATACACCTGCTTCCTTGCCTACTTTTCTGTTAGAAGAAATTGTCGAGTTTATAAGTGAGAGCCTAGCATGTAGTACTTTCTATAAACACTATGTGCCTCTGGGATTCAGGTGAGAGTTAGCTTTGGAAACATTTCCAATTACAACACTCCTTTATAGGTATAAATTGGATTTGTCTTCGTACTTCTGGAAAATACAGGCAAATAATCTACTTTGTAGGCTCAGGTTCAATAAGTTTATTTTCTTTCCCCTTTCTTGTTTGCACTTTATTTTTGTTTTTGTTTTTGGAAAATCACAAGTAAACAGCATAGAAAGGAAGAGCTCTTTCTTGATCATAAAAGTAGAAAATAATATCAAAATATGACACTGCACCTCAGAAATGGACTTCATTTCCAAGAACACTTCGGCTTTGCCCTGATACACTGTCAGTATCTGACCACCTCCTGGGTTTTCGTTGACAACTCCCTGCATTTTAAGTGAAAGCCCTACCCCCTGCTCATACAGTATTGCCCTGACTGTGCAGTCAAATGTCTTACTGGGCTGAGAGGTACAAAGTACAACCTGGGATGCTTCCATGATAATACATGAGCATATGAACATGCTCCCTGGAATTACATGGGGCAATTTGTGTGACATATAGTTTGCTGTCTCAAGTGCCAGAATATATTTTTCTGTGACTCATATTGGTGATTGACTGATCTAGTTCAACCTCAGTTGAGTTTGAGAACTTTATGCATTAACAGGCTGCTGATTCAAATTCTTATCAAGAAAAAATAGCCAGTATGCTACATGTATTATCCACACATCAGGCAAATAGAGTTAATCTTGAACAAAGGATATTATTATTCAACCAAAATAATTAAGAGTCCTTGAAAAAGTCCTACCCAAACACAATCTAACTTCTAAAAATTGTTTGACTGATTTTTGTAAATGAAAAGTAGCAATCTTGTTATCCTTCTAGTTACACAATGTATGTTCCTCAAAATTTGTGCGTGTGTATCAATATTCTTCTAAGTAAGTCCTTATATTTAAAATAACAGTAATAATCTGCCACATTATCATCTTCACCTTGAATATAAACCTTTATAGTTTCAAAGCAATTCATACACAGATTACCTCTTTTACTCATCATGATAAACCTTGGAGGTTCAGAAATAATCATTTATATTTCTCTGAAGGAACCCTCTGCTAAACCATTTCCTGAAACCAAAATCACTTTGCAAATTAAAGATTCTCGATTTCATATATTCTACATATAAAATATTAAATATATAAATTGAAATTATAACATCTCTAGATTAAATATAACCAAAATCCATTTGGATTATTACATTAAACCTTTACATTTTAAAATAATCCCTTTATCAATAGTTCTCTTATAAATAGTCTTTTCAAATTATCTGTCTTTGAGTGTTCCATCTGTTTCTTGCTAGGAACCTCCCAAGTCCAAAAACTAATCTAATTTTTCCTTAAGGTACATGGAGATGGGGAAGGAGAAGTGAGTGGAATTACAGAGGCATGCTTTTCGCAGCTTTCTTTGGCTTGAGGTATTTATCCTAGATATATGTTGAGAACGTGTTGCAGTGGTCAGGAAAAGAGTGAACAGGTGACTCATACAACTGACCTTGAAACATATGCAGGCTATGTTCATTCATACAGTTCACAGATACTAGTGAGCTCCCTGCACACAACTTGCTCACAGTGTAAATGCACTGAGTTTTTTCTTTCTTTCTTCTCTTATTAAGGAGAAGAAGGCATAATAGACTTTTTCAACACATTGATACAAGCCAAAACAAAGTATTAGAGAGCCCGCTCAATCCCCCAGTGATGGGCAGGAACAGACAAAACTAACCATTTGAAAAAAAGATTATATATATATATTTTTCCCTACACGAGTAGGCTGAGAAAAAAAGAGTTAAGTTTTATAATATGTTGCAAAATCAGATGGTGTCACACAATTAAGCAAATGGATAACAATGTCCCTTGAAGAATAACTAATTTTAGATGACAGTACAGAAAGCATGTCAATTTATCATGGATAATTTCTAGTATCTAGGGTAATTATTTTATTGTTCCTTTGTTTGCTGCTTATAACATTTATTCTGAAATGACACTTTGATCAGCACTTCTTTGCACATATTTCAAATCCTCCTATAGGTATGGCAATTTCAGACCCTAAAAATGACCAAATCAGACCAAGCCACATGATTTACATACCTCAAGAGATTTGTCATTTTAATAGAAAACTATTGTAAGTAAAAAGAAGTAACTTAGAATATGAGAAATTAATGAAACCATTATTTGGATGTTTAAAATTAATATCCATTATGTTTATAAGGTGAAGGAAAAAAGGAAACTAGTCTCTGCTTTTACAAACAGGTATTTATTCTAAATTTATCACAGGTGTAAGATATTAATTAATCATAATGATTTGGAAGGTTACAATTTTTTCTGTAGATTTGAAAATTAAAATTTGGCCATGAGCAAGAAGACAAATGTGTATGGAATTGGGAAAATTTCAAAGAAAGAGTGATATTAAATATAAATCTTTCGTGTTTGTCAGTAGTACAGCTATATTATCAGATGTCTAAGGTGGGTCACTTTTTAAATCCTTTCTCTATATAAAAAAATATTTTGTAATAATCATAAAACAAAATGAATAATGGCTGAAAAGAAACAGATTAAAAATATTCTCTTACTGAATCTTTGATAAAATCAAATTATCATAAAAATACAAAAGATTAAAGTACAAAAATTAATGATTAATATAATTTAATTGGATTACTGCATTTTGAACAAGGATGCATGTATATATTATTCCATTGTAGTAACTGATAATAGCATTATAGTTTCTCTTTTCTAGCCTTAACTTCCACAAAATTGTCAACAACTTTGCATTTCCATATTCAATTGGCAGATATCTAGACTTCTCAATGTAGTTTAACTCATACATTTTTACTAATTTTAACTACTAAAAATTTCTTTCACCTGAAGTAACACATAGGCATATAGTTAGAAACTATTTGTTAGAAAACTAATAGTTAGAAAAAACTAACAGAAAAACAAGAACATAACTTTCACAGAGATTAGTAAAAATCCATTTTACTATAAATTCCAGAAATTACAATAACTGTCCATGATTTTGGTTTTTCAAGATGTATTCTAGTGTCTTTGTTGTCATAGTTGAAAAATATTTTTAAAAAAACCTCCAAGCATTCACAGACAAGAGTAGAATTGAATAAACTCAAATTATTTTCTTTCATACTGACAATTCTGTGCTACTACTGCTTATTTCAATTTATTCTTTAAATGCACACCTAAGTAACCCCACCAAGTACATTCAAACTGCCCCCAAAGGGAGCGAGAATAATTCAAAGCCAATATGAACTGACTTTCAATATGAATAGTTGTAGCTGTGTCCTACTGCATAATTGGAAGTTTTCCAAATTAACTTCCATATAGATTATAATACTTATTAAAGTATTAGGTATAAAACATGCTAAAACTGAGTAGTAACTGCAGCAATTGTCTAAAATTATATCAAACTTTTTTTTCAGGGAAGAATATTCTATCACTGACATTGTTTTGAATCGTTAGCAAAAATTGATAGTTTAAAAACTGGTTAACTTTTAGCCAGTTTTATTACTATTTTAAAAATTCTCTATAAACTATGCCTTTGTTTATTGCCTGCATCTGGAGCTCACTGCTCAACCTCCCCATTCTTGGTACACCAATGGCATTTATTATTCTTCAATATTGACAGTGTAAACTACCTGGTAAGAGATGGAAAAAAGTCCCTCATAATAGTAATGTACAAATCATCTTTTACTACTTTAATGACACATTTTAAAATAAAATCAAAGAATCTTACAGACATTCTATCCTCAGACATCCCTTCCTGTGAGGTTTGAAACTAGATGATACTAAGTCTATATTATTGATTAGAGGAGAAACAGTTACGGGAAGGTAAGTAACTTCTCTCCACCACAAAACAAGCCATTGTTAAGTTTGTATTGGATTCTAGGCTTCCAGCTCTGAGATCTATATCTAACTAGAGCCTTCTGCCTTCCTCATGAAATTTTACTGTTTTAAAACACCAAATTTTGTCACTAAACTGGCACTCCATGAATAAAATATTCACAAAAGCAAGTTATCAGAGCCGCTTTAGTGTAAGGAAAATTAGATAAGTACCAGCAAGGAAAGGCAATTAATGTTTTATTTTCTGGCAGGTTGTGAGTAAAGATAGAATTTTAAAGAAAAAATACCAGTAATAATTAATCTACTTTGTTCCAGTCAGTCAAGCAGTTAAATTTATTGAACATTTAGTATGTGCTAGGCAGTATAGCAGGTATTGGTGAAAAAAAAGGTTGAACAAAAAATAGAGTCTTCACCTCACACCCATCAGAATGGTGATCATCAAAAAATCTACAAGCAATAAATGCTGGAGAGGATGTGGAGAAAAGGGAACCCTCCTACACTGTTGGTGGGAATGTAAATTATTACAGCTACTATGGAGAACAGTATGGAGGTTCCTTAAAAAACTCAAAATAGAACTACAATATGACCCAGCAATCCCACTCGTAGGCATATACCCTGAGAAAACCATAATTCAAAAGGACACATGCACTCCAATGTTCACTGTAGCACTATTTACAATAGCCAGGATATGGAAGCAAACTAAGCATCCATCAACAGAGGAATGGATAAAGAAGATGTGGTACATATATACAATGGAATATTACTCAGCCATAAAAAGGAACAAAACAGTACCATTTGCAGAGATATGGATAGACCTAGAGACTGCCATACAGAGTGAAGTAAGTCAGAAAGAAAACAACAAATATCGTATATTATTGCTTATATGTGGAATCTAGAAAAATGGTACAGATGAATTTATCTGCAAAGCAGAAGTAGAGACACAGATGTAGAGAACAAACTTATGGATACCAAGGGGGGAAAGATGGTGGTATGAATTGGGAGATTGGGACTGACATATACACACTACTATATATAAAATATATAACTAATGAGAACCTACTGTACAGAACAGAGAACCCTACACAGTGCCCTGTGGTGACCTAAATGGGAAGGAAATCTAAAAAAGAGGGGATATATGTATATGTATAACTGATTCACTTTGCTGTACAGCAGAAACTAAGACAACAATGTAAAGCAACTATACTCAAAAAAAAAATTTTTAATAGAGTTCTTGCCTTTGAATTGTTTACAGATTTTGGGGTGTGGGGGCAATAAACACACACACAAAATATGATAAATAAACAATTTTAATTACTAGATGGTGTTATGGATAAGACAAGTAATGCAGTAGATGGACTAGCTATGTGTTTGAAGGTGATCGGAGGACATCATTTGAGTTTGTCATGAAAGGTGAATGGGGGCAGCCATGAAAACACCTGGGGAATAAACATTCCAAACAAAATCAAGATCGGGAATGAATAAATGCCAGAGAATAAAGAGGACAATGGAGGGATATGATACTGGAGCCACAGGCAAAGACAAGTAGAACCGTACATTAAGTTTAGAGTTCATTCTCAGTGAAACACAGCTGGAAGATTTTAGGCAAAGAAATGAAATTATTTGATTTATATTTTAGAATGATCAGTTACAGTGGTATTAACCATGAGTTGTAGGAGGTCAAGAGAGAAAGGCAGGGGAATCAAGTAGGAGGTTGTGTATGTAGTCTAGACAAGACGATGGCTGCTTGGTATACGATTGTAGCAATGAAAATGTTAGAACAGGTACGATCAGGAATGTATTTTAGACATATAGCCAACAACACTTACTGATAGCAAAGATGTATCTCTAAAATACATTCCCGATCGTACCTCTTCTAACATTTCCAAATTAGGTTTAGAAGTCTACTCTTCATATCAGTGGAGACGTCAACAAGGCAGTGGTTATTGAGTCTGACTCTAAGAGATGAGGTCTGGGCTCAGTATATAAATTTGAAAATCATCAGTGCATGACATGTAGAGCTGTAGAGTAATGCTATCACTTATGGAAAGAATAAAGCAAGAGGGAAGATGACTGGAGGGGGAAAAGCTCAGGTTACTTGAACATATAGAAATCTTGTGGATCAAAGCAATCTGTTAAAGATTAAAGAAACTAAAGAGAGAACTGCCAAAGAGACAGACAGAAAACCAGATTAGTATCATGTTATGGAAATTTAGAAAAGAGAAAGTCTCAAGAAAGAGGGAAATGTCACTTGTTTTAATTGCTGCTGAGATATCAAACAAGACAAGGATAGAGACCTGACCACTGACTTGGGAAGATTCTGGGTTATATTCATCAAAAGACTTTTCACCTATGTTGTGAGAGCTAGAGTCCAATTAGAGTGAATTAAGGAGATAATGAAAGTGAGGAGGAAAATCCAGAATATAGACTTGTTTTTATATATACAGCTAAGTACAAGGGCAGAGAAATGGGATTCATGAAGTAAAGATGAGTTGTTTCTCTTTTAGATGGATGATATCACAGTAGGTTTGTGTGCTGAAACAAAGAAGCCTACAGAGAGTTAGGAATTGATGCTTAGATGATAAAGAAGATAATTGCTGGAATGAAATCCTTGAAAGTGGAGAGAAAATAAGATCAAGAGTACCAGGGCTGCCCACAAGAGCAACTTGTTTAACTGTAATGGTTGGAAAGGCTGAGTAGGTGATGTAGGAAGAGGGCAAAGACAAACGGCGGAGTTAAATTTAAACGTGTGAAGGTAAATTCATTAAGAGAACATGGTAGGAATAACTGGCAATACTGAAGCCCCATTTGGGATTTGTAGCCATAAATACAAAACAAACCCAGTCAACAAGGTTGTGTGCATTTTTTCAAGTAACAGTTTCCTGGTGCAGGCAAATTTAAAACAGGTGAAGCCTATAACAATGGGGAGATTGGAGAGACAGTTAAAGTTATTTGGAAATAAACAAAGGTAGTGATCATTACTTTTGGAAAGGTAAAACTAATGTGAGATATGAGAGGGAAACAAGGTCAGTATGACAGTATATAAAATACTTTCCTGTGTAAACTAAGGCATTTTCATTCATATAACCATCATAAAGGTAGAAAAAAGGATCTGTTCTGGTGTGATGTATATGTATGTGTCTGCCTGTGTGTATGCATCACTAACAGGGTCAGACAAAGAGGAGGGGGAGGGACGTGAGAGAAGGAAGTTGGGAGGGAAGTTAAAGGAGTAATGGATATATCTGAAGGAGACCTCTAATCAATGGCCCAAATAAAAGAGCATTAATTAAACATACCAAGCTTCCTACTAAACTACTTAATATAAATTCTCAGGCAAAAGATGAATAGTACATAATTACAACTCTGTATTGAAAAATCTATGCATTCAATAAAACCTAGTAGTAAATACCTACCAGTTACTCAAATAGAGTTCTGTTTAGATAAGAAAGTTATATGCAGTTTTCTTATCTATCGTAAAATGTTTTCCAAATATTTTTCCTAATAAAAAAGTTTAGATATATTAGAAGTGTTAATGATATGAATTTTAAGCTCATGTAAATATGGAAGAGTATGGTTATTATATCATTATTCATTTGTGAATGTATTCTCAAACAACTTTTATTGCATACGATTATATTGAATATGATAATATTCAATAAAACATAGAGTGGCTTCCAGTTTGAAAGGCTGGGAGATTGCAGCCCTTCAAAAATCCTTTCTGTTTTCCACCAAATTACCAATCAATATGGGGTGGCAATGACTGTACTTTAGTCTCAGGCCACAAATGTACAAATTAGAGCACAGGGCTGGCTCTAGATCAGTCAAACCTGGCTTTGAATTTCTACTCTCTCACATCCTAGATGTGCTATTAGCTTAAAGCCTCAGTTTCCTTACCATAATACCAAGATTATACTATTTCTGTGCTCATAATGTTGTGACAGAAGTAAATGAGATGCTGCATATAAAGCTCTACCCAACCACCTGAACACCCTAAAACATCTATTAGCAGCAGCTTCTCCCACTGCAGAGTCATGGCTTTAAAGTTAATCATAGCTTTTAGTCTTTTCCTGATTACAAAAGTACACCAAAAATAATGGACTAAACAGCATATGCAGCTCTACAAGGTTCTGAGGAAAAAATAAAGGTGTAAATAAAATAATAATACCTTAAATTCATTTGTGCAATTATTACTAAATGACAATGTTTGGTAAAGATATAGTCGATAGAGATTTAAAAAATTTTTTTTTTCTTTTAACATAGTTTCAGCATTTCCCATTGTCCAAACTATTAAGTAGTGAGGAAATGAATGATTCATTCCATAAACAGTACCAGGCCAGTTGGTTACCTACTACAGAAAAAAAAAAAAAAAAAAAAAAGAATTTCACTAATGGTATTAAGAAAATACATTTTAAAATGATAGAGTTTCCATAACACACATATGTTCACGGAAACATTTAAAGAAATTGCATCTTATACTATATGATTACATTTACTTGAAGAACCAAACTAGGCAAAACTCACCTGGGCTGTTACATCAGGATAACAATTATCCTTTGTGGGGGAGTAGTGTTTGGAATGGGGAATAAGGGAGATGCTTGGGTGTTAGTAATGTTCTGTTTCTTTATTGGGGTGATGTCACATGGGCGTGTTGAGTTTGTGATAATGCACTTTTAGGTCTGTGTTCTAAAACAAAAGTGTTTCTTTTAATAGTCCTAAAAAAATATTGCAGCTCATGTTTTTATTGAAAAACAAAAATCAAAAGCCAATGTATAATATAGAAACTGAATCACAGAATGTCCATGATGAAAATATACTTCATTCTTCATTCTTCATATGTACAAGTCATTATATTGGATTATTATACAAGGAAGCAAAATACTTTTCTCATGTCAATTGTGGTTGAAATGATGACAAATATTTTTTCAAGAAAGTTTTGATTACCAAGTATGTGAGTACAGAAATCTAAATCAGCATGTAGTCAGACAAAAGTCTCTTCTTACCTCAATTTTTACAAATTTTGAACCTGCAAATTTTAATACCTCTGAATAAGAGACTAATTAAAATTTATCTATCCTGAGAAGATATGGATATAAATTTGATTTTACCAAACTTCCTGTTAACACATTAATTATTTTATTATCATCACATATATATATAACAATGTATTATACTAAAATAACTTTCTCCTTAAGCTTCATAAGTAAAGCAGTTGATGTAAAAGCTTCATTGTGTGTTTTTTTCATGTGTATATGTGCACATCTGTATGCGTGTGTGTGTTTTAACTGTCTGTCTTTATGGCTTCAAAGTAGATGAAGATTCAGAATACTTGTAATCTTGTAAAACTAGATACAGCATTTTAAATGTTTATCGTTTGAACATGCCCAGTGGCAGATGGTGGCACGCCATTTTAGAGCCATCTAGAGGCACAAAAATCGTCCCATGTTTGTCATTTTGGCAGATGTGCATGCCCCTTTGGCAAATTTTAGAAAATAACTAAAAGACTTACTCCTTCAAAACAGATTGTATTTATAGAGGGATGTGTGCAATTCAACAGGGGTGGTGCTCTAGAGGAACTTCAGAATCAATACAATCAAACGGATAGTTCAGTTGGCATAAAACTTTGGATACGAAATGAGCTCAACTGCTTTAATGTGTATCTGTGCCACTTATAGCATTTTAATGAATCCTGAGTATTTTTGGAGCAATATTACAATGAATTTTAACAAATTCATGCATTCCAAATAACTTATTTTAAATATAAATTAAAGGTCGAATTTCATACAGAACTCAATTCCCAGTGATGGCATTGCTTCTTAAGCACTCACGTTTTAATTTGGCATGTTGATACTTAGAGACTCTACTAACCATTCAATTTTAAATGTGAATGTGAATTTTGTTTTAAAGTCACTAGAGTCATCAGATTTCTACATAACTTTCTAATTTATAGCTCTCCTTTACACATTTTCAGAAGCGATGGCTCCATACCACCTATCTGTATATTCTTTTAGTTCTCTTAGCTTTTATTAGAGAAAGAAAACATAAATTTTTTCCTAAAAGCAACACTTTCAGACTTGTGGGCTTGTCATAATCTTTAAAGTTATATAAGGGGAGGAGAGAGGAGCTGCATTTTGTTAAATAATACTATTCAACATGTTAAAAAAAATCCAGATGGCCGAGATAAGGGAGTAAAAACTTCTTCTGTCAAGGGTCAGAGAGTAAATATTTCAGGTTTTGGGGGCCATACAGTCTCTGTGGCAGCTACTCAAGTTTGTCTTAATGTAATGCAAAAGCAGCCACAGATAATAAAGAAATGGGCATCACTGCGTCCCAATAAAACCGAATTTAAAAAAACAGGAGGTGTGGGACTTCCCTGGTGGTCCAGTGGTTAAGACTTCACTTTCCAACTCAGGGGGTGCAGGTTTGATCACTGGTTGGGGAGCTAAGATCTCACATGCTTCGTGGCTAAAAAAAAAAAAAAAACATAAAACAGGAGCAATATTGCAACAAAAATCGATAAAGACTTTAAAAATGGTCCACATCAAAAAAAAAAAAAAAAAAGGAGGTGAGAGGTCAAATTTGGCCTAGGGCTATAGTCTGCAGACATCTGGCCTAGATTACTTTAAGAGTTTTGCTGACTTGAGAAGTGAATTGGAAAGGTTAAACACATTAGCTGTGTAAGTATGTAAACTGGGAACTGGAGAAGAATTTTTGTCTGGGGGAGGGTTATCTTAGTAAGAAAACAAATATACTGAGAAGCATATTACCAAAATGATAAAATTCAGGATGATGAAGAGGTGGGGAGTGTGTGTGCGTGTATGTGTGTGTGTGTGTGTGTGTGTGTGTGTGTGTGTGTGTGTGGAGGTGACTCTGTAAAAAATATCCCATTCAAACTGATCCGTACATTTATTGAGTACTTCCCATTGGCATTCAGGAGCCTCTGGAAATGGTAATCCCAAAGCATTGCAGGGAAGGTGTACAATAGACAAGTGCATGTATTCAACAGACCTAATTTTATAAAATACATTCACTTAGTACTTTTCTTTCCTTTGTGCTACCATTCTATTTAGCAAACCTGTGCATATTGTCTTACTCATTATTCCAACCTGTGATTTTTTTGTTTGGTTTTACTTGTCTGTACCAAACAGACCCTGAGCTTTTAGGGCAGGAACTCTCTCTTCCTTATCTTGGTCTCCCTAGGGTTTATGACAGTGTCTTGTTCAGAGTCGGTGATCAATAAACTTGAGTCATATAATTGAATTATATTGAAATACATACTGTCATGATTTCAAATAACAACCATAGGTGGGAACAACATTTGTTGAGTCACACATTAGTTTCACTTACAACCTATTTCCACTTTAGCTCCCAGAAAGCCAGTGATTTCCTGTTCTCCCCCTTGCCTCCTGGATTCATAAATGGCTTGTGTTTACCCAGACTTCCCACAAGCTTGGCTTTCCCAGGTAAGCACTAGATTTTCCTGACCCCTAATTAAAACTCACTACTCCTCTGACTTCCTTTGAAGCCTGTGAGGTACCTAATGGGCGAAAATGGTGAGTTTAGCTGAGGAAGGAATAGAAGAATAGAATAAAGATTGTAACTCGAATTTTAATCTCTTTCTTTCTATTACAAAAGTGATAAAATGTACTGTGGCAAATCTAGAAATTATGGAAACATGTAAAGGGGAAAACCATAATCTTCCAGCATAACTATTGTTGTGTTTTAAATATCTGCAAAATAAAATTTCAAATTTTATACCACAGCAGAAGTTATTTAAACCTTACATGTTCACCTGTCATTGTAGGTTCTTCTCACATTATTAAATACTCATTTACAACATCATTAAATGTCTACATATTCATGTCTTATAAATAATGATTTTGACTATTGACTATTTTACTAAGGGGCAATCTTTGTTCTGGGCATTGAGGTTATATCAAGAAATAAGACAGATAAGACAGATAAGATTCCTTCTCTCACAGACCTTACATTGTAACTGGGGAGACAGCAAAGAGAAAAACACATAAATAAGATAAACTTGGTTTATAAAAGTTCTATGCCCATAGTAAAACTGGCTAACATGACAGTGACTAAAAGATGTGGAGTATGTATTATTTTACCTTTAATTCCTTGTAATAAAAAAATTGCTTATATAAAATGCAATAAACATCTACATTATCACGCATAAATATATGTGTAGATTTCTAATCATATTCTCCAAATAAAATCCTAATAAAGGAGTGGATGGCTCAAAGCATATGCATATTTTTAAGATAACATATATTTCCAAACATCAACAAACACTCTTAATAATATAGGTTTCCACCAACAGGTTATAAGATTGTTATAATCATTACATGCAAAGTAGCAGGCTATGTGCTTTCAAATATGATAGGATGTAACTTTCAACAATCCATTGAGGTTAGTATTACCATTTTCATTTTATCAATGAAAACCATGAAGTCTTAGAGGTTTAGCAACATGTTCAAAGCAATGTGGCAGTTATGAAAGCCCTGGAGTACAACAGTCTAAGTGCATTTTCCTGATTTGCTTGTGTTAATATTTCTATAGACTATCAGATTATTATGGAGGCTTCACTAAACCAAAGGGGGTGTTAGAGAAACACCTGTTTAGGGCTAGTATAACAATAAAGAAATATTCTGTTTCTATATTGCTCAAAGTTGAGCCTAAACAACCAAAAATACATGAAAGGAACAGCTTCACAATATGAGTAATGCTGGTTAAAACAGAATTCCAGGAAGACAGACTAAATTGAATACCTAGAAAAAGTAATGAAAATTATATTTACTTCTGGATGATGCTTAATGTTTAAATTCTTGATCTTAATTTGCTCAGTCCTATCAGGTGTGGGCTCTAACTGGCCTAAAACTAACACAATAATCCTATTCCTTGCACAGAATAACTGGTTTAAGCACCCAATTGACTTAATCAGAATGAGTTCCCAGGCTTGAGTTCCACCTCTAGAGGAGGAACTTTTCTGCTCTGTGAGAAACGGATGAGTAGTTCCTGGTGCTGATGGCAGTTACTTTGTGCCCTCCAGTGGCACCATACTTAGGATAACACTAAAGCACCACAATGGCGAATCAGGAAGAACAATTATAGTAACTGGATTATTAAAATAATCTGTTACCTGACAGAGCACAACAACTCTAAAGTTAGGTTTTCTGATGAATGCAACCTAAGGAATTCTAATGGATAGACCTACTGTGTGCATAGCAATGTCACATACATTATAGATACCAAAGTCATTTATAAAAATCTATATACGTTTTCTTACAATCAATGAATAAGTACTAGTGCAGAGACTTACCATCTCTGATATGTTTTTAACTACACCTTTCCAGCTAGAAAGTTATATTCTAATTATATAGAAATCCAGAAATGAAGTGCAAACAGTATTTCTTAAGACTAGTTTTTCTTTGGTAAGACTCGAAATTATATATATATATGAATTTTAATATATATGAACTTAAATATGTATATAAATATGTATTATATATATATGTGTATATATATATATATATATATATACATATATATATATACACTCCTTTTCTTTACAGCCAAATTTTGCTTCAGTTGCCTTCAAAGTAGGATACCCAATTTTCTTCTCTAACTAGACATAGAAAATATGTACTGGTGAAAAGTGAAAGAAGGCATTAGCCTTAGCTAATGCACTGCCAAATTGACAGCCATTAAGATCATTCACCACTACAGGATGTTTATGTCAAATCCATGGGTGAGACTGTAAGTGTCTTTTACAACCAAGGTGAGAACTGCTAAGATATGGAGTTTGTTACTACTAGTATTCCTGAATCTCAGATACATTTTTCAGTATTATTAAAATCTGACAAACTTTGGTCAGGTCGGATACTACTGGCTACTCATGACACCACATTACAATTGTTAGGAAAAAAACACCGAAATTGTCTTGCAATGTAAGAAGTAATATTACTGCATTGAAAACATAATCACATACTTTATAATACACATACATATACTTATGTATTTTACTTTAGGGTCACTAAGTGAAGAATAAAACACTCTAGATCTTCTGTATAATTTTAATCATAAATGCATCTAAGGTAGATAACTTAATAAGTCTATATGTTACTTTTTATGTTATTTTGAAAAGAAACAAGGAGACTTTCAGAGTCTTTACATGTCAGGATCCCTAACATAAAATACAGGGAAAAGCACTAATAAATAAATACTATGTGTTAAGGAATTTTGTTTGTAGATTTTATCAAAAACAGATGAAATTAAAACTTTAAAAACATCCTAATAAAATCAGTCAAAACAGTTTAATGTCAACAATTTGATGAAGTTTACAACACACACAGGCATACACACCTACCCCTGTATTTGCATAGAACTAGGAATTGCCAAAATCTTGACTCAAAAGACAATTTTTATTTTTATTTTTTATTTTTTGCTGTACGTGGGCCTCTCACTGTTGTGGACTCTCCCGTTGCGGAGCACAGGCTCCGGACGCGCAGCCTCAGCGGCCATGGCTCACGGGCCCAGCCGCTCCGCGGCATGTGGGATCTTCCCGGACCGGGGCATGAACCCGCGTCCCCTGCATCAGCAGGCAGACTCTCAACCACTGAGCCAGCACGGAAGCCCAAAACACAATATTAAGGGGATTCTTTGTGATAAAAATATTTTAGTGATGAAATTGTGTTTGTGTGTTTATGTTTACAGTCTGTAAGGATAGCTTTAGAGACATATGCTACTGTATGTGATAAACAGGGCCACAAGGGTAAACTGAATAGAGTTTTATACTACATTTAATCTCATCTTTATTTAACCTCTTCTATAATAATTTCAAAGCAGTTCATTCCATTTTGGGGAAACTCTAGTTTTAATTCTGCAATAAAACTACCCTTCTTGAAACTAAATGAAATTATATAAGTAAAATACAGTCTTTCAGCATTGTTATAGAAACCAGTCAAAGATGGCCTATGTATATTGACCCCTAGGTTGTTTATTTCTTACAGCAGGCTGAGACCCATTAGCTCAAAAGCCCACCAGTGTTAAACTCATTTTTTTTAAATAAATCCAATTGTTTTAAAGCCCAAATAAGCAGATTTTGAGACATTTAGAGTCTGCTTGCTTTGCATATCCCAAGAAACTATATCCATCATCTGCTAGCCATAGATAAGATAAGCCAGGCACCATAAAGACTCCAAGCTGCTTTTGTCCTTTGGAGCTTCCTGACCTAGAGGCTCCACACTGAACTGTTGCGTGATATCACCTAGACAACAAAAGCACCCTCTCTGATTCTGACCCCTCTCTCCCTGGGAATTTGTTTGCCCTTCTCCCAGTAGATGGTATTCCCCATGCCTTATCCTCTGGATAGTCTCATGTTATGAGGGACTTGTCCCCATGCATACCTGTCAAAGCCTGCATGTTCTAAGGCTACCTCATGGTCTTATCTTTTTCCCTGCTCAGTCCCCATAACTCTCCAAAACCCTACAAGTATGTACCACGCACAGAAGTTCATTTAACAATTATTAGTATTCTAAATGCTGTTACTTTTACCCTTATTTACCCGCTGAAATATGTTTCTTATGTGATCTGCCTTTATATATTTCTGGGCATGGCTGTTGTATTTCCTCTTAGTCTTATTTCTACAAAAAACAATGGTAACTTTAATTCTTACACATACAGCAGGGTTTTATGTATTTTATCATTCTGGTTGCCATCGCTACATAAATTTTCTTTTGTCAGAATCCCTCTCAGAGTGATGTCAAAGACTGAACACTTATCTGCAATGTTGGTTACCTGATACAGTGAAAAGCTGGGAGTTGTTATGTATAATTGTGCTAATCACTATGTATTATGCCAATACGAAAGTAGGTACTAATATTATGAAATTAGCTACACCTAGCACATATGACATTTTGTACATTTGGTCAGTATTTTCTATTAGTGTTTAGGAAATTTAGAGTTGAGTTTATCAATAAAGACACTATCACAGTGAAAGGAGAGAGTCCAGATGGAATGGCAACTAAAATAGGATGTGGGTTAATCACCTAACAACCTACAGGCATAAAAGGGAGAACGATGGATCTAAGAAACTTCCATAAAAACTGGGAGAAACTCACAGAAAATTACCAAACCCTGGTTGAGTTTTGTAGAGAAAGCAAATTGCATTTAAACACAGAAAAACCCATGTGCACAGAAAAGGCATAGAATAAATGAAATGAATGTATATATTTTTTCTCCATCTAAACATCTGCAGGTGATTCTTGTCAGTCCTATGACACTGCGAGTCCAAAAAAACAGCAGGGCCGTGTCAGCACTGTCAGCTGACTAAAATTATAGAACTCTAGAACACCTTCTGATAGAGAACAGGTAACAACTGTTTCGGAAACTGGCCTCCGGGGTTTCTTCCTACCCCACCCAGAAGAAGCCAAACTTTGTTCATTATAACCAGGGAAGACAGCACTTGCAAAGAGTAATGGCAGTAGTTGAGGTAAAATAAGTTTCCAGTAATGGTAGGGCTACCCATTGAGAACTTAGTGCTAAGAGTGAGTGGTCATAAAGCCACAGGTATGTTGTTTAGTGTCAATAACTCTTCCCTCCTAAACTTATCATGGAGATCATAAGCTTAGGCTTTGGCCCATCATCCCTAGATCCACATTAAATTCCTAGAAATATGAGGTCACAAAGTAATATTCGAGTATAGCAGTGTTTAGTAAACTAATATTAGAAACGAGAACATCTGTAACACGCAAGCCTAAACTAACGGATCAAAGATTTTAAAATGCTAAATAAGCATTATATATATCTTCAGAAAGATAAAGGAAGGTGTTAGCAACAAAAAGTTGTGACAAGTAGTAATAAAGAAAAACCAGTTAGAAATACTGAGGATGAAAAAATACAATTACATAGATACAGCCTTAGAAGGAACCAAAGAATGAAGTGCAGAGCTGAGGGTCAGATAGGAAGACATCAGGAAAGGATAAGGATATGAAAAATTGATATCTTTATATGAATAAAGCTGATATCTTTAAATGGAAAAAATGGATACTTGCCTTTTCTAATATACACATATTTATTACAAATAGTAATTTGTATATTATACTAAAATAAAATTTATACAATATAATATCATACCTAACTTTATGAGGAAGAGAGATAATGGGAACTAAGGAACAAAGTTTAGAAAGAAAAATTAAAATTAAGTGAGATGCCTTGAATTAAACAATGATGATATTATGCCATAACCTGAAGAGCTTGAGTAACTCAATTATGAGCACCAGAATTCAAAATATTGTAAAAGTATGAAATTCAGCTGCTGGAGGCCATCATACATTATCTTCTTTCTAAACCCAGGGAACACTATTGAAAGTTAGGAAATCTCCTAAAACACAGATGTGGTTTGTTTTCAGCAAACTACAAATATTCTTTACCTTTGCTTTACCGATATGCAGACTTACAATGAGTCCTTATAAAGAAAATTTTATATTTTTCAATAAAATGTGGACATTCATTTTTCTAAAACATCATTTTATTTATTTATTTATTTATTTAGTGGTACGTGGGCCTCTCATAAAACATCATTTTTAAAATGATGTAGAAATTGGCACAGGATGAGGCATAGCACCTCTCTCTTCCTTTTAGATACTAACTCTTTATTTCTAGTTAAAACTTCTGTAAGCTCTACAGGATTCCCTTTAACAAGAGTCACAAAGGACAGCAAATTAATCAGAAACCCAATTCAAACAATGATTGTGCCTGTTAGTACATGAACCACCATCTACCTCTAAAGCTTTAAGATTCTGAAAAGTTTCCAGTCATCCACATTTACTCTCCTCCCTACTATCACAATCCCATGATTTATTTGCTGAGCAAAATATATATATATATATATTATATATATATATATATATATATATATATATATATATATATATATTATATATATATATATATATATGGTGTTCAGATAAAATTTAGCACAGCCAGCATCTAAATCCCGGAACCCAATTTACTATACCTGAAAATATGTGTCTTTAGTAGAAAATTGTTTGGTGCAGCATTGTTTGAAGTAGCAAGAGAACAAGAAACAACCAGTGCATCCATCAATAAATAAATAGTTGAGTAAAATTATGATTCTACCTAAGTATTAAAAACAGTAAATATTATGTATTATATATAATTTAATATGAAGGGATGTCCATGTCATTTTATTAATGAAAAGTGTAAGAAAAGAAAATCATGTAGAGTATGGTTCCATTTACATTGTAAAAAAAGTAAAGGAAAAAGATAACTCTATATTCTGTCTATTTAAGTACAAGATCAGAGTAAAAGATATGGTAGGATATACACTAAAACATTATTGGAAACTTTGAGGGAGAGAAGATAGATTATAATTATTTTATTAAACACCTTGGCATTATTTAATATTACAATAAACGTGTTGCATTAAAAACTTTTTAACATAAAAATCTACGCCTAGTTTTATGGTATCTAAAAAACTATTCAACCATGTAACAACTTTTAGCACTATTGAGAAAAAGAAAGCTATTTTCATCCTGATCTTTTTTGTGGATGCATTTAGTATTGAGTGATTTTTCAGTTGTTTTGAAAGGCACGGGCAAAGAAAAGAGAAAAAAGGAGACTAGATAAGCTACAAACATTTAGGAGCTGCTATGAGGGCATACTCTTTAAAAAATTCACCCTTTGTGGAATTTAATAACATCCACTTCACAAACCACAGAGTTTTCCTATCTCACAAATCAATTTCATTATTTTATATTGGTGAATTAGTTTCTTTTCGTGAATTGGTTGTTCCACTTTGTTGGCCTTCCAATAAAAGGGAAGGGCTTATATTAGCAGTATAGTAAATAGTCAAGATAATAGCCCAATAATACTTCTTACTTATCATCTAACCTCTTCTTTTCAGATTTCCCCATGCCTGAGTGACCACAAACCATCACCACTGAATTAGCCATGACAAACCTATCCACCACCTCTGTTCTTTCAAGGAGTAGCTGCTGGGGGTACAATAATGAACAGTTCTAAGGAGATTGTCAAGCATTTGCCTGTAATCTCATTCAGACACTTTGAAATCCAAATCAGGTATCATTACCCTTGTTATATCTAAAATGTAGGAGAATTAACTTTGATGAGAGGTTTAAAATTTTTTCCCTAATTCATAAATGATGATCATTATGGAGCTTTAAAAAGATAAAAAGCTTGAAATAAATGCCCTCTATGGATATTTGTGTGTTTGTACAAGTAAAATGAAAAAAAATTCTACACTTGTATACTGGAGTGCTCATATATTCATGCATGTGGATCATATGTATATATAAATATATACATATCTGTGTGTGTGTATATATAGAAATATATATATATATATATATAGATATATATATAATACTTTATTCATTCATCCCTCAATGAACACTTACGTTGTTTCCATTGTGAATACTGCTGCAATGAACATGGTGGTGCAGAATCTCTTCAAGATGGTGATTTCATTTCCCTCAGATATATACCCAGAAGTGGAATTGAACAATCATATGGCAGTTCTATTTTTAAGTTTTTGGGGCTGTCCATACTTTTTCCATAGTGGTTGTGCCAGTTTACATTCCCACCAACAGTGCACAGGAATTCCCTTTTCTTCATATCCTCTCCAATGCTTGTTACCTCTTCGTTTTTTTGATAATAGCATTCTAACAGGTGTGAGGTGATCTCTCACTGTGGTTTTTGACTTGCATTTCTCTGATGATTAGTGATGTTGAGCATAATTTCATGTACCTGTTGGACATGTGTATGTCTTCTTTTGGAAAAGTATTTCTCATCTCCTCTGCCCATTTTTCAATCAGATTATTAGGTTTATGTTTTTACTGTTGAGTTGTGTGAGTTCCTTATGTAGTTTGATTATTAACCCCTTATCTGATACATGTTTTGTAAATATTTTCTCCCATTCAGTGAGTTGCTTCTTCCTTCTCTTGATTATTTCTTTTTGCTGTACAGGAACTTTTTAGTTTGATATAGTTCCAGTTATTGAATTTTGCTTTTGTTGCTTGAGCTTTTGGTGTCATAGTAAAAAAATCACTGCCACAATCAATATCAGGGAGTTTTTCCCTATGTTTTCTTCGAGGAGTTTTATGGTTTCAGATCTTACATTGATGTCTTTATACATTTTGAGTAAATTTTTACTATTAGTGTAAGATTGGGGTTCAAATTCATTCTTTTGCATATGAATATTCAGTTTTGTTAACACCATTTATTGAAAAGAATATCTTTTATCCCTTGAGTATTCTTGGCTCCTTTTTATGTGTGAGTTTACTTCTGGACCCTCATTTCTGTTCCATGGGTCTATGTGTCTGTTTTTATGCCAATACCATACTGTCTTATTACTATAGCTTTGTAGTATTGTTGGAAATCAGGAAGCGTAAAGGCTCTAGCTTTGTCTTCTTGCTCAGAATTGCTTTGGGTATTCAGGATCTTTTATGGATCCATATGAATTTTAGGATTTTTTTTTCTATTTCTGTGAAAAATGTCAATGGAATTTTGATAAGGATTGCACTAGATCTATAAATGGCCTTGGTAGTATGAATTTTAACACTATTTTAACACTATTAATTCCTCCAATTCATGAACATGGGATATCTTTCCATTTATTTGTGTCTTCTTCAATTTCTTTCATTAATGTCCTATAGTTTTCAGTGCACAGATCTCTCACCCATTGATTAATTTTATTCATAAGCACTTTATTCTTTTTGATGTTATTGTAAATCAGATTATTTTCTTTATTTCTCTTTAAGATACTTCATCATTAGTGTATAGAAATGCAACTAATTTTTATGTTGATTTTGTATCCTTCAACTTTACTGAACTTGTTTATTAGTTTTGACAGATTTTTGATGGAGTCATTGGATTTTTCTTAATATAAGATCATGTCATCTGCAGAAACAATTTTAATTTTCCTTTTCCACTCTGAATGACTTTATTTCATTCTCTTACTTAATTTCTCCATCTAGGACTTCCAGTGCTATGTTGAATAGGAGTGGTGAGAGTGGGCAAACTTGTCTTGTTCCTGATTTTAGAGGAAAAGCTTTCAGCTATTCATTATTATGTTTGATGTTCGTTATAGGTTTCTCAAAAATGGCTTCTATTATGTTGAAGTATATCCCTTCTATACCCAATTTGTTGAGAGATTTTATCATGAAAGGTTACTGAATTTTGTCAAATGTTTTTTTCTGCAACTAGTTAGAGGTTGCAACTATTTTTTCTACTCTTTATCCTATTAGTGTGATGTGTCATGTTTATTTATTTGCATATGTTGAACCATCCTTTCACTCTAGGATAAATCCTACTTAATCATGGTGTATAATTTTTTTAATGTGCTGTTTAATTCAGTTTACTAGAATTTTGTTGAGAACTTTTACATCTATGTTCTTCAGGGATATTGACCTATAGTTTTCTGTTCTTGAGGTGTCCTTATCTGGCTTCAGTGTCAGAGTAATGAGTAAATTTATAAAATGAGTTTGATAGCATTCTTTCCTTTTGAATTTTTTTGGAAGAGTTTCAGAAGAATTGGTGTTAATTCTTCTTTAAATATTTGCTAGAACTCACCAGTGAAACCATCTAGTCCTGAGCATTTCTTTTCCTGGAGGGTTTTGATTACTGCTTCAATCTCCTTAGTCATTATTGGTCTGTTCAGTTTTTCTATTTGATTTTTATCCTATTTCAACTTGAATCAGTCTTGGTAGGTTGTAGGTTTCTAGGAACGTATTCACTGCTTTGAGGTTATCCAGTTTGTTGGTGTAGCCTCCTATGATCCTTTGTGCTTCTGTGATGTCAATTGTAATGCCTCCTTTTTCATTTATAATTTTGTTTATTTGAATCCTCTCTCTTTATTTCTTGCTTAGTTTAGTAAAGACTTTGTCAATTTTGTTTATCTTTACAAGAAACCAACTTTAGTTTCATTGATTTTTTTTACTGTCTTTCTAGTCTTTATTTCATTTATTTCTACTCTAATCTTTTTATATTTACTTCTTTCTGCTAATTTTGGGTTTGTTTGTTTTTGTTGTTTTTTCTAATTCCTTAAGGTGTAAAGTTAGGTTATTTTAATAAGATTTTTTTTCTTTTAATGTAGGCACTTATTGCTATAAACTTTCCTCTTAAAACTGCTTTTGCTGCATCCCATAAATTTTGGTATGTTGTACTTTTGTTTTCCAGTAACTAACATTTGAATACCAATTGACAGTTTATTAAATGCTTTTAATTTTAGCTCATTTTTTACTGTTTGGATATGAAAGTACCCAGTGACTTTTTTATTCTATGTGAATTTTGATTATGAAATAGATCACACATATATAGATTTTATATGTATATATATATATATATATATATATATATATATATAATAACTATTTCACAGAAGAGAAGTTAAATAGAGAAATATCAAAAAGAGAGACCCAGAATTTTGTGTCTTTATCACCTTCTCTTCCAATCTTTGTACCAATCTCTAATTAATTAATCAATTGTCTTGTATGTAAAACAAGTGTTGTAAGAGCCTTAAGCAAACTTTTCTCCTAAAAAATTTACTTTTGTTCAAAGGTTCAAATTCTACTTAATATCAACCTTTGGTCTGCCAGTACCTTAAGTGGTTTCTTAACATTGAGGCTAGGACAACACTTCAAGAGTTTGCTTATCTTTCAATTGCTCCTCCCCACTCTGTCAAAATTCTTATCAAAACCCTCTCCACTATGCATCATCTGGGTCAAATATTACCAAAACTGTGATCTCTGTTTCAAGTTCTCTTTTATTTGAGCCCTGTTGTTTCAAACTTCAAGAACAGTCATCATGAATGTCAGTCATTTGGCCATTTAATCACATATAACTTGATGTGATGGAAACAATCATGAAAGTTAGAGTCAGAGTAAAAGTTTCAAACATTGTTAATGGCAGTGAGAATAGGAAAGAGAAGATGGAAATGAGAAATGGTGAGAGAACAGACTTGTCAGAACCTGGAGGTGAACTGAAGGTGCAGAGAGGAGAAAGGATGAGTTGAGGGTTTTGTCATTAGCAACTGGCTAATGGTGGTATGATCTAAAGACTGAGAAGAATGAACAAAAGTGAATTTTTTTAATGTGGCATAATTTCTATAACCTTTTAGGTTATAGGTTTTTTATATATAATTTGTACCCTTAGAGTCTTAAAGGGCTATGTATACACCACAGATTTTCCATAAATTCTGGTTGTGTTTATAGGAATGCCAGAAAATGAACAGGGATATTGGTAATTAATATCATGTTACTCATACAACTAGAACAGTATGGATTCTTATTTTCTAATGTATAGATTTATACAGTAATATAAATTTACAGTGTGCTTTAAACATTTGGTATTAGTCCTGTCCTTTTCTAACAACAAAATTTTACTCCTAATGTTGACATTATCAGGATTTATGAATTGAGAACATCTGTGAGAACACACCTATGCTGACAGAGTCCTGTGATTATTCCTTCACCTAACCCCTAAGAGCCCAACCAAATATTCAACTTCTAGTGTGTAATGGCATAAAACACCATTTCAGAATCTATGTCCTTTCAATAGCAAATTGCTTCTCTCAGAAGCTGCACAATCATTTCCAAATTAATATTCCTTAACAATTTCTCATCTTTGTAAGATGGTCTTTCTTAACATGCGGCAATGAAAGGGAGTGAATTTTAATGGCATGCTTTATGCATGTAAAAATTTTGAGTAATTCACACTTGTCTTGAATCCATGGAAAAAAATGAGAGTCTATGCTTAAAAGAAAAATATTTTATTTAAAAAAAATCTTTCTCATAGCACTTAAACTATATTTGTAGAATACTGTCTATGCAAATAGATCTTTAAGAATCTGAAGATTCTGATTTTTAAAAAAATTATGTTGAAATCAAAGGTTCAAGCATGTCTGTGGATAAAATGTTGGTGTGTGCATATATGTATGTGTGTGTATGATGTGTATGAATACATACTGAAAAATACAATCTAAGGAATGTTTTCCATCATATCACTGTATTGTTTTATATTTGATTTTTTCTTTCCATTTCATATACTAACATTAAATATATGTTTATCCTAGTACAGAGAATCACCACTTTATCTTAGAAGTATGTTTTGCATTTTTAAACTTACCTCTTTACCTTAAATCTCTCATCAAGTATAAATTAAATAATTAGTTTGTATCAATTACAGAAATATTTCCTGCTCATAAAAATATCATACAACTCAACAGCAAACAAATGCCCTATCCAAAAAATCACTGTCATAGGAAAGAAGAACTCTAGTTCAATTCCCAAACCTAGTAATTACAGAAAAAGGAAGGAATCTGGAACTTGGGGATTTTGAGCAGTAAAATATATACATCCTTCTCCTATCTTAGATTCATTTAAGAATTTATAATGTGGTCTTAAAGATCATAAAACCTCCTAAAGATATTCTAAGTCAACTAACATCCAAAATAGTGTCATAAGACTCCTTTGATTCATCCTTAAATAGTAAAGATAAAAACAGTGTAAAGAAGGATCCAAAGAAAGGTTCAAGAATCAAACTCAACAGGCCAAAGTCCAGAATGAAGAGTTAAGGTCTCTGAGATTCGACAGATTCACAGTATAACTTGGTGTGAAGTATATATTGAAGTACATATCCTGGTCACAGAACGTAGCACTCATCGCCTGAGCCCTGCTTACCTACTCTAAGCCACAAGATCCACAACAAACTTCTCCCTATTCTGTACATGCACCATTTACACAAAGGTCTCATGACTTTGCACATTCTGCTCCCTTTGTTTTGACCATGTGGCAAAAACGTACACAATTGTTTACTGTTCAGTCAAAATTATATCTCCTACTTAATTTAAGCTTTACAACAGTCTAAATTACCTTTCTATTAACAGTTAAGAGTATACATTGCTCATTATAAGTATTTTCTATTAGTCATCTTCTTTATTGTCTAGACTGTTTGATATTTGCCTTTTTAGGGCCAGGTACCTGTCTTTAACATTTTGTATATAGAAAGTATTTAAACATAGGTCTGAATGTAATAAAAATCCCCTTTAGGGAATTAAGGAATTCTAAGTCTTTAAATCAACAATGTAGAGGCAATGATCATCATTTCATTAGCATCAAGAAATTAACTCTAGAGTTACACAGATTTAACTGTGATGTCTAGTGCTCTTGTGTGCCTCAGTTTCTTCAGCTGCAAATTATGACTAATAAAAACAATACCTGCACCTTGTCTGTTTGTGAGAACTGAAGGAGATAATGTGTGTAAAGAATGTAAAGCACAGTATCTGGCACACTTTTTGCAGTAAAAAAGAGCTTTATTTCCCCTTCAAAGAGCATTAATTATCTTTGCTTATGCCTATTACTGATATTTTACTTTTACTATTTATCTAGTTGAGTTCTACAAATTTTAGAAGAAATTGGAGATAATCCAGAAAAATGAAGATAGAAGGGAAATATTACAACAGCTCCAAAAAAATAATCCAAGAGGGACAATGACTCACTCTATCTACTATATTTCTATTCATTTCTATTGTATTTGTCATAAAATATATTTTTTTTATATCGAGAAGGGGAAAAGGCCCATAGAGCAAAATAGGTAATGCTTCATAATGTCAGATTGCTACTATGAATTATTAAGATAACTGCTGCTCTTTGTCACTATATGTAAAATATATATGTAAAATGTGTATCTCTCTATATATATAAATTAATATACACACATACAGATATAAATATACATACATAGAATTCAATTTTTTTCTACCAAAGCAAATTTTAGTTGCCCTTTATAATTTAACCCTGAATTTATAGATTTAAGAGAGTACATTCTATGATGAGTAATTACATAAAACCTTTTTTATAATTTTAATGATTTTTATTCATGAGTTAATGTCTTCCTTGATGATAAAAGTTTTTTTCTTCAAAATATCTAGAACTCCAGAACTAAACTGTGGTTAGTCATTTGCTCAAGCTAAGCAAAAAATACAACTTAGGCTTTTTGGTGTTTAAACAGTCATTTCTTTCCCTTGACCTGATTTCTAGCCTCAGCAACATAACTAACTTAGGAAAAGGAGTGCTTCATCTGCAAAGTGAATCTGAAAAATTAAGGAAAGTGAATTTGGGCATTGCTCCCAAATATGATTCAGGTTGCAAAACAGTTTGTGATTAACTATTCATAGGAAAAGAATGCTACGTGAGAATTCTATGACACTTTGTGTTAAGGAAGCTTCTTTTAATGGTAAGAAGTAGAATCACAGGTTTTAATGTGCAACCCTATGAGATGGGTGGAAGGGAAGGAGGGGAATAGACAAATGACTTTAAAATGAGATTGATTTTTCTCTTTTTTCTTCAAAGGATGAGAGATATATTAATTGGTTGGTGTCTATTTTATAGCCTTTAAGAACAGGATAATTCATCTTGATTCTGTAATTACCAGTTATACAAACAGCAAGTCTGACAAGCAGGCTTTTTCAACATGGAATATATATTACAATGGCAAGTGTGTTAGATTAATAAATCAAGGTTATGCCATTTGATAAATTATTTCCCTTCTTAATAGGATATATTATCTAAGTTCATATGTTAATTTTAAAATGTCTATATTGTGCATGTTACTGAATAGCAAATATATCACTAAACTTGATTGACCAGTAAAAAGTTTTTTCCAAAACATTCTACAGAACAAATTGTATATGATCTTCTGGGTAAGATTTAATATGGTTCTTGGAATAGAAAATTGTGTTCTCAATTATAAGGTTACAAAATTATAATAAAAGAGGTTGATAGATCACATGAAGACCACAGTACTGCTCTAGGACAACAATATTCTAGACTGAGTGTTGGGTTGAAAAGAAGCCATCTAACTTCCAAAACACATTGACTAAGCTAAAGGAAAGGAATTCATAAACCCATTTGTGCCATACACACATATCAAAGAAGACTGCTAGAATTTTGCATCTGATTCTCAGTGTCTAGGTCAAACAATGTCCTGAAAATGACCCCAGTTGAAACCAGCAGGAGGCTATTATCATTCTCCCCTTTTACACTTTAGCCTGGGGTCAGGAAGATCTGAGCTGCTCAATATTCCTATTACATTAATGGCACAGTTATCATCACATAGGGATCAACTTCATGCTGCTAATTTAGACATGCTTCTGGAAGTAATTTCTGGCTCTGCTGGGCAAGGCAATCTATTAGGTCATTTGTAACCTCTGCAAAACCTAGTGGAAAGAGCACAGACTTTGGACTTAAGTATAAATGTCGGCCCTATATTTGTAGAGTAACCTTGGCAAATTACTTAACATCTTTGAGTCTCAGTTGGGGGATAATAGCTTCTATCTGATAGGAATGTGGTTAAGATTCATGAAAAACACAAAGGGAAACAAGCTATAACAGTGTCTCATACACAGTAGGCATTAGGTAAGTGGAAATTATTACCATCATGTACAGTATTTTGTTCATTACATTTTAAGGACTGAGTCATCTTGATACAAAATATTTGACATCTAAATAATTCATCTGGGACTTCCCTGGTGGCACAGTGCTTAAGAATCCGCCTGCCAATGCAGGGGACAAGGGTTTGAGCCCTGCTCCAGGAAGATCCCACGTGCCACAGAGGAACTAAGCCCATGGATCACAACTACTGAGCCTGTGCTCTAGAGCCCGTGAGCCACAACTACTGAGCCCATGTGCCACAACTACTGAAACCTGTGAACCCAGAGCCCATGCTCCACAAAAAGAGAAGCCACCGCAATGAGAAGTCCACGCACTGCAACTAAGAGTAGCCTCCACTTGCCGCAACTAGAGAAAGCCTGTGTGCAGCAATGAAGACTCAACGCAGCCAAAAATAAATAAAAAGTTTAAAATACATAAATAATTTTTCTTCTCAGTCATGTTGAATGTTATCTCAAAAAGCACAGAATATAAATAGATGATGAGTGTTAACAAATGTAAATTGTTCTTAAAAGTATGAACCTTGTGGTCAGACTAGGTAGCTACAGGTTCCAAGTGACAGAAGGAAATACAGAAGTTACTGGTTCATGTACAGATGTCCCCACAGCTTTAGGTTTTGTAGCTTGCTGAATGCATGCATTAATTACTATGTTCTGTTTCCCTGAGGAAGAAGGTTAAACTTCTTTCTCTTCTATTGTATCTGTGAGTACAGTTCTTATAAACTGCATAGCCAATGGAAACCATTTTTAGGATTCCAGACCTGAAAACTCTAAAGAAACCACATACCAAGTAATAATCAAAACTAAAACCGGTTTCACCTATTTTTGTTTTTAATTAATTTTCATTGGAGTAAAGTTGCTTTACAATGTTGTGTTAGTTTCTACTGTACAGCAAAGGGAATCAGATATATATATATATATATATATATATATATATATATATATATACCCATTCTTTTTTAGATTTCCTTCCCATTAAGGTCACTGCAGACCACGGAGTAGAGTTCCCTGAGCTATACAGTAGGTGCTCATTGGTTATCTTTTTTTTTTTTTTTTTTTTTTTTTTTTTTGCGGTACGCAGGCCTCTCACTGCTGTGGCCTCTCCCATTGCGGAGCACAAGCTCCGGATGCGCAGACCCAGTAGCCATGGCTCACGGGTCCAGCTGCTCCATGGCATGTGGGATCTTCCCGGACCAGGGCACAAACCCATGTCCCCTGCATCGGCAGGCGGACTCTCAACCACTGCGCCACCAGGGAAGCCCTGGTTATCTATTTTATACATGACATCAATATTGCATATATGTCAATCCCAATCTCCCAATTCATCCCAACCCTCCCTTCCCACTTGGTGTCCATATATTTGTTCTCTACATCTGTGTCTCTATTTCTACTTTGCAAATAAGATGTCCTATACCATTTTTCTAGATTCCACATATGTGTTAATATACAATATTTGTTTTTCTCCTTCTGACTTCACTGTGTATGACACTCTCTAGGCCCATCCTCATCTCTACAAGTAATGTGATTTTGTTCCTTTTAATGGCTGAGTAATATTCCACTGTATATATGTACCACATCTTCTGTATCCATTCCTTTGTTAATGAACACTTAGGTTGCTTCCATGTCCTGGCTATTGTAAATACTGCTGCAATGAACACTGGGGTGCGTGTGTCTTTTTGAATTATGGTTTTCTCTGGTATATGCCCAGTAGTGGGATCGCTGGGTCATATGGTAGTTCTATTTTTAGTTTTTTAAGGAACCGCCATACTGTACTCCATAGTGGCTGTATCAATTTACATTCCCACCAACAGTGCAAGAGGGTTCCTTTTTTCCACAACCTCTCTAGCATTTATTGTTTGTAGATGTTTTTAATGATGGCCATTCTGACCAGTGTGAGGTGATACCTCATTGTAGTTTTGATTTGCATTTCTCTAATAATTAGTGATGTTGAGTATCTTTTCATGTGTTTGTTGGCCATCTGTATGACTTTTTTGGAGAAATGTTTATTTAGGTCTTCTGCCCATGTTTGGATTGGGTTGTTTGTTTTTTTGATATTGAGCTGCACCTCTTAACTGGCACCATCTTTCTCCTATTCGGTAGTCCACACACCCAATCTTCTATATATCTTATATAATCCTTAACGGAGTATCTTAAGGCTTCATTTAATAACCCACATTGGAACTCTTCTTTGAAGCAACATTCATATACTGTTCTTTATTTTATAGACACTTTTAAAATATATAAGTGGTGGTGAGGCCTGCATTGGAATTAACTTGTATTTCTGTCGAATATATAATTTCATTTTCTTTCATAGGCTAAATATTTTCTGGACATTGAGTTATATCATCAATAACCTTGTTCAAAACAAAGAATCTTCTAAGTCTAAATAGTGATGATCCTAACAACAAGAACTAATATTTTTCTCAATATTTCTTACTATAATGGTAACAAAATGCATGTATACATGATACAGAATCAGGTTCAGAATAATGGTCACATTTTAAACAATACTCTATTTAGAGAGCAGATTAATTTGGTTTGATTATTAGCTTGATTGTTATTTACTGATTTAGGTTCACAACTTCTGCCTCTTTGACTAATTCATAAACCCTGTAGTGGTAGGGATTCTACATAGTACCTGAAGTACTAAGCAGTATATACTATGTATTTAGTAAATAGCTATTGATTGATTTCTAAAAGTCTCTAGATCACAATAAAATTAGAATGAAAATTATGAATCATTTCTATAATCTATCTGGATCACTAATCAGTTTCATAACAAAATTACTGTAAAAAGTCATAAACTGCATGAACCATGGGCAAATGTCCTAAATTTGGGGAATAAGAATCTGTTGAAGCAATAATCTTCAGCACTGTTCCCTCAATCTCTTAGTCTCAATTTAACAAGACAGAAGTTTTGAATTTTTTAAAAGTAAACCACATTTTCAAAAAATTTTGTCTCCACACATTTCTTTTCATCTTTTAAATGAGCCTTTGGTTCCTTAGAGCAAGCCCTGTCTAGATTTTGCTCATCAGATAATGCTTTTCTTAATGTGTGGCAGACATTCATTGATTTTGCTACTCATGAGTAGTAAGTGTCCAGTAAGCGTTAAACTAATCAGTGACATGCTTCTCCTGATTTCTTTTTAATCTGCTTTTCCAAACTTCTAGTCAATTTTCTGGGCTATCTTTCTAATAAATTCCTTCTCTACTTTACTTAACTGGAGTAACTCTCAGTTGTTGTGACCAAGAACTCTTGATACATGTGGTGGTCTTCTAATGTTATTAATGAGGCTTTTCTACATTTACCAAAAAAGACTAATGAGAAAATCATAAATCATTCCTGCGTTTTGCTTGCTACCGATATTTTGGCATCTGCTTTTCCTCATCTTTTCTTCCCAAACTATGGCTGGGAACTATGATGGTCCACATGTTTGCTGTTTCATGGGAAAACAGTTGTTTTAATCCCAATGAACTGTGATATTTTTACAGAGTTTTAATTTAAAATTTTTCTTCTCTTTCTTATGATGGAAGCAAAATATAAAATAAAAATTCTTAAATCTGTCATGCTCTGGTTTCTTTAAATCATTCCTTCTTAGAACATATAGTAGGCAATTACAGTGTAGTACAAACATGTGGAAGTGGCATTCATCTAATTTATTCCACAAATACTTACTGATTTTGCTTGAACTGAGCACAAGGCTGGCATCTGGGTTACAGAGATAAGTAAAATAGTCTCTAAATTTTGGAAGCTCATAGTCAAGTCAGAGTGACCCATAGATGAAAAAAGTAATCATTGTTAATACAGCACAAACAGCCCAGGGAGGGATAGCTTTCAAAATATTGTGAGGACCCAAAATCCACAGAAGTAGTTGATTATGAAAATGAGGGCTTAATTATTTCTTCTACTAATGCCTAAAAGAGCTTTCTAAAGTGTCCATGTCATTTCCAGGAACACATAGCACAATCTGGCACATTCAAGCCACCATATCTTCAATTTAAAACTCTCTAGAAATGCAAAATGCTGAAACTCTGGCCTATGCTAGTGCCTTGGGACTTTAAAATATTAATCTAAGTAATAGTTACAACCAGTTTCTCCATAAAGGATATTAATGATTTTAAGTACTTGAGCTGCATCATTATGATGACCATATTCCCCTTAGTTTAATTTTAACATTTTTAAAAACAAAACTTGACATTTTAAGTCAGCAAGTGAGACTCACTGCAGCACAGAATACATCTATCTGTCCTAAATGTCATAATTACTGGATTAGACTCTGCCAAGTAACTTACTCCTTGGGGACTTCAGAGATACATCACCTTCCAAGACACATAGGAACTATTTAGTGAACTGTGTGACTGATTTATTCAGTAGAACGCTTGGTAATGATAGTCCAAATAGCAGTTATTTGAGAAAATTAACTATCCTCCAAAATGCATACCAATCATCATGATGGGTCAGCAGAGGGGATAGGTAGTTAATTTGTTCAGTGATTAACTCATACTGTTGGTTTGGGATTTAGACCAATTTGGCTACACTTTAGAAAAAGGTATTCCTTTCTTCTTATGTGATGCATTTAACCTCAAGGCATTTTTAAAGCAGAAGAATTTGAGAAATTTTCAAAGCCAAATCCTCATTTTATGATAAGGAAACTGACTTACCAAACCTTATCAGACTCATTAAGTTACAGTCTCTTTTCACTTTCCCTCATATTTTGAATTTTTTACCAAATGGATTTTCAAGCTCCTTCTCATTAAATTCAACTGCTTATCATTAAAAGGAAAGCCATCATTTTTAGTTTCCTGTAGGCCACACGCTCTTCCACATCTATGAGATATTAAACATGCCGTTTATTTTTTTCTCCATGGAGCTTACATGACCAATACACACAAACATCTACATACATATGTGTTTACTTATATGAGGATGGCAAAATACACAGACACCGTATTTTTTCCTAGAAGTCTGTAGAGAAGTCTGATAATTGCTCTGGCTAATTTAAAGTGTATTTTCCCATGTACCATGTATAAAAGATTATTATAGACTCTACAATGGGCACACTTCAGACCTAGGCACTTGGAAGGATGTAAAGATGACTGAGAAGATACATATCTTAGGAAATCTAAGTCTACAATTTAATGGTGCGCACATGGGGAGGTGGTGCAGGAATTAGACAATTACAAGGGTACTCACATTATAAAGAACTTTGAAAAAATACAGTGTTGTTATATTTAAAAAAGGGGTGGTGGAGATACGAAACAAAAAGGTCAGGAAAGGTGCATGTGTTTGTGTGTGTGTGTGTGTGTGTGTGTGTGTTTGGTGTTTGAGATTAATCTCAAAGATTAGGTAGAACTGTACTCAGGAAACAGAGGAAGAACACTGTCGAGATTGGCATGATCAATTACATTTGGTTCTAAAGGACAATTAAATTAGCAATTATTTAAAAGTTTCTCTTTTGGTTCTTAAAACTGATTCAAATTTTCAGTGGCTGAAAACATTCTATACTGATCTTTTATAAAAAAGATTTTAAAACATTATTTCATTCATTAAGTTCACATCACAGAACTATTCATATGGCTGGATTCTTTCAATAAAAAATTTGAATATGAATTTGATTTTAAGAATGAATCAATATATATAATTTTAAAGAAAAGGCATTCCATTAAAAAAGACCTCGATTTCAAAATGAATGGGATTTTGAAAAGGATGTTTGAGATCAATAAAACAACAGCACAGGGTATGTGATGGTCAGGAATGTAAAAAAAACAAAACCCCCAAATCTGGAGATATAGGTTGCATCATTTTCTAATCTAGAGCATTTGCTTTTTTTTTTCTGTAAGCAATAGAGACTTAACAGGTATTCAAAATAAAAAGTGATTATATCAGCTTTGTCCTTAGTAAGATAGCAGGCAGCAAAAAGGAAGTAGGTGGACCAGTTTGGGAATAGTGTAGTTAGGGGTAGAGAGAAAAGTTACATTCACATAATTTCTTTGAACCGAAAAGTGAGCAAAAAGCCTCATTTTCACTTCCAAGTGCATTTTAATTATTTTTAAATTGTATTTTATTTTATTTATTTATTTTTTTGCTTTATAACAAATTTAATCAGTTATACATATACATATGTTTCCATAGCCCCTCCCTTTTGCGTCTCCCTCCCACCCTCCCCATCCCACCCCTCCAGGCGGTCAAAAAGCACCAAAGCACCGAGCTGATCTCCCTGCGCTATGCGGCTGCCTCCCACTAGCTATCTACCTTACGTTTGGTAGTGTACATATGTCCATGCCGCTCCCCCACTTCGTCACAGCCTACCCTTCCCCCTCCCCATATCCTCAAGTCCATTTTCTAGTAGGTCTGTGTCTTTATTCCTGTCTTACCCCTATGTTCTTCATGACATTTTTTTTTCTTAAATTCCATATATATGTGTTAGCATACAGTATTTGTCTTTCTCTTTCTGACTTACTTCACTCTGTATGACAGACTCTAGGTCTATCCACCTCATTACAAATAGCTCAATTTCATTTCTTTTTATGGCTGAGTAATATTCCATTGTATATATGTGCCACATCTTCTTTATCCATTCATCTGATGATGGACACTTAGGTTGTTTCCATCTCCGGGCTATTGTAAATAGGGCTGCTATGAACATTTTGGTACATGTCTCTTTTTGAATTATGGTTTTCTCAGGGTATATGCCCAGTAGTGGGATTGCTGGGTCATATGGTAGTTCTATTTGTAGTTTTTTAAGGAACCTCCATACCATTCTCCATAGCGGCTGTACCAATTCACATTCCCACCAGCAGTGCAAGAGTGTTCCCTTTTTTCCACACCCTCTCCAGCATTTATTGTTTCTAGATTTTTTGATGATGGCCATTCTGACTGGTGTGAGATGATATCTCATTGTAGTTTTGATTTGCATTTCTCTAATGAGTAAAGATGTTGAGCATCCTTTCATGTGTTTGTTGGCAGTCTGTATATCTTCTGTGGAGAAATGTCTATTTAGGTCTTCTGCCCATTTTTGGATTGGGTTGTTTGTTTTTTTGTTATTGAGCTGCATGAGCTGCTTATAAATTTTGGAGATTAATCCTTTGTCAGTTGCTTCATTTGCAAATATTTTCTCCCATTCTGAGGGGTGTCTTTTGGTCTTGTTTATGGTTTCCTTTGCTGTGCAAAAGCTTTTAAGTTTCATTAGGTCCCATATGGTTATTTTTGTCTTTATTTCCATTTCTCTAGGAGGTGGGTCAAAAAGGATCTTGCTGTGATTTATGTCATAGAGTGTTCTGCCTATGTTTTCCTCTAAGAGTTTGATAGTGTCTGGCCTTACATTTAGGTCTTTAATCCATTTTGAGCTTATTTTTGTATATGGTGTTAGGGAGTGATCTAATTTCATACTTTTATATGTCTCTATCCAGTTTTTCCAGCACCACTTATTGAAGAGACTGTCCTTTCTCCACTGTACATTCCTGCCTCCTTTATCAAAGATAAGGTGACCATATGTCCGTGCGTTTAACTCTGGGCTTTCTATCCTGTTCCATTGATCTATCTTTCTGTTTTTGTGCCAGTACCATACTGTCTTGATTACTGTACTTTTGTAGTATAGTCTGAAGTCAGGGAGCCTGATTCCTCCAGCTCCATTTTTCGTTCTCAAGATTGCTTTGGCTATTCGGGGTCTTTTGTGTTTCCATACAAATTGTGAAATTTTTTGTTCTAGTTCTGTGAAAAATGCCAGTGGTAGTTTGATAGGGATTGCATTGAATCTGTAGATTGCTTTGGGTAGTAGAGTCATTTTCACAATGCTGATTCTTCCAATCCAAGAACATGGTACATCTCTCCATCTATTTGTATCATCTTTAATTTCTTTCATCAGTGTCATAATTTTCTGCATACAGGTCTTTTGTCTCCTTAGGTAGGTTTATTCCTAGATATTTTATTCTTTTTGTTGCAATGGTAAATGGGAGTGTTTCCTTGATTTCACTTTCATATTTTTCATCATCAGTATATAGGAATGCCAGAGATTTCTGTGCATTAATTTTGTATCCTGCAACTTGACCAAATTCATTGATTAGCTCTATTAGTTTTCTGGTAGCATCTTTAGGATTCTCTATGTATAGTATCATGTCATCTGCAAACAGTGACAGCTTTACTTCCTCTTTTCCAATTTGGATTCCTTTTATTTCCTTTTCTTCTCTGATTGCTGTGGCTAAAACTTCCAAAACTATGTTGAATAAGAGTGGTGAGAGTGGGCAACCTTGTCTTGTTCCTGATCTTAGTGGAAATGGTTTCAGTTTTTCACCATTGAGGACGATGCTGGCTGTGGGTTTGTCATATATGGCCTTTATTATGTTGAGGAAAGTTCCCTCTATGCCTACTTTCTGCAGGGTTTTTATCATAAATGGGTGTTGAATTTTGTCAAAAGCTTTCTCTGCATCTATTGAGATGATCATATGGTTTTTCTCCTTCAATTTGTTAATATGGTGTATCACGTTGATTGATTTGCGTATATTGAAGAATCCTTGCATTCCTGGAATAAACCCCACTTGATCATGGTGTATGATCCTTTTAATGTGCTGTTGGATTCTGTTTGCTAGTATTTTGTTGAGGATTTTTGCATCTATGTTCATCAGTGATATTGGCCTGTAGTTTTCTTTCTTTGTGACATCCTTGTCTGGTTTTGGTATCAAGGTGATGGTGGCCTTGTAAAATGAGTTTGGGAGTGTTCCTCCCTCTGCTATATTTTGGAAGAGTTTCAGAAGGATAGGTGTTAGCTCTCCTCTAAATGCTTGATAGAATTCGCCTGTGAAGCCATCTGGTCCTGGGCTTTTGTTTGTTGGAAGATTTTTTATCACAGTTTCAATTTCAGTGCTTGTGATTGGTCTATTCATATTTTCTATTTCTTCCTGATTCAGTCTTGGCAGGTTGTGCATTTCTAAGAATTTGTCCATTTCTTCCAGGTTGTCCATTTTATTGGCATAGAGTTGCTTATAGTAATCTCTCATGATCTTTTGTATTTCTGCAGTGTCAGTTGTTACTTCTCCTTTTTCATTTCTAATTCTATTGATTCGAGTCTTCTCCCTTTTTTTCTTGATGAGTCTGGCTAATGGTTTATCAATTTTGTTTATCTTCTCAAAGAACCAGCTTTTAGTTTTATTGATCTTTGCTATCATTTCCTTCATTTCTTTTTCATTTATTTCTGATCTGATTTTTATGATTTCTTTCCTTCTGCTAACTTTGGGATGTTTTTGTTCTTCTTTCTCTAATTGCTTTAGGTGCAAGGTTAGGTTGTTTATTCGAGATGTTTCCTGTTTCTTAAGGTGGGATTGTATTGCTATAAACTTCCCTCTTAGAACTGCTTTTGCTGCATCCCATAGGTTTTGGGTCGTCGTGTCTCCATTGTCATTTGTTTCTAGGTATTTTTTTATTTCCTCTTTGATTTCTTCAGTGATCACTTCGTTATTAAGTAGTGTATTGTTTAGCCTCCATGTGTTTGTATTTTTTACAGCTCTTTTCCTGTAATTGATATCTAGTCTCATAGCATTGTGGTCGGAAAAGATACTTGATACAATTTCAATTTTCTTAAATTTACCAAGGCTTGATTTGTGACCCAAGATATGATCTATCCTGGAGAATGTTCCATGAGCACTTGAGAAAAATGTGTATTCTGTTGTTTTTGGATGGAATGTCCTATAAATATCAATTAAGTCCATCTTGTTTAATGTATCATTTAAAGCTTGTGTTTCCTTATTTATTTTCATTTTGGATGATCTGTCCATTGGTGAAAGTGGGGTGTTAAAGTCCCCTACTATGAGTGTGTTACTGTCGATTTCTCCTTTTATGGCTGTTAGTATTTGCCTTATGTATTGAGGTGCTCCTCTGTTGGGTACATAAATATTTACAATTGTTATATCTTCTCCTTGGATCAATCCCTTGATCATTATGTAGTGTCCTTCTTTGTCTCTTCTAATAGTCTTTATTTTAAAGTCTATTTTGTCTGATATGAGAATTGCTACTCCAGCTTTCTTTTGGTTTCCATTTGCATGGAATATCTTTTTCCATCCCCTTACTTTCAGTCTGTATGTGTCTCTAGGTCTGAAGTGGGTCTCTTGTAGACAGCATATATATGGGTCTTGTTTTTGTATCCATTCAGCCAATCTGTGTCTTTTGGTGGGAGCATTTAGTCCATTTACATTTAAGGTAATTATCGATATGTATGTTCCTATTCCCATTTTCTTAATTCTTTTGGGTTCGTTATTGTAGGTTCTTTACTTCTGTTGTGTTTCTTGCCTAGAGAAGTTCCTTTAGCATTTGTTGTAAAGCTGGTTTGGTGGTGCTGAACTCTCTCAGTTTTTGCTTGTCTGTGAAGGTTTTAATTTCTCCATCAAATGTGAATGAGATCCTTGCTGGGTAGAGTAATCTTGGTTGCAGGTTTTTCTCCTTCATCACTTTAATTATGTCCTGCCACTCCCTTCTGGCTTGTAGAGTTTCTGCTGAGAGATCAGCTGTTAACCTGATGGGGATTCCCTTGTGTGTTATTTGTTGTTTTTCCCTTGATGCTTTTAATATGATTTCTTTGTGTTTAATTTTTGACAGTTTGATTAATATGTGTCTTGGCGTATTTCTCCTTGGATTTATTCTGTATGGGACTCTCTGTGCCTCCTGGACTTGATTAACTATTTCCTTTCCCATATTAGGGAAGTTTTCAACTATAATCTCTTCAAATATTTTCTCAGTCCCTTTCTTTTTCTCTTCTTCTTCTGGAACCCCTAGAATTCGAATGTTGGTGCATTTAATGTTGTCCCAGAGGTCTCTGAGACTGTCCTCTGTTCTTTTCATTCTTTTTTCTTTATTTTGCTCTGCAGCAGTTATTTCCACTATTTTATCTTCCACCTCACTTATCCGTTCTTCTGCCTCAGTTATTCTGCTATTGATCCCATCTAGAGTATTTTTTATTTCATGTATTGTGTTTTTAATCGATGCTTGATTCATCTTTAGTTCTTCTAGGTCCTTGTTAACTGTTTCTTGCATTTTGTCTATTCTGTTTCCAAGATTTTGGATCTGGGAAATAGAATCTTGGATCATCTTTACCATCATTATTCTGAATTCTTTTTCAGGTAGACTGCCTATTACCTCTTCATTTGTTAGATCTGGTGGGTTTTTATCTTGCTTCTTCTCCTGCTGTGTGTTTTTCTGTCTTCTCATTTTGCTTATGTTACTGTGTTTGGGGTCTCCTTTTTGCAGGCTGCAGGTTCGTAGTTCCCGTTGTTTTTGGTGTCTGTCCCCAGTGGCTAAGGTTGGTTTAGTGGGTTGTGTAGGCTTCCTGGTGGAGGGGACTAGTGCCTGTGTTCTGGTGGATGAGGCTGGATCTTGTCTTTCTGGTGGGCAGGTCCACATCTGGTGGTGTGTTTTGGGGTGTCTGTGGACTTTTTATGATTTTAGGCCACCTCTCTGCTAATGGGTGGCGTTGTGTTCCTGTCTTGCTAGTTGTTTGGCATAGGGTGTCCAGCACTGTAGCTTGCTGGTCGTTGAGTGAAGCTGGGTCCTGGTGTTGAGATGGAGATCTCTGGAAGATTTTCGCCGTTTGATATTATGTGGAGCTGGGAGGTCTCTTGTGGACCACTGTCCTGAAGTTGGCTCTCCCACCTCAGAGGCACAGCACTGACTCCGGGCTCCTCAATTTGGGATGATGTGTTGTCTATTCATGTATTCCACAGATGCAGGGTACATCAAGTTGATTGTGGAGCTTTAATCCGCTGCTTTTGAGGCTGCTGGGAGCGGTTTCCCTTTCTCTTCTTTGTTCTCACAGCTCCTGGGTCTCAGCTTTGGATTTGGCCCCGCCTCTGCGTGTAGGTCGCCGGAGGGCGTCTGTTCTTCGCTCAGACAGGACAGGGTTAAAGGAGCAGCCTCTTCGGGGACTCTGGCTCACTCAGGCCGGGCGGAAGGGAGGGGCATGGAGTGCGGGGCGAGCCTGCAGCGGCAGAGGTCGGCGTGACGTTGCACCAGCCCGAGGCGCGCCGTGCGTTCTCCCAGGGAAGCCGCCCCTGGATCCCGGGACCCCGGCAGTGGCGGGCTGCACAGGCTCCCGGAAGGGCGGTGTGGGCAGTGACCTGCGCTCGCACACTGGCTTCTTGGCGGCGGCAGCAGCAGCCCCAGTGTCCCACGCCCGTCACTGGGCTCCGCGCTTTCAGTCGCGACTCGCGCCCGTCTGTGGAGCCCCTTTAAGCAGCGCTCTTAATCCCCTCTCCTCGCGCACCAGGAAACCAAGAGGGAAGAAAAAGTCTCTTGCCTCTTCGGCAGCTCCAGAGTTTTCCCGGACTCCCTCCTGGCTAGCTGTGGCACATTAGCCCCCTTCAGGCTGAGTTCTCGCCGCCAGCCCCAGTCCTCTCCCTGCGCTCTGACCGAAGCCCGAGCCTCAGCTTCCAGCGCCGCGCACCCCGGTGGGCGAGCAGACAAGCCTCTTGGGCTTGTGAGTGCCGCTCGGCACTGATCCTCTGTGTGGGGATCTCTCCGCTTTGCCCTACCCAGGTATGTGGGGAGTTTCTTGCCTTTTGGGAGGTCTGGGGTCTTCTGCCAGCGTTCAGTAGGTGTTCTGCATTTTAATTTTAAAACCAAGATGCAGGTACTTCAATCGTACTTTATACTTCTTGAGGTTATCAAATCATCAACTCCCTAAGTAAAACTATTTCTTTTTAAGAGAGAAATAGCCATTTTTTAACATTAAAAATATTAAAGTATTTTAGCCTGAGAAAAGAGGACATTTTAAGAAATAACGGAGCATACTGTTCATTACTTTGCAATTGTAAAGCCCTATAATACAAGCAGAGAATATTCTCTTATTAACATGAGAAGCAAAAAGTGATGACTTAGGGCCTCTGAGCATTTGAGTCTCCCTCTTTAATCCATGTAAGCCCTTTATTTTACATTTTTCATCAGACCTATAAAGTATACTCAGACTCATACAGAAAAGATTTCTTAGCAAAGCCATGTAATGCTTATGTAAGTATATTTCATAAGAAGGAAATTTCAAATTATATTCTAAGTATAGGTTGTTACAAAGCATTAACCACAAAACGCAGAAATGATGTAAATTCAGATAAACCTTATCATGATTTCCAATTCATGACCATCTTGAAATATTTATATGGCTCAAATGCTTCAGTCATAAAATTTTAGCTACTTCTGGTTAGTTTCTTGAAGGGAATTCTAATTTAAAAAGACTATACCAATCTTGCCAAAACTAACAATTATAAGAAACTAATATTTATGTGGTAAGTCTATGGTAAATGAAAGATTCTTATGGCAAAAATGATAGTATTTTCTTAATTACCATGGCCATCAATTATTTATTAATAATGCCATATCTTTTGTTTTGACTTGCATTGTATGGCTAGCAGACTTGACCTTTCATCACTGCTTATTTATGTAACTGTTAATTCACTATTATATTTCCATTCTTCCATTGCAAGTAGAATTTTTTAAATGACACTGAGTATAAAAACATTCCATCAGGTGCTTCCCTGGTGGCGCAGTGGTTGAGAATCTGCCTGCCAATGCAGGGGACACGGGTTCAAGCCCTGGTCTGGGAGGATCCCACATGCAGCAGAGTGGCTAGGCCTGTGAGCCACAACTACTGAGCCTGCACATCTGGAGCCCATGCTCCACAACAAGAGAGGCCACGATAGTGAGAGGCCCGTGCACCGTGATGAAGAGTGGCTCCCTCTTGCCATAACTAGAGAAATCCCTTGCACAGAAACGAAGACTCAACACAGCCAAAATAAAGAAATAAATTAATAAACTCCTACCCCCAACATCTTAAAAAAAAAAATTCTATCAGAATATTTAATAGGAATATATTTTATCAGTGTATCATTTCAAAATCAAAGTAATCTGCAGTCTACTTCAGATATATTATCTATAATATCTTCCAAGTGATTCTCAGGGAAGTATTTTATTATCTTACTACTTAGGTCCAAATACCTATGTCTACGTTTTAAGAAAACAATTAAAAAGAGGAGTAAAATTGTTAGGTATAATATTTTTTGGAAAAATGTAACCTTTTTTTTTTTTTTCTAATTTGGTGCAATAATGAGTTTAGCATTGCAACTTTGGAAAACATCTAACCTTTAAAATTCAACTTTCTAAAAATAAAAAAATTTAGATCTGGTAAGACAGTAGGGAATACTCTGAGGTCAAAGACTAAGGAAATGCAGGAAATGAGAGAATTAAAGGGAGCATGACACCATGCATACATATTGTGGATATTTGCTGAATATGGTGAAGAGAAGTAAAATATGCCACCCTAAATTATGCCACTTTTGTACACTGATTATTTTGAATTAAAGTTACTTAAGAAACATCAGGTGCAAGAAGGACAATCTGATCCTCCTTTTCCCCCTGAAAGCAGGATATAAATCCCCCATGTGAAATGTACCCTCCTGTTCCAAGGTGGAGAGAGAAATCCTAATCACCAGAGATGGGGAATTTAGGGCCAAGAAGGCCATATAAACAAACCTGGTTACTTCTTCACAAATCAGCTACCCCAAGCCCAAATCCCTTTGTTTTGTGAATTCTTCACAAATTTATTGTGTCTTTGCCCAAAAGGTATAAAAGCTACCTGCTTTGGTCACTTCTTTGAGTCTCATATTTTTATGAGCCCCCATACGTACTAAGTTTCTTGTTCTCCTGTTAATCTGTTTTATGTCAACTTAATTATTAGACAAACCAAATAACCTAGAAGGGAAGAAAGGAAAAGTTTTCTCCCCTACAATGGTGAAGGTGACTATTGTTTTAAAGGTCTTCTGGAAACAGGGATCAAGAAATAAAACCAAAGGCCTGCATAAGGAAACCATTTTACTCCACTGATATAATGACAACACCAAAGGGGTACATCATGAGTGTAAAGGATAAACTAAAAAGAAATCCCAACTGCAAGGAGGCTGAGAAGAAAATTGCTGGTGAAAATTCACAACCACTATCCTACCCTGTCACAGGCTATCAGCTGTATATTTACTAAAATAGTGATAGCCTTCACTGAGACTGATAAAAAGAAAAGAAGATGAAACAAGCTACAAAACAAACAACAACAATAAAAATCTCAAGCTAAGAATTTGAAGTATTCCTACATTACAATTGCCTTGGTAGAAGTTTCTGAAAATCTTCTCTGGACTAATCTCTTCTGCCCAGTCCTCAAAGAATTCCCATAGATTAAAATTTTAAGTAATATGATCTCATATGTAAAGAAAAATCAATCACAATAAATTTATAAACTCACAATAAATTAAGCCACCATAAGTAAGAGCTGGAAGAAAGAATAAATAGGATATGAAGACTTCAGAAAGATAGACTTCATGTAGTGAAGTTATCTGGTAAAAAATTAAAAATATTTTATATATCAAAACAAATAAAAGAAGAAAATAAAAATGAGTAAAAAGCAGTTGACTGTAAAATAACCAAGTATATTTGAAAAAATATAGATATTTTAGAAATTAAAAATTTACTATTAATATGTTAAACCTAATAGCAGATTACTGTTGATGAGAGAATTAGTGAACTGGGAAATAAATCTATAGGAATTATACTGAATATAGCCAAAAGAGAGAAAGAGATAAAAAAAAAATATGAAAGAATGTTAAGAGAAATGAAGGCTAGAGCAATGATGGAAAAGCTAATTGAATTACCAGAATGAGAAGAAACAAAGACTGGATCAGAAGCATTATTAGAAAAGATAATGACTGAGAAATTTTCATATCTCGTAAAATACATCAATCCACAGAATTTGGAACACAAGCAAAGGAGAAGGATAAATATAAAGAAATTCACCCTTAGGTACATTACATTGAAACTGTAGAAACAACTAAATAAAAAGATATTATCCAAAAAGTTCTTAAAGAATTCAGAGAAAAAAATATCTAGATTAGGCAAAAATATCACAGAATTTTTTGTCAAAGCAATTTTGGGAATGAAAGAGTGAGTATTAATTATTACTTCAAGACAACTGGCATAAACTGATACTGTCCTAGGAAACTGGTATCTATGGTGATCCCACCTATAAAGAAATGACAAGACAGACATAATTTCTTTACAACCAAAGTAAAAACAAAAGAGTGGAGTTGTATCTTCAGTGTACAGAGAAATATAACTATCGATCTAAAAGATTTTACAAACAAAAGAAAAACAAAGACCCTTCAGGACAAAGAAAGCTAAACATCAGCAAATTCTCACTAAAGAGAAGTGATGGCCAATAAGCACTGAACATAATTTTATATGTCAACAAGTAATAATATATTGTAAGTTTATTAAAAACAAAATTAAAACTAAATTATTTGACCAAAAACATATAAAAGATAAATCGAAGTTGATGGTAGTTGGTATCTTAAGTTCTTTATTACTTGAAAAGAAATTAACAGTATAGATTAAATTTTGACATTGGTAAATAAGATAGGCATTTTAAAATTTCTAAGATGACTATTAAAGTTACAGAAATTATAATTTTTAACCTTATAGGAATAAACAGATCAAGAAAAGATATAGTTAGGATAAAATATAGCAGATAAAAGATTAAAATGTAATATGCCTGAAATAAGAAGAATGAATCTAAACTTCTCAGTACTCAAATAAGTACGAATGAAAAAATGATCCAGCTAGATGACGAATATGATCATAATGGATTAAAAAAAAACAAGCTATATGCTGTTAACAGAAGATATGTCTAAAACATTACGATGAAGAAATGTTGAAAGGTAAATGATGGAAATGATATACCTGGCAGAAAATAAGAGTGCAAGTGTTTTTGTATTAATCTTAGACAAAATGGAAATAAAGTCCAAAAAAGCATTATTATTGAAGCTAGATGATAACTACAAAATGTTCAGTTTCATCAGAAAGATGTGTCAAAATTTGCATGCATCAATATAATAGTTTTTATACATACTGGAAAATTGCAAAAATAATACAAAGGTAGAAATCTACTATTACACTGCCATAATTTAACATACCTCTCTCAGTAATTAATAGATGAAGAAGACAAAAAATCAGTAAAGATATAGAGGATGATGTGAATAACATGATATTAAACTTTTTATATAATTTGAATCTACTAAGCATCGCATCCGACAACTGAAGAATACACATTATTTTGAAGGAAAAAAAAAAAGACTTATAGAGTAACTTGACTCATGTGTAATGATGCACAAATCCTATATAAAATATTATTTGACCAAAATATTAAGTGTATATAAAATTAAGACCAAGTTGGTTTATCCCAGGAATGCAAGGATTGCTTGACATTAAAAAATAAATTAATGTATTTTAGTACATTAACACACCAAAGGAGGTAAGGCATGATCATTTCGAATGATGCAGAGAAAACATTGACTATAATTCAACATCCATCTTTCATTTTAATAAAAGCAAAGAAGGAATAGAATGAAATTTTTATAAACATAGAATTACCTGAAAGAAACTACAGTAATCATTGTCTTCAATGAAGAATCTTTAAAAAAGTGTTCTCCATAAGATCAGAAACAAGGAGGATCTCTTCTTCTACCAAATCCATTTAAGTTCTATTCAATTTAACTTATCCATTGCAGTAAGGTGAGAAAACTACTTAAGAATACATAAACGGAAAGGAAAAAACAAGACTGTCATTATTTGCAAACGATATGACTATGCAGAAAATCTGAGAAAATACAGTTTAATGATTAGAATTAACTAAGATAGTTTGACAAGACTACTGGGTTTAAAAATGTGTATACAAAGAATGTATACATTATATTTCTATAAACAAGCAGCAAATACATCCTCAGTAAAATAAATGATTTCTTAAACAAGACACAGAAACACTAACCATAATGCAAACCATTGATAAATTCAATTGCATTGCAGTTAAGAATTGTTCATCAATACCACAACGATAATAAAATAACAAGTCAGAGTGGGAGAAGATATTTACAAAAATCTACGTGAACAAAGTAAATGACAGGAGATGGGATCAGGGAAGGTCACAAAGGTGACATATTTTCCAAAATACTTTGAATATTTATAATTCAACTATTCTCTGTGGGATCTGCCACTGTACAAAGGTACATGATTGCTGAAGGGTTTAGAAATATTTTCACGAATCTATTCTGCAATGTCACACTAACTAATGAATAAGACTGCTTAAACCCTAAGGACTCATAAACATCCACTAAAGCGGGGGGAAACCTCATGTGCTGAAATGCTGATAGCTCTGCATGTAACTCACAATGTACTCTTCACAAATTAGAGAGGAGTTACTATATCTTCTTAATAAAATGTCACCATGGTTTAAAAACTGAAACCAGACAGCTGGCGAAAAGGAGCTATGGGTAAATGTTGAATATACGTATTTTCACTATATTCCTGATTTAACCAAATTTGGTTGCCTTAGGAAAAGAGTTTGAAAAAATATTCAAAAAATATATATATACATATATATGTGTGTATGTGTGTGTGTATATATATACGTATTTTTTTTCCTAAATCCTTTTACTCTAGTGTAATAAAATACAGTGTGTATGCAGATTCATTTCAACACTGGGAATTGAAAATCTCTCATTTGCAAAGATATGAAATGGCAGCAGTTTTCAGAGTTACAATTCCTTAGAGAGGAACTAAGAGACAGAATTTAAGAACTGAAAAAGACCTTAGGGATGATCTCTTCCAATCCCTTATGTTACAGGCACAGAAACCTCATCTACAAAGATAAAGTTACTTACCCAAGGTCACCCAACTAGCCAGTGACAAAATGATAGGCTTTGATATGAAATTATGTATTTCAGTGTTATAGCTACAAAAAAATAACTTGAATTCAAGTTGAAATATGATTTCCTGATGCTTTTTTGTTTGTTTGTTTGTTTGTTTTGTGGTACGCGGGCCTCTCACTGTTGGCCTCTCCCGTTGTGGAGCACAGGCTCCGGACGCTCAGGCTCAGCGGCCATGGCTCACGGGCCCAGCCGCTCTGCGGCATGTGGGATCTTCCCAGACCAGGGCACGAACCCATGTCCCCTGCATCGGCAGGCGGACTCTCAACCACTGCACCACCAGGGAAGCCTGTGATGCATTTTTTACACAGCCAATTTCTGTAAACATGTTTTAGAATGATAGTATTATGGCTACAGTTTAAAAACAGATAACAGCAGTAGGCTGACAAAGTAGAGCTTCTATTTCAGTTAAGCCAGATAAAAGGATTCACCATTTCAGGACTATAAAAAATAAACAGAATTGAGTTTATTCTGCTGTAAAATACTCTGTCTGATGAATTTTACCACAAAAGAGGAATTATAAAACTTCACTGGATAAAATTTGTAAGAAGCATTTACAAACCCTAGTAGTAACTAGAACAGTGTTTGTCACGAGTGTTGTATGGACACTTGCTTGACGGTACCTTTGCTAATCCAAGTGCAGACCTAGTCACTGACCTCAGGGAGCTCAGGCTACTGTGGACCAACACTCAATCAGCTGTAAGAGATGCTTAGAGCAGAAGCCCCTGTGATGGGAAAGCTTGAGTCAGAGGTCTTGAACCTATTCACCGATTTCCTGGGAAGAGGGAGCATAAGCTGAGTTCTAAAGAAAATTAATGAACTAGCTGGTCAGGGCACAGTAGAAAGAAGCATTCTAGGCCCAGGTATCAGGAGGTGAGTGCAACTAGAGTTCATGGAACTTGAGAGAACATGGAATAACAAGAAGTTGGTACAAAAAACTAGGAGACAAACCATGAAGAGCCTTTTGAGAATTTTGGGTTTTATCTTAAGAGCAAGAGGAAGACATTCAAGTGTTTTACCCAATGAGATTCTCTGTCAAATATGTGTTTAAACTATCACAAATTCTGCAGACTTGAAAAAGTTACTTGCGTCTCTTTTTTTTTACCAATAAAAAGGTGACTACAAGTAGGATTCAGGGTATAGAATAAATACATAATGCTTAATCAATAAGTGTGAATATCTTTCTGGAATATTCTACAATTTTAATTTCTGAACAAGAATTATAAAAATAACTGAAGCACAAAAGTTAATTTCTTGCCCATCCTTACCTATCACCTGGCCCAGCACCTAGCACAGTAACCCGTTCTGGTAAGCACTCTAAGGATGTTCCTAATTGACTATTAGACAAACAACCAGTTCATCTGAGTTTAAATCTTCAATCAAAACACACAGGCAGGTGTGTTTTTGCTGTGCAGCGTTGCCCTCCCATGAACTTTTTTTCTTTTTAAACAGGACTGACAGGTTCTTCAGTCAATGTTCTGTTCAATGAAGTAAATAGTTACATGGGCAATTCTTTGAAATGCATATGAAAGACAGTAGCAGCCTGTACCCAACCATTTTTGTTGGTAAATCATGAATTTACTAGATCCTTCTAAAACTGGTGGTTCCCCGTTGCCAACAATTTTACTCCCTTTCCACTACTTCGGCACAGACTCCATAACCCTGAAAACACACCACTCAGAATTCTGACAAGAGAAAGCAACTTTAAAAAGAGTATTCCCTGGTGCATGTGTTTCTTTTTCCTGCCTCCTTGTGAAAGAAACCTGAAACTTTATAGTTCCATCAATTCCAATTCATTTAAGAGTTAAATTTATCAATAAATTTCCTGAACAAGATTTCAGATTCTCAGTACCTTCTGGAATGATTCTATGCAGCAGTTTCTAACACAGTGCCCCTGCTTACTGCACTTACTGAGGACCAGCTCTTTACGGTATTTAAAGTTGTGCTGTGGACAAGGCTGGCTTTACTGGAGACTAGGAGCTTTAAGCACAGTAGCAGACACGTTGCTATTACAGGGCAATGGCTTGCTTAAGGCCCTTGCATATGAGGGGAATGCTTTTCAAACATAGACCACTAGGTTCAGGAATTTGGGGGTCTTGGTACAGTTTTACCGAAGGATATCTTAAAATTGCTTTCTTAATCAAGAATACATTATTTTCTATTTGAATTTAACAATCTAGTTTTTCCCCTGAAGGTATTCAGAATTAGAACCAGAAACTAATGACATGTAATAAACCTAGATTCAGTGTAATTTTGCATAAGCATTAGATTTTAAGAGTAGAAAGTTTTGTAGATTTGTAATGAAAATAAGTAGCTAAGAGAGCTCAGAAGCTTAAATGTTACATTAAGTTTGAATTCCATCTATTACCTTCACTGTTTTGGAGGCATTTTAACTAGACATTTTTTTCTAAGATACATAAACTCTAGCTAACCTATATTTTTGAATGTGTATTCAAAGTACTTGGGTGTCCAAAATCTGTATATAACAGTGAAGTATTATAACAATGGGTCTTGGGCTTCAATTTCATAAAATGGTTACAATTTGCATCTCACTTTCAGAATGCTTTTAATGTTACATTTCTCCTTTCAACCCCCTGCTAAGTAAAATAAATGGATACACATTAGGGTTCTGACCTGTTCAAGAGTTTGCTTTCTGAAGTACTATTCTTTACATAGGTAATAATGGTTTTATATTTAAATTACCAAATAGTGACTATGATTTGCCAGTAGCCAGGTGACACTCTGTGAGTTTGTTGAACACTAGTTCAACCTGCATTAACTCCTTCATTAAAACACCATAATATTGAAAATCACCATCTATTATAAAGTTTCTTGATCCATTTTTCATTTACTATAACCTCAGGTACAGTTCTGTCACAACTGAAGTATGCATAGATTTCTCTAAGTAGAATAGAAAAACCTTTAATAGACATCATCTCTGTCTTGCTGCCCCAGCATCATAATGTTGTTCTGTCTCACTTCAGGTAACTTCACTAAAAGTGACAATGACATACCAAGGAGGTTAGAGGTTGGGAGAGGTTTATGCCAGTAGGTAGGAGTTTTTATCACTGGCACTTTTAGAATTTCTCAGAGATGATGATGATAAAAATTAGAGCATATTTTAATTGGGTTTTATTATTATAATTTAATATTCTCTCCCTTTGCTACTTTAATATTGCTCTCCCTTTGCATGCTACTGAAAAGGGATAATATTGGTTTATTAAACTCTAAAATGCTAAGTACCACACCTCGACATCACAATATACACTATCTTTCCTCCTCTTCAGATAGATGTAGCTTACTAAAAGTGGATATCTATTGCATTTAGTGTGTGGGCCTTGTCTGGAAAGGTTTTGTCTTCCTCCAGAAATAAGCCCTAAATGGCTAAAGGATGCCTGTGAGTCCCTGCATCCCTGGCTATATTTGGACAGCCTCAATAAGTTACATGTGACTTAAACTTGGACAGATATAGCAGTCCCCCCTTATCCATGGGGGATACATTCCAAGACTCCCAAGCAGATGCCTGAAACTGCGGATACTACCAAACCCTATATATACTATGTTTTTTTCCTATACATATATACCTATGATAAAGCTTAATTATATAAAATAAGCACAATAAGAAATTAACAATAACTAATAAAATAGAACAATTGTAACAATATACTATAATAAAAGTTATGTGAATGTTGTCTTGCTCTCTCTCTCTCTCTCTCTCTCAAAATACAAGCATACCTCAGAGATATCAGAGTTTGATTCCAGACCACTGCAATAAAGTAGGCATCTCAGTAAGGTGAATCACATGCATTTTTTTGGTTTCTCAGTGCATAAAAATGTTAAGTTTACACTATACTGTAAGTCTACTAAGTCTGCAATAACATTATGTCTAAAAAAGCCATGTACATACCTTCAAATGGCACCAATAGAATTGCTCCATGCAGGGTTGCCACAAACCTTCAATTTGTAAAAAACGCTATATCTGCAAAGTGCCGTTAAGAACAAGCGTAATAAAACAAGGTATGCCTGTATCTTACTGTACACATTCAATGCCTTTTCCACTTAGCTACACACTTATCATGCATTGTGGCCATAACTTTTGCAGTTTGAGGTGAGACATGCAAAACTAGCACGAGGTTTTTTGTTTGTTTGTTTGTTTGTTTGTTTTGCGGTACGCGTGCCTCTGACTGCTGTGGCCTCTCCCGCTCTGCAGCACAGGCTCCAGACGCGAAGGCTCAGTGGCCATGGCTCACGGGCCTAGCCGCTCCGCGGCATGTGGGAACTTCCGGACCGGGGCACAAACCCGCGTCCCCTGCATCGGCAGGCGGACTCTCAACCACTGCGCCACCAGGGAAGCCCTAGCACGAGTTTTTGTTTTGTTGTTTTTGTTTTTCAAACTTTCACATATAGAAGTTTCATTCTCACCTTGGATGTTAGCAACTTCAGCATAGGAGCTTTTTCTTTCCTTACTGAGAACTTTCACCTTCTCACTTAGAGGAAGCACCTTACTGTTTCTCTTTGGCATATTTGAATTGCCAGCAGCTCTACTCTTCCAGTCTGAGGCCAGCATTGAGTAAAATAAGGGTGGCTTGAACACACGCACTGAGATACCACGACCAGCGCCCTGACAAGCAATAGGGCTACTAAGTGACTCACGGTGGGTGCACCCGACACGGGGATGAATTCTCGCCCCTGAGCAGGACAACGCGAGATTTCATCACACAGAGCGGCCCGCAATTTAAAACTTATGAACTGTTTATTTCTGTAATTTTCCAGAACTTTAATTTTCCAGAATTTTAATTTTAATACTTTCCGACAGCAGTTGACCACGAGTAACTGAGAGGGGGTGTCCTCCCCCCTCAGACTTTGAAACTGGTATAGAGAAACAGCCCATCAGAGAAATGACAACTTCGGAGTTTGGGAGGTGCCGTCTTCCACCCACAATGTGACCAGATGGTAAAGCAGAGTGACCTGGACTGCAAAATGAGAAAATAATAAAGTAGGTGTTTGGAAAGACGTTGAAACGAACAGCAGAGGATTAGTAGCATCTTATTGTTTTTTAATTCAGCGAGATTACCACGCCCTTCCTTCTCCCTCTAATATACAGGCACGCAGCGCGCGCACACTCGCACACACAATGAACCTGTGCGTATACCATGTGTCTATTTAAATGTTCCCTATTTGCTTTAACTGGTTTCTGTGGCTTGCCAAATAATAAGTGTAAATCTTGAAAAGTTTGTTTTTGCTATTTCTTAAAGGCAAGCAATTAATTCCTATTTGATTTTATGAGGCAGATTCCTTATATCCAGCCCTTGCTTTTCATGTATTCTATGCAACAGTTATATTTTTGTTGTCCTTAATTCCAAATTTTGTCATTAGATAAAAACATAATTCTCCTTTTGAGCAGGCAACTATTTCTCTCTATCTTAGCTGTGTATTATATTCTTTCTTGGTTACCACAGTCTTTATGCTTTAGTTCATGTCTTAAAGCTAACATCTCTATTTTCATAATTCTCCATCATCCTTGCTTTCTACTGTATTTTAATAAGCAAGATGCTAATGTCTTCATGGATAATGCACTGAAGCAGCAGTTTGTCACACAGAATCCCAGAGGTCTCAGGAGATGTAGCTCCCCAGCAAATATATTTATACATAGAGAATGGTTTATTAGCCAGTAAAATGTTAGCACTAACCTTTACCAGCCTCACTCTAACTTTACCTCTCTTAGGATATAGTATCATTTCTACATGTTTGAAATCAATTATTTACAGAGAATTATCACCTCATTGAAACTCTCACAGTTTTCAATTCCATTTATAATATTATATTATATATCCATAATTGGTCTAAATAATTGAAATTTATTGAAATAAATACATATAAAACCCAATTTGAAATGTTGCTCTTTAGTTAATTTTAACTATTCAAAACAATAATGGCTGCCCAATTTTACTCATTACTAAAAAATCATCTTAAACTCAATTATTAGGCTTTTTTCTCCATCCTCTGCCTCATCCATTCCAAAGTTGTACAGAAATCAATGAGCTTTATCTGTCTCATAAATTTAATTAATAGTAAATCAGAGGCCTTGGTCTAGAGCTGAGCCGTGAAACATATTTTAGAAGTGAATAAATTCCAAAATATTGTTTCAGTCTGTTTTCTTCCATCCCAAGTCAATTTGAATCATTGCTAACAGAGGATGTGGTGATGGGAAACCAGCAGATTTTCCACATAACTGTTTTCAACAGGTGTAGCACACAGGACCTACCACACTCTTCAAGCTGTGGAGGAAACACTTCCCTGGCAGCTTCCACTCAATAAATGATCACATTGTGCTGGCCCATTGGCCTAGCTGAGACTTTCTTAGAATTGCACTGCTGCCTGACTCCTCTCCTATTCAGCCCCCCATCCACCCTCTACCCACCCAGCACTTTCACTGCTGTTATGTGTGCACTGTGATCCGAAGGCTCTACCTGTCTGCTCCTGCTCCGTTCCCTTTAACCTTTTAGGTGTTTCCCTCACCTCAGCTCTTTTGCATATCTAATCCCTTCTCATCTGCTGCTCAAGACTCAAACTGACCCATTAAAGAAACCCTTAAAAATGAATGCAGTAATTTAGATAAACCCTAAGTGATAAAAAATATCCTGCAGGGCTTCCCTGGTGGCACAGTGGTTGAGAGTCTGCCTGCCGATGCAGGGGACACGGGTTCGTGCCCCGGTCCAGGAGGATCCCACATGCCGCGGAGCGGCTGGGCCATTGAGCCATGGCCGCTGAGCCTGCGCGTCCGGAGCCTGTGCTCCGCAATGGGAGAGGCCACAGCAGTGAGAGGCCCGCACACCACACACACACAAAAAAAGATATTGTGCATACAAAATGAAAATGCTTCTGTGGTCTGCAGCTATCAGAGGAAACTCCAAACAGTTCTGGGTCTTAGGGTGGAGACTTAAACATGACTGACATTTGGTAGAATAAAGTAGATGGAAGAAGAGAGAAGGAAGGAAGTAGAAAAAAGAGTGTCTAGGTACTAGTAGCAACAGGAAAAAAGAAGTGGAAAATAATAAGGAAAACAAAAATAGAGATCTCCAGTGCCCAGGATACTGAGTGTCAGGTAGAACAAACCATAAAGTTTGATAGACAAGGTGTGCATCAGATTAAGGGGCTTCTAAATTAGAAAAATGTGGATTTCATGCAGTAGGTGAAAGAATCAATAATTGTGGAATTTATGACACACAACTCTCAAAGTAAAAATTAAGCTGTGATTTAGATAATATATGAAGAATTATCTTTTACCTATAATCATATATTTATTTTAGTTTGTATGTCACAGATATTATACCTAAAGATAGACTAAAATAGAGTTTAAAAAATGGAAATCAACTAAAGGAAACATATCAATAGCATCATAAAATTACAAAGGTGGGAGGCACATTTATCAAGGTTGAGAAACATTTCCTAAAAAACAACAAGAAACACAGTTTCTTAGGCTAATAAGCAACAGAGTAAAACTGAAATTTAAAACTAAGGCTTTTTGCCCCAGATTTGTAAAGCAGGATTGTGGAGTGAGGGAGGGACACGAGGTAAAAGGATGTTGAGAGTCTGGATAAAAGTAGTGGGGTTAGTGGGAAACAGATGAGACATCCATATGAGAACAATTTAAAAAAAATGTAACGGAGAATGAGCTATGCCAAAATCATCAAGTTTATAATAAAGCAGGCATTAACATTAGTGCCACAGAGAGGTTGGTGTGCCAAAGCATGAAACCATTTGGGAGGGACAAAGTGAGTTCCCTTCAGTATATGTTTGTATTTATGATGCTGTTGAATCCAACAAATGCACGTACTTAGTTCCCTATAATTATTACAGTCCCTTCCCATTCCAGGCAAAAATTCAATCAAAATAGAGCAAGATGTAGAAATCATCTGGCAAAATGTTTATTTATTATAAATATTTTAAATATTTATTATTTCTTGAAATACTACAAATATCTAGGTAGGCAAAAAAAAAAAGTCAGTTAAAAGAAAAAAAACATTAAAAACGTGGCTTCATCATTCCCTGCCCCCAAACAGTGAAACTGACATCTACTGAGCTAGGAGTTTGGAAAGGTAGAAACATTGGTGGCTGGGAGACCCGAGATTCATTCATTTATTTATGTGATGCTTGTCAAGACATCTGAGCTCTCTAAGCCTCAGTTTTCTCATCTGTATAAAATGGTGACAGTGAAAGTTCCCGCGTTTTGTAGGATACCTAGAATGAAGTTGCTAAAAAATACGATGTATCTTATAATTCCATGCCATTGTAAAGCTAAATCTGCCGGGACTTATGATAGAAGAGTAAAAGTAGAGGAATGGATCTCTCCCTATTCTACACCTCTTTCCTCTGTTTTCTCTTTCAGAACCCATAATAAGGATATGCTTTTTAACTTCCTTTTAGTGGAGAATGAGGGATTTATTTTCAAACCCCATACGAAAAGAAACAACGTAATTATCCTTCCTATGAATTAATCACTATATACATTAATACTGGAACTCAGCAAATTCCAGATCTGTAAGCAAAATTAAATAAATTGATCATTAAAAGAAGTGCTAATGGACTCTGTTAATGAACTATGTGGTTAAAATGCATACCTGTAAGTTTAAATCTAGTCATCAATTTTAGCTGTAAGTTTGAGCAATGACTAGGTATTATTATAATCTTTTAATTTGCCAATGCTTATAAAATAAAATAAAACATTTTATAATATTTCCTTATAATTCCCCAGGATCAATGTATTTTCTAGGTGGGCTTTAATGTTAAACAATTTATCTTATTTTCAAATTAAACTTCTGAAAATATTTAAAAATATAATTCCTGTTCCATATGTTGTTTCCAAAAAATTCATCTAATTTTTAAGCTGACACTTTTTGTAGATAGAGATTGATGTTAAAAAGTTTTCACTCACAATTCACTTGAATTTTAAAAAATAAATGGGTGTCAGGTAACCGTATATTCCACAGAATCTCAATGAAGTGAATATTTTATGCTTATTAAGGAAAGCATAGGTTATTTCTTTTGAAATAAAGAAAAAATTTAAACATATATTCAATTATTTGAGTTAGAGCCTTCGAAAATGAAGGCATCTCCCGTGTATTTTAATGAAAACTTAAGAGAAGCTCAGTAAGCAATGAGAATGTTGCTTTGATGAAAATTCATAGCACTTGGTGTAACTTTGGATAAGAAGATAAATATCAAATGTATTTTTTTCTTAGAAATTCCATCCTTCTATCTTAGCTTTGAACAACCATATCTTCTTCCATTCTCTCTTCCCAATTATTTTCTTTCCCTCTCTTTTTGAATTTAAAAATACTATGGTAAATATTTAACTTTAGGTAACCAGTATTTATAAGAGAAGAAAACTAAAGTCTTAAAGAAGTAATGAATGGCAGTCAACTAATATTTGGAGTTTGTTTATATAGAAGTGTACTGGATGCCTAATTCTCGGACAAGCAAAGGAAGAAGTTGGTGTCCCTTCCTACACCCATAAAACCTATCTACTTGAAGTATTGAAGGATGAATTGAGTAAGGGCCAAATGAGAGGTGAGGTACAAGAAGCAGAGTATGTGAATTCAAGACCTCATTTCTGGATGGTAAAGTCTATAATATAAATATGGCCAAGACAGCATGCCATCATCTCTGGAAAAAGTTCGTGTGTTTTTTGTTTGTTTGTTTGTTTGTTTTTAATTCTGTTCTTATTTATTTATTTATTTATTTTAAAAATAATTTTTATTGGAGTATAGTTGATTTACATGTTGTTGTCCCTTAATGATAATCCTTGCAGAAATTAGTGTGTTTGTATTTTTTCTTATCTTTTTCAAATGTTTTTTCCATAATTATTCCTTTATATCACTTAAGTCACTAATGTGAGCAACAAATTAATTTGCCTTTCACATTATTAGCATAACAATTATAAATAAAAAATGTAAAACCTGAAATGATGCATTCGATTCTGGGATTTTTGGTAAGTGGAGCAAAGCATTTAAGAATCAAGCAAAATGAAGATTTGAACCCCAGTTTGAAAAAAAATTGCTAAATAAATTGGATAATTATCATTGCAGCTCAAGTTAAAAAAAAAAAACACAAAGCACACGTTGACTAAATTAGCCTCAGTTCACATTATTTATAAACAATTGGATTTTTGTTAATTTTTTATTAGACATAATGTTAAGTATCTCTGAACCATGAAAGTGGTTCAGAGATACTTACCTAGAAATGAGATGAGTTTTCGTTAGAAACAACTGATGTATTTACAGAAGAAAATACGTTCCTTAAACAAATATGACACATGCTCCTAAAGAGATACCCTGAGATAGAATTATAAGTTAATTTATAGTTTTGCTATAGTACCTAATAGACCATGGCTTTTTTGTTTTCCTCAGTTGGAATTTTAATGGTAGGAACTGCTTCTGAAAACAATGATGTAGAAATCATCTGGGGCTGAAGACCTCAGTTTCAAGAAAGGGGTTTTAGGAGAAATATTTTGAAGTGACAGATGATGAATGAAAGTTCTGGATATGAAATCCTGAAATGCATTTCCTAAGATCAGTAGGGAGTCACAAGTATCACTCTTAAATAGTATCACTATTAAAACAATTAAACCCTTGCTCATCTATACATGGACCTATAGCTAAGACACAGTTTCTTTCAATTTGGTCAATATGTCTTACTATTTAAAAAATAAGTTTTTTTATGAGTGGTAGTTTCTAAGCTTCACTGGAAGTATTCATTCTGTAAAGAAATACTCTTTTAAAGAACAGCCTGTCCTCAAGAGACTTGAGCTGTCTAAGAAGTTTTTTGTTTTTTTATTGTGTATTCTGATGAGCCTATTCACTGGGACATATTCAAATGATGTAAATTCATTAACTCTAGAGGTTGACAATTTCATGGAAAGAAATTCAATTTTTGAATGTACTAGGGGGAATTCAGTGGAAAATTTTGGTGGTATCATTTTTTGTTTTACACTCTGTTGAGGATGACTGGGAGTTTGTGTCTGTGTACAAATTATTAGATAATTCTTCATGAATAAGCCTTTTGAGTGTGTGAAAAACACTTGAATGAGAGTAAGATTTGGTAACAGTGTAGAAAGAAATATGTGTCATCAATCATCCTAAAACATATACTTCACCAGAATCCTGTCTGAGAACTGACCCACAAATGATAATTCATTTTCCCTCCTCATTCATATAATTACTTTTTTATTGAATGAATTCAAATTCAACACATTGATCTGAAATGAATACCAACTGCCCACAAGTCCAGATGTATTTAAAACTCAACTAAAACAACGCTACTAAACTATGGAAAAAGTGGACCACCTCTACCCTTCTATGGCAGGAGGATTACACTAGTTAACAAACACCACTGCTATAGATAATTATCAGAGGCCAAAGTCCTGTCTTTTAATTATTTGCTTCTGGATGGGAGTTTTAATTTGTGGGCACTCAAGAAATGCATATTCCTTTTCACATCTCATAATGACAACATCACAAGGAACCTCAGGAGTCATCTAGTCCAAGAATCACAGACAGGATGCCCACAAAGCAAGAGAGTGGTAGAGCTGGGAAGTCTTCTGAATCTTCCTTAGAGTTCTTGTACCATAACATCTTCTAAATCCCAAAATAACATGTGGGCTTGATCATTAGTTTGGATTACACATACCATTCATTCCTTCACTTATTCATGCAAAATGTGATTATTGATAACCTGTCATATGTGAGAACTGAGTACTTGTTATATGTAAGACACCCTGGTACGTGTTGAGGCAGGACAACAATGAATTAAGGGCATAGTGAATTAAACTTCACTGACCCAATGTATAGTAATAACCTGTCAACTGAAATTCATATTACTTTAATATTAATCTTCTGAAGCATAGATCTGATCATTTCATCCCCCTGTTGAAAGACTTCCAATGGTCACCTCTATAACCTTGCTACAAGCAATTACTGACAGAAGAAAATCTAGTTTTTACTTTATATTATGCCCAGCATCTATTTCCTGGCATATATTTTCTATTATTCTATTTCACTTTACCACTGGTATTATCTAGATTAAACATCTTACTTGGCTCATTTGCTTTGGAGTCTTATAGGTCTGGTTTAAATACCAGTTATGCCATTTTGTAGCCAGTGGTTCTTGAGCAAGTTACTTGGCTTCATCTTATAAATTTGGATTGTACCTAACACACAAGATTGTTGCAAGAATCAAATAAGTAAACGCACAAAGCACATAACAAGAATGGCTAGATGCACTGTATATCTTAATGCTAGATACAGTATTTATTATGGGTAAATGTGTACCTATAAGTGTGTATTGAACCCACACAACTGGCGCTCAAACTTTGCCTCTGCCACTTACTAGTATGTGGACTTGCATAAATTACCTTTTTTAATTTTTTTATTTTTATTTTTTTATTTTTTATTAGTTTCTGCTTTATAACAAAGTGAATCAGTCATACATATACATCTGTTCCCACATCCCTTCCCTCATGCATAAATTACCTTTGAAGCTCCTTTTTAAAGTGGGAAAATTATGGTACTTATATGAAAGGATTTTTGAGAGTATTAAGTGAAACACACAAAAAAACCAAAATGTTGTCTGGCACACTAGCACCCAAGAAATGCTATTTAAAACAACATGTATATTGTCTATTACTTTAATCACTGTTATTATAATTACTGTTTTTATTTTACTCTTAATATACATTGTACATTCATGGCTTCATACTTTTCTTCATACTGTTCCTTTGGCAAGAATATACTGACCTTTCTCTGTCTTATTCATAGCTCAAGATTTTGAGCCTCTGTGAGTGAGCCCCTCCGCTGGATATGAGATATTTCTCCTAACATCCTGAAGTACTTTAACCAGAAGACCTTTCTTATGACACGTTTCCACTCTTATTTTGTTGTATAGATATTTTCAATATTACTTATGGGATATTTCAGACATACAGAAATCTATAAAGAATAACAAAATGAACACCTGAGTTCCCACTGCCCAACTAAAGAAATATTACTTCTGTCCATCAAGACACACTATAACAACAGAGAACACTGGAAAAGCCAAGCTACAGACTGGGAGAAGATATCTGCAACACATACAGTCATCTGAAGCTGTTACATGTCCCCTCCCTGACTAAGGTTGCCATATAAAATACAGGACACCCAGTTACATTTGAATTTCAGATAAACAACACATAATTTTTTTTTTTTTTTTTTTTTTTGTGGTACGCGGGCCTCTCACTGTTGTGGCCTCTCCCGTTGCAGAGCACAGGCTCCAGATGCGCAGGCTCAGCGGCCATGGCTCACGGGCCCAGCCGCTCCTCAGCATGTGGGATCTTCCTGGACTGGGGCACGAACCTGAGTCCCCTGCATCGGCAGGCGGACTCTCAACCACTCTCAACCACTCTCAACCACCTACTTAGTGTAAGTATATACCAAATACTGCATTCCTCTCCCTTCCTCAGAGGTGACCTCTCTTATAAATGTGTCTTTCATTACTTCCCTGCATTTTTTAATACATTTACTATGTGTACTTTACTACCACATAAGATTTTTACATGTTTTAGATGATAAAGGGTAACATACTATATGTATTCTCTGCATCTTGCTTTCTTTTTTCTCAGAACATTATGTGAGATGACTGCATGTTTATGGATATTTAGGTTATTTCTATTTTTCATCATCATCAACCGTCCTAATATGGACATTTTGTAAACGTGTACATTAGTGAGGCTTTTTCCAGGGATTAGACTGAATTCTTCCATTGGGCCCCTCCAAGTCTCCACTCTGCTTTGTGACTTGGCAGTCTGACATTTATGGACTGCACCAAGGGGCTCCCTTGGCCTGACTTCTGGCTGGTTAGGCCAATGGAAAGCACTCACATGATACCAGAGGGCAATAAGAGAATGAGTCTGGGAAATTTCAACCTCAGGCACCTTCCCTCTTGTGTCACCTCACTTGGCTGCTCTCCTCATTGAGAACCACCTCTCCTGTTGGGTAGACTTCTCGTACAGCCACCACACTTTCTCATGGTCCAGTAACTCCTTTGCACCTTCCAGCCCAGAGCTGGTAGTGACTCCTGGCTGACGTTAGTCCTGGGATATTGTTATCATTTGCTGATTTTTCTTAAGCCTGCCCAAAACTTTGTAGATAGTTCCTTTATGACATTCTCTTTAATTATCTTTGAGTGTGCCACCTATTTCCAGCTAGAATACCAATACAGGCATAAGCCTAGGAAAAAAAATTGTTTTCAGAGTATGCATGCCCTCAACTTAACTAGATTTTGCCAAACTGCTCTCCACAGAGGTTGCACCATTTTACATTCCACCAGAAGCATGTTCGAATTCCCATAGCTTTACATTCTAGTACTGGTTTTATCAGACTTAACACTTTTGCAAAATTGATACAATTGTTGTATCTCATGGTTCTAATTTATATTTCCCTGATGACTACTGAGTTAGAGTAACTTTTCACATTTAATTAACAACTCAATTTCCATTCATTACCTGATCATGTTTTTACCTACTTTTCTAATGTGTAGCTGGTCTTCTTATTCATTTTTGACAGTTCTTTACACATTCTGGATTTTATTCCTATGTCATTTATATCTATTGCAAATATTTTCTCACATTCTGTGACTTATATTTTAACTCTAATAAAATGATACATCTTGATGCCCAGAATTTTAAAATATCTATGTAGTCAGATCGATCAGTCTCATGGTTATGCTTTTGTTGTAGCATAGATATTTATGTATATGGCTTATCTCTCCTAAAAGATTATAAATTTTGTGTGGGCAAAATAAATATATAAATTTCCTGGTTCAACTTTGTGTCTCTCAAAGCATTTGGCTGTGTACATAGAAGGCAACAAGTGCATATAAATATTGTCCAAGAGTGAGTGAAAATAGTTCACCCCTCTACAGCATCCCCCCCAGTTCTCCGTAAGAAATTAAAACCAGAGTTCTATTTAGAAAAGAGTGATTTCCAAAAATGCAGAAGGTATATGAAATACCTTGAAGGTAATGAGAAACAGAGGAACAAAATATTAAATGATAAAATATTTCTTCCTCTTATCTATTTTTGATAGGAAGGAGTGTGATCACTCTAGAAGACACTTCTGAAGATATTCTTTGATTTAGAATAAAAAAATATATAATAATCTTTAGTACAGCTGAAGGGAGGATTGTATATAAATGTATATCTATATTATCTATATCTATAGATATAGATGTTTGTTTGTTTGTTTCTTTACCTTGAAAAGTAAGTTTTGTCCTCCAGGGTCAGAAAATCTGGGCTTGACTTTACCGATGAGTCAGCTCATGCGTCTTTGTAGTTAAACAACAGTTCCTTGACACAGGCCAGGGATTTCCCCAATCTGGCTGAATATCAGAATCATTCAAATAATTTTATAAATGAGGTCCTAACCCAGAAATCACGATGTCTGCAAAGAGTTAGCATGGTTCCCTGCCATGTGTGTATGTGAAATTCCTCAGCTTATTCTCATATACTGCCATGCTAAGGAACAGCTTTACTGGGTTCAAATATTTGCCTAGTCAAGAGATCTCAGTCACAGCTGAGAGACAGTCACTGGCCTGGCAAATAATATCCTTAGCTGAGTGCTTCGTCTTCCTCCCACTTGATAGATACATCCCATGTTCTCTTCCTATGGTTCCAGTGTTATGGCTCTCTGAGGACATCAAGAATGACAGACTCCACCTCTCCCCATTTAAAAGTTATCTGCCAATTTTAACTTCGGAATTAATCAACGATATGATATTGATTTGCAGGAGGGGGATATACATGTAAGAGTATTTTGAAGAAAGCACTTGCGAAAGTATGGTGTGATAAAAGTAATATCCTATTAAGATTTCATCAACGCAGATCACCCTTCATACATAACCGCAAAATAACCATGATGGTAACTTTCATTTCAACAAGTTTTTCTTAAAGCAAAACAACTTTTAAAAAGATTGATGACAAGGCTTCCCTGGTGGCGCAGTGGTTGAGAGTCCGCCTGCAGATGCAGGGGACATGGGTTGATGCCCCGGTCCAGGAAGATCCCACATGCCGCGGAGCGGCTGGGTCCGTGAGCCATGGCCGCTGAGCCTGCGCATCCGGAGCCTGTGCTCTGCTTGATGACAATAGCCTGTGACCTCTGCCATCCAGCATAGGACACATTCCCCATGAGTATTTCAGTGAGTCTGACTCACTGAACAGCTTGAAAATTTTTCACTCATGAGGTGTAGGGTGAAGATTACAGACAGGCCAGCCATTTATTTGACACTTCAGGGGAGAATTAGCAATCGAGCTAAGTCGCTTTTTAACTGTGGGTAGGATATCTTCTTTTAGCTTTACCCCGATCGACAAAACCATTTGCACACAAGTCTAACACTGGCACGCTGACTTTGTTCAGAAGGCAGTCCTGGTGCATTACAGGAGGCAGCTGGGTGGCACAGCAAATGTGTCATTTGCTATTTAACATCTCTGTGACCTGGATTTAAATTTGCGGTACCACAAAATGCAACCTCAGTTCTCTCAGAAGGCTATTAAGTCTTTCGCAGTAAGCCTTGTCGAGAATCTAAAACACTAAAGGGTTCTTTGCGTCCCAACACCCCCTCTTGTTTGCAAAGATGCCAAAGTAGTTTATTTCTCTTAAAGGGACTGTTTAAAGGGGAAAAGATGGGCTTGACTAATCAACTGATATGAATACATATTGTTATGTTTTAAAAAATCTATCTACTGTGCTTCAGCCAGGATCTCAGGAAGAATATGTCTGTGGGTGATTTTTATTCAAGCTGCTTTTCAAGAACATAAGTTAAGTTTTGTTTTTTTCGTCTGTATGGTAAAATCAGAATAAAGTGAAAAGCTTTAAAATAGATGTGTTTCTTTCCCTGAACGCATCGTTACCTACATTCTGCTGTATAACATTGTCCTTTCCATTATATCTGGATGTCAGAATGAATTGCAGCTGTACCTTTATATATTCAGACTAGTGCAAAACCCTGCTTTTCATTAAATTAATTCTAAATGTATTTTTGTTTTAAATATTCTATTTTATTACTCCCTCCATACGGGGAAAAAACTGCACTCTTGATTTTTTTGAATCAAAAGTTTACTGTCTCCTTTATTCTTATTCCCTGCTCCTCCAACAATCCATTCACATTTGTTCAATTTACACCAACAATGGATCAATAAGTAAATTAATCAGGCTTACTCACCACCTAACTTTAACAGCCAAGCCCTCAAGCACAATTTTTATAGTTCTACCTTCGTCTGCTTGGTCTTTTCCTAGGATACCAGCCTCTCATTTGAAGCTGGCGAGAAACATCATTTACTGAAAACAGAGCTCCTGTTTACCATAGCAGACAAGGTACTAATTGTTTCTAATGACCTCAAATAAGTTTCTTATTCATTAAGTATGCCATTCAGAATGGTGGCAACCTTTTCTTTTTGCCTTACTAGTATGTCAAGCCAGGACTGCCCAGTGCCAGGACTTTCATTCATTGATAGAATTTACTCACATATTAATATTATCCCATACTAATGAGATGATGAGCTATGCCAGCAAGACCACCATCATTTGCTGGGTGTCTATCATGTGTACTTAATGTGGCAACCTGGTCATTTTAAAACTTTTGTATACACTGGAAGCACCTGAGGACTTCTAAAAAAAATACGGATTGCTGTACTGCACAGAATTCTATTGAATCAAAATCTCGAAACCAGTGCTGTCCAAAAGAAATACAATGTGAAACATGTAGGTAATTTAAAATTTCCTGAAAGCCACACTAAGAAAGGACAAAGAAACAGATAAAATTAATTTTAAAAATATTTAATTTAACCCAATGTATTCAAAATATTATCACTGCAACACACAATCAATATTTAAATATTATTAATGAGAAATTTTACAAGTTTTGTACTAACCCTGCTGTGCATTTCACAACTACAGAATATCTCAGTTAGGAATAGGAATATGTTAGGTGTTCCATAGACACTTGTGGCTAGTAGCTACTGCAGAGCACAGCACAAAACTACAGGGCGGATCTCCGGAATCTGCATTTTAAGTAAGTAACAAAGTTGCTTGTGAAGAATACAGTCATTGAGGGCTACCTGAGGAAATTGTGCTAAGTATTTTTAAGTGAATAAAAGTGTAAAGAAATAGGTCTTCCTCCCAAGAAGTTCATTTACCAGTGCAGTCCTATGTATCAGACACTTACATAAATAAGTTTAACACAAGTTGAAAGTGACAAATGCAGTCAGAGTTCCAGGAACATGTGTTGTGGGATTTCATAGGAGAGAGAGAAAGAACTTTAGCTGTAAGGAATCAAAGAATGTTAATGGAGGAGACAACATGTAATTTGGAAATGATGAAGACATTGGAATTCAGAGATGTTCATTGATTTTTCTAAAGTTCTGCAGCTAACTGGTAGCGAAGTCTATCCCAGTCCTTCTGAAGCTTCCTGGCCCCAGCCACCAATCTAGAGACTTACTGATAATCAGATTCCACAAGATACAGACTCTCATTCCATTGTACTTCCTATTTGCTATTCCTACTGACTTCATTTCCCAACTCAAATATATTTTAACTCTCAAGGAGATTATTCTCAAAATAATATATTATCAAAAGTTTGCAGATTTTAGTTATTGGTGTGCCTCATTATTTCTGAGCATAAAGGTTTCCTTCAAAGGTTGTTTTCCAACCTGCCCATCACTCACATCTTTGAAAATGCTTCCAAATGCTTCTTAAATTTTAAGTCACCAGAAATGTTTAATCCCTATCTCTCTTTCTATTTATCTGGTAAAACTGTAACACTGTTAGCTGGACTTATAAGATTATCATTATATACCACTATTATAGTATTATAATTCTCCACTTAATTTGTACCACGTGCATCTGGAAAAAAACCTTTAAAATACTATATTTCTGTACATTAAGTAAAAAGCTGAAGAATCTTTACAATAATCTAAAGACCATAGATAGATCAAATAAAATTTATTAAGGCTCAAAACCATTTAAGGAACACTTTAAAAAGTACACGTTAAATAGTTAAATTGAAGAGATCTTTCAACAATAACTCGAATCAGTTCAGCTTTCTATTATTAAATTTAAGCTCAAATTCCCAATTAAAAACTTCATGAAGTGAAAATACGATTAACTATAAATACTGAATCAGCATAATTTAAATTCTCAATTTAGTTACTTCATGATGTATAGCAAAATACATCATTTGATGTAATTATTTATAAAATTACTTGGAGATAATTATGAGCCAACCAAGAGGTAATATGGTCAAATTAAATTTAAATGAATTTTGTAAACCTGTAAACATTTTTTTCAGTAAGTCATTAAAACAGAATTTCTGTGAAAATATAAACTCTTGGCTCATTGTGTTGGATCCTGCCTTTTGAGACTGTATGGTTTTTGATGTAGAGAAGATAGTTCACAGTCTTCAACTTTTTTTCTTTTCCAATTTTGACTCTTGCAAGAGAGGGGACAGGACAAAATGTTGCCTAATGGGTTCAAAACCTGAATATACATAATAGTGTTTTTCCTTTTAAAAATATCTAATAAGGTGGTTTTATTTTGTTTTGTTTTGTTTCAAGAAATTTTATCTTTTGTATATCTTACTGGATTTTGATGTCTTTACCTGGGTCAATAGCTCAACAAAATACATTTTAAATTAAAACTCAAAATTGATTTTTGTAACAGAAGGAAAGTGAGATGCACACTATCCTGTTTTTCTTGAGCTTTCCATTAACCTGAGAGTGACATCATCTATCCATTGTATGTGGACAATGGTGGAAGGTGGTGAGAAGAAAAGAATGGGAAAAACTTGAAATTATCCAGCTCTTCTTAGTTTATCTTCAATAATGAGATATGAAATGGTGTGATTTCCAAAAATATAAAAAAATGCTAATATCTTCAGGTAACTGTAATATTTATTCTTAAAACCCAATATTTGATGCTTTCTTTCATCTGTCTTTTAAAAAAATAGTAATTTACATCTCCCTTGTCATTTAATAGATGAAGACATCAATGTCCCCTTGAGAGTCAATTAGTGTGGCCAAGGTTATCATATGTCAGATGGAGGTGAAGCAAATAACGAAATTTATATGTCTAGACTCTGCTTTATCATTGTGTTTACAAATGGAAACATTTTACTTAACATGTGGTATATTTCCAGATGATTTAAAGTAGATTTCTCAACAGAGATTATTCATCATGCCTTTGGTATTTTGAAGATCTTTAGTAGAGGATGATTAGATTCCTCAGAAGCAGGAAAAAATAATTTCATTGATGCATATTAAATTGTTGATACACAACAACTTTTAACCTACTAAAATCACAATTGTATATGGTTCAGATGAATAGCTTTCTGTGTAGAAAGGCACTGCCCATCTGTTGAGTACAATTTATAGTTCACTCTGAAATAACGAGAATATCTACCTTCTTCTCCATTCAACAATACTTGGCACAGATTATAGCATTACATAATAATCATAGGGTCAACATATTTTCAAGAAAGCACATATGGGGGAAAATAAGTCAAAGTTTCATTTAAACACAGGTATCTTTCACTTAGAATGTAAAACATGTTAACACACGTCCAAAAACATACGTTTATTTTTGTTAATTCACCCTCTCCCACCACAGTTTTATAATTAGCTAGAAAATACTTGATGTTGTCAATATGGACATATTAACATTGTACTGAATATGTTTTAGGATTAGACTGTGCAAATATTCATCTTTAGCCAACAATGGTGACATTATACAAAGGATCTAAAGACAGTCCACAGGAAGTTGCTAACGGTGAAGGTGCCTATACTGTGTTTTACCTGAGATCAAAGAAAGGATTAAGTATGAAAAATTATAATTGAAAAGTTGAATATATGTGTGCTCCATAAAATTGTATTTCAAGAGATTTGACTACACTGAAAAAAGCTGAGTAAAGATTAGCTATAAAAGTATCTAAAAATTTGTCACCATATAACATTAAAGTATAAGCTAAAACAATTAGCTCAAGATGATTACTTTATATGCTATTTGGGCATACTAATGACGTAGGTTTACATATTTCCATTATCTATCCCTCCCTCCTCCTTGTACAATGAAAGCTGAAGAGAACATGGTAAGTTTTCTTTCACAGTTTTTTTGTAACTGTTATGTATTCACTTTCCATATTCCCTTCAGGAATTGGAATAGCATCCTATAAGTAGTGGTTTTCCAACAAGTCACTGTGGAACAATCACAAAGATGAATGTATTATTCAATCTAAAATATGTTTCTTAATCATTAGATATTATGTTAAGCTAAAGTGACCTTTGATAATACATGACTTTTTTCTATCTAAAAACATAGACTAAGTACTGGGATAACATGTATACATTGATCAAAAGACTAATTGTTAAATATTTTCCAAGCTTTAGGCATGTAGAATATAATTTAGGATAGAATACTTTTCCTCTCTTTGAGCTCTATACTTTACCATGGATGATAGGGATATAGGTAATATATTTTCTTCTTTCTATTTCTCTCTGTAGGTGTGAAGGGCCTAAATACAGTAATTTCATTCATATGTTTTAATGTTGCCTGAAAATAATCAAATGATACTCTGTTGGTGCCATTTTGACCTACCCAGAGTAAGACAAGATGTCAAAGTAAGAAAATTTTATTATTTTTTTTAAATGCAAAACCTTGGTCAACTTGCAGAAGATCTATTCTAATTATTGAGACAAATTTGGTTTTAAGCTAATTGTTGGAATATTAAGATGCTAAAACTGTTGAGGAATGAATATATTGCAAAATCACTTTGGCTAATTCCACCAAGTAGCATTTTTTCTAGCCTAAGGCTGGGTTTAAATCAACACATATACACAGCTCCTACCCACTGAGTCTTAACCATTTTTCAAATTAGTATATCTAATATATTTTATTAAGGTAAAGAAGGAAAATAGGTAAGTGGAATAAGTCTTTCATTCATCATTTCATTATTTCATTCATGGATTATTTTAGCATCTATAGCATACATAACAAATAAAACAGGGCAAAATTCTGCTGTCATGAACTTACAGTCTACTAGAGGAAAAGAGAGAGTAAGCCGAGCAACATATAATATGCCAAGGAGTGTTAAATGCCATAAAGAAAAATAAAGCAGCTTGAGTAATCAGAAGTGGGGTGCCCTCTACTTTAGACAGAGTTGTCACCCTCTTTGATAAATGACATTTGAACAACACTTGGAACAAAGGGCTAGAGTGACTGGAGAAGAGAGTTAGAAGGGGAATTATAGGTAATAAAGTCAAGCAAGGGGCAGGGGTCAGCCTATAAAGCATCTAGTAGACCAGATGCAGACTTCATTTTAATTGAAAGAAATGAAATAGAAAGTAATCAACCTAAGAATTTAATTTTACTGACGACACATTATATCATGAGATTGTCACTACAAGGAACATCTACTCACCTATAAGTTTCCCTACCTATTCTGCCCCTGCATGACCCAGGAATCTCTCCTAGGAGGCTGCTGGTACCCTTGTTCTCCTAGTAAGATTCTGAAATAGTCTTTTATACAGGTAAACAAAGGCCTTGGAGTTTTTCTGACCCTTCCATATTTCTGTACCACTGTCAGACAACAGCACCCCAAAGACCTTCCAATGGAAGATCCATTCTAATTCATTTCTACCCAAGTCTCTTGGACACATTCACTTTCTATGTCCCCTAGGTCTCTAGTATGTAGGAGACAAAAAGAGAAATACTTTGTACTTCAGCCAGAGGACAGGAAGGTGTTAGCTTCCATACTCTTGCTAAATCATTTTCCCCAGAGCAGGCGAATTCCACTTTCCTCCATAAGGTCTTATGGACGATTGTTCCAACTTTATTGCTACATTGGTTTTGTCCTGCTCTTGGAAGATGACTGATGCGTTTCCAGTTCCCACTCCTTTTTAACTCTTGAAACTGTCTGAAATTGGCCCCATTTGATCCATATGGATTTCATTTTTTCTCATTATTTATTTTGAGGCTCTTGCTTCTTCCCTTCCTCTTTCCTATTTCCTCTCTATTCCAGGTGCTCAGATTAGTCTACTGTGCACAAAAATACATGGTTTAACTCTTTCCTGAGAGTTAAACAAATCCCCCAAGGTCAAGCTGCTAGTTACTATTGGTCAACCCAGTAAATCTTAAATGCTTTATTAAAAGTGGCATATCTTCTAATGTCATAGTGACAGGGATTAATGGAGGGAGATACTGAAATAAATATATCAACAGTAATGTAGAATTTCATCTCATTCATTTTAGCCTATTCAAATATAAAGAAAAAGGTATTTCCATATTTATTTTTTGAGACATATAATTTAAAAGATTATAGATAAGATAGTAAAAGAACTCAAATTTTCCCATATTTCTATGGGGAAGGGGTATTTAAACAATCAGTAGGAGATGAAAAACCCCATAAAGTAATGTAAATAGTGAATTTATCCTCATATAATAATGCAATGTCAGTTGAGTTTTTATGGTGATTTATAACACCTCTTGCTAAAAAGAGACAATGTGTACACATGTCATTTTTTAAATGTAATCTGACTTGCTACATATAGAAATGGTATTTATTATAAACCTTCTTAACTTACACAATTGAGTTTATATCCCTTTCATTATGATTGTTTGGCAACAAAAATAAAGAATAAATTACACTAGGTCCCATATCAAATATTTTAAATCTCCATGAATTTTTTAATGTAGTGAATTTTATGTATTATGTATTGTTTTACCTTAGCCTAAAAATTCAAAAGTACTAAAACAGAAGAATAAAAATGTATCTTACTGTCCAATTAACAAATTTAGTTGCTTATCCTGTCAGTCAGTGAATTATAATGCATCAGACATAAATCAGTGAGGAACTACTTAAGCTTGCACCTTGTAATCAGAGCTACACATTTCAGCAGTGGGCTGCATAAGCCAGCAGTAAATGTGCAGCATTATTTTATTCCAGTAACATATTAACAAAACGTACAACTGTTTTGACTTGGTGGATGATCTAACAACATCCAGCAAAAAGCCTTTGTCCATTTTTTACACAAATGTCTTTCTCTTGATGATAAATGTGTTTTGCAATTTTCATGATGAATCAGTGGAAGAAATTAACTGTGCCCTTCTAGCGCTTTATAATTTTTAATATCATTGCTTTGGAAATGTAGGCTCCAATTCAACACAAAGTGAGATCTTTGTATATATTGTGCCTGAATTTCTTTATTATTTTTGCTTGTAATTCCCAATCCTGGCTAATTGCTCATCTAGAGCCCATAGGCATTATGGCACATGAAAAATATAGAATAAGATATTTACCTACAACATGATTTTATGACTGCTTTAGGTGACTCACTTATCCTGACATGTATTTCTATTCTAGGCGCAGGGTACACGTGAATAAAAAGTGGGTTCCCAAAATATAGAGACATTCTAAGTGAAAGTAAATGATACAGTCACATACAATTGAGATTATATTTAACACAAGACTCTACTTTGAAGCAAATGCCTTTACCTTTTCTGTGTTCTGTAAATGTTCTTTGTAGGTCACCATGTATGTGCTGTCTCACTCTGGTTTGGTGTTATGCTGCACAAATTCACCTTAATTTTTCACTATATTATTTTCAACACCACTACTTGAGCATTTTCCAGAGCTGCTTAATCTCTACTGCATTATTAATCAGCTCTCAAAAATGGGACCTCAATATTTCAATCAATCCTGATTTCCTACTCTTCCAGAATTATTGCTGTCAGTTTACTTTTTTTTAGTTCTTCTCTCTGTCCCACAGGTATGCAGTTTCCATACCCTCATCCAATTCCTCCTAAAATTTGTCTAAATTAGAGTCTACAGTCCCTATTTCTATTTAGCAACATGCAAAGTAATACTAAACCTCTTCTAGCTGTTTTTTATCTATTGCCACTCTACTAGTTCTGTGTTCATTCAGATCCCAAGTGGCCATGAAGGGTTTTTTTTTAAGTTTTTAATGAAATAATCTGTATTTTAAAACAGTTGTTATTGAAACACAACTTTTTTGATGATTATGACAAACTTACCAACTGAACAAAATTAAGTTGCATTATCTTTTCACTAAATCTGTTTTTTATTGACTTCTTTACCTTTGAAAATGACTTCACAACTGACCAAAACCAACTCTTATAACTATAGAATAAAATTCAGCTCCTCCTGTCTTTGTCCAACCATAAGCAAGTCACCCAGTTCTGTCTACTGTGGCCCTTGCAGTTCTACGCTCTGATCTATTATAACAGCCACTCCCTACCTCACATCAAGTCATATGAGCTTTCTAAGGAGTCTACAAACTTCCTGCATCTTCTCTACTTCATCGAGGCTTCTCTCCGCCACCATAGCCTCTTATGAGTTTTAAATTCGAGCCATGCTCATCTACTATTCCCCGGTCCCAATCACTACCATGATCCTTTCAGCATGTTTTTGTTTCCCTTCTTTCACTGCAGTCTCCTCCTCTTAGGACAATTCTCCATAACTCTGCCTTTTGAGCTCTTGCTCATTCAAATCACTTCACTCTCAGTTTTCTCAGTTCAAACTTACTTGATCATTGATTATATATTCTTTGTTGTCCCTCAGGACTTGAAAATAATGTCTTTCTTAAAGCCCTTAACACAGCTATCCCTTCTATACTTACTATTGTATGTCTCTTCTCACCACCAGATTATAAACTTGTTAAGGATAGTGATGATAACTTGTTCATGTTTTCTGCATTCTACCTGGTAAAATGCTTAAAATATATCCTCGACCAAGGTAGTTCATTTAGCCACAGATATTTCATGCATATTTTGTTTTGATATATGACCTCTATGTTTCCTGTTTCTATTCAAATATTAGTTATGTCAGTAGCAAACTTGAGTTTCACTCCAAGCAGTTTCCTTCTGCTATTCTTCCTGAAATTACTGATCTTCTTCCTAATTTAATGTACCAATTCTCTGGTACATCTACCTGTATCGTTCAATTTAGGACCCATTGTATATTGTCGTGCTGTGTTATCCTCTATTTGATGAGTGTTAATTTCATGACCCAAGGTTTTTAAATGATCAAGGGCAGAAAACATTTACATCTCTATACTTCAAAGTTGTGGAGTAAAACTTGATTTCTTCAGATTAATTCAAAGGAAATATTTTACATATTAATATACAAATAAATATAAAATTTAAATACACTTTGTTTTACTAATATATCCATTATTTTTATTACCAACAATGTATTAAATAATCTAGAGATATCAATTTGTACATTTTGAGAAACAATATACAGTGATCAAAGATGTAGGAAATCCACATACTTATCCCTAATAGACACCATTTTATCTGTTATGCCAGAGCCCTACAATGATTATTCTGTTCTAGAGAGACTTCACAATTTCTGGTTATGAGAACAATACATGTAATGAGTAAAAAATACAGTTTGGTATTAAAGACTTTCAGATCCATAATAAGAAAGTTATTTATTCTGAAGAAATTTCACTAATAAATGCATTATAGTTGTACCAATTATTAAAAAATAAAACACACTTAAAAAATATTTCTCTCTGATATAGTTCTGTGAAGAATTGAACCCAGTGTCTGGGTAGACAGTACATTATAAATAACAGGGGAGAATGAACTTAGCTGGCTTCAGACAATTCAGAAATTTTAAAGTGCAAAATCTTTTTGAGAATGGACCAATATAAAACAAGGGTCTAGGAGAATGCACAGCTGTCCAATAAACTGAGACATAGTACAACATCTCAAATATCAACTTTGCTGCTCTTACTAATATTTCACACATGTAATCCTGGGATAAATTAGAAGGATATGCTCACTGGTGAATTTAAAATGAATAAAATATCCTTGAAAATAGCATTCCCTTAAGGTTACACAGATAAAAATAAATTCTTATATTATGGAAGCTCCTTCTCTCCTCAATAAAAGACACCTTGTCCGGAGGACATCCTTGTCTTCTTACACCCTTTGTTTTAGATCATCTGTTCCTAGTTTGATAATGGCTTAGCTTGTTCAATATCAGGGCCTTTTCTAATGTGTAGGTGACCTGTTTTTATTAAATTTTGAATTTCGCTTCTATTCATTTTTATTCATTTTTATGATCGTACTCTATTTTGGTAATTATGTACAGGAACCCAGAGGGATGGTAACATTAAAAATTAATAAGTGAATGAATTGGTATGATGATTTATATTACAAAGAGAGCCCATAAGGCATCAGTAAAAGATGTTGTTTGGCCTTAGCATCAGGTTACCAGTAAAAATGGTATAACACACAGCCATAGTTATTATTTTAAATATAAATTTTTACTTTTTTTCCCTATTCTTTCTCTAGCCTCTCCTTCCTCCTTCCCTCTCAAAATTCTTTCTTATATTTATTGAACCTTGCCCAGTTCTCCTTTTGGAACTGACAATATGTCTAGTGCCATTCATTTTCCCAGGTAGAAACTGTAGGTGCCAATCACTCTTCATCCCTTTATACCTCATCTATCACCACTGTTGCTCTTTCTTCTTTAAAACTTAGATAATCCCTTCTCTTTGCCTCTTCATTCACACCATCACCATAATTGAGCCAGATTTACTAAAATTAGAAATTAAGCTGGTGGAAATATTTTCCTCCTGTTTTAGTGCCTAGACTTAATCATTTGGCCTGTATAGTCTAATAATTGCAATTATCTAAACAAATGAATGTGAATCATTCTCCAAATATAAACCATTCTTGATTGAGTGTATGGTAGTTTTTATTTAGAATGTATGTGATAATCATCAAGATTCTACTGAGATGGTTGTTTTATGAATTCAGTTTTTTAAGATTTTTTTTTAGCGTATGTGTTCATCAATTTAGATTGAGGAACTAAGTGTTTGGACCCAGTGACGTCTTACATAATTGTTCTAATATGCATAGACACAGCATTTAGTGAGTAATTATTTTCAAATTAGCAGAAATATTTTCAAAATGGATTCTTTATACTACTTACTCTATCCACTCCCCCCTTTTAAGAAATGTAACATCTACTACTGAACTTTCTAAGTATTTTCTAAGGATGCTTTCTTTCTATTCTATGTCAAATGAAGGGGACATTTTCAGGTGTTATTTTCAAGTTCTGTATTCTCAGAGTTAGGCACTGATGACTAACAAGCAGGTGATTTCAGGTGCAGAAAACTGTACCTGCAGTCAATCACACCTGTGAATATTTAGCCTACAAGAAAAAACTGGGCTTTTTAGTTGTTGGTTCAGAGTTTTCTATTGTGAAACAAAATGTTTCTAGATTCATCTTTTTAAAATTTTCATATTTCAACAGAATACTGCATCCTGCTTTTTCTATTTTAATATTATAGTTTATGAGAAATTTAGGTCTTGGATCTAACTTGAATCTATTAAAGTAACAACATTTAGATCTGATTTAAAAAGTGTGCTTTTTATAATTTTAATAAGCTCTTTTTTCTACCTCCAGGTAGATGAATCCTCATAGGCTAATAATTTAATTAATTTTTAATCAAAGCAATATTTAAATTATTATTTCAATAACTTATAAATTTCAGATGTATCATCATGCTAAAGATATTTCTCATCTTTGTATTTATTTATACTTCTTTAAACTTCATATTGCATCTACTTTGTAGTTATCTATCAATATATTTCATTGACTTACAAATTCCTGAAATAAACAACAAATTCATTTCTAAATATAATGGGAATTTACATATGAAAAGAACAATTGTTAATAAAATCTAATATTGTGCTTATTTAGTACTTTTTCCTTTTAAGTCTTACTAGCAAGTCTAATACAATGTGTTTTCTTAACTGTCTATTAATTAAAATCAATATCAATGTCAAATGAAAAATAAGGAAATTTTATCCTTAAGAAACTGTGTGTTTGGCTATGTTTTATTGATTTACAATTAAAAGTGATATGAATTCAGTAGCAGTACCTTTGAGAATAACATGTAGGACTTGATTTTTGTCCAGATGTATATATAATGTGTATAATAAGTATGTAAAATAAATGAGTATCACATTCTCACATATCAGATTAGAAGGAAAAGTAAAGCTTTTTTATTATTATTTAAATAATACTTTAAAAGTAAAGTTACCATTTTTTAATTTAAAATAATACTTTAAAAGTGAAGATTTTTTATTATTCATTTCATCATAGTTACATTTATTTTGCATTTATTCACATTTAACCTATGATTATTAATACTCTACAATGTTCCAGGCACTGTGATAGGCCCTGGGGATGCAAAGATGATCAAGACATTGATGCACCCTTCAAGGAGTTCATATTCTAGTTAGACTCTTGCCATCAGAAAGTTACAAAATTGTTGAATTATATATCATGTGAATGTTTGTGCAAAGTGATATAAAATCCCAGATTAGAGAGATAATAATGCTTTTATAAAGTTTTTAGGTAGATATTGCCATATAGTCTTCAATTATTTAAACATCACAAATTATACATGAATACCTTAATAAATCACTCAATGATACATTTCTTCTAAGCATGTACATAACTTTTATTAAAATGTTAATATCAGACTATTCTTTATAAAACTGTATTTTCATGTCAGTAGAAATTTCTCACCTTGTCATTCTTGTTTCTCAGAAACATGGTCTAATTTGCTTTTTCACCCTTTCTCATGTACCAAATATGCCTTGATAGGTAAACTCACTGAGAGACATGGACTGATTATACACAAGTTACTGCTTATAAGAGGCTGCCCAGTAGACACCCAACACGTAACATTGAATAAAATCTCTGGAACAAGCTACTCTACCTTTATATTGAGAAACTTTCTTCTAAACTTGGAAAGCGCTGATTCAGAAACTCTACACCCAGAACAGGTAAGTGCTATGCTCCTTTCTTGACTCTCATGTTGCAGCTTTGAGACCCTCCACTAGCTAATACCCAGAAACCTATGACAGGCTACAGTGGGAGTGACAAGGAGATACAGAATACCAACTGGTAATTCCTCTCTCTGTGCCCTATATTTCAACTAGGGTCAGAGTGCAAAGACAGTCTAAGAATTTGATTCATGAGGATGTAGTGTTTCTCCTGAATAATTTCAAAGACAATAATGCATAATAGGCCTCTAGCCTTCTGAGTTTTCAGAGAGCCCATCGTAAATTAATTGATTGCTAAGAATATGTGTATTGTACTAAGAGAGAAAAAGTAGGCTGAGGCCAGAGAATGAATGTCAACACATTATTAAGATAATATATTTAAATATAAACACATGTTATGTGGAAAAATATAGGAAGAATATAATTTTAAAATATACTCCCTGAAAAACCAGCCTCCTGCATTATTTGGAGGTGCTGTGAATAAATAATCCTGAACCAATATCAATCATTTTCAACAGAAAAAAATGAAATCTAGCCTGACAACTAGTGTTCCAATTTTACAACCAATGCAATTTGAAATGGCAGCAATATTAAGCCCCGACTATTAATGAAGGCAGCTCTGCTGAGTGTTAATAGAGTGAAGATTTGATCTGTAAATAAATTCAAATTGCTTGCTTTCACACTTTGCCCAGACTTCCCATAATTTGTTTTACCACTTTAGGCATACTTAGTATCAAAAGTTATATTGCATATCCATTTTGTCATTTTATTTTGATATGATGTATTATATTTTGTCACATCTCATTATAATGTGATTCAAGCTAATGTCTTGTGACACTGCATCATGTGCTCTGCACCCACACAGGTTCTACCTTTCTCCACCTATCAGAATTAGAGAAGTTTGGTATATTATCTAGTCATATTTTTTTATTACAGATTGAATTTAACTAATACACAAACTGCTATATCTGATACTGGTCACATGTTGTGAAATTTTTGACCAAAATGAAATTTTATTCTAGTAAAATTTACATCTAGTAAAATTTAATTTCCTTTCTAAAAAAAAAAGTTCTGTTTAAGTGTATGTCCTTTCATATGTTTTGTTTACATGGATTTAGTTGAGCATTCTAAGGGTTCCTTTTCTGCTTGTTGGTAAAGTAACCCTTGCCTTCTCCTCCATGAAAAGAGGATGGCAATCATTACTTTTTTTTTTAACATCTTTATTGGAGTATAATTGCTTTACAATTGTGTGTTAGATTCTGCTGTATAATAAAGTAAATCAGCTATACATATACATATATCCCCATATCCCCCGCCTCTTGCATCTCCCTCCCACCCTCCCTATCCCACCCCTCTAGGTGGTCACAAAGCACTGAGCTGATCTCGCTGTGCTATGTGGCTGCTTTCCACTAGCTATCTATTTTACATTTGGTAGTGTATATATGTCCATGCCACTCTTCCACTTCATCCCAAACTCTGCAGCTGGTCTCAATTTTCAGCAGGTCCCAACCCAGACAAAGCAACAGAACAGACCATATAAATGTACTGAAGGTAGAGAGACCATAGGATAGCATGCTCTAATTCTTTTTATTCCTTTCTCTCCTTTAGTGTCTTAGGGACATGGCAGCTCTAATGTATTAACACATTTCGTCACCCCATTTTCAAAGCTTTGGAGTAGGTGGCTATTTAATCTTTTTCTCTGCATGTACACCAGCTGTGTTTGATTCCTGAGAGTGACCAAGCTTTAAACTGGTGAGTCAGGGTTATCCTAAGCATCTTCAGCAATGAAAGAAATGAAGACATATCTATTACGCCTCCTGAAGACATTAAACAATCTCTGAAGCATTCAACTGTTAAGACCTTAGTCCAGGAAAACTGTAAAGTTTCTGTAGGTCAATATTTTTAAAGGATTTTTATTCTCATTTCATTGAGTCGGGATAAAATGCAGTCAATATTCCATGTAAAGTCCACTCATTATTCTGCATTATATTTATGCAGTGCTCTTTAAAACTGAAATACTTACTATATTAATTTTTGAGGAATGCTAAAAAATTAACAGTGTCCTAAAAAAGTTAAAGCATGTGTTATAAATTTTAATTTACTCCTATTATTTTTAGGCTGTAGAATGTCTCATTTATTAAATTACAAGTAAAATATTACTTATTATACTTTTGCCCAATAATTCTTATTTCTCCTGCATCTGCTTTGGTTCAGATAAATGAAAAATATTGAACCATATGTAGAGATATTTTTAGATCATCAACTTTATCACCTAAGACAACACTAACAAAACTTTGAAAAATTTTTATACAAAATGCAAAAATGTACACTAAATTCTTTTTTAATTAATTAATTTTTTACACTAAATTTTTGCAAGATGTTACTAGGTATCAGAAAAAAAAAGTCAAATGTTCGGTTAAAAAACTATGGGAAAATGCTAAATTAAATAAATTTCTTTACTGCAGAGTTTTTTATTTCCTGTTTTATGGGGAGTGCATATTAATTTTATCAATACCCTTTCATTCACTGACTCAATCTTCAAATAACACACTTCTGCAAACCCAAGGAATCTTCTAGGCCAAATGAGAAATAAGTCACCTGTGAGGAGCTCTCTGCTGTAGTGGGGCTCATAACCCTTTAAATCTGGTCTGGACCTTGGCAGAACCAACAACTCCTTTCAACACAAAGGGTGTACATTGTACATGTATGTAAAGTAAAATAATGATTTGTATATTTTCACCACAACATTCTGTGCTCTTACCAGACCAGATAAAGAGTAAATATTCTGGAGAGATTCAAGATGGCAGAAGAGTAAGACGTGGAGATCACCTTCCTCCCCACAAATATATCAGAAATACATCTACACGTGGAACAACTCCTACAGACCACCTACTGAATGCTGGCAGAAGACCTCAGACCTCCCAAAAGGCAAGAAACTCCCCATGTACCTGGGTAGGACACACACACAAAAATAAACACAGACAAAATGATAGGGACGGGACCTGCACCAGTGGGAGGGAGCTGTGAAGGAGGAAAGGTTTCCACACACTAGAAGCCCTTTCGCAGGTGGAGACTGCGGGTGGCGGAGGGGGGAAGCTTCAGAGCCACAGAGGAGAACGCAGCAACAGGGGTGCGGAGGGCAAAGCAGAGAGATTCCCACGCAGAGGATTGATGCTGGCCAGCACTCACCAGCCCGAGAGGCGTGTCTGCGCACCTGCCGGGGCGGGTGGGGCTGGGAGCTGAGGCTCGGGCTTCAGAGGTCAGATCCAAGGGAGAGGACTGGGGTTGGCTGTGTGAACACAGCCTGAAGGGGCTAGTGCGCCAAGGCTAGCCAGGAGGGAGTCCAGGAAAAAGTCTGCAGCTGCGGAAGAGGCAGCAGACTTTTTATTGCCTCTTTGTTTCCTGGTGCGTGAGGAGAGGGGATTAAGAGCGCCACTTAAAGGAGCTCCAGAGACGGGCACGAGCCGCAGCTTTCAGAGCGGACCCCAGAGATGGGCATGAGACGCTAAGGCTGAGGCTTCAGCTACCAAGAAGCCTGTGTGCAAGCACAGGTCACTGTCCACACCTCCCCATCAGGGAGCCTGTGCAGCCCGCCGATGCCAGGGTCCCGTGATCCAGGGACAACTTCCCCAGGAGAATGCACAGAATGCCTCAGGCTGGTGCAACGTCCCGCTGGCCTCTGCCGCCACAGGCTCACCCTGCACTCCGTGCCCCTCCCTCCCCCCCGGCCTGAGTGAGCCAGAGCCCCTGAATCAGCTGCTCCTTTAACCCAGTCCTGTCTGAGGGAAAAACAGACGCCCTCAGGCGACCTACATGCAGAGGCGGGGTCAAATCCAAAGCTGAACCCGGGGAGCTGTGCAAACAAAGAAGAGAAAGGGAAATCTCTGCCAGCAGCCTCAGGAGCAGAGGATTAAATCTCCACAATCAACTTGATGTACCCTGCATCTGTGGAATACCTGAATAGACAACGAATCATCCCAAATTGAGGAGGTGGACCTTGGAAGCAACAATATATATATATTTTCCCCTTTTTCTCTTTTTGAGAGTGTGTATGGGTATGCTTCTGTGTGTGATTTTCTCTGTATAGCTTTGTTTTTACCATTTGTCCTAGGGTTCTGTCTGTCGTTTTTTTTTTATTACTTATAAAAAATACTTTTCTTAATAATTACTTTTTATTTTACTAAATTTATTTTATCTTCTTCTTTTTTCTTTCATTTTTCCTCCCTTTTATTCTCAGCCATGTGGAGGACAGGCTCTTGGTGCTCCAGCCAGGAGTGAGTGTTGTGCCTCTGAGGTGGGAGAGCCAAGTTCAGGACATTGGTCCACAAGAGACCTCCCAGCTCCACATAATATCAAATGGTGAAAATCTCCCAGAGATCTCCATCTCAACGCCAAGATCCAGCTCCACTCAACAACCAGAAAGCTACAGTGCTGGACACCTCATGCCAAACAACTAGCACGACAGGAACACAGCCCCACCCATTAGCAGAGAGGCTGCCTAAAATCATAATAAGGCCACAGACACCCCAAAACACACCACCAGACATGGACCAGCCCCACATAAAGACAAGATCTAGCCTCATCCACGAGAACACAGGCACTAGTCCCCTCCACCAGGAAGCCTATACAACCCACTGGACCAATCTTAGCCACTGGGGACAGACACCAAAAACAATGGGAACTATGAACTTGCAGCCTGCGAAAAGGAGACCACCAACACAGTAAGTTAAGCAAAATGAGAAGACAGAGAAACACACAGCAGATGAAGGAGCAAGGCAAAAAAACATCAGACCAAACAAATGAAGAGGAAATAGGCAGTCTACCTGAAAGAGAATTCAGAATAATGATAGTAAAGATGATCCAAAATCTTGGAAATAGAATGGAGAAAATACAAAAAAACATTTAACAAGGAACTAGAAGAACTAAAGAGCAAACAAAGAATGATGAATAACACAATAAATGAAATTAAAAATTATCTAGAAGGGATCAATAGCAGAATGAGGCAGAAGAATGGATAAGTGACCTGGAAGATGAAAGAGAGGAAATAACTACTGCAGAGCAAAACAAAGAAAAAAGAATGAAAAGAATTGAGGATACTCTCAGAGACCTCTGGGCCAACATTAAACACACCAACGTTTGATTATAGGGGTGCCAGAAGAAGAAGAGAAAAAGAAAGGGACTGAGAAAAAAATTGAAGAGATTATGGTTGAAACCTTCCCTAATACAGCAAAGGAAATAGTTAATCAAGGCCAGGAAGCACAGAGAGTCTCATACAGGATAAATCCAAGGAGAAGCACACCAAGACACATAATAATCAAACTATCAAAAATTAAATACAAAGAAGAAATATTAAAAGCAACAAAGGAAAAACTACAAATAACACATAAGGGAATCCTCGTAAGGTAAACAGCTGATCTTTCAGCAGAAACTCTGCAAGCCAGAAGGGAGTGGCAGGACAGATTTACAGTGATGAAGGAGAAAAACCTACAACCAAGATTACCCAGCAAGGATCTCATACAGATTTGATGAGAAATTAAAAACCTTTACAGACAAGCAAAAGCTAAGAGAATAGAGCACCACCAAACCAGTTTTACAACAAATGCTAGAGGAACTTCTCTAGGCAGAAAACACAAGGGGAGGAAAAGACTTACAATAATAAACCCAAAACAATTAAGAAAATGGTAATAGGAACATATATATTGATAATTACCTTAAATGTAAATGGATTAAATGCTTCAACCAAAAGATATAGATTGGCTGAATGGACACAAAAACAAGACCCCTGCTGTCTAGGGGACACCCACTTCAGACCTAGGGACACATACAGACTGAAAGTGAGAGAATGGAAAAAGATATTCCATGCAAATGGAAATCAAAAGAAAGCTGGAGTAGCAATTCTCATATCAGACAAAATAGACATTAAAATAAAGACTATTACAAGAGACAAATAGGACACTACATAATGATCAAGGGATCAATCCAGGAAGAACATATAACATTTGTAAATATTTATGCACCCAGCATAGGAGGAACTCAACACATAAGGCAAATGCTAACAGACATAAAAGGGGAAATCGACAGTAACACAATCATAGTAGGGGTTTTTAACACCCCACTTGCACCAATGGACAGAGCATCCAAAATGAAAATAAATAAGGAAACACAAGCTTTAAGTGATACATTAAAAAAGGTGGAGTTAATTGACATTTATAGGACATTCCATTCAAAAACAACAGAATACACTTTCTTCTCATGTGCTCATGGAACATTCTTCAGGATAGAGCATATCTTGGGTCACAAATCAAGCCTTGGTAAATATAAGAAAATTGAAATCATATCAAGTATCATTTCTGACCACAGTGCTATGAGACTAGATATCAATTACAGGAAAAAAAACTGTAAAAAATACAAACACATGGAGGCTAAACAATACGCTACTAAATAACCAAGAGATCACTGAAGAAATCAAAGAGGAAATAAAAAAATATCTAGAAACAAATGACAATGAAAACATGATGACCCAAAACCTATGAGATGCAGCAAAAGCAGTTCTAAGAAGGAAGTTTAGAGCAATACAATCCTACCTCAAGACACAAGAAACATCTCAAATAAACAACCTAACCTTACACCTAAAGCAATTAGAGAAAGAAGAAAGAAACCCCAAAGTTAGCAGAAGGAAAGAAATCATAAAGATCAGATCAGAAATAAATGAAAAAGAATGGAAGGAAATGATAGCAAAGATCAATAAAACTAAAATCTGGTTTTTGAAAAGATAAACAAAATTGATAAACCGTTAGCCAGACTCATGAAGAAAATAAGGGAGAAGACTCAAATCAATAGAATTAGAAATGAAAAAGGAGAAATAACAACTGACACTGCAGAAATACAAAGGATCATGAGAGATTACTACAAGCAAATATATGCCAATAAAATGGACAACCTGGAAGAAATGGACAAATTATTAGAAATGCACAACGTTCCAAGACTGAACCAGGAAAAATAGAAAATATAAAGAGACCAATCACAAGCACTGAATTTGAGACTGCGATTTAAAATCTTCCAACAAACAAAAGCCCAGGACCAGACTTCTTCACAGGTGAATTCTATCAAACATTTAGAGAAGAGCTAACACCAATCCTTTTCAAACTCTTCCAAAATGTAGCAGATAGAGGAACACTCCCAAACTCATTCTATGAGACCACCATCACTCTGATACCAAAACCAGACAAAGATGTCACAAAGAAAGAAAACTACAGGCCAATATCACTGATGAACATAGATGCAAAAATCCTCAACAAAATACTAGCAAACAAAATCGAACAGCACATTAAAAGGATCATACACTATGATCAAGTGGGGTTTATCCCAGGAATGCAAGGATTCTTCAATATACACAAATCAATTGACGTGATACACCATATTAACAAATTGAAAGAGAAAAACCATATGATCATCTCAATAGATGCAGACAAAGCTTTCAACAAAATTCAACTCCCATTTATGATAAAAACCTTCCAGAAAGTAGGCACAGAGGGAACTTTCCTCAATATAATAAAGGCCATATATGACAAACCCACAACCAACATCATCCTCAATGGTGAAAAACTAAAACTATTTCCACTAAGATCAGGAGCAAGACAAGGTTGCCCATTCTCACCACTATTATTCAACATAGTTTTGGAAGTTTTAGCCAAAGGAATCAGAGAAGAAAAGGAAATAAAAGGAATCCAAATTGGAAAAGAAGAAGTAAAGCTGTCACTGTTTGCAGATGACATGATACTATACCTAGAGAATCCTAAAGATGCTACCAGAAAACTACTAGAGCTAATCAATGGATTTGGTAAAGTAGCAGGATACAAAATTAATGCACAGAAATCTCTTGCATTCCTATACACTAATGATGAAAAATCTGAAAGTGAAATTATGAAAAAACTCCCATTTACCATTGCAACAAAAAGAATAAAATATCTACGAATAAACCTACCTAAGGAGACAAACGACCTGTATGCAGAAAATTTTAAGACACTGATGAAAGAAATTAATGATACAAATAGATGGAGAGATATATCATGTTCTTTGGATTGGAAGAATCAACATTGTGAAAATGACTGTACTACCCAAAGCAATCCCCAGATTAAATGCAATCCCTATCAAACTACCTCTGGCATTTTTCACAGAACTAAAACAAAAAATTTCACAATTTGTATGGAAACACAAAAGACCCCAAATAGCCAAAGCAATCTTGAGAATCAAAAATGGAGCTGGAAGAATCAGGCTCCCTGACTTCAGACTGTACTACAAAGCTACATTAATAAAGATAGTATGGTACTGGCACAGAAACAGAAATATAGATCAATGGAACAGGATAGAAAGCACAGAGATAAACCCACACACATATGGTCACCTTATCTTTGATAAAGGAGGCAAGACTATACAGTGGAGAAAAGACAGCCTCTTCAATAACTGGTGCTGGGAAAACTGGACAGCTACCTGTAAAAGAATGAAATTAGAACACTCCGTAACACCATACAAAAAAAGAAACTCAAAATGGATGAAATACCTAAATGTAAGGCCAGACACCATCAACCTCTTAGAGGAAAACGTAGGCAGAACACTCTATGACATAAATCACAGCAAGATCCGTTTTGACCCACCTCCTAGAGAAATGGAAATAAAAACAAAAATAAACAAATGGGACCTAATGAAACTTCAAAGCTTTTGCACAGCAAAGGAAACCATAAACAAGATGAAAGACAACCCTCAGAATGGGAGAAAATATTTGCAAATGAAGCAACTGACAAAGGATTAATCTTCAAAATTTACAAGTGGCTCATGCAGCTCAATATTAAAAAAACAAACAACCCAATCCAAAAATGGGCAAAAGACCTAAATAGACATTTCTCCAAAGAAGATATACAGATTACCAACAGACACATGAAAGAATGCTCAACATTAATCGTTAGAGAAATGCAAATCAAAACTACAATGAGATATCATCTCACACCAGTCAGAATGGCCATCATCAAAAAATGTACAAACAATAAACGCTGGAGAGGGTATGGAGAAAAGGGAACTCTCTTGCACTATTGTTGGGAATGTAAATTGATACAGCCACTATGGAGAATGGTATGGAGGTTCCTTAAAAAACTAAAAATAGAACTACCATATGACTCAGCAATTCCACTACTGGGCATATACCCTGAGAAAACCATAATTCAAAAAGAGTCATGTACCACAATGTTCATTGCAGCACTATTTACAGTAGCCAGGACATGGAAGCAACCAAAGTGTCCATCAACAGATGAATGGATAAAGAAGATGTGGCACATATATACAATGGAATATCACTCAGCCATAAAAAGGAACAAAACTGAGTTATTTGTAGTGAGGTGGATGGACCTAGAGACTGTCATACAGAGTGAAGTAAGTCAGAAAGAGAAAAACAAATACCGTATGCTAACACATATATGTGGAATCTAAAAAAAATGGTCATGAAGAACCTAGGGGCAAGATGGGAATAAAGATGCAGACCTACTAGAGAATGGACTTGAGGATACGGGGAGGGTGAAGGGTAAGCTTGGACAAAGTGAGAGAGTGGAATGGACATATAGACACTACCAAACGTAAAATAGATAGCTAGTGGGAAGCAGCTGCATAGTATAGGGAGATCAGCTCGGTGCTTTGTGACCACCTAGAGGGGTGGGATAGGGAGCCTGGGAGGGAGGGAGATGCAAGATGGAAGATATATGGGGACATATGTGTATGTATAACTGATTCACTTTGTTATAAAGCAGAAACTAACACACCATTGTAAAGCAATTATTCTCCCATAAAGATGTTAAAAAAAGACAAACATATTTGAAAAATAAATACATATCATCCTCTTTGCCTTATTATAATATATTTTAATTTTACAAACAAAAAATAGTAAATATTCTGTGTCCAGGACTTCATTGCACAGATCCTAGGGATGAGTGGAAGAACTGAGTGCCATCCATTGGGTTGGATGAATTTGCATTGGGAAGGGGAAACGTTTGATGATAGGAAGAGTATGTGGAAGAGCAGGAGGTGAAACTCAAGAACCTATGGGGACTAGTTTAGTGAAAAGGTTTTAGGGATTTCATAAACTAAGAAGATAAAGATATTGTGAGCATAGTTATGTTTTGAAAATAGAGAAAGAGTTAAAATGAGGAGAGACAATTTAAAGAAGGCAAGCTGTGCATTACAAATGAAATCCCCTAAGACATTAGTATTTTTCAAAACCGTTTTGAAGGTTGGAATATTTTGAATTAATTATTTTAATGTTGCATGATGTTTAGATGGGGCCACCTTGTAGCTCAGTAGTAAAAAGTTACACAAAATTTCCAAGAGTTTTATTATTTCCTTAATATAACTATTTTAATATATTCAGAAATGAATTAATGTTAAGAATTAATTTTAATATCTTAGAGAGGAATTAACTACATTTGAAAATTTAAAAGCACATTCCTATCATAACAAAATTACCCAACAAGTTGTTATATTCATATATTGCTAAACCATTATATTGAAAGTGGTTCCTACATTTTAAATATTATTTTGAAAAATTATAGCTATTCTATATATCTTCTGATATTGTGTTGTTGACTCTTCTGGACGTTTTTTAAACAATGAATATCAAACATCATTTTGAGTTTAATACCCAAATAGGTTTCAAAAATAACTTTAACTGTATAAAAACCAGGAAGATCAAATTACTGTCAGATCATAGAATCTTTTATAATAGGAAATGAAAAAGTCGTTTTTCAACCTTAGTATCATACCAGGATGCATTGTTTCTATTGTCTGTGGTTTCTACATGCTAATTTAAAGTATTCCTTATGCCAAATATTTTTATTGCAACATCAATCATAAACTACATTATATAAGTGAATTACATATATATTATGTATTTTCCATTTTGTAATATTGGTAAAATTGCAATGTATATTTTGTAAACAGAAAACATCATTTGAACAACTCTAAAACAAAATAATATCGTTAAATGAGTGTTGGTATATTATTATGCTGTGTTATTTTATTCTCACCTCAGTTGATTGTTTGCAGTATTAATAAGAGAAAGTTTTACAATTTTAATATGAATAGTGCTTAAATGAACTTATCTCCTTATCTCTTTTCTAAAATTACATTTCTGAAAAACACAACTTCTATGCTTAATTGGGTCATCATGGACCATTGCCAATTACTAAAAAATTCCAGTGTGATTTCGTTCATCAATTTTGAGTAAATTATGTTAGAATGCACAAGGCAAACCAAGAAATTTCTGAAGTTCATTTGTATTAAAATAGCATTTTGGGGCAATTTCTCTACATAATTATTGGGAAATTCACATTTTTATCAAAGTCTCAGACAAGGAGGTATGGATACAATGAATAATTTGAACAGTTTAACAATGTGTCTAAAAATAAACTTATATTTCATCAAATTTCATCAAATAGGGACTTCCCTGGCAAAACAGTGGTTAAGACTCCATGCTCCCAATGCAGGGGGTCCGGGTTTGATCCCTGGTCAGGGAACTAGATCCCACATGCATGCCACAACTAAGAGTTCACATGCCACAACCAAAGAGCCCACATGTTGCAACTAAGGAGCCTGCCTGCTGCAACTAAGACCCAGCACAACCAAATAAATTTAAATAAATAAATAAACTAATAGTTTTTAAAATTTTATCAAATAAAAAAGAGATTAAACTAGGAGGAATCACTTTATAGACAATTTAAAAATCTTAAAATCTTATTGTCTTCTAACGTGCTCTTAAAAAGAAAGTTTTATTCAAAGTATGAAAATACATGGCAGGTTAATCATAGAGGTCGTGGATGCCTTCAGAGCCATCTCAAAGTACCAATGGAATGAGACTTGTGTGGTACATAAATGGGTAGATTGGTTGTAAAACTATCTTGTGTCTCATAAAGGATCATCACCGCTTTCCATTAATGCTAGTTTATTTGTCCATCAGCTCACAATTATTGATTAATCACAGTATATCACAGTTAGAAGAAAGCATAGAATTAGAAATTTGTAAGAGAAAACCACCTGCCAAGAAATGAACACTTCAAAATTTCCTAATAGATTGGAATTTAGCCTCTGCTTAAACAAAAACTGATTTAAAATATACATATATATATATATTTAGTAGGAAGATGATACTACCAACCATTTAACACTTACATTAATGCAACATCTATATCCAGGTAATTTCCCTCCATTTGTCACATTTCAGATGTTTGAAATTACAAAGATAGGAGAATCACATTTTCTTGATAGACTCACAATCATGTTAAAAAACTTATCATGTCCCTTCTCAGCTTTCTATCAAGGACAAGCACCCTTGTTTTCTTCTACTTGCCTTCATATTCATATTCAATCTCCTTATCAGTTCTCTCACCATCTCGGGTATTTCCTCTCCAATTAGTCAATGTTCCCCTTTAAGTTACATATTGAGAAATACAATATTCATTTGTATTTGCATGACAAGACGGGGAATATTCCATAAGAATCATTTTGACTTGGCTTGGGCAAAGTCTAGCTATTGGGATAATAATGCTACAGTACAGTAACTGCTTCAGAATGGCTTACCAAATTGGATCATAGGAAATTGCATCTGGAGTGCAGGCCATGCAAATTCAAGCTTAGAAAATGACAGTGATCATCATGCCCATTAACAGAAGAATATTAATTTTGACGATTTTCCAGTTCTTGTAATTGGGTTCTATTCTGTCATCTATGTTCTCCTTTATGACCTTATTAATATATTTTTCACAACAAGAATAACAAAAAGAACCTCTATTATATTTGAAGTCACCTTGCAGTACTGAAACAATAGTCCAAATCAGTGAATATTCAAAAATACTCCTTCTCTAGTATATGTGAGACAAACAGAAGCATCACCATTTACAGAGCCTGAGACAGAGGCTGGGCTGCTTATTCCTGAGTTACTAGCAAGTGTCCTTAAGAGGTCAGAAATGATACTTATTTCCTTGCAAACAAGTAATAAGCTGGTAAATGTGTCCCTGGCATCCAGCAACTAGAATAAAGGTAAAAAGGGAAGAGCATGGAGAATCTATAATTATTTCACAGGGGCAAACTTATTATGCAACTCCCCAATGTCATAATATAATGTCCTGGAAAGTTTTGCACAATCATGTGAGTTCAAAGTTCTTACAGTCCTATTTTTCTAAAACAGTGTAAGAAAATCACCAATTGTCATCAAAATAGAAATTAAACACAAATTATGAGCACCATCTTTCATAGAGATTCACAGGGAACTGCAATTATGCCCCTCCCTGCCTCACCTCAACTGCTTTGTTGAAAGCCTGCCTCTGACATTCAGTACAGAAAATGGAGCAATTATTCTAAGAATAACTTATTAGAAAGAAAAAGAGAGTTATGGTATCCAGAACCAGGAAAAAGAAACCTAATGAGAGGATAAGAAAGACAAATCTATAGACCAACACTATGTGACAGAACTTTCTGGATGATTCAAATGTTCTGTGAACTATCAACTATAGTAGCCATTCACCACATGTGGCTACAGAGAACCAAAATCTCTCTAGTATGACTGAGGAACTAATTGTTAATTTTACTTAATTTAAATTGAAATGTCCTCATATAGTTAGAGACTACTATATTGAACATGTAGCTATAGACTGTTCATTTTTACATTTCACTTGTCTGGAACCTGGTATTTATTTAAAAGCTACATCCTACCTATTATTTGCTAACAAGTAGTAGGTTGCCTTCTCTCTGAAAAAGAAATATCAGTTCAATCAAACAAATATGAGGTGGCCATTATATCTTACATTCTCCAAGGTATTTTATAAAATAAATGTTGGAAATAGCTAGTTGCTTCTGGGCCTCAGCTCTGCCATTAACAGCTATGTGACCTTAGAGAAGTCAGTAGTGGATCCTCGTCATAATTTCCTCATTATCAAATGATAAGTCAAAACAGGTCATCTAAGTTACAAAATATATTTGTTATAAAATGCCATGTATCATAGGACTGAAAAGTGTTAGCAAGAACATCAAGCAAGGTCATGGTATAGAGTGGCTGGTTGTGAGGCTGCTTCTTTAGCTAAGGTGGTCAGGATGGACCTCTCTGAAGATGGGACATGGGAGCTTCAATCGGAATGAGAAGTCTTACACGTGGAAATCTGAAGAATGAACAGTTAAGGCAGAAGTCACAGTAAATGCATAATTTTTGAGATGGGCATGGGTCAGAAAGAAGTTAAGTGTAGCTAAAATATAGGGAACAAGGGAGAGAGGGGTAAGATATCAGAGTAGAGAGTTAAGCAGGGCCAGATAATCACTCCCTGATAGCCCTGGTTAGGAGTTTGTGCTTTATTCTACGTTCAAAGAGACAAGGATTGCAAGCAAAGAATTTAAAGAAACTGATTTTCATTTTTCAAGTAACACTCTAGTTGCTATGTGGTGAATGGACAGTAGGAAGTACAGGTATGGAAGCATGTGAATCTCATAGAAGGCTGCTGCAACATTTAATGATGTCTGCATATATTACCTAGCTGGGTAACTAGTATTGGCAGTATATTATTCTGGTTTTTCCAAAGGGTTGCATAGATTTATTCAAATATGGGACTATGACAAAAATAGTTAACTATCTATCAAAGATTTTTACTCTCTCTTCATGATGAGAATTAATGCTGGGAAGTGGCTGAAGAAAATACGAACATAAGTGATGCCTGTTTCTTCTGGATCAAGGTGATTAAAAAGCAGGTGTGCCTTCACCCTCTTTTCCCCTTTCCTCTGTCTGTTTGCTAGGTGTCTCCCCCGCCTCTAGGGAGATCCTGGAAGTCATATCTTTGGAAATGGAAGAAACTCCATTCTCCTGGGTCCCTGAATGACTGCATGGAGCAGAGCCCCTTCACAGCTCCAACAACTCAAAATATTCATGTTAGAACGTTACAAGGCCAAGTAAATTTGTTTTGTATTACACTCCTCAAATATTGGGTTTTTTTTTTATAGTAGCTAGCCTTTTCCTAATTAATAAAGAACCCATCCATAGCAATGCCTGTACCACACGTTACATATATATATTTCAATCAGTACAATTCTCCATATGTGTGTAAATGGAGATGAATCTTTAAGGCCTTACCCGGCTACTTGCTGACTGAAATCTAAAGCCATGATCCAAATCCCTAGGGGACCTGGTTTAGAGGAAGACACAAAAGAAGATCACTTTTTTAGTTGTCAAAAAAAGCGGAGATTGAAATATTTATTATACAGATTGGAGCCACAAAAAACACATAAAACTAGGTTTATCTGCTTTATGGTAAAACCAAAGCATTAGAGACAAAACTTGCCTTTGTTTTTGTTTCCTATGAGGAGGAGGTCTTTAGGTAATACTTCAGGTAACTTCAGACAACATGAATGAACTCTATCAGTACAAATAGCACTGGCCATTTGAAATATTTACATTCTTAATTATATTTGAACACTCAAATCACAGCTAATTTTTCCTTATCTTTGTGAACAACTCTGTTTTTTTTGTTTTGTTTTGTTTTTTTAACACGGGCCTCTCACTGCTGTGGCCTCTTCCGCTGCGGAGCACAGGCTCCAGATGCGCAGGCTCAGCAGCCATGGCTCACGGGCCCAGCCGCTCCACAGCATGTGGGATCCTCCCGTACCAGGGCACGAACCCGTGTCCCCTGCATCGGCAGGCAGACTCTCAACCACTGCTCCACCAGGGAAGCCCAACAGCTCTGTTTTTATAATTTTATAGAAAGTATGTAGTAGGAAGCATTCAAGTATTATGTATTTGTAATCCAAGGGAACAAACACTTGTACTTTACCCCCAAATCTGTATTAAATTGCTTGAACAATCATCAGAACTTGCACTGTCTCTCAGTCTTTCCCCCTGGTTATTCACATAACAGAATCCTGTTTGCCTGAAAATAAAGTCAGCTCTATGGGTAAGACAGCATTAACTTCAAAACTTAGTTGGAGAAGATTTATGAACAATAAGGTTTATATTTAGAACAATACAGTACTTGAAAAGGAGCATCTATTTTCTTTTATGCCAAACAAGCTTTACATTTTATTTGCATTTCTGCCACATTTCAGCAAGATTATATGTTCAAAGAGCTGATGTTATGGCTAATTTCATTCACATATAAGAATAAAGGTAGGGCTTCCCTGGTGGCGCAGTGGTTGAGAATCCGCCTTCCGATGCAGGGGACACGGGTTCGTGCCCCGGTCCGGGAAGATCCCACATGCCATGGAGGGGCTGGGCCTGTGAGCCGTGGCTGCTGAGCCTGCACGTCCAGAGCCCGTGCTCCACAAATGGAGAGGCGACAACAGTGAGAGGCCCACGTACCGCAAAAAAAAATAAATAAATAAAAATAAATGTAGCTGGTTTGAGAGGGGAAAAAATGAAAACATAAGTGGTGTTCTAGAATGTGGAATAGAAAAGACAATGACTTTCTGCAGTCTAATATAGAAAATTTTGTAAATCACAGGACAAGTATAGGAGACATTCCTGTTGAGATAGCATTTGAGGTATGGTGCAGCACAAATAATAGGCCGAGGTTGAAAGAAATATAACCCCAAACAAAAGTGGAAAAATTTTAGTTTTCTTTTAGGTATAAATCTATTTCACTTCTCCCTTTCTCTGTTACACACACACACACACACACACACACACACACACACACACACACACACCCTTCATGTTATTTCTTGGTTGCCCAGAGTCTGCTGGGTTTCTGCTCAACAGATTTCCATTCTCTGATATTCATGTCATTCTCCCATTATTGTTACTCATTTTATCACTAATACATGATCTAATCTGACTGTTTCATCAGGGCAGGTAATCATGCCTCCTCTCCTCCCTTCCATTTCAATGGCAGACTTCACAATTGATTATAACAATCTTTCCTGTTGAGCTCCAGGCACAGACTCAAACTATCATAACAACATACTCTAGGTGGCGCAACCTATTATCTGAATCAGTACCTGAGTGTCATATGGCAGTAATGGTTACTGCAATAAATGGATTAGTGATATAAATAATCCTCCCAAGGGACTTTTCTTGTTTAAGTTCTTGTTTAAAAAAGTGAGAACTATAAAATATAAAACATGCTTGTTAGCATTTACTGCCAGATCTGGGAGGATCAGGTAGGGTGGGAAACAACTACTAAACATACACATTATAACAATACAATAAAAAGATGCATGCACCCATTATTGCCCAGCCTGCTGGAGTGGTGGGTGGGAGGTGGACAAAGAAAGGCTGGCTGACAGAGTAACATCCGAAAATGAGTTTTGAATTTTTACTTGGAGTTATCCAGACCAACAGTGAAATAGAGAAAAAGTTGGGAGAGGGAAAAAAAAAGTAATATGATTTGGAGAATACAAGGAACATGGTAAGAGGTGAGACTTAAGAGTTTTGCAGGAACAAGACTTTTGAGAGGACCAGCTCAAGAAAGAAAGGTTAATTACACTCTGTTGGCAAATAAGTGTAGTAGTGCTGGTTCAAAATAAATATGTGAAGAGAGTATATCTAAGAAACAAAACATTACCAACCACTGCCACGGCAAAATGGCCTTATAATCCTATCTTGCCTGAGTCACTGTGTCACTGTTAGGTTTTCAAAAGTCTGAATGCCCATTTATATGATGCCTATTTGGGGAACTTTGCTGTGGTGATTTTTTTCAGTGCTTTTATCCAGGTTTTGTTACTGATAAAAACACGTCTTAAAGCACAAACTCGATAGGATGTAGTTTTTAAAGAAACTCCACATTTATCTGGAATGCGGGTCTAAAATCACTGGCTGTATCATAGACGGTACAAAAACTTACTAAAGACTGTTAGGTAATTGTTCATAGACACGTATTGATGCTTTGCTGAGGGTTAGTGCCAAATTCCCTTCGGGAAAATATTAGAAAAAATAGGATTTACTATTAACACAAATTATCACTTTAAATGTGAATGAATATTTTAGTTTTGACCCATACATTAATAAAGAGCCAGAAAAATATAAAGCAACTATGAGGCCTGGAATAAGATTCAAATTTGAAAAAATGGAATTGGCAATGCCTGGTAGGAGGTTGAGGACCATGATGGAGGAATAAAATGCTCTTTGTTTAGTTAAAAATACCAAGATGGCATATGGCTGAATGACTTTGAAATAGCTTTTAATGTTTAGACAGATTAATCTAATCTAATTAGACAAATTAGACTAATAGTTTGAATTTTGACAATATGAATATTAGCAAAAAGCCCATTTTCACTCCAAAGATGCACAGAAGATTAAAAACGTTGCAATTTTATGCCAGGACATAACTATCAAAAAGTATCACAATTTTCTGTTCTTGTTTAGAAACAGTAATATGATTTCAATAGTTTTCCCTTCAAATTACTTTATAAAGAACAATTTCAAGACACTAATGAACATGTCAAGTTCTTTTCAAAGGTAGAAGCAGACAGAGAATTTACAATTTTTTTGTTTGTGTATCATTTTTTTTAATTTTTCATTAATTTAAATTGGTATATATATATATATTTACATCTTTATTATAGTATAATTGCTTTACAATGGTGTGTTAATTTCTGCTTTATAACAAAGTGAATCAGTTATACATAAACATATGTTCCCATATCTCATTTTTTTTTAAATATTCAAGTTACTCAGAGATGTTAGGCATGAGAAAAATGAAATAAAAAGGAGAATTTTTCCCCAGTAGTATTATTTAGATTTGTTTTCTTTAGGAAAAGTTAGATCAGACAGGTAAAAATTCAATGAGAATTTCACATTCTTATATGTTGACATATTTACCTATATAACATGCTGTCATTATCATTAGATACTGCCAATATATTTTAGCTGTTCAAGTAAAAGCAACTAAACTAGAGTTTGCAATTGTCTAAAATACAGAACATGTATTTTAAAAATCATAATATTTTAAGTAGCTTTCTTTTGTATTACATTATGATACAGTAAAAATGATAATTTCCTGTATACAGAAAATGTTTCATCTCAATGAATCCACCAAATGCTTTGCAATTCTAACAAATTAAAATTGCTTCTTCTGAGTAAATATGAATGTAGCTTTGATATGAGTTCCTGGAGCATTTTACAATTATAAAAACAGAAAAAAACTCTAAGTAGATACTTCATTTCTTGTTTGTAAAGGAGAAATAAATACATAGTAGGAATAACAGGAAACAGTGGAGATTATGTCCACACAAGTAAGTTGGATTTCTTCTCAGGGAAATGGAAATAAATGCTTATATCTAAAATTTAAGCAAACCACCCGAGGCCTTAAATTCTTAGTATATTCTTGCATTTTTTGTTTAAATATCTTTATTGGAGTATAATTGCTTTACAATGGTGTGTTCGTTTCTCCTTTATAACAAAGTGAATCAGCTATACGTATACATATATCCCCATATCCGCTCCCTCTTGCATCTATTTCTCACCCTCCATATCCCACCCCTCTATGTGGTCAAAAAGAATGGAGCTGATCTCCCTGTGCTATACGGCTGCTTCCCACTAGTTATCTATTTTATATTTGGTAGTGTATATATGTCCATGCCACTCTTTCACTTCATCCCAGCTTACCCTTCCCCTCCCCGTGTCCTCAAGTCCATTCTCTACATCTTTATTCCAGTCCTGCACCTAGGTTCTTCAGAAACTTTTTTTTTTTTTAGATTCCATATATATGTGTTAGCATACAGTGTTTGTTTTTCTCTTTCTGACTGACTTAACTCTGTATGACAGACTCTAGGTCCATCCACCTCACTACAAATAACTCAATTTCATTTCTTTTTATGGCTGAGTAATATTCCATTGTATATATGTGCCACATCTTCTTTATCCATTCATCTGTTGATGGACACTTAGGTTCCTTCCATGTCCTGGCTACTGTAAATTGTGCTGCAATGAACATTGTGGTACATGACTCTTTTTGAATTATGGCTTTCTCAGGATATATGCCCAGTAGTGGGATTGCTGGGTCACATGGTAGTTCTATTCTTAGGTTTTTAAGGAACCTCCATACTGTTCCCCATAGTGGCTGTATCAATTTACATTCCCACCAACAGTACAAAAGTGTTCCCTTTTCTCCATACCCTCTCCAGCATTTATTGTTTGTAGATTTTTTGATGATGGCCATTCTGACTGGTGTGAGGTGATATCTCATTGAAGTTTTGATTTGCATTTCTCTAATGATTAGTGATGTTGAGCATCCTTTCATGTGTTTGTTGGCAATCTGTATATCTTCTTTGGAGAAATGTCTATTTAGGTCTTCTGCCCATTTTTAGATTGGGTTGTTTGTTTTTTTGATATTGAGCTGCATGAGCTGCTTGTATAACTGGGAGATTAATCCTTCGGCAGTTGCTTCATTTGCAAATATTTTCTCCTATTCTGAGGGTTGTCTTTTTGTCTTGTTTATGGTTTCCTTTGCTGTGAAAAAGCTTTTAAGTTTCATTAGGTCCCATTTGTTTATTTTTGTTTTTATTTCTATTTCTCTAGGAGGTGGGTCAAAAAGGATCTTGCTGTGATTTATGTCATAGAGTGTCCTCTAAGAGTTTGATAGTGTCTGGCCTAACATTTAGGTCTTGAATCCATTTTGAGTTTCTTTTTGTGTATGGTGTTAGGGAGTGTTCTAATTTCATTGTTTTACATGTAGCTGTCCAGTTTTCCCAACACCACTTATTGAAGACGCTGTCTTTTCTCCATTGTATATTCTTGCTTCCTTTATCAAAGATAAGGTGACCATATGTGTGTGAGTTTATCTCTGTGCTTTCTATCCTGTTCCATTGATCTATATTTCTGTTTTTGTGCCAGTACCATACTGTTTTGATTACTATAGCTTTGCAGTATAGTCTGAAGTCTTGGAGGCTGATTCCTCCAACTCCATTTTTCTTTTTCTAGATTGCTTTGGCTCTTCAGGGTCTTTTGTGTTTCCATACAAATTATGAAATTTTTAGTTCTAGTTCTGTGAAAAATGCCATTGGTAGTTTGACAGGGATTGAATTTTCTCTGTAGACTGCTTTGCATACTATAGTCATTTTCACAATGTTGATTCTTCCAATCCAAGAACATGGTATATCTCTCCATCTGTTCGTATCATCTTTAATTTCTTTCATCAGTGTCATGGTTTTCTGCATGATAGGTCTTTTGTCTCCTTAGGTAGTTTGATTCCTAGGTATTTTATTCTTTTTGTTGCAGTATAAATGGGAGTGTTTCCTTAATTTTTCTTTCAGATTTTTCATCATTAGTGTATAGAATGCAAGATATTTCTGTGCATTAATTTTGTATCCTGCTACTTTACCAAATATATTGATTAGCTCTAGTAGTGTTCAGGTTGCATCTTTAGGATTATCTGTGTATGGTATCATGTCCTCTGCAAACAGTGACAGTTTTACTTCTTCTTTTCTGATTTGGATTCCTTTTTCTTTTTCTTCTCTGATTGCTTTGGCTAAAACTTCCAAAACTATGTTGAATAAGGGTGGTGAGGGTGGGCAACTTTGTCTTTTTCCTGATCTTAGGGCAATGGTTTCAATTATTCACCACTGAGAATGATGTTGGCCGTGGGTTTTTCATATATGTCCTTTATTGTGTTGAGGTAAGTTCCCTCTATGCCTACTTTTTGGAGGGCTTTTATCATAAATAGGTGTTGATATTTGTCAAAAGCTTTTCTGCATCTATTGAGATGATCATATGGTCTTTCTCCTTCAATTTGTTAATATGGTATATCACATTGATTGATTTGCATATATTGAAGAATGCTTGCATTCCTGGGATAAACCCCACTTGATCATGGTGTATGATCCTTTTAATGTGCTTTAGATTCTGTTTGCTAGTATTTTATTGAGGTTATTTGCATCTATGTTCATCAGTGATATCAGCCTCTAGTTTTCTTTTTTGTGACATCTTTGTCTGGTTTTGGTATCAGTCATGGTGATGGTGATCACCATCAGTGATGGTGGTCTTGTAAAATGAGTTAGGAGTGTTCCTCCCTCTGCTATATTTTGGAACAGTTTGAGAAGGATAAGTGTTAGCTCTTTCCTAAATGTTGATAGAATTTGCCTGTGAAGCCATCTGGTTGTGGGCTTTTGTTTGTTGGAAGATTTTTAATTACAGTTTCAATGTCAGTGCTTGTGATTTGTCTGTTTACATTTTGTATTTCATCCTGGTTTAGTCTCAGTAGGTTGTGCTTTTCTAAGAATTTGTTCATTTCTCCCAGGTTGTCCATTTTATTGGTATATATTTGCTTGTAGTAATCTTTCATTATCCTTTGTATTTCTGCAGTGTCAGTTGTTACTTCTCATTCTTCATTTCTAATTCTGTTGAATTGAGTTTTTTCCCTTTTTTTCTTCATGAGTCTGGCTAATGGTTTATCAATTTTGTTTATCTTCTCAAAGAACCAGCTTTTAGTTTTACTGATCTTTGTTATTGTGTCTTTCATTCCTTTTCATTTATTTCTGATCTGATCTTTATGATTTCTTTCCTTCTGCTGCCTTTGGGTTTTTTTGTTGTTGTTCTTCTTCTTCTTCTTCTTTCTCTAATTGCTTTAGGTGTAACGTTAGGTTGTTTATTTGAGATGTTTCTTGTTTCTTGAGGTATGACTGTATTGCTATAAATGTCCCTCTTAGAAATGCTTTTGCTGCATCCCATACGTTTTGTGCCATCGTGTTTTCATTGTCATTTGTTTCTAGATATTTTTTTATTTCCTCTTTGTTTTCTTCAGTGGTTTCTTGGTTATTTAGTAGTGTATTGTTTAGCCTCCATGTGTTTATATGTTTTACATTTTTTTCCTGTAATTGATATCTAGTCTTATAGCATTGGGGTAGGAAAAGATACTTGATATGATTTCAATTTTCTTAAATTTACCAAGGCTTGATTTGTGACCCAAGATATGATCTATCCTGGAGAATGTTCCATGAGCACTTGAGCAGAAAGTGTATTCTGTTGTTTTAAGATGGAATCGCCTATAGATGTCTATTAAGTCCATCTTGTTCAATGTGTCATTTAAAGCTTGTGTTTCCTTTTTTTTTCATTTTGGATGATCTGTCCATTGGCGAAAGTGGGATGTTAAAATCCCCTACTATATTGTGTTGCTATCGATTTCCCCTTTTATGGCTGTTAGCATTTGCCTTATGTATTGAGGTTCTCCTATGTCGGTTTCATAAATATTTACAACTGTCATATCTTCTTCTTGGATTGATCCCTTGATCCTTATATAGTGTCCTTCTTTGTCACTTTATTTAAAGGCTTTATTTTAAATAGTCTTTATTTTAAAGTCTGTTTTGTCTGATATGAGAATTGCTACTCCAGCTTTCTTTTGATTTCCATTTGTATATAATATCTTTTTCCACCTCCTCACTTTCACCTTGTATGTGTCCCTAGGTCTGAAGTGGTTGTCTTGTAGACAACATATATACGGGTCTTATTTTTGTTTCTATTCAGCCTGCCTATGTGTTTTGGTTGGAGCATTTAATCCATTTACATTTAAGGTAATTATCAATATGTATGTTCCTATTACCATTTTCTTAATTTTGGGGGGTTTGTTATTGTAGGACTTTTCCTTCTCTTGTGTTTCCTGCCTAAAGAAATGCCTTTAGCTTTTGTTGTAAAGCTGGTTTGGTAGTTTTGAATTCTTTTAGCTTTTGCTTGTCTGTAAAGGTTTTAATTTCTCTGTCGAATCTAAATGAGATCCTTGCTGGGTAGAATAATATTGGTTGTAGGTTTTTCCCTTTTATCAGTTTAAATATGTCCTGCCACTCCCTTCTTGCTTGCTGAGTTTCTGCTGAAAGATCAGCTGTTAACCTTATGGGGATTCCCTTGTATGTTATTTGTTGCTTTTCCCTTGCTGCTTTTAATATTTTTTCTTTGTATTTAATTTTTGATAATTTGATTCATATGTGTCTTGGTGTGTTTCTCCTTGGATTTATCTTGTATGGGACTCTTTGGGCTTCCTGGACTTGATTGAGTATTTCCTTTCTTAAATTAGGGAAGTTTTCAAATATAATCTGTTCAAATATTTTCTCAGTCCCTTTCTTTTTCTCTTAGTCTTCTGGGACCCCTATAATTTGAATGCTAGTGTGTTTAATGTTGTCCCAGAAGTCTCTGAGACTGTCCTCAATTCTCTTCATTATTTTTTCTTTATTCTGCTACCTGGCAGTTATTTCCAACATTTTATCTTCCAGCTCACTTATCTGTTCTTCTGCCTCAGTTATTCTGCTATTGATTCCTTCTAGAGAATTTTTATTTTCATTTATTTTGTTGTTTATTATTGTTTGTTTGCTCTTTAGTTCTTCTAGGTCCTTGTTAAACTTTTCTTATATTTTCTCCATTGTATTTCCAAGATTTTGGATCATCTTTACTATCATTACTCTGAATTCTTTTTCAGGTAGACTGTCTATTTCCTCTTCATTTGTTTGGTCTGGTGGGTTTTTACTTTGCTCCTTCATCTGCTGAGTATTTCTTTGTCTTCTCATTTTGCTTAACTTACTCTGTTTGGGGTCTCCTTTTCACAGGCTGCAGGTTCGTATTTCCCATTGTTTTTGATGTCTGTCCCCAGTGGGTAAGTGGGTTGTGTAGGCTTCCTGTTGGAGGGGACTGGTGCCTGTGTTCTGGAGGATGCGGCTGGCTCTTATCTTTCTGTTAAGCAAGACTGCCTCTGGTGGTGTGTTTTGAGGTGTCTGTGAACTTATTATGATTTTAGGCAGCGTTTCTGCTAATGGGTGGTGTTGTGTTCCTGTCTTGCTAGTTGTTTGGCATGGGCTGTCCAGCACTGGAGCTTGCTGGTCATTGAATAGAGCTGTGTCTTAGCGTTGAGATGGAGATCTCTGGGAGAGCTCTTGCCAATTGATAATACGTGGGGCTGGGAGGTCTCTGGTGGTCCAGTGTCCTGAATTCAGCTCCCCCACCTCAGAGACTCAGGCCTGACACCCCGCCGGAGCACCAAGACCCTGTAAGCCACCGGGCTATTGGAGGCCTGAGCAGTGGAAGTTGCAGACCCATCTTCAGGGCCAGCTGAGGGCTCCGGGTCAGAAGGGAACTGCTGAAAAGGCACAGAGGGTGCCTGCCACCTTCATACCTGTCCCGACCTCAGGTTAGGTAGCGGTAAACCCAGGAGCTGTAGCAGGACCTTCTCGGCAGCAGCCAGCTCTTCCTTCCCGACCTCCTCAGCATCTTCACAGTATTCTTGTATCTTTGAAAGAAGATGTTAATGGAAAATATCTAGAGGTGGATAGGATGATGGTCGCACAATGTGAATGTGCTTGATATCACTGAATAGTCAGTGAAAAGTAGTTTAAATAGTAAATTTTGTGATGGATATTTTACCACAATAATTTTTAAAAGTAGTTGTTGGCTTCCTTATATTTATACACACATGTAAACAAGAAATATCTATCTATCCCTATAGGATTGAGCACTGAAATATAGTCATCTGTTATTTTGCCATTTATTCTAAAGAATGTAGTTCAAGAGTCTCCACCCATCGGAGGTATGAATAGTTAACAGTCTGGCTGGATGGGAAATTTTTTCTTTATAATTATCAAGTTTTTTTCTCAAGTTTATAATTATCCTTATTAAATATTTCTCAGAAATTTGATATATTAATAAATCTGTTTACTTCCAACATATATTCTAATCTTAGAGGCTGGAGTATAAACAGAGACAGAAAAGCTGAGTTTGCTTTGCCTCATAGGAGTTATTGGTATTTTTAAACAGGGATGTATACCTATCCTTTTTAAAGCAACATAACTTTTAAATTACAAATATGTAAATAAGGGTGGATTGGAAAAGTGAGGTCCTTTCTGAATCTACTTCTCTAAAATTGTCCTGAATCATCACTGGCTAAACCTGAAAACTAGAGCAGTTCTTCAATTATAGATGATCATCCTGAAAACACACGTCATCTCTTTCAATTTCTGTTTTTGATATGCATGAAATAAAGTTGCTGTGACAGCATGGTATAGTGGTTCAAATCTCTGTTCCACCACTTATTACTTGTGACCCTGAGTAACTGTTTAACCCCTCTGTGTCTCTGTTTCTTCATTTGTAGTCAGGATAATAGTATTAATTAGTTCACTAGTTTGGGAGGAGATTAAATGAGCTGAACCTCTCTTAGAACAATGTCAGACACATCATTAGCTCTTATAAATGTTATTTTTCACCATTACTCTTAGCTCCAGTGTGAAAAACTCTATTAGAAATGAACGATATTGCATTTAGATTATGACTGTGTTTATTATGCTCAAAATGAATTCAGATAATTGAATTACAGAATTTGACTGTTACACTGATCAAATAAACAAAGACTCGCCAAATTTTTGCTTGGCTAATTGATATGTATGTAATTACTAAGGAGTTAAAAAAATACTTAACTGCATCTTATTTCAGGACATGTGCTTCTCCTAATACTGTGTTACATTTTTGCATCCTCAGTACAGTGAGATAGAGAGTAACTTCTGAAAGTTCAAATTTTACAAACACTTCTCTTTTCTCCCTGTTCCTCCCCACTAAATTATCTCTGACAAAGCTGCTGTCTCTGGCTGTGGCAAGTTGCAATTAGCAACAATTAATTAACCTTACCGAAAACCGGTATGAAGCTGATTTAAGCTCCTTTTTTTTTCTTTATTTTTTCTTTGTGTCTATAAAGCTTAGGGTTTAAGAAGAAGTTCAGCCAGTAGGGATTTCTTTTTCTTTTAATACACCCCCACAAATCCAATGGATGTTTTACATAAGATTTATTTTCCCTATACTTTCATAAAGCTTTGAAAAAATAATACTTATCATTTCTCTGTTTGCTGATTTGGATGCTTTATTTAATTTATGTATATGATTATTTTACTGTTAGTGTGTGATTAGCACTACCATTATTTCAGGCAAAGTAAATATAATACCTTTCTTTTAGAAAAGGTAACACTCTTCTAATCTTAATAAACAGAAAAAATGATCTGCATGCAAAGCCATGATTTCATAGTTAATCAAATATGTATGTTATGTAGCTGGCCTATGCACAGGAATTACTATTAGCTTTCATTCCTTAACTTTTTTATTGCTTTGCTGATCATCTGCCCCAGAGTAAATCAGTTAAATGTCACTGATCAATTATTCCTATATCTAAAACAAGCTTTAAGGATATAAAATCAATATCCCATTCTGGAAATCAAGTTACCCTGCCTCTGAAATTTAACTATACAAAATAAGGATCTGATAGAAAATATTAATTCTGTCAAATTCTAGAGTTACAAAGGAAGATAGTTATTCAAATGTAACATAAATTAACAAAAATCAAAACCGACCATATTTAACTAAGAAGTTCTGCTCTGCTTGTTAATGTACTATTGGTTCCTTGTGTGCTTCACTTATTCTCTTTATTAAATCACTGTGGACCCTGGCTGTGGAATAGATTAAAGCAATAATTGGCAACTTATATTTAGCAGAGACTTCTAGTTCATAAAATGTTAAAATCTCTACATTATAAAAAACAGAGTCTATTTACTTTACTTATGAGTAATATTTATTAAGCATCCTTAAGTGCATTATCCTGTGGCGATACTTGAGTTTGTCAAAATGGCCAAAGCAATTCTTTAGATGTATGTAACTGGCCTTGGGTTATGCTTCCATCTTGCCACAGATTTCCTATGTTCCCAGATAAATCACTTCATCTTTTTCAGTAATAGTTCCTTTTCTTCAAAATTGCCTTCAATTATCTCCCAGGAAGACTCTCCTAGTCTTATGTGTGGATAGATCCAGTAGTGTCTGCAATGGATTCTAACATTCCTCAACTGGTGTTCCATGGTTATAGCAGCCCACTGTCCCTTGACAATGAAATCATATATAATTTCACCTAGCTATATTAAGATAAGACAAACACTTAAAATTACTCAATCACTAAAAGGCTCTCTTACATTCTGAGACTCTCCTCATTTCCCTCTAGTTTGTTCTCTCACTTTTAGGCATTTTATTGTACCACTATTAATATAAAAGCCTTATAATTATCCAGCATTAATAAGTGCATACTGTATGCATATTTCTATTAGAATCCTTATATGGATATGTATAAAAATCATGTATGCATATTTCTATTAGAATCCTTATATGGATATGTATAAAAATCAATGTGTTAAGAATTTTACCCATTAGCAGTCATTATGCTTTAATACTTAACTAATTTTTTTCTAAATGATAAATTTTCAGGATAATGATATGCAAAACTTGTTTCTCCATTTCATTATACCTAAGCATCTTGCAAAATTCCCCTTCTTTCTAAACATCCTTCTGAACATTCTCTACATTTAGTTAAAAAAAAAATTACCTAGCTTTTTCATTTTATATCAGTTTTGCTACCATTGGCCATGTAATAACTAATTTACAAATGGTAATGATCTTCATCATAGATATTAGTTTAGTAATTTTTTTTGTTACAAAGGCAATAACTTTACTCATAATTCTTACTTTAATAAGCTCCATTTTTTCTCCTTTGATGACTTAGAAAGCTGGAGTCATGAAATAATTCAGTATCACAGAAAGAAGAAAGTCAAGTTCACCATTCACAATAAAACAAAACAAAATCAAATACTGAAATCACTAAGGTACAGATTTTGGAGGAAAATTTATGTTTAATATATAAATATATGCCAGTTTCTGTATTTCACATTCTTTTAAGTTATTTGATCTTCATCCAGCAATTACATTACTTTTAGTAGATACACCTCAGTAATAATCAATATATAGATCATAACACATTTTATCTTCTTTAGATTTATGAATGGAATTAAATCTATTGATTAGATGCTTACAATAACCCTTACAGGCTGAAATTCTATCATTCTTTAAAAACTGTGTTTATTCCACTTTTCCAATCACCAAAGGTTTCAATTTCAATAAGTTTTCAAGTTTTATTCTAAAATATAGATGCTGTTAGACATTCTTTTATTCATGGAAGTGAAACAAATTTACCCAGCCAGTTTTTAGCAATTAAAAAAGCTGCATAAAGTTTATAATCATGTAAATTAAACATATAGTCTACATGTAAAGAAGCAATTCAAGACAATAAACAGGCCAGAAATTAAAGTACTATGAAAAAGAGTGTATATTTTATATAAACTAAATAATACCTAAGACTTTAATAAATAAATATATCAATTAAACATGGATTGTATACATACCATCATATAATCATGCATACTTCTATGTACTGAAGGTAATTCAGTTCCTTACGATTTAAAAATTTTAATCCACAGCAGTCAACTTCTCTCAAATTGAACATTAAATTTTACTTGCTAGGGCTTCCCTGGTGGCACAGTGGATAAGAATCTGCTTGCCAATGCAGGGGACACAGGTTTGATCCCTGGTCTGGGAAGATCCCACATGCCGCGGAGCAACTAAGCCCACGTTCCACAACTACTGAGCCCACGTGCCACAACTACTGAAGCCCGCGTGCCTAGAGCCTGTGCTCCACCACAAGAAAAGCCATCGCAATGAGAGGCCCTTGCACAACAACGAAGAATAGCCCCCGCTCGCTGCAACTAGAGAAAGTCCTCGTGCAGGAAAGAAGACCCAATGCAGCCAAAAATAAATAAATAAATAAATGAAAAACTTTTAAAAACTATAAAAAAAATGTTACTTGCTAGTTTCTTACTTGTTGCAACAATCCTCATTTCTGACACATAGGAATTGACCAGTCTTCTTTATCAGGAAAGCAGCTATCTTAGTGCTTAAACCCGCTAAGCTGACTCAGAGGCTATTTTTGTACTCCCAAACAGGCAGAGCTAGGATGTTCCAAACAATAGTAGGGGTTATATGTTTATGGTTAAGGCAACAACAACTAAGCCAACAAATTAAAAAACAATGCCTTTTAAAATGCATACATTTCCTTTGTGACCGCCTGGAGGGGTGGGATAGGGAGGGTGGGAGGGAGACGCAAAAGGGTGGGGATATGGGAACATATGTATATGTATAACTGATTAAATTTGTTATAAAGCAAAAAATAAAAAAATAAAAATAAAAATAAAATAAAATGCATACATTTCAAAAATGAAGTGTGATGTATATGTGATATACACATAGTTTAATATTTTTAAGTAGCTTCCTGTCTGTTGTACTAAATTGGCTGTCATTCTGTTAGACTCATATAACACTTTACTAAAATATCCATTTAATAACAGCACATATAAGATCGAGATAGGCAGTCATTTTCTATAATCAGTGTAACTGCTCTTAGATCTAAGTGAGTCAATATGATCTTTCAAAGATACCTTTCCAATGACACTTGTGATGGCAGATGTAGTGGTCCTTTGGGTATCTGGCACACTTGTCCCTACTTATCTTTCATTTCAGCATTTTAGTTTTCAGGGTGAATGCTCTAAATGTTTCATGACATCACTATGAAGGCTACAGATTATTTGTTCATTTGTGTTTGATTACTTTAGGGAAGTTAACCTCATCTTCCATTTAACACTCAATTTACAAATGGAATCTTTTACTCTCATATTGTGTTTAGGCCTTTTGCTCAGTATTTGTAACACAATATTTTTCTCTAACCTTTCCCAATTGACCACAATTTTAAAAACCCAAAATTTACCTGGTGTTTTAATGAAAAAAATCTCTAAAATTCTTGAACATGTATTATGCCATTCACACTTATGGCCAGAATACTGTGGCCACCATTAAAGTAGAAAAAGCAATGTCCAGTTATTATCAATAATTAGCAAAAATCCTATTCCCTGTGCCAATCCTTTTATAAGAAATTAAAATCTCCTTAATGGAGGAAGGAAACTGTTTTTGCAGGTCAAAAACAGTCCAATATAAGCAAGTTGGAATATTTCAACCTAACACACACACATGCATTTATATATATATATATATATATATATATATATATATATATATATATATCCACATATATACTATACAACTATTATATTTAAAATATAAAATCACCGTTTATTTATTGAGTTAGAGACACATGCTCAGCAGTCCATATATATCACCTTTAATCATTTATCTCAACAAATATTCTTCTCCTGTTTTAGAACTGAGGAAACAGACTGAGAATGCTAATGTTACTTGGCCGAACTCAGGTAGGAAGAATCAGAGGGAAGATTCAAACTCAGACTGAGTGCAAAGTCTCTGACCTTCTACCTCACCATGCTTCTCTGTATCTATTAGTCATTCAACAACCTCTGCCTATTGTTTGATTTTTAATACTGCTCACACCAAACTTCAGGGATCATTTCTAGGGAAACTAAGAAAAACTCTATTGCACATTCAATGGAAGAGTAATGCTGTATATTTTTGTCATTATTTTAAAAAAACTATACTTAGAAAAAGATGAATAAAAGTAAATTTTTACTTAACATTTCTGTGATCTGATGTTTTAGTTTGTTAAAGAGAAAAATACAAAAAAGAAAGGAAAGAAACACTATGATCACAAAGTGTCTGAGGAGCTCCACATATGCATTTGTAGCATTATGGTCATGGATCTTGCTCATTGAAAACTTGCATGCTGCCTGACCTGGGGAATTAATGTTGTCTGTGGAATGTTGAATTAATTGGGTTGAAGCTGTTAATCCACTCTGCCTCCTGCTAATGGTGCCAGAGGATTCTGGCATGATGTTTTACCCATACCCACTTTTTCTTCTTTTTCCTCCAGGCCATATTATGAAAAGACTAAAGTCAGTGCGCAGGGCATTACAGTTCTCAGAAAACTATCCAAGTAGTTTCAGTTGCTAAGAAGAGTTTTGCTGACAATTTCCTAAATAATTTTTTAAATTTCAGCAAGCACTAATGCTGAGATTGAGTTTTACTTGGCTAGCACTGTTAGATGGCTAAATATTTCAGATACATTAAACATTTTTTTAAAAAAATCCTTTTAATTTAATTTATATTTTAATCATTTTATTGTAATAAAATTCACATTAAAAATATATGATATACTTTATATATATATATATATATATATATATATATATATATATATATATATATATATATATATATATATATATATATATATATATATCTGTTGGTATCCTATCAGAAAAACAACCTGACAGAATTTCCAGCAGAAAGATTTTCCTTAGGGATTTGGTTACAAAGATGTTAAAAAGGCTTAAAGACTAAAAAGAAGAAATGGAGGGGGGCTGAGGTGGAAAGGGTAAAACAAGGATTGGTTACCTAAAGACTAGGAATCTGCTACTGCTCCAGGCCAGGAGCCAGTATTTGCTGAACTGCTAGAGTTATAAGAGCTCCACTGCCTTGTAGCAACTAGGAACGAACATGTGGTGGTCTCCGAGTTGGAATCCAGGAGCCCACATTCCCTCCAAGTGTGCAGAAACCACCTTGAAACTCCTTGAGGTCTACAACCACTTCCCATAGCTCTTTATTTTCTGCTGCAGGAGGCTCCACCAGGAGTAGAAAAAAAAAAAAGATTTCTTCTTCCTTCCCTCTTCCAATCTCTCAGCAGTGGCTCTAACTGGCAGCGCCCTTTGGGAAGCTAGGAAAAGTAGCCCGGGGAATGTAGTAGTTGCCAGCTTCTAAGAGAAACATGGAGCTGAGAGGCAAAAGAATCGACTCAGCAGAATTTATTTTATTTTATCTTATAATTCTATTTTATTCTTATCATTGATTCATTGAGATGATATCAGCAAAGCACCTTTGTCAGGGTTTTGTCCATTATATAGGTACACAAGAAATGTCAGTACCACAGGTGAAGGTCTTTCTGAAATTAATTTATACCTCTTGCCTTCTGGAACAAAGGAGCCTGAATATAATTTAACTTTTTCTTGATGACTCAAGGTTAACTTCATAATACCAATGTTTAGACTGGGACCATTGCCTTCAATGACTTTTGAGGTGCAGAGTGATGTTTGTTCCAATACTGATGACTTCACACTACTACAATTTTAAGATCCATTTTCTGTTTTTCTTTTTATTTGTCTTAGTAATAAGCAATCAACAATAATTTTGTGCAGTTGTCAGTGTAGACCCATTTAGTAATATCCTTACTACTCAATTTTTTACAATGATTTGTTGTATGTCAGGAACAAAGGTAATCAAAATTTTCTAAAATCAGGTTTTACAAAGAGGTAATCTAAATGAAACTCTGAGTGGCTGCCTGTAAGGGTTTTCCTCATGAGCAAAGTATATGAGGGCACCTGCTCAGAAGACCATTTTTGTCTACTTTATGTTTTCCTCTATTTTTCCGGAGTCGTGGTCATTTGCTAAGTACCCTCCAGGTAGTTGAGATGTTAATGTAATATTGGCCAGCTAGCAAAAAACAGGCTAATTTTGTGAATGGCCTGAGATGTATTCTGGATGATTCATCTCATAATAAAAATTATTGCATAATTGAGAGAAATAAATCCTTTCTTTATGAACAAAAACATGGCCTCTTTTGCAAATTTGCAAAAGTCTATTGTGCTTTGTGGATCATTAAAAGAAGCTTATAGAATCAGGGAATCACACAAATATTGTTATGCCTTGTGTCTAGATAAAATATATATGTATATATGTGCATGCATGTATGTATACATATATAAAGTGTATGTATATATATATACTATATATATATCATATGTTTTGTGTATTGGGAGGAGAATGGGGAGCATCAGACACTGAGCAGAGAAATATTGGGAAGAAAATACTTTTCTTTTTTCAAGATCTTTATTGGAGTATAACTGCTTTACAATGGTGTGTTAGTTTCTAAGAAAATATTTTAATGGCCATAAATCTAATGATATCATCAAGAAAACCTTGACATGTCCTTCTATTGCCCTACAGTAGGACATTATGACCTAGTAAATTTAATTGTCCACAAATAAAAGTAACGTATCACTTTTATCTCTTGTTTCTATAATTCTTTCAGCTTTACATTTTGGATCTTCTTGTATTTACTCTCTTATTCCTAGTACTTAAAATAATTACCCCCACGCATAATGATTGAGGTTAACCTGACATCTCAAAGTTGCCTTTATCATGCTGTTACCTTTGAGTGGTATGGTGCTGAAGGGCATTATTGTACAGAGACTGCACTGAGGCAGAGTCACATGGGCCAGAATAACAGAGTTAATTAGTGACAGACTTGGGAAAAAACCCAAGTCTCTAGGAAACTATATGTTTGAAAATCCTTGCAATTTTATAACTGGGAGAAGCATAGAAAACAATAATTTATATACTAATGATACTTAATTAGTTTTCTATTGCTGCTGTAAAAAACTGTCACAAATATAGTGGCTTGAAACAACACAAATATATTCCCTTATAATTCGCTGGGTCAGAAGTCTGTCTGGACTTTGGTCACTTGGCCAAAATCAAGGTGGTTGAAGGGCTAGTTCCTCTGGAGGTTTTAGGGGAAAATCTGTTTCTTTGCCTTTCTCAACTTGTACATGTTGCTCACTTGTTCCCTCCTGACCACCATCTTCCACCTTCAAAGCCATGAAGAGCTAGTCAAGTCTCCACTTAGTATCACTCCGACCTCCCCGTTAGTCATTGACTCTGACGCTTCTGTCTCTATTCTGTTTTTAGGGACTGACTACCTTGGGCCCACCTGGAAAATCCAGGGTACTCTCCCTATCGTAAAGTTAGCTGACTGACAAACTGAATTCCATCTGCAATCTTAATGCCCCTTTGCCTTTTAATTGATATATTCATAGGTTTCTGGGATTAGAACATGGACATTCTGGGGAGGCCATTATTCTACCTGCCATAGTCAGTAGAGGTAATAACACATATAAATCCTCCCATAGCTTTGTTTGCTTGTCATAAAAATCCTATCAGGAAAGAAGTATTAGCTTCATTTTGTAGGAGAGGAAATAATATCCTATGGGCTTTGAGCTTTTATTGGAGGAAATTTTTAGAAATTATAAAGCCTTGGAATTATTAAAGCTTTTACTCTGTAGAAAATGATCAATTGAAATTAAAATGAAACACTACTATTTTCTTTGGGGGATCCATAAAAAATGCTTAAGGCGTGGGTTTAAATATCTTCAGTTTTTTTGGAAAAGAGGAAAGAAAAATGATACTAACGATCTTAGATCCATTAAGAAGTTACAAGTGAGTATTACTTTAAAATAGCTTTATTTCCTATCTCTAATCTCTAAGATCTAAATGTAGATACATGATACAGTTATGAATGAATGAGTCAACACTGGCACTTATTTATGGTTAGTTTATGTAATAATTTCATCCATAAACTGTCTTCCTAGATATCCCCAAACATCACTGAACCTCTCCAAATCTATTTTCACATCAGTAAAATAAGTTAATAGTTTTTACCAATATCACAAAGCTAATACATGGGAGAGGAGAATTAAAATAGGGTCTATCTCAAACCAGATCTGTGATTCATTATGCTTACCTTTCACCAGGAACAGTTTCAACTTTTACATGAATTCATTTAACTATCTGAAGACCACTTTATAGTAATTCTATTATTATTCTTATTTTACATTAAAGAAACTGAAGTACATAAAGGTTAAGCAACTAGTCCAAGATGACCCAAATATTAAGTGGGAAAATTAGAATCGGAGCTAAATTTGGTTTAGCTCCAAAGGCCACACTTTTAACTATAACTACTGTCTCTGGTAGATGCATCAGCCTAAACACAGTTCCATATCTTCACTGTGCATTAGGGCTGTTGCCTGCTTATTAGAAATTCTGTTCTTTAATTTAAAAGAAAAATGCAAAGTAGCAAATATTTATTGAGCATCAGAGTGTCAAATAGAGAGTTCTGCAAAGTGTAGGGAGAAGGCCAGCACACTGCTTTGCTTCACAGTCCCTGCTTAGTAATTACTTGTTAATTGATTAGTGAGCAGGCAACTCAATGGACTGATTGCAAAAACACTCTTGCAAATTCAAAGAAAGGTAAGTATACGCTGCCATGCACACTAACAAAGACAAAAATGGTGAAATAAGTTCAGATTGTTTTTCCCTTGAATTACAGCAAAGTCCACTGGTCACATTTTGCAAACTTTTCACCAGTATAGATGTATTAAACCTTGACACTTTGAGGAATACTTCTAAAATATACATTGACTACATTGACTTCATGTACTATTGATACATCCATAATCATGCTATGCTACCATTTTAATTTCATATCAACTTTGGATGAAAATGATATAAATGCATTACAAACATACTCTCAAATTAGGAGTGTGAGTCCAATTTTATCAGGTTCTGACAGCTTGATATGCTGAAAATAGTGGGGTACATTTTCAAAGAAGCATGTTCTAATTTAGCCATGCAGCTTCATGTTTATTTTAATGGTAGTTGCACAATGAAATAACCACAAAACACCCTGAACACTTACCCAACTCTGTCTACCAAAGGAATGGGAACATTAATTGAACTAAAAAAGGGAAATAATTACTTAACCTTAGCCAAAAGGATGTTCTCCTTAATTTCTATGTTCTTATGCTTTAGTAAAAGATCACAAATAGGAACCAACATAAAAAGATTTTTAAAAAATTAATTGTATGATTTTCTTAATCGTTTGGGGTTTGTTTTTGTAGGTCTTTTCTTTCTCTTGTGTTTCCTGCCTAAAGAAGTTCCTTTAGCATTTGTTGTAAAGTTGTTTTGGGGGTGCTGAATTCTCTTAACTTTTGCTCGTCTGTAAAGGTTTTAATTTGTCCCTCGAACCTGAATGAGCTAGGGGCAGGACAGGAATAAAGACGCAGACATAGAGAATGGGCTTGAGGACACGGGGAGGGGGAAGGGTAAGCTGGGATGAAGTGAGAGAGTAACATTGACATATATACACTACCAAATGTAAAATAGATAGCTAGTGGGAAGCAGCCGCATAGCACAGGGGGATCAGCTCGGTGCTTTGTGACCACCTAGAGGGGTGGAAAAGGAAAGGTGGGAGGGATACGTAAGAGGGAGGGGATATGGGTATATATGTATACATATAGCTGATTCACTTTGTTTATACAGCAGAGAAACTAACATACCATTGTAAAGCAATTATACTCCAATAAAGATGTTAAAAAAAAAAAGCAGTCATAGATAGTATGTAATTGAATAAGTGTAGCTATATTGTAATACCACTTTATTTATGGACACTGAAATTTTTTTTTTTTTTTTTTGCGGTACACGGGCCTCTCACTGCTGTGGCCTCTCCCGTTGCGGAGCACAGGCTCCGGATGCGCAGGCCCAGCGGCCATGGCTCACGGGCCCAGCCACTCCGTGGCATGTGGGATCTTCCCGGACCGGGGCACGAACCCGTGTCCCCTGCGTCGGCAGGCGGACTCTCAACGATTGCACCACCAGGGAAGCCCGACACTGAAATTTGAATGTCATAAAATTTTTATGTTTCACACACACAAAAAAATTGATTGTATATTGCATGTGTCATGACTCAAAAAGTAGTGTATCTTAGGACATTAAGTAACCAGTATTGATCTATCAATCAATTTTCTTTCTTTAACAATCAAGAATTCTAATTCATCATAACCATATTATTTCATTATCAAAAATCCAGTGGCACAAAACTGGGAGAGCTTAACCTCATCAGATGGCCTCTTTTCTCAAAACTATTAACATCATATCACAGACAAAATATGTTCATCTCACATTGGGTCTTAAAAATGGGTAGGAGCACATCTCTAAATTAATGATTCATGAAATCATTTGCAGCTATTAGCCTATAAGGATAAGTGCTGGTAGTTCTTTTATTTCACTGCTTGGTGTGATATCATCAATTTAAAGTCTACCTCATATGGGATAATTTATATATATCACATAATTCATTGAGACCTATCAGGTTTTTAAAATTTGCATTACCACGTACAAGCATAAGTGTCACAACATGAAATAACATTCAGGCAGGAATTCTCTGAAACTTCCTTTAACTACCTAAGCCCAGTTACGAGTCCTGTAAAAGCCAGGGTTTACACTGCTAAGAAAGAGTTCCATTTGGCTACATAGCCTTGGTTGGCAAAGTCTAACTCTTTCAAAGGACGAGTACACATTGCAATGCTCAGAGCAAGTAGAGAGAGAGAGAGCTGCATGGGCATCAGGGAACAGATGTTCTTCCAGCCACTCTTGTTTCAGGAGGCAGTGTAATCTCTCTGTCTGAATTTTATCTTACCACTTAGAGAAATGATCATGTCTTTGTACTTTTGTTGCACCCTCTAATGAGGCTGTGAACATGCTTGCAGATTTTAATTCAAAAGTCCTTACAACACTTTTCTTTTGAAAGCAAGTGATAAACATCTTTTAGTTAGTAAAAATTCAGATATCAAAGGCTATCATGCATATTTATGACAATAAAAATACAAATAAGCTTAATCACTCTCTCTACAGACATCTAATAGGTCATTGAAGGTCACTAGGCCTTGGACACTGGGAAGTATGAATCAATGTGATTCTTCAAAAATTTACTGTAGGGCTTCCCTGGTGGCTCAGTGGTTGAGAATCTGCCTGCTAATGCAGGGGACACGGGTTCAAGTCCTGGACTGGGAAGATCCCACATGCCGCGGAGCAACTAGGCCCGTGAGCCACAACTACTGAGCCTGAGCGTCTGGAGCCTGTGCTCCACAACAAGAGAGGCCATGACAGTGAGAGGCCCATGCACCGTGATGAAGAGTGGCCCCCACTTGCCACAACTAGAGAAAACCCTTGCACAGAAACAAAGACCCAACACAGCCAAAAATAAAAATAAGTAAATTAAAAGAAGGCTCAACATTAAAAAAAGAAATTTACTGAACACTTACAGTATGCAAGTTCCTCTACAAAGTGTTAGTATAAATTGTTTAATACAAATGCAGAATAGTGGTCAATATATATTCTAACCCTGTGCTTCTAGAAGCCAGACAGAATATAACTGGTTGATTCACACACTCATGCAAAATCATGTAATTTAGAAGAAAAATAACTTGAAAAAATAATACAAGTAGTGAAGCAGCATGGTATGTTGCCAAAGAATCAGGTAACTGGTAATGAGCATAACTAGGCAGTCCCAGTTCTGGCTCTAAATAACAATGTTAACTTGGGCAACAAGTTACTAATATTTTTCTGGGTCTCAGTCTGTTTATATTCTAAACATATCAGTATTACCAAAATTGAAATGCAAAACAATGACTTACTAGGTGATGGCTTTTGGCAAGTAACTCAGTCCACCAATCCTGAATTTCCCACATATGGGGGAAAATGGAGATAGTAATAATTGTCCCTATATCATCAGATTGCTGTGAGAACTAATTGAGTTATTTTATACAAAGGACCTGGTGCCTAGAGATCTACCCATAGCAATTATTTTTATTATTGCCATAGCTATCTGTGTGTTCCAAGAAACAGTAATTTTATTGAAGGAAGGTGTTTGGAATATAAATAGTTAAAGTAAATAAATAAATTTATTTCTTTTTTCAGCTTTACTGAGTTATACCTAACAAATAAAATTGAAAGATATTTAAAGTGTGCATCATGATGATTTGATATACATTTACATAATGAAAGGATTTCCCCCATCTAGTTCTGTAATGTCACATATTTATCTTGTTTGTTTGTTAGTGAGAACATTTAAGTCTTACTCTCAGAATAAATTCATTTCTAAAGCTAAATAAAAGAAACAGTTCTATATTCAAAAAAGTTTGGAACGTGACATGTTAAAAGTCGATTCTTGTTTCCTTTATGATATCCAACAGCTTGTAATAAGCTAAAATGCACTGTACATCTCCAAGAGGGAAATGTTACCCTACATTATTGGACTGCAGAAGCCTCATTTCAGAGAACAACTGGTAGGAAGAACTTTCTGACAAAGACATTCTGGGAAATATTAAAAAAGATGATCTCTGAGCTAACTGGGGTTTATGATATTGATATCCAGGTGTGTTACATGTAATACCTTTCAGAATATTGCTTCCTTTGCTCAAGTCTAGAATGAGTAGCAATGAAACAGGGGGCATGTATTTAGGGCAGTTGTAAGGAAGGCCCAGCCTCCAGCTCTAATTTCCATGCATCAATTTCCTAGGTGGCATTTAATATTTGGGTGGGCACGTTTTTTCAGGTTTGAATCTTCCTTTTCAGAACTTAGATTCCTTGCTGAGGAATTGAGACTTAACCCATGTGACTTTCCAGTACTCAAGCTGAGGCCTGGAGTTGAGTTTGTGGATGGCCTTCCCAAGCAGTCTTCTAAGCCACCATGCCTCTGGGATGCATAGTAGTAACCTGATCAATTATTGTGGTAATCAACAGTCAGTTTTTTCCCCTGGCTTTGCTTAATTTCTTAAAATATATCCTAATGAAACAGATACTTAGAATTACTTAGAGCTGATTATTTAATACTTTTAATACAGAGTCACAGGATTCACAAATTACTCGCTTAAACTCTTTACTACAAAAGAAACCCCACCAGTGCTTCAAACAGGTAATTCCTTAAGTTGGTTCAACTTTTCTTCCCAAATAATAATTTGAATTTTTATCTTTATACTTACTTCACAAAATAAATAATTCAGTAGCCATTGCAATATAACCCTCCTCATGTGTAGATTTTATCTTGCCTTTCTCATTTCATGCTTTTATGCAAGCAATGAGTTTTCTAATTCTGGCCAGGAATAACTGTTCATATGTACAAGGCACAGTGGTCAGTGTATAACTATTCTATGAGTAGGTATTGTTATCTACATATTAAAAAATCAGGAAACTGAAGCTATTAAAAGTTGACCAACTTGATCAGAGGTTACTTGTCCCAGGCTATAGGTGCTTAAATTCATTGAATTCTTTCCAATAATACTACGTGATAGGTATTGTTATAGTCATTTACAGACAAGTGATTAAAATATAATCAGTATAATCAATATAAAGTAAGTTACTTATCCACATTCACTTAGCTAACAAGTGCTGGGGTGAGAATTTGAACTCTGGCTATGTGATTCCAAAGGCCACACATCTAATTACTTGCCTATGCTGCATCTTTCTTCTTTCTTTCAGCTCTAATCAACAATACCCCAATGCTATGATAACCAGTCAATCATTTACTTGCAAAACATAACAATAAAACTGAAAGTTCTTAAGGGTACATTCCTTTTGTCCCCTCTGCACAATCATTAAGTGATCACCCTGGGTAAGATTTAATCAGAATGTGAAAGACTAGCTAAGGAGAAGCAGATTAAAATGGCCTTTCAGAAATGTGGATGCAATGTAGACAAAAAAAAAAAAAATACACGTGGCAGAGCAATAAGATGTAAAGAAGGTATAATAGAAAAGTGAGGGTGGATCTACAATGGAACCCTGGCCAGATATACAGCCTAAAAATGGCGAATGCAGGCTCTCACAGTCCAGAACTTTGCTAGCACTGGACATTCCTTAAGCTCTCATTTGCAGATGAAAAAATGGTAGCTTAATGAAAATAATCTGAGTATTTATGAACATGGGCTCCCAAACCACTGCTCTGGCACGTTTTATGTTGCTTTCACCTTTTAGAGCCTCACTTCTCTATGTTGGTAAATAAAGCCAATAGTGTAAAAATCACCAGACTGTTAAAAGGGCTCCATGAAATAATGGATGGTTTTAAAGCTGGAAACATGGGATTCTACATTAAATTTTTAAAGCGTTTTCTTAACACAAATGGAGGTAGAAAATACAGGGTGTTGCCAAAATTTGTTTTAAAATATATTTATAAAAATGTTCAGAACTGGAATCTAAAAAATTGAATTTTCTGGATTTTTTCAGTAATTAACTCATCCTTGTCAAAAAAAATAAGAAAAACTAGCCTAGACTATCTCTACAAAAAACACATTTGCCTCCAGATTTGACTTTTCTGCCTCTAATAAAAATAGTAACATCTTGACTCAAGAAATCAAGCCCTAAATAATTAAGATCAGATCTTTTAAACTCAGTTGATTTTAAATTTAGGAGAAAAGTTATGGAATTTTCTTTCCTTTGGGTTTTAAAACATCTAATTAGTTCTCTGTTCATTTTATAATTAGAAGAAAAATGTTATAACTCCCTCTTGCAGAAAAGTTTCTTTTGCTAGGGATCAAATCATAGCAATATAACTTTCAAGGATATCGTACCTTTTGTTAAAATTTAGTGTCAAAGTTCTAGATATGTCTAATTGATGATAAAATAACTAGGATTCTATGTTAATGAGCATTTATGTAGATATATTGATCTGGGTAGAAGAGGGGCTTGCTTATCTAGCCATTAATATTTGCCAAGCAAAAGTAGAAATAGGGTCATTTAGCTACAAAATACAAACTTGTCCAAAGTGTACTTTATCTATGAACACTTGAAGCCAGCTAGAAGAATAAGATACAATTTATTTTCTGTACCTCTGACAGCTGACAACTTAAATTTGGCATGTTTACTTTCATGGAAGAAAGGGTCTTAGGTAGTGCCAGATCAAGATAAAATTGTCTTTAATTAACTCCTACCCTTTCTTTTCATGATCCATCCTGAAAACCAATGTTGGCACTTTGCTGTTCAATAAACAGACGGTAGAATTCTGTTGTGAGTCAGAATAATGTGTAGTAGCCTTGCTATCAAATGGACCAGGGTAGGAGTCCCACTCTTACCATTTACTGGCTCTGCAAACATAAGTAATTTAACCTCACTAAACCTGATTTCCACTTCAAATCTACCAGGATTATGATCCCTACATCAGTGGGTTGGGGGGAGAATTAAATAAAGTAAGATTTCTATAATCCAGTGTTGCCTAAACACTAATATAGTTTGCCCACAATTCAGTAGACCATTTTCCTGTATGTGCCAGCTGACAAGACTTTGGCTCTCTCCCATTCCTGTATCCCTACAAGAAGTCCTAAAAGGAAACCAGGAGAGGAATTCATACATGACTAGGGCCTTAATGCCACTGGTAACAGTCCTTACTAGACTCTCCAAGTGCTGGCATAGGACTTGGATTCCTGTCTCACTATTGAACTAAGATCTTTTGTCTTCTACAGCTTGACTCCATGTTCCCCCACCAACATCTACGGGAATGTAATTCTATTTCTGCACAGACAGCTCTCGGTGGTGATAACCAGAATAGTTGAAGAGGAGGGCCCTGGTGGGTGACACAGTCTGTCAGCTTTGCTCACAGCCTGGACCTCTTTCCAGTGAATAGGATTCTGTGAGTGTAGATTCAAATGTAGGCTCACACTGGATCCTCCCCTGATTTCTCTGGACACATGAGTCAAGGAGCAGAGTCTAGCCCAGGCTGCCAGATGCCATATTTAGACACAGTGACTTTTTTTAAACATTATTTCAGGGACCCTTTGTCTCTCTCTGCCATCTGACTTCCATTACATCCACCCCAAAACTCCAGTTATTAAAAGATTTGAATTGCTTTCCGTGAACTCCAGTTCCAATGAAGAATCAGAAATTGTGGCTGGTTACCTGTTTTGGACCAAGTATGTGACTCTATCACTGTGAGGATTTATTTTCTTCCCCACAGTGCTCTGAAGAAGTGATGGGGATGGGCAGGAGGAGGGAACATCTACATCCTGCTTTACCTGAATCTCAGTTTTTACCCAACAGAGACACCTTTTCATACATTTTATATGTAAAGTTCCTGGTATACAGTAGGTATTTAATATATTATTTGATATATATATTTTTTCTTGTCCTCCATGCACCAATGGGTAGAACTCCACATTCCAAACCTGTAACCTGTCTTGCTCTCCACCACAGCTTAATTGCTCCAAACCCCACTACCTAGAACCCTGTTAGGCAGCTAAAGATCATGTAAACAGCACGCTGTAGGATTAAGAGATGTTCAGCAAAGAAGTATTCCCAATTTAAAGAGCATTCCTGGACAGTAAATTATTTAACTTCAAAGAGCACTACATCAAACAGAGGTATTTCAGAAATTGGTACAGGCTACATGTTTTTGTTGTTTGTTTTGAAAGGGACCTAACCTCAGTATCTCTCGTATCATGGCTCGTGGGAAACTGTCTCCTCCACCTTGAAATAGTGCCTCTGAATGAGAAGGTATCTCAAGGGCAGAAACATGGAAATAAGGACAAATCAGATGATAAAGTCCAAATGGAGAGTAATGTTTGAGCCGATTAACGAGAGCTCTTTTTTTTTTTTTTGCTGTACGCGGGCCTCTCACTGTTGTGGCCTCTCCCGTTGCGGAGCACAGGCTCCGGACGCACAGGCTTAGCGGCCATGGCTCACGGGCCCAGCCGCTCCGCGGCATATGGGATCCTCCCAGACCGGGGCACGAACCCGTATCCCCTGCATCGGCAGGCGGACTCTCAACCACTGCGCCACCAGGGAGGCCCACGAGAGCTCTTTTTGTCTGAATTGTTGGCTTTTACCTCCATGTGCAACCAAGAAGCTATCCTGTTTTACCCCTCTGTAAGCTGTGCTGAGGTTGACTTGTTAACATGAGTTGGCTCTGGCTCATCTCTGAAGCATCATCTTGCACTGGTCCTTCTCATGCATCCCAATCTCCTGACATACAAACCTACATATAGACTCACGATTTCTTCACAAGATTTGAGGCCTTCATATTTTTGCATGTGTTGCACAGAATCCTCTCACTCAATTCTGTTTTCATTGCAAAACTTCACATCTAAACAGAGTATATACAATGAAATCTGGAGGCATATGCAAATATACCTAATATTGTCAAAGGCATCTTTGATCAGTAAAAACACTAAAATACTATTATCTAAGTTTTCAGACCTTATGGTTTTAAGACATCTATAAATATTCATATATACACACATAACACATATATATATGTGTATATACATGTAAATTATATATGAATACATGCACATACATATATTGCTTGCATACATGTATACTTCTATATATAATGGTATATATACATGTATTGTAAATATATGTAATTGTATATATCTGTATACATATGTTTACATGTGGGTATACATATGTGTGTGGGTATACATGCATATATGTGTATATAGATGTATGTATATGACCATATATAGATGTATATAATAGCATATAGAGGTATGAATATATATATATGTGTGGGTATGTATGTACATATGTCTGTGTCTATTCATTTAGATATAGATATAGATAGATAGATAGATAGATAGATATAAATATAGGTATATAGATATAGATAGACAGATAGAGATATAGTTAGATAGAGATATAGGTATATAGATAGAGATAGAGATAGATAGATATAGATATAGGTAGATAGATATAGATATATAAAATCTATGCTGTATAATATTTCCAAGGCTCTTGTACAAATGGTTCTCAACTGGGGGAAATTCTGCCTCCCAGTGGACATTTTGGCAATGTCAAGATAGTTGTGTTTATCACAACTGACGGTGAGGGGTTGCTACTGGCATCTACAAGATAGAGGCCAGGGATGCTGCTAAACATGCTATTATGCACAGGACAGCCCTCACAGCTGAGTTTTCTGGCCAAAATGACAATCATGTCAAGGTGGAGAAACCCTGCCTTACAGTTTTCTTTGCAAATAACAGCCACAACAGAAAACCCTCCAGAGTCCCCTGTGTTCCCAAGATTAGATTAATATGACTACACATTTGGTTATAGGCTCCATTCTGTATATGACTGATAATCACTTATATCAATTAACATGACTTTTTACAGCTAGTACTCAGGAATGACAGTAGTGGATGATTTGGCATTAGGCACCAATGTCTTATCAGGGATAGAAGGCTGCATGGTATTCCTTTATCCACCGCTGAAGAGACCACCTCAGGGATAAACATTAATCAACACAAAGATGCAATCATGCTGCCCTCTGCTTCATGCATTGTGCTGTCTTAATTATGACTCCTTTCTTTTGACAGTAAGGTTAAAAAAATTAAGCAAGTTCAACTGAGAACACATTTGTTCCTCCTTCTAGTGAGCCTTTAACAATTACATGATTGAAGATCTGAGCTGTAGGTAGCTATAATTTTGCAGACTCGTTATATTATTTCTGGCTTACTTAAGTGTTGATTCATTTTGAACTGTCTGAGAGCTGAAAAGAAATCGTTGGGGAAAGGCTAAAAATATCTTTGAGTTTTCCTTCTATTGCTTCAATTTTATTTCTCTGATGTATGTTCAAAATCATATTCTATGCACATAAGGAATCTAGAAATCTTCAAAAGGAGGGAAACTCTTCCTCTTTTCCCTTAGTGCTCTCAGACTTTGTGTCATTTGTTAATATACATGGGCAGGTTTAATACTCAATCATTTCCCAAATCTAATTTGACTGTCGAATGGGATTTAATTTACATGATGATACAATTTCTCACACCAGAAAGCATAGTAATGCCTTTTCTTCTGAGGTTAATGGTGATCTAGCTTAAAGCCTAAAAGATAATTACAAGGAATATGCTTCAGGTGACAAAGTACTTTTGACAATCCCAGACTATTGATAGCTTTTAAATTATACTTCTTTCCACCATAGAAGACTATATGTTTTCTGCTTAATAGTTTAAAGCCCTGCTGTTGTGTTTTTAAAATTAATTTCCATTGTAATCTACACTTTTAACCTACTGATACTCCAGGTGCCTGAAACTTCACCCCACCATCCTACAGCCCCCAAAATGAAATTAAATGAAATTCTGGGTGACTTTTTTTTTTGTCTATGAAATATAAAAGAGTATCAACCAAGAAATATGTAAATATTTATTGACTCTCTTGTCTTTTTTCTCACTTGATATTTTGTGACATATAGCAATTTTAAAATTTCAAGTAGTTTTGTTTTGTTTTGTTTTTAGGTGAGCGTTCATCACTGGAAAAGGGTATAATGCAAAAAAAAGGTGAACATTCTAGGATTTAGCTAATTTAAATTAGAGTTAATGGAAACAACAACAAATAAAAACAGAAGGAAATGTATTTTATGCAGAATCATTTATTTTTCTGCGTGTACCTAGATATTTTGCTTAAATAAATATATTTTTATAAAATAATAGAAAATATTTTAAAATGCCAATATATTTCTTATTGTCTTTATCTATAAGGCTGAATTAATCAAAATGTTAACCTTTTTGTTTCAAATTAGGAAAGTCTGATTATTTCGACATGAATTTAGTTCTAACATTTTTTATTGAAGTACAGTTGATTTACAATATTATATTAGTTTCACATGTAGAACACAGTGATTCAATATTTTAATAGATTATACTCCATTTAAAGTTATTACATAATAATGTCTATACTTCCCTGTGCTGTACAACATATCCTTGCTGATTATTTATTTTTTACATAGTAGTTTGTTCCACTTTTTAGTTGATATTATTCACACAAAGTCAAACAGCCACGTGAAAGCTGAAAATTTTAGTCACATATCAAGATTTTGACTATATTAAATCAAATAAATTTTTACTTTGGATTCTCATTTTGTCAGGATTATATTCTTCATTTCATAAAATCTATTCTTAGCACCTGCTTCTTCACTCAGAACTAAACTATGATTTGATAGGTTACATATATATTCTTTGTGGTTTTTATAAAGAAAATGAATTGCAATCTATTCTATTCCAGACTATGATAATGACAATCACAATATTTAGAGCTTAGCGATATTTATAATTTACCTGTTTTAACACCATCATTTAATAGAAAAGAAAATTGATGCCCAAGACACAAAGTGGCATGTCCAAGACCACACAGTTATTTAGTAACAAGACGTAGGGAAGTCTGGTCACCTGACTCAGTTAGCATTCCACCATACCACTCATATTAATTAGACTATTATTTATGTGCCTGTCGTGTGGTTCATAAACATTACAATCCACTTTTTAGAAATTAAATGACCAAAATATAATTTCCAGATTTTACAAAGATAAAAGATAAAAGGTTAAAAAGCAGTAGAGTTCTACAGTACTGAATCCAAAATGTTTCGTGTAGTATTCAACATGGTTTCTAATTGCCAGGTCTTTAACTTCTCTAGGCTCCAAACTCGCATCAGCAAAATGGAGCAAAGTTTGAGGAGGGTTTTATGATGTGATAACTGCCATGTGGTTAGTACTTCTGTAGAGAGAGAGGGATTAGAAAATGTACAGATGTTGGAAAACACTGGGCAGATTTAAATAGGAGGAAATGAAATGAATGCCTAACATGTGTCTCGTTATTAGGTACCTACTATGTACCAATCACTGTGCTTGTTCTGAAGATAAGGATACTAAAGCTTTGGGTACACAGATAACTTGTTCAGTTCATTTAACTTATGTGGTTGAAAACAGAATTCAAAATCCTTACTATGTTTTTTTCAAACAAGGGAAAACTGGAATAAGACTTGAAAGTGGGAAAGGGGATGGGAAGGACACAGTTTTTGAGTCCTTAAAAGTAGCAACGGTAAACCACTAAAGTTTTTTTTGTTTTTTTGTTTTTTGTTTTTTGTGGTACGCAGGCCTCTCACTGTTGTGGCCTCTCCCGTTGCGGAGCACAGGCTCCCGACGCGCAGGCTCAGTGGCCATGGCTCATGGGCCAAGCCACTCCGCGGCATGGGGGATCTTACTGGACCGGGGCACAAACCCGTGTTCCATGCATCGGTAGGCAGATTCTCAACCACTGCACCACCAGGGAAGCCCACCACTAAAGTTTTATAAGCAAAACAAAACAAAGAAAAGAGCTCTGAGGATCAGATTAGTATAGGAGAATGATAGTGGAGTATGTTAATAACTAATCTAAAAAATATTACTTTGATTACAGAAAAAAAATGTAATAGGATTTTACAATAGAGTCAGGATAGTAAGGGAACTAATATGTTTTGATCAATACGAACTTTGCAGGAATTTAGCATACATAGATGGATTTTAAAAAAAACTATAGAAAACTTCTTAGACATGCAATATTATACCCCCCAAATAAATCAATTACCCTTAACAAAACACATAGCTTGAAAGTGAAGGAAAATAAATAGTTGTGAGAACTTTTGAAGAAAGAGAACTTGGTGACGGACTAATAAGAAAGAACCACCTCACAAATTATTTGTCATGTGAATGGGTGGTTATAGGAACGTTAATTGAAATTAACAAACAAACATGAGTAGCAGGGTCTGGATTGTGTATTAGGTAAGAGAGGGAATTGAAAGAAAAGATGATGGAATATGTTTCTCTTTTTGATGGCTTTAGTCTAGAATTCTAATTAGCATCCATTTAGTAGCATGTTTTTTAAAAATGAACTACTGAATCATGAATAGAGATAAGAAAAATCAGGGTTGAAAATATGTTTTAGAGTCAATTTCAGAAGAATAGGAGTTGAAACTCTGAAAATAAATACATCACTGAGGGAAGAAGTATGTCACATTAGAAACTGTTGTCAGAAACTGTAAATGCCCGATTTTATGTGAAAGGAAACAAACAAATAAAAAAAGGAATGGTCGTGAAGCAGTAAAACCAGGTTAGAGCTGTGTCACAAAAACCTTTTAAAGAAGTGGATGGTTCACTATCAAATACTGGGAGCACATACAATACAAGGAAAATTGACAGTTATTGGATGTGGCTACCTGTGGTCATGGCTACCACTGTGAGTCCTGTAAAGGGGTGATGGCAGAAAGTAAGGATTGCAGAGAAAATAGGTGGTGAAGAATTAAAACTGGCAAGAGGCAGACCAGCAGTCCCCAAAGCCTATGTCAGAGCCTTAATTAATTTGAGAAAGACATTTTCACTGACCTATGGTGAAATTGGGTGGGATGGGGGGATGAAGACAAATCATGGGATTCTATGAATATTTATTTCCTGCTTTGGAGGTTTAAATCCTTTTCTTAATAAAATTATAGTAATGAGAGATTTAATCATTTTCTTATGGTAAAATAAAAATGTTGCAACTATAAATTCACTCTAAATTTTCTTTTATACTTATTATTGGTCAACAGAATTCTAAAGTTATGTGGACTCAAGGAGAATATCACCTTTAAGGAAGAATAATTGTGGATATGAATGCAACAAGGCAGTATCTAGATGAGGTGGCTGGGTTACTCTAGAGGTTTAAAAAATGGGGGAAAAAGTAAAGAAAAATACTGAATATTTAAAATAGGAGAACTAGTTAATAGATATTTAAAGGAGGTAAGAAGGAGTGACATAAAGACAAAAGACAGAAATATTAGCTTCAGAAAGACTTGATAGTTAATCTTTGAGGCAGGAATTTGATGAAATTGATGCCACAATTTAGTGTATGTCTTTGTCTTTCCACAAGGTATTTTCCTTTTACTTAACATTCATGTAGAAACAGAATATGAATTGTGAATAAAGCTTAAAGTGAGAAATAAACCTTCTGCTATGAATATATTTGTGTGATGAATATAATTAAAGATGTATTCAATAATACACGATTCTCTCCCAGTAAGATAATACATATTGCATTCCAGATTTATCTGATTTTAAATGTGGTAATTCATGGCTATGTTTGTCATTGTTCAATCTTTCAAGTTCCCATATATTGTAACAGCCTGGCACATGGTAGCTGCTCAATAAATATTGTGTTGAATTATAGAAAAATATTTGTAAATTGTCCAGTGTGAAGCAACAATTCTTTCTGTGTTCATTTATTGCTTACATGCTTCTGCCGTATTTTTTATTGTTTTTATAATTATCCTATTTTACCTCAAAACATGAACACATGATTGCAGGGTCTTGCATTTCAATGGTCTACCATTTGTCATCTAAATGATTATGTGCTATACATAAGATTTCCTCTGCCTTGGTGTGAAAAAGTTAAGGCCCTTTACGTGGCTGGAATGAGTTATCAACTGCTATTTGTATATTTTACAACAAATTGTTTGTCACTTTCTCTGATTAAACATGCTTACAATAACATTGTTTTGATCATTCGTCTTAAGTTACAGTTGATAACCGAGGGGGGTTAGGGGGGTGGTTGTGGTGGGATGAATTGGGAGATTGGGATTGACATATATACACGAATATGTATAAAATAGATAACTAATAAGAACCTGCTGTATAAAAAGTAAATAAGTAAAATAAAAGTCATCAATCAATCAGTCAATCATGCTGTCTCCTTTTCCTGGAATGATCATGCCATTTTCTATATAAACATCTCCCTTCAGGTGGAAATGAATAACCAGAAGTCAGCCATATTAGGATATAGACACTTAGACTCTAAACTTTATAACTTATGATGGAAGTGTGAATTGCAGTCAATCTATTTGCAATAACTTCCTTTACAGAATAAAAAGTTATTCAAAATAATAAAAATAATTTTTTTGTAATAGAATTTTCCTGTGGTTCTTTTCACTTTATAACTTTTCCTATATTGTATATTTTTATCTTTAGATTGATTCTCCAAGAAAAAAGCCAGCCCACATTTAATGCAGCTTCTGGTTTTGTCTGATTTCATCTAATTTAAATTAGAAAAAAAAAAACAGTACCAATACTGACACAAAATACGTCTCTTTTTTTCAGTTGAAAAGTCTGCATGAATTAGAATTTTATCTATCTCAAAAATGTGCGCAGGCTCATACAGATTAATTAAAATACGGAACTGAATAGTTGCTGAATTAGTATTTATATCTAATGAAATTCCAAGCCTGACTCACACTTTTTTCCTCAGAAGCCAGATTTGGAGCTTTCACTATCAAGATAAATGCCTAAATTCTTTACTTCACATCAGTTTCTAGACAGATATGTCTTATACATGTGTACTACTTGTAAAGATCTGGAATTTAATTAAAAGGCACAGTAGAATTCAAATTAAGTTATAGTTTTAGATTACATATTCCTGGGAACATTACAGCCTTCATATTGCTGGCTTTTCAGTGTTTCATAGAAAAGCTTATTAAAAAGCCTTTAAAGTGAGATTAATTTAAGTTTAAATTGTGACTTACAGAACTCTTCCAGCTAGCCTGAAGCAAAATTACATCCAATTCAAAATTAGAAAAGAAAAGGAAGAAACTTAGCAATCTCAAATCTTTTAACTGGTACTAACCCTTATTTCATTTTTAATTTCTACAATCCACAGAGAAATTAACCATATTGTATAGACTATCAGTTCATCTAACTTATTGAAGAGGAATGCCAAGTGTATGACAATGTGTGTAAGTACATGTGTTAACTCAGTAATTTAGAAGTGGAAAGAAAAATAAGGTAAGTTTGCTAATTATAATTCAAGATTACCTAGGGATGTTCTTTGACTACTCATTTTTAATTATAGCACAAATCCAATCTGTCAGAAAATTATATTGCCTTATCTTCAATTTATATCCAGAAAGTGATTATTTCTTACCACCTCCAATGCTACTACTCAACTCTAGTTACCATTGTCAAATCCCTGCTTTTTATGGTAAACTCCAACTAGACTCCCATTTCTACCCTTCCCCACTACAACGTATTCTCAACAGTGTTCAGAGTGACGCTTTAGAAACCTGACTCAGGACTTGGTGCTCCTCTGCTCAAAACTCTCCAGTGGCTTCCATCTTCCAGCTTCCCAAAGTAGTCCTTGCCTTTATCAACAACGCCCTATAACATCTGACCCAGGATGACTTCCTGACTCCAACCTCCTCCCTTCCTGGACACTCTGCCCCAGCCAAACTTCCATCTCAAATTCTTTCCCTGGCTACTCCTTCTTCCCCAAGTGCTCCTCTCCATATATTCACAGATCTTCAAATTCTTGCTCAAACGTTACCTTTTCATTGAAGCATTCCTTGAACACTGGATTTAAAATTGTAATTCCCCCCACTGCCAAAGTCTCTGATCCCTTTTCCCTACTTTATTTTTCCCATAGTCTTTATCCCTTTCTAAAACATATCATTTATTATGTACTATGTTTATTGTCTGTCTCACCATCTGAGAATGTAATCTCCAAGAGAGCAAATTTTTTTATTTTGCTTACTGATGTATCCCCAGAACCTAGAAAAGTGTTGGGCATATAGACTATCAAGGAACAAGGTAGGTACAATCAGAGGGCCATGGTGGTTCACAGGAGAAAACGGGGAATAATCAGTTCAAGAAATATGTCAGAAACCTGGAAACAATTGAGATGGACCCTAAAGGATGTTGGAAAAGTAGAGAGTAGGGGAGACTCAAAGCATGCTCAGAAATGTCTAGTTCCCTCAGGCCCTGGAGCACACATAAGGGAGAACTGGAAGATGACAGAGGCATACTGGGAGTATCTGGTGTAGGGCCTTGAATGCCAAGGATAAGGAGCTTATATTTCATGTGTTTTTCTTTTATTTTTCTCCCTTGTAATAATCTAAAAGACAGCATACTAATAAGCACAGGCTACTATGCTGGTAAACCTGTTCCGACTGAACTGTGACTACAAAAGGATCTATCTAATTCTACCACTCCTGAATCATTGTATATTTTCTGCTTTCTATTTGCTGGCTCAACTTTTATTTTGTGCTTCTAACCACAGAAAATGTTCAGTAAGTAGCTCAGCTAATTAGAACTTATTTTGAGCCTCTACATGAAATAGAGTAACTAAAAAAATAAAATAAAATAAAAAATAAGCCTCCCCAGTGTGTGAATTCTTGGTTTATGGTGTAGGTTTAATTAGAATTGGATTAGAATCAAGATCAAGGGTGGTCATACATCTTCTAATTAATTTCAGGATTTAACATTTGAACTCTTCTGCAAGTTCAGGTCAATTTTACTTTCTCGCTCTCTTGGTTCTTGCTAGAAAAGCAAAGCAGCTAGTAAATGTTCATTCTAGACACTAATTGCAAAGTTGCAAAATCTACTTCTGTGAGTGACAGTGTAAGTACATCTGGCCTCACAAAATACAGCTTTCTTGTTGCATTACTATAAAAAGTGATTGAATATTAATATCATAATAAATGCTAGCCTCATATTAACTTAGGTTAAAAAGACAACAACAAAGCTTTGACAATACAGAAAACACATGTTCTCCTTTGTTCTCTTTTGGCACTCTTATATGAATCTTTCAATCTAAAGATGCAATGATTCACAATCAAGGACTATTGTAAGTGAAACAAACAGTATTATTAGTGGTACTACTAAATACTCTCAAGTTTATTTACTTTATGTAAATTAAGTCTTGAATAGCTTTTCAGGACTTTTTTCTGTAATGTGTGTGTTTGTGTGTGTGTGTGTGTGTGTGTGTGTGTGTGTGTATACATGTCACACTGGGGAAACAAAGGCCCACAACAGTATTATTTGACTCTTTAAGCCCATGTTAAAATTCAGAGTAAATCAAGACTTCATTGATGAGAGGAAAAGTACTAGAAAATACCAGTTTTTGTTATACTTGTTTTACTTTCAAATATTGATACTCATAAACTATATAGTAATTATTTTGTAAATATCACAGTAACAAAATGGTCTCCATAAGGAAAATAGATATAAGTTTAACCTCTTGCTTCAAGGAGAGCTCTTATTATGTATTTTGATACTTATGATTTGATGTTAGTCTTAATTGGAGTATAGCTTACTACAAGGAACCTCTAGTAATATATGATTTACTCATAAAAACTAGTAGTCCTATGGAATGTTGCAATGATATTTAACAGAAAAAATAGAATAAAATAAAAATTAACAAAGCTTCCTAAGTTCCACTTTGTACAAGATAGAAAAAATATATATACTATCTATTTTCACATAAGGATGAAGAACATATTTAAATATTCTCAATCAGATGACCTGTTGTTTCACTGCATGATATTTGTCCCTGTTAAGCCCTGGTGCCGAAAGATTATTGCATTTTAAAGCTATTTCAAGGCTAAAAATATTCAAAATTTCTACTTCATAAAAATGTAAATTTGCATAAAGTAATTTACACTCTTAGAACACAAGGAGCATGAAACTAGATTCTTCTTATTACATTAGGACTTGTGAATGTCAGATCAGAAGTGTATATTTTGATTACTATTTTTATAGGAATATAATGAAAGTTCACTAGATAGTTCATATTTTTAAGAAAAGTGGGCCAATCTTTGACCAATTAAGCCGTCTTTCTTTGCTTTTCCAAATGAGCAGGAAAAAGAAGAGTGAAAAAAACAGACTCTAAAATGAGCTCTTTAAAACAGTGTAAAAAAATCAACAATGAAATACTTTTCAAACAAGAATGGATAGCATAATCTCTTCTGTGTTTACACTTGAAAAGTTAATTATATAAATTTGAAACACTTGCATTTTATTATTATTTTTGCTTTGTTTTAAAAGGTGAGTAGTTTGTGTAAGAGGTGCATTTTGTTGTTAATGACGCATACTCAAAGGAACTAAATGAATTTAAGTGTGTGACATTCTAGGTACTCTCCACAGTTTGCCTTTGTTTTTTGCAGGCTGTAGATAATTCTATAGAATATTTGCTCATTAAATCACGTTAAAAGTACTTAATAACTAAATTTCATAATTTTATTTTGCTGGGTCTAGACAACCACACTAAAGATCTGTGGAGGACAGGCAGTGCAATGGTGCAAAAAGGCAGCACATCTTATCAAAAAGATTGTCTCTGCATCAACTGCCAACTTGTTCTAGGCCTTTTGTTCAATAATCTCACTCCCAACCCAGTGTCAGACTTGAACTTCTCATTTGGATGTTTACCCTTGCCCACATTTGATTACACATAATAAGTTGACCCAATGTCAATGTTGCACATTGGCCTATGACTACTTTTAGGATAATCCCTAATTTCTTGGTATTCAGGTAAATTCTTCATTGTATTTCCTTGTAGTGACTGTGTAACTCAGTTCCCTGGCATGAAGTGATTTGTTCAGCACATATGCTCACTCTTTTTAATAAGGTGATTTCTACTTTCTGTCTGAAGATCCCAGTAAAGCCGTGTGTTTACCAAAAGCACAAATACTGTAGAACATGGTAGACCTCTTCTTTGGTCCATTCTGCAAGAACACTCACATCTCGCGAGGTAAGATAAGCCAACTCATGCTAGTGGGTGGGCCAATGACTGGGTATAAAGGGAAGACATTAATTCTTCCAGGATCATTCACATTTTTTTAATTGAAGTATAGTTGATTTCCAATATTATATTAGCTTCGGGTGTACAACATAGTGATTCAATATTTTTATAGATTATACTTCATTTAAAGCTATTACCAAAAAATGGCTGTATTTCCCTGTGCTATACAATATATCCTTGTTGCTTCTCTATTTTATACATAGTAGTTTGCATCTTTTTTTTAATCTTTATTAGAGTATAATTGCTTTACAATGTTGTGTTAGTTTCTGCTGTATAACAAAGTGAATCAGCTATACATATACATACATCTCCATATCCCCTCCCTCTTGCATCTCCCTCCCTCCCTATCCCACTTCTCTAGGTGGTCACAAAGCACCGAGCTGATCTCCCTGTGCTATGCAGCTGCTTCCCACTAGCTATCTATTTTACATCTGGTAGTGTATATATGTCAATGCTACTCTCTCACTTCGTCCCAGCTAACCCTTCCCCCTCCCCATGTCCTCAAGTCCATTCTCTACATCTGCATCTTTATTCCTGTCCTGCCCCTATGTTCCTCAGAAACTTTTTTTTTTAAGATTCCATATATATGCTATTCACATTTTAACATGAGACAACTAGATGCACAATGACTTAATCCAATGAATGGTTCACTAAGAGTGAAATTCCAGGCACAATGGGAAGCTAAGGAAAACGGTTTGATGCTGGGATGCAGATTTAGCAGATAGTTCTCACATCTCACATAAGTAAATATTTTTATCCTTCTGATGTGTGCCAGTCTACCCCTGCCGCTCTAGAGGATTTTATATGGCTATCAAGTAGATACCTTTACCCCCTTTTCCCTCTAGGGTTGGTTTCCATTTTTATAATAACACTATTTCTTCTCTCTAACAAGCCTTTCATATAATATGTATTTTGAGATATACTCTCAAGCTTTTAACAAAACAGAATATGCCCACATATGATCAATTGAATATAAATTCCATTTTGGTCCATGCTATCAGGCAGCTGTGAAAACAAAGAAAAAAGTGTATGACTGTTTTTAGCCTCACATTGCAGCTGTGAATGGAAGAGGTTTGTCAACTAGTCTTAGCATCAGTATAAAGAGCTCAGCTCATGACACAGTATGCTAGGAAGTAAGTGATTATAAGACTCAGATTATCATTTGGTGTAACAATTGAAATGTACTTAGTTCCTGATTGTAATGGTATGAGAAAGAAGTTATAGTCATCCCTGTTTTATTTGATAAAATTCTAGTCTCCTTTCCACGCGACAGACACAATTCCTGGTTTTATATAGAGAGGGATATAATTTATTTTGGAGAAGTTTAGCTCATTTTATTATTTCTTCAGGAAGTTATGTTTTTGTTTATATGTAAAGACTGATAAATATCGTGACAACTGACATCAAAGCCAAAGAGAAACCACAATAACCAGGGAAGACCTCGCTGGCCACTTGAAGCTGTCGGCCAAAAATGGCTTCAAAATCCATTTTGCAAATGGCCTGTACTTTCACTACAATCATACTGATTAGAAATGACACTTTCAGATGCAGCATGTACAAAGGCAATAGCCATATTGTTTTACAAAAGAGCAGTTATAGAATGGAATCAATAGAATCTAAAACCTATATTTTATTCTGAGTAGATTCATTTCTATGAGGTTAGTCATACCAAAAAGCAAAACAAAAACTAGGTAATAGAAAATATTAATGACACAAGGGTACTATCTACATAGTGATAGTATGTAGTGAATTCCTGTGAGAATTCAAGCATGTTGGGTAATTCTGGTGCCACCCAAAATGGCATACTACCCCAAAACCACTTATATATACTTTCAAAGACACACATAAATAAAACATTTGTAACCAATACAAGTTTACTGAAATAAGCTAAAATACTCCTCAGGTTATTATGATTGAGAATTGAGAAAAAATTTCATACTTTCAAAGTACTAGAGAGAACATATGTTGAGCCTAAGACAAACATACATTTCTGATTTTACCTAGTGCAAAGTTATTGGCTCTTTGAACAAACTTTACTTCATCTTTTCTGATTATCGGGCCAGAGTAGAAAAAGGTTCCCTGAACCCAAAGTGAGAGTGCCAGAGTATCTTTCATCCCACAGCCATCCATCAGCTCAGTCACAATCCTTAGACTTCACAGTCACTGCTACAATGTCAGATAACCCCTTCAACAGGGCTTTCCAGAACATGGTGACTGTCCAACAGACCTCTATTCTAGTGGTATTTACACTCCTTTCTCTTTCCATATGGGTCATTTACAGAGTATTGAGCAGAGTTCAGTGGATGTATGTATATGTATAACTGATTCACTTTGCTGTACAGCAGAATGTAACACAACATTGCAAATCAACTATACTCCAGTAATTTTTTTTTTTTAAGTTAAACTCCTTTCTCAGCTAAGCCTCACATTTCAACAATTTAGGGCATTGGTTCTTAATTTCAGCTTGTAGAAACACCTTGAGGACTTGTTAACTTACAGATTGCTGATCCCATCCCAGAGTTTCTCATTCAGAAGATCTAGGATAAGGCACCCCCAAAATTATGGGGCCCCATCATTTCTCAGGTAATCTGGATGCTGTTGATCCAGGGATCACACCTGAGGAATAAATGCCTTAAGACCAAGTTTCTCTAACTTCTTTTACTTTCTTTGTATGTTTGTCATATTAATAGTCAGCTGAACTCTTTTTTTTTTTTCCTAATTTGTATTTTGCTCCTGAGCTAGAGAATTTTACAGGATAAACAAACAAACAGAAAAACACTAAACCCTATTTGCTTGACCCTCTACAAGTTCATATTAATTGAATTCCCAGGTTTTCACTGCTACTCTATAAACTGTTTTTTCCTTTTGATTTGATAAACTGTAATTCTTCTGATACTTCTCTATAAAATCTTCACCTGCTTCCTGAATTCACATTTGTATGCTTCATTCCTCCACTCAGTTATTCAACAGCTATTATAAAGCACCTACTAAATGGAGAGAAAGAGAATACAAGCAGTATTCCTATTATAAAAGGATTTTTACATCCCATTTGAGGAGACAATAAAACAAAAAATGTTAAATATAATGCCAGGTAGTAATATGTGTGAAGAAGAAAAATAAAGCAGGGAAAATGGGTATTTCTTGATATGCTTCTAATTATACACTTTCTTTTTTCCTAAAAGAAATTTTCCTATATCTATTACTGGATATCATTATTATCCTGTCAGTCATGCCCTCCCTCCAAGCCCCCAATCCCAAACACCTCCCCCACTCAGTCAGCATGTAATTTCTACTTCCACATAATTTTTTCTACCTGTATGTTTACTATTATCATTTTTGGTCAATTTTTTGGTAATCTTTTTCTAGGAACTGTTTAATAGCTAATCTTCACACCACAATTTTCTGCAGGATGTACTTACCAAAAATAATGCTTTAGGATCATGGTGCTACTCCATCAGCATATGAGCTCTATGAGGAAAGTACTTTTATTATTCCTATTTAGAAATGAGGAGACTAAAGTATTTTACTAAGTCATAGAACTTTGAATCCAGGTAGTATGATACTAGAACCTGGGCTTTTAACAATAGTATAGTAGTGTGGTATTAACTGATTAAGAGGATGCAATACAAAGGACTATGACAGCAAGAAGAGGAGGATATGCACTCCTCTCAGTGGACTTGGGAAGGTTTTATCAAACAGGAGTCACCAGGGGTAGGTCTTGTGTTACTTGGTAGCTTGAGTGTGTCTCAAGTTAAACGCCTTGTAGAAGACAAATCCCTTCCTCTCAGAGGAATGACGTTCACGTAGTATGTGTAACAATGTACTGATGAATTGATTGGTTAATTGATTTTAATAACATCTAAATAGAAAAAAAAGCTTTATATACTATGATGAGAAATGCGCTTCATTTTTCTAAGTGTAAGGCTAAAGCAGATATAGAATTATAGTGATAACATGGACAAATAGATGTGACTTACTGCCTGGCATCTTCCATAAATTTCCACTATCCATTGCCAACATATCTACATAGAATGAACTGGGTAAGCCTAGCTCTCACAAAGGTGAGAAGAGACAAAGAGACAAAGGAGATATTGACTAGATCTGAGAGTTATTTGGTCCATGAAACACATTAAAAGATAAAGAAGATCAACATTTCAAACCCTGTCCAAAAACACCCTCACACTTTATTTTCGCCTGTTTCTTGGGAACTGTCAAGCCACTGCCACCTTTAAAACATAGCAACAGCTGTGCAAACTTTGGTAGAAGTTGATTCACATTTTTACTTCCATTTTAAACTTAAAGAAGACATCTGTTAAAATATGAGTTTTATGCCTGTGCTTCAATCAAGTTGTACCATTTTTTGCTCAGCTTATATACAGAACCATGTTGAGACACTGAAAAGAAAAGCCCAATGTCATGTTCATTGTTTTGAAGGATATTTCCTGGGACCAGGCCTGCCAGGTGATGTCATGATGGTCCTATTCCTGAGAGAATGAATCTGTGTGATAAATAACACCTTGGGCCTTTTCCAAATCATAATTTTTATGAAATATATTAGAATACATATACATACACACACACACACACACACTTCTTCAGTCCCAAAGAACCTCTAGCGACTAAAGTTAATAAGCTATATTCAATTAGGTAAATTTTCTGAGAGGCTAACTTAAAACCCTTTCCCCTTGATGGTGAAGTGAATTGTCATTTATGTAATAGCTAAATGAATAAAAAGTCCCTCAGGCAGTATAGACTGTATTTTGGTAGGAATGGGGAGAGTGTTACTTTCTGAAGGGTATAGCCCAATCTTAGCTTCAATGACAAAATTGCAGAGAAGATTAAAACAAAATAGCTTGAATATTTACATAAAAATATAAATATGCTTTTGTTTTCAAATATGTAACTCCTGGAGCTGTTGGGGCCAGGAACGGGTTATTTTTCATATTTCCTTGTGGTATGTCTTATCCTCCTCATAAGAAGAATTGCCTTTTTCCTGTGACAGAGCACAGAGCCAAAATTCCTCAAGTTGACAGCAAGTATGACTTTTATGGGTGCTACAAGAATATGATCTATTCACTTAACAGCTAGAAAAGATTTTGTAATGCATACCAGATTGTGAAAGGTCACCCTTGCTCTGAGGAAACAGCTAAGGGGAACCTGTATGTGCTTTGTGCACAAAATATGAGGAACATATATCTGACCACGTGAGCACTGCTTCCCATAGACAGTGGTCAGACTGCTGTAGTCATCTACTGTTGATGCATATATGCAAATCCCAGAATTGAAAAGACCCAAAAGACTATCCAGTCCAATCTTTTCATTTTATCAATGAAGAAATTCAGATGTGTAAAGGTTACTCCTTTTCCAAATACTATGCTAGAAATACACGGAAAAGCAAATATTAGAACCCAGCATTCCTCATTTTTATTTTTTTGATCTTTCCATTACACTTTCATGACATATACTGATAGTCTATAAATATGGAGATTGCATAGTAAATATAAGAGGGAGGACATATTTCCACCTTTCTCTGTCAAGAGAATGGGACACAATTTATGAATGGGATGTCTGCTACACCACGAAACAGACTAACAGTAGCTGACCTTTATCAAGTGCTTGTTATGTGCCAGGCCCTGTTCTAAATCTCTCATAGGCATTTATTCATTTATTCCTTCAATATCCCATTGAAATAAGTAGTATCGTTACCAGTTTTTAGATTAAAAAACAGGGAGGGACTAAATAATGTCCCCAAGACCACATAGCTTGAAACTAGTACAGAGTTTGCATTGTAACAGCCATGTAACACTCTTCCTAGATCCTTTGAAATAGATGCCAAGAGTGACAACATCTCTTTCATTTGAAATCTATAATTTTCCTCATTGACTGAGAGTAGCTGTCTTTTCAGGACTCTGGGTTGGATTATGTAGACAGGTACCTGTTTTAGTTTTTGATTCATTATTTCACTCTTGGTTAATACTGACTGAGTGGATTATGCCTCATTGTATCACTACTTAAAACACAGAACTTTCAAAAATTATAAATTCATATTAACCCTAAAAATCTATATAATCATTAACTCAGTCACTAATTACTGAGTCACTATATCTCTAGGGATCAGTCCTAGTCCATGAGCAAAAACAAAGAGTACTCTGGTCCTAAAGGAGAAGGACAGAGGGGATATTTTGCCTGGTTCACTTTTTAAAAACTTTACATCCAATAAAACTTTTTTCTTTTTGGTGCATAATCCTATGAGATTGACAAATGCACGGGGTTGTGCTAAACAACCAGAATAAGTAACACAATCAGAATAAATAACAAATCTATTATCTATAGTTGTGTTGCCTCTTTGCAGTCAGCACTTCTAGTTCCCCTAACCCCTGGCAAACAATGATCTTTCATTCCTATAGTTTTCCTTTTCTATTAGAATGTCATATAAATGGAATTACAGAGTATGTGGCATTTTTATTCTGGCTTCTTTCATTTAATGCATTTGTGACTTGTTGTGTGCGTGTATCAGTAGTACATTGCTTTTAAACCTGAGTACTATCCCATGGTATGGATGGAACACTCTTTGTTTACCCATTCACCAATTGGAGGACATTTGGGTTGTTTCCCATTTTTGGTACTTATGTACAAAATTACTATAAACATTCACATACAGATTTCATATTAACATAAGTTTAATTTCTCTTAGGTAAATGCTTAGAAGTGGAAATTCAGGGTCATATGGTAAGGGTAATTTTAACTTTAAAGAAACTGCCAAAGTATTTCCCAAAGTGGTTATTACATTCTGCACTTTCACCAGCAATGTATGAGAGTTTCAATTTCTCCACGTTTTCACAAGCACTTGGTATTGACAGTTTTTTTTTTATTCCCAACCTTGTAATAGGTGTGTAGTTGTACCTCAATGTGGTTTTAATTGGTATTTATCTAATGACTGATGATACTGAGGGTCTTTTCATACCTGTTTTTCATCCTTATATCTTTTTTGGTGAAGTGCTGTTCAAACCTTTTGCTCATTTTTAATTGGGTTGTTTTCATATCATTGGCTCATCCACTTTTGAACTCCCTCATTTATCACTGGCAATGGCTCAATTCTTGGATGACTCTGCTTCTATTGTTCCTACACTTGACTAATCATCATAATCACCTAGAGAACTTGTTAAATAGTTTTGAGGCTCTATCTCAGAGTTACTGAATCAGAATCTTCAGAGGCTGAGTCTCAGAAATGGGAAAAAAAACCCAAAAAACAACCCTCCCTCTGTTGAAATACAAATGTATGACAAGATATCATTACATTACTAATAGAACAGCTAAAATCATTAAAAAACAATGTTAATATCAAATTCTGGTGAGGATGTGAAGAACCTTTTCTGGAATTTGAAAGGTGTAAGTGAATAAATGTCCAAATCTTACTGATTTTATGCATCTCAGAACTTAATGATAACTTATTTTATCCTATTCGTAGAATGACATAATCATAGAATGACAGAGCTGGAAAAGATATAATACATTCACTCTCAATTTATTTTCTTATACTAATAAACAAACTTGGGTCCAAAGAGGTGAAGGAGAAAAAGCCCCAAGAGAAAAAGCATTTAGTTAAAATAAATGAAGGGAGGCAAAAAATGAAACACCTGCCCTTAATCCAGAGTTGTTCAGAAGTTACTCTGGAAATGTCTCTCATTTTCAAAGCCCTCAACTCCCAATATTTTTCCACCATATTTGAAGCTCTAGAAATCCTATCCTATTTTTCTTCAATATGTTTTACCCCACACAGCATCTTTTTGATAAACTCTAATCCATACTTCCCTAACTTTAGATTCCTGTTGGTTTCTGAAGATTGTCCCATTTGTATTTTTCTTTTTTTTTTGTTCTCAAAACTAGTTGCTGTAATTAATTTCTGTTGAAACAGGAAGATTAAAGGGGTTGAATGTATTAGAGCTTGAAATAAAGACCTCTTCTTTATTCAAATGGCTAAACACTGACTTCTTTAACTTATTTCTTTCCTATCCATTTTTTACTCTCTCCCACTACCTTTGAAACATACTCATAATCAGTCCTTTATAGAAAGGAATTTGTATGTTCAGTTTGTGTTTCCATTTAATGTTTGAATTTTAATGCATCTGTACGGAGTACACACATTTTTATATGTGTGTATTTCTTACATGGTAAGTCCTTGAAGGTGGTGACTGGGTAGAATGCAGCTCTGTAAGTCATCTTGAACAAAACCAGTTGCAGTTATGCTTCTCATCAATGTTATGAAGACATACAACAATAAGTCATATTAAAAAGCTGTCAATATTTGCTTCTCATGTCCATTAAGGCAAGAAATGTGAATTGAAAAACTGCTGCTAAACATATGAATGGTTATAATTTAAGTAAATTTATGGAGTAGACTATTAGAGGGCTTACATATTTAGTAATGATTTTCATCCTTTGCTCATTATATAAAACTTTAAATGATAGATGGCCCTGGAATATTTTCACAATTAAGTTGATACTGAGAAAGCAGTGAAAATGAGATAGCTGATATCTGGGGGCTAGAATATTATGAAGGAATATTGTGAAAAGCAGCATAAGCTTTAGAGGTATAAAGCAATCTAAATCCTGAATTACTGAATTTGACCTTCCAGAGCACATATTGAAACCAGGGACCCAGCTAATAAAGGCAAGGGATAGATTTGTGTCAGGGATGGAGTGGGGTACAAGGCAAATATAGTAAAGTTATTTGTGTAAGATTTTTATTAGAGATGATATGCCTGGGACTCATGACCTAGAGAAAAATCACTCTTGATGGTGAGGGCAGGCATTGGTGATATTAGTTATCTTGAAATTGGGGCTGGTTGTTCTAAATATTTAGTACCAACCAGTGTCATTGAAGTACTTTAGCTTTTTCCAGCCACAATTTATTAGATATTTAAAATCCAAATATCCCTCTGTCCCACTCAAACCTATTTTTATCTCAGCTGATGTCACAATTTTGTTCTTATAGACCTGTCAAAGGCAATTTTTTAAGATTGCAGCATAATTTCAAGCTTTTCGCGTTATTTCTTACACCACCACATATTTTCACTCTGAGTCATATACTTTAACTGTTTGTCATGTATGTGCTTTTTACAAGTCTGCATAACAGTCTTCTGTTTATTCTGTTTCTATGTTAACCTTACCCATTATATGATATGACTTTTGTGTGTGTGTGCTTAAAATGCCATAAATGTGCCCATGCGAGATAGACTGACAGACACATACCATAAATCACTGGAATAATTTGTATTCTCATGTTATTGCTGAACTAAATACATCTAGAAAAAGCAGATGTATTTGGAGAAAAGTTGATTTTCCTTATTCATTGATAGGATTCACTTAGTGTATTGGCTTTCTCAAGAAAAGTGACATATTGTCAACTGTTCTTCCTTTTTCCCACAACTGCTTTCCCAAATTCTCCTTCTTCCATTATTCAGCTTCTACCACAGGTTGAATCGTGTCCCCGAATTCATATGTTGAAGCTCCAAATCCCAGTACCTCAGACTATGAACTTACTTGGAAATAGAGTTGTTGCAGAACATGGAGGGCCTCTAATTTAATATGACTGGTATCCTTTAAAAAAAAATGCCATATGAAGAGAGACATGCACGCAGGGAGAATGCCTTGTAAAGACTGGAATTGCCTTACCACAAGCCAAAGAACTGCTAGATGCTAGGAGGAAACTTGGAATGGATCTTTCCCTAGCACCTTCAGAGGGAGCATGGACATGCCAACACCCTGATTTTGGACTTCTAGCCACAGAACTATGAGAATAAATTTCTGTTGTTTAAGCCACTTGGTGTGTGGTACTTTGTTACCAGCACCCATGGCAAACTAACAGAGCATCTAACCAAGATTCCTACAGAAGTCAATAGATAGGCACCAACTCATCCATTCCCTCCTTCCTGGCTATTGCATCATCTGTAGCTTCACCTGCTCTGCCCTCCTGTTTGAATGCATGTGTTAATCCTTCTATCCCATGCAAACCTCTCCACCATTGTTCTTTATCCCATCCTTTCCCATCAATTCAGCTCCTATTTCTGAATTATATGTCACCAATCTCTTAATCTCGGCTGAATCCTGTCCCTCAGCTGCTAACCATGGTCAGGTGTTTGCCTATATAACAGCTGGAGAGAGTGACCAAGACTTGTTGCTGCTTCTTAGCATCTTATGAAATCTGGTCTTCAGCCTCCTTACCTGTGGAAACTATTATCCTAAACATCATCAGCCACGTAATTATTTAGTACAAAACAATTTTAACCATCTTCTTACTCTTTTTTCTTAAATTTTTGACCCCAAAATATGTCTTTGGTGATATCTCTCTTTTTTCTTCTTTTTTTCTGTTTTTGTTTTTTGTTTTGTTGTTGTTGTTGTTTTTACAAAAATTACATCTATATATACAGGGCTTTGAGCCCTACAGCGTAGGGCTCTCCTTTGTGGAAGACACTGAGGCTTCTTGGGGTAGGACCCATCTTGGGTCATCTCTGCATTCAGCTCAATGTGGCTTAGATACAGGCTGCAGATACAGGCAACGGAAGACTGGAGACATCATGCCATCCCCCCTTCTTCCCATTCTCTCAGCTTCTTACTTTTTAACACTATTCTGCATATGATTCTGCCTGCTATTCTTCTTTAAGGAATATCTTCTTGCCTGACTCCTATACTACTACTTGACCAGTATTCTCTCCCGACATTTTAAACTACATTTTTTTTGTACCTCATCCTTACCTCAACGTTTCTCAATCTTAAATGACTAGGAAAATATCTCAGTTCCCTCCAGCTATGAGATCTGGCCACTATTCTCAGCCCATTGAGAATCATTACAATCCCCAGATGCCAAGATGTTCCCAATTTAATTCCTATAATTTGTGTGACAATTTTTTTTTCTTTTGAGTTATAACATAATACAATATTTAGTAGGATCATTTAAACTATATTCCTCCAGAAATTGGATATTTGCCTGACTTCCTCACCCCACAATTCTATCTTAAAGATGTGTTCAGTCCTTTTACTAATACTCTTGAAGTTCCTACTGTAAGTACTGAATAAGTACTTCTTACTTTATCTTCTTTCTCTGTGGCCTGTTTCATCTATTTCCATAGACACATTATTCTATATTTCATTATTCCATACAGCCATTATGGATATATAGATATCGGATATATAGATATCAATATATACACATATGCCTATAACTATTTGGTTTGAATACATTGTTTTCTCCTAGAATCCATTCCTTCCCATCTCCCTACCCCCACACATTTCCCCTTTGCTGTCAAAGCAGAGATTGGTTAGGGTGCTGGCCCTCATCCAAGCAGTTAAACGGCCAGAAAACAGAACCTGATGTAATCCCAGCTCCTTCGGTGCAACATAATCTAAACGATCCTGGTTGTTTCATTCTCCTTCTACAAACTGGTTTAGGTAGGGGCCTGTGTCCCAGTCATGACAGTGAGATGATATTTCCTCTTTGAAGACAATGAAGAAGCTTTCCCACTAATAAAGTCAAATGGCAGAGGGAAATTATACAAAGGTCTGATACTGAATTAAGTCAGGTTGCCAACCTTAAAACAGCTTATTCTATAATAATTAGTCCTTTCACTGTTAAAACTATTTTATCTGGTTATCTATCACTAGTAGCCAAAAGTATACCCCTCAACCAAGATGCTTTCACCTGAGTTCCAGACTCATATTTGCAAATATTCATTTTCCGGTTTGATCACATGTACCTCAAATATACATACTGTTCAATATATATATGGTTCAAAAGAGAACTCCTTTTGTTTCATCAACTCAACCTGATCTTCTGCCTGAGTTTTGTTTGTGTGCTTATCTTGAAATTACAGTCACTAATGTTCCCAAATCCAGGCCAGGAATTTGGAGTCATCTCCACCTCCGTTAACATTGCATTTCCCAGGTGGCCACTGAGTCCTGATGAGTCTAAATGCAAAACGTCAAATCTACCTTCCTTCTTATAGTTTTAACTGGAATCTTTGTGTTTCCTTGCCACCTAATTGTTGCTTATTGAATCAGATGTGTGCACTGCTTTCAGATTCACGCTTCTCAAACATTAATAGTTTTAAAAATCTTTATGAAAAGTATTATCACCAGTTCCTTTTTTTCCTGTTGCTTTTTGGAATGAACTATTGATGCTATAATATCCGATTTGTTTATGAGCCTGCCTTCTTGCTTAATCTCTAAGCGTGTTCACACATACTCCAGCTATAGCTGTCTTCTAATCATTCCCTAAATATGCTGTGGGAACAAGTACACTTTTATTTTACTGTTCCCTCTGCACATAATGCCTTTCTTTCCGTACTGAGCTGACAAAATCCACTTTCAGTTGTTCCTCCTGTGTAGACACTTTGAGACACACTCCCTAGAAATGGAATTAATAATTCTTTGGGGAAATATTATTTCATTCATACTGCAATACATATTGTGCATACATATTATGTATCATTTGTATCTTTAAATATTAAGTGATTAATCATTGTATTTTAAATGTTCTTGAATTGAACAATTTTGTTGATAACTCCTAAATAGGTCATAGGATCTTTATTATTCGAATACAAAATGATTAAATAAATAGTACGTTCAAAAATTTAAGAAACCATAAGTGAACTTACTATGATGTTAATCAATAATATTTATAATGGATAGCCACCTACACTATAATAATAGTAGAATAGGGAATATGTCATATGATTACAGTAACTATAAGCTTAGCAGTGTTTATCAAATAGTAGCTCTTCAATAATTTTTTAATGAATTCTTCTAGATTTATGTGGTAAATACATTGCATTTTGAAAAGCTGCAAAATTATTTAAAAAAATAAATGATTTATTGGTAGAATAAGGATATTTGATACAGAAATGCAATTAAATAATCATGGATGAGTAAAGATCTAAAATCCATTCCATTCATCTACCAATAATTTAACTGGGTAGGGTGTACTGTAGTACTCCTTTTCAGTGATACAATTAATGCCATCCATAAAACAACAACAGGTGGACAAATAATATTCAGCATTTCCTTTTTATATCCATTTTCTTTAGTTTGATATGCTGTCCCAAGAAAAACATCCCTTCTACATATTAATCACAAGACTTTGATGCTGAATTGAATCAGCTTCTTTGTACAGCATGGCAGGACACCCATAATGGCTTCCTCCCCACCTGTGGGCAATGGTGCAGGTTCTATATTGAGAACCAGTGTGGCAATACTCCAGCCACTTCAAGGAATTTTCCCAGCCCAGGTGGTTCTTAAACTTGGCTGCTCATCAAAACCAACAGTGGGGTTTTAAAGAAATACAGGTGCCTGGGCCCCAATTATCAAGAGAAGCTGATTTCAGGATTCCTGAGTAATGGAGCCCACTAATGAGTTTTAAAACCTCTACAGGTTTTGGGCTTCCCTGTTGGTGCAGTGGTTGAGAGTCCGCCTGCCAATGCAGGGGTTCGTGCCCCGGTCCAGGAGGATCCCACATGCCGCGGAGCGGCTGGGACCATGAGCCATGGCCGCTGAGCCTGTGCGTCCGGAGCTTGTGCTCCATCCGCAACGGGAGAGGCCACAACAGGGAGAGGCCGGCGTACCGCAAAAGAAAACACACAAAAAACCAAAAAACAGGTTTTAAAACCTCCACACATGCTTCTAATGTGTAGCTTGCGTTGGGAAGCACTATAACACTTAAACTTGACATCTCGACTTTCCTTTTGAAGTTGGCCTCTTTATCATAATATGTGGTCAGGATAACCCCACTGCTTATGGGTTTTGCTTCTGAAACTCATAATTAGGTCTAATTGTTTTGGTGACAGTTTCATCTCTGGATTTGTCTTTCAAATGTCCTTTAAACCCTTGCTCTGTAATCCACAGGCGAATCCCACCTTTTTCCCAAATCAATTCCCAAATAACACAACATTACCCAAGGAACACTGCCCTAGACCATCCCTTGATAATATTTCCTTTCTAATCTGCCCTCATTAGAAGCAAAAATGGTGAGCATATAAGCCTTCAAAATTTGTTTGTCTTCTGCTCAGGAACTATTTAACGTCATCTATCATCAGACAGGGAGAAGCCCAAGCATTTCATGGCCAACTTAAGAATGAGAATGTTATGTACACCACTGACTTTTATTTTATTTATTATTTTGCTGTACGTGGGCCTCTCACTGTTGCGGCCTCTCCCATTGCGGAGCACAGGCTCCGGACGCGCAGGCTCAGCGGCCATGGCTCATGGGCCCAGCCGCTCCGCAGCATGTGGGATCTTCCCGGACCGGGGCACGAACCTGTGTCCCCTGCATCGGCAGGCGGACTCTCAACCACTGCGCCACCAGGGAAACCCGACCACTGACATTTTAAAACATAATTCTCAGTTAATGAAGATAGTCCGGGGGCTCAGTCTTATAAAAAGTTATTTTCGAAGAACTACATTTATTTTCTCTTACTCTCTGGACACAAGCTCTTAATACTATATTTATTAGTTTCTCTTTACCCGCTATTTTGAATGCCTAAATTCCTGTTTTTATACTCAATTTTAAGATGCTATGAAGTCTAAAAGATGCAAAAATGTGTACAGTCTTAAGGTTCTCAAAATTTAAAATTTAAAATTCTCATTAACCAAAAAGACTGTTGTAACAGTTTCTTTCTTCTTATAAATTAAAATCTGTTCCACAATTTACATATTAAATTTTCTTTCAATAAAGTAATAACAGTTACATTTAAAATGGACACTGCTACTGTCATGGGTTAACTGTGAAACTTGGAAACTTTCACAGAAACAACATACATGTACAACTACCTTGGCAAAATCCTTGATATATCTGTTTTAATCACACAAAGTGTTAAATTCTCTAAGTATTATGTATAGTCATGTTTTCCTAATAAAGAACAAAAATAAAGATTCATAACCCATTGTGATACTTCCATTGTATGTTCTGCAACACAGATTGGTACTACATAGCTCCACAGATTTCTTTTTAATACAAGGACATATTTATACTCCTAAACTGCGTCTGCTAGCTTGGCAAGGATGTTGGGTCACACAGATTACTATATGTAACTATGACATGGGTAAAAAAAAGACTCATTAATGCTGATAGGCATCAGGTTTTTCCTTTTATTCCTTTGTTCATGTTCATAAGTGCCTAAAGTGGAGAGATGCTAAAAAAATCCCCACAGAAACAAAAATCACAGGGCTATTTTTAATTCTGTATTCCTGGAGAAAAACAACAAAAAGCAGATTTATTTTGGATTCACTTCCATATTGCTCTCTCTTTCAGAAAGCTTGGCTTTCCAAGTTCATCTAGCATAGTGGTTTTGGCCACTCTCATATCCTCCAGGGAATGCTGGGAAATGAGTTACAAAGACCAAGCACCATGCACATTGTGCTGTTTGTAAGTCTGGTTGAGAACTAAATAAGGATGGGGCACAGCTGCAGACACAGAGCAGGTAGAGAATCACTTAAGAGATAATGGAAAGTAGCAGGATGAGACGTTTAAAAGGAGAGGAAAAAGTTCAGAACCTGAGGTGAAACCCTGGAGTGACAACGAAGCCTAGAAGAGTAAAAAAAACACAATATTTAAATTCCACCCTGAAATCCCCAATCTGGAACAAGCAGGATTTGTAGGCTATTACTTACAATTAAAAGATGGTGAAGTCTGGTGCAGAGGAAGTGACACTGTACTGTGAATGCAGCCATCTGAATTCTGGTTCCAGCCCAGTCACTGACTTACACGTCACTTAAAGGACGTTGTTTCACCTCTTTTGGTCCCATTCTTAAAATGACAGTGGTGGACTAAAAGTTTCAGTTATATATTTTCTACACTTTTACAGAGCATATCAGACACTTATTAGATAATATCCACAGGTTTGTAGCAGAAACTTGCAGTGGCCACATCAATTTCCTGTGCAGCATCCCTGAATGCTGGTGTGAGCACTCAGACTGTTCTGCACCAGTGGTAGAAGTCACCACCTAATGATACAGTGATTCTGCATCTGGAGGGCTCTTAGGTTTAACTGATATTCATCCGGTCGTTTTTAGCCCTGGATCCAGTTCTATCCTCAAAATAATATAAAATAAGTAAATTTCCTCTTCAGGTACTGAAAGCAGCATTTATTTTATTTTATTTTTTTTTTTTTTTTTTGCGGTGTACATGGGCCTCTCACTGTTGTGGCCTCTCCCGTTGCGAAGCACAGGCTGCGGACGCGCAGGCTCAGTGGCCATGGCTCACGGGGCCAGCTGCTCCACGGCATGCGGGATCTTCCCAGACCGGAGCACGAACCCGTGTCCCCTGCATCGGCAGGCAGACTCTCAACCACTGTGCCACCAGGGAAGCCCGAAAGCAGCATTTTTTATCTCAAGTTTTATCTTATCTAGGCTATGAACATTCTTGTTTCTTTCAGCTGTTGCTCATTTACATGATGTTGAAACTTGAGAAGCAAAAGGATTGCTGACTTATAAACAGGTCCGAGCTACTGAAATCTGTTTTAAATGGTGATACCCTGAATGCAATGAATTAAACAGAAGTCCCCAATTTTAAGTAATTCCATATGATTACTATCAAGAATGGCACAAGAAATTTCAGCTTCTAAGCACATCTGCTAACAAACTCAGACAAAGAAAAGTATATGAAATTGAAATGACATTAACTGCTGATATTTGATGCAGGACAGTCTCAAGAGTTGGCAGTGATTATACAAAAAAATAAATAAATAAAAACGGCACTAGCAAAACTCAATAATTATAGGATCATACAAAAAAATAAATAAATAAAAACGGCACTAGCAAAACTCAATAATTATAGGATCAGGCAATGTACTGAGTCCTTTACATTTTTTATGTCATTAATGGAAACTGGCTATTTGATAAAATAGGTCATTCTCATGTGCCATGGAAGGGCTGGCTCTCACGGAAGCATGCTCTGCAAATCTGGAGTTAAACTGACTTTGCACAGCATTTCTTCCTCTATGATCTACAACTCTGGGCTTATCCAAACCATCTACCTTTGTGCCCTCTTCAGTTAGGCAAAACCACTAGTGATATGCCGTTTCTTCTTCTTTTTTTTTTTTTTTCTTTATTTTTTGGCTGCACTAGGTCTTTGTTGCTGTGTGCGGGCTTTCTCTAGTTGCGGTGAGTGGGGGCTACTCTTCACTGCGGTGCGCAGGCTTCTCATTGTAGTGGCTTCTCTTGTTGCAGAGCATGGGCTCTAGGCACGCAGGTTCAGTAGTTGTGGCTCGCAGGCTCTAGAGTGCAGGCTCAGTAGTTGTGGCACACGGGCCTAGCTACTCCACAACTAGACATGTGGGATTTTCCTGGACCAGGGCTTGAACCCGTGTCCCCTGCATTGGCAGGCAGATTCTCAACCACTGCGCCACCAGGGAGTCCCTCCCATTTCTCCTTATCTGTGCATATTTCTTCTCCACCTTTCACTTAACTGAGACTTAGCATTTTTTTTTTTTTTCAGTTTTGGTGTCCATCTCATATACTCATGCTGGACAGCAGAAAATACTCAAGTGTAGCATTGATACTAAAACATTAAAAAAAATCTAGGTCAATCGCTGTCTTTTTCTTGCTCGTGTATATCAGCTCACAATATACCAAGAGCCCACAAGAAGAAATGATTCATATCTCAAGACTTCTGTGCACCAACATTTCTGATACAGGTAGGCGTACTTTCTTCCCTCTCTCAGTACTATCTTTACAGCTTACAGAGAAAAGTGGATTTTTATCACGGCAGGAGAAAATTTAATTAGGAATGATGATAAAATGTGCAATCCTTGGAAGTTTTTCCATGTTAAATAGCCTTAGTTAAAATGTACCTCCATGAGTCAGGCTGGAGACAGCTATGGATGGTTCCCCTACATTGCAAATTGACATCATAATACCAGTAAAATCTTCCCAAATCCTGTGATCCTGTAAACCACATCAATTTCTGAGTATCTTTATATTTTTCTTAGAACCCTATAGAAAATACTGTGATGTGTGTATGTGGGTAGGTGATAGACCACGGGAACTGGAAACAGTAGTTAGGAGGTTCTGATCTTGAAAAAAAGATGAAAAGAACGGATGCTAGGGAATGATGGCTGTTTTTTAATGCTCAGATTAAAATAAGGGTAGTAAGTAGAACGCTTACCAAACACAAACCAAACAGAATTCCTGGGGCAGTAAGGAGCTGGTGTTATGTGTGGTGAGGTGTGTCTTAACTGCATTTATCAGAGGAGCTGGGTGTGGTGATGACTAGTCAGTCAGGGAAGAGTGGAGGTGGTAATAGGAAAATGTACTTTTATAGATCTAAATTTAGCTACTTTATATTTGACTTTGCTGCTTTCTGTCACTCATCGTATTCACTATTCCTCATTGTTTTATATAATCTAGAAATGTCAAACATTTTTTCATTTAAGTCATCACTAAAATTTTTGAAAATGCTTGACTAAAGCAGAGAATACAGGAAGATCCTATAGCTTTTCATCACTCAATTAAGCAGTACTTTTCAAGAAAATTGCTATTCAACCAGTTATAAAATTCAGCTAATTCTATTTTCCATTGTTTCTCCCTTTGGGCTATTAGGATCTATTAAACTAATTGCTGATATGAAAATAATGCAATTGATATAGTGTATCTTCCCAACCCTGATTCTTCTCCCCAGAGTACTCTAATACCATAAAGAAATAAAATGGGATTGGATTAGAATGTATTGTTATTTGTTTATACTTCAGTGAACACAATTTGGTCTCCAGTGACTGATCTTTCTTACAATCCTGCAGCTCCCTACTTAAAAACCTATATGTTTGCCTAGAAATAATACTAAGTTTATATCAATAAGATTTTCCATTTTTTAACAATCAGAAAATTTTTATGTTTCCAGTCTTCTTCTGTATCTTCTGCTTGTTACCATTCTCAAAAGAATAAAGGGTTCTGAAATAATATTTGCGTGTCCTGGGAGGTAAATTTTTTCTGAAGAAGAGGCTTGAAATCATTTAGAGGAACTCTGTGTTCTCACATAATTTCCTTATCTCTTTTTTAGTTCAATTTTCTCATGAGTGTTTGTTCTGCAAACAAACAAATGTTCCATTTGAAAACTTATTCTCCTTGATACAGACAAAAGCAAAATAGGCCAAAAACAGTGATGCATTGTCCCATGGACTCAAAGGAAAACAGTTTAAAATCTAGTCTAGACAATGTACATTAAAAGCTCTACTGAGGGGCTTCGCTGGTGGTGCAGTGGTTGAGAGTCTGCCTGCCAATGCAGGGGACGCGGGTTCGTGCCCTGCTCCGGGAGGATCCCATGTGCCGTGGAGCAGCTGGGCCTGTGAGCCATGGCCGCTGAGCCTGTGTGTCCAGAGCCTGTGCTCCACAACGGGAGAGGCCACAGCAGTGAGAGGCCCACGTACCGCAAAAAAATAAATAAATAAATAAATAATAATAAAAAGCTCTACTGAGGATTTTTAAAAAGTAACTCAACAAGTTTAGTTTGGTCTGAAAACAAGACCAAAAAATTATTAAATAATGTTTTTATTAACTAGCCTATGTCTATGAGTGATTCCTATCTATTAAAATGACAATCACATTTTCAAAGAAAATGAAAGACTGAAATATTTATCCTGGCAGTCAAATCCGTTAGGCCTGTTTTTCTATTTTCTCTTTTATTTTTCCCAAAATGGATTGACTTGCATTTTAGCTGAATGACAGGCAAGACATATATGACAGAAGTAGAAAAATTTTAGTTCTGTAACTGCAAACACTTGAATCCAAAAATTTTAGTGAGTAGGCACAAACTTATGTGCCCTTGGTTACTCTCTTTGGCACCATCATTTATGTAGAGTCCAGTGAGACACATCTACAAACTTCAATGTTTCACCAATTAGGTGATCACTTCTTCTGAGATATTCTCTCAGCCTATGAAAATATATTTGTAAATGTTGACTTTTTTTCTTATTTATTTTCTTCCTGGACCCATATTTATTTTTGTAGCTGAATTCTCATGTTTTTAGTTAAGACTGCTGCTTTGAAAGAGAGAAGGAGGTTTGTAACTTGCCTTTAATAATAGGTCCCAGAGATCTGTCAAGAATGAGGAAGCTGTTATATAAAAGCTCAGAGGAGTAGTTGGTCACTCCATGGCACAGCCATATCTGATCAGTTAGTTAACAAAACTTTTGTTTGTCTTATCTTTTTATTTGAATAGCTTTGAAACTCAAAGTAATTATTTTTTAAACAAATATTTTGGCTCTTGATAGAACTAAATTCTATATGAATTCATAAACTTCTAAGAATTTTCAGGATGAGCTTGTGGTGTGGTACCTTCTATTGTAGGTACTCTAATTTTCAGAAATGCAGCTCACTGGGAAGTGGGGAAGACAAAACCTGAAATTCAGTACAGGAGAATACAAAGTCTAAGTGTTTACTTCTGCAAAGATATTATGTGGATCTTAATTATATAGTCTCCAAAATTTTTTGGCGCAATTTAGAAATTTAAAATGTGCATATTACACATATTTTAAACTTATGAAGGCCATGAATCTAAATTAAAATTAGTCTACACAATTACACTACTCCTCATTATAGGAGAAAAGATGGTTACATTTTGATTATGGTAAAATAAATTGAGAAGTGTTAAATCTGGGGATATAAATGCAAAGTAAATGCTAAAAAGAATACTCATGCATTTTTTCTGTAGTTTTGTCAATATTCAGGTTTTTCTTTTGCATAATGTGTGCTGTAAACTAGCCTCATGAAATAACTGACTTCGGCCTTAACAGAACGCTACTGTCTATAGTACATCATAACCCCAGCCTGCTGATAATAAGCCTTACTTGGCAGTAATCTATATCCAGTGGCATCTGGAAAGCTGCAATAATAAAGATGAAATTAAAACCCCAGAATTTAAGTAGCATACAGGTCAGCATACTGTAAAAATGTAGGTAAGAATTAAAATGACCTCTAAAGTGTTCGTGTTCATTGGTGAAGGCTGACCTAATTAGGACAGAAAGTTTAAATAAATTATTTCTTCTGAATGTTCCAAGTAGAATGGCCTGGAATAAACATAAGCAAGTCCAGAAGTTATATCCTCTTAAAGCAATAATATAGCCAATAATTCCATATTTACATCTATAAAACATTTGACCTTGACAGTCTTAGGTGATTCTAAATTATGTCCTTTTTTGATTTAAGTGTATATTAATTAGCAACAATAGAAATTGGGCAATGCTGCTTCAACAGTCCTGGCAAGGCTTACCTTAGCTGTATATACTAGGTCCAGAAAAGCTTTTTTCAATCTATATCTGTAAAACAGTGTCCCCTAACCACTTGAGTCCTACCTAAACCCCCATGATTTGGAAGTAGTCATATGGAAATTCACTCAGGTAAGGAAAAGTCTAGTTCCTTTTTCTTTTTCATGTAAACACAGAAAGTTGATGTGTCTTCTATTATTATTACTGAATGATGTATTAACCAAACTAAGTGCCTTTATTCCAAAATTCCTCATTCATTTCTCTATGAAGTGTGATATTTCAGGAGGGAACTGATATAAATCAATACACATATCAACTAATTTCATCACCTTTCATTTTTATTGTCTCTAGGGACACTATTATTCCATGGAACCCCATTTGGGAAACATTAGCCTAGTGATAATATGATTTTTGCTTATCTATGCTTCATCTTAATCTACTCAAAGAATCTTATCTTAAATACTACCAGATCCTCACCAATCTGGGTTAACTGGGTTTAACTGGAATGACATTCCTTAGCTAAACAAGTACTGATCTGATGGAAAAAAGATGTCTTTCAAGAGCCAAACTTACCATACATTGAAACACAATCTATGTGAATTTTCTTTATTCACTGCATTCAAATTCTTAATGCACAGAATAATTCCCACCTTTTTTAAGTCCACCGCTATTAAGGTCAATTCCTTAGATTTCCTGTGATGTGATAGCAATGACCATAGATGGCCATTGATGATCTTTTAGAATTAAATGACAATTTGAACCTTTATTCAAAGCTGACAACGGTTTTACATAGAAAACAATAAAACCTTCCTTTCTTAGGCCAGCAGGACAGATGTGAAGAATTTAAATCAGAAAAACTAAGTGACTTTATATAGAATGTCAGCTGGGCAGTTACTAGACACCAAATAAAAATGAGAGAGAAAATATATTGTCAGTTTATTTGACACTATGACAACCAAAAGTTATTAACTGATTCATGGACCAACTATATTTTACCTTTACTCTAAAAATGAGGTGTCAATCCATTTTTCAACAGGTCAATGCCTTTGAATCTTTTCCATAGAAGTTAAGAAATAGCATACAGGTACACGGCTATTCACTAGCTAAGATTGCTTTGTTAAAAGAAATAGCTTTTTCAGGAGATTGGTTCAAGATGGCAGAGTAGAAGGACATACGCTCACTCCCTCTTGTGAGAGCACTGGAATCACAACTAACTGCTGAACAATCATCGACAGGAAGACACTGGAACTCACAAAAAAAGATACCCCACAGCAAAGACAAAGGAGAAGCCTCAATGAGATGGTAGGAGGGGCACAATTACAATAAAATCAAATCCCATAACTGCTGGGTGGGTGACTCACAAGCTCGAGAACAATTACACCACAGAAGTCGACCCACTGGAATGAAGGTTCTGAGTCCCATGCCAGGCTTCCCAACCTGGGGATACAGCAATGAGAGAAGGAATTCCCAGAGAATCACACTTTGAAGCCTAGTGGGATTTGACTGCAGGACTTCGACAGGACTGGGGGAAACACAGACTCCACTTTTGGAGGGCACACACAAAGTGGTGTGCACATCAGGACCCAGGGGAAGGAGCAGTGACCCCATAGGAAACTGAACCAGACCTACCTGCTAGTGTTGGAGGGTTTCCTGCAGAGGCAGGGGGCAGCTGTGGATCACCATGGGGCAAGGACACTGGCAACAGAAGTTCTAGGAAGCACTCCTTGGCATGAGTGCTCCCAGAGTCACCAATAACCCCACCAAAGAGCCTATAGCCTCCAGTGCTGGGTTGCCTCAGGCCAAACAACCATCAGGGAGGGAACTCAGCCCCACCCATTAGCAGATAAGCAGATTAAAGTTTCACTGAGCTCTGTCCACCAGAGCAACACCCAGCTCTACCCACCACAGTCCTCCCCATCAGGAAGCTTGCACAACCCACTTAGATAGCCTCATCCACCAGAGGACAGATAGCAGAAGCAAGAAGAACTACAGTCCTGCAGCCTGTGGAATGTAAACCACATTCACAGAAAGACAGACAAAATGAAAAGACAGAGGGTTATGTACCAGATGAAGGAACAAGATAAAACCCAAGAAAAACAATTAAATGAAATGGAGATAGGCAACCTTCCAGAAAAAGAATTCAGAACAATGACAGTGAAGATTATCCGGGACCTCGGAAAAAGAATGGAGGCAAAGATGGAGAAGATGCAAGAAATGTTTAACAAAGACCTAGAAGAATTAAAGAACAAACACCTAGAAGAATTAAAGAACAAACAAACAGAGATGAGCAATACAATAACTGAAATGAAAAATACACTAGAAGGAATCAATAGCAGAATAATTGAGGCAGAAGAACGGAGAAGTGACCTGGAAGACAGAAAGGTGGAATTCAATGCTGCAGAACAGAATAAAGAAAAAAGAATGAAAATAAATGAACATGGACTAAGAGACCTCTGGGACAACACTAAATGGACCAACATTCACATTATAGGGGTACCAGAAGGAGAAGAGAGAGAGAAAAGACCTGAGAAAATATTTGAAGAGATTATAGTTGAAAACTTCCCTAACATGGGAAAGGAAATAGCCACACAAGTCCAGGAAGCAAAAGAATATCAGGCAGGATAAACCCAAGGAGAAACATGCTAAGACACATAGTAATCAAATGGACAAAAATTAAAGACAAAGAAAAATTATTAAAAGCAACAAGGGAAAAATGACAAATAATATACAAGGGAACACCCATAAGGTTAACAGCTGATTACTCAGCAGAAACTCTACAAGCCAGAAGGGAGTGGCATGATATAATGAAAGTGATGAAAGGGAAGAACCTGCAGCCAAGATTACTCAACCCGTCAAGGATTTCATGCATTTTGACGGAGAAATCAAAAGCTTTGCAGACAGGCAAAAGCTAAGAGAATTCAGCACCACCAAACCAGCTCTACAACAAATACTAAAGGAACTTCCCAAAGTGGGAAACACAAGAGAAGAAAAGGACCTATAAAAACAAACCCAGGGCTTCCCTGGTGGCGCAGTGGTTGAGAGTCCGCCTGCCGATGCAGGGGACACAGGTTCGTGCTCCGGTCTGGGAAGATCCCACATGCTGCGAAGCGGCTAGGCCCGTGAGCCATGGCCGCTGAGCCTGCGCGTCCAGAGCCTGTGCTCCGCAATGGGAGAGGCCACAAAAGTGAGAGGCCTGCATACCACAAAAAAAAAACCAAAAAACAAAAAACCAAAAACAAAAAAACAAACCCAAAACAATTAAGAAAGTGGTAACAGGAACATACATATTGATAATTACCTTAATTGTGACTGGATTAAATGCTCCAACCAAAAGACACAGGCTCTGCTGAAGGGATAAAAAAACAAGACCCATATATATGCTGTCTACAAGAGACCCACTTCACACCCAGGGACACGTACAGACTGAAAGTGAGGGGATGCAAAAAGATATTCCATGCAAATGAAAATCAAAAGAAAGCTGGAGTAGCAATACTTGTTTCAGATGAAATAGACTTTAAAATAAAGATTGTTACAAGAGACAGGGAAGGATCATTACATAATGATCAAGGGATCAATCCAAGAAGAAGATATAACAATTATAAGTATAATTGAGGTGCTCCCAAAATAGGAGCACCTCTATATGTAAGGCAAATGCTAACAGCTATAAAACAGGAAATAGACAGTAACACAGTAATAGTGGGTACTTTAACACCTCACTTACATCAAAGGACAGATCATTCAGACAGAAAATTAATAAGGAAACACAAGCTTTAAATGACACAATAGACCAGATAGATTTAATTGATATTTACAGGACATTCCATCTGAAAACAGCAGATTACACTTTCTTCTCAAGTGCACATGGAACATTCTCCAGGATAGATCACATCTTGGGTCACAAATCAAGCCTCAGTAAATTTAAGAAAATTGAAGTCTCATCAAGCATCTTTTCCAACCACAATACTATGAGACTAGAAATCAATAACAGGGAAAAAAACATAAAAATAGAAACACATGGAGGCTGAACAATACATTACTAAATAACTAGGAGATCACGGAAGAAATCAAAGAGGAAATCAAAAAGTACCTAGAGACAAATGAAAATGAAAACACAACAATCCAAAACCTATGGGATGCAGCAAAAGCAGTTCTAAGAGGAAAGTTTACAGCAATACAATCCTACCTCAAGAAACAAGAAAAATCTCAAATAAACAATCTAAACTTACACCTAAAGGAACTAGAGAAAAGAACAAGCAAAACGCAAAGTTAGTAGGAAAGAAAGCATAAAGATCAGAACAGAAATAAATGAAATAGAAACAAATAAAACAACAGCATAGATCAATAAAACTACAAGCTGGTTCTTTGGGAATACAAACAAAATTGAAAAACTTTTAGCCAGACTCATCAAGAAAAAGAGGGAAAGGACTCAACTCAATAAAATTAGAAATGAAAGAGGAGAAGATACAGTAGACACGGCAGAAATACAAAGCACCCTAAGACACTACTACAAGCAACTCTATGCCAATAAAATAGACAACCTGAAGAAATGGACAAATACTTAGAAAGGTATAACCTTCCAAGACTGAACCAGGAAGAAATAGAAAATATGAGAAGACCAATCACAAGCACTGAAATTGAAACTGTGATTAAAAATTTTCCAACAAACAAAAGCCCAGGACCAGATGGCTTCACAGACAAATTCTACCAAACATTTAGAGAAGAGCTAACACCCATCCTTTTCAAACTCTTCCAAAAAGTTGCAGAGGAAGGAACACTCCCAACCTCATTCTATGAGGCCACCATCACCCTGATACCAAAACCAGACAAGATACGACAAAAAGAAGAAAATTACAGACCAATATCACTGATGAATATAGATGCAAAAATCCTCAACAAAATACTAGCAAACAGAATCCAACAACACATTAAAAGGATTGTACACCATGATCAAGTGGGGTTTATCCCATGGATGCAAGGATTCTTCAATATACATAAATCAATCAATGTGATACACCGTATTAGCAAATGGAAGAATAAAAACCATATGATCATCTCAATAGATGCAAAAAAAGCTTTTGACAGAATTCAATACCCATTTATGATAAAAACTCTCCAGAAAGTTGGCATAGAGGGAACCTACATCAACATAATAAAGGCCATATATGAAAAACCCACAGTAAACATCATTCTCAATGGTGAAAAACTGAAAGCATTCCTCTAAGAACAAACAAGACAAGGATGTCCACTCTCGCCACTATTATTCAACATAGTTTGGAAGTCCTAGCCATGGAAATCAGAGAAGAAAAAGAAATAAAAGGAATCCAAATCAGAGAAGAAGGAGCAAAACTGTCACAGTTCGCAGATGACATAATACTATACATAGAGAATCCTAAAGATGTCACCAGAAAACTACTAGAGCTAATCAATGAATCTGGTAAAATTGCAGGATACAGAATTAATGCACAGAAATCTCTTGCATTCCTATACACTAACAACAAAATATCAGAAAGAGAAATTAAGGAAACAATTCCATTCACCATCACAACAGAAAGAATAAAATACCTAGGAATAAACCTACCTAAGGAGGTAAAAGACCTGTGCTCAGAAAACTATAAGACACTCATGAAAGAAATCAAAAATGACACAAACAGATAGAGAGATATACCATGTTCTTGGATTGGAAGAATCAATATTATGAAAATGACTATACTATCCAAAGCAATCTACAGATTCAATGCAATCTCTATCAAATTACCAATAGCATTTTTTACAGAACCTGAACAAAAGATCTTAAAATTTGTATGGAGACACAAAAGACCCCGAATAGCCAAAGCAATCTGCAGGGAAAAAAAACGGAGCTGGAGGAATCAGACTCCCTGACTTCAGACTATACTACACAGTTACAGTAATCAAGACAATATGGTACTGGCACAAAACAGCAATACAGATAAATGGAACAGGATAGAAAGCCCAGAGATAAACCTACACACCTATGGTCAACTAATCTATGACAAAGGAGGCAAGGATATATAATGGAGAAAAGACAGTCTCTTCAATAAGTGGTGCTGGGAAAACTGGACAGCAACATGTAAAAGAATGAAATTAGAACACTTCCTAACACCATACACAAAAATAAACTCAAAATGGATTCAAGACCTAAATGTAAGACTGGACACTATAAAACTCTTAGAGGAAAACATAAGAAGAACAATCTTTGACATAAATCACAGCAAGATCTTTATTGACCCACCTCCTAGAGTAATGGAAATAAAAACAAAAATAAAGAAATGGGACGTAATGAAACTTAAAAGCTTTTTCACAGAAAAGGAAACTATAAACAAGACAAAAAAACAACCTTCAGAACAGGAGAAAATATTTGCAAACAAAGCAACGGAAAAAGGATTAATCTCCAAAATATATAAACAGCTCATTCAGCTCAATATTAAAAAAACAAACAACCCAAGGAAAAAATGGGCAGAGGACCTAAATAGACATTTCTCCAAAGAAGACATACTGTTGGTCAAGAAGCACATGAAAAGCTGCTCAACATCACTAATTATTAGAGAAATGCAACTCAAAACTACAATGAGGTATCACCTCACACTAGTCAGAATGGCCATCATCAGAAAATCTACAAACAACAAATGCTGGAGAGGGTGTGGAGAAAAGCGAACCCTCTTGCACTGTTGGTGGGAATGTAAATTGATTAGCCACTATGGAGAACAGTATGGAGGTTCCTTAAAAAACTAAAAATAGAACTACCATATGACCCAGCAATCCCACTACTGGTCATATACCCTGAGAAAACCATAATTGAAAAAAACACATGCACCCCAATGTTCATTGCAGCACTAATTACAATAGCCAGGACATGGAAGCAACCTAAGTGTCCATTGACAGATGAATGGATAAAGAAGTTGTGGTACATATATACAATGGAATATTACTCAGTCATAAAAAGGAACAAAACTGGGTTATTGATAGAGACATGGATGGACCTAGAGACTGTCATACAGAGTGAAGTGAGTCAGGAAGAGAAAAACAAATATCGTATATTAACGCATATATGTGGAATCTAGAAAAATGGTACAGACGAACTGGTTTGCAAGGCAGAAATAGAGACACAGATGTAGAGAACAAACGTATGGACACCAAGGGGGGAAATTGGGCAGGGGGCGGGGTGGTGGGATGAATTGGGCGATTGGGATTGACATGTATACACTGATGGGTATAAAATGGATGACTAATAAGAACCTGCTGTATAAAAAAATAAAATAAAATTCAAAAAATAAAGTATTAGTTTTTTCAATCTTTTAAGTCCTCTCTAATATTGATACTCAAATGAAGAGAAGTATTTATACAGGCTCATATTTTACCATACAGCCATACATAAAAGATATGCAATTCAGACCAAAAGGGCCTGGTATATAGCAGATACCTAATAAATATTTTGAATAAATAAATTATAATAATTATAGACTTCTGCAATCTGGAAAAATTGTGATTTATCCAGCTCACTAGTAGTCCTAAAATACCCCACAAACATGCATGATTATCTGAGCCATGTTTTTAATCTTCCAGTATTACATTTATCTGTCATATTTTCTATATGTTTAACACAATTTTGCATTTTCACTATTAAAAAAAAAGTTAAATATGATTTTTATGATAATTTTATATTTGAGCCAGTTATATAGAACTTGAAAAATAGTCCTTTTTGCTGATACAGTAAGACACAACAACCCCTTCTGTTGTAGGTGCATGAAAGGAAAAAGGAGTCATATTCCTCCATCTATGAGTGAATTTCCACGTGGCTAACTCCAAATTATAGGTCCAGGAACTGGGGAATATAATTAGTTCACTTAGCAAAGCAGAAGGTAAGTTGGCCCATGTAGCATCGTCCAGAAGTCAACTGGCTACTAACTGCTTCTTTAGGCAGCTGACCCACCCATGTAATTCAGTACAATGATCTATGTCAGAGCTGATCTTTGCACACTCCTCCTGCAGAGCAGAGAGATGTGCACACAGTAGGCTCTGAAAAAGGTCTGAGAATGATAAAACACTCACTTGTACTAAATCATTTTACAAACAAATATATGCCAGCAATTTCAATTATTTTATGTAACATAAACCCAACATTAACAGAGTAATTTTTCAACAGACACATTTTTTTGTGTTTTTTTTTCCAGATTACTAAATCTAAAGCCCATGGGACATTGATCAATTCAATTTTTTCTCTTCATGACTATTTCCTCCTGTACTCGAAATCATGAAAAGACATCAAGGGTCATCCTGATACAGAAACACTCATAATTATTATGAACATGTAACAGTCAACTGAAAGAATAGTTAGAGTTGATAAAATATCTTTTAGGTTTGACCCATTTTACTTCTTTCTCAGGCATACAGACACATGCTAATATTCATATCTGTGCTAAATATAAAAATACCTGAGAGTTGCTGGATGAAGCCCAATTTTCTATAAGCCTTTTAGTTTCTCCATCTTTATATGCATTGACTTATATAAAAAGTAAGAAAAAGTTAAATGAGTTCTCTTTAAATGTAATTTCTTTTTTGAAACTATGCATATATTTCTATGTATTCTAGTTTTCAAGATTACTGACATTCTGTAAATGCATATATACATTTTCTACATTACAATATTACCCAAGAAAAAAACAACAAAATAAGAAGTGCCCGTGTAGGAGTAGCAGGAATAGAACAGTCTTAGTATTGTACCATTCCCATAGTGCTTTGGGATTGTCTTTTAAATTTCCACATCTAAATCACTTCTATCCCTATCACATTTCATAAAATTGCATGAGAATTTGAATCTTAATTTCCTCATTAAAAAAATTTACCTCCCCCATCATCACCATGTTTGCCTTTCAAGGAAAGAGTTTCATTCCAATTGCAAATGTTGTGATAAAACAATGTATTTGTTTTTTATCAATTTGGATTATAATTTTTTCTTCAACTAGCATTAATTAGCATTTATAGTTAATGTTTCTCCTTTACTCTGTATACCTTGTTAAAGGGAAAGGTTTATATATGCGGCTGGAGATCAACTGAGTTCCATATTATGTTTGCTTGATTATTTGGTCAATGTATGAATCAAGTAACTTTACTTATTATTTACTTTGAAATCATTATAATAATTCTGAGAAGAAGGATATTAGTGATCTAATAGAGCATGCTTAATATCTATCTTCCTTCCTAACTTTTAAACAATGCTGAAAGTACAATCTAATTATTTTCTTTCTGCAAAAGAGTTAACAGGTTTTCAGAGATGTTCCCTCACTTGCCCAAAGCCACATAGTCAGTGAACATCACACCTGGCATTTGAGCCTCCACCTCTTTGGCAACAAAGTCCACACTCTTGAGGAAGGGAAATTAAAAGTATAGAACACATGTTGACATTCATTATATGAAGACTAATGGAAAACATCTTCTGTTTTGAAAACAGTCAAAGTGAAATATGGAAAAAACAGAAAGCCACTATTTAAGGTACTGATGGAATCATTTGCTTCAATTTCACAAATTATTTCTTAAACAAACAAGTTGTAAAGCAGGGCTATAATTGATAGAAATAAAAGGAGAGACAAAAAAGCAAGTATGAAAAGACTTCTGATCTCACTTTCTCCTGCATCTCTTTGCCTCTTTAGTTACTGCCAAGAAATGTTAGTATATGTAGATACTGATTGAATTTCTTTCTCTTCTTCAGGGTTAGGGGCAGTTTCTGTAATACAGACAAATTAAATAAAACATATGACCATAATTATCCAAGTAATGATAGAGAGAAGAATAAAAAGACTACTGGACTCTGGATCAGTCCAGTATCCAACATTTGGGCTACCATGGATGACTTCAGCATTGTAAACAAAGCACCACACTGCCAGGTGTAAGACACACTGCTACTGAGTATGGTTAAAACTGACAACAGACACAGTCCATTGGGCTCCCTTTCTTGAGGGGCACCATGTCCGCATATGGGAGTAAAGCTTGTTAGTCTACACAGACTGATTCTCTCTCTACTCTAAATAAAACTAAATCTGAGGTGAGAGAGAAATAAAGAACTCAGTAGTTGTATACAATTTTCTGAGCAAAGAAAAATAGTAAATATGTAAAAATGCCCTAAAAATTTCTGGTACATTATGGGCACCCAAAAATATTTGACCACTGAATTTAAAAATCAATCGTTATAATGTAGGGTTGTTTTTTTTTTTTGGTCTATATTTCACTTTTATAAGTTCCCATTAGTTATAAAATCCTGACGTTCTATTAGATTTCATATAAACTCTCCCCTGCATACTTCTTACAAAAGTAAGCATCATCTATAGAGTTTTGTCTCATTTTTTTATGGCATGTTGGAAAAAGGGATCTGTCAACTACTGAATGTCCCATTCATTTTTAGGCATTGACAGCATGCCATTATATACATCCCCACAAATGAAAAAAGTGAAGCTCTTGTAGGTTAACTAATATGCTCAATACCAAGTCAGTAATTAGCACAGTAGGGATTCAAACCCAAGTGTCTTATACTGAAGCAAAGGCTCTTTTCACTCTCTTTGATACCTTAAATATTAACTTGTTATGGAGATGGATCCTTTCAGTCTAAATTTTAATTGTGCGAATTGCTGTACTTGGCTCAGAGCTGCCTTACAGCAATGGAGGCCGTGCAGATCCCAACCCTTGGGAGGTGCCATTTATATTGTAGTCTATGGAAATGGCCCTAGAGTTGCACATGGAGGCTCCAACTTCGGAATTGCCACTGTGTCAACAAACTCTATACTTGTTCTACATGTTGTCACATGAAATGAAACCAAAATTCTACTATAGAAGGTAGCAGGCCACATACTTCAATGGAAAAAATGGTGGGTTTTTCAATAGAAAAAAGATTCATTCAGAAGATCTGTGGTGGTTTCTAGCTCATGTTAAACTTTTATCAATTCCTTGGAATATAATAATGACCTTAGGGATGCTATGTGGTATTTTTCAGGATCCAATGATATGTAATGAACTTATAAACCATAAAGGGCTATGGCAGAGACAGGCTAGATATTCACAAGCTATCCCCCTCTATTCTGAGCAGAAAGCTACACTATATCTCCCGGCTTTTCCTGTAGTTAGGTGCGACAATCTGAATGAGTTCTGGCCTATGGATTGTGGGTAGAAGTGATGGATGACACCTCTAAAAAGGGTCCAAAGATACATACTGTGAGATGCTCTGCTCTGCTTCTTCCCTTATCTTTTGTAGAGAATCCAGGACAACACCTGGTCTGTAGGGGAGAATAGAGCCAATAGAATCCCCTGGTACCCGCAGGGTATGCACTGGACTGACTGGATGATAAATAGATAAATATTTGCTGTGCCAAGCTACTGAAATGCTGGGGTTCCTGTTACAGTGATTCTCCTACTCTGAATACTGCAAGGCTTATTGAGGGAGGTATTACCACCTATTATTATTAACACAGTAGCCCAAATCCAGACTTTCCACTATGCCAATATTCTACCTAATGAATAATCATTTTGTGTGTTGTTGCTTATTGTTGTAAAAGTATTTCCTAAGGTTTTCCAGATCTGCTGAAACACTGGAATTCCACTCACAAGGGCTGAATTGCAAATGACTAACTGATCTTAACTTAGCCTACTTCTGCAGCTTCAGCAACTGCCAAAAAGTGTTCTTTTCTGACTATTCTTCTTAAAAGAAAGGATGAAACTCTTTCTGCTATGTACATGACTTTTGAGCACCTTAAATAGTACTAAATATAGGCAATAGTTTTGACCATTTGCAAGCTATTTTGTGACAAAGAAACAGATAGAAATTCAAATATTTTACATTTGATACCAGCCCAAAGCATATGTCATTGCTATTTGTAGTACATTTAAAAATTGCACTTCATAGTAAAGCTTGCTATTGTTCCTCCAACATTCTCTATTTTCAAGGCTGATGATGTGACACTGAAGTGGATGAAGGAGAACCTTATGGTCTCAGTTGAGAAACTATTGGGCAATGAAAACAACATACTCAGAGAAAGACAAATACTATACGATATCATGTATACATGGAATCTAAAAAAATAAAACAAACTAGTGGATATAACAACAACAAAAAAAGAAATAGGCTCACAGATACAGGGAACAAACTAGTGGTTATCAGTAGGGAGAGGGAAAGGAGGAGGGGGAAGAGGGGTAGGGGATTAACAGGTACAAACTACTATGTGTAAAATAAATAAACTACAAGGATATATTGTACAGCACAGGAAAATATAGCCATTATTTTGTAATAACTTTAAATGGAGTATAATCTATAAAAATATTGAATCACTATGTTGTACATCTGAAACTAATATAATATTGTAAGTCAACTATACCTCAATTAAAAACATTCTCAAAAGATGAATATGTTTGTAATGCACCATTAAAGAGAAGATTCACTGGCTTTATTGAAAAACTTAAAACTATAAATTATCAGACCTAAGAAGTACTTCTTAAAAACAAAATGTTTAATTTAGGTGACTAATTCTCCACTCTACTAAATGTGGAAATGCTTTAAGGTAGACATAATTGTTTGAAACAATAGTTTCTAAATATATCAAAGCATTGCTCCAATTCTAACAGCAGGTACTTGACCAAGGATTATTTTTTTATTAAATTTACAGAGTTACTCTTTTGGAGAAATCCAGTAAGACTGTTGATTGTTAAAAGAAATGACCCCCTTTTTCTAATAAAAATCTCTGTACTACGTGCATGAATAATCAATCAGAAAAAGCCTGAAAACAATACAGCAGTTATCAGAAAATCTAAACCTTTCCCAAATGTTATTATATGAAATTAATAAACTTTTCTAGTAGCACAGAGATTTTTTTTTTAATGGAAACACACATTTTCCTCCAGATGTTTGTTCTTTCTCTTCCTTCCACTACTCTCAGGTATAGCTTTCATCCACTCATCCTACCATGGCTTTGTTCCAACTTTTATAAAGTACGAGGGAAGCTCAATAAATATCACCTCAGGACAGGATTGAGTCAAGATAAAATACTATGGCAGGGCTTCCCTGGTGGCGCAGTGATTGAGAATCTACCTGCTAATGCACGGGACATGGGTTCAAGCCCTGGTCTGGGAGGATCCCACATGCCATGGAGCAACTAGGCCCGTGAGCCACAACTACTGAGCCTGCGTGTCTGGAGCCTGTGCTATGCAGCAAGAGAGGCCGTGATAGTGAGAGGCCCACGCACCGCGATGAAGAGTGGCCCCCGCTTGCCACACCTAGAGAAAGCCCTCGCACAGAAACGAAGAACCAACACAGCAAAATTAATTAATTAATATCCTTCTTTAAAAAAATAATACTATGGCAATAAGGGTCACAAACACTATATGAACTATACCCCATCAGATTACATGAACATGAATGTGTCTGTCAATACTGGATTCTCGTAGAGGTCTTACACTGTTTGGCTATGTCAAAGTTTAGTGGTCCTTTCTCTGAACAGAGTCTCTCTTCATTCATTCAATTACAATACCTCAAAATTCTCATGAAAAGATTCTACCTACTGCTCTGAAAGAGATGTCTCTCCCTATCCATTCCATTTATACCAATATTCGAAAGACAGATGGACAAGCAACAGGCATTTATTGAAACACTGATTCAAGATGGTCCAAAATCATTTCTATCTTCAATAATGAAGGAATAGGTAATATTCATAGCAACTTCACTTTTTTTCTTTACTAGTACAGATATGAAAATAAAAAGATACAGAGTTGTTATTCTGAAATCCTCTGGTCGTGGATAAAATGCTTTACATGGTAAAAGTCAAGTGTACCTAACACACGACTGCCAATGCCAGCTCTGCCACTAAGGTTTATGACTGAGGAAATAGAAAATTTCAAAAGTATAAACTTAACATGGTCGATGAGAAGTATTTATTCTCCGTTTCAGTTTGGACACCAAAGATTTCAGCATAGTAAGTTGTTTGATTAGACTGTGCACGCTTATCAACGTCCTGATAGTTCTTTCCTATTGAACTATGTAATTAAGTATTCTCTTTCTGCAAGTGTGTGTGTGTATAACACATATCTCATATACATTCATGTGCAGTTGTTAATAAAAGAGTAATAAATAGTGCACTTCTCACCAGTCTTAAATAATAAAAACAAATCTTAGTGCTGTAACAAGTATATTATCAATCAGAACTTTAATTCCAATCTAGGTACACAATCCTACCTTCCAGCTTGAATGTTGGTCACAAAAGTTACTGAAAACAATAGGAAAGCATTATTTTGATAGCTGCCATTATGCAATAAACATTCTTCTATTTTGGAACAGAATAACAATTGCCAATCTGTATAAGTGATGGGGGGAAGAATCAAGATATCAGATCTCCTAAAATTCTATTTTTGCTTAAAACAAACAAATAAACAAAGATTCTGTGCCAAGGTAAAATTTTGGCACTTTATTTCCCTTAGAAACTTATGTGGAATTAAAGAAGAATATTTTAGATAACTCAATTAGCTTGATTACTTGATTCTAATTTTCATCAACTGGCCAAAACAATTATTGAACAAGTTAGTGCATCTGTAGTGAAGGTGCCCTCTGCTCCCCAAAACACAGACAACATATTGAGGAATCTTCTGCAAGGAGTGTTTACCCCTTGCGCTGAGGCAGGCATGTTCCCATGAACACTTTTCCCAAATAAATTTTTATGTAGGAAATTAAGAGACACCCCAAAATTTCACCTCATGCATATTATTTTTCCAGCATGATATGCATGTCTACCAAACAAAAAACTATGCGCCAAAAAAAATATATGACATTATTCTCAAGTCAAGGATCCCATGAAGAAGAACAGCACTAACATAAAAGTTATGGCCCTAAGAAATGTTATGTGAGGAAAGTGTCAGCATACACATTGCAGGAGGTATGCAGGAGGCATGCAGGAAGCAGAAAATAATGACCCAAGATTGGGAGGAGTTAAGTTCAGCTTCTGGAACTAAGACCAAGAATGAGGAGATTAACATCTGCAGAGAGCATGGTGGGTGAAGCAGGGGAGTGTGAAGTAGTGACTTCCAAACAGTTCAAGTATGAAGACTCCTATCTAACATGTACACATGTTGGTGAGTGTGGGGAAAAGGACATTCACATATGATACTGATTGATTTATACACTGATACAATATTTTGGGAGAGCAGTTTGGTAAGACTTTAAATATGGAATCTCTATGAACTGGCAGTTTCACTTTTAAGAATCTAGAGTACAAAAATACACAAGTGATCAAAGGTATATAATCACACTTTTGTATTATATTCACTACAAACTTGCTTAAACATGTGGAATTAATGGAGAAAACCTAACTGACAATAATCACAGGAATAATTCAATATGTATTCATTCTTTAGAATACCATATAGCCCTCAACAATGCATGTTCAATCTCTGGATTTAGATAGAAGAATACTGAAGCATATTGTTGAATGAAAAAATTAACTTGCAGAATACCATGTGTAGTATGATCCAGATCAAATTCAAATATGCAAGGCTATATTAGTATGTGCATAAGCAAACAAAAGAACAAGCTTAATACTGTTTACTTAATAGTTCTATTTTTGTTGGAGGTATTTTTAATAACAAAATTAATACTAGTTGATTGTAAGAAAACAATAACATGGGGGTGACTATTGATTTTAAGACCAAGATAAGACAGAATGAGAAATTTGGAGTTTCACCCAATTTCAACTTGAGGAATTGTGAAAAGCAGATATGACACTCCGCCTTATATCATTACTTTGGCAGGGCTAACAAATCTAGAAATATCTTAAGACCACATGGATAGAGGTTATATGTTCTGGGTAACGTTACTTTGGTCAGAAAATGAAAATTATGGAAATAGAAGGGTTTGTTGAAACCATGACTATATTGCAAACATACTGGCAAACAGTTCAATAATGATGGAAGTGTGACAATAAATTTGTGTGTTCTTTACATCCTTACACTGGAGGGAACCACCAATGTGATAAACTTCTTGCTTTTTCCAAGGTGGTTGAATATTGGACCTATGGAGATGAGCAGGAATCTTAATTTTTGTGAGAATGTCTTCCCCTCATTTTTAAATGTTTGCAGAATTAAAAGAAAAAAACCAAGCAACTATAAATAAAGTCTCTTGAGGAACTACATATATATGTTTTAATTTTAGGATAAAGAAACCCCCAAAAGTTCACCTTGATTATAAGTCTAAATAAAATAACTGATGAATATGAAAACTCAACTTTTAGTCTCCTGAAAACATTTCTCCCTGGGTCCCCAGAGCCATGGCACATTTGGAAAGAGGCTGGCAGACTCTTTGTTCACACTGTAGTGGGAAGTAGGCCGGTCTGGGTCTAGAAGGAACTGTGTAGAAAAATCTGAGGAGACAGCCTGACCCCATTATCCTTGACTCCAGAAAGTCTGATGAGTGACCCACCTCTGAGAATAACAGTTCTTTGCATTCACCTCAGTTATCCTTACAGAGTTTCAGTAGTTTGTGTATGTTAGTTTCCTATCTTTTTTAATGCTTCAGATGCAGTCCAGCCAATAACTTTTCTTAAGCCTTCTTAGGAAAGACTGAAGAAGCTCTCCTCCTCACAATTAATGCCAGATGTCCAGTGTGTTTGCAGGGGGTTGCTCTGATCCCTCACTGTTTTTCATCTATCGCTATCATTCTTTCCTTTCCCTCTCTCTGTCTCCCCTGTGCTTTTCTTTATTCTTTTCAAGCTTCCTTAACATGTGTGAAGATCCCTGGCTTATGCACAAGTATGGGAAGTTGCATGTGCCAAAAGCTGACTCTATCAGTACATTTATTGATGAGAATTTAAGGAGCGAAAAGGTAAGAACTCCATAGGGGTAGTGCTAATTGATTTTCTTTATAAACACATAAGCAATTATACAAGTGACCATCTGCTTTGTCTGCATGAAGTTAATGAATACACAAAATGAATCAAATTTAGAGCTTACTTAAATCTTAAATCCAACTGCCTAGATAGTTGCTTAGATGTGTCAAAAGGCAAAAGGGAAAGTGCTCTAGTCTGCAGGATAGAGACCAACAAAAATAAATAGGCCCCTTGTTTCTTTCATTGAGAAGCAGTGAAAATAGAGCTATGTTGGTTGCAACGTCTGAAAGTACAGCCACCTGAAACTGATATATAATGATATTTTCAAATAGGACTCTACTATTTATCTAGCCAAATTGGGCCTATGAAATACAGAAAACCATTCAAGATAATATCACTGTGGCAACTAGCAATTTTCCTTTAAAAATCTGTCCATTTTATTTGGCTCAACATTCTAAAAGCACACATAACTATTTCCTGCAGATAAACATTAGGAATAAAAGAGCATAGCAGAGATTAATTCAAAGGATCACTGCTCTAAGATACCACTCCTAGACTCCAATGTTAAAAAGTTGAAAAGGTTTTTTTATTATTTTATTTCAATGGATAAACAAAGATTAGATGTATAAATATATATGTACAATGCAGATCTGCATGCCATGATCCTTTGATACTTGAAAAGCTAACTATATTAATATGTGGAATATTCATAATTTGATTTAGTAATATCTCTAAAATTGTTATCAAAGACCCATTTGTCACTCATTAATTCTGCAAATCATCACTGACTTATCTTTGGTAACACAGCCTGTTTTAGTTGCTGGATATACTAATATTGGATATTGACCAGGAGGGTCCGTGCTCCTGAGACTTATAAGTTAATGAATAGTCCGGATTTCTAAGTGCAATTACAAATATTGCAAAGTATCCTAAAAGAGCAGAGATAAGAGCATACATAATTCGGAGCCCCATTGGACAGTAAGTGTATTAGGGGAGGGCAACCCAAGGAATCCACTTGGAGCTGATAATTGAAGGACGGCTAAGAGTTCAGGATTGAACATTGGATCACGATTTAAGCTAATGGTTGGAGCATTAGATATTCTCATTTCTATTCCATGATAGATTTTTTTTCATAAAGGAAAATATGTCTTCTAATATAGGAGAAGATATTGATATTCAGGTCATCATCACATGAGAAATAATTTTCACAAGGAAATGACATGCTGGTAGATAACAATTTAAAATCCATTTAAACAGAAATATTTAATTTGTCCTCCCCCAAAGAAAATACAAAACAAAATAAAAATGAAATAGTGGGTGTTGTACAGAGTGGATGGAGTACTAGATTTAAATCTACAGAGGAAACCCAGAGTATTGAGAATTTAAGACTGTCCCCTAGGTTCTCTCATCCCACTTCTAGTTTTGTTTTTCTTTTTTTTCCTCAATAGTTTCCTAAAAATGCCATAAATTCTAGGCAAACTCTCAGACATTCCATCCCTTGAATACCTCTGAGTCTTCCATATTTGCATGTGCTATGCTCTTCGCTGTCTCAATTGCCTGTCTTACTCTATAAGGCCCATCTCCTTAGTGACTTTTCTTTACACCTTCAGTCAGATGATTATAATTCTTCTTATACATTTCTGATGACACACATTCAAATCCTGGCTTACCTTATATTGTTTTTTATATGTAATCATCAGGTTCTCCCACCTGACTGGAAGCTCCTATAGCGAGTGAACTTGGTCTTCTTTATCTTTCCATGCAACATGGACTCTGCATTTTATTTAATATTTGGAATGAAAATGGACTAAAATGAATTGAACTGAATTAGTATACAGCCTATAGAAGAGTTTTTCAGTCTAACTCAAATTTCAGACTTTGTGGCCAGTTTTTCTCTCTGAAACTGCTCACACAAAAAAGTTGTGTGAAATTTTTAAGCTCAGCTCTCCTTATAACTTGGAAAATTTTACATAATCTTGTTTAAGAAATACCGTGTTTCACATCAGTGACTTTTACAAGTAACTCAAATCTTGTCTCTAGAGTTAGTGAGCCATAGAGAAAAGCTCACTGTCAGTAGAAAACATCATTCTTTCCATCTTTCCCTCACCAAATATACATTATGTCACTTGCATGCATTGGTGACCATCTTAAGTGCTAGGGATACACAGCCAAGAAGATAGAAGAGTTTCCATTATGGGGCTGAGAGGCTAGAAACAAACAGAGAGGGGGAAATAAATAGACATCTTTACGAATAGTCCTAAGTAATATAAAATAAACAAATAGGGCACTGATACAGAGAATAGCAGGTGGGGAGAACTTTGGATAGAATGTTAGGAAACATCCCCCCACTGTGGTGGGAAAATTTAAACTGAAACCTGAAAAATTTTGTAATTTGAGGATAGCAGAAGAACCTAATGGTGTATTGAAGAACTCATCATATTGTTTATAAACTTCAGAAGACTATTTGTGGAGAAAAGATAACATGAAGGAAAAATTAAAACCAGTCGTGGGAAGAAAAGAATTAGCAAAAGGTGTGGGAGCTCGTGAAGTTATAGTTGAAGCTTGATTATTTAATTTATCCATGTATATATTAGAGCTTTACATTAACACTGCTAAATACATTCTTCTTCTAGTACCTTCACTTATTACACAAAATTGTTTCATATCTCAGGAACCTTCAAGAACTTCCCATGTTTGTACCATTGCATTGGAACCTAAGAACAATTGTTACAGTTCTCCAACTGTGGGCCCTAATGACACATCAGTCACTTCAGAATCCAAAATGTCCAGGAAGCACTGAATCTGCTCACCTCACGAATTATGACCCACTCATGGTTTGCTGGAAAATGACGACTCCTAAAGCTGAAAGACTTTACTAAAAGTTTTTATTTGAGTGACTCTTATGGTAGACCATTTCCTGTCTTTTAGAAATGTTCACAGTAACAAAAACTAGAGTTTTGTGCTCTTATTTCATACAAGAAAATTCCATTTGAACTTTTTGTTGCTGCAAGTGTTATAGAAACCAACTCAGTTTCCTTTGTCTTAAACACAAAAGAATTGAAAAAAAGGACATGGTGGTCAGAGGTTTGAAAGGCCGACTAAAACTCTGGGCACCAAAGATACTGGAGAAAATAATTCTGTCCTAATTATACAGTGTGCCACACCCATCATCCTAATTTGGTAAACCTTTTACCATCAAAATTTGGAAAGTATATGGATGATAGAATATGAAGGGATATAAGCCTATCAGAAAAGGGTGGGCCAGCCTCTGGAGATGGCTGAATGTAATAAAAGACATTTAACTTTATTCTGGATGGAGAAGTGGTTCAGTAGAAAATAAACACAAATACAAACATAAAACCAGCAGACAAAATATCCTGCCTAATGGTCCTCTCTATATCAGAAAATATTGATGGAATAAATTTCAGGAATTGGTATAATCTGTATTCTTGTCCTTGCTAAGATATAATGGCCCTTTCAGTAGGCAAAATGCATGAGATTATTATAATCATGAGTTGCTTAATTTTACAAAAATTAAAATGAGGGGAATTTAGATCTATCTTTTGCATATTTTCCTTCCTTCCTCCCCCCAACATACCTCTCTTCCCCAGCTATGACCATTTCAGCCCCAGCAATCTATTTTATATTTAATATCCTTGTATTGCAAAAAAAAAATAGTTTTGTTTATACTGTGTTACCTTTTCACCTAAATTATGGGCTAAAATGCATTTTCAATGAGAAAAATGACAACTCAGCATTTTCACATCCCTCACAAAGAAAGAAAATTGCATGCTTTACTTTTTATTGTTCCTATTTATTTTTTAAATTCTGTCATCTAATGGGACTAATGTTCATGGCTTAGGAGTATATTTACCATAAATAGCTTTAGCGGTTATCAAACATCGTTGCTTCATTTTGGTGTTTAACCAACCTCAACCACTATTTATTGCCTCATATACTTCTCTACTGTGAACATTACACCTTAATTACCCCAGCCCCTATTTCTAGCCTGAACGGGAATAACCATTTCTTGTTTCACTTATGTAAGAAGGCAGTGCCTGTGTCCAAGCAATCAGAGATCAGGGCTATGCAGCAAAGTGTGTTTCATAGACCTGAAAAATCCAAGTTCTATGGCAATGGAAGTGGAAACTCTCTTCTGTGCAAGAAAATGGTGAATGGGAGGGGGGATGGACTGTCTAAGATTTCTTCCAAATGCTTGCATTCATATTGAATACTGCTGGGAAAACGAAAGTGCTAATTTCAAAATCATGGATTAATTTTAAGTAAAGCAACACAACTGGAGTCTTATGCTTAAATAATCTATCTTTGCTTTGCCCCTAGTACACACCCACACTGCTTTTTCCAATTTTTTTTAATAAAATAACACTTTACATGGGTATAATACTTTTCAGGTTATAGTACTGTATCTCATAAACAGATGAAATTAGAAAGTGGATAATGAAGTTATGAAGTGGATTAAATTTATGTCTCTCACATTAAACCCTTCAACTGAATTTTTGCTTTCTTGATCTTTTAAGATTCATGTAATTCCTTTTTCTGAGGATCTTTACTTACTCACTACTGCAGAACTGAAGAAGGCTTCCTTAGAACATTATTGTGTCTATTCAACTTTCTACAGGGAATGTAATGGTTACTTACACTTGAACCCTTGCTACAGGACAAGATGTACATCTTAACCTCTTTATATTCAAAGCTGGCATTCAAAGCATATTTGCTGAATGAAAGGTTGTTTGCTCAACTGACCATAAGACAGCTCAGGGTACTTAACATGCAGAAATGGGGATTAAACTGTACTTTTGCTTTTTCACGGCACTACTATGTCCTTTTTAAATTTAAGTATAGGAATGATGTTTCCATTACCTTGTCAAGATGTTTAAACTATATAAAACTACCCTCAGCACCCAGCTGTCCTGACTCGCAGATGAAGATAAACTTCGTAATTATATTTACTACTGGGATTTGATCTTATAGTGGTATTTACTATAATAAAACTTCCTCTTTGGGTTTCCAGACTGACTGCCTCTGTCCTAACCTCACAGGTGGCTTGTCACCTACCCTGTCCTTGACTCTATCTCTATCCATTCCATTGGTTCAGTAGTTATCCTGCTGTTCTTTCTCTGTTGAGAACTACCTTAGAACATTTTACTCCTATTTCTCGCCAATGTCTAGCATAATGCTTTGCATACAATTAGTGCTCAGTCCATTTTTATTAAAAAAATTAATTATTAGACACTAAGATTCTCACAACTTGAAATCACTCCACTCTGCCATATTCTCTTACACTGATGGGTTTTAACATACAGCATAGTGATTAGGAATACAGGAACTCTATCTTTAAATCTCTCTCTCTCTCTCATAATTTCCTAAATGTGTAACTACATTTAAAAGTATACATCTAGGGCTTCCCTGGTGGCACAATGGTTGAGAGTCTGCCTGCCGATGCAGGGGACACGGGTTCGTGCCCCGGTCTGGGAGGATCCCACATGTGGCAGAGCGGCTGGGCCCGTGAGCCATGGCCGCTGAGCCTGCACGTCCGGAGCCTGTGCTCCGCAACGGGAGAGGCCACAACAGTGAGAGGCCCACGTACCGCAAAAAAAAAAAAAAAAAAAAAAAAAAAAGTGTACACCTAGAAGTGTACTACACTTTTTTCAATTGTAAAATAGAGAAAATAGCAGGGATTGATTTTTATAGATTTCCACAAGCATAATCTACATGTAAAATATGGATTTACCAGCTATTCTTGGGATGAATGCCTCACTTCTCTGAATGACAATATACGTGCCTTTGACAGAGTGTTATTAATAGTGGGATTTATAGAGGCATAAAGTAGATGAGTGGTTGCTCTGGATTGGGGTGGGAATGGGGAGTGAGTATAACTGGGCGTGGGGATGATGAAGATGTTCTAAAATTAGATTTGGGGGATTGCTGCGGCACTTTGTAAATATCCTAAAAGTCATTAAATTGTACTCTGAAAGTGGGTGAATTTTATGATATGGAAATTATACCTAAATAAAGCTGTTAGTTACAATAATAATAATAATGCCAGGATTCAAATCAAGTCTGTCTGAAGTCAGAGTACATACCTTTTTCCTATACTTATTCTATCCTCACCACCTCTCGCTATGAAAATGAGAAGTTTATATTTAAGGGATCATGTTTACTGATAAAGAATTTCTGTCTAGGGAGGTGCTTAATATAGATGATATGGAGGGAATCTATGGAGTTACAACTCTTATCTAATTGAGCAAAGTAAACAGTTTAGTTGTTTGCTTTTGAGAAAGTAAACAAAAATTGTTATTAAAAAGTTGTTAGGGGTAATCTAATTTAACAGTTGTCCTCTGCCTGTGGATAAAAAGAAACCATTATCAAATTATACACACTGAAAATACATTTTTTCTTTCCTTGTTAAAACATAGCTGTTTTCTTCCTTCCTTCTGTCTTTCCATCCTTCCCTCCTTCCATATGGCTGCTTTTGAAAAGTTGTATTTCTGAACCAGAGAGGCTGATTGCAGGTGTTAGAGATCAATTTTCTCCATAACTGATGGACAACATTTTAGAGGAAGCATATCCTTTATGAGTTAAGGGGAAAGATCCCTGAAATAAAAGTACTGATATCATTTTACCTTTTTCTTGAAATCATCAAAATATTTCTTTATGTGTTAAATAGTATTGAAAGAAATCATCTACAGAATGTTGAATGGGTACATACCTATAAAAAGTATTCACTGTTTTATATCATGCTTTTGAAAACATTTTATCTTTTCTGAGAAAAATTAAAGAAACAGGTAATTTAAACAGAAGATGAAAACCTCAGGAGCTCTTGCCAGAATGGAATTTCAGAAAGCATTTAAAATCTTTCTAACTTTTTGAATTCAGTATCTAAATGTAAACTCCTAAAGAAGACATTTTCTACAAAGAGATTAAGAAAGAGAAATGATGGTTTTGGCTGCATATGTTTGAGATAAATAGTGTTTCTTCCCTCTTTGTGATAGAAGACTCCATCCACATCCTGAGTTGTGTCTCACAGTGCCAGATCTGGGGATGGATGTTAAGCCTACGTGCTTTTGTGAGTTGCTGGGTGTCAGAGGGGCTCCATCAGGGTTGTGTTGCCTCTGAAAAAGGTTAAATGCAAGAATCTCAAAGGCTTTCAAAAAAGCACTGCAGAAAATTTGTTGTCAAGGATTATTATATCTCCCAGCTCAGGAGGGTTTGTCTCAGCTGGTCCTCCCTCTAATTTTGAAAGTTAAAAAATCCATAAGAGGTGGAGGGGTATGTCAAAGATTTTAAATCCTGGTATATGTTGGGTTTATTTTTGAATTATCCTGGCTTATTTTTCATTGTCTAACAAAGGGAAAATAGTAACACTGCTGTCATATCTTCTTGAGGGTGGTAACATAGCTTTGGCAAGACATACTGTAATGAACGTTAGCCTTTGCAAAATTTGTATCTGTGTGGTTATTTCATGAGAAAGTCTCTACATTTTAATATAAGGCATATTTAGATAGAATTGTTGTCCCTCAGACAACAATTACACAATAACATGTACAACAATTTTGAGTGCATAAAATCAGTTTAAATTATGGTAACTGGGTTAATAAACTATTTGTAAGAATGAAATAATGCCATTTGCAGCAACATGGATGCAACTAGAGATGATCATACTAAGTGAAGTAAGTCAGACAGAGAAAGACAAATGCCGTATGATATCACTTATATGTGGAATCTAAAATATGACACAAATGAACCTACCTACAAAACAGAAACAGAAACACAGACATAGAGAACAGACTTGTGGTTGCCAAGGAGGAGGGGGTTGGGGGAGGGATGGGTTGGGAGGTTGGGGTTAGGAGATGTGAGCTATTATATATGGAATGCATAAACAAGGTCCTACTGTTTAGCACAGGGAACCATAGTCAATATCTTATGATAAACCATAATGGAAAATAATATAAAAAAGAATGTATATACATATATATGTGTGTATATACATATATATGTGTGTGTGTATATATATATATACACACACACACAACTGAATATATACATAACTGAATCACTTTGCTGTACAGTAGAAGTTAACACATTATAAATCAACTATACTTTAATTTAAAAAATAAAAAAAGAAACTCTTTGTCGGGTTTCCCTGGTGGCACAGTGGTTAAGAATCCAACTGCCAATGCAGGGGACACAGGTTTGATCCCTGGTCCAGGAAGATCCCACATGCTATGGAGCAACTAAACCCATGTGCCACAACTACTGAGCCTGTGCTCTAGAGCCCTCTAGCCACAACTACTGAGCCCATGAGCCACAACAACTAAGCCTGTGTGCCACAACTACTGAACTCCATGTACCTAGAGCCTGTGCTCTGCAACAAGAGAAGCCACCGCACCACAACGAAGAGCAGACCCCTGCTTGCCACGACTAGAGAAAGCCCATGCACAACAATGAAGACCCAACACAGCCAAAAATGAATAAATAAAATTTTTTAAATCTAAAAAAAAAGAAACTATTTTGTCAATAAACATTTATGAGCACCAACTCAGAGGAGCACTTTGAGGAATGTAAGACATAAAAGAATGACAGGATCCTAATGAAACTAAAGTTAGAGTTCATAAATGAATAGAGAGGCACTGCCCTAGAGTAACTTTTAAGGAAACAGGAATGAATTTAAAATTTGAGGTATAAAAGGATTCAGATAAATGAAAGAACTATATCAAAGGAGAATAACAACACAACAGAGGTATGGAAAGAAATTAGATTCTGTCCAGCAGGAATCGTTATTAATTTCTCTTACAGACTCAATGTATATTTTCCAAGAAATACTTTATTTTTCTGATATTACTTTGAAAAAAAAATGAGTTGAAGAGAAGCTCAGAACAAGCATAGCAATGCTCAGAATGCCTGTGTGGGTAAATGTGTACCAAAAATGTCTGGAAAATTTGTGATGACAATTAGTATTTTAAGTTTTGGAATGAAAGGATGCCATCAGGTGAGGAGTTGAACAAATCTCACTTGGTTTTCATTCTTACCCTGGAAATATGGATACTCAATAGGGGATCCTTCTGGTCTCTTCCTAAGTTCACTGCTCTTAAAAACAGTTTATTAGAAATGCAGTGAAAAATGATTTCTAGAGCATATGATAAAGCATTTTGTCTATAATAAACCATATATTTTATTTAATGTTCACCAAAGAATATAACACAAGGTATTGTTTAGTAAGCAGGGGAAAGAACATGGACAAGTCTATAGGTTTAAAATAGCCATGAAATATTAGTAAAATTCACTGGGAAACATTCAATTCATGCAGAACATTTCAGGATTCTCTCTGTGATATAGTTTACGTTAACATAATCAAGTTAAATGACTATTATATTAGGATAGGCATCAAAATTTAATCAATTCAATAGTTCAGCACTGATAAGATATCTCCCTCAGTATTTACTTGAACTTTGAGGGCCAGAGATAGTGACTCTTATGAGCTTAATGGTAAGTAGATTTCAGAACAGAAGCACCTACAACACTAAATTTCATTAGGCTGATATCCACAATGCTTGCTTTGTGAAATTTTTAAAATTTTATTTTGTGAAATTTTTGATTTCATTCTTGTAGTTTCAGAACAGGGAATTTCAGGTTAATAAATTTGTGGAGGACACTCATAAAGTTCGGGATTTACTCCCTACTTTAATCTACTTTTACTTTGATGGCTGCCTCTTGCACTGCAATTGTCACTGAGGAATCTTCGATGGGGGTGTGGGGTGGGGGAATGGGACGGGCTGCTTCTACTGTCCAGAAGTTGGTCATCAGAGATTAGTTAAGGATCTGCTGAGGCGAGTCCCACAGATAGTTTCTGCTCTAGTAGCTATCTCTTCAGGTGTAAACTTTTAGCAAGTTCCATTACACCCCAGTTATGACCTTGGGCAAACTTCAGTGGCTCCAGAGAACTAAGATGGTGAAGTGGTTTCTATTGCTTTATGTTCTAGGTGTCCTTTCTATGTTCAGAAAAAAAAACCCAAAAGTAATATGGAGAAGATGATTGAGAAATCATGCTTGCTGCTGCTCAGACTGTCACCTCTCTGACCTCTAAAAGTTGCAGCATGAAGAAATAGTGAGTTATTGGAGGCAAAAGCATGACCAAGAAAATAAACCTGCAGGGTCTTTGCTGACCACAGCCTATTCACATCCACCATGAAGCCTGCCAATCATAAAATATTTCATAATCCAATACCATTCATTTCTAAAAAGATGATGAATGGGCTTACTTCAACCATAAGATGAAAGCTGAGGAAAATTTCTGATGTTGATGTCTACAGAAATAATTAATGGTACTTTATGGCAGCACAATTTATCAGGGATGTCACAGCACTTGGGCCCCTGTGAACTTAAATTATGACAATTACTACATTGAAATTTTGACAACTAAATTTGAAGCAAACTAAGGAGTGTATTGAATAAAACAAACCCCTTGATATATAATAATCCAACAATAAGGGTCTTTAATGAGAATAAGACATCACTTGTCAATATTATTTTTGCACTTTGACAATGTTTACAAGGGTATGAAAAAACTATGATTTAAAAGTATTTTATACCCAGATATTTTTAATTTAAGTAAGACTTTGCTTTTAGAAAATTATGAGAACTGCTCAATACTTTCCAATTTCATTTTGTTGATATATTGCGGGACCTAAAAGCATTATATTCAATAAATATTAGAAAAGATTAGTTCCAACTAATAACAATAGAACAACAAATATCCCTCTCACAAATTATATTTATTGCCTGTTTATATGTATTTAAGTGTCATGTGTTATTATTGTCCTCATTTCCTAGATAATAACAAATCAGGAAATTTGTTAAAGTTGATTTTCTACATTTTTCAGTATAAAATTTATTTAAAGTAATTAATTGCCATGAATTTGCAATGGATAGAGTTATATACCCTTCACCTTAGTTGTCTTTGAGACAGGAGGAAGTGATCTGAAAGCCAACAAACCTATAAGGCAGGGAGTACCCAAACAAACTGAATGACAGCTTTTATATTGAAAATGCTCTTAGAAAGTTAAATTCTCAACATTGAGGGTATTAATGAGTGACTTTGAAACCACCGATGGGCACAATTAGTATCAAGCCTTGGCTTTTTTGTTTGTTTATTTTTATATTTGTTTTTAAGAAGGAACAAAAAGAAGTCCTGTTTAATCAGAAACATGTCTTCCTTTACCTAGCCTTAACAAGACTACACCAGGGACTTCTAAGTTATAGTAGAACCTTCCTGGTTCCACAAATATTGTGAAGTAAGCTAAACTAAAACGTGAAACAAAAATGTATTCCTCTGGCCTTGAATATCTTTAAAACACTTGCTAATAAATACTAATTCAAAACCTAACCTTTGAGGAAACCAGCATTTCTAGATAACATGAAATAAACATTAATACTTCAACTCTCTAAAATTCAATAAATACTACTAAAATTTTAAGGATTTCAATTAATCATAATATCAAGGTAGGAATCATCACAGGAAAGTATATAGTCTTTGGAAGAAAACACAAGATGTAGTCTTGAATCCTATTTCTATCCTATAGGTATTTCCTAGAATCAATTCACAGGCATACCTCTTTCTTAGCAATTCCTTAAGACCAAAAGTGTGTAAATGAAATATATATTCAGGATGATGATTCTTGAGGCACTCCCAGACTTTTGATTGACATTGAATAATGTACTTCTAGTATATTTTCAGAAGATTTTGTCAAGAATGCTTTAAATAAAAATGTTTTCTTCCCAAGTCTCAGTGTATCTAAATGATTAGAACCTGAAATTTTAACAATGTGGTTAAGTGGAATTTTATTCTAGCATAGAACATCTGGAACTATTTTATTATTTTTTACATTTCACATACTCCTACTAGTGTTCCAGCTGTCTGTATCCTGTTTTTCAAGATTCTAGTGATACTGGACAAGGATTAATATTGCAGCTCTCCTGTTTATCACCCATACACCAAAATGGCTTTTATCACAGTGAGCAAAATTACTTATGGTGCTCTGTCTTCACTTTCTCTGACTGGCAACACTGTGATTTCATTCACGTGTGAAGTATTTTTAAATCTAATTATTCTTACAACCAGTTAGGAGAAAGGGTCATTATTCTAGCTCATTAGCTGTTTAATTGGAAGGCATAATAGTGAATCTGTGTTTTGACTCTCTAATTCCAATACTCAGCACGGCTTGGAAAGGAAAATTGTGTAATATGATTCTGGGAACTATAAATAACATATACACTTCTTTCTGTCCTTTCTTGACTGATATAGCACTCTAGAAATATTCTGTGCAACATCTGACTTCTATAGTTGAGACAAATTATATATGTCTTATTTTCTAAACATATGCAAACAAAACTTGTGCTGTGTGCATGCACATGCACGCACATACTCCAAAAGACTATTTATATCCACTTTCTTGTTTTCAGATCAAGTAATGGCTTCAGCTGACTGATGAAATAAAAGAAAGTATTTATTCAAAAGTATAAAAGTATATAAAGAGGAAAAGAAATGACAAAGGGGCAGCATTGCCTTATTTTTCTGTTACTGTAGTCTACATATATACATGTGTATATCCATGTACCTAGAGAGACTCTTCAACCAGTGACAGGAACAATAGCAGAGTTTTGGGCTGTGTCTTAACATAGAGAAGAGTGAAAAACTAAACCAAACAAATACAGTGAATACATATCACAGCACCAGTAGGAAGAACAATCCTGAAACATTTAAACAAAATATCTGTTGAAGACTGTAATTATGTAATAGAGATTCATTACATACTCAAGTTTTATCTTCCATCAATGCTTTTGAGTCATTGCATAATGGCACTGTATTATTTTCCTATCACTGCTGTATCAAATTACCATAAACTCAGTGGCTTATAACACAAATTTATTATCTATCGCTCTGTAGATGAGAAATCAGACATGGATCTTACTGGGCTAAGATCAAGGTGTTAACAGGGTGTATTTCTTTCTGGAGGTTCTAGGGGACAGTATGTTTCCTTGCAATCTCCAGCTCTAGAGAGTGTCTCACTTTCCTTTGTTGATGGCCCCCTTCCTCCAGTATCAGAGGTAAGAGTGGCTAGTGGACTCCTTTGCACTTAGAATTATGCTGACCTCTTCCATAGTCACATTTCCCTCTAACTCTCTTTTCTTCCCTCTATCCTCCACTAAAACGTTAATATGACTACATTTGGTCCACCCTATCAAGGAAATTTCCCTATTTTAAGATTGGCTAATTAGCAGTCATAATTCCATCTTCCAATTTTATTCTCCTGTGTTTATCACATATCATATTTACAGGTTCTAGGGATTAGGCTGTGGACAACTCTGGGGAGGAGATAATTATTCTTCCTCGCACAAAGTCTACTCTTTGGGCTCACAAAGATTCACATTCATTACAAGTGCAAAATACACTCATTCATCCAAAGTCGCCCACATTTTCAACCTATTACAGAATTAACAGAAGTCCAAAATCGTTTCTAAATTTCATTAGCTCAAAAGTCCCATCAAAATTATCCAAATTAGGTATGAGAAAGACCTTGGGTATGATTCACCCTGGGGCAAAATTTTCCTCCACCTGTGAGTCTGTGAAACACAAAAAGCAAGTCATTTGTTCTCAAATTATAATGGTACAGATGTAGGATAACAAGTACTGATATTCAGGTACAAAAAGAATGAAAATGGAAGGAAAACAGTCAATTGTCCAAAGTAATTTCAAAATCCATCCAGGCAACCATCATTTCCTTTTTTTTTTTAATATGTCCCTTGGGACCCTCTATCCTTCCCCAATAAGAACTATTGCCTCTTACACTGGCAGTGCATCTGTTATCCTAAGACATTTCATTTTTCATTTCCAGTGTTGGATTTCCTCTCTCCTCTATTCACTATCTTCCTCTTTCTTATTTTTTTCTTTCTTTTTTTTTTTAACATCTATTGGGGTATAATTGCTTTACAATGGTGTGTTAGTTTCTCTGTTATAACAAAGTGAATCAGCTATACATATACATATATACCCATATTTCCTCCCTCGTGTGTCTCCCTCCCACCTTCCCTATCCCACCCCACAAGGTGGTCACAAAGCACCGATGTGCTCTCCCTGTGCTATGCAGCTGCTTCCCAGTAGCTATCTATTTTATGTTTGGTAGTGTATATAAGCCCATGCCACTCTCTCACTTCGTCCCAGCTTACTCTTCCCCCCCCCCATGTTCTCAAGACAATTCTCTACGTCTGCATCTTTATTCCTGTCCTGGCCCTAGGTTCTTCAGAACCAATTTTTTTTATTTTATTCCATATATATGTGTTAGCATACGATATTTGTTTTTCTCTTTCTGAATTACTTCACTCTGTATGACAGACTCTAGGTCCATGCACCTCACTACAAATAACTCAATTTTGTTTCTTTTTATGGCTGAGTAATATGCCATTGTATATATGTGCCACATCTTCTTTATCCATTCATCTGTCGATGGACACTTAGGTTGCTTCCATTTCCTGGATATTGTAAATAGAGCTGCAATGAACATTGTGGTAGATGACTCTTTTTGAATTATAGTTTTCTCAGGGTATATGCCCAGTAGTGGGATTGCTGGGTCGTATGATAGTTCTATATTAGTTTTTTAAGGAACCTATATAGAGTTCTCCATAGTGGCTGTATCAATTTACAATCCCAGCAACAGTGCAAGAGGGTTCCCTTTACTCCCCACCTTCTCCAGCATTTATTGTTGTAGATTTTTGATGATGGCCATTCTGACCGGTGTGAGGTGATACCTCATTGTAGTTTTGATTTGCATTTCTCTAATGATTAGTGATGTTGAGCATCCTTTCATGTGTTTGTTGGTAATCTGTATATCTTCTTTGGAGAAATGTGTATTTAGGTCTTCTACCCATTTTTGGATTGGGTTTTTTGTTTCTTTGATATTGAGTTGCATGAGCTGCTTGTAAATCTTGGAGGTTAATCTTTTGTCACTTACTTCACTTGCAAATATATTCAAATATTTTCAAATATTTTCAAATATTCTCTCCTATTCTCCCAGCGTTGTCTTTTCATCTTGTTTATGGTTTCCTTTGCTGTGCAAAACCTTTGAAGTTTCATTAGGTCCCATTTGTTTATTTTTGTTTTTATTTCCATTTCTCTAAGAGGTGGGTCAAAAAGAATGCTGCTGTGATTTATGTCATAGAGTGTTCTGCCTATGTTTTCCTCTAAGAGTTTGATAGTGTCTAAGAGCCTTACATTTAGGTCTTGAATCCATTTTGAGTTTATTTTTGTGTATGGTGTTAGGGAGTGTTCTAATTTCATTCTTTTACATGTAGCTGTCCAGTATTCCCAGCACCACTTATTGAAGAGGCTATCTTTTCTCCACTGTATGTATATTCTTGCCTCCTTTATCAAAAATAAGGTGACCATGTGTGCCTGGGTTTATCTGTGGGCTTTCTATCCTGTTCCATTGATCTATATTTCTAGTTTTGTGCCAGTACCATACTGTCTTGATTAATGTATCTTCGTAGTATAGTCGGAAGTCTGGGAGCCTGATTCCACCAGCTCCATTTTTTTCTTTCTCAAGATTGCTTTGGCTCTTCGGGGTCTTTTGTGTTTCCATATAAATTCTGAAATTTTTAGTTCTAGTTCTGTGAAAAATGCCATTGGTAGTTTGATAGGGATTGCATTGAATCTGTAGATTGCTTTGGGTAGTACACTCATTTTCACCATGCTGATTCTTCCAATCCAAGAATGTGGTATATATCTCCATCTGTTTGTATAATCTTTAATTTCTTTCATCAGTATCTTACAGTTTTCTGTATACAGGTCATTGGCTCCTTAGGTAGGTTTATTCCTAGGTATTTTATTCTTTTTGTAGCAATGATAAATGGAGTGTTTCCTTGATTTCTGTTTCAGATTTTTCATCATTAGTGTATAGGAATGCAAGATGTTTCTATGCATTAATTTTGTATGCTCCTACTTTACCAAATTCATTGATTAGCTCTAGTAGTTTTCTGGTAGTATCTTTAGGATGCTGTATGTATAGTACCGTGTCATCTGCAAAGAATGACAGATTTTCTTCTTCTTTTCTGATTTGGATTCCTTTTATTTCTTTTTCTTCTCTGATTGCTGTGGCTAAAACGTCCAAAACTATGTTGAATAATAGTGGTAGGAGTGTAAAACCTTGTCTTCTTCTTAATTAGTGGAAATGGTTTCAGTTTTTCACCATTGAGAATGATGTTGGCTGTGGGTTTGTAATATATGGTCTTTATTATGTTCAGGTAAGTTCCCTCTATGCCTATTTTCTGGAGGGTTTTTATCATAAATGGGTGTTGAATTTTGTCAAAAGCTTTTTCTGCATCTATTGAGATGATCATATGGTTTTTCTCTTTCAATTTGTTAATATGGTGTATCACATTGATTGATTTCCATATATTGAAGAATTCTTCTATTCCTAGGAAAAACCCCACTTGATCATGGTGTATGATCCTTTTAATGTGCTGTTGGATTCTGTTTGCTAGTATTTTGTTGAGGATTTTTGGATCTATGTTCATCAGTGATAGTGGCCTATAGTTTTCTTTCTTTGTGACATCTTTGTCTGGTTTTGGTATCAGGGTGATGGCAGAATGAGTTTGGGAGTGTTCCTCCCTCTGCTATATTTTGGAACAGTTTGAGAAGGATAGGTGTTAGCTCTTTACTAAATGTTTAATAGAATTCGCCTGTGAATCAGTCTGGTCCTGGGCTTTTGTTTGTTGGAAGATTTTTAATCACAGTCACAATTTCAGTGCTTGTGATTGGTCTGTTTATATTTTCTATTTCTTCCTGGTTCAGTCTTGGAAGGTTGTGCTTTTCTAAGAATTTGACCATTTATTCCAGGTTGTCCATTTTATTGCCATAGAGCTGCTTGTAGTAATTTCTCATGATCCTTTGTATTTCTGCAGTGTCAGTTGTTACTTTTCCTTTTTAATTTCTAATTCTATTGATTTGAGTCTTCTTTTTTTTTCTGGATGAGTCTGGCTAATGGTTTATCAATTATGTTTATCTTCTCAAACAATCAGCTTTTAGTTTTATTGAAATTTGCTATCGTTTCCTTCATTTCTTTTTCATTTATTTCTGATCTGATTTTTATGATTTCTTTCCTTCTGCTAACTTTGTTTTTTTTTTTTTTTTTTTCTTCTCTCTCTAATTGCTTTGGGTGTTATGGTTAGGTTGTTTATTGGAGATGTTTTCTGTTTCTTGAGGTAGGATTGTATTGCAATAAACTTCCCTCTTAGAACTGCTTTTGCTGCATCCCATAGGTTTGGGTCTTTGTGTTTTCATTGTCCTTTGTTTCTAGGTATTTTTTTATTTCCTCTTTTATTTCTTCAGTGATCTCTTGGTTATTAAGTAGTGTACTGTTTAGCCTCTATGTATTTGTATTTTTTACAGATTTTTTTCCTGTAATTGATATCTAGTCTCACAGCATTGTGGTCGGACATGATACTTGATATGATTTCAATTTTCTTAAATTTACTAAGGCTTGATTTGTGACCCAAGATACGATCTATCCTGGAGAATGTTCCATGAGCACTTGAGAAGAAAGTGTATTGTGTTGTTTTTGGATGGAATGTCCTATAAATACCAATTAAGGCCATCTTGTATAATGTATCATTTAAAACTTGTGTTTCTATATTTCTTTTTATTTTGGATGATTTGTCCATTGGTGAAAGTGGGGTGTTAAAGTCCCTTACTATGATTGTGTTTACTGTCAAATTCCCCTTTTATGGCTGGTAGCATTTGCCTTATGTATTGAGGTGCTCTTACCTTGGGTGCAGAAATATTTACAATTGTTATATCTTCTTCTTGGATTGATCCCTTGATCATTATGTAGTGTCCTTCTTTGTCTCTTGTAATAGTCTATCTTAAAGTCTATTTTGTCTGATATGAGAATTGCTACTCCAGCTTTCTTTTGGTTTCCATTTGCATGGAATATCTTTTCCCATCCCCTCACTTTCACTCTGTATGTGTCCTTAGTTCTGAAGTGGTTCTCTTTTAGATAGCATATGTATGGGTCTTCTTGTTGCATCTATTCAGCCAGTCTATGTCTTTGGCTGGAGCATTTAATCCTTTTACATGTAAGGTAATTATCGATACATATGTTTCTATTACCATTTTCTTATTATTTTCAGTTTGCTATTGAAGTCATTTCCTTCTCTTGTGTTTCTTGCCTAGAGAAGTTCCTTTAGCACTTGTTGTAAAGCTGGTTTGGTGGTGCTGAATTCTCTTAGATTTTGCTTGTCTGTAAAGGTTTTAATTTCTCCATGGGATCTGAATGAGATCCTTGCTGGGTAGAGTAATCTTGGTTGTAGGTTTTTCCCTTTCATCACTCTAAGTATGTCCTGACACTCCCTTCTGGCTTGCAGTGTTTCTGCTGAAAGATCAGCTGTTAACCTTATGGGGATTCCCTTGTATGTTATTTGTTGTTTTTCCCTTGCTGCTTTTAATATTTTTTCTTTGTATTGAATTTTTGGTAGTTTGATTCATATGTTTCTTGGCATGTTTCTCCTTGGATTTATCCTGTATGAGACTCTCTGTGCTTCCTGGACTTGATTGACTATTTCCGTTCCCATATTAGGGAAGTTTTCAACTATAATCTCTTCAAATATTTTCTCAGTCCCTTTCTTTTTCTCTTCTTCTTCTGGGACCCCTATAATTTGAGTGTTGGTGCATTTAATGTTGTCCCAGAGGTCTCTGAGACTGTCCTCAATTCTCTTCATTCTTTTTTCTGTTCTGCTGTAGTTATTTCCACTCTTTTATCTCCCAGGTCCCTTATCCATTCTTCTGCTTCAGTTATTCTGCTATTGATCCCTTCTAGAGAATTTTTAATTTCATTTATTGTGCTGTTCATTGTTTGTTTGATCTTTTGTTCTTCTCAGTCTTTGTTAAACGTTTCTTGTGTTTTCTCCATTCTATTTCCAAGATTTTGGATCATCTTTTCTCTCACTATTCTGAATTGTTTTTCAGGTAGACTGCCTATTTCCTCTTCATTTGTTAGGTCTGGTGGGTATTTACCTTGCTCCTTCATCTGTTGTGTGTTTCTCTGTCTTCTCATTTTGCTTAACTTACTGTGCTTGGGGTCTCCTTTTCTCAGGCTGCAGGTTCGTGGTTCCCCCTGTTTTTGGTGTCTGCCCCCAGTGTCTAAGGTTGGTTCAGTGGGTTGTGTAGGCTTCCTGTTGGTGGGGACTAGTGCCTATGTTCTGGTGGATGAGGCTGGATCTTGTCTCTCTGGTGGGCATGACCACGTCCGGTGGTATATTTTGGGGTGTCTGTGACCTTATTATGATTTTAGCCAGCCTCTCTGCTAATGGGTGGGGTTGTGTTCCTGTCTTGCTAGTTGTTTGGCATAGGGTATCCAGCACTGTAGCTTGCTGGTTGTTGAGTGGAGCTGTGTCTTAGCATTGAGATGGAGATCTCTGGGAGAGCTTTCACCGTTTCATATTATGTGGAGCCTGGAGGTCTCTGGTGAACCAGTGTCCTGAACTCAGCTCTCCCACCTCAGAGACACAGGCCTGACACCCGTCTGGAGCACCATGACCTTGTCAGCCACACAACCAGAGAGCAACCAAATCAAAAAACAAGTCCACCAATGATAACAAGTTCTAAAAACTAGGACAAATGGTAAAAGTAAAGCTATACAGATAAAATCATGCAAAGAAGCATACACATACACACAAAAAGAGAAAAAGGAAAAATATACATACACTATATAAAAAATGTAGGAAGAGATCAACCAAATTAATAAATCTACCAATGATAATAAACTCTCAATACTAAACTAGGATAAACATAAAACCAGGAACATATTAGAGGCAGAAGGCAAACCCCAAGTCTACAGTTGCTCTCCAAGTCCACCGCCTCAATTTGGGATGATCCGTTCTCTATTCAGGTATTCCACAGATGCACGGTGCATCACTTTGATTGTGGAGATTTAATCCACTGTTCCTGAGGCTGCTGGGAGAGATTTCCCTTTCTCTTCTTTGTTAGCACAGCTCCTGGGGTTCAGCTTTGGATTTGGCCCCAGCTCTGTGTGTAGGCTGCCCTCCAGCATCTGTTCTTTGCTCAGACAGGAAGGTGTTAAAGTAGCAGCTGATTAGGGGGGTCTGGCTCACTCAGGCTGGGGCGGGGGGCAGAGGGGTATAGAATGTGGGGGATGCCATGCGTTTTTCCAGGGAAGTTGTCCCTGGATCCCGGGACCCTGGCAGTGGCAGGCTGAACAGGATCAAAGGAGGGGAGGTGTGGATAGTGACCTGTGCTTGCACACAGGCTTTTTGGTGGCTGAAGCAGCAGCCTTAGAGTCTCATGCCTGTCTCTGGGGTCCATGCTGATAACCACAGCTCGCTCCTCTCTCTGGAGCTCGTTTAGGCAGTGTTCTGAATCCCCTCTCCTCATACACCCCGAATCAATTATCTCTTGCCTCTTCGGCAGCTCCAGACTTTTTCCCGGACTCCCTCCTGGCTAGCCGTGGCACACTAGCCCTTCAGGCTGTGTTCACACAGCCAACCCCAGTCCTCTCCCTGGGATCCGACCTCCGAAGCCCGAGCCTCAGCTCCAAACCCCTCCCGCCCTGGCAGGTGAGCAGACAAGCCTTTTGGGCTGGTGAGTGCTGGTCGGCACCGATCCTCTGTGCGGGAATCTCTCTGCTTTGCCCTCCGCACCCCTGTTGCTGCACTCTCCTCCATGGCTCCGAAGCTTCCCCCCTCCGCCACCCACAGTCTCCGCCCGCGAAGGGGCTTCTAGTGTGTGGAAACCTTTCCTCCTTCACAGCCCCCTCCCACTGGTGCAGATCCCGTCCCTATCCTTTTGTCTCTGTTTATTCTTTTTTCTTTTGCCCTACCCAGGTACATGGGGAGTTCCTTGCCTTTTGGGAGGTCTGAGGTCTTCTGCCAGCATTCAGTAGGTGTTCTGTAGGAGGTGTTCCACATGTAGTTGTATCTCTGATATAGTTGTGGGGAGGAAGGTGATCCCCACGTCTTACTCTTCCACTGTCTTGAAGGTATCTCCCATCATTTGCTTTTAAAGCTTAATAATAATCCTCTGTGGTTCATAGCTCCACCTTCTAGTCTCCACCCTCAGAGTCATCTTTATTTTTCTTGGAAGATAGTACATTTGCAGCTGAGTGGTTTTATCTGCCTGTTTTGTACTTGTAGCATTTTGGTGGTCAACAGGCTTCTATCATTTTGTACACTCTCTGTCTTTTTCCAATCCAAGCTAACATTTTTCTACTGGCATAAAATTCTCAAGGACCCTGTGGGTCTCCCATGTATGTCATGGGATTCAATCTATTAAACAAGAGCCTACTCCACAGATTTTCTTCCCTAGATTTTTCTATCTCTATTTTTGGCATCTCTTGGGATGGTAGAGGGAACCTATGAGTCACATATTTAATCTCTTCAAGGAGCTTTTTGTGTGACCTTTTAATTTTCCTGATATTTTAGCAAAAGGTTGTCCAGACACACCATAGGCTTTTTTTCTAGACCATGGTTTCTTTCCAGTGAATTTCTTAACTTTGCATCCTTCGCCATTTGGGTAGGTTAAGAATTAGATAAATCATTAAGTTTTACTTTTTTTTTTCCTGTTTAGTTTAGTTTGCTTGTTTAATAGTTCTTTGATTAGTTTATCTTTCTTCTTTCACATTTTACTATAAGCAGCAAGAAGGAAACCAGGCCACACATTCAACACCTTACTTGTAAATCTCTTCTAAATATCCAAGTTCATCACTTACAAATTCTGCTTTCCATGTATTTATAGAACATATTCTGCAAAGTTACTGCCATTTTGTAACAAGGATTCTCTTTCCTCCAGTTCCCAATAACGTATACTTCATTTCCTTCCGTTCCTCCACAAGCAATGCCTTTAAAGTCTATATTTCTCCTAACAGGCCACTTACAATGATTCAGGTATTCTCTAAGGTGATATATGTTTTCTATAAGCTTATCTTCACTTCCTTCTGAGTCCTCACTAGCAGAGTCATTAATGTTCATATTTCTACTAACTGTCTTTTAAAGGAAATCTGGTCATTTTTATCATGCTCCTCAAAATTTTCCCAGCCTCTGCCTTTTGCCCAATTCCCAAGTCACTTCCACATCTTTAGGTATTTGTTAGAGAAATATACCACTTCTAAGTACTAAAATCTGTATTCAATTTCTATTGCTTCTGTAACAGATTACCACAAAACTGGTGGCTTAGAAATTTATTATTTTATAAATTTAAATTTATAAATCACCCATTTATTATTTTACAGTTTACTAGGTCAGAAGTCTGGCCTTGGTTTCACTTGGTTAAGATCAAGGTGTTGACAGGGCACTGTTCCTTTTGAAAGTCTCAAGGGAAAAATCCACTTTTTCATTTTCTTACTTTTTCCGGCTTCTGGAAGCTGCCCACCTTTCTTGCCTCATGAATCCCTTCCATATCCAAAGGCAGCAATGGTAGACGGAGTTTTTCTCACATTGGATCATCCAAACTGCTTCAGTCCTCCTGTCTGAGTCTCTTCTTCTGCCTCCCTCTTCTACTTTTAAGGACCTTTGTGATTACATTGACCTCATCCAGATAATTCAGGATAATCTCCCTATCTTGATGTCCTTAGGTTAAAAATATTTGAAAGTCGTTTTTGCCAAGAGAAAATGTATTTCACATTTTTTTGCATCTAGGACATGGACATATTTAGGCGAGCCCTTTATTCTGCCTATAGATAGAAAATGTTTCAATAAATAATGTAACGTATTTAATGTTATACAGGTTGAATATATTATCCAAAGTCAGTAATTTTTCCAATTATGCACTTAGTTCCACTCTGAGAACAGTGTGAGAAAAGAGTAAAATGTAAAAAAAAAAAAAAAAAAAAAAATGCTATGTGCTTCAATCCAGATCATACCCTATTTACTGTCCATGATATCACAAAGGCACCGTACAGTTTCCTTGTTGAGATTTAAATGTTATTTTCTCTTTTTTGGTCTGTATTTACTTTCTTAAGGCTGAAATACTCAATTCTGTAAACAGAGAAACAAAGTGATTTTATCACTTTTTCCACCTGCATGATATTGATATCTGAAACATTTCACAAGTAAAAATCTTCAGACCATAGCACCTCTTGTAAGTATATAAGACTAAAAACTTGCTGTGTCTACTTATAACTTAGACCTAGTACAGATCAATTTAGTAATGTGTTAATCTCCTGCTAGCTCTAAAACACACATAATATGGTACCGGTTGGGAGTCTGCCTGCCGATGCAGGGGACACTGGTTCGTGCCCTGGTCCGTGAAGATCCCACACGCCATGGAGCGGCTAGGCCCATGAGCCGTGGCTGCTGAGCCTGCACGTCCGGAGCCTGTGCTCCGCAACGGGACAGGCCACAACAGTGAGAGGCCCACGTACGGCAAAAAAAAAAAAAAAAAAAAAAAGGATAGGGTTACAAAAGAATGACAAGCCTTTAAGGAGTAAAGACTTGTATATGATAGAATACTTGCTTGTAGCTAAATTTATATATTTTAAAAGATTAGTGTTTTTGCAGTCATGTCTCTATTTCTTTTTTGCTAATGAACATGTTTGTTTTACTGTTGCTTTATAAAAAAGTTTGTGCAGTAATTAAATGTCTAACAGGGATTTTTATGACTGTTTGCTGAAGACAAATGTAGTTTAGCTTAGTAGTTTGGGTTTATTAAATGAGCCATCATAATTTAATGTGTTAAATAAAACAAATTACAGACCTCTTCTTAGCTTTGCAGGAGGATCATATCACAATGGAATTTATGTACTTCACATGTAACTGATTCTACATTCCCAACAACCCATTTGCAAACACATCGATAAAACTCTGCTCTTTCATTTAGGTTTGTTCTTTAAGGCAAACAGTCCACAGCAAATAGAAATAAAGGGGAAAATTTATTTTCTTGTAAGAGGAAATGGAAAGGGAGGAACTAATATTTATTGAGCACCTACTACATGTCAGCCACTATGCTTGATATCTTATGTCCTCTCATTTGTCACACCATAACCCACAGAGACGCAGTTTATCCACATTTTATAGGTCATGAAAATGAAACTGAGACTTAGTGAGGAGGCTGAGTAACTTGTCCGAAGCTTACTTGTCTTTGTCAAATAAATGGCAAAGTTGGCAAAGTCTGGTTCTAACACAAATAATTTACTTCCCTCCCCCCAACCTGCTTCTCAAATTTTCTTACATGCGTGTCATTTGATGTGCACATACAAACCCGTCCAGCACCTTAACTCAACTCTATAATGGTCGGCAGTAGCAGCATCACAAGAATCTTGCAATTATTGAGAACCCATTTCAGTCCAGCATCGTTTATAGCACATGTACAGATGCTCACAGTTTTGAAAGGATCATTCAATCCACTAATCAACTGATATTGATTGAGTACTTCATCTCTTCTTATCTGAAACCAGGGAAACAGATCATTTCCCTGAGAAGGATGGGAATTAATGAGGGACATCAAATTGCAAATATTTGAGGAAGGAGAGAAATAATGTTTGAGAAGCATTTAAATATATTCCATACATTCTGCTAAATGTTTTCACATATAATAGCTGTTCTAATTTATCCCAAACTCTTTGAACTCAACCTCTAGCACATGCATGCATGTCTTCTCACTTGTTCTCTCTTTTTCTATCAAATTATTTTACAGAAAAGTAAACTGAGACTGGAGAAGTTAATTAACTGACTATTATGAGATAGCCAAAAATAGAACTCAGGTTTCTAGGACAATTAAACTCATGCTTCGGGGCACTGGGAATGGTGGCAGGAGCAGTGCCGGTGGATGGGAAGGGATGACTTCCTTCAAGTACCTCTATTTATTTCTTTTACAATAGTAAGTGAAGTATATGTTTATTGAAAAACCCCACCTTTCTACCACCTGTAAATAACAATCATTGTTGCAATTTTTTTTAACATCTTTATTGGAGTATAATTGCTTTACAATGGTGTTCTAGTTTCTGCTGTATAACAAAGTGAATCAGCTATACATATACATATATCCCCATATCTCCTCCCTGTTGTGTCTCCCTCCCACCCTCCCTATCCCACCCCTCTAGGCGGTCACAAAGCACGGAGCTGATCTTCCTGTGCTAGGCAGTTTCTTCCCACTAGCTATCTGTTTTACATTTGGTAGTGTATATATGTCCATTCCACTCTCTCACTTCATCCTAGCTCACCCTTCCCCCTCCCCGTGTCCTCAAGTCCATCCTCTACATCTGCGTCTTCATTCCTGTCCTGCCCCTAGGTTCATCAGAACCTTGGGGGTTTTTTTAGATTCCATATATATGTGTTAGCATACGGTATTTGTTTTTCTCTTTCTGACTTACTTCACTCTGTATGACAGACTCTAGGCCTATCCACCTCACTAAAAATAGTTCAATTTCATTTCTTTTTATGGCTGAGTAATATTCCATTGTATATATATGCAATTTTTAACTTCTTGGTACCCAGCTACCACAAATGTCAGAGCTAACTCAAAATTATATGGTATATAGATATTTTATGCTCTTAATTTTCTCCTACCATTCTGACCCAATTCCTGCCATTTCCTCTTTGGTTTCTCTTAACCAAAGGGTAATGTTCTAGGCCAGGGTTCTGTAAACTATGGTTCACAGGACATATCTGGCTCATCACTTTTTTTCATGTGTTCCACAAACTAAGATTGGACTTGTACAGTTTTAAATGGTTGAACAATAACAAAAATCAAAGGAAGAATAATATTTAGTGATATGTGATAATTATATGAAATTCAAATTTCAGTATGCATAATTAACTTTCAGGGTATCACATTCGTGCCTACTTGCATGTGGTCTGTGGCTGCCTCAGTGCTACCACAGCACCATTGAGTAGTTCTGAACTGTACGGCCCACAATCCTTAAAAGAGCTACCATTTGGCTTCTTACACAAAAAGTATGTAGATGCTGTTTGAGGCTCTCTTCCCATTCTACACATCCTCAGAGGAACCACTTCCACCCAGGCTGTGATCGCAGGTAGCCTCAGACCCACAGAACAGATAGGCAATCAGATAGTTCCACAGGGCTGGTTCAAAGATTGCTAAACCCAACATGCCCACAATAGGGCTCATGTTCTTCTGCCCCTAAACTGGATCTTCTTCCTGTGATTCCAAGTTCAGAGCAAAGCACCAGTCTACTCAATCACCCAAACCAGAAACCTGAGCATCCTTGATTCTTTCCTCTCCTTCCCTCATCCCCCAATAAGTACCAGGAACTTTAGATTCTCAACTCCCAAGTCTCCTTTAAATCCATTCTCTCATTGCACAGATCAGCACTAGTTTAGGCTACCATCATGTATTGCCTGCACTAATTCATCTGTTGCCTAATAAAGATTCCCAACTCCAGGCTTGCTTCAACTACTTTATTCTCTCCATTGATCAGATCTTCGCAAAGTGCAATTATATTCATGTCACTACTTTGCTTATAACTCTTCAGTACTTCCTTATTTCCCCTTTAGTATAAAGTCTACACTCTGCCCATCATTTCATATATTCCTAGTCCCTAATTTAAACTCAGGTTTTTGAACATGCTATGCTCCCTTAAAACTAATTTTCTCTAAGAAATGCACCACAGTCTACTCAAATGCCCAATCCAGAAACCTACCAAATACTCCCTAACCCTTCAAGACTTAAATGATCATTTTTGTGTCTTAAGTGTTTCTTATTCTCCTTTGTAATCTATCACACTGGAATAAATGATCCTTTGAGGGCAAAGGCCACTTGATCATTGCATTCCCAGACCTACAAAAGCTCTCACATAGAGGATAGGTATTGAAAGAATATGTGTTGAATAGAATTGAGTGGAAGTCTGACACATATGTCAAAATAAATGTAGTCAAAATAAATCTTTAAAAACAAAACAAAATCTCTATGTCTTTAGTTATTTCTTTCAAGAAGAAAAGTGGGATAAAATTATTTTGCTGTTATTTTGTCTGTGAAAATTCTCTAAGAGTATTCAGCAGTGCTAATAAGTATAATCTTAGTCACAGTCAGAAAATATCATTATTTTGCTAGGAAGTCATCTAAAACTGAGAGACATCTATAATCTCAGCACCACTTATAATTTATTTGCTGTCACTATCATTAGACTAATATACTTGATCATGGTTTTATAAAATAAGCATTAATAGAATGATACTCCTATATGTAAAGTATCATATATTAAAGGGCAGCAGCATGGATCTTTAGAAAACAAAGTATAATTGCCTTTTTATTGGGATTAGGGGAGATGTACATGCCTAATCTGAATCTAAGTGTACTAGTAATAACAAGTCTTATTAATTGAAGAGATCAAGTGTGAAGCATGGAATAACAAAAGAATTTACATAAAAATCTTATCTAATACTACCTCCCATGCAGTGAGAGTCCTTCAATAAAATATTAAATTACATCAGTAATTGTCCATATTTATTATCTGAAAACCAAATGCTCCAACAACGGGATTTCTAATTTTTCCTTCATGTTCTATCACCACATTTTCTTGCCTATAAGAAAAGTAACTGCTTCATTATTCGAGATTGTGTCTTTTTCTTTCCTATTCATATTCAGTTTTGACTAAATCAGTCTGTTCCTATGTGAATTAATTTGTATAGTATATTCATTAACATTAAAGAGAGCCAAAGACTCATAGGATATGTTAAGCACAGTAATCAGGAAACAAGTAGTATGTGAGACAAAGGCAGAATTTAACATATTTTGTTAATAGAATAAATAATTTAGTAACCTGTAAGACATGCCCAAGAATAAGTAGAAAATATGATGGAACAAACAAGGGTATTGCTTATGCTTATGGATAGAAATGGATGGAAAGGTTTATTCAAGATCATGTGACCTCTGGACTGACATTTATGTCACCTCTAAGTGACACTGGTGATACCTGATGTGGCCCAAACAAATATAAGGTACCTGTGACCAAGGACCCACACCCCTTCTCTCACACAGGCACAGGGGCAAGTACCCACAGCCACAGTTATAGTTCCATCATAATTTCAGGAACAGTAGAATTACTAGCTTACCAAATGAGAATTTCCTTTAGAGAATATCTGATACGTTAAGATACTTTCATTTGGGGACTTGAAGAAATAGTTAAAATCCTGTGTGCACATGCTCTCTCTCTCCCATAATGTCTCCCTTCATGTTAATCAAGAAGCTTACTAAAACTGGGGGTTTACCTTAGGGAAGTTCAGGGCAAAGCAGAAAACAGCTTGTCTTTTCAATCACAATCAAAACTCATGAGAATCAACTGGTAAGCCCATAGGGGATTGACTCAGAAAATTGTCTGAATCAAATTTCAGGCTGAATCTAGCCTCTAGGTACTGCTCTGTAGGCTTCAATTAAGGGTTTAATTCTCTATTCGCTGTTGTAAATCATAGCCGGCCACAGAACGGCATTCTTAACTACAGCCCCTCCCGTATAATCACCCTGAAGAAATAACATTTCACAGGTTGGACATAAAGCACTGACAGCTTTTTGCAATAAAGTGTGACCTTTACTGTTAAAAAATGTTTTACGACATCTGACAAACCATTTTCTTAATAGAAGGATATATATTCACTCACTGGATGAATTAAAATAGTGGAAACACTTAATTTTTCGTGGAAGATCTGAAGCACAATACGTTCCAAATGAGGAAAATTTCCTTTTATACCTATCTATGTTCTAAAAATAATAATAGGTCATGCTTTTTGTTAAGGAAGAGAACTATTCACACCAACAGCACCCACAAAGGGAAAGCTAGACTTATTTAGACAGAGTATCTGCATGCCAGTAGAAACATCCATGAATGTGGAATACTTGACTCAATATTACTTACTGGGGGTGCTTTGAGGAAAAGGCAACACAAGAAAAATGCCTTCAAGTGGAATCTACTTTCACACTACTGCTTTAATGCATCTGTCTCATGCTTTATGGGGCATTTGAGTGTGCATTAAAATCACAGAAGAACACAACGTTCCAAATCAAAGGAAGATGAGAAAGAGTTTTGGAAAACTATACAAAACTAGTTTTTAAATAGCTTCTTCTTCTTTAAAGAACAACAAGAGAATATTCAGTAGTAGGGATTTTTGTTGGACTTCATCACATGAATGCCTGATCAAAGGGGCTTAGAAATCCCCAAAGAGGAGTCTTTAGAGGGTCTCTGTAATATTTTTTCTCTTAATATTTATAATAGTACTCTACAAATGCATTCTTAAAGGCCAAAATGAAAACTACCAGGCTGTGTAAATGACATGCAACATTTCTGGGTATAAGGAACTTCTCTTAAATATATATCTGTGCACATAGCTTTTGAGCATGTTCATATGACATCACTGGAGGCGTCATGTTACAAACAGAACAAAATACAAAGATACAATGTGGCACAGAATAAAATTCAGAGGGTTCTTATAACTGCTTACCCAGCATACACCTCATTCACACATAAACATATAAAAACCTAAGATAATATATGTCATCATTTATGTTTCTGCTCCAGAGTCACTTGAGGTAAAAACACAGGTTCATCATGCAATCTCCTCATGTTTACCTAGAACATGGGAATCCGCTCAGAGTTTTAGCCTGAGGTATCATGAAATTAACTTGATCTAGGAGTGACTTAGAGGCTTGGACCTATTCTTGCAAGGAGCTAGAATTCAAATATTTTCTGAAAATAATAGAGAAGCTGAACAAATCATTCATTCATTAATGAATATTCTTAGGAAGGAACCATGTCTTATTTAACTTTGTATTGCTAAACTCCAGCAGAAGTTGGGAGGAGAATATGTATTCAGAAAATGTATAAGAAGGAATTGATTTTTAAAAATTCATTGCCACTTGCAAATACATATACCCCTTGTATATTCAGATAAAAAAAGTATCATTAAGACTAGAGCCTCCATTCATCAATATTTCTATAATTTTCTGTGGGGATTTATAGTATAAGGCAACAGTAGTTACCACTTACAAGTTCAAAGTTGGTTTTTGAAATACTAAGAGACGATAAAGCCTTCTCTGTAGGGGAGATTGTTTGGGAGTATAGTTTCCTTGGTTCCCTGCAGGATTTCACAAACCTTTCTCTGCAAGGAATTTGTCTTCAGTGACCTCTAGCCTATTACATCTGCCCAGAAGGCCTCAGAAATTCTCTTTGCTGGCGGTAGGTCATACATTCTAGAACAACTGAATTAGTTTAATGATGAAACTAAAATATGTTTGCCCAAAAGCCCCTTTACAGAACCATATTACTTGAATATTTAAATTACATAATTATCTACTGCTTTGAGTAATACTTTAGAGGAAAAATCACCCCAGAGGAACACACGGTGTACACTGTGACCTATAACACCATTTTTTTCTCTTCTGCCAGTGCTCCCATCTGCAAGAGTAGTGCTAAATGTGCTTTATTCTACCACATGTAATCAAAACATACCCTGCACTTTGCTCCCCGTCTACCGTGTACTTAACCGCCATGTGATATGCAGGCATCAGACTCATTACAGATTTAGCCGGTGCTCCAGGCCTTCTGCTATATGACTGAGACCTACACTGTCTCTGCCTCCTTCATACAAAAACTCCATGACAATCAAAATGTCTTAGCCATCATTTCAGGGTTAGACATCTCCTTGCCTTTACTTTTACCGTATTTCTTGCACAATACTTCCTGCCTCCTGACTTCTTAAGGCTTAGCTATTTTTCAAAGCTCATTTCATGTCAAATTTATTCAACAAAGCCTTTCCTAACAATTGGAGACCGTAATAGTTTTTACTTTCATTGACCAATGGTGCAACATGTTGCTGGTACTGTTATCACTAGGTTTGAGGTCCGAAAACTTGAATTTGAGATTCAGGTTTGGCACTGAATAATTGTATAATCTTATGGAATTGTTTCACTCTTCCTCAGTTTCCTCCCCGTAAAATAGCACAGCAATATCTATAGGATCAGACTGTTGCTTTAACAGAAATCTTTGCAGAAATACCTGGCAGAGATGGTGCTCTATTGCTGTTACCCTTTTTGAAATCTTATTTTCTCAGTGATCTAGAAGTTTCTTTAGGCATCTACTCCTTCATAGCTTTGACATCATGCATCATAATTATTCTTAATAAATAATGTCATAAATAATTAGTGTTTAATGATAGTTTCCTGTAATCTAGATAGCATATGTAATAAATAGCACAGTATAGTGCCTATGTAGCAGTATTTATATAGTATCTGTATAGTTATCACCCAGACCCTATAGTATGATATACAGTAAATGTTCTTGATGGTTTGCACTCTACATAGTATAGTAATAGCCCCACCCCTAAACAAGTTGCAATACTTTTCAATAATACTTATGTCTAATTCCAACTTAATTCACACATTCCACCAAACATTAAATTACTTAATGTGATTTAAATTCAAAATGACATCACATTTAAATTAACAGCCAGATAATTTATTTTTGCAAAATAGAAATTGCCACTAGATGCTGGATTATATAGTCATGAGCAGAGAGCAAACTATTAGACTATATTGTTGAAGGTATCTGAGAGAGAGAGATATTTTTTTACATGAACTATCGGGGAGCAACACTTATTTTTCCACAGGTACATATATTTAATATTACTTCTTGTGTGTTTTAGTTATTTTCCCAATTTGAACTTTTCTAAATACCATGTTATGCAAATATCTACAGCTATAAATATACATTTAAAAAGTAATTTACTAATAAGGCAAAACCTCTTTATTTACCCTGGAATTTCAAATTTCAATTAACATACTCTCAGGTTTGGGAACAGCCATGTACTCAAACTGTGATTTTTTTTTCCTATATCTGATATTCTTTTTCATTTTTCTTAATACATGTTACAAGCAGATTTCATTTGTTTTAATGTGCATTCCTTCATAACAGAGTTCAGAATTAACAAGTTTTCAACAAGCATATGAAATAATCAGCTATCTTCTCTATACAGAATAGTCAGAATTAAAAAGTAACAAGCACTATAATATTAGTTTCAGTTTTATTTATTTTTACTTATTTTAATTTTGATTTACTTGCATAAAATGAAAAGATTTAGTGTTATTTCCTACATTTTGGACTGAGCAACGAACGTTAGGCTCAATTTTTTTTTTAACGTTAGGCTTAATTTTATCATGCGCTGCTACCCCCAAAAAAGCCATAATAAATAATATCAACAACTAAAATTCATAACTAGGTCCACTTGTGTTAAATAAAGACTTGGTCTGGGAAAACTGACTGCTACATATCTTCCATTATACTTATGGTTTAACTACAGTATTAAATCTGTCCTTTCATTTTTGGAAATAAAAGGTGCTATTTAGTGAATAGCCTCTTCTGAGTGTGTTCAAGTGTGTTTGGGAACACATAAGTTCACTATAAATGATCCAACAGAAAAGAAAAGATGGTTGAGCCTGAGGGTCATGGTTTTCTACGTTTCTATGGAAACCTAGTGGAAATTGTGATTTTATGGATATTTATTCACATTTCAGTTGTTGTCTTAGATCACTTTGTTGTCAATCAAGCATTAAGACATGGAAACGGCAAAAGAGTTGAGTTTGTAAATAATCTATTTTGAAATTAAATTAAGGGTGTTGAAATGATTCAGTCCAACTTTGTAAAAGCAATTACCTACTTTGAATGCTTCGAGTACAGCGTTTACTCCACAATAGAAACTTCCATCCAGCTTTGCATGATCAGATTCATGAAAAACATGCCCTGATACTGTATCGTTTAGATTTTGTATTTTCAGTGGGGGACTGACTCCTCTTGTTTCTTCTGGGTTTGACTTCACCCACCTGAGATTCCTAGACACTATATTTACCACAGCTAAAACAATGACACCTTTCTTGGTCAAACCTAATATATATCATCTTTAAGACTCCACAGTTTCTGAGCCACCTGTATTCCCTTTCCCTGTGTAAAGTTCTGGTTTAGTTCTCAGATGGCTACTTCCAGAAGGGAAGAAAGGAGGCTTGATGGGAGGTGGGAAACGTGACTTTCCCTCTAATTGAGAAATCTTAAAGTATATACCCTCCCCTTTTTTCAATTTCCTCACTTTCAACACTGACTAAATTCATAGGGTTTGGAATTAAAGTGAAATAATAAATATAAAAAGCTATGAGAGGGCTTCCCTGGTGGTGCAGTGGTTGAGAGTCCACCTGCCGATGCAGGGGACACGGGTTCGTGCCCCGGTCCGGGAAGATTCCACATGCCACGGAGCGGCTGGGCCCGTGAGCCATGGCCACTGAGCCTGGACGTCCGGAGCCTGTGCTTCGCAATGGGAGAGGCCACAACAGTGAGAGGCCCGCATACCGGGAAAAAAAAAAAAAAAAAAAGCTACGGAAAAGTTATATTTTAATATTGTTAAAATGAGTTAAAAAGCCTTATTAAAAATATGTGCTCAATGGGGCCTAAGAAATGAGAGTATAAGAGTAAATAAGAATAATCAGGAAGTCTCAGAATGGGGTGAAAGGATTTTGCAGAATACTTATGGAATAAGCCAATAACAATAATTCCCATATTATATTAGAAATGAGAAGATTATAATTCAATCAAAAATAAATCTTCATTATGGCTCCATGTTGTACTATAAATACTACAAGTTCCTGTAGGTAAAAATGTGATCACAACATAATTTATGCTTTCAAAGTCTTGTAATCCGGTGATGGACACCATCATGTAAGCAAATCAGGCCATTAACTTTAATAGGGACCAGAAGAAATGAAGAAAAGGAATTACAGAAGAAACACAAAGGAGAGAACAACACATTCTACCTTGGGAGGTACAATTGATGATAACTTAAAAATTAGTTCAATTGAAATTTGTGGTTACCAATGACAGGATATTACCTACTTTTATTTTATTTGATAGATTTTTATAAATGGTATTTTTGGAACTCTCAACACATTTAATCTTTGTTACAACCTTGTGAGTTGGTAGTATTATTATCCCCGCTTTATAAAGGAGAAAAACTGAGACCCAGAGAAGTTAAGTAACTTGCCCAAAATGGTGCAGCTAGTCAGTGGTAGAACTAGGATTCAGACTTAGGCCAATTTGGCTTCAGATCCCTGCTGTTTACCAAAATGTGATGTTGCTTTGTTCAAAAAGTTTTCACATGTTGATGCTCAACTCTTCTTATAAACTTTTTTACCATGTGAAGTAATCTTACAGCTGTTCAAAGTACATTTTGGAAGTATAATGTCTGAAGGTTTAGATTTTTTACATTGTCCATGGGCAACAGTCTCTTCTGAAGAAAATAAATGAGAATATCAGTACTGAAGTTCCTTTAGTACATCAAGAATGCCTGAATTTCTGCCCATGTGCCAGTATATGATACATTTTCTCATCTGTAGACTAAACTCCATTCTACCAAACACAGGGAAGATGGATCAAACTTTTAAAAATTTGCTTTAGCTTTGTTCACACATGGAAGTTAACTTTCAGAAAAACCCATGAAATATTATAATAAGTACCATCACTGAGGAGAGAGTATTGACTCCCGAGAAGATATAGGCATTTAGTGGTTTGATTCGGTGACTGCAAATCCGGGGCGGGGAGTGGGGGAGCCAAGTCAATCCTAAAATGACAGAGATCAGCCCCCAGCTGGGATTCCTTGCTGGGGACGCCAAGCCTGGCCACTGCCAACTAGGGTCCCAGGTGGTCCTGGCAGAACAGCCCTATCATTAGAGTGTTCCAGAGCACGGGTGGCAGGGGGTCAGAGGAACCTTAGTGCAAGTCCAGTGACACAAGTTAAATCACTTTTCTCTCAGCTTCTGCTTTCATTAAATGGAATGTTAAATCACAGAAAATGGAAAAAGTGAATAATCAAAATCTACTAGTTTTGTTACATACACGCATACACATACATATATGTATCAATATATATGTATATATATATATATTAGGAAGAAAATGTATACATATTTTATATGTATACACACACACACACGTATCTATATGTATAGATACGTGTGTGTGTGTGTCTTGTGCTGCCCCCCATTGGCATCTGTACATGGTAAGAAGAATGTTTCTCAAACAGCACTAAATTGTTGTACATATAGTTAAGAATCTAGGAATTACCAACAGAGAAAAGGTTGTGAGGTTGATGAAGGACCAGCAAATGGTGCAGAGATGAGAAGAAGTAAGGATGGATAGATTCAAGGTAGAGGTTCATAAACCCATGGAGCATTACAGTAAACTTTGCCTTAAAGAAGGAGATGCCCTGTAAGAAATTTCTGAGGACACAAATGGCCAAGGGGTTTATGCGTCTAAATAAATAATCCAAGTAGAATCTTCTCTCTTAGCCTCACTATTTCTAACCCTGTGACAGTTGTGGTACTAGCCCTGTTGGTTTCTCTGACCCTTCTTCGCACCCAGCTTTCCTAATCTTTCCTCAGCTTATATCCCAATGAACTTCTCGTCCTATCAGTTATGGGTCCTTAAATGTACAGTCTCTGCAAAGCCACTGTTAAAGTCAGAAATTACAAAGAAGTATATTCTTTTAGAGGAAGGCAGTACATTATACTGTATTAAATGAATAACCTATAATGCCTCTGGAAACGCTCTTAGAGTTTATTATGTATTTGTAAATAGATAATATTTAAATATACATATTTTGCTTGACAGAATATAATTTCTCTCTTGAGGAATTTAGATGCGGACACAGTATATATTTAGTTCATTTTAAACTGTAAATTAATTTCCTGATAGATCTAGGATCTTGAATAATTTCTCCTATAAACATATGCAGTATGAAAAGATGTTTTAAAACAGGTATCATTTAAATTATAATCAGCTCATTATGAAATTTTCCTAAACTGTACATTTAAACAGGGAGAAACGTCTTTATCAAATGCCATGACTAGTCTGTGGTAAGTGCCTTTCTAATTTAAAGTCTGTTCTCCAAACAGGGGTGAGAAAATTAAATGAGTCTATGTTGAGTTATGTGTTATAAAGATATTGTTAAAACTATTTGGATGGAGATATGTCTTGCTAAACTCTGAGCAGTATTTGTCACAAATATTCTTGTCTCGATTTTCTCTTGTTCTTCATGATTCACACTATTGTTTCCCCTCTATCTTCTCTGATCATTACCTCCTTTTCCTCCTCCTCGCCTTCCCCCACCTGGACTTTCAACTTTGACATTCTCTAGGCTTGCGTTTTCTTGCTAACTCTCCACTCTTGTTCACTCTCTTCAAGGTGATCTCATACACATTAAAGATTTTACCTCTCAGTTGACAAAGCTGAATTTATTTGTTCCAATTTGGTCTTCTCCCCACATTGTCACACTCATATGACCAACTTGGTGCTGGACATTTCTGCACTCCTGTTCACACATGTAACCGATCAGCAAGTCCTAATTTTACCTCTATAATATTTCTTTAACCTGAACCCTCCCACCGTTCCCCCGCTCCCCGCCCAAACCACTTTTACCAATAACCTTCCCACCCTGACCGTTTCATCCTTGCATTACTCTCATGGTTACCCAACTGGTTCACTTGCCTGCACTTCTGCCCCTTTCAGATCCATTCACCACATAGCTGGCAGCATGCTCCCTCCAAACTGCACCTCTGGCCTTTTCAGGCCCTGCTTAAAATGCCAATGGTTCCCAGTGATTTACAGAATAAAGCCCAAGCTCTTTAGTCTGACATAAAATGAGGTCCTCTAAGCTTTCAGCTTTGATTTTTTTGTCCTCTCTGCCTTAAAATTTATATCTCAGAAGTATTTACTTTAGTGGAGTTTACAACTCCAGTGAAGTTTACAGGGCTTCTCACATCCGGCCCTGTGCTCATAAACTCTCTCTACATCCTCTTCATCTTTTTGCCTACTTTTCCTTGGATAACTCCACTCAGTTCAAAGGTCAACGTTCTCAGGATGCCTTTCTGGCTCCCCACATGCGTGGGTTATATGTACCTCCTCACTTCTCTCCTATCAGCATGTGATAATCTCTATCATAGCACTAGTAATATTGTGCTATTTTTATACCTTTCTGTACCTGTCTATTCCACTAAACTATGAACTCATTGAAGGTAGGAGATCTATCTATTCATGCAATAATTTATTGATTACCTATAAACTGCCAGGAACTGAGTTAGGTACTAGAGAAAAATGTTAACCAAGTATTTTTTTCCTCTCCAAGCACATAATTATTACATACAAACTTAAGGCACATACTAAGTAAAAATCATTTTCTCTGTCTTATGCTACATATTTACATGTTTATTTCTCATAGTAGATCTTATTATTTATATACTTTCTTGTTGATAAAGGTACCCAGTAGAAATGTCTGTTGCTGTACGTTTGTGACAGCTTGTCCATATGCATTGGGGTTATAAGTGGGGTTATTGCAATGCCCAGTTTAATTTAAATTTTACTTCTAATTTAACTCATACCTTCAACCCCTAAAATTATATTTGAGTATGGTTTAAATATGTAAATACAGGGCTACCCTGGTGGCACAGTGGTTGAGAATCTGCCTGCTAATGCAGGGGACACGGGTTCAAGCCCTGGTCTGGGAGGATCCCACATGCCGCGGAGCAACTGGGCCCATGAGCCACAACTACTGATCCTGCGCGTCTGGAGCCTGTGCTCCGCAACAAGAGAGGCCGAGATAGTGAGAGGCCCGTGCACTGCGATGAAGAGCGGCCCCCACTTGCCACAACTAGAGAAAGCCCTCGCACAGAAATAAAGACACAACACAGCCAAAATAAATAAATAAATAAATAAATATGTAAATACATCACTATGCATAGATTAAGAGTAAATTGTGATCGAACAGTTATCCAGGACAGGACTAAAGCCACCTCTGGATCTTTGGGCATGTGTGTCCAGAAGTTGATCAAGTGTATCCTGCCAGCTCTCACTCGGTGGCTATACTATGAGTTACCTGTTAACCTACTACAGGTGATTGGAATGCTAAGGAGATAAAAAGATGTATGTGTATCTTTGGATAGGGATGCTAAACTTAGTAAATAAAAACACAAGACTCCTAGTTAAATTTGAACTTCATATAAACAACAAATATGTTATTTAAAATTGAAATTTAACTGGGTGTTCTATATTTTATCTGTCAAGACTACATTTTACACAGTGTAGACAAGATCAAGTACAATAACATATTTCAGTAACAAAGTTAAAAATCTCACCATCATCAAGAAGGTAATTTCCTTTCACTCCATGTATATTCTTTTTTGACTTTATGAAATATTCTTCTATATCTTCTCTTCCTCTTTTGCCCAGTCTGATTAATTACTCTTCTGTGATTTTCCACATTTCAGGAGAGTGTTCACCTCTCACTAGCTTGGCTATCAAAGCCAGTTTTCTTGCTGGGTAATAAGAGCGATCTTGTTTCATTAAGGATAGCAAGAATGGGAAGGTAACATGGAGCCCTGTAGCTTTCTATTCTAGGTTTCTACTATTCAGAATGTTTATTCCTTGGTGATTATAGGTGTTTATGATAATTGGTCTATTATCTCAGATACCATCTTCTTATTAATTGGGGGTGGGGAAAAGAAATGGCAGGCTAGGAGGAAGAAGGCAATTTAAATCATCTTCCTTGCTATGTTGTTTTCAGTAAACTACCCCTTATTTGATCTGAGATTCATATATACCTAGGATTCTGTAGGCTTGGCATGTCTTACTTTGACAGTAATTTTAGAAGGCAATGTAAATGCAATATTTAGGATTACTTACATGAATTATAACAAAAGGGCAAGCTATTTCAGTACAGATCTCCAAAGAAAAATTATAAGAACAAAACTCAGAGGGTGTTTTCTCCCTGAGTCTCTGTCACTTAATAGCATGTAAACATATTCCAGCAATCATTTTCATTTCATTAGTAAAATATCACACCTTTTTGGCAAATTAAGAATAATGCCATGTAATTATTTTCTGCCTAACAAAGACAAGGAACCATAGAGAAAGATAAAGTGTCTACCAATCTAGATCTTTTGTAAATACCACTGTACTGAATACAGCAGCTTTTCTTAAGCCTAAGGACAGATAATTCTGTTTCAGGCAAGAGATAAGCTCAATTAGCACTGAGATAGCAAGCTGTACTTTATAGGAACACTATTTCTTCCTGCCTGAAATGACCTTCTGCAAACTAGTTTCAAAATTAAGTACTCACATATTAATTTATTTTCTCTCATCCTGTTAGAGAATATATGTGTGTATAAAATATGTTCATACACACAAAAGTCAAATTGTACAGAATATGCAAATTAGTAAGTAATTTTTCATATATCAAAAGTAATTCACCAAAGGATTTACTACAGCTTTCCTTCCAGTTCCTTAAAAGTTTAATAAAATTTGACTATATATATATTAATATATATATATATATATATATATATATATAAAATCACCATTGAAAAATAAATTTCATAAAACCAAATTCATTCATGCCCACTTTCAAATTTTGTATCAAGGATATTAGTTAATACTGCTTGATATTTAACAGGTAGGGATGGGGCCCCTACATTAGCTATGATTCATGAGCTATAATTCACATAGGTTAAATATCTATTTCTGTCTCAGTAATAGGTCCTAAATAAATGTTCCCAACTATGTTTAGTCTATATACATTATTAGTTGGTTTCAGTATATTGTCCAGTCTGTGATGAGTTTTGCATTGTAAATAGTATATGAGGAATCAGAATAATAATAATTATTATTATAATTATATATAATATAATTATAATAATTATAATGGCTAACATAAGCCATAGATTTAAGTGAAAACTCTACTAATTGAGGTGTAGTGAAGTATAATTCAACAACACTCACTGATACTTAGATTTAGATAGCACTTCAGCCATCAGTTCTTTTAATATTCTTTTAAATCAGGACTCTTTTTACCCCCATAAAAAAATGTTAGTTCCAGATGGTCAGAGTCTCAATAATAATATTTTATGAGCATTATTACAATATCAATTTTTAGTGAGATAGTTCTAATAGTGTATTTGTTTAATGGTTATTTGACTTATACTTATAGACGTATTATTAATCAAGAAATATGGAGCACCTTCTATGTTCCAGACACCTTGTTAGACACTGGGAGTACATTAGTGACAACAGACAAAAATCCTTAATACACAGAGCTTACATTCTTTTAAAGGGAAAAATTAATTGTGCCAGGAAGATATAAGCATTAGTTATGCAATCAATATTACATTAACATTCTAGCCCTTTCTGCAAATATTTATTGAGGATCTGTGGTATCCTTTGGTTGATGCTGTGGAGCATACAGAAAATTATAAAATATGGGCTACCCTCAAGGTATCTGAAAATTCATACATAAAACACACATAACTATAAAACCTAAGGAAGAATGAAATGCATGGATCCAAAATGTCTTTCAACTAAAGTGAAACAAAATATTAAACAATTTTAAAAGGACTGAAAAGGGCTTTGTGAAAAATATTTGATGTTTTGATGAGTTTTGAAGGATTGGTATGTGAAGAAAGGGCATTCTATGCTTCAGTGCTTCAGGAATGAGCACAAACAGGTTATGCCTTAATCTCAAACACTCCGGAGAGAAGGAGAAACCATGTGACAAGAGCATATGGTTCATGGACAATTATGGTTCCAGAGAGGGAGTGAATGATGGGTTGGGGGGAGATTATCATGCATCCTAAATGTAATAGTAGAAATGTAGTCTTCACTCTAGAGGCAGTAAGGAACCAATGACAGTTTTTGAGAAGGAGTGTGACACCTTAACCTGATTAAGGAATCATAAATTTAAATTTAACTGGCATAATAAAAAGCAAAGTTTAAGTCTGTTCAAGCTCTATGTTCTAGAATATACGATTTAAATCATTTATCAAATGAGTACTGGTATTACACATTAATGTCCATATTTATCTACCACATCTATTTTCAGAAAAGAAGGTTTTGTTTTATGATTTGGTTTTGGGAATGGTGATTGGTTTTTGTTTTCTTGGTTTTGCCTATTTTTTCCCATGTCTCTCATAGTTAGGCATGGTCTTAGTTGCATATCACATGACGAGCTTCATCTTACATCCATAATTTTAATTTGTGAGTTACTGTCACAAGAAAGCAGAGCGCTAGATGTATTTTCCATCTATATGGGTGAGAAAATATGAAAATATACACAATTTCTCTTTTTGTATTATATTAAGAGCAATTAAGACATGATTTCATTAATCACTTATCCAAAAAATTAATCTTTGTCAGAAACAAGACAAGGTTAGAAACCTTATTTGCCAATACCTTAAGACAAGTAATTACTTACATATAACATTTATACATGTAGTTCTGAGCCCTGGTTTTCTCCTCTGGAAATCGTAGTGATAATAGCTCCATTTTAAGTTGTTATGAGGATGAGATATATATTTACCTGTGTTATATTTAATCTTCATAACAACCTTGTAACTGAGCTACTATCACTACCATTTTACAGGTGAAAAAGACAGGCTAAGATCTGTGTCCAAGAACAAAGCCTTTCCCATCTCAAACCCCATACTTTCCCTCTATCACACTGATCCCCAATTGTAAACCATGCAAGCACTGTGTAAATAATTATACATAGGGAAGATAATGAGAACCTAATGTTTTCAAAAATATTCAAGACTTTCCTTTATAGGCGATGTATTCAACATTGGAAACAAAAATCTTCAAATATTCCCAGCAATTATTTCCACATTTTGAAGCAAGCATGTGAATTATTTATATGAATCATATGGAATTGTGAAACCAGAATATGTAAGTTGACTTAATGAAAAATGAACTAGCAATACAAAGTACTATCTACTTGGTATTCTTGTTCCTAACTTATTCATAGCCTCTAGGGAAATTTCATCATAGAAAAATTTCACCTTTCAAGAATTTAAGTGGCTATATGGTTTCTAGGCTATTACTACAGTTCATTTATGTGCAAAATGCACTAATATTAGAAGCTAGAGAAATAACAAAGATATGCTAAATGTTAACTAATATGAAGCATACCTTTTAAATTTTAAAAATAATAATTTTAGTTTTACTCCAACAGGCCTCCCTTAAAGAAAAGATATAATTACAATAACTTCATAGATAAGGCCAAAAATTCTAAATGGATTTCGTTGAAAAATTCTCTCATTGGTGATATTTTATTTTTTGATTAACTAAATAGATAAAATCTGCCTTAATTACTTGGAGTATCTTCTGTAATTACCTGCTCTTTAAGCAAAGAACTGAATAAGAAGACAGTTCATTTACAAAATTAAGTACAAATGTCATTTCATATTTATCTAACACTTCTATTTTCGGAAGCAAGCTCATTTTTTAGACTTTGGCAAAGTATTCACATGTTAAAGCTGAAATGTTTAAAGAACACTGTGAAGTTGGAAAACACACTGTTCCCATTTTGCAATGTGATAGGTGCTATCAGTGATCCATTTGGATCCGATTCTCCTCTCTTTATATGTCTCACATAATAAAGAATAAGGTTGGGTTTATTTGTTTTAAAGTTTGGAAGTTAACTAAGAGCTGAAAATGACCCTTCTTAAAAGTACAGCCAAGTTCTGAAAATAATGGCATGAAAAAAACAAAAACTCCCAAGCTCTCCTTCAAAACCTCTTAGTTGTTATGGAAAGAGAATTAGGACTCTAGTCTAAAGGTTTGAGGATTCAGGACCCAATTCTGCATTTTTATTATGAGAGCATGGCTACATTTCTCTCTATATATGAAAGACACTAGCCATTAGCCAATTCACTGCCCCTACCCCATGCCACCAAAGTCCACTTTAGATACTTTTCCTTCAAATTAGAAGTCTGTCTTTGTTCAGGAAGTTGATGCATTAAGCACAAAAGGATGAACTGTAATTGGTCTAAGCAAGTCATGACCAACACACTGCCCCTTTCCAGAAATCTTCCCACTCTTTCTTGAAGCTAGAAATGAGCATCCTAATTGAGGATGCCCAACGAGTGATGTAATTTTGACCAATAAAATGTTAGCAGAAAACTGTTGGAGAGATGCTAGAAATTTTTTTTCCTTCAGTGATAAAAAGTGAGAGCAGACTCTCAGAAATTCCCTTCTGCCATCCTTTCTTCCTCCTTTGCTGCTTTGAATCGAGAGAATATCTAGAGCTATGACACCTATCGTGCCTCCAGCACAAGAAAAGTAAGAGGATGAAAATCAATATTGAAGATGTCAAAGGAGAATAAAATGAATTCTGAATAAAAAGAATGTACGTCATCAGTGAGCCCCAGTGTCATCTCTAGACTGATCTCCCCCAGTGTCTTATTTTAAGTGACAATTGAATATCCCTCACATATGGCATTGTGAATAAGATTTTCTGTTACATGCAGCTGATCTTCAGATCCTTTATCTTGTGAAAAAGTGCCCAGTATATTAGTTGTTACTTGATATGTTCTTAGATAATTGTTTATTTAAAAAATAAATACTTTCTGGCTGGTAAATAAGCTGGAATACTGAAAAATATGCTCATTTTTGTAGTTTTAGCCATTTGATTTTTTTGGACATTTTACTATTCTCATATGTGTTATGCATAGTATCTATTTGCTTACACTGACATTTCATGGTACATCTTTGGTATTTTCTCAATGTTTTCCTAAAGCTCCATAATTTTGTGAGAAAATATCCCATACGGGAATTACTTTTAGAAAATAATAGAGATGGTGGACACAAATACAGGAAGTCCAATGACCTTTAGATATAGAAGCATGAGCAACTGTGAAGTGGCTTTTAAAAATGTAATCTGAGTTGGGATAAATTTATATAGAGTCCTATATCTTTTCTACATGGAATTTTTATATACTCTATAGGTTTAAAAGTTTTAAACATAACAGTTCAGTGAAAAAAACCTCTATATATGCATAGTTCTGTATATATGAGATGGTAAAAATGATGAAGTTTTTCACTTTAAAACAAGTACTAACAGCAATTTCTAATCTGAATAATTATATGTTCAGTTTTTCTTGTGGATTTATGGACATAAATGATTTTTCCACTAAAGTCATCATCATAAATTTTCTGCATTTATTTTGAAAATATAGAAAATATTTGAAAATTTAGAAAATATAAGAAAGTTGTGAACTGTCTACACTCTAATAATGCTACAGTCACATTTAAAAAAAAAAGACACTATTGCATAGACCATGTGTGCTTTCCTATATACAAATCTGTGTTCCACTTTTCTCACCGTCCCCAAACCCTCTGTCTTAGATTTCATAAGAATATGAAAATTCTTATAAAGCATAACTCAAATTTTTCCGCATCCTAATCAGAATTGCTCTTAATACCCTCTTTATTTTGTCACTATATCTACATTTTTCTAGAGTAATTAAAACTCACATTATTACTAATCATATTACACATATCATATTACATATCTTTCCTAGTAGACTATGAGTTTCATGAAAACAAGGTCAATTTCTCCTTCTCTTTCCTCAATCCTTAGTTGTTTAAGTTCCTTGAGCACAGGATCACTTTTATTGACCCCAAAATTTATGAAATAATACCTTACATAGGCTATTACATAACATCATTCTTCACCCCACTTTGATATAACAAATCAGGTGCAATGAATGGAGTTAGTGTAGATCATTCCCTTCTTAAGAGCAAGAAGCTCTTGAAAAAGCCATGGGAACACATGTAATAGGCAAAACAAAATATAGCATTGAAAATTTGCCCCCCTTTGCACTGTCCATATCACATATCCATTGAATGTGTGAACCATAGAATGAGAAAAGCCAGAAAAGCAAGAGAATAGACATAAAGAGAACTACCAGATGGAGTGAAGCAGGTATCCAGAAAGGTGTGTGCATGTGATGTGTGCTGGGAATACAGAGGTGTGTGGAAAAGACTAAACCTATATGTTGGCTGGATTAAAGATAAATAAAGAGAGAGTTACAGTGCAGGTGCCATTCAAGTAACCGAATTCTAAAAAGGGAAGAGGAGGAATTTGAAAGTGGCTCTCAAGAAGATATGGTGCATGCAAGGCAATCCTTCTTTCATAATTTTTAAGAGACTTAGGTAGTGATTAAACTCTTTTTCAATAATTTTTGGCTGTTGGGCTCTTGATTATGACTTCATGTTTGAAGTTGGCTTCAACATTCAGCTCAGCTTTATTTGAGACCCACAAAGATAAAGTGAAGTTTAAGGTAGTCACAGATTATGCAGGATCAACGTTATAACCAAACACTTGACCTTGTGGGGTTGTAAAATACTCAAACACTTAAACCATACTTAAGCAACAGGACTGTTTGCGAAAAGAATCAGTCCTAGGCATAGAAAGTAGGTTCAAAATACTTCATTCAGCCTGCTTATTTAGGCTATAATGTTATTAGTGAATATTATATTGATATTATTTTAAATTAAATTATAAAACAACTATACTAAAACTTAAAAGAGATGAGCTGTGTCTTGACTTTGAAATTTTGTTTTCTAGAAAATAATTCACTTTATGTTTTAGGTACATCTCAAAATGTGAATAATTCTTGACATATATTAATAACTGAATATAGATGTAACTAAACATTAAATAATGTTATAATAAGCATTTTGTAATAATATACTTTTTAATAAGTAAGTTCCCTTTCAGCATTAAGATTTTGTGATTCTAAAATTGAACAGATGGTTTAAAACAAGAGAAGATAGTTCAGGGAGAAAAATTAATGAAGATTCCATCAGATGTCATGTTCTTTCACCTTATATATACCTAAATGCTGCTAGAGTGCAATGAATATTTGTAGCCTTTATGTGAACTGACCCAATTAGACACACTTTTGGTACTATGGTTAGGTAAGCAATGTGTTCATTTCAAACTGCTAAATGGAAAAATAATCTTCTGCTCAGAGAGAACAGAAAAAAATGGATACAATATGCATATATAAAAAGTTTTCTTTAAAATGAGCAAATGGACCCCTATATTTTAGAACCTATTCACAATGGGGATGTGTACATGTTTTTAGCAAGATGGAAGCAATGCACAGGAGTATAAGTTGCCAAATGTGTATTATGCTACAGCATACTCTTTAGCACCTCGTAGTTTTAAAAAGTCCCTTAATAAGAACCTGTGATATGCCATTACTGTAGGGTAAATTGATTTCAAGGGAGTAAGTAGTTCAATAGACTCCATAGTTTATAGTTCCCTAATATTCATTAAGTACTTTAAATCTCTAGTATAGTTTATATAAACAACCCCTAAGCTGCAGCATGTGTATGTGTATATGCATATATCATTTAATTAAAATTTTTGTTTCATTATATTTAAGAAGAAAGCAACAAGTTGTCATACAAATGAGTCAGATGTAACCAATGACTTAAATATTCTGGGACTACTAATAGGAGTTACAGGTCTTAGTTAATTACTATCTCTAGGCATTAAACTGCTCTTCAGTGGCTTTTAGGTTTATTCAGTTTCCAAATTAACCCTTTTTTGAAATCAGAAGATATCTCTTTTAACATGTATTTTTTTACAATTGGAAAGGACATTTAATGCTAACATTTAATGTTTAATACGTGTTATGTTACATCTTCAACCTTGTACAGGTTGGTCATTTTTACAAGCAGATTAGAAAACTCAAAAAAACAAAAAAGAAAAAAAGAAAACTCTGAGGTTTGTTGCTAAATTGCTGCAGGTAACATCTCTGAATTAAAATCCAACCCCAAGAAAGAGAAAGACATTACTATGTCAAGATCACTCAGGATCCAACATGAAATTAGCTTGTAGCTCCATTCAGTGCCTGGTGAATAGTCCTATACATCAGCACTTGTGAAAAACCAAGGTGATATTAACTGGAATTCAGTGTAGGTGCCAGAACTTAGTCTACTTAACTATCTTTTGTGTGACAGACTTGTTCCTTCTAAATCCAAATAAATAACACTTGTATTATACTCACATCTGCTTTTGAGGAAGTTCACAGAATTCTAAAGACTTGTTTTATTTAGTTCTGGCCACATTGTCTTGAATCAGAGAGCAGGGATATTGTCAACTATATTTTACGCAGAAGATACTTAAGGGAGAAATTTACCCATTTTGTGGGATGGTGATGGACTAATCAAAGAACCCAACCTCGTTCTGTGTCACACTAGGACTAGATAGCACAGAGTGTTTACCCAAAAAATAATCTCTTCAGTTTTACATGTGAAGACACAAATGAAGTTTAAAGTAAGGCTCAGGGAAAGTAAAATGCCCTAGGACAAAATCTGGGAAGGAAGGCAAAGCAATCACTTCCATTATTTACATGACCTCAAAATAATATGGACTCTACACAGTTCCTTTTGTACAAATCCTGATCTTCTAACGTGGTATTAATTATGCCTGTAACCATTCACCTTTATGGTATAATCCATTTGTTCCAGTAAATGAACCACAAGCCTCATACTGTGACTGGGGAAAACAGTTTGTGACAACAGAATTCAGTCTCTGATTCCTGGCTATGAAACTAAATATTTATATCATCTCATTTACTCATAAATGCATCGGCTCTGTTACCTGTTCTACAGAGGCCTTATAAAGTCACATAGGACAGCAGAAGTAAACCCTCCTTTAAAAAAAGAATCTGATGGAATAACTATAAAATTATGGATCCTCATAAATGCTTATCTACACACTTAGACAGACCATTAGGCTATCACAGTCCACAGTTCGCTGTGATTATCACTGCAAAAAAATTTCTTTTCCCAAGCATCCTGCTGTAGCTATTTTGCCTAGTACAAAGCTGGCCTTTCTAATGCTAGCATTTCCTCTACCAGAATGTAACACTTTGAGGGAAGGGATGATCTCTTACTCATACAGTCAAGCAGAGCCTATTTTATAAGGGTACCTTCTAACATATCTGTTTGAAAAAATAATCAAAAAAATAATCAGTGCAAACTCACTGTCTTTTTAAAGTTCTTCCTTCTAAATCGATGTGGGTCTATGATGTTTCAGTCAAATACTTTTGACCCATTGCAAACATGAGCAAGGCAACAAATTGATTAGTACTTATAAAGAAAGCATCATATTTTAGTTTACAATGAACCACATGTGCAAAAAAGGAAGCAACAGTTTAATTTCACATACTGTTTAGATTATTGGATTAGCAATTAACATTTTAAAGATAGAATACTGATTTGAAAAATTATTTGGAAAATCAGATCTGGTTCTTTTTTATCTTAAAGCCACTAAATGTAGAGCTCAATAGAGCTCCAGATTTCAAAACTTAAGTAAGTTACTATGTATTTTGAAGGACAACAAAATGACAACATCAGCATACATAGAGCTATCTATTGAGAAAATATGGAGCAAAAAGAATGTACATTTTAAAACCATATAATCACCATTAAGAAGTTACTTGTTTGAAGCTGACTCCATAAATCTTTATGAAGAGTCTATATTCCCATTTTGAAGCACTCAAATATGACACTCAGAATAAAGAAGACATCATGTACAAATGTAAATAATGTAACAACAACAGATTGAGTTTTTGTACTTCTTGTTCTTTTTAAAATCTTGTCATGAGAATAAATCACATGGTGTCACTTTTTCCTCTTACAAGTCTCCTCTGAAAATGAAGCATCAAAGTCTTTTTTTTTTTCTTGTCTAATTTTTTTTTTTTTAATGTTTTGGAAGAATAAGGATAAGCTAGAAAAAATCGTGTTCTCTTTCACGGTCCCCTAACAACATCAGCAAACCCAGAGAACACAGATATTTTCTCCTGCCCATATTCCTCTACCCCTCCCAACATTAACTCCAACCTGCCCAAAGGTAAAGAAAGAAAGAAATTTGTTTGAGGGCAGATGCAGAAAATGTGCTTTAAGTAAACATTTTCAGTAGTTTCAAGGACATCGTCAGCAATGCCACATACATTTAATCATCACTGAATCTTAAATCTCTGATGCTTTGGAATGGAACAATTGCATTTGTAAATACACAAGAAAATGTTTACAACAGTTGAAAGTGCATGATGCATTTTAAAAGATTATTTGATTCCATAGATATGTGTTGGCATACGGTATTTGTTTTTTTCTTTCTGACTTACTTCACTCTGTATGACAAACTCTAAAGATGCTGACATAGAGAATGGACTTGAGGACACGGTGAGTGGGAAGGGTAAGCTGGGATGAAGTGAGAGAGTGGCATGGACATATATACACTACCAAATGTAAAATAGATAGCTAGTAGGAAGCAGCTGCATAGCACAGGGAGATCAGCTTGGTGCTTTGTGACCTCCTAGAGGGGTGGGATAGGGAGGGTGGGAGGGAGACACAAGAGGGAGGAGATATGGGGATATATGTATATGTATAGCTGATTCACTTTGTTATACAGCAGAAACTAGAACACCATTGTAAAGCAATTATACTCCAATAAAGATGTTAAAAAATAATAGAAAAACTAGACAAAACATATAAAATAAATATTTTCAGACATTGGACAGTAAAAGATTATTTGAAACACTAAAACTGTGCCATAGTTCAAAGAATTATTTGGAAGTAGATATTATAAGAAACTCTCCAATTTGGGGATTCTTAAAATGGCTCTTTAATTTCTTGTCGGCTTAAAGAACATATTTTACTATTATCATAAAAATACCCAAATGTGTATCATCCTTAATTTACTTGAGGATTCATATCATTCTGAGCAATCTAAATGGTCTAAGTCATGACTCAATGAGAAAACAAACAAGAAATGTATTCTAAGCAGCACTACTGATAATTTTCAAAGCACACATAATTCTGGAAATTGGAATTTACTTTTGTTAATTCAAGTAGATCTTCTTTAATTAGAACTCACTTTTCTTCTCTGAACATATACTATTGACTCTTGCCATTATGGGTGATTCTTTAATAAATGAACAGGCAATAATAATAAATCAGGTAATAATTTAGTATATTTCTGCCTGAAAACATTACTCATATAGAATAAAAAAAAAAGAATAACACAAATTGACATCCAGGATATAATGTATACACAGTCTAATCTGTGATATGCAACATCCGTAATGGTGGAAAACTCATTATTCAAAAGTAATTCGTGTGTAAAACCAAATTACACACAGTTCCTTGATCATATTGAGATATTCCAATCCATATTTTCCCTTTGGTGGCTACCATCCCAGTGGGCTTTACCTTCAAAGAGTTTATAATCTAATTGGCAACAGTAGTTTAGAGTGATGACCACAAGGCAGTACAGTTCCATAAAGCTACAAACCCATTTTATTCTAAAGCCTATATTTAAGATTATAGGAAGATAATACAATGATATTTTAACATGACCTGGAGGATAAAATATTGTCCACTTATGTGTCAAAGAGAAATGTGATAGTCAATTGATAGTTTAAAGATAGGCAAGCTATCTTTTCTATATTTCCTTGGCAAGCTAATTCATCCTATTGTATATAAAACATGTTCCATGCTATTTTAAGTATTAACAACCCCAAATCAAACTGATGTTCAATGAGATTTTCTGATACTGGATTTCTACTGGCAAATTGTATTTGCCAGGCCAAATTCTTCTCTTAGCCTTACCTCTTAGCCTGTAGATCACAAATGGTGCTATTAATAAGCTCCTTTCCTCGATTTTCAAAATAATTGGTTCCCCAAGTTGCTTATTTCAGATAAGAGAATAATATACTACTCCACAGAATTTGGTCTGTTTCTAAATAATTTTAAAATTCTAAATTTGCTATAGCATTTAAGTTTCCAATAGTAAAAAGAAGGTCAATGATTGCAAAGTTTCTATGGCAACAACCTCATTATAAAACCACTCCTGTGATAGCAACCTGGATTCTAAAAGTTAGAGAGATGTCAAATATCATGGAGCTTGGAGCATGGGAGAATTAATGCACAGTCCATATATAAAAGAATTTAATTTTAATTTCATCAACAATGCAAATGTGTACAATCTTCTACATTTGCAAACATTACTTTTCCCTGATGAGAACACTGTAATGTTTTAGGCTAAATTTAAGGACACTTGGTTTTGTCTTATCTATCTAAGGTTGGATCTACTTATGAAAACCTTGAAGGAAGTGTAGGGTCTGTTGTTCATAAATGATGACCTCTTGAGATATCAGGTGACCCTAAGCATCACACTGAAGTGTTTAGGGGCACAAATGGTAACTGAAGTTACCTCTACTTCAGTTAAAAATCCATTAGCATCTGCACTGCTCTGTCAACAAACATTTCATTCCAAGGAGAAAGACAACACCGACATCCAGAGTCAGTTTCTGAAATGAATACCAGCTTTTTAGAAACTAACATCTGCTGAGTCCCAATGCTCCAGCTGCCACGGAAAGCAGATTTTCAAAAGTAAATCTGCCCCATTCATTTCTTCCAGGAAGTGGGCATTCAGTGATTGGAATCAATTAATGTTTATTTGTGATTCATTTTAAATCTATGATTTAGAAACTTTAATTGACAGACATAATGAATGACTACAATACATTTTGGAGGCTGCATTGCATTTTAAAACAAGTGAAGATAATTGTAAGTGAAAAATGAAAGAAAACTGCATACCTCAGTAAATGAGTCATTAACCTTTCACCTCTCAAACCAGAGAAGAAAAACCAAGCTGCTTTAATAATTCTTCAAGATGATAACAAAATTAAACTGATAGTTTGTTATTGATTTTGGTTCTTTGTAAGCTCATTCCAATTTAGCCTTCCTCTTATAAGGACTCACTGCCCCACTACCCACATATTTCTGGCTTATTTTTTATTTATTTATTTTTAACATCTTTATTGGTGTATAATTGCTTTACAATGTTGTGTTAGTTTCTGCTGTATAACAAAGTGAATCAGCTATATGTATACATATATTCCCATATCCCCTCCCTCTTGAGCCTCCTTCCCACCCTCCCTATCCCACCCCTCTAGGTGGTCACAAAGCACTAAGCTGATCTCCCTGTGCTATGCGGCTGCTTCCCACTATCTATTTTATATTTGGTAGTGTGTATATGTCCACGCCACTGAGAGACTGGCTTACTTTTGCTTTGAAAGCAGTGGGACTCAAGGATGAAAGGAGAGAGGAAGAAAGGAAGGAAACAAGGAAGGGAACTAGAAAGAGAGGGAGGGAAGGAAGAAGGAAATTACCAATACAAGTAAATTCCATAGGCAAATTTATTTTTAATTTGCTCTGATCCTAACTGAACTATCCCTAAATTGCTTCTGGAGGGGCATTTGGCTTGTGAACTTGGGGAGGGAAATAGAGATGAGTGTGCTCATGGGCTGCGGAATTTGTATTTCAAGGAATAAAGGATCAGTGTAGCCTGATTCATTCTCACACAGTGATGACCGGTCTGGTGGTCTGGGCCACAGCCGCACTGGACCTCCTCAGCAGTGCAGGCTGACGGTTGGAGCCTCTCAAATACCATTTCATAATCATTCCTTGAGTTACGAAAATCATTTTGGAGTGAGAAGTCTAGGTAACGTCTAAGTTATATAGGTGATCTGCATGATTTTGGATTGAAATTGGCCTTACTCGTGTTTCATAAAATTGGAATACAAGATGTGTTAGTGTGTCTATATCTCTGCATATGTTGTAGGTATTTTGATATAAAACATATGTTAGACACAGTCTGCATATGTTACACATATTCAGATATAAAACATATTATATATATCCAGATAAAATAGAATTCTGGATGATTATTTCAGTCCTAAAGAATCAAACTGAAACTATCCTTTAGGCTAGGCACAGATAGGATGCTTAATGTTCTATTAATGCTATTAAGACAACCATTTTTAATATTTCTTTTAGAGTTACCTTTAGACACAACCCACCACTTAAAATAAGATTCAAAATGTGAATATCAAAACCAAAGTAAGTCTAATCTATTACTTCATTCACAGATCTTACTTCTATATGGTTTCTGATTATGTCAAAAAATCAAATTGATACTTTCCTCAGAATTCAAGGTTTGAAAGCACTGAGTTTAAAAGGAAATAGCGTAGGCTTTTAAGGCAATCCCAAAATAAGAATTCCAAAAATCTTTTGAGTGCATAAGCCATTATTAGAACAAGTTTTTAGTCTCCCAAGGGGTTCCAGCTAGTGTGGAAAAAGACAAACACTTTCATGATTCTTTTACTTCTGAGATATTTGTTAAAAAAATAAGTCTGATAATGCTTTATTGTCATAACACTATTTTATTAAATATTAATAGTTACTCTGGGAATATATATTCTGATATTATAAAGTAACATAGGGCTTGGAGATTCAAAGATTTGAGTTCTAGTCTTTGTGGTGGTTGGCACTTACTGGTTGTTGGACTTTGTGTGAGTCTAAAGTCCCTCCTGTGTAAAATAAGAGGTGACATTTTTACATGATTGTTGTTTATAATGATTTAAAGTATGTGAAAATGCATTTTAAAGCCTAAAACAGTGTCTCAAGACAGTAGCCCTGTGCATGCTTTGAGCCACATGCACTGTGAACCACTTTGTACCTCAGTCACAAATCCCCTCTAACTTCCCCTTAAAATGCCTAAAAAACGTATTAAAAGGAAAATATGAAGGGTACTCTAGGGTACTTCTTTCTCGTTAAACTTAAATTTGCTCCATACAAATTCATTTAACAAGATCTAGTAGCCATTCTTATGGAGCCAAAAATCAGGATTAGGTTCCTACTGCCTTCTGGATGGAAAGAATGGAATTGCCAATATAAATATTTCAAAAGCACCCAAAATTAATCATATTGATTGCATCCTTATAATCACCTAAGAAAATGCTGGTTCACAAACTGGCTACTGATAATAAAATTTTAAAAACACACCTTTTATTATGAAACTCATGCCACAAATTGGACCATGGAAGATATAGAACATAGAAAACAATATTTTACATATATGGAAAAGAAGACTCTCCTTTATTTTATGTACTTTTAGTCAGGTATAATGCAAAACCTGATAATTATACCAAAATAAAAATATTAGCAAACACTGAAATGTGCGACTTTTTAAAATATGTAAATTTCATTTTTTTCTCAGTCATGGAGAAAGAATACACTTGAGCCACTGGTATGAAGCAGATCCCATACTTTGGTGAGCAAAGTTTTTCTGCAATCTCTCACAGCCCTAAAGATCTGTAGAGAGCAGAGGGTTAATTAATTTGCTATTTTAAACACCATATATTTTAATATTTGAATGACTTTGCTAATAAATTATCTAAGTTGGATTTTTATAAGCCTTAATTTTCATCTAATGAAAATAATTATGCAAATTATGCATATTAATTAAATTATGTAAATTGATAGGGCAAATTATTTGCATGAAATTGTTTTGTTATTCTGTATAGCTTTAGTCCCTGGAAACCCAGAAGAGCAACCTGTTAAAACAATGTATACGCACATGTATAAACTGTTCCTTAAATACAGAAGTTACTATTTATCATTATTTTCTATCAGTTATAAACCAGTTTCATTATGGATATTCTTGGTTTTCATTAATAAAGAGACCCAACTCTATGTTCTTTGTGTTCTTTGAATATATAAAAGAATGCACTTTGAGTTTAATGTGATTATTTGTTTTTGGCAGCCACCTAAGAAACTAACTAGAATCATTTGCAGTACACAACTTCTATAGTTTAAAAAAAAAAAAAAGACTCATTAGCCAAACAATGAAATGACACAAGGACATTTTTTTCTTTCACAAATACCATTTACTATTTTAATCCTGCAAGATATGGCCTGATATTTTTTTTTAACTATACACTGAAAACCAAAATATTTTAAGATAGATTATGTCACAAACTAATGAACACAATAGGCCAAATAAATGGCATCTCTGACCTCATGCTATTGGCTGATCCTGCTGTATATAAGGAAAAGCCAATTTAAATATTGTACCAATCCAGGATTCATGGATAGGACATATCAGCTGTGTAAAAGCTTCCTCCCAAGTATCTTATAAATACTCTGGTGCATACTTGTTGAGTTTCATTTACAAGATTGTCAGAAAACTAAATGTATTTTCATAGCACCTTCTAAATCTTTAATCAAGCAACACCTAATGAAGCCAAAAGGCAACTTAATTCTTTTCCACTTCCTTTTTCTCCTGGTAGGATATTTACGAAGAGAGCTAAGAAGATGACACACACCTTAGTTGTAGAGAAGAGGGATATCTCTAATCCACATATTACCAAATGAAAAGTTCAAGTGCAGTTCTTCACTTCAAGGAGAACTTGGAGGAGGATTTGTTTTATTACAGGGTCTGCTAATGCCAACTCTAAATCCCCATCCTTTCACAGGAGAGTTTATAAAATCCCTCTTCCATTTGTGAAAAGGAAACTCTCACAATGCTGATGCACAAAATGACATTTATTGACATTAAAAGTCTTATCAGTTATTTCTCAGCAGTCTTTATTCCTTTTGCAGAGGGGTTTATTGTGCTGTTCGGCATGAAGGAAACTGGTACTCTTTGATTTAGCAAAGTCTGGCCTGAAATCAGTGCTCCAAATAGTTTCTTTAAAGCTGGGCATTTTCCTAATATTGGACTGAGTCCTGTGAGTGTCTATATGGCTAAGAGATGAGTTTGATATAATAGAGTCATAAAGATTTTTAAAGATATTCTGCTTTGCACTTAAATTATTAGTACTGGATTTGCACTAGAGCCTAGGGTAGCCTGCAATGCATTCAAAATCTGTCTCTTCCCATTCACCCAGACTACTTTACGGGTCTTATTATGGGAAATAGTGACCACACACTTTCTCAATCATTTTCTCAGCCTTATACTCAGCCGATCTTTTTAAAAAGCAAGAGATGAACAATTTATTGTCTTCATTGTTTAAACATCAGCAGAGCTTCATAGAGTTAGTGCCTCCACTTATAAGAAGGTCTCAAATAGAGATTTTTCAAGACCAGTTCGGGAGATAATTGGTTTTATTTATCTGTCTTAAACTTCCATGTTCCAGACACTACCTATTAGAGATAGAAATAAAAACATATCCCTTTCCCTCAAGGAGTTCACAGTCTAAGAAAAAAGATATTAACACTGGACAACAACCACAACAGTTCTTGGTAAATAGTCACAGGATGATTTGCAAAGGTAGGAAAGGACACCAACCCCACCTGAATGGAAATGAACCCAGAGAGGAGAACAAACTCCAGGTCATCTCTGTTCCAGGGCCTTGCTGTGGAGGTTACCCACCATTAAACCAACCACTGAAGGGGTTTAAAGAGAAGGTCTGCTTGGGATTTTTAAGAGATCATTCTAGTAGCAGAATGGTAAATGGGTTGAAATTCCAAGTTCTCTTCAATTAACAAAATTGTATAAATATCTACCTCTAGCTTTGAGAACAATGAAGACATGACATTCCTTTTTTCAATGCATTCCATTAAATATGGCCAGTATGGCTAGGATCACAGGTCTCATTATTAACTCTTGTTCGGGGCTGTGTAGTTTGCAAAATGTAGAGTTTTGAGAAAAACAAGTAAAGAATTGAAATAAGTATTTTTCTATGAAATATTCTATATATATAGTGGGTGATTTGGTAGTTACTTCAGCATAAGAGACAAATCTTAAGTTGTTAAACATTTGGTTCAAAAACTGATCAATCAAAATGATAGAATTGGTACAAGCTTATAGATTTCTGGAAATAATTCATTAACACTGGAGATTTGTTTTATATTTTGAAAACTTCTTCAATTCCAGAATTTAGGTTCAATCTTATGCCTAGCAATCATTCATATCTATATTATTCTATGTTTATATGTCAGTTATTAATATGACTATTTCTTTTCATGAAACTTATTTTAAATGATAGTGTGTTATTTCATGTGTTCCTTGGGTCTATATACTGTTCTGGTAACCTAAAGTTAGATTAGATAAAATATCATTTAACCTCATTTTCTAAAAGTACTTAACTTTATAAAAGAGGAAAGCTGAACTTCCACAGTATTTCATTTCCACTTCTCTTAAGGCACCTACCACCAATAAATAAATAAATACATACATAAATGAGTTGCTGTGTTACTTATATACATGTTTACCAGCCTTCTGAAACCCTGACTGCACACAGGTTGGAACTTCAGCCTAATTTTTTTTTTCCTTTATAACATACAAATTATGGTTTTCATTACTTTGTCACTCACACTTTTTTCCAAAGTGCAATTCTATTAAGCATATCTGCAACAAATATTTTTGAAATCATAAATTATTATTAAAATGCATTTTCCTGCCATCCATAGGAATAAGTTAAGGAAATGAGAATTAAACAAAAGAAATAAAAATTCAAAAATCAGTAATTTTAAAAATTACAAAAATTAACTGATTTTCATTAGTACTATCATGGAATAATTAAGTTTTAATTCTGTAAAGGGCTGTAGAATTTGTAGAAAAATTTTAAAAACTTTCATTATCTTACTCAGTTTTAAAACAACCACATGTAATAAGTTGTCATTAGTTACATTCTGCAGATACAAAAGCCCAGTTGCAAAGAAATTAAGTGACTTGTTCACAATTACTGCTACGAAGTAGCAGAATTTGGAGCCTGGATACAAACCTAAATCTTTGCTTTCAGAGCTAATCCACATTCATCATAACTTTTATGTCATTAAGACATAAAATATACCAGACTTTAAAACATTTTATTTTTGTCACTTGGAATATACCATTGCCCAGTACAATTATTCTTTCACCTCCCTGCATCTTACTCCCAAATACTGGATCATTTTCTATCATGCTAAGACAAATTCTAGAGTATAATAATCAGTGATAATAATGATGTCCTTAAAATACCTGGTAGCAATATAAGTTTTTAAAAGGCTCAAACTGCATTAATCCAATATCTATTAATTACTAAACAGTTAGTATTGCATTTGGCTTCTTCAAAAATTAATTGCATATATAAGTTAGCTCTCATTAAGCTAAAATAGTGAATTAACAGAACAAATACTTTGAGCATAAAGAAGTAGCTTATAAAACTAACATAAAACTTTATATTTAACTATTATATATTTTTGCCTTAATTAAAATAGACAGATGCCTTAAAATATTAAAAAAATGTCTTTTTCTGAATAGGTTTCACATGCATCATTGCTTAATTCTTTGCAAAGATGAGAAAGAAAGAAAAAGGAGCAAAAAATAAATTTTCATACACAGTATAAAAATTTGCTTTTTATTTTATAAGATTTTCTGGACTAAATAAAATTATACTGCTCAGACTGCTATAAGATGCACACATAATCATTTAATAAAGATGAGCATTTTTCTAAAAAAATTATATTAGCTTATGTTCTCAAATAATTTGCTTTATTCTACTAATATAATTTTTAGACAAAAGTCTTACACTTTAAGGACATAAGGCTACAGATATATCTTTATGGCTCCAAAGAGGCTTCTAACATGTTTTTTTCTGAAAATCAAATATCAATTCTTTTTTTATTAATCTGATATGGCTCAAATATAAAACTTAATTAGGGAACTCTCCGTAAACAGTAAAGCTGACACATTCTCTGAAGTAAAATTTTTCTACGGTTTTAGGGTCTCTATAATTATCCAAAATTATTTTTCTCAAACAATACTCTTTGCTTTTACTTCCATGCGAAAAGGTAATCTTTGATTTAAGGCTAGCTGGAAAAAAAAAGGCATCTGGCCAATCTTTCCATATTCCCTGCTAGGAGTGTGATTTACGTGTAATTCACCAATCGATGTTCAATAATTAAAAAGAAAAGTAAGAAATTCACTAAAGCATGAGTTGCCAACACCACTGACTACTATGCCCCTCTCATGGGAAAAATAAATCCATCAATGAATGAAAATAGAATTCACATTTTTAGAGTTCTTGCCAGTTTAATGATTCTTTCATCATTACTCTAATTTCCTACAATTGTTCTTATTTGAAATACAGGCTTTATGAAAATCTAAAGAACTAAAAGATTAAAGAACTGAAAACTGACAAATGAGGGCACTTGGACATTCAGTACTTTTTCGCTAACTACCAAGTGATTGGGGACATTTCTCTTTCTTTTTCAAATATCCCCTTAAACTTATCATTAGTGCATTTTTACTTCAGCTTCCATTCACCTTTGATTATTTTATATAAAGAGACAGTAACAGAATGAATTAATTATTTTTTAAAGGGACAAAAGCATCTTATGAATGCCCACATTGCTCTGTATACCTGAGATCTAGTGACTATATTTTGAGTTCCAGGTTTCGGCTAAAATTGGGTTGTAGAATTTATTCACCAAGGTCATTTGTACATTTCCCCCAACTGACTCCAGGTGAAGCCAAATGAGTATTTCAAGTGGTGGGTGTCTCATTATCTAGGACAATTTATCACAGAAACTATTATCACCCAAGAACTTTCCTCGTGAGTCTAAAGCAATGGCTTTCTTTTCAATGGATTTTTGAGAGACAAATGTCTCAATTTTTATGTGACAGGATTCTTCTGTGACACTTGGAAATCAGCCTAAAGAGACTCAAAAAAAGAGCATGATGACCATATAAGCATCATAAGCCTCAGTGGACTAGGAAACAGTACCTTTAGAGTGGACTTCAGGAGAGAACAACGTTTCCCAAAGATTGTTATTGCCTAATGAGATCCGTGACCACACATCCATTATGTAGTATAAACATGGCTCCCTGCTGGCTCCCCAAGCCTGCTGACAGTTGGTGGTTATGATGGTAACTCATTTTAACACCCTAGCAAGGTTTTAATATCTTTTTCTCCCATTTCTACGACAGTGGAACAAGGCTGGAATTCACCATGTCGAAAATATAATAGCAATATTAAAACAGTATAACTTGGACATTCTCTATAGCAGTTCTGTGTTGCCACTATAAGTAATGCTCATTTTAGGAAGCAATCATCTTCCGTTTTCTAAAAATAATTTTGAGAATGTCTATAAACTTATCATACACAAAGAATTTTAAAATACTGGCTACTCTAATAAATTATGTCCCTTTAGTAAAGGAAGCCTAAGATGAACATTGTACATATCTTGCTTATAATTACTTGTATTTATTGCTTTTCAGGAAACCAAAATGTAACATGTGTCATTTTAAAAAGAAAAAATAATGAATTTTTTTAGAAATTTTGACATTATTTTATGTAAAGGATAGTTCTTCCTACTGAGAAGGGAAACATGTCCACTAGGCATTCCTCACAGTACCCCTCCTGAAGGAAGAATAATGATATCAACACAGTACAGTGGCTGCTTTGGTCACTTTCAAAAGCTGTGTAGTATGATATGTGCAGCATTAAAAGACACAAAACCAAGCCTTGGTTTTAGTCTTCATTCTGCTTTTCTGACAGAAAATCTTTAGCACACAGACCATGATGAGAAAGCAAACTATCCTTTATGTAAATTTATCACTTAGAAGCATTGAATATTTACTTGTTATTATACAATCACATAGTTCTTCCCGGAAAAATTTTTTTAGTATTTTTCAAGAAGTATAGTAATACTTGTGAATCACAAAAGAAACAACAGATGTTCCTCTTCCCCCACACCTGCTTATTTTTTAAGGCAAATACCAAAGCCCTGTATGGGTAAAAATAAGTGATAAAAACGTGAAAATCTTTGTTTGTAAAAGTCAAAAAAAAAAAAAAAGGCCATCTTCAGTAAAACCATCAAGATCAAAAAAGTATTCCAGATCATCAATAATCTATTCTTTCTATTTTCAGATTCAACATAGTGGTGCATCTCCACAGAAAGTCAGGAAGGCAAAATCATGATTTGAAGCACCACCATAAGTTAGTAGTGGGAGAAACTCTCTGTTCTTTTTTTTTAAAACTCTCTGTTCTAATGTGTTGAAATGTCATTTTAAACTAATAGAAGCAAAAATAAATTATATTTCAAGTGACTGACCTCAGAAGAGAGTAGGAGGATCTATACTGAAATGTATTCCTCCACAAGTGTCTTTCCTCCTATTATAAAGTAGTTCATTCATTATATTTAGAGACTTTGGGTGATTTCTTTTAGCAATAACTTTAAAAAGTCCACCTTGGATTTACTGAATTATAAAGAACAACATCTTCTGCACGTCTTAACTGTTCAAGAGCTCATCTAGTGTAAACCATACTGAACTACAGAACCACTTATAAGCCAGCTCTCTTGCCCTTTACTAACTTTGCACCTGCAATTCTCTCTGCTTAGAAGGTTCCCATATAGGGCAGCAACAGCTGACATTACATCTTTGTGCAGTTTAGAAAAAGGAACCCCCTCTGGGCAAATGTAACCCCAGACTAGGACACAAAGCTTGATAAGTAGAGTGAGGGCTGGATGTCATTCCTCCATACCGTTCCTCTGCCTCGTTCTTCTGAAGGCTCTACAATAGCCCTGGTCTCTCCTACTAGAACATCACTGGTTTCTGAGCATGAGTAACTACCCACTGTAGGCAGTGAATATATGTACATAGTAATAAAATTATTACAATTATTACATGTATTAAGGCAGTGATTTTGAGTTGGAGGTTGATATAGTCCTCTTCTAACAACATCTTTTTGAGCTTTATTCACTTATAAGTATGCAGAGTTTCAGAGAAATTATGTATCATGGCCAATGTTACACAGCTAGTAAGTGATGAAGCTTGGACTGGAATCCAAATTCACTGACTTCAAAACTTAATCTCTTAGCCTCAACCAAAATGGTGTTTTGTAAATAACTGGGAACAGCTCAAGTGTAGGTTCCTTGTTCTTGTGTGTACTTTTCTCTCCTTGCATTAGAGTCGTAGGAAGCAAGAGATGATCCTGGGATTCTTGGGGTCTTTAGAGACAGAGCCTTTTGTCCATGGATAATGTTTTACCTTTGTTCATTGGATTATTTATAACCTACTTTATTCTGAAAAGTATGTAAGAATGGTGTCCTCCATTTACATCATATTACATGGAAGCATATTAAAACAAACAACCAAAAAACCAGCAAACCAACAAATGGGAAAAGTCCATCTGTTACAATGGGTATTCTGGGATGAATAGTATTGCTTTTCTGTTCATAGACTGAATGCCATTCTTAAATATTTTCATCATATAGGACTACATGCCACAGTAGAACTACAAATACAGCCATTATTACTACTACTAGTTCTAATAAACTTCCATTAGTTGAGTGCCTACTATGAACAGGACATTTAGGTATTTCCTCAAAACCTCGAGAGTTTATGGTAAGTATCACTATCCCCATTTCATAGATAAGGAAACTGAGGCCTAAAGAAATAATATAATTGATCAAAGGTAATACAGCTAATAAATGCAAAGTCTTTTCTTTCAAAATGTTACACCATGTTGCCCCCGAGCACTACAGCAAAGCAGAAGCTGTAGACAACTATACTTCAGTGCACTTTTTGTCTCTCCTAGTATCTGCATTATTAATTCTATTTTGCATACAAATCCCTAACATCACAGTTATTAAGTATACAGACACCTAATATCACCTGCGATGTACTCTGTCCAGAAATGTTCAATTTGAATCCAGTCTAACCTGTAGAGCTAATGTCTAATTTACAGAAAATACTGGTGATATAGGACCAAGATAAATGAAATATTGAGGAAATAAGATAAATTTAGAATATAGGATATTCTGCAATTGGCAGAATCATTTTAAAATGTCAAGGTCATGAAAACAATCTGGAGGGGTACTTCTCAGTATGACAGGAGAAGGATGAGGCATAACAACCAAAAATAATGCCTGATGTATGATTAACTCCTAGTTATAAAGAAAATAAAGATTAATAAAACTTAAAAGACACTTAGGGAAAACTAGAGAAATGAAAAATGAGCCAGCAAGATCAAAGAAAAGGGAGGGAGATGAAGGAGAAGATCATCTTTACTGGAGGAATCAGGGAAGATATCATAGAAGAAAGGGCATTTGTTCAATCTATTCCATGACATTGCTCTGTGACTTTCCAGCATATATTGACTTCCCCATTGTCAAAACTCTAACCTTAGGAGTAGGACTTTTGAAAACATATTGCTAAGTAACAACCACTAATTGTTTCTTATGTGTACTCCTCTTCTCCCCAGGATTCCATCTTCTGTTCTTCTAATGGGCTCTGTGGTGCTCAATACAAGACTCCATGGTTGGCCCTCAAGTAGATTGAGACAAGGGATATTTCCATATACACAAGAACCACAAGTCCTCCTCCCAGAAATGAGTGCATTAACACAAAGCAATATGTACTGCAATAAAACTCCAGTGTAAATTAAAGGATTCTTTGAAGTTAGCTGTAGCTCCATGCTCTTACTGCAAAATTTAATCAAACATGATGCTGATAAAAATAAGTTTGTCATTAGCCAGCAGGGGGAAGAAAGGTCGCTTCAGTGGTTACAGGATGCAGCCTCGACACATCTTAGTGAGGTGGGAGTCTTTATGCATTATTCTCCTCATTTTACCAGGCAGGAAGTAGACACAGAGAGAGGCTAAGTGACTTGCCCAAGGACAAAGAGTGAGTCAGATGCAGAGCTGGGAATTGAGCCCACTTCTCCCGCTTCCCAGTGTACAGCTTTTCTCAGCAAGCCATAATGCCTTTCAGATAGATCATTTCCTAAAATGTATTAAGTTGTTAAAAATTCAATATGGGTGTTGCATTGTTTTCCAACTAGCCCTGTTTCTCACTACCTTACTAGAGCTATTATCAGAAGCTAAACTGATGGTCAGATCAATAAAATCATATCTATATATTTAGACAATATGACATTAAAACTGGATATATCCAAATACCTAAGATGAATTAGAGTCATTGGAGAGTGAATTTGTGTTTGGACCTCTTAGCAGGTGGGGGAGGATTCCACACTGAGAGATAAATTGCAGCTTCAAAATTAGGAGAAGCTGGAAATGATCACGAAGAACAAAATCTCACTGACCACCAGAAAGAGTTAAAAAATAAACTCTAAATCTCCCTCAAAAGACACCAATATGATGTTCATGGCAGGCACCAAAAAAGCAAGAAAATAAAAATGTAGTGTACATTGAAAAAGTGGATATTTTAGGCCCTTCAAGAAGATTCTAGACACTTGTTTTTATTCAAAACTAAGACTGTTTCATTAGCTGGGATTTTACCCATTGGTTCATTGGGAATTCTGGGCCATGGGCAGGAAGTATCCTTTGTAATGGCAATCAATGAAGACTCTTATTGTGCTAACTAAACAGAAATAGTAAGTAGGCCAGATGCTAACACTCCTAAAAGTCTTCTGACTTTTATCATTAGAAACATCACCAACTGATCTCTGTGCCCTTTACCAAAGAACCCGGACTCAGCTGTAGAATCTCCTTCAATATAGTAGTCTAGACAACTGCCAATCAGTCAAGATTCATCCAAAAGATCAAACTCATTCACTATTTCTGGCATATGCTTCTGTGTTCAATCCCCATCCAAAAGACAAGACACAGAGTCACTATAGGCCCACAGCCCCACCTGCCAGGTCTGATCAAAACCTCTGCAATTATCCCTTATATGACTTGCTCATGCTTCCATAATGTTCCTTATGTGAATTAGACCATCAACTCCTTGAAGGCAGAGATACCTTAGAAAACAAAATTCCCTAACACAGTTTTCTTGAGAAAAGATCAATAAATACAAATTGATTTCATAAAATTTATATTTCTCTTTAGAATCTTTGGGGAGAGTGAAATTTTGAATTCCATAATAAGCATCATCACCTAATTCTAATTCAGAATGTTATTCAGCAGATAATCAATCACTGTAGTTAATACCTTATTAAAATTGAAGGACTGAGCAAAATGATTTCTTCTGGAACATTAAAATATATTAACTGAGCAACTGTTCTTGCAATTGTTTATCACCCTTAGGATAATCTTGTGTCACTTAAGAGAATGCATCCAGGGCTTCCCTGGTGGCGCAGTGGTTGAGAGACCGCCTGCCGATGCAGGGGACACGGGTTCGTGCCCCGGTCTGGGAAGATCCCACATGCCGCGGAGCGGCTAGGCCCGTGAGCCATGGCTGCTGGGCCTGCGCGTCCAGAGCCTGTGCTCTGCAACGGGAGAGGCCACAGCAGTGAGAAGCCCACGTAATGCAAAAAAAAAAAAAAAAAAAAAGAGAGAATGCATCCAGTTAAAACTTTCAGAAGTTTCAATATACTATGAAATTCCCTAGAAAACTGGTTGACTCCAGGGCAGAAACAGGGAAAATACAAGATGAGCTTGTACTCATCTGGCAGTGCTAGAAATTCACAAAGTGCTCAAAAAATGATGGGGGTATGTCAAAAGGGCAGAGTAGCCAATCTGAAAGAGTGCCCAAGAGCCATAGGTGGAATATTTTGAGCAAGAAAATGAACCATGACAGTATTGGATGATAATACAAATAATAAAATAAATACCTGTCTATAATGATATAAGTAAGTAATAAATCAGACAGGGACATTTTCCTTGCAGAAGAATTCTAAGTAATGAACTTAGAAAGAATGAGGAAAATATCACCCCACCCAAGCGATCAAGGTTAACATTACCAATAATTAGATAAATCGACATGTATGGTATACTAAGGACGGTACATTTCTTGTGTGATATTGTTGTCAAAAATGCAGAACCGGGCTTCCCTGGTGGTGCAGTGGTTGGGAGTCCGCCTGCCCCAGTCCAGGAAGATCCCACATGCCGCGGAGCGGCTGGGCCCGTGAGACATGGCTGCTGAGCCTGAGCATCCAGAGCCTGTGCTCTGCAATGGGAGAGGCCACAACAGTGAGAGGCCCGCGTACGGAAAAAAAAAAAAAAAAAAGCATAACCATGAGAAAATATCAGACAAACCCAAATTGTGGAATATTCTGTAAAATAAATAACCAGGATTCTTCAAATAAACTTAAGAAATGAAAGTAAATGAAAGTAAACTAAAGCCAGAGATTGTCACAGACTGAAGGTCTAAGGAGATATGACAATTTAATGTTGAATCCTAGATTGGCTGCTGGGATAGAAGAAGGTCATTAGTGGACAAACTGGTAAAATCTAGATAAAGTCTATGGTCTAGTTAATAACATTTATAGCACTGATGTTAACTTTCTGTTTTGATAATTGTATTACAGTTATACAATATGTTGACGTCAGGGAAAGCTGAGAGAAAGGTATATGAGAACACTCTGTACTAGTTGTATATATTTTCTGTAAGTCTAAAATTATTTCAGAATAAAAAGTTCAGAAAAACACTTTAAAAAAACTAGTTCAAATAATCAGTTTGGATATACTAATGCCTATGTAAACATAGGTAAGAAATCTAGAGATGTTGTGTAAGTAACAGAGCACACCATTGGTTCCTGTTAGGTCACAGGTTTCCTGAGAGAACAAAAGATGAAACGCAAACCTAAATGTGATCCCATTTGTGTCTCAGCATGAGAATTTGTCTACTCATCAGGATCAGCCCTCTGTCATCTTCACTTCATGATACTTTTTTCTCCCTTTCAGTCTTCTTTTTTCCCTTCCACCTTTCAATAATGATCCATGTGTGGTGTGTGTGGCACAGCAATGTTGTTTTTGCCACGTGGCTATTACTAATCAGGTAGAATATTTTCCATGAGGCCCCTGGGGTGCTGAGGCAGACAGAAATCATCCTCATAGCATTTCCTCACCATTACTGAGAGAGTTTTGTTTCTTAGACAACTTTCCATGGCATGTGCCCACCTAAGTCACAATTGGGTCTAATATCACTGACCCTCTAAAGGCTCATTAAGAGTTTTCTCTGTGCCCACTTTTTCTCCCCAGGTTCTACCTTTATGTCTCACGGGGGAGAGGAAGTTCTGGAGGCAGAGATGCAGGACACTGATGAAATTCATCTTTGGTATCCTTCTTTCCTTAGCCATGAGCTGCAAAAGTAATGCACTACAAATGTCAAGGCATTACACTCAGCTCTCCAGGGCCACCTTTCGTCTGTAAAGCACCAAGTAAAGTGTCTTTTCATTGTGACCACATCCAACCTTCTGTCGATGTCTGCAACTCAGGGGCTCCAGAGTGGACCACGGCTGTCAGCCTGGGTCCTAAATCCATCAGCTGGTGATTCTGAGCCCTACAATGTTATTTCTTTTTTTAAAAAAATTCTTGGGCCTCCCTGGTGGCGCAGTGGTTGGGAGTCCGCCTGCCGATGCAGGGGATACGGGTTCGTGCCCCGGTCTGGGAGGATCCCATATGCCGCGGAGCGGCTGGGCCCGTGAGCCATGGCCGCTGGGCCTGCGCGTCCGGAGCCTGTGCTCCGCAACGGGGGAGGCCACAACAGTGAGAGGCCCGCATACCGCAAAAAAAAAAAAAAAAAAAAAAAAAATTCTTGATTGACAATATTTAAATCATAGGGAATTATGCACAGAAATCAAAACTCCTCTCCTCTCTTGAATTACAGAGGTCTGGCAATCCTCTGCCCACGTTCACAGGAGCCGACAGTCTGTTACAGTTGAGTATCAGCTGTCCCCTTGGACAATGTGCCCCCTAATTTACATGTCACCACGGCACCTTCTGGTCAGCCTGGGGGCTGTATGGATTTGTGTTTATAAAACTTGCCCTATATCTTGCCCTTTAATTCATAAAGGTTAGTCAAATATGTCTGAGTTCCATCACTTAACATGATGAGCAAAAAAATATAAGCAGCCTTTTCTCTGAGTCTAGGGATCTCAGAAGCCACAGCCAACCTGTTTCCCTCTGTGAAACTACAGAGGAAATGCTGCCTATCATTTTCTGTTGCTTGCAGAAGGGGATTGGGGAGAGGGGCAGGATTGCTATTTCAGGTTTCTTTATATGATTTCCTGCTTTTTGTGTGTGTGTGGTACGCGGGCCTCTCACTGTTGTGGCCTCTCCCATTGCAGAGCACAGGCTCCGGACGTGCAGGCTCAGCGGCCATGGCTCACGGGCCCAGCCGCTATGCAGCATGTGGGATCTTCCTGGACTGGGGCACGAACCCGTGTCCCCTGCATCGGCAGGCGGACTCTCAACAACTGTGCCACCAGGGAAGCCCGATTCCCTGCTTTTTAAGGAAATGCTATTATCCTTACTGTATATTGAGCTCAACTCTCACTTACATAGTGACTCTCAAGCAGGAGTTTGAAACATGGCAATAGAGCCATTACTGCTGTATTTCACACGGAAGAGAGTTTTACTAATCCTCTTTGTCATTCATCTCTAAATCTTGGTGAATTCAAGTAGCTTCAACCTCTGAAAGTTTATTTTTGACTTAAGTGATTTTCTTGCTATTGCTAGATTTTTCAGGTGTCTCGCCAGCTGAATTGTTATCTGAATAAGCTTTGTTTATTTTCCTTGGCTCTTTATAGCAGGTTGAAATCTGTACCAAGTGGTCACAACATTTCCTGCCCAAATGCCTTTTATTCTGAGTATGCGGTCAATAATTTTTTTTTTTTTGCTTTACCTAAAACATAAATAACCCCCTTATACTCATTTTGAACCTTTTCCCAAAGTCCTTTCCTTATGAAAGAGAAAAAAAAAAAAGCCCTTTAGCAGACCTCTGTGTGATGTGTGATGTGACCAGAGTCAGGGAGCATAAATCGTGCCTCGTACTCACAAATATACAAGTAACCCTTCCCCTTCCTGCTGTTTTCAATTACTCCGATTAATTTATTTCCAAACTTTTGGCACCCCTCTGCTACAGTACACAACAAACAAATTTACAGTGAATCCCAAATTAAACATTAATGCAAAATCTTCTAGCCTCAAATTTCATTTGGTTCAGTCACTCAAAAATTTAATAAAATGTTAGTATTTATTTCATATTTAACTTATTCCTATGCATAATGTTGAATTTTGTACTGAAATCTTGTGGCCAAGTTATTAAAGGGGCTTTTGACAATGTGAATGAAAAATGGACTGAACTTAAAGTCACACACAAATTAGATTTCTGCACATGCATCTAGCAAATGTCTACTAAACCTGCAGGTAAGCTCTTTACACAACAAATAAATTGTTTGAGATCTTTTGCTTCAATATCTCATTTAAGCATTTCTGAAACTGTAAATGCCCAAGCTCTGGATCTCTTTTTATTTTAAACTAATGTCTGTTTAGTATACATCTTCACTTCTTAATCTAAAGACATACCATGTTTGATTGCTAACCTGATTGCTATTTCAGGTTTCTTTATATGATTTCCTGCTTTGTGTGTGTGTGTGTGTATGGTACGCGCGCCTCTCACTGTTGTGGCCTCTCCCGTTGCGGAGCACAGGCTCCGGAAGCACAGGCTCAGCGGCCAGGGCTCACGGGCCTAGCCGCTCCCCGGCATGTGGGATCTTCCGGATCGGGGCACGAACCCGTGTCCCCTGCATTGGCAGGCGGACTCTCAACCACCAGGGAAGCCCTGAATATTAAGTTTTAAAACAAAACTTTGACTTTTTCTCAAGGTAGATAACATAAAAGAGAGCCAAAAGAAAAAAAGAGCAATGAAAAAAATTAATGGAACCAAATCCCGAAACAATCTCCTAGTAACTTAGGCCCTAAAATAGCTCATTGAACTTAGTATTAACAGATTTCCTTCAAGCACTGTATACCTATCGTCTTTCCCACAGACCCTCTGGGCTCTAATATTTTTTTCTTTTCCATCAGTTTCATAAAACCTCTCTCCTTGTTCTTTCTCCCCCCCTCACTCCCTCTTTCCTTTTTAACTCCAACAAGAACTCAATAAACCCAAATGGGTTTGTTTTGTAGCCATAAGCAAACTTTCCCTAAAATCCAAAGTTGTACAATTGCCAAACTAGTGTTTTTATTGCTTGTTCTGGTTTACGTTGTTTAGTTGCTTCTGCCTCCAGTCTATAAATCACACTGTGATGGGTACATAGTAGGAACTATAACATTTATTCAATGAATGCATGTGGATAAGTACAGAAGAATAATCCAGGGGCCCTGATTGACCAAGAGGAGCACCCACTAGGTCATAAACTCTTACCCAGTAGGTCCCCCACCATTTGTCACCACCCCTTTCCTTTCCACAGTTGCCCTGGAACTTCCAGGGAGGGTAATGAGTACAGCCAATAGCAGCTCTCTTAACATTTCATCCCATTAATCAAATATTCATAAGTGGGAATGTGACTGACAGCACAAATTCTTCTCAATCATGTCAAGGATTTGGGGACAATGAAAAAGGAGTTCTTCCTTGAAAACAATGAGAATTACCTCAAGGGAAAAAAAACAAACCCATATGAGTCTTCACATACACCAATACTCATTTCTTCTGCTTATATTCGTAGAAATAACAGCAAAATAGTTTCTGCCACATTTACCAGTGCTTGGAATGTTACTAAGTGTATTATTTTATCTAAACCCTCAAGAAATACTGTGAGTCACTCTACTAATTCCATTCTGCAGACACGGTATGGGTAAATATGGGTAATAGGAAAGATGGTAGTAATAATTCTGAAATAAAGGGAAAAGGTAATAAACAGGCAAGCAATATTGCAGGGTCCACATGTGACAATTACATGCCTAATATCATGAAACATTTCATACAAATCAATGAGGTGATGCAAAACAAAATGCATTCATTTTCAAAGAACCTAGAATGTTAACTCTCCCAAGATGAAAATTTGAGGCTTTATTTCATGCCTTATCCTTCTGATATATTGAATGGTGCTACATTCATTGTTATAGAAAATCTTCCTCAATTAAAGATGTGAGTCACTCCTCTATCTCATCCTCATCTACAATGCTACCCCCTTGTTTGAGCTACCAACAACTCTCCTGCACAATTACAATAACCCTTTAACTGTATTCACTGTGTCTCTGGTCCTTTTTTATTCAGTAGCAAGCACAATCTTGTAAATAATTAAGTTGTGTCACGTCACCTCTGGTTAAACATCCAATTGCAGCCTATTAATAATGAGAACAAAACCCAAATGCCTCACTCTGATCTGCAAAGTCCTAACTGACCTACTCATAAATACCCCTTTCCCCACTCCTCTTCTCCTCCAAACACATGCAGTGTACTTTAGGCACACAGACCTTCTTCCTTTCTCTAAGATGTCAAAATCATGACTTCCTCTCAAGGATTTACATGGGAAGTTCCTCCCTCAGAACATTCATAGCTTGTTCCTTCACATCACTTTTATCTCAGCAAATATGTCAGCCTTCACAAAAAAGGCCTGCTCTTGATTACATGATGTTATTTTTCTTTCTTCTTAGCACAAAATATTATGTATTTGTCACTTTGCTTATTGTCTGTTTCCTCCTTCACTGAAATGAAATGTACACTAAAATGTAAGCTCTGACAGACTAGTTACATTGTCTAACTTGCTCACTTGCCTCTTTCCCAACCTCTAGAACAACTCCCAGTGTATGCTCAAATTTGTTGAACGAGTGAATAAATAAATGAATGACCACCAACCACATGGGTTGCTTCGGGGATCATATGGTTTCAGGAGGAAAAAACCAAGAACAAAATTAAAAGGTCCTGAAAATGTAAGGGATTTCTACCGCTTTTAGTAATATACATTAAGTTAATACTATAATTAATGAAATAATGGATATTTATGTAATGTGATACCAACGCACGCTATGTTTTCACATACATTGTCTAACATTGCATTCGTGGAAGGTGTGAAAGACACTGCTAGGTCTCTTCAGAGTTGGTTGGAGCAGTTTTCTGTAAACCTCTGGTGGTGTTTTCACAGGACTCAGATTAAAATACATACAGGATAAAATCCTCATGCCCTTCATAACCTTATGATCTCCCAGCAAAGAGAGCAGCAAGGGGAATGGAAAAAAGTCCTAAGATTTTGGTTCTTACACTATTAGGATTAATTTCAAAATACTTGACAATATCATCAGCAAGTGAAAACAGAAGTAAACACCCTAGCGTGGAAGAGAACTCTATCCAAAGACGGACAGTTCTAAATTCTACTTATTTTTAATGTTGGTCAATGTTGGATAAAGTTACTATCTTTTCCCCCAAGTAAGATTTGTACGCCACTAGTATTACAGGCCATCAGCATGGTGCTGGTGAATTGCTAGCCTTTTTGTTAGAATGACAACAATATAAGGACTCAGCAAAAGGACCTGAATTCTGAGTTAGTAATTCTATCTATAAATCTTAGTTATTTTTTAATGAAAAATCTCATAAATATGGATGCCCAGAAGGTGTGATCTATAATAGTTTCACCTGACAAGGCAAAAATCTCACCCATGTGCTGACATCGTTATCACTGTACTTTCAGAGCTTAATTATGAGAAAATGCCTTAAAAATTAAGAGTTGAATAAAGTGGAATATTTTAATAAAGCATACCTCCTATTTTAGCATGGTAAAATACCAATAAAATATATCATTAAAAGCTTTAGAAAATGCACACAAGGTCTTAGATAATCTAAAAACCAAGCCTTTTTAAATCTCAAGAATTTATATTTTAGCAAATGTTTGAGGTTCCTAATTGCCTCAGTTACCTGATCTGTGTGGATTGAAGCTTCAAAAAATTCTTACTGTCAATGTTCTCTCTCTCAGCATCTTTGTCCTTCCTCTCCTTATACATCCTAATTTCTAAAGAAAACAGTCATTCTAAACTCATTTCTGTTATCAGCCTTATCCTACAGTTTTTCTTTTCCACAAATACCTTAAAATACCCCAGGAACACTCAAATCAAGCAACCAGAACCAAGTTTTACTTCTCTTTTCTCCCCCATCCCTCCCCATTTTTAGTTCTCTTTTCCCATTTTAAGAAGAAAGGGCGAAGATGAACAAATTGTCATTAAAGAAAAACTCAGTGGTAGAAAAATTCTTAAGGAATTAATGTATTTGTATTTCTAAAGTTAAGCCTGCTTGGAAGTTGAAGGATGTCAATGCAATGTGGAAAAGTTAGGAAGGAATGTCCTATTGATTGTAAGAATAAAACAAGGGACGGTCTGTGATACCTTGACCTTACCTAAAGAAAAAATGTATTCTTTCAACTAAAATGAGGTCGTGTTTCAACAATACCTGTCTTTGGTCTGAAGACTAAGCCAGCCAGGACAATGAGGTGCATGCATCTCAGGAAGAGATGTCTGACTGTTAATAAGAATGCATTGTGAGATAAAATGGAACGCTGGTATCTTAGCAAGGCAACACACTCTATCTTCTTCAAGAAGTTTTTTTTTTTTCTTTTTTCTCTTACTTAAAAAAGTTAGAAGGAATCTCATATGAAAAGGTACTTTCTCAACTTGTCTTCTATAAAGGACATAGTTATAATATTATTCACATGTAAATGGAAACTCATATATACATGACTACGTTCAAGCTTATTTCTGAGAAAAATAAGGTTAAACAGATGACTCTACAGTAAGAATATTTTTCATTGTTCCTGTAGTTAAAGAAACCTTTGACAAGTGTTGTATATTTACAACTACTTTGGAATATTTGAGAAATTCCATATGTAGATAATATATCGTTATTCAACAAATATGAGTGGTGGAGTTATTGAACAATATTAAGTAACACCATCATTACCAACTCAAGCCTTTTGCCCTGATGATACTTACAAGAATCTGACCTACTGGGAAATCAGCAACAAATGAGTGGGCCTATTTATTTAATCAAGCCATTGCATTTTTTTTAACCACAATTGGACATCTAATTGCAGTGCAGACTAAAACCAAGTTAATGTGACTGCATGAAAAAGTTATTACAGTCATATTAAAAAGCACACTAAATGCTGCTGTCCACTTTATCACTGCAATGATTTCCACTATATATTCTGTATTGAGAGAGGGTCTTGACTTTGACTTTGAAATATATTTTAGTGTTGTAAAATATTTTACAAAATGAAAAAATAACTCCGTTAATAAATAAAGCCAATAAAGAAAAATAACAATTTTCAACTAATTTTCAATAAAGTAACATTTGTCTGAATAGGAGTAAATTCAGAGCATGTATTTATTCATATTCTAATAGTGTTTTAAACTCTTATGCTATCCCATGATATAACTATATAATTACTCCCAAACATATTTAATTTGCCTGTTATGATAGGCAGAATGACAGTGGTACATCTGATTTTCTCTACAAAGTGTAGATATGAAGTATCATACATAAGTCTTTCAGGGAAATATGTTGTTGTTGTTTTTCCATAACATTTAATTTTAAGCTTTTTATGCAAGATCAGTTTTACTATTTTACCAGAACTGACTGGCTACTATCTAACAGTTTGATTCTCATTTAGTTCCTAGTCAGTTTAACCAATTTGTTTAGTCAGGAAGCTCAATCAACATAATTGGGTTTGTATAGAGATGGCCTAAATCAATAGGATGGAAAGAGAGAAAGAAACTATATTTTGGCATCACTGAATTCAAAACAGAGCAATAAATAATACATACTTTCTAACTTGGCCTTGTAGTTATGCCAGGTGGGGAAAGGGAGGTCACCAAATCATTTATGAAGAGAAAACATAGATCTAAAATTGTGAACCCAGCTTATAGCAGAAAAACTTCTAATAGAAAAAAAGCATATACATTTTGAAGGTCTAAGCTTACTTGTTCTGACACGTTGCAGAATTTTCTGAAGCCTTCATTCCCTTTTCTACAATATAGAGGGTTCAGACGTAGTTGGACAGATTAACAATTTGTTCCAATGAGACCGCATAGAATAGTGACAAAAGTGATTAAATATTATTGCAAGCACAATTCTCTTCAAAAGCAAGTGAGATCAAATATACTCATTGGCACATATGTAAATTAGTATGAAAAGTAACTTTTTAGAAACTTAAATTAATATTTAGAGATATTTTCAAGTTTTTGTAAAGTTTAAATAATGGAACTTTTTTTTCAAGGAACTAAAGAAGGCGAAATATCTCCTTCTAAACAAAACAGCTGTAGAGTGCCTCCAAGGCTTGTAGACTGTTAGATTTGTGATTGCCTTGTTGCAATTTTGTTCTTATGCCTCTTAGTCAATGGGTTGTTTTACAGGTAAAATTTGGAGAATAACAATCCATATGAAGATGTAAAGCAACTCCACAGAAGAGGATAAAAGTATCACTTGAGGGCTTCCCTGGTGGCGCAGTGGTTGAGAGTCCGCCTGCCGATGCAGGGGACACGGGTTCGTGCCCCGATCCCGGAAGATCCCACATGCCGCGGAGCGGCTGGGCCCGCGAGCCATGGCCGCGGAGCCTGTGTGTCCGGAGCCTGTGCTCCGCAACGGGAGAGGCCACAGCAGTGAGAGGCCCGCGTACAGCAAAAAAAAAAAAAAAGTATCACTTGACACTCTTCTGTTTGAGTGGTTAGAATTATTTTGCCCTCCCTTTCCCACCCCCAAAAAAAAAAAAAAAGAAAGAAAGAAAAGGAAAAAATGATTTGTGCTCTCTATGCATCAAGGTAGGTTTTAGTCACTATTTTTAGATTAAATACAAAGATTCGGATTTCTTCAGAGAATATAAGGAAGGTTTTTTGAAGTAACTAGAGTAAACATGACTATTTCCTGATAGAAATTTAGTCCAGTATATTCTGGCTAACTCACTATAAAAGTAGTCAACCTTTTGCTCTACTTTTCTTTAGCAGTCCAGCGACTAAACACATTGGTTTAAATTATAAACATTGGGTGCAGCATAATTACAATCATTTCAAAGGCAAATACATTTTGACATTCATTTCCTCCACTGTAAGATTCTGTTACAACAAATTATGTGTTAAATGGAAATTCATTCATTAGAATACTGCATGTTCGGAGTTGAAAAATAACTCAAAGTTCTTTCATTTCATAATTTTGTTTTTCAAGGAGGCAATCATAACAAAACTAGACATATACTGTCTGGGGTTTTTTAAAAATAAAAGTTTCATTTAAAAATCTATCTGGGACTTCCCTGGCGGTCTAGTGGTTAAGACTTTGCCTTCCCATGCAGGGGGTGCTGGTTTGATCCCTGGTCAGGGAGCTAAGACCCCACATGCCTCATGGACAAAAAACTAAAACATAAAACAAAAGCAATATTGTAATAAATTCAATAAAGACTTTAAAAAATGGTCTACATCAAAAAAAATATCTTTAAAAATCAATTTCCAATTTTCAGGTTAGAGTGGTGTTTTTATAGGTTTTTGTGCACCAAGGGAGCCGTTTTAAAGAAGATATCTTCTTTAAAGAAGGTGTATTTATATAACAGGTGGGTTCCACTTACTGCTAAATTAGTTTAACTAATGACATCATGTAGGGACAATCATGTTTAACTTTTAGTGTTAATTCTACTTCTTTGAATGTAGTCATCTAGAATGAAGACAAGTGTTTCCTTTGCACAAGAATTGTTTTGACGGGCAGCCTCAGAAGATAGAGAAATGTATCAATACATCTGCTTGGTACCTTTTACTATATAGAATCTCTACAACTAGGAAGGAATTGAAGAAAGAGGAGGTGACATTTCACAGAAGATGTAAAAATTAAAAGCAGAATCATGAAAAAAAAACTATCATAGAATGGAGGGAAGATACAAAGGTCCCTCATCATTGTAATCCTCATAAAAGACCAAGTCATGTTCAGTCCAGGTGACTTTAAATAAAGCCTATCTTTATGGTACACCCTAGGCTCTGAAAAGAGATTGACAAGACAAGCAGCAAGAAACTAATGTCCTGGATCCAATACACTTGCAAACTAAAAATCTCTGCATGACTCTACCGTGAACGATAAGTAGCATTTACAAAGTGTCATCTCATTTTTAAGAATATATTAACTATATCACTCATCCACCACCCTTCCTAAGAATATTTCTTTCACATTCACTTTAAAAACTCACTACCATTTACCAATTCTAGCACAGTTAACAACATTTAAGTTTTCTGCAGTATTCTCATGTGTCTCTCCATTCTTTAGGTTTAATTATATCTAGCCTCACACGGATGGAAGTTTCTTTATTTGTATACTGTAAACATTTCCATATGATATTTATTATGATATCAGAGGAAAACACTTATCTTAAGAAATAATTTTGTCTAAAGTTTTACTTTAATCTCTTCTTTAAGGAACACTAATTTGGATTCAGTCTCTTCCTAAAAGTGTCATTTGGCCTTCTCCTCATCCCCCTTCTCTTTCTTTCCCTTATTCTGTTTTCTGTAATTTACATTCTTTCTTCTTTCAACACATTGAAATTTTTCTTTTTCTATTGTCTCCTTTCCTTTGCACCATTTTCAATTTGTGCTGGGGAGAGAGAGAGAGAGAGAGAGAGAGAGAGAGAGGAAAACTCAAAGATTATAGCGACCTCTTCAAAACAAAACTTTAATATTTCTGGAATATAAAGAGACACGGCTTTCAGCTCATTCTTCTTTGAGTAGAGAAAGATTAAAATTTTGAAATACATATGATTGCCAGCTTTAGATGGTTTTATAGACATATACATTTAAAAGATTAAATGATTACAACAGCATGAACTTTAATTATTTGGAAATACATTTCCACAGTTTATCAGACTCAAGAATGTAAAAGAGACTAGCTTTAGTTCTCTCAATCCCTTTTCTGCTCAGAAAATTTGACAATTTAAAATATACTTCCTTTTAAGTATTAATCCTTATCAAGTGATACTTTGATGTAATATGACATTGTTATATGACACATTTGTTGATTCTAAGTGAACATGATTTATCCTCCACATTCTGCTTTTAAGAGTTACAAAGATGTTTCCTCTTTTCAAATGTGATGAAAACTAATAAGAACTGACATGCACATTAGCTTATCTCTGTACCAAAATCAATGCAAACTAAGAAAATAAACAACATAGAATTAAAGGACAAGTGGATGTACATAAATTGAATACAAGCATACAAGTTCAAGTATTTTTCCATTTAAAAAATTTTTTGAATTTATCCTCAAAGGGAAGAGAAACATAGGTAGAAGGTAATATAACTATTTCTATCTAGTTCACACAGTTTAAGAAGCTACCCATTACTCAATACTTATTTGGAGAACCTGAAAGTGTTTTCTTATTTTCTGGCATGAAGCTATTCTTGCACTACAAAACACACCTGTGTAATTCACAAGCCTGTTCTATTCTTCAAGGACAACTGACATAAGCCTGGGCAGAAAGCTACATCTCATTAACCTCTTTCTTGAGCTTATGTTCCCATATCTTCTGTTTCAGGATTTCAGTAAGAGAAGTTTGTCATAATGCAGCAGCACTTTCTTTTTTAACTTTCAACAAGATTGCTCTCTTTTTCTCCCCCCTTTTTCCAAATGGGACCCACCCTTTTCACTTTTGATAGCTAGCTGTGGCATTTTTAGCTCTTTTAAAAGTTGGGTTAAATATATGTAATAGTGGTAAAGTGTTGGTCTATAACTATTTTTACTTGTGTTATCCAATATAGTACTTCTGATGCTGACATGATGATACAATGGGACACTATTTCAGTTTTAGGAAAAAGTAACAATCCTTTTCCATGTACCCTGTTTATATCTTAGATATCCCTCTCCCTATTGGAACTAAATTGACACCAAATTCTAAGCCTTTTAATTATTTAGTTTTCTATCTCAGAAGAAAGTTGGGGGTCTATATATTTATATTCAGGTATTCATTCCAATCATTGTAGCAAGGGCCTTATTCCTCACAAACACATACAAAAGCACTGAGGACTTGGTTCTACATGAGGTCAAATTTCTGGAGAATGGGGACTCACTCAGAAAGAGCCCAATAGCAGCAGCCTGCCAGTGCCATTCTATTTTGCTAGCACACAGGACTGAAAAGCTTCATTCTGTTCATCTGTTCTGGTCCAACTTCAAACATTCTTCCTAAGAAAGGTTGAGAGCTGATTGTTCCAGATCAAAGGCATCATTTCAAGTTAGAGCTATGTGCTTCCATTTTATCAGTATAGTTTAACTATTCCACACCAACTTCAAGGCAAGTTAAGGCAAGTTCAGAAGCCAAATGGTTAGGTGACAATGATATGTTTAAAAGACCTATCAGTAAATGTCAAGACTTTCTAAAGGAACTCATATTAGTCTCAGTACTGGTAAATGAAATGACAAGTGTGGGTATGTTATAAAGACTATAATCTGGTTGCCCACAGCAGGTTCAATAGAAACACTACAATTCATTCCCCTGTTCTTTCCTATAATGAAGCAATAATTTTTAGTCAATTCATAATTCGCTTCATATTAACACAGTCACTAAATCTCCCAATGCAACCTTTTAACTACTTGCTTGGCATTGAGATCTGTACATTTTCTATCTTTCTTACTTTTTTTCCTAATTAGCCCAAAAAACAAAATATATCAGTTAATATGAACTCATGCTATGATTTAGAAAAACAAAAAACAAGCAAACAGAAAAACTAGATCTATGATACTTCTGATTTTACTTTAAGCAGTTAACCATTCCAGTGCCAACGGCCTAACTATTCATCTATTTTTTTTTCTTTTTTCACCCGTCCGACTGTTGTCAAAGATTATCAAACTTGCACAGAGATTCTTGGGTTTCCAGATCAAAGTTTACAAAATCCAGATTTATTATAATGTCCACCTCCTCTCTCCTTTCTGCTCTGCTCGCCATACCCATTCCCATTTAAACTTGTACCATTCATCAGCTTTTCGGACAAAAAGCAAGGGCAAAACACCAGTGGTGGGTGAGCGTCTCCAGGCACCAAGAGCTGTGTCACAGACCTTCAGAATCAAAAAAGTCAAGCTCAAGCAGGTGCCTGCGCCCAGAAGCTCCCCGAAAGCGTTAGCTTCTCCGCTGATGACCCGAATGTCTACGGAGTCTGCCCCAGAAAGGGGCTACAGAGAGGAAACGGGCTGGAGTCGGCGCTTTCCCCTCTCCACAGACCCTGAGTGCAGCAGGTAAGGAACTTAACCCTGGAAATAAGTTAAGGGAGCACACACTTAACGCGGAGCCTCCGGAGCCCGCAAAAGCTCGAAGCCAAGAGAGTGAGCGCGGAGGGAAGTCTTAAAAACGCGAACGCTGATCCCAACATCTGCAGCGCTTGGGGTGCGCGGGCAGAGGCGCGCAGTCAAGTCCAAACGCTCCCGGGGGAAACGAAATCAGGACCCGCAAAGGGCCAAAGGAAAAAGCTGTGGGAGAGCCGAGGACTCGGGTAGCTGGTTCGGAAATCCCTCACCGCACTTCTCACCACCACCCCCACCACCCCCGCCCCGAGACCGGCGCACAGTGGCCCAGGGTCCCGGGGAGCGGGGCCGCAAGGACTTAACTTCCACACTCACTTATCTACAAGCGTCGCCCAGCAGGAAAGCCAAGGAAGACCGGGGAACAAGGAAGGGGGTAAGGTGTTCTCCTTACCTCGGTCGGCTCCCACGGTCAGCACCTTGGCGACAGGCAATAATCCCGAGAGAGTGAGTAAGGCGAGGAGAAACTCGGACATCGTGGTCGCCCGGGGAGGAAGCCAGCGCCGGAGACTGCTCGGCTGCACCCTCGGCCAGTCGGCGGCGGCTCGGAGCCCCGAATCGAGCAGCGTCATTTACAAATGTCACTGGAAATTCTTCAGCTCAGTGAGCGCAGCCAGTCCGCCTGGAGCAGGATGTGGAAGGTGTACGGATGCGCGCGTTGGGGGAGAGAGAGTGTGTGTGTGAGCTCGAGCGAGCCGCTCGTGTGTCTTGACTTTTCAATGCAGGGTACGTCTGATCTTACATCACGCAAAGAGGGGCAGTGAGAGACGCCAGCGGAGGCGAATTCACTGATTAATCACCCGGTCCACCACACACCCCTCCGTCGTCCACATAAATCACATCTATTACTTAGTTAAGAGGCATTTAACACAACAGGAAAATACCACCGCGAACTGAGAGCACCACAAATCACAATTATTTCAGTCTCCTTGAAGAGAAAGTAACTCCAAGCTGGTTCTGTAGGGATTTGGGTCTTTAGAGAGGAGGGGAGATTTCTGCATTGGGCTGAGCCAGCCAGGAGCCTGAGAAGCTCCGCATTTAACAGCCAGTTCGGATTTATCAGCCACCAGCGCTGAGATAGATGCTTCTCTAGGCAAAGCAGATTTGATCCCTTCGCTCCCTGGAAGCTTCCTTCCCGGGAAGGAAGGACTAGCCAAGTAACTGAGCTTCTCTTAGGGAAATGGTTCCCTCTGCTCGCCACACAAATGCAATGCTTTCTGAGCTGCACTTTTAACTTTTATGCTGAGTAGCACCTAGGGACAAAGATAAAAATTTAGTGACTCAGCAGAAACAAAAAAACCCAAAACAAACCCCCAAAGTCATCACCCGTTGCATAAGAAGGGAAGGTGGTTGGAAAGAGGCCCCTAAGCAGGGAACCATAAAGCGAACAACTGGCACTTTTACAGTGGATTTCTCTTTTTAAAAGGATACCTTGAACCATTTTGAACATGTTTTGATGCTTTTTTTAAATTGCTTCTTTTCTTTTATTTTCTTCTTGCACATAGTATAGTGGTAGTTTAAGAACTTTCCCAAACCATCGGAGGCATTAAAATGAATCAGTACAATTAAAAAAAAAAAAAAAGTTGTTCCTATGACCACTTTTTAAATATGATCATCCAAGTACCTAAAATTTTAGTTACTTGAAAATGGTTGAGTTAAAGCTTAGAAATCTTACTAGTTGAAGGCTTAACTTTTTTCCCTTGTGACATCAGTAATTCTTGCCTAACAGCAAAGGTTAAAAATGTTTTGTATTTAATGTTTAAAAACCTGAGATGGGTGTAAAGGAAAGCTATAAGGAAAGCACCAAACTAAGCAACAGGATGACTGAAAAGGAAAGGAAAGATGCTTTAAATACTTTATTCAGTTTACCAGTTGAAACTTATTTTAGATGAATGCCACCACGATGAGCTAGCTGCTTACTAGAGTAAAATCATCCAGAAACATCTTTGGATGCTTTTCAGAAACCATTAAAATTAGACTGGATCAAAGAACACAGGTGACTATGAGGGACATTGCCACTTAGTCTGTGATTATAAAATATGTTCTTTAGGTCAGTTTTGCCATATTTTATATATTAAGTTTATTTTCCCTTGTAAATTGACTCATTTCATGCCTAAAAGATGACTCATTCCACATTTAAAAGTTTATGTCTTTTTTCTTTTGAAGTTGTTACGCATATAATTTCACCTAGTCATTTTATCATTTCATATAGGAAACAAAGAGTTTCCCTATTTTACTTCATATAACAATTCAGAAACTTTGGAATGAGTGGCAGAGTTCAAAGAATAAGAGCGGGAGAAGGGTAAATTTTGAATGATGCTCAAAGTAATAAATATTTCTTTCTCAAGGGTCCACAGACTTCTGCATTCTGTGAAATACGTAGTCTTTCATTGGAACAAATTAAGTGTCTTTCTGACATGAACCCATTCAGTCAACTAGGAGGTCAGCTATTAGGAAATCCATATCCACTTAAGTCTTGGCAATAAAACGAGGAGAGCTCACAAACCATGCTAAGCACATTCAGATGCTTCCTCTTCTATATTATTACTACCAATTACACCCCATCTCAAAAATTGTAAGGTAGAGGGAAGCAGCCAGGAACAGTACAACCAACCAAAGACTCTTACCATGTACCAAAGTGCTGTGATTGAGAATCAATGACTCATTCACTTCTGCAGTATATGTAGCAGCCCTGGATTCCACTCACAGCTATTTAAAGGGAAAAGTTATGAAAGATAATCAGAGAAGTAAATTCCTGGCAGATTTTTATTCTAATATATATTCTCAATATGTTACATTTTCAATATGTAGTGCCTGCTAATAATAACTGTATTAAGTGAATTAGGCAGAATAAAACCCAGCTGATCTCTTTTAGATAATCTGGTTGACTTTTTAACTGCCCTGAATGGAAGAAAACCAAGGATGCATTGTCCACACATTGTGACCAGTATAATAAAGCAAAAGAGAATTCCTTTTCAGTAGTCAACAATCAAATCACAATGTGTGAACAACACATGATTCAAAATTATGGTGTAAAATAGTGGTAGCAATCGTGGAAGTTAACTGTCATATAGGCTAGTATACCAACGGAAGATGATAACATTTAACATCAATTATGAATGATCCTCAATTTTATCTTTAAAACAAAGATTGGGACTTATTTTAAGAATGCAAATAGATGTTATTAACAAAGACCTAAATGGTATAAAAACACTTCATAGCAATTTGGTGGAAAAATGGATATTTAAGTATGTATCAGTTGTCAAGTGGGCACAAAATGTAGATTTAAATGCATGTTAAGCAGATTTTTAAGACAGAAGTTATAATAAGGACACTGGTTCATACCACATAGCCATAATAATATATAACAAACAGAGTAAATATTAATAGATACATATTTGCTCTAAAACTGAAATAAGGCCAGTGTCAAAAGGAAATAGAATAAAATTGTCCCATACACAGATCACTTGTATATGGTGGTTCTTCTTCCAAATATCCATTGAAAATGACCAATTCATTAAAAGAGAGAGTTTTTATGGGCATCAATGATAAAGGTCCAGGCCAAATTTGAGTTTTAAAAATAAATAATTTACTTCTAGATTTTGAATGACTATCCAGATATAATAAATTACATATAAAAGAGAAAGCATAATTTCCTATGAAACGCTTTTATTTCCCATCATATATACTTTAATGAAAAAGGAAACTAACAAAGTATATTATTAGTGAAGTGAGAATAGCTAGAGTTACTGTTCAAATTCTGTGTTCCGATGGCCCATTATAATTTCTTCATTCTAATCAGAGTTATTAACACTGACAAGTTAAATAAATTAATTCATCAAACTATACAATGTTATGAAATCTCTCATTGAGATAAATTAAACAAAGTAGAACCAATCATTCTTACTTTCTGCTCTAAAACAACACACGAATATTAATTATCAGTCAGTGGTAATCTTATATTTCCCAATTAGAGCCACGCTTTGGGTATATGTGATCAAACATCAGATTTCATTTCTGCTAACTTAATTATTTTCTTTGTGCTATTGGAGCTTTTGCCACAGACAGTAACAGTTCATGCACTACACACCTGAAAGCCATACTTGGAGGAGAACCTGTGTCTCCTAACAAACCGAGAAGGACAGTCTGTCTTATGGAAGTGATGTGTGTGAAGGAGAGTTGGCCTGAAAGTCAGGTTGCTAGGAATTTCTGTAGCTATCATTCCAAGGGCTGTTGGAGTTCTTACCCTGCCTTCCCACACAGAAAAGTTGCCAGGCAGCAGCAGACACAGCATGAGAAGGAAAAGGAAGGGGATGGTGTGGGGAGAATGAGAATTGTTAAAGAAACATTATCAGTGATTTAAAATAGAGTTACGCTGGACAAAGCCACTAAGGAAAAAACAAAAACAAACAAAAAACTTTAGATTCACTTTATTTCTCCAACTGCAGCATTTCAATGCATATCACATTTTTAACTGCTTTCCTTCAGCAGTGTGCTGTGTTTGGTAACAGGCAGTTTCAACGAGGACATGGGGATTTAGCTGAGATTAACACGAGTTTGGTGCAACTTTAATTCCCACCATCTGCGAAATATTAGGAGGTATGTACACCTGTGAAGAAAATGAAGGGTGATGCAATTATCTAATTAAACCTTGGAAAGTAGAAGTATTTCCAGGCAAATTAGGCTTTTCTCTTCGTATATGTCTCGACTTATCTCTACCGTCGTAATCCGTAAATGCTTCAAGATATACATATTACAGTGAAAAGCACAAATGATAGGCAATTATAACTTTCAAAGGATAAATAATAAAAGGTCAATACGGATTTGGTTGTTTTACATTTTCTTTGACAAACTTTTGACAGTAGGGAGGAAAGGACTCTTTATAGATTTAGACAACCTCATCAGGCAACAATTGACTTCCATAATAATAACATAGACTCAAGAGACAAATCTTATTTTGCTTTTTGGATATGTCTTCAGAAGGCACAATCAGTAGTAATGCAGTCCATGTGTGTTTTCAGTGGGAGAGGGAGTTGGAATACAGATATACCCATCAAATCCTCGTTGTTCTACTCTTGTAGAAATAGCCCTTGAATTTCAACTCAGTTGCTGATGATAAGGCTTGTTGCTATTAGTGCTTTTTAACCTTGACATACTTGTGGTCAAGATGACCTCTGCATCGTCATCTCTGTCTGCTAGAACAAAGTTAGTGTTTCATGCTGGGAGGTGGTTGCCAGTGGTCCATAGTCAGGATGCACTTTGTCTGAATAAGCTTTTGAGGATTTTGATCTCTATCGTTTTGGTCATCATCTTTCTGCTCCTTAATTTTAGTTAGAAACTCTAAGGTTGTTGAAACTGGAAGGAATATCTCTTCCAATTTACCACATTTTACAGATGAAAAAAACTTAAAAGGAAAAGTGACTCTCTGAGGTCACATATTTTATTAATGTCAGAAACAGCCCTTGAATGAAGTTCCTGGTACTTTCTTATATTATATAGGGAGCCTCGTTGATATTCTTTTAGATTTTTTCTAGCTCTGAGGACTGGTAGCCCAGGGCATTCGAATTCGTTCATTCACTTAATAGCTATATATTATGTAACAGCCACTGCACTCAGCACTGTGCAAATAGCTATGAAGAAAACACACATGGTTCTTGCACTAGCAGAGTTTCAATCTATATCAAAGGTCATTTCAGTGCTAATGGGCTGTTGTATGATCAGGCCACCAGATGGCTGTTCTCTTGCTCTCTGTACATCCCCTGCTTGACCTGCTTCAGCTACACCCTACTCACATGACTGACCTTCCTACATACTTGTCGCAGCCCAGCCAGTGATTGTTCTAATCTTTAGACCAGAACATCCCCACCATGATAGCTTTTCCAAGAGGGGTGAGGGGCATGCCCTCTGCTGGTTTCCCTGGTAACCTATGAGCCAAGCTGAAGTCAGCTCCCCTTTTAATGGCAACCTCCTCCTCTTCCTTCTCAGAGCAGACTCCTGTCCTGTCCTGCCTGCATCTACCACACACAATGGGGTGTCGCTCCAGGACCTTGCTTCAGACATGTAAGATCCCCCTTTCAATTAAACAGTTGCTGTCTCTGTGGTGGACTCCAGGCTCTTTCTTCAGTCTTGACGCTGGGCAACTACAGGCCATGTAGGCCCATAGGGTGCAGCCCAACTGCCCTCTTTCCAGGATCTTGTGGGATGCTGTTGTGAACCATAGGTATTGACACATAAAGTCCACCGCTGAGACTTCCCAATAAAATCAGGGCTGAGTCTTTCTTGGAAAATATCTTTACGGATAAACCTTTACAGAGAAACCTGAGCCTTCTTATTAGAATTAGACTCTGAATAAGAAATCATAAAATCTATGTTCAAATATCTCGAGTGTTGATACGGACATTTATTCGATCAGCACATCGTTCTTTTGATCTAGAACTTGGGAGGAAATTCAGAAATGTTTAGAATTCAGAACATCCAGAAGTTTTGTCAGTGATAACACACAAATTAATCAAGAGTCAGTGGATTCTGTTGCGCTATGGATTCACATAGACTCAGAGGACAAAAAGAGAACATGGAAAAGTCTGGCTCAACTTCTGTTCACTTATTTATTTTTATTATAGCTATTCTTTTGGGACCCTTTCAAGTGTTTTATTCACTTTATATTTAGTAATTTCCTACTTAATATCCAAATGGTTTTTTTCTGTTTAGTTTTTATATAGTCTTTAACATTGCACAATTTCTATAACCTCCCTATGATATTTTTACATGGGCTTTTCCCTACATTAGGTACTCAGAGACTATTTGCCTTACTGTTGACTAATGGCTTTCCACTTTTTCCCTTAAACTTGTTTAATCTTTCTTATATCTGCTGTTCCCTGGTCTTTCTGCCATGAAATACATCCCTGTATCTGAAGTAAACAGGATAATACAATGACAAAGATAGAGGTTAGCTGTAGGCAATTGACAGAGAACTGAGAAGATGGGATACCAGAATTATATTAATTACACTTTATATATACTTTAATAAAATGAGTCACTGTTAAAATGTAAAAAGTACTTTGGAGCTACAGTATCTTTGACCAAGTTTAGTTTTTTGTTTAGTTGTTTGTTTTTTGGGGATTTTGTTTTTGGTTTGTTTTTTACTTTAGGACAGGTATTTTGTTTTGTCTTGTTGGGTTTAATATGAAGAGTAATTATCTACATTTCTCTATTCCTTTATCTCATAAATTTAAAAAATACAGTAAAGAGAAACAAAAAATTAAAAAAGGAAGAGAGAAGAGAAAAACAAACCTTTCTTCAAAGTATGCCTTGCTTAATTCCCACTGGGAACAGCTCTTCAGAGGCTGTCAGCAGCTCCATTTGGGCATGGTGCCCTGTCACAGGGTAAGTACTAAATAGGTGTGTGTTAAGTGCAGTACATTTAGTGTTGAGTTTTTATATTTTTTTTAAAAAGTTTGCTTTAAAGAAAAGTTACAGAACTAACTTTTCCAAAACATTATTTATTTTTTCTAAGTAGAAAAATTCATTTCTCTCACATAGGAAATGTCTCTTGCCCTCTGAAAGTGCTTTTCTGTTATGAAAATTATACTTTTTAATCACAATAAAAACTCAGATGCAAAAAGGAGCTGTCTAGTCCAGAACAGAATGCCCTAATTTGTGTCAAGCCTCTTTTTCTGGGAAGAAAAATAGTGACATTTGGACCTAGATATATTTATCAAGATTTGTGAAAATGTGTGATTTTATGCATGAATACTGACAAAGTTAAATTATAGTTGAAAGACCATTAAATGCTTTTATGACTTTCCATTGCTACATTCTGCATTGTAAATAGATTTTACCAAGGGTATCATTCACATGCTAAACCATACTACATAACAACAACAACAAAAAGAGTGTTAAGACAATGTTATTCACAAGCACACAACAGAAAAGTTAGAAGAAGATGAATAGCTATGTTTAGATATAGGATAACCAAGAATATTTTTGGCTATTCAGTCTTACATTGTGATTAAAAGCATTTACTTCTAAAAGAAGTACCAATTTGTACTTTTAGGTGTATATCAATCCTAATTTATTCCAATTTAAATTAGTTATTTTCTTGTCAAAAGAAAATGAATGGAAACTAAAAGAAATAGTTTTTATTCCCTTTACTGGACTTTGCCTAAAAACTATATTACCATGATATGAGAAAAAAGGAATATATATAATATATATATAATACATACATATATACGCCACATATTGACCTACATTCAGAGATTTTATAAGATTAATCAAAGGATTGTTGATTTTAGTCTTTACTTTTTATCTAAAACTAAGGAGATTAGTCAATTTGGACACTTACACAAAAGTACATCTAACCACTATGAAAATAGCTCAGAAAAAGTAAAATACTCTGTTGTTCACATATAAGAAAATATGTTAAAGGACAGATTATTCCAGGTCTGAATTTGACTGGGGAGTTTAGAGAATCAGTCATGCTCCAAGCTTTGCATTGCAAGTGAAAGCAAACTACAGTTTCAAGGATGATATGGAAGCAAGTGCCAGGCTGGTTTTGAAGCTCTGAAATTGATCCTCTCTGCCCCCAATTCCTCCATACACTTTAGATTTATGGAAGTCACAGTTTCCAAACTAAAATTAGAACACATTGCTTAATAAATATAATCATTGGGCAACAGGACATAATATTTCTACTCAAGGTGTTCCACAGAAATCCTCTCTTTGGCCATAATACATGTAGAAAAACCCAAGAAATCTTAGTTACAAATTGTTTGTCTTCTTTTATTTAAAGTTTTGTTTAAAGCTTTCAAGGTACATCTCAAATTATTGTTAGGGATTACTGACATATAACCCAATTTTATAAAAGCAAACATTTAGGTAGCTTTAATCATATGAGAAAGAGAGTTAATATCTTGTTTGATAATGCGAACAGGCTGTAGGACACAACCATACCTGCATGCAGGTGTTTCAAGTTAGCAACTTAAATGGTACTACATGTGATTTCACCATTTGCAACTGTGATAGTGGTGAACAAGCTAAGGAAGGGAGGTGCTCAGTACTCATACATGCCTGTTTTAAGATCAAAGCACACATTAAGCTCGCTTGTGTGAACATAATAGAAGTGAAAAACACGTGCTCTGAGTGAAGTGCACTGGGAAGCGCTTCAGTGGGAAATTCAATGGGGGATTAGTATTTGTGCTGGATGGAATTCACATCACTATCCTGAGGGCATGTAGATGTTAACTTTTAAGCTACCATGATTTGGACCATATTAAAATAAAAAGCAACTTTTAATCACAGTTTCAAAGCCCAAATGAAACATTTCCCCCATCACTTTAAAGAAAACACGTTTTGATCTCAGTTAGGTGCCACCACAGATTTTCATTTAGGTTTGGGTTGAAATGAAGTCTTAGCTACCAAAACGGAGTTTAGTTGAAGTAGCATCTGGCACACAGGCTGCTGGAGTAGCTTTTCGCTGCCCCTTCATCTTCCTCCACTCCCAACCCCCCGAAAATAAATATCACCACCATTTGTTATGACTTTTCTGTGCAAATGGTTGGCTAACTCCTCCTTAGGAATATTATTTCAAAAGTAATTTAAATAGCTTCTCACATTAATCAGTTTTAAAAGTCAGAGAGAATGAGGTGAATGACTCTGTTTTTTACTGTTTTATGCAACTAAATGTCTCCAGAAAAGAATTATCACTGGCATTGAACTATAATGTAGAAGAAACCTTGTTTGGAAGTTTGAAAGCGCAGACCAGCTCAGCGGTCTACACTGTCATACCTTTATGCTTTTAGAATAATAATAAGGCTCAGAATGCCATTTAATCCCACCTTTTAATATCCCTTTGTGTTTTATTGGGAAATAGTAGAAGCATGACAAAGACTATTTTTGTTTATTTTACTCAGTTTTGTTCTTTAGAGAAAAGGTAAGAGGAAAATGTGCCCAAGGGTTTACCCCTTTCCATCTAAACAAAATCAGAGAAAAAGCAGATTCTTCCATTCATAGTACTTGAGTGCCCCCTATAGGATACTCTTTATATTTTTCTTCCTGTAGCTAGGTAAGCATTTAAAAATTGTTACTGCATGGAATTTTATTTAAAATAAACATAGAGACTTCCCTGGCGGTCCAGTGGTTAAGACTTTGCCTTCCAACGCAGGGGGTACGGGTTTGATCCCTGGTTGGGGAGCTAAGATCCCACATGCCTCGCGGCCAAAAAACCAAAACATAAAACAGAAGCAATATTGTAACATTCAGTAATGACTTTAAAAATGGTCCACGTCAAAAAAAATTCTTTAAAAAAATAAAAATAAAAATAAAGTGATAAAAATTGATGTATTTGAAATAAGCAGTCCATGATATATTTTCCTTTCACTGTATATTCCTATCTAAAAAGCCAAAGCAAATTATCATTTTAATCACTTAATTGTTTCTCTGCTTTTGCTAAAAGTTTCCCCTACTCTAAAGTTCTGATTTACCTGCTTTTCTTTGGTATGTCTGCATTTATTGTACCAATTACTTTCTTTAAAAATATGTGTCTAAAATTTTTTTGTTTTTTGGATATAAGTATTTTGCTTAAAATATAAAATTAGCTATAATTAGCTATACGTTTTAGAAAATAAAAATAGGATAATCCTTGTGTGGGAGGAGGTCCAATTGTTGATCTGGCTGGGAATAGAATCTTAGAACTCCTTAAATTAACTTAACGCCTATTAACAGTAATGTAATAGAAATAAAGGAAGCATATACTTTCCTATTCCTGTCAGATTGATGTCAGGTGTGTGGTGCCTGAGATTTCTTGGGTTTTATAGGCCCTTTCTATTTGTACTGTAGCCTGGGGTTGAAAGGTGTGGATAGCGAGAAGGGAAATAAATTCTAACTACAGTTAACTATGTCATATTCACCCTGCATTTATCTAGTTAAAAATATATATTCAATACATACCATGGGGACTTCCCTGGTGGCACAGTGGTTAAGAATCTGCCTGCCAATACCGGGGACACGGGGTCGAGCCCTGGTCCGGGAAGATCCCACATGCTGCAGAGCAACTAAGCCCATGCGCCCCAACTACTAAGCCTGCATTCTAGAGCCCATAAGCCACAACTACTGAGCCCACATGCCACAACTACTGAGCCCACACGCCACAACTGAAGCCTGTATGCCTGGAGCCTGTGCTCTGCAACAAAGAGAAGCCACCACAATGAGAAGCCCATGCACCGCAACGAAGAGTAGCCCACACTCACTGCAACTAGAGAAAACCCGTATGCAGCAACAGAGACCCAATGCAGCCAAAAAATAAAAAATTTTTTATTAAAAAAAAGAAAAAAATACCATGGCTGTGACTTTGCTATAGTCAGAGCAATCTGCTTAAGAGATAAGACTGTAATTAGAGCCTTTTAAAAATAGGCTATTAAATTTATATTCTATGTAATGTCCTTGGATCCAAAAAATGTTATTAATGTCTTCAGTCTAGGAAAAAAACACACACACAACACAGTTTTTGGCTAAAACCTTTTTGCTTTGGATTAGTTTATTTCTGAATGAGAAGCAGATGCAGCCAGTGGTAAGGAAGCAATGATGTAAGTGGGCAGTAAAAAGGAGGCCTTCATTTCCTTTCTTTCCTCTCATGCTTCTGCTCTCATGTATTTATTGCGTGCTTATTATTTGAAAGGCATGTTGCTTGGTGCTGGGATTACTTCAGCGGAAAGCCATGGCCCCTGTTTTCCGGAGCTACATGCCTAATGAGAAAATATAAATCCATCCAATATGTAATGGTACTACAGGAGAACCTATTACATTCACATTTCTATATAAACCTGCTGGAATCTTATCCCGTGTTTCTACATTCCCCATAGCAGAGGCAGCCTAAATTCCAGAAGCCTATCCCAGGTTGTAAAAAATAATTCTTTATCTAGTAAAGAATAATCTAAAGAGTGTTAGACTAGTTAATCCAATGATTCAGTACCAAATCTCCCTGGCTGCCTACCCCACTTTATAGATTCATTTCTACATTCTGCCACTTACAATCTAAATGATTTGTGCCAACTACTTAAATTTGTCAAACCATAATGTCCACCTCAGAAGACTAGAGATAATGCCAGGACCTCCAATGATAACAATTACTGGATTATGCTGACATCTGCTGTCACTCTGCCAGGCCCTTCACTTGTATTCCACACATGGGAATTTTTCAGGTAGCCTGTTGCAATGTGACTGATCCATTTAATGGCCAATCTATTTAATGATGCTCATGTTCTAGGCAGATCCACTGTCCATTAAGCCACATTCTACAAGACTCACTGCTGTCCCCAAAGGAGGTGATCAATCTAGCTGGAGAGATAAGATACAGACACACTAAAAAAAGATAACCAGGAATGAAAGGCAGCATATAAGAATTACAAAATCAGAAGTACAAAGTAGAAAGATAAATACATGGACTTTGGAAAACAGCTGCTGTTATAAAGGAAAGTGTCAGAGTTAAAATTTCAGTTAAACCTCAAAATATATCTGATATTTATAACAATAGAGAGATTGCAGATTCTTTCAGTTTGAAAAATGTAATAAATATACAAAATCATACTTGATCTATTTTTTCAGGATAATGAAAATAATCTGGTTACAGCGTAGCAGGAATTTTTAACAAAAAGATGATATGGAATTTTAGAAAGAAAAAAAGTTGTCAAATTTCTTACTCTACACAAAGGTAGGCAGCTGATAGATGCTATCTTGTTTTTGGTGTTGTAAAAATGTAAGCTCTTTTTAAAAATCATACTGGCAGATATACATATGTATATAAAACTTCCAAATTTCCAGGAAGACAGAAGTAAAGAAAGCTTGATTGCTAACATCATGGAAAAGAAATGAAGGGGAGAGGGCAAAGAAATATATTTTAAAAAGGATGATGATTGAATAAGAACAAATGTACCTATTGCCACAATAAATGTGAATGCATTAAACACTCCAATTAAAATTCAGTGATTTGCAGATTGAATTTTTAAATCCAACCTCATGTTTTTATTTAAAATAATTTTGTTCAAAAAGACTGTTTTAACATCTCTATTTAGCAAATAGTGTACAAGGACCTGAGAATTCATGGATTAACTAGATATTTATAGTTCTTTCCTTCAAAAAAAAATAAAGAAATATCCCATGATAAAAACAATTATAGGCAAATATAACCTAAATAAATCAAGGGAAAGAAAACTGATGTCAGAAACTATTGAATTCTAAGGAAAGAGCACACATTTATAAAAGAGGATGCAATATATTGATAAAAGTTAGAAAAAATTAATCATTACCCCATATATATCTTTCAGTATAGTTTAAAATGCAAGAACATGTAAAACAATAATCAAAATAGGAGATATTAAAACACATCAAACAAAGACTTGTAGCTTTGAAAGATTACTGAAGTCACATTTATTTGGTCAAATTTATGAAATGTGGTACAAATCATTCTGATTTTCATGAATGGAAACTCATGTGTCTATAAATAAATATGTCATTTCTCCCCAAATTACCCAAAATATAATACAATCCAAAATTAAATTTCAATTTCTTCATTTGGAACTTGGCCAAATGATTTTGATATTAAGTTGGAAAAATAAATACACAAGAAAGCCAAGAGCATGTTTACTAACAAGAGTAAAGGAGAGGATGGTATTTGCACTAGAAAACACTACAGAAAAATACAAAGCTATACAAATTAAAGACTGTATCAATGATATAGAAATAAACAGAAAGACCAGTTAAACCAAATAGAATTTCCAGAAGCTGCTTTAAATAAAAATAGCATAGCATACATGTAGCTTCAATACAATGTACAAAAGTTATTCAAACAATTTTCTAATTATTGATAGGATTTTTCACATAAATATCAATGCATTCTCTACTTTATGTGGAAACATGATTTAAAAAATTTCCTGTGTCAAAAAAAAAAAAAAAATTGGCACTGCCCACAATAGTCAGATACAAAAACTAACCACAATAGAAAGGACTTTGTAGAATGACTTCCAAAGCTGGGTTTAGGAGTTTTTGAAATATATTAAAGGCAGAAAGCAAATTGGACAATCACTGGGATCATATGTGGCCACTGTCCAAAAACTGCATTAAGGGGTGTAAAAAAATTGGTAGGAAGACTAAATTAATGTCTTTGTCCTATGTCATTATTGGGAAGACCTTAAGAATATTCCAACTGTTGGCTACATATGCAACCTGTTGTTCCAATTATCAGCTCAGTCCAAAGTTTGCCTGACTGCAGGCATTTTATCAACCTGAAATGTCCCAGAACTTGGGGTACAGAACTGATCAATTTATTTTCAATTTTGGAATTTACTGAATAGAATCAGTAAATAATTGGAGGCAAAGCAAGTAGGTTATTATATGAGGAATGGCTACCCATTAATGGGCTTCAGTATTTGGAAGAACAAATACACATGAAAAATAGGGAAATTAATGTAATTCTTCTTTCAACGTTTTCTTCAAAAGGCTTTTAAGTGTTTTGATTCAGAGGCAACTAAAAATGTCACCACAAGGCTTTAAGAAGGCCTATCTCTCCATCTCCCGGGAGAAACAGACAAAATGGTAAAAGTACACATTTGATAAACAATATCATTCTCTGGATCGCAAAGCCTTCCAGAATAAAATTTTCAGATGAGATAAAGAGTGTTCAGGGCTTCCCTGGTGGTACAGTGGTTAAGAATCCGCCTGCCAATGCATGGGACACCAGTTTGAGCCCTGGTCTGCGAAGATCCCACATGCCGTGGAGCAACTAAGCCTGTGCGCCACAACTACTGAGCCTGCGCTCTAGAGCCCGCGAGCCACAGCTCCTGAAGTCCGGGCACCTAGAGCCCGTGCTCTGAAACAAGAGAAGCCACCGCAATTAGCAGCCTGCGCACTGCAACGAAGAGTAGATCCGGCTCACCACAGCTAGAGAAAGCCCGCTCACAGCAACAGAGACCCAACGCAGCCAAAAATAAATAAATAAAATAAATAAAATTTAAAAAGAGTGTTCAGGTAGTTGAATGTCCACTGTGAAAAGAAACTATAAGAGCAGGGTCTTTAGAACTGTGTAAGTAAACAATAAAGGACAGATCTATATGATTATGGGAAGAACAAAGTCATTGAGCAGAAGAAACAAAGCAAAATTTACAGAATAACGGGCTCTAACATTTTAGTCATGACCCTGAAATTTACCCGGGAAACACCACTACTGATAGCACTGGAGCAGGAGCCAAAAATTTGTTTTGTTTTGCTTTCTTATCATAGATCCAGTAGTAAGACAGATAATTTAAACTTTTGATATTCAGTGTTCTTATCTGTGAACTGAGAATAATATCTGTTTGATTGAGTTATTGGTATAGTTACATGAGATAATGAAAATAAAGGCACATAGTATGGTACTTGATATGTGGCTGAATTCTGGGCCAGAAATATTTCTTGAATCTAAAGTTGCTAGACACATCAAGATATGGTACCTCTTTAACCAAAAATGCCAAAATAGGAGAGTCCTATTAGTCCCACATGTAAAAAGATCATTGGACCTCATAAAAATCTATTATCAGCTCAGTGCTGTGTGTCACCTAGAGGGGTGGGACTGGGAGGGTGGGAGGGAGACGCAAGAGGGAGGGGATATGGGAATATATGTATGCATACAGCTGATTCACTTTGTTATACTGCAGAAACTAACACAGTATTGTAAAGCAACTATACTCCAATAAAGATGTTAAAAAAATAGAATATAGCTCTGCCACATTAAAAACAAAAGATATTAATAACTGTCTAGACTGCGGATGGTTTTCAAACATGACTGTACATTACTGGGGAACTTTAAAAAGCTATAGCTGCTAGTGCCCCCAGAGTTTCTAAAACTGTTCCAAGGCGGGGTGCTGTCTGGATGATTCTACTATGTTATCTTCGTAGAGAACATGGAATAAGCGTCAGAAGATACAAGCTCAAATATAATGAAAAAAGGTGTGGGGGGGGTAACACATCTTCAGGTGGGAAAGAAGACACAGGAAACTGGAAGAATTATGATAACATTTGGATACTACGGAGAATTCAGAAATAAAATTGCAGGTATCTCTCTTTAAATAAAACATCTATAAGTGGCGGGAGAAGGAAGTGGGAGAGAAAATAACTGACAGCAAATTACTTTATAAAGTGAATTACCTCACGAAAGTCATTGCTCCTAGAAATGGTACAAAAAGAGATTCAATGTAAGCTTATGTCTGCTTGATTTAAATTACACCATTATATGATCTAGGGAAATGCAAAGCATTTTATTTAGCACATCCCGCATTAATGTTCTCTAATAAGTGAGGTCTGGTAGGACAGCCTAGGTGACTATCACCATGTCAGTCCATAGAATTTGAGGAAGATGCCCTTGACAATGATTTCTGGTTTTGAGAACAGCACCAGAGAATGATTATGGGCAGTGTTTACCTCACTGTGCTCTTGTAGAGATTATCTTCTGGCTTGAGGAGGTTGCTACTGTTTATAGAGCCTGAAGTTCAGGTGCCTCTCTCTGCCTGTAAGAATCCTAGTAAGCCAGAATTTTGTTTTAAAAACCTGGGGTTTTGTTTTGTTTTGTTTTGTTTTTCAATGTACTGAGCTAGAGTGTTCACTGCTGTATGAGGTGAGTACCATGGCAGCGCTAACAGACTGCGTGGTGCCCAAGGTTTTTCTGGGAAACCCAACATCCATGTCTCCAACTTAGAGGAGGCAAGATGCAAAAGCACTTAGAGACACAAGTCATTTTAGAACTAGAAGGGTCCCTAGGGACTTTCTCTTGGAACACTTCATTTTACCAAGAAGAAATATAAATATCTAAGACTTTACAGGAATTTTCCAATTTTCCATATAGCTAGTTAGTAACAGAACTGACACAAGATTCTAGATGCCGTGCCAATACTCCAATCCAACATCACATTACTGTTACACCACATTACTTCCCCACTGGTAAATGCATGAAGAGACAATGAAAGAAAGTTGTTCCAGTAAAATGTCCTTCTTATTAAGCATTAAATATCTATTAGTGAGGGCACTGTCCAAACACCAGTATTCAATAATAGCTTGACGTTTTCAAGAGAACTTCCTACACATAAGAATGTGTGGCAGGTTGACTGACAGGGTTATTACAGCAGTGAGACATCCCTAACAAGAACTAGATTTAAATAGAGTATATGGCAATTATGATGTGTCAGTGGCTAATGAGGCATGCTCTATTCTAAATCAATTCTAGGAGTCTTTAGTAACACTGATAAAACTATATGTTCACACTAAATCTGATAAAACCTATTCTGTACTTGTCATGGTTATGCTGGTAAAACATCTATTTTACCACATCTATAGATTTTTCAGTGAAATACCAATTTGATTAGGCCTCACGGGTCAATCTCTGGACCAACAGAGTAAATCAGTCTTATCCAATCTGTGGTCTGCCCTATATAATTTTCTGGTGAAGAAAAGCCTTCAAAAATATCGGCAATAATCAATATGGCTTCAAGGAAAGATTAGAGCAGTGACACCAGTGTGACTTTAGCTGTCATATAATTCTGATATCATAAAGGGATTTGTTCCCACACTGTCAGTTTAATGGATCTATCAGAATTTCCAAAATTGTTCATGATTTTACAACCTTATATTCAGTTCTCAACTCTTGTCCATCTGACTTAATCCCTACCAAACCACAGAAATTGCTCTCATTGAAGTCACCAATATCCTTCTATTTTTCAAACCCAAATAGCACACTATATTCAATCTCTCTGTAACATTTTAAGATTTTTGATCCTTTAGTCTTTGAAATTCTTTCCTCCCTTGACATCTGTAAAGCTCTTTCTTCATTATATTCTTACATCAGTAACGGCTTCTTTCTCCCTAAGTTCCCTTCCTTCTTCCAGCATTTACAGCTTCCCAGAAGGTCACACTCAGACTTTTTTATTCTTTCTTTTTTACTCTAATTATGTCCTCTAGTTTACTGTTAATATTTACACATCTGTGGGCTTGCATATCCCTGATGGTTTCCATAATAGTCTAAATATAGTCTAAGTATCTCTCTCTCTGTAATATATATTCCTATCAACATCTTAAAAACAAATTTTTTCTAAGCTAATCACTTCATCTCTTATCCTTTGTTTCCCACATTTCCTATCAAGGAGAATGCCATTAATGTAATCCCCAAGCCAGAGATCTAGAAACCATCTTATATTTCTCTCTATCCTTTAACTCATGTTGAGTGGATCAAATGGAAAATCAAGGTTTGTTAATTCTCTGTCATAAATATACTTTGTATACATCCTTTACACTTACTCCTACTGTTTCTACCTTATTTCAAGTACTCATCATTGTTCACGTAGATCCTAAAATAGCATCTTACCTATTTCTTTTTCTAGGTTAGTCCTTTCAAACTGGTCTTCTGTATTACTGCCAGTTTGATCTTTCATTTCATCTGAGTGAGATGCCCAAGTTCAATACCCATTTTCATTATTTAGTCATGGTATGATCTAAAGAAGTCACTTACATCCTCTTGACCTCACTTGCCTCGTTTGCAAGTGAGAATAATAGAATCTACTGGAATTATTGATAAATATATTCCTTGACTTCCAAAGCCAGGAAGAAATTTAGGGTTCATATAATTTATCCTATAAATCTATAGATAAGGAAAGAGTAAAACACCCTTTTGTTTGCCCAAGGTCATAGGATGATGATTTAATGCAAAAAAAGAAATGCATTGGTGATCTCCTGGCTTTCATCCAGTGTCATTTCAATGTACCGGTAGACCTTTAAATGGTGTCATATACATTGTATCATGTTATTAAAAATGTATTGAAGAGGATATTCTCAATACCCCATGATAAAACATTATAAGTATTAATTGTGGAACAATATATGTATTAAAAATTATTGAATAAAAAAATAAAAGATTATTTGAGTTAATCACACTAAGCTGACAGCTACATCTTAGTCTAGCAACCTTTGTCTCACTGTTGTTTAGTTTTGGCCCAATGGACACCAGAATTATATATATATATATATATATATATATATATATATATATATATATATTGCCAGTGTACTGGGTAAAAACAAATACTGGACAATAACTTCTGCCTAATGAATGGAGCATGCCTGAGGCATGCAGGAAGAGGATCTAGGAATGCATAATGCATGAACCTGCATCACCCTGCCACTGGCTGGTTTGGAGTAAGATGCACTTTCTCCCTATGTTCCCAAGGCTAGAACAAACAAGGCCATTTGACAACACACCATGTTCAGGGTATATTGTATGTTATATGTTAGAGATAATCAACCTTCATTGCATTTACAAACAAACCAAACCCCTCACCAGGAGGGAATAGATTCAAGAAAAATGCAGATACAATAAGTAATTCACTTGGAATTCTCACTGAATTTCCCTGCCTTCTTGAGTAGTTCTGTTTCTTTATGCTCTCTTCTCCCAGTACATATGCATTTCTTACTGTATTACTTTAAGCCAGAACTGGTAGAATATACTGCTTGACTTCACAGACTCAAAGTGGAAATCAAACTTCAAATATCACAAAGGTTAGAAAAGACGTTAAAATTCCTCCTGCTCCTCCTCACCATTGTCATCACCACCATCATCGTCACTGTCGTTGACACCATCGTAAATAATATTTACTGAATACTTAGTATGTGCCTGACTCTGAGCTAAGTGCTTTACATGCATTTACATAAATAGCCTTTTTATTAGTTATTATGCATATATCCATTTTAAAAAGAAAGAAACCTATGTCAGGTCAGGTATATTGCATGTGGACTTGCAGTTCAAACTATTTCAAACTCTTAACTACTCTGACTTAACTGTCTCTCTCTCTCTCCATTCCCAAATATTAAAGGGTTTGATTATTTTCAGGAAAATAACAGACAACTTTTAAAGTAATTTATCTTAAGAAAATGTTTTAATTCTGCATGCAGGAAGATACAAAGTATAGCAGAATTTAAAACTTAAAACATTTAAAAAGTAGTAATTCAGAAAATAGTTAAATTAAATATGGTACATTAATTTTATTAAATAACAACCATTTTCAACCATTGCAAAACCTTCCTAGCAACATGAATACATGCCTATGATATAGTAAGTGAAAAGTGCAAAATACTCATGTCAATACTAAAAATACAACCATTGAGACTGTATTGGATATTTAGATAATAAATGAAGAACATGGGTTAACGATATGCTGGGAACATATGTTGGCTAGCTGCTCTTCCTTTTTGTTATTTCTGATACTTTTAAAATATAGTTTTTATAATAAATACTTTAAAAAATTTCAGTGTTGATCTCATAGTTGATAAACATAGTTTAAAAGATTTCCAAAGAAAAGTGACATCTATAATAGAAACATTTCTTAGAGGTAACAATTCTTTCATCTTTTTCACAGAGATGAAGAAAATTACTTTATTACTAAAATTTTGTTAAGATTTGATCAGTGGGAGTCTTCTAACTAGGTTCTTTTTCAAGATTGTTTTGGCTATTCTGTGTCCCTTGAATTTCCATATGAGTTTTAGGATCAGATTGTCCATTTATGCAAAGAAAAGAAGCTGGGTTTTTGATAAGGGTTACATTGAATCTGTGTATTTTTGAAAGGAGTATTGCCATCCTAAAAATATTAAATTTTCAGACCCATGAACATAGAATGTCTTTCCACTTATTTAGGTATTCTTCAGTTTCTTTCAACAGTACTTTGTAGTTTTCAGTATACAAGTATTGCATTTTTATTTATTTATTTATTTATTTTTTTATTTTTGGTGGTACGTGGGCCTCTCACTGTTGTGGCCTCTCCCGTTGCAGAGCACAGGCTCCGGACTCCCAGGCTCAGCAGCCATGGCTCACAGGCCCAGCCGCTCCGCGGCATGTGGGATCTTCCCAGACCGGGGCACGAACCCATGTCCCCCACATCGGCAGGCGGACTCTCAACCACTGCGCCACCAGGGAAGCCCAAGTATTGCATTTTTAAATTAACTTTATTCCTATGTATTTTATTTCATTCTTTTGGTTGCTACTGTCCATTGCTGGTATATAAAAATACAATTAATTTTTGTATATTTTTCTTGTAAACTTCATACCTTCTGAGCCAGTTTATTAGTTTTAATAGATTGTTTTTGTGGATTGATTAGGATTTTCTCTAGACAAGAACACGTCATCTATAAAAAGGATGGTTTTACTTTTTCCTTTCCAATCTGGATTCCTGTATTTATTTACTTTTCTCTGCCTTATTACTCTGGCTAAAACCTCTAACCCAATATTGAATAGAAAAATAAGTTTGTCAATTTTATTGAGGATCTTTTGTTTGTGATGAGTTTGATCTCTCTTGATGCTTTCAAAATTCCCTCTTTGTGTCTTTGAGAGTTTGATTATGATGTGACTAGAGGGGTTTTCTTTAAGTTTATTCTAACTAGACTTTATTGAGCTTTTTAGGTGTGTATAGTAATGTTGTTCATCAACCTGGAGAATTTTTTGGCTGTTATTTCTTCAAATATTCTATTTCTTTCTTTCTTCTCCTTCTGGAACTTCCATAATGTGTATACCGGAATGCTTGATGATATCCAGAGGCCTTCAGCTCTGTTTTTTTTTTTTTCTTTATTGAGTTTTTAAAATTATTTTCCTCAGACTACATAATCTTCATTGACTTACCTTTATGTTCAGTAATTTCTTTTTCTGACAGCTTAAATATATTGTTGAGGCCTCTATTTAATTTTTTCATTTAATCATTTAATTTTTAAACTCCTAGAATAGTTATATGGTTAATTTTTTACAATTTTTCATTTTCATTTTTCATTGAGATACTCTATTTGGTGAGGCATCATTCCATATTATCCTTTAATTCTTTTTGACATGGTTTCCTTTAGTTCTTTGGATATATTCATAATAGCTGTTTTAAAATCTTGTAAGTTAGTTTAATATCTAGGCTTTGTCAGGGACCAGTTCCCATTGAGTAATTTTTTTCTGTTCATGGGCTTTACTTTTTAGTTTCTTTGCAAGATATATATATATTTGGCTTAAAACTAGATATTTTAAATAATACAACTTTGCAACTCTGTAATCTGATTATATTATCCACATTCTCTTGGGTTTGCTGTTGTTGCTTAACGGTGGTGGTGGTGGATGTGGTGATTTGTTTTGTTTTGTTTTGAGGCTTTCCTGAACTAATTCTGTAATGTCTCTATGCTTTGTCATACCTGGCCCTTGAAGTCTTTGCTCAAGTATCTTGGTGTTCAGCTAATGATTGGATAGAGAATTCCTTAAATGCCTTGAACCAGTTCATCTCCCAGCTGTTGCCAAGGTGCTCTGTGTATGTGTTGGTTTACGCCTTCAATGCTCCAGCAGACAGTATCCAAATCTGCCTTCAGCCTTTATTTCCACGTGTGCAGAGCTCTCAGGTGAGTGGGAGATTGTGTTTTTTTCTAGATCTCTAAGAAGATGTTGATGCTTTACAAAGCCCTTTATGGATATCTAATTCCCTAGTTTTTCTATTTATATTTTTGTGTTAACTTCTTGCTTGGCTCAACTGTTATCATCACCTCAGGGAATTTTTGATGTTAAACAACTGTAATTATTTTTGACAAATGTCTCAGGAAAAAAGCTGTTCACATTGAGTGAACACTAAGACAGTTCAAAGAAAGTTAAGCCCTGTGAATGGGGGTTTCCAGAGAATTGCAGACAGGTTGGATAATGGCTGTCCTTTGGGAACAAGACCTTTTGTGGAGCTCCATATGGAAAAAGATACAGTGAAATCTTCATCACACACAAAAAATGTTATATCCAAATGGATTAAAGCTTTATATGTCAAAAATAATATTTAAAAACTCAGTCAAAAATTTAGGTGATTATATTTTAATTTTGAAGTTGAGAAGTTTTTAAAGTAAAAAAATGAAAAGCCCTAACTATAAATTGTAAATTATAGGAAACATTTTTCTCATATAAAAATTAAAAACTGCCGGAGCCTGTGTTCCGCAACAGGAGAGGCCACAACAGTGAGAGGCCCACATACCGCAAAAAACAAAACAAAACAAAACAAACAAAAAAAAATTAAAAACTGTTTTCATTAAAACATAAACTAAAAAGAATGTAAAGACAAGTTACAAACTGTGAAAATATCTTTCAATTCACACAACTGATGAAGGATTGGTATAAAGAATACCAGTCAAAGTTAATGACTTAGAGCAATGTGCAAAAATACGAATGAATACAAAGTGAAAAATGTAATTCTGTAAATATTAGATAGAGCAAAAGCATCTTTATAAAATGTTTAAAAAAACTAGTAGTTAGTTTTGAAATGTATAAAGCATAGATGAAGCTATAGAAAGGGAAGTAGAGGAATAATGAACTTGGGATTCACAATGTGGTTCCTCTAAGAGGATGGAGTTTTAGGAGGACCACAGAGGTAGATGTAAGTGATTTTCAAGCCCGAGGCTTTGTGTGGGGTAGTGGATTTATAAGCATTTATTACATTACAACAAATTTATAGACAGATACATAGATAAGGACCCTGTTCAAAGTGTGTCCTGAACCAAGGATTATGATCAATTTAATATGTTGCACCTGAGACCTGTAAGAACATTGTGAAAAATTAAAACTATAGCATTAGGTACACCTGTTAAAATTTAAGGATAATCACAGCAGTAATAGAAATGTAATGGTTGACTTCCAAAGCAATAAAAGAGAAAAAATTATGGAACTTCCATAGAAAGCGTGAAAAGAGGAGAGAAAAGAAGCAAAGTAAAACCTTGGTTAGTAGCAAACACAGAGTAAAATTGAAGAAATGAATTTGAATGTTGAATAATCACTCAAATTCTAATCTATTATGCTCACCTAATAAAGGCTAGAGATTGCATAACAATTTTATCATATACTATTTAGAAAAACACTAAAAATGAAATGTTATACTGGAAAAAAGTTATACTAGAAGATACTAATTAGAAAACATCTGGAGTTGTGATATTAATATCAAATAAAATGGAAACTAAGGCAAAACACATTTAACAGGAAAAATAAAAGTACATTAACTGAGGACAAAAGAAGTAATAACCCCTTAAGAATGTAAAGCAGGGCTTCCCTGGTGGTGCAATGGTTGAGAGTCCGCCTGCCGATGCAGGGGATGTGGGTTTGTGCCTCGGTCTGGGAGGATCCCACGTGCCGCGGGGAGGCTGGGCCCGTGAGCCATGGCCGCTGAGCCTGTGCGTCTGCTCCGCAATGGGAGAGACCACAACAGTGAAAGGCCCTCGTTCCGCAAAAAAAAAAAAAAGAATGTAAAGCAGTGTTATAATTTCATATCACTTACAACACAGCCTCATAATATTTAAAGTAAATTTAATAGAAATACAAAAATCAACATATCTAAAATATACCCATTTAGATACTGGTAGATGAAATAGATTAAAAATGATCAAGGTGATAGAAGATGTGAATAATACTAAAAATAAGCTTGATCTAGTAAGTACATATAAAAGCTTATATCCATTTAAATAGAAGAAATTTTGTTTTAAACAAGCATAGATAATTTATAAAAACTGAACGGGACATAAAGCAATTCATAATAAAGTACATGTTCTTTTACCTCAATGAAACAAAATTAGTAATTAACTCCACCTAGTAGCACATGTTTAGAACCTTAAAAAAAAGATATATTTGCAATATACATAAAATAAGGATCCTTATCCAGAATATATCAAAATCCTAAAACTCTTTCTTTTTCAGTTTTATTGAGGTATAACTGACAAATAAAACTGTAAGATATTAACTTAGACAACATAATTTGATATACACATACACTGTGAAAGCATTCCCCCACAGCCATCACCTCTCATGTTCACCTTTTACATTTTTTTTGGTGAGAACATTTAAGTTCTATTCTCTTAGCAAGTTTCAATCACACAATACAGTGTTAACACTATAGTGACCATGTAATACATTAGATCCTCAAGTCTTATTCATCTCATAACTGAATTTTACCAACCTCTTTCTACTTCCTCTACCCCTAAGCCTTTGGCAACCACTTTTCTACTCACTCTGTTTCTAGAAGCTCAACTTTCTTTTTTTTTTTTCCTTAGACCACATGTAAGTGATACCATGCAGTATTTGTCCTTCTCTGTCTGACTTATTTATTTAGCAGAATGCCTTCATCCATGTTGTCATAAATGACAGGATTTCCTTCTTTTTCAAGGCTGAATAATATTCCATTGTATACACACACTACATTTTCTTGATCCATTAATTCATTTATGGACTCTTTTGTTGTTTCCATACTCTGGCTATTGTGAATAATGCTGCAGTGAACACGGAAGTATAGATATCACTTTGAGGTAATGACTGTATCTCTACCAAGAGGTAGGATTGCTGGATCATATGGGAGCTCTATATTTTTAATTTCTTGAAGAATCTCCATACTGTTTTCCATAATGGCTGTACCACTTTACTTTTCCGCCAACAGTGTACAAGTGTTCCCTTTTTTCCTCATCTTTGCCAGAATTTATCATCTCTGGTCTTTTTGATAATAGCCATCTTATCAGTTGTGAGGTGGGGAAAGTGTAAACTCTAGAGAGTATATACAAAATGGTTATGTTCATACATATATGAAACACTGAAAAAATGGGAAAATAAAACTATATGCAGGGCTTCCCTGGTGGTGCAGTGGTTAAGAATCTGCCTGCCAATGCAGGGGACATGGGTTCGAGCCCTGGTCCAGGAAGACCCCACATGCCGTGGAGCAACTGAGCCCGTGCGCCACAACTACTTAGCCTGTGCTCTAGAGCCCACGCGCCTGGAGCCCATGCTCTGCAACAGGAAAAGCCACCACAATGAGAGGCCCGCACACCGCAACCAAGAGTAGCCCCCACTTGCCGCAACTAGAGAAAGCCCGCACACAGCAACAAAGACCCAATGCAGCCAAAAAAAAAACAAAAAAAAAAAAACAAAAAAAAACTATATGCAACAATATTTTTAAATGGACTGGATGGGTATACATTGGCTCTATATTAGTTATTACTTCAGAGAAATAAAGAACAGGCATTATATTAATTATAAAAAAATTAATGCAAAAAGGACAAATTAATACTGTTAAATCAAAGTGTTGGTTACATGAGTGTTTATCATAAACTCATTTTCAGTCTTCCCCATTTTTTGTTCACCCATGTTTATTTTTTCAAATTAAAAAATTTGAACTGAAAACCTACTTACATACATCTTATCTGTCCATAATTTCTACCTCTCATTTTTTGTTTTTCTATTTAAGTCACATATGAATGCAGGGATCAACAGTAGATCAGTTCACCTCCCTAAACCTTGAGGGATTAGATAAGATGATTTTTTTTAGGTCCTTCCTAGCAATATGATTCTCTGAAATCCTACAGGAATCCTCACATTTCTTTCATTACAAGGAGAGCCTTTCTCAAACAATTAATAATAGGTTCTTTCCTCATGGTAAGCTGCTTTATTTTTATTATCTTCATATAATACCCGACCCATCTATGAACGCCAAATACTGCCGTGAAAATGAAAAGACCCTTCCAAGTGCTTAGCATCCTTATAGGATTCATGGATGTGGAGGTGTTTAAGTATTACCAGAATTGCACTGGAATAAATAATGTCACCTTGACTGTCTTTAGAAAGCAGAACTGGTTTGTCAGAACTCTAGGGAAGTATTTGAGTGGAAGAAAGTTTAAAGATAAAGAAAAACTTGGGGAACAACAGCTCAACAAATAATAGAAAAAAAAATCCCAGACAAACAAAAGAAGAAAAAAGAAAAGCAAACAAACAGACAAACAAAACCCAAAATAGCTCTTTATTCATGAACCTGGAGGGGATGAGACTAATTTTTCTCGTTCTATGACATAAAATAATTGCATGAGTAAAAGTTTGGGATGGAGAATAATCACATGGGAAAAGAATCAGCTAGTGTTAATCATTCTTTCTCCTTGAGAGACAGTATCACATGGTGATCAAGAGAGAGCAGGTTTTCATTGCACAGGAGCATGAAGGAGGCTGTGGGATGCTGGAAATATTTGATATCTTGACTCAATAATTAATTATAGTGTGTTTGCCTTATAAAAATTATGTAAATTATAGTTATGTCCTATGAACTATTCTACATAAAATCTTAAGTGGATATGCCTAGATGTCTGCCTGTCTGCCTATCTATCTATAATATGCATAATACATAATAAGTTCTCAGTAAATTAAGTATAATACTTTGAAATACATATTGAGAGAAGCATGAAGGGGCATGGGGATCAATGTGGCTTGGGTTCACTGCTACCTCTAGAGGGCAGTGCCTCTGATGCATTAGGACAACAATGGTGATGAAATTGGAGGAGGGGATGTTTGTGCCTTGGGGAAACTGACCTAATGCTGGGTCACAGGAAACTGGTGAAGTGCTTTCTTGGAGCTTCATAGAGAGGAGAATATTTAGCACTGACCTCCCTGAGTGGTGCTGGAGCAGACAGGAGCAGAGACAGTCCATGATACTGGATTGGACATACATAGGAGCACAGGAAACAGCTCCTGGAGACACCACACCCAGATATAACTGCAAGGACTTGCAGTTGAGTGTGAGACCAGAATAGGCAGGCAATGCAAGTTCATAGAAGAGACAGGTTATTTAAGTATAAAATGCAATATGTGATTTTATAATGAAACTGTATGTCTGAATAGGCAATTTTCTTCAATGAGCTAAGTCTGCTTTTCAAAAAAAGCTCTCACTGAAATATTTTAGAGACATTATTGGTATTCCTTAACATAATGCTCTGAAAGTAATTTAAGCTGTTTTAATGACCCAAGAAGCCTCATCATAAAATAGTATTTACTTTATTTTAATATTTTAATTCTCATAGGAAATACCGTACTAGTGGCATGTCCTTTATACTAAATGGTCTCAGATAATCCAGATATGTGAGACTTTGTAATTTTTGAACATTTTTTCTCTATTATCTGGCAGTGCATATCACTTATTCCTTCCTTTGAACTATGCCTCTACTACATCTTTCTTTTTTTCTCCCCCTCCTCTGTATGTATATCTAATTAGGTTGTCTGAATTTTCTAGTCTGCTTTGGGGTGTGAAATCAAATATATCAGACATTTATTTTAATTGTCTCAATCATAAAAAGAAGAAACTCAATAAGGGGCAAATGGCTTGTTTTTAAATAATAATAGTAAAAATTACAGCTAGAATTTATTGAGCACTTATTAAGTGCCAGGAACTGTTCCAGGTTCTTTACATGTATTTTCTCACTTAATCCCATAATAATCCTTTTAAGTAGGTACTCTTTTCATTCTCATTTTACAGATGATGAGATTGAAGCACTTCTAGGTCAAAATTAAACATATGAGACATGGTAGGTCCGCATTTCAAACTTGAACATGTTATCAAATTAGATACAAGGCCCCCATCTTGGGGCCCTAGGTGAAATGAAGAACCCCTGGCTTGGTCAGGGAGCTCTTTCCCAATTAGGTTCACATCGCCAATAACAAAAGCAAGTTTGATGCCGGCAAGACAGACTTTTACTCAAGGGCCAGAGAATGGAGAAGGGGAGCACATGCCAAAGGACACCTTCTCCCTAAAAGGGAGGGAGTAAGGGAATTTTAAGGGTTAGGAGGCAGACAGGTTATCAGGGCTCTAGGCTTTTCACACGGCACAAATTGTGCCTAGCAGAGTACAAATTCCCCTTTTGGGTGGCATTCTTAGCATGGTAATGAAGCAGAAGTAACTTTTGGATACCACCAGGTTTCATTTGGGTAGGCAAGGTCAAGTGGTCAAGTCACAGTCAGTTCAGGGTGGTTGACCACTATATATCTCTCAAAGCATAATCTCTCAGAGTCCAGCTGCAAAGCATTTCTGCCAAGTATCAGGTATGTTTGAAACAAACAGAGATAAATCAGGACAAGGAAAGTCTACTTGTTCACTTTAGTCTACTTTGCCCACCATCTTGGATCTAGCTGGTTCATTCTGGTTTTATCTCAGGACTTTGTGGCATCCTGTTGATAAAACACAACTAGCCTGTATAAAAAAAAAACAAAAAAAAAAAAACAAAACCAAAAAACAAAAACAAATGAAACAAAAACAAACAAACAAACAAAAAGCAGAAATAGAGACACAGACGTAGAGAACAAATGTATGGATACAAAGTGGGGAGGGAGGGGAGGAATTGGGAGATTGGGATTGACATGTATAGACTACTGATACTATGTATAAAATAGATAACTAATGAGACCCTACTGTATAGCACAGAGAACTCTACTCAGTGCTCTGTGGTGACCTAAATGGGGAGGAAATCCAAAAAAGAGGGGATATATGTTTACGTATAGCTGATTCATTTTGCTGTATATTAGAAACTAACACAACATTGTAAAGCAACTATACTCCAATAAAAATTTTTTAAAAACCCCAGAAAAAAACAGTTTCTGTGCCTGGGGCCTGGGTTGCATAGCATGGGTGACAAAGTCTGGCCCAGTGCCTGGAATACATTTTTTTCCTTCTATAAATAAAATGTGGGAGCTTAGTAGAGCATCTCCCAATGGTTTAACTATGAGGACATTTTTCTGAAATAAAAAAGATATAGTTGATAAGAACTGCATTTATGGATCTTTAAGAAAAAATATACAACTGTAATATAAAGACTCAAAGGCTGTAATCAATCAACCTCTCTAGAAAGAGGCATTACTGAACTATAACAGCCCAAATCCCCAGTTCAAGATTGTCTTATTGTATTCAGTGCTTGAACTCTACATTGCCAGAGGCACACACCTCAGCCTTATTCTGTTTGTTTTAATGGAGGACTGGCAAGCCCTCTTCTCACTGGAGTGAGACAGCAGGTCTGACTGCTGTACCTGAGCTCAGTTATGGAGCTAAGGTAAGTTTTCCACCATCAGAGGTATTTTGATTGCTGTTTAATTTCACTAGTATGTTCTTTTGAGATAAAGATCTGCTGTCATTTTTAATACCAGATAATGATGGAACCTCCAGAAATGATAGGTGCTACTCTATAATGCTATTTAAGCAACACTAATTTTAGATTCCTCTTTGACCTCTAGAGACATAATATTTTTCATTTCTATACCCAGCAACACATTCTGATTTGTTACTAATGCCTGAAATGACAACTCAAGAATCTTATGTATCAATGAGTGAGTATGAACCGATGATTCTAAGACTTTGTGTATATATAGTTGATTTTAAAACCCTGCAAGATTATTGCATAAGTTAGGTTTCTTAAGATACTAAAGATCAATTATAAACTGTAAACACTTGAAAACAATTCATTTTGTTTGAAGTAGGATAGAAAATGCAAGATTAATCCTAATTATCTAGAAAGATATTTATTTATACTATAATTTCTCTATTGCAGCTATCTAAATAAGAATTTTAAAAATACCTGAAGTAAAGAGACACTAAGAAGACAATTTAATAGCATCTATTCTATTCAAAGAACTATGTTAATAGAAAATAGCGTTATACTGATAATTGGCTTGGCCAATTCACTTACTTCCTGTATTCCATAATTTTATTGTAGACTTATCTTCCCACTTGCTTCCATAAAATGTGGACTTTGAAGAATTTTTTTTAAAAAACCTATATACATACTTACATTTTCAGATCACAAAACTATTTGTTTTAGAACTATCTTTAAGGTCAATGTGTCTCAAGTTTTACCTGAAGTACACAATTTGAAATAATTCTAAGAAGGTTTGAAAGCCCATCAAAATTTATAGGACTTGAATAATTTTAAAAAGTTTTACTTGTTCAAGTAGTAATAGTCACTCCTACAGAAGGTCCATTAGTGAAGATGCCACTAAATGTAGGAAACAGCTTCAATTACATCCAACTTAATATGTGATCTGAAGATAAAACATAAATGATTTTTAATTTAAAAAATAAAAGGAAGGGGGCTTCCCTGGTGGCACAGTGGTTGAGAATCTGCCTGCTAATGCAGGGGATATGGGTTTGAGCCCTGGTCTGGGAAGATCCCACATGCCACGGAGCAACTAGGCCCGTGAGCCACAACTACTGAGACTGCGCGTCTGGAGCCTGTGCTCCGCAACGAGAGACCGCGATAGTGAGAGGCCCGAGCACCGTGATGAAGAGTGTCCCCTTCTTGCCACAACTAGAGAAAGCCCTCGCACAGAAATGAAGACCCAACACAGCCAAAAATAAATAAATAAACAAATGTGGGGTTTAAAAATAAATAAATAAATAAATAAAATAAAAATTAAAAAAAAATAAAAGGAAGGAAGACTATAGCAAACACGTCCCTGACTCTAAGTCTAAGTCAATATTATGGGATTTTCAAATGGAATAAATATAGGGCTGATTATCTGTTTTCCCTCAGCAAATGAGGTTAGATAATATCTTGCAAATAAGAAGCTTATGTTTTTTTAACATCCTTATTGGAGTATAATTGCTTTACATTGTTGTGTTAGTTGCTGCTGTATAAAAAAGTTAATCAACTATACATATACATATATCCCCATATCCCCTCCTTCTTGTGTCTCCCTCCCACCCTCCCTATCCCACCCCTCTAGGTGGTCACAAAGCACCGAGCTGATCTCCCTGTGCTATGTGGCTGCTTCCCACTAGCTATCAGTTTTACATTTGGTAGTGTATGTCTGTCAATGCCACTCTCTCACTTCATCTCAGCTTACCCTTCCCCCTCCCCATGTCCTCAAGTCCATTATCTATGTCTGTGTCTTTACTCCTGTCCTACCTCTAGGTTCCTCAGAACCATTTTTTTCTTTATTAGATTCCATATATATATATATATATATATATATTTATATGTTAGCATACAGTATTTGTTTTTCTCTTACTGACTTACTTCATTCTGTATGAAAGTCTCTAGTTCTATCCACCTCACTACAAATAACTCAATTTTGTTTCTTTTTATGGCTAATATTCCATTGTATATATGTGCCACATCTTCTCTATCCATTCATCTGTTGATGGACACTTAGGTTGCTTCCATGTCCTGGCTATTGTAAACAGAGCTGCAATGAATATTGTGGTACATATCTCTTTTTGAATTATGCTTTTCTCAGGGTATATGCCCAGTAGTGAGATTGCTGGGTCCTATGGTAGTGCTGTTTTTAGTTTTTTAAGGAACCTCCATACTGTTCTCCATAGTGGCTATATCAATTTACATTCCCACCAACAGTGCAAGAGGGTTCCCTTTTCTCTTCACCCGCTCCAACATTTATTGTTTGTAGATTTTTTGATTATGGCCATTCTGACCTGTGTGAGGTGATACCTCATTGCAGTTTTGATTTGCATTTCTCTAATGATTAGTGGTAAGCATCCCCTCATGTGTTTGTTGGCAATCTGTATATCTTCTTTGGAGAAATGTCTATTTAGGTCTTCTGCCCATTTTTGGATTGAGTTGTTTTTTTTGTTATTGAGTTGCATGAGCTGCTGGTGTATTTTGGAGATTAATCCTTTGTCAGTTGCTTCCTTACCAAATATTTAGTCTCATTCTGAGGGTTGTCTTTTTGTCTTGTTTATAGTTTCTTTGCTGCACAAAAGCTTTTAAGTTTCATTAGGTCCCATTTGTTTATTTTTGTTTTTATTTCCATTTCTCTAGGAGGTGGGTCAAAAAGGACCTAGCTGTGATTTATGTCATAGAGTGTTCTGCCTATGATTTCCTCTAAGAGTTTTATAGCGTCTGGCCTTACATTTAATCCATTTTGAGTTTCTTTTTGTGTATGGTGTTAGGGAGTGCTCTAATTTCATTCTTTTACATGTAGCTATTGGGTCTTCCCAGCACCACTTATTGAAGAGGCTGTCTTTTCCCCATTGTATATTGCCTCCTTTATCAAAGAAAAGGTGACCATACATGCATGGGTTTATCTCTGGGCTTTCTATCCTGTTCCATTGATCTATATTTTTGTTTTTGTACCCATACCATACTGTCTTGATTACTGCAGCTTTGTAGTTTAGTCTGAAAACAGGGAGCCTGATACTTCCAGCTCTGTTTTTCTTTATCAAGATTGCTTTGGCTATTCGGGGTATTTTGTGTTTCCATACAAATTATGAAAATTTTTGCTCTAGTTCTGTGAAAAATGCCATTGGTAGTTTGATGGGGATTGCACTGAATCTGTAGATTGCTTTCGGTAGTACAGTCATGTTCACAATGTTGATTCTTCCAATACAAGAACATGGTATATCTCTCCATCTGTTTGTATCATCTTTAATTTCTTTCACCAGTGTTTTATAGTTTTCTGAGCACAGGTCTTTTACCTCCTTAGGTAGGATTATTCCTGGTATTTTATTCTTTTTGTTGCAATGGTAAATGGGAGTGTTTCCTTAATTTCTCTTTCAGATTTTTCATCATTAGTGTATAGGAATGCAAGAGATTTCTGTGCATTAATTTTGCATCCTGCTACTTTACCAAAATCATTGATTAGCTCTAGTAGTTTCCTGGTAGCATCTTTAGGATTCTCCATGTATAGTATCATGTCATCTGCAAACAGTGACAGTTTTACTTTTTCATTTCTGATTTGGATCCTTTTATCTTTTTTCTTCTCTGATTGCTGTGGCTAGGACTTCCAAAACTATGTTAAATAATAGTGGCGAGAGTGGGCAACCTTGTCTTATTCCTGATCTTAGTGGAAATAGTTTCAGTTTTTCACCATTGAGAATGATGTTGGCTGTGGGCTTGTCATATATGGTCTTTATTATGTTGAGGTAAGTTCCCTATATGCCTACTTTCTGGAGAGGTTTTATCATAAATGGGTGTTGAATTTTGTCAAAAGCTTTCTCTGCATCTATTGAGATGATCATATGGTTTTTCTCCTTCAGTTTGTTAATATGGTGTATCACATTGATTTATTTGCATATATTGAAGAATCCTTCCATTCCTGGGATAAACCCCACTTGATTATGGTGTATGATCCTTTTAATGTTCTGCTGGATTCTGTTTCCTAGTATTTGGTTGAGGATTTCTGCATCTATGTTCATTGGTGATATCATTCTGTAGTTTTCTTTTTTTGTAACATCTTTGCTTTTGTTATCAGGGTGATGGTGGCCTTGTTGAATGAGTTTGGGAGTGGTCTACCCTCTGCTATGTTTTGGAAGAGTTTGAGAAGGATCGCTGTTAGCTCTTTTCTAAATGTTTGATAGAATTCTCCTGTGAAGCCATCTGGTCCTGGGCTTTTTTTCTGTTGGAAGATTTTAAATCACAGTCTCATTTTCAGTGCTTGTGACTGGTCTGTTTATATTTTCTGTTTCTTCCTGGTTCAGTCTCAGAAGGTGTGCTTTTCTAAGAATTTGTCCATTTCTTCCAGGTTGTGCATTTTATTGGCATATATTTGCTTGTAGTACTCTCACATGATCCTTTGTACTTCTGCAGTGTCAGCTGTTACTTCTTCTTTTTCATTTCTAATTCTATTGATTTGAGACTTCTCCCTTTTTTCTTGATGAGTCTGGCTAATGGTTTATCAATTTTTTTATCTTCTCAAAGAACCATTTTTCATCTTATTGATATTTGCTATTTTTTCCTTCATTTCTTTTTCATTTATTTCTGATCTGATCTTTATGATTTCTTTCCTTCTGCTAACTTTAGGGTATCTTTCTTCTTCTTTCTCTAATTGCTTTAGGTGTAAGGTTAGGTTGTTTATTTGAGATGTTTCTTGTGTCTTGAGGTAGGATTGTATTGCTCTAAACTTCCTTCTTAGAACTGCTTTTGCTGAATCACATAGGCTTTGGGTTGTTGTGTTTTCATTGTCATTTGTTTCTAGATATTTTTTTTAAATTTCCTCTTTGATTTCTTCAGTGATCTCTTGGTTATTTAGTAGTGTATTGTTTAGCCTTCATGTGTTTGTATTTTTTACAGTTTTTTTCCTGTAATTGATATCTAGTCTCATAGCATTGTGGTTGGAAAGGATACTTGATACAATTTCAATTTTTTTATATTTACCAAGGCTTGATTTGTGACCCAAGATGTGCTCTATCCTGGAGAACGTTCCATGAGCACTTGAGAAGAAAGTGTATCCTGTTGTTTTTGGATGGAATGTCCTATAAATGTCAATTAAGTCCATCTTTTTTAATGTATCACTTAAAGCTTGTGTTTCCTTATTTATTTTCATTTTGTATGCTCTGTCCATTGGTGAAAGTGGGGTGTTCAAACCCCCTACGATTGTGTGACTGTTGATTTCCCCTTTTAAGGCTGTTAGCATTTGCCTTATGTGTTGAGTTTCCCCTATGTTGGGTGCATAAATATTTACAAATGTTATATCTTCTTCCTGGATTGATCCCTTGATCATTAGGTAGTGTCCTCTTTGTCTCTTGTAGTAGTCTTTATTTTAAAGTCTATTTTGTCTGATATGAGAATTGCTACTCCAGCTTCTTTTGATTTCCATTTTCATGGAATATCTTTTTCCATCCCCTCACTTTCAGTCTGTATGTGTCCCTAGGTCTGAAGTGGGTGTCCTCTAGACAGCATATATATGGGTCTTGTTTTTATATCCATTCAGCCAGTCTATGTCTTTTGGTTGGAGCATTTAATCCATTTACATTTAAGGTAATTATTGATATGTATGTTCCTATTACCATTTTCTTAATTGTTTTGGGTTTGTTATTGTAGATCTCTTACTACTCTTGTGTTTCCTGCCTAGATAAGTTCCTTTAGCATTTGTTGTAAAGCTGGTTTGGTGCTGCTAAATTCTCTTAACTTTTGCTTCTCTGTAAAGGTTTTAACTTCTCCCTCAAATCTGAATGAGATCCTTGCTGGTTAGAGTAATCTTGGTTGTAGGTTTTTCCCTTTCTTCACTTTAAATATGTCCTGTCACTCTCATCTGGCTTGCAGGGCTTGCAGAGTTTCTGCTGAAAGATCAGCAATTAACCTTATGGTGATTCCCTTGTATGCTATTTGTTGCTTTTCCCTTGCTGCTTTTAATATTTTTCTTTGTATTTAATTTTTTATAGTTTGATTAGTATGTGTCTTGGCATGTCTCTCCTTGGGTTTATGGTGTATGGGACTCTCTTGGCTTCCTGGGCTTGATTGACTATTTCCTTTCACATACTAGGGAAGTTTTCAACTATAACCTCTTCAAATATTTTCTCAGTCCCTTTCTTTTTCTCTTCTCTTCTGGGACCCCTATTATTGGAATGTTGGTGTGTTTAATGTTGTCTCAGAAGTCTCTGAGACTGTCCTCAATTCTTTTCATTCTTTTTTTCTTTATTCTGTTCTGCAGTAATTATTTCCACTATTTTATCTTCCAGGTCACATATCTGTTCTTTTGCCTCTGTTATTCTGCTATTGATCCCTTCTAGAGAATTTTTAATTTCATTTATTGTGTTGTTCATCATTGTTTGTTTGATCTTTTGTTCTTCTTGGTCCTTGTTTAACATTTCTTGTATTTTCTCCATTCTATTTCCAAGATTTTGGATCATCTTTACTATCATTACTCTGAAGTCTTTTTCAGGTAGACTGCCTATTTCCTCTTCATTTGTTTGGTCTGGTGGGTTTTTACCTTGCTCCTTCATCTCCTGTGTATTTCTCTGTCTTCTCATTTTCCTTAACTTACTGTGTTTGGAGTCTCCTTTTCGCAGGCTGCAGATTCGTACTTCCCATTGTTTTCGGTGTCTTCCCACAGTGGGTAAGGTTGGTTCAGTGGCTTGTGTAGGCTTCCTGGTGGAGAGGACTGGTGCCTGTTTTCTGGTGGATGAGGCTGGATCTTGTATTTCTCATGGGTAGGACCGTGTCTGTTGGTGTGTTTTGGGGTGTCTGTGAACTTAGTATGATTTTTGGCATCCTCTCTGCTAATTAGTGGGGTTGTGTTCCTGTCTTGCTAGTTGTTTGGCATGGGGTGTCCAGCACTGGAGCTTGCTGGTCATTGAGTGGAGCTGGGTCTTAGTGTTGAGACAGAGGTCTCTGGGTGAGTTCTCACTGATTGATATTATGTGGGGCTGGGAGGTCTCTGGTGGTCCAATGTCCTGAACTCTGCTCTCCCACCTCAGAGGCTCAGGCCTGACACCCAGCCCGAGCATCAAGACCCTGTCAGCCACACAGCTGTGCTGTGTTCCATCACTTCTTTCTGACACATGTCTTGAACGTTCACTGTGCAATTCATGATGAATTCAGGGTTGGAGCAGTCATTATTCAGTTGGAATTCTTCACACTGGTAGCATTGGATTTGCAACACAGAGCCTTGAGTACTCCCGGTACGCCACCATACTACATTTGCCTTCCTGGCCACCGAGCCCCGAAGCTTATTTTTAACACAAATCCAGAAACAGAGTGCACACAACTCATTCTTCACAGGAATAATCAGAAAGTTGCCTGTTGAAGGTCAAGTCTGTCATCCTGTGTAGATAATATCTCAGAAGTATCGCTCATTTCTAAAATAAATATTTCAACCAATGATCAAGTTAAGTAGCCAAATAAACATTTCTGTATTTATAACCATCATTGCAATCTTCTATTAAATGCATACTGATGTCTGTATCTTGTATTTATATAGCATCTATCATCTGAAGATCTGAAAATACTTGCTGTCTCTTATCTAACTTAGCCTCACAAATGCTTTGATTACAAGCATTTTAAAGTGTGAAAAATAAAATGCACAGAAAGGGGCAGTTATTGCCTAGTAATCTTACAACAAGAAAATGAGAGATCCAGCCTTGCATTACAGTTCGCTCTCTGAGCACCACCCAGTCCGCGTCTGCAAATAATCCTGCAACATGTACACACAAAAAAAGTGCCACCGAAAAGAGTTTCACATATAAATTTTCCAAATAAGTTTAAATCACAATACAGGTTATGTTTTAATCCTGATGGCAGTTTTGCTTCATTATATCAATATAATAATACTGAGTTCACAGGTTGCCATGAAGTCAGCCCTTTTACCTGCCTCTCAAAATGTGACCATGTAATTTTATATAAAGAAAAACATTAAAGAATAATTGCATTTAAATGGTTTCTGATTTTCCCTTACATTTATCTGATGTATATTATTTTTGAAAAAGTGTGAGGTATATTTAAGTACTATGAATATTTAGCAAAATCATCCTATCAGAAATTTGAGTTGTTAATCATTCAAAACTACTCCTATTTAAAAAAAAAAATTATAAGTCAAGTTTCTCTTAAAGACATGATCTAAAAGAGCTTTCCAATTGACCCAATCTTCATTGTTACCAAGCAATACAAAAGAATGTGTAATAGTAGAATAGACTATGACTGTCAATTGACTCCTTTTGACTTTGACAACTGAGAATGTTTGTGGAAAAGTCACGATATACTGGTAGCCCTTTGCCACCAATTTAATCTCATTTTGGCCACTCAGCAGAATACAACCATTCAAAGAGTGAAAGTGATAGCAAGGAGTATTTCAGAATCATGATGTCAGTGGGGATGTATCACCAGTAACTGCACTTAGTTACCAATTTATCACCAGGCTGTATCAGTGACACAATGGGCATACTGCCCAGCATGGCTGGCTAGTCTAGAATGAAAATTGCTCCTACTTGTGGAGGAAAGGTGTGATTCAACTGTTTCCAGCAGTGTCATTTACTTAGAATTTTTAAATATCTAGTTTTTTTGTTTCTCATCGCACAAACACCCCATTTAAGCTACATGTTTTCCCTTACGTTTCTAAGGCTAACATCTTAATTATGCCCATATATTAATAAACTCTACTTTTCTTATTTAATTATCTTTAAAAATATCCCCTTTGCTCTGTAAAGTGGTTAGACACAAGGAGTTTGGTAATAACTAGCCAGGCAACATCACACTTACTTCCCTGGACCTTAGATTTCTCATTGATAAAATGATCCTCCATTTTACTTCTAACCTCCTTTTGTCTGAAAGGAGGCAAAAGGAAGCTAGAAGTTCTGTGATCTCTTTAGTTCTGTGATCTGACTCTCTGCCTTGCCCTTCTGTCCACCCATAGCACATACAAGAATATTTTCATTCTCAGTTTTTTCTATTCTAGGAATAAACTGAATCTGTGAATAGACCACTGGTCCTCATTCTCAGAGTAGCCAAGCAATATATACCTTTGGACACAAAGATAGTAAAAACCTTCTTTTGCTCTCAACCAATTTCCTCCACTACTGTGTTTCTGATAATGAATCTTTATCCTTCAATCTCATTTACAAATATGAATTTAACACACACAGTATATAAAAAGCAAGGGGCTGGATCCTGAGAGGGATTAAAGACAATGAAGTATAAAATATGTGTTTAAAACATATTTCCTGCTTTCAAGAATTTTACAACCTACTTGGGAAAATGAGGGAGAATAATTAGTGTTCTACATCCTCGTCAGCACTTGATAGTATCCAATTTTTAAACTGGGGGAAAATTCAATAGGTAAAAAATGGCATCTATTATAGCTTTTATTCACATTTATCTGATTATAAACAGGTTGAAATCATTCTGTTTATGGGCACATATAAAAACCTCAATTTATTTTGTCCATTTTTCTATCATTGATCATATAATACTTATTTTAGTACTTTTATGTTATCACAAAGTTGGGGTAGTCTCTCATGGTGGATGTACTCATAGGGTATTGCAAGTGCAGTGAATCATCTTCCCTTGCAATTAGCTGTACAGTCAACATTGTTAAGGTGTGAAAAAGTTCTCTCAGAGTATAGATCCTTTGGCTTGAACATTAAATGCATTAATATTATATTTCAGTGCTACTTAAAATGCCGGTCCCCAACAAGATCAGTAACTTGTACCAGTATGTAATTCAAGTCACTGCTTTCTTCATCAGGAATGTCTTTCTATTAAAAAAAAAAGTCAGGCTGCTTAAAAGGGCTCCACAGATGGGCACGAGTCAAGACTGAAAGTGCGGAGCCCAGTGACGGGCATGGGACGCTGGGGCTGCTGCTGCCACCGCCAAGAAGCCTGTATGCGAGTGCAGGTCACTGTCCACACCGCCCTTCCGGGAGCCTGTGCAGCCCGCCACTGCCGGGGTCCCAGGATCCAGGGGCGGCTTCCCTGGGAGAACGCACGGCACGCCTCGGGCTGGTGCAACGTCACGCCGACCTCTGCCGCTGCAGGCTCGCCCTGCACTCCGTGCCCCTCTCTCCCGCCCGGCCTGAGTGAGCCAGAGTCCCCGAAGAGGTTGCTCCTTTAACCCTGTCCTGTCTGAGCGAAAAACAGACGCCCTCCGGCGACCTACACACAGAGGCGGGGCCAAATCCAAAGCTGAGACCCAGGAGCTGTGAGAAGAAAGAAGAGAAATGGAAACCTCTCCCAGCAGCCTCGGAAGCAGCGGATTAAAGCTCCACAATCAACTTGATGTACCCTGCATCTGTGGAATACATGAATGGACAACAAATCATCCCAAATTGAGGAGCCAGGAGTCAGTGCTGTGCCTCTGAGGTGGGAGAGCCAACTTCAGGACACGGGTCCACAAGAGACCTCCCAGCTCCACATAATATCAAATGGCGAAAATCTTCCAGAGATCTCCATCTCAACACCAGCACCCAGCTTCACTCAACGACCAGCAAGCTACAGTGCTGGACACCCTATGCCAAACAACTAGCAAGACAGGAACACAACGCCACCCATTAGCAGAGAGGTGGCCTAAAATCATAAAAAGTCCGCAGACACCCCAAAACACACCACCAGACGTGGACCTGCCCACCAGAAAAACAAGATCCAGCCTCATCCACCAGAACACAGGCACTAGTCCCCTCCACCAGGAAGCCTACACAACCCACTAAACCAAACTTAGCCACTGGGGACGGACGCCAAAAACAACGGGAACTACGAACCTGCAGCCTGCAAAAAGGAGACCCCAAACACAGTAACATAAGCAAAATGAGAAGACAGAAAAACACACAGCAGAAGAAGGAGCAAGATAAAAACCCACCAGACCTAACAAATGAAGAGGTAATAGGCAGTCTACCTGAAAAAGAATTCAGAATAATGATGGTAAAGATGATCCAAGATTCTATTTCCCAGATCCAAAATCTTGAAAATAGAATAGACAAAATGCAAGAAACAGTTAACAAGGACCTAGAAGAACTAAAGATGAATCAAGCATCAATTAAAAACACAATACATGAAATGAAAAATACTCTAGATGGGATCAATAGCAGAATAACTGAGGCAGAAGAACGGATAAGTGAGGTGGAAGATAAAATAGTGGAAATAACTGCTGCAGAGCAAAATAAAGAAAAAAGAATGAAAAGAACAGAGGACAGTCTCAGAGACCTCTGGGACAACATTAAACGCACCAACATTCGAATTATAGGGGTTCCAGAAGAAGAAGAGAAAAAGAAAGGGACTGAGAAAATCTTTGAAGACATTATAGTTGAAAACTTCCCTAATATGGGAAAGGAAACAGTTAATCAAGTCCAGGAGGCATAGAGAGTCCCATACAGAATAAATCCAAGGAGAAATACACCAAGACACATATTAATCAAACTGTCAAAAATTAAACACAAAGAAAACATATTAAAAGCAGCAAGGGAAAAACAACAAATAACACACAAGGGAATCCCCATCAGGTTAACAGCTGATCTCTCAGCAGAAACTCTACAAGCCAGAAGGGAGTGGCAGGACATATTTAAAGTGATGAAGGAGAAAAACCTGCAACCAAGATTACTCTACCCAGCAAGGATCTCTTTCAGATTTGATGGAGAAATTAAAACCATTACAGATAAGCAAAAGCTGAGAGAGTTCAGCACCACCAAACCAGCTTTACAACAAATGCTAAAGGAACTTCTCTAGGCAAGAAACACAACAGAAGGAAAAGACCTACAATAAGGAACCCAAAGCAATTAAGAAAATGGGAATAGGAACATACATATCAATAATTACCTTAAATGTAAATGGACTAAATGCTCCCACCAAAAGACACAGATTGGCTGAATGGATACAAAAACAAGACCCCTATATATGCTGTCTACAAGAGACCCACTTCAGACCTAGAGACACATACAGACTGAAAGTAAGGGGATGGAAAAAGATATTCCATGCAAATGGAAACCAAAAGAAAGCTGGAGTAGCAATTCTCATATCAGACAAAATAGACTTTAAAATAAAGACTACTAGAAGAGACAAAGAAGGACACTACCTAATGATCAAGGGATTGATCCAAGAAGAAGATATAACAATTGTAAATATTTATGCACCTAACATAGGAGCACCTCAATACATAAGCAAATACTAACAGCCATAAAAGGAGAAATCGACAGTAACACAATCATAGTAGGGGACTTTAACACCCCACTTTCACCAATGGACAGATCATCAAAAATGAAAATAAATAAGGAAACACAAGCTTTAAATGATACATTAAACAAGATGGACTTAATTGATATTTATAGGACATTCCATCCAAAAACAACAGAATACACATTTTTCTCAAGTGCTCATGGAACATTCTCCAGGATAGATCATATCTTGGGTCACAAATCAAGCCTTGGTAAATTTAAGAAAATTGAAATTGTATCAAGTATCTTTTCTGACCACAATGCTATGAGACTAGATATCAATTACAGGAAAAGAGCTGTAAAAAATACAAACACATGGAGGCTAAACAATACACTACTTAATAACCAAGTGATCACTGAAGAAATCAAAGAGGAAATTTAAAAATACCTAGAAACAAATGACAATGGAGACACGACGACCCAAAACCTATGGGATGCAGCAAAAGCAGTTCTAAGAGGGAAGTTTATAGCAATACAATCCCACCTTAAGAAACAGGAAACATCTCGAATAAACAACCTAACCTTGCACCTAAAGCAATTAGAGAAAGAAGAACAAAAACATCCCAAAGTTAGCAGAAGGAAAGAAATCATAAAAATCAGATCAGAAATAAATGAAAAAGAAATGAAGGAAACGATAGCAAAGATCAATAAAACTAAAAGCTGGTTCTTTGAGAAGATAAACAAAATTGATAAACCATTAGCCAGACTCATCAAGAAAAAAAGGGAGAAGACTCAAATCAATAGAATTAGAAATGAAAAAGGAGAAGTAACAACTGACACTGCAGAAATATAAAAGATCATGAGAGATTACTACAAGCAACTCTATGCCAATAAAATGGACAACCTGGAAGAAATGGACAAATTCTTAGAAATGCACAACCTGCCAAGACTGAATCAGGAAGAAATAGAAAATATGAACAGACTAATCACAAGCACTGAAATTGAAACTGTGATAAAAAATCTTCCAACAAACAAAAGCCCAGGACCAGATGGCTTCACAGGTGAATTCTATCAAGCATTTAGAGAAGAGCTAACACCTATCCTTCTCAAACTCTTCCAAAATATAGCAGAGGGAGGACCACTCCCAAACTCATTCTACGAGGCCACCATCACCTTGATACCAAAACCAGACAAGGATGTCACAAAGAAAGAAAACTACAGGCCAATATCACTGATGAACATAGATGCAAAAATCCTCAACAAAATACTAGCAAACAGAATCCAACAGCACATTAAAAGGATCATACACCATGATCAAGTGGGGTTTATTCCAGGAATGCAAGGATTCTTCAATATACGCAAATCAATCAACGTGATACACCATATTAACAAATTGAAGGAGAAAAACCATATGATCATCTCAATAGATGCAGAGAAAGCTTTCGACAAAATTCAACACCCATTTATGATAAAAACCCTGCAGAAAGTAGGCATAGAGGGAACTTTCCTCAACATAATAAAGGCCATATATGACAAACCCACAGCCAGCATCGTCCTCAATGGTGAAAAACTGAAACCATTTCCACTAAGATCAGGAACAAGACAAGGTTGCCCACTCTCACCACTCTTATTCAACCTAGTTTTGGAAGTTTTAGCCACAGCAATCAGAGAAGAAAAGGAAATAAAAGGAATCCAAATCGGAAAAGAAGAAGTAAAGCTGTCACTGTTTGCAGATGACATGATACTATACATAGAGAATCCTAAAGATGCTACCAGAAAACTACTAGAGCTAATCAATGAATTTGGTAAAGTAGCAGGATACAAAATTAATGCACAGAAATCTCTGGCATTCCTATATACTAATGATGAAAAACCTGAAAGTGAAATCAAGGAAACACTCCCATTTACCATTGCAACAAAAAGAATAAAATATCTAGGAATAAACCTACCTAAGGAGACAAAAGACCTGTATGCAGAAAATTATAAGACACTGATGAAAGAAATTAAAGATAATACAAATAGATGGAGAGATGTACCATGTTCTTGGACTGGAAGAATCAACATTGTGAAAATGACTCTACTACCCAAAGCAATCTACAGATTCAATGCAATCCCTATCAAACTACCACTGGCATTTTTCACAGAATTAGAGCAAAAAAATTCACAATTTGTATGGAAACACAAAAGACCCCGAATAGCCAAAGCAATCTTGAGAACGAAAAATGGAGCTGGAGGAATCAGGCTCCCTGACTTCAGACTATACTACAAAGCTACAGTAATCAAGACAGTATGGTACTGGCACAAAAACAGAAAGATAGATCAATGGAACAGGATAGAAAGCCCAGAGATAAACTCACGGACATATGGTCACCTTATCTTTGATAAAGGAGGCAGGAATGTACAGTGGAGGAAGGGCAGTCTCTTCAATAAGTGGTGCTGGGAAAACTGGACAGGGACTTGTAAAAGTATGAGATTAGATCACTCCCTAACACCATACACAAAAATAAGCTCAAAATGGATTAAAGACCTAAATGTAAGGCCAGAAACTATCAAACTCTTAGAGGGAAACATAGGCAGAACACTCTATGACATAAATCACAGCAAGATCCTTTTTGACCCACCTCCTAGAGAAATGGAAATAAAGACAAAAATAAACACATGGGACCTAATGAAACTTAAAAGCTTCTGCACAGCAAAGGAAACCATAAACAAGACCAAAAGACAACCCTCAGAATGGGAGAAAATATTTGCAAATGAAGCAACTGACAAAGGATTAATCTCCAAAATTTATAAGCAGCTCATGCAGCTCAATAACAAAAAAACAAACAACCCAATCCAAAAATGGGCAGAAGACCTAAATAGACATTTCTCCACAGAAGATATACAGACTGCCAACAAACACATGAAAGGATGCTCAACATCTTTACTCATTAGAGAAATACAAATCAAAACTACAATGAGATATCATCTCACACCAGTCAGAATGGCCATCATCAAAAAATCTAGAAACAATAAATGCTGGAGAGGGTGTGGGAAAAAGGGAACACTCTTGCACTGCTGGTGGGAATGTGAATTGGTACAGCCGCTATGGAGAACGGTATGGAGGTTCCTTAAAAAACTACAAATAGAACTACCATATGACCCAGCAATCCCACTACTGGGCATATACCCTGAGAAAACCATAATTCAAAAAGAGACATGTACCAAAATGTTCATAGCAGCCCTATTTACAATAGCCCGGAGATGGAAACAACCTAAGTGTCCATCAACAGATGAATGGATAGAGAAGATGTGGCACATATATACAATGGAATATTACTCAGCCATAAAAAGAAACGAAATTGAGCTATTTGTAATGAGGTGGATGGACCTAGAGTCTTTCATACAGAGTGAAGTAAGTCAGAAAGAGAAAGACAAATACTGTATGCTGACACATATATATGGAATTTAAGAAAAAAAAATGTCATGAAGAACGTAGGGGTAAGACAGGAATAATGACACAGACCTACTAGAGAATGGACTTGAGGATATGGGGAGGGGGAAGGGTAAGCTGTGACAAAGTGAAAGAGCGGCATGGACATATATACACTACCAAACGTAAGGTAGATAGCTAGTGGGAAGCAGCCGCATAGCACAGGGAGATCAGCTCGGTGCTTTGTGACCGCCTGGAGGGGTGGGATAGGGAGGGTGGGAGGGAGACGCAAAAGGGAGGGGATATGGGAACATATGTATATGTATAACTGATTTAATTTGTTATAAAGCAAAAAATAAAAAAAATAATAAAATTAAAAAAAAAAAGTCAGCTCAACTAAATATTGTGCTTCATTCTATATCTGATTTACTTTTCGGCTCAAGTACTTTATCTCACTTCAGACCCGTAACTAACAGTTTGAGAACTGGCAGCCAGTCCATGGGCCAAACTTTGCATAGTACATTGTACAGGCTTCTGCATTTTATATGCATATTTAATGTCCTATAATAGATATCTGTGTATATATGTATGTATGCATATATATATAATATGTGCATATATGTATATATCATATGCTTATATATGTCTACATTGTTAATTTTATGATTCCAAACATAAGTGACTGGGAAGAAATAAAAGCTGTTTCACTTGCTTTGTATGACAGCTAATATTCCTCCACATACCCTAAAAGCTTTAGACATAATAGGCATTTAATAGTTGCATTTGTGCATACACAATTTAATGACAATAATTATAATGGCAGATAGATTTTACTTAATTCTGAAGATTTTTAAGGTTCAGCAAATAACCAGCAGTATTTATTTAGTGTTTATGAGATGTTCAGTGCTGTGATATGTACCATGGATAGTCAGATATGATGCGTGCTCTGGATGAAAGGAGTTAGATATGTAAAAAAATCAGTGCAATAATGAGTTACATGTACCCAGAAATATTTATAGTAAACACTAGGGGTTTAGAAAAAAAAGATTGCTATTAGACAGGAGAATTGGAGAGGACCAAGAAAATCTTCCTAGAAGACTCTTGAATCTATTGACCCCAGTTATATTTCTTGATGAAGTTTACTTCCTTAGCCATGGTAATATTGTAACTACTACCTAAAAAAATGTATCCCAGGTTTTTTTTATATATTGTACTATTAACAGTAAAGAGAAGACTGCTTTCTGGGGATATTTACCTGTCTCTTGGATGCATTGTAGAGTGTGTTATCCTCCTGATAACAAATAACTAAAGTAGGTATCATAGACACTAATTGGAACATATGCTCTAATTTGTACCCACAAAGAAGTTTTCAAATTAAATAATGAAGATTAAAAATCCAGCAGGATATAAGAATAAATTGATCCTAAACTATTTTAATCCTCTAAGTGTTCTTGTTTTATATCTGTTCACCTACTAAGTAGCTCACTGGTATTCAAAGGAAGCCATCTGTATTTGCTCCCTTTGTTTTTCTGTCTATATAATAGGACTGGTCTTGAGGTTTTATCCTATCATGTCACTGAAGAATAATGAAGTACAATGTTCACATATATCTTCAGAAATATGGAGAGCTCTATAATGCTGAATAATAATTTTATACCTTTGAACACGTTTTTTTGTTCCTTTCCCTATGATTGTCTGTTTCTTTCCAGTTCCTCTTCTAACTGCTGAATTATCAGTGTTTTAAATCTCTAATCAATTTCACTCTTCTTTCTGTCACTGTTGTGAAGTACAAGTAAAATTCTTCAGTACATTTTACCTTTTATTCCTAACCCCTCCCCAAAATATTGATTACATCAGCCACCTTATTCAAAATGGTTCTTTTGGGAGAAACCTAATAAAATTCTAAGCCCATTCCAGGCTTGCAGACTTATATCATGTTTACTTCAGGTAAACACCTCTATTTAACCAGAAAATCCAAAGCTTTATAACAGAAGCACTACGTTCACGGAAAAGTTGTTCCTAACATTTTAGCTTTTAAGGAAAACTTCTGGTACTTTGGAAACTGAATTTCAAAATATAAGTAGGTCAAAGTGGAAATTTTAGGTTTGTGATCTGAAATGTCACATTCTAATAGATAATACCAGGACCCCAAGGGCATTGCTAAATGTTTGCTCTCCGATAATGAAAAGAAATTATATTTATGCTCTAAAGCTTTTTTGTTCATAATTTATTTTGAAATGTTTTAAAAGTTGTTTTCTATGGTTAGAAGCATGTATCTTTAGTTGAAGCAGGTTATATAAAAATTTTTTGAGGGTAACCCAAAATACTGAATTTAAATGTACACCATATTTGAAAAAAAATTAAACAAAAGTTGGGTTATTTTGGAGTAAATTTTCTCTTAAAATAACATTAGTGTAAAAAATTATTCTCCTTGGCTTAAAAAGTTAATCATAACAATAATTCAGTTTTAGAAAGAAAGGTTTCAGATATTGTTGATTACTTTTTCCAAATATAAATTATAGATATAATACTATTACTGTGAAATAGTCTTATATTTAACTTTTTAAAATAGTTGGTTTAATTTAAAAAATTTGAAAACTTGAACACTTCACATTTTACTTTTTACTTAACCTAACTTTTACTTAACCTAAAGCCTGAGCATTTTAGGACAGACAATGTAATCAAACAACTTTGTAATCAGGATATCTTCATGATTTCTTTCAATTCAAATCGATTAAATTTCAATAAACTTATTCTAGAAATATATATATATATATATATATATATATATATATATATATATATATATGCCTGAGATAAATTTATGAGGATATGGATATATAGTATTTTAAAATAGGAGAAACTTAGAAATATTCTATTATTCATCAAAAGGGAAATGGTTAAATATAAAATGAAAAAAGCAAGTTGTAGGACATTATAATATCATTTTGTTAAACTTATCATTTATAAAATTTTATAGCTATATGTACCTGGAAGATTAGATAACAAACTGTTATCAGAAAACATCTTAGTGCAACAGGATGGGCAGAGCAAAGGTAAGAAATTTTCATTATATCTGAAATGATTTTTGTAAAGTTTTGATTTTACTCTGCTTTTGTTTTGCAATACTTTTGGAATAAAAATAAAATAAAATAACCCCAATAAATATCATTTGAAATGTTCACAAAGGGGGCAGTCATGGGGCTAGCAACCAGCCATGTATATGTAGACTCAAAGTGGTGGCCCATAGGATGTCAGAGGGCTGCAGCCAGGAGATCAATTTGGAGATGGAAAACAAATAAACACCAGAAATCAAGGCTAGGTGCTGGGTCAAGTCTTGGCAAGCAGTCAAAACCGACAAGTAATTGCCTGAGATGAGCTTAGAAGTCAAAACATACAGACATCCAGGAGTCTGGAAGAACAGTGCTACTAAATGCCAATGCGAGCAATGTTGTGGTCAAATTTAGTACATAGCCAGAGTGCTCATACCCCATAAATCAAGGTGAAGTAACTCACCTACTGATTATGAACCATGGGACCTAGAATGGCAAAGAAAATCAATGATTACAACATTCCGGCAAAAAATTGGGAGGGCAATATAAGAGAAACTAAGATAAAGAGTTTGGGAAAATAGGGTCAAGGAAAAGAAATATGCACTCCATTTAGCAAACAAGTAGACCAGGGATATCAATAAGGGGTGAAGTCTTTATCTTCCACAAAATCTTCTCTGTGCCTCCTAGTGAAGCATAATGAATCCAGGGGTGTGGCTAGCCTAGGATATCAAATGAAAATGGGTTTGTAAAATAGGGTGAGTGGGTCAGTAGTTAAAATGACAGAAATGGAGAATGTCAAATTCTACACAAAAATAGGATTTTCACATTCTTATTTTCAGTACAGTAATTTGGGAGGCCTAGATATTTTTAAAGTACCCTGTTTGTGGGCAACTTTTATTGTGCTCTCCCACTGCAGCTACCTAAAAATAGTCCTACTTGTCTCATATTTAGTTTGCAGAGAATTTTTTGTATGAGTGCCTTCCTTCTATTTATTCCTAGGGCATACTTCTTTTTCCTTTCTTGTGCTTTCACAAGCCACTTCCCCATTTTAAGAAGGTCATTTAAATTTTCAAGTTTATTCTAAGGACAGTTACCCCTCCCAACTTGATGTTATCCATGAACTTAACGAAAAAGAGCTCCACTTAATCATCCCAGTCACTGATAAAGATACAGTAATGGACCCAGGACAGATACTAAAGCATCACTCAATATCTACTTCCATCCTTTGGGGCAGCATGAACCGATTAATAACTACTCTTTCAGTGTGACCTTCCAAACAGTTGCACACCCATGCTCTAATAGTAGGATCTCAACTCTGCTTTCCTGCTCCCTAATTAATATCTCACAAGACTGAATTAAAAGCCTGACTGAAATAAAGATCTTATATCTATTGCTTTCCTCTTAACCACAGGGTCTGTCACTCTGTCACAGAGGGAATTAGATTGGTCTGATCTGATTTGTTTTTCATAAAGACACACTTTTTGACCCCCTCCCGGAGCTTCTATATGTTTGCAAGTTGAAAATTGGTCAATAAAAAGAACATATAGCAGACTTTGTGTTTCAAATATTTGTACTCTGGATACAGAGGTCCCTTAGCCAACAGAAGAATTAAGTGCATTGTGACTTTTATTTTCAAGTACCAAGATCAATGGACAGACATTCATTTGCTCACCATTTTCCACGACTTTTCACACAAAACATTAAATAAGCTTCAGTGTTCATTTATTTGCTATTTTATTCCTCTCAGACATCTCACACAGTTGTGTATAGAGGCTTAAGATATATCCCCAAATCTGAAAATTGGTCAAAAACTCTAAAACATGCCTTAGAGAAGTAAGGAAATGATTTTAAAATACACACACACACACACATACACACACACAAAGAAGTACAACAGAAGTAGTTAACTGGGGTAATCCTTTCTGATTAGACATGAAAAAAACTGCTGCTCTGTGTTTTATATTATTTTAAGAAAATCTGTCATGATGATTACACCAAAAATATACAGCACTCTGAAGGACATGTACTACTGGAAGCTCTATGACAAGAAAGTCAGAAGAAAAATATATTTTGTAGAGTCCTTCATCTTTCAGTGTGTACAAATATGCACATGCACACACACGAGTTGCACCAAATTATGGAAATAATATATTTTCTTCTCAACACTATTCAAGTAAATACAAGAAAAAATTATGTTTATATGCTCAAGAAAAATAATCAGTAAATATCAAGTTATTTATAAGACAAAAAATAGATATATTTTTTCCATTCTTTCAGTTAAGTATCTGTTGAGCACTTACTATGTGTCAGGCACTGATCCAGGGCCTGGAAATAAAGGAGGAAAGAAATAAGACAAAATTTTCTGACTTCTTGGAGTCTACATTGTAATGGAGAGAGATAGACCATAAGCACATAAATGTGAAAACTGATATAGTATGTAGATATCAGTAACTGATGTGGAGAAAAATGAAACAGAGAAGGTTAAGGAGTGAAAGGTTGTTATTTAAATAGAGTTGATATAAAGGCTTCCCTGAGCAAAAATACTGAAAGAGACGAGGGAGCAAGCCATGTGGTTATCTGAGGGAGAGTATTTTCAGGCAAAGGAACAGCAAAAACTAGATTAAGATTTTTTTTTAACTTAATGAAAGTGACCTGGTTATGGTGGTCTCAAATACTGAGCTACTGAGGAGGAAAAGATAGAGTCACTGTATATATATAGATACCAGTGCATTTTAAAATGAAAATACTATTTTGATCACTTAGAGTATATCACAAGTATTTGCATTAAAACTTGCCTGTAATGGATTTATATACATAATGGTAATCCTTTATAGGTGAAAATTATTTTATTGAAGAAATATTATTTTTCAGAGGGTTTTTAATAGAATTTACACATCAGAAAAGCTACTCCATGAACAGTATTTTCCTAATTTTATTAGTTATATTTTAAGAGGTTATGGGCAAGAAATATTTTCCCTGTATATGGGCACATACACACATGCATACCTACATCCAAAACACACATACAGCATACATACACACTCCTATACCACAAAAGTGATGGAATATTACAGTTAACAATTAAATTCAATGTTAGTTCATTCACCTTTCATAATCTTAAAATATATATGAAATAGCCAAGTAAGTAATTTGAAATAATTATGCTTTATATATTGGAAGAAAGGGAACACATCTGTCTTATTTAGAACACCTTAAATTTTGAGGCTTAATGAACTGAAAAATCACTCGACATGATTGCCAAATGCATGCTATCCTTTTCCACTTACTCTAATTTCTTCCTCAGAATTAAGCATACAAAGTTACCATTGGCACTGGTACAAAAGAAAATCTATAACATAAGGGCACTTTTCAAGGTGTATCAAATTTAAAGGCTTAAAAACAGTGCAATTTTATGGAAAGTGAATAGTTTTATCCTTTTCACAATTTCAATGTCCGACTGAATCAACTCAAACATTCAACCAATCATATTGCAAGTAAGGCCAGCTATACCATGATTAAATTGTCAGGTTAACCTTCCGTGGCTGTAATTGGCATAATGCATTATCCAGATTGTATGAAAGACACTGAAATAAAGTGTGCATTTTGGAATCCAGAAAAAGATGACTGAGATAATGTTGTCCTAGGTCACAAGGGGAACGGGGTCAGATTATCCTATGATAAGTCTGTAATTGATAAAGGAGATAGAAATAATGACCTCCAGCTAACATGGTGTGCTAGGGTGAAGAAAACAATGTGTTAGGGCATGCCAGGCTGTGTTAGTCATAGAAAGGCTTGTTATCACTATAAATTACAGACACAAAGGAAAGTGCTTAATAATAGTGAGGTGATGCTTGACTACTCAAGTGATAACTAGAGAAAATGTCACTGTTAAATTAATATCATTCTTTTTCCTGAGTAAGAAAGAATGTATATGAGTTATAAATTTATCAAAGTTTAGGCAAATTTGCAAAAAGGGAACTGCATCAGAAAGCAAAGTTGTTTTATGGAAAATTTTAGATGTTTTAAGATTGATGTTTTTCTAGACGGCTCTTTTTCTAAACAAACATTCAGATGGACCTATCTATATATAATTACCAATGTCATAGTTGGAAAGAATGTACATGTGAGTTAATTAGTGACATAGAATTGAAGGACTAAATTTTCAAGTGTGGTAAGTGTTACCATAAGCCAAAACTAGACTAGCCAAACTAGTCAGACTTTGGCACCATTTTTCACATCATACTTCTTTAAAAATCCCCAGGGTAGTAAGCATTATGATAATTCGGATATCTACTACCATTCTGAATTCTTAGACCAAAAAAAAAAAAAAAATTAGCTGAATCCACCTCTCTGTGATTGAATAGGCTGACAATGATTGCCTATAAAATTTTATTTCTGTAAGAATTATCAACAAATAGTGTCATTCTGACAGGAAACTTATGTGAATGACAATATGTTTCTCCTTACTCCACAAAGTCAGACCATGGATAAAAAAATACAAATGGTGTTCCTGAGAAATAAGAACATTTTACATCACATTAACCACTTATAATTGATAGGCTAATACTACTTATCAAATAATGGATACGTGAACTAAGAAAGTCTGCATGCCGCAACTAACACCCAGCACAGACAAAATAAATAAGTAAATATTAAAAAAATAATAAAGGATATGTGAAGTGTTGAAGGCAGAGAAAAAATAGCTACTGAGGACATGATAAGAACCTTTCATCTTTACTAGTAGATCAGTGGTATTTTTGGAGAACAAGGGGATGTTAAAATATTATTTTTTATACGTAATCTTTCTTATGGTATATCATTTCTATTTCCTGGACATAAATTCTTATTAGATTGAAACACATAATCTTATCATTCACCTTAATGCTCCAGACATTATATATGTTTCATTTAAAGTTAATTTTTCTTTTGGGAAACTTTCTCTTGGGTGATGGAAGTTACATAATTAATCTCCATATATCAAGCTACAAGGAATATCCACATGTTTATTCAACTGATACAAGTATTGTATACTGATCACTCATGTAATATAAGCAGGCTTGACATAAGTAGCTCAATTTTCTAAAATGATGATAAACACTTTAACATTTTCTGGACAAAAGTCATCCCTTGATTGCACTGTAGTTTTAGTCCTAGAAAATTCAGTCTATCGCAAAGCTGTGAAAAGGAAAATTCATTGTTTGTGTTCTAGATGCAGAGATTATAAACCCCTTTTTTTTTTTTTTTTTTTTGCGGTACACGGTCACTGTTGTGGCCTCTCCCGTTGCGGAGCACAGGCTCCGGACGTGCAGGCTCAGTGGCCATGGCTCACGGGCCCAGCCGCTCCGCGCCATGTGGGATCCTCCCGGACCGGGACATGAACCCGTGTCCCCTGCATCGGCAGGCAGACTCTCAACCACTGCGCCACCAGGGAAGCCCTATAAACACTTTTTAATCAACTTAAAGTTCAGCTCCATAAAGAAGAGCTGTGTAATACACAGAATGAGTTTTCATTGAGAGAGACTGTTTCCTAAAAAACAGATATTAGAGCATCCTGGTCCCTCCCACTAAAATCCCTCTAATCACTGTAGCAACAACAAAAATGTCCCCTTAAATTTCTTAAATGCTCCCTAATGGAAGTAACAAGCTGTTTTAAACCATGAACTAGGTCCAGATCCCTCAGGTAGAGCCTTGAAACAGGCTTTACAGAATATAGCAAGGCTCTGGGTCCACAGGTCATAATTTTCATGAACCACAAACTATAATCAATCATTTCCTCTTTAAAAAATTGTTTTATATACTTTGCATAAAACCAGTTTATGCACGTACACATTTGGTATTATATTACCAGTCTGTTAGTTATAATATATAACCTCAGTTGTCTCTAAGGTAACATATCCCAGGTGTTTCAGGAGAAAGAGATACCTCTGGCCTCTGGGTATCTTTTTTAATTACCAGAATTTTCTTTTCTTTAATTGCTGTAAGACCTAACAACAATGCTTGGTTTGATCAGATGCTGAGAGTTCTGGGGCCAGGGGAGGAGGGATCATCAGTTGGAAGTTAGTCTCTATAAACCAGACTGTCCTAGAAACAGCTGGAGAATACTGTCCTTACAATGAGGCCTCGTGGCTGAAGGGAAGGCTAGTCAAAGACTCTGGGTGGGTACTTGAGTGTTAGTTCAGGTGCTGCAAATAAGCAACTCGAAGTTTGTGCAAGGTCACTTCATCTTTAAGCACCTCAGTTTCCCTATCTGTAATAAGAGGGGAGAGGTTAATGATCTTTACTTCCCTTTCTAGTTCTAAAATTATAGACTTTCAAGGATCTGTCAGGAGAATACTCTAGTATTATCGCTTCAAAACTAGCAGGAATGCCAGAGCCCAACAGAGGCTCCCAGCAGTTAGAGGAAGCAGTAAATGGTTAGTCATTTCCTTTGTTTATGAGGCTGAAACTGCTCAGCCCAGTTGCACCTAGGACTCACAGAATGCCAGGGGTCAGAACAGGTCAGGCAACCACTCCACACTCCAGACCTACAAGTAAGACATCCCAAAAGATGTGGTTAAAAAGATACATGGTCTCTCACCCCCAAAAATAAAATTAGGTTGGTAATGTTTTAAGATCTCTTCATTTGTTCCTATCGTGAGTATCTCTTTTACGTGCTTTAATAACGTAGATTTAGTTGAGTCACCAGTACCCCCTGATCACTTAACTGTAAGCCAGCCAACCAACTAACCAATCTACCAAACATTAAATCAATTACCTGTGAGACAGAATGATTATATGCTTCTACAAGAACAAATGTAAAATCATGGAATTATTGACTATTAGATCTTGATAAGCTCTTCCAATCATCACATAGACAATTAAATATCAAAACATGTTTGAACACTAAGAATTCTTTTCACTTCTTTTAATTACATTTTCCTGTTAGTGACAGATTGTTCGGTTTACTAAAAAAGCTATAATCTTGAAATTTATTTTATTAGTTTTATATTATTATTCAAAGGCCCATTGAACTGCTAAACAGAGCTGGTTATGAGTCCATCCTCTAAATTCCCATATCACCTGAGGACTATTTCTGCTAAAGTCCTGATGACACAGTTTACAACTGTCAATTTACTTGTCTGTTTATCCACACAACTCTATAAGCTATTCGATCAAAGGAGCTCTGTTTTACTAATTTCTATATCCTTAGTACTTAGAAAATTTGGCCATATTTGCTCAATAAAAAGACAGTTAAAAATAAAATGATTTGAGGTTAGTACACAAAATTACTATAATTCAATTTAAAACAAACAATTACTATTTTGGTAAATATGTGCATCCTTATTTTTATACTTATGTGGTTCCATCAGACTTACAGCCCTTAAATTATGTTGTGCATGAGTATCACCCATGGAGCTTTAATAAAAATCCAGATTTCTAGTTCCTGCTAAGGTAGCTGGACTTAGTAAGACTGGAAGATGGCTCAGAAAGCAGGTTAGTTTATGAATCTATCATCCACACTTTGAAATGTACCATATTAGACTTTTTAATATTTTGAAGTCACTTGTGGAAGTCTCATTGCTACCAAAGGGTAACAGAATATGCCACCCCAAGGTGTGCCTCTTTGGCATAAGAATTATGCTTGAATCCCAAGAGTGATTCTTGTTTCTAGGTCTAAACTCTGAATGTTATGGCATTTGATAGTGGTAATTTCAGAAATTTAGTTCTTGTAAAACTTATTTCCTGAGCATGTGTATTTTTTGATAGCTTGTGTTAAATATGTTTGGATCTTAAGCATAAATGTCACTCTCCACCCAATAAAGGCTATGGTCAGCATAAGTAGAAACAAATTCCTTATTTTTCTTTACAATTCATTATCTTTTAGCTTATTTTTATATGTGGGTCATGCTGTGGGAAACAAATATGCTCATTATCAATAACACATAAAGCCTTTTTAATAGGAGGAATTTATATTTCTTCTGCCTTACATTTTTTCTTTTCTATTACTTGCCCTCCTGCTTATTTGTTTGCATTTCAGTAGACATGTTTAGGGTTACTGTAAACAGATATCTCACCAATAATGACAATGGCAGCCTTGAAATTCTGGGACTCTTCTAGTAATTCATCTTGAAGCAGTATCTTAGTTCATTTTTTTGTTGAATATCTTCATGTTATACTATTAAGTCCAAGGACCTACTCATTTCTTATGGCTTTGACTAAAGAATAGACAGTTAGGTATTTGGAAAAAGTTCTATATTACTGAGTCATGGCAAATATTACTATTCATCCAAGCAATGCAAATTATACCAACCATAGGGACTGACTCCCATTTTTACAAGTTTTTAAGAGGTCTGACTTGCTTTTCAATTACTAACAAATAGTATTCTCAAGGGTCTGAAAACTGTTAACATCTTTTAAAAGTTGTTAATAGGGCTGCCCTGGTGGCGCAGTGGTTGAGAGTCCGCCTGCCGATGAGGGGACACGGGTTTGTGCCAAAAGTTGTTAATATAGAACTCGGGAAATAAGCAAATAGTCGAGAATTACATTTCTTAGAATTAGATAAAGAGTATAACAGTACAGTGTTTTGTAAAATAAATTTCTCCCAGCAGAATCATTCTTCCAGCAATGCCTTTGAAGAAAATTATATATATATATATATATATATATATATATATATATATATATATATATGAATGAATGTGAGAGACTTATAGTAATGGTAAGTATATTCTTAAAATGGAAATAATGACAAATATATTAGTTTATATTTTAATTAAAATTTCATCTTCATTTAGGAACACTTTTAGGTCAGGTTTTATTTATTAGCTGCTGGAACGTGAGTTCAGAAAATGTGAGTATTGTAAGATATTTCAATGAGGGTTGCCATTTAATTAACATTTTATGAGAGTAATTATTTTTCTTTCCATGAAAGATTACTGCAAAAATGAAAAAGAATAAACATACATCTCAGATAAATTAAGACCAATGATTGAAAAAATATTTTTCCTTGCATCCTAATATTTAACTCTAAAGCTGTCTTGAACATTTAAAGAGTAATTTTCTCCAAAATAGAAACAGCAAGAAACTAAGATCGAATTCAAGGAATAAGACAGTTAATCAAAACCCAGAAGAATAAAGTTATACTGACAAACTATAGAAATCCTTGAAAATCCAAAGTGTTCCAGCCTAAACCACTATTCCCATTTCACTTTTATATTGTCAGGCCCACATAAAGTGAGATTAAATCAATTGTGCATCACCTGTGTAGTTCATTCAAAAAAGTTCTAGCAGAAAGTATAGATTACCATTTGCTTTATCAATATGTAATAAAAATAAAATAAAACTATTTTTGGATTGCAGTTGTTTGTAGCTTGCTGTTACATATTGTTTATAATGATATTTCATAGGCTAATTTAATGATTAAACTATGACTACTTTCCAGTACTACTTTGGGGAGTACTGTTTTTAATATTACTAGACATTTTTTCCTCCTGCTCTCTAAATGTCTTAAGATACTATTGACCTATTATTATTTGCTATACTAAATTTATTTTTCCAACACAGTATTATTGAAGGATTATACATTGGATTCAAGGACTGACTTTATGTAGAATTATAGGGACTGGTTTCATGTGATGGACTGTTCTCTAGGGATTACTTTGCATCATGATTTTTTTTTGGTTTTGCTTCATTTTGTAAATTGTGGGCATGGAAACATGTACAAATCAAAAGTGAAGACCAGGAGGGTATTTTAATGAGTGCCTGAACTGAGTATCAATACACTTAGGACACAGGCATTTGAGACAAGGAGTTGTTACTTTACTGGATGTACTGATGGATAACTTCATTTTATTCAAGAACAATCTCAGGACACTATAAATGACATATAGTGGTAAATACATGTTTATTAACTTCTCCAATTCCTGATATAGCCTATTCCCTTTTCTTCTTTGTATTATCCATAGCATATAATAATCTGATCATCTGGCACACTATTTTAGTGTTTTCCTATTGATTTTGTTGATTTGTTGATTCTAAATATTTTGTTGGTTGTTGATTGCCTAATTGATTACAACTAGAATTGTAGTTCTATGAGGACAAGGACTTTTGTTCCTTTTGACTGTTGTATTTCCAGAACCTTATAAAGAGTCTGTCTTACAGAAAGTGCTCAGTAAGAATTTGTAGTTACTTATTGAGCTAATAGTGCTAATATAAATAAATATAATCTGGGAAAGGAAGTTTTTAAAATCTGCTTTAGAAATTGACTCATCTTTATTATAGATATATAAAACTCTAACAGATGAGTTGGCAAACTGTTTCTGTAAGGGATAATAAATACAGTTTTTTCAAGCCACATAATCTCTGTCACAACTATTCAAGTGTGCACTTACAGTGTGAAAGCAGCCATGGACAATACATAAACGAATCCATGTGACTGTGTTCTTATAAAATTGTATTTACACAAAGAGGTGGCAGACCCAATTTGGCCTACAGGAGATAGTTTTTCAGTACCTACTGGAATCAATCAGTTAATAAGCCAGACAACATTTTATTTCTATTTTTGGACACCAAGAGGGGAATATTACATTCTTTTTTGGATGGTTCTGAGCACTGGTGTGAAGTTTTTGACTTTTTCCTAGTGACACAGAAGCCCCATTTAATATGCACAGGAAGTAAAAAGCAATCACACATAATCAAACTATTGCCATCACACACTATGTGACAAAATTTTTCTTAAAGTTCAAAGTCACTTGAAGAATGCAGTTATTTATAAACTTACTAAAAATGACAGTGTAAACTGCTTTTATTGAGCATGGCATGAATAGAAGACTGCATATGATAAGTATTGCATAGAAAAATCACATTTGTGCTGTTTTGAAATTTAGGACAAGCAAAACAAAGATGTCAGCACAACTCTTTTAAAATATTTTAGTTTTTGTGAGATTTATATTATCTGTCCTATCCAAAGTACAACCCCTCAAAATCAACAACAAAAACAAAGTAGAACCTTGACTAAACATGCCTTTGAACCTTCACACTGAAAGTCTGTCTTTTTCTGTCTTCATTGTTCCAACCTTCTTGAAAACATAAACTACATTTGAAGTCTCTATTTCCTTAACCTTTCCACAGATTATAATCTGAGCCATGGAAATCACCCGTTTTAAAGTCACTATATCCTTCTCAAAGCCAAATACAACAATTTTCATCTTCTTTGGCCTTGCTGACCACTGTCCAATGTCTTCTCAACACTCCTTTTTGGTGCAATTCCCTTTGTTTTGTAGTAATAGGAAACATTGTTGTGTCTCATTATTCTTCACTAAACAATGTATTAGGATTCCTTGTCTATTGATTAGAATCACTTGGTAGCAAATTAAACCCCATTTCCCTCACTTACTACTCTTTATCCATTCCCATCTGTATGCCTTCAGATAATCTGGTTTGCTCAGGATTACAGTTTCTTAGTGAAAGAGCTGAGGCTCACATCTAAAACTCTGAATTCTGACTCCAGTCCACTATGCCAAACCAAGCTTCCTCTACACAGAAGCAACATTTATCCCTCTGTTCAACAATTTGCTGATCCAGCAAGCATCTGAATATTGCTTATGTTTTAGGTACTAATAAATACTAAGCCCAATGCATTATCCTTCTTTGTGGTACTTTCTTGTGGGGACAAAAGCAATCTTAAACAGGTCACAGCTACATAATATGAGATTTACACCTAAGCACTGAAGAAATGTTAATGGAGGAAGAATATATACATGTGGTGCACATAATTAGGGAAGTTGGAGAGGATAACTTTGGAGTGAATTCATCAAGGAAGCAATGAAAAGAACAACAAATCCTTTCAAGGAGGGAAACAGCATTCTGGCTAAAGCTGGAGTACACTGGATACTCAAAAAGGAGATGGGTCTAGTGACAAATATGTCCAGAAGTGTGGTTGTTAGGAATGGCAGAGAGGATGGTATTGGTGGTATTGATGGTTACATTAAATGTTCATGGGAATTCTAAAATGAGGATAGTTCTGTGCTATCCGGACATTCTTTGCTATTTCAGTCTTCTACTTCCAAGCTTTTGACAATGATTTTAACATCTGTCCTTTTGTATATGGTAAAACTTCTTTGTTCATGGTTATCTATGTGTCTTGCCTTCCCTGCTCAACTAAATAATTATAAAGGCAGGAATTCTCATTCTTTCTGTTTCCCTTAGAGAATATGTATAATCCAGTCCTTCATAGTAGAAACTGTACAAATGTTTCCTGAATTGAGGAATCTCCTATTCAACTTCATTAGTACAAACATCTTAACCCCTTGCCCATCACTTATGTATAATTCACTAATACCCAATCAAGTTCATTCCACTTCTCTCTTTTAACTTCCCCAACCTAGAAGTAGATGCCATGGCAAATCTGCAATTTACCATTAAGAATAACCTTTATGTACAAGGCTCCATGAGGATATAATACTATATCACACAGTACACATAAAGACCTTGTGTTCTGATTTTAAAACATCTGGAAAATATGACAAGTTACACTAGAATAGAAGTGAATGGCACTGTTATTTTGCACCACTGATTGAAAGCCATTATTCATCAATTTTATTCAATCTGCTGAGCTTCTGTGAAGCTCTTTAACAGAAGCATCACTGTGATGTGAGAAGAAGAGTAAGGCTATTATCTTAACGAAGCTTTTGTAGTTGCCATCAATGTACAAACCTTGAATTTTTATCTTCATTAACTTAGGGGCATGAAATGTAGGCTTTCTTTGTCTTCAAAGACTCTGACTTTGAGATTCAGTACACACCCAATAATCATTAGAACATGATCATGACTCTTGAGTAATGCTTCTGAAGGGTTGCCATTAAAGAGGCTTTTTATCTCTGGTCCACACAGCACAACACAAGATGAGTTAATGCTGGTGGTAATTATCAAGTGAACTTAGTCATTGTAGAAAGTCAAGCTGGGAAATTTACATTCGAATAACCTTTGTTATTTCTGTGACTGTGGCTGCCTAAGAATATAGATACTTGATTTTACCAAATTAATTGTAAAGAAAATATTTTCTTTCAAAGTAAACTTCTAAGGCCGTTTTGATAGAAATCAAAATAATACTTCTCAGAGGGACACAGATTGACAAGGGGCATAAGGAAACCTTCTATATTTAGATGTGGGTTGTAGTTATACAACTGGGTGGCTCATCAAATCGGGCACTTAAAAGTAGTACATTAGTACATTAATACCTCTCATTTTGTGTATTTTCTACTACAAGTTAAATAAAACAAAAAAGTAAAATAGAAAAGAAGGCATCATGATATCAACTGTTATTTTTGAAACTCTACTATGTAAGGTAATATTCGGAGTTATAGAGGTGGAAAGGAGTCAATGACTTCTAAGAGTTTATAAGCTAGAATATAAACATTCAAAGCTTTGCATGCCCACTAAGATTTTAAGTATATCAGAAATATATGGGGGCTTCCCTGGTGGCTCAGTGGTTGGGAGTCCACCTGCCAATGCAGGGGACACTGGTTTGTGCCCCGGTCTGGGAAGATCCCACATGCCGCAGAGCGGCTGGGCCCGTGAACCATGGTCACTGAGCCTGCGTGTCCGGAGCCTGTGCTCCGCAACGGGAGAGGCCACAACAGTGAGAGGCCCGCGTACCGCCAAAAAAAAAAAGAAAAAAAAAAAGAAATATATGGATTCATACATTTGCAATATTTGAAGGTTTAAAGTTTTATGTAAAAGTCTCATGTTGATTAGATATGGACTTTCATTTTGTCAGTAAACCCTTGACTAGATTCACCTATCTGAGATAATAACTTATACTTGGATGTACAAAAAATAAGGACATCTGTGGAGTATAAGTAAATGCTTTAGCCATGTACTTCTTATTCTTTCAGTGATATCCTTGTTAGAATCATTAACAACAAACTTATTTAGATCTGTATAAAAGAGATGACAATTAAGCACAGTTTAATTTTCCTGTCTTTAACTTAAAACAGGATCATACACCTTCTATCCATGGTTGTTTTCTATTGGGTACAACATGTTTAGTTAAAAAAAAAAAATAAAGCAAAACAAAAAACTCCTTTATCAAAGACACAGCAAGTTACTTTATGTTATTTAGGTATCTATTTATATTATTTACATATCCCTTTTTCCTTAGTTGTAGCTTACCTCCACCTCTGTGAAGAATTATGTATTTCTTTTTTTTTATAAACACTTTGTTTAACATTGACTGTATAACACTACTCAGTCTTTTCTGACCTTCCTTATTTATGCATATTTTGCTTTTACCTATCAATTGTGAGCTCTGTGAAAGACATAATCACATCTTTATACTCTCAAAAGAGTGTAGTACACCTTAAATTCAATAACCAGTTGAAACCTATTTGTCTCAAAGTCAGGTGCTTGGAGTTAATACTTATGTTAACACGTTTAAAGTAGGATTCTCTCACGGTTATTCCTCTAGGTATGTGGAAAGAGAAATAACAGCTATCATATAGCTGAGCTGGTAAGTACCAGTGCTAACCTCTGGTCTATAGGCTTCTTTGTTCTCAGGGCCTGACAAGGAAGGTGAGGTTATCTATATACTTTTGCCTTTCTGCCAATCCCTCAAAGTGGTTGTTCAAACCCTACCTTTTCCTGCAAGCTAGTTCTTTCTCATCTACCCTCACCAGAATCTCAGCAAGTGACTTTACTTCCTACATCGTAGGATAAAAAAGCCACTGGACATGAGTGCTTTAATCTCTTCTTCTACGTTTAAATGTATTTCCAGCCAAATCCAGCCTTAACCTTTCCACCTCTACCTATGGAAAAAGACCCCTCCTTCTATCAAAGCTAATCTCTCTGTCCTCTGTCTTTTTGTGAGACCCTCTTCCCATAGTTATCTATTCCTTTCAAAATCTTCAATATCCTTTCTCCTCCATTCATAAGCATGGCATTCCCCACCCTAAAACATAAAATTGCTCCTAGGTAAGGCTTCTCTATATAACTTACCACCTCCACTTCTACAAAAAGTAGTCTAAACAAGGGTCCAACAAATTTTCTCTTCAAGTGTAGAGTAAATATTTTAGCCTTTGCAGGCTATAGTAGCCACACCTCCTCGACTCAGTAGTTGTATCCTGATTGTTTTTCCTGTCCTCTCCTCTTGTTCTCCACTGCCACCTAAGCCCAACCATTTACTTTATCTACCCTGACTATTGCAATAATTTCCCTGATTCCTTTATCTCTCTGCAGAGACTTCTCAGTGTCCAGTATCTCCCCCTTCGGTTTTTACTTTTTAACACGGCCAGTGATATTTTTGCAAATTGTAAACATTATGTAAATCCATGCTTAGAATTAGTGAATGGATTATCCTTGAGAATAAAATACCAACTCAACTCAGAGAGAGAGAGAAGGGGTAACACCCTGATTTTATCCCTGCCCATTTATTTCGTCTCCTTCCCAGATATCCTGGACTTCCTGCAACTCTCCAAAAGTCTTTTAAATTATTCCTGTATGCTTTCTTACTTCCATATGCGTCTCTTCCTTCCACAGTGCCCTTGTCTACCCATCTTCATCTTTCAATTCTCTACGAAGGGTTGTGGAAACCTTTAGCTTTCTGTGTTAGGATGTTTCCTTAGGACCTGGACATCACTGATCATCTTGTTTTATACTGCTGCCAGGGCAGTGTCTTGAATATATGAATTCGAAGACATACAGCAACACTGATATAAACCATGCTCTCTCTGTTGGGTAATGTTTAGCAACGCATGGCCCCAACCCTCTCAAAGCTGCAAGTCATCTGGAATTGCCAGTGGCTGCTTTGGCTCCTCCCTCATTTCCTAACCCCACAGGAATCAATGACTTTCACTTTCATGGCCTCAAGATGCCACTGCCCCACAAGAGCAGTAGACACCTTCTTACCTGTTACTCTAAATCTCTTCTCTTCTTCACATGAGTTGCTCCACCAATACTACTATTTTGAGAAACATTCAGACAAAAAAACTGTCAAGTACTTCCAAGCACTCACTCTCCATGCAGTTCCATGGTGACAGTAGGGAGGATCTTCGGGTTTCTCCAGCTCATCCAGAATCTAGACCAAAAGTGAAATGTTAGTATCTCCTTCTACAGCTTCTTCCAGTTTTAACTAGCAACTCTTTTGGGAGTCCCTTCCTGGAATGTAGCCTGAGGTCTAGTCTGTAATTCTGAAACAGCAACAAAAAAAGCCCCAGTTCATATTCTAATACACCTTAAGTGCTATCTTTAAGCCAGTTTCACACCTACAGCACTGACTCGCCTTAGCCTGGACCCATTTATTATAATAAATATTAGGAATCTTCACTTGAATTCCCAACAGTCACCTAAGTCCCAATAAATATGACTAGATCCACATAGATTATCAAACCAAAAATCTAGTGTCATCTTCAAATGTTTCCTCTGTTTTACCTATCACTTAATTCTCCCCAATCACCAAGTCCTGTCCTGAGCTCTTAAATACATCTCAACTCCACCCACTGCCAAACCCCAATTCAAACAATTTCTCACCTGGATTATTGTAATTACCCACTAACTGGTCTCTCCAGTGACAGTTTTATACCTCTATAATATGTTCTCCCTACTACAGAAAGAATAACCTTTGCAAAAAGCACATTGGCTTATTCCATTCTCCTCCAACATTTACATATGTTTTATTGGGACCATTCTCATTTGGCCCTGCTTATTTCTCAACAATATCCCCTTATCTTTGTTCTACCTTCTGCCCCTATATTTGCATTTCCTCAGAACCAGGGTTTTAACACTCCCTGTAGACTTCTAGGTGCCTCTTTCCTGACTGCCTCAAGGCAGGGTCTTTGCATAAACTATTTACTCTACTTAGAATAGTCCTGCTTCCTTTGCTTCAGCCCACCTCCTCTCCCTCAAGGACCATATCCTACCCTCTCACCTCACAAGCTTCCCCTGAACTACCAAGATTGTTATGTACACCTCTTATATGTTCTTATATGTTCTTCACTTTCCCTTGTCACCTATATTGTAAAAATCTGTTCATTGTCTGTATACCTCTATGGACATTAAGTTCCATGAGGACAAATGCTATGACTTGTTCTTAATTATATATGCAGGGACTATTACATAGTAGCTGATTAGTGTATGTATGAGATAAATAAATAAAGAAATGAATAACTTCAGTGTTAGTGATGAGAAATCAAAAAGGGATATGAGAGATAAAACAACATCATAAATATTTCCAGAAGAAGCTATCTTCAAACTACCTTTTCTCCTACCTGGTACAATAAAAGATGATGTAGATTGAGTTAATAGACATGAAGTATTTAGTGACTACTGGACTCCATATAGAATTTATAAATATAGTTCAAGCCTTTTGTGGATCAAAATGCATTGTTGCGCAGTTTAACCCATTTCATTTAAAAAATCTTATACATCGTTTTGAGAACCATCTTCATTATTTTCCCAATTTTCCTTTTGGATTTCTCAATAGTTGTTTGAATTTTTCTATGAACTATTGAATAGAGGAAGGATGGGTGGGGAGGTTAAAAATACAAAGGAATCTTCCTAGAATGGAAAAAGGATATGATAAGGAAATGGAAAAGATTCACAAAAAAGTGGAGAATCCAGAATTTGTGTAGTGCCATGACTCAGTTGAAATGTTTAATGTCAAAACCAAAAAACTGGTATTGATATAGTTTTCTATTTTGCAGTACAATTATTTGAACATCATCACAGTATATAAAAGAAAATTTAAAAATAAGGCAGTGCAGGCTCTTCATTTGTTGAGTAATTTTAAGGTAAGAAAAACAAAGCAGATATGCACTAATATAAACTTATTTAAATACCAAGAAAGTCAATTAAATGTTGCTTACTTTTTAAAAGTTTATTAAAAATGTTAGTCCTAGTAACCCCCTTTCAGTGTCTCTGAATTTGCTTTCGGCCAACAAATGTGCAAGTATAAAATGAAGGTATAGATTCCCTCTGTTTGCTACAGAGAAAGTTTTATATATATGTACATATACACACTCATATAAAAAGTCTTTACTGTTTAGTTTCAAGGGATATGCTACTTACATTTTTCCTACTTGGAAAATATTTATAATATACCTTCCTTGATTTTTTTATAGTCTTGAAATATTTGAAAACAAGTATTCCACATTCCACTTTGCTTTTCTACCCAGGTCTTCCTTTTTGTTTTCAACTCACTTTCTCCACATCCCTGAAAGCAACGTGCTCAAGAAAACACACAGATAGAAAAGTGCTTGTCATCTATAGGTATGATTAGCTGACTAAAAAAGTTACCAGTCACTGGTTAAGACTCCAAAATAGAAGAAAATAATTCATTGGTATAGAAAAGCTCTCAGAAGATCTGTATTTTCTCTCCATCTCATTTCATGTTTTAGCATGAAATGGCGATGAGAATAGTAGAAGGGAAAAAAATGTAGTCTAGGGTGACAGGATATTCAGTATGCTGTACATTAGGAAGTCTGCTTCAGAGACTGGCTTTCATAATGTTGAGGAAGGTGTATATAATTAGAGTCCCATGAGCATCCAAAAATACCAATCCCATGACAATAGGCACATATTACATCTAACCAGGTATCCAAGGAATTAGTAGACAGGAGAAAACAGTAGTGATTTACTTAGTTTAATCCCTTACTATCTCTAAGAGAATTTTTTCATTTGTTAGAATGGTAAAATGCAGATTTAGATAGTTCCTTCCTAGAGTCATAGATACGTTTTCATATTTCATAACCTGTAATAAGGAATGTGTGTCATAGCATGAGAAAATGGAGGAATGACTCCTTAGAGAGGCTTCAGAGGGAAAAAAACGGCTCTCTGGCAAGCAAAAGGAAAAATATTGAAATAGATGGTAAAGATAAAAATAGGAAATCAAACATGAACAATAATTCACATAATAGAAAAAAACTCTGCATGCGGTTAGGGGATAGGGGTTTTTCTCAGTAGCGTGTAACTGAAGTTTCAGAATAACCTAAGAAACCAAGCACATGGCTGCGAATGTGATACAAAGGATCCTCCATGCACACAACCAACTCCTAGAAAAGTAATCCAGACAGCCAAATCTCTCACGCTCCAATGGAAATAAGTGAATTCTATGTATTTGAATGAAGGTGGCAATTCAAGCATAGACTTACTGTTAATTATCTTCATATTCAGATTTTGTTTATGGAGGGTTTGTCCATATTTTAGGAAATGTCATGTATACTGGGAGAAACAGACTATCCTAGGGAAAAATATCCTGTTCTATTCTGTGGGGTATCTGTAACCACCCCTGTTGATTACAGAAGTTAGTTTATTTCTCAAAACAGCATGATCTGTAAAAAGCAGTTGGAAGAAGAATCCAAGAAATTCTAGTTTGCTATAGACAATCCATCATGCCTTGGGTGAGCCTTCAGATGAGTTCTCTGTCTACATTATACCTTCTGGGCAGGAGCCAGAGTTTATGCTACATCGCCTCAATACTACATAGGATATATATTAATCTCTGCCGTGGTTAAGTTGAATCCCTCATTTGCTAGACTTGAGTCGAAGCAGATGCTGGAAATCCCTCTCCCTGGACAGAGGACTTGACGGGGATTGCAACAGAGATTTCTCCAAAAATACCTCTTCACAGTGTCTCTTGCACCTTACATTTGAACTGTCTGAGGGGCACACCGATTGTGGTACTAATTTTTGTCATTTCCTTGGTAAATTCTGTAATTTGGTCGAACGTCACACTTTGATAAGCATCATCTCTTTTGTGTTTGATGAAATTTCAATAGTAAGTTGTAATAAAACAGTTTGGCTATGTATAGAATTACTAGATTTAAAATAATAATCCTTGAGAATTACTAATATCCTTCAGTATATTCTTGAGAATTAATAATTCTCAAGAAATTTGAAGTGACTGTTTCTTTCCTTTTTATCAAATTTCCAATCTTGCCGTTAGGCTCTTCACACATTCCAGGGCCAGTGTAATTGTTATTTTTATTTACCTTTCTTTATATTTCTCTTCCTATAAGCTTTTAAACTTATCACCTTAGTGATATTTTTTATATTATATATATTATTTATATATTATATATTTTAAATATATATTATACTTATATATTTTTAAACTAAATGCTGAGTTCCTTGGTATGTGAAATATTTCTTTTCATTACTTTCAATTCTGGGAAATTTAATTATGAACTTTTATTTATCATTTTCTCCCTTACACTTGCTTTTCTTTTTGGAAAGACTACTAATTGAATGTTAAGACTTAAAGATCAATGCTCTAATATTCTTTTCTATTTTCTTTTTTGTTTGTTTAGAGTTTATTTTGATGTCAAATTTAGATGCAATAAAATGCACAAATCTTAAGTGTACATTTGCTGAATTTTGACAAATGCAAAAAAAAAAATCCATCTGTATAACTCATATTCCTTCGGTCACCTCAGAAACTTCCCTCATGCCTCTTTCCTTCAATCTCCACCCTACATGTTCCTGTCTTTTTGTTTCAATTTCTAGATTATTTCTTCAAACATATCTTACCATCGTTGAAGCTTAGAAGTTTGTTTGCATGTTTTTTTTAAATTTCAAAATACTTTCTTGTTTTCTGAATATTCTTTTTATTAATGGATTCACATTGTTTTTCTTTATGAATATTAAGTTCTTTGACTATTTTGTTCTCTGCATTTTCTGTTTTCTAAAAAAACTGTTGTTTTTTTTTATTAGTTCTGAGTATTGTTTTTCACATTAAAGGCTTTTCTCAACTGTCAGATGGCTACTGGATGTTCACTCATATTTGACACTGAGACACTTAAAAATGTGTTTAGAAATCCCATCCATTGGGTGGAGTTTATACTTTAGTGTTTTTCCCTGTAGGTTGACTGGGCTTTTTGTTGGAGAAAATTCAAATCTTAATATCATCAATCTCCAAAATTCTATCAGAGGGCCAGTATGGAATATGCCTGACTTTAATTATCTAGGAGCCAAGGTGAGAAAAAGTGATGAGAATCTCACTTACTGAAGAATATAGATTTTAAACGTAATATTCCTCTTTTTAGCATTATTCCTAAACTTCCTTTGTACCTAATATCTCTAATTCTTGGGCAACTTCTGGTCACTTTTTTCATAGAGTAATCCTCTCATATCTTGTCTGACTTTGCCAGGGTGGAAGGGGATCTAGTACACTTTAACTGCATATTTGAAGATTTTCAAACAATCCTTTTTCAACCACATTCCACACCCCTGCCTTCTTCTAACATAATTTATGAATGTCCCTGGGTTCTTCAGCCCAAAATGTCTATGCAACATGAAAGTTTCAGTTTTCTATATATTGTTATTTACTACTCCTTCATTTACCTTGCAACATTTATTTTTATCCTCCATTAGCAGTTACCATCTTTCCTATTCTTCTTCTCCTTGAATGTACATCATTCCTCCCTCTAATCTGATGTCTGAGAGGGAATTTAGTGGAGGAGAGAGGAAGTGGATCAAGGATTAATGTGTGTTCTCAATTCACCGTATGCATCTAGGAGAACCCATCTGTATTCGTTTTCCTGGGCTGCCATAACAAAACATCACAGAGCGGGTGGCATAAGAAACATAAATGTATTTTCTCACAGTTCTGAAGGCTAGAAGTCCAAGACTAAGGTGTCATCAAGGTTGGTTTCTTCTGAGGCCTCACTCCTTGGCTTGCAGATGACTGTCTTCCCCTCCCTGTGTCTTTACATGGTCTTCCCTTTGTGCGTGTCTGTGTCCTAATATTCTCTTCTTTTAACTTGTATTGGATTAGGGCAACCCTAATGACATCACTTCACCTTAATTCCTCCTTAAAGATCCTATCTCCAAATACAATCACATTCTGAGGGATTGGGCAGCCAAGACTTCAATCTGTGAATTTTGGGGAACAAAATTCAGCCCATAACACCATCTATGGTAGAATTAAGGATGTTCCAAAAACTGAAGCCAAGAGAATTTTACCAGGATGTGTAAGACTTTTGGCAGCAGTACCAATACACAAAAGGGAATAGGAAGGTCAGTATAGGCAGGTTGGACAGAGCTGCAGAAAAAATATGATCCAGGGGGCTAGACTGTTTATGAGCAATCTTATGCATGTTTAAGGCACAGCACTAAAAATTCTTGAAAACAAAAAATTAGAGCCAGAGAGATCTGAGTGCAAATAACCAAGGATCATAAGCAAAAATATAGCATTACACTACCGATAGATGTGAATAGAGAATGCCCAAAAGGACTCATTTACAGATTTATAACAATGATCACTATCAGCACTGAAGAACAAGGTTAGAGAGGAGGACTGGATTTTGTCATAGAGAATTTGTTATAGTGATGCTTACATTTACAACAACCAACAAGACCAAGTCTACAAGAGAATTTTCTAGAGACTATAAAGTTTAGAAGGGCATGGAAGAATATCAGTTATCCTAAGTCGTTGATGTTATAAAACCCTGGTTGTATCAGGCTTGCAATGGTGGCTCTCTAAACAGATTTGGGTTAAGGGGTAACATATTGAATCTTCTTAAGTATACTATGCCACTGTAGTCCCAACTTTTGTTAGAATATTTTTTCTGTCTTGGCTTCTCTCCAACTGATGAATCATATCATTGTTTATCCCAGGAAAACAAATGTTCCATGTCTGTGGTAAGTCATAATCTATTTCTATAGCAGCATCAGCTCCATATGCCTTCCAGTCATTAAAATGATGCTTAGCCAATGCAGTCTAAACTGTAATTCTATTATTCTATTTTTCTGAAATAAGGACTAACAATACAGAATACACACCTTTTATTTGCTACCATCTGCAATCCCTTACCTCACATTAGGAAAACAATGAAAGGCTTATTAAAAGGGACTAAAGAACCTAATGGCAGTGAGACACTTGTGTGAGTATCACAGTTGACAAGTAAATGTAGTGAAAGCTGCCAAAATTCAGAGTTACAATTACTTATGAAAATTTTGATTGTCTGGCTATGAATAAGCCTGTGAAATTTGCACAAGGTGTTTTAGAAGACATAGTTCTGGCCCTTCCATTAATCAGAAGAATGCCCAAGTCTAACTATTGACTGGTGATATGCTTTCCTTTCTTGGAGGATCTCAGGAGAATAGCACTATAAAGAAAGAAAGCCAAATTCACAAAATCTGGAGCTTGGAGTAAACAAGAAATGAGAATGCAATCCTTACTGAGTATTAAAAATCAATCCTTGTGCTAAAAATGAAATATCTGTCTCCTACATAAGCAAAATAAGACTTAGATTTAGTTTTTTCACACATTTGCCATTAATTACACTTTAAAGTGATATATATGCTCTGAAATCTTAGTCACACAATTCAAATTTAGAAATTGATACTAATCAAGATTAAATCAACTCTGGTGATTTTTTATGAGTATGTTTGTGCATGCTTCATAACTTTAAGCTATATAAATAATTTTCTTATGCATCCTCAAGTAATATTCCAAATGAATATATATTTGAAGTGTTCAAGCTCTCTTGTCCACATAAAAATGCATGTAGTAAATTATAAACACTTCCCAAAATTCATATTAAATGGAGAGTCATAATGAGTTAAACAGATTTCAGTACTGGGATATAGCTTTCATTCAAAACTTAAAGTGATATGGAAAGGTTGTGGGGTTTTTACCTTTTTTATACATTTTTTTTTCTCAAGGACATTATAGTTTCCCTTGTTTATTGAATATTCATTGACATTTGTGGAATAGGATATACAACTTGCTGTGCACTGTCAATCAAAATCTCTTAGCTATGTGTTATTGTTCTAAAGTGTTTATTGATATTAAACAAATTACCATATGTAGATAGATACTCTTTTATCTAAAAGTGGATGAAAGCAAGATATTGTAAATGAGACTTTAAATTTAAAACTGCTTCAGGCTACTAGAATAGACTGAGAAAATCACCTAGAAAGCATTTATAAACTAGGAGCGATTCTGCCGCTCAAAGGACAGGGAGGAACTTCACCTCATCCATTCTCAAATGCAAAGCAAAATTTTAAAATTTGTCTTCTGTAGTCTTTATATTATGACTCTTCTTTCATGACACTATTTTGGCAGTTACAAAACAATGATTTGAAAATTTAGCAAGCAGACAGCTCGCTACAATTCCTGAAGTCTGGGCTCTACCCCAAACATACAGAATTGAAATCAATAGTGTGTTGGGGAGGAGAGAGAGAAGCAGCAAGCTTCACTATGTTTAACTAAGCAGTTCTGAAGCATTCCACAGTTTAAGCACCATTGTTTAGACAGTCTGGTCTTTACCGTTTTTCCTTTACCAAACTTGGTATCCAGGGATCACCCTAGGATCCCTGATCACTCACTGCCTTCTAGAATGTAGTTACTTTGCCTCCTGTGCAATTGATATTTACTCCTGGTACTTCATCCCTTAAATTCAACATCATGAGTTTCCTCCAATCAACAATTACCTAATTCTTTAAACTCATAATCTAGAGGACCTTCACAGTTCTGACTAGCTTCCCAGTGTCTTAAAAGAATAATTTTCTGCCCATGGAATAATCCAATGCAGTGATTAACTGGTGGGCAATTCAGACTAGAAGGCATAGGACAGATGTTTTATTTTAAGCTATCAAATAATACATTCTAGGTGTCTCAGGACAGAACACTCCATTTCAAGTTCTACAACACAAGCCAATATTTATTCTGCCTATTTTAGCTCAATATTATTTCAGACAACCCAGACTCTGTCTTAGTTTTGAAGAACCACCCTCAAAATAAAATAGGAACTCCTCGGTAGGAATTTATAGAATTTAATAGGCTTTATAAGACAATCGGGTTTATAAAATGAGGGCAATTATTCACCTACCTCATGACATTTTAGGGGCTAAAATGAATTAATGTAAACTTAGCACCTAGACATGGTCACATTTTATGTATTAAACAGGTTCTCCACTGAAGAAATTCTCAGAGATTTTTAATATGCTAATGTGCATTGTGACTAAGTGGGGTGCAGGGTATGCATCATTTCCTAAATAATTCTGAGCAGATTGCAGATTTTTTCCTACTTATTTGGAGAAACACACTCTGGAAAAGGCCCCACATGAATCTTCTGTCTTGCATAGATGCTACCTGCTCCAGGTAGTCCAGAAAACACTGCTCTGTGAAATAAAAACTAAAATAGTAAACTTAAGGTGAAGGAAGAACACAGTTTGCTTAGGTCTCTTGTCTGGATTTCAGTCATCTGTGGAGATTCCAAACTTTAACTGTTATAGTGTAAATTGGGTGGTCAAATAGCATTTAGACAGTGTCGGTTTGGAGAATATGACTTTTCAATATTTATTGGTCTCAGTATTTCAGTCTTAAATCTTCTGTGAAACAGAGAGAATCTTGCCGCCCTATCACCCTCATGAAAATACCTGAAGGTAGTTCAAATTATTTTCTGCTGATCCTCATTTAACAGTAATCTAATGGCTGCCAATTTAATTTATCTGGAATGCTATGCTGTGAATACTGGTTCAGTTTATCAAACTTTTGATCCTCTTTTAGAGGACACTTGGTTGGAATGTATTTTCCTGCCTTCTTGAAGTTAGGAATGGTCATATGACTTATCTTGGCAAATGATATGTGAGCAGAAGTTATGTGTGAATCTGGACCAGATCTTCAAGAAATAATGCATAGATTGCCATGTCCCTTCCTCCTGCAATAGACAAGCAACCTTAAAGATAGTGCAGGCTCTGCAGGTCTGTTTCCCTGAATATGAAGGACAAATAGACCTGAAATGGTTACATCACTGAAATTTTTAGCTTACTTTTTACTACAGCATAACCAAGCATAACCTGACTGATGCATTTTTTTTTTTTTTTTTTTTTTTTTTTTGCGGTATGTGGGCCTCTCACTGTTGTGGCCTCTCCCGTTGCGGAGCACAGGCTCTGGACGCGCAGGCTCAGCAGCCATGGCTCACGGGCCCAGCCACTCCGCGGCATATGGGATCTTCCCGGACCGGGGCACGAACCCGTGTCCCCTGCATCGGCAGGCGGACTCTCAACCACTGCGCCACCAGGGAAGCCCCTGACTGATGCATTTTGATACCAGGAAAAAATATTCTTAAAAGTGGCTAAAATGTTTATTGTCCTAAGATTGTATTATTCATCTATCCATTAGGTGAAATGATAAATCAGCTTTCTGAACTTCCAAGCTAAGAACTAGACTGTGAAATTAGTTAAAAGTTGCAATTTACAGAAGTCTGAGTAGCAAGACTCAGACTTTACATCAGTTTCTCCTCTTTAATTATTATCTTAGTCAGTGTATTCCATTTTTAGAATATTTTACATATAGCCATTTTAAAATTAGACACTCATTTAACAGATATTACTTTTCCAGAATTTTGTTCTTGAGTCCCTTTCCACTCTTAAAAATTATGGAACACACCAAAGAGCTTTATATGCGAGTTACTGATGCAAATAATACTGTATTCAAAATGAAAACTGAGAGCATTAATTAATATTTTATTTGGAGATAATTGTAAATTCACATGTAAGAAACAATGCAAAAAGATCTGTGTATCCTTTATCTTTCTCTAGTGGTAACAACTTGCAAAACTATAGTACAATATTACACACAGGATATGCATATTAATTGTCAAGATATAGAAATTTTCCATCAGCACAAGGATCCCGCATTACCCTTTTATGGCTACACCTACCTCCCACCCACTGCCACCTCCTCGTTAATCCCTGGAAACCATTAACCTGTTCTCTATTTTGTAACTGTGACACTTCAAGGATGTTATATAAATGCAGTTATACAGTATGCAATCTTTGATGATTGGATTTTTTCACTCAGCATTTCATTCAGATTGTGGTATGTATCAAGAGTTCTTTTTTGTCATGTTTGTTTTTGTTTTATTGCTGAGTCATATGAATGTGCCAGAGTTTATTTAACCATTCACTCACTGAAGGACACCTATGTTTTTTCCATTATTGGTCTATTGTGAATAAAGCAGCTATGAACATTCAGATTTAGATTTTCGTGTAAATGTAAGTTTTCATTTCTCTGCAATAAATGCCCAGGAGTACAAATGTTTGGTCATGTGGTAATTGCATATTTAGTTTTTTAAATTTTTTTAAAGAAATTGCTACACTGTTTTCTAGAGTGACTAAAAATGTTTACATTCTTACTAGCAACGTGTGAATGATCTGGTTTCTCTGAACCTTCTCCCACATTTGATATAGTTATTCTTTTTTATTTTAGTCATGCTGATAGGTGTGCAGTGATACTTCACTGTGTTTTTAATTCCCATTTCTCCTAGTGGCTAATGATATTGAGTATCTTTTTATGTGTTTACTTGCCGTCTGAATCTCTTCTTCAGTGAAATATTTCCTCATGATTTTTTCCCATTTTCTAATTGATTTATTTGTTTTTATTACTCTTGAGTTTTCAGAGTTCTTCATATACTCGAGATACAATTCTCTGTCAGATAAGCAGTTTGAATATTTATTTCCAGTCTGTACCTTGTCTGATCTTCCTATTAATGAGGTCTTCTGCAGAGCAAAAGCTTTTAATTTTGATAAGGTCAAATTTATCATTATTTCCTTCTATTATTTGTGCTTTTGATGTTTTCTGCCCACCCCTGAGCTCTCTCTTTTTTTTTTTTTTGGTTTTTCAGACTCAGTAATTTTCATTGTCCTATCTTCAAGTTTACTGATTCTTTTTTCTACCAGCTCAAATCTCTCTTTGAGCCCCTTTAGTATGCTTTTCATTGCAGTTATTTTATTTTTCAACTCAATGATTTCCTTTGGGTTTCTTTTTTAGGTTTTTTATCTCTTTATTGATATATCCATTTTGTTCATATGTTGTTTTCCTGACTTTATCAACATTTTTATTTCTTTAAGCATTTAAGACAGTTGTTTTAAATTCCTTGCCTAGTAGATATTCCATCAGGTCTTTTTCAGGGGCAGTTTCTGTTGATTTTTATTCTTTTCCATTGAATGGGCCATTTTTCCTGTTTCAGTGTAGGTCTTACAATTTTTTAGCTGAAAACTGAACATTCAAATCTAACAGTGTAGCAATTCTGGAAATCTGATTCTCCTCCTTCACAATGGTTTGATACTTTCTGTTTTTGTTTGTTTGTTTGATTGCTATAGCTACCTCTATATGGAGAATCAGGCTGAGGTGTAAACTTAAGGTCTTCTCAGGTAATTTTCTAATTTCTCCTGTATATGTATTTTTTTTAATATATATAAATTTATTTATTTATTTTTGGCTGCATTGGGTCTTCATTGCTGTGCACGGGCTTTCTCTAGTTGCGGTGAGAGAGGGCTACTCTTCATGTTGGTGCACGGGCTTCTCATTACGGTGGGTTCTCTTGTTGTGGAGCGTGGGCTCTAGGTGTTCAGGCTTCAGTAGTTGTGGCACATGGGCTCAGTAGTTGTGGCTTGCAGGCTCTAGAGCACAGGCTCAGTAGTTGTGGCACACAAGCTTAGTTGCTCTGCGGCATGTGGGATCTTCCCGGACCAGGGCTCGTACCATGTCCCCTGCAATGGCAGGAGGATTCTTAACCACTGCACCACCAGGGAAATCTCTATGCATTTGTTTTTGATGTCTTAGTTTTTAATATCTGGCTCCACAAGTAGAATAAGAAAAATTAAGGGGAGGGAGAGTGTGCCAGCTCTTAAATCCCCTGGAAGTCAATTCAGGTAGAGGAGGTGGGTCTTATAATAATCAGGTAAAGTGTAGCAACAATGGGGTAAGGTGTAACAACGACTGCCACATCTTGTCTGCATCTCCATTATGAGAAGCAGAATTCAGCAAGCAGAGCACAGATTCCCAATATTTGGAGGACAGAATCTTTTTTGTTCACACTGGCTCTCTTAAGCTGTGTGCAAACTGCTCCTGGAATGCACACACAGCTGCTATGTTTGCCATGGGACTGTCGGTAGCATTTGGGTAGCTGCTGCTATGCTGAGACCTGAAATTGGATGAAATTAACTACAGTTTACCATCCAATCCTTTCTTGGAAAGTTGCAAACCTTCTATAGACTCCAGAGTTCCAAAGTAGTTATGTCAGATAGATTCTACCAGAGCAATTGTTGTCTAGATCAGGACACAGATTCCTGGTATTTTCTGCTCTGCTCTCTTCCCAGAATCCTCTTCCCTGTTGCACTTTTTTTTTTTTTTTTTTTTTTTTTTTTTTTGCGGTACGTGGGCCTCTCACCGCCATGGCCTCTCGCGTTGCAGAGCACAGGCTCCAGATGCGCAGGCTCAGCAGCCATGGCTCACAGGCCCAGCCGCTCTGTGGCATGTGTGAACATCCCAGACCAGGGCACGAACCCGCGTCCCCTGAATTGGCAGGCGGACTCTCAACCACTGCGCCACCAGGGAAGCCCTGCACTTATTTTTAAACTCATTTTTATTTGATTAGATCAAGCACTGTCATAATATTTGTGAATAACTTGTTTTACAGCATGTCCTACAAAGAACTGGTTACAATTTATTTATTCACATATTGTCACCCTGCAAAACTGTTACCTGCTTCATTGTTGTGATCTTAGCTAATTTATCTTCATAATACCAGCATCTGTCATGAGGTATATGCCAGACAAAAAGCTGTTGATCTGAATTTAATGGAAATGAAGAAAGGATGTTTATCATTTACTGCATGACCAACTGCTCACATACTAAAATAATAATCTTAAGAAAAAAATACCTCTGAACTTGTGAGAAAAAGGATTTTATGTGGAAAAAAGGACATATTCTTTAGAGTAATTAATTTGGCCAGTCTAATTGATCTTCTTTATCTGAATATCTTATATACTTTCAATTTCCTGCATCATTCTTTGAGCTCAAGTCTTATGCCCCATCATTGACTATCTTTTCAATGCACTTATGCAGAGTAGTAAATAAATTCTCTATGGGAAAAAGAAAGATGAAGGTAAATTACACCAAGATAAAATAAAGAGCTGCACAAGAAAAGTCGCAAAAATCTAAGACAAAGGTGGATAATTATACTAAAATTTCTCAGGCTGTTCAGAAAATGTGGACCAATAAGCAGATGTTACCACTACCAGAGAGAAGGAGAGTCTATGCCTGGAGTCAAACCAAATGTGCCACATTTGAGGCCTTTGTGGCAGGGCATCCACCCAAGCATGCAGGCACATACAATCCTTTACTCTGGTGATGCCCAGCCTGTGCTGGTAGTTGACATCAATATTGGCAATCCTCCTGGCCCAGCTTTGGAAGTAAAACCCAGATGAATCTCTGTCATACTATGTGGAAAATAAGCTAAGACATCTTCTAAATTATAGTTGATCTACTTTAATTTGAGAAATATACTCAATGTCAGCTAACTTATAAATTCTAATTACTAATATCTGTCAAAAATTTGTGTGAAGGAAACAGGAATAGGAATTGTAATAGGAAAGGGGGCTTATATTTATTGAAACCAAATAAGAAAATAAGTATTAGAACTTTAAAAAAGTTTGCCAAGGCTTGTTTAGGCTTTAGGATGCCACCTTACTGGGTTTATTACTCAACTGAAGAGCTCATGCTTGAGGTAAGATGCTTATTCATCTGCTGCACCTTAATTTGCTTTTCTCTTAATTGAGGTAAGACTTTACAAGCAATGTATACACTGCCCCTTTTTAACCTTGACTTTTACAATATCTATTCCCCTGGAATTATTTTTCCTGACTCTATTGGTTGAGCAGGTTGGGGTGAGGAGGAGTAGCAAGAATAAAGAATAAAATAAGCCAGTGCTCTAGAAAAAACAAAAACAACAACAAAAATGAGTCAGACAGAACTTCTTAAGTGAACCTCTTTCCCTTCTTAGCTTGGCAACTTGCAATACACTGAAAAGGTGGCAAATTTCAGTAGATAGTGCTTGCAATTCCCATTTAAAAAGAGCAAGGCCACTTCTGTTGGGAGCAGGCACTCCTTCAAATTTCTAAAAAACTACCTGGTATTAATGCTGGTGCAACACAAGACAGTCCTAATAGTAACACATTTCTGGGTTTGATTGTATTTTGGGCTGAACCATGTTACACAAAGTTTGAACAAAATTTGAATTGCGTGCCAATGCTTATTTTGTTACTGTTATAGTTCTATTGAGCTAGAACTGTGATTTAGGGGAAAAAAGGCTTTTCTCTTACAGCCCATAAAAATTATAAACAAATATTTGTAATATTTTTTTAATGTAAGCCCGCCTCTCTTTCATTTAACTTTTGTTTGTTTCCTACGTTTGTAAAGTTCAATGTCAAAAGTCTCAGGTAATAACCTCTCAATTTCTGAAAAGCCAATCCAAGCCGCTGAGTTGTTTAAAGATAACTGCCATATCTTTTAGTATGAAGACAGTTGATTAAAATTTTTAAATAATGGAATATTAATCATTCATTATAATGTGTGATTTCTTATCAAAGTTGATAGAAAAAATGTGGATTGAACTTAAGAGAATTGGGAAGAAGTAGTGAGAAATCTTTTGCTTTGTGCTATTTGATTTAGAAATCAATAAATGCTAAGAGCAATTCTGAGAAAGAGTGGGATTTTAATAAATGTAAATATGGTTAAATCTGAAAATATGAGAAAAATGTCATGATTTATGTTATTTTTCTTCTCATGGATAATTGAAAGTGAGAATACAACTCATTATTACATTTATTACAGTTTTTAAAGAAGTACTTAAATAAACCCTTAACTTGTGAAATAAAAATAGATGAGGTATAACAGTTCAGCCCGTCTTTTCAGTTGGTAGAGTCACACACACATGAATTTTTTTAACACAAAATTATATGACTGATTCTTTCTGACCACTTCATTATTTAGTGATGGTAGCCCTAGCTTTAGAACTAAAATCAACCCATTTAATGAAATGCTTACTTAAACACCAAAGCCATTATTACACATGTAACAGTTTGGAAATACTGTTTTACACTTGGAAAATGCCCAGCACCGGTGAATCAATTTTCTATCTGCTTTGTAAAAACAACTTCTGCTTTATTGCTTTTTGGAAACAGAATTGTAGCAACACTTCACAAAAGCCATTAAACAGAACTTGTGACACAAAATATAAAACTTCTAACCAAACTACATCATTTCTCAATTTCTTTTGAACACCTAAATGGCATAACAAAAACTGATTAGACTATTGATATGTTCTCATTCTCAGGTATTATATCTGATAGCCTCAAATTTAAAAGTTGATTTGTAAGATGAGACGATGGTACAGTTGAACAGTCAACCTTATAAACAGTCTTTTGCTGAGTAACCCAAAATTTTAATTGGTCAAATAAAGTAGCATTTAGTGCTGGAAAATATGGAAGATTATCTATAATTAGAATAACTAACACAAAGATGATTCTTATATAGCAGCAACACATTAAATATTTAACCATGGGGAAAGAAAACAATTTCAAACTGGTGAATAAAGGGAAAATTCTTTGGGGAGTACTTTAAGGTTTCCTTTTTTTAATAGTTCATTTGGGACATAGATAGCAATTTCATACTGTTAATATTATAAAAGTTATAGCAGGGAAGAAAAAGAGCAGCGTCTTTGATTTTATACCATTTTCTAAAAGAGCAACATAGATATTGGCAAAGTATGGGTTTGTTAAATATAAATTAGTCCTGTTACTTTGTCTAAGATTTACTGTGATTGAAAGAAATATGTTTTAACCAGAAAGAGGTGTATTATGTTTAAATTACATTTTATCACATATTGTGTTTTCTAAAACCTTGCAAAAATAATCAAGATTGTGATGAGTTCTTTCATTGCCACTGGAGAAGAGGCAGAAAGATTCCAAATAAATCAGCTGTGTGGGACTGTGGAGCATATTAAGCACAGGCATGCTGCAAGAATTAGAATTAGTGTCAGTCTTATTTAAAAGCTTCCTTGTTCATCTTTGCAACTCTAGATTGTCGGCCAAGATTAAATCATGAATTTTCTCAACACTCCTGTGAAGTCGTTAAAGGAGAAGAAGTAGAGAAAGAATGACAAAAAGGTAGGGGACTTTAATTGTACTGTTGTATTAATATGTATTTAAATTAAAGGAAAAAATAAATATTATACAAATGAAATTTTTTTCCTGTGATAACCAACAGGATAAAGGCCAGCTCCAGACCAAAAGATTTGGTCTAAATAAGTATAAATTTTAAAAAAATCCATCACTACTTGGACAGGAATTTTTTTTTTTCTAAGTAGGGGGAAATAGAGACCCATAATTTAATACCAAGTAGGGTATAAAATAATGATTTTTTTAAAACTCTATCAGTTTGTGTCTGACTAGAAAAATGACTTCAATAATTTGCAACAAGTCAATGTAATGCAGAGAACTGGTTATACTGAACTTAAACACTGAACAGATGACCTTGAGAAAACCCATTAATCAACAGCAGAAAGACATGGCCACTACAAGGCTGGAGGGAAAATGGAACTAGGCAATATTACCAGTGCTCAGAAGTAAGAGTCATCCAACAAAAGCTCAGACTCAGGCCAGTCTGTCCATGAGAAAGGAAGCAGTGGAATCACAGCATCCTTGTCCCCCCAAGCAGAGAAAGAGGGGTGCAATATCTTGGCATCTTCCTTCTTCCCACCTTCTAACCTCCTTCCAAAGCCTCCCATACTCAGCCAGAAATCAGCTATTACAAGAGCAGTCTTTAGGATTCAGCCCACTTTTAAAATAGAACAGTGGTGGGTAAGAATGTGAGGGAATCTGAAGGTAAATATAGACTCAACTGGCATATCTCTCCATGACACACTATCAAGATGAACTATGTCAGTGATGTTTAACAGCTTGAAACTATGTTACCATAGGGAAAAAAATGCCATAAATTCTACCTCTCCATATGGGTAAATAAAGATCTCAATAAAGGTAAATACATGGACAATTGCGGAAGCTAATATTACAACAATAGTGTTAACTCACTTTTTGTTTTCTACATGATTTAAGAAACTAATACATTTTAAAAAGAGAAAACAATTATTAGTATAAAAGGTAATATTGCTATGATTTTAGTTTTTAAGTACAAATCCTGTTTTCTACACAATTTAAGGGGCTAATGCATTTAAAATATTATTAGTTTACATTTTGGAGCACACATCATATAAATATGTAATTTTGTGAGATCAACAATGAAAAGGGGTAAGGATGGAGCTGCTCTTTTAGTTTGTTTTCTGTTCAGTTTGTACATTACTAAAGTTAAGCTGGTATAAATTCAAATTAGAATGTTATAACTTTAGGATGTTAATTAAATGTAATTTACATGGTAACCACAAAGAAAATAGCTATAGAATGTATACCAAAGGAAATGAGAAAGAAATATAAATACTTCACTACAAAAAAATCAACACAAAAGAAGATAGTTATTAAAGGAATGAGGGGGGAAAAGCTATAAGGCTTATCAAATAGCACAATGACAGAAGTAAGTTCTTCCTTATCAATAATTATTTTAATTAATTAGGCTGCACCAAGTCTTAGTTGCAGCATGCAGGGTCTTAGTTGCAGCATGTGGGATCTAGTTCACTGACCAGGGATCGAACCCAGGCCCCCTGCATTGACAGCATGGTGTCTTAACCACTGGACCACCAGGGAAGTCCCTCAATAATTATTTTAAATGTAAATGGATTAAGCTCTCCAATCAAAGGACAGAGATTGGCAGAATGGATAAAATCACATGATCCAACTCTATGCTATCTACAAGTGACTCCTTTGAGACCAGAAGACACAAAAAGATTGAAAATGAAAGGATAGAGGAAGATATTCCCTCCAAATAATAACTAAAAGAGAGCAGGGGTAGCTATACTAATATTCAACAAGTAGACTTTAAATCAAAAAAGGTTACATGAGACAAAGAAAGACCTTATATATTGATAAAAGTTTCAATATAGCAAGAAGATATAACAACCATAAACACTTATACAGTAATGACAGATGAACATCATAATCAATGGGGAAAGACTGAAAGCTTTTCATCTAAGATCAGGAATAGGCAAGGATGTTTTGCTTCCACCTCTTCTATTCGGCATGGTACTTGAAATTCTAGCTAGACAAATTAGGCAAGAAAAAAGAAATAAAAGGAATCCAATTGGAAACGAAAATATAAAATTATCTCTGCAGACAATATGATATTATATTTAGAACACCCTAAGAATTTGATTTAAAATGTTAGATGAATTTAACAAAGTAGCAGAATACAAAGTGAACACACAAAAATTGTTGCATTTCTATATGTAAAAATGATAAACAATTTGGAAAGCAAATTGCAAAAACAATCCCATTTAGAATAGAATCAAAAAGAATAAAATACTTAGGAATTAACTTAACCAAAGAGGTGAAAGTTGTAAAATAAAAATAACAAAATTTTGCTGAAAGAAATTAAAGAAGACATAAATAAATGGAAAAACAATGCATGTTTATTGCTATCCAAAGCAAACTACAAATTCAACGAAATGTCTTTCAAAACACCAAAGATTTGTTTTTGCAGAAATAGAAAACCCATCCAAAATTTCATATGGGATCTTAATGGGAACTGAATAACCAAAATAATCTTGAAAAAAAGAATATAACTGAAAGACTCATGCTTCCTTGATTACAAAATTTACTTCAAGGCTACAGTAATCAAAACAGTGGTACTGGTATAAAGCAGATATATAGAGCAACTGAATATTATAGAAAGCCACAAATAACCCCCTACATATATGGTCAAATGATTTTTGACAGGGGTGTTAAAACCATTCAATGGAAAAAGGATAGTCTTTTCAACAAGTGGTACTGGGAAAATTGGATATCCACATGCAAATGAATGAATTTGGACTCTTATATAATGCATATACAAGAATTAACTCAAAATGGATCAAGGACCTAAATGTCAGACCCAAGACAATAAAACTTTTAGAAGAAAACATAGGACCAAAGTTTAATGACTCTGGAATTCACAGAGATTTACTGTATTTGACACCAAGGTACAGGCAACAAAAGTAAAAAAAAAAGACCAAATGGACTTCATATTTTTTTTTTTAATTTGTGCATCAGAAGACACTGTCAGCAGAATAAAGAGGCAACCCACAGAATGGGAGAAAAAAATTAGAAATCATATATCTGATAAGGGACTAATATCCAGAATATATAAAGAACTCCTAAAACTCAACAACAACAAATAAACAAAAATGGCAAAGGTCTTGAATAGTCATTTATCTAAACAAGATACATAAATGACCAACAAGCACATGAAAAATGCTCAACATCACTAATCATTAGGGAAATGGAAATCAAAACTACAATGAAATACCACCTCACACCCATTAGGATGACTATTATTAAAACAAAACAAAACAAAACAAAAGTGTGGGTGAGGATATGGAGAAATTAGAACCCTGTTCACTATTGGTGGGGATGTAAAATGGTACAGCTGCTGTGCAAAATAATATGACAGCTTCTCAAAGAATTAAAAATAGAATTACCATATTATCCAGCCATTTCACTTCTGGACATATACTCAAAATAATTGAAAGCAGGACCCCAAAGAGATGTTTTTACACCCATGTGATTAGCAGCATTATTAACAATAGCCAAAAAGTGTAAGCAATTCAAGTATCTATCAACTGATGAATAGAAAAACAAAAATGGTATATACATACAATGGAATATTACTCAACCTTAAAAAGGAAAGTAATTCTGCAATGCACTACAGCATGTATGAAGATTGAGGACATTATGCTAAGTGAAATAAGCTAGTCATAAAAAGACCAATACTGTATAATTCTACTTAGATAAGGTACTTAGAGTAGTCAAAATCATAAAGACTGAAAGTATAATGGTGGTTTCTAGGGGCTGAGGAGAAAAAAAGAATGAGGAGTCATTGTTTAATGGATATAGATTTTCAGTTCTACAAGATAAAGAGATATGATGGTTGCACAACAATGTGAATGTATTTAATAGCACTGAACACTTGAAAATGGTTTAAATGGTATATGTTATGTTTTGTGTATTTGACTACAATAAAAAAAGCACAATGAGATTCCACTACACACGCACTCTAATGACTGTAATAAAAAAAGACAGAAAAATATCAAGTGTTAGTGAGGATGTGGAGACAGACTAATCCTCATGTATTGCTGATGGGAATATAAAATGGCCTCAACCCTGTGGAAAACAGTTGGACAATTTCTTTTTAACTTTTTAGTTATACATAATCTTGCTGTATGACCCAAAATCAATCCTAGGTGTCAAACCAAGAGAAACAAAAAAATATGTCCACATAAAGACATGTACATAAATATTCATAGAAGCTAATAATAATAGCTTCAAACTAAAACTGAACAATCCAAATACTCAAGTGACAAAAATTACAAAACATGGTCTATATTAGTAACATACCACTATTGGCAATTAAACTGGAACATTTCTCCAGAGAAGACATATGAAGGCCAACAGATACATAAAAGATGCTCATGTCAGTAATCATCAGGGAAATGCAAATGGAAACCACAATGAGATATCATCTCATACCTCTTAGGGTGCCTATTATCCTAAAAGGCAAGTGTTGGTGAAGATTTGAAGAAATCAGAACACTCGCACACTGTTTTGGGAATGCCAAATGATGCAAATGTTATGGAAAATAATATGGAAGTTCCCCCCAAAATGAAAAATAGAACTTACAATATGGCTCAGCAATTGCACTTATAGGTATTCATCCAAAAGTATTGAAATTATAATTTCAAAGAGATTCTCGTGTTCCTTGCAGCCCTATTCACAATAACCAAAACATGGAAACAACCTAAGTGTCCATCAATGGATGAATGAATGAAGAAAGTGTTGTATCCACACACAATGGAATATTTTTTCTGTCTTAGAGAAGAAGGAAATCCTGCAGTATGTGACAACATGGATGAAATCTTGAGGACATCATGCTAGGTGAGTTAAGCCAGTCATAGAAGGACAAATATTGCAAGATGCCACTTATATGAAGTATTTAATGCAGTCAAACTCATAGAAGCAAAGAGCAGAATGGTGGCTGCCAGATGCTGGGGGTAAGGACAGATGGAGCGTTGCTAACCTACAGGTATAAAGTTTTAGTTATACAAGAAGATTAACCTCTAGAAATCTGCTAGACAACACTATATAGTTAAAATTATATTCTACACTTAAAATCTGTTAAAAAGGTAGATCTCATGTTTTGTTTGCTTACCACAATAATAAAAATAAATATTTTTAAAAAGGAGCAAAATACTGATACATGCTAATATTACTTTCCTGTTCATGATATAACACATTACTGCAAATTCAGTGGCTTAAAACAACAGAAATTTACTATCTTACAGTTTACGGAGGTGAGAAATCTGAAATGGGTCTCACTGGGTTAAAATTCACAGTGTTGACATTCCTTTCTGAAGGCTCTTAGGGGAGAATCTGTTTTCTTGCCCCTTCCAGCATATAGAGATGGCTCACATCCCTTGCCTTGTGATCCCTTTCCATATTCAAAGCCAGCCGTGGCCAGTGAAATCTTTTTCACATCTCATCATTCTGACTCTTGTGATTAACCTTGGAGCCATTAGATAATCCAGGATAATCTCTTTGTTTTAAGGACAGTTGATCAGTAAACTTAATTCCACCTGCTACCTTAACTCTCCTTTTCCATATAATATAAAATAACCACAGGTTCTGGGGATTAGGATATGGACATCTTTGTGAGGCAATTATTCTGTCTACCACAATGCTACAACATGAATGGACCTGAAGAGTATCATGCTAAGTGAAAGAAACCATACACAGAAGACTAGTTATTGTACTATATCATTTATATGAAATATCTAGCAAAGGCAAATTTGTAGAGGCTAAAAGCAGACCACTGGTTTCCTAAGGATAGGAGTATGAGATGAGATGAACCACAAATGGGTATGAGGAAACATTTTTAAGTTATGAAAATGTTCTAAAACTGCACAATTCTATTAATTTACCAAAACAACTTCTCTAGCAATTGTTATATTTTGTGGTTTGTAATTTATACCTCAATTGAGTTGTTAAAAAATAGAGGTACATGTCGTAGAGGGCAGAAGTTTGTTGTGAACGAATAAATAATAGACCTTACCTATAAGATAGCCTATTTAAATAGGCCTTCCTTATAAGAAAGTTATTTGTTAGATATGTGAAATAAACAATGTAGATTAGGAGTCAAATATATCTCAAAGTATAGTTCCAATATTAAATATAAAATAAGTCTCATTGTTATTCATAAATCTATATATTTGGTCATTTATAAATGTTGAGAGGAAGATTTTCTTATTGAACCGTAATGAAAGAATAATCTCTTGCCCTAGCTCTGAAAAGTAAATCATTTAACAAAGCAAGAAAGGTTGCTTGAGAATACATTATGCCAAAGATTTCCACTTCTAGAAAATAACAATGACATTTAATCTTTGCATATTTATGTTGAAATTTCTTTCAAGTATTTTAAGGAATCTGCTTCTGAAATTCTTCAATATGGAATAACAAGGAGTAGGCAAATGGGAAATTGTGGACATAGTCATCAGACTAAACAAATGAATATAACGTAAGGAAATGTCTTTATTCATACATAGTTTACTGTACTTAGTATCATGTATGACAAATCCCAATTTACTTTTCTGTAACCTAAATTAATTTTTAAAAGTCAACTTCTATGCTACATTTTCTCTCTCTCTCTTTTTTTTTTTTTAGTGTATGTATGGGGGCATGTGCTGCTACCATCCTTTCAACAAAACACGAATCCCTAGAGAATTTCTTTAGCCCTCTGTAATTTACAACCATCCAAAGAACTCCAAAGTTGCAGTCCTCTTTTCTAAGAGGTTACTCCAGTCACGGCCACTGGCGGCTCTCCAAGCCAGCTAGGCTAGCACAGAGCAGAAGGCTAGCTCTCCAAGGACCTGAAAACTCTCCTTAAGAACTGTGTGTGTTGGCTGTACAGTCATTATCTGGAGAGTTCAGACACAGCCCATGCAGTCCCCCTGAGATTTCACTCCCAGTCATTATTTACAGGACTCAAATACATCCCACAGGCAAGGCAGTCAATGCACCAGTAATTCAACAGCTAACAGAGGGAATCTGGCCATGATTTGTGGACAGTCACTATTTTAAATCTTCCTTCTTTTTTTCCATAACATTTAGGAATCTCTGTGACAAAATGCATACTCTTACTCTATGTATAACATAAAACATATATATGTACAATATCTCAATATAGCAAGAAGGTAATATTTTGAAATTTCAACTATATCATCAATGTGTGCTTACCAAGTCACGTCTTTGTTCTCTTACTGGAGAACATTTACCTTTGAAAGGGACGTGTGGTAGCAATAATTAATCATTTGGAGGAGTATATAAAGTGCAATAATGAATTTATCTGTACTTATTTCAAACTGGCTCAGTTTCAAACTGAACTAGAAAAAAACAACAGAAAGATTTCTTTTGGTCTCTTTCTCTGTTTTATTTTAAACTAGTTAGGGAAATGGGTTTTATATTTTAATAAACACAGCTAGCATTTTCTACTTTTTATAAAAATCCATAAGATTGAGGAACTCATTTGTTCTTACACTATTAAAATACAAAAATAAATAAATAAAATTCTTCAAACTCATAGCTAATTTCAAAATGATTGCAAACTGAATGCCAAAATAAGGAGATAACTCTTCACATAAAAAGGCTAATCGTGGTTAATTGTTTTCTTATTCCTTTTGATGATAATAGCCATTATAAACTCATTTGAAGTATGTAGATGTAATATGCAATTACCATAAGACTCAGCATTCCAAAGCTCAAACCAGAAAACTAAGACAGGATTGAGCACTGTTTATTGGTGAGGCTGCCAACCGGTTTCATTTTCAAAGAAAAAAAAAGTGTGTAGCTGTAGTTCAATCTTTTTTACATGCATGTATTTTCTCTTTATGTGTGCTGATATAATGACTGAATCAACCTGGTTACTGTTGCACAAAGCAGTAGGTGGCTGTCACTATTGTCTGGAAATTTCTGAAGAAGTGGTACTCAATTCACAAAGTATTTAATTCCAGATCTTTTTTTTTTTTCTAGTAGGTTAAAACTGTCATCTCCTGGACATTATAAAATGTACACAGTCTTCTCAAGCTCAAGCTCAGGAGACTTGTACATCAAACTTCTAGTAGGAATATGTGCTTGGGTCTTTATACAAGAAGTTGAGAATTCTTCTGTATAAGATATAAAATGAAGTTACAGAGTTAACTTTTGACCTCCATTTAGGCTGGTCCCAAAAAAAGAGCTCATCTTAACACATTTGATCTATAGATTTTGTAGCCTTTAAAATTATATCGGAAAGATAAGTGATTATAGAATTCTATGAAAGGGAGTGTCAATTCTCCTGCAGAATAGTCATCTTTTCATTAAGCCTTTTCTTAGAAATAACAAGATAGGTCTATGCCACTGTTGCATTATGTTTGAAGAACATGATATTCAAACCTACTCCCTCTCTCCTTTGTCACTCTTTCTAGGCAGCCTGGACTCCTTGGCCAGTCATTTCAGTGATCCTCTTAGCACACAAAATTTTCTATACAGAAAATGTGCTCTAGTCTCCCTTTTAACCCCATGGTTTCCATTGACCTAATTTCCTCCGAAACTTCTCTTTTCTCATTCACCACCAAACTTCTTGAAATGGTGATCTTCAACTATCCCCTCAATGAAAATTAATCCCAGTCTCTTCCCACTTTAACATGTATTTCAGTTGTCTCCTGGAAAACACTATCTCAAGTTGTACAAACTCAGGTTTGTATAACAAAAACTCTCATTTGTAGATTTATTCTGCTAGTTTTAGATTTGATATTTGTTGGTTCACAACCTTGGGAGTTCTAAGGATGAAATTGGAAACTGGCCCCAGGGAGAGAATGAAGAAAGAGACGGAGCACTCCAAATTGGTAGGTGGCAGGTTTAATAAGCAAAAGAACTTATGTACTAAGCTTGTCTTGGGTGATCTCAAGACAAGCAGATCCCTTTACCTGCACACCAGAATCTTAAAAGTTTATACAGAGACCTTAATGGGAGTCAGTCATGTATTCAGTCCAGAGTATCTCAACAACACATTACTCACTCAAGGCTCTGTCCTTGAAAGATATCTTAATGTGGGAAGGGTAGACAAAACACACATTTCAAGGACAGGGGAGGGGATAAGGAGACTTTGGTTATCCTTGCAGGCCAACTGGTGGTCACATTCCCTCAGCGACCTCCTCCAACGATACTCTTTTTACTTTGCAAACACAGACCATAGTCATTGTAGCAACAAGCATCTGCCCTCAAAAACAGTGCAACTTGGGCTTCCCTGGTGGCGCAGTGTTTGGGAGTCCGCCTGCCGATGCAGGGGACACGGATTCATGCCCCGGTCTGGGAAGGTCCCACATGCCACGGAGCGGCTGGGCCCGTGAGCCATGGCCGCTGATCCTGTGCGTCCGGAGCCTGTGCTCCGCAACGGGAGAGGCCACAACAGTGCGAGGCCCGCATACCGCAAAAAAAAAAAACAAAAAAAAAAACAGTGCAACTTCAGATAGTTGTGGCTTTTGTGGCATCATCAATAAATGGAAAGAGAAATTTTATGTTACCATGTTAGTCTGTACACTATTTGCCTTAGCTTGATCAAGGAAATAAAGCTATGGAGGACTGTGTGGCTTTCTAAATTTCACTGAGGTCAAATAATGTATGACATAGTCCACAGCCTCCCCTTGTTGACAAACCAAGCTTTTTCTGGTTGTATTCCTTTAAGAATGGCTCCCAATTCATCCTATAACATATGTTTATTCAAATTATGCCTTTATACCAGCTCAATTGTTCTACAATATTTTGAGTCTGACAGAGGTTTACCTATGACGGGGATCATTAAACATTTTCTGTAAAACGTTAGATAGTAAATATTTTAGACTTTGTGGGTCATATGGTCACAGTAGCAACTTAACTCTGCCACTGTAAGAAGGGAGTAGCTGTAGACAATATGTAAATGGATGGAATGTCTGTATTTTAATAAATACAATGGGTGTTGGGTCAGATTTGATCAATGGGCTGTAGTTTGCAGACCTCTGGCCTAAGAGAAGCTACTGTAATGATACTTTAACTCCGAAATTTCTGCCTCATCTGAGCATTACAATTAATTAAATTTCCTGTGATGATTGTCAGTTTATTTCTTTGACTTTTTTTCTAATAAGTCAAGATGGCTTATTTATGTATTTACTTCAAATAGGTATTGTTCATTTAGCCATTAAGCCTTATTTTATTTTTTAAAGTTTATACAACAAATTTTTAATATTATAAATCAATCATCAACAAGAACTTCTCTGATCCAAAATCCTTATACTGTTAAGTATCATTAGGGCACCCTCCACCTCTTCTCTGACTTAAATATGAGGACTTTTTAATAGAAGTCTCAGTTAAAAAGTCAAAAAATAAGCTTTTTATCTTAAACAGTTCACAATGTGTATTTCGGTAGGTTTCAGTATGAAAGTGTCTAGAACCCTGATGGAAGGTAGGGCCAAAGGTCAGAAGAGCAGTCTGGTTAAAGAAATAGGGTAAATGGTTTGTATGCTAAAATGAATAGGAAGGGACAGGGCAGGTATATATTCCAGGTAGGCACTGATAATGAACTCTGTCTTTCCTATCATTTTCTCTAGAATTGTAATCAGCAGCATAAGGTGAATTCATCAAAAAAAAAAAAAAAAATCAAATGAAAGTCACATGGCAAAGAAGAGTCAAAACTATTGTTCGTCTAAGAAGTTTCCCTGCCTTTAAATAACACAACTCTAGGGTAGACATAGAGAAGATCAGAGGAAAACTTTCATGCTTATAAGCATAATTTGCAAAATTTGCTTCACCTAAACCCCAAGGAAATCACTGAAAGTCCACAGGTAAGAAATAAGACCCATGGGAGACCATTAACAGCTTAACACTTACAGTTTATATGGTCAACTTCATTCCATTTATAAGAATAATAAAGTAGAAGTGCTGTATTTTGATAATGACTTAATAACATTAAAAATGTAAAACTGTGAATTGTATAATACAGCAAGTTAAGAATGAAATGAAAATATTCAGTAGAGGGTGTGGTTATTTGGGTCATGTTCTTTTTTGGATCAAAGATGATGATTCTCACATGACTTACCAACAGCTTTTCTAAACTCATAAATAATCAAAAAAGGAAATTAGAATTGGTAAGATTATCACACTTGAAAATGATAAAAAAAATCCACATTAGTTTTATAGTAGAAATAGAAACATGTTCATGAGATAGTCTGGTGAAATGATCAGCAAATTTCAAGGCATATTTGGACTTATTTGGGTGTAATTAAATTGGTATAAGGCGTAAAGCCTTACTTCTAATAAAATTGGGAAGAAAATTTCCAGCCATGAAAAAAAATGACAAATATAAATATCACATCGATAAAGTTACAATATGGTAAAGTATATTAGTTTTGTTACAAGTGACAGAAATCCTATTTTAAAGGCAAAAAGAAGCATTTCTATATTCAGGGAATCCAATAAAGTATAAACAACAACAACAACATCAAACATTTTGTGGAATAAAAAGAAATGCAATTGGACTTCAGGGTAGGTTGGAAAGGAGGGTCCTCAAAACTGCCAGGTCATTGTCTTTCTGTGATGGCTGCATTGTTCCAACACACATATGTTTTCTCTATACTGAAGGGTTAACATAGAATTTTCATAATCTACCCAACATTTATTCTTTTTTTTCCTCGTTAACAATCCTGGTTTGATGAAGTATACGTTCTCTTTTGCATGGCCATGAACATCAGGAGAAATTGCTCTGTTCTCAGACTTAGAAAGTTAATCCTGATTGGCCTTAAGCCAACTATGTTGGTATTAATTGCATTGACAGTGATTACTTTAGGCATGGGATTAGTATATAATTCTAGACAATGTGATAAAAATTGGCTGGGTGGTTCTAAAAAGTTTTCCTTGTCTTTAAACACAATGGAGGAAATGATTTCTTTCTGTTTCTGAATAACATAGTTTCTGAGTAAGATGCACTGAACTGGTACAACCATTTTATGGCAAGCCCAAAGCTGCAGGCAACCTCAAGGGTAATAGAATGGAAACAATTGTGAAAAGATCATTGAGTTGCTGCATTAATATACCTTAGAGCTACACTGTGTTACAATAGTGAATTTTATTGTTATTTAAATCCTTTGAATTTAATTTTCTATTATTATCAGCTGAAAACTTCCTAAATAATATTGGGAAAAACACTGTCACTGATAGATGTTGATATAATTTTTGTTAGTGGAGAAACACTAAATGACAGAATATTTAGTGTCAAGTTCAAAAGTCCTGGGGTAGGACTCTAGTTAATCGAGATGAAAAATCCTGGGCCAATCCTTTGTGGTTTTCTTGAGTAGAATCAAGTGAGAATGCAGTATTCTTTAGGGGAACCAAATATGTGGAGCTGGGAGAAAAGCAATTCCAAGAAGAGAGACAATATTTCTAGATGAAGAGAAGGAAAAATTTCTACTCTACAAGGTGAAAGCAGTAATGTGTGTTTAATAGAAAGGCAATGTGTTCAGAAAGCAAGACTATTATACAGTAAAAGTGAGAGGCGTAAGTGTTAGGTGTAAGTGTTAACTTGTAAACACAATGGATTAAATTAATGGATTTTGGTCAGAACTGTAGACAGCGTCTAGACTTCATGGAGAATGAGAATTAACTAGAAAACAACCACACAGATAAGGGGAGGAAAGCCCATATTAGTTCTTTTATAAATGAAGTTTGAGAGTTTCTTTCAAGTTGGACTACTCATTACCCAGGTAATTAAACTTCTACATTACACTAATGATATTATTTTTTAAGTATAAATTAAATAAACAATAATTAGAGGAGGCACTACAGGATTCTAAACAGTCCCTCTTTGGGAAAGAACTAAGGTGAAGTTTTCAAGGGCTGTGTACCTCAGAGAAAGGATCATGTTATGCAGGTAAATAATTTGAACTTACTGTAAAGGGTGATCCTCTGTTTAGGAGAGAGCTTCTGAGTCTGCTGAGCTGCTCCTTCTCTTCTGGTCTCTGTGAAGACAATTGTGTATTGAATTATGTCCCCCATAAAAGACATATTTAAGTTCTAACCCAGTAACTCAGAATATGACCTTATTTGGAAATAGGATATTTAAAATAAGTTAAATGAGGTCATTAGGGTGAGCCCTAATTCAATATGAATGGTGTTCTTATAAAAAGGGGAAATTTGGACACAGAAACAGACAAGCATACAAGGGAGAATGCCATGTGAATATGAAGATGGAAATTGGCATAAAGCATCTAAAGCCAAGGAACATCAGAGATGGTCAGCAAACCACCATGAGCTACAAGAGAGGCATGGAACAGATTCTCCCTCACAGGCATCAGAAGAAATCGACACTGCCAACACCTGGATTTTGAATTTCTAGCCTCTAGAACTGTGAGTCAATAAAGTTCTGTTATTTTAGCCACCCAGTTTGTGGTTCTTCATTACTGAAGCCCTGGCCATCTAATACATGTATTTACATGTGTGTGTCATCTTGCCAGTTCTATTCATCACTGCCTGGAAGGAGCTGTGGATTGGGAAAAGGCTGATGCTCACTCTGCTTGTACTATTTTTTTTTTTTTTTGCGGTACGCGGGCCTCTCACTGTTGTGGCCTCTCCCGTTGCAGAGCACAGGCTCCGGACGCGCAGGCTCAGCGGCCATTGCTCACGGGCCCAGCCGCTCCGCGGCATGTGGGATCTTCCCGTACCGGGGCATGAACTCGCGTCCCCTGCATTGGCAGGCGGACTCTCAACCACTGTGCCACCAGGGAAGCCCTGCTTGTACTATTATGGCTTTGATTGGAGACTGCTCTGCCTGTCCTTTACCTCATGGGTATAACAGGAAGTCAACACACTTTTGATTTTTAGTTCTTACTAGCTCTTTGACACTGAGTAAATTCTTTAAAATTCTGGATATTGGTTTTCCTATTTATAAATTATAAACTAGAAGGATAAAAAAATTCTTAGTGTAGTGGGCATGTCATGTCAATCTGGGTCACTTTTTTAAAAAACACATGACTTGGGCCTCAGCTCTCATGAATGTAAGTCAATAGTTGGAACCTAGATAGCCATATTTTAAAAGGATCCAATGGCAACCCTTCAATGATGACCAGGGAATTCAATATCAAAAACTGCTGTGAGCTTTGATTTCATTCATTCTATAATTATGGTACTGTGGCTACTATGTCATGAGTAATACACTCAGTAGTAAGAGCCAAAATAGCTAAAAAAAATCACTGCTTGGGAATTCCCTGGTGGTCCAGTGGTTAGGACCCTGTGCTTTCACTGCTAAGAGCCTGTGTTCAATCTCTGGTCAGGGAACTAAGATCCCACAAGCTGCATGGTGTGGCCAAAAAAAAAAAAAAAAAAAAAAAAATCACTGCACTTATCTACAATAAATATTTAAATAAATGGGAATTGTAAGCAGCCCTCTACAGAAGAGCATAGATTTGGTACAATGACCTAGAAAGCTATATTTTCAGTTTGTAGCAGTAGCTAAAATTCATAATTCTTATATTTAATAATATTTTTCTTTCCTAATCTACTAGCAAGAAGATGTTTGTTATTCTGTGACAGTGACCATTTAATGTGGCACTGGTATTATCTTCTAATTACCCAAATTTCTTTTGTACGGTTATATATTAAAAGCAGCAAGTTTGGACTTCCCTGGTGATGCAGAGGTTAATAATCCACCTGCCAATGCAGGAGACATGGGTTCAAGCCCTAGTCCGGGAAGATCCCACATGCCATGGAGCAACTAATCCCGTGCGCCACAACTACCGAGCCTGCGCTCTAGAGCCCACGAATCACAACTACTGAGCCCGTGCACCTAGAGCCTGTACTCTGCAACAAGAGAAGCCACCGCAATGAGAGGCCCGCGCACCACAACAAAGAGTAGCCCCCACTTGCTGCAACTAGAGAAAGTCTGCACAAAGCAACAAAGACTCAGTGCGGCCAAAAACAAAAATGAATAAAATATAAAGAAAAATTTTTAAAAAGCAGCAAGTTTATAAAATCTTAGCTTGACAAATATCTTATAAATTATTTCTTTAAATGCTAAGGGCTATAAAATATAATTTAGTACATATGAGCTTCTAGGAGCTATTTACCACTTTAACATTTAACAAGACATACATTAACATTTAAAAAGTCATAAAAATTTACATCTATAAGCGATTTTACTTAATAGGTTAGCAATATGCATTCTGAGCAATAGAAGGGGAACAGCACTAATAAAATGTATACTGAGCTCAGTAAAAGTAATTTATGCAACTAGTGCTCAGTTGATGATGAGGGCAAGTTATAGGTTGATTATACGTCACGGTTTCATCTGTCCCTAACAAATGATTCTTGCCACACTGCCCCCTGTAATTAGGAGCGACACTCTGCTTGGAGGCAGAGGTATGCACAGAGTGGCCTTTCAAAATCCCTTTGAGAGGACCATGATAAATTTCAAAGCAACATCTAGTAAATGGTAGAGTAAGACACAGATCTGAGAATTGAAACCATTTCAGATTGAAGTAATCAGGGCATAGTCCTTTCTTAAAAAAATATACGTTGCATATCTTCTCAAAATATAAGATGATCAAATCAACAATTATTTAGTGACAACAGTACATAGAGAAAAACAAAATCTTTGAATAAATAACTTAGTGAGAATAAAATAAATCAGTCCTGCACAATTTACATCTCTCTTTCCTCTTTGAAATTAGATGTACCCTAGTAAGTCATGGAAAAGCAGAAAAATATTTAACTGAAAATTTCTAGTAAACAAATTCCACTTCTAGTGTGTGAGAATTTTGAGTCATTTTTTGTGGGACTGATTAGCAAAAGGAAAAACAGAATCTGAAATGGGAAATAGAAATAGAGCAGATGGCAATACAGCAGTGTAGATTTTTATAATAAAAGTTTAGCAAAGAAGAAAAAAGATAAGAGAAAAATATTCTCAAGTTTTACTGTGCTGTCTGGTGCTGAAAGAAAGAGAACTAGGAAGACAAATAAACAATGGAGTCATCTCACAATCAAAACGGCATTAAATCCTGAGTGAAGAACCAGACTCAGGGAAAAAAAGCTTTTTACAAAGTTTATTATCTACAGTAAGACACATTTCTAAGTGTCTCCTTGATATAGTAGTGGATTGAGTATCAGACATAAACTATTGAGGTTTGGTGAATTTAAAAAACCTAATAAAATAATTATTGTTAATTTAAGATGTAAAAATTGCCCTAATATTGTCTTCATTTGTTAATCTATCTATTATTTTATTTTGGCATAGACAGCACACATTGTTTTTTTTTTTTTTTTTCCTTGCGGTACGCGGGCCTCTCACTGTTGTGGCCTCTCCCGTTGCGGAGCACAGGCTCCGGACGCGCAGGCTCAGCGGCCATGGCTCACGGGCCCAGCCGCTCCACGGCATATGGGATCCTCCCGGACCGGGGCACGAACCCATATCCCCTGCATCGGCAGGCGGACTCTCAACCACTGCACCACCAGGGAGGCCCGACAGCACACATTGTTAATGGCCTTTATATGTTTACTCTCAACTTGAGTCCCCACAGGTTTTTTTTTCCTATAGAAATATTTCATCAACTAAATAGAAATAGTTTTCTTATATTATCTGATGATGATAAAAGTAATCAATGTTCTGTGTAAAACACTCAGAAATAAACTGTAACTCTCATATATTGCTGATGGGAATGCAAAATGGAACAGCTACTTTGAAAAGAGTTTTGAAGTTTTTTATTTAAAGTTAAATATACACTTACCATATGATCCAGACATTCTGCTCCTAGGTATTTACCCAAGAGAAATGAAATAGTCTCCTACAAAATAATCTGTAAATAACTGTGTATAGCAGCCTTATTTATAATAACCTCAAACTGGAAATAACCCAATGTCCATCCACTATTGAAAGAATAAACAAGTTGTGTTACAGCCATACAATGAAATATTATTCAGCAACAAAAGGCAATAAACTAATTAACCATGTGAAAATATAAATAAATCTCAAAAGCATTATGCTAAGTGAAAGCAAACAAATGTAAAAGGCTACATTTGCTATGATTCCATTTCTGTGACATTCGGGAAAAGACAATATGTAAGTGGGATCATATTCTATATTCTACTTTGTAATTTTTTAAATTAAAATTATATTATATAGCTATATATAAAATTATATTATATAGTGTACATCTATAATAATAAAACCAAAAGTACTTTGATGGCATAGTATTTTATAGGTGTATCATAATTTATTTATTTAAATAATCTATTAACATATTCAATTTGATTGTAAGTTTTCTGACCATGAATGAATATTCTCATAAATACACTATCTATATGAACCATATACAGTTGTCTGATAATTTTCTTAGTACAAATTCCTACACATTAACTTTCAGATTATAGATCTAGACACATTTAAATGTTTGATAGAATATGTCAAATTGTTCTTTACAAAAATTGTACAAAATACACTTCCCCCAACAATATCTGAAGCTATTAATTTCTATTCCTCCCTCAGAGCACATTGGTTATTATCATCCAGAACATCTTTTAAAAGAGTAAGTTCTGCAACCAATAATTCTACATTTATGAACAAAATCTACTTGTGGAAAAGCGCTTAACATAATGTCTAAGGAGCTCACTATTTAATAAAAAGTAACACTATTCATTTTACATCTGGACTCCAACGTTTAATATTTTTTTAAAAAGGTTTTCCTATGCTTTTTATGGATAGATTTAAATATTTAAATTTTTGAAAATCTTTCCTTCACTGTTCTGAGCCAGTTATTCTTCAGATTCACTTTCTAGCTCCTTGGTATTGACCTCCATGAAGTTCTTCATTTGGGCTCCCTTCCCCTCTGGTTTCTAGATGGGACTGAATAATGGTAGACTCAGTTGTCCTAAGAGCAGAAGAGGGAGATCAGGGTAATTGTTCCCTCAATGCTTTTACTGCCAGCTCTTTGTTTGAACACGAGATACTTTCCCCAGTCATCAGCACTGCTTCTTTAGGGTGGCTTCCCTCCCAGGGCTATAGCTTTTGCTGGATTCTGGCCACACCATCCTCTTCAGGCATAGCGGTGTTAACAAATATTAATCATAGTTAGCCTCTGGGGCTTTGCCATTCTTCTTGGGTCTCTTAACCCTGTCCACATGTCTATGAAAAGTCTTTTTATTAAAATTATCTTCATTTACTGATTTGATTATGTTTTCTGCTGGGACTCTAAGTGATACAGGGATAAAACAAAGGGTGTTAAGATATCCAGCATTTAAATAATTAATTCTATGCTAGGCCATAAAGACACAGGAGAGTGCTTAGTCAAAGAACTTAGATCAATACTCAGATTATTTTTTTTTTTCCAGAGCTACAGTCCTTGGAGTTATTTATGCAATGGTAAGCACACAAACAGAATGGGAAAAATTAGATAGGAACTAAATCTAATAGAATTACACAAAATTGGATACAATGAAGATTAGGGAAGAATAAATAAAAATTATGTAGTGTGATTATATTGTGATAAAAATTCTTAATAAAGAGTGCTCTCTTCGTAAAGTTACCAGATTTAGCAAATAAAAATACAGGATGCCCAGTTGTATTTAAATTTCGGATAAGCAATGAATTATTTTTACTATGTTTATCTGAAAAGCAAATTTAACTGAGCATTCTATATTTCATCTGGCAACCCTATCCTTGTGCATAATTCATTAATACAGTCTATCATTTGACAAAATCTCTTGTGATTTATCTACTGCATAATCAGCAACCTGTGAATGACCAAGTGACAGATGAAATCAAGTAGATCAAGAACTAGTGTCTAGGAGGCAAGTGTCTAGATGAAACAGTGGGAGAGAGTAAGTACCCTAATCAAAATATTACAATCAGAGTTATCTATTGTTTGATGGAGAGAGAGAGAGAGAGATTGTGCATATAAGGGCCACTAATATGAATTCTGATGATAAGTACAGTGAGGGTTTTTTTGTTTTGGGGTTTTTTGGTACAAACTTTAATGAACAGGAAAAAAAAAGTTTGATACTTAAGTACCTGACCTGACATCTGTGTCAGGCAAACCAGGCCATGAAAACTATGTCTGAGTCTATAAATATGAAATAAAAAATCTAGGCCAGTCAAGAATATGGGCACAAAAAGAAGTGTTTGTAAATATGTAAGAAACAAGCAAAAATGTGCAATGAAAGGAATATTTCCCTGAGAGTAAGGACAGCTGATTTTTTTCCCAGCCTGGCCTTGATGAAGCCTTGGTCGTGCCAGGATCCATTATTTTAGCTACAAAAGGAATATTTAGTTATATATTTAGTTACATAAATACTATATAAAACTATATACATATTGCATTATTAAGTTGCAGCCCTAAAAACCTGTGCTTTATAATCCAAGATTTTAATTGGAGCCCAAGAGAACAATGGGAGAAGTTTATCCATACAATAAAACCATGCTATTGTATCAGAATCAAGTATAAGAGAGCAGGTTCCAAAAATACTAAATCAGATAGACATCAGATGTTGATTATTGGATTAGAGCTCTTGGATGTCCGCTTTTTGCTTCTTTTCTGAGGGCTCTTCCCAGTGTGGGCAGACAACCAAGGGAAGGTTTTGCTTCTCTGTGGAACAAGACAGACTTCTAAAACTGCCCCAGGTTGGTAATTATCTGACATATCTTATCACAAGTAGAGAGATAAGCCAGATGAAGGAATTTTATTAATTTAACCATATGGAAGAGAAAAATAGGAAACACTAACATATAATTTAGTTGTTAAAATATTAAAAACCTCTTATGATGAAAAATTCTGGAGAAGGCTAGAAGCATTGTCTGATTAGAAGAAAATGAAAAAGAAGATGTCTCCATTCTCTGTGCCCTTGTTCCTCATATGCCATTATGCTTTGAATGAGACTTGAAAAAGGGTAAAAAGGAGGCTTGAATTATACCCAAAATAGCTGGGAAATGTGGGTAAAGAAAATATGAGCAAATGTTCCAGTATATTGCAAGAACAGTTCCAGTATGATGAAAGTGAAATAAAGCCATCACAAAATGCACCCCATTTTCTTTATACAAATAAACAAAGGAATTATTTGACTTATTCCATTAAAAAAAAAGGGGGAAAGGTAAGTGGAGATGCAGAATGTGGCAATGACAAAAAGGAAGATGGAACTGTAACAGCATGTTGAATGGAACCTTCTTCCTCATTCTTCCTCAAGAATGAAGAGCGGGGAATCCTGACTTTTATCAATAGCTCAAGAAAGCAAATTCTTAAACAAACAAACAAACAAAACAACTCTGAGACCTTAATATGTCTCCTGTGGAGTTTGGGGTAGCCAGTGGATAGGTATTTGTTTCATATCAAAATCTAAAAGACAAGAGATTGAATGAAAAAAAAATTGTGGCTGCCGAGAAAAGGACTACATTTTTGAAAGTATCAAACTTTAAAAACAGTAAGTTGATAGACCGTACAAGTGGTTTCCACGGTCCAGATTTCAGTTACAACTAGAGAGATAAATTATGGGTTTATCTTACATCCTATCAAAGAAGGACGATTTAAAATAGGTTAATTAAAAGATGACAGAAAAATGCTGGAGCTATTGCTAGAGGTCCAAGGGTTACATATAGAGGTGTAAACTATAAATCAAAAGAGAAAGCATCACCATCATCAAGAGAACCATAGGTAAGAGATCCCCTGAAATACAGGTTGGAGTCTGTGAAGAAAACTTATAACAACCCACAAAAGTGGGATTAAGCTTTAAATAGCTGATACATCCAGAAAAAGGATAAAGTAGCTCATGACAATATCAGAAAAGTAAAAACTTTCATATAGCTATTTCTTCCTTTACCTCTTTGTCCTACAAGTATGAAAAGGAATTTCATTTTAAATGTAGAAAGATAAAGAAGGGTCAATATCTCTGAAGAAAGAGGAGATAGCTAACTGAACCCCACTTCTAGACTCTAGACTTCCCATGTACAGCAGGAATAAACATGGGAGAGGAGTAGCACATCTTCAATATAAAATCAAATTCAAAATTTGAAGTAACAGAGTTTCCCATTTATTGCTGAATTGAGACTGTTTGGAAACTTCAAATAGGATTTTATTTTTAAATCTTAGAGTGGCCATAAATGTCATGGAGCCCACCCAAGTTTTCATCCTGGCTGTTCAGAGTATATTTCAAAGAACAATGGGATAAACAAAATAGAGTTGCTTTATACTGCTACATCTCATAAGTCATCTTAATCAAAGTACTAGTTACATTAGCTTTAAAATAAAATTACTTCTGAATAAGAAATCAAATTAGTATTTTTAGAGTATGTTTGTTTCAGTTTAAATCTTGATATCTCTTGAGATAACACACTCAAGGGTTAACTGAAAAAAGTTTAATGGAGAGATTATTTAGACTTCTGGTTTCTGGTTCTGCATATAAGGAGATTGGAAGTGTGCACTCTGTCCTAAAAAAAGCAAAATGTTGTTCACTAAAAAATTAACAACTCTTCTTGGATTCATAAAAGAGGAGAGGACACAGGACAAACCTCAGCTCCCAATGTTGGAGAGACAGACAGGCAAATACAGGGAAGGGTGCTTTCTGCAGAGATCACAGGCAGAAACTGCTGTGGGTTGTGCTGGGTTAGGAAGACCTGCACTATAATTGATACATTGCTGGAGGCTCAGTGTACACAAGTCTGGGAGTTAAAAACTCCAGGGGTACCCAGTCATGGGGGACCCTGCAACGTTGTGAGATTTACCTCCAGGAGCTCAACCAGGTGCCCATAATAAATAAAGGAGAAAAATCCCCTTGAGCTTGTGTCAGAGAAAGTGAAAAAGGAACCATTTTGAAATATGCCATAGCACTCTGTTTTTCTTAGTAAGGCTTGTCCTCAAGGGAAACTAGTTAAACAGAGGCTAATATACTGCGTGTATTACTAGAGCCTAACTAACCAGGGGAAGAGAAATACCCAGCTCCAGCTTGCTCTATCCTTCCATGTCAGAGAAGGGAAATAGCCAATTCCAGCCCACTCTAGCCATCTTATCCATCCTAAGTGGGGAGAAAAAAAATGAATAACACATGTGAAGTTTACAGTCCAGAGGTACAAGCTCACTAAAAGACTGTGACCTAAATCATAGGACTATTGAATGCTTCCCCTCCCTCTACACCTCACCAACACATTACACAAAATGTGTAATAATATATGTGTATATAATATAGATCTATTTACAGCAGTTGTTTTTACTGAGTCTATTATGCCCAGCTATCAAGAGAAATATTGAAAGGCAAAAAACGAAATGTGAAGATACAGAGCAAGTATCAAAACCAGACATAATAGGGATGTTGGAAATATAAGACCATGAATTTTTTAAAACTATGATTATTATGCTAAAGGGCTCTAATGGATAAAGTAGATGGCACACAAGAACAGATGGGCAATGTAAGTGGAAATTCTGAGAAAGAACCAAAAATACATTTTAGAGGTAAAAAGCACTGTAACAAAAATGAAGAATGCCCTTGACAGGCTTACTAGTAGACAGGGCAAGGCTAAGGAGAGAATCTCTGAGCTAGATGATACATCAATAGAATCCTTAATAACCAAAAGGCAAAGAGAACAAAAACAAATAAAAGAACAGAATATCCAAAGACTCTGGGATAATGACAAAAGGTGGAACGTATGTGGAATGGGAATACCAGTAGTAGAAGAATGAGAGAAAGGAACATATGAAATATTTCAAATAACAATGACTGATAATTTCCTCAAATTAATGTTAATGTAAATTCATTTAAATTCATTATTAATGTAAATTAATGTTAATTCCTCCAAATAAAACATACATCCAGGAAGTTCAATGAATACCAAGCAGAATAAATGCCCAAAATTTTTCACCTAGGTATATTACCTTCAAACTACAGAAAATCAGAAAAAGAAAGAATCCTGAAAGAAACCAGGGACCGGGGCAGGGAGAATCTTACCTGTAGAAGAACAAAGATAAGAATTATACCTGACTTCTCCTCAGAAACCAAGATATATTTGATTACTGGAAGAAAAAAAACACCAACCTAAAATATGTACCCAGTGAGATTATCTTTCAAAAGTGAAGGGGAAACTTCTTTCTTCCCTCTTCCCTTTTCCAAGCGGCCCCAGCATCCTGCCAGACCCACCTCCTTTAGTAGCACTTCTGAATGCTTCAGGGAGGAAGACTCCAGGAATCTGTCCGGGAAGAGCCGTGTGGCTGACAGGGTCTTGGTATTCTGGCCGGGTGTCAGGACTGTGCCTCTGAGGTGGGAGAGCAGAGTTCAGGACATTGGTCCATCACAGATCTCCCAGCTCCACATAATATCAAACAGCAAAAGCTCTCCCAGAGATCTCTGTCTCAATGTTAAGACCCAGCTCCACTCAACAACCAGCAAGCTACAGTGCTGGACACCCTATGCCAAACAACTAGCAAGACAGGAACACAATCCCACCCACTAGCAGAGAGGCTGCCTAAAATCATAAGGTCAAAGATACCCGAAAAACACACCACCAGATGCAGTCATGCCCCCCAGAAAGACAAGATCCAGCCTCATCCACCAGAACACAGCCACTAGTCCCCTCCACCAGGAAGCCTACACAACCCACTGAACCAACCTTAGTCACTGGGGGAAGACACCAAAAACAACAGGAACTACAAACCTGCAGCCTGCGAAAAGGAGACCCCAAACACAGTAAGATAAGCAAAATGAGAAGACAGAAAAACACACAGCAGATGAAGGAGCAAGGTAAAAACCCACCAGAACAAACAAATGAAGAGGAAATAGGCAGTCTACCTGAAAAAGACTTAAGAGTAATGATAGTAAAGCTGATCCAAAATCTTGGAAATAGAATGGAGAAAATACAAGAAACATTTAACAAGGACCTAGAGGAACTAAAGATCAAACAAACAATGATGAACAACACAGTAAATGAAATTAAAAATTCTCTAGAGGAATCAATAGCAGAATAACAGAGGCAGAAAAATGGACAAGTGACCTGGAAGATAAAATAGTGGAAATAACTACTGCAAAGCAGAATAAAGACAAAGAATGAAAAGAATTGAGGACAGTCTCAGAGAACTCTGGGACAACATTAAACAAACTAAAATTCGAATTATAAGGGTCCCAGAAAAGAAGAGAAAAAGAAAGGGACTGAGAAAATATTTGAAGAGATTATAGTTGAAAACTTCCCTAATACGGTAAAGGAAATAGTCAATCAAGTCCAGGAAGCACAGAGTCCCATACACGATAAATCCAAGGAAAAACATGCCAAGACACATATTAATCAAACTATCAAAATTAAATACAAAGCAAAAATATTAAAAGCAGCAAGGGAAAAGCAACAAATAACATACAAGGGAATCACCTGAGGTTAACAGCTGATCTTTCAGCAGAAACACTGCAAGCCAGAAGGGAGTGGCAGGACATACTTAAAGTGATGAAAGGGAAAAACCTACAACCAAGATTACTCTACCCAGCAAGGATCTCATTCAGATTTGACGGAGAAATTAAAACCTTTACAGACAAGCAAAAGCTAAGAGAATTCAGCACCACCAAACCAGCTTTACAACAAATGTTTCAGGAACTTCTCTAGGCAGGAAATACAAGAGAAGGAAAAGACCGACAATAACAAACCCAGTACAATTAAGAAAATGGTAATAGGAATATACATATCGATAATTACCTTAAATGTAAATGTATTAAATGTGCCAACCAAAAGAATTAGACTGGCTGAATGGATGCAAAAACAAGACCCGTATATATGCTGTCTACCAGAGACCCACTTCAGACCTAGGGACACATACAGACTGAAAGTGAGGGGATGGAAAAAGATATTCCATGCAAATGGAAATCAAAAGAAAGCTGAAGTAGCAATTCTCATATCAGACAAAATAGACTTTAAAATAAAGACTACTACAAGACACAAAGAAGGACACTGCATAATGATCAAGGGATTAATCCAATAAAAAGATATAACAATTGTAAATATTTATGCACCCAACATAGGAGCACCTCAGTACATAAGGCAAATGCTAACAGCCATAAAAGGGGAAATCGACAGTAACACAATCATAGTAGGGGACTCTAACACCCTAATTTCTCCAATGGACAGAGCATCCAAAATGAAAATAAATAAGGAAACACAAGCTTTAAATGATACATTAAACAAGATGGACTTAATTGATATTTATAGGACGTTTCATCCAAAACAACAGAATACACTTTCTTTTCAAGTGCTCATAAAACATTCTCCAAGATAGATCATATCTTGGGTCACAAATCAAGCCTTGGTAAATTTAAGAAAATTGAAATCGTATCAAGTATTTTTTCCGACCACAATGCTATGAGACGAGATATCAATTACAGGAAAAGATCTGTAAAAAATATAAACACATGGAGGCTAAAAAATACGACACTAAATAACCAAGAGATCACTGAAGCGGTCAAAGAGGAAATTAAAAAATACCTAGAAACAAATGACAGTGAAAACACTACGAACCAAAACCTATGGGATGCAGCAAAAGCAGTTCTAAGAGGGAAGTTTATAGCAATACAATCCTACCAAATGTAAAATAGATAGCTAGTGGGAAGCAGCTGCATAGCACAGGGAGATCTGTTTGGTGCTTTGTGACCACCTAGAGTGTGGGATAGGGAGGGTGGGAGGGAGACAGAAGAGGGAGGGGATATGGGGATATATGTATATGTATAGCTGATTCACTTTGTTATACAGCAGAAACTAACACAACATTGTAAAGCAATTATACTCCAATAAAGATTTTTTTTTAAAGTGAAGGGGAAATAAAGGCTCTCAGATAAACAGAAATTTGTTGCCATCACTTCTGTCTTGCAAAAATATGAAAGGAAGTTCTTCAGAGAGTGGGAAAATAAAATAGGTCAGAAACTCAGATCTTCATAAAGAAAGGAAGAGCATAAAATTAAGTGAAAAATAATTTTTTTCTTTTTTCTTTTATCTAGCAGGTAACCATTTACTAAAAATCAAAACAGCAACAAGGTATCAGGTGTAATTTATGGGTAAGTGAGAAAATGACAGTAATATTATAAGGGATGGGGGTGGTTTGGGAATACTCTCTTATGAAGTTGGAACACTACCTATGAAGCATATAAGGTTATTTAAAAAGAAACTTACATTAGATGTTGCAAACTGTAAGATAACCAGTGAAGTATTTTAAACAGAAGTACAATTGATATACTAAGAGAGGAGAGAAATTGGAATTATACAAAATGTTACATTAAAACCAGGGAAGGCAGAAAAAGAATGGAAGATAAAAATAAAGAGAAAGGAAAAAAAAAAAAAAAGAACAAGGGCAAAATATAGAAAATAGTTATAAAGCATATTCTGACTCAAAGACCTGTACATGAATGCTCATAGCAATTTTAGTCATAATGGTCGAAAACTGAAAACAACCAAAATGTCCTTCAATAGGAGAATGGAAAACAAGGTCATATATTCATAAAATAGGATACTACTCAGCAGTAATAAGGAATAGACTGCTAATACATGAAAAAACATGGACGCATCTCAAAAACATTATTTTGAGATTGACACAAAATAATTCATACTGTATGGTTCCAATTTATATGAAAGCTAGTAAAACTAATCTATACTATTAAAAAACTTTAAAGTAGTTGGCTTCTTTTTTGTTTTCTTTTGTTTTTTTGTTTGTTTTTCTTTTTGCTGTACGTGGGCCTCTCACTGTTGTGGCCTCTCCCGTTGCGGAGCACAGGCTCCAGATGTGCAGGCTCAGCGGCCATGGCTCACGGGCCCAGCCGCTCCGCGGCATGTGGGATCTTCTCGGATTGGGGCACGAACCCGTGTCCCCTGCATCGGCAGGCGGACTCTCAACCACTGCGCCACCAGGGAAGCCCTAAAGTAGTTGGCTTCTTGGATGATTGTCTAGAAAGCAGCATGCAATTACTTCTGTAAGAATAATATGTCTTGATGGTGATGCATTACATGGGAATATGTAGATATTAAAACTTTTGGAATAGTACACTTAATATTTATGCAATATACTTATGTAAATTTACCTCAAGGGAGAAAATGGAACTGGAAACAAATATTGAAATCTAGTTAGTAGGTGTCTAGAAAAGAGTTTTATTGGCTCATTGGATTGAAAATATCTTTAGTAGAATTTATTTTAGGGAAGGTTTGATACAGAGTAAATACAATGCTATGAGTAACCTGATTTCTGTCTTTCCACAGCAACATTCTCTGGTATTACCTCTTTGTTCTCAGTTTTCTTGGGGCGGCCCACTGGCAATACCAGGTTTCCCTTTTTTGGGGTACCAAAGTGAATATATTAACTTGAGACCTTATACTTTTATGCCACTCTATCTAGAAGAAAAGGGAAAAGGATAAGAGACACTTCTGTTTCATGAAAGTCCCAGGAAATATTATTTTGCATCTCTTTGGGTCCAATCTGTTATGCCTACCTTTGGACGTAGGAATCGGGTCAATAACAATAAATAAAGAAAAATAAGTAAGGGTAGGGAAGACCCACAAAGAAAATCTAAGTTCTAATATCAGAAGAGTGGGAAGTGAGTGTTCACAGGAGAAATGTTCCTGTTAAAAGAAATTAACTTATTGATTTTCACCCTAAACTCAGAACATTGGTTTTAAATTTTAACAAGTCTAGCATTTTAATCAGCATTTGAATGTTACTAAGACGTAACTTAAAATTCAAGTAACATTGTGACTTAATTAGGTAGTAAATGTTGGACTCATGTTAAGGACTTACAAAGTAGGTGGGTAGAAAATAAGAAACTATTAAATTATCTTAATTGCTCTATATGTTGGCAATGGATTAATAATATGATGATTATCAGGTCAGGTCAGAATTGTTTTTCATTTTCCAAAGTAGGTATAATATAATCCTTAAGATAATTGGGAGAGATTAAATCAGATCAAAATTAAAATGAATTTCTGAGTGTAAAAACCTGTAACTATGAATTGATTTCACTGTGAGAGTTATGAAACCAGTGCAGAATCCTTTCATTTTGGCATCATAATTTTCTCTCCTATACATTCAAGTTACATCTACATAATCAAATTATACCGTGATCAAATAACTACAGGTCCATAAAATTTGATTTAAAAAAATTTTGCAGTAACTTCCATCACCATAAGCAGTATATCCTTACTACTGTTCCTGGGAAGTTAAGAAGAATATTGAAATAATTATTTATTATGATGTCAGAGAAGACCTTTGAAATAGAAAATACCAGTTAGAATTTTCTATGACAGAATTTTGATTTCTTTGTATTCCATACCACAATGAAGGATCATACAATGTCTAAATCAAATGATAAGCTTAAAAAGTAGAAGTAGAGGCAAAGAGGTTGGAACAGTTTACTGGCTAGCAGAATAGAGGTATATTTTCATGAATCAGAAACTAAGTTGTTTAAAAATAAAGGACATCAAAATTTCCTTCATAAAAGGAAGAGGAACAACAAGACCATAATCAACTGTTTTATAATACGACGCTAATTTCCTGGTTAATTTTCAAGTCAAGCAATTAGTTTTTAAAAACACACTAAATGGTCTCAAAATGACTATAAATTATTTGCAATTTCCTGTCATCAGCTATTCTAATAAAAGCTGAATATAACTCAATATTCTGTAGAAAAAACTGATGTCACTTAACTGTTAAACTCCATTCAGCCTTCCGTACTGTTTGAGTTCCTCAGTGGAAAAATATAGAAATGGCAGCATAAATTACCTTTGCACCTTCTTTCAAGCTCTCCTGACTCTGCATTTATATTATTTGTTATGATTTTGAAATTAGTCTTTATAACTTGACAGCACTATAGTCTAGACATTTCAGAGCATGATTCTAAAGTAGGGTTACTTGTCTTGAAGTCTCAACACTATCAGTTACTACTTATGATGTCAGTTTTCCCACCATGAAATGGAATAATAGCTAAGACCAAACTCAGAGGGTTTTCCATAGTGGCTGCACCAATTTACATTAGGATGGGAGAGTGTCTTAATCCCTTCAGACTTCTATAACAAAGTACTACAGACTGGGTTGCTTATAAACAACAGAAATCTATTTCTCACAGTTTTGGAGGCTGAAAGCCCAAGATCATGATTGTTTGTTGGCCCTCTACTGGGTTGCAGACGACTGTATCTTCACCTTGCAGAAGGAGCTAGAGGCTTCTGCAGGATTTCTTTTATAAGAGTACTAGTCCCATTCAGGAGGCACCACCCTCCTGACCTACTCTCTCCCAAAGCCCTATGTACTAATATAATCAACTTTGGAGGTTAGAATTTCACCGTATGAATCTTGGGAGGACACAAACATTCAGACAATAGCAGAAAGCTCTACACGTTTCTGACAGACAACATAGAACTCAAAGAGGAATTTTTGATTATTGTAACAACCTTAAGAAATAAAGAAAGTGACACTAAGTCTTAGATACATCACTTGCTAGATAAAGATTAACAGGAGACCACAGCTACTCCTGGGCTGTGAAAGTGAATGAACCAATTGTATTTCCTCCCCAGGCTTTTTTAAGCTATAACAATTTGGGTCAGATTTTCAACTACTAGCAACAAAATGGATTCACATAGAGACACTTTCACAAATAAGTGTTTTAATGTTTTATAGCTCATTTTGGTCTGTTCTGTTAGGGACATTTTTAACTACAAAAATTGCAATGTTCTGGAATTTGATGTTTAATTGAACTGTTCATTGTTGGGAATGAATGTTTTCATGCAGGATGTTTAACAGTTTTGTTATAATACTCCAGTTGAAAAGACAGAATGTTAGAGGTGGTAGGAGTCATATGAATAATTCTACTCAAAACACTCTTTATACTGCTTAGGGAGGTGGTCTCAGAAAAATTAAGTGAATTATGAGGGATCCCTCAGCAACTGAATCAGTGCATTTTTAACCCTGAGTCAGTGTGCAGGCCCTCCTCCAAGCTGCAAACCTGTGTTCATAAACTAGATCCTTATCATAAGTACCCATAACCAGGTATTCTCTGTTAAAAATGCTTGTCCAATGGTGTCCTAATACTTCCTTAGAACATACGATCAGTGGCATTACCTCTCTTTTTAAAAAATAGCAAATTTTATTTTCCTGTTACAACTGGACTATTCATTAAATCTTCATAGCTATATTATCAAAGAGGTTTCATTACTGAACTTTAAAAGTGAGGATATTACACATCAGAGAGTATAAACAAATTACCTAAGGTAATACATTTAATAAGTTGTAAAATATGAAACTTATATCACATTTGTTTGCTTACAGAGCCTCTGCCCCAACTGCATGATATTTAGCTATATTTATGGCATAAAATTTAGAAATATATCTGTAGAGTTATATTTACAGCACCTTTCACATTAATACATCAAGTATTTTCAAGGAGGATAATTGGCTTTGGTGAGGAATGTGCATAAGTTGGTGTTATTTTTGAATGTTAATCCTCTTTTTAAAAATGAAACCTGCTTTGATTTTATGTTAAACATTGGTAGCAAATATCCCCTACAACTTTGATATGACAGTATAATCCTAATTATGCCCAAGAAAACCTAGGATGTTCAAAGGTGTGAAAATTGGAATCTTAAGTGGCAGCTCAAAAGGTTCAAAAATAGTCAACAAGAAAAAAGAAAGAAACAAAAAGATTCCTTTAGCTCAAACCCTGACTTGGCCTCTCCTTCTTATTGGCTTGGACACACTGCAAATTAAACTATTTGTGAGGCTCACTGAGCCTGGGCTGAACTAAAACCTCCACACAGTTCTGCTTTCAAGTTATCTTGTCAGGGAAGCTGACAGCTTCAGTGATGCTACTTTATAGACCCCTTGGCAAAAATAGGATGCTGAAAATCTACCCATAAAAAACTAAACCCACAGAAGTCTGCTGTCCTTTGGTCAAAGAATATAAAATGCACTTGATCTCATGTTGTTTGAGATGCGGCTGTGCATATAAACTCTTCAGAGACAGTAAATTAGATGCCACAGGAAATGAAGAAAAAGGACCAGCTATTCCAGCTTAAAGCTTCATGCAAAAAACAGACACACTGACACTCAAAACTTCCTCCTAAACAGATTGGTTACATCTTTTATAACACTTCACTTACTTAACAACCTTGTTGAACACTGGTCTGTTTGACTTAGATACAATTAATAAGAAAAAGAAGAAAAATAAAATACTACCACCCAAGTTATATACAAATTGCTGCCACATTTCCTAATATTGGATTGATTTTCAGAAAACAATATTGCAATATGTGTGTGTGTGTATGTGTGTGTATAGAAACTATGACATTCATCCTGGTTGAAAAGGATAATTATTATTAACCATGTATATTGGTTGTTCCTGACCTTTTTTCATCTAGTGCTCATGCTGTCCAACTTGTATTTGGTGGAATCTTACTCTTTACACATTTTAAATTATTAATCACAATTCAAATCTAGCACTGGGTTATTCATGCACATTGTGGAAAGCTGATTACAGCATTGCAATGGGAGATACAATTAGTACTGTAACATCAGTACCACCATCTTCCATTCTATTTTTTCACAAGTAAGTTAAAATCGTGTTTAATTATGATATTTTTCAGTATTCATTTCTGGTTTAATAAGGTTTCCTGATAGATAACTGCACTGATTATGTGTGCATGATAAATGTTTAATAGCAGAAAATGAACTCAGTTATAAGCACATTCAGTTTTTTTTTTTATCTTTTCAATAGAAAACAAATGCGTATTTTTTTCTTATTGCTTTCCTCTTTTGTATTATTTATGTATGGGGACAAAAATATGTGAGATTGCTTGGTAATATCCTCTTTTTTATAGAAAGAGAAAAAATAGATATTAGTACATTCATTCATTTAGATACTGTAACGTACATGGTCATTCTTTGTGTACGAATTGTTACTGTTATTTCCAAATGCAAAGAAATTCCTGTAGATGCCTTCCAAACTTCTAGCATACAATTGGTGTGCCAGGAGGCGGCCATGCTTATGCAGCATTAAGTGTGGTTGAACTCCAGCCCAGGTTTCATTTGGAAACATGAATGAACCCTGGTGATTATCAAGCTAGCAGTAAGCCTCTTCCCAGTACAGTCTCCTGACAAAAGTTGTTGAAAGGTATGTGAACAGCAATTAATCACTCTTCTACTTACTTGTCCTGAACAGAATTGAATTAAATACAGTTCATACCTCTATGTCTACTTTTAGCATGTCTTCAGAGGTTCCAAACTGCTTGAATTGGCAACTTGCCAAGGAGGAAAATTATGCTGGAGGGAAAAAAGCAAATGTCTCATTAAAATTGAGACAAAGAATCAGTGGAAGGTACAACAGGCTAAGTAAGTACACTAATATCTTAACAACGAGCAAGCTCAGAACCCTTTTTTTTTTTTTTTTTTGCGGTTCGCGGGCCTCTCACTGCTGTGGCCTCTCCCGTTGCGGAGCACAGGCTCCGGACGCACAGGCTCAGCGGCCATGGCTCATGGGCCCAGCCGCTCCACGGCATGTGGGATTTTCCCGGACCGGGGCACAAACCCGTGTCCCCTGCATCGGCAGGCAGACTCCCAACCACTGCGCCACCAGGGAAGACCCTCAGAACCCTTTAAATAGCCTCTCTTTGTAGAAATACAGTGGTGGAATCTCCTCAAAATATTAATATTGTCTTTATAATGAATTTTAAAGGAAATTATGCAACGCAATATCTTGAAAGCAGCATCTAAGGCCATCTTAAGAAGGTAAAGAAAAATAATTATTGGGTACAAGAAGTTTGATTTTATATACTATTTGAGGGAAAGATACCATAGTTCTTAATCAATATCACTCCAATAAATATATGTCACTAAAACTGCTAGGTCTTTTTCTTGTTAAGTCCTATATTGAGATAATGATAACGGTCTTGGACTAATAGACTTTCTCCCAGTAAAATAACTGAATATTTTTTTAATATGTGAATTTGAAAAAATTTAAAGAGTTTTTTATTTTGATGTTTCCAATATTTTCCATGAATAAGTTATGTCTATTATTTTCAGATTCAATGACTGTAAAAGAGAATTTAGAAAAGTGAGATAATACACATTCCTATATAATCATGTTATCCATTTTCACCATGAATCACTCCTCCTGACAACCTTTTTCTTATTGGAAAAGTTTAAGCTTATGCTGTAGGCATTCTAAATACCTTCGGTCTAAATACATTCAATGCCTTTGGAATTGTTATTTAATTTGTTTAATTCAATATGTATTAATTGAGCAAGAACTTTCTCTTCAATGCTGTGTTGGCTTCTAGAGGAGATGCAAAGAATATATACAGCTTTTGTTCTTAAAAGGGGAACATTTAATGTTAGGAAAGTCCATAAAACAAGTACATAGTACATAAAGCACATAAATGAAAAGAGGAATTCAGAAAAGGAGAAGCTCAATACGGTGTAAATTTTTTAAAGAAGAAGAAGAGACAGAGATTATCAAACCTTACGGATGGAAGCAATCATAGACTATACCATTTGTGAACAGAATCAGGTTAATCATTTATAGCAAATGTGTTTTTGAGACATGCTTGGCGTTCTGCGGCACAAGACTCTGATGGAATGTAACCCAAGCATCCATTTCTATCTAACCTTCTTTTCATCAATGTTCACCTTCCACAGGCATATGACAGAAAGCAGACATTTTTGATCTCAGACTATTTTTTAGCATCATGTTCTTCTCCATCTCATTCAGCTCTGCCATGTAACCCTATACTCACTTTCCTGGAATAGCTGAACACAACCATCTACATATTACCTGGGCTTTGTCAATGGGACATATGAGTGGACTATCGTTTCTCTTTATTCATTTGCACATTTGTCCCACAATACCACTCCAAAGGTTTTACATGTATATTTGAATTTCTTTTAGATATTTATATTCCCATGATATAATTCTGTATAATTTCTCCAAATTTTCAGTAAACTTGTACCATAAATATGACTTTTTCTATGTCCACAGAAACTTAACTAAGACATTCAGCTATCTGTAAAGGGGTCCCCTTGTGGGTACCCTTGCTGTTGGATTCCTTATTCTCTTTCTCAAGGTACCGCCTTTTCCCAATCTCCACCATGAGTATTGTCACCCACCTTTCAACAATTCAGAGCATTCACCCACATAACAGATTTGAATTTTTAGTCTGGAAAAATTAATTCCCCAGTATGCATCTGTATGTGAGATAGGAAGATAGAAGGAAAGGTTAGGGAGAGAACCATGGAAATAAAGAAGGGAGAGTTTTAGCATGATATTGAGTAGTTTCTGTTGATCTCCTTAGTTACCCAGATAGGGCCTGTTTCAATTTCTCTGTCATTCTGAATCGTGGGGATATCAGGGACATTTGCTTTTTTCAGTCATTCAATGCAGACTCTTGAACCAATTGTGTGTGTGTGTGCGCACATACACATACATGCACTCTCCTAAAGAAAAAATACTAATTCTCAAAAATATTGCCGTCCAAGCTGTGAAAAAGGAGCAAATGTTCTTTGTCTCTTAGTTTGCTAGGCATTTATCTGCAATAGAGAAATTATTATTTTTATGCAGAAAATATACACATTAGCTCTTTGATCTTCTCTTTTTCAATTAGGCTATTTTTATTTGAGTTAGGGAAGACTGAGATCTTTGCTTCCATTTACAAGAATATCCAACTTCATGTTTCAGTCCTTTTCTCCAATAGGTCTTAAATTTTGGACATTTTTTCTTTTAAATTTTATCCTATGTTCTTTTAATGAAGCTCTTTTGATTATTCGGGAAAAGACATCCATGGTTTAGTTGCCTATCTGGTATCCATTTGTTCATCATCTTTTCTCTTGCTAAAAGAACCTGCTTTTTTTTTTTTTTTTTGAGTGACCATGTGGAAATCTGCAGGTGCTACATCTTGATTGATTTCCCATTCCCTTACCTTTTCCTTTAGTTACAGGCAGTTCCAGCCAGTGAAATCTAAATGAAATTCCACTGTAATTATTTTTGGAAACATTTGATTTCCTGATAAGTGGGACATATACGGCTGAGACCCTCCTTCCTGCTCTGGTGTGTCCAATCGACAAAATTCCACAAAATTCCAGAAAAACCTACTGATTACCCTACATTGTGAAAGAATACCCCTTTGAGAGATTCTTGGGAGTGTCTCATAAAGGGGAGGTTAGAGGAGGATATTTTTAGGGCTTTAGGGCCTGAAATGGCAGAGTATATGACATGATAGTTTTGTAACAGATGAACATAATGAGGTGAGGGTCTTGAAGTAGGCCTTGATAAGCAGAGCCAGTGCCTACAGTTAGCTTATCAAGGAACAAGTAATTCCTGAAACAAATAGTTAACTTATTTTCTTCCTAGTCCCAATGTTATTTAGCACAGAAATGGGAATTGACTAGCACACAAAAAAGGAAAGCATACTTATTCTCAGAATTGTTTAGCATAAAGATAGGAACAAACGTTGACTGAGCACCCACTACCGTAATGATATAATGTCTGTAGCTCCATTGGAATAAAACACACAAGGGAAGGGTCACTAGAATATCAGAGACAGCTGCCCAAAAATGTTCTGCCACTGAACTAATGACAGCATCTTTCTGTCTCTGTTGTTCTTGTTATGTGAAAAAGAGAAACCTTAATTTATTTAAGCCACTAATTAGGGTTTTCTGTTACTCATAGTTGAATATATTCCTAACTAATATTACATGTAAGACTAAGCATATGACTTTTTAAAATATTGAGAATGTTATTTATTGTTATTTTAAATGACCTTTTAAAAACAACTAATTTTTTCAATCACATCTTGAATATTTTCATGATAAAATATGCAGAAAGACTTAAAAATCTCAAATACATGGCATCTCTCCTTCATTACTCAAACTCTTTGCAATGTAATTATACCAGTGTGAATTTAATGCTTCACTGCAGGAAAAGAAAATGGACACCCTGAATCAGTACATTTAAGGAGTGTTGAAATAATTTCAGAAAGATAGGGTTTGTTTTAAGGTTAAGGTTCATTTGTATACTACCTATAGTTCTGCTTTCACATTTTCACATTCAGTCAGGTTCACTGTTTACTTTATGTTAAATAAGCATTAGGTTGTTTGGCTAAATATGCCAGGAACTATAGGGAATATAATATTAATATGTTTAAGAGTAAGTTTCTCCAAGGAAGAAACCATACACTGTTTCTAGTTGTGTCCCTATAAACTAGCAGAAAGATTAGGACATTGTAGAATGCTAGCAAATACATATTTGTTGGTTGACTTAATAAACATGAATAAGTGAATGAGAAAAAGGAAGACCAAGTCACATATTTATCTTTAACCTATCCCTGTCTCCAGAATGAAGGAATTCTCATAATGGGTCATTAGTGATCCTTCATTCCTGTAGAACTAATCTACCATGATGGTACAGGGTTTGGTTAGAAGGTATTTATCTGGTATATAAATGTTTCTCCTCCTTTCTTAGGAGGCCCTGTTCTCTGGGAGGCATGAGTTATCTCAGGCTTGAGCTCAGGGCTGGCTGCATGGACATGTATTTAACCAGTGCAGTCTGCACCAGGGCCCCACGTTCAGAAGAGGGCCTTTTTGTTTGGGGTTTAATGCTTTGTGGTCATTGTCTTGACTTTTTTAAAAAAATTTCATCTTTGAATTTGGGTTTTGTAAGTAAAGTCTGATTGGATGATGGAGCCAGGGGACTTGGAGCCTCAGTTCACATGTGGTCCTGTACCCCACTGTCTCCATACTTCCCTGGGACAAATCCTTGGCTACCTGCTACCCAGTTCCTTAAGAGGAGAGCTGAGCTTTGAGCCTTCCCTGAAGAAGAAATTCTGCTTGTGGACAGCAGTCTCATCCCATGCACCAGAGGTCCTAGTCTGCACTCCCTGATGGCCTGCCCTATAGATTTCAGACTTGCTTTCCTAGTTCCCACAATTACATGATATACATTTCTTAAAATATAGCTCCTAACTGATTCTGTTTCTCTGGTTGAACTCCAATTGACACAGCACATTAAACTCTATGATATAAGCAGTATGATCAGAATCAAGGGAATGAAAAGGAAAATTCAGCTAAAGAATTCATTTTAGAGCAATATTAACCATGGACATTTATCATTTGTTTTAAAAATTAAAAATGCTTTTTAACTTTGAAAAAATCCTAATTAATATGTCTTGGCTTTATTTTCTCTACCAAGTAAATCTGTGCTTTAATTTCTTCAATTAAAGTACATGCATCAGGTTGAGAAGACTGTGAAAATTCTCACTTGCCACAGACCTCCTACTTTGCCAGTCAAAATATTTTGTGGTGTCTCTACCACCAAAATATTACACATACAGTAATTTATTTATTCAAATATATAGTAATCTATTATACAGTGATCTATTATGTGTAATCTATTTGAATAAATAGATTGCTGTATGTGTAATTTGTAATTTTGTAAGTTGGAAGTCTTGTGAATTAGTTACAAATCACAATGTAAAATTTCATCTGTCTAAATCACCTAATATTAAGAAAAAGAGTGGGTTAATAAAAATGATAAGCATATGCTGGAGAAACATCTAAGTCCAAAAACTAATCTCAGGTAATAAGTACAAATGAGTACAAATTTGTCAGATGTACAGAGAAGAAGAGAGGAGTGACTAGACAAATCATGAGAGACAGAAATCCTACCCTAGGCAGAACCCTCCTACACTGTTGGTGGGAATGTAAATTGGTGCAGTCACTATGGAGAACAGTATAGAGCGTTCCTCAAAAAACTAAAAATAGAGTTAACATATGATCCAGCAATCCCACTCCTGGGCATATATCCTTTGAAAAGATACATGCACCCCAATGTTCGTAGCAACACTACAATAACCAAGACAGGGAAGCAACCTAAATGTCCATCAACAGGTGAATGGATAAAGAATATGTGGTGTATATATATATATATATATATATATATATATATATATATATATATATATATATATACACACACACATACATACATACAAACACTGGAATACTACTCAGCCATAAGAAAGAATGAAATAATGCCATTTGCAGCAACATGGATGGACTTAGAAATTATCATATTAAGTGAAGTAAGTCAGACAGAGAAAGACAAATATCATATGATATCACTTATATGTGGAATCTAAAAAAATGAAACAAATGAACATATATATTGATACAAAACAGAAGTAGACCCAAACATAGAAAACAAACTTATGGTTACCAAAGGTGAAAGGGGTGGTGGGGGGATAAATTAGGACTTTGAGATTAACATATACACACTATTATATATAAAATAGATAAGCAACAAGACCTACTGTATAGCACAGGGAGCTATATTCAATATCTTATAATAACGTATAATGGAAAGAATCTCTAATATATATATATATATATATATATATATATATACATACACATCACTGAATCACTTTGCTGAACACCTGAAACTAACACAACATTGTAAATCAACTATACTTCAATTAAAATGTTTTTAAAAATCCTACCTTAGGTAGATGCTGAAATTTGGAACTGAGAGTCATAAGTTCTAGTTTTTACATGAGTCACACAGACATGAGCAAGTAAAACCTTCTGATAAGCCTTTCCAAGATCATACAATCAAGGACAGCTATACATTTATGTAGTCAACTCTATTCATCTAAACAAAAAAGCTGACATCTAGAAACTCTCCCACCGGAGAAGAGCAGTCGTTCTTTTCCAAATATCAGGCACAGCCTGGCTTCTCTTTCTCCACCCATTTCAATCTCCCTTCTCTTCCCAAAGTCAAAAAGAATAGAAGGAAGAGATGGAGATAGTGAAAAATAAATGTCAAAGTTTGTTTTCAGTTCTTTTAGCAAGTGCTTCATAACAAAAATACCTTTTAATGAGAAGTTAATACACCTTGATTATGACTATAAAATTCTAACTTAATTCTGCAATGTCACAAATTCAAACACATTTAAGAAAACTTGCAGTAAACTGAATGAAGCAGGTTAGAAATTCAAAATTTCTGGAAAATTCCAATTTAGTATCATTTCAAATACAGCCTATCTTCAATCTTCTGGAATGTCTATTAGACATATGTGAAACTTCTTTATTTTATCTTATTTTTTTTAAAATTTAACCTAACTTTTGTATTTTTCATCTCTTTCTTTCTGAGTGATGCTTTCAGGTTTATTTCTTCAGTGCTTCCTTTTATTTTTCTAATTCTTTCTTCAGTGTTGTCTCATCTGCAGATTAATTATCCATTTGACTTTCATATTTTAACAATCACTTTTTTTGTTGAAAGTTCTAATTTTGTTCTTTTTTTATACCTTTCTGGAACTTTTTGATACCATAGTTTTTCTAATTTCTTCCTACCATTCCTCTTGATCCTCATTTTCTGCCACCCCTACTATGGTTTATCTCACTCAGTCTTACTCAGCCATACAGGCTTTCTTATTGTTTTCAGTAACCATTTCAGGGCCTCTGTATTTGTGATTCCCTCTGCCTGGAACACTCTTCCTCCAGCTACTCATCTGACTTGCTCACATAACTCCTTCACGTTCAAGTATCCCTTTCTCATTGAAGCCTTCCCTGATCTTCAATGTAAAATTGGAACCACACTCTTTCACAGTATTCTTGATCTACCTTCCTTGCTTTATTTTAATTCATAGCATATTTCACCATGAAACTTATTTTACTTACTTTGTTTATATCTGTCTCTCACAATTAAAATATAAATTCCATAAAGACAGTGATAAGGGTAGTGGTGGTGGGTGATGGTGGTTAATTTTTGTATTTCCAGTAACTGGAAAAATGCAGAATGTCTGATGTAAATGCTCTTCAATAAATGTTATGCTAGGTAAAATCAATAAGTGTTGTTGAATGATTATTTCCCCCTTTTTATTTCTTTTTAATTCTTTTAAACATAATTGATAATCTAGTTTGATAATTCTATTATATGAAATTCTTAAAGGTCTAATGCTATAGTTTGTGTTTTAAGCTAAATATTTGGTAGATTGTAACTATGTATTTTGGACTTTTGGAGGCCTTGTTGTTGTTGGGTTTTTTTTTGTTTTGTTTTTTTCTGCGGCACGTGGGCCTCTCACCGCTGTGGCCTCTCCCGTTGCAGAGCACAGGCTCCAGACATGCAGGCCCAGTGGCCATGCCTCACGGGCCTAGCCACTCCGCGGCATGTGGGATCTTCTCAGACTGGGGCACGAACCCATGTCCCCTGCGTCGGTAGGCGGACTCCCAACAACTGTGCCACCAGGGAGCCCTGTTGGGTTTTTTATTATTATTATTATTGTAATTAAATTTGGAAAGCTCCATATTCACTGGGGCTGAGGTTTTTTCTCTGCAATAATCTTTCAAGGTCTGAGTTTAGGATCTCTTCAGAGCGGTTTTGCTATTGATCCAAGAGTGCCATCAGCCTTTGATCACTTGTTATGCTAATTTCTTAGCTTGCTAAGAGATTACTGGAGTTTAAAGTACAAGCCCAGAACCAGGGAAGCTATAAGTCTATTGTTTGAAATTCTCAGGTAAATATTTTTTCCTTGAAAAGGCAGAAACAGACAAGAATCTTACCTCCTCTGTATAATCTCCTTTGCCAGTGGGAAGACTGCTTCTATTCCATTTATTTACCGATGGTCAAGGGCTTCCTTTAGTAGGGGTCACTTTGTTTCTTGCCTTGTGTATCCAAGGCCTTGTCTTTTACCTGTGAGTGGATATGATATTTTTAGATAATTTATTCAACATTTAATTGATTTTTGAGGAGAAATTTTGATTGTCTATTCAACCATATTGTCACACCCAACTGTCTGAAATTACATCTGTATTAGATTCCTAGGGCTGTCATCATAAAGTACCACAAACTGAGCAGCCTAAGACTTCAGAAATACATTCTCTCATAGCTCTAGATGTTAGAAGTCCAAACTCAATGTGTTGGCAGTGACATGCACCCTCTAAATCCTCTAGGGGAGGATTCATCCTTGCCTCTTTCACCTTCTGGTGGCTCCATGAGTTCCCTGGCTTGTGGCTGCCTAACTCCAATTTGTCTCCATCTTCTTCTCCATGTGTTCTCCATCTCTTCACATGGCAGTCTTTTTATAAGGACGCCAATCATATTGGGTTAGGGGTCCACTTACTCCAGTATGGTATCACCTCAACTAATTACATCTGCAATGACCCCCCTATTTCCAAATAAGGTCACATTCTAAAGTGCCCAGGATTGGGACTTCAACAAACCTTTTTTAGGGGAAACAATTCAACCCATAACACCATCAAAGAAAGCAGATGCCATTTAGCCCTCAACTATTGTTTTCATGTTAATATACGTGTCCAGTGTTGCAAGACATTTTGTGTTTCAAGAGAACCCAGAGATTCAGCTTTACATTTAAAATATCCTGATTTTAAATGTTGACTACCAAAACTTTAAAACTTTGGCCAATCAAATCACAACTGCTGGCTAGGTTTCATTTATAGGTTACTGATTTTCAACCTTTGCAACAATGTGACACAGATGATCACTTATCCAGTGGTTATTATGAATCAAAATAGAATATTTTTAATATATTCAAGGACTCCAAGAAACTCAAAAGGTGTTCAGTACAGACAACATGTGTCATAAGGTCCGAAACTAAAATGTATGTCCCTTTACTCATAAAATAGCTCCTCAATCCATGACTTGGAATTTATTCATCGTTATTTTATACATATATCTAAGAAATTGGCCAGGTTTTCCTGCTCAGAGTAGATCTAAATTAGATTCAGTTTCTGAGAAATTTGAGGGTTGTTGCTAGAGGAAAGTGAGAGGATAAAAATGAGAAGTGACAGCCCTGACAGGAAGAGACAGGAAAAAAGATTTCAAAAGCAGATATAAGAATTCCCCAAATCATAGCAGTCTGGCATCATTTGGTACAGTTTGGAACCTGGAGGGTATCGCTATTATAACCTCCTGCAATAACTCATATTCTAAACATCCACCTTCAACATTAAAAGAAGTGTTAGTTATAATTTATAGAAGTGAGCAGGACAAAAAGATATTCAGAAAGATTTCCAGCATTCGGGGAGATATTCAATCAGTATGCCCCAGGACAGCTGAATGGGTTGCTAAAAGCATCAAACTACTTTCATGTCAGTTATGTGGCTGCTGCCCTGTACACCACCACCCCGCCCCACAGACGATGCCAGACTGCCCCACAATTCAGCAACTATAGGAATGATGGCTGGCAGAACTCGGGGCTAAAGTACTGTTCCAGGACTTTGGGAACTATGTGTTCGGGTTTCTGTACTATCGCTAAATATGTTGTACATTACTCCTGACGGTGCAAATATTTACCAAAGAAAATTTCTTCACCTTAATCTATAATAAATATGACTTTTGGAAAGAACAAGAGTGTCAGAGATTAAATCAATCTATGAACAAATGGCATACTCTCTGAGCAGAGGACGTGGTCACTGAGGAAATGACTTGCTACCTCATCTGACACCACTAAGTATTCACAATAAGTCATTAGCTACCCTTAATCTGATTTCAAACTCATGGAATCAAACTTCTGATTATAAACTGACTACTCTAACGTTTTACCTACAAGAAGAATGAACTGGCCAAAAGACAGAATTCCTTAGTCCCCTTGAAAATTATAATTTAGTTGTAAATTAATAAACTTTGGTTTTATATATCTTTCCCTATGAGCTTAGTTAATTTGAGCAAGTCCTGACTGTTTCTTAGTAACATGAGAATCACAAGGATTTGACAAATCAGATTTCCAAATTTGGGGTAAGTTCACCAAGTTAATAAGATCCCGTAGGGACCTTGGAAGTTGGTCACCATGTCGTCCCAGGAAACGTCCTCTGTGATTAAACTGAACTACACAGGTTTAATTCTTTGTTCCTATTAGAAACTTCTACATGAAGACTTGGTATAATTGGAAAGAACTTCCTAATGTAGTATATCTTTAAGCAGTATCTAAATTAAATTCAGTGATTACAAATGTGTTGTCAGTAATCATGAACAAATATTGACTAATATGCACTGCATCAATCGATTTTGTAGTGTCAAATTTTCTAGGAATTTAAACAAAAAACTCAAAATATGCAAAAACCATTTCATATGCTACTGATGATCTGGACAAGAGAGATTAATATAACCTACATATATAAATGTTAATATATAATAAGTACATATTTTTATATTAATATAAATATATGAGTGTACTCAGATCTTCTTGAGTGTGTCTCCACCTTAAGGAATATATTTCTAAAGTTAAGTCAAAGAACTAATTATGCATTATTGCACATTATATAAGAGCATTATACAAGTCAATTAGAACTGACAATAAAACAACTTCCATGAAAGATCATCTGAATTGCCTTTATTTCTCCTTTAAAATCACTGAAGCAAAATCACATCCAATTTCAAATGTTCTGAAAATCTCTACAGCCTATCAAGCCTTCCCCACAGCATTATTAGTCTCTTCCCAGGTTTTAGCAGAGGAACACTTCTGTTTGCTTCTGTAATTCCTGAGAGGTCACTGAAATTTCAAATAGCATTACTTTCCAGGTAAGAAAATAAGAAAATGCACTTTACAAATCTCTTAAAGACAGATCAAGGACTTCAACTTTTAATTAGAATGCCATAGCTTATTTAAAAGAATTAATAAAACTAATAAAATAGTTTCTCTAAAATATCCTATGTTCAACAGAAAAATTAAAAATGCAAGAAAAAATGTTGAGCCTCCCTAACTCTTCTTTTTGAGGTATAATTTTCTAATTCCACAGCTAGATGACCTTTCAATAATTGTTTCAAGAAAGATTTCTATCATACTGCTTTGCCTTAATTTCTGATTCGGTCAGTAAATCTTTGTTCCCATCTTTGTGAGGCTTTCTTAGGTCACCAGCACAATGAAGGCAAAGGGGATTCAGTATTGATGAATCCTTTACTCTAAACCTAAAGGATAAACATTGTAAACTTGTTTCTTCTTTAATATAACAGTAACATAACTGTGACTAAAAGATGGGTGTATTTTACCATCTAAAAATTGAAGCACTTTTTATCTATTTCAAAACGGTCCTCACCAAAATTTGGCTGAAAAATGTGACTTGGTGCAGGAACCTTATTTTTAATGGATAATTTCTATAACATCGTTTTGGTAAAAGTTGGTTATAAATGGTTGGAGAAAAGAAGTTTACTATGTGCCAGGAGCTACACTAGGCTCTTCAGCTCTATTATTTATTTTTACAACTAGCCTATGAATAAAGCACTTATTATTAATCCACTTTATAGATGAGTGAACCAGGGCTCAAGTAATTTAACTTGCCTGAGTTTTCAGAGCAAAGTATGTGGCAGGGTTGAGATTTGAATTTAGTTCAAAGAAACAATATATTGCATATTAAACACTCTGTAATAATGTTCCTAATCCTAATAATGGACTATCTCATTAATTATTGCCAAATATTACCTTGAAAGATGATAATTCTATTAATAGAAACTAGCAATTATTTGATAATTCATATAGGCCAAACCCTCTAAGTCTGGTCTTACTGAAACCCTCTGAGTTTGGTCTTACTATTATCCCATTTTACGGTGGGAAAACTGACATCACAGGTAGTAACTGGTAGAGTTGAGACTTCAAGGCAAGTAGCCCTACTTTACAATCATGCTCCAAAATGTCTAGACTATAGTGCTATCAAGTTATAAAAACTAATTTCAAATTTAATGAGCATATTTCAAACAGAAATTTTGGTGAGAATGATAAAATATTTATTCAGTGATTTTAGAGCAAAATTTACAGTGTACTTCAAGGTCACTATTTCTAGCATTGCAGTGAACAAAATCATCATGGGAATGCCAAAGGTGGACATAGGCCAACAGGTCTGTCAATCTGGATTACATGTTTTTTAAAAAAAAATTTTAATTGAGTTATAATTGACATACAACATTATATTAGTTTCAGGTACAAAACCGAGTTATTTGATATTTTTATGCATTATGAAATGATCACCACGAGAAGTCTATTTATCATGTCACCATACAGATTTATTACAATATTATTGACTACATTCCCCATGCTGTACATTACACCCTCATGACTATTTACTTTATAGCTGAAAGTTTTTACCACTTAATCCCCTTTACCTATTTCATCTATCTCTCCCACACTTTCCTCTTTGGCAACCACCCATTTGTTCTATGTATCTATGAAGCTATTTGTTTTGTTTTGTTTTTAGTTTCACATATCTGTGGCATCATATGGTAATCTTTTTCACTGTCTGACATATTTCACTTAGGATAGTACCCTCTAAGTCTATCCATCTTGTCACAAATGTCAATATTTCATTGCTTTTTATGGATGAGTAATATTCCATTGTGTGTGTGTGTGTGTGTGTCTATCTCACATCTTCTTTAACCATTCTCATCTGCTGAGAGACACTTAGGGTGCTTTCTTTACCTTGGCTATTGTATATAGTGCTTCAGTGAATACAGGGGTACATGTATCTTTTCAATATAGGGGTACATGTATCTTTGAATAAATACCCAAAAGTTGAATTGCTGGATCATATCATAGTTCTAGTTTTAGTTTTTTTTAGGAATCTCCATACTGTTTTCCATAATGGCTGTACTAATTTACATTCCCAACAACAGGACACAAGGATTCCCTTTCCTCCACATCCTTGCCAACACTTGTTTTTTGTCTTTTTGCTAATAGTCATTCTGACAGGTGTGAGGGGCTATCTTATTGTGGTTTGGATTTGCATTTCTCTGATGATTAGTATACTGAGCATCTTTTCATGTGCGTGCTGGCCATCTGTATGCTTTCTTTGGAAAAAAAATGTCTATTCAGGTCCTCTGTCCATTTTTAAATTAGATTGTGTTTTTTTCCCTATTGAGTTGTATGAGTTCTTTGTATATTTTGTATATCAACTTATTATCAGATATATGGCAAATATATTCTCCCATTCAGAAGGTTGCCTTTTCGTTTTGTTGATGGTTTCCTTCACTGTGCCAAAACTCTTTAGTTTGATGTACTCCCATTTGTTTACTTTTGTTTTTGTGTCACTTGTTTGAGGAGACACATCATCAGTTTCGTTCTTTTTCATGTAATGTCCAGTTTTTCCAATACCATTTACTGAAGAGACTATCTTTTCCCCATTGTAGATTCTTGCCTCATTTGTGGTAGATTAATTGATAAACATAAGATGGGTTTATCTTAGTGATTTGAGATTAGATAAACATAAGTGTGAGTTTATCTGGGTTTTCTATTCTGTTCCTATGATCTATGTGTCTGTTTTTATGCCAATACCATACTGGTTTGATTACTATAGCTTTTTAGTACAGTTTGAAATCAGGGAGTGTGATACCTCCAGCTTTGATCTTCTTTCTCAAGATTACTTTGGCTATTCGGGATCTTTTGTGGCTCCAGAAAATTTTAGAACTATTTGTTCTATATTAGTGAAAATTTCATTGAAATTTTGATGGAGATTGCATTGGATCTATAGATTGCTTTGGGTAATATGACTATTAGAACCATATAGATTGTTTCAATTTGTTAGCACAGTGTATCTTTCCATTTATTTGTGGCATCTTCAATTTCTTTCAATGTCTTATAGCTTTCTGAGTACAGGTTTTTCACCTCCTTGGTTAAACTTATACCTAGGTATTTTATTCTTTTTGATGTGATTATAAATGGGATTGTTTTCTTCATTTCTCTTTCTGATAGTTTGTTGTTAGTGTATAGAAATGTAACAGATTTCTGTATATTAATTTTGTATCCTGAAACTTCACTGAATTCATTTGTTAGTTCTAATAGTTTTTTTTGGTGGCATCTTTGGGGTTTTTCTATATATAGTATCATGTCACCTGCAAATAGTGACAATTTTACTATTTTGCTTTTCTAATTTGTATGCTTTTCAATTTCTTTTTTTTTGCCTAAGTGCTATAGCTAGGACTTCCAATACCATGTTAAATAAGAGTGGGCATTCATGTCTTGTTCCTGATTTTAGAGGACAAGCTTTCAGTTTTCCATCAGTGAGTATGATGTTAGCTGTGGGTTCTTCATATATGGCCTTTATTATGTTGAGGTGTATTCCCTCTATACCCACTTTGTTGAGAGTTTTAAAATTTTTGTCAGAAGTTTTTCCTACATCTATTGAGATAATCATGTGACTTTATCCTTTGTTTTGTTAATGTTGCATACCACATTGATTGACGTGTGAATGTTAAGCCATCCTTGCATCCCTGAAATGAACCCTACTTTATCATGGTGTATGATTCTTTAAATGTAATGTTGAATTCAGTTTTCTAATACTTTGCTGAAGATTTCTGCAGCTATGTTTATCAGGAATATTGGCTTGAAATTTTCTTTCTTTCTTTCTTTCTTTTTTTGTAGTCTCTTTGTCTGGTTTTGGTTTCAGTGGTCTCGTAAAATAAGTTTGGAAGTGTTCCTTCCTCTTTACTTTTTTGGAATAATTTGAGACGGATTGGTGTTACCTTTTATTTAAATGTTTGGTAGAATTCACCTGTGAAGCCATCTGGACCTGGATTTTGTTTGTTGGTACATATTATTTTTCAATTAGTTTCCTTGAAAACAAACTCCTGTGGCAAGCTTACTTATTATTTCTCTCATGTAACAGAATATATGAAATATACCTTGTTTTTCAAGATATATAGTCTCTTAATTTTAGATTAATCAAATTGGATTTAAACTCCATAACAGTGTTGTGGAATGTCCAAAGTGTTTGAGTGATTTGGGGGGTTGGCAGAGGGAGTAGTGGAAGGACAATGTGGTATATTCAAGGGTATTTCACATTTCATGAGTACCCATAGTTTTGTGTTTCCTTGGATATGCTTTCTGTGATTTTTTTTTTCTTTTCATGTAGATGTATAACTAGGGATACAAGAAACCATGGCAACACTGTCTTACTCAAAGAAAAGAAGTTGAATATAGTAATCCCTCAATATCCAAGATAAACCAGTCCTACAGTGAGATGTAAGCTGGGCCTTTCTTTCTACCATATGTCATTATCTCCATTACAGTGGTTTTGGTTGAATATATACCTCAGAAACTTTTACAAAATTGAGAAAGTTTTAGAAGTTGTTTACAGAGGCCCATCTAATCTCAAATCACTGAGATAAATTAGAATTCATGTGATTTATGTAATGGAGAAGGTACTAAGCCATCAGAGATAATTATTACTTGTAAAATCTCACCTGGAGTAAATACAATATCACACTGTAAAATCAGTTTTGCAAGAAAAATGTTACCAATTTCACAAAAGGGCAAAAACATCACCATTCTTTTCACAGACTGTCACAATGTCCTCCTTTATGAAAATTGTTTTTTTATTAGAGGACAATTACTGTGTGTTGAAATAAGAAAAAACAGATGGTGGAAAACATTATAGGCAAACCACACCCACCTATCTATCTGTCCTCTTCTGATTCTTAATCATGAACTGTGTGGAGAGGGTGGTCCTAGGCCGCAATTCAAAGGAGATGAAGTTTGTCTTTATCTCCTCTCTTGCTTTCCTTTTCTTTGCCTTTTTGTTTGTATACTCTGCTACAGCTGTGGCCAGATAGTAAGCATTCTATACTTGAAGTTAAGAATGAATCACAAACATTTTTTATTCTCACTGAGTAATTTGGTTTTGCATATGTATTTTTAAAACTATTTGATTTGGTATCGCTTATACTCATTACTTTTTAAAATTAAGTAACATTTAAAATTTTTTTATAGTTACCTTCAATTTAAAGCAAGAGATGTTTCTTTTTCATATATGGAAGTGACATAAGGTTTTCTTTGTAAATAAAATAAATATATTAAGGACATAAAAATGGAGGTGGTACATGGGCGTGGTTAAACTCAATGTAGTATGAGCATGTATAAAAAAAGACAGGACTTGACAGTCTCAAAAGTCCCTTGCATTTTCATAGCCTGGGGATTTTAGAATAGGGACATAACATAGGTTGGGGAACAATGGAACACAGTCCCCACACTTCGATTCCTTAGGTTAAAAGATAAGACCTTTTCTCAGCTTTATTCTCTTGTAATGAAAATAATGATGAATTAAGTCAGTGGTTCTTTTTTTTTTTTTTAACTCACATTACTCTGTTATTGGTTAAATCAGTCATACAATCAACTGGGTCATTCCATCATTGGATGACTTAAATAATATATATATATTTTATACAGCAGGTTCTTATTAGTCATCAATTTTATACACATCAGTGTATACATGGCAATCCCAATCTCCCAGTTCATCCCACCACCACCACCACCCCCTGCTTTACCCCCTTGGTGTCCATACATTTGTTCTCTACATCCGTGTCTCAATTTCTGCCCTGCAAGCCAGTTCATCTGTACCATTTTTCTAGGTTCCACATGTATGCATTAATATATGATATGTGTTTTTCTCTTTCTGACTACTTCACTCTGTGTGACCGTCTCTAGATCCATCCATGTCTCAACAAATGACCCAATTTAAGTCAGTGGTTCTTAAAGTTCAATTTTAGAACCAACAGCCTCAGCAACACCTGGGAGCTGGTTAGAAATGCAAATTCTCAGGTGCTACCTTGGCAATTCTGAGATCTTATCTGGATTTGCTGAATCAGAGCTCTGGGGGCGGAGCCCAGCAATCAATGTTATAACAAGTCCTGCAGGCGATTCTCACACCTGCTGAAGTTTGAAAGTCATTCAATTAGGGAACCACGTATGTAACAGAAATGACCACGAATTTTACTGGAAAATTAGCCTTGTACTATTGACTCTAGTGAAAGTAATCTTGAAAATGATCTTAGCCTAATGGATGACAGTAAATGCTTAGAAAAAGAGAATTAGAAAATTGTGCTTAGAAATGAGTTCCTATAGCAAGAGGAAATCTTACCAGGTAAGAGTTAATGGTACCAATCACATTCAAATACTCTTTACCATTTTTTGTTGGAGGAAGCATCTACATGCAAAACCAACATAAATAAAAAGTAAATTACTTCTTTCAGTGCATTAAAAATCTGGAGTCAATCTCTAAATGTTACAGACCAAGCCGTGGTACCTGTAGTGATGCCTGGGCAGCTGGTCCTCTTCTCTGAGAGTCTCCTTACATATGCTTGCTGATGAGGCAGTTGGCTGACCCATAGGCACTGCTAATTAGAACAAGAATTTACACCTAAGCTGACTCAATTATATGTTTTCGGCACAGACTTTGAAATTGACACAGATACTTTGTAAAATTAAGAGGTCATGAAAGTTGAGGTTGAGGTGGTCATGTGTACTCAAAAGCATAAAATGAAGGACTTTTAGAGAAAGAAGAATAAATGAAGTGAATACATAGATACTAGAGTATCTGGCTGTGGAGTGGTGTGGAATATGGGAAAGAGATAGGAAGAGAGAACGAATAACAGATATTGCTTATGTCCCTAATGGCTTTCAATTCCTGTTGCATTTCCTCTTCTTAGGTTTCCTGTGATAACTCAGTATTCATACAATAAATTGCCAGGTTTGTTTTGTTTTGTGTTTTGGATAGTGAGGCTAAAATAAATGTCTGTTACTTGAAACATGATTCTTAATGAAAATTCCTAGTTATCAATGAATATCAACATTCATTAAAAATATGAATATAATTTTCTTATTAGCTACTGACTGAAAGCAATGGCTAGGATTTGGTGTTTGAATACCAAATCTCCTCCCATAGAAACACAGCCCAGATATTACCAGCATGGCCACTAGTAGGAATAGTCATTTTCTTGGTTCCTGGAAGAAAACTTTTACAGCATGAAGAATAGAAAATGTTGTGCTGTGTGACAGTTAAATTGATTTCCCTTTATTAACCGAAGGGAAAGGAACATAAGAATTTACATTTATAGACCAACCAACAGAAACTGAGATGTAGATTAATCAAAGTGAAAAAGCAAAGGCAATCATTCAGAGGGTGCATGAAATACAGCAAGGCTGAGAAAAGTCTGAAGGGCAGACACTGGAACAGGCAGCAATGAAACTGAGGACCAGTGTCCTGTGGAGGCCTCTGCACACAAGTTCCAGAGGGAAGATTAAGGATCGATGCAGCTCAAGTACAAAGCAGGCACTGGGCCAAACACTGTTAAAACACAAAACATGTTCTAGGACAAGCCTGAGTGCAATAAAGAGGCAGGCAGAACATAACATTGGGCCCCAGCTGAGGTCTTCTTTACCTTAAGTAAGTGATTGTACATCTGGTACTGAAGTTCCCATGACAATTATAAGAGTGGAGAATTGAGGGCTTCCCTGGTGGCGCAGTGGTTGAGAGTCCACCTGTTGACGCAGGGGACACGGGTTCGTGACCCGGTCCAGGAAGATCCCACATGCCGCGGAGCGGCTGGGCCCGTGAGCCATGGCCACTGAGCCTGCGCGTTCGGAGCCTGTGCTCCGCAACGGGAGAGGCCACAACAGTGAGAGGCCTGCGTACCACAAAAAAAAAAAAAAAAAGTAAATATTTATTTATCACTGTTTAACTTTTAAAATTATTATTATTTGGCATTTTGTTTTAATATCCCCTTCTTTTATGAAATATATATATCGGACAGAGATCAACTTGGATGTTATTGGAATATATAATGTCTCAATATATTGGTTTATTTTAGTAATTTTTTTTTTTCTGTTTTTTTGGCCACACCACATGGCTTGAGGGATCTCAGTTCCCTGATCAGGGATGGAACCCTGGCTATGGCAGTGAAAGCCCAGAATCCTAACCACTAGGCCACCAGGGAATTCCCCTCTTTAAAAACTCTAAAATTCCTGCATGTTAACATCATTTTTTTATTAGTTCCTGCTTTATAACAAAGTGAATCAGTTATATATATATACATCTGTTCCCATATCCCTTCCCTCTTGCATCTCCCTCCCTCCCACCCTCCCTATCCCACCCCTCCAGGAGGTCACAAAGCACCGAGCTGATCTCCCTGTGCTATGTGGCTGCCTCCCACTAGCTATCTACCTTACTTTTGGTAGTGTATATATGTCCATGCCTCTCTCTCGCTTTGTCACAGCATGTTAACATCTTAAAAGGATTTGAAAACACTACCTGTTCTCATGTTAAACAATTGTGGAATGGGCGTTGTTTCCCACACATGTGCTAAATAATATTGACAAAATAACAGCAAAAACTAGCTGATTGTCCCTGAAAGATAAGACTGTGAATTAACTCTCATAGTTCACTCCTCAAGAGCAACAACGGGAAGAATTACTCCACATTGCTATGCCCATCAATCCAAAGCCACTGTCATACTCTGCCCAATCCCAACCGCTCTATCAACTTGCAAGATCCACCTTAAAATCACTCAATTCATGCCCTAAAATGATATAAATATCTTCCCCAGTCATGCCTCTTTTGAGGAGATACTAAGACTCTGTCAAGGTGATCTCCATTTAGTAAATCTACTAAACTAAGTTTTACTAGACCAAAATATTTTTTCTGGTGGTCTTTTGGAGAACAACAGTTGACTACTATATATTTGTTTAGACATTAAGAAAGAAATAGCATTTTCCTCATTCTACAGATGAATATATCGAGGTCTAGAGAGGTGAAATAACTTCCTCCTGTCTCACAGATAGTAAGTGGAAGGTCCAGAATTCTGTAACATTTCCTTCTCCCTACCACAATCTTTTTCTCAAACTATAACTCAATTTCACACATTTGTTTCTGTAACTGTCTCTTTGATTCACATTATTGTCATCTTATACTTGAACTAGTGCAATTGTCTATGACCCGATCTTACTTCAGATTTGTCCCTTTTGAAATCATTCTGCAGACAACAGCCAGAATGTCAGAATAATCTTTGAATTTGCAAATTAGATCATGGGCTCCACTACCTAAAATCCTTTTAGTGGTGTCTTACTGAATATACAAATAAAAAGAAAAAAAATAGCAATTTAAAATCTAAATTCTTAGCAAGGTGCCCAAACCCTGCTTTAGCTGACATTTGTTACTTCTCCAGGCTTATACCTTACTAATCTTTCATAATCTTCTTTGCTTCCAACATAGTGCTTTTCTTGCATTTCCTCAAATATATGGCTGCTTTTTTCTTATTCCAGGGTTTTGTATGAGATGGTTCTTCTGCTCAGAATCCCCTTACCTCCCACACTCATTTAAATAACTCATATCTCATCCCTTTAGGTATCTGCTTAAAGAATTCCATAGAAATTATTCCCACTCCCTCACCAATCTAAATCAGGGATCCTTATTATATGCCCATCAAAACCTACACCTTTTCTTTATAACATGTATCACAACTTGTAATTCTCTCTTTAGTGACTGTTTCACCTATAAATTTCCTCCAAAATACTATCAACTCCACTAAGTCTGGTGCTAAGATTTTTCCTCATCGCTTTATTTTCAGTATCTAATACAATACTGGTACCTAAAAGAAGTGCAGTCACTGTTATTTAAAGTGATATAATGATGAATGAAAAATTATAACACACAAGAAACAGATTCCAGATATACAAAAATGCTGCCTTCATTTTTCCAGGTTGAAGGTTAAGGCGGCAACTCCTGAGTGGAAATTCAGTGCTTGTGTTAGGGTTCTCAACTTTGGTTGGGCTTGAAAATCATATAGGGATCTTGGAGGGAAAAAATCCATTTGTCCAGGTACTACCCAAAGAGATGCATTATTTTGGAGAGAGGCCCAGGCATCAAGACTTTTAAAAAACTTCCTAGTTAAGTCTAATGTGTAGTTAAGATTGAGAATCACATGAAGGAGGTGGGAAAACTAGATATTCTCCAGAATCATGAACATTGGTTATGATAGAATAGCATGTTGGATCTTGGAAGGTCTTAGTACTAATCAAGAGAACATTTAAAATATAAGGGCAAGTTAGACATACAGATGGCCAATAGGCACATGAAAAGATGTTCATCATCGTTAATTCTTAGAGAAATGCAAACCAAAACTACAGTGAGGTAACACCTCACACTGGTCAGAATGGTCATCATTAAAAGTCTACAAATGACAAATGCTGGAGAGGGTGTGGAGAAAAGGGAACCCTCCTACACTGTTGGTGGGAATCTAAATTGGTGCAGTCATTATAGAGAACAGTATGAATGTTCTTCAAAAAACTAAAAATAGAGTTGCTATATGATCCTGACATCCCAATCCTGGGCATATATCTGGACAAAACTATAATTCAAAAAGATACATGCACCTCTATGTTCATAGCAGCACTATTTGCAATAGCCAAGACATGGAAACAGCCTAAACGTACATCGACAGATGATCGGATAAAGAAGATGTGGGGTGTGTGTGTGTGTGTGTGTATACACGCACACACACACACATATATATATATATACAATGGAATACTACTCAGCAATAAAAAAGAATGAAACAATGCCATTTGCAGCAACACAGATGGTCCTACAGATTATCATACTAAGTGAAGTAAGTCAGAAAGAGATAGACAAATACCATATGATATCACTTATGTGTGGAATATAAAAAAATATGACACAAATGAACTTATCTATGGAACAAAAACAGACTCACAGATATAGAGAACAGACTTGTGGTTGCCAAGGGGGAAGGGGTTTGGGGGAGGGATGGATTGGGAGTTTGGTATTAGCAGATGCAAACTATTATATATAGAATGGATAAACAACAAGGTCCTACTATATAGCACAGGGAACTATACTCAATATCCTGTAATAAGCCATAATGGAAAAGAATATGGAAAAGAATGTATGTATGTTTAACTGAATCACTTTGCTGTACAGCAGAAATTGACATTGTAAATCAACTATACTTCAATAATAAAATAAAATAAAATATAAGGACAAGTTATATGTAAACTACATTTCACTTGGAATCTCTAGTCCTCATTACATGGCTACCAAATTGGCTCAAACTCCCAGTTTCATGGCTTATAAAATCCAGAGCTTGACTATCATTATTGTACATCTGCAACCTTCCTCCGATGCCTCATCTTCCTACACTTTCGCCCATGCCTACTATTTAAATTTTGTTCCACAAGATGTAGTATAAGCTTTTTGCTTTCACCAGATACAATACAAATAAACAAAAAAGCAACAAAAAAACCCAAAATATCCAAGCCATGCATTTTATAAGTTTAACTTATCTGATGATTTTGAGTGTCACAAAACTATGAAATTATGCACTGCCAACATTTCATCCCTGAAACAATTCTTCCTCCTTTACTTCTGACAGTTGATACCTCCAGCCAAAAGCAGTTCCATGAGAGCCTACATCAAATCTTCATGCCAACTTCCATATTATTCTGTTATTACTGCTAAAATTCTAGTATGTATAATTTTTTCTCTGCCATTCCTGTTAGGAATTTGATCTTCAGTCATCAAGTCATTACTGAATAATTCCAGCCCTCTCAGTATGTTTCTGGTTAAAACTACCCTGTTAGATCTCATTCCCTTATAGAAGCTGAAGCACCTCCCTTTCTACTTCCTACCAAAGTTGCTTGACTAACAGCCACAGTTTGGAGCCAGATGGTGGAAAGAGAGTGGCCTTAGCCCTCTGTTTTCTCTTAAGAGTTATGCTGTTCTCTTAGCAGCCACTTGTTTTCACTGGCCTCATTTTTTGGCATATGGTGGTATACTATCTTGCTTTTTGAATTCCTATGAAAGTGTCTTGAATCTTTATATTTAAACATAAAACTTTTCTTTCTCCTATTAATGTTAACTCATCTTCACATGCACAACAGTCCACAAAATAAAAGCTGTTGTCTCTCAACCTCTTCTTTTTCCCACTCCCAAGTTGCCTTAATTTATAGAGCACAAAGTTTGGTCTTAATGTGTTCATGGCAAATGTCTTCTATGGCTCCTCTGGGTTTGAAAGTCTCTCTACAGCTGCTGTTGGGAACTGGAGAATCTGCATTGCCTTGCACCCAGAGCTGCCACCATGTGTTCTCTTTCAGAGCCCAATATGATTTGAGGCTGGCAAAAATCATTCTTTGTATCATTTGGTGATACACAATAGATTGTGATACTTATGTGGAATTATTTGTTGGAACTGTAGTCCCGTCTTAGAAGTCTCTTCTCTTAGAAGAGAACTACATTATAAAGAGAACAAAGTTTAAAGTTCAAGGTAATTTTTACTTTTTTTTTCACTACATAAGAGAAGACATTTCAAGGCCTGAGTTTGCACCAGGGACTCTGTCCATAGTTTCTTTGCCTCTTTCCTGCCTTCAAGAGTGTGCATTTACTCATATCTAGTTTACATGTAAACCTCTAGTTGAAATTAGTGCAGAAGGAAACAATGTACAAGTTGAAGGCTAAGTTGAAAAAGGAAAGGATGACTTTGGTAAGTGATCTATAGCAGAGAGACAAAAGTGAAATTTGAATTTAAACTTTATTATGGATATTTCACAGAAGAGGTGATATATATGCTTAAGTGGTTGGTGATCAAATTCTATGCTCTGGTCTTAAGGTGATGGTGGCAAGAAGGCAGCTGACACCTGGGGAAAGAATGGTTTAGTGACTATGAACAAGGGAAAATAGACCCTGCTCAGACCAGTACTGATACAAGGCCTCCAAAAGACATCCTTTCAGTCCAGAGGAAATATCTTTGCCAAAGATATCAAGTCCTTCTTGTAAGAAGTTTACAAGTATTTAGGCAAAACTATTTGAATGCCACCCCTATTGTCAAGAGGTTTATATGCTTATTTAGGTTTATAAAAACAGATGGCCTTACATTTCTGCAGTTAACAGAAAACAAAATAATTACACAAAGAACATGGGAAAAGTATTATGAATTAAAAGGTACATAGTGAAAAAAAAGATAGATAGTGGGGCTCTTATGCAGGGATTGCATAGACTGGAAATAGGTTATAAGTTAGGTAATAAGTGACAAAAGCAGAGTTTCTCTAATCTCAGCAAGATGTTAGTGTGACTAAGTTAATCTTTTCAGATTGACCTCAGTTGCCATAACCTAAATGGTTATGCTGTGATCCATTTTGGTCAGTTAAATGAGAAAGCCAAAGTCATCCCATCAACTGTGTCAAGATGGAGAAATATAATCAGATAAGGTTTATTATAAATATACTTGGAGAGAAATTTGAAAACAAGAAGATATTTTGGGCACAGAGGCTGTAACTTGAATAAATCAACAAAAGAAGGTGCAGTGGATCATCTTTGGAGTATTTATTCTACTCAGGGTGATTCTCATTTGACCTCAGATACCAAATGGGGGAACCCCAAATCATGTTTGTATTTTTTGAGCACTTGATCACATTAATTGGGCCAAGAGTTGGAGACTTGAATAAAACAAGAAAATTGGTGTTTATTTTCAAGAAAACTGAACTTAGTACTAAAAATATCTGTCCCTTTATGTTGTTTCTTTAGTGATATAAAAACGGGGTACTGTTGCATGACCATCTTCTGCTTGCCAGGTGGGCTGAATAGCAGAAAAAGTTCACCGATAAAGAGTGAGGCAGAATCATAGAAAGCAGTGGAAATGAGAGATTAGTACTCATCCAAGTGCCTGACACCTATGCATTTTGAGGATTCATTCTTCTTCTGGTAAGTGACCGCTTTCCTTCCTTTTTGTTTCCTGAAGAACAACTAAGTTTACTTCTTGCAACAAAAAGTCCTAACATAGATGAAGCAAATGAATTAGATGGTTAAAGGGGGTAGGCCAGGAATAAGTAGAAAAAAGTGCATAATATATTCCAAGCTAGAGGTCCCATATTTATTTCTCATTTACTTGCGAAATGACTCTTTCTTAAAATGCCACAGCAGTGTGGTTCTACCTTTATAACTATATTGGATATATGCAAATATTGGATTGAGGAAATCAAAGCTCTCTCTCTATATATATAGACAGATATGGCAAAGACACAATTTACTTAGCATTTCACACTCTGTAGTGTGATACAATTAGACTTTGCAAACAACAGCAAATAAATGATTTGTCAAGGAATACACATTCTCATGTGTTTGAGGATTAGCCTCAGAATCAGCTCTGGCTCCCGTCCTCCTCATCAACTACTGCTCTATTAGTATGATCACTGCACGGAGTTTCTGAAGACTAAAACGTTTTGATTGCTTGCACCAACAGTGTGCAGAACATCAGATAGATGGTTTACAGGCACTCAGTGATGAACAAACTCTCTAATCAGGATGAAAAGTAAAAATTTCATAGAAGTCATAGGAAAAGCTTCAGCTATGGAATTTAACAGACTTGGATTCAATGTTTACCAGCGATGTGACACTGTGGGAGTTTATGTAACCTTTCCGATCCTCAGCTGTCTCATCTGTAAGTGGGGATAATAATGTTCATATGATAGGGCTGTTAGGATTATAATGAGTTTGCATGTGTTAAGTGTAGGACAGGGACTCTGTCACATCAGACACAAATACAATGAATACTATTATTGCTTGTTAGAGGGAAATTCCTTAAACCCTGATTCTTAACTTAGCCATGTTATTGATGAGTCAAATTCACTTGTATTCCTTATGTATGCAGAAGCTTTCAAACTTTATTTCCAGCTACAGAGCTCCACTCAGGTAATAACTCAGCTAAAGAGTCTTTTTTCTTTTGAATGAATTATGCTTCTGCTGTGCTAAATTTTCTCAAGGCAGTCAACCATAAAAATTATATTATGTATTTCTCTTGTGTAACTTGTGTGAAAGTAGAGTTTGTCAAAACTGGCTGCTCAGCATTTAATGAGACTCTCCACTGCATTTGATCCAGAGGTCAAGCTGTATATAAGAGAGGGTAAACAGGAAGGTTGCAGAGGGAAGTTAAAAGTAACAAAATAGGGGCTTCCCTGGTGGTGCAGTGGTTGACAGTCCGCCTGCCGATGCAGGGGACACGGGTTCGTGCCCTGGTCCAGGAAGATCCCACATGCCGCGGAGCAGCTGGGCCCGTGAGCCATGGCCGCTGAGCCTGCGCGTCCGGAGCCTGTGCTCCACAATGGAAGAGACCACAACAGTGAGAGGCCCTTGTACCGCAAAAAAAAAAAAAAAAAAAAAAAGTAACAAAATAAGGCAATAAATAATAAGGGGAGACTTTTTAAAAATTTAAAATGAAGAAATTAAATTAGCGGAGAAAGTCAACAAATTCACCACCTTATTTTATAAATGAAAGGTGAATTTGCTTTTGCGTGCCAAGAGCTAAAATTAGGGAACTTCATTTTCATTGAAGACCTTAATACTCACTGGTGAAATATGAAGCAGATGTCTCCCTGACCTCTACCTAATTGAACAGAAATGTCAGAGGGAGATGAGTCATCAATCTCCAGGTTGTCTTAGAGAAGGTCCTGAGGATTTTCAAGAAATGATTCCATTATATATAGACTGTGAAAGAAGACTATAAAAATTGGGAAAAAATACTATAACAGGGCTTCCCTGGTGGCGCAGTGGTTGAGAGTCCGCCTGCTGATGCAGGGGACGCGGGTTCGTGCCCTGGTCTGGGAAGATCCCACATGCCGCGGAGCGGCTGGGCCCGTGAGCCATGGCCGCTGAGCCTGCGCGTCCGGAGCCTGTGCTCCGCAACGGGAGAGGCCACAACAGTGAGAAGCCCGCGTACCGCAAAAAAAAAAAAAAAAAAAAAAAAAAAAAAAAATACTATAACATCCCTGCCTTTTATAAATCTAGATTTAGAGCCTATGGGTTTCACTATTGAAAACATAATAAGGAAGTTACGTTCCTTGTCACTAATCTATTGCAATGTTAAATGGGATTATATCCTAACATTTATTAAAAGGTAATTCAAGATTCTGAGCTCATCTTATTTTCCAGCCACCTTGCTTTGGGGGCCAAATGCTTATCCACAGTCCCTCTAATGCTTGCTCTGAGATAGAGCTGTGATGCATACCAGAATGTTTCTGAGTGGGTTGCTGCCTCCTGCATTCACTGTAACTCGTAAATACCAGTAGCACAGAACATGCTGCACTGAACTGGGATGACCATCTGCTTGTCTACCTCACCTATTAAACAATGAGAAATTATGCCTCTCAGTGCTTGTTGTGTCCTGAGCACCCAGAACCATCTTCAGTCCTACTCTTTAGCACATTAACCAACCATCACCCACCTGGGTTGTTGCAACAGACTCCCGAAGCGTTGTCTCACCATCTTCACACCAAACAATCTTTATAATCAGCAATAAAGGGTGTCACTTTTTTGCACACATTTCTCGAATGGTTACCTGTTGTTCGGAGAAAACAAAATCAAACCTTGCACTGAACATTCATATAAGTTTGTTAATAAGAATTATATTATATTCCAATTTTTGCGTTTCTTTTAACTACATTCCAGTAATGTGAGGCCTATACCCCTCACTGTGAGTATCTCTCACAGTTTTGGAGCACATACTGGTTTGCTGAATAACTAATAGCACAATAGTAGATCAATGACAATGTAAAATCTGTGGGATAGCTTGGGACTATAGCCCTGAAGCAGTGTGCTTCAGCATGGTCAGAGAATCACCATGTCCATCTTACTTGTTAAAATCAAGTTCCTAATCCCCAGCTCATAATCAAGCCCAAAATAAAGGACTCTGTGATGTACCATGATATTGCCAACTTTAACATGCTCCATGGTGATGTTCATGTTCCATACAGTCTGAGAACCACAGCCTCATGCCATAAGATAAATATTCAGTGTGAGAGGCAGGTTTCAGGAGTGGAAACCTATGATGTTGAACTTCAGTAGCACCTAAAGGCCCTACATGTAGTATTCTGAAGGCTAGTAAGAAACATTGAAATGCTCTAGAAACCTTTGTCCCAGTTATATATGATCTGTGTACTGAGTGGCATTGTAAAATTCATTTCTTACTGTGGGTTGTAGTAAAAAATACTTGAAATCCCTTGCTCTAGTGAAATAAGAAAGATAAAACAATATAATATTAATATCTGCATACAGATATTTATTTATAACAACTTGATTTTAATATCTATATGCAGATATTTATGCATGCTTCTGAAAAGGGTGAACACAGAAAAATTCAGATGGGTCAATACGCAGCTACATCTCTTTTGCACTAAGTCAAGACCTGGGGAGTCGTACATATTCTCCCAATGCTGAATCACATGAAGCTGTGGACCAAGGTCATGTCCCACATAAATTAGATCTCTCAGTGTGTACTATTTCCCATCTGGTAAATCTTTAGCTTCAACAAATCAATATAGTGAAGGAAGGTGTAGTAGTAGGGTGACCGACATTTTTCCAGGATTTCCCCTATTACAGCACTGAAACTCTTGTGTCCTGGAAACCTCCTTAGTTCTAAGTTCTTAGTTCTAAAGCAAACCAGGATGGTTGATCACCTTATGTGTTATGCAGTACCTTTTCTAAGCTACTTATCTTTTATTCAAACAAATTTTTACTTAACATTACAACATAAATCAGTCGCACACAAAGTTGCTTTGCTCTAAATGAGAGATGCTAAAGCTTTGCCCAATCAACCAAACCTCATCATTTCTAGATCTTTCCAAGGACTCTATGAGGCCTTGTGATTGCATCATAGCCTTCCTGCCTTGCTTACCTTATTCATTAGATTTCATTGAATATGATAATTTCTCTGATCTTTGATTTCCTCATCTGGAGTATGGAAATAATATTTTTTGTAGATTGGTCATTATATCCAAATTTCTCCCACTTGGGGCCAATTTGATTTCCAGACTTCTTATACAGCAGTATGCATCAGAGACTGAAATTCCTTTAGTGCTTTTCTATGGAAAGAAATTACAAAGGACAATCACACCTGCTGAGTCACTTGCCTTGCATGGATAGATTTATACAATAGTATTTACAGACTGAAATTTAAGTAGCAAATGTAATAGAATTAAAATGTCAAAAACAGTCGTAGTAGATGCCTGAATTTTAATGTGTGGATGCTGCGAAGTTACCAACAGAAAGATCAGCGATCTTTGTATCATACAATGATGGAAATTAAAGATTACTGGCCAAGCAAACTTTTGGGCAAATCACAGACTAGTAAAGTGCCCTATATCACTCATAAGGTTGAGCATTCGTTTTGGTGTTGATATGTGTTTGTTACTCCTCAGGGTTGGACTCCCATGGGGCAAATTGTCATTTTACTTCTACTACTCCTTCAAAAATGCATCTATTTTTAGTTGGTATCACAAACTTACACTTTGAAATATCATTGGAAATAAAGATTTAGCAATAAGTTTAAATGCAAGAAAAATTCCAGGGGCTTCCCTGGTGGTCCAGTGGTTGAGAATCAACCCCCAACGCAGGGGACGCAAGTTCGATCCCTGGTTGGGGAACTAAGATTCCACATGCCGCAGGGCAACTAAGTCTGCTCGCCACAACTTCTGAGCCCGTGCGCACTACAGCCTGCGTGCCACAACTAGAGAGAAGCCTGCAGGCCGCAGTGAAGAGCCCGAGTGCTGCAACCAAGACCCGAGACAGCCAAATAAATAAATAAATATTAAAAGAAAGAGAGAAAAATTCCAAATTCTTAGTGATCACAAGTTAAAAAAAAATTCTTAATTTAACTGTAATGGTCATAATTCCAGAGTATACACTATTATCTTTCTATAAATAAATATCATTTTATTAACCTCAATATATATAAGTCCATATCAAGCTTATGTTCTCCCCAAATTCTTTTTACACACATGAAGATTTGTTTTAGATTAACGTGTTTTAAAACAATCTTCTCAGAAATCTATAATACAGAAGGGTGGTTTGTCTTGACTCTTCAAGGTGGAATGCGAGAATTGTGAGGAAAATATTCACTATGGGATTAGAAACCATTTTAATCACCCTCTTCTCGGGAACAGCTGGCTGAAGCTCAGACACTTTAGGCTTACTTTTAAAATGGGAATTGATTCCTGGAGAGAAACCAACTCCATCCACAATAAAATCCAGTGCTTTGTGGATGAATTCAATTAGTCTCCTTGAATACAAGGAGAAAAAGATAAACTCGTGGTTATGTATAAAGTCCTACAGTCTCACAGAATTTTGCCTACTGCAATCAAATGGTTTAATAGCCTTCCCAATTAAATAAAATGACAGCTGCAGGAACATGCTAGAGCTTGTTTAAAACCATTCCCAGTGATGTAATCTTGGATCAGATAAATGTTACTTACGGGTGTTCTAGTTGTGTGGCACTTGTAATTCATGCATGCCTATGTATCATCTTTCAACTCTATTCTCAATGTTTAATCTGAAAATGACTTTCTGCAGCTCTCCAGTATTCCATCAGGATCTGGACAAAGAACCGTTAATCTGTGTCAATTTGCAGACAGTCACCTGTGTTACTTTGCTCCCTGCTTTCTCTCTGCTAATAGTTGCTTAGACAGTGAGTTCTACAGTAATGAGATTTTCCTAGACAACCTGTCTTGCTGGCAAGTCCCAAGGGGTGAGGGGTAGGGAGGAGAGTACAATATTTTGGGTCTTCAGTGTAGGTCACCCTGATGAATTTCAAAAAGTGATCTCACAACAGCAAAACTTAATTAAGAATTAACGGCCATTCACTTTGTCTTTTTCTTTAAAAAAAAATACATCTGGGCTTAGAAATGAAAGCAGCATGCCACTTTCTTGAAAAATAATAAGGATCAGTACAGGACTGAGTAAATTGTCATGGTGGTAGGGTATACTAAAGGGAATATAATAGCGTTAGTGGAGAAAGCAAACATGTAGGCAGGGTGATAAATGAGTGTTTTTTACAGTGAATCACATTTGGCTTTTGACACTGACCAAAATGAATTCTTCCAATAGTTCAAGTTTTATTCATCAGTTACCTCTTCCTTTCCTTTTCATAGGCCTCCCTGAGGCCTCCTGTGCAACCTCCTGCACCAAACACACACACACACACACACACACACACACTTCCATACACAAGGGACACACAGGATGACTTGAGATCAAATAACAGCACATAGAATGAAGACTAAAAACCACACAGCTGTCTTGACATTTTATTAGAAAAAATATTTTATGTATAATTTTAGAGCTTATCTTTTGGTTTTTTTTAACATCTTTATTGGAGTATAATTGCTTTACAATGGTGTGTTAGTTTCTGCTTTATAACAAAGTGAATCAGCTATACATATACATATGTCCCCATATCTCTTCCCTCTTGTGTCTCCCTCCTTCCCACCCTCACTATCTCACCCCTCTAGGTGGTCACGAAGCACCGAACTTATCTCCCTGTGCTATGCAGCTGCTTCCCACTGGCTATCGGTTTTACATTTGGTAGTGGATGTCCATGCCACTCTCTTTGTCCCAGCTTACCCTTACACTTCCCGGTATCCTCAAGTCCATTCTCTAGTAGGTCTGTGTCTATATTCCCGTCCTGCCCCTAGGTTCTTCAGAACCTTTTTAAAATTTTCTTTTTAGAGTCCATATATTGTGTTAAAATACGGTATTTGTTTTTCTCTTTCTGAATTACTTCACTCTGTATGACAGACGCTAGGTCCATCCACCTCACTATAAATAATTCAATTTAATTTCTCTTTATGGCTGAGTAATATTCCATTGTATATATGTGCCACATCTTCTTTAGCCATTCATCTGTCAATGGACACTTAGGTTGATTCCATGTCCTGGCTACTGTAAAGAGAGCTGCAATGAACATTGTGGTACATGACTCTTTTTGAATTATGGTTTTCTCAGGGAATACGCCCAGTAGTGGGATTGCTGGGTCGAATGGTAGTTCTATTTGTAGTTTTTTAAGGAACCTCCATACTGTTCTCCATAGTGGCTGTATCAATTTACATTCCCACCAAGAGTGCAAGAGGGTTCCCTTTTCTCCACACCCTCTCTAGCATTTATTGATTGTAGATTTTTTGATGATGGCCATTCTGACTGGTGTGAGATGGTACATCATTGTAGTTTTGATTTGCATTTCCCTAATGATTCTTTCATGTGTTTATTGGCAATCTGTATATCTTCTTTGCAGAAATGTCTGTTTAGGTCTTCTGCCCATTTTTGGATAGGGTTGTTTTTTTTTTGATACTGGGCTGCATGAGCTGCTTGTAAATTTTGGAGATTACTCCTTTGTCAGTTGCTTCCTTGCAAATATTTTCTCCCATTCTGAGGGTTGCCTTTTTGTCTTCTCTATGGTTTCCTTTGCTGTGCAAAAGCTTTTTAAGTTTCATTAGGTCCCATTTGTTTATTTTTGTTTTTATTTCCATTTCTCTAGGAGGTGGTCAAAAAGGATCTTGCTGTGATTTATGTCATAGAGTGTTCTGCCTATGTTTTCCTCTGAGTTTTATAGCATCTGGCCTTACATTTAGGTCTTTAATCCATTTTGAGTTTATTTTTGTGCATAGTGTTAGGGAGTGTTCTAATTTTCTTCTTTACATGTAGCTGTCCACTTTTCCTAGCACCATTTACTGAAGAGGCTGTCTTTTCTCCATTGTATATTCTTGCTTCCTTTATGAAAAATAAGCTGACCATATGTATGTGGGTTTATCTCTGGGCTTTCTATCCTGTTCCATTGATCTATATTTCTGTTTTTGAACTGTCTTTATTACTGTAGCTTTGTAATATAGTCTGAAGTCAGGGAGCCTGATTCCTCCAGCTCTGTTTTTCTTTCTCAAGATTGCTTCGGCTATATGGGGTCTTTTGTGTTTCTGTACAAATTGTGAATTTTTTTTGTTCTAGTTCTGTGAAAAATGCCACTGGTAGTTTGATAGGGATTGCATTGAATCTGTAGATTTCTTTGAGTAGTATAGTCATTTTCAGTGTTGGTTCTTCCAATCCAAGAACATGGTATATCTCTCCAACTATTTCTATCATCTTTAATTTCTTTCATCAGTATCTTATAGTTTTCTGCATACAGGTGTTTTGTTTCCTTAGGTAGGTTTATTCCTAGGTATGTTATTCTTTTTGTTGCAATGGTAAATGGGAGTGTTTCCTTAATTTCTCTTTCAGATTTTTCATCATTAGTGTATAGGAATGCAAGAGATTTCTGTGCATTAGTTTTGTATCCTGCTACTTTACCAGATTCATTGATTAGCTCCAGTGGTTCTCTGGTAGCATCTTTAGGATTCTCTAAGTATAGTATCATGCAATCTGCAAACAGTGACAGCTTTACTTCTTCTTTCTGATTTGGATTCCTTTTATTTCCTTTTCTTCTCTGATTGCTGTGGCTAAAACTTCCAAAACTATGTTGAATAATAGTGGTGAGAGCGGACAACCTTGTCTTATTCCTGATCTTAGTGGAAATGGTTTCAGTTTTTCACCACTGAGTATGATGTTGCCTGTGGGTTTGTCATATGTGGCCTTTATTATGTTGAGGAAAGTTCCCTCTATGCTTACTTTCTGGAGGGTTTTTATCATAAATGGGTGTTGAATTTTGTCGAAAGATTTTTCTGCATCTATTGAGATGATCATGTTTTTTCTCCTTCAGTTTGTTAATATGGTGTATCACATTGATTGATTTGCATATATTGAAGAATCCTTGCATCCCTGGGATAAACCCCACTTGATCATGGTGTATGATCCTTTTAATGTGCTGCTGGATTCTGTTTGCTAGTATTTTGTTGAGGATTTTTGCATCTATGTTCGTTGGTGATATTGGTCTGTAGTTTTCTTTTTTGTAACATCTTTGTCTGGTTTTGGTATCACAGTGATGGTGGCCTCATAGAATGAGTTGAGGAGTGTTCCTCCCTCTGCTATATTTTGGAAGATTTTGAGAAGGATCAGTGTTAACTCTTTTCTAAATGTTTGATAGAATTCACCTGTGAAGCCATCTGTCCCTGGGCTTTTGATGTTAGAAGATTTTAAATCACAGTCTCAGTGTCAGTGCTTGTGATTGGTCTGTTTGTATTTTCTATTTCTTCCTGGTTCAGTCCCAGAAGGTTGTGGTTTTATAAGAATTTGTCTATTTCTTCCAGGTTGTCCATTTTATTGGCATATATTTGCTTGTAGTAATCTCTCATGATCCTTTGTATTTCTGCAGTATCAGTTTTTTTCTCCTTTTTTATTTCTAATTCTATTGATTTGAGTCTTCTCTCTTTTTTCTTGAAAATTGATAAACGATGGTCCAGACTCATCAAGAAAAAAAGGGAGAAGACTCAAATCAATAGAATTAGAAATGAAAAAGAAAAAAGCTGACACTGCAGAAATACAAAGGATCATGAGAGATTACTACAAGCAAATATATGCCAAGAAAATTAACTATTTCCTTTCTCATATTAGGGAAGTTTTCAACTATAATCTCTTCAAATATCTTCTCAGTCTCTTTTTCTCTTCTTCTTCTGGGACCCATACAATTCAAATGTTGGTGAGTTTAATGTTGTCCCAGAGGTCTCTGAGACTGTCCTCATTTTTTTTCATTCTTTTTTCTTTCTTCTGCTCTGCAGTAGTTATTTCCACTATTTTATCTTCCAGGTCACTTATCCGTTCTTCTGCCTCAGTTATTCTGGTACTGATTCCTTCTAGAGAATTTTTAATTTCATTCATTGTGTTGTTCATCATTGTTTGTTTGCTCTTTAGTTCTTCTAGGTCCTTGTTAAATGTTCCTTGTATCTTCTCCATTCTATTCCCAAGATTTTGGATCATCTTTACTATCATTATTCTGAATTCTTTTTCAGGTAGACTGCTTATTTCCTCTTCATTTGTTTGGCCTGGTGGGTTTTTACCTTGCTCCTTCATCTGCTGTGTGTTTCTCTGTCTTCTCATTTTGCTTAACTGTGTTTGGGGTCTCCTTTTTGCAGGCTGCAGGTTCGTAATTCGTTGTTTTTGGTGTCTGCCCCCAATGGCTAAGGTTGGTTCAGTGGATTGTGTAGGCTTCCTGGTGAAGTGGACTAGTGCCTGTGTTCTGGTGGATGAGGCTGGATCTTGTCTTTCTGGTGGGCAGGTCCATGTCTGGTGGTGTGTTTTGGGGTGTCTGTGGCCTTATTATGATTTTAGGCAGCCTCTCTGCTAATGGGTGGGGTTGTGTTTCTGTCTTGCTATTTGTTTGCCATAGAGTGTCCAGCACTGTAGCTTGCTGGTCGTTGAGTGGAGCTGGGTGTTGGTGTTGAGACGGAGCTCTCTGGGAGATTTTCGCCGTTTGATATTACGTTGAGCTGGGAGTTCTCTGGTGGAACAATGTCCTGAACTCCACTCTCCCACCTCAGAAACATAGGCCTGACGCCTGGCTGGAACACCAAGACCCTGTCATCCACACAGCTCAGTATAAAAGGGAGAAAAAAAGAAAGAAGAAATAAATAAATAAAATAAAATAAAGCAAAGTTATTAAAATAAAAAATAATTATTAAAAATAAAAAATTTTAAAAGTAAAAAGAAAGAAAGAGTAACCAAACCAAAAAACAAATCCACCAATGAAAACAAGTGCTAAAAACCATACTAAAAAAAAAAAAAAAGGGGGGGGGGCAGACAGAACCGTAGGACAAATGGTAACAGCAAAGCTATACAGAGAAGATCACACACAGAAGCATACACATACACACTCACAAACAGAGAAAAAGGAAAAAACATATATATATCGTTGCTCCCAAAGTCTACCTTCTCAATTTGGGATGATTTGTTGTCTATTTAGGTATTCCACAGATGCAGGGTACATCAAGTTGATTGTGGAGATTTAATCCGCTGCTCCTGAGGCTGCTGGGAGAGATTTCCCTTTCTCTTCTTTGTTCGCACAGCTCCCGGGGTTCAGCTTTGGATTTGGACCCGCCTCTGCGTGTAGGTCGCCTGAGGGCATCTGTTCCCGTCCAGACAGGACGGGGTTAAAGAAGCCGCTGATTCGGGGGCTCTGGCTCACTCAGGGCGGGGGGAGGGAGGGGTACGGAGTGCGTGGCGAGGCTGCAGCGGCAGAGGCCGGCGTGACGTTGCACCAGCCTGAGGCGCGCCGTGCATTCTGCCGGGGAAGTTGTCCCTGGATCACGGGACCCTGGCAGTGGCAGGCTGCACAGGCTCCCGGGAGGGGCAATGTGGACAGTGACCTGTGCTCACACACAGGCTTCTTGGTGGCTGCAGCATCAGCTTTAGCGTCTCATGCCCGTCTCTGGGGTCCGTGCTGATAGTCGCGGCTCGCGCCCGTCTCTGGGGCTCCTTTAAGCGGCGCTCTTAATCCCCTCTCCTCGCGCACCAGGAAACAAAGAGGCAAGAAAAAGTTTCTTGCCTCTTCGGCAGCTCCAGACTTTTTCCCGGACTCCCTCCCGGCTAGCTGTGGCGCACTAACCCCTTCAGGCTGTGTTCACGCCACCAACCCCAGTCCTCTCCCTGCGATCCCACCAAAGCCCGAGCCTCAGCTCCCAGCCCCGCCCGCCCCGGCGGGTGAGCAGACAAGCCTCTCGGGCTGGTGAGTGCTGGTCGGCACCGATCCTCTGTGCGGGAATCTCTCCGCTTTGCCCTCCACACCCCTGTAGCTGCGCCCTCCTCTGTGGCTCTGAAGTTTCCCCCCTCCGCCACCCGCAGTCTCTGCCCGCGAAGGGGCTTCTAGTGTGTGGAAACCTTTCCTCCTTCACGGCTCCCTCCCAGCAGGTCCCGTCCCTATTGTTTTGTCTCCGTTTTTTCTTTTTTCTTTTGCCCTGCCCAGGTACAGGTGGGGAGTTTCTTGCCTTTTGGGAGGTCTGAGGTCTTCTGCCAGCGTTCAGTAGGTGTTCTGTAGGAGTTGTTCCACGTGTAGATGTATTTCTGATGTATTTGTGGGGAGGAAGGTGTTCTCCGCGTCTTACTCTTCCGCCATCTTGAAGCTCCTCCTACAGCTTCTCTTTTAATTAATTCTCATAGTATTCAAGAGAACAGTATATTGTCTTGAAAGTAAAAAAAAAAAAAAAAGAAAGAAAGAAAATGTAATCTACATTTTATTCTAAGTTCCTTATTTTATGCACACATTTGTGTGTTCTGTTGTAATACTGGCTTCTCATTCATAGGACCTTCAAAGTTTCACCTTCAGAATCACTAGCCCAAGACAAATCTGCACAGCAAGAAGTGATAGTTGTTCTATGTGACTCAAGTGGAAAAATATACATTATTTCTTTCTAACCTGCTGAAGCACATTTGACTTGATTCCCATGTCGATTTTCATTTTGACAAGATAGATGGGAAGGGAAAGCACAATTGTATAGATTTGCACAGTTTTTCCCATTTTCAAGGCACGAGTGAAGAAGTCTTTCCTGGTTGATGCCTTTAAGTGTCCTGTCACTCTGTTCTTAGGTATGAAAGTATTTGGAAATCAGGATGCTGTAATATGCCACAGCAATATCCATTAACTCACTGGGCTGAGCAGTACTTTGAAGTGTTAAGGGCAAAGAATGCTAATTCAACTGCCACCGATTTGTTACATACACCAATGAGTCAAGGCACACTAACACTGGGGGGTTAATTTTAAAAACTACCTTCAGGCTCAGGAGGAGAAGAGCTCTTATCATAGGAGGGATGGATTTGTCCAGATCCCTTGCCACTCTCTTCACTAACTGCAGCCAAAGCATGTGCTGACAAGCAAGCTGCTGTTAGAACTAAGAGAGAAGTCTGGGACTGGGAAAGATTTTTTCCTTTATGAAGTCACATTTCTTATGTCTTGATGTCTTATGTGATATGATTATTCAGTTATCAGGGAAACTCTGACAACCAAAAGAAGGGAGTGGAATTTTTAAAACCATTTTTTACAAATCCTCCCTTTATTCAGGCTAAGAAATATAAAATTACCTTTAAAAAGCCTACAGACTATGATCCAGTGTATTTTGAAATTTAAAAATAAAAAATCAAGAGTAAAGTTTTACATTTGGGAAGAAACATCCCATTGTTTTTTTCTGAATTCAAAATCTACATTTCTTGGGTGATGGATACTGCATAATTAGTGGATTTTATTATCCACAATGTCTAACTTCACTGTCGGATTTTTAACATTGTCATGTGTCATAGATTTGGGATCACAGGACTCACTTAGATCTTTTATCTAATAACCACAGACTACAGCTATAAATCTTACTGGCCATCTTTCTATACACTATTGGTGAAAAAAGTGGAGGGAAAGAGGATGACTGGCTATGGGAAAATCTGTCATGACTTTAAAATTCACTTCCAAATTATCACTCTCAAACTGGAATTGATCCAACACACTTTATTTACACTCTTATTATGAATAAGAAACTATAGCAAAACTTATGGAGGACTCAAACAATTGATAAGACACTATGCTTACCATCATAAAGTTGACAAAGTTGTAGGAAGCAACTTGATTAGACTTGATTCTATAGGCAACAGGTTGTCATTAAAGACTTGGTACCTGCAGGCATGATTTCATAAGGTAGATAGACTTTGTTTGACATGAAATGGGTGCCTTTGGAAGCATGTTAACTCTCATTAATGGCCCACTGGGGCGATATGTGAAGTGCCAAACACTTTTAGGCTGCATAACAAGATTCCTGGATGAGTAGACAAGTACTGAAGTTACACTCAAGTACTTTTGGAATAAGTTATTCATTGGAATTTTTTAAAGTAATTTTAGCTCCTGTGCAATAATCACATGAAATATTTTTGGATCAGTTTTCATTTGGAAACCACCCACTTGGTTAATTGTAGATAAGAGGGTGAAAAGCCTCAACAACTTATTGAAAATGTCAGCTATTTTGGTCTATATCCCTGTGGGTTAATAAGAGAAATGTTTATCAAGATTTTTATTGGTACTTTTTCAGTCATGACTTTCATATTTATTGTTTTAGGAGCAACAGGTGTTATGTTATTGCATATACTCCAAGATTTATTTGTGAATATTCTCCATAGATTCACAGTATAAAATAATTAGAGGAAATAATAAGAAGAAATCCTCTGGACTTGGTGTCAAAAAGATCATGTCCTGGTGGTAGGACTTATAAGTTATCAGCCATGTGACTTGGACAAGTCTCAGATTCTTTGGGCTTTATTTTCTTCATCTGTCAACTAGAAATGATAATATATAATGCCACTTCTCAAACTTAATATAAGGGTCAAATTAAATGCTGAATGTAGGAGTACTTTGTAAAATGCAAAAACATATGCAAATATCAGTCATTATATTATGATACTCTTTGACTATTTCAATATGCTATATTTCCCATGTTTGGGATCAAGAGAGGTGAATAATTCATATTTGTAAATTTCACTGTGCAAAACTCCTTTTAACTGTACTTCCCACCAGTTTGTCATTTGTGTTATAAAAGAGGCAAGGAAAAACTATGAATTTTACTCTGAACACTTTTTTTTCTGTATTGATTTCCAAATAAAGGTGTAAAATAACAAAAGGAGTAAAATCCTGGGAAAAGATGTGAAATTAAAGGATTGATTCATCCAAGAAATGAATCATGGAGGCTTCTTTCCATCAAACTGACTACAGTATCTTTCTCTTTACCCTCAGGTTCAAAATATAGCATTCTTTCATAACTCATAAACATTCCCTAATGATGTTCTCAAATGAGAGAAAGGATTATAAATGATGTAGTGAGTATGACCCATGAAAAGAATTGAAGAGCTCTTTAAAAAATCTACTTCTAAAGAAATGGATTCCAGAATCAGGCAGTTGTCCTTAATTCCCAGAAGTTCAAACCCAGTGATTAGCAAGGAAAGCCAGAGGTGAAAAATAGATTTGTAAAACCTCATGGTTTTGGTGAAATTTTTTCAACTGAATAAATGACTAAAATGGCTCAATGAAAATCACACACAAAAGGGTGAAATATAATGACTATGTGATCTGTTAAAAGGAAAAAGCTTTTAATCTAATCAATCTTTTCCACAACAATTTATGTCATAGCCTTTTAAGATGATCCCATCTTAAATGGGGCAGTGACAAAGAAATATATATCTAATATACTAGCTCAATGGATAGATTTTCAGTACCCTAAGAAAATGCATTTGAGAGATTTCATTTTTAAAGGAGACTACACATTAGATTTTTGTGGGTGATCTGATGTTTAGTTTTATCCTTGTTATCGCTAAGGGTTAGAAAAGTAGGAAATTGAGACCAAGACTTTTTTTTGTCAGGCTTGATGGGCAATCATGTAGCAATCATTTAACCTCCATGTGCTTCATTGTTGGCATCTCTCAAAGGAGTAACACTAATGTATGTCACACTAATGCTTGCCATCCATCTACTTCATGGATACATTATAAGGGTTAAATAATACGGCTGATAAGCACTTTGCAAATTCAAAGCACAAAGTAGAAGTGCTAAGTAAGCTGAATAGAAAAGAAAAGACCTACCTTATGGTTGACTCATTTGAATTTTCAATGATTATGGATCTCGTGAACACTTTCTTCCACTCTTTCAATAAAGTAAAGTCATTTTGGTATTTTTTTTAAACTCACTTTGAAGACATAAGGAATAAATACTGTGTGAATCATTTCTTACATGAAAAAATGTTTCATATTATTCAGGTTTCAAGATATACTACAGTTGTGCATCACTTTTTTATGTAGGAATTATAAGGGTTTTTTTTATTCCTCTGTTGTGATATTATCTTGTGGTAGAATATGTCATAATGACAGAACAATAAAGTACTCTAATTGGTCAGACAACCTAGATAGCAAAGGACAAGTTTCCCTTGGCTTCTGAGGAAAAAATATCTCAAACATGGGAAAGAAAGATAAGCTCTAAGGAAGAGAGCAGTTTCTTCCATCTTGGTTTAATATTCAGTCCTAGTCATACCTACTTCAGCTGTCAGGGAGGAGACTAATTAGTGCCAGTGTGATGGGAGATTTTGTGATGCCAACTTTTGTCTTTTAAGAACTGGATTAAACTCAAAATCATTTCCCACACTTCGCAAAATGAAATGCTTTGACTATGTCTCAGCGAAGTGACAGATGAAATCATTTCCATCAGACTTTGATGCTAACGTTACAACTAGACACGGGCAGTGAAGTGCAAAGCAGGGTAATTATCTAAGGTAATACAGACCAATCACACTTTGCTGTGTGTATTGATCTGCCTGGGCTACCTTAACAAGATACTAAAAACTGGATGGTTTAAACAACAGGCATTTATTTTCTCACATTTTGGAGGTTAGAAGTCCGTGATCAAGGTGAAGGCAAATTCAGTTCCAGATGAGAACTCTCTTACTCATTTGTTGGCAGTTGCCTTCTTGCTGTGTCCTCACATGACCTTTCCTCTGAGCTCATGTACAGAGAGAGAGACAGAGCTCTGGTGTCTCTTTTCTTACAAGGACAGTTCTGTCTGACTAGCCCCCTCTCCCCCATGATCTCAGTTAGCCTCAGATACCTCCATGAAGTCCCTATCTCCAAATACACTCACATTGGGGTTAGGGGTTTCAAAATACAATCTTGGGGGAAAACAATTCAGTGCATAACACTACGACACATTCAAATGTTCTTTACTTCATTGTTCTAGACACTTTCAGAACTATAATATTCCTGTATGCTTTATAAATGTGTAGACTAAGCATTAAACTAAATTATTCCTCTTGTGTTAATTTCCATATACAATGTTTATTCTATATGAATAACAATTACATAGTGAGAAAAAATATATTAAAGTTAGACTGTCTCCAATCTATAAGCAGTTGTTGAGAGGCAGTAAAAAGGCTCCTCCTTTATCCCTCTCAGGATTAGTCATAGAGCTAGCTGGAAAAACTGAGTAATATGATTTTAGGAAATTCACTTTTCTCACTCTGATAAGCAACACATAGTACCTGGTTTTCTTGAAATTCAACCAGAAAGAACATAATTTCAGTCCATAATTATTTCAGTCCATAATTATTTCAGTCCATAATTATGGACTCCTCAGACTAAAACAAAACCTTTTTTTAATGTAAAAAGTACCTCCCTAAAAACCCTGGTATGGAGTTAAATTATGTAAGATGTAATCATACTATCCATTCTCCAGCTTTCCAGAAAAAGGAGCATCAAGGGCCTTTGAAGAGGAAATTAAGTTAAGGATCTTGAGATGGGGTCATTCTGTATTAGACTGGTCCCTGAATCCACTGCCAAGTGACTTTATAAGAAGAGGAGGAGACAGACGAAAAGGTCATGTGAGATGTAGGCAGAGGTTGTAGTGATGAAGCCACAAGCCAAGGAACGCATGGAACCACCAGAAACTGGAAGAAGCAGGGGAGAATTCGTCCCTAGAGCCTTCAGAGGGAGTGCAGCTCTGCTAAAACCTTGATTTTGGATTCCTGGCTTCTAAACTATGAGACAATAAATTCCTGTTGTTTTAAGCCTCCAAGTGTGTGGCAATTTATTACAGCAGTCCTAGGAAAGTAATATAATCAATAAACTAGATAAATGATTTGGTAATAAATACCATGGATGAAAGAGTCCAGAGGAGAACTGCATCATTCCTGTACCCAGGAGCCAGGCTGGATCAGAGTCCTCATTGGCCAGTTAACTAACTGCACAGGTGTCAAGTGTGTGGGAACTCTGGCTTTTGCCAAATGGCCTCCATGAGAAATACCCATGGGGGGGTATGCCCTTGTTCCAGATTTTGAACTTTGCTTCACTGCTCTCTATCACCAGAGTATGGATGTTTAGTAGAAGTGTAATCCCAAAGTGTCCTGTTTGCAATGACCACATACTAAACCAGCTTCTTGGAGCTGCTTCAGTACTTACTACAGCAAAAACCAAGAACAGTCTAAGAGATAAAAGTTAAAAGGATATGTATAAGAAGACAATATGAGCTATGGATGGCTACCAAGAAACTGAAACTAACCAGGGGAAATACTGTACAAACCTGAAAAGTATTGATCCTTGAGGTAACACGACAGGACAGATGGACCAGAACTTGGCTATATGAGCTCGAGTGGCAGAGAGAAGAAGTATCTTTGAATAAATAAAAACATCACTTTAAGGTCAGTGGTAGAGGCATACCCTGGTTATCCAGACCATCAACTTGCTTGTTCCTATGCTCTGTGGCTCTGCTTTAAGACAGTAGTTGGGAGGGATGGGGAATAATCTCAAAGGTAATCTGTTAAAGAGGTCGGAGTATTAGAGGACTTTTGCAAAAAATATGTGCCACATTCACATTTACTAACTCAAAAGAATATTTTTGCCCTTCTTTATGTCCTGGAGACCCATTAAGGAATGACACACATGCAGTTGATTTCCTCCTAAAAGTGTCTCTACATCTAGACTCCTAAAAAGTTAACTTCTGTTTAAAACCTACAAAGTTAATCTATTTGTGACCCATGGTTTTTGACTTTGTTTGGTTCTATATAGCTGCTGTTCTGGAGCCTACCGCTCATTTTATGTCTCTTGTATGCCTTCAAAAGGCATAAAAAAGCCACAGGGCTTGTTTTTGTCCAGAAATTATTTTAAAGTCTATGAAATGTCCATGTTGCAGCTCAGCTGTACTCCCAGCACTGCCCTGAGGATGCAAGGGAAAGAGGCTTCTTTGTCCCCAAATTGATTTCACCCAACTCTTAATAACTTCCATCTGTCTATAATATTTTTATCTTTTTAAAGAAACTTTCAGGTTTGTCTCATTTCATACTCACAAAGGGTCAAGTTACAAGGCCAAATTTTTCTCTACACTGCCAGCTGGCTCTTGAATTTCTGGCTTTGACTTCCCTATGTGCCACTAAATACTGAACAGGGAAGTTAAACAGGGACTTCCTGAGACCATATTTCCGTCCCAGGCAATGGCAACTTGCATTCTCCTACAATTTATTCTTCTCCCATGTGAGAAAAGAAACAACTTTTGCTCTTCAAGAGAGTCCTAACTTGGACTTAATATGTCAGATAATCAATCTGATCAAGAAACACAAGTAAATATATAATATGACATTGGGAATGATTCTGCTGTGAGGAACACAGCTTGCCAATTTTCCTATTACTCTCTCTTTTCTAGGAAAAGTGGCATCTGGGATCTTGACTTGCCATTAGGGTGAATAAAGACAGGCATCATGTATCACATTTTCAGGAAGCAGGTTGCTGTTACATCTTGCAACATGCTTGGATGTCCTGGATATCAGAAGACCAACCAGAAGGTCAGAAATTGAAAACTGTTTTGCTGAATAGTTTGAGTGAATGTCTTCAGGTTATAAAGGTAAAATACTGTTAATATTTTTTTATACAGTTCACTTTAGAAGTGAAAATATAATGGAAATGAAAGTAGAGACAGCAGTGAAAGTCTGATTTAGCCTTTGCATTGGTGTGTTTTAAGGACTTTTCTGAAAATCTTAAAACTAATATTTTATAATGTTTCAAATGAAATAAAAGATTTTCAAAGTTTTCTTTTTTTCTTAAAATTACAGATGTATGTAAAGATAAAACTTAGTATTTCTCAAGAAGTTGTTTTGTCAAGATAACTGAAATATTATTGATTTATATTGGTATAGAAAACTGCAAGAGTCAGAGTAGATGGTACATATTCAAGACAAAGATACAAAATAAATCAAAGATTTAATAGTTTAAAAAATAAACGGCAGAGGGCAAGCTCTGGTGGTGCAGTGGTTGAGAGTCCACCTGCCAATGCAGGGGACACGGGTTCATGCCCCAGTTTGGGAAGATCCCACATGCCACGGAGCGGCTGGGCCCGTGAGCCATGGCCGCTGAGCCTGCACGTCCGGAGCCTGGGCTCCGCAACGGGAGAGGCCACGGCAGTGAGAGGCCCGCGTACCGCAAAAAAATAAATGAACTGCATAGAAATAACCTTATAAACAGAATATAGAAGACAATATTTTTTTCAAAGTCTTATGATACAAATGCTATGAAATCTATCTAATCAAATACATATGCTTTCTCTACACTGGACACTTACTAGGTAAACTCTCCAAAATGTAATTCCATTTAGGATTAAGAAATAGGCCAGAAATGGGAAAACATCTCTCTTCCAATTCTTGGTGAGAGCATAAATAATGACTTTGGAATGAAATTTAGCAATACACATCAAGAGTTCAAAAAATGTTCATGCCTTGACACCCAGGAATTATCCTTCAAGAAGTGAATCACGAAATAATCCAAAATATAATTAGGAACTGAAAGCTTTCTGAATATCCAACATCAGGAAACCACTTAGCACTTTATAGTACATATCATATAATTATATAATTATATATAATGGAATATTAAAAAGTATGAAAAACATGCTGTGAAACTTCTAATAACATGACCAATGCTTATAACATAATATTTACAAAAATATTAGAAAGTGAAATTGCATGAAACGTATTACTTTAGATACAATATTTTCACAATTTATATTTGTGATAATGGAATTAAGAATGACTTTTGGAAACTACTGTTTTTACTTTTATTATTAAAGCTTTCCTATAACTTAATTTGTAAAATACTTTAAAATTGTCTGGAAAAATGAATTTTCATGTAAAGAAATCCTTTGAGAGTTAAGCTTACTGAATAGTGAGAGTAAAGGCAACTCATTTTAACATACATTAAGTAGACTTTTGAAATATTGCTTTAAATCCTATAGAGAATTGAACTCACCAAGGGGATTCTCTCACAGAGTGAAGCAATGGTTCATAGTGGCCTTTTATTTCATATCTCATGTCTTTCAGAAATGGCAAATATGTCAAAATTTGTGGCTATGCCCACCCCCCAAAGAATCATCACGTCTGAAGAATAATCTTGCTGTGAATATTCAGGAACCTAGTGCTCGCCACAATGCAGGAAAGAACTGTGTTGACTGTTTTCCATTTGCAATACTTTCTCAAAAACTGTCCTTAGGCTTTTGAACATGAAGCTTTCACAATACAGAAAAAACTATCTGATCTGATATTTCAAATGGATTATTTTACATTATTAAATGACTCATAAACAAAAGACTCACTAAATTGAGCTAGTTAATATTTCCCTTATTAACTAAGTCAGAAAGTTTCCGGGAAGGAAAATAACTATTTGACGGGAAGAAGGTGAGAAGCCAGGAATTAGAGGACCGAGGCTGAGCTCCTTAGCTGTGATGGTGGATGGACACCACAACATTTTGATCTAGATTGTCATGTCTTTCCTTGCTAAAGTGCTATCATGGGATACATGTGGCTCACTGTAATGGAGAACAGATTGAATCAGAGCTCTTGCTGGAAATGGTTTCCATATCCAAACAAGAAAATTGAGAAGAAATTACAAAGAAAACCAGCAAGAGTTGGTAAAGAACCTAGAGTTAGTAACAATGGGGAACGATTACAAGCTCTAAACTTGAAGCCAAGAAGAAGGAGTAATTACTTGGGAATCAGAGAATATAGCTATCAGAGAAGGTCACATGACAGGAGATAGAAGCTGTCACCTGCTGTGATCTGTCCAGGAGGGTGGGTAATCTAACCTCACTCTTCCCTGCCTCTCATTGACCAAATCCAAGTCCAAAAGAAAGGTCATTTGTTGATACAATCCACAAAGTTTAGCCTCAAGGGCACAGAATAAGATGGAGAAGGGGTGGAGAGTCAATCTGAAAAATGAAAATTATTCAGCACACGTATTTTTAGTGATGATATTCTTTTAATCTAATCCTTACCCTCTTTCCTCAGTATAAGTTATAGCTATCGATATGAATAAAAATCAAGTATTTTACCTGGGAAAGAAGGAATAATGAGAACTTAGGAAAAGAGGGTAAAAAGTGATGTTGCCGATATTTTATCTATTTCAAGAGTCTTGTGGGCAGGTTTGATCTCTATGGTTGGAAGTAAAAGAGCCAGAATCCAGTGGAATCATTACTTACAGAGATTTGGTGAGATTTTAGACACAAGCAGAATACCTTCAAGGACCAGGTGACAAAGTGTAGCTAAAAGTTGTGGACCAGGGCCTTCTCAACATCTCTTCTTGTAACCCAGACAGTACATTGGAGGGTTTCATACTCCACATGGATGCTGGGCTTTTCATGGCAAGCATAGTCAACAGAGAGACTTCATCAGCAGTTTAGACAAGGGGAAGACAAGGTATGGAATGAAGAAAAGGGCAAACAATACTTGATGACTGACTTTGGCAAGAGATACCACTATAAAAGAGCAGCAGCCACTCTGAGTATGTCAGAATAGCAGGAGTAGAAGTGACTCAACTGGACTTTTGCAACATGATTGGTTTCTGGAAAAGGTAATTCATTTAAAATAATACTTTAAAAGCATTGATATATGATGGGATATTTGCACAAAATTAGTAATTTTAAAAAGTAATTTTAAAAAGTACATAAATGGGGGCCTCCCTGGTGGTGCAGTGGTTGAGAGTCCGCCTGCCGATGCAGGGGATACGGGTTCGTGCCCCGGTCTGGGAGGATCCCATATGCCGCGGAGCGGCTGGGCCCGTGAGCCATGGCCGCTGGGCCTGCGCATCCGGAGCCTGTGCTCCGCAACGGGAGAGGCCACAACAGTGAGAGGCCCGCATACCGCAAAAAAAAAAAAAAAAAAAAAAGTACATAAATGGAAAAACAATGACAAAGATAAAGGAACTTTATTAATGGTGTGCTAATTAGTGAATATGGATCTCAAGCTATAAACAATTCAAGTTTTGAATGACAAATATATATTGATAGCCAAATCATTATATCTTTCATGTGAATGAGGAAAAATCGTCTTATAGGAGGGAAATGGAATCTAGGTTCCATTTTGTAGTTTCATGTATAAGAGCATGTTTGGGAGCATAATTTAGTTTATTGCTTTGTGGGTATATGTTTTCAAATGTATATACATTGGGGACTAGGAACTAATAGTTTTCTAGAGTTAAAGAATTTAAAAGACAAAACAAATGAGCTAATATGCTATTATAAAAGCAAGTTTATATTTATCATGATGGAAAGTATTTTGAAATATTTTTTTTTTAATATTGCTATATATGGATCCTCTAGCCACTTGTGTTACAAATCAAGGAACTATGTTCTTACCATTGAGGCAGTTTTTATACATAGTATACATAGAGATATTCACAAAATATTACTGATCATTTTTTGTCTTCATTGATCTTGTTTCTCTTTTCCAAGTCTTCAAAAATATTATATACACTGCCAAAGATTCGTTTGGGTGCCTGTGTGGGAGGCGGTGGGTAAGTGGTACGTTTTACTCTCATTAAGGTCTGCTGCATTCTTTTTGGCTTATGCAGAGGATGTGTAGTAGCAATACAAAATTATCTTAAAGAACAAGTTTTCCTCCATGACATTTAGAAAGAGATGAAAAAATTCTGATATTTTAGTAAATTTTGGGGTCCTCATAATGTCAAGAACCACTCTACTCAGACAATGGAAAGCAAAATGCTATCAAGGCATCTTGGGCCCTCTGTAAACATAACCATCTTTGTCAGTCCCTCTATTTCTCTTCCCTTCTGTTCAAATATTTAGAGAAACTGAAGGATTGGGGAGTCTGTAAAGTAGTTCTTCAATACCTAAAAAGTGATAAAATTTATTTACTAAAATCTAACTTTTCTTTTTCTCAAAGTAGCTGAGTCCCTGAAAGTTTGAGAACAAAATAATTGACTGGATACTTCAATATGTTATAAGGTGTTTGACAACTTATAGAGGATCTGAAAAAAAAAGTTTATCAAATCTTGGCCTAATAGCCTAATATATATACCTCAAGGGTATATATAAAGGGTGGTGATTATAAAAGAAAGTCTAAAAAGAATATTTCTTAGGATAAAACTGTTTGAGTGCTGTGAAATTTTTCCCTCTCCCCTCCCCACCCCCAAATGAAGTAGAAGAAACTACAATGGGATGACTCAGAAAGCTTGGTATATATTGATACCTCCTGGTGTTTGCAGGACACGGAGTCTTGGTTTCTACTCTGTTCAGAGAAGCTTAAAAGCTTAAATGTAGAATGCAATGCGTAGAAGATTGTGGCTAACTGTAGAGATAACAGTGGAGTGTGTGCCTGTGCATGAGAGAGAGAGACGGGGAGACAGAGAGAGAGAAGGAGGAAGAGAAAAGCGAGATTGACCTATACTTGTGTTATGGGCTGAATTGTTTCCTTTTCAAAATTCATATGTTGAAATTCTAACCCCCAACTCTTTGGAATGTGACTATATTTAGAGATAAGGTCTTTAAAGAGATAATTAAGCATAAATGAGGTTATTAGTATGGGTCCTAATTAAATATGACTGATGTCCTTATAAGAAGAGATTGGAGGGGGGAAGAGGATATTAGGACAGACACAGAGAGGGAAGACTATGTAAGGGCACAGAGAGGTGGCCATTTACAAGTGAAGGAGAGAGGTCTCAAAAGAAACATTGACAACCTTGATCTTGGGCTTTCAGCCTCTGTAACTGTGAGGAAATAAATTTCTGTCTTTTAAGTTACCCATATTTTGGTATCTTGTTATGGCAACCCTAGCAGACTAAAACAACTGGAAATTGGCTAAATTTCTACTTTACATATGAGAAAATAATATGTGGCTATATTTCATGAAGCAATATAAGCCTCATTAAAGAGAACAGACTTGGTTCCACTTTAAATCCTTTCAATGAACCATACCCGAAGGGGCTGAAGGATGAAATTAATTCTACTTGTAACAGTTAAATTCAGTGGGGTGTTGTCAGCAGAGGAATCCTGGAGAAGCAGAAACTATTCCAATGAGAAAAAGAGTCAGCTTAGAAAACCCACCAAACTTAGAGAAAGCCAATGCAAAATGACAGTAGTATATCAATTAGGACATTTCTTGCCCCTTACTTTGCCTTCTTTTTCTAACATATCCTCAAACACTGAAGAAGTTAGAGCCATGGTCAGCAAGTCGGTGGACAGGAGGGGAGAAAGGGGTCACTTCTTCCACAATCTACTGTCTGACTCAGAGGGAAGACAGGAGAGAGCCTTACCTTTGTAGTTGGAAAATTAGATGGTTTAGATTGGATATTTTACCTACTGAACCACTTGTGAAATGAAAGATGAACAAAAATCTATTATTTTATAGAAGTGACTTGAAAAGTGATGGAACCAGAGTGAGATCTTATCCAGTGGTGAATAAATTAGGGGAAAAATAAAATGTTTTTTTATTTACCCTGGGTGAAGTCCCATGTACACAATGTTAAGGTTATGTTGAGTATCTATCTTTATGAACGTTTATTCCAAACATGATGCACTGCTCTTAATAAGTTCTTGAGAAATTCTTAAGAATTGAACTGACAGAAGATATTAGTCCCTTTAAAATATACATGCCATTTAATTATCTTAGAAGCTCTGCAAAATCTCTATTTTGTAATTGTATACAATCAAGATAACCCCTCAATTTCTTACAACTTGTAAATAAAAGAGCTTGAAATTTGAACCACAGTATGTCTGCTACTAAAGTCCAGATGCATTCAACTATGCCTGATTTTATTCCCCTCTACCACTTAATAATTTCTCAATAAGCAGTTTTAAAAAGAAAAGTCATTTAAAATTACTCCCTAGTTAAGAATATTAATCAAACAAAACATTAACAATTATTAATAAGTTGACTATTTTAATTAATTCAGAAATCAGTGTGCCACCTAGTATAGTTTGTTTAAAGAAGAAAATACAACCATTATCATCAAAGGACTCACAGTTTAAGATGAAAGAAATTTTACAATGTGAAACATTTAAAGAACAGCTCAGATAACCCGTAAAACACTTCTTTGAGGCATATTCACATGCACTAAGACAAGAAAAGGTTTAAACTGGTTAGGAAGGCATGGAAGATTTATCAAAGCACCTGATAAAGTACAGAATTGATATTAGAATGTCTAGATATTTGAATATATTGGAAACTATTTTTTAAAAAGAGAATTAAAAGATATATTGGACATTATAAATATCTCAATCAAGCATTTGTATTTGAAAGTTGAATATAGGTTTTGTGCTTTTCAAAAGGTCATTTTCTGTTGAATTAATACATCATTTAGGGATAGAAAAGTATTTAGTTTTGTCTTTGACCTCTTTTTGCCATATCTTCTTTAGTTTTCAAAACTATAAAATAAGGCCATGTACATGTCAAATATTACCACACATATAAATACTTACATTCTAAAAATATTGAAGCTGAGAAATCACTATATATGCTGTTGTATAGCAATATAACATATGTGTATTTATATCCTTCAAAACTGTATTTCCTAAATTGTGCTTTGAGAAATCAGTACATATACTGATAGAGGTTAGCAGGTTTTATGTACTAAAAATTCACTAAAAGATTTCAGAGTCAATAATTCAGGAAAAACTTAATTAAACAAAGTTAAACAAGTGCATTTCTCACATAAATTTAGAGTACTTAACATACAGGTGTGGACTGTGAACTTCCCTGGGAATGTGTCCTATGCAGCTTTTCAAAACATCATCTGAGCATGGATAATATTTTTGTAAGAACTTTTGATATCATAAGGAGTTTAAATGTACCTTGGATCACAGTTTTGAAAAAAATAATTAACTGAAGTAAAGGGTCAGTGTAAAAAAATTCTAAACTTAAGAGTATTGATCAAAGTGGTAGTCTTGCATTTCACATAAATTATAAAGTAGTTTATCAAACTACATAAAATGTCACTATAATGACATAACTTCTGCTGGGACACAAGCCAAATTATTTGAAGATTCTTGGGCTAAGATGGCTAACAGTATAATAATGCCCAAGACAAAACAAACCAGAGTTATGAAATTTCATAATTCTATTCACAGTAATACTTAGAATAGAATTTAATGTAACATATAGAATAAATTTAATCATTCTAATAACCACAATATATCATTCTTTGCAGGCTATGACTACAGTGAAAATGAGGTGCCTGAGGTGAAAAGTTTAAGGAGGTGTCAAAAACTCAATAATCAGAGGAATCATATATATATATATATATATATATATATATATATATATATATATTTTTTTTTTTTTTTTTTTTTTTTTTTTTTGCGGTACGTGGGCCTCTCACTGTTGCGGCCTCTCCCGTTGCAGAGCACAGGCTCCGGACGCCCAGGCTCAGCGGCCATGGCTTACAGGCCCAGCCGCTCCGCGGCATATGGGATCCTCCCAGACCGGGGCACGAACCTGTGTCCCCTGCATCGGCAGGCGGACTCTCAACCACTGCGCCACCAGGGAAGCCCAGGAATCATATTTTAATGAAATATTTTAAAAAGTTAATTTGAAAGTCTATAATGAAGAAAATAGAAAAATTGTAAATAAAAATAGAACTAGCATTACTGAATTTTCCTTTTGCCTTAGGCTCTAGTATGACTGATAATGGTACCGGTTCTTTGCCATAGTTTCCTCCATAGTTTAGGTAAGAATGACCTAAAATAAATTGTTTTAGTTACAGTTTTAAACATAAAACCAGTTTCATGGAAAATAGCATAAAATTGTGTTGGATTCCTCATTGGTGATCTTATTTATTTTTATTATTATAATATATGGGAAGAATGCAAAACAACAATAAAACTCTCTGAAAATTTTGGGGAAAAACTGACAAATCAACCATGTCCACTGATTTTTAGAAAGTTTCCTTCAGTTTCAAAGACTTCTTTCTCAAAGTTATTTGTATGTTTTCAAACCAATATGCATTAGGGAAATATATTTATATTGGGGGGATAAAAATCTACTTATTATCTAGAATCCATCTTTTGTGGCACAAATTATTACAACCTCTTAAGCGGTTTTGACAGAACTTTTAGGCTGTTTGGTAGGTAACTAGAGTACATGGAAAATTCCTTCAGCAACATTTGGTAGGTCCCTGGTGGCTTTAAGGAAAAAAAAATCTAGAACTTATCAAGGCAGTCATTTGCAATTTGCCTACTAGAAAAATCTGTTTTGTGCAGATTGTGTATTTATTTGAGCAGTATAACAGATGTAGAGTATATTTTGCCTTGCACTATTTTTCTCTATGTTTAATTGTAACTTACAGCCAGAAAGAAGATGTAAAATACAATCAAGAAGGGGAGAAAAACACATTCAGAAAAGCAATTTTGATCATAAGCATGTGGTATCTATAGAAACTGTTATGTTGGAAGAGGGTTTGCCATTTCAGTGATCAAGTTAATGAAGGTATCATTTGATCTCTATTTTAACACAGCAATTTCAGTACATATCACACTCTATGCAGCTTAGCTGCTATACTGCTAATTTAGCTTTTCAGAATATTGGAGTCAGAAATTCTTTTATTTCATAGGAAACAAAAGGAATTCTTAATATTTGAGATAAACTCTTTTTTTTTTTTTAATTTAGAAACAAGCTACAGTGTTGTGGAGAGAAATTTTGATGAACAGATTCCTCAGCAAGAGGTATGTGTTCTACCTCTCCCAGGAAAGGCAAGCATAATCCATAAGCCTACCAGACCTGGCTATAATCTGGGGCAATATAAAGGTGTTAAGTTATTTAGAGGAAAGGTTCCTCAGTTCCTGAAAGCTGAGCACCATATGGAATATTACAGTATTTCTTAAACAATCATAAAAAACTAAGGGGGATAAAAGAAAGAAAAAAACTACATGGTTCAACTCCAAGTTGTTTTCTAACTGTTATTCATAAACTTCCGTATACCATGAGAACAATTTTCTGGGACTATGGATTAACTAACCCTTTCTTCAATTTGTATGCAAAATTTCCAGAATCTATTACGCATGATAGTCACTGCTGTTTAGAAAAGAAGGATTTCCTATGCCACAGCTCTGTGTTTTCTAGGTAGTGGTACTTGAGGGCCTGAGCCCTGATCTACTACCCATCTTCCCATCCCACTCTGACTATAATAGGGCTAGGTAAAAAGATGATGCTTATTGCATTATTTTATCCTCCCCTTTGGTTTTCCTCATACCAAACACAAAGAATGATTTTTCTAGAATGTTAAATGTGTTTCTGCCTTCAAATTAAACTCCATTATATCAGTCACCTTTACCATTTTCTAGGAAACATTTTGGGGTGAGCTGTAGCTCGACCTGCTATTTCAATATAATTGTGCTATCTATCTAATAAGTTACCTATGGTTATCACTGACTGAAAAAGGAAAAGGATATATTTTCAAGAATACTGAAGGAATACAGTCGGCTTTCTGTAGCCTTGGCTTCTGCATACTTGGATTCAACCAACAACACATGAAAAAAAATATTCAAAAAAATAAATTCCAGAAGTTACCAAAAGCAAAACTTGAATTTGCCACACCAAGTATTTACATAGCATTTACATTGTATTAGATATTGTAAGTCATCTAGAGATGATGTAAAATATATGGGAAAATATGCAATAGGTTATATGCAAATACTACACCATTTTATGCAAGGGACTTGAGCATCTTAGAATTTTGGCATCAGTGGGGTGTTGTAACTAATCCCCCACAGATACTGAGGGACCAACATACTGAGAAGTATATTTTCCCACCCCTGTCTTCATTTCAAAGGGCCACTATAAACTTTTAGAGAGATTTGCATTGTTATATATATTCTTCCTCTAGTTGGCACCTCCCCAAAAGAAGGCATATTCAGCAAGTCAGAAAGCTAAAGCATTTACATGAGCACACTGCATGATCTAAATTCAGTAACCCAGGCTACATGTGAATGAGAAACAGAAAAACAAAATAATATGTTTCAAGTTTAAAAGATCCATTGGGCAATATGTCCCAAGTCAGATTTTCAATCCTCCTGGTGCTCTTTCTGTTCCTGCTGTGATTATTTGGTTTTTCCTCTCCCCTTCTCTGTAATATTCAGCTGCTATCTCTTGATTTCCTCTGTTACATCTTCATATGATGGCAAATCTAATGTTCTAGATGTACAAGATAAAACAGAGTTCCTCAATCCTCAGCAAACTCTATGAAATTTTTATTTAACCCCAAGTTGTCTTTAGGAAACTTTATGTAAGATAGCTACCACAAACAAAGGGTACACATTGTCTGGCGGTCTGATTTATTGTTCTGACTATATAATATATCCCTACTGTGCAAAGAAAAAAACTGTTCTCCACTCTTTTCAAAAGAAAATTTCTGGGCACTCTAAATGGCAGACACTGAAATATTTCTAGTCATTATGGACTGAAATTGTAACAATAACAAGAAGAAATAATGAGGACTGAAAATTTAATATATAGAGAAGTATACTTATTGATCTAACCATTTACTGTGCCAGGCACTGTGCTAGGCTATGAAATATAAATTTAATTAAGTCACCCTCAAGGAACTCAGATTTTTAGGGGAAAGACACATACAGATAGCATGTATTGGTTAGGGTCCTGCTGGAAATAAATGCCACAATCAAAAAAGCAAATGATGAAAGTTTAATGAAGGGACTACTTAAATGAGAATGAGCAGAAGAGAGAATAGGCGAGTGCAGCCAATAAAAAGGAAGCAGCTAACACTGTGTACTGGATGGACTGAATAGAGAGTCAACTTGGAGGGGCAAAACGAAAATACCCATGACATCAGAAAATTATATGGTAAGTAAAATAAGAGAAGTCCTAGGGAATCTTGGAGTCACACAGGATTGGTGGGTGGGGACTGAGGAGGGGATAGAAACAGATGGAACAATATCATTGTATGATGGTCCCTACTATCATCCATAATACTTTGTAATAACTTCGCTTTTGTTCAGAAATGAGGTGGTAATACTGCTCAAGACTGTGAGTTGTTTTATGTTAAAACAATAGAACAAATAGTATTTATACTTTTTAGAATATACAGGGTAGTTATTTAGAGGTTAGATTTTTTTCCTTTGTAATAAACATACCCAAAAGACTAGCTGGAATAGCTTCTCACACAGCTTCCATCTACCAGAGCCTCTGTTGTTCCCTTCTCTGAGCAACCCTCTTCTTTTGCCACCCTGAGGGGACTACTTCTTTGGACAATGTTAAGTGATAGCATGGGGAGTGATTTTAGTTTTAAATAACTAGTAGTTCACCTCTTTCGTTCTCTGATTCTAAAGGCATTACTTAAATAATCTGTTATGGACTGAATGTTCATGTCCTCCTCAAATTTATAGGTTGAAGTCCTAACTCCAAACGTGACTGTATTTGGAGATGGAGCCTTTAAGGAAGTATGAAAGTTCAAGGAGGTCATAAGGGTAGGGCCCTCATTTGGTAGCATTAGCATATTTTTAAGAAGAGGCACTAGGGAGCTTTACCTTTCTCTCCCTCTCCCTCCACCCCCTTCTCTTTCTCTCTTCACCATGTGAGCACACAGTGAGACAACAGCACCTGCAAACTGAAAAGAGAGCTCTTACTAGGAATCAAATCAGCCGGTACTTTGACCTTGGACTTTCCAGCCTCCAGAACTGTAAGAAAATAAATTTATGGAGTTTAAGTCACCTAGTCTGTGGTATTTTGTCATGGCAGCCTGAGCTAATATAGAACCAAAAAAACTCCTTTAATATATTGTCTTACATTCTCGATTATCTTACTAAAAAGGAAAAGATAGGGGAAAAAAAAGAACCAAAACATAAACCCTTAACTAGAATTTGGATAAAAGTCAAATGTGCTCTGATTACGGGAAGTTTCCTGGAGCAGGTGATACCCTGAATTTCAAAGAATGAAAAAGAGTTTAGTTAAGCCAAGATAAAAAGGAAAATCATTTCATGAACAAGGGTCACATGAAGAAGACATAGAGGTGTGAAAACCGTGTAATGGCTCATAGAAAACAAGAAGGTGATGAAGGAAAAGGCTTGAAACAAAGACGGATGGGAGATGAGGTCATTTGGGGGCAGATCAAGTGGCTAAAGATTCTCTGAAAAATTGTCATATACATAACTAAGGAAAATCCTCCTTTGAAATATCTGGACCTGTGGGAGTGTTTGCTCTTTGCGTGTGCTCTGATCACAGTTGTTTATCTGGAACCAAGAGGGCTCATTAGGAAATACTATCATATAGTTTCTGTTATTAAAGGGTTATCCGAGGTTGACCTCTGTCACAATTTTTCTGTTCATTTTATAAAACAGAAAAGCCTTGGCACACAAGAAGGTAAGGTTCAGATTTTTCCTGTGTAGTTATTTCAGGAGACATCGAAAACTCTTTGCAGATTAAAACATGGTATATAGAGAGGGGATATATAGGGAGGAGGTATACAGCAGTAGAAAATAAAGCTTAAATTAATTTAGTCTTAGGCTGGAAAGTTAGCCAAAACTCTGATCTTGGTTTTTATTTTTAAAAAACAGTCCAGGACGATAATTTCCAATGACTGAATTATTTTAACAAATGAAAACAATCCAAAATGTTGTGATAGGTAGTGAATAAACAAAAGTGCCACATACAAAGATGTTTATCTAGAGGTGTGGTTCCTCCTTCAAGAAATTTGTGTGCTTACCTTACAGATTAGAAAAAAATTAAATATTTAGGAACATTTTATTTATACTAATAAACACATATTTTCACATTTAAAGATCTCTGGATTCAAGAGTATTCTTAAAATTGATGATGGCTGACCAGGAAACAGTCACAGTGTAGTTGTTATTGCCTCAGCAAGCCTGAAATTAATCATAGCTGTTCATATTGTCCTCACATCAATTGGATTATGTGCATTATTTGTACTGAATGTGTTGTGCTTAATTGCTCCTTAAAATATCCTTAAAAATATGACACTGTGATTCAGCATGGAAAAAAAAATGTGTGTGAGCAGAATAGTATGGCAACACAGCAGGTTAATATATGACTAAAAAAGAACTCCATGGCAAGATACAAGAAAAGTTCATTAGCAATAGTTGTAGAAAATAAGTTTCGAGTGATTTTTTTTAAAAAGCATTGTATTTACATGTGAATTAGCTATATTTCTTCTTTCTTGATATTACTTAAAATAATGGTGTGTCTTACAGTTGATGATGTCTTAGATGCACTGAAGTACAAGAGAGAGATTTACTTTTTTCCTAAACTGCGTTAATACAAAAAATACTGCCAGCTTTACAATGTCTGGGGCCATGTTTGAAAATTTTAAAATGGATCTTACCCTGTGCAATGCAGTTGGTCTTAAGAAATAACAGAAAAATATCCAAACCTATTTTTACATTGTAATACAATTCTGGAGCTGCTAAAATAAACATGAATTTAGCAATGATTTTAAAATCAGAGGACTAGTTAAATGGTCTGGTTATGCCATAGAGATGATCAATGCTTAGAGAAAATAAAATAGTGAAAATTAAGAAACAGTACAAAGAATGAAATTACACTTTAACACATGAATCAACTGATCCTTTTCTTGGTAGACTGATCACCTATACTTGCATTGATTTATGATCATATCTCAGCAATGTGGAATCATAGGATCTAGCCTGAGTAGGTAAATGTCACATGGTTTTTCACTATCTCTACTTTCTCTCATTACAAATCTTAGTTAAAACAGGTATATACACTACCAAATGTAAAATAGATAGCTAGTGGGAAGCAGCGGCATAGCACAGGGAGATCAGCTCGGTGCTTTGTGACCACCTAGAGGGGTGGTATAGGGAGGGTGGGAGGGAGATGCAAGAGGGAGGAGATATGGGTATATATGTATATGTATAGCTGATTCACTTTGTTATAAAGCAGAAACTAACATACCACTGTGAAGCAATTATACTCCAATAAAGATGTTAAAAAAAAAAAAAAAACAGGTAGAAGAGAGAGTCTGTTACCAATATAAAAAAGTGAATACTGGGTCTTCCCACAAATATCAGCTATAAATTCTGGATCAATCCTTATGCAAATAAGAGTTACATACTCTGAACAAAATAGATTAAACAAGTACCTAAGGGCTCTGGAATTTTTAAAAATAAAGGTAGTCAAATATTGAAAGTAAGTCAAAATTTGGAGTAACAAAAATATTGAAGTGAATTCCCCAGTTTTATTTTTGTTTCCCTGAGGGTGGCCATGGTTATGGCTGTGATGGCAGTGTAGGAGGGGCACAGTTCTGGAAAAAGAGTCTAAATCTATCTTGCTTGAGAAATCAAGGAAAGGAAAGTCAGGGCATTTACAGCTCGCTGGTGATTGAGAGGAAAACCCTAAAAAGGAGAGACCCCCAAAAGAGGAAGAAGTCCCCGTATAGACTCAGTCCAGCTCTGCATGGGGAAAACTGAAAGCAGCTTTCAGCTAAGGCTGAAAGCACTGAACTGAGATCTGAACTGCTATAGGTCAATGTATGTCATTTTAAAGTTTGAGTCTAAGCAATTTAATTGCCCAATAAAACAAAAACACACATACTTTGAGGGGCAATATTGAGAATTCATGGTCTATATAATATATAAAATGTTCAGGATAAAATTGACATCCTTAACATATGGGAAGCAAGATCATATTACTCAGTTTTAAGAATAGGTAATAAAGTGGCACCAGTCTTGAGATGACCTAGATATGGAATTATCAGAGGATGGTATAAATATATTTAGAGGTCAGGTAAAGTAAAATATGCTCATTAAAAAATAGATAGGAATATTAGAAGAGAAGCAGAAAATATCAAAAACAACCCAATGCAATATCTAAAGTAAATTTTGGAACTGAAAAATACAGCTTTTAAAAGAAGAAATCCACTAGTTTTACTTATTAGTGAAAGGTATATAATAGAAGAAAAAGTAAAATTGAAGGCAGATATATATAAATCAGCCACTTGGAAGAAGAGATAAAAGACTGCAAGATGTACAAAGCTTCAAAGACCTGAAGGTTAATATAAAAAGTTCTCCTCTCTTGAAAGGAGAAGAGAGAGAGACTAGAGATGACAAGACATTTGAAGAAACAGAGGCAGGAAACGATCCACATGTGATGAAACACATAAATTCAGACTTAAGAAACTTATTAAAACCCAAATAAGATAAATTTGAAAAAATTCACACCTAGGCACATAAAGTCAAATGCTGAAAACTAAGATGAAGAGAAAAATTTTGTGAAACATAAAAATGCCCAGAGAAAAAATTACATATTAAATATAGGGAAAATACAATTGAAACTGTTCCAGACTTCTAAACAAAAAACATGAAGAATAGAAGACAATAGAAAGCCTTTTAAAGGACTGAAAGGAAAACAAAACAAACAAAAGAAGAAAAACAAAGGTCAACAAAGAATTCTATGTTCAGTGAAAATATCCCCCAAGAATAAAGGTTTGGAGGCATTTTTCATATAAAGGAAAAACTAAGGGAATTTGCCACCACCAGACCCATACAGAAATACAGGCTAAAATAAATTCTTTAGGTTGAAGGAAAATGATAGCAGAGGACACATTCAAGAGTGAATGAAGAGCATTAGAAATGGTAAACATGTGGGTAAGTAAAGCTATATTTGCTCCTAGTTTATTTAAACACATATATTTGAATAAAAAAGTTTTAACCTATCGTTTGGAGTTGATCATGTATGAAGGTATAATACATATGCAAACAGCAAGATAAAGAGAAGCAAGGGAGTGTTAAATGGGCCTAGGTTGAAATGATTCTACATTTAAGTGATAAACCATTATCCTAAGTAGGCTGTGAAAAAAATAAAGATGGGTATTGTTATTTTTATAATAATCAATAAAAAATTGTCAAGAGGAATAGCTAAGCTGCCAAAAAAATTAAAAAGGAATAATTCAGAAGAAGATGAAGGAGGAAATAGAAGAAGAAAAATTAAAGAAACCAAACAGAAAAAAAATAATAAATTTCTAGGCTTAAATTGAACAAACAATAATTATGTTAAATGATAATGAGCTAAACACTCCAACTGAAAGTCAGAGATTATGAGAAAGGAATAAATACACAACTACCTATCTGTTGTCTACAAGAAACACATTTTAAATATAGTTAAACAGACAGGTTCAAAGTGCAAATAGTAAGCATAAGAAGGCAGGAATGAACTATAATAATATAAGATAAAATATACTTGAAGATAAAAAAGTACTACCAAAGATAAAGAGGCACATTTCAGAATCACAAAGGGGGTCAATTCATCAGGAAGAAATAACAATAATAAATGTTTATATTTCCTATAAAATAGCCTCAAAATCCATTAATCAAATTTGACAAAATTAAAGGGAGAAATAAAGAACTACTAAATCACAGATTTTGATACCCGTCTCTCAGCAATTGATAGAACAATTAGTCAAAAAAACATTAGAAAAGATGTAAAGCATTTGAGCACCATTCTTTTTTGTTTTGTTTTGTTTTGTTTTTGCGTTACGTGGGCCTCTCACTGTTGTGGCCTCTCCCGTTGTGGAGCACAGGCTCCGGACGCACAGGCTCAGTGGCCATGGCTCACGGGCCCAGCCGCTCCACGGCATGTGGGATCTTCCCGGACCGGGGCACGAACACGTGTCCCCTGCATCGGCAGGCGGACTCTCAACCACTGAGCCACCAGGGAAGCCCTGAGCACCATTGCTAATAAACACTTGACCTAACTGATATTTATAAAATATCATATGCAAAACTATAGATACACATTTTTTTCAAGTACACAAATATGCTCACCAATATAGATCACGTGCTCTTCTATACAACAAGTTTCAATTAATTTTAAATGACTGAAATCATACAAAGTATGTTGTCAGATCACATGGCATTATATTAGGAATAAATAACAATAAGATATTTAGGAAACCATGAAATATTTGTAAATTAAACCATATAATTCTAAATAATCTATTGGTCATCTATCAGACACAAATGTAGAAAATATTTCAAAAATCTATGATAATTTTATTACACAATACAGGTGACCCTCAAACAACTCAGGGGGTTAGGGGTGCCAACCCTCCATGTAGTCGAAATTCTGCATAGAATTTAGAGCCAGTCCTTCCTATACTCAGTTCCTCCCTATCCATGGTTCCCCATCTGCAGATTCAACCAACCTCTGCTCATGCAGTACAGCAGTATTTACAACTGAAAAAAGTTTGTAAGTAGAACTGTACAGTTCAATCCTGTGTTGTTCAAGGGTTAACTGTACATCAGTTTGTAGGATACAGATAAAATAGTGCTTAAAAGGAATATTTTAGCTTTAAGTTTGTTTTTTTTAAGAAAAAATGTCTAAAAACAACCACCTAATGTTTTACCTCAAGAATCTAGAAAAAGAAGAGCAAAGTAAGTTGTAAGTCAGTCCAAGGCAAGTAGAAGGAAAGAAATAATAAAACTAAGAGTAGAAACAAGTTAGTTAGAAGACAAACAATAAACAAAATTAACTGGTTAAAAGCTGGTTCTTTGAAAACAGTCAATATATTAGATAAACAACTAGCTGGACCAATCAATAAAAATCAGAGAACACAAATCACCAACCAATATCAGGAATGAAAGAAGGATTGTCACTAAAGGCCCTATAGACCACTAAAGATCCTAAAGGGTCATAAAAGAATATTATGAACAACTTTATACCAACAAAGTAGCAATTCATATGACATGGACAATTCCTTCAAAGACACAGGCTCGAGCTAACAGAAATCACTAAAGTAGTAATAAATACCCTGAATAGCTACCTCTGTGTCTACTAGTGAAATTTAGTTCAAAGCTAAAAACCTTCCCACAAAACAAACAGAAACAAACAAACAAAAAACCCCTCTAAACTCATGATTTCACTGGCAAATTGTATAAAATACTTAAGGAAGAAATAATACTATACAAACAAAAAAGTGTTTTACACAAACTCTTCCAGAGAATAGAAAGGCAGAGGAATATTTTCCAATGAATTTTATAAGAACAGCATTACCAAAAGCAAAGAACTTATAATTAAATAAATCTGTAGATCACCAATATCCTTTATAAACATAGACACAAGTATCCATAATAAAGAATTAGCAAATCAAATACAGAAGTACATATGTATATTTAAAAAAAGATAATGACCAAGTGGGATCTATCCCAGGAATGCAAATATTAGGCCAATTTGTAAATCAATCTAATTTATCATAATAATAGAATAAAAGATAAAAGTCTTCTAATCAATTTAACGGATGCAGCAGTAAAAACCTTTTTTAAAAATGCATTAAAATATCTCTCAGAAAAGTAGTAATTAATATAACTTACTACTTTGATAAAAAAGAATTTTTAAAAAATACACAGGCACAGAAACACAGTCATAGAGTTACTATAGTAACACCATTTTGAACTCAAATACTAATAATAGAGATAGAACACTGGAAATACACTCACCTTGTCTCATAGCTTTTCTTTGTGAACTATGTTATGTTAGTCTACTCAGAAGCTAACAATTCAACTAACAAATACTTATACCTCTGTGTATTCTTGACTTAAAATACCCACACTCTACTTCCTTTTCCTCACCTGTAAAAAGATAATAATAATAAAAATAAATTTTAAAAATTAAAAAAATACTTATCTCATGGAGTTTTTGTAGGATGAAATGAGTTAATTTATGTGAGAGGTTTAGAATAGTACCTGACATATAGTGTTTTATGTGTTATTTATTATTAAAAATATAATATCTTATGAAACTGCTAATTATTTTTGTATCACAGAATATGGATAAGAATCCCACATATTATGTTTTAGTAAGATTGTTGACATTTTACTGGCTCCAAACCGTTGTTATTTTGTGGGGATTTTTCTTCACTCATATTGATTTCATTTAAAATGACAACTTTTATTTATTGTAATATGAGGATCTCCTGAATAAAACTTCAGTGTCACCACTTCCCATATTCATAATATTTACATTTAGTTGGTTATAATTTGTCTGAGCTGTAACAAACATTTTGTGGAGCCCAATATCATAGTAGTCATTCTTTCAACAATGACTGACAGAGAAGATTTCATAATGGCAACAGACCAATGTTGAATACAAAAACATATTAATGAATTTTCATTTTATTCATCAAAACATGAATTTTTAGATAACAGTAGAGTATTGATCAGTTATACGAAGTGCTTACTCACATCATACAACAAGTATATAATGTAAGGATTGTTTTCTGCATTTTGTAGATGAAAAGATATAAGGTAGGGAAAACTGAATAATGTGTCTGGGGCCTAATGAGTTTGAGAGGGAAATGGATTCAAACTCAGATCTGCTTGATTCCAAGTACATTAATATGTTGTGTCTCATAGTAATGTGTCAGACATATTACTTAGAAACACCGTGACCAAAACGCGTTGCCTGTGCAGGACCCCTGCAATAACTGCATTCCCCAGGTGCCTGAGTCACATAGTCTGAGAAATGGTGTTTTACACCATTGAGCACTGCATGCTTTATCCGACCAGACATTATCCATCACAGCTCTATAATAACACACATGGCTCTCACTTCACTGGCTTCCTGAACACTGGTAAAAGTGATCCCTGAAAGCCTGTTTACCTCTTATTCATTTGAGAAAACCAGAATATTTCCCCCTTCTGAGCTATGCTTACTATTTTCTGTTTCCTTACAACAGTTTTCATAACATATATTGTAATGCCCCAGTTCATTAAGTCTATTGCTTGGAAACTGCATCCTAGCAGCAGGTGCATACCTCACCATTGATTATTTCCCTCCCTCTACTTCTCTGTGATTTATTCCAGTCATGCTTGTCTTTAACTAAGATTTTTAAAAATTATTTTAAAAATTTTCTCCTCTCTAGACACACCCTGACAATCAGAGATGCACATTTACTCCCTCTAGCTGACAGAATGCAGTACATGTTTGAAACATGTGACCTTTTTTTTTTTCTTTTCAAATTAGAAGTACATTATTTTACTTATAAAAGCAATTCAAGCAACTAATAGAAAAAAATTTTAAACTAGAAAACATAATCCCCTCCACTTCTTACCCTCACCTCCACAATGTGCCCATTTAAAATTGGAGAATTATGACCAAATTTCCATCTCAGAGTTTATATTTATTTCACTAACACACACCATGAATGAGAGTGCCAGATTCTACACATATTTGATTGTATTTGTCAGGGTTCAAACAGGAAAACCGAAAACTCTAAATTCGAAACAGGAAGTTTGTGACAGATAATGGAAGAATTCAGAAACCAAATGGGATGTTAGGTAATCTTGAGATTAGTAACAGCAAAAGTCACTGCTATCACTCCCCAGATGGGACTGATAGCATACCAGGTGTGGAGTGGCGGGAGGAATACATTCGGAATGATGGCCTTGGTGGGAGGAATGTTTCTTTAATGTCACCGACATTGTTTAGAATTGCTAGCACGTGGTTATATAAAAAACAGACTGACCTTTAGTTGGTTTCAATCCGGCTTTTAAATTTTCTTCACACAATGTACCTTCTGATTTTCTGCAACCAGTTGTACTGCTGCTGCCATGTTGCCCATTGGGTATGACATGTTGGAGACATGATGGGTGGAAGAGATGTTACCAGAATTAGGAAGTTGGAATTATCACCTGGAATTATGTAGAGACAAGGAGGCAGTGTCACTCAGTGAAGTTACTGCTGTAAGGAGAGACAGGGGGAAGGAATAACCTGAGTCTCCTACCCATTCATTCCTTTGACAAATTCATCTGGAAGGCAACTGACATGGGTATCTTAGAGTCAGTACCCTTACAACGAAGAATGAAGAGAAGAAAGAAAAGGAGTGGATTTAAGAGCAAATAGGCAAATAACTAGCACACTTCAAATACGAGATATTACCCAGCCACTCCAGCACGGAAGTAAATATTATTTTCCTTTGATTTGTAGCTCATTCAAACAATTTAAAATGTTCATTGGTCATTTGTTGTTTTTCTTTTTTTCTGGAGTGTCTGCTTATATTATTTCTGAATTTTGTGGGGAAATGTTTGTGGAATATTTTGAACCTTTTTGGTAGAATTTCCTTATCTACTTTATCCACTTCTTAATAACTCTTTGTCATATATATGTAACAGTTTCCCCCATTTTACCTTTAAACTCTGTCATTTCCATTCAGAAGTTTTAACTTTTATCTTGTCATGTATGTCAGTCTTTGCTATTATGTCATTCTTTGAAAGGTCTTCTGCACCCCAATAGTATAAAAACTGTCTTCTTATATTCTTTTTGTACTTTAATGGCTTCATTGTTCCTGATTAATTCTTTAGTCCTTCTGAAATTGATTTGGGGACAGTGTCAGTTAAAGTTTAAAATCAATGTTTTCTTCAAGTAAGTATCTAATTTTCCCAACAGTATTTATTAATTTATCCTTTCTTCACTTATTTGAAATGATACCATTGACATACTTAAATTATATTTTAAATGTTAAAGGTTAATAAACTTAACCTGCTAATTTCCTTCATTTTATAAAGGTAGTAGCATTAATCTTTGGAGAATTAAAAATAATTCCAAATAAGCCAACATGTCTTTGATGTATTAATAATAATGTTAATTTTAGTTTCATATTTCCATTCTTGATAAACTGGCTAGCATTTTTGTCATTAGCTCTGGATTGCTTTGACTGTTTTCTTTCTTTATCTTTTCATAACTTGCATAACTGGACAAAAGTTATATTTAGTGATGCCTTATGACTCAAATATTAATACAATAAAATTCTGATTATGAAAATGACATTAAACAAAATTATTAAAAATTACTATGGTAATTTAAAACATGTTCACAACAGCTAACATCATACTTAATGGTGAAAGACTGAAAGTTTTCCTCTAAGATTAAGAGCAAGACAGGATGCTAACTTTCACTACTTCTATTCAACATAGTACTGCAAGTCCTAGCCAGAACAATTAGGCAAGAAAATGAAATAATAGGCATCCAAATTGGAAAGGAAAAAGTAAAATTAACCCTGTTTACAGACAGCATGATTTTATATGTGGAAAATCCTAATGATTCCACCAAAAACCTGTTAGAACTAACTAATGAATTCAGCAGTTGCAGGACACAAAATCAACACACTAAAATCAGTTGTTTCCATACATTAACAAGTGAACAATCTGAAAAGGAAGAAAACAATTCCATTTACATTGCAAAAATAGAACAAACATCCCAATTGAATCTACAAACTCAATGCAACACCTCAAAACTCTAATGACATTTCTTGCAGAAATTTTAAAAAAAAAAACCTAAAATTCATATAGAATTTCAAAGGATAGCCAAAACAATCTTGAAAAAGAAGAACAAAGCTGGAGGATTCACACTTCCTTCCTGATTTCAAAACTTATTACAAAGCTATAGTAATCAAAAGATTCTCAAAATCACTAATTGTTAAGAAAATGCAAAAAAAAAAAAAACAAAACTGCACTGAGATACTACCTCAAACCCATTAGGATGATAAAAAAAACAGAGATAGCAAATGTTTGTGAGTATGTGGAGAAATTGGAACACTTGTGCACTCTTGGTACAAATGTAAAATTGGACAGCTGCTTAGGAAAACAGTATGGCAGTTTCTCAAAAAATAGATAATTAACATATGACCTAGCAATTCCACTCCTTGAAGAGATATTTATACATTCACATTTGTAGTGGCATTATTTGCAATAGCCAAAGGTACATAATGTACCTAGAGTAGTCAAATTCATAGAGACAGGAAGTACAATGTGGTTTCTAGGAGCTGGGGGGAAAGGGGAATAAAGGGTTATTTTTAATGTCAAAGAATTTCCATTTTGCATGATGAAAAGAGTTCTGGAGATGGATGGTGGTGATGGTTGCATGAAATGTGAATGTAGTTAATGCCCCTGAATTGTACACTTAATATGCCTAAGATGGCAGATTTTATGTTAGATATGTTTACCACAATTTAAAAAATAAATAATAAAACGATGTTAACAAATTCTTTGACACCGATCTTATTAAGAAATGAAGCATCTTTCTTCTCCATTTGAAAATATGCTGGCTTTAATGAGTGACTTCTAATATATAGAATGCTGCAGAAGTGATGCTGTGTGAGTTGAGAAAGACAATAAAGCTTCCATCACGCTCTATTTTTGAGATACTCACCTTTGGAACTCTGCTGCCATGCTCTGAGAAAGCCCAGGTTACACGAATAAATCATGATTAAACATGTTGTCCATGTTCTAGACAACAGCTGGGCCTGTGAGAAACCTTTTGTGATAATACCTGCCTTAGCGCTAACACTGTCTGAGTGAAGTCATACGAGAGACCCACAGAGAACCACTTACTTTTGCCTGGCCAACCCCCAGAACCATGAACAGTAATGTTAATAGGTGATTATTGTCGTTTTACACCACTATGTTTGTGGCAGTGTATTATGCAGCATTATACAATCAAAACTGCCAAGAGCAGAGTCGATAGAATCAGAAGGACTAGTATTTGAATTTCAACTCTACCACTTACTAGCTACACGTGACTTTAGAATTGTCACTTTATGTGTAATTTGAGAATAAAAATACTTACTTCATAAAACTGGTTTGTATATAAATGAGATGTATATAAAATATCCCTTACAGTATATGGAGCATAATAAGCCTTCAGTATTTTATAATAATGGTTAATATTGCTCTTATTATAATTACTGTAAAACTCTGAGTGAATCCTTGCTAAAATAATTTACATGTGCATTTCTGTTAAAACCGCCTTTCCTTAATTAAAGGAATTAAAAATTTCTAATATCAATCATAATTCCCAAATTTAGTCTGGATTCCATTCCAGTTGAAGACAAGATTTTCAAATAATATAATTTTTCTACATTTGCAAGGCATAGAACTAAATTAAGTTTTATAGATTCTCAGTCTCTATTTTCTGCAAGATGTTTAGAAACTCTTGGATGTCTGATTTTTCCAAGAAAGCAATTCACTGCTCTTTGTGGACACCCAGACTTCATTAGCAAAATCTTATTCCTCTTAGCATTAAACTTTGCAATATAATTAGAGTTTCATCCATTTAAAAGTTGGCCATTCATTTAAATTAAGAGCAGGGAGAAGGGAAAGGTTTTCCCTAGAGCAGTTACATCGTTGTAGGCATGGAACATTATCAATCTCAGATTTTTTGAAGGCTTGTAAACTACAGAGCCACTGAAATTATTGCCAAGTATATAGAAACTGTCTTTGTAAACAAAATCTCTAAAGATTGAGGAGTATCTTTCTGGAACCAATACAATGCAAATGTATCTATTTCCTTCTAGGTTTTCTGTTAAAATATGAGATGGTTTCTACCACTTTCTTTACAAGTGGAGAAAATCATCTATAAGGAGCTCAACTATAAAAAGTATAATCACCAGCAAATTTTTCTTTAGCATAGGAAGCACTATTTTCTAGTTTCCTGCTGATGATAAAAGACTAGAATTGAAACACTACTGTTTCTGTGTGATTATGTAAAATGTTATGCCTAAAAATCCTATTAAAAATGCCTGGGGACTGCATACATTAAATGGGTTTGCGTTGTTCCTTATACTTCTCAGGCTTCCATGTCAAATTTTTAGCAAACAAAAGATTCTTTATTATATGATCTCAAAAAAAGGGACCTCAACCGTATTGCACGATAAGTCTATTTTTGTTTTAATATTAGAGTTGAGTCTATGCCATAGTGAGAGAACAAGAAATTTCCATTTATATTTCAGAAGTAATATTTGCAAACACACAGACATTGAAAAGAGAAAAATGGTTGAGAAGCTGTATTCCTCCTAATAGTGTTTATGTAAGTCTGGTCGAACACATTTATCTTTAAGAGCCACATAAATGCTTTGCAAACACCTGTAAAATTCAGTAGAAAGTCTCAAAGCCCTTGCTATTTTTGTGACAGTGATAGGTGAATGATAAACCTCTTTGCTATGTAAGGAACTCTGAAGCAAGAATAAAGTCTCAACCTTTAAAAAACCATCCTTTGCAGACATCCTTTGCTGTCGCTCATGTGCAAGCTATCACATCTGCCAAATTTCTCCTCAAGGTATGGCAGTCCCATTATTTCGCTGCTCAGTTCATTCACCACTATCTAATTAACAGCCATTCTTCACTTTTCTGGCTTTTTCTTACTGCATCTTGCTTTCTATAGCACAGCCCCACATAGTCAGCGACCCTGTAGCAATGATCAAGAAAAGTGCTCCAACAGGTAGCATGAAAGTCCTGAGACCAGTTAGCTCATGATCCATCATCCTTCCCCCACCTTTGACCAGAGCAAGGGCTGAAGACTGCTCCCTCTTGCTTTTATTCCACAGTCCTGGTCATGCTTGTGGTCTTTCAGGATACATAAACCACTATTCCCTTTCCATTCTGCCTTTAAACTGGGGAGGAGACAGTAGAGAGAGGGATGGAAAAGGCCATGATCAAGAGGAGGTACACATGGTAAGAGATAACTGCTTTCTCGAATCCACTGCAATTATAATCTCTAGCATTGCCTTTAAACATTTAGATTGCTACAATGATTGTTATTCAAATAAGTTTTCAGAAGAATGATTTTGAATATCTCAGATTGTGTATAATAATGGAATCCTCTGGGGTTTTTTTAAATAATAGATTTTGAAAATATCCCTGAAATTCTTTCTAAATTCTAAGAGGGCAAACAAAAACACAGTAAATAATGTGTTTAATGTTTTGAATGATTAGTAGGTTAGTTTTCTATGGTTTAAATTTATTGTGGGGTTATATTTTTAAGTATACCAATATTTTCATAAATAGGGGGTCTTTATATAACTAAGGTTCTTAGTATATTTTGTGTTTATTTAAAACAGAGCTAGAAAAGTCTGTTAATACTGCTAAAGCCCAATCCACCTGCACATCTCTAGGGATTTAGGAGGTTTTTCCTTTTACTACAGGAGTTCTTAGTTGGAGAAACTGTTTCATGATACATGCAGACTTCTGCAAATCTATATTAAGTGTGACCAAATGGCATAAGGTCAAGGGTCCATCTTCATCTCTCAACAGAGTTAACCTTAATTCTATGGGAATCTCATGAGGTTGGGAAAAAGACACGTGTTCCCTTCCCCTGTACTAGCACTGAGGAGCATGGGGTGGGGTATGCCCTCATTCTCTAACTAGCTGGTGTTATAGTTGTTCTCAAAGTGTCTACAACATAATATACCCTAACTCCCTGATTAGAAGCTTCAAGTATGTCATTTTAACGTCTGTTCCTACATTTAGCACATATTTATTAAACATCCCATGCAGCAAGATCAATATCATAAGTCCAAGGATTTAGTGGCACAAGGATACATATTTCCCATTGCTAAGCATTACATGATCTATTGAACTTTCCAATAGTTTTGGTTTCTAGGGTCTAGTTGCTCTCACCTCTTTTTCTTTCAAGTTTGTTGTTGCTTACAGGTATATAAATGATACATGAATATTAATTTTTAAAATTTAAACAAAAGAGAAGTGCAACTTCTAAATGTTCCTTCCTCCTTTTACCTTCAGCTACACGTAAGAGAGAACCAACTCAAAATGGATTACATAATGAGAAGAAAATTTATTATGCCCTAGAATAGGGTACACAAGTGAGAGCAACCCTAACGCTGACAGATTTGTCAGCTCACTCACATCCTTAAAGGCCCAGGTTCTTTTCATCTGCCGGCTATGCCATGTTAGCATGACGCATGATGGTATTAGTACCCAAGTCAGCTCCAGCATCACACCTATCACACACACATCCAGACATACCTGACAATGTTCCCCAGAAAACTGACCCCTCATGTGTATTTTCTTTGTTTTAAGTTCACGAGAGTTTTTGCTAGAAGTCCTCATTAGACCTCCCTTCATACCCCATTAACCACTCCTAAACCAACTGCTGTCACATTGAATAGAATTAACATGTTTAGCACAGAGTAATTAGGATTGAGGAAAAGGGTTGCCTTCTCTGAGCAAAGAGCTGTACTTAAGAAGATGGAGGCCTGAAAAAAAAAATGCTGTTACAGATACTGTCAGAAAGGGCATTGGTAATACATGATTGTTCACTCCAACTGGGTACTTTGAAAACAGAGTTAAATATGGGGACTATTTACAAAGGTATGAATGGGGCTTAAGAAAACAAACAAGGCATAGTGCAGAACCTAGTGGCTCACAGTAGCAGGGAACTGTTAAGATCCCTAGGCCCAAAAAGAGAGGAATAGGAATGGTTACTAGAAACCAGAGGTGGTGTCTGATTGAAACTGTGCCTCTTATTAGAGAGAAGGATCTTACCTCCAGTGACTTGGAAAGGAAGGAGTCAACGTAATAAACATCCCAACACTATTTTAATTTGCCTTTGTTCATTTCCTGGCAAGACCCAAAGAGAAGCAAAGTTCCAAGATGAGGTCTGTGGTTGTAGTCCTACCACCTTAGCCTCCCAGGTCCAGAGCAGACTGGAAATGGGTGATGAGTGGATCTGGAGGAGAAATGAAGACTACTCAACACAGATATCAATAACGGCAATTATTATTATAATTTTAGTAAATCTCACATATAACCTACTTTATATCTTATATAGTGTCTGCTATAGTATTTATGCATCATTTATTCAAAGTTACATTTTTAACTTTTATAAAAATATGGCAATTATATATGTGAGTACGTTTTCTTCAGTTTCTTGCTGAAAGTTTCAAATGTTGCTAGATATTGCCAAATCGCAATTTAAAAATGCTTTTAATTTGCATTAATATTGGTGTTGATTTTTTTCATATTTTTTATATAAAGGTTGACTATTTTTTTATTTGGCTGCTTCTGCTTATCCCCAGTCTGCTGTTTATTTTTTTGTTTATTCTTATTTCTCTTCATGAAATTTTTTTTCAGAAATTTTAGTTTATATATGGTCAGATTTGTCAGTCTTTCACTTTCTAGTTGACTTGTTGTGTTGCTTACAAAATTTCTTCTCCAAAATTCTATAAAGTTATTCTTCCATATTTGGTTATTTAAAAATAATTTCTTTAACCTTTTGTTCTCTAATCCAAATGGAAGTTACAGCAAATGTAGGTTAATTTTTGTTTTTATGTGTATAATGTAAATTGGACAACTAATGGTATATTCTGAAAGATAATCAATGTACATCAATGTAATTTTTAATTTCCACACGTTTGAAGAGCCACTTTTTCATGATTCTATTTCTTGGCCACTTATTGTTTATTACTAATCTATTTGTTTATTTCTGTTTGATTAAAAGTTTGATTGATGCAATTTATAGAATGTACTCATGTTATATAAAATAACTATGCAATTTTTTGTCATCAAATTTTCATAATTTTCTTGGATATTGTTATGAAACTGCACTTTTAGGTTGGACATGAGGATAAAATTTTCAAATTTTCTAACATCATGAATTTAAAAAAAGATTGTGTTTAATTAATTATTTAAAATAGATTTGATACTTTTACATTTACTTTGCACTTGGTTAGCTTTATAACTAACTTTTTTATTGATTCTACAATGTTTTTAATTGTATTGTATCTGATCCTTTTGGATTTTCTTGAAGAAAATTCTATAATCTTCAAATAATGATGATTCTATTATCTTACATTTTTAAAAATATTTACTAATCTCATTTTTCTTGTCTTAATGCTTATTTATTTTTACCTATATATATTTGGCTATTTTCTGTAGTAAAGTATTACAATGGTGATAGGCAGACATTCCCACTTTTTAGTAAATGACATTTTTTTGGTAATTCTCCATCACTATAGATTCTGATTAGAAAAACTTTATTACTCACTAAAAAAACACCAAATTTTATTATTCCCTAATTTAATTGGCTAAAATATAGGTAAGTTTATGTAACTATATTCTCAATCACCCCAAACTGTACTACTTTCAAGAGCAATACAAGCACCTCCATTTCTAGATTTCAATTATTCACAAAAGAATTGCATAAAAATAATAAAATAGAATAGTAAAAAAATTGAAATGGCTAATCTGTATTGAGGTGTTGTTCTAAGAATTTTATATGCATTAGCATGTTGAATCCTTGCTCCATGAAATAGGTACTCTTACTATCTCCATTTTATAGGTAGGAAACAGAAACAGGAAAGCAATACTGCACAAAAATGTTAGAGGTGGGAAATGGTTCCCAGAATTCTGGCTCCACCTACCATATCCTTAGATAGTACAATTTGCTGCATAAACTGTAAACTAATTAAAAATTTGAGGCTAGAGCTTTCTCACATTACTTTTTCAAGTTTCTGAACATTAAATTGACCCTTTCATCTCTGTTTGACCAAAGCTCAAAAAAACTTTCTTTTTTAAGAGCCAGGCTGCACTACCTGGATTAGTTTTGTGACTTCCACATTGGAAGGACTTTCCTAGAATCCAGATTAGAAATATAAACTTCTTTTCGCCTCCAGCTCTGCATAAGTCTCAGAGCAATCAGGTATTTTCTGGTCACTTGGGAAATCCCCCATAGATTGATCCATGTAAAATTTTCTATATCTGACCATTTTGATGATTGATACTTCCTTATGTGAATGCATAACCACTGTAAGACTTGGGAATAAGGTCCTTTATGTGAGCTTACTTGATTAAAAAAAAAAATCATGTACTGTGCCGATGTCTTCCGAAAGAAGATAGCATGCAATGGATCTCTGCTTATGTGTACAACCAGATAATCACATAAAGCCTTTGAAGAGAGAAAGGATGGAAAATAACCATGATGTATTAAGTGCTAATCTGTTGTGGGAATTGTGACAAGTGCTTCTAGAAATACATGCCTTATATTTGTGTCCTCACAACTCATTATCTCCATTTTTTCACATGAGGAAATTGAGTTTGCAGAGATATCTGAAAACATTTTACCATAAATTACACTTGCCATACCTTCATTCTTAAAATAAATTCCTCTTAACACATCTGTAACTGGAAGTCAACTCACATACTCTCTTTTACCATGAGGGAGATTCTTACCCAGTATATATTTTACTGGATAATCTGAACTCACAGCTCAAACACACTACCGCTACATTTTCAAATTTTAGTAAATTAGGAAAGTCTCTGAATTTAATATAAATCTGGAAATAACAAGTAGGTAACATAATATATCTTGCCAAAAATAAAAATAATAATGCTATGTACATTTGCATAGTGTTATAACAGTCTATCCGATGACTTGGATCAAGATCTTTTTTTTCTTCCATTTTCTAGATGGTAAGTCTAGACTTGAGACTTCTGAATTCTAGTACACTACTCTGTCTCTTCTAGTACTCTTAAAAGGTTCAAATTTTGGGCCCATGATATCCCTAACCATGAGAAGCCAATCAGCCCAGTTTTAGTATTAACCTTAACCTTTTAACCTTAAAAGGTGATATCTAAATCTGACTTTAACTGACCAACAAACCCTGAGGAAGTTTCCACTCCAGAAGCTTGATGGAAAGAAGTAACTGAAGTATCTCCAGAGAGACTAAAGACCAGAGAATATATATAACTCCATATGTCTTCAGGGTCTTCAGTAAAGTGATCCAATTTATGAAGACCAGCATATTTGAAGAACTATTTCCTACCACTGTGAAGGTAAAACCTGCCTTTGTATCTCTCTCTTTGAATGTTACAGGATTATATAGTAAGATGCAGTTACAAAGGCACAGTAACTAGAAACCTTCCACACTGAAGACTGAAAAGTGGCAATCTTGTAGGCTTACTATACGTTCCTGACATTATTTATTCTGAAAGCACAGCAACAGTCAATAAATAGTGATGAATTTTTAAAAACTCTTCGTCCCTAATATTAAAACAAGTTCTGCCAATTGTGAGTGTTCGATAAATATTTGTTGAATAAATGCGTGAATTGAAAAACAACAGACAGTTCTGCAAATTCCTAGTTAGATCCACTCTAGTGAGAAATGGACATTCCTCACTTTCCTTTCTAGAAGAATCTGGAATAAAAGTGGTAAATTTCCATTCTTTGAGGCATCTTGTTTATATCTGGCAACTAGTATCTATTTTCTACAAAACGGTTCTCATAATCTGGCTGTACATAAAATTCCTCAAAAATATCTGAGCTCTGCAAGTGCAGGAGCTAACAGAACAGCTGCCAGACATGATATCCGTTCAGAAAAACTAACTCACTTGTAAATAACTTCAATTGTTAGATTTTTGTAATGGAGTTTGGTCTAAAGTAATTGGACCATAATTAGTCTGGGAGTGCAGAGATTTAGAATCTAGTCTTACATTTATCATTAACTATATAGTTAATATTTGGCAAATAATTAAACTGAGTTCAAATTCCCTCATGTTAAAATTAGGAAACTGAACTCTGATCTTTAGGACAACTGTAGCTTTGAGATACTATGATTATGAGAGCCTGTGCCTTCTATTTAAATAATTATATATTTCCAAGGTTGTAGTGTTTTAATTTTATGACATATGTTAGTTCATAGCTACTACAAGAAAAATGTTTTGATAAGAGCATAACATCTACACACAGCCTTGTTTCTGAGGAAATGCAACTGATTTTACAGCCATCTGCTTTATGATGTAGATTTAGGAAATGCGATTTTGCAAAAAGTATAGCTTGCATACAATAGCAAAGCACCACTATGTTTGAAAACTAATACCTTTAAGTGTTTTTTTTGTTTTGTTTTGTTTTGTATTTTCTACCAGGTTGATACACGTGTTATTCACACCTGCTTATACATTCCAGCCTTAAGTGCCAGCTATTGTCCATGACTCTCTCTGAAGGTAATAAAAAAATATAAATGCATCCATCAAATAATCGCCTAAGTATGCTATTAAAACTAAATGAGGGGCTGCTCTGGTGGTGCAATGGTTAAAAATCTCCTGCCAGTGCAGGGGACACTGGTTTGAGCCCTGGTCCGGGAAGATCCCACATGCTGCGGAGCAACTAAGCCCGTGCTCCACAACTATTGAGCCTGAGCTCTAGAGCCGCGAGCCATGACTACTGAGCCCACACACCACAACTACTGAAGCCCGTGCTCCTAGAGCCTGTGCTCTGCAACGAGAAGCCACCGCAATGGGAAACCCATGCACTGTAACAAAGAGTAGTCCCCGCTTGCCGCAACTAAAATAAGCCCACACGCAGCAACGAAGACCCAACAGAGCCAAAAATAAATAAACAAAAATAAAAATAAATTTAAAAAGACAACTAAATGAGGTCATCTCTCACTTAGGAAGACACAAGGCTGTACATTCGTTCTATACACTGAGGCAACTTGGCAAAATAACATTTCACTGCATGGCCACTATTATATTATCAGAAGAACTTTTAAGTGGGTAAGATATTTTTAAAAACTTGCTATTAAATTTTGGTTTGTTTCCTGGCTTTTACAGGAAGTTTGTAATACTACATTTGGCTAACTGAAGATGAAATGAAGTTGACACACTGAATATAACAAAAGCAAACAAAATGTCAGTAGTCCTTTAAGAGATATATGCTACCACAGCAAAGCAAGAAGTGAGCCTTTCTAACCAGATTCCAAGCATATTCTGTCATATTACTGTAGTTATGAATCTTTATATCTCATGAGAAGGGCATGCAATTTGACATCTTTTTCTCTGAATAGATGATAGGTTAATTACTACAATTAAAAAAATAAACATCCATTTTTGATTAAAAAATAATAATATAGTAAGATTGTACACACACACAGCCCTCAGCCCCAAATTTTACTAAATTAAGGAATACTTTACTAAATAAAGGCTATCATTCATAGTCATTATAAAAATGTCCCACTAGTTCCATGGTAATTTAATATTTTATTGAATACATTATCCAATGCAACCAGAAAAGAGAAAACAATTAGAGGCATAATAATTGAATGAAAATTATTTTCACGTGTAGGTGATTTGACAGTTTACCTAGATAATCTTGGAAAATCAATGACAAAACTAACACAATGGTAAAATAGTGTTAAAGGATCCAAGTACTTAAAGGATCTAAAATTAACATGTAAAAGTCAGTAGCGTTCATATGTACAAATAATGGTCAGTTAGAAGATGTAATGGAAAAGAGAACTCCATTATAAAAAAAAAATAAAGATTAAATACTCGTGAATAAACTTAATAAGGTATTTGAGAATCCTACAACAGGAAACCTTTGAAAACACTAAAAAAAGAAATCCCACAAAAGTACATTTAAATAACATCTCATGTTCTTAGATATGATGACAGAACATTATAAAAATTCTATTATCCCCAAGTTAATATAAAAATCCAATAAAATAATTACTTTTGGAGATATGAATTATATTAAAATAAATATGGAACAATCATTCAACAAAACCTAGGAAGGCTCTAAATAGGATATCAGTGAGAGGAAACTAGGCCTATAAGATAATAAAACATACTTCAAAGCCTCAAGAATCAAAGTAGAGTGTAACTGACACATAAATAGGTGGATTAGTGGAAAATACTTTAAGAAAGTTCAAAAATAGATTCCAATATATAATAAAATTTCAGTAATATGAAGAAGGTCACAGCTCACATTAATGAGAGGGAGAAAACACTAAGAAAAGGTGTTGAGACAACTGGACAGAAATTTGGGAAAATATAAACAGGCACCCATAATCCAAATCACTCAACCACAAAGTTCCAAAGGGATCAGAGATCTAGATGTAGAAATTTAGAAAAGTATACCAGAAAGCAGGGGAAAACCTGTCTAATTGTGACTTAAAATCCAGTTGTACTAAAAGAAAAAACACATTTATTTGGTTACATATACAATGACAACCAAAAGACAAAACCAAAAGATAAATAACAATATAAGTTGACAAATAACAATATATGTTACAACAAATGTAATGTGTATGTACACACATACACACACACAAGTGTATATATACTTTCTATCTCTGTCCATTGAGAGGGACTAGAAGCAGAACACACCAAGAAGAATAAGCACATTTAGATCTAGGCTGAAGGGCCCTCTAGGTAAATTCATAAAGAAAAATAAAAATGTATGGATGCATAATAATATTTCAAAGAAAGAAGGAAAGTGATGAGGGAAGGAGGGAGGAAGGAATGAAGGAAGGAAAAAAAGACTGACATAACTAGAAGATAACTCATTTGAAGACCTTAATATAATAGCTGATTCAGGCAAAGACCATCAGTGGATGCAAATCATTGGGTAAAGGTAGTTTGTGGAACAGGTTATCTGCAAGATTTCAAAATATCAGCATGTGTATTATTTATTATGAGAGGAAACAGCTACTTTTGAAATGGAGACATGATATATACCACTTTAATCAAATAATCATATTTAGCTTCACTAATAATGAAATACACCAATATTATTTGCCTTTTGATGTGATAAAATAAGAAGTATGCATCATCATTTATGTAGTACCTTGCCAAAAATGTGTAACTTGCACTAATCATTGAGAGGCAACCACAACAGCCAGACTGTATGACATAATGAACCCAGTTGACCTAAACTCTCAAAAATGTTGAAAAAATGAAAGGCAAAACTAATTGGGGGACTGGTGTAGATCAAAGGAAACAAAATAATCATAAAATATAATTCTTGTTTGGTTTTTGCAGAGAGGTGCTGAAGGTGGGAAGGGAGTCGTGGCTTACAATGAAATCACTGAAGCAATTACTAAAATGTGAATATAAGCTCTATATTAGTAACATAATTTTATTATGAGTGTTCAAGTTTTTGGATGTGATAATATTGAGATTCTGCAGAAGACTGCCCTTTTTCTTAGGAGATATTTTCTGTAATATTCAATGGACATAGTATCTTCAATAACTTCAACTTAATTTCAATGGTTCAAAATGACAGAAAATGAGAAATATCAAGAAATTAGTATTAACATTTGCTAGATTTAAGACACCCAACATATGGGTGTCTACTGCAATATTCTTTGAGAGTTTTTCTATAAGTTTGAAAATTTCCTAAATTAAAAGTTGGGAAAATTCAAATATAAATAGGTACTGAAACCTTTCAAAATTTTGCGTTGTTTTGATTTTGATATTCACTGGATTTAAGTCAAAGTTATTTCAAATGATAATTGTCATCAAGAAAAATCTAAAATTGAAGATATTATATAATAAAGAATTGTAAGATTCTCCTGATTCAGTTTCAATAGTCTGCAATATTTTTTTAAAGTAAACATACATTTTATGAAAATGACATTAGTATTCAGATTGGAATTTTTTAAACTGTAAATTATTAATGTACTTATAAAATGTTATATTTTAATTCTATATTGAATTAATTAATATAATTAATAATTTATTAATTTAGAAAGCATTTTTCATCTGGAATTTTCTGAGTTTTTCTATGCAAAGTTTTGTAAATGTGTGGTTTTCTTAGGAAATAAGAGCCTATTAGTCAAAACACCTAGGAAGTCAATATTGAAATTATAAGGGTAAGTTTTATATACTTTTCAAAGCAAACTGCATTTTATGCAGAATATACTCCACATAATTGAAGGATTTTCAATATTTTCCAAAATCAAGACCTTTTGTTCTTGTTATATTATGGTACTCTCTATGAAGATTACTTGCTTGTCAATAATTGAGCAAGTCAAAATTTATTTCATCGTAACTCCAAAGTATGAAATTTACTGATTGTTTAGCTACTTGTAGAAATATCCAAAGTGCTCAGTGAACATCAATTTGTGTTTTATAATTGTAACGTTTTTCTGTAGAGTTAAGTATTTCAGTGTTCCCTGGACATAATATAAATGGGTTTCCATTTCCTATTATTCAAGATTGCCTAGTATGACAATTTTTAAGATGTTGAGGATTTTTTTTAAATTATGGACTTATGGAACACACACACACGTGTGCACACACACTGCACAGTACTGTCATATTATCCTACTTTAAATAAGTGAGAATTGTCCCAGACATGTTTTGTTCTCACATGACCTCCTAATCATTGTGTATATTACCTTATGTAGCAAAAGATGTAATAAAGTTAAGGTTCTTGAGAGAAGGACATTATCGTGGACTATTTGGGTGGCCCCCAACTACAATCACATGCATCCTTATACCAGACAAGTAGAGAGGATTTTGAGACACACATACAGAAAAAATGATATGTGGAGATGGAGGTAGAGATTGGAGCAAAGCAACGACAAGCCAAGGAATGTCGACAACAGCTGAAAGAGGCAAAAAAAATGTAATCTCTTCTAGAACCTCTGAGGTGAGCACAAATCTATCAACACCTTGATTCAAACTTCTGACCTCTGGAACTGTGAAAGAATAAATTTCTGTTGTTTTAAGCCATACCGGTTTTAGTAACTTATTATAGCATCCTTGGGAAACTCATATAAATGGGTAACCTAACCAGGATAGCTGAAACAAAATGATACAAAGTGTATCAATGAACATGATGATACCCAAGAGAAACTATCCAACCTGGAGAACACAGAGAAAGATAACTGAAGAAAAATATTTACAGGTTATTTGGAAATTATCAAGCATTCTAACATATGTGTAATTTTGGATCCCAGAAAGAGAAAAATAGATAAAGGACAAGACTTTTTGAAGAAATCATGTCTGAAAACTCCCCAAATTTGGTTTTAAAAAATTATAGATTTGGGCTTCCCTGGTGGAGCAGTGGTTAAAGAATCCACCTGCCAATGCAGGGGACAGGGGTTCGAGCCCTGGTCCAGGAAGATCCCACATGCCGCGGAGCAACTGAGTCTGTGTGCCACAACTACTGAGCCTGTGCTCTAGAGCCCGCCAGCCACAACTACTGAGGCTGTGTGCCACAACTACTGAAGCCCATGCGTCTAGAGGCCATGCTCCACAACAAAAGAAACCACTGCAGTGAGAAGTCCGTGCACCACAATGAAGAGTAGCCCCTGCTTGCCACAACTAGAGAAAAGCCCACGCACAGCAATGAAGACCCAATGCAGCCAAAAAAAAAAAAAAATTTTTTTGTTAAAAAAAAAATACAGATTCAAAAAGCTTAATAAACTCCAAGAGGGTAAATACAAAAAGAAAAACTCCTAGACACATTTAAACCATTAAGAGTAAAATCAAAATGAAAAATCTTAAAAGCAGAGAGAAAAATATGTTATATTGTATACAGGGAATAATGATTTTTTGACTTTTAACAAAAACAATGAAAGCCAAAAGGCATTGGAATTACATAAAATTCTATCAATCAATAATTCTATATTTAATAAAGCTATCATTAAAAATTGAAAGTGAAAGACATTTCACTATAAACAAAATTTATCTCAAAATGGATCACAGACCTAAATGTCAAAGTTAAACTATAAAACTTCTAGAGGAAACTGGAGAAAATATATGAACTGTGTATTATACAAAGACTTTTTAGATAGAACACAAACAACTTGAACCGTAGGAAAAAAATATTCAAATCTGACACTGTTAATTTACAATTTTTGTTCTTCGAAAGAAACATTTAAGAAAATGAATAGACAAATCACAGATTGGGTGAAATTAACTGCATAAAGATTTGTATCCAGAATATATTAAGTACTTACACAACTGAAAAAGGAGAAAATAAACTATCCAATTAAAAGATGGGCAAAAGAGTTAAAGAGAATTCACAAAAAAGGTTATGAATGTAGCAAATAAGTTTATGAAAAGATGTTCAGCAATATCGGTCATGAGGAAAATGCAAATTAAAACCACAGTAAGATACCACTACAAACTCACTATCTAGAATTAGAAATAGACAATACCCAAATATTGTCAAGAATGTGGAGGAACTGGAGCCCTCATACATTGCTGGTAGGAATATATGTATATAAATTATACAGTCACATTGGAAAGCAGTTTGGCAACTTTAAAAAATAATGAACTTACCCTTATCATATAATATAGAAATGTAATTACTAGGAAATAAGAAACATACATCCAAAGAAAGATTTTTATGTGGAAATTTATAGCAGCATTATTCCTAACAGCCAAAACCTAAAAACAACCAAAATGTCAAGCAACATGTGATGGATAAATACAATGTTGTATATCCATACTCGTGGTAACAACTGAACAACTGTATAATTGTTCCTTAAACTCATCAAACTATAAATTTATGACATAAATTTTATAACAGGTAACCCAAAAATAAATTTAACTTGATAAACTCTCATAAATATACTCTCCAAATATTCTAAGGTTTTGTAACTAGTAAACTTTCTTACATGGCAATAATCAATCAACAAAATTTAATGAGTACCACAAATATATATGTAAAGAAGTCTTCCTTCTGAACATAAAAGAAAAGGTATGATGTTATCCCCTATATCCAAGGCACATAAATATTGTTTTTCCTCTTGGTTTTATTTTAATCCTCTCAAGGAGGAAGGAACTGCTTTTTGTGTGCAACTTTTATATGACAGGTACTGGTTTAGATTCTTTACATGCATTATTAAGTTAACACTGACTTTTAAAGAATGTGCATGTTATAATAAACATTATATGTCTGGTTTCAGAATATCAATGAACCTGCTGATGGTCAGATAGAAAGCAGAAAAACTGGGATTTGAATCAGGGCTTCAAAGTATGTGGTTTTCCTTCATTTTGGCTTTTTTTTCCCCTTACACATGAGACTAAATATACCCTTGTTCACAAAACGTAACTATTAGGACCCAAAATTAAGACCATCTGTATTGACATGGCTTAACTGTTTGCTTCAGGAAATTACTGTAAACCAATTTATCTGTACAAATAGTTTACTTCTGGGCAAAACTCTCCTATCAGGACAATATATTGCTCATCTGGTCAAACAACTCACTTTTCAAATACCAATTTACTTATTAGGTCTCACTTTGAATCTTTTGATACTGTGTATTCAAATACTAAACAGTTATATCACAGATGTTCCCCCATCTTATTTACTCATTCTAGCCCAGAACCCAAAATCCTATAAATATTACCAACTGACTGCCCCATTCTAAAACACTTCCAATGCTCTTTCAATGTCAAGTTTTCTCTTGCCGCAGTAGGCAGTCCTTAGAAGACAAACTTTGGCTTAGGTCTTCTATTTAAATTATATGAGAATTTTCCTCGTTTTTGCTTGTTTGTTTGCTTGTTTGGTCTCTGAGAGTGTGACTTAGTGATAGATCCTATCACCAAAATTTCCATCCACTGGATTTGCTGGATCTTAAATTTCAGACAGCTAACCAATAGCATGGGAGCCTAAGCCATGAGGTGTGCCAGCAACATATATATATAATCAACCATTGTCATTCTTTCAGGATTGCTTCTCGTTTTAAGTGTATGTTTCCTCCAAGTCAGATGCCAGCTTTTTAAAAAACATGTATTTCACATCTTAACTCTAATTTTTATATTTCTAAGTGGCAAAATTTTATCCAAGATAATCTTAAATTACAGTAGGACTTAGGGAACTTTCAATATAAATAAAATTGTTCATTTGAGAAATATCTTAAAACAAAAAGGGAACAAAATTCCAAACGCCTAGTGATCTCCATTTCTTGACTGGTTTGAGGAAGCTCCTAAATAATTTTTTATAACAACACTGCATCCTGAACGTCTCCCTTAAACAAAACAAGTAAAATCTGTGAAAATGTAAAACATTCTTTCAGACCTTCCACATTGTAACCTGAACATGAGAACTTTTATCCTACTCTTGCTCTTCCCTTATTATATACATGTCCCTTCATATAGTCTTCCTTTTTAAAATAAATTTATTTATTTTTGGCTGTGTTGGGTCTTCATTGCTGCGCGCAGGCTTTCTCTAGTTGCGGCAAGTGGGGGCTACTCTTCGATGCGGTGCACGGGCTTCTCATTGTGGTGGCTTCTCTTGGTGGGGAGCACGGGCTCTAGGCGTGCGGGCTTCAGTAGTTGTGGCACACGGGCTTAGTTGCTTCACAACATGTGGGATCTTCCTGGATCAGGGCTCGAACCTGTGTCCCCTGCATTGGCAGGTGGATTCTTAACCACTGTGCCACCAGGGAAGTCTGCATGTACTCTTCCTATACTCCTCTTTCTAACCCACTTCCTTTTAGTTCTGGGGGACCAGAAACTCACAAAGATAAATTGTCTCTTAAAGTTAATGCTAGTTCAGAACAGAGCAAGCCCATTACGATTGATTTTAAGCTTTGATCTCAGTCTGAGCTGAAAACCATTGTTAAAGAGTTAAAACCTAGATAAGATAGAAGGAAATTTACAGATCAATGTAGAATAGATCTGGAAACATATAATCGAGGGTTCCCTGATCTGTATCAATTGGTTCATGTGTTATTAGGAACCTCATATGTGAAAATTTATACAGGAAGGAAATAATGAAGGTGACCTAAGAAATCCAGATTTGTTTGATTCTTTATTTTGTACATGAACATCTCATTGTTCCAGCACTGTTATTGAAAAGACTAGCCATTTTCTTTGACCTTTGTTTAAAAAAAATTAGTTGATTATATTTATGGGAGCCTGTTTCTGGTTTCTGTTGCCTTGATCCATGTGTCTATACCTCACCAATACAACACCGTCTTGATTACTATAGATACATAGCAGAAAACATATTTTTAATCCTAACTTTCCCATAGATTAAAACCCTGTAAGTTTAACTTACTGAAGTTTTCCCACACAGTGTTTGCATATTTAATTTTTCCCTGACTGGTTTCCTTATGTGGAAATTAGTTATTAAGTTTAGCTTGCATTCCCAGAATGTACTGAATGACACTGAACCAAGAGAAACCATCCTTCACTTCAGAAGATAAGTAGGAACATATTGAAAACATTTGCAAGCAATCATAGGACCATATGGTGGGGGGAAGGGAAGAGGAGAAAAGGAGCCATTGTGGAGCATTGTGAGAAAAGGAGGTAGGTGTAATTTAGCATGTGCAATATGGACAAGAAGAAGAATAGCACTGCAGTAAAATATTTTATTCTCCTGGCATCTTCGCTCTTCCAAGGTTAACCTATTGACATCTAACCAAGCAAGTTCATAGTGTGGATGAACATAAGACACATAGGACGCAACAAATTCTTAGAGCAACATTTCCAACCAGAGTTTTCTTATGTAAAAAAAAGATTCATGAAATATAAAAGCTAAGATTTTAAATGGTGCTTTTTCCACAAACATAGCAACCGGTTTGCAGAGCTAAAGTCCTTCTGTTCCATTGATAAATGTCCCTTTACAGAGATTTGGCTACCAGATGGTCATCCTATCTCTATCACCCACTTCCCCAAAAGAAATAATACTAGCTGCTGATTTTTTTCCTCTAACCTGAATATATTTAGCTTTCTTTTGCAGTACTTCACACTGAGAGTCTAATTCTGAGTCAAGCTAGAACAGCCTCATCTCATTCATTTTGCCTGAGTCTTTCTCATTTTCTTTTTTATTAATCTTAAGGTAATTTGGAAATACTTTTGCAATCATTTCACTTTTATGATAAATGGTTTTGTAATAGTTTTCAAAGAAACAATTACAAACGTCCTTCCCCCCCACCCCTCTTTTTTCTTTTAGCCCTATTCTCTTAAATCAGCATAGCTTGAGTTCGAGCAGAGATTCCATTTCTGCTGAGTTAATATCTTCAATTTGGACCAATTTAATCCCTGGACAGTCTTTTTTCTTACTTATTGTGTAATTATTTAAAAAGACACTAGTTTTTATGATTCTAGGAATTTTCAAATTGTCCTAATTTTGAAATCAATGTATGTCTGATACCCACTGGCTATGGACCCTACTTAAGTGCTGAATCTTAAGTGTGCTGTATGTGTATGTATTTGCTAAGTTGCTTGCACCCTGCTAAGCAGAGTACATGTCTAATCCTACTGATTTTAAAACTCTGTGCAGACATCACAAAATGCCCAAATAAAATAAATCGTGGTACTATAAAACTCTAGTAGTCTACAGTTTGTAGCTTTTGCAGAGTGTCCCGTTATCATTAGGATTTTAAAAGTCATGAAAGATACAGCCCACCTGAAGTATGCAATTGGATCAGGAGATCTTTGTTTGTTTAGATGTTCTCTCTCTTCTGGAGCTTTCTTTCCCCTTTATACTTCTTTCTGCTTTCCTTCTTTCATTCCTTCTTTCCTTCTCCCTCCCTCCTTTCTTCTTCCCACATATCTTTCTCTACAAAAAAGAAAATACAAAAAACACATTTGTAGTTCTAAATGACATGTTACCAGCTCTTCCCTTAGAATTACATTGGATGTCACTGTTTCTTCTGTCCTGATGGCCTGTTCACAAAGTCAAAACTGTATAAATTGAGCCAGAGATCAACTTAAAGAGTAAATTCAATACCTAGGACAAATGTATGAACACTCACATATACAAACACATAGAGAAACGTTAAACTGGACATTCCAACATTGTTCCTAAGAGAACTGTAAACAAAATGAAGATATCTACAATCTTGGATATACCTACTTTAATGATAAAGTTAACTTAATAAATCTTTCAGAATTATCCATTGTCTGTCAAATTTTGGTTCCACAAATGGAAACTACAGTTGATCTGCTACATTGCCTACCAGAAAAGGATGCTCCATAGCATTGGACTTAGAAGCACTAAAAAATTCTTCCTGGTTTATCATTTCAGGGGTTATGTCATTTTTCTACAATGAAGATATACTTGTATTTCATAACATTGATATTTTCTTGGACTGTTGTAGCTGTGTTTATCAACAGGTCATGTCTTTGAGGAATCAGTTACCATAATACCTACTATAAAGGCATGTATAAAACAATAGAGGATTCCTGCTCCAATCAGGGATGACAATTCTACAAATACTTCTGTATGAATGTTAGAACTATGCCTTTACAGGTTGTTTTGACCTCAAGCCAATTAAGGCAATTTCTAAAGACTAAGAATACACGTTACACTGTTGCATAATGTAATTCAGTGTTAAAGTCTTATGCTCCACCTATCATTTGCCCTCAAGCCCCAGTGAAAATTTTAGTGCCTATGCCCTGAACTCTCTGATCTTGAATTTTCAAAAGAAATTTAAGTGACTCAAATAGAGGTTAAAGAATTTATTCAGCTCTTGTGAAACAGAGCATCTGAAGATGTAGTAGCTTCCTAATTGAAGCAGTCAGTTTTGGCAGCATAGGGAGAGCTGAGTAGCTGCCTTTATGGTTTTGATTTAGGCTGTGATTTTTGACTTTAAGCAAAACTCATGGTTGCATGTCATGTCTTTTGCTTGGGTTTACAATAACCATCAGAACAGGTTTTCCCAGAATTATTTTTGCAAGCCTTGTGGTTTATAAGCAAGTCACAGTTCCTAAGGCAAGACAGAGAGATAGCAGAAAGGAAAACAAAGTGAGTATATGGGGGCTGGGTGGGAGAGGGACAAAAGCTAGAAGGCATGCTCTATCTCTTTTGTTTAATTCTTTTACATCTTATATTTTGGCCCTCTGCTGCAAGTGTGGATGGGCAAAGACTTCCGTGGCATACCTCCCCATTCTGATCAAATCATACATTTAAATGTCTGGGATAGTTTACTGATGCAGACCTTTAAACGGATAAGGGGGAAGTGGCCAAAAAAGACACCTCCTGAGTTAAGTATTTCAAAATGTTCCCACAAGTAGTCAGTTGAATTATCTCACTAGAAAAAAAAATAATTATATGGGGGAATTACTTTGCTATGTAAATTTCACTTGTGTTAGAACCCTCGTCCCAGGACACACACACAAATTTCAAATTTATAAGCAAACTGTTACCTTTTATAAAAAATGCATTGAAGTTAAGAAAGAGAGGAACACTCAGAGGGAGGTGGGGAACTTTTTTTTCTTTCTCCATGATGAAGGCAATTAATGGAAGCTTCCAAGAATTGGTTTGTGACATGCCAGGATGGAGAGTCCTCATGATCTTTAGCTAAGGAAGGGAAACTTCATGAGCCTCAGATAGAGGAGATGAGACCTCATAAACTCAGCAGGGGAGGGTACATTGAGTAATATACTTACAAGTTAACCCCACTTCAAAAAGTATATTTTAAAAGGAGTATTAATGATATATAATTAAAATTGATCACTGTATTTATTCTGCTAAATATTAATGAATTTATCATATTTTGATATTTTGTCTTTAAATAATGGTAGGTAGCACTGTTTTTATGGAAGGGATGATATGTCATCTTATTTATAGCACTTACTACCACTTGATGTATATATGTTTATGTATATGTATATAAACATATATATATATATATGTATATATATATATATAATTTTTGTTTGCTGCTGATTCCTCTGAACTGAAATGTGAGGTCCAGTATTCAGAGGTTTTTTGTGTTTATTTCTTTTTACTGCTATGTTCCTAGGACACATTATAGGCATTCAATAAATACTTTTTTAAATTAATGAATAGCAATCATATCTTGATCACACTACATGTATCACATCCAAGATTTATTTCAGTAAAAGCAAACCATACACAGCACTTTCTTGTGTATGAAAAGATGTGTAGATGCCTTGGATAGGGCTCCAACTTATTCTTTCAGGATGGATCATTTCAGGAGAAAAATATACTGATTGTACTGGGACCTCAAAATGTCTCAGAGTGTTCCATGTATTCTCAAAGTACATCAGAAATCTGTTGAACAATCAGACCCTTGCATCAGGTACTGGGAATACAAAGATTCTAAGTTAGTATCTATTTCAAAGAATGGTCCTAAAATTGCCTCAAAGGGATTAAAATAATCTGTGAAAAAAGAACTCTCGGTGAGTTGTTATCATATTTCATCACCCTCAAGCCAACATATTGAAAAATAGATATGGATACAACAAATGACCTAAAGCAGATCTTTGTAAGAAAACGGCTATCAAAATTCCTCTGTTCACACTCAGAGAGAAAGAACTCTCTAGTATCTCCTTCTCTTCTTATAAAGATATCAGTCTTATGGGATTAAGGCCTTACCCTTATGACTTAACCTTTCTTACCTCTGTATAGGCCCTGTCTCCAAATCCAGTCACAGTGAGGATTAGGGCTTCAACATAGGAATTTTGGGAGAACACAATTTAGTCCACAGCATACTCCGTGGTGAAAAGAAAAAAGTTAGGTGTTTATCTACTTCTGCTCTAAAAAGCTCCTGATATGCATACAGGAGACTGGACTAGTCTTGTCTGTGATATTTGGGTAACCTAACGTTTCTGCCATAAGTGGTTTTTCCAGCACAAGGCCCAGTAGGGTTACCTTACAACAACCCCACCACATGCACAGTGGGGAACACATTCATGCTTAACACACCCCAAACGGTCAGACTTTTAAGGAAAATCTGTTTTTAGTTTATGAATCATATGAATGTGTTATCCATTCAAAAAGTAAAAACAAACAAGCAAACAAAAAACCCTCCACAGAAGGGTTCAAGCAAGAGCAAGCTCTATGTCCTATTAGTTATTATTAAGAAAAGGGCTACTAACAATGATCAGGATAATTAGGATGTCAGGCTATGCTATAGAAACAGATTCTAAATCTCAGTGGCTTAACATAGCAAAGTTGTGTTTCTCTCTCAAGATCTTATATTGGTTAGGTAACCATATAGATTAAATGTCCATCTGGTTAACTCAAGAATTCAGATGTCTTCTATATTTTGATGCTGCCATTATGGGGCTTTAAAGAGTTCCTGGGGCAAGGGAACAGAGAACGTGGAAGACTCATTATTCTCAAGCAGTTGAGACCGGAAGTGATACACTTTACTATCTTCTCACAGGCCATTGTCTACAGGCAACTAATTCATAGCCCCACTTTAACTGTAATGGAATCTAGAATAAATATGGAAGCATACAGAACATTTTGGGCACTCTATAATCTATGCTGAACTGGGTTCCTTATAACTGCAAATACCACACTATATTTAATAAAAGGAGTCATCTCTAGTAAATCATTAATGTAATAAGACTGTGGCTTTTCCTCAATCATTTTAATCAAGACGTTTCCCCCAAAATAAAAGTCACAAAATACATTTGGAAGACTGTTGTTTCCACTTAATCTTTATTCATCCATAACACAAAGTTATTATTTCCTAATAGTGATAGAGTTGAACCAAGGTGAATTCCAGACATTGTAATTGAGGTCTAGGAAGCCATCCTTATAAAGTCAGTCTAAATACCCTCATTAACTCAATAGTAATAAGACTTAAAAGGATCCCTCCCAGGGTAACAGGCATATCATGTGGAGAGAGCCTTGTGATAAAAAAAACTCCCGTTAGGATGTCAGCAAAGAAAGGAGAGATTTTTTGTTGTTGTTTTGGATTGATTTTCTTTTTGTTTGCTTTTTGTATTTACAATTTATTAGAACTTTTGTAAAAATATTTTAAAGGATGGGATATTTTAATTAGGTGATTCAATTTTGTTTTTTGTCCAATTTCCTTTAAGAAACAGTTATATATTGCAGTGATATACACACATTTAGTCCAAATTAGTTTTTGCCTTCATAAAGAAAAATTAAAACTAAATTACTACTCTCAAAACTTCCTTCATTATTACTCTTTAAAGGATTGGTTCCCAAACATTAAAGAGCTTCAGAATCATTTGACATCTTGGTCAAATACAGATTGCTGGGATCTACCCTAGTTTCTGATTCAGTTGGCCTGGGGTGGCATCTGAGAATATGCAATGGCAGCAAGTTACCAGGTAATGCTAATACTGCTGGTCTGGGGACCACACTTGGAGAACAACTGTTCTAAGTTATATGATATTATAATTATATGATATCAGCTCATTATTTAAAGATTCCTGTAAATCAGCTGGCTCCTGTACATGGCATGTCTTTTCAAGAAAGGGCTATTTGTAATTTATTCTTTTAATCTCAGCACCTAACAGACACACTGGAAACATGATAGATATTGAATAAATTTTTAATGAATGAATAAAGTATCTATTCTATATCCTCATATCATATTTTAAATATATATGGTTAACATTAAAATTTATTTCATTTATTCAAAACAATAGATGAGAAAGCAAGGTTCCCACTGCGCTATGGTTTGTTCATCATACTAGACTCAGCTAGTCCCCAACTTTGTTCTTTTTCATGAACTGAAGGTGAATTATCTGCAGCCTCAACAGGATAATCTATCAACTATAAGCTATTAGGATCAACTCTTCCATGAGGGAAAGGATGGAAGCAGTACTGGAAAAAGGAAGGAGTTTGTGGTAATGCAATGTCAACATAGGCCTTAGCCAAAACCACAGGGAGCCCTGAAGTTTGGAAAGTCCTTCAGAGGTCTACCGTATTGCATAGAGGGGGTTGAGTACCGTATTAAGCAGTCATTAGATTTAAGCTGCCCCTGAGAACGGAGAGTGCCTTGGGCAAGGCTGATGTCTCTAATTAAGGGCATTTCCAGAGAGCTCAGAATAAACACTTCTGTATGTGTGTATATATATATATTTTTTTCAGCAATATATATTATTCTTATTTAATATCAAAATAATTATTATTTAATAATAAAATTTTAACATATGTAATTAGTAATTAATGTTCAGATATATAATTATATTTTAAGTTGAGATATATAATGATACTTTAACTTAAAGGAAGGAAAATGCCTTCTATTACTTACAACTGTGTTTACAAGAAGTATTTTTATTGATTGACTACTTAAATATTGAAAATTAAAAGCTTGATATATTCCTTTTCAGTGACACAATGGACATTAAAACAGTAACACTGCATTTTTTTTACAGCTATTATAGCTCTCATGCACATGGTGAAAATGTGAAACATTCTCACACTCGTCATATTGTCTGCCAAATCAGTGATGGTTTTATTTGCTATCTAGAGTTACTATTGGCTGGAGATGGATTATGGTGTTAAACAGGAAGAGCCCCGTAGACACAGAGAATAAACTATTTTGGGTGCCTACGTTAAGTGGTCAATATGATGGCTTCATACCAAAAGTGAACTCAAACTTCTCTAGCTTAGTCACAATAGACAGAAGAACATGAATAATGGATCATCTTGGGAATAAGAGTTATAGAATTAAGAAGCCCCACTATCAATTCTTAATATAATAGCAAAGAGAAAGCGGGATGTTGAACATTACAACCTGACTGCTTAAGAGACAAGAAGGATTAGATGTACTGTACTTCAGTGTGCCTATTAGTGTAATGAGAAGTATCAAAACAAATGTTTCCATATGGAGGTAGGTGTAAATGTATTCCCTATACTAACACTTAACTCATTTACCTATCACTCAGACTCTTTATTCACTTACCAGCATATGGTTATTGGATGTGTGCTACTTATTGAAAATATTGTGGAAAAAAATTTTATACATAGGTGAACAGAGACATCTCTGGATATAAAAACTAGTACTAGAGTGTTTTTAAAAATGTTTTCACATGTCTATTTTTGTTGTTGCTTCTAATCGAAAAGAAATAAATCAAACATTAAAAATCTTCCCTGGTTCAAGTTCTCATCTTATACATGGACTACAGTAACATTCTTTTAACTAACATCTGTCTTCCACTTTAATGTAAGTCTTATGTTGACTCTGGAGCACACATTGTATCTTATGATTATCCATGTTCAAAATGTTCAGTAGATCTTCATTGCCGATGTAATGTTAAAATGTTTCATTTCCAAGTACTTTATGCTCTCATGTCTCCTCATGCTCCCAACCCTTAATTCCACTTAACCTTCAAGTGTGGTCATTGCAATGTCAAACCATGTCATTCTTTTGCTCTCTTATAGCTCTTTTGCTGCTGTTGTTTCTAATAATTTCTCTGCCAAAAAATGTTTGCTCTACCTTTTTCCCCTCCAAGTGAATGGTTACTTATGCTTTCTAAACCTATCTATCTCAAATGTTAACTTCTCACTGTGATATTCCCCTACATCCTTAGGCTTATTCAGTCAAGTCCCATCACTCTGTTGCCATGGCATGCTGTACACATCACTCTTATAACACATATATGTTTGTTTTGCCCAGTATATCATAAGCTCCTCAAGATCTGGACCATGATTTACCCATCTTTGGATCCTTAGGCTTATAGTTATTGCCACCATGTGCACATTATATACGTCTACCGAATTAAGGTCACATAAAATACTGAAAGTTTGTGATTTAACACATTTTGATTAATTAAGCTCATATATAGCAATTACAATATTCCTGAGAACTAAAATTGTACATTTATTCTTGTTATTCTTGATTAAAAACTTTGATTGCATATGTGTTTCTCTGGGAAGGAGCTTATTCCTAAGTAGCAGGCAGTAATGGAAAACTACAGAGGAAGGTAAAATTGAAATAAAGGAAGGGTAGAGCTTGGGGTTCAATAACAATTTAAAAAATATTTGTTGAGCACCAGTTAGGTTCAAGGCATTGTGCTAATTTCTAGTAGAACTTAGTCCCTGCTTTTAATGTGCTTATAAGAGATCTGATAGAGAGTGAAATTAGGCATCTCAAATATAAAAAAAGTATATTTTAGGGCTTCCCTGGTGGCGCAGTGGTTAAGAATCCACCTGCCAATGCAGGGGACATGGGTTTAAGCCCTGGTCCGGGAAGATCCTACATGCCACGGAGCAACTAAGCCCATGCACCACAAGTACTGAGCCTGTGCTCTAGAACCCACGAGCCACAACTACTGAGCCGGCGTGCTAAAACTACTGAAGCCTGTGCGCCTAGACCCTGTGCTCTGTAACAAGAGAAGCCACTGGAGTGAAAAGCCTCTGCACCTCAACGAAGAGTAGCCTCCACTCGCCGCAACTAGAAAAAGCCCACACACAGCAACGAAGACCCAACACAGCCAAAAATAAATAAACTAAAAAAAAAGAAAAAGTGTATTTTAAAAGGCCTGATATTGGCAGGCAATGCAAAAAAAAAATGCAGAAACCATGAAGAAAATAAGCAATCATTTAAATATTTTATAATATTTACCCTCATTTATGAAATATTTTAAAATATTAAGTGAATGGGTAGTTGTGACAATTTCAATTTTAAATATAATGATCAAATAGGGCTTTGTATATGCATATATCAGGAAGATAGCATAGGTTAAAGTTAAAAAAGATTAATCTGTATCAACCTCAGGCATCTCAAATAAAAATATGAAATACCTTCAAATGTATATCTAAAAATATGATAGATCATTATTGTATTCAGCATTAATTATTATGTTTTTCAGCAAAACAAAGAAGCAGCAGACAGGCAATTCTAGACATAAGTACATTCCTTTTTTTTTCATTCTTTTTGAAGTGAGAGTTTAATTATGAAGAGATAACTAGAAGTGTTATGACCTGAATTCAAATTAATATTTGATTAAATTTCATAAGACAGCATGGAGCTATAACTGGAATGAAGAGTTTGATGAAATTAAAATTACTTAGTAATAGATATTAAGCTAAGTAACTATTAAATTGTTTATTTCTTAGGGTGTAATAGCAGGTGCCAGAGGAATAGTATAAATTTTCCACAAACACAACCCTGGTAGACTTTCAGAGACTCGGGACTGTGTGGCTGAACAATTCTTGATCACAATTTATATTAGCTGTACCCCTTCAGACATGTGACAATGTTTTATATACCTCTGCAAGTCACTAACGGTACTGAAAACACAAGTAGTTAATGTTCCTGATCTACATTTTTGAAGGCCAAAGGGATGAAAGTTATACTGAAATCAGTTATGTGCTACAGAAAAACAAAAACCAAAGTATAACCTTTATCATTTGCAAATGTGAAAGAAACAAATACATGGGAAACAACTGGAAGAGAATCATTCTGAGCCAGAGGGAGGAATCCCTAATCAGCAGATCATAACAGACATCCTTAGCAGAAGGTAAGCCTGAGCAGGAGAAAAGAGGCTGGGCTGGGGATTCAATGGTAATTCACACTGTGCCAGTTGCTACAAGAGTGCGGTCCCTTCTTCAGTGTGCTTGTGAGAGAGTAGAAAGCTAGAAGTAGGCTGCTGAAGTGTAACAGAGAACATGGTGAATGCCCTAACAAAATTACAATCTATAATTTACTTTAAGACATATCTCACTCTATGAGCAAAGGGAAGAGATGAGCAAAACCTCTAAGGAGGGAGGTACCTTTGAGATAGGCCTGGCAGCACTGGTTCAGACATCAGTAGTGATGAACGGGATAAAGGCCAGGAACCAGTCTTTCGGCTAGAACAAGTACTTTGGTTGATGAGTGTGGAAGTAGCCCTGATAACTTATTCTGGACAGCTAAGTTTTGATCTTCACTCCACCAACTATCTGTTGAATTATGGGTGAGTCACTTAGCCCTTCCAGACCTAGTTTTCTCAATGACGCATACAAGGAATTGACCTGGATAATCATTAAGATCATGCCTGTTCTAAAATGCTCTGATCTAAGAACACATTGGTTGGTTCCTGTTTTGAATGGCTTAGAATGCTGTTAATAAATTTCTTTTAAATTTGTAGGCAACTGAAATTTGCCAAAAGTTTTCTGAGCAAGGTAGTAGTATGATTAAGAATATACTTTTGGATTGTTAATCTAAAGAAGACACATAGGATTAATTCTTGTGGGAGGATCACTTAGAATCTCTAATGTTCCTAGGTAAGAGGTAATGAGGAGCTAGCAAAGGAAATATATTATAGAAGCTGAATCCATAAGACCTGTCCTCACTATTAATCAATGCCAATAGGAGAGAAAAAAGAAATGAAAACAAAAACCAAAACAAACAAACAAAAAAACATAGCTTCCAGCCTTGGTATCTAAGAGCATTTTTACCAGACCAAGCTAGGAAAATTTTATGTATAAGGATCAGTGCAAGACTTTGGAATGAAGCTGTTCAACTGACAGCTGGAAATAAAGGTTTAGATCTTTTGCTCTCAAGATATGGACTAAAAGAGGGCTTGCAAACTCAAATGCTTACAGGGACTACTGAAGTAACAGGCTATGTTCAAAACAATAAAGCCATGGGGAGTGCAGCACCATGAAAGAATGTGTCTTTCTGAAGGAGGTAGCTGCTGCTCAGCTTCAACAGATTGGTGCCCTTGCAATTGTAGACCCTGCTTTTCTAACATAAGCCAGACATTTACATGGCTTTCCTTTTTAAATTATTGATAAGGAAACTACTCAGTAAAATTAAGTAACTGTGGGGAATAAACAAAACATGACTCTAAGCCACACTGGTATACAGACTGCTGGATATAAGTTTGGGACCACTATATTAACCTTTTCAGAATTAGAAGAAAGATAATAGTGATGAAAATTGTGGGAAAGGGTAGACATTTTCAAAAGAACAACTCTAAGGAGAGAAGTCTAAGAAGAAATCCTCAAATAATTTTTATACTTAAAAAGTCAAGTAAAAGAAAATAGTGGTCCCTATATACAATGAGGTTGCCAGATATGAGAAAAATATGAGGATATACTCAAAGAGAATGGAAGGTAAAGAAACAAGGATAGACACAGTGTCCACCAACAGGAGGAATTTAAAGAATACACAATAGAAGAGACACTAGTAGCCTAAGAAGATAGGATGAAAGTGGAAGGGCATAAATTACCTGCATTTTTCTTTACATAATCTCTATATATTTTCATTTTATGTTTTCAAAAATCTGCTTCATAGCTCAACATACTTATTGGATTAAATAGTATGCTCAATATATCCACTTTTTCATACAAACACCTGGAGATGTTTTTTGTGGTAACTGGCAACTGTGAAGTTACCATCCATTACAAGAAGACAATATGGGAAAAGACTTGGAAGATTTAACTGTTCATTTGTATTATCAGGTAGACAAGTCCACAATCGTGGTTGTATTAAAACATGTATAAGAGAAAGTGGAAAATGAGTTTGATTTAATGTTTAGAAGATATTTTAAAGTGTTCCTACAACCATGCTTTCTTCATTGACTCTGAGAATTCATTAGAAGAACAAGTACCTGTATCTTTCTGGACACTTCTCAGTCTCTGCTGGTAAGAAATCACGAGTCTCAATTGTTGAGAAGCTTTATGTTTTCCTTGAAAAGAAACAGTTCCTTGAACAGATGGTTGACTGCAAGATTTTGCCACATTTCTCAAATATTCTTTGTAAACCAACAGCAGCCGCATTTAATTTTGTCTATGAGGAAGGAGCAGTGAGTGGATGATGAATCAGGCATCATTAACTGTAATTTAAGCAAAATCAAATGCAACAATGTCTTTAATAGCAATAATAAGATATTAGAAAAGCTTCTTTAGAAAAGATTTTCCACATGTGCAAAGGATTGTCAAGGAAGTATTAGAATATGACAATGAAGAATATTAAGGTGGGTGACAAAAACTGATATATATATATATGTGAGTGTGTGTGGGAGGGGGTAATTTGTATTTGGAACACACTAGGTACTCAATAATTACTTGCTGTTGCATAATTTTTCTACTCTTGCTGGTCACAGAAATTCAGATCCTGAATTTCTTCTGAGAGTCATCCATAGATCCCAAGACACCTTACCAGCAACTTTTATTTTCTTCCCTGTTTTTCCCACCATTCTGGTAGACTCTAAAACCATGCTGTTTTCCTTTTCTGGTCTGTTATTAATTCATTTCTTATAACTATATTTTTTTCTCCTTGGCTTATAAAAAAGCTCAACTTTCCTTCATGATTTAATAAGCTTTTTCTTCTAGTTATCTGCTGCTACTTATTAAACAACATCACTCCCAAATTAGTGGTCTAAACAACAATCATATTATTTTGCTCTGGACTTTATGAGTCAGGAATTCAGACAAGGCATAGCAGGCAGACTTGTCTCTGCTCAAGTCTGTCTGGTACCTCAGCAAGGAAGTCCTGATACCTGAGGGTAACTGTAAACTCTGGAGGCTGGAATCGTTTGGGAGGCATTCTTTTTTTTTTTTTTTTTTTTTTTTTTTTGCGGTATGCAGGCCTCTCACTGTTGTGGCCTACCCCATTGTGGAGCAGAGGTTCCGGACGCACAGGCCCAGCGGCCATGGCTCATGGGCCCAGCTGCTCCGCAGCATGTGTGATCCTCCTGGACTGGGGCACAAACCCGTGTCCCCTGCATCGGCAGGCAGACTCTCAACAACTGCGCCATCAGGGAAGCCCCTTGGGAGGCATTTTTGCTCACCTTATTGATACCCAGCCTAACTCAAAGCCAGGGCTCAGCTGAAACTTTTGACTGGAATGCCTACTCTTGTCACCTCCACATGGACTAGGGTTTCTCATAACATAGTGGATGGGACCTGAGAGCGAGTGTCTAGAGAATGACAGTTCAAGAGATGCAGGAAAAGGCTGCATGACTTTTTAGGACCTAGCCTTAGGAGTCACAGGCTACAACTTCCACTGTCTTCCATTGGTTGTAGAAGTCACAACCTAGATTCAAAGGCAGAGACATAGATTGCATCTCCTAATGGGTGGATGTATCAAACATTTTGTGATCTTTTTTTCTAACTTTCCATTTTAAATTACCAAATTTTCTAGAGAAGTCATGAAAAATGTCATGGGAGGGTTTGTGAGTCAATAATGTTAGTAAAACGGCATTTGAAGAGGAGAAAACGATGTGTGCAAGAGATGTATGTGAGCATTCCATGTTTGTGAATCTGCAAGTCAATTACTATTGGATCATATTGTACAAAACATGTGCAAGCAGTAGATTTTAAAGGGCCATTTTTGCCATGTTAAGAAGTTGCTACAATATACATTAAGTAATAGCAATCACTGAAGAACATTAAGCATGGGAAAAACCTCCTCACTACATATTAGCCCTATTTCTCTTGCAGGACTCTGAAGAAGGAATTTATTATGGGATGAGAATACAGATAAAGTGACTAGCTAGAAAGCTACTGCAGCAGTTCAGAGGAACATGAAGACAGCCTGACCTTCTTTTAGAAAGGGGAGAATCAGAACAAGAGAAATTGAGGAAGTTGAATTAAGGCAGTTTAAAAATTGATTAATTGCTCAGATGAAGTTGGTCAAAGTGAAGGAACACTTTTCAGATCACTATCCGTGGGTGGTTGGTTGATGATTATTATGCTATTTAGCCAAAGTACTGATGATGGACAATTATTTTCATAATATATTAACTTTAAAACATTTCTGAACTCATTATAGACATATCAGTCTCTTTCTGATAAGTCAGTAATATTGATCTACTCAACCACATGAGGCTTTCTTTATTTAACTGATTATGTAGAAACTGATGGCCATGCAGAGATTAGTTAATAATGATGAAGAGAAGTGGTGGCTATAAAAGTACTTAAAATGATCCATAGGTAGTTTTTATATCCATCAATGCCAGCAAATGTCCAGTATCATTCAGGTATTGAACTTAAACCTACTGAAAAGGTAATAAATAAAATAGCCTAACCTATGGTGTCTATTAAGTTTTATTAGCTATTTTGTCAGGCTAGTCTGTGTGCAGGCATATTGAGAGGTGAGTAAATCATTTTTTGTTTCTGCATTCTTTTAGAAACCTGTTCTTGAATATGGCTGGAATAAGTACAACTTTAAAAATGCAAAAGTTGAGGACCTGGATAGGAAAGGAGGGTAACACTTAGAATGATAAAGTGAAACTGAAACATAAGGTTTACTTTAATGTCAAAGAACTGTGATAAACAGGAAGTCTATGTGTTGTTTTCACATATATTAATTAATTTTTACAGTAACAGTGCTGAGTTAAAGCATCCTTATATATAAACCAGTGCTTACTGCTCCTGTGCCTACCAGTAATTTTTCCTTATGGGTGAAAGTAAAAGAACCTTTCATTCTTAAGGTAATATCTTGAAAAGGGGGCTTATCATGGAATGTTCAGGTAGTATTTTCACCACGTTGCTTCTAGCCAAGTGCAGCATGAGCTGTTGCTGCATACATGAACGAACTGTACTGGCAGCAGCGGTTCTAGCTGTTTGATGGTTTTATACAAAGCATGAAACTATTAAAAACATTTACTTAAAGTAACATTTTTTTACTCTACTATTAGGTATGTCTACAAAGTCAGATTATGCCTAGAAGTGGGAAGCCATATCTGTTTTCTTAATAGTACAAGTGTTTTATATTCATTGTTTTAACTTCTATATTTTACTACTATTCAATTATGGTGAGGCCGACAGATATGGAGACTGAAAAGATAGTTTTTTGCTCACAGTTTCCAAGAGGGGGAGGCATGCCACATGATGCAGGGGACATCTGGGGAAGCAAAAAGTTCAGTAAGGAGGCAGAGGGAACAGGGGGCAGGAAGAAAGCATGGGCAAAGCCTTCTCTGTGGTTTCCCTGAGAAGGAATGGACAAAGCAGGGTAAGCAGGTTTAGGATTGGCTAGTTTGGATAATTTCAGTGGGTTCCAGGTTGCAGCAGCTCTCTAGCTGTCTGGTACCTGGCCATGGGTGATTAGAGGCAGGGAATAATGGCCCAGACCGTAAGAGCCCTGTGAGAGGCTGATTCAAGAGGTGGATGGAGTATGGGCTCTGGGTTGGTTGGTTTGTATATGAAAGGCATACTTACAGGCAAGTCCTTTCCTGTCTCTAGGAACTGTCTAACCCTGGGAGAAGCAGTCTCTCTACAGTCAGCAAGGCCCCAGATGTCAAAGTTTCAGAAATACCAAAAATAAAAAGCCATGATTAATATACTCATCAATGCCAGAGCCTCCATCTTTATTCACCCCAAAAAGAAAAAAACAAGAAAATTAAATCTGTTCTTACTTAAAACAAGCCTCAAATCACTGACAGCCTGAGACTCCTGGTCTGGTGCTATTCTTGTTGCTAAAGCTGAGAGAAACTAGACACTGGAAAATTCTTAATTGTCTTTTGCTTGTGTTTTCCAAAGACTTTAAAACATGTCCTGAATTAAAAAAAAAACAAAACTATATTTAAGGTAAAGGAGTATTTCTTTTCCTGATTATCTAGTGGGCTAATAATATAAGCTAGTATTAAAATCATCTGGGAGAAAGGGAATTTAGAAGGAAATTCAGTTTGCCCATTTTGCCTTCAAACAAAGTAACATATAATCTATAAACAGAGGAAAATCCATTTTACTCTGAAGCATTATTATATTTTTATTGGGAAGACTATGTGAGGTTGTTTTTTTATATCTTTGATGGTGTGTGTCCAAAAATACAGAAGGGCCATCTATTGGTCGACAAGTTCAGGGTAAAACAGGCCATCTATAGGCTGAATGTTTGCAACTTCCCACAAATTCATATGTTGAAATCTAACCTCCATTGTGATGTTGCTTGGAGGTGTTGCTTTTGGAAAGTGATTAGGTCATAAGGGCAGAATCCTCAGCAAGATCCTTCATCTCTTCTACCAGGTGAGGTTACAGCAAAAGGAAGGAAGTATGGTTAGGAAGGAGCTTTCATGAGACACTGAATCTGCCAGTGACTTGGTCTTGGACTTCTCAGCCTACAGAACTGTGAGAAATAAATGTTTATTGTTTCTAAATCACCCAATCTATGGTATTTCTTTTAGAAGCCCGAAAAGAATAAGACAAGGCCCTATATTCAATGTTCAGATTGGAATTTATAGGATCGTTCTATGTATTTTGAAAATGCCTTTGGGTTTTGTAATACAATTAACTTTAAAAATTTTCAAGATTAATTTTATTTGTATCTAACTAATAATTTTCTCTTTTTTTGTATTCCTGCCAAGAATGCAGTACTTCATTTCTTTCATTTTTTAAGCTCTATTACGGTATTTTTAATACCCAAAATACACAAAACTGTACACAATGTGATGAGTTTGTATATGTGAATATACCTATGATACCAAAACCACAATCCATTGCTTTCAGAAGTTTCCTTGTGTCCCTTCATTATTTTTTTTCTGGTAAGAAAAATTAACATGAAATTTTCCCTCTTAACATATTTTGAAGTGCACAATACTGTATTGTTAATTATAAGCACTGTGTTCTACAATAGGCCATCTCCTGTAACTCTTGTCTGAACTACATTTCATATCAAGAACATGGCTTTCGTCTTTAGATGAATCAAAATATCTATAAGCATCCGGCCACTCAACAAGTGTCTGCTGAATTTCAAATTATATTATTTTTTAGGCTTAGCTATTACAGGCATAAAATGATCAATGTTCATTACAAGATCTACAATTATCCCTGTAAACATAGAAGACCACTTTTAAATGAACATTTCAATTTGGTTGTTCCTGAGATAAGATTAGTAAGATATCGTCACAGGGTTTTCAGATTGCAAACATACATCTTAACAGTGTACATTATAGCCTAATCCTAGAGCCAATTAATAAATTGGTTGAAACAGCAGTTTGATTAAAATCTCAGATGTGCTAAATTCACTTTCCTAGTGCCCTTTAATTAAGGCTTTAATAGAGTCTGCAATTACCTGCAAAGTTTTTTCTTTGTCTTAAATATTTGTGCTTCTTTCCTTAACTTTCAAAGCTCCTTCAACTCACCAAAGCACAAAAACAATCATTCTAAGAAATTATGTTAAAGCATAAAGAAAAAACAGCTTTTCCTTTAATTGGGTGAACAAGTACTGTATGCCTTTTAAATGTTTGTGGAAATTTAAGTTGCAAATGGGTATTTTACTATAAGTTATGATATATTTTCTGTTGTTGTTTTTGCTATTGTTGTAAAAAACATTAGTTTTGGTGAATAAAGCACCACTCTGTGGACTTTTTCTATGTAAACTATCTTGACCTTAATTGAATTTTAATATAGAATACTTAACACTCAAATTTACGTCTTCTGTGTTAAATTTTGATTTTATTAAAAAATACAACTTTATTTCACCTCATTTATAACTACTATATATTTTGAGCTTTTTTTCTGTATCAGTCATTGTTCAAAGTGCTTTACATAAACTTTGTCATTTATTACTCCAATAACTGAACTCAGTAGATGCAGTTGTTATCCACATTTTGAAGATAAGAGAATTAAGAATTACTGCTTTGGGGTAACTGGTCAAAGTTACACGCATGTAAATGGCAGAATTACAACTGAAAGCCAGGTGTGTTTGACTCTGAAATTTGTGGTCTTAACTGTACTAAGCTTATCTCAGTTGTTTGAATTTATTGGCTTATTATTAATTATACCAACATTTGTATGTGTAAAGTAAAAGGGCTCATGTTTAAAATCTCTGGTGTGTGATATGACAAATGTTTCTAACAAACTTCCAAATACAAAGACGAATTTGTATGATTTGTAATGATTACTTATTTTAAATGGAAATATAGATAATGTCTTGATATTGTTTTGTAGTGAATCATGCCTCCAGTTTGAAAAACTTCACTTTGAAAAAACCCCAAATCTCTCTTCAGAAACAAACAAGCGAGCAAGTACACCACAGACATCAGTCTAAGGCGCTTTTTTTATAACTAAATATCTATGCATTGAAAAAATTGCAGCAAAAAACCCACCCCGGATTTGACTGCCATCCAAAAACAACTCCCCTCCCACCTACCTTCAAAAGTGTTCTTTCAGAGAAGGATTGAGTCTGTTGCTAGGAAACATGTCTAAGATTGATTCAGAAAACCTGAAGAATGCTGTAAAAATATATGCTATGACACATACTGAAAAGTACCAAAGAAATGTAAAAAATGTAGTTCCTAGCTTAGTTTAGAAGTTTTGTAAACTACCAAAGATTCCAAGTTTGGAGAGTTACCACTTGAGAGACATTCTAGCATATTCATTGATTCAGAATAGAAAATGTTTATCTCATAAAATATACAGACACTAGAATTATAATTGATAACTGATTGAATTTTTTTAAAAATATGCTTGTGTATTTTGAAGTCACTTACATAATATAGAAAATTAGGTTTAAAAATTCACTAATAGTTACTCTTGCATATACTCTTGAAGTAAACTCACTGCAACACTATTACTATAGGAAATAAAAAGAAGCTGAGGAAAACTTAAAAATCACTTTGTATAGGAAAATATATTTAAAACTCACTGTACCACAAATTTTTTCACATATGTTAATATTTTTTGAAATTGCAAAATTATATATCCCATAAAAATTGTAGGCCAATTCAAATCCCAACAGCATTTGAGGGTCACGGGTTGGTGAAAAGAACTTTGAAAAATGATACCAATGCTCAATATGGAGAATAAATATTGACAATAACAAGAATCTTTCCAACAAATACTTAATAAGAAGTGGCTTGTCTGTCTAGGTATTCAACTCATACAATAATTTAAGCAATATGGAAATGTTACAAAGATTGAAAAATAAAACAATGAAACAAAATATATATTTCAGAAAAGATCTAGTTTATATAAAAATTAAAGTTTTTATAAATATCTGCAAAAAAAGAAATTACATGTCTCTCAGCTTAAGTTACTTAGACCATATTTAAATAACCAGGAAAATAAATAAAATGATAATTCCTAATTTGATCTCTTAATACATAGATAGTAGATATTTGGATTACTATATTAAAAATATAAGTGAAGCAATTAATTTTCAAACTATTTATTTTAGATTTATATGGTAATACCTGACCCTAACCAATGAAAATACCTATCATTTAAACATTTTCAAATGCTCTTCTAAAGAAGAAATAAAGTTTTCCAGAAAACCTTTTCTATGATGATTAAACTAGCTTATAAAATATTAGTAAAATCCTGGTGCTAGAGCCTCAGAGAATATACATTATCTGATAATTTTCCTATCTCTGTCCTCTCTATTTGCACACTTGTTCTCTTTCCTTTTGTCCTACTATTTCCCATTTTGATTGTGCAATTCATTGTGTTATATCATTTTACTTCTTTATAATTTCAGGGTCTTTAAGAACAAATAGATGCTCTCTTCTCTTGAAGTGCTTTCCATGTAGCTGATCCATCACCATATTTATATTAAATAATGAGAAAGTAATAAAAAGATGACATCATATATTTGAAACCACATTTTCATGCTGAGGGGTGTAGAGTTAGTATGATTAGAGAAGTGAATATTTAGGTAAGAAAGAATTCTTAGAAAATGTAAAATTTGGGGGAATTTGTAGACCATCTCTGTTGGAGCCTTTAAAAGTATTTATAAATGCCCATCATCTACCATGGGCATTTGTTAGAATGTACTGACTTTTCCACAGTAGGCAATGTGTTAACTAATATATTTTGATATACTTTTATAATCCCCAGCTCATTTGATATAAAAATTAGGCATTTCTACACGTCCTCTTATAATTAGGATATCTTGAACCTCCATAAATAGAATTATGTGTAAAAAACTTATAAAATAAAGAAATGGGTAATTTGGTAACACTGAATCTAGTAGTTGGAACTAAATTTCACTGATAGCAATTTTAAAGTAAGAACAGGTGATAAATTCAGAGACTCTCCTCTTCCTGATAAGTTTTATGAGTTTATAAATGTCAAATATCAAAAATGATATTTTACCAGGAATAGGGGCAGCAGAAATACTAGTTGACTGAGCCAAGGAAACACATTCTTAGATAAAAACTTTTATTGTGCTTTGTAAAGTCAGATTTGTGCAAAGGAAGAAACAGCCTGAATTATTGAAAATTATGAAAACTAGAATATTTGGTAGGTGGATAGGGAAGATTACAAGTTACAAAAACTTTAAAGAAGGAAGTTCAGAAACTTTGGGTACACTTTAAGAAAAAAGAGCAATCATGAGCAACATGGAATGAGCACCTCGAATTGGCAGAAACAAAAAAACCAAACTAGTGAGAAAAAAGATGATAAGGAACAAAGAGATGTTATGTTACTACCTTGTCAAGGTGCTGACTGAAGAGAGAAACTGTATATGTTTTGATTAATGTAATTAGGTTCCCCATCCCCCATAATAAAATCATTGGGCACATAACCTTTAGAAAAGCTAAACTCCTGATGCTGATCATTCTTCTGTAAAATAGAGATATATCTAGAACCCAATATCACATGTTTAGCTACCAGACATGCTAGAAGAATCTGGCTTCCACATGATCACAATTAAAATGAAAGACTATATACCAATTATTCTTCAGTGTGAATGCCAATTTCCCTATTTAGAAGGGAAACAGTACAAAAGTTTTCATATCTTCCCTAACTTCTCTTTCTATTGAGAACAGCAGTAGCAACTGAAATTAACATGTCTAGCCTGCCTTGATTCAGCCCTCACCATCCCTCATCTGGACTGTTGTAAGAGCTTGCTAACAAGATTCTCTGCCTTCTTGTGATCTAGACACTACTCTTCTGCTGTGTAGTCCTTCTGAAACAGAAATCTGACCATGTCACTCTGATGAATAAAATCATTCACTGCACAAAGTACAACTCCTGAGCACAACATCCAAAGCCTTTCACAATCTGTTCATTTAGCTCCTAGTACATTTGTACACTCTTGTTTTCATCTCCTCCATTTGCTTTGTGTTCTAGAAAAGCCAAAGTTCTTATCCATTGCCAGGTGTCATGCCATTTCCACCACACTGAAAGAGCAATTACTCCTCATCCCAGCTCCTGGCAGGACTTCCCATTCTCCAATTGTCCATCTGGGGAACACCAGCTTCTTGTGGTCAAGGACTTAGTTTAAATGTTAAAGACTCTCCTCTGCAGTCTTTGCTCACCTGTCCTAGCAAACTTTGGTGCATCCTCCTTAGGTTACCCCCATCTCAAATTTTATACTAGCAAGTATCAGTTGCTATAATTAGTTACATGACTGATTTAAATTAAATGTTAGTACTTGGAGAATAGAATAGTTCTTTTTACTGTATTTTATATGAATAGAGCCTAGCATATGGTAGGTTTATAAGAACTTTGTTGACTAGGTAAATAAATGAATAAGACAACATTTATGAAAATTCTGGTGATATCTTTTTCACATATTATGAAGCTGATTCAGACTTCAGAAAATTTTATAACTTTAATTCTTTATGTAAATTTCAGCAACAGAATTTTTTTCTTCTCAAACAAAACTAAACAACTCTACTACCCTGCAAATTATTTTAGCTATAGTTATAATTCTGTCTAGAATTAAATGACCACAGTATCAAGAAATAGTTGAGAACCAGCCTTAAAAACTTTTCCAGTTAGCTAAAATTTGTTCACAAATTAAAGTTTCTACCCTCCACAGGTAGAGAACAATTCTTCAGTACTTAGTTTTCACTTAGAATCCATTTGCTCTAAACACATACTTCTATCCATCTGTCCAGTGATCATTAAGCTGCTGATATTTAAATTTAGTGAGGGATAGCAATTTTAAAATTAACACTAACTTTGCTGTCTAGGAAATGATGGCTTAGACTATTAGGTATCTTTTCCATTTCATAATTAAACAGAAACAATAGTGGCTCTACCTTTCATCTCCTCTCCTCACAACAGGTCCTATAATCCTTCAAACGTACCCTTGTATAAAAAGATACTGAAGACCCGGGCTTCCCTGGTGGCGCAGTGGTTGAGAGTCTGCCTGCCGATGCAGGGGATGCGGGTTCATGCCCCGGTCCGGGAAGATCCCACATGCCATGGAGCACCTGGGCCCGTGAGCCATGGCCGCTGAGCCTGTGCGTCCAGAGCCTGTGCTCCGCAACGGGAGAGGCCACAGCAGTGAGAGGCCCGTGTACCACAAAAAAAAAAAAAAAAAAAAAAGATACTGAAGACCCACATTGTCATGACCTTTCCGGTTTTCAAGTCCTCAAATTCTAAAAGTCCCTTCTTAAAATGAAGCAGCTATAAACCAATGCAAAGCACTGATACTTTGACTTCTCCACTTGAAAATAAATATAAATAGTATTTTTTTTTTTTTTTACTATTTATAAAATATGCTTCAGACAGCCCTAAGATTTACTTCATTCTTAATCCTTATCCCTCTCCTGGAGTGAGACTCAGAAAGGGTAGATTTTGCCTAAGATGTCTGTTGCAAATATTACCTGCTATTTTTTGTAATGTCATTTCAATAGGAATTTTCCCCTTTTTTTATTGCCTGTATTTTTTTCTTTTTTTTTTTTTGTGGTATGCGGGCCTCTCACTGTTGTGGCCTCTCCCGTCGCGGAGCACAGGCTCCGGACGTGCAGGCTCAGCGGCCATGGCTCATGGGCCCAGCCGCTCCGCGGCATGTGGGATCTTCCCGGACCGGGGCACGAACTCGTGTCTCCTGCATCGGCAGGCAGACTCTCAATCACCGCAACACCAGGGAAGCCCTATTGTTTTTCTATTTTTAACGCTAGCTAGAAAACTCTTACGATAATCAAGTTTTAGCACTTATATTGTGTACCCCTTTACATATTATCTGATTGATACAGGAAAAAAAGGAATTATCTCCTCTTCTCCTAGGTTACATTATGCTTCTATTAATTCATCCTAAGACTGAAATAGCCTTTTACTGGCAACCATAATTCTTATTGGCTCATACTTAATTTGCAGTAAAATAAGACAGTTTTTTAAATGAATAATAATTGTTTTGAAATATAGAGACTTTGGTTAATCAAGGAAAGCACGCATTCTCTTCAGTATGCTCTGAAAGTATAACAAAGTAAGTGTTTCCTTTTCAAAATGCATTTCTTCAGCCACTGATTTATTCATTAGCCACTTTGGGGGCATCTATTCCATGTGTCTTGAAGAAGAATTTCTTTACAAAGTGGTTAGACAGCTAAGTCAGATAACTGAATAAAAACATTTAATTATTCAAGGGAAAGCTTTTATTTTGTTGTGTATTATCTAGATCATTCTCTATAAGCAAATAGAATCCTAGGTAATATTTAGTATTCTGAATAAGAATAGAGTTGGTTGTGTTTAATATGGTACACTGCATGTAAATTATTTCTCACAGTCTTTACATTATAGAGAAAGCTAATAAAGAAGTTATGGTTAAGAGGAGAGGCAAAAGAGCAGTTCAGGGATGATAGGCTATTGAAAAAGGAATCCAGTAGCATTAGAGATACACATTAAAGATAATCTTACCAGACAAGAAGGCAAGGATTGCTTTCCTTCCTTTCTTCCTACCTTCCTTCCTCCCTTTAGAAGATAACAAACCTTCTGTTCAACTGTAAAAACATTAAAATCCACAAATAAGACTGATTAAGTCTTCCTTTCTGATTCCCACCTTCCACCTTTCTCTCATTCTAATATTTATTAACCTGACCTAGTCTATCTGTTCCATCACTATTTATTCACCACAAACTTAACCTGGTTCTGCAGCAATGGCAAAAGTATGACCATATATCTATGAGCAGGAAGTATTGTAGATTAAATAAAAAGATTTTGAGATAGGTCTGAATTATTTGATTTATTAGCTTTACAATTTTAGACATGTGGCTTTACCACACACACACACAGACACAAATATATATATATATATACATTTCTTCATCTATAAAATTGAGGGGTAACACCAACTCATCAAGTTATTGTGAAGTTTAAATAAGTGCATAATATATAGTAGCCATTTTAATTATTACTATTATTATCATTCTTAATATCCAGAGTAGGGAGGGCATTTATTTCGTTGTCTCCTTGGCCTTTTATGATGCCTATCTCATCAATAAGCTTCACTATGTGCACATCTATTGATGTGTTGTCTCCCTTGCTCCCATACTTCTCAGGCTAGCATGGCTCTTCTCAGATCTGCCATTCCTGTCATTTTCATCAACAACTTTTCTCCAGGAGGTGCCATGTTCTTACGTGTCCATGGCCACATGGTCACACTTAGTTTAACAATAGTAATCTGAATTATGTTTAGAAACTCATCTTAAACCATTGCAAATTACTTTGAATCTTTCAGCTTTTTTCTTTTTTGGTTTGGGTTTGTGAATCTAGAAGAGTACCATACCTACTGTGTCCAATAAGCATTTTATACTTGTTAAATATTTGTTAAATAAATGATTGAACATATTTATTAAGTATAGCTTAAAAGGATAAGAAATAAGCCTTAGGATCAGGCAATTGGCTGTGCCTTGTTACCTTTTATTCTTCTCTACATTCTGCAAATTTGTAGTAGACTTCTTTAGCTACAACAATTTTCTCTATCACAGAAATGAGTGAACCACATATTACACTAAAATACAATACTTAGAATTTTATTTGTACTATATAAACTACATGGTAAACAGTATAGAGCTAAGCTTTTTTCAAATTATAAATATTTGACTTACTTTCATATTAAGCAAGAATGATATGAATTGTATGGGCAAGAGATTGAAGACACAAGGAAATACTGGAATAAAGATGAATTTCTAAATTTTTGTCTTGCAGTCTGTTTTACTCAAAATGTTGCCTTTTGTGTACTTCATTTACAATAATAAGAAAGGGACCGAGGTCCATGAGGAATCTGAATAAGGTTGAGGTTTGACAGTCTTTTGATTATGACTGATTGGTGACTTTATTGTACGCAATTTGATCACTGTTTTCCAGTTCCCACAATCTGCATGGCCAGCTGTCCAAGGAATGCTGCTGAAGTAGGCTGTCTCTGTTCTCTCTCCCATCTGCTGTTTTTATTTTTACTTGCTAATTATGAAATTAGGTCTAGGAAAATGAAAAAAAAATTAATATGCTACAGCTACAGTAAGTTTTTCATCATTATATGAAAGAGTGGTTGGTCATACGGTGTAAGAGCACTGGGCAAGATTTCATATGACCATGGTTCTTATTCCTGTTTTATTACCAGTTAGCTGAGTAGCACTGGTCAAGTAACATGTAATTCCCCTACTCTGTGATTACATTACTTAAAAGAGCTAGCTTGGTGCAGATTATGGATAAAGCAAAATATTAATACCAGATTTTAAGAACTTAGTCTCATACAGGTCTTATGTTACAAAAACATGTTTTTTAAAAAGCAATCTGCCTAAATTTGGTACAGGCATAAAGACAGACATATAAGCCAATGGAACAGAATAGAGAGCCTAGAAATAAATCCACACGTATACAGTCAACTGATCACTGACAAGGGAGCCAAGAATATACAATGGGATAAAGACTGTCTCTTCAACAAATGATCTTGAGAAAACTGGATATGCAAATGCAAAAGAATGAAATTGGACCCATATTATACATGATACAAAAAAAAAATCAACTCAAAATGAATAAAAAAGTAAACATAAGAACTGAAATTGTAAAACTCCTAGAAGAAAACTAGGGAAAATCTTCATAACATGGGTCTTGTTAGTGATTTCTTGGATATGACATCAAAAGTACAAGGAACAAAAGCAAAAATAAATAAGTGAAACTACATCAAACTAAAAAACTCTGCACAGCAAAAGAAACAATCCACAGCATGAAAATGCAACCTAGAGAGTGAGAGAAAATATCTGCAACCCATATATCTAATAAAGTTTTAATATCCAAAATATATAAATTAATCCTAAACTCAGTAGCAAAAAACAAAAGAAAATAAAACAAAAAACAAAACAGAACAAAAAACCCTCAAAACCAACTAGATGAACAAATAAAAACAACAAATAACCATTAAAAAATGAGCAAAGGGCTTGAATATATTTCTTCAAAGAAGACATACAAATGGCCAACAGGCATATGAAAAGATGTTCAACATCATTAATCATCAAGGAAATACAAATTAAAATCACTGTGAGATATCACCTCACATCTGTTAGGATAACTATTCTCAAAAAAAAATTAAAACAAAACAAAAAAAGTGTCGGTTAGGATAGAGAAAAATTGGAACCCTTGTACACAGCTGGTGGAAATGTAAAATTTTGCAGCAGCTGCTGTAGAAAATAATGTGAAGGTTCCTCAAAAAATAAAAAATAGAACTATCAGATGATCCAGTAATCCCTCTTCTGGGGATATATCCAACGAAAATGAAAACAGAGTATCGAAGAACTATCTGCAACCTCAAGTTCATTGCAGCATTCTTCACAATAGCCAAGATGTGGAAAAAATCTAAATGTCCATCAACAGATGAATAAAAAAAATGTGGTACATATATATGATTGAATATTATTTAGTCTTAAAAAAGAAGGAAATACTGACATACCTGACACCATGAATGAACCTTGAGGACATCATGCTAAGTTAAATAAGCCAGTCACAGTAGAACAAATACTGTATGGTTCTACTTGTATGAGGTATTTTAAATAATCAAACTCATAGAAACAGAGAGTAGAATGGTGGTTGCCAGGGGCTGGAGGGGAGGGGAATGGGAAGATGCTATTCAATGGGTATAAAATTTCCAATATGCAAGATGAATAAGTTCTAGAAATTTGCTGTATAACACTGTGCCTATAGTTAACAATACTGTACTGTACACTTAAAAAGTTGTTAAATAAATAAATACTAGGGATGTAATGTACAATAGGATGACTATAATTACCACTGTTCTATGATGTATATGAAAGTTGTTAAAAGAATCAATCTTAAGTGTTCTCATTACAAGGAGAATTTCTTTTCCTTTTTTCCCCCGCTTTTATTTATTGTATCTATATAAGATAATGGTTATTAACTAAACTTACAGTGGTAATCATTTCACAAGAAATGTAAGTCAAATCTTTATGCTGTACACCTGTAACTCATACAGTGATATATGTCAATTACATCTCAATGAAAATGAAAAAAAGAAAAAAATATAAAAACATTCTTAAGAAGTAAATCTTGGGACTTCTCTGGTAGCACAGTGGTTAAGAATCTGCCTGCCAATATGGGGAACACAGGTTTGATCTCTGGCCCAGGAAGACCCCACATGCTGCAGAGCAACTAAGCCCATGCGCCACAACTACTGAGCCTGTGCTCTATAGCCTGCAAGCCACAACTCCTGAGCCCACGTGCTGCAACAACTGAAGTCCCCGCGCCTAGAGCCCGTGCTCCAAAACAAGAGAAGCCACCACAATGTGAAGCCCATGCACCACAATGAAGAGTAGTCCCCACTCTCTGCAACTAGAGGAAGCCCGTGCTTAGCAACGAAGACCCAATGCAGCCAAAATAATAATAATTATAATAAAATTTTAAAAAAATAGGTAAATCTCAAGTTGTGTCCTTACCACAACTATTTAAAATAAGAAAATGGAGAGTAAACCTAATGACACTAGGAAGTGCTCAGGTTCAAAATTAAAATTCTGCCTATACAAACAACTAGATTGAGTAAGGTCATGTTAATTAATTAATTTCATTAAAAAATTTTTAAAGTGCTATCTCATATGCTAACAATTTACCACCACGCCTTCTCTAAGTTATTCTGAAGTCACAAAAGAAGTAAAAAACCGACTAGAGCTTATCAGAATTATACAACATCTTCTTGTCCTAATTAACACCCCTCCCAAATACAACAGATGATAGAAAACATGGTTTACTCAGCCACTTGCCAATAGATTCAATTAGGACATGGTGTTCACAGAACAAATAGAGCAGTGACTGTCAGGAGACCAGATAGTGAAGGGCTTTGGGTGCACTAGTGTGAAATCAGAATTTATCTTGAAGATAGTCTGGAATCATTAACGAGTTTTTAAAGTAGGGGAATAACAGAACTAGATTACATTTCAGAACCACTGTTTCACTTGAAAAAACTAGAAAATATGTTACAGAAAAGACAACAATAAAATTGGAAAGTTAGATAGCAAGAAGTTCTTATTAACCCTTGTCTTGTAAGTCCAGGCAAGATATGATGATGTTCTGAACTGAGACACTGAGACACTGGGATATGTAGAAAAATAAGGAAAAAAGAGAGAGTCATAGGAAGCACAATGAACAAAACCTGATGATTTGTTTATCATTCTTAGGTTCGATTTCAGAATATTCCCTGTTCTCTCATTCTTCCTTTGAACTTTAGTTATTGATATACACTTAAAATCACCTTGATAATTATTATTATCATGTAAATTATTCCAAAATATAAATATTTTAAATTGATCCTTATTCTGTCGAAAAACTGAATTATCACTGACACAAAGAAATTTTGCACTAAGGTGCTATTACAGGAAATGTGTTCTTCACAAAGTAAAGACATGATGGACTTCCCTGGTGCCCCCAGGGAAGAGCAGCCCCTGCCTGCAACTAGAGAAAAGCCCAAGAACAGCAATGAAGACCCAACGCAGCCATAAGTGAATAAATAAATTGAAAAAAAAATTAAAAACATGATATTAAACATTAGCATGCAAAAATGAAGAAGAACATGACTGACTGAAAAAACTGTGATGAGCTGTTCTGGCAAAATTTAATCAAAGCAAAACCAAAAGAGAGTTCTATGGTTATATTATGGTGATATTGAGTGGGATTTTTTAAAGCTGTAAATGGTGAATTCATATTTAGTATGTGACTAGGAACCATTGAAGGTCCTTGAAATATGTTGAAAGTGATGTTTTTGGAAGAACATTCAGTATTTGCAAATAAGGTTTGCCGAGTAAGAGTTGACTATATATTAAAGACTTACCCAGTTTTACCATAAAGTTTATTAGAAGATACAAGCTGTATATAAGAAATTGAAATTGAATTTATTTTCCAAAATGGAATTGTTCAAAATATTGCCTAGTGAATTAATCTCTATCGTTATCATAATAATATTTATGTTTTCTGGGCCAGGGAATGTAAATAGCTATGCTTCTTGCCTTTTGGAATCATTGGGCCTAAAATGGATGACAAAAACAATAAACATAACCAGAAAAGCAGCCAAATGAATCTCCACTATACAGAAAACCTAAGAGGCAATGTCTTGAAAGAAGATGTTAAAAGAAAATAAATTCAATAAGGAAGGGCTTATAATTTTATATGTGTCCCTATGCCAGAAATTAAATACATATAAGCAGAAATGAAACAAGAATTGGAAATGTTCTTTGGGTATTCCTTTCAACATTCCCAGTGTCTATAATGATATTCATTGTAGAGCACTTTCATATGTATCATCCCTCTTTTTAAATCCTTCAAGTGTATTAAAGTTATTTACGTATTATACATATTTACAATCCAACTCCCATGAGCCAATCCAACAAAGTTTCTACAGAAATTGAATATCAATTGATTAAACCTGAAAAGTGGATGACAAAAGTTTGTTTCTCTTTACATTTTTTATCCTCCCATTCTGTTTTACTAGTTATTAAATTAATTTATTTCTGGAAAGTTTGTCTCTAGGCATTTTATTGCATGTATATGCTACTCAGAGTGTTTATTCTCAAATTCTAATTAGCATATCCTTCTTTTGCCCCTTAAATATTTTCTTTGTAATGTAGTTTATTCTTCTATTCTGTTAAGGTAAATAGGCCCAAAGTCATATACTCTACCATGTTCAGGGGTTGAATTGTTTTATCCCCTCTCCCACACAGTCCCTGCAATCTTTCTCTCAAGCTCATACATTTTCTTTAAACACAAACTTTAGGAAGGGTTTAAGAAGCCATATACCATCTGCTGGTCTTAGTTTGATTTCCTTCCTCTTCTTAGACAGGTTTTAAAGTTCAACTTCTTAACATCATTCTTTTCTAACTGCCATCAATATACAAATTGTGTCCACTTCCTCCCTCCTTTTATCTTCTGCTTTCTCAAGACCTCTCTCAAACGTTGTGCTTCTTTGCATTCTAAACTTTCCCTTTGGTGGAATACTTTCTTCACCATAGAATTAACACGAGAAGAAAGAATTATGAACTTAACCTTTAGCCATTGTCGTCTTCTTTTTAAATGTTGAAACATGAAAGTTAATCAACTGCGACAGAAGCTTGCATTAAATCTGCCTAACGCTGTACCTGCAGTGTCAGGCACATAACCCTGTACCTGCAGTGTCAAGCACGTTAGCTAAAGCTTGCTTGAGTTTGCCTTGCCATTCTAGAAGGAAGAGTCTGCAGGACTCTGAATAGGGTGATACTCAACACCCACCACTAATACTGAAGACAATTAATACTTCTCTGTGTCTGAACTAGTGGTAATACTCTACTTTAAAAAGCTCAGCATGCTTTTCTTTTCTTTTCCAAATTTACCTGGTTTCTCTTTCCTATCAACATGCATAAGGAGTATGTTTACTGCTCTATCTTGAACTTCAATAAATCATATGACTTTTGGGTATCAAATTTCTGACTTTGCATTTTCTTCTGTTGACTCACACTCAAACTTCTCTGGCATGATTGTTTATATATTTTAAATATTCTCCTTTCTTTTTCTCAATTAGAGAAATGTCAGCACAAAGTTATATAATGAATATAACCTGCTTATTACTTTCTCTTTTTCATCTTTGCACTATACTACTTTCAAATGTGGAATCCATTTCCCTGAGAGGGTGTGTTCAATCCATAATCAGAGTGGAAGCTAAAAGGGCTGCTTGACCTCCCTCGCTCCACTTGTCACTTTCATTTCTCTCCCCACCTACCCATTCAGATGCAGGATGCCTGTTACACTGGCAAGTAGAGCAAATTTTAGCATCCAAGACATCATGCAGCACATCTTTGTATTTCCTTAAAGAGAACATAATTATTTGCTTGTCCAGATGCAATAAATAGTCATTCTATGTTCTCCTTTAGAAAAAATTGAGATTTCTCATCAATTGAACATCTACGTTTTTATTCTTGAAAATTGACTGCTTCTACTCTAAAAGTCCTTCAGTGGAACAGACTAACAGTATGGGGGTATAATCAAGATTTAATGACGCTAAATGAAGCCTTCTGATTCCAAATCTTCCCTTTCTGGCCCGTTGAATTTTGACAATATTGCAAGCGTATATCCATCCAATAGGCTTCAGAAAATCTTATCAGAGACTTTGATGCCTCCCAAGTGGGCATCTGGAGCTGTAACACCTAGTACCAAGTGTCTTCACCTGCCATCAAAAGTTGCACATACAGCCAGCCTCAGCTCAAGCACAGTTCTGATGTTTTCACACCGGAGAGTAAACTTCCCAATTTCAAGTTTTTCTCCTCCTAAATTTCTTTACATAGCAATATTAATGTAGCACTTTCTAAAAACAGACAATGTTCCAAGCCCTTTAGAATATCTTGTGAGTTAGATCCTGTTATTATATTTACATCACAAATAAACAAACCACAACACAAGAGAAGTATTTTAACTTGCCTATTGTAAACATCCAGTAACAAAAGACATTTGAACACTGAGTTGTGAGCTTCTTGTTAAATTCTACTTTGTGTATGTAGCAAAAACTCCTTAAATTTTAGTAAATGCAAATAACCACAAATCCCAGGAACCTGCATCAGAATGAGTTTGAATTTTATTTGCTGACAAAAAAGAGAATCTTTTCTTTCTTTACAGAAATTTCATTACAGTATATTTTCATTATCAAATTTATATACTTAATCTTGTAATATTGTTTTAAAAGTTTGTGTTTTGATTATTTTTTCTCTTTAGATATGTAGGATATGATTTTTTTCTGTTTTTTTTTTCTTTACTTATTTGATAGCTATAAAAACAACTCTGTAATTCTACTGGAGATTACTTTAGCATTTTGAAATAAAAAACGAGCCTACACTTCTCTTATTATCAGTTAAACTGATATGCTATATATTGATTCTTTTCAAAGAAGGATTTAGCACACATTTATTTACCTTTTACCCATAATTATTTTCCATTTTACTATAATGTCATATTTTTACTTCAGATTTACTTTATTTTTAAATCATGTATCTCTTTGTCCAAAAATTATTGTGACATTTGTGTTCAGTCTGTTTAACCATTAATTATCTTAACTCGACGTTTAACTGACTTTATGTTGACCATAAGAATTTTCTTATCATGACTACCATATTAACTTCTTTACTTCGATGCTGCTTTCAAACAGCTGCATATTTCAAACAGGACTATGTCTGTGAAAGCTTTCCCCCCCCCTTGTAAGAGTGTGAAAATTACATTGTTGAGCCACGTGTATTTGAGAATTTTCTTCTTTTACCTTCTGGGTGGTAATATTTCCCCTCAAAATTCTTTTGATATTTCAATCTCTTTTGAAGTTAGTGATACATAAAGAATGTGAGGTCAAGCTGACATTATTCCTTTGTATGTAAACTTTATTTTTTCCTGCCTGAATGTCCTTAGAATTTCTCTTAATCCATGCATTTCAAAAATTTCGCCAGGCTCTCTAGGTATTGTTGTATCTTAACTAAGAAACCTATAGATTCAAATTATTTTTCAGCTGAGATAAGCTGTCCTATTCCAGATCCTCAGTTATTACTTCAACTCTATTATCAAATATATATATATATATATATACACACACACACACACTTCTATCCTGTTGTCATATATATGTTTTATATATATATATAATTTTAAGTACATTACTTATACATTACGTATTACAAATTAATATTTTAGCCTCAATATCTTAGAGGCTTAATATCTTAGCCTCTTTCTTCTGAATGTTGGGCAAGCTACTCAAATTTTTCTCCTACACTACTGATTGTATTTCTTGCAGAGATCCTTATTTCTTTAAACTTATGTTTTAATTTATTTTCTCTATCTCATTCATTTATCAAAAATCTCCTCTATTTTTGTCATTTCTCACTTGGTTTTACAACACAAGATTTCTTGAATTTTATTTTAAAAGTTGAAGTGCTTTCTAAAACTACTTTGTGCTTTCTCAAATAAAAATATACTCAACAAATATACTCAATTGAGTCAAAAAGACTCAATTTTTCCCTCTATATCTGCTATGCAATACTAATGATCCCTATATTGCCACATATATTTATTAGCCCCTAAGATATTTGGTTTTATTTTTTAATCACTAAATATGGAAAATTCCAGCAAAGCCAGATACTTTGTTACATTCTCTTTGTTCCCTTTATCCCCTTCCTTTTAGCTTTTATGCTAAAGTATAGGTTATTTTTTGATCTTGTGGTAGGCAAAGGTTTCTTCGATTGGACAGAAAAGCAAAAAATATAAAAGAAGAAGATCAATAAAATTGATGTTGTCAAAAATAAATTCTTCTATTTGAGATATACCACTACAAAAAATGGAAAAAATGCCACAAACTATGAGAAAATATTTGCAATGTGTATATCTGGCAAAGAAAAAAAAAATAACTTGCTTCTAGAGCTTATAAAGAACTCTTACAGTTGAATTATAAAAAAGAAAGAAGTGAGCAAATGGTTTAGAAAATACTTGACAAAGAAGATGTAGGAAAGGCCATTTCACACATGCAGGCATTTTTGACACCATTAATCATTAAGGAAATGTGAATTAAAGCCACAATGAGATATTATTATACATATATTAAAATGGCTAGAATTAAAAAGACTAACCATACAGAGTGTTGGCAAGGATCTGGAGGAAATGAAACAACCATACATTTCTGATCTGAATGGAAAATAGTACAGCCACTTTGTAAGCTAGGATTTTTTAAAATAGCACTAAAAAAAAATTGATGTGTAGTTGATGTACAATATTATATGTTTCAGATTTACAATACAGTAAATTTTTAAAGGTTATATTCCAGTTATAGTTATAAAATATTGGCTATATTCCCTATGTTGAACAATATATCCTTGTAGCTTATTTATTTTATACATAATAGTTTGTACCTCTTAATCTTTTTTGCAAAGTGAAACCTATATCTAACATAGGACCTAGCCATTCCACTCCTAGGCAAATACCCAAGAGAAATAAAAGCATTTACCCACACATAGATAGCAATTTGTGCATAGCAACGTAATAGCTCCAAATTGCAAACAACCTAAATGCCCATCAACAGATTAATGTATAAATGATTTATAGTATATCCACATGGAATAACATTCCACACTGAATACTACTGTGGCATACTACTATGTATATACTAATATATATGGAAGAATCTCCAAAGCATTACATGGAACAAAGGTAGCTAGATACAAAAGAGTACATCCTTTATGATCCCATTTATATAAATTTTTAGAAAAATATAACTCACTCATAGTGAGAGAAAACTAAGAGGAATGAGGGAGCTTTTGGTGTGATGAAAAATTTCTAAATCTAGGTGGTGATGGTGGTTACTGAAGTGAGCAAATTTTACCATATTTTTCTGACAGTGTCAGGAAATTTGTTCATACAAATTTCAGGACAGGCTGCTCACTTTCTGTGGAACAAAGGTACATACCTGCATTCTAAGGGACTGATAGGCTGAATATATGTTAATCTTGTACAATTTTTCCTTGATTACCTTTCCTTACCTCTTTTGAAGTTTAATAGTTTAATAGCTCTTACCTATTGCTAGTTTTCAAGGTTATTGCAATTTGGCATATTCTTTCACTCTCATAATACACTTTAAGAGAAAACTAACATTGCTAACTAGCTGTCGTCTGCACCTGAGTGTAGCCTTCAAACCCAAGGGGATTTCTTTGCAGTCACACGGACAAAGGCTCTCAATTCCATTGCTTCATTCATCTGGAATCTGGAAAAGAGCCAGGTGCTCATGCCTTACCTTCATCATTGCTTCCCCTCTGTAAGTTTGCATAGCTCTGACTTTTCCGTCAAATATCGGCACATATTTCTTGTTACATGAAACCTTGCTGTTTTTTCGTTTTTCACAAATTTTGAGTATTTCATCTGCCTCTACAGCTTCTCTATGGCTGAATAAATCTAATTGTTATCTTGTATTTTGCCTAAACAGAAAGGTCCTGCAGCCTTTTAAAATCAAACATAAAACTACAAACACCCCAACAGAAAAACTGGCAGAAGAGGCAAGTTACAATAAACATGAAAGTACATAACCTCATAAGTAATCAAAGGAATGCAAATTAAACAGTGAGATATCATATTTGCCTTTTGTCAGGAAAAAATAAAAATATTGTTTTAAAGGCTGCAGGGAAAAGCGGCTGCTGGTAGGAATACAAAGTGTTTTCTGAAAGAGAATTTTGAATACATATTTTTAAAAACCTTAAATCTATATTATCTTTTGCTAGAAATTCTACATCTAGTAGCTTTTTCAGACAACAGCACAAATATGGAGGCACAAACACATTCATTACAATGCTTTTGAAATGGTTGAAATCCCTACGTTTCCAATAATGAGAGTAACTGATGGTACATTATGTAAACAATGTCCACCTAATGTTTGATGGCTAAGAAAAGAACGTTCATCTATAGAATATTCCACATTGGTGTCATGATTTTTGTTTTAAAATGTACATGTATAGGACTTCCCTTGTGGTGCAGTTGTTAGGAATCCGCCTGGCAATTCAGGGAACACAAGTTCAAGCCCTGGTCGGGGAAGACCCCACGTGCCACGTAGCAACTAACCCGTGCACCACAATACTGAATCTGTGCTCTACAGCCCACGAGCCACAACTACGGAGACTGAGTGCCACAACTATTGAAGTCTGCACACCTAGAGCCTGTGCTCCAAAATAAAGAGAAACCACCACAATGAGAAGCCTGCGCTCCTCAATGAAGAGTAGCCCTGGCTCTCCACAGCCAGATAAAGCCTGTGCACAGCAACAAAAACCCAACACACCCAAAATTTAAATATATAAATAAATAAATAAATAATAAATAAATGAAATGTATATGTATATATTGAAAACTATCAAAACAAATATATTGAAATCCGAATCACCAATATCTATGTTGTGAGATTAGGATAGTTTTTTTTTTTTCCTTTCTTGTGGTTCTTTTTTTTTTTTTTGTACTTCCAAAATGTCTGAAAGCCACATATAACATTACTTTTGTATTCAGATTTCAGGCATATGATTAACTCTGTGTTCCATGGACCCATGTCATACCTTCTAATTTTCTGAAATCTGTCTGTATTTGGTCTCATTTGCATTCATCCATACAATATTCCTTAAGAGGAAAAAAAACTTCACATGACTTTCCCATTGGATTTCTAGTGACTCAATTATCTCCAAGATACGTTCAAACTACTAGTATAGTGCATAAGATTCTTCATATTCTGATAGTTCTAACTCTAATCTACCTATTGAATTTCATCTTCAGCTACTGCCTCAATCCTCATTCAGTCCATATTTTGGTCTCAGCAAATGCCCATCATCACCTGTCTCAACCTTATGCTTTTGTGCATATGCTGGAACATTTCCTTTCAAATTGTTATGCGTGGCATACTACCCACCCTTCATATCCAGGTGAATTGCACATTCCTGTTGAAAACTTCCCTGACTGTGCCAGACCTTTCCTTTCTCTGGTCACCCACAGTATCGTGATCATACTTTGAAATTCATTATTTGGTGTATTTTAACATGATCAATTAAAAGAGCTGTCACCGAGATAAGAATCAGAGAGTAGAGAAATATACCTCTATTTTTGAATTCTCAGAACCTAGCACCTAGAATCTAGTATACCATAAACTTCATTACATGTCTGTCGAAGAGAAAAGGAGAAGGAAGGCCAAAGTTCATATAATGATGAGGAAACTGAAATGCACAGAAACAAAATTATTAATCACAAAGAATTCTAATCCGAGATGGTGACATAGAAGGCTCCTGAACTTACCTCCTCCCACAGACATACCAATTCTACAGCTACAAATGGAGCAGTTCCCTCTGAAACATCCAGAAACTGTAAGAGCAAATGTGAATCAGGCCTATGAGAAAATATCCACATCAAAATAGATCTTGGCTAATCCTCAACTACTGGGAGTCACTAAAAACAAAGAAGGTGACTTGGAAACCCACAAAGATTTGAGAGACAATGAAGAGGTAAGACAGGGCTGAATGATAAGTCTCATCTACACAAGATCATGTTATCAAGACTCAGAGAAGTGACTGTTTTATCTAATGTATAGAAACCAACATAGAGAGTCAAAGAATACAAAGAAACAGAGAAATACGTTCCAAAGAAAATAATCATAGAACACCAGAAACAAACATTAATGAAACAGAGATAAGTTATTTTCCTCATCAGGAAAGAAAAATGTTTATAAAGTTATTCACCAAGGTCAGGATAATAATGCATGAATGAAATGAGACTTTCAGCAAAGAGAAAATATATGAAAGTAGGAACAGGAGTCAAGATGGAAGCATGGGAGGATGCGGAGTTTGCATCTCCCCGCAACTAGGGCACCTGCCAGACGCTGGTGGGGGACCTTGACACCCAAGGAAATGGGAAGAGCCCCCGGGCAACTGTGTAGGATGCGGTGGGGAGTGAGGGGAGAGGAGAAGTGAAGGCTGGACAGGACCGGTGACCCTGAGGGATGGCTGGGAGGGGGGAGGGGTTTCCACTCCTGGAGAGACCCTTGGGGTCTCGGAGGATCGGGGGAGCATGCCTAGAGTTTCCCCTGCCCAACTGGGTCCCGGGAAGCCTGCTGGTCTCCTGGGGGTGTCCTCCACCCTCTGAGGCCCCCTCCCAGCTGCGTTGCTCCTAGGGGTGTAGGAGGGAAGGGGGTAAAAGAGGAGAGGTGGGCAGGAGGAGCCCTCCAGGACCGGAGGCTGAGGGGAGGTGCAGCAGGCATTTCCCCCACCCACTTGGGCCTCAGGAAGCCTGCTGGGCTCCCAGGCCAGGTACCCCACCCTCTGAGGCCCCCTCCGGGCCTCACTGGTCCTAGGAGTGTAGGAGGGAGGCAGGGGGAGAAGATGAGAGTTGGATGGGGAGGGGCCCTCCAGGATTGGAGGATCAGGGGAGGCACAGAGGGTGTTTCCCCCACCCGCTTGGGCCCCGGGAAGCCTGCTGGAATCCAGGACCTGGTCCTCCATTCTCTGGGGCCCCCCTCCAGCCTTGTGGATCCTAGGGGCATGGGAGGAAAAGAGGAGGGGGAAGAGGAGGAGAGGCAGAGGGTGGGGGGGGGACCCTCCAGGACCAGAGGATCAGGGGTGGTGCAGCAGGCATTTCCTCCACCCACACGGCCCTGGGAACCCTGTTGGGCTTCTGGGTCTGGTCTCCTGCCTTCTGGGCCCCCCCCGGCTGCCTGGGTCCTAGGGGCATGGGGGATATGAAGAGAGGCCAATGGGGAGGGACCCTATGGGATTGGAGGATTGAGGGGAATGGGCCTAGCATTTCCCCCACCCACTCAGGCCCAGTGAGACTACTGGGGTCCCAGACCTGGTCTTCAGTCCTTCAAGGCCAGAGGCACTCCTGGGTACCTCCTGCTGTGTTGAGCCTAAGCCCCACCTCCAACCCCCCCAGGGCCTTTACCAGTCCTGTGCGTCCTAAGCATAGGCCCTGCCCACCACCTAAACCCTGCTCGACTAAGCCCCGCCCCCCACAGCCAAGGCCTTTTCCAGCTTTTTTTTTCTCCTCCTCTTTTTTACTATTGTGGTTCTCTTTTACATTCTGGTTGTTGTTTCATCTATCTATCTATATAGATAGATAGATAGATATTTTTTTAAATTCTTTCTAACATATCTGTTAGTTTTCTAATCTTATACTTTTTACTCTTTGCTCTTGTTCTGCTCCTTTTTTTCTTTCTTTCTTTGTTTTCTTTTTTTGCCACCCATGCAGCTTGCGGGATCTAGGTTCACAAGCAGGGTGGTGGGCCTGCACTCCTGCAGTGGGAGCTCTGAGTCCAAACCACTGGACAAAGAGAGAACCTGAGACCCAAGGAATATTCACCAGAGTGAGGTCTCCTGGAGGTCCTCAACATGGCACCAAGATACAGCTCTACCCACAGCAAACAAACTCCAGTGCTGGAAGCCTCAGGCCAAACAACCAGTAAGACAGGAACACAGTCCCACCCATCAAAAAAAAAAAAAAAAAATTAGATGACAGAAAGATAGGTCACAGATGAAGGAGAAAGGTAAAAACCTACACAACGAAATAAATGAAGAGGAAATATGCAACTTACCTGAAAAAGAATCTGGAGTAATGACAGTAAAGATGATCCAGAATCTCGGAAATAGAAAGGAGGCACAGATTGAGAAAATACAAGAAATGTTTAATAAAGATCTAGAAGAACTAAAGAACAAACAAAGAGAAATGAAAAACACAATAACTGAAATGAAAAATACACTAGAAAGAATAAATAACAGAATAACTGAGGCAGAAGAACAAATAAGTGAGTTGGAAGACAGAATGGTGGAAACTGCTGAGGAGCAGAATAAAGAAAAAAGACTGAAAAGAATTGAAGACAATCACAGAGACCACAGGGACAACACTAAACACACCAACACTCGAATTATAGGGGTCCCAAAAGAAGATGAGAAAAAGAAAGGGTCTGAGAAAATATTCGAAGGGATTATAGTGGAAAACTTCCATAATATGGGAAAGGAAATAGTCATCAAAGTCCAGGAAGCACAGAGAGTCCCATACAGGATAAACCCTAGGAGAAACACACCAAGACACATATTAATCAAACTAACAAAAATTAAATTCAAAGAAAAAATATTAAAAGCAGCAAGGGAGGGGAATTCCCTAGTGGCAAAGAATCTGCCTTACAATGTGGGGGACACAGGTTCGATCCCTGGTCAGGGAACTGGGATCCCACAGGCCGTGGGGAAACTGGGACCATGCGCCACAACTACTGAGCTCATGCACCTCAACTAGAGAGCCCATGTGCTGCACACTACAGAGCCCATGCACTCTGGAACCTGCGTGGCACAACTATAGAGGCCATGCACCCTGTAGCCTGCCCGCCACAGAGAGAGAAAAAACTCACATGCTGCAACTAGAGAGAACACTGCGCACCACAATGAAAGATCACACATGCCTCAAACAAGATACCACATGCTGCAACTAAGACCAGTGCAGCCAAAAAAAAAAAAAAAAAAAAAGCAAGGGAAAAGCAAAAAATAACAAAAAATAACATATAAAGTAAGCAAAAAATAACAAAAACTAACATATAAAGTAATCCCCATAAGGTTATCAGCTGAGTTTTCAGAGAAACTCTGCAGGCCAAAAGGGAGTGGCAGGATATACATAAAGTGATGAAAGAGAAGAACTTACAACCAAGATTACTCTACCCAGCAAGGATCTCACTCAGATTCAACATTGAAATCAAAAGCTTTACAAACAAACAAAAGCTAACAGAATTCAGCACCACCAAATGAGCTTTACAAAAAATGCTAAAGGAACCACTCTAGGGAGGAAACACAACAGAAGAAAAAGACCCACAAAAACAAACCTGAAACAATTAAGAAAATGGTGATAGGAACATACATATCGATAATCACCTTCAATGTAGATAGATTAAACGCTCCAACCAAAAGACACAGACTGGTTGAATGGATACAAAAACAAGATCCATATATATGTTGCCTACAAGAGACCCACATCAGACCTAGGGACACATAAAGACTCAAAGTGAAGGGATGGAAAAAGATATTCCATGCAGATGGAAAAAGATATTCCATGCAAATGGAACTCAAAAGAAAGCTGGAGTAGCAATACTCGTATCAGATAAAATAGACTTTAAAATAAAGACTGTTACAAGAGATAAGGAAGGACACTATGTAATGAACAAGGGATCAATCCAAGAAGAAGATATAACAATTATAAATATTTATGCACCCAACATAGAAGCACCTCAATACATAAGGCAAATGCTAACAGCTATGAAAGAGGAAATCGACAGTAACACAATAATAGTGGGGGACTTTAACACCTCACTTACACCAATAGACAGATCATCCAAAATGAAAATAAATAAGGAAACAGAAGCTTTAAATGACACAATAGACCAGATAGATTTAATTGATATTTATAGGACATTTCATCCAAAAACAGCAGATTACAATTTCTTCTCAAGTGCGCACGGAATATTCTCCAGGATTGATCACATCTTGGGTCACAAATCAAGCCTCAGTAAATTTAAGAAAATTGAAATCATACCAAGCATCTTTTCTGACCACAACACTATGAGATTAGAAATGAATTACAGGGGAAAAAAACATAAAAAACACAAACACATGGAGGCTAAACAATACGTTACTAAATAACCAAAAGATCACTGAATAAATCAAAGAGGAAATAAAAAAATACCTACAGACAAATGACAATGAAAACACGATGATCCAAAACCTATGGGATGCAGCAAAAGCAGTTCTAAGAGGGAAATTTATAGCTATACAAGCCTACCTCAAGAAACAAGAAAAATCTGAAATAAACAATCTAACCGTACACCTAAAGGAACTAGAGAAAGAAGAACAAACAAAATCCAAAGTTAGCAGAAGGAAAGAAATCATAGAGATCAGGGCAGAAGTAAATGAAATAGAAACAGAGAAAACAATAGCAAAGATCAATAAAACTAAAACATGCTTCTTTGAGAAGATAAACAAAATTGGTAAACCATTAGCTAGACTCATCAAGAAAAAGAGGGAGAGGACTCAAATCAATAAAATTAGAAATGAAAAAGGAGAAGTTACAACAGACACCACAGAAATACAAAGCAACCTAAGAGACTACTACAAGCAACTCTATGCCAATAAAATGGACAACCTGGAAGAAATGGACAAATTTAGAAAGGTATAACCTTCCAAGACTGAACCAGGAAGAAATAGAAAATATAAACAGACCATTCACAAGTAATGAAAGAGAAAGTGTGATTAAAAATCTTCCAACAAACAAAAGTCCAGGACCACATGGCTTCACAGGTGAATTCTATCAAACATTTGGGAAGAGCTAACACCCATCCTTCTCAAACTCTTCCCGAAAATTGCAGAGGAAGGAAGACTCCCAAACTCATTTTATGAGGCCACCATCACTCTGATACCAAAACCAGACAAAGATATGACAAAAAAAGAAAATTATAGACCAATATCACTGATGAATATAGATGCAAAAATCCTCAACAAAATACTAGCAAACAGAATCCAACAACACATTAAAAGGATCATACACCATGTTCAAGTGGGATTTACCCCAGGGATGCAAGGATTCTTCAATATATGCAAATCAATAAATGTGATACACCATATTAACAAATTGAAGAATAAAAAGCAAATGATCATCTCAATAGATGCAGAAAAAGCTTTTGACAAAATTCAACACCAATTTATGATAAAAACTCTCCAGAAAGTGGGAATAGTGGGAACCTACCTCAACATAATAAAGGTCATATACGACAAACCCACAGCAAACATCATTCTCAATGGTGAAAAACTGAAAGCATTTCCTCTAAGATCAGGAACAAGACAAGGATGTCCACTCTCACCACTATTATTCAACATAGTTTTGGAAGTCCTAGCCACGGCAATCAGAGAAGAAAAAGCAATAAAAAGAATACAAATTGGAAAAGAAGAAGTAAAACTGTCACTGTTTGAAGATGACATGATACTATACATAGAGAATCCTAAAAATGCCACCAGAAAACTACTAGAGCTAATCAATGAATTTGGTAAAGTTGCAGGATACAAAATTAATGCACAGAAATCTCTTGCATTCCTATACACTAATGATGAAGAATATGAAAGAGAAATTAAGGAAACACTCCCATTTACCACTGCAACAAAAAGAATAAAATACCTAGGAATAAACCTACCTAGGGAGACAAAAGACCTGTATGCAGAAAACTATAAGACACTGATGAAAGAAATTAAAGATGATACCAACAGATGGAGGGATATACCATGTTCTTGGATTGGAAGAATCAATATTGTGAAAATGACTGTACCCCCCAAAGCAATCTATAGATTCAATGCAATCTGTATCAAATTACCAACGGCATTTTTTATGGAACTAGAACAAAAAATCTTAAAATTTGTATGGAGACACAAAAGACCCTGAATAGCCAAACCTGTCTTGAGGGGAAGAAAACAGAGTGGGAGGAATCAGACTCCGTCATTTTAGACTATACTACAAAGCTACAGTAATGAACACAATATGGTACTGGCACAAAAACATAAACATAGATCAATGGAACAAGATAGAAAGCCCAGAGATAAACCTACACACCTATGGTCAACTAATCTATGACAAATGAGGCAAGGATATACAATGCAGAAAAGACAGTCTATTCAATAAGTAGTGCTGGGGAAACTGGACAGTCACATGTAAAAGAATGAAATTAGAACACTCCATAACACCATACACAAAAATAAACTCAAAATGGATTCGAGACCTAAATATAAGACCAGACACTATAAAACCCTTAGAGGAAAACATAGGAAGAACACTCTTTTACATAAATCACAGCAAGGTCTTTTTTGTTCCACCTCCAAGAGTAATGGAAATAAAAACAAAAATAAACAAATGGGACCTAATGAAACTTCAAAGCTTTTGCACAGCAAAGGAAACCAAAAAGAAGAGGAAAAGACAACCCTCAGAACGGAAGAAAGTACTTGCAAATGCATCAACGGACAAAGCATTAATTTCCAAAATATATAAACAGCTCATGCAGCTTAATATTAAAGAAACAAACAACCCAATCCAAAAATGGGAAGAAGACCTAAATAGACATTTCTCCAAAGAAGACATACAGATGGCCAAGAAGCACATGAAAAGCTGTTGAACATCACTAATTATTAGAGAAATGCAAATCAAAACTACAATGAGGTATCACCTCACACCAGTTAGAATGGGCATCATCAGAAAATCTACAAACAACAAATGCTGGAGAGGGTGTGGAGAAAAGGGAACCCTCTTGCACTTTTGGTGGGAATGGAAATTGATACAGCCACTATGGAGGTTCCTTAAAACACTAAAAATAGAATTACCATGTGATCCAGCAATCCCACTACTGGGCATATACCCTGAGAAAACCATAATTCAGAAAGACACATGCACCCCAATGTTCACTGTAGCACTATTTAAAATAGCCAGGTCATGGAAGCAACCTAAATGCCCATCGACAGACGAATGGATAAAGAAGCTGTGGTACATATATATGATAGAATATTACTCAGTCATAAAAAGGAATGAAATTGGGTCATTTGTTGAGACGTGGATGGATCTAGAGACTGTCATACAGAATGAAGTAAGTCAGAAAGAGAAAAACAAATATTGTATATTAACGCATGTATGTGGAACCTAGAAAGATGGTACAGATGAACCGGTTTGCAGGGCAGAAGGTGAGACACAGACGTAGAGAAAAAACATATGGACACCAAGGGGGGAAAGCTACAGGGGGGTGGGCATGGTGGTGTGATGAATTTGGCAATTGGGATTAACATGTATGCACTGATGTGTATAAAATTGATGACTAATAAGAACCTGCTGTATAAAAAAATAAATTAAATTAAATTAAAAAATAAGCAAAATATTGTCAAAAAAGTAGTATATATGAAAATACCAAAAAAAAATCAAAAAGTTGAAGAATATAATTACTTAACTAAAGCAAGTGCAATAGAGGGATTCAACAGCAGCAAGATAAGTAGAAGAAAAGATCAGCAAATTGAATACAGCACAGTGAAATCCATCCAGTAAGAGGAGCAAAAAGAATAAAAAGAGTGAAAATAGCTTATGGGACTTGCATTATAGTATTCTCAGAAGAAGGAGAGATAGAAAAGGAAAAAAACCTTACTAGAATAAATCATGGCTGAGCACTTCCCTAATCTATGAAAAGAAACAGATATTCAGATCTAGGAAGCCCGGAGAATTCAAAATAAGAGCTCAATGAGATCCATACCACGACATTATAATTAAATTAAGAGAAAAAAAATTATTACACACAAAAGCAACACCCATAACTATCAGCAGAGTTTTCAGCAGAAGCTTTGCAGGCCTGAATGGAGACATAATATATTCAAAAAGCTGAAAGAAAAAAAAAAGAAAAACTGACATCCAGGAATACTCTACTCAGCAAAATTGTCATTCAGAATTGAAGGAGAGATGAAGAGTTTTCCAGACAAGCAAAAGCTGAATGCGTACATCACCACTAGACTGGCCTTACAAGATATGTTAAAGGGATTTCTTCAAGCTGCAACAAAAGGACTCCAATTAGTAACAGAAAAATATATGAAAGTATAAATTTCACTGGTAAAGATTAATATACATGTACGTTTAGAATACTCTAATGTTGTAATGATGATTTAAATCACAGAAAGATCTGTTTTGATCCACCTCCTAGAGTAATGAAAATAAAAACAAAAATAAACAAATGGGACCTGACTAAACTTAAAATCTCTTGCACAGCAAAGGAAACCATAAACAAAATGAAAAGACAACCCACAGAATGTGAGAAAATATTTGCAAATGAAGCAACCATCAGGGATTTATTTCCAAAATATACAAATAGCTCATGCAGCTCAATATCAAAAAAAACAAACAACCCAATCGAAAAATGGGCAGACATAAATAGACTTTTCTCCAAAGAAGACATACAGATGGCCAACAAACACATGAAAAGATGCTCAATGTCACTAATTATTAGAGAAATGTAAATCAAAACTACAATGAGGTATCACCTCACACAGGTCAGAATGGCCATCATCAAAAAATCTACAAACAATAAATGCTGGAAAGAATGTGTATAAAATGGAACTCACCTACACTGTTGGTGGGAATGTAAATTGGTACAAACATTATGGAGAACAATATGGAGGGTCCTTAAAAATCTAAAAATAGAACTACCATAAGATCCTACAATCCCACACTTGGGCATATATCCAGAGGAAACCATAATTCAAAAAGATACATGCACCCCAATGTTCATTGTAGCACTATTTCCAATAGCTAAGATGTGGAAGCAACCTAAATGTCCATCGACATAGGAGTGGATAAAGACGATGTGATACACATATACAATGGAATATTACTCAGCCATAAAAAAGAATGAAATAATGTCATTTGTAGAAACATGGATGGACCTTGAGATTGTCATACTGAGTGAAATAAGTCAGACAGAGAAAGATAAATACCATATGATATCATTTATATGTGGAATCTAAAAAGAATGGTACAAATGAACTTATTTACAAAACAGAAATAGAGTCACAGATGTAAAAAATAAACTTATGGTTACCGGGGGGGGGGAGGGATAAAGTGGCAGATTGGGATTGACGTATACACACCACTATATATAGAATAGATAACTAATAAGGACCTACTGTATAGCACAGGGAACTCTGCTCCATACTCTGTAATGACTAATATGGGAAAAGAATCTAAAAAAGAGTGTATATATGTATATGCATAACTGATTCACTTTACTGTATACCTGAAACTAACACAACATTGTAAATCAATTATACTCCAATAAAAAATTTTAAATAAATAATTAATTAATTAATTATTTTTTAAAAACGAATTAATACAAAACTTCCTCAAACTCTTCCAAAAATCAGAAGTGGAAGGAACATTATTAAGCTCACTTTACAAGACTGCATTATCCTGAGACCAAAACCTGATAAGAACACTAAAGGAAAAGAAAAATACAAGCCAATATTCCTGATGAACATAGATGCAAAAGTCCTAAAAAAAATACAAACAAACTGAGTTCAACAATAGATTAAGAGGATAATACACCACATCAAGTGAGATTTATTGCAGGGGTGCAAAGAAGGTTCATCATTCACATATCAATGAAATACAGCACATTAACAAAATAAAGGATAAAAATCATATGATGCAGGAAAAGCTCTTGACAAAATTCATCATCTGCTTGTGATAAAAACTCTCAATAACCTGGGTATAGAGAGAAGTTACCTCAATATTATAAAGACTATATATGACATACCCATAGCTCACTTCATACTCAATGGTGAAAAGCTGAAAGCTTTACCTCTAAGATCAGAAACAAGGCAAGGATGCCCACTCTTGCCAATTTTATTAAATATATCACTGGAAATCCTATTCAGAACAATTAAGTAAGAAAAAGAAATAAAGGAATCCAATTGGAAAGGAAGAAATAAAACTATCTCTATTTTGATATGATAAATATAAAGCCCTAAAAACTCCACCCCAAACTGTTAGAACTAATAAATGAATTATTAGCAATTTTACAGTGAAATTGCAGGAGACAAAATCAATATTAAAAAAAATATGTTGTGGGGCTTCCCTGGTGGCACAGTGGTTGAGAGTCCACCTGCCAATGCAGGGGACACGGGTTCGTGCCCCGGTCTGGGAAGATCCCACATGCCGCGGAGTGGCTGGGCCCGTGAGCCATGGCCACTGAGCCTGTGCGTCCGGAGCCTGTGCTCTGCAACAGGAGAGGCCACAATAGTGAGAGGCCCGCGTAATGCAAAAATATATATATATATGTATGTTGTGGTTTTACACACTAATAGTGAAATACCAGAAAGAAAAATTTAAGAAATAAATCCCATTTATAATTGCATCACAAAGGTCAAAATACCTAGGAATAAATTTAACCAAGGAGGTGAAAGATGTGTACACTAAAACTATAAGACAAAAATTGAAGAAGGCACAAATGAACAAAAGCATAATCTGTGTTCATGGATTGGAAGAATACTGTTAATCTCCATAATACCCAAAGCAAACTACACATTCAATGCAATCCCTATCAAAATCCCAATGGTGTTTTTCACAGAAATAGTACAAATAATTCTAAAATTTGTATAGAACCACAAAAGACCTCAAGTAGTCAAAGCAATCTTGAGAAAGAAGACCAAAGCTGAAGGCATCAAACTTCCTGATTTCAAACTATATTACAATGCTACAGTAATCAAAACAGTATGATATTGACATAAACACAGACATATAGCCCAGTGGAACAGAAGAGACAACCCAGAAATAAACCCATGTTTATATGGTCAGTTAATTTATGACAAAGGAGCCAAGAATATATAATGGAGAAAGATAGTCTCTTCAATAAATGGTGTCTGGAAAATTGGACAGCCACATGCAAACAAATGAAACTAGACCATTATCTTACACCATGCACAAAAATCAACTCAAAATAGATTAAATACTTGAAAATAAGACCTAAACCATAAAACTCCTAGAAAAAAAAATGTTTTTAAACGCTCTATGACATAGTTTTTTTCAATGAGTTTTTTGTATTTGACACCAAAAGCAAAGGCAACAAAAGCAAAAATAAACAAGTGGGACTATAACAAACTGAAAACTTTTGTACAGCATAGGAAACCATTAACAAAATGATAAGGAAACCTACAGAATAGGAGAAAACATTTGCAAATCATACATCTTATAAGGGATTAACATCCGAAATATATAAAAAGCTCACATAACTCAGTAACAAAAAAATATCTGATTTAAATATAGGCAGAAAATCTGGATAGACATTTTTCCAAAGAAGACATACAACTGGGGCACAAGTACATGAATAGGTGTTCAACATTATTAATCATCAGGGAAATGCAAATTAAGACCACAATGAGCTATCACCTCACACTTGTCACAATGGCTATTATCAAAAAGACAAGAGACAGCAAGTGCTGGTGAGGATGTGAAGAAAAGCAAACCCTTGTGCACTGTTAGTGGGAATGTAAATTGGTACAGCCACTGTGAAAAAAGTATGGAGATTCCTAAAAAATTAAAAATAGAACTACCATATGATTCAGGAACCCCACTTCTGGGTATGTATCTAAAGAAAATAAAATCACCATCTTGAAGAGATATCTGCACTCCCATGTTCATTGCAGCATTACTTACAATAGTCAAGATATGGAAACAACCTAAGTGTCCATCTATGGATAGATGGATTAAAAATTGTGATACATCTCTATCTGTATCTATATCTACAGATACATAATAGACTTTTATTCATCTATGAAAAGAAGGAAATCCTGCCATTTGTAATAATATAGATGAACCTCTAGGGCATTATGCTAGTGAAGTAAGCCATACAGAGAGACAAATACTGTATGATCACACTTATATGTAGAATCTGAACTCATAGAAAACAGATTGGTTGTTGTCAGAGTTGGGGGTGGAAGGTGGAAGAAATGCATGTAGTAGGTCAAAATGTACAAATTTCTAGTTATAAAATAAGTAAGTCTTGGAAATGTAATGCACAGCATGGTGACTATAGTTAACAATACTGTATTGTATATCTGAAAGCTGCTAAGAGAGTATAGATCTTAACAGTTTTCATAAAAACAAAAACAAAAACAAACAAACAAACAAAAAACCCTAGTGAGGTTACGGGATGTTAACTGAACGCATTGTGCTTCATTTCAAAATATGTACATATATCAGATCATTATGTTGTATACCTTAAACTAATATAATCTTTATATTATATAATGTATATATTATGTTATATATTATATATATATAATATATATATATTAGATCTCAGTAAAGCAGGAAAAATTATTAATCACGTTAGAGCTAGTGATTAGCAGAATTTAATATTGTACTCTGTTTCCTGATCAGTATTTTTCCTTTAAACCCATCTGTCTTTTAAAATGTGTTTCAATGGTATTACCTGTATTAGAAAATCAAATACAGTTCTGAATGAGATCTATAAACTCTAAAGCAAGAAATTATCATTTTTAAAAACAAAAGTGCATTGAAATACATTAATTGCCTTTGAGCATAGCTGTTATCCATAATATCTTGTTGGACTATATTTGATTGATACTTATGAACATTGTATAGGAGAGAGTTCTGTTTTAATCTTTAAAGCTTAATGATTAAAATTTCTTTCTTCCATGTTCTGAATAAAGACTAGAAAAACTATGCTGCTTGGTTTTATTAAGAAAAATATTTCCTTCTGATCCAGTGCAAAATATCCTATGATTTCTAGAAATGTATTCATGAAAGCAAAATGGATCAATTTGCCAAAAATTAAATGAAGCAACACGCAATCTAACTATCCAGGCAGAATGATATTTTGCCTACCTAAACGCCTCCTGACATTTTCATTGGTTAAGGAATTACTCCTCACTTCATGACTCAAATTTGCTTAGTGCTTCAGTAAAAACAGCTGCTGAGTCTCTTTCCTGAAGTGACTATTTGAAAATTACAAATAAAGAAGTATTTGAAAGTATTCCATATGTCCATTTATAAATTATTTGGACGTTTTAGATGAAAAAGGTAAGCAGTTTATGAAATTTTAAGGTTCTACATATTAGATGTACTGTTTCTCATCCCCACAATGTTTAAAAAATTCAATGAAAACATGTACTTTGTAAGAAAAATCACTCAATTAATACATAAATACATTCTTTTGGAAAAAGAAAGATACAATCCCTTTCAGTAATCTTCAATTCCATCCATTCCTTTCCCCCAGAAATGAACACTGTTTTGGGTTTGATGAGATCCTTAAAGAACATTTTCATATACTGACTGAATATAAAATATATACCTATAGTGTATTTTTACTTAAATACTCACATGATACGTTCTGTGTCACAATTCGCTTTTCTTCTATTAACTTTCTTTTCAACTGTACACGGTATGAATGAATTGTTGGTTCTTTAATTATTCTTCTGTTGAAAGAGATTTAGGACATTTACATATTGTTGTTTATATCTGACACATTTTGAAGCCTCACACTGTGCCCTTATCCTAATTGGTTTAAACAAATTGACTAATTTACTTTTCACAAGAATTCAATATATCAATTTAACCAGGAAATTTGACCTTTTGATACTGCTATTTCAAACTTTGACTTTCAACTCTCAAAGGACCACCAAGAAAATCTGTAACCAAGCAATGGTAAGTTGATTAGATTGACTGTAGTAAGAGAGAATGTCAAGCTGACAGAGCTTAGGAATGTCCCAGAAAGGGGGATCAGGGTTTTAAGACCTGGGCAGGGTGATTTTTAAAGAAAGTCTTATACGGTAAGGAACTGGGTGGGACTGGGCAGAATTCATATGTATCGTACACCTTCGGATTGGTGGCAGAGAGAGATGAGGAAGCAAATTTTGTTAAGAAATCTGTTATTATTGTTAAGTAAGCTATTATGGTTTCTTCTTAGTCTTATCTTCCTAGAACAAGTACCTAAGTTATTTTGCCAATTTTCAATATTGTTTAACAATGGAACAGGAAGGTATGTTTAAGTTCTCACCAATACAGCTACAGTAAATATAGTTTTGCATAACTCCATGTATGTGAACGATATTTTTCTAAGATAGATACCTAGAAGTGGAAATTCTGGGGCTTTAGGTTTGCACATTCTTTTAAGAGATACTGTCAAATTGTGTTCCAAAAAACCTAATGTTAACTATTTTCAGCAAAGGCATATGGTACTCGATTTCCATATCCACACTAACACTATATCTGATCAAGCTATCAATTTTACCAACCTGATAAGAGAAAAATGCTGGTTTGCTCGACATTTTAATTACAATTTCCTTGATTTTTTTCCTGCATTTTCCTAGCAAAGTTGAGTAGCATATTTCTTATGGTGCTCATTTGTTTGTTGTCTCCTGTAATGTATTTGTTCATTTCCTTTGTCATTTTTTCCCTATTGATTTGTAGGATCATTATATAAAAATGCATTTCTTGCTCATGTATTTAAGAGATGGCTTCATCAGCTCTATTAAAGGCTGCTGTTAAGTTTAGGTCTATTCTACCTGTATCAATTTTGAGCTTTGGTTGAGTGGCAGCAGTTACTTGGAACATTTACTTTTCATGGAAGAAATGGAAGCTTGCTCCAGAGAGGTGAGTGGAAATATGGGGTTTCTCGTAAGGGTTAATATACTTTAACTTCCATCCATATTATACTGTCCAAAACAAATCACATTGCCCAGCCCAAAATCAATAGGATGGCTAAACTTACTCTTTTCATGGATGTAAGGGGAGAAGAGATTAAATAACTGTGAACAGAAATCTCATCTCCTCAATTCTAGGTAAAGCTCACTCCAGCTTGAACCCTCCCAGAAGATAGTCATGATGCAGAATTTGGTGACTACCATTGCTATATATGTATTTGTACCTACTCAATAAATATAATGTATGTTCCACTAACCATAGTGTATATACTGTTGTATTTTAGATTTAGCCATGTTTATAAAAGTAATTACTAATAAACATATGAACAGATAATCTGGTAATTAGGAAAATATAATTTAAAATAATAGATATGGGGCTTCCCTGGTGGCGCATGGTTAAGAGTCCGCCTGCCTATGCAGGGGACATGGGTTCGTGCCCCGGTCCGGGAAGATCCCACATGCCGTGGAGCGGCTAGGCCCGTGAGCCATGGCCGCTGAGCCTGCACGTCCGGAGCCTGTGCTCCGCAATGGGAGAGGCCCCAACAGTGAGAGGCCTACCTACTGCAAAAAATAATAATAATAATAATAAAATAATAATAATAATAATAGGAGATGACATTTTCATCTTTTATAAAAATAAGTACGTATGATAACACAAAGTGTTGGTGGGTAAGTATGAAATGAGAATTCTTATTTATTGATGGTGAAAGTATATATAGAGTGACTGGCTTTTGACTCATAAAGCTGAAGTTGCACATGTCCTACAATAAAGCAGCTTTCCTTATTTATATGGAAGAGATTATATAAGAGGGGAATTTTCTGTTCCTTTAAAGTTTTGGAAAACTCAGCCACATAACCTTTGGAGACTAATATATGTTTTGGTACAAAATTTGAATCACATTTTCAATTTTCTTTCTATAGTTATTATGCTATCCAGATATTTTAAATTGATTCTTATCAATTTAGATAGTTTTTATTTTTCCAGTAAATAGCATTAATTTTATTTAGGGACTCTGTTGATATTTACATTTCCTCTGTGGATCCCTCCTTGTTTTCTAGCACTGCTATGATGTATTGCTACTTTTTTAGATCTATAAATTTCAGAGCTTGGTGTTGGGATGTGAGATAACCTGTCTACCAAGTTATCAACCTGATTTCCTGTATGCATTACAACAATGAGCCTGGTTAGACAGCATATTAAATATAGGCTCTCTCTGGCATGCCATACCTTCAAAATTTCACATTAAGCATGCATATATTAAATTTCTGATAACTCAGAGGGCAAATCCAAGAAAACTGTTTCCAAGAAAATGTAGTAACCTCCAATAAGCCTTGTTATAGCTCTTGACCATGGTTATATCGTAGACAATCTCTTTGATCTAGCATCTTAGCACAGAAAATCTCTTTGATTTGGCATCTTTTTAAAAATATTCTTTCAGTTAGTATTTGGAAAGAAGTTGAAGAAGGTGGTGATGCCATCATTTCTTTCTCAGTTTTCTCTCTAGTATATATTCTGTGTTTCATTGTTTTTAGTTTAATGAAAATTTTTCATGTTCACACAACTCAGGGAATGTGGTCACTTTTCCAAGTGAAATGGGATATAAAAATCCAATGTTACCTGGTCAATTCAGAAAATACTCTTAATTTTGAGATTCATATTTGGACAAACTAAAGCTACCACATTCTGTATAATTAAAGCTTATTTGAAAATTGTCTTTACCTATACTTTTTTTTAACATAGGTTTTAGTAAATGTTCTCATGGATTATTGCAATGTGCTATAGAAATTTTATAAATGGTCTATTTTATTCTATTTATGTCATATTATCTGGAGCTTGGAGTGTCACTTTCTTTTTTCTAGAACAGATAATTAGAGGTTTATTTTATGACCTTGACCAGAGTTAGAAAGCTAAAGATATTATATGAGAAAGTTAGAAGGTTGAGCAATCTTAAATTAGAAATAACTGAGGTACTTGAACAATTTATAGAGTTAGCTCTTCCAATGAGTTTGCTCTTGCCCACAAGATCTTGTAGAAATCTGCCTAATTAAAAAACTTTAAGTTGGAATTAGTGGCAAAACAATGATCACAACAAAACTACAACACCCAAAACATACTCATTAACACTCAACAATTCATCCAAAAATCTTTCCAAATTCCTTAGTATTACAATTTTACCAAAATATCTCTCTATATAAATATGTATTAAGACTGCTGTAAATACCTTAGCCCAAAGTCATTCGGTGAGAAGGTAAGTAAAGAGTCAGAACTTTAATTTAGTGAAATATCTTTCAGAATAGCCCTGAGTAGCCCTACCAATGCCAACCAACTGGCCCATAATAAAGTAGCTTGCTGTCTAATACATTTCAAAAATGAGATACATTTTAATGTAACCCCACATGTTCTTTTTTATAAATAGGCAAAAATCTCAGTTTCAAATTCAGTTTGTATATATCAAAATTAAAAGGACATAAGTGAAATTTTAACATATCTGAACAAATTTGGAGGTCTCAAGCTGTAATCCTGTTTTAAAACTTCTTTGTATGAACAAAATTGCTATTGAAAATAACTGCATTTCTCAAATAGACATATAATTCCAAACATTAAAAAAAATTCAACACATTTCTCACTCACTATTTGTGCTTCAGGCATAGTGCTGTTCGTATTCTAATTAGTCATTATCATGTACTTTCTAATTATCTCAATTCTAAATCCTTAAAAATTACAAGATCAAAGTTTTAAATGACAGCAGCAATGAATTAGTCACCAAGAGTAGTGAGAGAACTGAATTCAGTATAAGAAAAAATCTATTATTTTTAAATGTCATTTTTTTACTTTATAGCACCTTGAAAATACCACTTCCAGTAATTTTAGAAGTAACTTGAAAAATCTAATAATTGAGAGGAAAGATCAACTGATTAACAATATTTCAAAAGGCTCTATTTCCTCTAATGACACAAAACTATAAAATGTTAATATATTTTTGCTGCCTAAATATCCTAGAACAATTTGCAATTTTCTAAATGAGCTAGGACTGGTAAATAACCTGTGAGGTTTTACAGAACAGACTTCAACAAAGTGCATCATCTCTTTCTTTGCCACAGAGGTGATCACAGGAGATCAAACTGAATTAAAAATTTATGTAAATATCAATTAAAAGACCAGAATGAATTCCATTTTAACAAGTAATCAAATCAATCAAACAAGTAATCAAAGCAATCAAATCAATGACAGTGCTGTTAGGTAGCTGAGGAGGGTAACATGAAAAGTTCTTTAGATACATATAGTCTTGAAAGGTAACATAGTAGGTTCTATTGAAGATTCACCATTTGAGAATGGAAAGTAAATATATATTTAAGTTCATCTAAATAAATAGTTTTTTGAATAATTGTTGAAGGTCAATTTTAAATTCAGAGAGGCTTTACGTTAGAGCAGTGGAAACAAAGAGCTAATTTCAATGCTGATATAGACAAATGTGTATATTTTTGTAAGAAAAAGAATATACACAGTAATAATATGTGAGGCAATTTAAAACTGGGACAGACAAAAAGAAGTGATGGTTCACTGTGAAATTTTAACTGGATTAATAGGAAGCAATGGCACTTTAAAACAACAAACCAACATGTAGGAACTTAAAAGTTAACTCTCCATCACACTCAAATGGGTTTAAAGGATGTTTTGCCATCAAAAGCACTGGTGTTAAGAGCAAGTTTCAATTAATGAGAGGTTCCCAGGAAAACACTGAGCTCTGCTGAAGATAATGAGGGAGGAGTCTTATTTACATCAACAACAGAGTCTTAAATTGTTATGAGGGCTGTTGGTGTTATTTTGTTGTACATGAGGTAGAGAATATAAAGGATGAGTTGGAGGGAAAAACAATTCTCAGAGAAAGAAACAAAAAAAGAAAGAAAGAAACAAACAAAAAGAACCTGGAGGAAAAGAGGTGTGCCATATGAAGAAAAAAAAAAGGAGCATTGCAAAATAATTGCACTTTATTTTTCAGGGTGCAGCCCCAAGCTAGAGAATTGGAAAACAAAATGAAGATTATAGATTTCCATGTATACGAGTATAAAATGTATTGATACCTAAGGGACTAGATCTCAGATCTAAAACATAATTTTTTTTTTTTAAAGCACTATGTTATCCTAAGAAGTATAATTGAGTTCGAAGTTGAGTTAGATGAGGAAGTTTAGGAAATGGATAGGTCATATTTGGATGAGACCAGGAAGTAAAGAGAAATAATAATATTGTGGTAGTGTAGAGAAAGAAGGTGTTGGAGAAGGAAGGTATTGGTGCCTTCCATGGAGAAAGAAGGTATTGGTGAATTTTTTTCTAGTAGAATTTATAGACATAATTCAGTGGGAAAATGTAATAGTGGTGGTAATACAGAGATGTAAGGAATGTTTCACTTTTCTAAGTTCAAATTTCCATGAAGCCTTAATTTGCCTCGCTGATCCCTAAAAAAATAGAGGAATGCTGAGGCAGTGCTTTTTGAGACTTCTTCCATATCAACAAGGGGGAAGAGGTTCATAAATCTAAAGTAGTAAAAATTGTGGTAGGAAACGATCATACTGCTCCAAGTTATAATATTGAAAGACAGGAATAAAAGACATAGTCACATGCAAACTAAAGATTGAATTATTTCCTCCTTCCTGACTGTCTAGTCATAAGAGCACAATTACACTGAGCTGTCATTATCTGTCGATATCCCATCTTCCCAGGTAGACTTCAAAACTTTCAAAATCAGCAATAATTGTTACTCATCTCCATATCTTTAATTCATGACAGAGTGTTTTTGTTTGGGAATTTAATACATTTAATCCTCATTATTCATGGATTCTGTATTTGCAAATTTGCCTACTGACTAAAATGCATTTATAACTCCAAAATCAATACTCATACTTTCACAATAATTTAAAGGCATGAATATGTACAGAGAGGTAAGAAATAGGAGTTCCTATAACACACACTTTCCCAGCTTGGGTGGAACAAGGAGAAGGTTGTTTTGGCTATTGTACCATAAACAAGTATATGTTTTGTGGGCTATTTAATGCGTTTTGGGGGGCTTTTTGTTGGTGATGTCTCTGTTTAAAATGGCCCCCAAGCAGTGTTGAAGTACTGCCTGTGTTCTGAATTAAAAAAGGCTGTGATGTGCTTTACTGAGAGCACATGTTTTAGATAAACTTTGTTGAGGCATGTGTTATAGTGCTGTTGGTAGTGAGTTCAGTGTTAATGAATCAACAGTATGTATTAAATAAGGTGTCAAACAAAACACACATAAAACAAGGTTATGTGTGCAAAAATGCTGTGTCCAAGGCTTGCAGGAATCTAACCCTACGTTTCTTCTAGGAGCAATGATTCAGTATTTGTTAATTCAGTGTTTGCAGCAACTTTGTAGAACATAACTATAATGAATAAAGAGAATCAAATTTGTATGTCTGTTTTGAATGAGTTATTTCAAAGATGCATCTATTATTCATAACACTAGTTAGAGTAGCTCTTTTATAAATGCAGTTTTATATATTTTCACAAAATACAGCTAATCTGCAATTAAATGGATTCAGGTCTTTAGATATTTAACAGCTAAAATTCCCGGATTTAATTTATACATCTACCAGTCGCATTCCAAGTGACAGGCTGTAACTTTGTTGTCGCTAACTTCTTGGGGTCTCTGCCCTCAACTATAAATAATTGCCTCGGGAGGCTGATATGAGACCCAAAGAAGTAATGTGAAAGAAAATATTTTTCTAAACTCTAAAATGCTGAACATTATTATCCTTTGATTATATCAATTGTATCTATTGAAACAAATTAAACTTACTTAAATAATTATTACTAGTTTACACATTTTACTCACCTTTAAAAAACTGACTCCGCGGGCTTCCCTGGTGGCGCAGTGGTTGAGAGTCCGCCTGCTGATGCAGGGGACGCGGTTTCATGCCTTGGTCCGGGAAGATCCCACATGCTGCGGAGCGGCTGGGCCCGTGAGCCATGGCCGTCGCTGAGCCTGCGCGTCCGGAGCCTGAGCTCCGCAACGGGAGAGGCCACAACAGTGAGAGGCCCGCGTATCGCAAAAACAAAACAAAACAAAACTGACTCCGCAACTGTAATGGGGGAGGGGCGAGCGCAGCGTTAGCCCGTGGCCCTCAGCCTGCGGCCATTAGTGCACAGCTGTTAGTGCGCGGCCCTTAATGGTCCCCCTCCACCAGCGGTCAGCATCGCAGTGCGCCAGGCGGCACTCACCCTGGGTCGCTGTGCTTGTGACCCCGTCGCCTGTTGGGGGTGCGGAGCAGCCTGAGGGCCGGCTGGATTCCGAACGTCCTGCTCCCTCAGTGATGATGGCTGGCCGCAGTCTGGGGACCTGGCCCAGAGGGCGCTGCCAGCTGAGATCTGCCTCTTCAGCCGCGCCTGCGCACTGGTGGGAGGACCCAGACTGGGTGCTAGATGAGTGCTCCTGGGCAAGGGTAACCGGCCTGAGCAGGGACCCCCTCTCAGCCGGGGCCTAAACCTCGGAGGGGGAAAGCCGATCCTTGGGACCCTGGACAAGTAAAATGAGGGGTAATGATGTCACTTTGCTCACAGGATTTGTTAAGTGTTAGAAGCCGCGGTCGTATAATTGTATTATATAATACAAGCCAAATTGTATAATTCTCAAGGCTATGACCTTTAAGAGTATGACACCTTTAGGGCTTTCCTGGTGGCGCAGCGGTTGGGAATCTGCCTGCCAATGCACGGGACTCAGGTTCGAGCCCTATCCCACATGCCGCGGAGAGGCTGGGCCCGTGAGCCACAACCACTGAGCCTGCGCGTCTGGAGCCTGTGCTCCGCGACAGTGAGAGGCCCGCGCACCGCGATGAAGAGTGGCCCCCGCTCCCCGCCAACTGGAGAAAGGCCTCGCACAGAAACGAAGACCCCAACACAGCCAAAAACAAATTATTAAATTAAAAAAAAAAGAGTATTACACCTTTAGATAAAAAATTGCATTTGTTTTGAAGGAGGTTTACAGGAACATCGTGGCCTGACTGTGACCTGACCTACATGGACAGCTGCGAGAACAAAGGGTCCCTCACCAAGAGCTTTGCAACAACTAACCACGCCCCTCTCTCACCTTTCCTATAAAAGGGCTTTGCTGAAAGCCTTTCAGGCGTTCAGGATTTTTAAGGCATGAGCGAACCCTATCCTGCGTGGCCCTGCAATAAACCTTTCTCTGCTCCAGACTCCAACGTTTCGACATTGTTTGGCCTTACTATGCATCAGGCACACGGAACTGTCATGGGTAACACAACTACTAGATATTTGAAGTCATCATATTTGGGGCTGTGAGCCTGAGGAATGTAAAAAGTACAAGTCTCCTATACTCAAAAGATCTTGTTGTAGGTGTAAAAATTTGGCATTCATATTTTTAATAGCAACATAAGCCAGTGTAGGATAAACATATAAAAAAGCAATTTCTATTAGGACACTAAAAAGGGTGAAACCGAAAATAAAACTTCCCTCAAAGAGACAATGTAAGTGAATCACAGTTCCCTCACGTGGGAATAGGAGGAAAAGAAGTGAAAAAGTTTATGTTATTGGCATTTTATTTTCCTTGATTTAAATAAAATTATTTAAAATACATACAAAAAAAAGTTCCTAAGAAACATTCTTGTGCTGTAACAATTTTTACCTAAATATGAAGTACAATATGCTTGATGTCAAGTTTGTTCCAAGATATGATTTTGGAATTCATCTAATGAACTTTTTATCTTACAAAAAATATAGGTTTTTCTAGACTTGTTATGTGCTTTAATTATGTTTGCTAGTTATGACATGATCTCTATTTACACTAATTACTAACTGCTTGTAATTATACAAATCATGCCTATACACACTAATTTACTTAAGATGATATGTAAACAAAAATTTATCTTTTTCCTGCCTGCAACAGGAGAAGATGAGGTGCTGAGATTTTTTTAAATAAAGACGATCAAAAACCACAGAGGCATCATCAGCCGTACAAGCAAGTTGGGGCAGAGGTGGGGGGAGTGAGGCAGGTATTCTTTATTTGTGCTGAGTGGTTCTCCTTGTCTCTAAAGCACTTTCTTATCCCTCAATCAGAAGTGTGAAACCCACAACCCTGGGATCAGTTGAGAAGGAATTATCAGTACCTTAATGGATGATGTAGCAATCCGGCCCAGATACTATTTCTTTGTAGCCAGACTCTATGTACCTATTACATCCTTGCTTCTCTAACACAAGGTTTTGCATTTTGCTCAGCACATCTATAAATCAGCAGCTACTGGCTGTAGAAGGAGACTCCTGAAAAACCTAGTCCTCGTTCTATATGTTATTTGTCAGAAGAGAAGGGAATGATTATATACTTTACTTTCAATATTGCACTTGATCGTCCTAACAATCTGATGAGATTATAGCTAGTTAGAAAAAGTAAGCCGATTCGATGAATAGTTTTCTAAATCTACACAGTTAATAAGTGGTAAAATCGCTATTAGAACCCTGACTCTAATCTGTTCTATTTTATGTTATATCAATGGCAACTATAGAACCCCTGAAGAATTCTCTTGAACCATAAACACACAGGCCTTGTCACTCAGACACGAGTCTAAAAGAAAAGTTCTATCAAACAAGTCTAAAAGAAAAGTTCCTTTTTTCCATGATGACAGCTGCTTAATTGATTAATGTTTGCTCCATTGTTTTTTTCTTTGTTTTTCCCCTTTGTTCTGGATCATGTTTGCCTGAGCCTGTAATTCCCCGCGAGCTGTGGGTCCCTGGCTCTTAGTGCTTCTGCTGTTCACTTCCCCATTGCTATTGATACCCCCATATCCTGGTTAGCACTGGACAGAGATCAGTACTTCATTAGTCCTCTTGATAAAACCTCACCCTTGAGTTGGAGGCAAAACATTTAAATTTAAAACAAACTTCCAAGTATTAAAATGGACTTTATCTAGAAGCCAAGCAGAATTCAACAGGTTGTTTGGTTTGGTGGTTGATGTCAAGAAGACAGAAGAGTGTTTTCAAAAGAATTGAGTTAGAAATTGAAGAGTGAATAGGAAGACATGGATAATTGTGGAATATGGGTTAAGTGACCCATGAGGAATTTTGAAAAAATCAGCTTCTCCTATAAAATCTCATTTTATATAGATCCCATACTCATATTTTAAGAATCAATTCAAGTTTTCTTTCCCTCCAAAGCTTTTTGTGACTTTCCCAGTTTTTATTGCTATTCCTCCCAAATGTTTCCATGGTATCTTTACATCATAAATCACAGGAGTTATATAGTTAACATATTAAGAACCCTTCCTTTTAAATTTTGTATCCCCATCACAAAAGGCATATTTTGTTTGTTTGCTTAGTAAAAATGTTCCTGGAACAAGAATACACTTAGTATATTAACAGTCAATCTGGTTGCATATAGTTCCCATTTTAAGTGGTATAATGTATTTTAAACTTTGGTTTGTAACTTTTCACTTGTGAAGATATATGGTATGCATGGGTGTTACTGTGCTACCTGTATGCAAATCGAGACAGTGAAGTGTGGCATTCTTGCAGCTATTGGTCAAGGCAATGCTAAATATATCTTTTTGCATAAAGGTATGTCTGTTTTTTGTTTACACTGGTTATTGAACAGTGACTGTAAGATCATAATGGTGGTTTTCTTCTCATATTTGAAGCTTTATATTGACCTCAATAAAAATATTAGAAATATGTGATATTTTTCTGAGCATAGACGAAAGATGAAAATCCATTTCTAAAGGACATAGACTTAATGATAAAAACATAAGCAGAAATAAGGGAGCAAAAGCTGTATTTCTTGTTTTAAACTGCATGGATTCTATATGAGTGTAGGTCAAGTTCATTTTCAGGAACAGGTTTTTTTTTTAATATTACTGAGTTTTAAGTCACAACTTAAGCATTATAGATATTTTAAAAAATGAAGTATTCAAGGAATTATCTGACATAGAAATGGACTCAAAACAACATAGGAAGGTAGTTTAACCTGCAGTTGTTAGCATAAAATAACACAAAAACTAAAGATAATAGTGGGTTTTTTTTCCTTACCATTAAGCCTCATGTTTATTTTAATTGTAGCAAGCATTTAAAAATGTGTACTCTCTTGGACTTCCCTGGTGGCGCAGTGGTTGAGAGTCCGCCTGCCGATGCAGGGGACATGGGTTCTTGCCCCGGTCCGGGAAGATCCCACATGCCGCGGAGCGGCTAGGCTCATGAGCCATGGCTGCTGAGCCTGCGAGTCCGGAGCCTGTGCTCCGCAGCGGGAGAGGCCACAACAGTGAGAGGCCCGCGTACCGCAAAAAAAAAAAAAAAAAAAAAAAAAAAAAAAAAAAAAAAAAGTGTACTCTCTTTTCTTTCATATAATAACTCTATGAGATAGAGAAGTTTCATATTGTTACCACCACTTTATGGAAGCCCAAAGCAAGCATTTCAAGGTGATATAAACAGACATCACAAATACAACCTAATCACACGACCAAGAATTCTGAACCCTTTAAGGAAAACCAACAATATAAAAGAGACACAAAGGAATAGAAAAACTAACATCTGAGGAAACAGACCTAACAGGACAAACAGAGTAATACTTTAAATCGTGATTATTGTCAAAGCTCTGTCAGCAGCAGTGATTGTACAAATTTAAACTGCTATCAACAAACAAAACTCTGAAAATCTATGCTTAACATCATAATTGACTACAGTAGTGAGCTAAATTTTTGAATAGGGAAAGATGCCCATGCATTAAAACAAACAAAAAAAAAGAAAGAAAGAAAATACCAAAGAGAGACTCAGCAGTCTTAAGATTTGTTTTTTAAAAATGTTACAGGAGATCTGAGGAGATAAAAGGAGGGGCCAAATGTTCTTTAAAAATGGGGAAAAAAATTTAAGTAGAACTGCAGAATAATGAGATTACTAAATTGAAAAGGCTTGCCATGTATTGAGTGGCAGGAATTTTAAACACACAGATACACAATTATATATCACTAGACACATCATTGTGGTAAAATTTCTGAACTTCCAAAATTAAAAAAAGAAATCACTTTAAGATGTAGACACACTACAAGAATTAAATGACATTGAAAACAAACTTGTTTTTGGGCAGTATTTCCTGCAAGACTGTAAACATATTTCTTCAGAATTTTGAAGAACTGATCTTGAACATAAAATCTTAAATTATCATTTAAGGGAGAGAACATGCAAGAACTCATATTTTATTTTTTAAAAAGTACCCAATCTGTAATAATTATAAGAGAACATGCTCAAAAGAAAAAATGCAAAAAACCAATTCAACCCAAAGGAATAAATAAAGCACATTAAATATGAGTAACTTTGATTTGCTTAAAAATATATACAATCCTATAACTCAAATACCAGAGTAATTTATTAAATAGAAGATGATGGTTTGGGGGATGGAAGGGGATAGTGGAAAAAGAAGATTGATTTTCTTTTTCATTTTGCTTATTTTAGCTTTATTATGTAGATTAAAAAACCTAAAGCTAATAATTAAAAGATATATATCTACATATCTATATCTATCTTACAAACTATTATAATACCAAGAATGAAACAAAGAGAATTGAAAAATTCTCAAAGGCAGAAAAGGAGAGAATAATGAGAAAACATGGAAAACTGAAAAACCATATATATAGTAGAAGTAATTGCAAATATTTTATTAATGAAAATATGTCTAAAGTCATATTGAAAAGACAGAGACAGCCTCTTCAATAAGTGGTGCTGGGAAAACTGGACAGGTACATGTAAAAGTATGAAATTAGAACACTCCCTAACACCATACACAAAAATAAACTCAAAATGGATTAAAGACCTAAATGTAAGGCCAGACACTATCAAACTCTTAGAGGAAAACATAGGCAGTACACTCTATGACATAAATCACAGCAAGATCCTTTCTGACCCACCTCCTAGAGAAATGGAAATAAAAACAAAAATAAACAAATGGGACCTAATGAAACTTCAAAGCTTTTGTACAGCAAAGGAAACCATAAACAAGACCAAAAGACAACCTCAGAATGGGAGAAAATATTTGCAAATGAAGCAACTGACAAAGGATTAATCTCCAAACTTGACAAGCAGCTCAGGCAGCTCAATATCAAAAAAACAAACAACCCAATCCAAAAATGGGCAGAAGACCTAAATAGACATTTCTCCAAAGAAGATATACAGATTGCCAACAAACACATGAAAGAATGCTCAACATCATTAATCATTAGAGAAATGCAAATCAAAATTACAATGAGATATCATCTTATACCGGTCAGAATGGCCATCATAAAAAAATCTAGAAACAATAAATGCTGGAGAGGGTGTGGAGTAAAGGGAACACTCTTGCACTGTTGGTGGAAATGTGAATTGGTACAGCCACTATGGAGAACATTATGGAGGTTCCTTAAAAAACTAAAAATAGAACTACCATACGACCCAGCAATCCCACTACTGGGCATATACCCTGAGAAAACCAGAATTCAAAAAGAGTCATGTAGCAAAATGTTCATTGCAGCTCTATTTACAATAGCCAGGACATGGAAGCAACCAAAGTGTCCATCAACAGAGGAATGGATAAAGAAGATGTGGCACATATATACAATGGAATATAACTCAGCCATAAAAAGAAACGAAATTGAGTTATTTGTAGTGAGGTGGATGGACCTAGAGTCTGTCATACAGAGTGAAGTAAGTTAGAAAAGAAAAACAAATACCGTATGCTAACACATATATATGGAATTTAAGAAAAAAAAAATGTCATGAAGAACCTAGGGACAAGATGGGAATAAAGGCACAGACCTACTAGAGAATGGACTTGGGGATGTGGGGAGGGGGAAGGGTGGGCTGTGACAGGGTGAGGGAGTGGCATGGACATATGTACACTACCAGGCATGGAATGGATAGCTGGTGGGAAGCAGCTACGTGGCACGGGGAGATCAGCTCGGTGCTTTGTGACCACCTAGAGGGTTGGGATGGGGAGTGGGGGAGGGTGGGAGGGAGGGAGACGCAAGAGGGAAGAGATGTGGGAGCATGTGTGTGTGTATGACTGATTCACATTGTTATAGGATGGAGACTAGCACACCATTGTGGAGCAATTATACTCCAATAAAGATGTTAAAAAAAGAAAAGACAGAGCCTCACAGATTCATAAAAAACAAAAATCTGTTTATAAGAATAACTAAAAATTACAGAACTACTATCAATAAAGACATAAAAATATATAAATATTAGAAAAAACTTAAAGGGATATTAAATATGGAAATCTTAATGAGCCTTAATATAATTACTGATGCAAAACATTAGAAGGGGAAACCATTTATATTGATTAAGATATGAAAAGATTGTATTTGTCAGGCTAGGTATTATGCAACAAATGTTTATTTTTCACTCAAGTCACAATCTGATATTTAATGGTAGGTTTCCACAGTGTAATTCACTTATCCCTGATCTTCTCATTTTTGCTCCTTCCATCTTCACCATTTCCCTGAAGAGCCCTCTTCCTCCTCTACATTTTGATGAATGAAGAGAAGAGCAAAAATAAAAGCATACCTATATACACATAGTTAAGTATGAGTATATATTGTGCATACACACATAAACACATATATGTGTATATATAAACATAGCTTATATTACATTGTCTCAAAATGCAAAAACCACTATTATCTATGTTCTGTCACTACTGATATAATTGTTATTACAATCTTGAAGGTCAGTGAAAGCACCATAAAAACTGTTTATAGAATCCTATTCGAGTCAAAGTTACAACTCCAGTCAAGTGTTTTGTTGCTGTTGGGTGGATGGTTTTGCCTTAGGGAAAAAAAAAAAGAAGTTTGAACAGCATGAAAAGAACCTGTTACAGTAGGTGAGATTTAGGTAAGTATTCCTAATTAAAAGTATTTATAGTCTTTAAAATAAATAGCTTAGTAAGTTGTCACATTTACCCCCAATATTCTTAGAAATAAACAACACTAGTATTTTAGGTTTCATTTTACTGCATTTGTATTCACGTCAGAGGGCTTGAATGGATGAAATTCTCTAGCATTCTGATTATTCACACAAGTATTCTAGCTCATGGAGAAGGAAATTAGATGTTATTACCTCATATTTCACCTCTTCATTGCTGGCAGAAAAACCTAAGACATGCATTGAGCTTATCAAACACAACTTGCACTGTTTGTTTTCCTGTTTCCTCATTTATGAGCTTTTTGAGGAAAAGACCAACATTTTAATATCTTTGTACTTCAAGTGCCTAGCACACTACCTGAACATAACGGATTTTGGAATCGTTTATTTGGGGAACTTCATATAAGAAGGTTAGACCAAGAACAGGGGACATTTTTTAAAGAGAAGAAAAATGGTCTCTTTACTTCACCTTTCCTCCTTACCACATTTATCCCTACTAGAAATCCTAGCCCTTGGCTCTTTTTTTTTTTTTTTTCTTTTTGCGATATGCGGGCCTCTCACTGTTGTGGCCTCTCCCGTTGCGGAGCACAGGCTCCGGATGCGCAGGCCCAGCGGCCATGGCTCACGGGCCCAGCCGCTCCGCGGCATATGGGATCCTCCCAGACCGGGGCACGAACCCGTATCCCCTGCATCGGCAGGCGGACTCTCAACCACTGCGCCACCAGGGAGGCCCGCCCTTGGCTCTTAAAATACATTGGTCCTATTTCATCTAACAATAGCTAAATCTTTATTTCAACAAGCAGGAATATCGGTGTCAATATCAACTGTGAAAGTGAGTCACTATGTATGTTAATTGCCAACGCAGAGGCCGAGGACTGCTATTTTTTTAAAAATGCAGTTTTGAAAAAATTATTCCTGTTTTATTCCAAATCTGTGTGCAGATATTTCTTACTGTGATGTTGAACCTCCTGACAGAGATGGCGTTTTCTTTCTAGTCAACAGCTGGCCTCCTCCTACATGTGGTAAAATACTAAAGAATTTAAGTATTCACACTGATAACTCATTAATCTGACCTCTAGCAAAATGTGGATTTCTGGAGTTTATCTGTCTCTCCATGCACAAGCTTCCCCATGATTTATATGTTCTGCAATGAATCCTACTTTCCGATCTTCTTGTCACCAATTTTATTCTCTGATCAGTCTTTTCTGTCATTCTCTCTGGAGTCTCATTTCAGTCTGCCTCATAAAAAATATATTAGTTATCATCCTAAAAGACCCTCAGCTTCTGTTTCTGTGCCCATCTACATGCAGGCTGCTCTAAAAGGCGTCACTGGCTCTGCTAGCTAGAGTTTACTGGGGTCCAAGATTATTATTCAAGGTAGCGTCTCTGGGCCCCAGTGATCCCCTGGCCTTGTGTTAATGGATTTTCTCCTAAAGATGCAAATAACGGCTGCCTGAATTCCTGTCTTAATTGCCTCAAAATGAGGCAATCTGGGATCCTTGCAGAGCCATAAATAATCCTCTGAAACTACTTGCAGAAATGCTCTATCAAGATGTTTTTTTGGGACTTGATGATAAAAAATGTTCAGTGCCAAGTTGCCACCATAAACCAGATCACATCTGTAGAAGGGGGTTTGCTGAAGGAACCTTCTCCCGAGTCTTCCCTTTTACTCTGCGTGTAAAAATCACCTTCATTTATTAATATTACTCTTCTAGTGATGTGAGGATTCAAGCACTATCCAAAGAGCCAATGTAAAGTTAGGACTTTATGAAAATGAAAGTGGGGCTTCATTTCTGCTGCAGTCAGATCAACTGTGCTGATTTTTTTTTAAACCGTGCTGAGAAAACTACAATCTAACACTATTTAAACTTTTCAAAACTGTCCAAGACCACACTACAAGCACTTTGATGATTTATACTTGGAATTAGGGGAGTAAATAGGGTTAAATCAGAGTGATAAAGAGTTCCTGACTAAATATTCAATTTGACTACTACCTATTAAATATTATAAAATGTAGCTGACCCATTATAGAAAATTAAACGCAAGGAAAAAGGGTGTTAATGTTAACTAAGCCTAAATATTTATAATTAACATTTATATTTATCATTATGTACTCAGATGTACAGTCTCTGAAACACAGTAAGAACTCAATAAATATTTAACACATGAATTAATGAATATGACTTTTTTTTTTTTTTTTTTGCGGTACGCGGGCCTCTCACCGCTGTGGCCTCTCCCATTGCGGAGCACAGGCTCAGCAGCCATGGCTCACGGGCCCAGCTGCTCCGCAGCATGTGGGATCCTCCCAGACCGGGGCACGAACCCGTGTCCCCTGCATCGGCAGGCGGACTCTCAACCACTGCGCCACCAGGGAAGCCCTGAATATGACTTTTAATATCATCTTTAGTTCCCCTGATAGTTTCATAGGCATTCACCTAGAGAGTAACTTGACATTAATCCAGAAACCAAATTTCTGCAATCTTAGCCATCTGGAATGGAATTAAGAACCCCAAATACTGCTTGTGAGACTATTATACAATTTTTGGTATTCAAAAATGGGTAACTCTGATATCACAAATATCAAATATTAAACTGTTTAAGAAGAAAGTGTTTAAGATGAAAAAGATGCAAAACAGAACTTCTTAACATTATTGAGTGTGGATAAACAGAGAAGCAAGTTTCAATAATGTAAAATATTCATTTTCATTGAAATTTTATATCATGTTAAACCTAGATATATGTTATCTTTTTCATTAAGAAGACCATGATGAACAGGGAATCTTGGAGAAAAAGAATAATGTGTCATTATTTGTCATTCTTTTTTTTTTTTTTTTTTTGCGGTACGCGGGCCTCTCACCGCTGGGGCCTCTCCTGTTGTGGAGTACAGGCTCCGGACGCGCAGGCTCAGCAGCCATGTCTCGCGGGCCCAGCCACTCAGCGGCATGCGGGATCCTCCCGGACCGGGGCACAAACCCGCGTCCCCTGCATCAGCAGGCGGACTCTCAACCACTGCGCCACCAGGGAAGCCCTATTTGTCATTCTTAAAGTGTAGATGGTGACTGGATTATTTAGTGAGCCAGGCACAGTGAGGGCTCATCAGTGAAAACAGAAATTAGCTGATTAAACATTCTTTGATGAGTGAGAGAGAAGCACATTACAAAAATACAGAACTTCGAAAAATTCAGCTATCCTCTTTCAGCCCTGTTATTCCAGAAAACTTTATTCAAAGCATTTATGGAAGAAAGTTTCTTCCTTAGTTAATGATTTCTAGGGTAAAAATAACATTAGAATAACTTACCTTAGTAACTTAAATTATTTCTTAATAATCTCTACCCTCAGAAAGCACTTCTTAATATCGAATCCAAAATTTTGCCAAGTGACAAGTTGATAAATTATCCGTGCAAATATTTAAATATTTACTAACCTATTTTTCAACTTTTTATTTATTTCATGGTTCTCTACTCAATGTTTACAAAGTTTTCTGGGGCACGTTATTTTCTGCATTCTCTGTATCAATAAGAATTTCTGAACCTCTTCAAAATAGTATCTGAATACTACTAGTATCACTATACTATTAGTCTGCTGAATATAGAGACAAATCAATCAAATGATAATTATTAATTTTCATTTAAGGTCTGAATGAAATAAAAGGATTTATGTCCATGCCTCAAACAACAGAAAAACTGGATAAAATGTTAGAAACAACGTTGTTCAGATATCAGGCAACAGACAGCGCAGGATGGTCGTACCTGAGTGAATAGAAACAGATGAAGTGAACCCTCTGATTGCCTCAGCTTCCTGCCTAGAGGCAGTTTCAGGGCTGTAGTGAAAGGAGAGAAAACCTACAAAGAACTTGGTGGTCACTAACATGAGAAGACAGTTCAAAGTTTACGGAGGTCACAGTGGCTATAATTTGTGGCACAATAGTGGAGAGAGGTTGTTGAACAGAGGGAAATGTAACAAGATCTGAACAGGAACCCCTCAATTCTCAGGCTGAGCACTAATCAATGTATCTGTTAAAAGAAATCACACAAGGTTGGGGGAAAACCTACCAGAAAAGAGGAGGCTGAAAAATTTCCAAAGCTCACACATGGCTGGGAATAACATTTTAGACTACCACTAGCGAAAATGGAAAAATCTCCAAAAATAAGGCATCTGATAGAGTTCTCTGAAAATATCATCTCAGTAGTAAAGCTCAGTTAGGCCTAGATCAAAGACTGCTTTGCACCTAACAAAGCTTAAAAGCAAACCTCAAGAATATTAAACAAAGTGCAAGTAACTTAACTTTACTGCAAAAAAATGTTCAACACAATTTAAATAAATGCAATTTATTACCAAGAATTCAAATAAGATTGATACTGTCCAGCATCCAAATTTCCAGACAAGCTAGGAAAATGAAATAGGAAAATATGACCCATAACTAGGATAAGATTCAATCACTGCAAGCCAACTCAAAAATTATATGGGTAGGGCTTCCCTGGTGGCACAGTGGTTGAGGGTCCACCTGCCGATGCAGGGGATGCAGGCTCGTGCCCCAGTCCGGGAGGATCCCACGTGCCGTGGAGTGGCTGGGCCCGTGGGCCATGGCCGCTGAGCCTGCACGTCCAGAGCCGCCTGTGCTCCACAGCAGGAGGGGCCACGGCACTGGGAGGCCTGCATACCACACACACAAAAAAAAAATTATATGGGTGAAGTAATTTTTAAATTGTAAGTTCTAATTAAAATTTTATTGTTAAAACAGAGATCCAGAAAAAAAAAAAAGTGTCTTATATAATAATGGGAAAAGAAAACACAAACCTGGTAAGAGAGATGAGCAATTAAAAAAAAAAAGACAAGTAGAAATTCTATAAAAAATAATAGCAATATTATTATATTGTAGTGTTTATAACATATGTAGAAGTAAAATAGACATCAACAATGCAGATAATGGGAGTAGGAAGACAGTAGTGGACTAACATAAACCACATCCATAATACCATTAAATGTTTTTATCAAACATAGTTTTTTAAAACTATAATGCCAGCTACATATGGAATTTTAAATTTTGTAGTAGCCACACTAAAATTTAAAAAAAAAGTTGAATGATGATATTGAGCACCTTCTCATATGCATATTGACTATTTGTGTATCTTTTTTGTAAGTTGCCTGTTCAATTTTTCCTATATAAATTTTGGGATGTCTGTATTTTTATTATTGATTTATAGAAGTTCTTTCTCTGATCATTGAAATGTCTTTATTCTATTACTTAACTTTATGGGGGAGCACATCAGATTTTTTCTTCACATTTTCTTATTATTTAGAGTTTTGATTTCTACCTTCCTAATTATAATGTAGATATTAATTATTCTCCTTTATTTTGTTCTCTTTAAATAACTCTATTTCAACAAGCTCACTTTTCCTCAAACAGATTTCATGCACGTTCAATCATGTGGTTATCTCATCTTTCACCTCTTACTCGATAAAATAGATAATTAATTCAATATATTTAAAAATAGGCAATTCCTAATTTTTATTTTTTATAACAAAATATTATTCAAAATGATGCTTTTCCATCTTGCAACATAACTATTTAGCAAAATCTTTTTTAATACCATTTACTTTTTCTCTCATTTAAGGCTGATTAATGATTCTTAAAGCTTGAGTAGCTAATTTTTATTGTTTTCTTTTCAATCTCCTACATTTTAGAATTTAATCTGAAGAGCACATTGAGGGAAGCAACTGCTAGCCACATTTCTCTGGTCTAACAATGAGACTGCTAGAATGAGGAAAAAACTCCTATTTCCAAGGACTGATGGTCATGGAAATGAGAATTATTTTCCTTCAGGTCTTCCTCTGCTAGACTCTGTGCTTGAAAAGCTGCTATACAGCCTTCTGTTTGTATCTGTGTTTGCACTTTTTCTTACTGACCTCCTAATCTACAATTTTCTCCTGTTATTCTGCCCCTGATATTTTTGCACTATTAGGATATGTGGGCACCTATTGGACAAAAAGCACAAGATGAGAGGTTATTCACCTGGCTGCCTCAGAAAGCAGATCATGGTCAATAGGTAAAGGGTCCTCTCACTGCTTAGTACATCAAATGGCTTCTGTAATACTTATCGCATCATATTATATTTAGCTTTTTTTTTTAATAAGTGACTGCTGGCTGAACTCAGAGCTCATTCATAGACTATAATAAATATCAGAGCACTTTTTGTCAAGCCTTGTATTAAGCATTTCACAAGCAATATTTCTTTTAATTCTCAAGATAACATTTGAGGTAAATACTATTATTACCTCCATTTTACAGATGAGAAACTGCTGATTAAAGGTGGTAAGTACACTGCCTAAAGTCACACAGCGAAGCGAAAACAAATGAAAGTAAAAGTCTCAGCAGGACTTTTAGGTGTATGAAAAGTATATTGATAGAATCTCTCTCCTTTGTGTTCATCATTTTCTTGCAACTCAATATTCATATTGTTCAAGAGGGGTTTCCTGAGAAACACTTTCTTATGGTGATTACTTTTATCCTATGCTTTTCTCAGCACCAAGATTCTCATGGTGACAGTAAGTTATCATGGACAGAGAGGAACACACAGATGGTAACACAGACAGAATACAACCCTCCCTTTCCCTCCACAAATTTTCATTTTTTAAATTAGCAAGGCTATTTATTTATTTATTTATTTTTATAGAGCAGGTTTAGTAATGCTATTTAATATCATCAGTTCTGATGTTCTTTAAAATTCCAAAATAATAATGCAAATCCATATATAATTAATTATCCCCAAATAATCAAAAACAACAGCTAACAAAAAATTCTGCTCTGTGAATATTGTTCTACTTTAAAAATCACTCACAATGTCTTAATATGTGTATAAAATGAACTTTGTTAAAGATGTATAAGCAAAATAGGGAAAACATAAATCTTTCCATCTCAGAACATTTGTACAAGTAAAATGTAGTTGCTTTTATTAAACTAGACAGATCCACCAAAAAGCAAGTTTAAAAGAACTGTCCTGCATGGAAGCAACCTAAGTGTCCATCAATAGATGAATAGATAAAGAAGATGTGGCACATATATACAATGGAATATTACTCAGCCATAAAAAGAAACGAAATTGAGCTATTTGTAGTGAGGTGGATGGACCTAGAGTCTGTCATAGAGAGTGAAGTAAGTCAGAAAGAGAAAAACAAATACCATATGCTAACACATATATATGGAATCTAAAAAAAAAAAAAAAGGTCATGAAGAACCTAGGGGCAAGACGGCATAAAGACACAGACCTACTAGAGAATGGACTTGAGGATATGGGGAGGGGGAAGGGTAAGCTGGGACAAAGTGAGAGAGTGGCATGGACATATATACACTATCAAACAAAAATAGATAGCTAGAGGAAAGCAGTCGCATAGCACAGGGAGATCAGCTCGCTGCTTTGTGACCACCTAGAGGGGTGGGATAAGGAGGGTGGGAGGGAGGGAGACACAAGAGGGAAGAGATATGGGGACATATGTATATGCATAGCTAATTCACTTTGTTATAAAGCAGAAACTAACACACCATTGTAAAGCAATTATACTCCAATAAAGATGTTAAAAAAAAAAGAACTGTCCTGAAATCTCAGAACCATGCAATTCTCATCACTTTCTTTCTTTTTTGTAAAGACATGAAGGGAAGAGCAAAACCAAAATAATTCCAGACATATTCCAGTTGAGGTGTATGTGGTGGGGAGAGATGGAATTCATTCAACCACTCAATAGAATCCACCCTATCTTAATGAAGAGTACGATTTTCTCTAAGGTGAAAAGTTTTTTAAGCTTCAAATACCTTTAACTTCAAGTAGATGCTTATATATATTCAAGATGTAACTTTCTCGACAATTATGAAAGTTTTTCCATGAAACATTTAGGATTCTGTCAGATGATGTACCTGCTAAATGTGACTCTTTCATAATACATAAAGGGCCTACTAATACCGTAGACCAGCCTTAACAAACTTTTACTGTAAAGAGCCTGATAGTAAATAGTTTAAGCTTTGTGGGTCATACAGTCTCTGTCACAACCTCAGAAGTCCTTGCTTGGCACAATAGGTAGAAAAAGACCAGAAAAGGGACGATGCAAGCTGAAACGATGCAGAGAAATCTTAGTAATTAATGGGTAAAATTGAGATTGTTTTGTAACCTTTAGAGTTTTTGTCAAAACATTAGTCAATCGTAAGTGTATAGGAAAATGAAAAAAATAGTAAAACTAATATTTATTTAGTACACTGTGACTTCAAACATTGAAATCATTGAGAATTAAAATGTTCTACTTCTTCTTAAAAAACTTACCCTGGTCATGATAGTGTATTGTAGTTTGGGAAGATGTTACCATTGGGTAAAGAGCACTTGGGATCTCTCTGCATTATTTCTTAACACTGCATTTGAATTTATAGTTATCTGAAAATTAAACAAAGATTGATGAAAAAACTTGGGAATAGTTTGAACAATGCTTGCTTTCTTCTTGTTGTTGTATAACTAATTATATAGAATGGGCATCTTTTTTGTTTTGTTTTGTTTTTTTAAAGATTTAGGGACTTCCCTAGTGGTCAAGTGGTAAAGAATCCACCTTCCAGTTCAGGGGATGCAGGTTCGATTCCTGGTCAGGGAACTAAGATCCCACATGCCGCGGGGCAACTAAGCCACAACTACTGAGCTTGCACACCTCAACTAGAGAGACCGCGTGCTCAGTAGTTGTGGCATGTGGGCTTAGTTGCTCTGCGGCATGTGGGACCTTAGTTCCCTGACCAGGGATCGAACCTGCATCCCCTTGCATTGGAAGGCAGATTCTTTACTACTGGACCACCAGGAAGTCCCAGAATGGGTATCTTTTCTGTGCCTTGGTGGACTGCCATGCTTCTTTCTAAGTTTGTATCAGCTTCCAACAATTCATCCTTTGCTCTTTCAAAGTCATAAAATGTCTCCAAGAGTTTGCCTATTGTAAAGATTTTGCCAGCATCTGAGACATCTTTCGATTATCCATTTTTAAAAAATTTTTACTGGAGTATATTTGCTTTACATTTTTTAAACTATCACATGAATTCATCACTAGGAAAGAGGGAAGCAGCACAACATACTTTTTGCCTCTGTGTATACTGAACAGTTGATGCTGACTGGTTATTGATTATGATATACGTTTGTTATTTAAATATTGATGTGGGGACCAAAGAGCTAGCAACAAAGTTTGTGATTTATGTAATTACAGTTAATGTACCGTGGTAACTAAAACTTGAACCATGTTCTTCAGAGATTTGTGTTATCTAACTAAATTGGTTTAGTTAAAATTTGTGCACATCAGAACCATGCAAAACGAGAGCCGCCTATACTCAACCCTGCCACACAGTGTGAAAGCAGCTGAAGACAATATGTAAACATATGGGCACTGCTGTGTTTCAGCAAAACTTTATTTACAAAAATAGAGAGCTGGCATGATTTTGCCTGAGGGCCATAGTTTGAGTCTGCTGAGTTATATGGTCCAAGCAGCAAGTCTTCTTGCACTGTTGTTATATTATAGAGTGGGCCTGCTACAAACCCCTTTCTTGCATAGCCCCTTATCCAAAGCTGGCTTCTGTGTCACCAACTAAATGAGTAAAAGCAGTATTCCTAAGTGTGAAATATGCTGTCTTCATAATCTCAGAAGCCAAACAAGGGCCATGTTTCTTCCTTAGTGATGGGATGTACTAGCTACAATAACTTGTTCTTTTCTTTTTTTTAAACATCTTCATTGGAGTGTAATTGCTTAACAATGTTGTGTTAGTTTCTGCTGTATAACAAAGTGAATCATATATATATATATATATATATATATATATATATATATATATATATATCCTGATATCCCCTCCTTCTTGCGTCTCCCTCCCACCCTCCATATCCCACCCCTCTAGGTGGTCACAAAGCCCCGGGCTGATCTCCTTGTGCTATGCAGCTGCTTCCCACTAGCTGTTTTACATTTGGTAGTGTATATATGTCAATGCTACTCTCTCATTTCATCCGAGCTTACCCTTCCCCCTCCCCGTGTCCTCAAGGTATCACATCTTCTTTATCCATTCATCTGTCAATGGACATTTAGGTTGTTTCCATGTATTGGCTATTGTGAATAGTGCTGCTATGAACATAGGGGTGCATGTGTCTTTTTGAATTATAGTTTTGTCTGGATATATGCCCAGGAGTGGGATTGCTGCATCATATAGTAATTCTATTTTTAGTTTTCTGAGGAACCTCCATACCGTTCTCCATAGTGGCTCCCACCAACACTGTGTGAGAGTTCTCTTTTCTCCACATCCTCTCCATCATTTGTTATTTGTAAGACGTTTTAATGATGTCCAATTTGACCGATGTGAGGTGGTACCTCACTGAAGTTTTGAATTGCATTTCTCTAATAATTAGCAATATTGAACATCTTTTCATGTGCCTATTGGCCATCTGTATGTCTTCTTTGGAGAAATGTCTATTTAGGTCTTCTGCCCATTTTTTGATTGGGTTTTTTTGTTGTTGTTGTTGAGTTGTATGAGCTGTTTGTATACTTTAGAAATTAAGCCCTTGATGGTTGCATCATTTGCAAATATTTTCCCCTGTTCTGTAGGTTGTCTTTTTGTTTTGTTTATGGTTTCCTTGCTGTGCAAAAGCTTGTAAGTTTGATTAGGTCCCATTTAAAGACACAGACATAGAGAATGGACTTGAGGACACAGGGAGGGGGAAGGGTAAGCTGGGATGAAGTAAGAGAGAAGCACTGACATATATACATTACCAAATGTAAAATAGATAGCTAGTGGGAAGCAGCTGCATGGCACAGGGAGATTAGCTCAGTGTTTGGTGACCACCTAGAGGGGTGGGATAGGGAGGGTGGGAGGGAAACGCAAGAGGGAGGAGATATGGGGATATACGTATATGTATAGCTGATTCACTTTGTTATACAGCAGAAACTAACACAACACTGTAAAGCAATTATACTCCAATAAAGATGCTAAAAAATAAATAAATAAGCGTGGGTGCAGAGAGAGGAGGCAGCTGAGGGGTAGAGAACTCTGGAGAGGAACAACACACAGGCAGCGACACCAAGTAGGTACTGGGTTGGGGGGTGGCCAAGAGTTGAGGGCATAGCAGGAGTCAGCCATGACCTGGGGGGCTTCAAAGCAGTCTTTGTCCGATAGTACTGAGAAACCAAGGGGCTGAGCAGATTTAATAGAAGAAAATGCTAACTCTTGTCGGGATGCTCCATTCAAGACCAGGAGGCTGAAAGCTGACAAGTTCTTGCAGGTGACCTATGGTGCATCCAAATAAACTTCCCATTCACTTGGCAATATGAAACAAGCCTCTTGTGTCTCTGCTCCCAGGAAACAGGAGTTTCAAGAAGATAACTTCTTCACCAACAGTGAAATATCAGAAAGGGAATGTAAAAAACAATACCTTTTAAACTCACACACCTAAAAATAAAATATTTAGGAATAAATCTGACCAAGGAGGTGAAAGACTTATACACTGAGGACTATAAAACATTAATAAAGGAAATTGAAAAGGATTCAAAGAAATGGAAAGATATTCCATGCTCTTGGGTTGGAAGAATTAATAGTGTTAAAATGTCCATACTACCCAAAGCAATCTACAGATTTAATGTAAGCCTTACCAAATTACCCATGACCTTTTTCACAGAACTAGAACAAATAATCCTAAAATTCACGTGGAGCCATAAAAGACCCTGAACTGCCAAAGCAATCCCGAAGAAAAAAGAACAAAGCAGGAGACGTAACCCTCCTAGACTTCAGATGATACTACAAAGCTACAGGAATCAAAATGCCATGGTATCAGCACAAACAAAGACATATAGATCAATGGAACAGAACAGACAGCCCAGAAATAAACCCACATAGCTATGGTTAATTAATCTTTGACAAAGGAGGCAAGAATATACAATGGGAAAAAGACAGTCTCTTCAGCAAGTGGTGCTGGTAAAGTTGGACAGCCACATGTAAATCAATGAAGTTAGAACACACCCTCACACTACACACAAAAATAAACCCAAAATGGCTTAGAGACTTAAACATAAGACATGACACCATTAAACTCCTAGAAGAGATCACAGGCAAAGCATTCTCTGACATAAATCGTACCAATGTTTTCTTAGGTCAGTCTCTCAAAGCAATAGAAATAAAAACAAAAATAACTTGTTCTTTCTCAATCATGGTTATATTTTGGCACATTCCAGTCCACTTCGCTAATATGGGTAGCTCCTAAATCTTCATAGGTTTTTAACTCCTACCTTCTTGACTACATGATATTTGCCAAAGTTGCTAACATGCTACTTCTCACTCATCACATCCAACTAACACAATGCCAACCATGTAGTAATATTCTACAGAATATCTATCGAATTCTGGCCCCTTTGGACTATAATATAATAGACATAAGGAGAGTTAACATACCCTAGGGCAAGATCATTAATATATACTCTTGTTCATTCCATGTGAATGTCAATTGCCTCTGACTCACCTTCCTGATAGGAATGAAAAAGAATATTTTCTTCAGATAATGACTACATATCATATACCTAAAGTTTTTCTAATTTGTTCTAACCACTTAAACAACAAAAAAAGCAATTGGAGTTACCCTTTAGGTAAATTTCTGATAGCCCGTTCCCAAATTTCAGGATCAATCTGGCTAGCTAGTAAAAATCTGGCTACACTAGTAAATTAAATGAGAACATGAAAGAGACTATAACTCCTGCATTCTTTAAGACTCTAAGGGTGACACTGATCTCTGCCATTTCCCACCAGTGATCTCTGCCATTTCCCACCAGGACGTGACTCTAGGTTTTGATTTACTACTGTTACCAAGCTGTGAAAGGACAGTTCCAGGAACTTCCTTTGACCTTTCCATTATAACTCTTACCTCATAGAAATCAATGGGAGCATATAGCAATTTTAATACATGGCTTCAAAATTCTGGGCTTCCCTGGTGGCGCAGTGGTTGAGAATCCGCCTGCCGATGCAGGGGACACAGGTTCATGCCCCGGTCTGGCAAGATCCCACATGCCACGGAGCGGCTGGGCACGTGAGCCATGGCCGCTGAGCCTGCGCGTCTGGAGCCTGTGCTCCACAATGGGAGAGGCCACAACAGTAAGAGGCACACGTACCACAAAAAAAAAAAAAAAAAAAAAAAATTCTTTCACACTCTTCCCATTCTCTCTCTTTTAAATCTCAGTAGTTTGTGACTAATTTGACCAAGAGAAGACAGTGGAAGTGATATTATATGTCTATAACGGCTAGCTCAGAAAAAGACAGGCATTGTCTAACCTGCTCCCCATGGGATGCTTGCTCTGGTAGAAACCATCTACCATGTAAGAAGTCCAAATACCCTGAGAATACCAGGCTAGAGAGTCAGAGTGCACTACTCTAGATGATAGCCTCAGCTGAGCTCTTAGCCAAGAGCTAGCATCACCTTCTATCCAGGCAGGTGAGCCAGCTTGGATATCTAATCCATCTGAGCTTTTAGATGACTGCAGCCTCAACCAACATCTAACTGCACCAGCATGAGAAGTCCTAAGAAAGAATGCCCAGCTGAGCTCTTCCTGAATTCCTGACCCACGAAACATGTGAAAAATAAAATGTTTACTTTAATCACTAAATTTTGGGATAATTTGTTACATGCAACAATAACATGCCAACTAACAAGGATGTACATTTTAATTATATTTTGGGGAACTTGGGAAATTACTAACAGGTGCATCTGTGGAACAAGTGGAACCAGAGTAAAATAAACTATGTTTATTTATTATCTATTATCTCACCACCATATACTCCCAGGGCATGGTTACTGAGTAACCACGGGGCAAAAATGGGGGAATCATTACATACTTATGATGTTACTGGGTGTTAGAGACCCAGCCTCACCTTCAGTTTGTGGGTTTGGAGTCTGTAAACCAATTCAAGCTGAACTACCATGCATACTGTTTATTTTGTTTCCTTTTATAAATCAAGCAACATCATTGTTGACTGCCCATATAGCTTATTCCCAGGAGCATTGTGTTCTATTTTTTAAAAATATTTATTTATATGTTTATATTTTATTTGGCTGTGTTGGGTCTTAGCTGTGGCATGTGGGACCTTTAGTTGTGGCATGTGAACTCTTAGTTGTGGCATGTGAACCCTTAGTTGCGGCATGTGGACTCTTAGTTGCGGCATGTGGGATCTAGTTCCCTGACCAGGGATTGAACCTGGGCCCCCTGCACTGGGAGCATGGAGTATTAGCCACTGGACCACCAGGGAAGTCCCAGCATTGTGTTCTGTTAAAAATCACTGTAGAGGTGGTTGGTCTGGTCCCTGACTTCCACTCTGACTTTGACACATATTTCAATAATTTCACTCATCTTTCTCCTGACAATTAAACCCTGCCACCTGGTCTCTATTCATCTGGCATTCCATCACCTTCCTTTCAATCAGATAACATCATATTTTAGAATCATTCCTAGCCTACAGAGGATAGCCATCACAGATATTTACACTGCTGGTGCACTCCTCACTCCCATATTTCTTAGCACTTTGCTAAGCGAATTGTACTCAGGGTTCCCATAAGGTTTTGCAGATTTATGTACTATACGCCCTCTAACTGCCTGTGTTGGTGAGCATTTTACCTTTTCCTGTTGTTTGCCAGGGAATCTCTTCATTTGTCTTTATTTAGTGAGGGCAAACACTTTTTCCAAACTTTCACAGGCCAACCTGTAGTATATCAGCATAATCTCTCAATGTCCCTGAAAAAGTGTTAAATTCTATGTTACAGGGGTGTGTTCCCATATGAAGAAACTCTCTTTTAAATCAGTTTTTTAGGCTGCCCTTCTGGATTCAGCACCCTCAGATCCAACTTCACATGTACTTTCCAGGTTCCTGACTGTAATCTTGGCTAGATCCTGTAGTTTCTTGGCACTTAGTCTTTTTTTCTCCTTTAGCAGAAACTTCCCCAGCCAATTTATCCTGTAATCTGACACTAGTTAAAAGTCTTCTGGCAAGCAGCAGAAGTGGGAGTATAGCCTGAGGAAGGCATGTGTTGTCTTGCAAGCAAAGGTGTCTGCATCATCATCATGCATAGATAAAATGCTAGTCATTGACTAAGAGGGGTGGAGCACTTCTGAATGCCCAAAGAGTTTTAGGTGATCTCTGGTGTCAAGGTTCTGGAAACCACTGACCCAGATATTAACATCCTTAATCTCAGGGTTCTACTCTTTCCCCATCAAAGCCCAGATCATAGCATGTTTGACTTGTTGGGATTCCTCTAGCTTTCTAATTCAATCCTGAGCCCGTTCTTCACCTTTTTTCTGCTCTCTAGTATTAGAAAGTGAGTCTTTTTATATATTTCCAAGGAGGCACTGTGACTTTCATACATAGCCTTAAAACAATGATCAAGCACATCTACCATTGTCTTTTTCCAATACATTGATTCAACCCAGCAAGAGTCATCTAATCCCATACATTATAATATCCACTTCCTGTTTACTTTTTAAATGCCTGAGACATTGTATTGTCCAGTGGAAAGTAAACACATACTTTCCACTTGTTTACGACTGGTAAAAAGTTCAATAATTGCACTGCTATAGCATACCAGGGCTTATTAGTACTCCCCCTACTACCAGTAATAGGAGTCACGATGCTGGCCAACCAGCAGGTAATCCAGTCCTAATATCCCATTTTACAGTTTATTCTTTAGGATCACTCTTGGCACCCACTGACTTAGGTCAGCATCCTCAGAAACAATATCTAAGACAGGACATTGCGTTCAGGAGCTGTACTAGGGAGGATATATTGGGACAACACCTGTAAGGAAGTGAAGGGGACAGGACTGAAGAGAGAGAGAATTGGAATGTGATGCAGATGCAAAGAGGTCTCAACCAGCCCTGCACCCATCTATGGAATGGGTTGGCCCTTCAGAATTGTCCCAAATTAAGTAATAGTTCCAGGCCTTCCAGACGGCATGCACCAATCATTGAATGCAAACTGACTGCAGCAATGTGTATGACCTTGGGAGAGTCAGCTTCCTTAGGCTGAGATTAATTTCCAAAGTGAACTAATAATGAACCATCTGCAGCCAATATTCATGACTACTGGATGAATGAATGTCTCCGGACTGAAAAAGTGAACGGAGAGGCATATGTAAAGAAGGCAATGCACATATTCACTGGGAATCTGTTTTCAGCAAGGAAATCTAGTTGCAAATGACTCTGTGTCAAAGAGCCCTTATGATGATTGTGGCAGGACAAAAGTACGTAACAATAGAGTAGAGAGAGCATGTGTAACTAAATTAGAGAGAGGCAGTGCCTGCAGCCATTCCCAGTAAAAGTAAAGCAATCAACTAAGATTTTGAAGTTTGCTGTTCAATGCAAACTTTGTACTTAAAGGATGTTATTTTGAATAAATGCAAAGGTAAGAATCAAAAGTTGTCTTCAAGTAGTAATAAGGCTCCTACATGCCAGAATAGAACAGTATGGAAATCAGAAGTGAAATAATACAATGGGCATTTCCAGAGAGAAAAGGTAACCTAACCAAAGCTTTACAGAAATGCAACCTTTATACTTCCTCCCTGATTAGAGCTCTCATCACGTACTTTGTGGAACAGAAATCAGAACCTCACTGAAGGGTGTATCCAAAGGGACATAGTTACCATTCTCTTCCACTCCTAGAGTCTGGACAGATGCAATTATCAATTTATAGTCCATATTGAACAATCCTCAAGTTAATGAATGCCTTTGGAATGCTTAAATTTCTCAACCTTGGCCAGACCAACTGCCCGATTGTGGCAGTCAGTTTTCTATGATCCAGAATAGACAAAATCAGGTAGCCTCCACATACAGCTCTAGTTTTCTAAGTGAGTCTTAGCCTTGACCCTGTCTAGATTGGCTACCTGTAAAAACCATTGCTGAAATGACAAGGATTTTGATATATTTAACTCTTAAAAAGATGAAAAAAGCAAGTTGGAATGAAATTGTTTAAAATAAACTACATTGAGAGAATCAGAAATACTTTAGTAATATATAAGTTTATAAAATACTTTTATTGGCAAGAATTTGGAGAGAGGGAACATCAGAATCTTTCTTTCTCTAGGTTATAAGCAGTGCAAGGGCAGGATTTTACCGTATCATGTTCACTTTTATAGTCACGTTAATTAACAAGTTTGACACTCATTGATATTTGTACAGTGAAGTTAACACATGCCTCAGAAATATTTCAATATAATTGTCTTATGGGTCTCCAAAGCCTTGTGTCTCTGATATTCTTAATTCTAAAACTTGTTCTGCTTTGACATTTGGCTTTAGGCTTGTCATATCCCTCTCTTCCCTGTTTGTGACCTGTCTTATACAGCTCTGGCCATTTAATGTCATTTCCTACCTCCTATTGCCTGAGACAGGTCTTCCTTCAGTGTTCTCCTTCTGTCCTAAGTTCAGCTAAGGCTTTTTACCATACAACATTGACCTTCAAATCTGTGCGGTGGAGCCCTTTTTCTTCTCTACTGATTGAAGGCAGAAGGAAAAAAATTTCTACCCTGTTACCCTATCAGTCTATCAGCTCTTTGCTATCCTAATGGATTTCCATTGCTTATAACTTTGGCTGTCTAAATTTAAAGTCATGCTTTCAACTCTGAAATTCAAAAAGTGTAAGTGAATGTCCAGGGTCATTTAACTAGTATAGAGAGTTTATGAAGAAATATCAACTTTTGATAATATCAATGTGTAACAACTTCATTTATGCAAATACTATGTAGTGAGTCTCTTAATATTTTGTAATTGTCATTAAATTTATAGTCATTTCTCAGTAATTAGAAGAGCTTTTTTTTTTTTTTTTTTTTCGCAGTACGCGGGCCTCTCACTGTTGTGGCCTCTCCCGTTGCGGAGCACAGGCTCCAGACGTGCAGGCTCAGTGGCCATGGCCCATGGGCCCAGCCGCTCTGTGGCATGTGGGATCTTCCCGGACTGGGGCACGAACCCGTGTCCCCTGCATCGGCAGGCAGACTCTCAACCACTGTGCCACCAGGGAAGCCCAGAAGAGTTTTATTTCCATATTTAATATGCTGTTCCATTATTTTGAAAAATTTTCACAGTAAACTAGTTTCAGACTTTCTTTCTCCCTCCCACTATGCCAGGTAAAATCTCTTGTGGCCTTAGTGCTTTGAAGGAGGAGCAGGGAGAGGGACGATATGACATTGTCATTATTTACACACTCCCTTCCTCCCTTTTCTAGTGCTAGTTATTCTAGCTGGAAGGAGGGATAGAGACGGAAAATGAGAGTGTTCCTTGACTTACCTGGGAGTGGTGGCAATCTGGTTGAGTTGATTATTGTTGTTTCCCTGGATAACTGAAATTGGCTACACTTATTTGCTATGTCGCAGTTACCTAAATGTTGGCTCTCTGGGGAACCACACCTATCGGGTATTAAGAATTCCTTCCAAGGTGGTGTTCAGTGGCCCAATTTCCTAATGTCAGAGATAAGGCTCTGGTTAGACCTATTCCAAGACAACTCTTCCCCCACCAGCATCAGTCTATCCCAAAGTCTCTTCCTAATGAACTCCCTTCTTTCTCTTCAGCAGACATTGCCAAATGGCCAGGGACAAGCAGCCCCACTCAGCTCCTGCCTTCCTAGCTCTGTCATTTCTTTCTAATTCTCTCGGTCTGCCTGTGTAGTAAATTAGCACAAAGGCAAGTGAGGGGTCTAAGCAGACAGCCATTGGAGAACAAAATTCTCTCTCCCTTTCTTTTAGAGACTTTTTTTAAACATCTTTATTGGAGTATAATTGCTTTACAACGTTGTGTTAGTTTCTGTTGTATAACAAAGTGAATCAGCTATATGTATACATATATCCCCATATCTCCTCCCTCTTGCGTCTCCCTCCCACCCTCCCTATCCCACCCCTCTAGGTGGCCACAAAGCACCGAGCTGATCTCCTGTGCTATGCAGCTGCTTCCCACTAGCTATCTATTTTACATTTGTAGTGTATATATGTCCATGCCACTCTCTCACTTCATCCCAGCTTACCCTTCCCCCTCCCCGTGTCCTCAGGTCCATTCTCTACCATTCTCATTCAGCATTTCTGCCACTGTGGATGTGAATATTTAGCATTTCCCTTACAACCGTCACTGCCAATGTAACTTTCTGTGTTTGGTCTTAAAAACATTAATGCTTTGTGCCCTTTCTCATATTCAGAAGGCTTAGCTATACAACACTTCAACTGCTATATAGCTAAGGCCTCCCTCCTTCCAAACTTCTTTGTCCTGATCCAAAGGTGCTGGTATGGGAGAAAGAACAGAATTTGTGGAGCAGTGACACTGAGATTGTCTTCATGCCCATCATACTTTAGAACTTTTCCTTTCTAGTACACTGTCTGGAGAACTGGGAGTAACTTGATTATAAAGCAGGTTAGGTGTATTAATCCTGGTGACTTAGTAATAGGGGATCTACTTAGCTGCCATGGATCATCCTAAAAATGATCCTAAGTGATCTTGTCCTGCAAACCATACAGATAAATTAGATTTTGCAACCTGCGAGACTTTAGGTCTTCACTCTGAGATTTGTGTCTCACATATTTTCAGTTTCCTTAAACTACATACACACATGTGCACTTATACACACAATATAATAAATTTCAGAGGCCAAGTGCATACTCAGTAAGGAAAAAGTCTAAAAATAAAAGTGCTATAAGGCACTGAAAAAGAACAACTAGGCCAGCATATTTCAAACATACTTCTCCCTATAAAGCCTGCTGTCAAAATAATTTCCTATTGATGCTACAACTAAAAATCTTTTTTCCTATTGTTTTTCACTTTTTTGAAAGAGTTAAAAGCCAATTGGCTCTGTTCATTTATAAAGACAATTCTGTCCAATGAACACAAAACTGTTCTAATTAATTACTGTCAATGGGAAATTATTCTATCAAATGAATTAACATCATAGAAAATGGCTTCTAATCATTCAGTGTCATAGAAAGTATTCTTTCAAAGGTATCTTTTAAGATATATTTCTCTTCATGTGCATATATATTTTTGATGTATTATAGAATATGGTTTCTGCACTTAGTTTATTTATGTCATTTACTGGCTGTGACTAGTAAACAATCTGAGACCATCATGTCTGATCAGGATGAAAGAACATGCAGATCAGTTTTGTGAATAAAGTATCTATTGAAAAACAAATTGGGCAATGATGAGGGAAAGTAATCCTATTTATGTTTAAAGACAATTTTTACTTTTCTTTCCCTTCCTTCTCCTGTTCTCTTCATGAAAAATTTAATCCACAAGCATGAGGTGTGGCTGAGGACAGTAAGTGTCCATGCAAGGGGCAGTGGCATCATGCTCAGAATGGAATGCTGGGATTAGTGTGGGTAGAAGGGTGTTCCCAGGTAATGTGGCCAAGTGAAGGGGATGAGAACCAAGTCTGCTGAGGAATGCCCACTGAAGGGGCACTTTGATGTGGGTTGTCAGAACCAAAGCACGGTAAGGAGGGTATGCACATGGGATTACAGCTAGCTGTAGGATTTATTATATAAGAAGGGTGAGAAGGTTGTTCACGTGGTGCATAGAGAGTGGCCTGTGTGGGACGGTGGACTCCAGGAGGGATAAGGAGGGTATCCGCTGGGAGAGTGGGAGTCTTCAGGCCTCAAGCAAAGTGAGGAAGGCATGTACAAGGCAGGGGGCTGCAAGGCAGTGCGGCATGGGGTACTGGAGGCCACGGCAGGTAAGGAGGTGGCTAACCCAACACATTGTCAGTGTTTGAGTGGCCCAAGGGCGGCGTTCCAATGTGTGTATGGAGGAGGAACTCGGCATAGAGTATCAGATCGTGAACAGTGTGAGGAAGATGTGTCTAGAAGGGTTATCTCTTCACCGGCTGTATGAGCCCAAGTGGCTTGAGGAGAGCATCTACATGAGATGACAGTCTAACAAGGGTGTTATGACTCTAGCCAGGTGACAGTATCACCATCTGGGAGACCATTTCACCAGGAGGTAACGGCCCCTAAGTGGGCTGAGGAGGCTGGAGTGAGGAGAATTTCCACATTGTGGGCAATCCCACTCAGGGAGTTGGAACAAAGGTGGGGAGAGAAGGGTATTCACATGTAGGAGGGAGCAGTGCAGCAAGGTATCAGAGCCCAAGTGCGACAAGAATGTCACCTGTGCATGAAGAGGATGGTAGCAGTATTGGAAGTGCAGTTACACTAAGGGAGATTGATCACATAAATAAATAAGTTAGGTAGGGATGATGGGAACTGGGTCTCTTACCATCAGAAAAGAAAATTACAAATACAGAAAGGGAGGATATTAGTGTTAATGCTGTGGCATTATATTGAAATTAAAGATGTCTGTGTGAACTCCTGGTTTTCAATATAGAAAGAAACATAAAAATAAATAGAGGTGTAAATATGTGGTTATACATGTGTTTTCTAAATTTTCTATTGAGAAAGCCTAGAAGCAGGGACATCCCAATAGTAATAAGTACACCTTAAATCCAGACTTGGTTTCTTAATGCTAGTCTCCCCTAGAAGAGCTAGGACTCCTTGGAGAAAAGTCTGATCTAGAGGCAGAGCAGGAAGGGACATGAGCCTAGAACATCATCTTGTACCAGAAAACAATAAAAGGCTCAAATGATGAAGGGGCATGCCAAAAGGACACTTGGAGTGTTTCCACTGGCCAAATCGGGGACAACTGAGCCTCGAAATAAATAATGATGTTAATGGATGACAGCCCACTAAATAAAACAGAAAGCCATGGTTCATAGTGATATACAAAAATAAATGAATAAATTGAATATTCGGATGGTGGAGAAGCATGGTAGACATCACATTCATCAACTGATCAAAGTTAACATAGGACAAATTGAAATCTTGGGCAAACTAACAAGATGCAATAAGAAGAACACAGTATTACTTCTGCGATATTCCTGAAATGTACAACCTGAATCTAATTGTGAGTAAACATCAGAGAAACTCAAATTGAGGGACATTCTATGAACTATCTGGCCTGTATCTATGAAGATGCAGTGTTACAAAAGCCAAGGAAAGACTGAAAATGGTTTCATAATGAAGGGGACTAAAAGATTCAATGCACTACAGGATTCCAAACTGAATTTTTTTGCCACTAAGAACATTTCTCAAACAGTTGGTAAAACTTAGATGGCAGTTTGAATTCAACTTTGTTGAGTAAATTGTTGTAATATGTCAATGTTAATTTCCCAATTTCAATGGTTGTATTGTGCTCTGTAGAAAAAATGTTCATGTTTTAAAAAACTACACACTAAAGTACTGAGGGGAGTGCTATGGGGCATCATGTAAAAAACTCTTTCAAATGAAAACAATTTACCTATGTTATACTTGCAATTTTTCTATAACTTGGAGATTGTTTCAAATAATAAATTAAAGAATAAAAGTTAAAAAAAATAAATGCAAGCTTTACCAACATATACTGATTTAACTGAGAAAAGGAAATAGTAATTGGATGTTCTTTCCACTCTGCATATGATAGTGTGATGGAAAGAAGGCTATACAATAGAAACATTACTGAATTGTGGGCCAGATAGCTTCAAGTACTTCCTCCAATTTTTACTCACTATGTGAAACTGGACAAGTCTACTTCAGGTCTCAGTTTTCTTCATGTAGCATGTGACATCAATGCTTACATTTTTCACATCAGTTCTTATATTTGAGCTAAGAGGCTCAAAGGGGTTGTCTGTGGAAACATTTTGTAGACTATAAGGTGGCACAGAAAAGTCAGCATTAGGTACTAACATGGTCAAGCTGGGCTTAACCTGTGCTATTTGAGTCTACTGCAAAATTCCTGGTGTGTTTGTTCAAAATCAATCAATGCAATTCTGATTCGATTAGTTCTTCTATTGGTCTGACCTATATTACACTCTACAGCTGTGCTATACAGCTCAAAGCGGGTGTGTAAGAATCTACGGTACTCCTTCTACCTCTGGTCAGTACACTGCACTGAGGTTTCCTAACTCTGACTGTCAGACATTTTTGCACACACTCAGCAAAGCCGAGATGTATTTCTGCAAGTATTTGCTTCAAGAGCAGTGAGCTAGCTAATGTCAGAACATTTTTTTTCTGGCAAATCCAGCTTAACTTTGAAATTAAGAAAACTTATATTTGATGTTAATAAAAGTCAGGCAACAAAATTTTTTCTCGTTATTTTGCAGTAAGCTTCTTTAGTAAATACAGAGTTTTTTTGTGTGTGGTTTTTGTTGTTGTTTTTGCAGAGTACTACATTTAACCATTTAAAAGATTAGAATATTAAGACCCAGAGAGAGAATTGGTTACCTTAAGGAAATATCCTCTGATGTTTGCATAGACTATACAATTACGATCTTTCTGTGAACATTGACTCTGATGTGGAATTTCTATCTTGATGCTACAAGGAGGGCCTATCAAAGGATGTAGTAATTCCTTCCCCAAAATAACAAATATACACTTAAAATGGGTTTTCATGGGAGAAAGTATTTGCAAATGAAGCAACTGACAAAGGATTAATCTCCAAAATTTACAAGCAGCTCACGCAGCTCAATATCAAAAAAACCCAAACAACCCAATCCAAAAATGGGCAGAAGACCTAAATAGACATTTCTCCAAAGAAGATATACAGATTGCCAACAAACACATGAAAGGATGCTCAACATCACTAATCATTAGAGAAATGTAAATCAAAACTACAATGAGGTATCACCTCACAGTAGTCAGAATGGCCATCTTCAAAAAATCTACAAATAAATGCGGGAGAGGGTGTGGAGAAAAGGGAACCCTCTTGCACTGTTGGTGGGAATGTAAACTGATAGAGCCCCACTATGGAGAACAGTATGGAGGTTCCTTAAAAAACTAAAAATAGAACTACCATATGACCCAGCAATCAAACTACTGGGCATATACCCTGAGGAAACCATAATTCAAAAGGTCATGTACCACAATGTCCATTGCAGCTCTATTTACAATAGCCAGGACATGGAAGCAACCTAAGTGTCCATCATCGGATGAATGGATAAAGAAGATGTGGCACATATATACAATGGAATATTACTCAGCCATAAAAAGAAATGAAATTGAGCTATTTGTAGTGAGGTGGAAGGACCTAGAGTCTGTCATAGAGAGTGAAGTAAGTCAGAAAAGAAAAACAAATACCGTATGCTAACACATATATATGGAATTTGAAAAAAAAAAAAGAATGGTTCTGAAGAACATAGGAGCAGGACAGGAATAAAGACACAGATGTAGAGAATGGACTTGAGGACATGGGGAGGGGGAAGGGTAAGCTGGGACGAAGTGAGAGAGTGGCATGGACATACATACACTACCAAATGTAAAATAGATAGCTAGTGGGAAGCAGCCGCATAGCACAGGGAGATCAGTTCGGTGCTTTGTGACCACCTAGAGGGGTGGGATAGGGAGGGTGGGAGGGAGACGCAAGAGGGAAGAGATATGGGGATATATGTATATGTATAGCTGATTCACTTCGTTATAAAGCAGAAACTAGCACAACATTGTAAAGCAATTCTACTCAAATAGAGATGTTAAAAACAAAGGGCTTTCAACTGATGCCTATTGGCACAACTTTTTGTTGTTGTTAAACCATAGTTCTTAACCAGAACAAGTAAAAGCATCATTCTGAAACATATTGGGAACTGAGGGAAAAAGAAAAAAAATCAATAATATTGTTTCTTTTTTTATTTAAAAATTTGAAATTTGGCTTATCATAGATTTTTGCATTAGTTTTTATTTTTTTTAAAATAATGCATTAAAATATGTTTATCTTATTACTGAAATTTTGAGTTCCTCCTTAAATTTTGTGCTGAGGCAAACGGCTTCATTTGCCTCACCCTAGTCCTAGCTCTGGCTAGAATAATGTTAATTATAAAATAAACAATGTTTCTACTATGAAAAGATAGATGTATGCACCCCACCCCTGTTCATTGCAGCATTATTTACAATAGCCAAGATATGAAAACAACCTAAATGCCCAGCAACAAATGAATGGCTAAAGAAGATGTGGTATTTATACACACACACACACACACACACACACACACACACACACAGTGGAATACTAATCAGACATAAAAAAATGAAGCTTTGCCATTTGGGACAACACGGATGGACCTTGAGGGTATTATGCTAAGTGGAATAAGTCAGATGGAGAAAGACAAACACTGTATGATTTCACTCATATGTGCAATAGCAAAAAACCAACAAACAAAAACAAAATAAACCAAACCAAACAAAAACTAACACATAGGTACAGATAACAGAGTTGTGGTTACCAAAGAGGAGGGGCTGGAGGAGGGTGAAATGTATAAAAGGGTCAACTGTATGGTGGCAGGTAGAAAATACATTTTTGGTGGATATACAGAAGTAGAAATATAAAGTTGTACACATGAAACATACAATGCTATAAATTAATGTTAACTCAAAAATAAATATAAATATGGTGTTTGTTACTACTATTATTATTACATGAAGTCTAGATTGTCAAAGCCATAATATCAGTGAGACCTGTCTACTCTGATACCCTGGTCCTCATGGCCGCTGAAACTTATGTGCATGCACGTATGTGTTTGCATGTAGATTCCTCTGCAGAAACTTATGGGACTGCAGGAAAATGTCTCAAATGTTACCTTATCCACCAGAAAGATGAAACTGAATGCAAGAAGACTGAGAAATCATTCCCTCTTCCTGCTTCACCACAGATTAGAATAAACAGTCACTCACTAGTCCAAAGGCTCCCATTCCTCAAGAGAATTTCAAAGAGAAGGAGTTTGTACCAATGGACCAGCTGAGATTTGTAATCTCACTTTTTCTCAATCACCATTTCTTTGTTTTAAGGCTTAAAGAACTCCATTTACCCATCCATCTTTTCGTTCATTCATTCACTTAAACAAGCATTTTCTGAGCACCGACAGAGCACACAGAAGGAGCTCAGGAAGACTTCTAAGAAGTGACGTTTGAACAGTATGTTTAGAAACAAATAGGTGGTCCTGTGTTGCATGAGAACAGGAGAACCACTTAATGAAGAAGCATTAGGCACGTTATCCATAACGTTTGCTGGAAAATTCTATGTACAGAATAGCTAGACAGCAGCATGTGGTACTGTGGCAAAATATGAATCTGGGGAGGAAGTCAGAGCGCAGTTTATGAACGGATGTGCAGAATATAAGAAATATTCTTGTCACATGGGACCACAGACTAAGCAATTTGATTATGGTGCTTCTTGTAGTGGTTTTCTTGATGTTTCTTCACTTGGGCTTTGAGGAGCTTTTTTAACCTGTAAGTTTGTAGCTTCATCAAATTTGGAAAGATTTTGACCATTATTTCTTCAAATAGTTTTTCCTACCTCCGCCACTTCTCTCTCCCTCTTGAGACTAATTGCATAATTACGGGCTGCTTGATGTTGTTGCTCGGCTCACTGATCCTCCATTCATTTTTTTAAAAATAAACTTTAGAGTTGAGAATAGCTTAAAATTTTTGTAAAGATCATACAGAGAGTTTTCATATACCTCACATTCAGGTTTCCCTATTACTGACATCTTACATTAGAATGAAACAACTGTAAGTTTTATTTTCTGTGTTTCATTTGACACGGTTTCATTTGATATGTCTACAGTTTCACTAATCTTTTCTTTGCAGCATATAATCTACTATTAATCCCATCCAATGTATTTTTCATTTCAGACATTTATTTTAATATCTAGAAGTTCATTTTGTCTATTTTTATACGCTACACACCTCTCCTTTTCATATTCATACTTCCTTCTATCTTCTTGCAAATGTGGAATATATTTATAATAGCGGTTTTAATTTCCTTGTCTACTATTCATATCTTTTTTGTTACTGTTGTTCTGTTTATATTGGTTAATTTTCCTCCTCATTATTTCTCTGACCTCTTTGCATACATGGTAATTATTTTTTAAATGCCAGGCATTGTGAATGTTGTGATTGAGTGCTAAAGTTTTTGTATGCCTTTAAATATTTTAAAAATATTATCCTGCATGCAGCTGGAAACAATTTGATTCTTTCGAGGTTTGCTATGCTAGGTGGATCCAGAACAGGATAGTTTTAATATGAGCTCATTACTGAAGCAATTCTTTCTGAGACTCTACTCAGCATCACATGCATTTGAAGGCCTTTCTGCTTTGGTCTATTGACAACAAACTATTCCATTCCCTATGTGACTTTTGATCATGGTTCTCTAAGTCCCTTTTCAGTGGTTCTTTCCCCAGCTTGTGCACATGCTGATCATACTCAGGTGAAGCACGTGCATTTGCTCATCAAACTCAAGTTTCCCAAGAGGAAACCTCTGCATATCTCCAGATCCCAATCTCTCCGTCTCTCTCTTTCTCTTTCTAACTTTCTCTCTCTATGCCTCCCCCACCCTTCAGCTCACTCCTTTAGACCCTCTACCTTGCAAATTCTATCCACCTTCGCCACCTTAGAAACTGAAATGAGTCTCTCAAGTCACATTTCTGGAAATGTTTTCTACATAGTATCCATGAGCCATCAAAGAGCTCACTTCATTTTGTTTGTCTTCTCTCAAAGATTATCATCCTGCTAAGGCTGTGGTACAATGTACATTATTTAATATCTTCTGTTCTCTCATTGTTTAATGTAGAGGAGTAAATCTGGTCTCTGTTATTCTATTATGTCCATATGGGTATTAGATATAGAAATAGAAAATTTAGTTCTTTTCTTTATACTAATACAAAGAAAGAATTCAGTTGTGTTTGACCACTAATCAAATTTCATTTACATTTTCTTCCAATAAATTGATGTCTGTTTCTTACTTCAGACACATGAAAGACACAGGGATCCATTATGTTTGTTTGTTTGTTTTTCAACTAGAACTCTAAGAGAAAGCAGCTGAAGTTGCAGAGTGGATAGGAACGTGCAGGTGTTGTCAATGGGGGAGAAGAGTAGAAAAATAGAACCCTTGTTTATTTTACGTGGTTTGAAATCTGCTTCTTCATGCTTCACCACCTTCACCTGTATTACTTAAGAATCTTTGCTTGAAAGTACCTTTTTTTTTTTGAACTCTGGTTGTTTTTGGTGAGTTGGAAAACAACACACAGTTCTCTTTGATTTTAATGCTGGGAATTGCTTTATTTAATTCACAGTCAGGGTGTTAATTTATGTTACTAAACTACCACAATTATAATAATTCCTTGACATGTGAAGCAGTTGATTGAAATTTTTTCTCAAATCAGCACTATATGTAATCTGAATATATTTTCTGATACGTTTGGAATAGAGTCAATAATCAAATAGATCTCTACGACATTGGGTAACAATAAGGCTTAGATTCTATTTTCACAAATGATAAGTAATTCACATTTAAAGATAAATATGCAAAAATAACTTCCATATCTACAGTATAATGTAATTATGGAACAAAAATTATAATTATTTTGAGAAAGTCAACTCTATTTTTTTATCATACAATATTTTCCAGTTTGGTTTATAAATGGTCATTGAATGATAAATTTGGTAGGTGGTTATATGTTTTTTTAGCAAAAATAAGCCTAATATTGCCATCTAATTTCATTGACTAAATTCTATGGCAGCTTCCATTTTGTCAGGAATAATAAGGATGCATTCCTCTTGGTCTCAAAATGTTTATATCAGCCAAAAGGTGAGAAAAAAGATATTCCAAGGTAGCTGGCCTTGTAAATCTTAATGGATTATTAATTAGTCTGTCAAGTTTAATTTTTGATCAAGAAAGAAAGGTAACACTTGAGCACATTTTAATCAGCTCATTTAAAATTCTTCCATCACTGCCACTGAAGATCTGCAAGAAGAAGAGTTTTGACAAGTGATGCCATTTTTTCACACCTCTCCATAGACATGATCATTGAGATGACTGTGGTGGACAGCACAATATATCCAGAAAGCATCAGGCAATGGGAGGCTCTCCTCCCCCCAGCTTTGATTTGCTTGAATCCATATTAAGAACTGTATACTGCATCTCACTTACCCTAAAACCTGTGCTGTCACTTGAAATATCTCAAAAAATTTCCTTCTTCTGTTATGCCATCCAGAAAAGTTTTACAGAACAGCATGCTCTCATTCACAGTGTTTTCCAAAATATAACTTACAAATGCCAACAACTGAGCACAACCTGAAACATCTGTGGATTGGTCCATTTATGGGACAAAGTAATCACTTTCAATACTCTTTAAAACCAGCTGTTCACAGGCATTAATTGCCATGTCACTTATACACTTTAGAACAGCACCATTTGACAACGGCACGTGTTAATTTGTTTACCACATCTGGTTCTTTTTCAGTGAATACTGTTTTTATGGCAGATGGTAATAGAAGAGTAGTTGCAATTATGCAGTTTAAAAGGGATCTGGGTTGTGATGGATACAGTATGCATTTAAGTCACTAAATTTTTATATTAAAACGCATATGTAAATTTCATCAAATTTCTGGCTTACGAGTTCCATAATCTAGGTTTTGTTTTATTTTTATAAATATACATGTTGATTCTACAATGACAAAATAGTTTTAAAGACTACCTTCACATGTCAGATCCTCAAAATATATACCATGCCTGTCTTGAAAGAGATGAACATGTTGGCGTCTTCTCTTCCTGAAGTGATCCAAGAGAATCAAAGCTCACTCTTAGAGAGAGTGATTAAACATTACCAGTTTCCAGCACCCAGCACCCTTGGAACAGTATTAAAGGCTGTGGCTTCCATGAGATTGATTTAGTAACAGTGGAAGGACATTGTAGTCTGAGAGCGAAAAAGACACTGGTTGTTTTTTCTGTTTCTTGCATGTTTCCTCTCCAGTTTGCTTACACACACACACACACACACACACACACACACACACACACCTACCATGAAGATTCAATCAACCTGGAAGAAAAGATTTGCAGAAGAATTCTATCATATATTTAGTATCATGAAATCCCTCTGGAATTAATATAAATCTCCAGTAGCTTCTACCCCCTGGCTCTACTTTGACTTTGTAAGCTATTCTACGTTCTTGATGCTTGGTTTTGGCAGTCTTTATCTCACTCTATATAGCAGATGATGAATTCTCAAAGTTTGTTGAATTCCTATTCTGATCCTACCCTTTAAATGCTAGTGCTTCTACCAACAATGGCAAAAGACAAAGGCTGACATAATATTTGCAAAATTTATGATAAGGAACTAAGTTTTTTAGTATATCTTTTCTATCACCCACACAAAATGCTGTAACATTTGTTGTGTCAAAAAAAAAAATCCCTTCCATGATCTAAGCTGCTGTCCTACCATTTCTCTACCTCTCTTTACAGCTAGTATGTAGTTGCCTATTTTGCAGTCTCCAGTTCTTTTCCTATAATTTCTCTTGTGCCCCTTTAATCACGGTTTCGCCCATAGCACTCTACCAGTCAGCTCTCATCAAAGTGGCCAACGACATTTATGTTGCGAAATCTAATGGTGGATTTTAAGTCCTTATTTAACAACACTTATAGATAACATTTTCAATAGTTATTCACTCTTTCTTCAAAGACTTATCTCACTTTGGTTCTAAGATACCACCTCCTATAGATTCTCCTTTTTCCTCATGACCCTCCCTCATTTCCTTTTCAGGTTTGCCTTCTGCTCTAGGATTTCTCATCTCTGGTGTGTCTCACAGCTCGGCCCTCAGACTTCTCTACTTCTCTGTGGACTCTCACTTCCTAGATCATCTCATCATGGTTCATGTGATAGCATACTATCTATATGCTGAAGGCTTTACAAGCTATATCTATGGTCAATAATTCTCAATTTCACATTCGTATATAAAACTGTCTATTGGAAATCTTCACCTGAAGTCTAATTGGCATCCCTAACTTAAATGGATGTTTCAATAAAGAGGGAAATTAAATGGTGTGACCAACAAGGGCTTATTTTCCAAAATATACAAACAGCTCATACAACTCAATAACAACAAAAAAAACAACAACAAACAACCCAATAAAAAACTGGGCAGAAGATTTAAACATATTTCTCCAAAGAAGACATACAGATAGCCAATAGGCACATGAAAAATGCTCAACATCACTAAGTATTAGAGAAATCAAAACTACAATGAGATATCATCTCACACCTGTCAGAATGGCAATCATCAAAGAGTCTACAAATAATAAATGCTGGAGACGGTGGGGAGAAAAGGAAACCCTCCTACACCGTTGGTGGGAATGTAAATGGGTGCAGCCACTATGGAAAACAGTATGGAGGTTCCTTAAAAAAACTAAAAATAGAGTTACCGTATGATTCATCAATCCCACTCCTGTGCATATGTCCAGAGAAAACTATAATTCGAAAAGATACATGCACCTCAGTGTTCACAGCAGCATTATTTACAATAGTCAAAGCATGGAAGCAACATAGATATCCGTCAACGGAGGACTGGATAAAGAAGATGTGATACACACACACACACACACACACACACACACACACACACAATGGAATATTACTCAGCCATGAAAAAGAATGAAATAATGCCATTTGCAGCAACATGGATGGACTAGAGATTATCATACTAAGTGAAGTAAGTCAGAAAGAGAAAGACAAATATACCATATAATATTGCTTATATGTGGCATCTAAAAAATGATACAAATGAACTTATTTACAGAACAGAAACAGGCTCACAGACATAGAAAACAAACTTGTGGTAACCAAAGAGGGGGAGGGGGGGATAAATTAGGAGTTTGGGATTAGCAGGTACATACTGTATATAAAATAAACAACAGGGTCCTACTGTATAGCACAGGGAACTATATTCAATATTTTATAATAAACTATAATGGAAAAGAATCTGAAAAAGAATACAGACACACACACATATATATGTGTGTGTGTGTGTGTGTGTGTGTGTATATATATATATATATATATATATATATATATATACACATAATTGAATCCCTTTGCTGTACACCAGAAACTGACACAACACTGTAAATCAACTATACTTCAATAAAAAATGAGGTAAATTATAAACCCCCAAAAGATGTATTAAATTGAACATAAAACCCCACAGTATCTTCAAACTTCTAGACAACACTGCAGCTTCTACAGTGCACCTCATTTCAGTAAATGTCAAGAATTTTGTTAATCTATTTGCTCTGGTCAAAAAACCTTGCAGATACTCTTGTCTCTTCCCTTTATCAGCAGAAGTTGTTTTGAGAAGGATGGCAGATCCATATATTGAATATATCTTATATTATGAGAACAAAGTATAGTATCTTTCATGACAGGTGGGATCTAATATAATTAGTTTCCCATCAGCAAGCAGGCTGATCCCCACCACCCACCTACAGTATCAGGAGATGAAGGCATATTGAGGCTCAGGCTCAGCTGAAACCAAATGGGAGCCAGGGCTAACTGACGTAATCTGTCCACACTAGAATAAGGAGAACAGAATAGAGAAGAGAAGAGATCAGATTGATCTGGGAAGCAAACAGAAGATATCCAACACAGCAGTCAAATAAAAATAAAAATAATAAACATAAAATATGATCAACAACTCATAATTAAAGTACTGCTATTAAAAAACAATGGCAGGCTATACTTATTTCATTGATCAGATTGACAAAGTTTGTTTTAACAGAATTGAAAATAGACAGTACTGATAGCTAGAGGATGTGGTGAAAAAGGAACTCCCAAATGCTGCTGGTGAAAGTAAAAATTAGCATGCTTCTGGAAAGCAAATGCTTACCAAAATCAAAATGTACAGAACCAGATCCTACGTCAAGGAATCTAGGAATAAAATACTTAGAAAAAGCACAGAAATACTGTTCAATTTATTGCTTAACTGTGCAATAAACAAAATATGGAAACAATCTCCATGTCCATAAATATGGGATAAGAAATAAATGATAAAACAATCATGTGCAATGGGTTTTGAGTCAGCTGTTTAAAGAAAGGATTTTAAAATCTATATGTACTAATATGGAATGAATGTTGTGATAAAATGGTAAAAGGAAGTTGCTGAACAATTTCTAGAGTATGCTTCCATGAGAGTTTTAAAAAGTATACATAAATTATCCAGATATTACTAGGAAATTTTATAAAATTCAGCCATTACCCATTTCCAGTGACTGGGACAGTAAACAACCTCTCCACAATTTTTATTTCTGATACCTTCTCCTCTATGTCTGCCCAGGAATGAAGATGGATTTGGAGCACATATTCACATGCACATACCCCTTGAAGTTTTTTTTTTTTTCTTTTGGAACTTTACTAAAATTTGGGGGGAAGTAGAGGAGAAATGTGAGTCCAGGGTCCAAAAAGTTTCAGCCATCTCCCTTGATTCCATCTAATTTTTATTATCTCTTCAGAGATAAAGACAAATTATTCCCCTCTTTTAATAAAGATTTTTCCTTATTTTGCACATACTTCAGTTTTTTCAGTCCCTTAGGGGGTCTTACCTTCTACCTTAAGTTGTCTAGTAAAAATTTTTCCTAGACCAAAGAGCATAATCTACATGGGAGCAATTCTGCTGAACACTATTTTCTCTATTTATTTATTTAGCCTATATGTCCATATGTTCTGAAAATATGTATTCAGAGGTATTCGCCAAATGGTTAACAGTGGCTCCCTATAGGACTAGTTGGGGTAGCCTATACTAGAACTTTTATTTTTTTACTTTTCCAACAAACATGTATCACTTTTATAATTAAAAAAAAAATAAGTATTTGCATGCCTCAGGATTTTATCCTAGTCCACATCTCCTTCTATTTGTTCTCCTTTACTCATCACATTCACTCCAAATGTTCTAATTACCCTGTGAGTAGCATGTTTACAAATCCACATTTTCATTTTGGATAGTTTTCAAGTCATGGATATCTGTATTTCCTATTGGAGATTCATTCTTTCCCAGACATATATGTACTACCTACCTACTACATGCCATGGTAAGTGATGTCCACACAGCTGCTAAAGCAAAGTGACATGACCCCTGTGTTGACAGTTGACAATCTTTGGAAGTGGTGTACAGTAAATAATTAAACAAATAAATGCATTATAACATGTTGTAAGAGGTGTCCTCCAGAAAAATAAATGCATTGATGTCATAAAAAAAATTGGAGGTCTATATTAGACTGGGGGGCCAGAGAAGTGCTTTCTAAGGGGATGATGTTGAAGGAGAGGCCAGATGGAGAACTGCGAAGAGTAGCTTCCAGACAGAGGGACAGGAGGTGGGAAAGTCTGAGTTTCCAAAGTGCTTGCTGTGCTTTAGAAACGGAAAGACAGTTGTTGTGATTTAGGCTTAAAAACTGAAAAAAAAAATGTGGCATAACATAATCTCAGAGACATGAGCACAGGAGCTTAGTAATGGCAATCTTAGACCATCTGAAGATTTTGGACTATCTTAAAAGCAATGGGATGCCCTAAAGAGATTTAAGTAGGTTAAGGATGTGTTTTGGTTTATGTATTTTTAAAATTTTCTTGTTATATCATTTATACTGTAAAATAAGGTCAAAGAGTTTGGGAAGAAGCAGATTATTAAGAATCTGCAGGGTATTTAGATTTCCCTGTTACCATTATCCATTTGATATTCCAGAAATCTGGATATATCTTTGACTTCTCTGTTCCCTTCACTTGCTCTACCATTCTGTGATCAAGTTTGACAATTTTAGATTCTTAATATCTCTCATAGGTATAATTTCTTCTTCTCTACCTTTACTAATTTTACTGCCCTAAATTAGGCTTTCATAATCTTTTATCTGGGCTCCTACAAGACTATAGTCTTCCTACCACATTTCTATGGCTACTATCATGCATATCAACCCTGATCATGCAAACTGATGCCTTAGTTATCTTAATAAAATAAACATTTAAACATGATACTCCCCTATTTACATCATCACTGGGTGTCCACAATAAAATACATATATTTATTTATACAGGAAAAAATGCCATTTATTGAACACTCCTATGGACAAGCTTCATATATGAAAATTTTTATTGGAATATAGTTGACTTACAATGTTGTGTTGGTGTCAGATGTACAGCAAAGTGAATCAGTTATACATATACATATATCCACTTTGAAATTTTCATAACAGCCCTGTATGTTAGGTTTTGCCATTGTTCTTGCTTTACACATGAAGAAACTGAGGCCTGGGGTAAGTAAATGAGAGAGAAAGAATGTTATTTGGCCCACTGCTGAGTAAATCTGCTCTCAGAAACTACTTGATTGATAAATTGCAAATCACCTTGAGATTATTTTTAGAGGAGCTCACCAGCTCAAATTTATAGGCAGAATGTATCTTATTAAGGAGACTTTAAACTGTTTGATTCTTTGGAGTGAATTATCTTGCCAACAACTTGGCATGCTGTCATTGGGAACTTAAAAACTATTTTAGAAAGTTGTAGCAGTTTCGGATTGACTAGTAAAAGAAAGCTTATAGTGGTTTATCACAGTGTTTTATATTGTTTCTTTTTTTATTAAATCTTTTTTTAAAATTAATTAATTTATTTTTGGCTGTGTTGGGTCTTCGTTGCTGCGTGCAGGCTTTCTCTAGTTGCGCTGAGCTGGGACTCCTCCTCGTTGCGGTGCACGGGCTTCTCATTGCGGTGGCTTCTCTTGCTGCAGAGCTCAGGCTCTAGGCACGCGGGCTCAGCAGCTGTGGCTCGCAGGCTCTAGGACGCAGGCTCAATAGTTGTGGCGCACAGGCTTAGTTGCTCTGCAGCATGTGGGATCTTCCCGGACCAGGGCTCGAATCCATGTCCTCTGCATTAGCAGGCGGATTTTTAACCACTGTGCCACCAGGGCAGCCCTATATTGTTTCTTCTAATGGCATTAACATTTTTGATGTGTGTAGGAAATTTTCCAAATTTTACCTTTTAATGATACATTTCCTCTTAATAAATAATTAAGTACACAATTTCAAATGACTGACCTTAAAGATAAGCAGAACTATATCCCATTTTTCAACATGGAAATAATCTATATAATAAGGAGTACCGATTTCTGTCAAGTTGTGAGTCATTAGAAATGATTGAAGTTCACTCTCTCTTCCAGCCTAGGACCTAAACCTGGTAAATTCAATATCCGTACCTAGTGTTCTCACTCCTTTCCCCACTATACCATTAGCCCTCTAGAATCAGCTTCATTTTCTGGAGAATGTTACCAGCCAGTCCAACCTATATTGGTCCCAGCAGGCCTTGTAAAGCAAGCTTTAATAAAGGAAGATAACGTACAGTGACAACTGTAGAATTCCACAGAGCTGTTATTAAAGTCTGTTATCAGAGTCTGTTATCAAAACACACATCAGATTCCCTTCCCTTAATGCTTTCCTTCTCCTCTCATAGTTAAGAAGAGGAAGAACTGAAGGTGATTTGTAACTTGAGGGTGTGGGTTTTCTTTTTTAGCATGAGGATTTGTTTTCCATATAGCTGAAGTAACAATCTTTCTGAAGATTTTTGGTTGTTCTGAGATTCCATCCAAGCCTGATCACTGTTTATTAATATAATTAATATTAACAATAGATGTCAGGCACAAACATAGGCATTGAGCAAAATATTTTTTAAATCTCATGACTACACCTAGGATGAGAGCTTACTTTTCTGCAGTCAACATATAGAACCTGACTTAACCAGCTGCAGCATGTTCTTTATCTCTCTCCAGATAAATTAACATTTTCAAAAAAAGAAAAACCATATGATATCATGCAAATATAAATGAGCCCCTCTCAGAGATTTTCTTCAATTCATTAAGTAATATGGTGTTGAGGGCTAAATTGTGTACCCTTAAACTTTTTTTTTTTTTTTTTTTTTTTTTTTTTTGCGGTATGCGGACCTCTCACTGTTGTGGCCTCTCCCGTTGTGGAGCACAGGCTCCAGACGCGCAGGCTCAGCGGCCATGGCTCACGGGCCCAGCCACTCCGTGGCATGTGGGATCTTCCCGGACCGGAGCATGAACCCGTGTCCCCTGCATCGGCAGGCAGACTCTCAACCACTGCACCACCAGGGAAGCCCCCCCTTAAACTTTTATACAGTGAATTCCTAATGCCTCGTACCTGAGAATGTGACTGTATTTGGAGACAGGGTTTTTAAAGAGGTAATTTAAGTTAAAATAAGGTCATTAGGGTAGGTCCTAATCTAATATGACTAGTTTCTTTATAAGAAGAGGAGATAAAGACTCAGGCAGACACAGAGGGAAGACCATGTTAAGACGTACGAGGAAGATGGCCATCTATAAGCCAAGGAGGACTCAGAAGAAACCAACCCTGCCAACACCTTGATTTAAGAATTCTAGATTCCAGAAAAGTAAGAAAATAAATTTCTGCTGTTTAAGTAACTCAGTCTGTGATTCTTTATATCGGCCCTAGCAAATAATACATTTACATTAGAGCTCATACATATTATAGGCAATGAAGATTTGCATTGCTATTATTTTCCCATAAGTTAACCTCTAGCCCTAGAGAGTTGTGAAATAGCCTAGTTATATAAAATTAATAAAAAGTGCACACCCCCATGAAATCAGATATTCCTCCAAGGGTTCACTAGGTAAAACTTATCACTCCACTGAAAGGATGTCCAGGGGTCTCTTGTGCCCATTCCAAGTATTGGGCTTTCTTTTCTTTCTTTTTCTTTTCTTTCTTTCTTTTTTTTTTTTTTTTGATATACCACAACCCCATACCTTGCACACATTTTCTATCTCACGTATGTAACCATTGACCAGATATATCTCATAATATGTTAATCAAGTATGCTTTCCATGCATTTAGTCTGGGATGAATCTCCTCTTCTGTTTTCCTGGCTAGGATGCAGGTTTTCTTCCACTGACTAATATTCAGAAGCTTTGTCATGCCAGGATGCAACATATGATTATCAGATTTTCATAAAATTATACACAAGTATAAGATTTTCATAAAAACAATCAGGCCCATAACACCTCAGTAAAGTGGATGAAGCCCCCATTTCCACACATACAAATCTGTTTTGAATTTATTATTATTTGAAAGAATCTGATTCAGTTTTTTCTGTTGATTATTAATTCTTTTAAGTAAGAATAAGTGTCTTGACAATTGGAGAGTAGGTGGTGAGGGAGTATTATTGGAGAAATACAGACAGGATTTAGAAAAGGGAGGTATGAGACAATAATGAAGCTTCACCTGCTATACAGGATTAACAGACCACTCTGCTCTTAAGCCATATACTCCTTGGATTTATTCATTCATGACCTGATTTATTTTTAACATCACATGGTAATACTTTAGTGTTTTTTTTTTTCAAGACCCGTCTGATAATCAGCCTAAGGCTGAAATATCTGGCAACAAAACATTTGAAGAGATAATTCAACCTAGGTAAACTTTAATATATCTTTAGATTTTCTGCTTTCTCCTCTCTGAGTCTGATTTCAGCATTTTGCCCTAAGGTCTAATGTTAAGGATACATAAGAAATGCTAAATTCCATAATCCCTCTTTCCTAAACGTTATGCTATTTAGACTTGGGCCTTATTTATTTTTCCTATTTTAAATCAAATTTTTTCAACAAATTGAAACATTATTTAAGTAACTCTACTGCCCAGTTTAAAAATCGAAAGGAACTGAAAAGTTGACTTGGCGCTGATCTGTGAATGACAGTAATGAGTGTGGGGGAGATGAAGAACGTGAACTTTTCAGTGTCTAAAAAATGACATTGTTATTTAAAGTGCTTATCAGTTAGTGATTTTTTTAAATACGATTTTTTTGCTTCACCAAGAGAACATTAAGCTGTGCTTTTTATCACACTCTTTCTTCCAAAGCACTGGAATTATCGTCTTTCTTTAGTCTATGCCCAGCTGCTGCCCTGGTAAGCCCCATAAACTTGGCTTCACAGCTGTGCTGCCTGTTCCAGATTTTGGAGTCGGAATTTTCTTCTCAGTTGTCTCAGTGATTTTGGCCCAGATTTCAGGTGAACATTCTCCTAATGCTCAGTTGAAAAGTATCACTTTTTGTGAAAATCATATGCAAAGTGTTTTTTTTTAATTTTTTGTTTTGTTTTCTGTTTTGGTGGTGCTTTTCTGAATATCATTGGAAGCATTTAAACCAACTTACCAACTTCTCAAAGAAAGCTCAGAGTATATGATAAGGTACTCAACATCATTAATCACCAGGGTAATGCAAATCAAAACCACAGTGAGATATCACCTCACAACTGTTAGGATGGCAATTATCAAATCAAAACAAAACAAAAAATCAAAAGATAAGTGTTGGTGAGGATGTGAAGAAATTAGAACCCCTGCACACTGTTGGTGAGAATGTAAGATGGTGCAGCCACTATGGAAAACAGTATGGAGATAAAAAATTAAAAGTTGAACTACCATACAATCCAGCAATCCTATATCTGGTTATTTATCGAAAAGAATTCAAACTAAGATCTCAAAGAGATATATGCACTCCCATGTTCATTGCACAATTATTCACAATAGCCAAGATATGGAAACAATCAAAATGTCCATTGACAGATGAATAGAGATAGTGTGGTATATACAAACAATGAAGTAGTATTCAGCCTCAAAAAAGAAGGCAATCCTGCCACATACAACAACATGGATGAACCTGAAGGACGTTACGCTAAGTAAAATACGCCAGCCACAAAATGACAAATACTGCATGATTCCAATTATATGAGGTATCTAAAATAATCACACTCATGGAAACAGAGAGTAGAATGGTGGTTGCTGGGGACTGAGGGGAGGGAGAAATGAGGACTTGTTTTTCAATAAGGCATAAAATTTCAGTTACGTAAGATGAATAAGTTCTAGGGATCTGTTGTATAACATAGTTCCTACAGTTAACACCACTCAACTGCATATTTAAAAATTTTGTTAAAAGTGTAGAAATTATATTGTGTTCTTACCACACACACATACAAACAATAGGTCATGAGGACACTTTTGGAGGTGATATTTATGTTTATTACCTTGATTGAGGTGATGATTTCACAAGTGTGTCCGTATATCCAAATTCATCAAATCGTATGCATTTTATATGTGCAGTTTTCGGTGTATCGATTATCCTTTGACAAGCTGTTTAAAAAAGGGGAAAAAAGTTCAGGAGATGTGAATCTAAATAGCCTAATTTCCAGTGACCAAGTGAGCCTAGACATCTGAGTGTTTTAAAATAATTCTATTTCAGTCCCCAGCACTGGTCCACGGTCTGTTAGGAACCCGGCCACAAAGCAGTAGGTGAGTGGTGGGCAAGTGAGCGAAGCTTCATCTGCCGCCACCCATCGCTCCCCATCACTCGCATTGCCGCCTGAACCATCTCCCCACACCCTCCCCCTACCCCCGTCCGTGGAAAAAATTGTCTTCAACCAAAGCGGTCCCTGGTGCCAAAAAGGCTGGGGACTGCTGCTATAAGTGGTCTATTTAGTACAAGGTCAAATAATCTTATAAATATATCTCATAAACTAGGAAATCGATGTACAATATCAGCTTCTGATATAAATTCTCAGTATTACAGTTATGTTTGTACTGTTTTATCATTTACTAGATTGTTGAGTTCCTTGAGGGCAAAACTATGTCATTCATTTTTCTGACACCCAAATTAAGCTATTATTTGCTTGGTAAATGTGAATTTTAATCTGAATTGAGCACTGAAGTTCACTGGTCTTGTGCTATCCTGAATCAACCTGGGTATTAAAATAACAATTTAAAAGAAATTAAAAAAAAAAGAATTATTAATACTCACACCTTTAACCCCTTTCTCTGCCTTCTAATAAGGAAAAATATTTTGTTGCTTGGGACCCAAGATTTTATTTTCTTGATTGGGTTGTCCAGATTGAGTAGAGCCATAACTGAAAAGAACTGAAATGGGCTAGATTGATTTTCACTGGCAAGATCTTATCACAGACAGATAAAAGTTAATTATAGGAGCTGGAGTAGAGACTTTCTTGAAGAAAGTTAGCAAATTCTGAATTTTAAAGAGATTTTACCTGGATTTTAGAAAATTTAAAAATATAACAACAGCAAAACACCTGAATGGAATCCTTGTTTAGCATTTGTAAAGTTTAAGTCAAGAATTTCACTGCTTTTCATAATTTGTCTTTTCATAAAAAAATTGTGTTCCAATAAAATTTTATTTATAAAAACAGGAAATGGGTCAGATTTGGGCCCAGGACAATAGTTTGCCAACCTATATGGTCTAGAAGGAAGCCAACACTCCTCAGAAAGTACTTGATGATCTATCAGGTTGCTTCTAATTCAAAAGTTCAGTGAATCTGTGCTGTTGTAGACTCAGCCAAAAGAAATAATGGGACAATGTGATGGACCTGAAGGGCATTATGCTAAGTGAGATAAGTCACAGAGAGAAAGACAAATCCTACATGATACCACTAATGTGGAATCTAAGAAAGCTGAACAGTAGCAACAGAGAGTATAAAGGTGTTTACCAGGTGCTGAGGGGGTGGGGGGAATTGGGAAGATTTTATTAAAGGGTAAAAACTTGTAACTAGAAAATGAATAATTTTGAGGGTTTATTTTCAATACTGGTATTTCTTTTGCATGCTGCCCCATGAAGAAAACAAAGAAAATGCATGTTATGTGGTAATTCAACTTCTGTGGCAAGAACAGTGGTGATGGTGAGAGTGAGAGGTAGTGGTTTTGTGGCCTTCAAATCATACCACATAGGTGACCATGTAAACCTAGTTCAACTCCCCCTAAAGGTCTTTTGATATATTTTAAACATTCTCATGAAATAATTTAGTTCAGAGATATTCATTGCATGAACCAAATACTTGTACACTTTTCAATTACTGTACAGATATTTTATATAAAGGTTACACTTTGTTAAATAGCAAATCTTACAATTTTGTGTATACTATAATTTTAAAAAAACAATATATAGAGTATATATTGGTATCATAGAGAAATATTTGGTCTTTGTTCCCTATTCCTGGCATAGAGCTCCTAAAGCCTTTAGAATTTCTCAAGAAATGAGAGTGATAGGACTGTTCCTTGTTCTAATGAGGCATTCTTGATTAGCCCCTAGGTAGCTTTAGGATGGTGGCTGGTCACCAGAAAGAAGACCAATCCTTGATTACAAGTTTGAAACTTTCAGCCCCACCCCCAACAACCAGAAAGAAGAGAAAGGCTGGAGATTGAGTTAGTCACCAATGGTCAAGGATTTAATGCATTATGCCTACGTAAGAAACCTCCATAAATACCCCTAAAGATGGGGTTCAGAGAGTTTCTGATTTGTCCAACATGTCCACATGTCAGGAGGATGGCACACCCCAGCTCCATAGTGACAGAAGCTCCTATGATTGGGACTCTTTAAGACCCTGCCCAGTATACCTCTTCATTTGGCTGTTCATTTGTAACTTTATAATAATCCAGTAAATGTAAGTAATGACTTCTTGAGTGAGTTCTGTGAGTCATGCTACCGAATCATTGAACCTGAGGAGGTAGTTACGGGAATCTCCAAATTATAGCCAGTCCATCAGAAGTATGGTGGATCAGGACTTTTGACTGGCATCTGAGGTGGGGGCAGTGTTGTGGGACTGAGCCCCTAAATGTGTGGAGTCTGACACTAACACCTGGTATTTCAGTCAGAACTGAATTGAATTATAGGACACTTAGTGAGTGTCAGCATTAATGTCAGATGTCAGGAGGAGAAAATTCTGAGACAGTCAAAAAATAAGAAAATTAAAACACTCACAACTCCTCTTATTCCCCAGATAAGCAGTTAAGATACATTGATACATAGATACATACACGTACTCTCTCTTCTTAAACACACATTTACACACACAAATAGTTTTATAATAAATTAAGACCATGGCATACAGATCTTTTCACTGTCAATACAAAGTTGTTAAAATATTTTCTTTAATGGAATAGGATGCCCTTATATTGATACACATAATTTAATTCATACAGCTAATGTCAAGCATTACATTTCAAGATATGAGTAGTGATTTTAGTATCTTTTAAGTGTAACATCTTAGGACAAACTATACTAAGAAAACAATCTCATAAATTTATAGCAAAAGTCGGTAAGCTGTGACTGTCCATAACACTCTCTATCTCCTTTCCAACTAAAATGGGAATTGATGTACTGTAAATCAACTATACTTCAATAAAAAAATAAAGAAAAGCTGAGGGAATTAAAGCTTCAACAGCCAAATATTTTACATTTTTTTTAAAATGGGAATTGAGATAATATTTGTGAAATATATCTAATAATACTAAAACATATTATCTAAAGTCTGGAGGTAGTATGTCCCAAATTAAGTTTTAGGAATTATTTTATTTATTAAACCAAGCTTCGATGAAACAAAACTTTCAATTTATTTGAAAGAAAATACACAGGAAGATTTTGGTTGTCTGAATTTTTGGATAAGCTGAGATATTCTATTAATCAAAAGAGACAAAAGGAGCATAAATAATATTCCTCATATAAACAAAAATCAATAGAATTCTGTCAGGCTGAATTATGTAATACTGTATTATTAACTTCAAATATTATCTAGTGTGGTTAAATGATTTTATTTATATATGTTTGAGTTTTTTTCTTGAACATAAGAATCTATAGTCATGTAATTTTTAAGCATAGAGGGATTTTAGATATTAATCAAATAATATGTAGGTTGGAGTACAAATTCCTTTGGGGTAGATACTGAATTTTCTCCATCTTTACATCAATACAGTGACTTGCAAAAGTGTACCTAATTTTTAAACTCAATTTAATTGAAAATGAGGAAAGTGTGTTCCAAGAAGTTAAGTGACTTATCAAATGACTATTAGAGACTTAGATGTACCTAGACTTTAGAATTTATTTATTTTTTAATCCTAGACAATTACTAGTACTATTATGCCATACTTCCTCTCTCAACATATATATCTTTAATAATAGGAATATATTAGATATGGCAGCTCTTATCTAATGTAATTCTATAGTGGTACGTATTTAACTATATTTGGGGTTCCACACTGAAATGTCCAGGTAGGGTAGGACAGGTAAAGTAAGTGAGAGAATATGGCCAGTGTTGAGTGCCTAAGTATACATTAGGTAAATGGAGTGAGTTGTGATAAATTGAATAAACTCAGGTCCTGTCTAAATATGGCTTCTTCTCCTCAGCTTTAGGAAATCTTAGAGGTTTATTACTTAGAGATGGGAAAGAAACTGCCTCTTGCTCAATACTCAAAACAGACACAAGACAGAGTTTGGCTGCCATTTAAGGAAAAAGTGAGGGATGCAGACAAACAAATCCACCCTCTAGGGCCAGGACCCAAGGTCCTGTCTAAAACTGAGGCTGGGGGACTTCGCTGGTGATCCAGTGGTTAAGAACCCACCTTCCAATGCAGGGGACGTGGGTTCGATCCCTGGTCAGGTACCTCAGATCCCACCTGCCGCAGGGCAACTGAGCCAATGCGCCTCAACTAGAGAGCACGCCTGCCGCAAACTACAGAGCCCACACACTCTGGAGCCCAGGTGCCACAGCTAGAGAGAAGCCCACGTGCCGCAACTAAGACCCAATGCAGTCAAAAAAAAAAAAAAAAACCAAGCAAAACCAAAGAAAAAACTCAGATGTCAACAAAAAAATATTAAATAAAATAAATTAAAAATAAAACTGAGGGTAGGCCAAGAAAGTAGGAAAGCCCTCCCCTATACACAGATGTTTATAGCAGCTTTATTCATAATTGCCACAATTTGGAAGCAACCAAGATATCTTTCAATAGGAATGGATAAATAAACAGTAGTACATCCAGACAATGGAGTAGTATGCAGCACTAATTTAGATACATATTACTAAATGAAATAAACCAATCTGAAAAGGTTATATACTGTATGATTCCAATTATATAACATTCTGGAAAAGGCAAAACTATAGCAACAGTAAAAAGATCAGTGGTTTCCAGGGGTTGTGTTGGGGTGGCAGTGAGGATGAACAGGCAGAACACAGAGGATTTTTAGGGCAGTGAAAAGACTCTGTATGATATTATAATGATGGATACATGTTGTTATAAATGTGTCCAAATACATACCACATATAATACCAAGAGTGAACAGTAATGTAGCTATTACTTATGACTTTGGTTAATGATGTGCCAAAATAGGTCTATCAGCTGTAACAAATTTAACACTCAATTAGGGGATGTTGATAATGGGAGAAGTTGTGCATGTGTGAGGGCAGGGGATGTATGAGAAACCTCTGTACCTTCCCCTCACTTTTCCTGTGAACCTATAAATGCTTTAAAAATAATAAAGATTGAAAAACTTAAAAAAAAATAAAAGTATTATTAAGAGAAGTTCTTCAGACAGAAGTATTATGAAGAAAGCTAATTAGATGTATGCCAAGAAATGAATAGGGATGGAAAGGCAAAATACAAAGGTAATTATAATCAATAAATTATTGTAATTATACTATGAATAATTGATAGACCAAAAATATTATAAATATATATTATGATATTAATACATGTGTAAAAATAAAACTTGGCAAGTACACAACCAATAATGATGGCTCTAAGATTCTTCCATAATATGGACTGGTACAATTTTATTTAGAATTGCACTGTGACAACCCCAGAACAGTGTTTCTCGGCTGTGTATGATTACTCCTCCACCCCTCACACACACACACACACACACACGCACACACAGAGGACATTCAACCATGTCTCATTGTGGTTTTGATTTGCATTTCTGCAGTGGCTAATGTGTTCACTGGTTATTTATATATCTTCTTCAAAGAAATGTTTACTCAAATAATTTTCTGATATTTTAACTCAGTTATCATTTATTATTGCCTTTTAAATGTTCTTTATGTATGCTTATCAGGTAATTTATCAGATGTATAATTTGGAAATATTCACTCCCATTCTGTAGGTTATTTTTTACTTTCTGGATGGTATCATTTGTCACCCATTCATTTTTTTCCCACAGTAAACATTTGAATTCAGGTCCTTACGATTTCTGGATCATTTCTGAATTGTTCTGTAGACTTCCAAATGGACTCTTGTCTTCAATTTCTACCCTCTCCTATCAATTCACTGGGTAGTTGTCAGCTGTGCCCTAAAACCAATAATCAGACTGCCATCTCTTCTTCACAAACTATTTGTGGATTCTCTTTGTCCTTAGAATAAATTTCATCTCTTAAAAATGGCATCAAATTGTTTTAAATACTGGCTCCAACCTAGAATTTTGGCATTATTTCAGATATCAATGACCTTCTACTCCCATGACATTTGAACTCCCATCACCCCAGCCCAATTTTTAGGTTATTTAAACAATTACTTCTATATCCCCGAACTTTTGCTCATGTCTCGAGTATCTTTCTCTCCTTCCATCTCCACCATCAAATCTGTATGTATCCTTTATGCCATACTTGGAAATCAACTTCTTTGGAAAGCCTTTTTCTATCACTATGTCCCCAGCACAAGCTTAGCATTTGTTTCATTCTCTTTTATGGAAATGGAATGGAAATGTATGAGTAAACATTATATAGTTATGATGCATCTTTTAGTAGTTGTTAAGCTACTTTCTTATGTAATAGGGCCATATACCATTATGTATGTTCCATGTCCAAAATGTATTGCATATATCAGGTGCATGTTTGTTTAATGAATAGATACGAAGATTAAAATTTTGTAAGAGATCACTTAGAATTTGTCACATTAAGAAATAATCATTTACTTTATGAAGAAGTCAATTGCAAAGTGTTTTTCATTTGTTAACTTGTTCGTTTTCACCTTGAAATACCCTAAGGAAAATTTCATTATACATTGGAACATAATTTATTTACAGTCTACTTTCAGGATATCTGTATCAGCATGATTGGTACCTCAATATTGTCACTTTTACAAAAGGACTTCTGTAATTCATGTTATCAGTGAACTTGATTACAGAAATCGGGTACTTTATTTTGTTTTATTTCTCTTTTCCTTCAGCAATTGCACCAATGGGAAATGCCACATTTTTTATCTTGTTCGTTTTTAGCCTTAGTTCCCTTATCAGTAAAATAATTCTATTAGATCAGATGATTTCCAATGTTCCATTTAAATCCTAATATGTGTCAGTGATGGGCATTTGCATAAGATCTCTGTAAGCAATCACAGATATTGGATATTATTTTCCCCATTTACATCTGCCAACTGAATTTAAATTTTAGTTCTTCATTTAATGGAAATACTATTAAATTGTTCCAGCTCTTCCAAGATAGTGGTGCCTTTCACTTTTGGAGACTTAAATTAGGATATGCATGAAATTTCCACAGTTGTAAAGCTGAGCCAGTGATCCATTCTTTGCCTCTAACTAGTTCTTGATAAGAATTTGTGAATTCAAATTCACAAATTTGTGAATAAGAATTTATGGTCAATTCATACTTTTCCTTTCCCTTGAATTCCCAATGTGATTTTCCATTTTCTGCCTTTACATGGAAAGTGACTGTTGATGATAAAAATGTGATTTGACTCTAGAACATTATTTTTATTTTCCCCTATACCTTTTCTCATTATATATTCCAATTTTCTCTTATATCTCATCCACACTCACATAATTAGCTCTAGTTGATTTGTTAGGCTAGAACATTTCCCTTCTATGCCTCAGCATTTTTGAAGAACCTTTCCTCTCTTCCTCCTATTCTTCTTCATCATTATTATCATCACCATTATATCAATAGTAATAATAAAATCAATAGCAATATCATTATTGAGTGTTATTAGTCAATGCCCCTTATGTGTCAGGAATCATTCTAGGTGTTTTTGCAATGTTTACTGGCTAATCACTACAATGACATGATGAGGTATATACTATTAAATCAAATTTATGCATAAGAAAACTGAGAATCAGAAAGATTAAGTGACTTATCCAAGATTTTCTTGACAGGAAGTGGAAAAATCTGAATGTGACTTCAAACCACATTTTACAGTTTCATACTCCCACTGAATAGATCTAGTTAAAAAAAAAAAAAAACACAACTCATGCATATTGAGGCTTTCCAGGTGAATATTTCCCTATAAGTCTACATGGGCTTTTAAGTCTGAGTCTAAAATTATGAAATTGGGATATAAGGAAAGAAACAATTTATTAAGCTTTATGGATCTAAATTTGAGTCTCAGTACATGACAGCACTATCTATCGTCATACTCCTTGCAATTCAGTGAATCTTCTTTCAAAGAGGAAAACATTGTTTACCTTGCATGGGTTTTGTAACGACGATAGCTGTTACTGTTATTTCAGTATAAAGTTTTAACCTAAGAAAGCATTAGAAGAAGCTAGAAAACCACTTGGACTTTAAAAAAAAGTATATAGGTTTTAAAACAGATCAAAGTTAAAATGATTTTTATTTTACTCCCCCCAAAAAATAATTTAACTACTCTTTTAAATAATGTTTTTTTTGAATTATTATATAATTTCAATACATGCTAAAAAGTCAATTAAGAGACTTCTAATCTGGACAAGATGGTATAAAATCCTTTTACCCTACATCTCTCCTCTAAAGACAACTATATACCCCAGAAAGGGTACAAGACAAAAAGCAAACAACTATGAAAGGTTGTAAGAAGAAGGTCAGCTGGTTTAGGACACCAGGACTGGAGGAACAAGCACAACTGTGGCAGTGCATTTTGTTTTGTGACCCTCACCCAATAGGAGAAGGCTACCCAGATCCAGCATTTCCCAAATCCTAACCTAGCAACAGAAAGCAGGTTATTCTTCCCCAAAGAGAAGTCCCTCTGACAACACCAGGGGAGCCTGACACCACCAGAAAGGGGGATCATGTGGGGAGCACTGCCAGAAACAAAAAGCCAGGGGATGCTCTCTCATTCCCCACCAGGCCTGAAACTCCACTCATCCTCCAAAGAGATACCAAAATAGGCAGGCAGAGCCGGCAGAAGAGACAAGATAGGGCAGGTGGCCTGGTCCAGGAAGCCTCTTAGGCCTTACATGACTAAGTCTCTCCTACCCTGCCCAGAGTTACCAGAAGGTCAGGCAGAACCCACACAAGGAACAAAGTCAGAGCAAGCAGCCTGGTCCAGGCAGGCTTTTCATCTCAGTGGGCTACAGATTGTCCCTCCCTGCCGAAAAGACACTGGTTTAAGCAGGTGGGGCAAGGGGCTCAGCTACAACAAGAAGCTCAGTCTGAGAAACACCTACGTCCCTGTAAGCAAAAGACTCTTCTCTCCCACCCAGAAACACCATGGAAGAAAGGCACTGGTAGGGGAATCTCACTACACCCTCACCCACTGAGAGATACCTGGCAGTCAGGCCTAGGGAAATACCTTATACACCCTGAGGCAGTACCAGCAGGGAACAGTTGGAGCCACAATAACAACAGCTAAACCAGGCAGGTCAAGATAATATCAAAAGACCCTGATAATTAAACTGGCGTTGGTATTACAGCTCACAAATGTAGGCCAAGACCTGAGTGTTAAATCTGACTGCTAAAATTTTTTTTAAGTTAAATAGGACCCAGATTCTCCTAACCTAATACAAAATATCCAGGATAAAAAATAAAAACAAAAAAACCATCATAGCAAGAACCAAGAAAAGACAACTTAAATTTTAAAAAAGTCAATGAACTGATGCCAATACCAAAATGAATCATATGCTGGAATTAGATGACAAGACTTTTAAAGCAGCTGTCATAAAAATATTTTGATAAATAATTACAAAATCTCTTGAAACAAATTTAAAAAATAGAAAATCTCAGCAAAGAAACAGAAGTTATAAAAATGAACCAAACTAAAATTATAAAAATGGAAATTACCATAACAGGAAAAAAAAGGTCTTGGATGGGCTCAACTGTAGAGTAGAGATGACAGAAGAATGCATTGGTGAACAATATAATTGATGCAATCTGAAAAATAATGAGAAAATAGGCAGAAAACAACAACAGCAAAAATGAGAAAAGACTCAATATTTGTATTATTCAAGTCCCAGAAGAAGAGGAGAAAGAAATTGGGACTAAAAGATGATTTAAAAAAATAATGATTAAAAACTTCATAAATTTGGTAAAAGACAAACCCACAAAGAAGTTGAGCAAATTCCATACAAAGAAATCCATGTTAAGACACATCACAAATAAACTTTTGAAAACTAAAGAGAGAGAAAAAATTATATTGAAAGCAGCCAAAATAAATGACACCCTACATAAAGGGAACACCAGTTTGGATTGTAATGAATTTCTCATTGTAAACTGTGGAGGCCAGAGGCAAGGGCATACTATTTTCCAAGTGATGAAAAAAAAGAACAAAGGAAAAAATCTTCAGTGTCTAGGACTAAAAAAGAATTTTTAAACTTGACACAAAAAGTGTAATCCATAATGGGGAAAATTGATATAGATATATTGAACCTCATCAAAACTAAAATCTTTTGCTTGGTGAAATCTTGTATAAAGAGAATAAAAAGACGACCTACAGTCTGGGAGAAAATATTTGAAAACCATATACCAAAGGGCTAGTGCCTAGGATATATAAATAACTCTCAAAACTGAACATTAAAAAAATTCCAATTAGAAAACTGGCTAAATATATGACCAGATATTTTACTCAAGAGGATATATAGATGGCAAATAAGCATATGAAATGATGTTTAGCATCATTAGTCATTAAAGAAATGTAAATTAAAACTACAATGACATATCACTAAATTCTTATAAGAATGGCTAAAATTTTTTTAAAAATTAGTGACAACAACAAATGCTGATAAGGATGTAGAGAAACTGGACCATACATTGCTGATAGGAATGTAAAATGGTACAGAAACTCTGGAAAACAATTTGGTGGCAGTTTTTAGAAAACTAAATAACCAACTACCATACATGTCAGAAATCGAACTTCTGGGCTTTTATCGCATCAAAATAAAAATTATGTTCACACAAAGACCTGTACACGGTCGTTTTTGGCAGCTTTATTTTCAATAGTCAAAAAATTGGTCAAGCAAAGTGTGGAACATCTGTAACAGACTACTACTCAACAATAAAAAGGAATAAACTATCCATACACACAACTTGGAACAATCTTCAAAGAATTATGCTGAGTGAAAAAAAACCAAACTTATATACTGTATGATTCCATTTATATAACATTTTCAAAATTACAACATTTAGAAGTGGAGGAGAGATTAATGGTTGCTAGGGATTAGAGATGGGCATGGGAGTGAACACAATAGAGGGTTTAGTCATAAAGGGAAAGCTGAGGGATCCTTGTGGTATTGCAATTCTTTAATATCTTAACTGCAGTGGTAGATATATGAACCAATAAAGTGGCAAAACTGTGTAGGAGTTAATGCACATGCACATACACACACACACACAAATGAAAGTAAGTAAAACAACAGGAGAACTATGAATAAAATTTTTGGATTCTGTCAGTGTCAATATCCTGTTTGGGATATTGTACTATAGTTTGCAAAGTCCTACTATGGGAAGAAACTAGGCAAAGTGTTCAAGGGTTCTCTCTGTATTCTTTCTCGTAACTGATGCAAATCTACAGTCATCTCAATTTTTAAAAATGATTAAAACTACAAAATAGAAGTCCATTAGTCCAAAATTCTTATAGTGGGAAGCATTCTGGGTTGAAAATCATTGTTCACGTAGTGCCATGGAAACACAACTCCATTTATTGTCTTATATGAGCAATGATGCCGGGGCTCACCTACAGTGTTGTGTGTGTGTGTGTGTGTGTGTTATTGGAGGGTCTTTTTGGAAAATTTTAAGATATCCTCAGTATACCTAAGCGTTGAAAATTTTTCCTTCATTATGTTTATGATTCTGTCCTCTCTAATGTCAAGGCATTTAACTCAGAGAAGATTTACTGTATTAATATTATTGTTATTCTTGATATCCTTCTTTGAAATTTCCAACAGTTGATCCTTTCTTATCTCATATATTTTCTCTCACACTTTTACCTCTATGTATTTTTATGTTTTATATTCAGGTAAATTTCTTCAAATTTATCTTAAAATCTTACTAAATTTTGGTTTTAGTTTCCAAGAAACCCTGCTTATTTTGTGATTACTTATTTTTCACTGTATGTTTTTTAATGGATGCAATACATTTTTTTTACTCTCTCACTGAAGGTTTTTTTTTTTATTGAAATATAGTTGATGCCTCTGAAGACTTTAATTAGAATTTTGGTTTTCTGTTTCTTAGCTCCATTTATTTATTTATTTTTTCTGTTTCCTATCTTCTGGGTAAGGGTTTGGCACATGGTCATTTTGCTGGAGAACCCTTAAGTGCAAGAATGGGAATGGGGACACTAATGTCCATTATTTCTGCCCAAGTCATCCATAAAATGTTGTTTTATTTAAAACAATTAAGCGATTTTAAGTCACCCCATATACATGGTAGAACCCTGGATAGGCATGGGCAATCACCCCTGTGATTTCACATTCAACCTTACTTCTCACTCCTGCCTTCTGGAACCTGGTAGGCAGTTCAGCCAGCTCGCTAGTTACAACACTTTTTGCGTGTCAACTAGACTGTGGCTTCTCAGGTCATCGGTCAACACTGTTTCCACTGTTTTCTGTCTTCTAGAAATTTACTAACATTTCTCTTTTTTTCATGGCCTCCATTTGATATTCTTTATTGTTGTGGTCTGTGCTGTTTGTTTTGTTTTACTATTATTTCAATGTGCCAAGAGAAAAAAGAAATATGTATTTGTGTTGTCTGCAATTTTCAAACGTAAGTCACCTTTAAAATATTCTCAACATAAAAATATAACTGTTGTACATTTTACCAGTAGTAATTTAAAAATCAATAAATATTTTTCTTTTCCTCCAGAAATATAATTGAAAACTAAAGCCATAATTATATTTGACAAGCTAACAAAGAATGGAATCATGGATTTCTTTCATCTTACAACTCATGCTGCACGTGACTTTAGCTACTAGCCTTTCACAATTAAAATAAGCCTTTGTAAAATAAGCCTTTCACAATTAAAACTAAGTAAATTCAGTGTCTTCCAAAGTATTTCAAAATTCTTATTATAGTTTTGTTTATCTATAGAGAAGGATTTCCCCATATTATTTGTTACTGGGTCAATGCTAGGCATAGAGTATTCAATCAATTAATATTTGTTATGATCCCAGGTATAATTTTAATGTCTAGTGACATGCAGCTTTGTGTTCTGTGAATCTCGGTTTTCTTTTTTTTTTTTTTTGCCAACTGTGAATCTCAGTTTTCTAAAATCATCCTTCCCACCCCAAAATAATCAGTCTCCCTTCTAACCTTGCCATAAGTTTCACTGACAGTAAAGTCACTCATCTCAGTGGAGCAGAAATAAAAGCAGAATCATTGTTTGGAACTACTGAATCATTGTTTGGAACTACTGACACATTGTACATTTATTTTATTTAGTTCAAGAACCAAAACATTCAAGTCATCTTAACCATGCCAATAATAGCAAAATATCTTCTGAGCCCTTCAATCTCTTAACAGCTACAAAAGACAATGATGAAAATAATCACCATGGAAAACAGTTAAAACACAGGGAAAAAAGCAATCATGAACACTCCTAAGTTATCCACTTTCTGTGAAGATTTCTGTTAAGATAAAATATTATTTATCATTTGGAGGCTACTACTGTTAAAGATTCAATTAGTAGTGAAGGAAGAGAGGAACAGAAAGTTTGTGTTAAGCCAGCTTGACTTGGAATAAGTAAACATTGACCCTGTGGCTTTCTCTTGTTTCTCTGTATAGCTGCAAAAAAAAAAAAAAGAGATAAGGTTCTCAGAATTTAAAAAAAGGCCTAAGTCAGAGCATTAAGTTAATGTAATTGTGTAGTTATAAAACCATTGTGACAGTTTAACTTTCTCACAGTCAAGCTTGGACCAGGCAATGGTTTACTTCCCATGGTATAAACAATAGAAACATAAAATTCAAATTTAATTTTTGTTTATCTTACCTGTAGACCTTGCAGATTGAAGGAGGAAGCAGGGTAGGGTAGGGAAACTGTCTAGATTATTCTAACATTTTTCAAAATTATTCTCCTTTATCAACTAGAACAACTGAATAAGCAATGGTTACTCTCCGTGTTACTCCCATTGTTCTATCTAGAAATACTATTCTTGCTCAGATAATAATTAGGGCAGAGCTCCTTGTTTTAGTACAAATGAAGTTTTACTCAAAGAGACCAACTACTATAATAAACAATCCTAAAGTATCAGGGGCTGAACAAAAATGAACGTTATTTCTGGCTAATATCATAGTCCAAATCAAGGACCTTTGCTCTACAGTGTCATTCACTGGATCCATTTTCCTTCCTTCCTTCCTTCCTTCCTTCCTCCCTCCCTTCCTTCCTCCCTCCCACCCACCTTCTCTCCCTTCTTTCTTTCCTTTCCTTCTCAAATAGACCTTTGAAACTGGTCTGGGCAAGTAGCTGTTTTGATCACTGACAAATATTAAGCTTTATTTGCTTAATATTGCTATCTGATAAACAGGCTAGTCAAAATTCTGGCCCTGTAACAAAATGCCTATGCTTCTAAAATCATTTTCTAGCCTGTATTTTCATTGTTCCTTATCTTAAATAAGCCATGATCATGCAGGACCATTAAGATATCCTGTTTTCTAAGATTAAGAGCTTTCCCACTTTACTCATAAAAAGAAAGGAAGGGAGGGGAGGAAGGAGGGAGGGAGGGAGGAGACCCAGTCATGAGCTGGCTTCATGGGCTTGTGACCTGTGTGGTTGCAGAAGTCTCCTTACTCACAAGGGTACCATGTTTGGTTCTGATATCAGCAACTTGAAATACTTAAAAACTGTATTTTTTAAAATTATGTTTTGTAAGTTAAGTCTAAGAGACAGTGGAGCATGCGCATGAACAGAGGCTTTACGGGCGTTAAGTGTGTCCGCCTCCTTTCCCTGCAGCTCGAGGCTGTTCAAGCAGTGTTCACAGTGCTCGGTGAGCACAAAATTCCCATTAGCTTTTCTGATTTAGTGGGCTCAGCACTTCTTAGGACTTCTGCATCCTTACTGGATCCTCTAATTCTTGCTAGCAAATGAAGAAGAAAGGGCATGGTGGAGAATTGGGAAATTTTTAATTTAATTGTATTCAATTTAATTTAAATTAATTTTATTTTATTATTTTATTTAAGGGTCCATCTCTCAAAGTGGCATATATCACCTCTGTCACTGCCATGTGGCACTACAACTTGCTTTATCATGAGATTTAGTATAAAATATTTCTTTGATGACTTCTACCCAAAGCAGTTTAGCTTTTCAAAGTAATTGGTCCTAATTAAAAGAGTGTCACATCATGGAAATCATGGGCTCCAGTGATGGCTCTGGTGTTGCCTTCCCTTTATACATTCTCCCTAAAGTGTTTTCCTTCTCAATAGCATATTACTGCTATTTTTAAAGAATGTCTATTATATCACCCAGTCCTAAATCTCTTTTTCTACCTTTGTTGTGACTAATCTTACTTCTAAAAGGAACACAGTTATTTGAATTACATGAGAATTGAATTACTGTAGTTGAATCAGTGTTAGAGGAAAAAAGGGACAAATATAAATGTAAGTGTATATGTACCAACTCAGAGTTAAATCTAGTATCCATAACATATTTTTCTCAAAATCATCTCTTTTCTTTATGTTAAAGGCAGTTGTTTTGAATTCTGATATAATGTAGCCTGCCAAGCCAATGCAGAGATTTTTCTTAAAGCGATTTCACTTGGTACCCCCCAAAAACAAAAAATCTACTTTTCCCTCAGTTTTGAATTAGTAGCAGCAAAATTGTTCCTTAGATTTTGAGAGGAATGTTCAGAAAATATAGTGTGGTTCAATGAGAGAAAATCACATTTTTATTCTTCCTCAGACAACTTTGATTTAGTTCAACTATTTCTGAAAGAATGAAAGTTCTGCTTGAATGCCCAATGCTTGATTTCCACCGTGCTTCATTTTTTTGTTCCTTATTAATAGGAGAATCTGGAGAAAGGAAGAGGGTTCACATTTGAAAAAGGACAGAGAAAATGGGAGAAGCAATTCTATTTTTATTTTCCCTCACCTCACCTGTGTGGGGAATAATGATGGGAACTCTGTAAGATAAACTCACCAAGCACAGTTTCTGGTAATGCTTAAAACATACCTGTAGGAGAAGGAAGAAAGAAACCCCTCAGGTGCAGGTGACTTTGATGTTTGTTTATCAAGAAATTTTAATAACATAAAACAACAACAAAAAAAGAATTTTTATTTGATTTAGAATAAGACAATTATGTACTTGAGTATTAGTCAACTTTCCCTAATTTATGCAATGATAGTAAGTAACCCTAACATCTTAGTAGCATATATGACATTGTGTTTTATGTCTGTGGCTGTCATGTGCTTTGCCTCTACTCTACATGCCATCACCTTCCAGAACACAGGCTGAAGTAAGAGCCCCATTTGGGATGTGCTATTCTCATGGCAATGGTTAAAGAGCAACATAGTTGATAGGGACAGGCAACAGCACGTAAAGCTTCATTTAAGATAGGCTTGTACGACTTCTGGTTTTATTGGCTGAAATACGTCACATGGTCACACTTGACATTGGAGAGAGGAAGTATATTTCACCTACAGGGAGGTAATGTAAGTCACATAGCAATGTGCCAAAGTATGTAAACCTCCAATACAAAAGAAGAGAGAAAAGCAAATGATTTGAAATCATAATGCAATCTGCCATACATGTTGACACACTTTCTAGTAGGAAGAAAGCTATTATTTTTCTTTCTTAAAAAACTGAGTTCTTCAAATTACATCTTCCATGTTGTAAAAGTTATAGAAATCAGAGTAGAAACATTTTAATACTGTAATGTTTTGGGTAATTGCAAATTTAAGGAGATAATGTAAAAATTCAGAGGAAGCTAAAGGATTCATCAATACCATATTTTTTTCTACTAAGAGAGGAAAACACTTTAATCAGAGAATACTAGTGTTTTACTTCAAGTATATTCTGTTTTTCTTTAGGAATCAACTACTATTTTATTTCATGTGGCTATGTGCGCGATTAGGCAACAATATTTCTTAGGTCCCCTTGAGGCCAACATGGTCAATTAGACTTAAGTGGGAGTTGACAGATGGCACTTCTGAGAAAACTTCTTTGGAACAGAGGGTTAATGTGCACCTTTTTACCACCACTTTCTTCCATTTCCTTCTTCCTGCCTAGATCTTAAACCCAATGGTTGATGAGCTATAGTTATTTGCACCTTGACCTTGAAGATGGAAGCTGAGTGCTGAGAATGTTGGAGCCAAACATTAAAGGTGTTTGCATCCTTGGTGGCAATATGCATCCTTCCCATCAGTCCTGGACTGCTTAACTCTCTACTTCTTTTGTGAGACAGTGATATAAACTTCAATTTTGTTTGCATCACTATGATTTTCTATCTCTCTTACTAGCAGTTGGGCACAATTATTGTATAGTACAAGGCTTACTTAGGAATATTAACTAAAAATTGAGGAGATCCCATTGCAGCTTTTCTAACAGAGATCTGTGTGGATGTTTAGCTGGGAATATGAAGATATAGAATAAGATGCCAAAGAGAACAAAGCAAGATTATGATGCCCAAGACCAGGAAGAAGACTGAACAGTGCTAGTATTCAGCCAAATGAGTAAGGCCAAAGAAATGGTATTGTATCAAATAAGATTATGACTTCACAAAGCTTAAACATTTTGTTGTAATAATAGATACGGATATCTGTCTTTGAGTATATATTGATACACACACATTCACAGACACAAATTTAAAAAATTGCATATTTTTGTGTATAGGTAGTGTCAAATCAAATAGGCTCCTCAGTGATACTTAAACTGGGACACCATAGAACTATGAGCCCTTAGTTAAGTAGATTGATGTGTTCCCTCTTATAGGCCACTTGGCACCAATGTCGGCCACTTGCTTTGCTTCTACAGACTTCTCAACAACAGCTATTCCCACACAATGAGAACTTTTCAAATGTTTCTATTGGCAGTTGGATTGTGGCTTGTGAACAACTAGTGCCCCAGTTGTCATTTTTTTAAATTTATCATTTCAATATTTTTTTCCTCTGTTAGCTCCTATTAGATGTAGGACCAGAAAAAAAAATAATAGAACTTATCACTCAATTCTGCAGAATCTCTGTTCCAAGTAACGTGGATCCTTTCCAAACGGTGGGCTAGATAGGCACACCTAAGTATTTCTTAATGCCTATGATGTGCTGTCTTTGTCTACACCCTGATTTTGTCCTCCCTCATTTATTCCTTGTCACTTGAAGACAGCAAATCTAAGAGCTCTCTTGGCTCCTGAAAGTTTTAACTTTTGCAAACTGCCAGAGCAGGTATCTATAATTTAATATGGATGAAGAAAAAGAGTAAGAAAGAAATGTTCTCAAATGGTTATGTGAGGAAATATCATTAATACACAGGGATGATTTATAATCTAAAGCAGGTATAATCAGCACACATTAACTAACAGGTCTACATAGGATGTAGACAACCAAACAATTATACAATTTAAAAATATTTTTGATTAATTATTATTACAGTTAGAGAGGATTTGTGGTAAATTCCTGCTTTAGTTTCCAAAGTCAGAGAAAGACTTCAGGTTCCAGCAAGGAACTGAAAATATGTGGTTGAAGTAAAGAGAGTATCATTAGTGTATGTGGGTTGGAACATGAAGAAAGAGGAGGAGGAGAAAGAAGAGTGTGTGTAAAGTTTCATTTCAAACAGAGAGGATGAACTGAACAAATGCTGACGATGAGCAAGGGAAAGCTGGCTAAAGACCACAGAATAATAAAGCAGCTAGACATTATCAGCTGGCTAGTGGCCTACGGACTAGCATGTTTCAGCTACTTGAATATTTGCAACAGTTTCTATTGACTGGAATTAGAAATTCACACTTAGATATTTCTAAGTGAAAATGAACTAACACTACCTTAATGTCCTAATTATGTGGAGATATTTAGGGAACATCTTGGTTTTGTAGTGCATTTTGCTGCTTTTATTCTAATAACTAAATATGTACTATTTTTGTATAATTGCCAAACAGTGGTAGATTAAAATTATTAAATAATTCTTCAAATTAATAGCTTGTCAATTAGTCAATAAAATGTTTTGACTCTTTTTTCATATAAAGAAGCTAATGCTTTCTTATTATTTATATTCCTTTTTCTCCTGCGAAAACAGAGTAATTATACTTTTTTTCTACTTCAGAATCTGTCTCTTAGAAGTGTATCAATTGCATTCAAGTTCTTACTGTTTAATGTGTCCATTTTAAGTTATTTTCTGTATTTACCTTGCTGATGCTACCTAGTACAGAATAGGTAGCTATCTTGTTGAAATAGAAATGTCCACAGTAGACACTTTTTTCCTTTCAGAAGTGATTTCAAGCCTGATAAAGAAAGAAAAAGGTAAAGCCAGCAAAGCACTTGTCATTTTTTTTGTAAGTACTGCACTTGTTTCTTTCAGGCATTTTGGAAAAAAACTGAATATATATTATTTGATTTACTTTACTGTCTGTCGGATTACATTTGGTTTTGTGTATTTTAAACAGAGAGACTGAAATGACTTGATAAATAATATCCATCAGAACAACTTGGAAACCACTTAAGATGTTGGTCTTTATATGTAGTCAAGATAGCTTTTCCATCCAAGTTGCTTGAGTGCTTCTGTTAAAAGTATGTAGGAGGGAGATGAGAAAAAGCAAAGCAAAGAAGTAGAAAGGTTTAAGTTGGAAATATGACTTTAAATATTGTTAGTGCCTTTCAAAACAGACACCTCAACCAGTAAGTTTCTATTTGATAGTAACAGATGTCAACCTTTGGTCTGAAGTTAAAGCACTGTTGAAAAGCTCCATTGGCTAAATAAGAAATTCTGTTTGAAATAACAAACTTGTACCTGTTATAACTAATTCAAACTGTTTGCTCAAAGGAGATGCTCAATTTATGTACATTGGATTTCTTTATTACCATTCAGAGAGTAATTAGGACTGTTACTCTTATTACTCAGCTTTAGAATATCAGTGAATCAGCTTTGAAATATACCATGGCGAATCTTTAACAGCAAGCAACACTGATTAATAAGGAAGGAAAGGAATGGATATTGCCCCGGTAAAAGTAAAGGAAGATTTAGGAAGTTGGTAGAGAATTATCCAACTTGAAATTTGGCCAGGAAACAGCACCTGACACCCACATCCTCCTTTGGCAATATGTTCTCTGCTCTTTTATCAATAAATGGCCATGAACAGCTGTAACATTAGTTTTGTCGCTAAGTGATGAGAAGAGGATCGTTGAGCTAGTGCACTGAATTCTACTCCCAAACTCCCTAATTATTTTTTTATGAAAACATCTCATTTCTCAACATTAGCCTATTTCGTGGAGGTCTGTGGGACTTAACTCATGTAATTGTTAAATTTTCTGCCCAGGCCCAGTAAATTAGACTGACTTGACTAATCCATATGTCTCAATAGTAATCATCATGTCTGATAAGAAGAACATGTATGATCAGGATTAGAGGGGACAAGGAAGTGAAAGGAAACTCAATCCTTTAGATTGAATCAGAGTAGAGCTTAAAGACAAACCACCACTGTCTCTACAATCATCATCACAGCCACACCACCCTTCATAACAATTCTATTTTCAGTAGTGGCAGTTTATCTCAGTGTGTTCTCTCGCCTAAATAAGCTCCCCTCCTGGGCACAGTAATTCTCCAAATTTTCATCTTAAATCCTCGCTGAACTTTTGACCATGAGCAGAATGCTCGATGGTACACTAGATGATGGCCACTAGATGATGACCACTCGAACACCAACTTGATGGACAGCATGCTTTTCTTTGCAAGAGTAAGTGTGGTTAATTTTTGCACACTGAGAAAATCACATTTTAAACGTCTTGTCTGTAAGCCATTTATAGATAATTTGAGAATAAGCACATTTCTCTAAGGCTGAAGACTTAAATAAATGTTAAGAGTGTACAGACAACTCACATAACTGTTAGATACTGCTCTGTGCAAGTAGAAATAATCTCTACCCTTGATTATATCCCTTTCCACCCTACCTCCACTTTACCTCTCTTAACAAACAAAATATATAACTTATGAAAAAAGGAGGAAGAGTCAGTGAAGGAGTAAAAAAAATAATGAAGTTATTCCAGCAGCTTATCCAAAAAAGATACTTTTATCTCTAGGTTGATATTGTCAATGGACATTTTTAAGTCTTTGTCCTATTTGAACTCACAGTAGCATTAGGTAGTGTTAATTGTTCTCTTTCTTTTGAAAGTCTCTTTTCCCTTGGCTTTCATGAACAATATACTCTTCTGCTGTACCACAACACCTGTCTTTTTGACCCATTTATGTTAGTATTTACTAATTTCTCCTCCTATCTTTAGATTTTAGATACTGGAAGTCCCCAAGATTTGGTCTTATTTCTCATCTTTTCACTATACAATCTCTTCTTTGGCAATCACATTCACATCTGTGGTTTCATTTACTTTTAATCTCTTTATCCAGAGCTCACTTCTGAGTTCTAGACTCTTATTGTCCTCTTCCTACATGGCAATTGCATTTGGATGTTTCAAAGGCAACTCAATCTCATCATGTCCAAAATCAAACTTAGTTTTTTCCTTAAATATCATGCCCTCCCCTAGCATTCTCTGTTTTCATGAATGGGACCACCATCCATCAAGTTAAGCAAACTAGAAATTCAAAGGTTTCAATTTGTCCTTCTTTACTTTCATACCAAATAAATTTCCATGATCTTCATTTATATTTTCTAAATATCTCTCCATCCCAAACACCACCACTGTGGTTAAAGTCTACATCACTTGGACTGTTACAACAGATTTCATCTCATTTTCCCCTTCCCATCTTGACCACTTTGAATCTGTTCTCACACTGGGGTCAGGGTGATATATTTTAAGTACTGGGTTGGCCAGAAAGTTCGTCAGGTTCTTCCATAACATCTTATGGAAAAACCCAAATGAACTTTTTGGCCAACCCAATATAAAGATATTTGTGTTATTCCTGAGCTAAAAATCTTCCAAAGATTGCCCATTGTTCTTGAAATAAATATGCATTCAAGGTTCAACCCATGACTCTCTCTCTAGGTAATTTTATACCATTCTTCACCTTTCATTCTATATTTCATCTGTATTGGCTTCTTTAAGTCTAAAAATTCCACTTTGATCTTCCTACTCATGCCATTGCACAAGCTCCACCCTGAAAAAATACTACTTTATGCAAGTTACTGCCTTCTCATTCATGGTCTCAGCTCCATCTTCTTTCCTTGAGGTAAGCCTTGTCAATCACACAGCCTAGAAACAGACACACTATAATGTCCATAACTCAGAGTTATTTCCTTTTTATCACAATTATTATAATTTTTAATGTGTCCCTAATAAGACGAGGAGCTTCACAGAATAATATTCACGTCTATTTGTATTCACTTGACTGATAATCCAGTGCCTGAAATATACATATTAGACACTCAAGAAGTGTTTTTAAATGTCTAAAGAAAAGACCTGGTTTTATTCTGTATATCATCAAGCTGAATTGCATCACTACAATTGCTCCATATCACCTCTGTTCTCCCACTTTTCCACGTCATAACTTTAATAGCATCTTTCTTCCAATGTTGCCTAAGTACCATTTATGATCTATGAGGGAACACAACACAAGGTTAAGGATATGGTTTCTAAAGAAGTCTGCATGTTTCAAATGACTTGTCTACTTTCCTAGCTTTGAGATATTTGGTAAGCTACTTAATTGCTCTGTGTTTTAGTTCCCTCATCTGAAAAAATGGGGATTAATAATATTGATTTATGAGATTATGTGAGGAGTAAATAAAACTGCCTATTTAAAGCCTTTAATGCATGCACAATAAATATCAGCAAATGGTCTCAATCAGATTTTTCATGTATTGAAAAATTTGAGGGAACATACAAGGTGATGATGGTTATAGATGCTTTATTTTTGAGGGATCAGTCAGTGCAGAGAGCTCTGTAGTAGACATTTGGAATCTGTCCAAAAAACTGATTTATAAAACTGACTTTTCTCAGTAATGGTGCAGCTTTCATAAAATCTAAGGGGAGTACAGGAAAAAGACACTATCCCAGAGCTTCAGACACTTCTAAAGGGAAAAATGGCAAAATACTGGTCAGCAATTCGTCTTTGGCATAAATGCTTAAAGCCTAAGCAGATGTTTTTAGTTCTACCCTTGCCTTGGTATTGACTTACAGTAAAAACTGCTTAATTCATTTCTATAAAGAACATAATTATTCCGGACTTGGTTTTTAAAGAGGATATTCATTTTGATAAGGATTATTACAGTTGCAGAATTTTCTACTTCAAGTCAATATGTTTCTGGAAATTATCACAAAGTTTAGAGATAACCAGAATAAAAAGCAATTTATATGACAGTTGAATTATAATAAAAGATGATAAGTATTTTACATTTTTATCTGGTAGTTCCGAAAATTATTTGCTCTTCACAATTATCTTGAATTTTTGGGTATATTTTGAATTGGTTATCATATTTAGTTTGCTCTTGCACAGCATTATACACTGCAAACTGAACAAAGAGATATATAGGAAAATACTTAATTTTTTTGTTGCAACTTTAAATGGAACATAAATCTACTGCAGTCATCAGTTGATTATACAATCTTCCTTTATTTTTTATTTTTTTATTTTTATTTATTTTTTTTGTGGTAAGCGGGCCTCTCACTGTTGTGGCCTCTCCCGTTTTGGAGCACAGGCTCCAGACGCGCAGGCTCAGTAGCCATGGCTCATGGGCCCAGCCACTCCGTGGCATGTGGAATCTTCCCGGACCGCAGCACAACCCGTGTCCCCTGCATCGGCAGGCGGACTCTCAACCACTGCGCCACCAGGGAAGCCCCATTAATAACTTTTTTATTACATAACACTTTTAGATTTTGTTTGAAAAGTTACAAAGCTAGGGTACCCATATACCCTACTTCCAGGTCTACTATTAACATCTTCCTTGGCCTGGAACATTTGTTGCAATTAATGAACCAATACTGGTACACTGTGATTAACTAAACTCTATACTTTATTCAGATATCCTTATTTTTTATGTAATGTCTCTCTTCTCTTCCAAAATTCCTTCCAAGTTACCACATTACATTTAGTCATCATGTCTCCTTAGGCTGTATCTCTTGGCTATGAGTTTCTCAGTCTTTCTTTATTTTTGATGGCTTTGGCATCACTTAAAGACCCTCTTAGGCAAAGATTTCTAAACTAGTATAAAAGGAAGTATCTTTTTTTTTCAAATGTAGGATATTTCATCATCAGAAATTTATATAGGTAAAAACCAGCAATTACTATTCAACAGCAAGTCTTCCAAGAGGTAAAGATCACAAGCCTCTATGAAGTCTCCCGAAAAGTTGTTATGTATTTCTACCTCCAGGCTAAGACTGTATGTGGTCACAAGATGTTTAAAAACAAATGAGTCACATCACTGAGTAAGAAGTCTCATTGATTACAAAATTTTAATGCTCCAAAGCATGTCACTTTGGGCCCCTTCTTCAGCACCCACTATCACATAATTGCTCTACTGAAGTTTTTCTGTTTGTGCTGTTACTTCAGGGAATGAAAACAAATGAAGTGGAAATGCACTGATGGCTCTGGTTAGTGAAGAAGTCAAATGAACTTCTGGCTCTGCACTTTGCAGCTACAGAAGGCAGTGGCTTCCACATCAAAGAGTTCTGCTAAAGAGATCTACATCACAGGAAGTGAAAATACGTGACTCTTTGTGGATTCTAGGGCCAGAAGGAAATATAAATATTGTTTTCATCAATTATGTACAAATAACCTTACTGGTTTTAATAATCAGTCAGGAGAGTTAAGGAGGGAGTGATAGGTTTGGTGAAGATAAGCATACCCTTTAAAAGTGCATATGATTTTTCTAAGAATTACCATGTTTAGGATTGCCATATTTAGCAAATAAAACTACAAGATACCCAGCTAAATTAGAATTGCAGATAAACAATGATTTTTTTTTTTTAGTATAAGTATGCCCAAAATATTGCATGGTATATACTGATATTTTTCAATTGTTTTTCATCTGAAATTCAAATCATCTGGGGATTCTATATTTTATTTGTCAACCCTACTAGAAAAAGTATCAACTAGAAGATATTTTGGGAATATGGAAGATAAGACAGTCATTCAACAACTTTTCAGAAAGAAGAATGGATATATCAAAATACAGGTCTAATATATTAGCTCATGGGTTAACATTTTTCTGGGCCAAAGCACATTAGGCATGAAAGAAATGACAGTTCGCTGAACTAAGGGCGAGGTGGCTGTTCTCTTTCCAGTTCTGTGGAGGTAAATGCAGTGTTTTCTATAAATTATGTTGCCTTACTTGCTGGAGATACAAAGACCCACATATCACATCCGTTTCATCTCCTGGGTTTTATAACCTTTATTACTGAGAGCCATTGGCCTGATCTTTATTTGGTTTTGACTGCAGACTTCATTTTGATCAGTGTTTTTATGTATGCATAAGCTTTGTTTTGAAGGACTTCTAAGACTTACAAACTAAATAGGATTCCTGATTTTCTCTGTGTAGCTGTGTCATTTACATTTTATAATGTTGACAGATGAGAAAATGAACAAAAAGGGCAAGTTTTCAAAAAATTCAATGAACCTAGTAGCTTTAGACATTTAAGTTAATAAGAATGGGGTTCAAAATGTCACCCCAGCTAGAAATGAAATGACAAGAGCTATTCAGCCTCATGCTTACAAACTTATACCTATTTTCTAAATTTAAGAGCAACACCCCACCTCTCACCTCCACGTTCTCATTGGTAAACTTGTATACAGTAGAGAAAGAATGTCAAAGCTCTGTACAGTCCATGGCATGTATGGGTTTCTCTGAAATATCTGCAATCACATGAGTTAGTGAGGCAGGACCCTAAGGTGGCTTGTTGCAACAATCTATATAGAGAACTCAAGTTTCATGCCTCAGAGACTGACAAAGCAATCCACCAATGGTCTGGAGAATGAGGTGCCAAACTGGAACTAAATTTCCCCGAATCCCTAGCAGCATGGATGAGTTAACTGTGTCCCCTCTAGTAAATACCTCGGAAGATCTCTGTCCTTGAGGGTTTTTTTTTTTTTTTTTTTACTGTATGATTCCATTTATGTAACATTTTCAAAATGACAAAATTACAGAAATAAGAAGACACATTAATGGTTGCCAGGGGTTAGGATGGTGAGGGGGAGGAAAGTTTTCCTTCAGTTTTTGATTTTCACAATGGAATCATCATCTGCCCTGTTTTGAAGAGGCACTTTTACTTATAAATGGTATTAACGCTTGGGTTTTGTGTTCAAAGCCACAAAAATACCCTGTTAATTTTCTTTCATTTATCATAGCCAAAGGTTGAAAATATTTTACCTTATGAATATTTTTTGTCTTCCCCCCCAACCCATGGACCTCGTATTTACATATGGATAGAGATAGATAGATAGATACACACACACACGCATGTCTTATATATATATATATATATATATATATATATATATATATATATGTATATATATATATATATAAACTCTGAACTATATATCCATAATATATTTTAAATCTACTTTAAATCCAGTAAAGAAAGTCTCTGTCCCAAATTATCCCTGATTTGTAGTGCTGTCACACTGCTACACTAATCATTTTCAAATGATTTTGCTAAAATTTCTAAAATGATGCAGACCCTAATTTCATTTTGGGAATACCCTCCCTCTTCGAGGATCCAGAACTCACAGGAGAAGAGTAAATTTGTCACATTTTTGTTTGCCTCATTTGGTCGCTGTTTGCCTAGTAAGCTGCAAGTTGCTAGCAAGACTGCAAGGCTTTCCCTGGGCACCGTAGGTGCTCAATGAATAATTAATCATCAAATGAAGCTGAATCAGTTACCAGGAGGTTAGCCACCAGGCATCAACTGCTATCCTATGCTGGTTTGAGAGGAAAATAACAGACTGACATGAAATCGGGTGACTCCTAATGAAATTAGGAGCTTCCTTTAAAGAAAACAGGTCTGCTGTTGGAAGCATTCATTAACAATAATAATAATAGGAGAAAAAACATAATATCAGCATTTTTTTCAACTTTTCTAAAAGTGAGTTGATAAAACCGACATACTTGTCATTCACAAATGCATTTTCAGACTTTATCACTTTCTCAACTTCCTTGATGCTCTTTTGGCAGTTTTATTCTTTCTTCCCCAACTGTAGAACCTTACAGTGCTGTAGCAGTTTTGAGTTACTGGGTCTTCCTGAGACATTGATAATTTCCGCCTAACATATTGTAGTGCTTTTGACTAGAAAAGGAAAATTGTGATGTGTCATCATCTCGTCTTTAAGTGATTTCATTTGCAAAATTCTCTTGGTGTACAACTTACTCTGATATTAAGTCAGACAACTTGAATACCACATTACAACCTGGAAAATCCTAAGATATTCTAAATAACAGCAGGGAGATCAAATAAAGGATACACATTTTTGCTAGTCTGTGAGTAGGTCTGGAAGGAGGGAGAGGGAGGCAAATATAGAGAAATAATATAAGTGAGAAATTGTGTTCCTTGAATAAAATTGACATATTGGGCTAACTGTTAAAACTGAAAATGGACTGGAGATATGAAAAGGCCAGGCAAAGGAAGACTGAAATCAGATAAGTCTCTTTATCACATAACCAGAAAATGTGGAAAGACAAAGGCAGAGATATTATTAAAAGAATATTGAAGAGTTGTCTGAAACATTTTATTACCGCAAAACTTTTGATTCTTTTGAGTACTTGGGTAGTCAATGGTATGAGTCACATCATGTCACCTGATATTCAGTCTCACAACCAGGCAGGTTTTAATTTCCATTCAGGAAAAAAGAAGAAAACAATCCATATGAGCCATTCGAAATTGTCTTCTCCTTTGATATATTTTTCTCCACCTCCCACTTTCAATACCTTCTCCCCATCTTTCTTCTTTTTCATGTTTACTTTTCTGAGGTGTCTTTTCTGTGGAAAGTCTGAAGGCAGGACCCTGGCTTTGGGATCCTTGACCTCTGAGTGTGCTGCTCCACTCTCTATAACTCCTGGATTTCAACTGAAATCTTTTTCATCTTCTACTCCTTTTTTTTTTTTTTTTTTTTTTTTTTTGCGGTATGCGGGCCTCTCACTGTTGTGGCCTCTCCCGTTGCGGAGCACAGGCTCTGGACGCGCAGGCTCAACGGCCATGGCTCATGGGCCCAGCCGCTCCGTGGTATGTGGGACCTTCCCGGACCGGGGCATGAACCCGTGTCCCCTGCATTAGTAGGCAGACTCTCAACTGCTGCGCCACCAGGGAAGCCCCATCTTCTACTCCTTTTGTTCACAGTCCAGGCTAATATGCAGAGAAATGCTTGAATATGAGATTTCTCATTCAGTTTTTACATTAAACTCAAAACTTTGTAAAAGTAATTTGAAACTTCCTCTTCATTGTCCCCATGACCCAAAGTATTAACCAAACCAAAGGCAGATGAGGAATTGCTGAGATAAGCAGAGATTTTTCCTTAGAAATAATTTGTAAGAGCATTCTTCTCTCTCTCCCTCTTACCAAATATCTATCTTTAGAGAGTCTTAGAATTCACACATTATTTTCTTTAAGTGATAACAGTATTATTATAAATTTAGGGCATATTGATATCTTTAAGTATAAAATAAACATTATCTTACTGAAGCAAGGGTTTAGAAGAGATGACCCCAACTTCTCTCTCTCTCTCTCTCTTTTTTTTTTTGATTACCTGCTTGCAAGCTAGATTTTAATCCAAAGGTAACAAGAGTGCATTGACAGTTTTTTGTTATTTTTTTTTACAACTTTATCGAGATGAAATTGATATACAACCCACTGACCTATTTAAAATGTACAATTTGCTGAGTGTTTACGTATGAATACACCCACGAAAGCATCACCACCATCAAGATAATGAACATTTCCATTATCCCTAAACTTTTCTCATGCTCCTTCTTAATCCCTCTCTCCTTCCACCCCTGCCTCCCGGCAATCACCGATCAGCTTTCTGTCACTATAGGTGAGTTTGCATCTACTAGAGTTTTTGAGAGTCATCCATATTGCTGCAGGAATCAATAGTTTGTTGTTTATTTTTATCACAGGGTATTATTGTTTATCCATTCACCTGTTCCTGGACATTTGGATTGATTCCAGTTTCTATTACAATTAAATTTCTGTGAACATTCATATGCAAACCTTTGGGTAGACATATACCTTCATGGGTGTGTAGTGGTTTCTTATTGTGGTTTTAATTGGAAACGCCCTGGTAACTAATGATGTGGAACATCTTTTCATGTGCTCATTGGTAATTCTTCTGTTTTCTTTTATGACCAACTTCTCTCTTTTTTATGAGCTTTATTGAGGTTCAGTTTACTGCAACATTCACACATTTAAAGTATACAACTCAAGGATTTTTGGTATATTCACAGTTGTGTGACCATCACCACAGTCAACCTTAGAACATTTTCATCAACCCCCAAATAAATGAAATATTCTTTAGCTATAACATTCCAACCTTCCCCACCTCCAGCCCCACCACAAGGCAACCACTTATCTACTTTCTAACTATATTTGCCTATTCTGGACATTTCATGGAAATCGGATCATATAATACATGGTCTTTTGTGACTGATTTCTTTCACTCAGCTGATGTTTTTATGGTTCATCCATGTTGAAGCACACATCAGTCTTTCATTGTTTTTCATTTGTTAAACTGAGATAAAAATCCACATAACACAAAATTAACCATTTTAAAGTGTTCAATTCAGTGTCCCTCAGTATATTCACAATGTTGTACAACCATCAATACTCTCTAATTCCAGAACATTTCCATCACTCCAAAAAGAAACTCCTTCCCCATTAGCAGTCACTCCCCAATCCCCTCAACTCCCTGTTTCTGATAACCACTAGCCTGCTTTCTGTTTGCAAGGATTTGCCTATTTTGGATATTTCTTATAAATGGAACAAGCATATATGGATTTTTCTATCTCTCCACCCTTCTTTTACTCAGCCTAATGTTTTCCAGGTTCATGCATGTGGCAGCATGTATCAGTACTTCACGCCTTTTTATAGCCAAATAATATTCCATTGTAGATAAATCACATTTGTTTATCCATTCAGCCAATGATGGACACTTGGGTAGTTTGCACTTTTTGGTTATTATGAATACTGCTGCTATGGACATTCATGTACAAGGTTTTGTTTGGACACCTTTTTTTCAGCTTTACTGAAGTATAATTGACAAACAGAATTTTAAGATATTTAAAGTGCACATCACGATTATTTGATACACATATGAATTGCGAAAGGATTCCTCCTATCTAGTTAATTAACATATCCATCACCTCACATACTTATCTTTTTGTGTGTGTGAGAACATCTAAGTTTTAGTCTCTTAAATTACTGTTCAACAATTTCACAATACAGTGTTGACTATCAACCACAGTCATCATGTAATTCATTAGCTCCTCATACCTCGTTCATCTTATGTTTGAAAGTTTGTACCCCTTTGCCAAATTCCCTCTATTTCCCCCACAACCTAGTCCCTGTGAACCGCTTTGCTACCCTCTGTTTCTGTGAGTTTGAATATTTATTTAGATTCCACAAAAGTGAGACCATGGACTATTCGTCTTTCTCTGTCTGGCTTATTTATTTGGCATAATGCCCTCCAGGTCCACTGACACTGTCTCAAACAAAATGATTTACTTTTCTCTCATGGTTGAATAATATTCCATTATATATATATACATATATATATATATATATATATATATGTTCATTCATCCATTGTTGAACAATTAGGTTGCTTCTATTGTGAATAATGCCACAATGAATATGGGGGTGCAGATATTTCTTCAATATCCTGATATCCTGTTTTCATTTCCTTTGGATATATACCCAGAAGTGGGGTTGCTAGATAATATGGTAGTTCTATTTTAAATTTTTTGAGAAACTGCCATACTGTTTTCCATAGTGGTTGCACCAATTTGCATCCCTACCAACAGTGCACAAGCGCTCCCTTTTCTCCAAATCCTTGCCAGCTCTGCTTATCAGCTGTCTATTTGATGACAGGCCTTCTAACAGGTGTGAGGTGATATCTCATTATGGTTTTGATTTGCATTATTAGTAATGTTGAGCATTTTTCATGAAGCTGTCGCCCATCTGTATGTCTTCTTTAGAAAAATGTCTATTCAGTTCTTTTACTCATCTTTTAATTGGATTGTTTTTTGGTTGCTATTGAGTTGTGTGAGTTCTTAATATATTTTGGATATTACCCACTTATCAAATAAATGATTTGCAAATATTTTCTCCCTTTCTGTAGGTTGTCTTTTCATTTTGTTGATGGGATATCCTTTGCTGTACAGAAGCTTTTTAGTTTGATGTAATACCACATGTTGATTTTTGCTTTTGTTGCCTTTGCTTTAGGTGTAAAAAAAAAAAACAAAAAAAACATTGCCAACACCAAAGCCAAGGTGCTATCCTCTAATTTTTTCTAGAAGTTTTATAGTTTCAGCCTTAAATTTAAGTCGTTAATCCAGTTTGAGTTGATTTTTCAGTATAGTGTAAGAAAGGGTACAGTTGCATTCTTCTGTACTTGTCTATCCAGCTTTCCCAACACCATTTATTTAAGGACTATCCTTTCCTCACTGTATATTCTCGCTTCCTTTGTTGTAAATTAATTGACAATATATGTGTATTCCTGAGGCCTTGATTCTGTTCCATTGATCTATGGGTCTGTTTTTATACAATATCATACTGCCTTGATTACTATAGTGTTGAAATTTAATTTAAAAATAGTGTGATGTCTCCAGCTTTGTTCTTCTTTCTTAGGATTGCTTTGGCTCTTTGGGGTCTTTTGTGGTTGCATACAAATTTTAGAATATTTTTTCTTTTTCTGTGAAAAATAGCTTTGGAATCTTTATAGAGATTGCATTCAATCTGTAGACTGTTTTAGATAATATGGACATTTTAACATTAATTCTTCCAACCTGTTAGCATGGAATATGCTCCCATTTGTTTGTGTCTCCTTCAATTTCTTTCCCCAATGTCTTATAGTTTTCAATGTACAGGTCTTTCACCTCTTCGGTTACATTTATTGCTAAGTGTTTTTTTTGGATGCAATTGCAAATGGGATTATTTTTTAATATCTATTTCTGATAGTTCATTCTTACTGTGTATAAACAACTGATTTTTGTACATTGATTTTGTATCCTATAACTTTATCAAATTCATTTATTAATTGTTTTTGGTGGAGTTTTAGGGATATATATATATATATATATATATATATATATATCATTATGTCATCTGCAAATAGGGACAGTTTTACTTCTTTCTGATTTGGATGAATCTTATTTATATTTCTTGCCTAATTTCTCTAGCTAGGACTTCTAATACTATGTTGATTAAAAGTGCTGAGAGTGGGTATCCTTGTCTTCTTCCTGATCTTAGAGGAAAAACGCTCAGTTTTTTACCACTGAATATGTTAGCTGTGGATTGTTATATATGGCTTTTATTAAATTGAGGTTAATTTCTTCTATACCCAGTTTGTTAAGAGTTTTTATCATAAACGGATGTTGAAATTTATCAAATTAACTTTCTGCATCTATTGAGATTGATCAATGACTTTTTCCTTCATTTTGTAAACCTGATGACTGATTGATTTGCAAACTTTGAACTATCCTTGCATCCTTGGAATAAATCCCACTGGATCATAGTAAATGATCCTTTTAATGTTGAATTCAGTCTGCTAATATTTTGTTGAGGATATTTGCTTCTATGTTCATCAGGGATATTGACCTATAATATTCTTTCTTTGTAGCTTTCTTGGCTGATTTTAGTATCAGGGTAATGCTGGCCTCATAAAAGAAGTTTGGAAGTTTCCCTCCTCTTCCATTTTGGAAGAGTTTGAAAATAATTGGTATTAATTTTTCTTAAAATGTTTCATAGAATTCACCAGTGACTCCATCTTGTCTTGGCTTTTGTTTATTGAGACCTTTTTTGATTACTGTCTACATCTTTTTACTAGTAATCAGTCTGTTTGGACTTTCTGTTTCTTCATTATTTAGTCCTGATAGGTTGCATGTTTCTAGGAATTTATCCATTTCTTCTAGGTAGTACAATCTGTGGGCATATAATTGTTCATAGTAGTCTCTTATGACCCTTTGTGTTTATGTGCTCTCAGTTGTAATATATCCTCTTTCATTTCTGACTTTATTTGAGTCCTTTCTCTTTTTTTCTTGGTAACTCTAGCAAAAGGTTGGTTTATTTTGTTCATCTTAAAAAATGCCTCCTAGTTTTACTGATCTTTTTATTGTCTATTTAATTTATATTTCATTTATTTCCACAATGAGCTTTGTTATTTCCATCCTTCTACTAAATTGGGTATTATTATTATTATTATTATTGCCTAGATCCTTGATGTGTAAAGTTAGGTTGGTTATTTGAGCTCTTATTTTTTTCTTAATGTTGGCATTTATCATGTAAATATACTTCTTAGATCTGTTTCTGCTGCATATCATAAATTTTATTGTATTTCCATTTTTATTTATTTCAAGTTCTTTTTAGCTTCTCTTTTCATATTTTTTGACCTATTGGTTGTTTAGTAGCATGTTGTTTAATCTCCACATATTAATTCATATTGTGAATTTTCCAGTTTTCTGTTTTTTTTTTTTTTTTCCTCCAGTTTTCTTATAACTGATTTCTAGTTTCATATCATGGTGGTTGGAAAAGTTGCTTAAATTTCAATCTTCTTAAATTTATCAAGATTTGTTTTGTGGCTTAACATATGATCTATTCTGGAGAAAGTTTTAGAAGAATGGGGATTCTGCTGCAGTTGGATGGAATGTTCTGTAAATAAATATCTGTTAAACCCATCTGGTCTAACATATAGTTTAAAACCAATGTTTCCTTATTGATTTTCTGTTTCTATGATCTAACCATTGTTAACCATTTTGTCTCTATGATATAACAATTGAGGTATCAGAGTCCTCCTCACTATTATTGCATTCTTGTCAGTTTCTCTCTTAACACACAACTCTCACTTTGTACATTTGTTTTCAGTCAACAGCCTGTTGTACAGTAAACTTTTTAAGGTTTAAAATTAGTTCATATCACTATTTAGAAAATTGGATTATTGAGTTTTGTCATCTCAGTAAGTTTAATTGTACGCATGTTAGTAGAGAAGTAACAAAAGTAAAGAAGGAAAAGAAATAAAATATTGCTTTGGGACACTGCTGCTAATGACTAATTTCATGTTTACAATTGCAAATCTCTGCAACACTCCACCAGACATGGACTGCATTGAAATAAGGATGCTCCACTGAAATAAGGATCAATTTTGAATTGTTTTCCCTGAAAGTCTGGTATTTAGCTCTGGAAATGAGTTTGGTGAGATCAAGGGCTAAGCCTAGGTGAACTGTTTCTGTTTAATGCCATGCCAGACACTCACATTGAGAGTGCTGGCCACCCTCTTTCGCTTCTCTTTCTCTCTTTCATCTTTCCTGTTTCTGCTTTTCCTTTCTCTCACTCTGACTTTCTCTGACTTTCAGTCTCTGTTTCAGCCCCTTATCTTCTTGTGTTTCCTCTTTCTATATCTCATTCTCCCAGTCTCTTTGCTTCCTCTCTCTCTCCATCCCTCTATTTTTTGTCCTCCTCTTCTTGACCCCTGAATCCACAGAAGCCACACAAATTCCATAGCTGTAGCTCTGCCTCTACATCGTAACTTTCAATATTTTATTAGGAAACCAAATTGAGAGCTGCCTAACGATCCCAGGAGAAGATTCTCCCAATTTAACATAACCTCTAAACAACATTTGAGAGGCAATTTCATAGGACCACAGTGGAGTGGGTACTGCAAAGCCATCGGTGCAGGGGCAGTTTAAAGGTAATATGCATTTCGGTTCCCCCTCTTTGCTTTTAGCACAGCCATGGGGTCCTGCAGGCATTTGCTCCTGGTACTGCTGGCTTCTCACTTTCATTTTTATTAAAAAACTAACAAGAAGCATTAAGCAGCTCCCTGCTTAATTTCCCAGAGAAAAGCAATAGTTTCAAGCAGCCCACTGGTGGAGGGATATTGAAATGTAAAATGCACAGCTGTGCCAAATGTATGCAGCAGAGAAAAAAGGGTTTCATAATATGACAGGTTAATACCATGGGTTTTTATTTCATTTGCCACTGAAACAGCTAATCAGAGAGAACTGGACTGGTAGAAGGAGAGGTGAAACTGGGTAGTTCTTAAGAGACAAAGGATATTGCTTGTCAACCTTCTATGGTTTCAATATTATGCTAGTGAAAAGCTGAAGAATCCACCAAAAGTTACCCCATGGAGAGACTTGCCCTGACCTGCCATCACTTATCTGAGCCATCTAGAATTTCCTACACAGAGACCCCTAGTGAGCCATAGTTCCACCCAGACACATGCACAGGCCCTACCTCTCTCCCAACCCACGAAAACAAAATTATATTAAGGCAAAACTAGAACAGATCACACAAAGGAAATCTTTAAAGCTTTATATTACTCTGAACACTTGACTTCTCTTTAGCTTTGGGTAAATGGACACATAGTAATGTGAATGATTACAGAAAAGAGAATGCCCTAAGCACGGATTTCATGAAATCCCTGTACAAGCAAGGCAACATGTCAGATGACCAGCTTAGCCTAGCCCAGCATTATAGGAAAACACTCTCTTAATTATATTTTTAACAGATGTAGCTCTTAAACCAATCCTACTTCCTTAGGCCAGGTTTCCATAATAACCCTTCCTTCTCTTTAGTTCATAATATGTACATCCTAGTGAAAAGCCATATAATGAATAATGATGTTTTCAGATAGGAAACTTGGCAAAACCTCTCAAAGATATTTGAGATCTTAGGTAAAGGTGCAATTATGATGTTCATACCAGTCAGGTATTTTTTTTCCTCTTAAAGAGCAAGGCTTTGTCAAGAGACAGGTCAAAAAATAACTTTCAATGTCAAAATAAATATTGACAAATATGCTCTGAACTGTCTCTTTTGGAATTTTTCCCTTCACTTTAAATGAATTTTTGCTTGGCCCCTGGCCACAATCTAACATCACTATTCAAGTCCTAGCATTCAATTTCTGAAGTCCAGATCCACTGTTGCCTACAGAATACAACTATGAAGCTTTGACAGACATATTATAGTTTTCACACAGTAGAAGAAGGGTCAAAGGATTAAGGTGTGAAAAAGACCACAATCCATGTATCTGAAGAAAGCAAGGTACTAGAAGGATCCAAAGCAGTAGAAAGTTTGTCACAGAGTAAAGGAAGGAGAGATTTTCCATTCATTTGTTTACTTATAGCTCAGGGAACAATTTCCTTGCTTTCAAATTAAATCATTTTAACTCTGCTTCCCTAGACAAGCATCATGAAGGAATCATCTGAGGATATGAATGATGTTTTCAACAATAAATTGAAGATGGCCACTTACCAATGATTACTTTCATACATGTTCTTCCTCTGTTAGCTAAGGCAACAGAGGCTAGCTTTCCAAGATAGTAACAAAAATAAAATAAAGAAGAAGGAAAAGAAAGGTAAAAGGAAAATATATCAGTAGAAAAAAACATTAAAAGACTGATCTAAGGGGAAAGGCTATTATATTTCCAGAGGAGGGAGTAAATAGATCACTTGTAGTTTTGTTAAGGAGAAACTTGATATATGAATGACTCTGAAGTGATGCTTCCATTTATTCTGGTGAAATGGAGGTATGTGTGTATCATGCAACACCTGAACACTGAGCCCAGAACACACATGGATATTTGCTGTCATTTGGTGAGTGTCTACTGCATGTCAGGTATCATATTAAGTGTTTTGTAAAATAAATAAATAAATAAATAAATAAATTCAAAATCTTGTTTAATGTTTGAGATGACTTAGGTCAATAAGAATAGCTGGGGAATATTTGAATGTTAAGCCTTATATGTAAAATCTGGTTACAGCAAAGTTACAGCTCTTCCTACTTCAATTTTCTTCTCTCCTAGTCCTTGGGATTGTCCCTTTGTTACTGACTGTTCCTCCATCCCTTCATTTGTAACAACACATAATCCACATGCTGTTGAAAGTCCTCAGTCCAACTCCAGACAGCACAGTTGAGTCTTTTTCCCCAGTTTTATTGGGGGTATAATTGATGAATAAAATTGAGAATTTATTTTAAGTTCAGAGTATAAAAAATAAAGGTTTACTAAGAAATGTATTCCCATGTCTCCTTTCATCTTCTACTTCCCCCTTTCTCCTTTTTGTCAATAAATGTTAACAGGCTGATGGTGCCGATTCACATGCCTAAAGTATTCATTTTTTTTCTGCTGAAGAGTTACAACAATGAATACTTCCAAAGCTCAGCTTGTGTCTTTAATTTAAATAATAAATGCTACGAAATAAATAAATCACATTCTGATTCACTTCAGGTTAAAATGGCTCCAGCAACACAGAGGTATATCTGGACACTCTCAAAGTTCCTCTCCATTTCTAAATACACTGAGACTGTGAAAATAGCTTTATCTCCTTGAACACAGGTAAAAGAATGTTCTTGATTAAACCCTACAATTTATTGACTTTTAATTATGTTTGTCTCTGCAGATTGCCTCTTCCTTACCTTTTCAATACCTGACTCTGAAGGCATCCTGTGTTTTACAGGCCAAAGTGTCTTTATAAACTTTCGTGAAGTGGGTTTTAGTTGTTCTCCTGACAAGAACGTATTCATTGAGAGAAAGCCAATAGGACAAGAGTAACTGAACTAGCAGAATTCTAAATGATTCCACTTTGACAAAATCAAAATAGAGAGCTTCTGTCACTTTACAGTCTGTATTTTAGTTTTATTTCTTCTGGTTTACCCTTATATATAAAAACGTAACATTTAGGAAATAAGAGTCAGAATTTGGAAAAATCTAAAGTGATTGGCTTATTCTCTACAGAAAAAAATATTGCCCTCTATTATTGGAAATGACACCAATAATGACAGGGGAGCATATAGTATGCATTTTGTTATAACAGAGAAGACTGAAGTAAACTCTTTGAAAACTAAACAGAAGCAGAAAGCATTATTACACTTTTTTTCCTAATATACTTTTTTGTTTTTTGCTATATTCTCCCAAATCAAAATCTAAATCTTAGTTCAAAAGTACAGTTTGATTTTTGATACACCCATGCTTCATTTTATCCACTGGACATTTTCTCCTGTTTGTACACTTTATTTTCTCCTACCCCCTCTTCCCCTTTCTTTTCTTCTTCTTCTTCTTCTTCTTTTTTTTTTTTTTTTTTATTCTTTCAAGGTTGAGTGTTTTCCTAAGGGTGAATATCTGGGTACTCAGGTATAAGTTGGAGAGCATGCCTTTTCATACATCAGCCTTTGGGGATTTCAGGATTGAGGTTCAGGTCAGAACCTGGAAATAATTGGAAAAGACAAAAGAGGCTCTTTGGCAGATAAACAATACTTGGAACAACCTGGAATGCACAATTCAGCCGAGCATCAAAGAAGCTATCAGTAGACTTGATGGACAGCTGTTGCTCAGTTCACTGTGGAAAAGAATCAAAGTGTGTAGTTTCACTGGTGAAGCTTATGAAAGGCCAGACTTCTCAACCAGGAGCTGATTGTTGAGGACCAACAGAACAGAGAGCAAGCCAACATGGTCTGAGTAGTTACACAGCTCCATTTCCTTTACATCAGAAAGTGTGTCCACCTTGAGGACCCTGGGAAAGCATTCAAACTGACCATGGGTCATTTGAAAGGAACTGTCTATGACCTCCACAAATAGCAAACCCTGTGTGCTTGTTTCTATTTATGTTTTTATAGTAGTTTGCTGTTGTTGCCTTCTCTCTTAGAAATGTAAGAATTCTTCCCCAGATAACTTCTTCACTTATAATGTTTAACATTTTTGCTTTTTTTCTACTATGAAAGTACTGTGCATTCCTCATAAAAACATAGCAAATACCAATGAAAAACAAAAAAGATAAAAGAAAATAGATACAATGGGCTAACATATGAACACAGCCACTGTTAAAAATATTAGCTGATGCTTTGGCTCACTCTTTGATATGTTTTGGATAATTCTTCCCCAAAACATTGAGCTCTTTAAGTATTAGTTGACTTCATCTCAGGTAGAGAGTTCCTTTTACTTGCATTTCATAAAAAGGAGGGAGATGCACAAGGCAGGAATTTCTACAAACTATCCATAGCCTCCATTAACCCCCACATAATACAGAAAATAACTAAAGAGGAGCTATAGTTAGAGACAATGAAGGTTTGCAGGTTTATTCAGCAGTGAAGAATAAGAGAACTAAAAGCAATGAAGATATATTGATACAGAAGAAATATGGCTACCCATCCCACATTTCATGTTGCCTGCAGCTGTACTCAGCTTAGATCACATGAAAGAGGTCGAAGCTAATAGTCATTTGTACCTCAAAAGCGTAAGTCTTTATAGTTCCAGAGGCATAAAACATCTCAATCACATATGTGAAGAAGATGAGAAAGACGACTGCACTTCAATAGCTCTACAGAGTATTTGTGAAACATCTTCTGTCCCGGCAAACAAACAATAAAAGAGTTGTTGGTCCTAGGCTTGTGGGAGATTGGCAGGGAGGAGGGCATAGTTAAGACAGTATGAGGGATACATTAGAGCAACATCTCCAACATATAATTATATTCATAAAATGTGTTCATTTGAGGCTTCAAAAATTTATTCATTTATACTTAGTGTGCTCTGTTTAAATATGTCTAGTTCTTTCTCCACATTCACAAGATCTCTGTTCACATGTTATCTCCTCAGAGAATTCTTTCTTGAAATTCACAGCTTGCCACCACTAGGTACCCATCTACTATCATGTCACTTGATTTTAATTTCTTCATAGCATTTATCATTTGAAATTATCTCATTCAATTGTTTATTTTTCTCTCACCTTTCCCTAATAGATTATAAACCTAATGAAATCAAGGCAGTTGTCATTGATCATTGTATTACTAAATATAGAGCTTAAAATATTGCCTAGAACACAGTAGGTGGTTGATAAATACTTTTATAATATAACTTTAAATTAAAAAAAAAACAGAAACAAATTTAGCACATGTCAGATCTATAGTTTCACTGATTATTTTGTCTTCTTTTTCTCTGTACTGAAAGCCATGTGTTTCCCCACTGTGATAATGGATTTGACTTTTAGTTCTATTCATCTCTTTTTCTGTTAAATATTAAAGGTATTTTATTATATGCATACAATTTAAGAATTGATATATCTTCTTTCTCTACCTTATGATGCTTCTTGCCCTAAAGTCCTTTTTTTAAATTTTATATAGGAATACCAGCTTTATTTTGTTTTGGGTTATGTGAATATCTTTTCCCAACTTTTTTCTTTCAGCATTTTTATTTCAGATACCTCTTGTAAGAAGTTTTGTTTTATCTGTTATAGCATTTTTGTCATTTATTTGGAATTTTTAATCCATTACATTTAGTGTAATCACTGAATTATATGGTCTTAAGTCAACTGTCTCATTATACACTATCTATTTGTCATACTTTCTCCATTTTCTTATCATCATTTTTGCTTTCTTCTGATTAATTATACATTTTTATTATCTTATTTTTTCTATTAATGTGGTACTTTACATTCTCATTAGTTTTCATAGCTACATTATAAATTAAACATATTGATTTATTAATGTTTAATATAAATTAGTACATTTACCATTTCTAAGATAATGCAATAACCTTCAATAGCAACCCTCAAAGTTGCTGTTATTGTTGTGGTGTTTGCCAGTATTTTTAAAATAAGTGCAAATGGCTAATCTCTTGATTTGTTATTACTTGTTCCTGAATCTTTGCATTTTTCTGATTTATTATCTTTCTCTTTAAAACATTTCTTTAATTCAAGCCTATGGCTGACAAATAGTATATTTTTTAGTGTCTTTGTTTTGCCATATATTTTTTTAACATCTTTATTGGAGTATAATTGTTTTACAGTGGTGTGTTAGTTTCTGCTTTATAACAAAATGAATCAGCTATACATATACATATATACCCATATCTCCTCCCTCTTGAGTCTCCCTCCCACCCTCCTTATCCCACCCCTCTAGGTGGTCACAAAGCACCAAGCTGATCTCCCTGTGCTATGCAGCTCCTTCCCACTAGCTATCTATTTTACATTTGGTAGTGTATATATGCCATTCTCTCACTTTGTCCCAGCTTACCCTTCCCCTCCCCATGCCCTCAAGTCCATTCTCTACATCTGCATCTTTATTCCTGCCCTGCCCCTAGGTGCTTCAGAGCCATTTTTTCTTTTTTTTTTTTAGATTCCATATATATATGTTAGCATACAGTATTTGTTTTTCTTTTCTGACTTACTTCACTCTGTATGACAGACTCTGGGTCCATCCACCTCACTACAAATAACTCAATTTCATTTCTTTTTATGGCTGAGTAATATTCCATCCTATATATGTGCCACATCTTCTTTATCCATTCATCTGTCAATGGACACTTAGGTTGCTTCCATGTCCTGGCTATTGTAAATAGAGCTGCAATGAACATTGTGGTACATAGCTCTTTTTGAATTATGGTTTTCTCAGGGTATATGTCCAGTAGTGGGATTGCTGTGTCGTATGGTAGTTCTATTTTTAGTTTTTTAAGGAACCTCCATACTGTTCTCCATAGTGGCTCAATTTACATTCCCACCAACAGTGCAAGAGGGTTCCCTTTTCCCCACACTCTCTCCAGCATTTATTGTTTGTAGATTTTTTGATGATGGACATTCTGACTGGTGTGAGGTGATATCTCATTGTAGTTTTGATTTGCATTTCTCTAATGATTAATGATGTTGAGCACTCTTTCATGTGTTTGTTGGCAATCAGAATTCTAGCTTGGTAGTTGTTTTCTTTAACACTTAAACAATATAATTCAGTTTTCCTCTAGATTCCCTTGTTTCTGTTGAAAAATTAGTTCCCAGTTTTACTATAGTTTCAATGATAGTAGATAGTGTATGTGTTTATGTGCATGTTTTATTATCCATTCCAACTGTTTTTAGGGTTTTCTTGTTTCATTGTTTTTTAGCAGCTTTATTATATGTCTAAATATGATCTTCTTACTTATCTTTCTTGGGTGTTGAATCATTTTTTGAATCTCTGATGATGTGTTTCACTATTTTGGGAAAATTCTGGGCCATTATATCTTCATTTATTACTTCTAATTGTTTCCATATTTTCCTATGGGGTCTCCAATTATGCATATGATAGAACTTTCCTGTCTATGATTCATAGTCTGTATTTCTATTCTTTTCTTCTTTCCTTCAGTCTGGACAATTTCTTCTGAACTATTTTCCAGTTTACTAATTTCCTCTTCAACTGAATTTAATCCTCCTTAAAACCCATGCTTCCTTGATGATTTAATTCACATACAATAAATTTTAGTTCTAAATTTTCCATATGGTTTTATTTTTATATTAAATTTCTACTTCTCTGCTGAAATTCTTCATCATGAATTCACTTTTTTAAACAAATTTCTCACAGTTATTTTAAAATCTGTCTGCTAAAGCTAATATCTGCTTCTGTTATGTTCTTTTTCTTAACTTTTATTCAGTTCTTATTTTTTTCAAAGTTAATTTTTTCTTATTGAATGCCAGACACTGTCCATAATTTTTAAAAATTAAATTCATAGATAATTTGAGGCCCTAAATGCTGTTACCTTCCTTCAAGGATAATTTGCTTTTGCTTCTGGATCATGGGATGAGTTGATTCAAACTTGAGTTTCTATCTTTGTGATGGATGGTTATTTTTAGTTTCTTACTCCCAGGGTCTGGGAACCTAGAAAATTACAAATCTGGACTGTAAGTGTGAGGTATTTACTGGGATAGCTCTTCCTTAGAAATCCTCAACTCTAATTCTATTGGTTCCAAGAGACAGTTGAAAGCATAAATCAACCAAACAAAACTAATATTTTTTCTGTATTTCTATTTGTTTTCAGTGGGATAGTCAGTTTGAATTGAGTTAACCCATCATTTCTTAAACAGTTATCTTACAAGAAATTAATTGTATAAGACTGAAACTAAAACTTTCTAAAAAAGAGCAAACATTAGCAATCTGGGTAACTTAGTTACCCAGAATGAAGCATACCTCTGTGTTTCAGAAGATCAAGTTCTTACTTCTTTCTGTGTGTGTATGGGTTTGAAGAAAAACACTCAATTCGTGTGAACTTCCTACATTACAAAATATTTTTCATAAGAAACTGTCTTATTACTTATAAAATTATGTGTGCCTATATGAAATGTGGAAAATATAATTAAGTAAATTAGGTGCCTATATTGTACCAGGACTTATTAGATTTTTCTGGGTTTTAACTTACCACTCAAGTACTGATTCTGCCTTTATCTTCAATAGGCAGCATTCATATCCTAAGCAGTCTACCCATGTTTGCAGAATTCTGCTGATGGTGCTACTCAATGCATTAAGCATGTATAGTTTGTTAGAAGAAAAATCAATCCTGTCATCAAAGTATTACTGAGAATATATTTTTCTTAGTTGAAATGTACACAAGTGCATTTTGCAAAGGGGTTGCAAATGAGGTAGTTTGTTAATGGTAAAACTTGGGAAGTGGAATAGGGTGTGAGCAGGTAAGCAGGCAAGAAGTATTTAGAAAACATCTGACCCTAAACCATTTTATTATTTTAAAGTTCTCTTTCATGTTTATGTCTTCTTTCCCACCTTTTCCTTTTCATACTATATGCAGAGACTAGGGGTTAAAAATTATTCAAAAAGCACTTGTGTCAGATTTTCACAGCACTCATATATAGCTGGGAGATCAAAACAAAGACTTCATACACTTTTCAGGTTCCAAATGTAGAGTAAAGCCTGGATAAAAAGGTCCTGTTTTTCTTTTATTGGTTTCTTTTTTTTCCAACACCCACACAAAAATAATATGGTGATGAAGCCATTGTTGAAACTTGTGTTCTGCATCTTTTAAATGAGCATTTTACTCAGGGGAAAGCAATGTGTTTCATTTTAACTAATTAATGACATAAAGTTTCCAGTTGAGTCATGGAAAGAGTGAAAGAGAGAAAGAGAAAAATGCGCCAGACAGTGAAACAGTGCTGAATGCACAGATAACAAGAAATGGTTTCCTTGGCAACAACAGCACTTTGGAAGATTTCAGACAAGAGTACAACTGGGTAAAAAATATTTGATTAAAATTTATTGCAGGAGAAGGAAATTATGCAAATTTAAAGGTACCAGAACATGCACTGTAAATCTGAATATGATTGCTAAAAATTGATATCTATAATTTGTCCAACTGAGATTATTCTCTCTGTTTTGGTATAAAGTAGCATTTGGAAGGCCATGCCAATTTAGCAAAGAAAGGTTTAAAGTATCCAAAGGATATTTATGCTTGATTTGTGACCTAAGAATCAAAATCTATTGACAAAAGCAACAAAATACGTATCTAAAATGGCAAATTCAGACACCTGTTGGGAGAATCCTAATAGCTCCTTTAATCCCCATTTCTTCAGAGAAGGATAATATTGTCTTATTCATTTTCAACCATCAAGAATAAGAATTGTTATAAGTCACGTTCTGTACAGTTAAAATTAATCTATATGTAGCATTTAGCTTTCAAATCTAACATGGGACTATAGATAATCATGATGATAATCTATTATATACAATCTGGATAAACAGAGTCAACTGGTCACTCTGATGAAGACATTCTCCTACATATAAGGCTGACAACCTAGTAATCCACCTTCTTGAGCAACGTCCTGCATATTATATACCACAGGGAAACAGAGAATGGAGGGTTGTTGGATCTCTAAAATGTTGTCAATTCTGGGAGAAAAATTTCAAGTTTCTTAGGCTAAAATGAATTATCACAACATTTAAAAACCCTGTTTCACATGCTTACTTGTGCACAAAATAATCTTTATTATCATAACATAGTTTTATAAAGATGATCCTTGTGTTCTAAGACACCTACAGGTAAGGAAACTGCACCACTCATTTCTCAGTTACTTCACCTTACTTACTGGGGATAATCATAGGAAGTAGTGAATGATCTCTAATTCATTTTTATCTATGATTACCATTTAAGTTTTCTGAGAACTCAGCATGCCTAAGATGTTAATTCTTTATACAAGGAAATTGAAAGTAAGGGAATTATTTTAGTTTTCTAATGTACAATGTACACTTAGAGATTTTTGCTGAAGAGATGTAGGAAAGCAGAAAGCATTTCTATTTACTAAGTTTCTCCTTAGCTACAGCTAATATTAAAGAATTTAAATAAAAGAAAATATATGCCTATACTTAATTTTTAATTTTGGCTATCCAGGAAAAAAATACACCAGGTCAAAATTTTAGCAAAAGATCTGGTTCTGACTAAATTAAATTATTTATTCATACTTAATAATGATGGGTAATTTCTAATGAGTAGAAAGCGGGAAATAAAATTAAAATGTTCTACAGAACAGTATATGAGTATCCACATTTTCTTTCACTTACTTCTATTTCTGGTAAACTGTATTTAAAATACCACTGGTGAAAGGGCAATGGAAAATCTAATTCCATATATTTTATATTTTGGCAAATAAAATGTCCTTCCCTTTGGCCCTGAACTTTCACCATTAATTTTTTGGTTTACACAAATTCCCACATTAAAAGACTACTATTTTAAGAGAGAAAAATTCTATCCTTTTGTAGAATGCAAACCTTTAAAAAAAATTGATACAGTGCACAAATCATTATTATCAATACTAATTGCCTTACTGTTGAAAATCTGTTGATTTTATGGAGATAATTACTAATGTGCATGCACATTCTCAGTAATTTTCAGCATGATGTCCTATTCATTTCATTAAAACTTTTTTAAAAAAAATACCTCTTTCCTGAAGGCCTACTATGGCCTTAATATTTGAATGGATACTTAGAATCTGAAAATGAAATCTAGAACAAGGACTTTACTCTAAAAGCGATTATATACTCCCTAGAGGAAAAATATGTGAATGCCCGATTACTTCTACATATTCTATGCTGTCACATCTCTGGGACTAGGTATAAGTTAATAGTCTATCTAGCTATCAAGGTCTATTTGATATTCCACTAAATCTATACCTGCTCTGATTCCCCCAACTAGATATAGACTCTTGCACTACATTTTTCACCATAGGGTTATTCTTGAACTGAATATCAATTCTAAGATGTGCATTTTTTCACATTTATCATGTAAGATCAATCATAATTTTAAATGGTAATAACTAATATATAGCCCTTAATATGTGCCAGATATTTTCTAATTGATTTACATGTTAACTCCTTCTATCCGTACAACAGCCTTATATGACAAACTTTCTTATTACATACATTTTGCACATGAGGAAAGCTAAGTGTAGAAAAGTTCAATGTCTTTCCTGATAGCCTGTCTCTAGGGGGTGGTGCATCCAAAAGGTTTGGTTCCAAAACTCTGTCCGTAGCCATTATATTACACTGCTCATTCTAAAATGAGGATATTTCTGACCATGAGGTAATGAGTTTATTAGTTGGCCTAAACTAATGTCATATATCAATGACATATCATACAAGCATTGGCTTATTAGCCATGTGGAAATATGGTATAATTTTTTTATAACTAGGTTTAACCAAGTTTACACTTCCCTACTGGAAAAAATTTTATTTGAGGATTATCTGAATTATTCTAGAATATCTTACAGAATCAGACACAGGGTCTTCTTAGGTTAGTGTTTAATGAATATTTACCATATAGTGTATAAGAAACAGTTTATGTGAACTATATACTAGCACATATATAAAGCGCCAAAAGGGAAGTTTAATAATACATGAATTTTGAGAAGTGATAACAAATTAGGGCTGAAGAAAGTGATAACGAATTAGGGCTGATATTCTTTAGGGAAATGTTTAGAAGAAATCATACTGAACTGGACATTGGATAACTAATTTTTTTTTTTTTGAGGTATAGTTAACTTACAATGTTGTGTTAGTTTCAGCTGTACAGCAAAGTGAGGCAGTTATATATATATATTTATTCTTCTTCAGATTCTTTTCCATTATAGGTTATTATAAGATATTGAATATAGTATCCTGTGCTATACAGTAGGTCTTTGTTGTTTATCTATTTTATATATAGTAGTGTGTATCTGTTAATCCCAAACTCCTAATTTATCCCTCCCCTCCCCCTGCTATCCCCTTTGGTAACCATAACTTTGTTTTCTACATCCCTGACTCTTTCTACTTGTAAGTAAATGTTTACTTGTATCATATTTTTTTTTAGATTCCACATATAAGTGATATCATATGGTATTTGTCTTTCTCTGTCTGACTTACTTCACTTAATATGATAATCTCTAGGTCCAACCATGTTGTTGCAAATAGCATTATTTCATTCTTTTTATGGCCATTGTGTGTGTGTGTGTGTGTGTATGTATGTGCATATATATATATATATATATATATATATATATATATATATATATACATCTTTTTTATCCATTCATCTGTTGATGGACATAGGTTGTTTCCATGTCTTGGCTATTGTAAATAGTGCTGCTATGACTACTGTGGTGCATGTATCTTTTTGAATTAGAGTTTTCTCCCAGGAGTGGAATTGCAGGGTCATATGGTAACTCTATTTTTAGTTTTTTAAGGAACTCCCATACTGTGCTCCATAGTGGTTGTACCAATTTATATTCCCAGAAATAGTGTAAGAGGGTTCCCTTTTCTCCACACCCTCTCTAGCATTTTTTATTTGTAGACTTTTTCATGATGGCCATTCTGACCAGTGTGAGGTGATACTTCATTGTAGTTTTGATTTGCATTTCTCTAATAATTAGTGCTATTTAGCATATTTTCATGTGCCTGTTGCCATCTGTATGTCTTCTTTGAAGAAATGTCTATTCAGGTCTTCTCCCCTTTCTTTGACTGGGTTATTTGTCTTTTTGATATTAGCTGTATGAGCTGTTTGTGTATTTTGGAAATTAATCCCTTGTCAGTAACATAATTTGCAAATATTTTCTCCCAGTCTAGGTTGTCTTTTCTTTTTGCTATGGCTTCCTTTGCTGTGAAAAAGCTTTTCAGTTTAATTAGGTCCCATTTGTTTATTTTTGTTTTTATTTCCATTACTCTTGGAGACAGATCCAAAAAATATTGTTATGATTCATGTCAAAGAGTATTCTGCCTATGTATTTCTCTAGGCATTTTATAGTAAGTACCCAGTCTTACATTTAGGTCTTTAATCATTTTGAGTTTATTTTTGTATGTGGTGTCAGAGAATGTTCTAATTTCATTCTTTTACATATAGTTGTCCAGTTTTCCCAATACCACTTATCAAAGAGACTTTTCCCCACTGTATATTCTTGCCTTTTTTATTGTAGATTAATTGACCATAAGTGCCTGGGTATATTTCTGATCTTTCTATCTTGTTCCATTGATCTATATGCCTGTTTTTTGCACCAGTACCATACTGTTTTGATTACTGTAGCTTTGTAGTTCATTTCTAGCCTCATAGTGTTGTAGTCAGAAAAGATGTCTGATATGATTTCAGTTTTCTTAAATTTACCGAGGCTTGCTTTGTGGCTCAGCATGTGATCTATCCTGGAGAATGTTCCACCTGCACTTGAAAAGAATGTACATTCTGCTGCTTTCAGATGGAATGCTCTATAAATATCAGTTAAGGCCATCTGGTCTAATGTGTAGTGTCATTTTACCCCTGTGCTTCCTTATTGATTATCTGTCTGATCTGTCCATTGATATAAGTGGGGTGTTAAAGTCCCCCACTATTATTGGGTTGCTGTCAATTTCTCCTTTTATGTCTGTTAACACTTGCCTTATATATTGAGGTGCTTCTATGTTGGGTGCATATATATTTACAATTGTTATATCTTCTGGATTGATCCTTTGATCATTATATAGTGTTCTTCCTTGTCTCATGTAATAGTCTTTTTTTTTTTTAAGTCTATTTTGTCTGATATAAGTATTGCTACTCTGGCTTTCTTTTGATTTCCATTTGTGTGGAATACCTTCTTCCATCTGCTTACTTTCAATCTGTATGTGTCTCTAGATCTGAAGTGAGTCTCTTATAGGCACAATATATAAGGGTCTTGTTTTTGTATCCAATCAGCCAGTCTATGTCTTTTGGTTGGAGCATTTAGTTCATTTACATTTAAGGTAATCATTGATATATATGTTCCTACTGCCATTGTGTTAATTGTTTTGGAATTGTTTTTGTATGTCTTTTTTTCCCCTCTTTCTTCTTTTGTTTTCTTCTCTTGTGATTTGATGACTATCTTTAGTGCTATGTTTGGATTCCTTTTTTCTTTTTTGTGTGTATATCTATTACAGATTTTTGGTTTGTGGTTACCATGAGGTTTTTGTATAGCAAACTATATATAACTTTTTTGGTTTGAATAAGCAATTAGGATAAAAGAAGGCATTTCCCAAAGGGAGATATGTGTATGAAAAGGCTCAAAGGCAAGACTACATATTCAGGATAAAGTAACATGACAACTTAAGTAAAGTAACAAGTTCCCATCATGGAGATAAACTAAAGTATTTAGGCGAGGGTAAAGCCAGCAGGGTCACTGAACGCCAGTTAAAGAGCTGAGACTCTGATAAAGCAGATAGGAGAGACAGATACAGAGTGGGTTTAAGATGACTAATCTAGCAGCACTTTGAAGGATCAGTAAGTTACAGAGAGAAGTAAAATCAAATAAGTGGTGGGCTGATGGAAATCTGTGTGAAGATGGTGACTGTGATGGTGCAAAAGAAATGAAAGATTTTTTAAAAAATAATAAAAAATGAAAAAGCTGACTGGTCTTGATGATAAAGTGGATGTAAACAGAGAAAGAAGAATCAAGAGCCAAATATAGTCCAGTCAGGAAGCAAGAATGCAGAGTAATAAAAGGCTAGCAACTCCCTGGGTTCAAATCTGAATCATACTAACTGGTATATTTTTTAGTAATTTTCTCTACTTTCATTAGCCTCAGTGCTTCAATTCTAACAAAAATGATACTTATTTTATCTGGTGGTTATCAAGACTAAGTGAGATGATATGTATAAATTCCTTAAAATGGTGTCTCACAGGTAGGGAGAATTCAACAACTATTAATATATACCTTAATTGAATTTATTACTATATTAATAAGTTAATAAAATTATTATTATCATTCTGCTGATTTGAGCCTAGGTGACCCCCCAAAAAATGACAGGTAAAGGTGTATCTAAATGAAAACTGGTTAAGGGGAAAGAAAATATTCTAAATATTTTTATTGTTAAATAATTATTAAAGATCTTGGAAACTAGGCCAGGAGTTAGGACTAAGGAATAATAAGGGATTTGTCCATAAATCTTTTTAAGTTGAGCTGAAAGTGGTGCTTATTTATTTCTATAATGCCTCAGGAAGCATAAGTTTAAAAAAAAATCTAAAATTCTATAAGACAAACTGGTTTCTATGTTTAGTATGTTATCTCAAATCTGGTTGGTTGTTGCTGAGACTAATAACTGATGATAATATAAAATTTTAAAAAAGAGTGTATGATCTTAGAAACCAAGGGCATTTCCAGAATATTTACATCAATAAAACACAGGAGACAAAAATTATAAGAAATATTCACTAGATTATAAACTCCATATGGGCTGAGACTATATCTTGTTTTATTCACAACTAGATATCCAACAAGTCTTGCATTCAACAAGCAGACTTTGAGTGAATAAAATATTTTTAGTTAATAAAAATTTAACTATGACTTATAAAGAGATTACTCATGTCTGCCATCTGTAAGAGGTGACACCAAGAATTGACTCTACATCTGTCTGATTCGAAAGCTTATTTTGTCTTCCATACATGTCAGTAACTGAGTCTAATGTTTGGTGAGATCCTAGTGCTTTTAATGGTGCACAGGAGAATATGATTGATTGATAAGGTTAATTTTCAGGTTTTATTCACTAACTAGAATGAGTTTTTGGATTTTGAGAAGTAGTATCAAAATTTTTGATGAGAATTTAGTATTTCTATGGGCCTTAAATTATGTTATAGAAATGCTAATATTATAGGTATTAAGATATATTTTGAAATCTGAATTTTCCAACTAGAGGAATTTTACCTGGATCTGAACTATACTGTCCCCTAACCTCTTACTTTTATGTAATTAATTTTAAATATTTTTTGGAAGATACAAGATACTGTTTGCCCTATATTAAATTCAGAGGTACTTCCTATTAGGTTTTTTTTTTTTTTTTTGCGGTACATGGGCCTCTCACTGTTGTGGCCTCTCCCGTTGCGGAGCACAGGCTCCGGATGCACAGGCTCAGCGGCCATGGCTCACAGGCCCAGCCGCTCTGCCACATGTGGGATCTTCCCGGACGGGGGGCACAAACCCATGTCCCCTGCATCGGCAGGTGGACTCTCAACCACTGCGCCACCAGGGAAGCCCGACCCTTCGTCTTATATAAGTTCATTTTCAGGATCATTCTACCGAGTAAAAGCCAAAATAGACGTGACATGAAACCACCTTTTATGCTTTGACTATTAGCCAAGTGTTAAGGTTTAGTTTTGTTTTATTTGTTTTCTAAATTTTCCTTAATAACTGTTCTTGAAAGGAACACAGTGACAACTGACTGTGGACAGCACAATTCTTTTCTTAAAGGTATTCTTACTCATTGTTTCATTTCACATTATTTTATTGATAAATATACTAAGCATAAGGAACAACTTAACTTTGCAGTCTCATCAATTTAAAAGCTACATTTGATTTAATTAATAGGGAGAGTTTATGGGAAAAGCTTTTATCAGTGGGCATTGGTTTAAGATATCTTGGCCTTTGGAGAGCTCTGCAGTATAATAATTGGTCTAAGATCATGTTAGAGAGGCCAGGTCACTTTATATTCTCCCCCAACTAATAGAGAAGTCAGGTGAGGTTGTTTCCTGACACAGCTACTATTTCATTATTTTGGCTGATATTGCTGACCCCATGAAGTTATTTCCAGTATTACTTGGACCCAGCATATACAGTCAATGAGAAGCACAGTATAAATATAGAAAACAAGCCAGTCTATTCATATCAGGACCTCAATTTACCATTAATTTCCCACTCTTGATTACATGATAAATTATGTCTATCAAATCCATCATATTGGGATGTAAAAACAAGATAGGCAACTATGGTGTAGGGACCAGGGTAATTATTGTTCTGGGCTAGTGTTCTAGCCCAGGTTTTCATACAGTGAGCCTTTGGTTAAATAATTTTATGCAGTGATTCTCAATTTCCACTGCACACTGCAGTCATTGGAGAACCTTAAAACAAAACAAATCTGAATGCTGATGACTGGTCCCACTGCTAGAGTTTTATCCTTCTATGATTTTTTCAGGGTATTAAATAGTCCAGCTATAATCTTAATGCATTTGTTTTTGTTTTGCAAATAGATAGTAGCACATTTAATCTAAAATGGAAAAGTCAAGAATAAATACCTATCTTAATCCATATAATTTTTAATAATAAAAACACACTTCCATTTTTAGGTGATTTTGAAGCTGTAGATATCATATATTTTCCTTATATACATTTTTTCTCATTTTATTCTTTAATGAATTCCATATTATCTAATCTAAAAAACAAATAGAATAAAATCCAATCTTAAATGTGATTCTTTTAGAGGATATAGATCCCTAATTCCTTAACCCTTTCAGATAAAAATAAACTCCTAACTGAAGATATAAACACATTTTTCAAACATTACTCAAAAGTAAAAACAAAAAAGTTTTATTAGTTGTGTATTACATAATATACACCTTATTAATATCATTCTACTGAATTTCTTAGTCTTTAATATACAAGTTGCAATCAGGAGGAATTATCAATCTACAACCTCTTCCATTTGCAATCTAGTAGACAAGATATACCTTAGTTATCTTACATATATTATTACTGTGTTTGACAGCTGAAGAGAGGATGGTCTTGGACCCCATGGATCTTAAAAACTAATGATTTCCAGAAAATGAAATAAAAATCTTTGATTAATCAGGTGGTTACTTCAATTATATATATATATAATTATATATATATATAATTATATATCAACAAGGGGTCAAATCTAAAGATTTCTAGTCTCAGAAAATAGAAAATATAGCAGAGGGAAACTGATGTATAAGGAATAGGAGAGAACAGCTCTCTAATTTAAATTATCGTGCCTTTGAATCTCTGGCATGTAAAACTATGTATATCATCCTGACCTCATTATTTCTGGCTGTACTTTTTTCCCTCCCTATACCCAACTATAAGAATTTACATAAAACATGCATCTCAATCTGCCTTTTGATGATTCCAAGCTCTCTTGAATTCCTACTAAGTTTACATATAAATCAATGAAGTTGACCAAGGAAGACAGATCAAGGATCATATTTTCATAGCTTATGCCAAGGGAATTAATTTAAATTTGAAAATCAAACATGTAGGGTTGAATTAATGGGGCAGTCAGAAGCTATGAGAATCTCCAATGTGGAAGAAGGAGCTGAATAGAGACACATTCCATTTTCACCTCATGGAGACGTTTAAGATGCTCTGTAGAAGAAAATGTCTGCCTCTTTGCTACTTGTCCATAATTTTTGTCCTTTATTTGTCTCCCAGGTTCATTGTATCAATTACTACCAGGTTCATTGTATCAGGTTTTTTAAAAAATTATATTTCATGCAATCATAGTTTGAGACTGAGCAAGACCTCCAGAGTCTCAATCTTATTTCTCCTTCTCCAGCAGGATTCTTTCCTCACAATCATAGGCTACAAAGAATGTTCAGAGTATTTCAGTGAAGTGACTCAAATATATCAGCATCAGATATTCTGTCTTCCCTTATTTCTATTGTCTTTAACAGAAAAATGTCATACTTTATCTCTTCTTGAGAATCTACCTGTTTTGATATTAATTTATTTTGTGCCACATGAACTCACGGCTTGATTCCTTGACTGCATTGGAATCCATTGTTTTATTATTTTATTATCTTTATTTCATCTTTTTGAATATGTCTTTGCTTTCTACTTCATTTTTAATCAATCTGCCTTTAGACTTTTCCTCCTTACATTGCCCACCAATAAAAATCTAGAAGGTTGTTTATTGCTATTTGAGGACCTAGAGATTACATTATTTTTTGTAATATAAAAGAATTTAATACAAAATATTAAATACTATAAAAGGATTTAAGCTGAACTTACCTATGTTATCTATTTCAAAATTCTATATCTTATATTTTGGTTCTGTTGTTTTCACTTCTTTCATCAGCTGAATTCAACTTATTAACCCCTTAGTAATTGAAAACATTGCACTATAGGTTGAGAGCATAGAACAATTAACCCTCAGGAACTTTACAGTCATGGCCGCAAATGTCAATATGCCACAAGCATCCATCAATTTACTTTGATTTAAAATAGCTTTTGCTAGTTACGCGGTTACACTAACGGTTAATGGTTCCCTTCGGTGAACTAAATGTGAATAGTTATTATCCTGTAAGCGTTGCTCCTGAGGTGAGAGAAAATGTGAGCTCTTATCACAGATACATTCACCACCCTTGCCCACAACCTTCTGAGGACCTGACCCTATGCATATTTGAAAGATATTTTACCATCCTTTCTAGTAGATAAGAACTTAAATTTAATTACAGTAAGTCCAAAATTATTGCTCATGGGAAAGAGTCACATACTAAATCCAGGTTTATAGATAACCATAAAATTGAAAAAGTTGGTACTTATATCAAACTTAGAACTGACTTTTCATACCAAGTTATTGAGCAGTCCATTTAGATTAAGGGAAAAATCAAAACATTTCACTTATGGATTGCTATCACCTTTTGAAGCTTGATGGCTTATTTCTTGGCCTGTTTCTTCTTCAAAAGCTGTTATAAAATAGCTTTGTTATAAAATGTTTTAAATGTATAATTGGCCAAGATAATAAAAATACTTAAATGCAATTCAGTTATTTTTCAAATGCACCATTCCTAATCTAATATTCCAGATTGTAACATGAGTAAATAACATGAGTAAAATGTGGTCAGTACAAATTTCTATTGTTTTCTATCATATTAATTGTGAACATTACAATAAAGATCTATTTTGTCCTTATTTATATTATTAAAACTTTGTTTTGAATGTACCTTGTTATTTCTGTGGCATGAATTTGTTCACTTTCTAATGGATAATAATATTTTGATGGAAAAAAAGCAAATAAGCCAAAACTAATACACACAATAGTGAAATAAAATTCTGTAATAAAAATCATTTTCCAGAACAGAAAGTAGGAGAAATGTTGAATTTTCCATCAAATGGCTTATTTTTATTTTCTATCTGCCTTTCTGAAAACTAAATATTCTTTTTATTATTGTTTCTATCTTTCCTTCTATTGTCAGTTTCTTTCCTCTTCATCTCAATCATCATCACAGCAAAGACTAATTTTTCTAATCATGTGCCAGACACTGTTCCTAGTGCTTTCATGTATTTTCTAATTTATTATTCATACCTACACAACAAGGTAGGTATTTTTATTACCCCCACCCCCCCATTGCACAGATTAGACAACTGAAGTTTACAGTTTTTCTTCCCACATCTTTACTTCCTAGAAACCCTCAGCCATCTTAGATGAATTTTGCTGAAGCTTTTCTTAAACAAAACAATTTACTTAGGATTTTGAAGGCAAAGTTGTTAATAAGATAGAAACACAACTTATACATCGCTCTGTCCTTACTATTCATGTATGAACTTGGTCCTCATCTGAAAAAATGTAAGAACTCAGTGTTTCAGCTCACTCAGAAAATGAGCAGACCAGACCCTCAACAGCATAAAAACTCATTGATGTTAATCAAATATATAAAAGTATCTCTGATACACCAAAATGTCAATGTATTAATTTGCAATGAGAAATTCAATTTCCTGAGATACACTGATATTTGTACTGACCAGTGTAAAGATAAGGACCAGTTAGTATCACTTATCAACACCAACTTCACTGTTCAGTCACCCTCTGAGTTTCATCCTAGGCACCCAGCTGCCCTCTTCCTGCTTCATATCTTATTAGCGTATTTCTTAAAATATCTCTATATCATCATCCCAATTTAACTTTCATCCTGAAAGTAATTATTTATTTATTTATTTTCTCTCCTTTCTGAATCTCTTTTCCTATCAAGGTAAGACTTTGCTTCTATTTTCCTGTATTTGCTCTAACATCCCTTGTTTTCTACTCTTAAAGTTATCACTCTGCTAAAAAATGTCACTATATCCTGTCTAGAGTGAAACAATAGTCTCTGAACTGGAAAATCCAATAAATTCTCTCGATTACCAGAAGATTAATTTTCTTAAAGTATAGCTCAAATAATATCATTTTTCTTCACAGGCTCCCCCATTGCCTACTGAATTAATGAATAAATATTTTTTAAACCCATAGTTAAAAAGTTAAGAACATTAGATACCTCACTAACCTTCATAGGTAGTTCAAGGCTCTATAAATTAACTCTACACTTTATTACTTTACACACTCAGTTCTTTTTCCTGGAATAATTTTCCTTCCCATTTCTCAAATACTAAAAAATTTATCACTCTGTAAGGCCATTTAAAAGTCACCACCTCCATGCAATCTTCCAGAACTTCAGTAGATTGATATCATTTATCCCTCCTCAGAATTCCCAGAGGACTGCAATTTTACCTTTCTTACCACATAGTTATTCCTTCTCATAATAGAGATACTTGTGTAATCACTTATGTTTCTGGCATTCCACCAGATCTTAACTTCTAAATATCAGGATTTTGGACAACTAGCTGCTGGACAATCATCAACAGGAAGACACTGAAACTCATCATAAAAGATACCCCACATCCAAAGACAAAGGAGAAGCCACAATGAGATGGTAGGAGGGGTGCAATCACAGTAAAATCAAATCTCATGACTTCTGGGTGGGTAACTCATAGACTGGAGAACACTTAGAGCACACAAGTCCACCCACTGGAATGAAGGTTCTGAGCCCCACATCAGGCTTCCCAACCTGGGGGTCTGGCAACAGGAGGAGGAATTTGAGAGAATTAGACTTTGAACTCTAGTGGGATTTGACAGCAGGACTTCGACAGGACTGGGGGAAACACAGACTCCACTCTTGGAGGGCACACACAAAGTAGTGTGTGCATTGGGATCCAGGGGAAGGAGCAGTGACCCCAAGGGAGACTGAATCAGACCTACTAGTGTTGAAGGGTCTCCTGCAGAGGCAGGGGGGGTGGCTGTGGCTCACCTTGGGGACAAGTACACTGGCAGCAGAAGCTCTGGGAAGTAATCCTTGGCTAGAGCCCTCCCAGAGTCCACCATTAGCCCAACAAAAGAGCCCAGGTAGGCTCCAGTGTTGGGTAGCCTCAGGCCAAACAAGAACAGGGAGGGAACACAGCCTCACCCATCATCAGTTAAGCAGATTAAAGTTTCACTGAGCTCTGCCAACCAGAGCAACAGTCAGCTCTACCCACCACCAGTCCCTCCCATCAGAAAACTTGCACAAGCCTCTTAGATAGCCACATCCACCAGAGGACAGACAGCAGAAGCAAGAAGAACTACAATCCTGCAGCCTGTGGAACAAAAACCACATTCACAGAAAGATACAGAAGATGAAAAGGCAGAGGGCTATGTACCAGATGAACGAACAAGATAAAAACCCAGAAAACAACTAAATGGAGATAGGCAACTGTACAGAAAAATAATTCAGCATAATGATAGTGAAGATGATCCAGGACCTCGGAAAAAGAATGGAGGCAAAGATTGAGAAGATGCAAGAAATGTATAATAAAGACCTAGAAGAATTAAAGAACAAAAAACCAGAGATGAACAATACAATACTGAAATGAAAACTACACTAGAAGGAATCAATAGCAGAATAACTGAGGCAGAAGAACAGATAAGTGACCTGGAAGAAAGAATGGTGGAATTCACTGCTGCAGAACAGAATAAAGGAAAAAGAAAGAAAAGAAAAGAAGACAGCCTAAGAGACCTCTGGGACAACACTAAACACAACAACATTTGAATTATAGGGGTCCCAGAAGGAGAAGAGAGAGAGAAAGGACCCGAGAGAATATTTGAAGAGATTATAGTCAAAAACTTCCCTAACATGGGAAAGGAAAGAGCCACCCAAGTCCAAGAAGCACAGAGAGTCCCATACAGAATAAACCCAAGGAGAAACACACTGAGACACAGAGTAATCAACTTGGCAGAAATTAAAGCCAAAGAAAAATTATTGAAAGCAGCAAGGGAAAAACGACAAATAACATACAAGGGAACTCTCATAAGGTTAACAGCTGATTTCTCAGCAGAAACTCTACAAGCCAGAAGGGAGTGGCATGATATACTTAAAGTGATGAAAGGGAAGAACCTAAAACCAAGATTACTCTTCCCAGCAAGAATCTCATTCAGATTTGATGGAGAAATCAAAAGCTTTCCGACAAGCAAGGACTAAGAGAATTCAGCACCACAAAACCAACTCTACAACAAATGCTAAAGGAACTTCTCTAAGTGGGAGACACAAGAGAAGAAAAGGACCTACAACCAAACCAAAAACAATTAAGAAAATGGTCACAGGAACAAACATATTGGTAATTAACTTAAATGTGAATGGATTAAATGCTCCAACCAAAAGACACAGTCTTGCTGAATGGATACAAAAACAAGACCCATCTATATGCTGCCTACAAGAGACCCACTTCAGATCTAGGGACACATACAGACTGAAAGTGAGGGGATGGAAAAAGATATTCCATGCAAATGGAAATCAAAAGAAAGCTGGAGTAGCAATACTCATATCAGATAAGCTAGACTTTAAAATAAAGAATGTTACAAGAGACAAGAAAGACACTACATAATAATCAAGGGATCAATCCAAGAAGAAGATATAAAAATTATAAATATATATGAACCCAACATAGGAGCACCTCAATACATAAGGCAACTGCTAACAGCTATAAAAGAGGAAATTGACAGTAACACAATAATACTGGGGGACTTTAACACCTTACTTACACCAATGGACAGATCATCCAAACAGAAAATTAATAAGGAAACAAAAGCTTTAAATGACACAATAGACCAGATGGATTTAATTGATATTTATAGGACATTCCAACCAAAAACAGCAGATTACACTTTCTTCTCAAGTGCGTACGGAACATTCTCCAGGATAGATCACATCTTGGGTCACAAATCAAGCCTCAGTAAGTTTAAGAAAATTGAAGTTATATCAACCATCTTTTCTGACCACAATACTACGAGATTAGAAATGAATTACAGGGAAGAAAACGTAAAAAATACAAACACATGGAGGCTAAACAATACGTTACTAAATAACCAAAAGATCACTGAATACATCAAAGAGGAAATAAAAAAATACCTACAGACAAATGACAATGAAAACACGACGATCCAAAACCTATGGGATGCAGCAAAAGCAGTTCTAAGAGGGAAGTTTAGAGCTATACAAGCCTACCTCAAGAAACAAGAAAAATCTCAAGTAAACAATCTAACATTACACCTAAAGGAACCAGAGAAAGAAGAATAAACAAAAGTGAAAGTAAGCAGAAGGAAAGAAATCATAAAGATCAGAGCAGAAATAAATGAAACAGAAACAAAGAAAACAATAGCAAAGATCAATAAAACTAAAAGCTGGTTCTTTGAGAAGATAAACAAAATTGATAAACCATTTGCAAGACTCATAAAGAAAAAGAGGGAGAGGCCTCAAATCAATAAAATTAGAATTGAAAAAGGAGAAATCACAACTGACACTGCAGAAATACAAAGGATCATAAGAGATTACTACCACTAACTCAATGCCAATAAAGTGGACAGCCTGGAAGAAATGGACAAATTCCTAGAAAGGCATAACCTTCCAAGACTGAACCAGGAAGAAACAGAAAATATGAACACACCAATCACAAGTAATGAAATTGAAACTGTGATTAAAAATCTTCCAACAAACAAAAGTCCAGGACCAGATGGCTTCACAGGTGAATTCTATCAAACATTTAGGGAAGGCTAACACCCATCCTTCTCAAACTCTTCCAAAAAATTGCAGAGAAAGGAACACTCCCAAACTCATTCTATGAGGCCACCATCACCCTGATACCAAAACCAGACAAAGATACAACAAAAAAAGAAAATTACAGACCAATATCACTGATGAATATAGATGCAAAAATCCTCAACAAAATACTAGCAAACAGAATTCAACAACACATTAAAAGGATCATACCCCATGATCAAGTGGGATTTACAACAGTGATGCAAGGATTCTTCAATATATGCAAATCAATCAATGTGATACACCATATTAACAAATTGAAGAATAAAAACCATACGATCACCTCAGTAGATGCAGAAAAAGCTTTTGACAAAATTCAACACCCATTTATGATAAAAAACTCTCCAGAAACTGGGCACGGAGGGAACCTACCTCAACATAATAAAGGCCATATACGACAAACCCACAACATACATCATTCTCAATGGTGAAAAACTGAAAGCATTTCCTCTAAAATCAGGAACAAGACAAGGAGGTCCACTCTCACTACTATTATTCAACATAGTTTTAGAAGTCCTACCAACATAGTTTTGGAAGTCCTAGCCACGGCAATCAGAGAAGAAAGAGAAATAAAAGGAATACAAATTGGAAATGAAGAAGTAAAACTGTCACTGTTTGCAGATGACAGGATACTATACATAGAGAATATTAAAAATGTCACCAGAAAACTACTAGAGCTAATCAATGAATTTGGTAAAGTTGCAGGACACAAAATTAATGCACAGAAATCTCTTGCATTCCTATACACTAATGATGAAATATCTGAAAGAGAAATTAAGGAAACACTCCCATTTACCACTGCAACAAAAAGAATAAAATACCTAGGAATAAACCTACATAGAGAGACAAAAGACCTGTATCCAGAAAACTATAAGACACTGATGAAAGAAATTAAAGATGATACCAACAGATGGAGAGATATACCATGTTCTTGGATTGGAAGAATCAATATTGTGAAAATGACTCTACTACCCGAAGCAAACTGCAGATTCAATGCAATACCTATCAAATTACTAACGGGATTTTTTTATGGAACTAGAACAAAAAATCTTAAAATTTGTATGGAGACACAAAAGACCCCAGATATCCAAAGCAGACTTGAGGGAAAAAAACGGAGCTGGAGGAATCAGACTCCCTCACTTCAGACTATACTACAAAGCTACAGTAATCAAAACAACATGGTACAGGCACAAAAACAGAAACATAGATCAATGGAACAAGACAGAAAGCCCAGAGATAAACCCACGTACCTATGGTCAACTAATCTATGACAAAGGAGGCAAGGATATACAATGGAGAAAAGACAGTCTCTTCAATAAGTGTTGCTGGGAAAACTGGACAGCTACATGTAAAAGTATGAAATCAGAACACTCCCTAATACCATACACAAAAATAAACTCAAAATGGATTAAAGACTTAAATGTAAGAACAGACACTATAAAGCTCTTAGAGGAAAACATACGAAGAGCAGTCTTTGACATAAATCATAACAGGATCTTTTTTGATCCACCTTCTAGGGTAATGGAAATAAAAACAAAAATAAACAAATGGGACCTAATGAAACTTAAAAGCTTTTGCACAGCAAAGGAAACCATAGAGAAGATGAAAAGACAACCCTAAGAATGGGAGAAAATATTTGCAAACGAATCAATGGACAAAGGATTAATCTCCAAAATATATAAACAGCTCATGAAGCTCAATATTAAAAAAACAAACAACCCAATCCAAAAATGGGCAGAAGACCTAAATAGACATTTCCATACAGATGGCCAAGAAGCACATGAAAAGCTGTTGAACATCACTAATTATTAGAGAAATGCAAATCAAAACTACAATGAGGTATCACCTCACACCAGTTAGAATGGGCATCAACAGAAAATCTAGAAACAAGAAATGCTGGAGAAGGTGTGGAGAAAAGGGAACCCTCTTGCACTGCTGGTGGGAATGTAAATTGATACAGCCACTATGGAGAGCAGTATGGAGGTTCCTTAAAAGACTCAAAATAGAATTACTGTATGACCCAGCAATCCCACTACTGGACATATAACCAGAGAAGACCATAATTCAAAAAGACACATGCACCCCAATATTCATTGCAGCAGTATTTACAATAGTCAGGTCATGGAAGCAACCTAAATGCCCATCGACAGATGAATGGATAAAGAAGAAGTGGTACATATATACAATGGAATATTACTCAGCCATAAAAAGGAACAAAATTGGGTCATTAGTTGAGACGTGGATGGATCTAGAGACTGTCATACAGAGTGATGTCAGAAAGAGAAAAACAAATATCGTATATTAACGCATGTATGTGGAACCTAGAAAAATGGTACAGATGAACCGGTTTGCAGGGCGGAAATTGAGACACAGATGTAGAGAACAAACGTATGGATACCAAGGGTCCGGGAAAGCCACAGGGGGTTGGGGACGGTGGTGTGATGAATTGGGAGATTGGGATTGACATGTATACACTGATGTTATACAACTGATGACTATTAAGGACCTGCTCTATAAAAAAATAAAATAAAATACAAAAAAAATCAGGATTTTGTCTTATTTTATTTATTTATTTATTTATTTTTTGCGGTACGCGGGCCTCTTACTGTTGTGTCCTCTCCCCTTGCAGAGCACAGGCTCCGGACGCGCAGGCTCAGCGGCCATGGCTAACAGGCCTAGCCGCTCCGCGGCACGTGGGATCTTCCCAGACCCATGTCCCCTGCATCGGCAGGCAGACTCTCAATCACTGTGCCACCAGGGAAGCCCTGTCTAATTCATTTTTGATTCCCTATCCCTATATTACCTATTTACTAATCAAGTATTTAATGAAATCTTGTCCACTTAAATTAAATAGATCAAAACAGAGCACTGGGGCTTCCCTGGTGGCGCAGTGGTTGAGAGTCCACCTTTCGATGCAGGGGACATGGGTTTGTGCCCCAGTCTGGGAAGATCCCACATGCCGTGGAGTGGCTAGGCCTGTGAGCCATGGCCGCTGAGCCTGCGTGTCCGGAGCCTGTGCTCCGCAACGGGAGAGACCACAACAGTGAGAGGCCTGCGTACCGCAAAGAAAAAAAAAAGTTACCATGTAGCTGATGGGAGCTGAGATGAAGTCACCAAAAGCAGGATATTTCTGCTGAGTTCTAGATGCACTGCAATGGTGTGTGGAGTGACAGTATCACAGAGAACACTTGTGGTATTATAAAATATGAAAAATGATAAATACTTCATATAACATCCAAAAAATCATCTTGAAAAATACGAATTGCTGAGTTGTATCTGTTCTGTGGTGCTTTACATCTTGTTCATCTGAAGCTGATGCTTCAAATGGATCCCCTAGTCATCACCTTTGCATCCTTACATTCCTAAAAACTACTTTTTGATGCTTTCTCAGATATTGTGCTTACTTTTCAGCTTTAAATTTAGTTTTGAAAACACATGTTCCTAATTTATAGAATGTCAAAGGAGGAATTTAAATTCAAATTACTGTATTGGGATATTCAGAGCATAACTATAATTATATTTTTTACACTGTCTTTTGACATCTCAGGAAAACCCATGTCTCTGATTCAATCCACCTACTGCAAGAAGAAATAGTATGCCTTCTCAGTAATTTATCACTTTCTGTATGATGGAAAGTCTCATTTTCTAAAAGAAATACCATACATGTGAAGGAAAGCACTTTGTACATTATTTTATCATTTTATCAAGAACAAAAAGAATGGTTTAATACTTCCTGTAATTCCACTTTCTCCCTCTGCATACGAAGTAAGTTGCACAAGTTCAAGATTAACAGATCCTAATTGAAATGCTAAAAGACAAATACACAGTGTAATTATCGAGTTTAAAGTTTAACATTTTTGAAGATATTTCAATGTGAAAAAATCTGTTCAGAGACTCAACACATGTCACATTATAGAAGGAAATGAGCACTGATTTTTCTAGATATTTTCAGTGCCTAACAAAATATGGTATTTTATCTTGACTTTGTAACCAAGCACCGTATTTTTTAACAGATGCTATTTCTCTTCTGATTACTGTATTCCACTATGAATTACAATTACCTCTCTTGGGAAGAGGAGAGGGGGAAGATTTTCATCAAAATATAAATCTATGCACCTAAACTACACTATGTTCTAAAGACAATAAAAAAATTATACACATACAGTAATCTACCTTTGCCAATTTGAAAAATCATCAAACCTTTAAAGCAGAAATACTGAGGCTTTGGGAGACACCATAGAACCATTAGAGCTGTATATTTATACATTCAAAGTTGGTATTATTCTACCTCAATAAAACCTTTCCATATATGCAAACAGTAATGGCAGCAATGTAAATTGAATTATCTATAAAATAGTATGTTTTTCTTACAGGATTGATGAAAAGATGTTTTAGACTACAATGCTGTTAGAAAGTGCTATCATGTTGCACATACCAAGGATTCTAATTAGACTTGTCAATCACTGATTGATTACTACCATAAGATGAAAGACCAATTGCATCCCGGCAATTATATTATCTTAAGGGTACAAAATGCAATGTTCTACTCTCAGCTGTCAGCAAGATTTCACTGAATTCATTGTATCACACAGGCTGTTTTATCACACGGGCTGTTCAAAAGCCCTTCTGAGAACCTAAATGGCACATTAAGCCCTGGAAATATTGCTATTCAAAATAAAAAAAATGTAGTAGAGTGAAATTGACTAAGTTTTAATTGATGAATGAGAAATCACATGGCTCTGTAGCCTCACATTCTGTAATTTTAGGAAAATACGGTCCACAGTAACATGCAAAATTACCCTGTGTTTCCATATTTCATATACTTTCTTTCTCATCTGCCCCCACTTCTCTCTCTCTCTGTTGATTCCCTCTATGTACAAACACCTCCACTTCTATAAGTAGGTACATGTGTTTCATATATTGAACTTTTTGTTTTGGTTTATTAGACTTCTAAAATATTCAGCAGATATTTATTTTTATAAATGTATTCTAGGTAAATAAGTATTCTTTTTTTCCTTTTTTCCTAAGAATGAAATATTGTCAAGTCAATAATTATTTAATGATGACTTAAGATTAATTGTCAAATATTATTTTTCATTCCAAAATATACTAGTTTGGAAAGATTATAATCTTTCCAGTAGCATAACTTCAGGTGTCTCTTTCAAATTCCAAATTCAGGAGCATGGTATATAAGAAGGTTGCGATTTAGGAACTCTACAGCCATAATAGCTACTGTAGTTTCAAATATTTTGGGGAAAAAAAAGTAAAGAGTTAACTGATTTGGAATATAGAGGAGAGAATATGAATTAGAGATTTATTTTAAATTTAAATTTTTTAGCCTTTCTAAAAAGGAATATTGGATGACATTCTAATTACTATTGCTATAAACAAACCACTCAAAACTTGGAGTGGCAAACACCACCATTTTATTTTGCTCAAGGATTCTGTAGGTCAGGAATTAGGATAGGACACACTGATGACAGCCTCTCTGCTTCATAGGGTTTGGGGCTTATCTGGGAAGATTTGAAAAGCAGGGGACTGGAATCATGTAGAGTTTTCTTCTCATGCCTTCCTTGTATCAGAGATGAGATGACGCCAAAGACAGGCATAGCTGGATGTGTCAACTGGGGCACTTACATGAGGCCTTCCATGGGGCTTGATATTCTCACCATGTATTGGCTGAGTTCTAAGAGAGAATGTCATGAGAGTGAGTATTCCAAGTGACTCAGGAAGAAGCTACATGGACTACTATACTAGCTTCAGTCACACAGGAACACTTCTCCTGGGCTCTACTAGTTGAAGCAAATGCAAACCTTACCCATTCTCTTGGCAAGAGGACACAGAACTACCTCTCATATGAGCAGAGTCAATTTCCCACTATTTTAAAAAAGGCACCAAAGTGTCATCTGGCCACACTTATGTATATTTATCATATCTGCACAATAGAATCAGGCTATCTTAAGACTCCTCAAATGTCTCAACTTTTTATTTTTTATCTTAGTTTATTTTTTATTAGAGTTAATTTACAATGTTGTGTTATTTTCTGATATAGAGCAGTGATTCAGTTATACACACACACACACATTCTTTTTCATATTTGTTTCCATTATGGTTTATTATAGGATATTGAATAAAGTTCTCTGTGCTATACAGTAGGACCTTGTTTATCTATTTTATACACAGTAGTTTGCACCTGCTAATCCTAAACTCCTAATTTATCCCTCCCCATCCCCATTCCCCTTTGGTAAAGTTTGTTTTCTATGTCTGTGAGTCTGTTTGTTTTGTAAATAGGTTCATTTGCATCATATTTTAGATTCCACATATAACTGATATCATATGGTATCTTTCTCTATCTGACTTACTTCACTTAGTATGATAATCTCTAGGTCCATCCATGTTGCTTCAAGTGGCATTATTTCATTCTTTTTATGGCTGAGTAGTATTCCATTGTGTGTATGTACCACATCTTCTTTACCCATTCATCTGTCAGTGGACATCTAGGTTCCTTCAATGTCTTCGCTATTGTGAATAGTGCTGCTATGAACATTGGGGTGCATGTATCTTTTTGAATTATAGTTTTGTCCAGATATATACCCAGGAGTAGGATTGCTGGATCATATGGCAACTGTATTTTTAGTGTTTTGAGGAACCTTCATACTGTTTTCCATAGTGGCTGCACCAAGTTAACTTACATTCCCACCAACACTGTAGAAGTGTTCCCTTTGCTCCACACCCTCTCCAGCATCAAACGTCTCAACTCTTTAAGGAATTATGTTCAGATTCAAAATTCAGGATACTGTTAACTAAATAAGGTCCAGATATGGATGAGGTTCCTCAGAGTGATCCCTCTAGCACAGTCCTCAAATATAGTTTCTATCAACCTGAAGCCTTGTAAACTAAAGAGTCTCATTATCTTCCCCCACATACCCAAAGTACAATGATGGGATACTCTTGGATAACTGCAGTGGCACTCCTGCTCAAAAATGGATGTGGGACAGTGATAAGGAAAGTGACAGGAAGTACACAGCAGTCATTGGCTTACAGCATTTCTGAAATCCAGCCAGCATGAGCTGCCAGTTTCTAGATTAGAGCCCAGTCCTATTTTCTTTGCTCCTGGCTTTGGAATTCTCTGTGGCTGTTAGCTCCACCCTCCGGGGCCTTGTTTCTGTCCTCTGAGTCATCCCTCCTCTTCTGTAAGAGGTAGTCCATTTTTGCAGTTGAGCAGTTGTTTCAATCTGATTCCTGCTATTCCTGCTCAGAAAAGAGGAGTCACCATATTTCCAAGAATAATTGACCCTGATCAGCAGAAGGCAAAGCTGCTTTTACTCAATGAGAACACAGATATATATATATATATATATATATATATATAGATATAGATATAGATATAGATATAGATATAGATATAGATATAGATATAGATATATATATATGGAATGCAGATGATAGACTTGGGCACCTCCTGGTATTTGTTTGTTCTATTGTAACCATAAGTGGGCAAATATAGCAGCCCGGATTTGAGACGTGTATGACTACCAAGGATTCAGCCACTCAATAATGAAGGTTTGGTTACCTTGGTGACCAGCCAAGACCAGCCAAGGAAAAGCTGAGAGTGAGGGGAATTTAGAATGGATAATGGAGAAGGGAAAGAATGAGTACTGCTTATGGCTCCAAGGTAAGCTACAGTAATGGGGGCTATAAAGTATCCCACTGACCTCCTCCTTCCAAGTTTACCCTCAGGAAAAAGGTCTGTGGGAACCACGGAGGAGCTGCTCTTTGAACATGTGTAGACAAACATATCTGTTCAGTGCAAACAGTGAACTGTGGTGGCTAAATCCATGACTCAGATTTTCTGCTGCAGGAAATCTAATTGATAGATGACCCTAGTTGCTGCACTCTGAAGCTACCGCCATTTTTGTATACAGAGTCTTTTGTACAGTCTTGATTACCAGAAACTTTGGCCTTGTTAAACTTTATCAATACTGCCCTATAGTCTAAGACTCTGCCTATCCAATTCTCCTTCCTTCTCTCTCTCTTCTACAGGTGTCATGCCTGTAACATGGTCTACCAGCTCTCCCTCCCTCTTGGGCTCCCTCCTCTTTTTACCTCACAAGTATTTTGTCCTAAAAACCTATTACAATCTAATCCTGTCTTGACATCTGACTCTTGGAAGACCTGAACTAATGCACTGGGGATTGGTTGATTTGTTTTAAAGCCAGAAAGTCCTGGCTCTTATAGTTTCTTTAAGCTCTGTCTGAAAAATTAAATAAGTTATTTTTTAGCTTATCTCTCTCTAGTCTCACCTTGTGATGCACAAGAAAGCAACTGACACCTTAAACGTGTTACCCAGTAATGTCCTTAGCCAGATCTATCCATTCATTACGTACATAGTCTATTTTCTATGTTACTGCAGGTGCTAGCTGCGCTTAATTCTTCATCACTATGTAACAAGAAATCTATTCTCCTCCAGCTTCCAATAATAGCTTTCTCACTTTCCTTTAAGCCTTCACAATAGCCTCCTGAAGACCCATTCAAGCATCCACCCATGACCCAGTCCTAAAGCTAACAGCACATAAAGCTAAATACAATGTTTTATATTTTCACTTTATGTTTTAGATTATTGTATCTTGTCTATTTTTTTTAATTTCACATTTGTTTTATGACTTTGCCCTGCCTCAAAATACCAAATTCTATTCCAAGTACTACTGCTGCCTAGAAACCATTCTGAATTTGAGGGTATACAACCACCATTGTACTATATTCACACATTCATTTTTTTTTGACTTTTACTTATTTATTTTTTAACATCTTTTTTTAAACATCTTTATTGGAGTAAAATTGCTTTACAGTGGTGTGTTATTTTCTGCTTTATAACAAAGTGAATCAGCTATACATATACATATATCCCCATATCTCTTCCCCCTTGCATCTCTCTCCCTCCCACCCTCCCTATCCCACCCCTCTAGGTGGTCACAAAGCACCGAGCTGATCTCACTGTGCCATGCGGCTGCTTCCCACTAGCTATCGATTTCACATTTGGTAGTGTACACATGTCCATGCCACTCTCTCACTTCGTCCCAGCTTACCCCTTCCCTCTCCCCCTATCCTCAAGTCCATTCTCTAGTAGGTCTGGGTCTTTATTCCCATCCTGCCCCTAGGTTCTTCATAGAGTCTGTCATACAGAGTGAAGTAAGTCAGAAAGAGAAAAACAAATACTGTATGCTAACACATATATATGGAATCAAAAAAAAAAACAACAAAAAACAACAACAACAAAAAATGGTCACACATTCACTTTTGTTCTACCCTCATGTTCACCATAGGTCCCAAACCCATCCAGTATCAAAAGAGAGAGTACATGGACCCTACTGCTCAATAGGAAAAGTGCCAACAAATTTGGAGCCATTTTTTTAAACTTCTACATATGATATTCATCAATTCATTACCATTTTGAAAATGTGTAAAATTAATGAGAGAAAATGTGTGAAGCTTAATAAGATTCTAACAGCCTGGGAAATTTTTTCAGAAGTCTTTAGGCCTATAAAAGTATTCACTAACCCTGCCTATATTTAGGATTCTTCCTCCTATGATTTACTACTACTCTTTTCAGTACCAAAGAGCAATTGTCTTTAAAACTGGTTCTCTACTGTCCAGTGATATATGTTTCTTCTCTGCTAAGGAACCTACTCCTTTTCCCACAGTCTGTTAAAGCAAATCCAAATTTCTACAACTTTCCTTACCTCTGCCTTGAATTTTGATTCTTATCTTTCGCTTTTCTTTAACATAAATTCTCTATTCCAAAAATTTTGTCCTCCCCATGTGTCATCATAATGTCTGAGTCCTCATCACCTTTCCATTTCCAATGAAATGGAATTTGTCTTTATTCTCCATCAATCCAAATCTTATGCTTTCTAAAACATATGGTTAAATACCTAACTTTTCCCAAAATAACCCACCATCTCATAGATCTCTTTTTCTTTGAATTTCTAAGTCTCCTAGGGCATCTCTTCAAATTTCTAAGTCTCCAAAATAAGAATGAGATGCACATTCCTATTTGTTTTGTGTTACTCAAATTCTACTTCTGGACTGATAAATTAATTCTATTTCTTTGGGAGTTTTTGTACATTTTTTCTCATTCATAATGTTGATCACCTTCTGATGTTTGCTGATCATTAGTTGTGTGCCTCAGTTTTGTGACAGAATTCTCACATTTTATTCTGGGCTGTCTGATCTCCCTTGAGGGCTGTGACATTCCATTTAGGTCCTTTTTGCTGTTGTGGAAAATTTCATTTGGATGCACTATTTTTTTTTCAAATATGTTACACAAATTCAGTGCCTCTGAGAATTCCCCTTTGTTTTGGTCATGGCTGTATACTCATTACTTAGTTTTTACATTTTTTCCCTATACTTTGTAGATTTGAGATGGCAAGCAGTGATTTCAATGTGTGTTTGGTCTGCCACTTTGATAGTGGAATAATGCACAGTACACTTTATGTTGTCTTTTACATAATTGACAGGTATCATATTTTCATCATTTTGGCTTACACAGTAGCTAAAAGAGTATCTTAAATGTGCTAAGTGCTCAATTAAAGTTTTTTGAGTGACTTTAAATACTTTGGTTCTAACATAGGGTTGTAATTCTGACACTGTCTTGGGATATGGTTTTAAACTGGAGTGAAACCAAAATATCCTCTAGAATGTAGACTGAAAGAAAATGTGTAACAAGAGGTAAATTTGAGAATTAGGATTCACTTCGGAGAAAACTATAATTTTAGATTCTATCTAGGTTTCTGTAGCCTTTCAGCTCAGACTGTGGTTTATTCCTTCATTCAGAGAAGATTTACAGAGTAAATAATGTTTTCAAATATTGTTCTGGATACTAAGTTTGTAGAAATAAAGTGAAAAACTATCCAGCCATCAAGGAGTTTATATGTGTTAGGGCACTGATGTATAGTGTATCTCTTGTTTTCAAGGAGGCAAGTATGACTGGAACAGGAGTGATGGGAAAAGTACCAGATGATGTGGGCAAAGAAGTAATGAATGAAAAATTGTGTAGAAAATCTTAGGCCATGGTAAAGATTTTGGTTTTTACTCTGAGCTATATGGAGGACTACTGGAAGGTTTTGGTAGGGGAGTGACATTATTTCACTTTTTTTTTTTTAGCAGTATCACCCAGGTTCCTATGTAGATGTCAGCCTGCTATGCAGATATCAGCCTGTAGGGGTAAGGGCAGAAGCCTAGACTCCAGTTAGGATATCATGTCATTATATAGGCAAGAAATGATGGTGACTTGGTTCATGAGTAATAGTGATAAAGGTGATAAGAACTGGTCTGATTCTGAGGTATACATTAAAATGCAAAGACTGAAGGAAAAATAGGTTTTGGGAAAAGATGAGTACATATTTTTTAAATGTCCCAGGATAAATGCTAGTTTTATTAACTAAAACCATACAGGTAAAAGGAGACTATTCCAAAATCCTTATACGCACAAGAGGATCTCTCTCTCCCATTTTAGAAGACATTTCAATCTTCAAGTCTTTACTAGAATGGGACAGACTTATTGCCAGAGGGTCAAGTGCTTCACATGATATTGTTCCCTAGTCTCTCTAGGCAGTGGCCATCACTTTTACTTACTTTTACTACACCCTATAGCAGTCATTCTCAAACTTTTTGGTCCCAGGACCCTTTTACCATCTTAGAAATTATTGAGGACCTTGGGTCTAACCAGGAGTCAGAAACCACAGAGAGATTTAAATAAAGGAAGTTTAATGTAAGTAATTATTATAAAGCTGATATTTTAGAGTAACTATAAAGGTGAGAAGATGATTCTGAAGTGTATCCAGGGGCTGAGGGAGAGTTTCCAAAAAAGGACAAACTTGAAAGGGAAATGATGACCCCAAAGTTGGGGCTCAGACCTTTTGAAGGTCTGGTACAATCTACCAGATGGTAGAGAACTTTGCTGAGCTGCCTGAGCAAAGCTGGTCCAGACTCATCGGGCAAGTGGTAGAACCCTCTGAGGTGCCTGTGAGCTGAAGCTAGTTGCCAGGCTCCCAGAGGGAGTCAGAGTACCATTGTGGGAACTGCTGAAAACTGGAGCTGAACAGGTTTCCCTCTTTATGAACCTTGGATGCTGTGCCTAGGTGGTGTGGGATAAAGGTTGGGTGGTTTGCTCACTAGAAGTCAGCCTGATGGGACCTCTAGCATGTGCATTACATGATACAGGTCTGTCTTAAAACTGGTCATTCAAATATTTCAAACAAATTACAAATAACCAAAGTAATAAAAGTCCTTTAGATTTTAGTCTTCAAAATGTTCTGAAGTAAGATATACACTGCCTCCACCTCAACACCCAATTTATATCAGTTGAAATGAATAGAGAAATGACATTTTCAATTCATATATTCATAGTTCATTAGGTTTAATAGTGTACAAACATTATTTAGAACATCATTGGTAATACCTATACTCCCCTTCCTATGGGCAACCAAAATTTTGCGTTCAAACAATTCTAGTAAAAAACTTTAAATTTGAAATGTAGTTATAAATCCAGTTACCTTCTCTTAGAAGATTTTGAAATTTCCTGTAATTTATCCATTCAATTTCAATGTAGTTCATTTCAAAGGCCTTTTTATAAAATGGAATCCTTTTAGATTAAACTTTCCACAATTGCTACTTCCACAGTTTTAGCATATAACATAATTTTGCTTAACAAACAAAAAATAGGCTCTTGAACCTTCAACCCTGTCCTAATAGCTCAGTGAAAAGTTACCAGTAAGTCATTTCTACTCTTTTACATAAATTGGAAAGAAAGTAAAGACAGTGGATAGGTTTAGACTTTTCTAAGACAGTTGTTGGCTACCTTGGTGTGCTAGTGGATCTGCTTGATTCAAAGAACTGGGCTGGCCAAAAGGTTCATTCTTTTTTTTCTGTAAGATGGCTCTAGTAGCGCTTAGTTGTCTTTAACTTCATTTGAAACAATTTTGTTAGATTGTATTGTGACAGGTATCATATCAGTGTGCATTAAAAAATATCAAAATTGGTGAATTTTTGTTTAACCATTTTAATATTGAAGATGGAAGAAAAAAAGCAACATTTTCGGCATATTATGCTTTATTATTTCAAGAAAGGGAAAAACGCAACTGAAACACAAAAAAAGATTTGTGCAATGTATGGAGAAGGTGCTATGACTGATTGAACATGTCAGAAATGGTTTGCGAAGTTTCCTCCTGGAGATTTCTCGCTGGACGATGCGCCACGGTCGCGTAGACCAGTTGAAGTTGACAGCAATCAAATCAAGACGTTAACTGAGAACAATCAACGTTATATCATGCGGGAGATAGCAACATACTCAAAATATCCAAATGAAGCATTGAAAATCATTTGCACCAGCTTGGTTATGTTCGTCACTTTGATGTTTGGGTTCCACATAAGTTAAGCGAAAAAAACCTTCTTGAGCGTATTTCCGCATGCGAGTCTCTACTTAAACATACGTAAATGTTCCGTTTTTAAAACAAATTGTGACGGGCGATGAAAAGTGGATACTGTATAATAATGTGGAACAGAAGAGATTGTGGCGCAAGTGAAATAAACCACCACCAACCACACCAAAGGCCTGTCTTCATCCAAAGAAGGTGATGTTGTGTATAGGTGGGATTAGAAGGGAGTCCTCTATTATGAGCTCCTTCTGGAAAACCAAACAATTAATTCCAACAAGTACTGCTCCCAATTAGACCGACTGAAAGCAGCCCTCGATGAAAAGTGTCTGGAACTAGTCAACAGAAAATGCATAATTTTCCATCAGGATCATGCAAGACCGCATGTTTCTTTAATGACCAGGCAAAAACTGTTACAGCTTGGCTGGGCAGTTCTGATTCATCTGCTGTATTCACCAGACATTGCACCTTCGGACTGCAATTTATTTCAGTCTTTACAAAATTCTCTTAATGGAAAAAATTTCAATTCCCTGGAAGACTCTAAAAGGCACCTGGTACAGTTATTTGCACAAAAAGGTAAAAAGTTTTGGGAAGATGGAATTATGAATTTGCCTGAAAAATGGCAGAAGGTAGTGGAACAAAGGGTGAATGCGTTGTTCAATAAAGTTCTTGGTGAAAATGAAAAATGTGTCTTTTATTTTTACTTAAAAAACAGAAGGAACTTTTTGGCCAACCAACATAAGGTAAGGGTATATGCTCTATAAAACTACCCAGTTTTTCTGCTCATATCTCTATTAATTTCATCCAGTATAATTATTTAATGATAATATAATTATTGAAGACTATTGATCCTCCAAAAGCCTTAGTTGTCTTTCAGCAACTTATTCATATACATATACATCTTCCTAATTTTGTAACTTATTTTAGTTTCTCAAGTGTACTTCAGTATATTTGCTGAATGGCTACATGGGCAAGCTAAGTGTCAAGTGATGTGGTAAGAAGGCCATCATGCTGACATCTCAGAGAAGATTTAGTCAGTCCAGAGTAGGTTATACTGTGGTAACAAACAACCCCGAGGTCTCTGTTTTAACAGAACAAAGATCTATTGCTCCCTCATACATAATCTATTATGGATTAGGGCTAATGTTCAGACAACTAGGGCCCCAGCAATTAAGACTGCACTGATCTTATAGCTCTACCACATCAACATGAGGTCTTGTCTGCTGTTGCCTTAGGGGAAGGAGAACTAGAGAGTTATGTGCTTGCTTTTCTCAGTATTGGCTAGAAGTAACACACATCACTGCTACCCATAGTCCATAGGTCAGAACTCATCACATGGCCAAGAGGACCAGGAGTGTAATGCAGATAGAATGTTTGGCAAATGCAACTCTCAACTCCACTGTGTAAGTCTGAAACTATCCACGCTTTTATAGTAACAGCACTAACAAGAAATTCTGCTAACATCCTAGGAAGGAGCAGGAATAGACAACATGAGACCATAATAGATGTAACTAGTTATTACTTGGTGAATTGGAACCTTTTTGATTTATTGATTTTCTAATTTTATACACTAGAAATAATTTGAGTTTTAGATTTGGAGAATCAAGAAATGTTAACAGACCAGATATTAAATATATGTTAATCCTCCACTTGACTTCTCTTTCTTTTACCTTTCATTTACACTAAATTCATAGAAAATTTAAGAAAAAAATTTAAAAAGCATACCTTTTGTATACTAAAAGACATGCATTTTGTAGACAGGTTTAGTAAATTATGACTTTTAGATCTTCAATATAGCTTATGATTATAGGCCCCATTCCTACTCTTTATAGGTGAGAAAATCGAGGAAGCCCACAGAATTTAAATGACCACCATCACTCTTGAACTTAAGCACACAGCCAACTCTGTGCCTTCTGAATCCAAGCCCTGTGCTCATATCTTGCTCCTTTTATCTTATATTTTGAAAATATCTCTGTGTTGTGTTTATCTCACACACTAGACAGAGATTCCCTTAAGGTCGAGAAACATGGCTTGATCTACATTGCAATGGATTACTTATTTGATACAGGTGATCTCACCAGGAATTCACTGACTTATATACACCAAAGATCAAGGGAGGCACCAGGGTGCATTCACTCTTATGTATACACACTTACGGCATCAAGTCCAGTTTCAATATTTTGAGAGATATCTGAAATTTATCACTGTTTAACATTTATACCACTATTATAAAACCCTAGATATGATAATTGTCCAGTATAAACTACTGATGACAAAAGGAAGAGAAATAGAAGAATGGGGGGGACCATGTTCTGCACATGATGATTGCATTACATTATTTAAAATTCAATAACTCTATTGACAAATGAGTTACCTAGCTCAGAGAGGTAACTCTCCAAAGTTAGTGTTAAAGCTGAGATTTGACCTCACAGCTTACCTGATTTTACATGTTGTATGTTTCCTCAATCCCACAATGACCCTCTGACAATGAAACATTTAGTACTTCAGCAAATAAAAATATTAGCATGGAAAATTGCAGGTCCTACATCTCTTCCTTTCCTATTTTCTTAACATACTCTTTACTTTCATATTGGGTAAGGCTTTCATCCACATATAACAGCAGTATGCCCGCCAGTTGATCTACTTTGTTAAATAAGGTAATAGTGCATGAGGATTACTGTTTAAGTATTTCCCATAGAACAGGCTTCTGTATTTTTCTTCTTTGATTGGAAAAGTTCAGAGGGCATTACTGTCCTCAGGCTAGGTAAACATGTTTTAGGGATATCTTAAGTTTGTGAGAATGGTTATATCTCTTATATGTGTATCAAAATATTCTAAAATGGAATATATTCAGGAATTGAAAGGGGAAGGGGCATACTCCTTTTTTTCTGTGATTTTTCCAGCCCTCCTCCTATTCCAAAAAAGACTTTTTTGTAGAAATTCCTTTACTGTTTTTTTCACTGGAGGTCAGAGACATATCTGACAGCAAAGAGAATTCCAATATTTTTTAAACTTTATTCATTCAGTAAATATATATTTATTGAATATTTATTGAATATTTCAATGCCAGATACTGTAGGCATTATGTACCACTGAAAGCATATTTACTGTTCTCTTTCAATTTACAGTCAAAAAAGATGGAGCAGACAGAGATAGGAGATGGGAAGAAGAAAGAGTAGTTATCTCCTCTCCATCAATTCAAACATAACAAGATGAACAATTTCAATGTTCTAATAAAATTTTCAATTCAAGGACATTAGGACAAAGAACACATTGAAAGTCTTTTAATGTAACAGAGTCTTGGCTCTTCTTCAGCTTTCCAAGTCTTGGATCATGCTCTGGGCCAGAGGAAGAAGCCAAGCACTCTTTCTATTCACCCACATAATTGGTGTCAAGTTTATATGTCAGTCTTTTACATTTGTTGTTCCATCTAAGCAGCATGTTTTTTCAGTAAACCCTGTTATTCATTTTGGGGGCTAGGGAGGGACAGAGACAAAAATATTTAAGTAGATCTTTGTGCTGAATGGGAAGTGGCTTTTTGATATAAGCTTGATCTACATTGTAGGGGTTACTTATTTGATACAGGTGATCCCGCCAGGAATTTACTACCTAATATAATCAAAAGGTCTAAGGAAGCACCAGGATGTGTACATATACACTGATATCATTAGGTCCAGGTTCAATATTTTTGAACCTGGGGTAAAGAAGCAGCCAGAAGGTAGTTTAAATTAAGGAAGACATTTTCTGACTATTGTCTCTGGGTATAACTTGAATGGACTTCCCTGGGCTAGTCAATTATTCCTGTGTGTATGTGAACATAAGTTGGATTCTCACCCATCAGGGATGTTGTCAAGGTGTTCAAGCTTTACACAGATGATTGGACCATGTAACTTCTGATGAGTCCATCCTAAGATATATAGGATCAGAAAATCCAGAAGTCATAGAACATTACAGATTAAGGAAATATTTGTTCACTAGTATAGAATAAACAGATTTTATTTTAAATTTGAAAAAAAAAGCACTGTCAATTTGTAAGAACATATATACTTGGTTGAATTAAAAATCTCAAAGCACACAAAACACCAAACTGAATGTATTTATAATTAAAATATGCCCTCATACTTTGTGTTGCTATTTGTAACTTGGATGTAATAGAAATCTATTTCTGATTGGAAAACTTGATAAAAGAGCTACAATAAGAATTGTCATGGTTTTTTGACATTCCTGAAATAAAATCTGTGAAATCTGTTTTTGCTCCCCTGAAACTGAGTGGGTCTTTGTGACTGCCTTGACAAAAGGAATGTGGTGAAAGTGATGCTGTATGACTTCCAAGGATAGTTTAGAAAATGCCATGCACATTCTGCTGTTTCTCTTGGGACAATGGCCTGGGGCCATTGAGCTGTCATGTATGAAGTCTCACTACCCTGAGCTGACACATGAAGATAGATACCAGGTTGAGAGAAACAGGTCTGCCCACAGGACCCAGCACCAGATGCTTGTAAAAAGCCTTCCCTATGTCCCAGCCCTACCCTGAGAAAGAACTGGCCTAGCTGAGTCCTGTCAACCCCCTACTCCACTGTTTTGGAGTAGTTTGTTACACAAAAATAAAATAGAACACACAGACATCTCACTATTATGCTTTCTTTATACAATGCTTACCCATTAACTTGAAAAGGGGAAAATTCAATTATCACTATTTTTGACTTTCTCAGCTCTAAATATAATTTTCTATTAACTTACTGGAGAAAGTACATTTTTGGGACCATGTGAAACTGTAGTTCATGTATGAATTTAAATAAATAAACCTTTCCCTTTATTGTTAGTTTGTAATATGTGAGGTATTAACTGCAAACAAGAATATATATATGTATATATGTATATCTATCTATCTATCTATCATCTATCCAAATGTTAATCAAATTCCTGTGTTACGTAAAGAAAGTGTTTCATTATGAATAGCACAAAGTAAACTTTGTAGTGCTGAGAAAAGTAAACGTCTTAGCTGGTCAGACCCTGGAGATAAATAACCATCCCAAGAAGCAATGAATGCCAAAAAAATGAACAGTGTGAGTCAATGCCAGAATTGTGTGTGGAGATGTAATCGATAAGTCAGGTTAGTGAAGAGAGCCTCTACCCACCGAAGCTATCCACATGACACATCCTTTTCAATATGTCACAGGACTCACAAGAGTTTAAAGAATTAAAATTTCATTAACCTTTTCAAACTGTAGCTTGTTAATATACAGGTGAAATCTAATTGTTACTATTTACTCATTTCATGTATAGGTAAATATACTATTTTAATCAGTATTATCTATTATCAATTGATTAAAATTTGATAAAAGTTAACATTTTTATTTTGTAGTTTGAATGTTACAATGACATCATTCCTAATAAAAACATTAAAATATCCTATGCAAAAGTAACAGTAAAAAGTGATTACTTCTATTGCATTGTTTTGTATATTCTAGATTCAGAGTAAAATAGAAAAGAGGTAAAATACATATACTTTCTCATGTAATATTCAGCATCTTTCAAATATATTTGAAACAAAAAAGCATGAACTTTCAACAACACATGTTCTTTATATGTATAAAAAGAATTTTATATATATTTTTAAATAAACGTTATAAAAATGAGAAAATCTTGAAAAATACGACTCAATTTCTTTAAAAATTTCTTACCAAAAGTTAGTAGCTATGAACTTTAGTTTTCCTGTGAAAACCAATTTTAATGTATATCTTGTGCATGCTGTTGTATTGCATTAGATGTTAATGTAATCCTGTTAATTGCTTATATTTTCCATTCAAAATTTTTAAATGATTGATGAGATTAGTTCTCATCAATATTTTCTCTGGGGCCTCATGATAATTCTGCTTTGCATAACAGCAAATTGAAATGAACCCTAATTTTTTAAAAAATACTAAAAATTCCTAATTGAAAAATGGACATTACTTTATAAACCAAAATTTATGCTCAAGTTAATTCTTAGGTGTTGTCCTAAAACCTTTCTTTCATTCTTACAGGAATTAATGAAATGTTTTATTAGATGAACAGGAGATTATTTATAACAGCAAAAATTACAAGGTGATAAATATGAATAATGTCAAAGTTTAAAGACCACAACCAGTGTTAATTACCCATCCCCAAGTGATTATTAGAATTAAAAAAGGAAATAAAAACTGAAAGTTTCATTACACGACATCCTGATCGTATAAATTGTACAGTACAACAGTATAACAGTGCCTCCAAGTGGCATCTGCCAAAATTCCACATGAAAAATTAAAACACAAGATCTAAAAGTTAAGTTTTAACAACAGACCCTAAAGAAAAACTATCCCACTTTTCTTTCTACATACTTACACTCTACTCTTCCTATTTATGATTCTCTTTATTAGAAATCCCTGTCATTAAATACTCTCATTTAACCCCATTAATCCTCAGAAATATAGACTTTTCTTAATACATTATACTTTCTTGATATAGTGTTTTGATGGCTAATATGTAATTATTTCATTCCCATTAAATTTGTACAGTAGTAGGGCTTCCCTGGTGGCGCAGTGGTTGAGAGTCCGCCTGCTGATGCAGGGGACACGGGTTCGTGCCCCGGTCTGGGAAGATCCCACATGCCGCGGAGCAGCTGGGCCTGTGAGCCATGGCTGCTGAGCCTGTGCGTCCGGAGCCTGAGCTCCGCAACGGGAGAGGCCACAACAGTGAGAGGCCCGCGTACCGCCATAAACAAACAAACAAACAAACAAACAAATAAATTTGTACAGTAAAATCTGGGTTTTTTAAATTATACTATGCCTCTTTTTTCAGTATTCTTAGAAATATCACCCATATTTATTAATCTTAGAGGAGAAGAGGGACAAAAGACTTCTCTCCCATCCATAGAATCCTAGAGTTGTAGGATTATCTAATTCCTTCTCTCTACTTTACAATTAAACACAAGAGTTTAAGCAATTTACCCAAGGTCAACCTGTTTTGTGACTTAACTAACGGAATCTGTCTCCCCAGACTTGTAATTCAGGACTCTTTCAAATGTATTTGCTATGACACCACAAGTAGAGCTCTCACCCATGCCTTAAATAAATGCACATTTAGTACATGGTCTTCTTTTTTTTTTAATTAATTAATTTATTTATTTATTTATTTTTGGCTGTATTGGGTCTTCATTGCAGTGCAGAGGCTTCTCATTGCGGTGGCTTCTCTTGCTGTGAAGCATAACTCCTAGGTGCATGGGCTTCAGCAGTTGTGGCACATGGGCTCAGTAGTTGTGGCTCTCGAGCTCTAGAGGGCAGGCTCAGTAGTTGTGGCACACAGGCTTAGTTGCTCTGTGGCATGTGGGATCTTCCTGGACCAGGGCTCAAACCCGTATCCTCTGCATTGGTCGGCGGATTCTTAACCATTGCGTCACCAGGGAAGCCCAGTACCAGTACATGGTCTTTTTATTTTTATTTATTTATTTATTTGATGTGGACAATTTTTAAAGTCTTTATTGAATTTGTTACAATATTGCTTCTGGGTTTTTTTGGCCCTGAGGCATGTGGGATCTTAGCTCCCCAACAAGGGATCAAACCCACACCCCCTGCATTGGAAGGCAAAGTCTTAACCACTGGACTGCCAGGGAAGTCCATGGCCCTACATCTATTTGCTTCAGCCAGATGTCTAAGAGATATCACTCTTTTGGCTACTTTTATTCTGATTTTTTTTTTCAGCTTTACAGTTCTTGGACAACATGAGTAGTATATATATATATTTTTAAATAAATTTGTTTATTTATTTATTTTTGGCTGCATTGGGTCTTTGTTGCTGCACGTGGGCTTTTGCTAGTTGCAGAGAGCAGGGGCTACTATTCATTGCGATGGCTTCTTGTTGTGGAGCACAGGCTCTAAGCACGGGGGCTTCAGTAGCTGTGGCTCACGGGCTCTAGAGCACAGGCTCAGTAGTTGTGGCACATGGGCTTAGTTGTCCACATCGTGTGGGATCTTTCTGGACCAGGGATCGAACCTGTGTCCCCTGCATTGGCAGGCGGATTCTTAACCACTGTGCCACCAGGGAAGTCCCATGGTTTTTTAAAACTCAACCAAACTCTAGAACACCAAATAAATTTTAGATGTTACCTAAAGCAAAAAAGTGCTCAAGAATTGACAAATAACTGATAGGTTCTAAATATACTTTCTAAAAAATTAATGAATGTGTAATGTCATGGAATTATCCCAGTTATATGCCACAGAAATGTTTAAATCAGTACAGCAAAATGGATTCTAGAACCATAATAAATAGGGCAATTGAATTTATAACATAACTTAAACATTAAAATTTGTTTGCTCTGGGGAGTTCCCTGGTGGTCCAGTGGTTAAGACTCCATGCTCCCACTGCAGGGGGCACAGGTTCAACCCTGGTCAGGAAACTAAGATCCCACATATGCCATGTGGTGCAGCCAAAAAAAAAAAAGTTGGTTTTTTTTTTGTTTGTTTGCTCTGAAAAGGTAGTCTTTATAGTGAAAGTTATTTTTAAACTGATTTTATTTGTAAATGCAACTATTTCCATTATTCCACAACTCTTTTAATACTTTCCTGAATATCATAGTTTATTGCTTATTTTCCCTTCTTCTGTTCCATATAAATAATTGCAGTAGGGCATCTTTCTCACTTTTCCCAGAGGTGTCATACCAATGCTATTCTTTACTAATTCTTATTCCTTTTCTACTACTTAATTGCTCCTTATGGCTCTTTCTCTTTTTCCCTTGCCACTTCATCTACCACTTTCTTGGAGTGAGTTAGCCAACATCGACAACAAGATTTAAAGTTCAATCTCTGAGGGGCTATAAGTAGATATATCTAGAGTATTAAATATAGAAAAGTGCAAGTAGATTTTTAAATAGATACAGAGATATCTATATCTATCTATATATATATAATATGAACTATTGTTAAACTTTTACTGTAATGCTATAATATTTATGGAACTATTTTGCTGTGAAATTGGAAGAAATTTGTTCTTATTTAATGTTTACTCTTACCTATCTCCAAACTGCCATTTAAAGATTGAGCTCACACTCTACTATCTATAGTTTCCATTAATTTCTTCAGCTATATCACATTTAAAAAATTATATGTGTTTTAACTTTCTTACCAAGATTCCACCCGTTTAAGGTAGTTTCAAATTGTGCCTGCTTTTTTTTTTTCTTTTCTTTTAGTGGTGTTTTCACTATCTGCCAATCTGAGCTCATCTCAATTTCATTTGTACTCTATTTACTCCATCTCTGAGATCACTAATGAGGTTTCAAATAAGACCAAGCTGACATTCATCCCTATGGCACCCAGAGAACATGACATTGTTTACCTTCACTCTTTGATTCAAGCCCATCGGCCAGATTTTAAACATTATGACAATGCTCAATGCAAAGCCTATTTAAATTAGCTTCTCTGAATTAAATCTGTGACTGAAATTTAATGAGACACATCAAAACTTGGTTATAATTAATACAAAAGTTCTTCTACATTACTATAGCTGTTAATCCTGCTTATTTCTCCCATGATTAACTATTCATATGTTTATTTTTCCCATAGTGAGTCCTTCAGATATTTTCCTTGATATTTGCTCTCATTTTGTTAGTGATAAAAGATACATGTCAACTTTCACGAATACTTCAATACCTTTTAGTTTGGTAAAGATTATTTAACTTTTCATATTGCTTGCCAAATAAATCCAGATGGTATGAATATATCAGAACTAAATACATATAATTATAAAATCCAAGTTAATATTTTGCCACATTTTTGATGACTAACTCCCAGAATCAGAACAAGGGATAAACTGAAAATGAGTAAACCACACATTTTCTGGGCTTTATGCTAATTAAATATAGCAATAGATAGAATCATTTTTAAAAGACAAAAAAATAAGACATTCAGATTAAACTGAGCTATAAGATATTTAATTAAATCTAATAATAATAATTTATTTATATTTATGGGCCACCTGTCTTTCAACCAGATGGCAATATTTTATGTTACATGTAGGGAGAGACGTAAAATTACCTATATTTTGTATTCACTCTGAATGAGGATTATTAGGGAAAATAATGTTGAAATAAAAGTAATAAATAATATATATTTGAAAATTATGTTTATTAGAAAGTACTAAAAAACTACTACTTGGTGATTGTTCCACAAATATCCTAAAATCTGTGCTTATATATTATCTCCTTAAATAAACTGAAAAATACTTAAAGACCAAAATATATGCTATTGAAAGTAATACAGAGTTTTTCACTAAATAAACATTATTTGTGTTTAAAAAACAAAAAGAAACAAGGCCAAAATTAAGTCAGCTGTGCTAAGTACCACATCATCATACCAAGACTTAATTCCTCACTTAAATATAGTTTCAGCCTCTTCCAGAAATGTAACGTTTAACCAGTCAACCCAGAATTACCTGGCCAGCAGAGAGGTAAGGTAATTTGCCTGACAGACCCAAGCCTTCCTCCAAAGGAAGGTTACTGCCTGAAATAATCTTTTCTTTTGCTATGACTTCCTTGTCCCAGGCCCTTTCTGCCCCTAAAAACCTTTCATTTTCTGCAGCTCCTGGGAGCCCCTTTCTATTTGCTAGATGCTGCCCAATTGGTGAATTGTTGAATAAAGACAATTAGATTTTCAAATTTACTCAGCTGCATCTTGTTTTTTAACATTTGCAAGGTGACTGATGTTAATGAGCTGTATCCCTATGACAGTGTGGTCTCTGTATTAATCTGCTTCAAAATTACTGGATTATGTTTGTCAATTACTGAATCAGAATCTCTGAAATGGGGGAGGTTATAAACTCCCCAGATGAGTTGTGCACTCAACAGTGTTTGAGGAACATTGTTCTGTAAGCAACATATGCAATAAATGAATGAATAAATGAATAGATGAAAGAATGAATCAAGAATATTTAGGTGCTGTCCAAAATACATGATGAAAAAACAGCAATAGCATTTCTATTAAGCTAAGAGAGGAAAACTTCACAGAACATTTTTGAGTTGATTATCAGCATTAATAAAATTTGATGACCAGAGAATTACTCAATTTATCTGATTATTCTGTGTTGACTGAATATGACATATACTGTTGCTGCTTAATGACATAATCAAAATGTCAAATTATAAATGACATGCCTCAAATTAAAAAGATAGTGAAAGCTAAAAATGATCAAAAGTGTATTTTATATTCATGCCAAAGATTTAAAGATATCTATATTGGTAAAATTGTTGTCAACTATTGATCTCGAAAATTTAGTCAAAACACAGTCACAATGGATGTACCTAAATTATTTGGTTTATTGCCTCTGAATTCCAAAATTAATATTCGAGAATAGAAGTTACCCAATTTCTTCAATAGTCCCAATAAGTTAATGTAAAGAATAAATGTGTAAATATTTTTAAAATTTGTCATTATTTCAGTCAAGAATGTGTATTTGAAGAAAGGCAAATTTATGATTAAATTCTCATCATAGGATAGTTAGTGGAGTGACCCAAGCCAAGTTATTTTCATTTGTATTCTCTAAAACGAATAATGAAAAGGGGGTGAGGGTGGGGGAATTCCTGTCATATAAGATGATTAGATGTGGGAATAACACAAGCTCTGAAACCTAGTAGAGGCTTTGTGAAGGTCTGTTATTACTTTAAAACTTTGTGACTTAAGGCAATCACAATGATAGGAACTTAAAGGTACTACAGTTAAAGAGCCTGGTAGCAGAGAGCAACTACAATTCTTCCCTAATGTAATTAAACACACTACTCTTTCTCTGTGTGGGCCAGAGTCAATGAGTTCACAACTTCTCATTTGCTTCAAGAAAATTTTGTGATTCATGATTTTGTCCCAGTGGAAATGTTATACTGAGGAAGAAGCATATGTCAGGGAAATCTCTGTACATCCCATGAATTGCAGCCTCTGGAGTGAGTACTTGAACAAAAGAAAAGTGGCTTTGATTAGAGAGCCATGAGGAAAAAGGTCCATTTGCACTGATGCAGATAGCCTATCTAATGTTTTAATTAGTAGCTGACCAAAAATTTGTTGGTGGGTTGTTTTGACATATCTAAGAGGGCACTAAAACTAAATTACACAGCTTTGTTGTCAATCTTAAATATTATTGTTAACATATAAATTGAATAAAAATAACTGATATTAAGAGATTGTAAATTACTTCTGCCCATGATGCCTCAAACATGGTTCATAGAAGTCAAATAAATGACATTTTATAGAAATTATTATTTCAACAATGTGCTAAGTACCTACAATATATAATCACATGATGATAGGCATTTTCAAATACTGAAAATACCAAGAACAGTCTTAACCATATCTTCAAGGACTGTACCATTTTATCCAAGTTTACATTAATACTTGCAAAAAATTAGAAGACAATATAAGAAAATATATACATACAAATACTATAGGAATTTAAAGGGTATAACTTGGGAAAGTTTCATAAGGGAATGACTTTTTAAAATTAGTTCTAAGTTTTTTTGTGAAAATGAGGGTCATGTAAAATATTTTTAAGTTTAATTCCTGATTTTGCAATTATATTCATATTTCTAGGATGATCTCAGAAATGTACAATTTGAAGAACCATTTGACTTTGAGGCTCTTAAATTAAGCATTACAATAAGTAAGATTGTGAGTCAACAGATTTAATAAAGAAGAAATAATTATTTAAGTTCAGACCAAAAAAAAAAAAGAGAGAAAAAAGTAAATTAACAAATTTAAGTGCAAGAACAGAAGGCAATGTAATAGAAGTGAAACCTATAATTCCAATACACAAGTAATAATACTTAAGAACAAATTCCAATTACAGAAGATATCAAACACTGTAAAGATATAAAGGAAAAAGGATGAATAAAACATAAAATATACATTTTAAATAGTAAAAAAAAGATTTTTAAAAGCAAATCTAAAAGACATGCTTTTCAGTATGAAGAGAAGTAAATATGTAGTAAGAGAATATCTCTGGCAATAAAATATTAAGGGAGGACTTCATTGTTGTTAATGAAATGTTATAATATATTCACAGATTAATTATCCAATAAAGATAAATAAAGCTATTTGTGACAAAAACTTTGTGACATGATTTTTTTAATTTTAAGAGAATAACCCTATGTGTCTATGCAGAGAGTCATTTATGCTTGGTCAGCATATGTCCAAGATATAGTAAAATAATTTAGTTGCAAAAAAATACCTATTTTAACATCACTAAATTTGGCAGAATTTGTTCTATCCACCCTTCATTTTCTTTTTAAGCTGTCATAACTTCTTCTCTGTTTAAAAAGCATTAAATAAATATAATGGATTCTTCACTGGAAAATGTAATGCCTATTTGTTACCTCCCTGTCAAAATATAAGGTTAAAATTCTTTTAGTGAGAAGATCTCAAAATAGAAAGGTCAGAGAAGAAATCCCTTTAAGATACATAGCATAACCAATGTTTTATATAGTACATAAAGTAAAAAATAAACAATGATGTTTGAATTATCTGGTTTTATGATGGGATCAAAAAGCAAGAGATTTTAGACAGCATTAATTTAGTCATTAGGGAACTTGTATAATAACATATATATTGGTTGGTAGTAATCATGCTTGTGCTTTGCAAATAAAAACTGCCTCAAAATTCTGGTCAAGAAAGATTTAGAATCTTGAAGAGCAGAAGATGTAATATCAATAGTTTTCAAGAGATGTAACAATGGAATTGCCACAGTTCAATTATTTATAGTCATTTTCAGGACTGGGAAACACAACAATATCATAAATTACTTTTTAGCAGACAATATCAACCATTTACATATACACAAGAGAGATGATTTTAGCAACAGTCCAGCTAATTGCCTGTCTTCTACAAATTAACAACTAGGAAACTATTTTCACTCCTCGTGACATCTATGTCTGTACAGTTTTCTGCTTCATTTCCCAGGTCATCTTGTTCTACCTCTCTCTAAATTGATTATCTCCTAAGCATACTAACCTCATATTAAAACATTTGAATAGCCTTACATATTTTAGTGCAAATTCAACACAACAAACATTTACTGAAAACATATTATCGTGAAATATTTTGGATAATGTAGGATGGTCAAAGATTGACCAGAAAAGTTCTTTGCTTTCAAGGATATGGAAAGGGAACATACATGTATGCCACAAAATTTAATTTGGTATTGACCATCAATGTGTTTTAATTTTGCATAACACAGAAGTAGCTATGGAAGCTCAGAGGAAATTGTTTTGAATACACTGGGGGGGAAAAGCATCAATCATGGTATCTATGGCATCTGAGATGGCATTTTATGAATGTGTAGAATTGGAGTTGGTTGATACAGAGAAGTCAGATGGGAGGTATGAATGAAAGAGGACGAATTTTAGAATATATTTTTTAAAGGTGTGGAGACAGAAGATGGGATTTCACTTTCGACGTAGAAAGGAGGAGTCTGAATTATATTTTAAAGCAAGAAGTTCTACTAGCCATTGTGTACTGTTCTCCTGTCGGGCTTACAGGATTCAGTTACTTACTCCTCACTTTGAAATACTGCTAACATCTGTACTGCACTGCTTGGTGACTCTTTCATATATACAACTCTCATTCAGCAAGCTGATTTTCAGGTTGAGCAAATTAACTTAGGTTTCCTTTCATTATAAATATTTTTACTTTAGCTAAGATTCAGAATTTTCTTTGGCTAGATTTGAATAAAGAGAAGATTGAAAACTTTGCGTCAATTTCATTTTAACTTAGCTTCAAAATACATCCATTTTTTTCCTTCCGTTGAAACCTTAAAAAATTTTTTTTTCTTTTAGCAAACAGCTTTCAGATTTACATAGGCTATCTAGATTAAATAATTTACATTTAGCCAGGAAAAGTTGATGAAACTCTCATTCAAAAATTGAAGACACTTCACTTTTTAGAATCTGGTGTTTACCAAACCTTAAAAAAGTTCATCTGTAGGATTATAATGAAATTGCCTAAAATCACAAGACATTTGAATTCAAACTTTTCAATTCCTACTATATAAAATTTGTAATCCATAAATTTTTAAGTTCATAGAGTTTAGCTGCATAACATTCAGCACCCCAAAAATATACTGGGTAAAATTCTATTGTGCTCAGAAAAATGCAAGGAGTGAATGAATAGGAGGTTACATTGACAGTAAAGCCTTCCCTATAAAAAGCAACTCTTTCATGGCCTATCTGCATCTGCAGGAACTAGTTGGAACATGCCAGATGGACAATTTTGTTTAGCATACAAGGACACTTAGTGTCTATTCCAGTCTCTAACTTCCGTGCAGAAAACTTAGTATTAACTGTACAACTAGCCAGCCTATGACTGTGAATAGATTATTTTATTTCTCTGACCCTCAGTTTTCTAATCTGTAAAGTGGGAGTCAATAACAAACATCACAGTCCATGCTTGAAAATATCAGCTCTCTCTCCAACCCACTCTACATTCTGCAATACCCATCAGAACAACAACTATGCATAGGCACTAAACACATTATTTTCAAAAATAATATCCATATAATAAGGACATGCAGAACTTAGAAGAAAGGGTCCAAGAAGACATAATGAAAGAATGTCTCTCTTTGAGATAATGAACAGCAAAGAGTAGTTCTCAAACTTTAATGTGAATGGGAACCATCTGAGAATATTGTTCTGACTCAGTAAGTCTCAGGGTCTTAAGAGTCTACATTTTTAACAAGCTATTGACAAAGATATGCCAGTGCTGCTGGTTGGCAGACCACACGCTGAGCAGAAAGTAATGAGAGGACACTCAGAAAGCCCTCGGATAACCCAGTGAGTCATGAAGACAGAGAAAAAATTTTAATATATGTGCCCAAGCAAATAGGTGACCCAGGATCTCACAAGGGGCTGCCGTGCTCCATATGGCAATATTCATCACCAAAAGTTGTTACCAACATACAAACAGAGCCTTAATTCTAGACATGACCTTGCTGTTGATTCTGCAGCTAAAAAATTTCCATCTCTTTATAGGCAGTCTAGCTGAGTATCTAGAAGGATCCAGGTCCGAAGAAGAAATAGGGAATTGAAAACATTGAGAAGGAAGATAATTAAGAAATATGAACCAACAAAAGTGGCTTTCTATTTTCTGGAGAAAATATGGTGGAAAAATAAAACTGGGAAAATAATCGCTTTGGTCATCTGAATATAACTTAAAAAGTAGTTGTTTCTTTGATCTCCAATATGGCTTTTTCTGTACTGCTCAGCTACATTTCTTTCAAAATTTTCCAAATATAGTTCATTTGTTTCAAATAATCTTTTTATTTTCCTTAATTTATAGTTACTATTCTCTTATAATATACCATGTGAGTACAAAGGCTTCAGTTTTCTCCATGTAAATTCAGAAGTTCTTATCTTAGTTCAACACTGAGTTAATGATAAAGACAGGATGATGGTAAATTCAGGGCTAAAATCTAGGTTTTTAATTCTCAATTTACTTCTCTCTCCACATTATCATAGCATTTCCTATTTACGGTGTTAAGGTGTAATGTAAAACTGAAGACTTGGAAGTAAAAAACCAGGTTCAAGTTTTGATTTAAGTAGCCTTGGAAAAGTAATTTAATTTTTCTGATCCTCAGTGACTTCATCTATGAAATGAGGATAACTGTAATATCAATTCAAAACGATGGTTTGAAGATGATATGACAATGTTTGGTTAGCCATTAATTACTATACAGCCATCTCATAAAAATTATAAAAATATGAATTATTATTAAGCAATGTTGCTGCTGTTATGCAAATAATCCATTGGGGATCATAAATTACTGTTTTCTAATGTTATCCTAATAAATTTAATTATTCATATTTCAAAACTAACCTATCATTAATGAATTTCTATTCCAGATAAACAGTTTGCCCATAATTATTTTCTAAAACAAAAAGGTACATATTCCTGACTAGTCAAATAATTATAACCTTTTATGTCAAATACATTTTCTAAAAGGTTTAACATATCTTTAAAAACATGGCATCACCCCTTTTCTTCTTAGTTGCAAGAGTTCTACTGGCACACTGTTCTTAAGCAATCCTCTTCCTAAGGTTATGGTGCCTCAAACTATATTCTGTCTCAACAACCCACAGGCCTACAGTGAGGTTAACTGTTTTTGTCTGACATTTTAAAATATCAGCTTCACTTCTTAAAGGATAGAAATGGATATGTTTGACACATATAACATTTTAATTTTGGGATACCCACAAGATTCAAAGTTCTGTTTCAAATAAATGATTTGGACAATTACATTCTATTTCCTAAACTTTAACAGCAATCCAGGTCAACAATCAAGCGATTGTATTCTGACATCTTTGAAGTATCTTGCCAATATCATATACAGGACAAAGTTTTTTCTCAGTCGGGGAAAAAACACAACGATAACAGGATCCCAGGACCCTGTGAATGCAAGACTAAATAGAGAAGAGACACTTATTTTCACTCTGTTTCATGGAAATGCAATGGAAAGAAGGAAAAATTTATGAAGAATCCTCCACTCAAGGAAATACAAAAGCTGAGATATTTCTAGCTTCAGTTTATTTCTAATTCAGTGAGACTGAAACCAACTTTCTCTACAGGAGCCTTACTGCTCCTCCTTCTGCCCAACCACCGAGAATGAAATGTGTTTTTAAAATACCTCTTTAATTAAAAAGGATGATTTTAAATAAAATTTGCTAACCTATAATCATAAAGATAGTATTTCCAATAGACCATAATTAAGGAGTAATTTTTAAGATCTTATGGTGGGTTTCTCTAAAACAATAAGTAAAGGAAGGAAATTCAACAATTACTGTATATCTGTCATTTTCTTTCACACGAACCTACGAAGTAGTCATTTTCAACACAGAGCAAATGAAAAACTTGGGACCAGACAGGTTATAAAACTTGTCAGATATTAAACAGCCAGTAAGTTGAAGAAGCCTGGATTCTCCCAAAATCATGTTCTGAAGGTAAGGTCTCATTTCTTCTTATCCCCAGATATGTCATTATCTTTATGATGTCACAAAATCTTTATCTTTAATCTTTCTGGACTACAATATATGCCTCTATACAATAAGGCTGTATAAGCAGAAGCTCTCATTCTGTTTTGTAACTCTGTGATATCATGAGTCTGGCCATGGCATACATTAATAGCATAATTGGCCAAGAATATAGGGTCCCGCCATAATCTCTGAAGCTTGCCATAATAAAGAAAGGCCAAATATAATAACAGCTTTATTATAAGTCACTCAATAGTGTTGTTTTTGCCTGGAGAGTTAACATACCACCCTGAATGCCTTGTCTAATATGAGACAGTAAATGAGGCATTTGGGAGATGGAGATCAATGACATTCCTACATGCACATCAACTGCAGTATAATTAACTAAAACCTAAAACCAGGAAGTTCAAAAATTGAAATGCTCTCCAGTGCACTTTTATATCACTAATCATTGTTGTACATTAATGTACAGGATGTACTTGTGATTGAGAATAGCAGCCTTGACAATTTAATGAAGAAAAGATAAAACACAGTAATCCTATAGAGAGCAAAGCTGGTCTCCTATTTATCAACAAATGCATTAGGAATCTTCCATCATTAAATTATACATCAATAATAGTAAGAAATGAAAAGAAACAAGTGTCAAATAGGTTCTTTGATATAACAAAGGTGTTGGAAATGTAAGTCCTTATACTCATGTAAAAAAAAAAGAAAAATCCTACTATTCTATGGCCTAATTGTAGAGTGATATTAATAGGAATGGTTCTATAGTACTTAATCAAGCAAAAATTCCATTGAAATAAAGGATGTGTCTTAGAGCTACATCATAAGTTCCAACAGACTGTGTAAATAATATGCAATATTTTTTAACTTATAAGGACACATAAATTAAAATAATAAGGCTGTTGAAATCACATAGTTCTGCAACATAGAAAGTAAAACAGCCTAACAAACAGAAAACAATCAAAACAAACAAAAATGCTATATATTTTAAATATAGCTTCTTCAATTAGACTTTTGGGGAAAAGAGTGGAAAATTTTGGATTAAATTTCAGAGATTACAAGATAACTTTCAAAGAACATTCCAAAAATTCAACAGATCAGGAGAGAAGGCTGGAGATTCCTTTAACTTCGAATTGTATATGTTGTCATTCTTAAATAAAAAATAATTTATTATAAATCATTTTGCTTTGCTATATAAGTATTCAATTCCATGTTTGAAATCATAGTCATGACAATGACCCATATGTAGAACTAGTTAGTGAAAATAATAAAAATATTAAGTTCGACTATAAGAAATTATAGAAAATGTAAGATTTTAATTTTTTAAGAAAGACATTGTATTTCAGCATTAAAATGAGTAGTATCATTTTTCAAAGTAATTGTTCTGGTAAATTTTGCATCAACTCTTAGAAATACAACAAATGTTCAAAAATTTTTGAACTTATCTTTACAACTATAAACTCAGAACCACAGGGAGAAAAAATGTCTGTTTTTCTTCATTTTGTTTTTAGTAATTGCAATCACCATCCTGATACATTTCAGGATGTACTTGTACTCAACATTTGTAGAATTCTTGAGAGATCCTGTTTAATTTCAATGGAGATGCAATAGACAGAACAGCAGTGTAGTAAAAGCATCTTCCACTTTCTGGCTACATAATGCTGGGCAAGTTGTTTGAACTCTCAGAGACTCTATTCTTTTATCTTCTAGATGGAAATAAAATAACTACAGAGGGCTTCCCTGGTGGCACAGTGGTTGAGAGTCCGCCTGCCGATGCAGGGGACACGGGTTTGTGCCCCCGTTCGGGAAGATCCCACATGCTGCAGAGCGGCTGGGCCCATAAGCCATGGCTGCTGGGCCTGCGCGTCCGGAGCCTGTACTCCGCAACGGGAGAGGCCACAACAGTGAGAGGCCCATGTACCGCACAAAAATAAACAATAAAAATAACTACAGAAATAAAAGAGTTGTAAGGATTGTATAAATACATAGTTGTCAGTAATATTATGAGATATGTAAAGATATATTAAATGATAGTAATTAATACTAAGGAAAAATATTTTTCCCATTTTATGGGTTGATAGAAGGAATATACTTCTTCACTGACTCTGTTCCTGTATTCACTCTTTTGAAAAGAGAAAGTAGATTAACCAGTAGTTAAATTGGGGAAAACTAACTAGGCATGGCTGTCCTGGCACTACCTGCTTTTGTCCTCTTGCTAGCAGAAAGTGAATTCTCCCTGCTCCTCTGTGCTTTGAGATTTTAGGAGGGATTTTAGGAGGGCTGTTTTGCAGAGGGAGTTCTGCCTGGATCCAGCACCTCTGTACCTGGACTGGGAGAATCTGTATATTTCTGGAATTTATTTAAAAGACTGGTTTGGCTCATATATTATGATATCTCCTATAAATGAGACATTATCAGCCATAAAATGAAAATTTGGCATCCATATTTATAATTTAAAATACAAATCATCTTCCTCAAACACAGGAAGAACCTGTCAACATGGACATGGAAAAGAATATACCATAAACTCTGAGGGTAAATTGAAATAAAAATCACAAAGTGTATAAAAGCAAGTTCCTGGAATTGGTTGCAGCATCTCTTAGTTACTATTGATAAGTTTAACACTTATATGTTGTATATGTCCTGGCAGGAATGTTACAAAATTAATTCAGAATTAAAGTGATCTTTCATTTTCCACATATATCTAAATATTTTTAGAGTCCTGTATTCAAAAAAATAAGAAAATACTGTAGTGTGTTTTGAGTATTCTTGTAATTGTTACTTGTGTTCCAGAACAACAGAAATATAGTGTTTTCTATAAATGTGCATTTAAAGTTTAAAGCCATATAATTTAAATTTTTTAGAAGCCACTTTTTAAAAGTTAAAAGAAACGATCAAATTAAATGTATTTAACCAAATATAGCCAAAATATTATCATTTAACATGTAATCAATATAAAATATTGATGAGATTTTTTTACATATGAATTCATCTAAAGTCTAACATGTATTTTACATTCATCTCAATTTGGACTAATGACATTTCAAATGTTCAGTAGCCACATGTGTCTAGTGGATACTGCATTTAATAACAGTGCAGGTATAGACCATCAACAGAATACTATGTCAAAACATCACACACACACACATACAAACTACATTAATGTATGTTAAAGTAAAACTTCATTAACCTTAATAAGTGAGGAATGGAAAATTCCAATTGAATATTTTTGATTGTTTTATGTTTGGGGTAGTGTTTTGCTAATATGTATATCAGCCTTCTTTTTTTCTCGATTAGGTATCATTTAGCAAAAATAAAATTACATATATATTTAATTAATTTATTTATTTATGGCTGTGTTGGGTCTTCGTTGCTGTGCATGGGCTTTCTCTAGTTGTGGCAAGCGGGGGCTACTCTTCGTTGCGGTGTGTGGGCTTCTCACTGCTGTGGCTTCTCTTGTTGCAGAGCGTGGGCTCTAGGCATGCGGGCTTCAGTAGTTGTGGCACATGGGCTCAGTAGTTGTGGTTCACGGGCTCTAGAGTGCAGGCTTAGTGGTTGTGGCACACGGCCTTAGTTGCTCCGCTGCATGTGGGATCTTCCCAGACCAGGGCTCGAACCCGTGTCCCCTGCATTGGCAGGTGGATTCTTAACCACTGCGCCACCAGGGATGTCCCCAAAGTTATATTTTTTAAGCAAGTGAGATGATGAACAAAGTTTTTTTTTGCTTAGAAGAGAAAGAACAGATGCATGTGGACTGATTCACGTACCATGAAATCCTAGCCCATATAAATTAAATATGTATTTTTCCTCAAATTTTCTGCAACTCAACGAGTCACTCACTGTCAGAGCACCTTTAAACAACTCACAGAGATTTAGCATAGTGGGGAATTGAGTGTTAAGTTGTTTTTATCAATATACTGAGGCTTATTATTGCATTGACTGATTCACTCGACTTTGTTCCACAAAATTTTTAATTTTCTTAAAGCAAACGTATGTAGAAAATAAAACTACAAACTTATCAGACTTAGAGATACTACAGATCAAATCAAGACTGGGAATCATTAGAATATAGATGTCCTTGTCATAGTGTTCTATAATTACTCATGCAGAGTACAAAACTTCACTCTCTTTTTGGCAGCTTGTGCAAAATAGACACTTTCACCACTTACACAGTATTTGGCAAGGAAAAAATGTTCTGGTCTCTCAGGGTATACAAAATTTTCCTCCAAGTTAAATCTGAAATTAAGTTTAAAAGTCAATTTCTGTGATATTTTCTTCCATTTTTTTAACCACTCTTATTCCTAAGCACCTCTTCCAAGAGGACTGAAAGGGAAGAGATGAACACCTACAAAAGCCTTCCCCTGCTTTGCCTAGGTCCAACCTGCCTTCATCACCAGCCTTAAAATCAGAGAGAACCCCCAGCTGCAGTACCTCCTTAGTACACACAAGAAAATTTCCTGAATCTCTAAGCATATATAAATACTCAGGCCATTTTCTAAATCAAACTTTTCTGTAGTTTTTACCACTGTGATCCAAACTCCCCCCCACCAAAAAAAAGAAAAAAAAAAAAAAAAAAACCTCTTAAAACTAAGTTTAAGTGCTAAATTCTATCTTCTGGGAATAAATCTCAAAATGTCAGAAGCTGTGAAAAGTGATTTATATATGTTATGGTTGCAATTATGTTAAAAATAAAGGTATGGGCTTCCCTGGTGGCGCAGTGGTTGAGAGTCCGCCTGCCGATGCAGGGGACGCGGGTTCGTGCCCCGGTCCGGGAAGATCCCACATGCTGCGGAGCGGCTGGGCCCGTGAGCTATGGCCGCTGAGCCTGCGCATCCGGAGCCTGTGCTCCACAATGGGAGAGGCCACAACAGAGAGAGGCCCACGTACCGCAAAAAAATAAAAATAAAAAAAAAATAAAATAAAATAAAAATAAAGGTATGCATATAAAAGTACTAAAAGAAGCTAAATGTTAATAATGGTTGGTTTTAGTGTTATGGAATATGGCTGTTGTTGTTTCTTTGTTTATTTTGGAGTTTGAAGTTTATTATGTAATATGTGCTTAATACTTTTCAAAACATAAAATAACTTCATAAAATGAAATGAAACAGATGTGAATATATAGCATTAAATAAACAGAGAAAACAATGTTGAAACCTTTAAATGTACAAGGGCCTCCAAAGGATTAGGTAAATTTATAAACAATTGACTGATCAGAAAGTGTAAAAGCATACATGCCACCAATACAGGCTGATGTTAAAATATAAAATCACAGTTTGAACATCTCCTAGAAATTATTTTGCTTCTCATTGCAAAGCTTTCAATATTAAGACTGTCATTGTTTGGGGTCAAAATACTTAATCCCTACTTCAAATAACCTTCCAAGCAGAGCTTGTCTTGCTTATCCTCATTCTTTTGCTTCTAGGAAAATATTGTCTTTAAACTGTTGTATAATATTCTATTTTTCAGTGATTATAATTAAATTTTAAATGAACATGAGAACATGGCTCATGCTCAAAACTGATCATTCTATTATCTTGTAAGTGTAGTTGCTGAATAAAATTCTTAATATTTCTATATGCATTCATTTACTCAGAGAGGCAGGCAGGCAGGCAAAGTACTAATATTTTGCATTTTAAAAAAATTTTAATATTGAAATGTTTTAAGCATATAGTCAGAAACAATATTGTGATAGATACCCATATTCCCACCATCCAGATTTAACAACTGTTAACATTTTGCTGTAGTTGCTTCAAATCTTATTTTAAAGAAATAAAACATTTCATAAACAGTTAAAGCTTTCCACTCTATTGTATGCACCCATTTTCCTCTTTATCTAAAGGTAGTAAGTATCCTCAAATTGTAGTATATTTTTGCTGCATATGGTATCAAATGTCTACTATTTTGTATTCATAAATAATAAATAATATTGTTCAATATTTAAAATTTGCATACATGGCATCTATTCTTCTTAACTTATTTTACTGCACAGTAGGTTTTGAGTATTATTCCACTGCATCTAACCAATTTATTTTAATTGCTAGTTAATTTATTTATCCATTCTCATATTGATAAGCATTTAGAATTTTTTCCAAGATAAACAATACTGCAAAAGCATCATGTCATGAGCATCCTTATGTACATATAGTAAGAGTCCCACTAAGGTAGACACATTTTTAAAAGAAATTCTGAATCATACAACATGACTGTCATCAATTTTACTAGATATAACTCAATAAAAATCCATAACAATTTTGTCAATACACATTCCCTCCAGCCATGTATATTTTTTCATATCCTCATATCCTTGTTGAGATTTTGATCAGACTTGCAGTAAACTCATAAATTCATTTGGAGATAATGAATATATTTCTATGATTTCTGTGTACATTTATATATATAAAATCATATTTATACATACTAATTATGGAACACAGTACCTGTTGGGAGAGACAGTTCTTCTTCTGCATTTTGTGTTCCTCCTAAAAATCTTGCTGAGTGTGACTGCTCTCTAGTGGACTGGAACAGGACACATCTCAGAGTTGTTTATGTAGCTGGTAAGTTTGAGAAATGAGATAATGCTTCCCTTCAACTGAAAAACAAAAACAAACAAAAAGAGGCTTGCTTACTACTTGCTATGAAAGCAGTGGATTCCCCAAACTCACCTATAATCCAGCCCACTGCATGTGCAAGCATCAACATGGTCCCATCAAATAACCCTGTTGTCTTGGGGGATCGCAGACAAGAGGACTAAAGCAAATATGGCAATATGAATGCTGCTTCCTTAGTGGTGAGTACTAATGTTTCTTTTTTCTAGCTCAGGAGTCTTATGTCTTCTGCCAGAATCTATGAAACACTAACAGGTCAATTTCTCAGCTTTGAAGTATGGTAAAATTAAATCTTAGAGCTAACAGTGTACATTTTATTTACTGAAGGCTTTATTTGTAACCCATAATACAGATTTACAATTTTTGGTATAAAGGGCTTATGCATCTTCTGTCAGAAGAAAGGAAGGAAGCAAAGGAAGGAGGGATGGAGGGAGGGAAGAAAAGTGTAACACTGCATTGGTTAAATAAAACACATTTTTCAATCAAATTTGGGATTATGGTCTGCTAAATTGCTACCACTGTGCTAAGCTGTCCAACCTATGTGCCACATGTACTTTGTACAAGTATATATTACTCCCCACAGCCTATTTTACTAGTTATTTGGTTGTATTTGTTTGCCTTACTGTTCCTCAGGAGTAGATACTCTGTATTAATCTTGTCATAATTTATATATTTGGTATATGATGTGCATATGTTATCTTTCATTCACTCACTTAAGATTATCATGTGCCCCCTTTAAATTGTGAAGTTTTCCAAAAGACACAGATCATATATTTTCCTTCCTTTCTAACTCACCAGTTGGTATAATATAGAATGCTCTATGTGTACTCATAAAATACATGCAACTGACAGACGACTGATTATCCTAGTTGGAAGCATATTTTAAGATGTTCACAGCAGTTACTCTCACTATTTAAGATGATTACAATCATAATAATCACTTTCATTTGTATAATGCTTTCTATTTTCCAAAACCCTTTTCATATACATTATTTAATGTGAAACTCATAACAAGCCTGGACCTACAATAATCAACATAAATAGTATCCACTTGGCAAGATAAATTGATTATATTTACTTATACAGATAAGATTAAAATAAGCTAACATTATGAAAAACTAAAAAAGCAAAGAACACATTTGCTTGTTATTTTACCTATGGTGAGCATTAATCCAAATCATTTATGTTGACTTTGACCAAGCTACATCTGTTTGTAAAAGTGATTTGATCTGCTTTACAAAGCAAGCTGCCCCTGGGGTATTAATAGACTGAGAAGAAGAGGGTAAATTATTTTTTCCTTTCATATTTTGAATTAGATAGCATTGCTTAGCCAAAATGTCTCAAGGCTGTGATATTACCATTCTCAATTTAATTTATAAATGTGTTCATAAGTCTTTTTTTCCTCCTTCCTAACCCATTTGTAATATTGCTTACTGCACTCCAGGTCTAAAATGTTTCTATGCTCAATCATGTTAAAGTGTAAAATTGTCTCTCAATTTGAAGATCCCTAAGATGGACTGAGTTCTTTTTATTCTAATGTTCAACAGAGATCCTCATTTCTCAATGTATGTTTCCCATGTGTCACATTACTATGTGGAAAGGAGGTCACAGGCAGAACAGTATTGACTTTTACGGTCTCGTATTCAAAAACGCTGTTGCAGTGAAACAGCATGTTCTCAAAGCAATGATATCTAAAAGGTCATTGTAGGGACAACCAAAACCACATAATAATGATGGCAAAAGTTCAAGAAATCTTTGAAGTGGTAGAAAAACTGTTTTCAACTAAATAGTGTACTATTATAAAACCTGGAGAATATATTTATGTATGCATCATAACCTTCAAATAGCCCAATCTGCTTAAAGATAATACTGTAATTGATACAACTATGATGACTATTAAGATTTTAATGTAGAGACTATGTTTTCAGCAATATAAGTGAGGCTATTGAACAATACAGGCAGATCAATTAATGAGGATCTGTCTAAATAGAAAGGTGTTGCAACCAGGGATAAACTTTGACATACACAATTTTAAATTACAGGTGAAAGAAATGTTAAAAGATATGAAGGAACAAGGGGAAAATGGGAAGGAAGGGAGGGAAGGAGGTAAAAGGAAGGAGTAGAAAACCCTAACTGGTATATATTTTATCAAAATACCAATCAAAGCAATATATGTTATCTAAAATATGTTTACTTTGGCAAAAAGTAAAATTTTATAACTTTACTAGTTGGCTTCTACTTTTTTTAAACAAAAAATCAGCTTTATAGAGGTATAATTTACATACAATAAAATCTACCAGTTTAGTATATAATTCAATGAAAGCATACATGTACATATTTGGGCATCCACCACCTTTACCAGGATGTAGAACACTTCCAGAAGGTTCCCCCGTGCCTCTTTGCAATCAATCATCCCTTGCACATCTACAGATGACAACCAATCTGCTGCCTGTTGCAACAGTTTCGATTTTCAGGTTTTAGAAACCCACACCAGTGGAGCCACATGCCATATGAATATTTTTGGGTCTTCCTTCTTTTGCTCAGCATGGTAGTAATGAGTTTCAGGAGACAGTGTGTATCTATATTCTGTTCCTTTTACTGTAATCATACACTAGATTGTTTATCATTCATGAGTTGATGAGCAGTGAGCTATTCCAGTTCCTGCTGCTAAGAACTTTCTTTGAGTCTTTTTTTTGGGTATAGGTTACCCTTTCCCTTAGGTAAATAACGGGGAATGGAATGACTTCTTTGTATATTAACAGTGTATTAAATTTATAACAAATCACCTAGTTATTCCAAAGTAGTTGTACAATTTTACATGGCCCCCATCAAAGTGTGAGAATGCCAGATCTGTATCCTTGCCAGTATTGGGCAATGCCCATCTTTATTTTTCATTAAGGTATATTTGATTTACAGTATTATATTAGTTTTAGGTATACAACAAAGTGATTCAAAATTTTTAAAGGTTAACTCTATTTATAGTTATTATAAAATATTGGCTATATTCCCTGTGCTGTACAATACATACAATAAATGTAGCTTGCTCCTTTTATACTTAGTAGTTTGTACCTCTTAGTACACTACCCTTATCTTGCCCCTCTCTGCTTTCCTCTCCCTTTTGGTAACCACTAGTTTATCTTCTATACCTGTGACTCTGTATTTGCTTTGTTATATTCATTCATTTGTTTTATTTTTTAGATTCCCTATATAAGTTATAACATCCACTCTCTTTCTGTCTTCCATTCCAGGTACGAGACAATTCTTGGCTAGTGCTTTCGGTTGGAAGTTCTAGGATTTAGACTGCAGAGAAATACATGGTGTTAGCAAGTTCTTTTTACTGTAGATATAAAGATATGCTCTGCAATCAGCTTTATCAGTATTAAAGCTGACATGCTGAATTCTATTTGCCTCCTAGAAATCGCTACTTAAATAGTTCTAAATTCAGAACAGAAAAAAAAGAGTGTATTAGTGTTCTAAAACCATAGCAACTTGGTCTTTGTCTACGACCTTGAGAAATACACAGACTGGCAATTGGCGACCAAAATAACAAATAAACATCAAAGTTTATGGTAGGCGACAGTCAGCTCTACCCACCACCAGTCCCTCCCATCAGGAAACTTACACAAGCCTCTTAGATAGCCTCATCCACCAGAGGGCAGACAGCAGAAGCAAGAAGAACTACAATCCTGCAGCCTATGGAACAAAAACCACATTCACAGGAACACAGAAAAGATGAAAAGGCAGAGGGCTATGTACCACATGAAGGAACAAGATAAACCCCCAGAAAGACAATTAAATGAAGGGGAGATAGGCAACCTTCTAGAAAAAGAATTCAGAATAATGATAGTGAAGATGATCCAGGACCTAGGAAAAAGAATGGAGGCAAAGATCGAGAAGATGCAAGAAATTTTTAACAAAGGCCTAGAAGAATTATTTTTGCCTAGGACAAGACTCTAGCAACTGGAGAGTGACTTGCATTTCTAAAATTTATGACAGGTGTTTGTACTGTGCATCTAGCTTATGCAATTACTAAAAAATTAAAGAACGTCTGTGAAATTTGGGTTAGATTAATTCAAATTTTGAAAGTACTGAAGAAACTGCACCTAGTCTGTTTGTGCATCTGTGTTGCAAAACCTCTGATAAGTTCTTATGTGCAAGGTAGCTGGGAACAATCTGAGATGTGGATTAGAATAAAGAATACAGTTTGCGACATGGAGTTAATTATATTAATGCCATTTTATGACCTATTTTAGAACTTTCTTGTGATAAAAGGTAAACTGAACACTAGTGTCCCCAGAAAAATACTCCCCCCAAAAGAGCAGTACTAGATATCATGGAGAAACCTGCTGAACTGCTGATTTCTCTTGCTATGGGACCAGTCATGTTTTTGATTGACTAAAAATTTAATTGTCTCTAATAAGAGACAGGAAACTACAAAGTATTAGATAGGGGTACAGAGCAGGTAACATTCATTATTCCTCCTGCACATACAGAGGACAGCAAAATTTTACTCCACTGCCCAACTGGAAAAAAGTAATGGAAGAAATATTTCCAGCTGCACCATGTCCTCACTCATTCCCCCCTGGGAGGAATGGCCTATCTGACGAATGACTGTGGCAGAAGAAACTTCCTTTGTATCCTGATCTCTTTCCACATTTGTCTTCCTGTGAAGAGGTTGCATTTTGCCTGTTCCTTTGGGGCAGGATATGGTTGTCCAGCTGGGTCAATAACTGGGTAAGTGAATCTGCTGAATTTAGGAGAGTTAGCCCACTTTCCCTGTTGATTCAAAACCATGTTCTTCAATCAACTTTATTAGCAGTAACTATAAATATAAGCTTGATCTCCAAATGTTTGATCCATATCTACATTTCAATTGGTTGTGAACTCAGGAGGGCAAGAGTGGAGGCACTATTTCTACTCAGGATGAAATATGGCGGTTTGGGTACTGTATGTCAATCAATTGGGCTTACTAGCTTTCTTGTACCTTAAAAGTCCCATTGTTTCCAGGTCAGCCCTGCATCTATTCTTTAATTTTGCCAGGATCATTTTTCAATGACAGACAGTAGTCAGTGTAAAACCTGATACCTCCTGCCCAGAAATATTAAAACTATACATGAGTGGTAATGGGGAAAAAAAGAGGCAAGTTTCTAATATAGAGGAATCTATAAGTAATATTTTTAAATGTTAGCAATAGAAGTAACTGATTTTTGTTCAAATTATGAAATATCAAACATTATATTGATTTCCAAGAGGTAATATTTATCTCCCTAAATTCATCTTACCCCAAAATAATTAGCAGTAGGGGATATTTTTGACAAATTAAAGACTGATTTAAATAAAAAACTACTATTTTACAAGTTCACCTAGTCTTTCAAAAAGACAATGATCACATCTATTATTCTTTGTTAGAATTTTTTTTGAAAATACAAACAAATTAAAATAAATCACATAGTATTTGAAATCATTAAATGATTAAGTGGAATTTTTTCCTATTGAATATGTGTACAATTATTTGAAGCTAATGACTTTTAATCTTATTAATAATTATCTTCCTGTTTTCTTCTTTCACATTTTGCTCTCTGGTCAAGAGATATAGTACTTTTTAACATATATTTGGATAATCCATTGTATCAGGATGATTTTGGCTACAAGGAAAAGACTAACTCTATGAAAAGGAGCTTAAAAAAATAAGAACACATGATCTCATGTAACAAAAAATATGAAGGTTGGGTGGTTCCCCCAATAGATCTCTCAACAATATCAGCAAGTCCCAGGTTCCTTCCATGTCTCTGCCTAGGCTTTTGCAGTAATTAGCTTATCTTCTTAAGCTAACTCCCCTCTTGATCCAAAGGTAGCCATTATTTCCAGGTATCACACAAAGGTGGAAGACACTACCGAGATCCAGAAATGTGTCTTTCTTCCCATGACCTCTTCTCATTACTATTAGACAGAATTGGATCCCATGTACTTTTCTAAGCCAATAGAAACAAATGAATTATTTGGGAGAGATATTTAAATATTTAACAACCAGTGTAGCTTGGTCACGTACCAATTAGAACAGGACATTACTAATTAGAATGGACAATGGTCATCAAACAGTATGTGTGAATATTCAGGTTTCTACTGTCTATCTGTGTAGCACTAGGAATTACTATTATTGGCTTAGACTAGTGGTTCTTAAATTGTATTCTCTTCAGCACCTTTTTGGGAGCTAGTTAAAAATGGAAGTTCTCAGGCCCCACTTCTGATGAACTGAATTAGGAAACACTGAGGGTAGGACCCAGAAATCTGTATCTTAGCAAGTCCCCCTGGTGAATCCAATGCATGCTAAAGTTTGAAAATAACGGGTTTAGCCCAATCATCATCCCTAATCTGAAACACACAGTCAACACATACATACCTGAATTAGATATTTAATATAGCCAAGTATTATAAAGCTAGAACTAATGTTCCAATAAAAAGGAAGAAACAGAGGGAACAGATAATGGATAGGAAACCAACAGTGTTTCTGCCATATCTACTCTATCCTTTTAATCTTAAAAAAATTCTCTCTCTCTCTCTCTCTCTCTCTCTCTCTCTCTCTCTCTCCCCTTAACATACTATGATCTACATTGTATCATGCATTTAAAAATCCAGAAGAGTTGTAGACAGTGGTCAGGTAAATTAAAGTATAAAACTGATGCTACGTTATGGTTAATTATATTTTATTTGCTTTAAAAAAAAACTTGTAGTGAAAACACTCATTACCATGGTTCTTTTTCTTGTGATTATTATGATAAGCTATAATATGCTAGAGATAATTTCAAACACAAGTGAGTTAATAAATTATCTAATTATACAAATAATTACTGAGCACCTATTACATTCCTGGCTCCATGGTGTACACTGATTATCTTGTATTTCTACTTAAACCAATTTAAAAGACGTTTTCCCTGTATATTAGTAGGAGAGAAGTCTTATGGTGAGGGAGTCTCTTAGGTCCAAAATTATTTGATTCTTAGGTCTCAAGGCTTCTTCTCTGAAGAGAGTCATTGCCTCGTCATTGATTTGTTATGGAGTAAAACAACATTGATAGTCTAGGTATAGAATGATTCAATGTTGAACACATATACAGATAACAAATAATATTTTACTAATCTGTAATCCCTTCTGTGGTTTCTGTCCCCTTTTATGAACTCTGTGGAGGGAATCACTTATGACAAAATGCTTTACGGGTAAAAAAACATTTTCAGAAGTTCAGATTTGCACTTCATTGACACTTTCCCTACAGAGATAGGAGGATCACAGTTATTTTCTTTAAAAGAGATGTAAGTTAAAGAAAAAAGGCAAACTTTAAAGCTTTCAGGACATCAAATAGAATAATCAGATATTTTATAAAATATATATCTTGATATGTCAGCCAATATGTATTTTCAACAGAAGAAAAAGGTTGTAAAAACCCTCAAACAACAATGATTTTTGTGCACGTAAACATAAATGTTAGCTTTGGGCTTATTTTAATTCTACTGAAATATTTAAACTATTTTTTTCATATTGCTTCTTATTTTCTAACCCTTCTGACAAATAGACTTTACACAAAAAGTGAGACATTTGCAAGCTGATGAATCATTACCAATTCATGAGGTATGAATATGCAGTGAAATTTTTCAACTAAAAGATATTAATAACTTGCAATTTTGCAATGATTTATTATATTTCTTGCACCCAGCAGGTAACAGTGCTTTGAACATTTTAGATTCATTATATATTATAGAAACTTACCAAAATAAAACCAAAAATTCTGTATATTGGGTTAAAATATCATATTTACTTATACATTTCCCCCTCATGTAGTCTTATTTCCACAATCAATTTTTTTAAATAAATAAATTTATTTATTTATTTATTTATTTATTTATGTATGTATGGCTGTGTTGGGTCTTCATTGCCGTGCACAGGCTTTCTCTAGTTGCGGCGAGCGGGGGCTACTCTTTCATTGCAGTGCGCAGGCTTCTCGTTGCAGTGGCTTCTCACGTTGTAGAGCATGGGCTCTAGGCGTGCGGGCTTCAGTAGTTGTGGCACACGGACTCAGCAGTTGTGGCTCACAGGCTCTAGAGCACAGGCTCAGTAGTGGTGGCGCATGGGCTTAGTTACTCTGCGGCATGTGGGATCTTCCCAGACCAGGGCTTGAACCCATGTCCCCTGCATTGGCAGGTGGATTCTTAACCACTACACCACCAGGGAAGCCCCCCACATTCAATTTTAAGAATTATGTTTTGACTCAATTTTATGTTTTTCTCTTAAATTTATCTAATATAAAAATGTAAGAGTCTTTCTGAATTTTTAGCCAGCACATGTGAATAATACACAATTATTCTGTTTGAAAAAATATAAGAAATCAGACCTGTAGAGTTAACAGTGGACTCTACACTCTCCAACCAAATTTTAGAGACTACACTTGAGTGAAAACTTTGCTCCTAACTATAGAGGCTAAATACATCAAGGCTGCTCGCCAGATACAGCAATTCCGCTAAATCTGAAAGGATGCATTCTTATCTTATATAGTGTTGAAAAAAGGGGAAAAAAATCTGAGATTAAAGTTGTAAACTGATATTGATTGGAAGACACATCCTGATTTTGGAGACTTTTCTATACGTAAATAAGTGGGTCTTAGACTGAAAAAATAAACTATGTCATAGATGTTTTCCTTCCTCTTGGCATTATTTCCAGAAGTGAGAGAGGCTTATACAAATTAAGACTCCACTGCTACTAGAAAGTGCATTATATCTTTTGAAAACTTTTTATTAGAACAAATATCAAACTCTACAATTCAGATTTCTCAGTTTAATTCATTACTTTACTTCAGTTAAAACTAATACTAACTACTAAAAAGAGTTATCTTAATGTTCAGATCTGAAAATATCACAATAGTTTATCCACAATTGGAATCTGGGACTAAGACACAGGTCTAAATAAAGAAGAACTTGATTAATGCTTATCAATCACTCTCCACTGCTTACAGAAGAAAGTGCAAATCCTCAGCGTGACCCACAGGCAGGCTGGAGCCAAGCCTCTACCTCCCCTATAGCATCTCACTTAGGTCTTCCCTTTAAACCCTATATCACCTCCATACACAATGCAGTAAAGTTCAATGTCCTCAAGCTGATTCCTACTTCTGTGGTTTCACAGATGCTCTTCCCATTGTAGACTCCAGGGAATATTCCTCCTCATCTTTCAAGCTCTTCTCAAAGTGGTTCTTCTTCTCTGAAGACTTTTCTAACCTACTTATTAAAAAGCTTGCATTTAGTCACCATTGTTTCTAGCACCTATTTTACAGGATTGTAGTGTGTTAGTGTGCGTGTGTGTATGTGTGTATGTGTACATTTCTTAAGGAGAAGGATCATATCCTTTATCTGTTTCCAAAACAATCACAGTGCTATGCACATAACTGTCACTCAATAAAACCTTGTTGAATCAATAATTATTTAATTAAATGGAATCTACAGAAACATTTATACTTTGGTCAAACATATTAAAGTTCCTTATTAGAATTTTTTTTTCATTTTTCATTGTCTTGATTGTGAAAATGATGAAACAAGAGCTTTCTTTTATTTCTATACAGGAAGGGACACTGGTGATCGTTTTCTATAGGAAGAGTGAGATCCTTGCTTAGGACTTCATTTTTGAAAGGAAAGTTAACATATTTTGTTCCTGAATTTTCTATTTTTATTTAGATAGCATATATGGGATGGTAAAGAAATAATTTGTATTTAGCAGGATTTTTAAGAGAAGGGACAGAAAGCTCTAAGAAATGTCTTAACAAATATTCTTTCTTTAAGACCTCAATTAGAAAAGCTTCCCAAGATTTCTGAGTGAATATGAATTAGAATTAGAATTTTATTTTCTCCCTCCTTTTTTAATAGAAATGCAGATAACACAGGAAGTCAGGTAGGACCCTCCATTTAATACAAAGGTCACCCATTCACACTTGCTATAACTACTAACAGATTTGGCTTGATTACTTTCCAACGGTGATTATATTTCTTTAACTAGCACTCTTGACAAAATATACATCTTCAGCCACTGTATATAAACCACCACCAAGGGCCTCCCTGGTGGCGCAGTGGTTGAGAGTCTGCCTGCCGATGCAGGGGACATGGGTTCGTGCCCCGGTCCGGGAAGATCCCACATGCCGCGGAGCGGCTGGGCCCGTGAGCCAAGGCCGCTGAGCCTGTGCATCCAGAGCCTGTGCTCCGCAAGGGGGAGAGGCCACAACAGTGAGAGGCCCGTGTAACGCAAAAAAAACCCCAAAAAACACCAACAATTTATCCATACCAACTCTCTCCTTACACTCTTTTCTTCCCGTAGAAAATAAGAAAATAAGATTTTGAAAATACTTTTACTTCCTCACATCCTTACAAAGAGAGGAAACTATGTGAAGTACTTTCCTTCCTCTTCCACTCCATCCCCATTCAGTGGGTTTTGCTGTAATTGTTTAGTACTTTTACTTCCTTTACAGCAGTTTGTATCTTCTTTAAGAAACTATAACTAGGACTGATTATATATAATTAGTTACCACCCTTACCCACCACTCACTAGTATATTGTTTCTCCTCTTCCTTGCACTGAGATCACTGATCTGATTTATTTGTTTGCTAAGAAATTTTGCTTGAATATTAAATATGAGGCTAATATAGTTTTTGAAGTCTTATATATTCTCCAATATTTCATTGCCAAGTAAGTGAAAGCTATCTTACCTGAGAAGAAGATTCTTGGATTTGTCTGTTTCTTTCAAGAATCAATACTATATTCTCTTGTAATATCTGGTGTCACTGATGAAAAATTATAGGGTTTTTTTGTATATAACTTCAGCCTTCTATATGGCAGACAAGAGGATTTTTCTTTAACCTTGAGAGTTCAGGATTTTTGCCAGGATATACCCAGGTCTGTGTTCCACCAATCCTGCCTGGAATTCACTGAACAATTTTAATTTGTAGACTCAAATGTTTCTTCACACTAGGGAAATTTTCTTCTTTATTTGTTTAATTACTGTCTCTCCTCCATCTGTTCTTTTTTCTCTTTCTGAAACCTCTATTATTCATATGTTATGTCTTCTATATCTATTCTTCTTGCCTCTTTTCTTCCACTTCATGATTTTTGTTTCTTTATATTTTTGCTCTGTGGGTTTTTTTTTTTTTTTTTCGCTGCACGTGGGCCTCTCACTGTTGTGGCCTCTCCCGTTGCGGAGCACAGGCTCCCGACACGCTGGCTCAGCGGCCATGGCTCACGGGCCCAGCCACTTCGCGGCATGTGGGATATTCCCGGACCCGGGCACGAACCTGCATCCCCTGCATCGGCAGGCAGACTCTCAACCACTGCGACACCAGGGAAGCCCCTTGCTCTGTGTTTTGAGATGTTCTTCTACTTGATTTCCCAGACCACTAATTCAAATCTCAACCAACAGTGATAATCTTTCCTTTTTATTCATTCTCTGATTTTTTGGTTGAAAGCATGCCCTTTTACTTCTAGTAAGTTATTATCTGTTCTGTGTTGACTTTTCAGTCATAGATAGGTAGATAAATCATACACAGATAGAAATATATATATAGATATAAATGTATGACACTGGAAGCATAATGTGCATTTATTATCTGGATCTTGCCATAGTGCCGTATATGCTTTTAAAATATCCCTTTCATAGTTGCCTTGTAGTTTACTGTTTGGCTACATCAAATTTAACTAAACATTTAGTAAACATTACTGAAATTTTGGGGTATTATAAGTGTTGTGGGGTTTTAAATATTGCTGTGGTATTCTTCCTAAGCATGCATATTTTAAAAGTCAGTATACATGTGTGTTAAGATCGATGGGTTGGGTGAGATTATGAGTGTTTGTTTTTAATTTGCTTCATTGTCTACCTTATGAAAAATTTCTAAATTAAATGCATATTACTTTTAACAATAGAAAAAATATTTTAAAGTTAATTGGAAAACTTAAAGAAAACAAGTCTGTTTACAATACAAATTTAACTATTTCAGTGTTTCCATATTTCTCAGCTCACTTTCTGACCATCCATTCCTTCCTCTTCTTTGATTACTTCAATTATAATTGTATTATTTGTATATAATTACATAATATCTTTAGAATAATGAAAATTTCTTCAAGGGAAGAAGTGTTTTATTCATTTACACTCATCTCACAATGTTAAAACAAGCCATTGAAAAATGCTGATAAACAAAATATGAAAAATTAATAGATAAAAGGCATTTATTTAAGTTCCATTGCTAATATTGTGTTCAATTTCCATGCAAACTTTTGTCACTGAACATAGATGAAATTCAATGCTTACACACTTCTTTTAGCTGAATGGACTAGGAAAATACATTCATATATTCATTCTTTTTTTTCCATTCCTCATTTATTCATTCCTTCATCTAACGTTTATTTTGTGTTTTGTTCCAGATCCTCAGCTTAGGGCTAAGTATTCTCCTCCGTTCTTTTAAAATGAGAAATGGCTTTCTTCCTCTCCCTTCTACACCTCACTTGCCTGGTTTAAAAGGCAATAATATTATTGATAGCTTCTGCATCCGCATTTCATTCTTCTCATTTAATCCATCTTTCAGTTAGGAAATCTCCCACCTCTCTTGTTGAGATACCATTTTATCATCTATTGCATATGCTGATACAACTATTTTGTTTATCAAAGAAAGGATTCTTTAAACTGCTACATATGATGCTTGGTCTTTATTAAGTTAGAGGAAAAAAAAAACCAAACACAATCTTATTGTTTATTCATTCCTGCCTTCACCAAACCTCTAAAAAAAGATTGATGCTTTGGGGTAATAGTAACTGTTAATGAAGTTAGCATGAAGTTTTGAAAAAACATCTTTAGCATTAGAGTTAGAGATTCTATTCAATTTGGATGGACTGCATAGGTGTACAAAATGGAAAACAGCCTAATTCCTGCCATCAATTGTGAGCTGCAATACTATTCCTGTGTGCAGATGGGCTGTGAAGAGCCTTAAGCATTATAACGGTAATACCAACTAATGAGAAGCAAATGTTGCCATGTGATTATGAGTGAGCAAAACCATACAGATAACTATATTTTAATAATCAAAAGTGTTTTTCCATTTGCAAGAATATTGCTTTGCATTCTACTTTATATACAGACTTCTCCTGATTAAGAAACAATGAATCAGGCCTAGGGACAAAATTCTCCTCTAGACTAGCAAGCCATCAGTTTGAACTATTTGATTTTAGTACTATCATGGATTCTTAAAGTTGAAAGCAGAAAAGGTTTACATATGTAATATAAGACAACTAACTAGATAGGAATAAACTCTAATAAAGGCTGCTCTGTAAGAGCACATTTTGGAATATCTGCCTTTCTAGGATCGTTTAAAGGGAAACTATGTGTCATTTATCTTAGATGTATTTGAAAAGAGCAACAACAACAACAACAAAAACCTCATATATAAAACACCAAAATAATTCTGTGAGAAAGACTATATTCTTACAATAGAATATCAACCATGCAGTTAACTTGAGTCAATTTCATGGAAATCTGCTAATTCTATGCAGTGTGATTATGTCTCACTAAGGAATAAGTGAAATTCTTAGCAAAACTCTAGAATCATTTCTTTCTAATGACTCAGCTTAGATTATCTCCTTGATTAGTTCAACATCTCATATTCTCCTAGAACCAGTGGGTTCTCTGTTGGAATGGTAGGCTGTACATTATATCAGTGCATTACACTAAGTGAAAATAATTTCCAGACTCTGGGTTTGCAGCTGTTCAGATTCAGATTCTAAATAACTCCAGTGAGATATAATAACTCCAGTTAGATATAACAAAGTCCCTTGCTTTCTGTTCACTCTGCAGAATGTTAACCACCTTTAAAACTTTGGAACTGTCTCTTTGTGCATCATTTCAGTCCTCAGGTGTGTCTCTATGGGCAGGTACTGAATTACCTCTATGTTCCACTCATACCTGCAGAAGAGGAAAAGATCTGAAGCCCCTTGCTTTGTGATTCAGACTAAAAAGTTTTCCAAATTAAATAGAAGTTATTACCATATTAATATATCCCTGGCTGCGTGTCTCGGTTAAAGTTCTTTGGTTTGCAAGTAACAGAAAACTACTTAAGTTAGCTTTTAAAAAAATGTGTGATAAAACTAAAGCTGTAGCTCATGGACCTCAGGTGAAGGTCACCTTGGAGGGGAGAGAACTAAAAATATATCAGAAATTAAGGCAATTCCTCTGCAGTCCCTCTGGTCCTTCTCATTCATTTTATCCCCCTCTTTCTCTCCTTCCTCCCTGTAGAAGGGTAACTGAGGACATGGGAAGAGACGTGGCCCAAGAATCGGTTCACCTAGCAAGCTGGGTGCGTGAGAATGTTTCAGGACTGCAAGCAGTACTGATTGCTCTGGGCACGGATCCACGCATCTCCTTGGTATAATTGGGAACATAAGAAAATAAGGAGGTGCATTGCTTAGATGATCAAGGACGACACAGCCTGTGCTAAAAAGAACCTTTTTGTATTAGATAAAGCTTAAATAAATACGCCATAGTGGACTGAGGGCTTTGCTGTTTTGCCTGAGCGAGCAACAGCCCTCTACCACTGTGCTTTAATGCATACATCTCGTGTGTTGGACTCATTTTCGTCCCTGACTGAACAACTGCAACACTCTCTCACTGTTTAGGATCACAGAGTCTTTCAAATCTGATTCATTCTGAGTATCTTAAATTCCACTGTCTCTACCTGAAGTCTTTTCCTGCTCCTCTTTCATATGGGGAAAATGTTTACCCAGCACGTTTGTAGTTTGCAAGTTTCTGTTTAGAAAAGACCCCAAATTGACTAGTATCTTTGAATTCTTAATCCAAAATTCCTGTTCCATCCAGGTATCTAAACCAACTGCAAATAGCTACGTCCAGGAAAATGAAGTCACGCTGAACAGTCACAGCTGTCAGGACCCCCACTGGGAGCATGGCAGACAATCTAAAAGATCTCTATTACGCTATCTAAAAACAAATAAACAAAAAATGTTTTTTTCCACAATGTATCCAAAATAAACACTCCTAGGTCATGAAGAAAAAAAGAAGAAATAGAAATAGTTTTTAGAACTACTATAGTCAAAAAGTATATCAATGCAAGTCATTTTTCACACATTGAGTTTATACAAAGAGGATAGGTTTGTAGCTTCTTCAGAAAAATTCATAATTAAGCAGTCTAATGAAATAGAGGGCTAACATGTAAAGATTAAGGATCTCATTGTTCCCATAAAGAAATAGATGCAGAAATAGTGCAGGAAAAACAGACAATAGCTTCTTCCTTTTAAAAGTTCTTACAATCTATGTAGAGTGTGACACATTTGATATATCCAGAGAATCATATCAGCCAGTTTAAAGTCAAGTGTCAAGTAGCATGATATGAATTATTAGGGCTACTAGAAATCAGAGAAATCAGTTATTGATGGAGGTGGTAAGAGTGAAAAAAGTTTCATGGTGAAGACTAGACTTTATCTTGGCCTTTTGTTTAAGTGTAGGATTGGCAATACAAGAAGGGCGGAGGGGTGGGGATAAGGGTGGGAATGAGAATTGTTTGGAAAATGACTAAAAGATAATGTCATTGTCAGAGAAAGTGTTAATAGAGCAAGGCTGTTGTCAGGTATACTGATTACACAAGCAGATGTTTAACTTGTTTCCTCCCTAAAACGATCAGAAAAAAAAAAAACATTTTTCTTATCAGATTAATGTGACAACTAGTTTTTGACATCAAAGTGTCAAAATGTCATACATAAAATGTTACCAATATTATTTCAGTAATTACCGACAGACGTCTGAGAATGGCTACATACTTTCACAATTTTCAGAACGGGAAAGTGATATATTAAAGTAATTAAAATAAATTTTGTTTGTTATTATAATTCCCAGAAAAATTGTAGATGAATTTACTTATCAAACACAGTTGGTAAAGCACTTAGAAAAGAATGTAGTTCTCATGGAACAAATCAAGTTAACCTCGTGTTTAATAAGATTACTGGATAGAAAGACAAGAAAAGTGCCATGATATAATACAACTTGATCACAGCATAACGTCCTTCAGATGAGTCTATCAGTCTTAGTTGTAAACAGAATCAAATTCTGGCTGATTGAGAAATAAAAACAAAGACATACTATAAAGGTTATCCTAAAAAGAGCTGATTAAGACGAAACCAATTTTTCCAAAAGGCTAAAGCATAAATCACAATTTGGGAGGAATGGAGAATCAGACTTGAAGATCAGGTGCCAGGCATCTAGCCCAAAGCTACAGCACAGATCTAGTCTTCCGAGGAAATCACTCTTGCCAGCAGTACCTATCTGAGACCACTGATCATGTGATAAAGTCCTCAGTATTTTAGTTTAGGAATGCAATATTGTCTAGTGGACATGAAAGAGTTCAGACTTTCAATCAATCTCCTTTGCAGTTAAATAACCTTGGGAAGCACTGGTTTCCCTGTCTGTATCACACAAATAAAAATAACTCAACTAACATGGTTATTATATAAATATGTCAAACTGCTCTATGTAGTACCTGACACATAATAACTGACAAGGAGTAGCAGTATAGTTGTTAATTTACCCAATTTTGACCAGCAGAGGGGCTGGAGCACAATGACTTTAGCACTAATATGTAGTCCATAGAAAAGAGAATAGTGCGGTTACCCATTGCATTTGTTAGGTGATATAGAACACTGTTCAGTTCAGGGTGTTATTTTTTAGAAAGAATTTTTAAATATTTGTTATTTGGAGGAATACCATGTAGAAACAGAATACAACAATCTGTATAGTTCCATAGATGAAAGTGGGAACCAATGAGTTGGAATTACAGGGAGATAAAGTTCAGTTGAACATAAGAAAAAACTCCCTAATGATTATGGAAATAAGGCATTCTTTCATATTCAAAGAGGAATATAACGACTTTCTTTGAAGAATTGAGAAACATAGACATCTTCAAGCAAGAGTTAAATGAGCATTTTTGGATATATTATGGAAGTTCCTATATTTTATGGGATTTTAAAAGGCCCTAAGATCATTTCCCATGATGAGTGAATTGGTTTAAGATTATTCACCTACACATGTTGAAATATATTATACAAGTTAACTTTGAAAAAAATGAGATCAGTGCAGCAAATTGCCAATACCCCATACAATATACTTACATTTTAAAAAGCACTTTGTAACACATCAAATACCCCTTCTCTTACTTAGAAATTTCTATTAATGCTTCAGGAAAAATAATGACAAAATAAAGTTACCCTAAAAATATTTTTGCTTAGGTGGCCAGTTTTGGAGATTTTCTGTTAAGAGGAGTGAAAGACAAATATTTACACAAAGACAATGATCAGTGATTCTTTCAAATGCTTCATAAAAACATGAAATGATATCAGAAATTTAATGAAAATAATTGAGGCTTTCAAAAGTTTGGAACAATTTATAAAAGTTGATATTCATAGTAAATTTTACTACTTTCAAATAGCAGCATAGCTTAAGAAAAATAAATAAAGGAATTTTATTTCTTTAAAAAAAATTTTTCCTTATTTCTTTGATTTTAGTGATCTTAAAATATGACTTTTTTTTCTGTCATATGAAAAATAATTCTGGTTTCATAAAAGTGCTATAAAGACTGGTTTCTAATCAAATGCCAAGGCAAACTATGAGTAGTATAAAATTAGCATCCCACTGATTTTCAAACAAGGTCCCTTTCATGTGGAGAAAGCATACACGATGTTGTTTTAACGTACAAGAAATAAACATGAAAGTATTATTTGACCAATCTAGTAATCCAGGAGATGTTACCTCTCTACCAAACAGAATCAAAGACTACAGAAGTCCAAGGAACAAGGAAGTTATGCAGTATAGGGGGAAAATCTTAATAAAGTATGGAGTTTGTCTTGAATTCTCTACTCAAAAACCCCGTGGCTTTGAATAATTTGCTTTTTTCTCCATTTTTTTTCTCTGAAAACTGTAGATATATCTTCTGATTACATTATACCACTGTAAAGATGTTGGCATACTGTGAATCACTATGCAAGATAAGAGTATTATTATTTTTTATTATAATTACAGAAATGAAGTCTCAGAGCTACATACTGGTTTAGTGGAGCAATTTTCTGAAAATGCTTTCCATGTAAGGAACTCAATTGCTCAGAATTTTAGACAAACGAAAAATTTAAAGTGAAAAAAAATTTACCAAACTTGCCAAGGTTAAATTCAAAACTAGCATGAACACTTTTCTGATGTTATTTTAGTGCATCAAGTATATATTGAGAAAATAAAAAAATAAGCATAAGCATTAAAATAAGCATCTGGCCTTCATCGGAAATGTCACACTACTGTCATTTCTCTCACCTCTTCTGATCAATAACTATGTACAGGAAATCATAAAAATAAATAGAAGAACAATTTCAATCTTACAACAGTCTTTATATGCATTGTTTCTAGCACATCAACAATGTTAAAGTACGGTACTATTGTGTTCATTTTGGGAAGGAGGAAACAGGTTCACAGTAGCTGCGACTTGCCTTAAGAGAATACAGTCAGTAAGGAAAAGAAATGAGTTTTATTTCAGGCCTCTGTTACTTTAAAATCTAGGTTTGCATTACTCCAAGTTTTTTTTCAAGATTCTATGGTATGTCCGTATCTAGCATATGGATCCTCATCTCATGATTATATAAAAACTGGTATGGAAAAGATAATTTGCTTCTCTGGTCCATTATGCTCCATGTCATTCTATTCCTGAAGGCATCCTTGATCATATTCATCCCTGGACAGAGCTGCCTGTTTTTCACTTTTCTTCTAATTGCCCATCAGAAAGTATAATAGAATGACTAATTCTTATTCTAAGACAACATCTACAGTCCCAAATGTTGAGACACAAAATACTTTAGTTCCAAAGATATGTACTCAACACTAAAAGTGTCTGTGGATGTGCCTGTCAAGACATAAGGAAAATAAATCTGAAAAGTAAAGGAAAATAATCATAGAACACAGTCATGAGAAGACAGACAGATATAAAGAGGATATAGACAGGCTGCCTAAGAGAAAGGCAGTCTTGGTATGTAGACCAAAAAAACAGGTGGAGGAGAAAAAAAATAGGGGCATATAGCAGAAGAGTATTAAAGATTTGCTCTTGTGCTAAAAATGACAGCATAGATTGCCACTCTGCACTGGAGTACAATGACGATTATATGTAAGGATAACTGCTTTGGTGTATATTGTATTATATTCTCCAATCAGAAGAGGAAGTTTTTTCTGAACTTAAAATTGATTATTCTTTCTAACATATAACAACTGAAATAGATTTTTGTACATGAGCTATACATCTATCTATTGATCAATCAGTCTATACCTATAAGTTTAATTTGATCATAGAATCAAAACAATGTTTGAAATTATTAACAATTGCTTTTGGTTTAAAAGTAAAAAAAAAATATTAGTTACTTACAAAGGTCAGATGCATGAGCAGGGTAACATTTTGTTTTGTTTTGTTTAAAAAATATGTACCTCTTTTCTATACTAAACAAATATCACTCAGCTCAAGTTAAGTCAGTTTTCTTTCAGTCATCACATAAGTTACAAAGACAACCAGACACATTTTTCTTTTCTATATCTGGTGTCATCAAGATGCTCCAATTGACTGAATATATTATGTTAGCATCGAATCTTGTCGGCAAGAGCTTTATCTGACAATCTCTACATTCCTTACCCAACCATCTGTTTTTCTTGGTCCTTAGTCATAAGGAAAAAAACCTCTAATTTTTTGCAACACCAATATCAAGCTAAACTAATAACAGATTCCCACTGACTTCAGAGAATACTCAGCACTTGGATTCTTACCCATGGTGTGTGAAGAAAGATGTGAAAATGATTCAGAGAACGTTAAAAATGAAGCAGCATCGGGCTTCCCTGGTGGCGCAGTGGTTGAGCGTCCACCTGCCGATGCAGGGGACACAGGTTCGTGCCCCAGTCCGGGAAGATCCCACATGCCGCGGAGTGGCTGGGCCCATGAGCCATGGCCACTGAGCCTGCTCGTCCGGAGCCTGTGCTCCTCAACGGGAGAGGCTGCAACAGTGAGAGGCCCGTGTACCGCAAAAAAAAAAAAAAAAAAATGAAGCATCATCATCATCACTGGGGGCAGATACAGATGCCTTCAGTTTTCTACACTCTGGATTACAGTAAACTGAGACCAAACAGTCTCAAGTACTGAAACACATTGCAAAATAAGGTATTTTTCAGAACAGATTAGATGTACAATGATGTCCTCTATTAAATATGTTTTCACATATCATCCAGTTGATTTGACAGTACACACATACTGCAAATCAAGTTTGCCCTTGTAAACCTATCAGTTAAAATTATTACTGGCCTATATATCCATGATTGAATTATAATCAACACACTGGCTTTTATTCACACCTAACAGCTTCTTTCTGCTAACTTTTCATAACATTTTCCTTCTCTAAAGATATCATCAATTTGCATATATTCAACATTTATGAGCACAAGCCATACAACAAAAGTAATAATTTCTCATATGGGATTTATAATTATTTTAGGTTCATTCAGTCACCAGCAAGTTAATGAAGACCTTCTATGTCCTCTAGCTGTGCTTAGGCTAAGATATAGTCTTGGTACATAAGCAACTTCCACCTCCTTGAATAGGGATTACATGAGCCTGTATATTTTTCTCTTCAAATGAACTGTAAAGGCCTCAAACATTAGCAGTTGCTGTTTATTCTGTATCTCAATAGTTTGTTTAGAAACTCAGGCACAATCCCTATGCTGATAGTGAAAAGCATAAACGACCATGGGAATGGCTATATCTGGAAATACCTTCTTTCCGCCATGTTGTGCTATTACTGTGAGTTCTCTCCATATTTGAAGTAATTTGAGGATAGACACCAATTCTATTTATCTTTATTTCCCTCCAGGATTCAGCACAGTGCTTGACACAAGTAAGCCTCTAAATGGCTCCTCCTTAATCATCTATACTCTATATTAAATCAGTTTGTGATTCTGTCATATTTCTATGTGCATTACATTATTCTACATAGTAATAGCAGTCTTTTTGTTGTTTTTTCCCTTGAGTAGAGGCATTTGATCAAAAGATCTACAATTACAAACAAATATTTATCTTCCTGACAAAAGAACATGACTATTCCATTCAGACAGCAGCCTTTATAACTGAGAGTTACAATAAAGTTCTGCAAAAATATTCCACATCAGTTCCAGTCAAGGCATTTGTGGATTTATTGGAAACACTCAAAATGGCTCCACTAGTATATGGGATAGTGACAATTGTTAGACTAAGCATTTATGGTTTTCTGCAATCTCAACCACTTTAGAGAACTTAGTAATCATCCAAAGTTACTCCTTATGAATGATTGAAGCTTTCTTTCAGGCATTCAATGCAAACCTCATTGATTCTCTTCATGATTTATTAAGCCAGGGCACTTTTGTGGTTAAGTGACAGAATTCAGATTTCACTGTAATATCTTTTGTAATGGTTTTTCAAAAGCTTTTTGGAAGAATATGAGGATGTATATTGCCTAAATTAAGTGTGTACTTATTCAAACAAATGTGACGTGTTTTAAAACAATTTCAAAACTGCTCATAGTTGATGCTTGCATCAGAAATAGAATTATTTGACTTTAGAGTATGCTTAAAACATTTGTACAAATGTATTGCCTATATGGTATGTATTATTTTAACTAGGGCTTGGTTGGAAAGAGGATGGTCCTGTCAATAATGACCAAGACCTGGGAATCAGGTGGGTTAGAGTATTTGAGAAAGACCACAGAAGATAGGCACTTGGACTTCAAGAGGATACCATTTAAGGAGTTTGCTAGGCAACTGGCCTTAGAGGCGTCTGAAAGCCAGCAGTGAAGACACTACCATGAAGAAGAGGAAAAAGAAAGGAAATATATCTCTGGAAGGATGGAGAACAGGAGAACGAAGGATTTTGGCTCAGTAGAACTAGAATATTCCCTAAAGAACTAAGGAAAAACCCAATTGTTTGCTGATACAGCAGAGTAGCAATCATCAGAAATGTATAAAGTAAGCTCCTGGCCATAGCCACTGAAAAGCCCTGCTACTAGGCCTGGTGTATAACATGAAGGTAAGACCAAAAGCCTGGCTGACTTGATCTTAAAGAAAACAAATAATAGCCCAGAGATTTCTTTTTAACCTACCCAAGGGTTTCAAATTCTGTAAAGAGCTCCATTTACATAGGAATTTAAATGACTCCAACATCAAGGGTCAGAGGGCTGCAGAAGCTGAAAGCCTGGCATAATCTCTAGTCACTGCCTTTACTGCTTCCATGAAGATTATGGAAACCTAAGGGCATTTAAAACAGAGGAGAAAGAGACTGTAAGACTGTAGTGGCTGTCTAGAATTTTCTGTGTGAAAGTGTGCAAAAGGAATACACCTTTACTTTGCTGATATGTTTTGCTTTTTTAGAAAAAAAAACAGTGGAATGAGGAATTTTTTTACCTTTCCAACAAGACAGAATGTTGGCTGGAGGAAAGATTTATACCTGAGGTAGAATAATGATGGAAGAGGTGGAAAATTTTGGTGTTTCCTCTGTTCTTAAGTTATCAAGGGATTTAACTCACTGCCTAGAGAAAGGAGAGAAAGAGGGACAGAGAAAGAGAGAGAGAGACCCTTGTGGGCTTTTCCCTCCCCTTTAAATACATATCATTATTTATCTTGATTACTCTATCACGGTATATCACTCTTTAATTTACTGTGACTTTTTTCTTTTAAAATGCCATTGTCTTTGGAATGGAGGAAAACATAAGAAAGCAGAAAATAATACTTTGAAAAGAGCATCAATGGCTTTATTAGCAAAATTACTCCCCCTTTTTTCCTTCATTTCCCCCCACTTCCCTCAACAGTTTAAACCTGAAAAATCAATCCACAAGCGCACACTGGTCCTTTTCCCCCTAGATATGAAGGAGTCAGTGTGTGGTATGAGCACATAATTCAGAAATAAGATTTCTGAATGAGGTAACTGGTTCTATGAAAAGGTTAATGAAAGTAGGGCCTGCTGTGAGGAGAACATTATTTTATGAACAACAGAGGTAGGGAGTCTTCATAATAAATTATAATTAACCTTTTCATAATACATTTCACAAATACCATTGATTTAGATAACCACTTTCTTTGAGAAACTCAATATGCTTCAAAACTCAAAATATCTAAAACATATAAACAAATCTGAATAAATCTGAACTGACCATTAGACCTAGGCTCTGCAAAAAACTGTATGTAGAATTAGTAGGGGCAGAACCAAAGACAGGAGACTCCTGAAATTTTTGTGAGTTTATAAACATTTTATAAGCTAATTAATTTGCTTGCCCTTCTTGCCAGCTGTCATGAGTTTTCTCTCTTCTCTCTTCTATGTAGCCTCATTTTGGATGCAAAAAGATGAATCCAGGTCACTAAATAATTTACATCCTTCTGAACTCTGTGGGAAGAAACTTGATTCCTTGCTTAGGTTTCTGACGTCACTATACGATCCTTGAACCAGTGTCTTAAATTGACAGAGTCTATGTTATCATTTGTAAAAGTAGAAGCAACAAAACTATTTTACTATTCTTATGGATGTGTCAGCAAACAACAAGAGTGTACATTAGGGCTTCCCTGGTGGCGCAGTGGTTAAGAACCTGCCTGCCAACGCAGGGGACATGGGTTTGAGCCCCGGTCCAGGAAGATCCCACATGCTGCGGAGCAACTAAGCCCGTGCACCACAACTACTGAGCCTGCACTCTAGAGCCTGCGTGCCACAACTACTGAAGCCCGTGCGCCTAGAGCCCGTACTCTGCAACAAGAGATGCCACCACAATGAGAAGCCCACTCACCGCAACGTGCTGCAACTGGAGAAAAGCCCACACGCAGCTACCAAGAGCCAACACAGCCAAAAATAAATAAATAAATAAATTAATTAATTAATTAATTTAAAAAAAAGGAGTGTACACTACACAGCTAGATTAGATTAAAATTTCATTAAAATACAAGTTACTGGGATTAATTCTGGCATTCTAAATCACTTACTTCTCTAATGCTGAGGCCACTTGAGTCTACTCCTGAAAATTATCAGAGCATTCTGAGGGTATGAATTGCCACTGCCAGCCTGGAAAAGGATATTAAATAAACCCTAAAAACGCATTCATTGCTCATTCAATAAATATTTACTGAACACCTATTATTATGTACCAGGCATTGTATTAGCTGCTGTGTACAATAGTAGATGAAATAGACATAATCATTACCCTGATGGAGGTTACATCTAATGGTGAAGCAAACTATTTTACAAGAATTTTGCTTAAGTGACTCTTCTTGTGAGAAATAAGTTTTCCTATGAAAGGCCATTACATTTTTAATTTAAGCCTATTATAAACAATTTTATCATTCAATTATAAACAATTTTATCATTTTATCATTCAATTCTCTTCTTTGGATTAGATTTTTGATTCCTGGTATGTAGAAGAATAAAATAGGAGAAATCACAATGTTAATATATATATATATATATATATATATATATATATATATATATATATATATATATATATATTATACACAGACACATATACATCAACAATTTACTCTTTTTCTCTGCTTTCTTTAACTTAGACTTGGATAAATTTCTCAGCTAACTTGTTTCTATAGTCTACCAAGACAGACTAAGGGGAAAAAAGACATCAAGACTGATTTATAGCTTATCAAAATCACTCCACTAGTAGAGATTCATCAAGATCAACTGAGTAATGGTCAGACCAAGTTAGTGAAGTCAACATAGTGCTGACACAGCACATCTTAAACTCAAGAATGATAGCTTTGAACTGGTGGCTAAGAGAATGGATGCTACATTTGCCTCAGTAAAATCTCAATTCACCAAAAGTTAAAAGAAAGAAGGCTATGTACATATTCGTTTGTCTGATTGACAAAACACTAAACAGAAAATTTTTCTAGCAGGAATTTTTCCATCTTTCTTTCTTAGTAAATGTACAGATGATTGAACTTTTTGTGATTCAGGTTCTTGTGCTTCAAGTTCCTTAATTTGTCTGTGAAGAGCCACTGAAGAAGCCATTTTACATTAAAGACAAAAATAATATTCAGAAGTATTTTATACCTTGTAAAAAATACAGTTGATAATTTTGAAATAAAAGATGTGAAAGGCAACATAATGTAGTAATTAAGCAGGTACTACAGAGCCAGACTTCCTGAGTTCAATCGAATTCCCTAAATTCTTAGGTGTGTAATATTGGACAACGCTTCAGTTTCTTTACTGACAAAATTAACATTATTGTATTAACTACCTTATGAGGTTGTTACAGGAATTAAGTTAGTAAACACTTAGAAAGAACACTGCCTAGAACAATGTCTGCATCATATTTAGCATACATAAGTGTTTCTTAAAAAATAATATGCACAGAGACAAACAATTTTCTCAGGTGACTCATAAATGGGTTTCTGAAGTTGCATGAAAACAAAACAAACAAAAAACTTTAAAAATATTTTGAATAATAACAGTGTCATTAGGATAAATAAATGGCCCTTCCAAACGTGACTGATTAGAAGAAAATATTAATTTAAATGTATAAGCAGAAACATGCTTTTTAAAAGCTATTTCATTTCTCTTGAATCACACCTTACATGATAGCCTAGATCTGTCTGCTAATCACATCAAAGATTTTGTTTTTGTTGTTTACTTCATCTGGAACAAAAAGGAAGTGCTGAAGGCAGATGACAGAAGTGAGACCTAGTACATTAGACAAAATAAAATATTCTTCTTTTTTCAAACTAATAAATTGTCATTAGCTTTGTAGGTAAAATCAAAACTAAAAAAGATAAAGTACAATTATTAGGGATCAGAGCTGGAATTCATGAAAAATATACAAAAATATAGGAGGATTAGATTCACTTAGCTGTTGAGGGTATGTGTGTTAAAATTTCCCAGAGGGCTTTCCTTTTAAAAACAACATTTAAATCACAATTCATATGAGTTCAAAAATATTAGAACTTTTGGTGTCAACTCCAAAGAATAAAAATTTTGGAAGCTTAATGCTAACAATGAATTGTGAAAAACTGGCTAATTTAGAAATATTTTGTATTTAAATTTCTTGGAACCTATTTGCCCATGGCCAGAAAAGCAACGGGGGAAAATGGAAATTTATTGAAATAATTGTGTTGTGGGGAGAACTTTTGTTTATTTTGTTTATTCACACAACACTAAGTAAGCAATCAACTTTATTTTGCTTAATTTTAATTTAATTTTATTTGACATGTTAGTTTGTGGTTTTATCATTCTCAGAGCCAGATTTAATTGGTGAAGTTGTAGAAATAATACATGTACTTTAAAAAATATCAAGGCATTGATATCCTCTTCTAAAGGAAGAAATAATATAGAACTCAGGAAATGGAAACTGTAAGTGGATTTAATGGTTGTCAATTTGCTGAATGATCCACCACCACCCTACAGATAAAAATCTCCTGACTATGAGTCAAAGCTAACAATGCTGACATCATATTCTATTGTTCTCTTCCCTCACTCCCTCTGCCCCAGTCACTCTTTTTTTTTTTTTTTTTTTTTTCGGTACGCGGGCCTCTCACTGTTGTGGCCTCTCCCGTTGCGGAGCACAGGCTCCGGACGCACAAGCTCAGCGGCCATGGCTCACGGGCCCAGCCGCTCCACGGTATGTGGGATCCTCCCGGACCGGGGCACGAACCCGCGTCCCCTGCATCGGCAGGCGGACTCTCAACCACTGCGCCACCAGGGAAGCCCCCCCCAGTCACTCTTGCTTGCCTCATTGCTGTTTCTTGAATTCACCAAAAACCCTGCTGTTTTAGCCAGGGTTCTCCAGGAAAACAAACCATCATATATACTCCCAGATATGTGTGTGTGTGTGTGTGTGTATACACACACACACACACACATATACATATGTATTTATACATAAATATACATGAAGGTGGAGGAGAAAGAGAAAGAGAGAGATACTTTAAGGAACTGGCTCATACAGTTGTAGAGATGCAAGTCCAAAATCTTCAGGGTAGACCAGCAAGCAGATTGGAGCCCCAGGGAAGAGCAGCAGTTTAAGTCCAAAGACAGTCTGCTGGCAGAATTCCTTCTTGCTGAAGGAGGTCACTGTTTGTTCTCTTAAGGCTTTCAACTGATTGGCTAAGGCCCATTCACATTATGGAGGGAATCTGCCCACTGATTTAAATGTTAATCTCATCCAAAAAACAGATTCACAGATGTATCCAGAATAACATTTGAATAAATATCTGGGCACTATGACCTAGCTAAGTTGACACATACAATTAACCAACACATCTGTCATATCTCACTCAAGGCCTTTGCACCATCCCCTATGACAGGAATATTCCTTCCCCAGCCATCTATGCAATACCTTCCCTCCGTCCTCTTCTAGTCTTCTCTATCCCTATTATTTGCTCCAAGGTACTTACAGCTACTTCACTAGTAATAGAGACACCTGTTTTTTGTTTCTTTGTATGTTGGTTTTTGTGTAGTGTCCCTCTTCCTCTACTAAAATGAAACCAGAGATATTGTCTGTTTTGTTCACTTCTGTGGACTCCCCATATATAAGCAGTCAAATAGTCATTTAAAAATAATAATGATGAACTAATGAATGGACCATATTATCTTCAATCAACTCATTTATTACAGGGAAACACATAATCTCTTCAACAAGTTGAACAGTTGTATTTCATATGAATGTTGAGGAATAAATCAGACAACTCTCTTCAATACACCACACTGTCACTCTGCCACTAGGTCCATAGTTTAAGCTATGCAAAGTGTCCCCCAAGGAGCACACTACTGGAAGATCTGTACTTTCCTGACAACTCTCTACTTTATCTCAAATACATCATATCAGTTAGAATTTATATATATATAAAACAACAAAAGTTACAGCTATTTAAAAATTACTAGGTCCAGGAGCACAAATAACGTGGTTAAGAATTAACCTTACACTGCAAAACTCAGCTCATGTTTTCATTCGGTCCTAACACAGGTTTTGCTTCTGTGATGGTAAGATGGCTCTAGGCCTACAGGCTCACAGCTCAACGTCTGGTAGAAAAGAGGAAAAAATATCTTTTTTTAGTCCTACCAGAAAGCACTTCAGGATTTGCTCTGAGTGAAATGATATGGATTATATGTCCATCTGTGAAACAATCTCTGTTTTTTTGTGTAGGAGGCAATGCTCAACTGAGCCAGGCCTGCTTCACATTTCCACTACTGGGGCTGGGCACTGAGCCAGCTCTACCAAAGTGGCATCATCTTAGAATGAACAAGTGGATTTTTTTTAAATAAACTTTTTATTTTAGAACACTTTTAGATTTACAGAAAAACTGCAAAGATAGTAAAGAGAGTTCCCATATACCCTGTACCCAGTTTCCCCTATTATTGCCATCTTATATTAGTTTGGTGATTTGTTACAGTTAATGAACTAATATTGATGTATTATTATTAACTAGACCCCATACTTTATTCAGATTCTTCAGTTTTATTTAATGTCCCTTGTTCATGCCAGGATCCCATTCAAGATACTGCATTATATTTAGTCATCATGTCTCCTTAGGTTACTCTTGACTGAGACAGTTTTTCAGGTTTTTCTTGTTTTAAATCACCCTGACAGAGTACTGGTAGGCTATTTTGCAGAATATCTCTCAATTGGGGTTTATCTGATATTTTCTCATGATTAGAATGGGGATATGAGTTATTGGGAGGAAGACCACAAGGTAAATTGCCATTTCAATGCATCACATCAACAGTATATACTATCAATATAACATCACTATTGATGTTCACCTTCATCACCTGGCTGAGGTACTGTTTGTCAGATTTCTCCACTCTAAAGTTGCTCTTTTCTCCACCCAATTCCATAATGTGTTCTTCAGAAGGAAGTCACTATATTCAATCCAGACTTAAGGAGTAGGTAGTTATGCTCTATCTCTTTGAGGGCAGTATCTACATAAATTATTTGTTATTCTTCTGCATGAAATATTTGTCTATTCTCCCCCATTTGTTTATTTATTAAACCATTTATTTATATCATATAAATTCATGGATATTTATTTTATACTTTAGGTTATAATCCATTCGTAAATTATTTATTTTGTTGCTCAAATTGCTCCAGCTGTGGCCTTTGTGTGCTCTTTCAACTGAGTCCTGTGTCCCTTTGTCATAACTCCAACATTGTGGGACTTATTTTTTTAGTACTTTCTTATCTTATGACACTACAAGATGTTCTAGAGGTGGAATTTTAAGGACGATATGGGAGAAATGATCAAAAGAATTACAAATGCATATATGCAAAAACAACTGAGGCCAACTACATGTATCAAATTCCTTATATAGTATTATATCAAGAGAATTTCTGTGAACTGAGCTCACATTCTGTTCTATGATGTATAATGTTTTGTTTTTATTTTTTCTACTAGAAAAATCTGAGATTTTGAGCTTACACATATCACTGACTGTTACACAAAAATAGTTTGTTTAAGAAATGTCTACATAATTAGGCACTGAGGGTAACATTCCAACTCAAATGCTAAGGTCTATATTGATTGGACTTCTTTTAGCTCACATATCCACATTCAGTATTTAACACAGAAGATGTTAAATAGAAGCTTGATTGTCTAAAGCAGTGGGCAAACAATTCTTTCTTATTCACCTCTAAGTTTTCATATAATTCAAGCATTCATTTTCTAGAAAATATTTTATTTCATAACAGATCCAAAAATCATGGATTAGCATGGTTAGACAGTAAACCACTCATTTTTATTGCATCAACCCTGATAAAATAGTTTCAGTTCTGAATCCTGTTGTGTAAATGCTTATTGTAACACACAAAGTTAAGGCAGAAAAAGAAAAAGTTACTGTGCTAAGACTATTTCTGTGAAAAATATGAACTTGGTCTTTATTATTCTCTAGAACTCAGTCTACTGTTGTGTTTCTCCACCCAGTCATGCTCTGATTCCTACAATGATTCAGGCTTTAATATGATTATTTATCCTACCTGCAATCCCTCAGTCTAAAGTCACTTTCTATCAAGAGCCTATATTTAGTCTCTTAGCCAAAGAGTATTGTCTCTTAGAAAACTATCATCTACAAACAAAATGCTTTATGGCTTAGTGTTATTTGAATGTATATTTTCTGTAGTAAAATTGTTATTGCTTGTTATAATTTCCTAGTGGTTTCAGAAAGGTCTTAACATTATTTATTACTTTGAAGCCAGCTGAAAGAGAAAAGAAGGTGCGTCTCTGGATTCCTGGCCAGTGAGATTGTTTAGAAATCTATAAGCTTGTAGAAGGTTGTGAAGCTCTGTGCATGTAGTATTCTCACAACTCCATGACTCTCCAAGATCATGTTTTCTCAGTATCAACAATCTATAGGCTTGTTACTGAGTCCAAGCTCGCTCTGCTCTCCGCACAACAGGCTAATGAATCAGAGACGAAGTGCTGAGGCAAGGAATACAACTTTATTTGCAAAGCCAGCAGACCGAGAAGATAGCAGACTACTGTCTCCGGTAAAATATCTTATTGGGGTTTGGATGCCGGTTTCTTTTATAGCACAGCGAGGAGGAGGAGGTGAGGAAGTAAAGTAAAAAGGCCATAAATTCTGCAAATATCCCCTGGAATGGCCAGCCTCAGTGAGGGGGATGTGTTAATTTCTCCTTTCTTGTAGCCATCCACAGGTGGGCAGGGTCAGACTGTCTCCCTGTGAGCTGAACAGAGGCACTTTAGTTTTTAATATTCAGGCAGAGTGGCAGGGTTCCCTGAGGCAGGCCATTATGTATGATTATAATAACAAAAGCAACAAAAAGCAAAGGTTAAAGTCAAAGAAACAGATTGAACATGGAGTCCGATTTAGCTCTTCCCTGTTACAGGCTTATAGCCACATCAAAAAATTCAGTGTCTTTCCTCTTTTCTATGTTTCTCTTTCTGAGTATCCTCACATAAATTCTTGGTTGATGCCTTACAGCTCTCCATTTCTTCTGTGTGGTATCTGTTGACAATGTCCCCTGGATGACTGACCTTAAGTGCTCTTATCATCTATAGCCAACAGGAAAGGGCAAAGCAGTTAAAAAAAAGTGATCAAAGATTAGAGTGTGTGTTTGTGTGTGTGTGTGTGTGTGTGTAATTGATAATTTCAACATAACATTATCAAAATATGGGATCAGAAAAAAATGTATTACTGTTTCACTTTAAAGCGGATCTAACAGCAATATTGGGGGTGGAGAGTGGGATGGTTACATTTCCTACACCTGTGAATAAAGAATCCGAACAGCCCATGATTTCTCCCATCACCTAAAAGTGTCCACAGACACATAATATCACAAACACAGTTTCAAACAAGTAATTTAAATTATAAAGTCCCATGTAACAATCAAATCTTCAAAATTTACTCCAGTGAATAGCTAGCTGTGGGGTGAGGTCAGTGGTCAGCAAACTCTTCATCCCTATTAGAAATATTCTCCCAAATTTTAGAGGCAACATAAAATACCACATAAGATTAGAATGTACAAACCTGAAAGTTAGTAAACAATAGCTTTAATTTATAAAAAGTTAAAGCAAGTGATAAAATTTGAAACACCAATTAAATCATTTTATCATATCTCCCTCATCCAGCTTAAAACCCTTCAGCGACTCCTTAATGTCAAGAAAATTATGGTCAGTTTGCCTATTAAGTTATACAGGATATGGTATGATTTGTCTCTTGAATTCCTCCTTAGCTTCACTTCTCACCAAAACTTTCCTTGTATTCTCTTGCCTTGTACAACTGCTTGCAGTTCTAAAAATTCACCACATTATTTCAAAGCTGTCATTTTCTATCATGTTTACTTGGACTGTATCACTTCTAATAAAGCGATTAAAATCTTAACTTGCTGCTGGATATTTAGAGGCTTGATTCTCCCATCATGTTCTGTTTTTTTTGTATATTATGTTTTATTCCTTGTTATACTCGAAGTGTCTAGCAAAGTGCATAGCACATATAGGCACATGAATATAGGACAGAGAATTACAATAAAATAAAATAACAAAGACAGTATGGCACATGTAATAATATGCATACTTAGCTACTGATATAAATGGTGACAATTTATGTATACATATATATGTGTAATATATAGTGTATACAATACATATATAAAATAAATGTAGTAGGTTGAATAGTGTCCCCCCAAAATCTATACCCATTTGGAACCTCAGAATGTGATTATATTTGGAAATAGGGTCTTTGCAGATTGGATTATTTAAAATGAGGTCGTATTGCATTAGGATGGGCCCTAAATCCAATGTGTAGTGTCCTTATAATAGGACAGGAGATACAGACATATTGGGAAGAAGGCCATATGAAGAAGGGGGCAAATTCCTTATGAGCCAGACATTCCAGATCCTCTTCCTAACAGCCACAATTCCTGAATCCAATGCCTAATCACACCCATTACTAATGCCTAGGGTAGAGATCCCTTATATTTCTCCCTACAGATCATCAATCAATTCCCTCTTGGGTGTTTCCATATGGAAAGTCTTTACATATATTCATTCATATATATATATATATATATATATATATATATATATGTATATATATATAACTGAAACTAATACAACATTGTAAATCAACTTTATTTCAAAAAATTAATAAAAACATATATCAGCTGTAATTCTGTGAGATAGCCTACTATTCAAACATCTTTCTTTTTCCAGGGTTACTCATTCCTTTTCCTTCCTCCTGCAAATGGCTTTGTAGTAAAAACAATTGCATTAACTTTTAACCAGTAATACTGCACTGTTCTACATGTGAAAGGCTGAAGGTAGCCAATGAAAGAAGTAGAAAATAACACAGGAGGAAGAAAAAGGGGACAGGGTTGGAAACTGAAGAGGACTACTCTCTTTATCAACACTATATGACACAAACGACAAGAATGGATGTATTGAGGGTCTTGTTGGTAGTCAAATATCAAAGCTCAGAGCAAGTAAGTGTGGGGAGGTGTTTAAAGGAAGGCTCACTAATGGCAGAAGCGGACTTCAACTCTGCTAATGGGGAATTTGATATTTGGACCAACCCTTCTGCTTAGGAACTCTAAAATGGTAGGACAAAATATAAAGATGATCAGACAAACATTAAATAGCTAATAAAGTAGTAAGGAATTAGACATCTGAAACTCAAGACAGGCAAAAATCACAGAAGTGAGCCCAACATTTAGGGCTGCTTACGGCTAATTTGCTGCTTTGTAAGAAACTGCAGAGATTGGTCTTTATTATTATTAGTCCAAATCTTGGAGCTGCCACCTTTTCTTAGACAGTTTGCTTCCAATATCCACAAGACTATGGAAAACATAATGCTGAGCAGAGGTCTTTTCTATGAACTTAGATGTGGCAACAATTTAGCCTTAACTCTAAAAACTGTTTATGACCCCATGGAAGAAAGACACTTTTTTTTTTTTTTTTTTTTTTTTTTTAATATATGAGGGTAGGAAAAACATCTGAAAATAAAATACAAATTAATAATAGACTGTATTAAAATTTCCTGTCTCATTATTAACTCAATTCATAGAAAGGTTAAATTATGCCCAGTGTCCCCAGTTACAGGAAAGTACAGGAATGTGAAATTTACTTCTATAAAACCACTCCTACCAAAATGTACTGAATAAATCAAGCAATACTGTACAGCACCTGCCTTTTTATATCCAAGCACAACAACAGCCTTATAACTCCTACCAAATAAATATTTATTTAGTAGAAAGAAACTGTGTGTTAATGTTTGTACTAATGATTTCATAAACTACCAAAAGATGGCATCAAAATCATCAATTGCAAAGTCCAAGGATCCTGGGTCTTTTCACAGAGCCACTAGGGGAACCCCAGTTGGAGCACTGTGATGACTTACTGACACTATTTTAAAAAAGAACATGGATTCATCAGGAATCCAATTTGTTGGAGGTTAATAACATTTAGCATTTGACTGCAGAGGTCTGTTAGCATAGAATTTAGAAAATGTATGGATAATTTAGACACTGATGAAAGGGAAGCTAAAGAATGCCAGATTCAGGTGTTGCTTTCTCAGTGAGCAATGTCTGTTAAGAAAAGACTATAAAGAGACTCTGAGTATAATTATTAGGTAAAGGATGAGGCCCTAGAACCACCATACTTTCCCAAACTGAGAAATAGACATGGCATGTTATTAACATTTTCACATTTTGAAATGTGATTTTTATTTATTTCCCGACATTCTGTTGAGACAAGGTTAGGTCTTCAATTTTCTCCCCTGTATTACAAACAAAAGAGTGCTCTTAAATGCAAAATAGGAGTTGAAATTGATAAGATTCAGGATTTGTATCTTTAACATGTTAAAAATTAGCTAGAGACATCAATAGTAATGAGGATATCTGTAAAGAGAATCTATATCATTTTAAATTGTTTCTAAACAAAATGAACATTCGAAAGTAAAGAATTTATTTTAATATCAAGCTTGAAATCCACAAAAAATTTAATTGCAATTATGCAGTGATATTGAAAAAATACTAATGTTGTACTCTGTTATTAAAGAATATTGATGTTTACAAGTTAACACAGAAAGAGATACAGTTTGACACAGCAACTGATTTCAGTTATTATTCAACACACTGACCAAGCACTACCAAAATTTTGCTAAGTAAACCTTATTGAATAGCTGTCTTAAAAATGTTTAAATCAATAAGAAAGAAAGTTTATTTGACTTGTAGTCAAACAGCATTCTTTAGCACCGAATTCTCTTGTCACTGTTAATTCCACTATACCACCTATCTTAACAAAGGTCCAATTCAGTATGTGGGGTGGGAGAGTTAAAAACAACCTGAAAGATTAAACTGATCACTTATTCTTCGAGGTGAGCAAGGATGAGGAATGGTGTTATACTTTTAATCTTTTATGCTCACATTTATTTAGCAATTTCAGGAGCTTATCCAGTCCAATGCTGGGCAAGTTTTGGCATGGGAACGACTGGAATTTGATGTCCTTTCACATTCTTATGCCATCTTTATTTTCTGTGGTTCATTCTTATATCAAGTGTCTGAGACCTTCATTCTGCTCACTCATACCCAGAATTACCCATCATAACACCTAAGTAGCATTTCCTCTTAAAATAGAGCTATGCTTTTCCTGTGCTTTTTGAAAACTACTTACTTTACAATTATTCTTACAGAGGATAAAATTTGAGTCTCAGAGATATTAAATATCTTACCAGAGATCACCGTAGAGAGATACTTTTCATGGATTATAAGATCCCACACTCTATTTCTTATTGAAATAGATATATTCAGTAAGAGTATTTGAGGTAGTTTGAGTTTTATCAAAACCCAGAATTCAAAAATCTATTATAGCTAACAGTATGTAGTTCCATAATTGAAAAGGACCTGGACTTAACAATATGAGCTAAACAGAGAGAAGGAAGGAAAATAAACAGAGTTTTCTTTATTTACCTTGTTGCCCTTTCCTCTGTTACAGGGAAAGATGAAAAGCAGATAATCAAAAGTGCTTTGTTTTTTTCTAACACATCATTATATAAGATGCATAAAATGTATTTATCTTATTTATTGCCTGTCTCACACATTAAAATGTAAGCTTCATGAGGGTAGGAATTTTTGCCATTTTATGTTTTTAGCATCTTTAACTGTACCTGACACAAAGTAAATGCTAGATAAATCTTTGTTGAATGACGAATTCCTTGACTTTGAACTTCTAAGGGCCAACATCCTAGAGATTTAAGGGTGGTTTAAGGGATTTACAGTTTATGTGACCATGTGTTATTCTTTATTTTATTCTCTGTCTTTAGAATCTAATCCTTACATAAGCTGAGGCACTGTCATTTTGAATGAACATTTTATGTAAAATTTGTCCATGTGCTCAAATTATACATTTATAGCACAACACATGGTGAGCATTCACAAATACATAATCATTTGGCAGCATATGTGTGAAGTATAAAGGAAAAATAGCAACAAACAGGAGCTACAGTCTAATAAATTAGAAATATCAAAAAAGAAAGACTAGTATTATATTTAAATTTTTAAAATACATTAACATCTAGACCCAATGCTTTTGAATTCTAAATATTTTTGTGGCTTCACAAAGATTTTTAGCATTAGATGGATTCCATGAAGCCCAGAGGTATCTCATTTGGGCGATCCTCTTAAAATCATATCCAAAATGTACAGATTTTCAAATAGAGATTGCTTATTTACATTTTGCCAGGGAACAAATCCATAGATTTTATCAAATTTCAATAAAATTAAGTTAAGGACTATTGATGAATGAGATTTTTAAGTTTTTTTTTTTTTTAATGCATACTCAGTCATTTTCGTTTATTCGACAAACACATATATATGCTAGGAGTATATAAAAGGTACATGCTATGTGCTCCAGCTAGACTCTCAGGATACAACAGTAAGTAGAGGCTCCTTTAGTTAAAGTCTAGTGACTAACATCTGTAACTGTTAAAAATTATCGGGCTCCCTGGTGGCACAGTGGTTGAGAGTCCGCCTGCCGATGCAGGGGACACGGGTTTGTGCCCCAGTCCGGGAGGATCCCACATGCTGCGAGGCGGCTGGGCCCGTGAGCCATGGCCGCTGAGCCTCTGTGTCTGGAGCCTGTGCTCTGAGGAGGGAGAGGCCACAATGGTGAGAGGCCCACGTATCGAAAAAAAAAAAATTATCTAGTTTTGGACCAAAAAGTCCTCATCCTTTCTGATTTTACCTTACTAAAATTTAAATCAAATAATATTTCAATGAATTCAAAATTTATTACCATAGAGATAAGAATCACTCTATTTCACATTTATGAAAATGTATTTAAAGAACATGAAATCATACATTTCTTGTAATGTGATGTAGTATCATAAATTATTGACAGTCAGCTTTCCATTTACTTGTTAAAATATGCAGCATTTGGTTCTGATATTTTAGGTGTTTTAGACATTTACAAAAATAAAATAGCACTTTAGAGTTGTTATGATCCCAACCTTATCCTAATGCAAATGTATAAGTTTCTTTCTTGTAAATTAATAAGAAAAATATTAATTTATTTTTAATTAATTAATTAAATTAAAAAATTAATTAAATTTAAAAAATGCTAATTTTAAAAAAAAGCTAATTTGAAAACTGTCTTATTCTCTTTAACTATTCCCAGTGCTTCTTTATACTTTCTTAAATTGTTCAGAAGTACTAGATCTCTTCATGTGGTACTTAATCTGTTAGGCTTCCTCTTCTGTTTACAGAATATTAGTCTTCTGACATAAGACAATTATTACTCTTGTGGACACTTAAAAGGTCATCATTTTTCTGATGTATGAATAATCAGGTCAAAGATCTGTCTAAAGTCCTTGTGAGATAATGGCTGTTAGCTTCAGATTTATTTTTTTCTCCTTTCCACATTTCTTAATTCCACATAACATGATGTAGATATGAGTAAACTGTGATTCCATTCCTTTTATTCCCTTATTTTTGTAATCTCTCTATGTTGGCATTTATGCCTCCTCTGGTAATAGTAAAAAACGAGGCTTTATTTTAATGGGGAGAGAGATCTTTTTTGGCTTTTTCCATGGACTCATGCAACTCTTTCTTTTTTTTTTTTTTTTTCATGATAAACTAATATTCAAGTAAGTGCTGATTTAAGGCCACTTTTACCTATTGAAAACCAACATTATCTGTAGAACCCTGCATTGAATTTATCATCAAATTCCTTCTGTTTTGTTCTCAGCCTAAAGGATTTAATCAGCGGACCTCCAACTAAATGATTGCCATTAAATATGCACTTTATTATTTTAGGTGCTGCCCGGAACATACCTTTTAAGCACTGTTTATATTTTTCTGCATATTTACTCTCCTCCTGCACTACATACGCACTTTAGCATGCTTTAATTCCTTTAACTGGCTTAAAAAATATTTTACACATCTTAATATTATATCCTGCAATAATGTTATAATTGCTACCAACAATTTAAATTTATTCCCAGATTGAAACTCTTTGCTTTTTTTTCTTGTTTCATCTCCAAGATTCCACATGGAATTTTTTCTTTTCTACCTGAGGTTCTTATATTTTCCTTTGGGTTTGTCTGCTGGAGACGAATTCTTACTCTTTGTATGCAAATGCCTTTAGGTTACCTTCATTCTTAAAAATATTATCTATGGTGGAAAATTAGCCTGAATAATTCTGTCCTTTAGCATCCTGAAGACACTTCATGGTTCTGTGGCCTCTAATGTTGTTCAGTAGTCACTCAATCATTCCTCTGAGGTTTAATCTTTGGGTACTTTCAATACTCTTATGCTTTGTTTCCTTCATCAATTATGGGAAATTCTCAGCCATTATCTCATGAAAAATTTCTCTGGGGCCCATTTTTGCCCTTCTTTTATTTTCTAAAATTTTAGTTAAAAAGATATTAGACCTTTTTCACTGTATCCTCTCTTACCCCTTCTTCTTTAATTCTGTATTTGTCTTTCCTTGCTTCTTTCTAGCTGAGCTGCGTGTAACTGGCTATTAAAATCATTATGTTGTCTACTTGGTTTTAGTTATACTTTTCAATTCCACAATTTTAGTTGATTTTTATTCATATATGCCATATTGCTTTCTACAGTTTCCAGTTCTTTACTCTAAATTTTAAATGTATTTAGGGAACTTCCCTGGCAGTCCAGTGGTTATGCAGGAGGCGCTATTTCGATCCCTGGTCCCTGGTCGGGATGTGAGATCCCACATGCCCACGTGCCACGTGGCACAGCCAAAAAAAACCCTGTATTTTTATTCTCCTGAACATGGTAAATCATTGTATTACAATCTACATCTAATAATTCCCCTAACCAGACTTCCTCTCAACCAACTTCTGTTGAATATTGTTCTATTGATTTTAGCTTGTGCATTTTTATTCTGCTATTTGCATTTATTTATCTTAGATTGTTTCTTAGAACAATTAATTTCAGAAATAATTTGAGTCCTAAGATGTTTCTATACTCTTTTGAAGATGACCTTTGTTTCCTTTTGCCAAGCAGAAGTATGTGCTAGACAACCAAGACAAAAACTTAAGAACTGTTTGTGTTATCTACATGGCCTGCCAGAGTCTAGTCCATACCCCACCTCCTGAAGGCAGTTTCTTCAGGTTCCTGCTCTGAGCAAGGGATTTCCACAAGGGTTTCTACTTTTAGTGATCAATTAAATTTAACTTCCATCTTTTCAACTCAGTGAGTCTCCTGACTGATAGGTTTTCTCTCAGATGTGCCCTGGGCATTGGCAGAAGTTCCCAGTACGAAGGTGGCAGTGTAGCCCTAGCAATCAGAGAAGGTCCCTGCTCCTGAAGGTCCAGGGCTTTGCCACCTGTTGTCTGCTGCCTCTCAGCTGTCTGGTATGAGTGAAAATGCCCCTAATAAAGAATTGGCTAATTCTCTCCCTTGTTATTATATGAGGACCTCAGCATATGTACTGACATAATATGCTCAGCATATATAACAGCTTAGTGTATTAGTATGTTTTCTAGGTCCAGATTTTTAGGTGCCTTTGGCAGGAAGTGCTTTGAATCACCTAGGTGACCACTTATTGGAAATGCATTTCTCTCAAATGTTAGTTTTTCACAGACTTTATTCACAGTCACGTTATATTTGGGAGAAGTTAACATTTTGTAAATCTGTGTTGGAGATCTTAAAAATATTAGTAACTCCTGCCTTAACGATTTCACTCTGGCAGTGTATTTGAAGAAAAGAGACCAAAGGGAAAAAACACGAAAAACTATAGGAACACTTTATACAAAAAGATATTAATTGTAACATTTTTTAAACTCCAATAAAAAAATGAAAACAAATGACATATCAAATAAAATGGAATAGATGTGCTAACTATGATTTATACATACAATGGATAAGTATTTAGTAATTAAAATTAATATTTTTCTATAAGCATGCTACCTAAAATCAGAATATAAAATTTCATAGACTATGTGATTAAAATTATATAAATAAAAGAAACAGGACTATAAATCAGAAACACATGGAGACAAATCACTAAAAATCTGTAGATTATTATTATTATGAATGCTGACTTATATATTTATTTATATTTTATATATTTTTCTAATTATAAAATAAAACCATACTACTTTTAAAATTAGAAAAATATTATTCTAAATGCACCTAAAAGTAAACATAGCAAAATATAATCAGTAATTTTATTTGGGTAGTGGGAATTTAAGTTTCCACACTTCTTTCAATTTCTTTGTATTTCACAAATTCTCTAAGATTAGCATGCAGCCATTTTTTATGATCATAATAAAATATACTCTTTTTAAGCTAAATTTTTAAAAATCCACTTTTATTCCTGCCTGAAAATAATATTACATAGACTCTTGTTTATATATTTTACATAAAACTGTCCCTAAAAATAAGGTTAAAATCATTCAATCATGTAAAGTTCTGCAAAGTATGTTCTAGGCAGCATGGCTACCTGTCAGTGTTTACAATAATAGTTCACAAAGGTTATCAACATGAATTGGCAGGAATTTTTTTTTTCAAATTCTTTTTTTTTTAAACAATTTGGTTGTTAAAAAAAAAAGCACTGTTTAAATAAGGCCTGAATTAAAGGAGAATTTCATCTGGCATTAACTTTTCAGCCATGTCCTCAGTGTAAAATATAGCTTAATAAGGGAAAGCAGTCTTTAAAGGCTTTATATTAGAAGTAAAATACCATATGCTATTAAAAAAGCAAGAGCATATCTTTTGTGTTTCTTTCTAGAGCATATCTTTTGTGTAATAAAGACCATAACGTGAAAGGGTAATATAAAATAATTGCATAAACGTACAGCCTTCTGACCCATGTAATGTGTTCCTTTCTCTTTCAGCATTGAATTGCTTTCTGCAAAGGATCCTTAAGTACTTTATCTCATTTTAAATGGTGAAAGAAAAAGGATTTCTAATTCTTCCCATTTTCGTCTTGGTGTCCAAATCTAATGTTCTCCTAATCAATCATCTCCTATTAATTCTAGCTTTGTTTCCTTAGTCACGCCTAGCAACACCCACAATTCTGTTTCTGATGCTGTGATAGCTGTTATGTAATATTCATCTAGCATAGTATTTATGAAGTATAATATTGTTCACAATAATCTTTAGTTGTAGAAATAAAACAAATTAAACAAAAATACATTATGCCCTTGAGTTGTTTCTTGCCTGCTCAATAGGTTAACTGTGACCTCAGCATAAGGAAAGAATAGCTAACTAGGCTGAAATTAGGTTACAAAGGTGGTCTGACTTGTTTAGAAAACAGAGTGTTGCTCTTTGCAAACTAATCCTGTAAAATTGTAATTTTTACTTTCTTCACAAATCAAGGACTTTCAAATACACATTTGGTTACTCCTGATATTTGGATAAGCACATCAGGAAATGTTTTTATATTCCAAACTTGTCAAGATTTTTAATCTTGTTTTCCTCACCAAATTTGTTAACCAGATAGTTTTATGGCAAACATAAATATGAAAGTTTTAAAGTCAAATGCTTTTTTTTGGTGACTTCAGATACTTTATAATGTCTTTTTTTTTTTTTTTTTTTTGCGGTACGCGGGCCTTTCACTGTTGTGGCCTCTCCCGTTGCAGAGCTCAGGCTCCGGACACGCAGGCCCAGCAGCCATGGCTCACGGGCCCAGCCACTCCGCGGCATGTGGGATCTTCCCGGACCGGGGCACGAACCCGCGTCCCCTGCATCGGCAGGTGGACTCAAACACAGCGCCACCAGGGAAGCCCCAAAATGAGTCTTTTTTTATATCCATTCATTCATTTGTACCTCACCTTGTCTGAAAGGTTTTAAGATATTAAGAGTGTGTGCGTGCATGTAATGAGGTAAAATACTAATAAAAGTAATGAGTGAGGAAAGTAGGACAAAGAGAAAATGACAAAATGAAAGGTAAGGTGAAACGAACATGACATTAATACAGGAAAAGCTCATCAAGGGTTTTTACATATGTTGGTTGCAGAATACAAATTTCACCCTAAATTAATTAATGAATATGAAATTCATTCAAGTAATTAGTATGAATTAAGAAATATGATAACATAATTCAGTAAGAAAAAACAAAGAGTTGTATAAGAGAAGTATCACACTCCCTGATACTAAGGCCCGAGAGAAATTACTTCTGTGAATTCTCATGAAAAGGATGCTATATTATTCAAACAGTAATTTTTTTATAGTAAACAAATCAACTTATTCAGTGGTGCTGTTTCCTACCTAATAGGCTCATTCTGGGTGAATGGGAAAAGACCGTCATTCAACTCAGGAAAAACAGCTAGGTAAGGGGACATGAGATGAGGCCAAGTGTATAGCTCTCTTCCAGTCTACTTAAATCTCCTTCAAAATTGTTTTCTATGAATAAAAATTCCCTTTACTGAGACTTTCATTTGTATTAAACAACACTGATTCTAAGATTTTAACCCTTGACCAGTAGCTATGTTTCAAGTTAAGCAAAGAGCCAAAAGCAACATCAGTCAGTTGAGCTAGCATATGTGTGACATCTGTGGGGATGGAGCATCCTAGCAAGGAGCTACCAAAAGAGAAGGCAACTGTCCCCTCTTCCCAGAAATGAAGGAATACTCATGGGCTGGATGAAGTATCTCTTAGAAGTAGTTGTGAATATTGTCACAATAGGTGCCACAACTTAGAGCTATCAGTATGTCATCTAAAGGGTTACATCTATGGGGGTTTGAGAGCACCTTTTTCTAATTCACATAAAGGATCTCTAAAGCTTAGCTTTGGCCAGGTTAAGATGTATTAATAGATTAAGTACAAGCAGTCCCTGCTTTTGCATGATTCTGAATGCACAACTTTCAGTAACAATGATTTAGTTAAGTAACCCCAGTCCCCCAATGACACAGTTTAAATTTTGCTTATCATGGTATGAGTTGTGAGGAATTACATAGTGATACAAACTTCACTACCAGCACTTCAGTCCACGAATCACTAAGTAAATAATAGACCTGCATCATGATCAATGACCCAATTGTGTCACTTGTTTCAAAGTCTGTCAGTGATTGATTTCTGAGCATCTGTTAACAAGTCCACACACAGACATCAAGGTATGGAACTGTGTTGCCTTCTTGTCTCCCAGTGGTAAATCTATGTGACATTTTACAAAAATGGATAATTGAAAGACAAAGAGAGATATGGTCAACAAAGATGAACGTGCAGGGGGAAAAGGGAGGAAGGCAAGGAAGAGGAAAAAGAAGAGAAGGGAAAGGAGGAGGGGGAAAAAGAAAAGTGGTGATGCTAGAAGTGAAATTCAAATCAAATGTAAGTAGAGTTACAGTACAAATAGCTGAGTGTAGGAATGTTGACAATGACACCTTCAAGAGACTCTAAACATGTGCCATAGTAAGTTAGTGAGGGTAAACTTGTTAACATAAATGAGTAAAGTAGTTGTGATGGAAAGGAAAGAGATGTCTCAGAGGAAGGAATGCCAGCAAAAACTTCACACTGAAGGAACTCTCAGAGATATTTCAAAACATTGAAAGCACAAAGGGTAAACGCTGGAACCTGCTCCAAATGTTGAAAGGTATAAGGAAATTCTCCAGAGCATAAGAAAAAAAAATGCTCACTTCATATTTTAAATTATATGAAGAGAAGAAAAGGGAAATGCTATTCAAACTACTCTCTTGATAAGCTATTTTACAAATAAATAAAACACTTTAATTTTCAACATCTCCAACGTTTCAGTGCACTAAATAAATGTTTTACTAATTTTTCATATACATATCTCTATAACCAACAGAAAGAAAATTTTTAATGTTTTGACAACAAAGTTTAGAAGTCATGGAACAATCATAATTTTCCCATTGATCATTAAAGTTGCTTTCATGTTTTTAGTTTGTATGATTATTTTTACAGTCCCACACTACTGTGCAAAGAGAGGACTTCTTGTACTAAACACTATGAGTAGGTAAATATGTAAATAAGATAGATTACAGTACTGGTAAAACAAAAATAAATGCTATGTATGAAAAGGCCTTTTGAAGTATTATAAGAAAGGAAGAAAACATAAAAGAAAATTTATTCATTTAATAATATTGATAACTTCTTCAAAAGTGACATAAGCAAAATTAAAAGACAACATATTAGAAATATATATTTATAATGTGTATGGAATAAAAAAATAATTAAGATAAAGAGTTCAAACCAAAAAAATTAGCAAGTATCCCAAGAGATAATGGAATAGCTGGGAAGAAAATAAACTCTAGAAAAGATTTGGTTACAAGGAACTAAAATACACTTTAGCTTGCATGAAATAAAAAGAAATAAATGAAAAGCAAGAATTTCATTTAGTCTTCATGGGGATTGAAGCTTGGAGATAGAAAGTCAGGAATGGAAGCTGTTTTATTTTTCTCCTCATGGATTCTCTAACTTTCTCTCTGCTCTAAAGCCAGTCTAGATTTGTTCATGCAGCTTCTTCATAGCTGCAAAATGGCCACCTAAAGCAAAATCTCATCACCTTTTGGTTCAACAGCTACTGTAGCTGACTTTATTTTCTGAGATTTGTTTGTCTAGTTCTCAATAAAGATTCGGCTTCAGGGCAGACTTCTTATCAAAAGATGATGCAATTTGTTGGCTATTTCCAGCAACTATGGGCAGGGCAGATGCATTTACTGACATATGCAATCCACTTAATTAACAAAAGAAGAAATTAAAAAGTCTAATGATCATTTGAAGATACTTTAAATTGCAGTCAAATAATTGATCCATAAAATAGTGAAACATATTATTATTTATAATAAAATATGAATAACCAAGAAAAAGCAGACAAGAAAGAAAATTGACACACCCATGAACACTGCTTGAGAGATTACAAATTAGTACAATTAGTTCAGAGAGAAATTTGTCAGTGCACAACAAAAGCCTCAAAAATCTGGATTTCCAGTGATTTAATTTCACTTTTAGAAATTTATCTTCAAGAAATAATTATGGGGACTTCCCTGCTGGCACAGTGGTTAAGAATCTGGCTGCCAATGCAGGGGACATGGGTTCAATCCCTGGTCCAGGAAGATCCCACATGCCACGGAGCAACTAAGCCCACGCTCCACAACTTCTGAGGCTGCACTCTAAAGCCCGCAAGCCACAGCTACAGAGCCCACACGCCTAGAGCCCGTGCTCTGCAACAAGAGAAGCCACGAAGCACATGCACCACAACAAAGAGTAGCCCCTGCTCGCCGCAACTAGAGAAAGCCCGCGTGCTGCAACAAAGACCCAGGCAGCCAAAAATAAAATAAATAAATTTAAAAAAAGAAATAATTATGACTTCATAAAACAGTTTACGTACAGGGATATTCATTTTTATATTATGTAAAATAGAGAATGAAATGAATAACTTCAATATTCAATAAGAAAGAATGACTAGTTGGTCATGTTTTCAAATAATAAAATATTATTCACTCATTACAATTCATAGAAGTCCCCATATTCATTTTTGTAGACATCTATATTCACATGCAATAACATGGAGAAAAGTGTAGGTTCTGTACACTCTGAGAGAATATTTTAAAGTATTTGGAAGAATTTGATAAAAATCACTTAAGACAAAGAATAATTGTAGACCAGTGTTTCTCAAACTATATGTGGTAAAAGACCAGTGTTGTTGTTGTTGTTATTTCTTCTAATCCTAATTCACTGGAGACTAATATGTTAAAAAAAAAGCAATAATAAAATAAATCAATACAAAAATAAAATAAAATGATGACATTCAATATAAGTTTTTATATTAGATTCAATAGACAAAATATGTCATTTTGTTATATATGTTTCTAAACACGTTCAGTTTCTATACTTATCACAGACTGGTAACCAATTTGCAGACCAACGAATTGTGAAACAGAACTTGAATAGCACTGTAATTGATCTTTATTATACTGTCTCCTAAAGAGTGTTGGTTTTATTAACAGCAAAGCTTTTGATTCACTAAATGATATGCAAATTTATTATTAAAATTACTAATTATTTTAACTAACATATACTGAAGGCTTTCTATGCCTGTCACTGTTTTCTATACAAAAGAAAAAAAAATTCAAACCTAAAAATAACCCTGAAAGATAAGTAAAATTACTCCATTCATTTTACAGACATACTGAAGAAATTTTCCCAGGGATACACAGCCAGTCAGTAGCAGGCCTGGGATTTGAACTGGGGCAATGTGACTTTAAAGCCCGTGTTCTAATGCACTATTCTATCGCCTCTCATAGCACACTGCCTTGTGACCTGAAGCTGAACTGCTTAGAACCATGGAATAGAGGTTGAGCACTAAATCCAGACTCTGTAAAGATGGGGCTCTTCTGGTGACAGAAAAGAACTCACAGACACACCTTAAAAGGAGAATTAACAGAGTTTAATGCGAGATGTGTTCCAGGAACTCCTTTGTCTATTCTAGGACATCTTTGATAAATTTGGGTATTCCAATTCCCCCAAAATATTGAGTATAACTGGATATTTAACTAAAATATAAAACGGGCTGAGGTGTGTTTCAATGTCCTAATTGTCACTACCCTCATCAATTGTGCCATAGATAACACACCAAAGTTAACTATGTTAAAAGGTTACATTTTTTAGATTAGGAGCTTATTATTTTCTTTTATTTATTTCCTTTTTATTTGATTTTCTGGACCTCAGACGCGAAGTGTTATATTAACCATATGCCTCAGTTAGTAACTCACATTGATCTGAGCAAAACTCTTTTAATTTTGATTCTCTTTTGGCCCAGTTCCCTACTCTCATTTCTCTATCCACCAAAAAAGGCACCCATTTTAATATGTTATAGATAGATAGGTAGGTAAGCAGATTAGATAGATAGATAGAGCTATATTAGCAGCTGTTTTTTTAAAAAAAATCTTTTATTTGTATACATTCTTATAAAACATATTTTTGTACTGTTTATTTTCTCTCAATACAATGTTTCTACGATTTACCTACAGCACTGGGGGCACAACTCCCTCATTTCCTCTGAGTATGCCACAGTGTGCCTTCAGTATGCATTTTTAAAAATTAATTTATTTATGAATTTATTTTTGGCTGCATTGGGTCTTTGTTGCTGCGCGCAGGCTTTTCTCTAGTTGCAGCGAGCGGGGGCTGCTCCTCGTTGCGGCGGGCGGGCTTCTCATTGTGGTGGCCTCTCCCGTTGAGAAGCACAGGCTCAAGGCGCACGGGCCTCAGTAGTTGTGGCTCGCGGGCCCAGCGGTTGTGGCTCCCCGGCTCCAGAGCGTAGGCTCAGTAGCTGTGGAGCACGGGCTTAGTTTCTTGGCAGCATTTGGGATATTCCTGGAGCAGGGCTCGAACCTGTGTCTCCTGCATTGGCAGGCGGACTCCCAACCACTGTGCCACCAGGGAAGCCCCCTTAAGTATGCATTTTAGCTTCAAGGGCTCTTTTCTGGAAGCCCTGGGACAAAATAATTATAATCCACTCATCTAAAATCATTCAACATAACAAAAGAGATCTTGTTATGTAAAATAAAGTAAACAAAGCTCTTTTTGTGGTTTTTAGCTTAACTATATGACATGCTAAAATAAAAACTGAAAGTTAAGGTTTATTCGGTTCTGGTGAATTAAAATAACTTTTAAGTGGTTTTACTTTTTAGAACCCAGGTTTATAGGCCATTACTTTCCTATTTGCAAAGTTCTGGGAGCAAAAGGTCATTACATGTATAATTTTATGGATGTTCATGGCATTTCTAGAGTATTACTTTGAGAATTAAGCATCCTAGTTATGACTCAACTAAACCCCAAATATGCTTAGGATTCTGGATAAACAAGATAAAAAAAAAATAGATGCTTTAAATTCACCAAATTTTGACAATCAGGCCTGGGTGGAAAAAAAATTGGATGATTAAATCCACCCTGTACATGCTTAATATAGAAATGGAAGACCCCTTAAATTAGTCAAAATTTAAAGCAATTTAAAAGAGATTCAGGACTTCCCTGGTGGGGCAGTGGTTAAGAATCCGCCTGCCAATGCAGGGGACATGGGTTCGAGCCCTGATCCGGGAAGATCCCCCATGCTGCGGAGCAACTGCGCGCCACAATACTGAAGCCCAGGCACCTAGAGCTCGCGTTCCGCAACAAGAGAAGCCACCGCAATGAAAAGCCCGCGCACCGCAATGAGGAGTAGCCCTCGCTTGCCGCAACTAGAGAAAGCCCGCGCACCGCAACAAAGACCCAACGCAGCCAAATATAAAAAATTATTTCAAAAATATATTAATTAATAAAAAATAAAAGGTATTCAAATTTCATTTGTATTTAGATGATTAGTGTTCAACATTCTTTTATGATTTTAATAATAATATCTCAAATAACATATGGCTAGGAATACATTTTTTGTTTCTTTTCTATTATAAAAAGAAACAACTCTTTAATGAAATTGAGAAACTGACTGTGGATAAATTAAAAATTAACAGTAGTGCCAGGATTAAATATTATTGAGACCACTAGACCATGGGTTCCTAAGAGGATATTAGATACTTACCTTCATTCACCCAGCATCTAGCATCCGGTGGGGTGCACTGCACACACAGCGAGGTTTGATAATTGGAAGGTAATTTAGCCTAGTTAGTAATATTGTCCATGGGACTTCCCATATTTTAGGGAAGAGTAAAAAATGTACAGAACTTGAGGAAAGGAAGTAGGTAAGCTTTGGGGATGTAATGTTTAATGGTGGAGATAAAGTAAAATACAGTCAGAATAAATTTCAGGAGGTGAAACTTAATTTAACATACACATGCACAGAGTGCTATATATGGTGCTTTAAGAGTATAGTATTAAAGCTAGTACCAGTTTAGAGGTGTGCAATTCATTACATATATGCTATCCCATCATTAATAAGATATAACTATAATAAGCTTATAAGTGCTAATTTTGTATGTAAAGATGACATTCCAGACCTCACAATTTTCAGGTTTATTTTTTTTCTACGAAGAGTGAGGTAATGTGAGCCTATCCACGTACTTCTTTGTCTCTACTGTAAATTTATTTATTACTTTTTTCTGGTGAGATATAGTTTGAAGGAATTTGATCCCCACATGGGGATCAAACCCCATGAATTCATAACATTCGTTTCCTACTTTGGTGAAGTCTTTCCAGCTACTGACGTATGCTCAGAAATTAATTTTCTCATTCCACCAGTGTGCACTCTGTGCCTATCAGTTCCAGGCGTTCTGACTGGGGCCAGAGAAAAAACATAGAGGTTGACACTTATTACAGTACTTAAAATCTGAGAGGAAAAGCCAGTATATAAATATAATAAGATGAGAAAATATGAAATAAAGAGCAAAGGTAATTTAGGAAAGTGAGAGATCACATCTGGCTACACTGATAAAAGAGGATTTCTTGGAAGAGCTCATATTTAAGTCTGTATTGAGAGTTTTATGTCATGGAACATGTGTATAATAGAATATATTAAGATCTCAGTCATCCCCATAAGAGAGAGAGGGTCCAAAAGTCTGCAGACTAGGAAATTTGAAGGATGTGGGTAGCAAGTTAACTTATGCAAATAAATCATCTTGAGATTTCTCAACTAGGGTTCCACAGCTGAACCACAGAACATAGAAAATGTCTAAGTGATTATTTTACTTGTCTCAATTAGTACCATTTGAATGCACAGATGAAAAGATAATTCATAACCTTCAAAAATGCCTTAGTGGAATAGGACTTAATTCTCTCATGATGTTCCAGTTGAGAAAGACCTAGTGTCTGATATTTATGTTTATTGACGGATATATCTATATTTATCTATATATTCTATATCCATATCTATATATGTAATTATTTATATACCTATATCCATCTATATACTTATAAATTTGTGTATAGCTATTCATCTATTCTTTTTTCTTTCTAGAGAGAGGTTATCTATTAATAATGAGAAATATGACTACTAAATTTACCAGATACTGAGCAGCATTTTCAATCCCTGAAGGTAGACCCACATAGAAGACCAATTATTATTAGAAAGATTTTTCTTGGAGTATAAAATAATAGTACCATTGAGTCATAAGGACTTGATTTATTTCTCTCCCCAAAGAGATAGTCTCCATGTGAAGACTGGATGATTACTTGCGGCCCAGAGCACATTCTCTCTCCCATGAGCCTTAGGCATGGTGCCACTGTTTGCTTCTCTCCCTCTTTTTACTCCTTACCTGAAAACCTCTCTTCCAATTGAATCATTCTCTCTTTGATATCTCTCGTATATATTATGCTAAAAGTGTGTTTGACTTAATAACTTTCCAAGTCATATGGCTTGCATGTTTTAAAGAAGGGGATGCTTTTTGCAGGAGCTTAAAATATTATAAAATCTCTAAGTGCATATCACATTTTAGATGTGATCTCTGCTGAATTATTTCAAGCATTTCATACATTTCCTACTTTGATCTTTCCCTTCATAACTGAACACACAGTTGACAGGCTTAGGTCTAATGAGCATCCATTTGAGTCAAAATAGTCTCTACTTCCAACTTTCCTAATGAGTTTCAACTTTTACCTCAAGTATATCAAGGATAGGAGACATGAATTTCTCATCTTTAGAACTAGCACCTTCATTTTCTGTTTTTTCACTCATTCAATATAATGAACAAGAAAAAATGCAATGCAATAAAACAGTGGCTTTAAATGCTCATAAGCAGAATAGTCCATTATTCAAATGACATGTAAAAGGAGAATGAGTATGCCTGAAGTGTAGTGAGTGTCAGGAGGCCCTCTTGCTTGCTCCCTCCTTTCCTTCAGCCTTCGGGGCAAAAAAGATTTCTAAGGTACATTTGTGGTGCCATGCTGCAAGGCTTTATAAACCACTGAAAAGACATGATAGATACAGATATTTAGATCAATAGATAAGTAGACATCCGTTCTGTAGCATAGAGCATTTGTTTCCTTTTGCTGCTGTTAACAAAATGCAAAAAACTTAGAAGCTTAAACAATACAAATTTAGTATTTTACTGTTCTGTAGGCTAGAAGTACAACACAAAACTCACTGAGCTAAAATCAAGGTGGCAGCAGGACTTCATTTCTTTCCAGAGGCTCTAGGGTTTTGAAAACCTTTCCTGGATCATTTGGGTCTTGGCACAATTCAATTCCTTGCAGCTGCAGGAGTAAAATCCCAATTTTCTTACTGACTGTCAGCTGAGAGCCATTTCCAGCTTCTAGATGCCTTGGCTGATGGCCCCCTTTTTCCAGCCTCAAAGGCATCAGCAGAGGTTCCACCTCGTTTATGCTTCAAATCTGTCCTCCTTCTTTCCTCTTCATCTTTCTAACTCAGCCAGGATAGGTTCTCCACCTTTAAGGATTCGTGTGATGAGGCCAGGCCAACAACATAATACAGGATAATTTCCACATCTCAGGATAATCTCAAGGTCTGTACTCATGATCGTATTTTAAAGTAATGTCTGTCATATAACATCCACAGGTTCCAGGGATTAGAGTGTGGACAGCTTTGTAAGGGGAGAGGTCATTATTCCACGTATCACAAGCAGTGTTTGTGTAGTTATTTGCATTTTCTTCTAAAGAGGAAGTCTTGACCAACAGGCAAGGCTACTAAGGAATATTTTGATGTTATTTTGTATTTAAATGACATTTAATCCATTTTTAAGTCATGAATATCATTCTTAACTTCAAGGCTTTGCATACCACAGTTTGCTTAATTATACCTTGCTTTTCAGTTAATTTCTGGAGAAGGATCTCACATCTCTATTTCCAATATTTTAATTGAACATGCATGGGAGAAGCTCACAAAGAACCATTAACATAATAAAGGGGGTTTTATTTTAGATTATGGCTGTCAATCAGTAATAATTTATGTTTATGATAATAATAATTTATGATTTCAATTTGCCAGCAATTTAGCTATAACACACACACACACACACACACACACACACACACATACAAAACATAGAGACTTACTGAAGTGAAAGAACTGACCCATAGCCAGGCTGACCACAGTTTTGAATACACTGAAGGACTAAATTTTAACATGCTTATTTGAATCTAATTGGAAATTCAGATCTCTATACAGCCACTTATCCTTATTTTTAATTAGTTTCTGCTTTATAACAAAGTGAATCAGTCATACATATACATCTGTTCCCACATCCCTTCCCTCATGCATCTCCCTCCCTCCCACCCTCCCCATCCCACCCCTCCAGGCGGTCACAAAGCACCCAGCTGATCTCCCTGTGCTATGTGGCTGCTTCCCACTATCTACCTTACGTTTGGTAGTGTATATATGTCCATGCCTCTCTTTCGCTTTGTCACAGCTTACCCTTCCCACTCCCCATATCCTCAAGTCCATTCTCAAGTAGGTCTGTGTCTTTATTCCCGTTTTACCCCTAGGTTCTTCATGACATTTTTTTTTAATTCCATATATATGTGTTAGCATACGGTATTTGTCTTTCTCTTTCTGACTTACTTCACTCTGTATGACAGACTCTAGGTCTATCCACCTCATTACAAATAGCTCAATTTCGTTTCTTTTTATGGCTGAGTAATATTCCATTGTATATATGTGCCACATCTTCTTTATCCATTCATCCGATAATGGACACTTAGGTTGTTTCCATCTCCGGGCTATTGTGAATAGAGCTGCAATGAACATTTTGGTACATGTCTCTTTTTGAATTATGGTTTTCTCAGGGTATATGCCTAGTAGTGGGATTGCTGGGTCATATGGTAGTTCTCTCTTTAGTTTTTTAAGGAACCTCCATACTGTTCTCCATAGTGGCTGTACCAATTCACATTCCCACCAGCAGTGTAAGAGTGTTCCCTTTTCTCCACACCCTCTCCAGCATTTATTGTTTCTAGATTTCTTGATGATGGCCATTCTGACTGGTGTGAGATGATATCTCATTGTAGTTTTGATTTGCATTTCTCTAATGATTAATGATGTTGAGCATTCTTTCATGTGTTTGTTGGCAGTCTGTATATCTTCTTTGGAGAAATGCCTATTTAAGTCTTCTGCCCGTTTTTGGATTGGCTTGTTTGTTTTTTTGCTATTGAGCTTCATGAGCTGTTTATAAATTTTGGAGATTAATCCTTTGTCAGTTGCTTCATTTGCCAATATTTTCTCCCATTCTGAGGGTTGTCTTTTGGTCTTGTTTACAGTTTCCTTTGCTGTGCAAAAGCTTTGAAGTTTCATTAGGTCCCATTTGTTTATCTTTGTTTTTATTTCCATTTCTCTAGGAGGTGGGTCCAAAAGGATCTTGCTGTGATTTATGTCATAGAATGTTCTGCCTATGTTTTCCTCTAAGAGTTTGATAGTTTCTGGCCTTACATTTAGGTCTTTAATCCATTTTGAACTTATTTTTGTGTATGGTGTCAGGGAATGATCTAATCTCATACTTTTACATGTAGCTGTCCAGTTTTCCCAGCACCAATTATTGAAGAGGCTGTCCTTTCTCCACTGTACATTGCTGCCTCCTTTATCAAAGATAAGGTGACCATATGTGTGTGGGTTTATCTCTGGGCTTTCTATCCTGTTCCATTGATCTATCTTTCTGTTTTTGTGCCAGTACCACACTGTCTTGATTACTGTAGCTTTGTAGTATAGTCTGAAGTCAGGGAGCCTGATTCCTCCAGCTCCGTTTTTTGTTCTCAAGATTGCTTTAGCTATTCGGGGTCTTTTGTTTTTCCAAACAAATTTTGAAATTTTTTGTTCTAGTTCTGTGAAAAATGCCAGTGGTAGATTGATAGGGATTGCATTGAATCTGTAGATTGCTTTGGGTAGTAGAGTCATTTTCACAATATTGATTCTTCCAATCCAGGAACATGGTATATCTCTCCATCTATTTGTATCATCTTTAATTTCTTTCATCAGTGTCTTATAATTTTCTGCATACAGGTCTTTTGTCTCCTTAGGTAGATTTATTCCTAGATATTTTATTCTTTTTGTTGCAATGGTAAATGGGAGTGTTTTCTTGATTTCACTTTCAGATTTTTCATCATTAGTGTACAGGAATGCCAGAGATTTCTGTGCATTAATTTTGTATCCTGCTACTTTACCAAATACATTGATTAGCTCTAGTAGCTTTCTGGTAGCATCTTTAGGATTCTCTATGTATAGTATCATGTCATCTGCAAACAGTGACAGCTTTACTTCTTCTTTTCCGATTTGGATTCCTTTTATTTCCTTTTCTTCTCTGATTGCTGTGGCTAAAACTTCCAAAACTAAGTTGAATAAGAGTGGTGAGAGTGGGCAGCCTTGTCTTGTTCCTGATCTTAGTGGAAATGGTTTCAGTTTTTCACCATTGAGGACGATGTTGGCTGTGGGTTTGTCATATATGGCCTTTATTATGTTGAGGAAAGTTCCCTCTATGCCTACTTTCTGGAGGGTTTTTATCATAAATGGGTGTTGAATTTTGTCGAAAGCTTTCTCTGCATCTATTGAGATGATCATATGGTTTTTCTTCTTCAATTTGTTAATATGGTGTATCACATTGATTGATTTGCATATATTGAAGAATCCTTGCATTCCTGGAATAAACCCCACTTGATCATGGTGTATGATCCTTTTAATGTGCTGTTGGATTCTGTTTGCTAGTATTTTGTTGGGGATTTTTGCATCTATGTTCATCAGTGATATTGGCCTGTAGTTTTCTTTCTTTGTGACATATTTGTCTGGTTTTGATATCAGGGTGATGGTGGCCTTTTAGAATGAGTTTGGGAGTGTTCCTCCCTCTGCTATATTTTGGAAGAGTTTGAGAAGGATAGGTGTTAGCTCTTCTCTAAATGTTTGATAGAATTCGCCTATGAAGCCATCTGATCCTGGGCTTTTGTTTGTTGGAAGATTTTTAATCACAGTTTCAATTTCAGTGCTTGTGATTGGTCTATTCATATTTTCTATTTCTTCCTGATTCAGTCTTCGCAGGTTGTGCATTTCTAAGAATTTGTCCATTTCTTCCAGGTTGTCCATTTTATTGGCATAGAGTTGCTTGTAGTAATCTCTCATGATCTTTTGTATTTCTACAGTGTCAGTTGTTACTTCTCCTTTTTCATTTCTAATTCTATTGATTTGAGTCTTCTCCCTTTTTTTCTTGATGAGTCTGGCTAATGGTTTATCAATTTTGTTTATCTTCTCAAAGAACCAGCTTTTAGTTTTATTGATCTTTGCTATCGTTCCCTTCATTTCTTTTTCATTTATTTCTGATCTGATCTTTATGATTTCTTTCCTTCTGCTAACTTTGGGGGTTTTTTGTTCTTCTTTCTCTAATTGCTTTAGGTGCAGGGTCAGGTTGTTTACTCGAGATGTTTCCTGTTTCTTAAGGTGGGATTGTATTGCTATAAACTTCCCCCATAGAACTGCTTTTGCTGCGTCCCATAGGTTTTGGGTCGTCGTGTCTCCATTGTCATTTGTTTCTAGGTATTTTTTTTAATTTCCTCTTTGATTTCTTCAGTGATCACTTCGTTATTGAGTAGTGTATTGTTTAGCCTCCATGTGTTTGTATTTTTTACAGATCTTTTCCTGTAATTGATATCCAGTCTCATAGCATTGTGGTCGGAAAAGATACTTGATACAATTTCAGTTTACTTAAATTTACCAAGGCTTGATTTGTGACCCAAGATATGATCTATCCTGGAGAATGTTCCATGAGCACTTGAGAAAAATGTGTATTCTGTTGTTTTTGGATGGAATGTCCTATAAATATCAATTAAGTCCATCTTGTTTAATGTATCATTTAAAGCTTGTGTTTCCTTATTTATTTTCATTTTGGATGATCTGTCCATTGGTGAAAGTGGGGTGTTAAAGTCCCCTACTATGAGTGTGTTACTGTCGATTTCCCCTTTTATGGCTGTTAGTATTTGCCTTATGTATTGAGGTGCTCCTATGTTTGGTGCATAAATATTTACAATTGTTATATCTTCTTCTTGGATCGATCCCTTGATCATTATGTAGTGTCCTTCTTTGTCTCTTCTAATAGTCTTTATTTTAAAGTCTATTTTCTCTGATATAAGAATTGCTACTCCAGCTTTCTTTTGATTTCCTTTTGCATGGAATATCTTTTTCCATCCCCTTACTTTCAATCTGTATGTGTCTCTAGGTCTGAAGTGGGTCTCTTGTAGAGAGCATATATATCGGTCTTGTTTTTGTATCCATTCTGCCAATCTGTGTCTTTTGGTGGGAGCATTTAGTCCATTTACCTTTAAGGTAATTATTGATATGTATGTTCCTATTCCCATTTCCTTAATTGCTTTGGGTTCGTTATTGTAGGTATATTCCTTCTGTTGTGTTTCTTGCCTAGAGAAATTCCTTTAGCATTTGCTGTAAAGCTGGTTTGGTGGTGCTGAACTCTCTCAGCTTTTGCTTGTCTGTAAACGTTTTAATTTCTCCATCAAATCTGAATGAGATCCTTGCTGGGTAGAGTAATCTTGGTTGCAGGTTTCTGTCCTTCATCACTTTAAGTATGTCCTGCCACTCCCTTCTGGCTTGTAGAGTTTCTGCTGAGAGATCAGCTGTTAACCTGATGGGGATTCCCTTGAGTGTTATTTGTTTTTTTTCCCTTGCTGCTTTTAATATGATTTCTTTGTGTTTAATTTTTGACAGTTTGATTAATATGTGTCTTGGCATATTTCTCCTTGGATTTATTCTGTATGGGACTCTCTGTGCCTCCTGGACTTGATTAACTATTTCCTTTCCCATATTAGGGAAGTTTTCAACTATAATCTCTTCAAATATTTTCTCAGTCCCTTTCTTTTTCTCTTCTTCTTCTGGAACCCCTATAATTCGAATGTTGGTGCGTTTAATGTTGTCCCAGAGGTCTCTGAGACTTTCCTCTGTTCTTTTCATTCTTTTTTCTTTATTTTGCTCTGCAGCAGTTATTTCCACTATTTTATCATCCACCTCATTTATCCGTTCTTCTGCCTCAGTTATTCTGCTATTGATCCCATCTAGAGTATTTTTCATTTCATTTATTGTGTTTTTAATCGATGCTTGATTCATCTTTAGTTCTTCTAGGTCCTTGTTAACTGTTTCTTGCATTTTGTCTATTCTATTTCCAAGATTTTGGATCAGGGAAATAGAATCTTGGATCATCTTTACTATCATTATTCTGAATTCTTTTTCAGGTAGACTGCCTATTACCTCTTCATTTGTTAGGTCTGGTAGGTTTTTATCTTGCTCCTTCACCTGCTGTGTGTTTTTCTGCCTTCTCATTTTGCTTATGTTACTGTGTTTGGGGTCTCCTTTTTGCAGGCTGCAGATTCGTAGTTCCTGTTGTTTTTGGTGTCTGTCCCCAGTGGCTAAGGTTGTTTCAGTAGGTTGTGTAGGCTTCCTGGTGGGGGGGACTAGTGCCTGTGTTCTGGTGGTTGAGGCTCGATCTTGTCTTTCTGGTGGACAGGTCCACGTCTGGTGGTGTGTTTTGGGGTGTCTGCGGACTTATTATGTTTTTAGGCAGCCTCTCTGCTAATGGGTGGGGTTGTGTTCCTGCCTTGCTAGTTGCTTGGCATAGTGTGACCAGCACTGTAGCTTGCTGGTCGTTGACTGAAGCTGGGTGCTGGTGTTGAGATGGAGGATCTCTGGGAGATTTTCGCCGCTTGATATTATGTGGAGCTGGGAGGCCTCTTGTGGACCCGTGTCCTGAAGTTGGCTCTCCCACTTCAGAGGCACAGCACTGACTCCTGGCTGCAGCACCAAGAGCTTTTCATCTGCTAATGCCGCATGCCACTCCTGCTGATGATTCAGCCACCTTGGCCTCTTCTTATCATCTCAGCAACCAGCTTTCACATATTTTTTTCTTAAACTGATCTTCTTTTCAATGAACCTAGATATTCCCTACTCTCTCTGGAAAGTTTAGAAACATTCTCATTTAGTTTTTGAAATTCTTGTCTGAAATCACAGTGCCTTTGCCAGCAGTGGACAGCAATTGTAAATCTCTTTTTTTCTTCAGTAAAATGAGAGTGTTATCTTATTTTCCATCTCCGGAAAAACGCATGGCGCGCCTCAGGCTGGTGCAACGTCACGCCGGCCTCTGCCACCGCAGGCTCACCCCTCACTCCGTACCCCTCCCTTCCCCCGGCCTGAGTGAGCCCAGCCATTTATCCTTGAGTTCTAAGTCATTGCATTTCATCTGTTATTTATGATCTCATTTAGATTTCAGAAAAAATCCAATACTTCATGACACATGTTAATTTATACTTTACCTTTAAGATCTGGCTACTCTTTGAGCCAAGAGCACAATGCTTATTCATGTGCATGGGAGTTATGAACCACCACCAAAGGTCAATGAATGCAGTCATATAATGAAGATAGAGTTTTTGGTCCACCTTGGTGTCTGACTGGTGATTTGATTAGTGATAAAAATGATGCTACTCTTTCTGATAGTTCCAAGGCAGAATCTTCCTGTGGGATCATGGTTTTTGGTCAGCCACTTCCCAAAGCACCAAGAGTAGCAGAGGAAGGTGGGGATCCTTATAGCCATCCTGGTGTTGCTTTTGCTAGCTCTAGTCACTGGGGGCTGATGTGATTGCTAGCCAAGATAGAACTTCTATAAAACCCAGCAGCAAAATGCTACACATACCTAACGTGTTAATAAGAGAGAGAAAAACTTCAACTTTCTTTTCTCTCTCACTTGGGATTCTAAAGGGCAACAGGGCAGCTACCAGCAAAAAGTCCAGAGGCCCAAATCTACCAACACAGAATTCAAAAGGTACATTTCACAAAAGGTACATTTCACATTTCCAGGCTTTTTGCTGTCACTTCAGAAAATAATACAGTCTTCTCTTTCAGAGTTGATAGATCTTATTGAAATTCAATTCAGTGATTGTCTTTGGACAGTAATTAAGAGAAATTCTTGAGACTGGTGTACCAAATTATCTTTAGTTCAAACCTCAATCTTCTTCAAAACCGACCAACCAAGCAGCCAACCAACCAACACCTAGTACAAAACAGAGACAAAAATAGACACTGCATATACAGTCATCTAGAATAATAAATAAGAAAATAAATAGGCAGTAATATAATGATATTTTCCAAATCTATTAGGAAAGGTAATGCCATTCTTCCGCTAAGTGATTTTTAAAAAATAGGTTTTATATAGATATAGATGATCGATAGATATAGAAACTATTTCTATCTCTGTATGTGTGTGTGTGTGTGTGTATCCAACCCAAAGAGTTATGCTATATGATTTCATTTATGTAACAACCTTGAAGTGACAAAGTTATAGTGGAAAACACATCAGTGAGTACCAGAGGTTAGAGGTGGAAGAAGGGTATAGTTATTAAGGAGTAATATGGTAATAGTAAGGAGGGTGTGCGTGTGTGTTTGTCTAATGGAAAAGTCTCTGTCCTGATTGTGGTGTTTATACTCAAATCTATACATGTGACAAATTTCCATATAACCATACTTCTTGCTCAACGTGTGCGTGTGCATGCGCACACACACACACAAGAGTATATGCAAAACTTGAGAAATTTCAGTAAAGGTCTGTAACTGAGTTAATAATATTGTCCCAATGTCAATTTCCTTATGTTGACAATGTACTATGGTTATGTAAGATATTATCATTGGGGAAAGTTAGGGGAAGAGGACATGGGAAATCTCTGCACTATTTTTGCAACTTGTGAATCTTAAATTCTTTCAAAGTAAAAAGTTTATTTAAAAATCTGACCCATAACTGACATATGTGTTAGAATTAGCAGCAACAAAGGTCATTAGAAAAGTATTTTAACCATATTTTATATGTTTAAAAAGTTAAATAGAAATCTGATAGATATAAAAATGACCCAAATCAAGTTTGTAGAAAAATGTTTGAGATGAAAAACACACTGAGTTTTATAATTGTACTATAATTACATAAGAGTGTCTCTTTAATACATTACTAGTTCAAAATTATTTCCAAACATTTTTAAAAGAGAAATACATGGGGCTTAGTGTTGGTGATTTTTCCATGGTGTCATAGATATTGAATGTCAGAGACTACCCAGTATTCTTGCTAGAATAATGCATTCTTGTGAAATAGCTCCTTCCTTTCCTTTTTTTTTTTCTTATTTAAATTTAATTAGGTTCCTTTTCTTACATTAGATTACTTACTTTGTCTCAGGCTATGTTCTCCCTATATTTTCACTGAAGGAACATGTATCTATATACAAATTAAAATTTTTTATGTTATCAACTCCCTCATGTACAAGATAAGAATAGTATAAATATTCTGGCTTTATGTATTCTATATGATTTATTTAAATGAATGGTAAGAATTTGCAGTAAATTATTATAGTGCTGATCTCATGGCAAGCTCATCTGTTACTATCAAATCTGAAAATATGTTTCTGAACTCTGAGGAGAAATTTGGTATTGATGGCAAGGAATTGTATGACTCAATGACAACACTGTAATAGAAATGTTAACAAATGTGACCCACATGTTGGGATATGTCAGTAGGAACCATATGACATGTTAGTCTTTTAGTAGATTTGTTTTAAGGAAAATAAAATTCAAGATGTGATTTCATTTTATGCTAAAATTTGAACAAAAGATATGTTATTTATGAGATGTTTAAATAATGGATATTAAAGGGAATAGAAATTGACTTGTAAATAAAGCTGTCAATAATCACACACTGGGTTTCAGGCACTGTTCTACACATTTTATATTCATTATCTTATGTAACTGAATGAATTTTTGCAACAGTGATGCTCTTGTGACCATTATGAAGTTGAAGAAACTAAGATTACAAACACTAAGTATCTCTGTCCAAATCACATAGCTAGTAAATGGAAAAGGTGTGATTTAATCCAGTCTGTCTGATATTACAATAAACATCCATGCCTCTATACTCTACTTGAATGAACAGCTCTATTTGGATGTCTCCTAGGCAACTCAGACTCAACTGGTTGGGGCAAAGCACTTCCTGAAGGAACTTTAGATCCATTCTGTTCCCCTCCCCATGCACACTCACACACATATTTTTTCATATGGACAAGTGATATTTTCCCAATCTTATGCAAAATGCTATAAAACACAGCTTTGGTAACTCCATCTATCCTGACTGCCAACCATAAGGCCATGTTAATTAGAAATTCTGGAAAAGCTGCTGAAATCTAAATAAAATTTTCAAAATTGACTTTGTCATGTGATTTCACTGAACAGTAACCTGTCCTATACTCCCTGATTTTGATTATATCACAATCAACTTTCTAATCACTCTAGTGAAAAATGGCAGATCTTTAATTTTCTTTTTCCTTGGGCCCCATATCTAACCAGTTGCTATCATCTATGTATTCTGGTTCATTGGTTAGATCTTCCACTTTGTGATTTCATTATTTTCAAACATTTTACTTTCTACTCTTTTGTGATTTCTTTTTACCTTGCTTTTTCCATGCCTCCCAGTATCCATATTTCCTGTGTTCTTTTGTACTGACTGAATTTTATTTATATTCCCACTGCATTTTCCCCCAAATATATACCCATACACTCATTCTACTAGTCTGGAAACAGCATAATCTATGTCTATTTTTAGTGGTTACCCTTAAAATATAATATGCATACTTGGATTTAGTAAGCTCTGAAACAATAGAAGAACCTTAGAATCATCTGTTTTCACTTGCCTCTGTTCTTCTACATGCTATTGATATCTTGCTTTTTTTCTTTTTTAATAATCTTGCCTGTTTTCTAATTACATGCTATATTAGTCGTCAAACTACTATTATTGTTTTATATGTGTCAACGCATTTAGATTTGCTCATATTTGCAATTTTCTTGCTCACCATTCCTTTTAAGTATTTGTCTTTCCTTCCAGAGGGTCTTCTAAGAAACATACACTTGAATTGCTTCAAGGAGTGTCTGTGCTAACTTTTTTTGCTGTTTTTGTTGTTTTGTCATTTGTAATGAAAGTTTCATGAGGTATATATGTGATTGGCAGCCTCTAGATGACCCCCATTGATCTCTGCCTCTTGGTATTTACTCACTTGTGAAATGCCTTCCCCTTGAATGTAGGCCATACCTAATGCCTTTCTTCTAACAAATAGAATACAGTGAAAATGATGGGATGTCACTTCCAATATTAGATTTACCAAAAGTCTATGGTTTCCATCTTGTTGGCCTTTTCTTCATCTCTCCATTGCTCCTTCTAATGGAAGTTAGCTGCTATGTTTTGAGCTGGTATAGGCAGAGGGTCACAGAATAAGGGACTGAGGGAGACATGCAGGGAACAGTCATCAAGGAACTGAGACTGTCAGTCTACCAGCCAGCAAAGAACCAAATCCTGCCAACACCAAGTGAGCAAGTAATAGTGTCTGCTACAACTTCGTTGATAACCTAACTGGAATTTCTTTTGAGCTCTCATACCACTTTATATGTTTCTCTATTATAGAACTTCTCACTTTCAATCATGTGTTAGATTTCTATGGTGCACATGTCTTACATCTCCTAGTAGATTCTAAGCTCCTTTAAGGTTAAGATTTATTCATTAATTTTTACAAAATATTATAGAATATATATAAAATATGTAAGATTTTACTTAACATATTCCTGATACCACTAGAACAAAATTTTAAAACAAAAAGCACAGAATAAGATTAAGAAAGAAAAACAGGTAGAGTAAAAAGCAAGTGTAAAGCAAATAATTTCAGGTAATTGATATAACGGGGGGAATGGGATTCCACTTTTTACATTATTTGGATGGTGGTGGCCACATTCTATATAGATGGATAGACCTGTATGAAAAATACAGAATATGGGGGGAAGGAATTAATCTATTAAATAGTTTTGCTAGGTGTTTACTCTTTATCAGACACTGCATCGACCATGTAATATTTAGAATACCCTTGTCACTGAAGAATTCACTATTTAATGGAGGAGGTAAAAAAGTACAGAAATAATTATATTGCAGTGTAATTTATAATGATAGAGTTGTTGGACTCAAAAAGGGCACCTAACAAATGATGGAGTTTGAAGAGTTGAGATTAGAGAAGGCTGCCCAAACTAATTTATTTAGCCAGGTGAAGAAAGCAAATTGGGGAAAATTTAGTCACACCCCCAGACTTCTGGAGAGGGGAAAGGGGATGGAGATTGAATCAATCACCAAATGCCGGATTACCCTGGTGGCACAGTGGTTAAGAATCTGCCTGCCAATGCAGGGGACACAGTCCGGGAAGCCCTGGTCTGGGAAGGTCCCACATGCCGTGGAGCAACTAAGTCCTTGCACCACAACTACTGAGCCTGCATTCTGGAGCCCGCGAGCCACAACTGTTGACTCCGTGTGCTGCAACTACTGAAGCCCTTGTGGCCTGGAGCCTGTGCTCCGTAACAAGAGAAGCCACCGTACTGAGGAGCCCGCACACCGCAACAAAGAGTAGCCCCCGCTCGCCGCAACTAGAGAAAGCCCCGCGCAGCAACGAAGACCCAACACAGCCAAAATTAAAATATAAACAAATAAATAAATTTAGAAAAAAAACTGTACATAAGTGCTTATTTAAAAAAAATCACCAAATGCCAATGATTTAATCAACCATGCTTCCATCAAAACTGCAAAAGGTCAGGGTTGGGAGAACTTCCAAGATGGTGAACACGTGGAGATTCCCAGAGTGTTGTGCTTGGAGTGGGCATGGAAGCTCCAAAATATGCCCTAATGGCATATTGATTATTTTGAATTAAAATTATTTAAGAAACAGTAGATGCAAGAGGAACACTCCTCTCTGTCTCCCTGAAAGCAGGAAATAAATCTCCCATATGAAAGGTACCTTCCTTGTACTGGGAGGTAGAAAGACATCCTCATTACCAGAGATAAGGAATTCAGGGCTGAGAAACTTGTACAAACAAACCTTGTTACTGCTTTACTAATTTACTACTCAAGCTCTAACTTTGCTTAAATTTTCTTACTATTTAAGCACCCAAACTTCAGTTTCTTTGCCCCATTAATTCCTCAAATTTATTGTTTCTTTGTCTAAAATGTATAAAAGCTGCCTTCTTTCACCACTTCTTAGGTCCCATTTCTATGAGACTTCTGCGTGTACCAATTAAGCTTGTTTCTTTAATCTGTCTTGTGTCAATTTTATTATTAGTCCAGCCACAAGAACTCAAGAAGGGTAGAGGGGGAAATTTCCCCCTCCCTGAAAGATGTAAAATAGGATTGCTGACTCAAAAACTTCTACCAAAATCTCATCCTTTTCATTATGTCTCTTTAGACATTTTCAAAAATGGCCAGGAGTGACTTAAACATGTTTCCAGAGTGACTATCTATGACTTTTGGTCTCACCTTTCTTTATCTCTGGATCCCAGGGCATTTAATGTGTCTGCCAATGATGCTATACATCTATCTCTCAATGAATCTATGAATGCTTTGAAACCCATATATGCCTTCAAAATACCACGTATATCTGTATTCTCTTAGTTTCCATCTGCGGATTTCCTTCCCATCTCTTCTGCTCATCTCAACTGTATAATTCTCTTAGGTTTACAGTATACAAAGAGCTTCTTTCTTTAAGTGCTTAAGTAAGAAAGGAAGATGTCCAGCTTTAGATATTTTGAGATTCATATTGACATAATTATATGGGGTTTTACTACATGGTACTCATCCTCATAGACTGCATAGATGCTTTGAGTTTGGGGCACACAGCTGAATTTAGTGCACTCAAGTTAGGCTTAAGCATGCATCTCAAAAAACTGCCAGTAGTTGTTAGCAAAATCTTGTCCCTGTCGTTGGATATAGTCCACCTTTATAAATTCATTCTCCTTGGGATTTTTTTCTCAGGACCACAGTTGGTACTTCTTAAAATCAGATTACTATATGGTCTTCCTATTCATTAGACATGTCTGTATAGATCTAGACTCCTACTGTGGACCATGTTCAAGTTCTTTCTCTTGAGGGTTCTAAATCCCCATAGCTCAGGGTGTGTGGCTTGACTCCTTCCTGTTGGATGCTCAGATGTTGCTTGCCCAAAGGACATTTAATACCATTAATGACGATACTGTCTTTGTGAACATGCAGTGAATTAGCCAGGCCATCGCCAGGCCATCGAAAGATTTAAACAAGATAGAAAAAAAATCCAATTTGTGTTTTAGACACAGTGGTATCAGTGTAGATGATAGAGTAAATTCAGAGACAGACTGGAGGCAGAGGGATCTTCTGGATTACTGCCATAATCCAGGTTAGAAATAAGGATAGCCTGAATTAAAGCTGGGGCAGTAGAAGATGCAGCAAAAGAAGACAACCTGAGATAAATTTTTATTATCAAATATACATGGAGCAGGAGGAAAGGTAAAAATCTAAAATGCTTCCAGATCTCAATATTTCCTTCTTGTCACCATAGAATTATGCTATATTAAGAGGTGGCATGGGTTTAGGGTACCATATAGAGATCAAGTTGACCTCATTAACCCAATACACACTGTGTAAGACCAAAAGAAATTATAGCTACACTAAGGGGATCAGCTTGGGGCCCTAAATAAAATGATGCAGTGAAGCTACATAAGTATAATGCATTCTGCCTGTCCTTTCTACTCTTTGGTTCTTCAGGGAAATATTTATTTGTGAGGGAATGCTAACACATATTATGCTGAAAGTATTTACTGCCAGCACATACTTATGTCATCTTAACCTATAATGTAATGGGAGAAGAGGAAAAGGTTATGGAAGCAATGAAAATATACAGAATTTGTATGTGAGGCTTACATGAATTTTGTAATCCAAATAGATTTTCCATAGATATAAGAGTATTCCAAAACTTTCAGTATGGGATAGTTTGGGCTTTCACAAATATGTCAGTGTAAGTTTGCACAAGTGAAAAGAGTCTTATTTCTTTCCTACAGCTGTGCACTGAAGTAAGCAATTATGTCAGTTAGCAAATACAAAGGTCATAATAATTTCAGACCTTCCAACTGTTCATGAAGTTGGTTGATATTTGTACACTCACCTCCAGGTACCTGCTTGATGGCGATGTAGCTAGTGCTCAGTTACATTTCTTGAAGAAAAAAGTCCACTAATCTTAAGTGCTGATGGTGCCTGCTGTTTATAATTCTCTAGCATAATCTAATCTTTAAAAAACAAATCCTTGTGCTTTCTCGCATCAGAATATGAGAAATATTTTTGCCCATTGAATGGAAAATAATCGGTGGTTGGATTTTGATAATTACTGCTTCATTCTCATCTTGTGCTAAGGGTAGACTCCATAATGCATTAAAATTGTTGTAGTTTCTAAAAGATCATCCCATAGCCTATTCTTCCCTCAGCTGTGGCAGGTTTACCAGGGAGCTTGTTCTTTTCCTTTTTGTATTGTGAAACTTCAATTTAATCATTCCTAAAATGCATTTGTCAAGAGGTGAATCTGTAAAAGATTTTGTAACAGGCCCCTGAATTTGACCCTTTGGGACTGGGAGGTTGTTTGCCATTCTTGTTATTCATAAATGGATCAAACTCTTTGAACATAATGATGCATTCACTAATGTACTCCTTGTATTTGTGAGATTCATTAAAATCAGGCACAGAATGCCTTTGAACTGCAGTATTTCCAAACACATGTAGTGGTATTGCTTTATATTCAGTAAGTTCTGTAATTTAACCTTATATAAAGTTACTATTTATACACATTTTCCATTTTCAGAAATGTGCTATTCTTTTTTTCCCCATATTGCTTGTCAAGAATTTAGAAACACAGCCAAGAATCTACTTGGACATACTCTGGCACTGAGAGAGAAACTTCCCTAAAGGGTGACCGAAAGCTGTATTCTTCTTTGAGTAAATCCCTGTGGAGTGGGGAACGGTGATTGGCATTAGCTGACCAGGACACTTGCGTTCTGTCTGTTCCCTGAACACAAATTCCTTAGCTGAATGCAAAACACCAACCATTTCATAAATGACAAAGGTGCCAATTGTGATGGGAATTGGCATTTGAGAAATAGCCTGACACTAGAGTATGCAAAGAAAACACATCTTGTGTCTGATCTTGTCAAAAAGACTGGTAAATTATTTCATAGATATTATTTATTATAATATTTTATAATTCAGAAAATTTAAATAGTTAAAGTTAAACAATTATATTTGTAATAGTTTATATTTGTAGTAATCAAACCACTGTGAACACATTTGGGGGCATTAAGTAGTTAAAGTATTGCATTTGAAAGAGTGGTAATCAAACTGCTAAATTTTTTGAGACTCTTTCTACTTCTCATTAACTAGTAATAATTATAAGAAGAAGATCTGCAGCCAAGGTAGCAAGGAGCAGAAATGAATAGGGTAATCATAAGAAACTCTGCCCTATCTGACTGCTTACCACAATGCACTGTGTTCTTTGTGCTCCTGTGGGCACCAGAATGTAAGCATGCTCTGACCTTCTTTTCTTTACCTTGCTGGGAAAGGTAATTTTAATAGAATATTTAAATTCTCCAAAAACAGTTTTCACAAACAGAGTTGTAACTTATGTTTCTATGACTATGCTCAGTCAAATAGTCTATAATTTCTGACATGTCTCTGGACATTCACTTTAAAGCAAAGTAAAACATAGACTTGATCTCAAGAGAGGAGAAACTATGAAAACATTATTTTTGTAGGGTTCCAAGTCTCTACTGAATCTATTGTGTTGATAACATTTATGTGCTACAGGCATTGTTTTTAATGTTTGTACAGAAAATGTATGCAGATACGACTATTAATTCATTTTTAAATGTACAATACTGGTTTATAAGTGAACCAATGATGTACTCAAATTGCTTCTATTATTACAGAATTATTTTCTAGCAAATTAGACATATAACTTTAAGTTCTTCTGGCACTATGGATCCTAATGTGTATACCATTCTGTATTTCTAAGGGTAAAACTTCCCAAAGTAAATCTCTTTGCTCAACTATATATGGCACAACAATATTGGGAAATAATAACATATTTGGTTTCCTTTCCATAGTTTTTTTTCTTGCCATCTTGATCTCCTCTAATTAGCTTAGTGGCATCTTTTGCCTGGAAGGTGGGATTTGGGTAGTGGGAGTACAAATAAAAGTGAAGTAACTAGCTAGATTTCTTAAAGAGATTATTTTTAAAACTCATAGCTCATACTATAGTCTTAAACCAAGGCATCTTTGAACTTGAATAGCTGGACTGTTTGAAAGACGTTTTAATGTTTTATAATAGTTTTCTATTTTTTTCTTCAAAAATCAAAGCATATAGTTTATATCATAAACAATAAGTGAAAAAATAGATAATGATAGAAGGGTAACTTCTTGTTCCAAACTAGATAAAAGATATATGGTTTGAAGTGAGAGAACTTTGAAAGAAAATTTAAAATTAGATAACTAATTATCTAAGGCCACAAAGGCCTTCAAACCCTTTCTCACTGGTCTTCACTCCCCAAGCTGCCTACTAGGGTTAGGAGTGAATAACAAGCAACCAATGGTTTAAAAGGAACCTAACTGCACAAGAATTGATGTCTCACTTTCTTATATTGGAGCTTGTAAGGAGAGTTCCAAGAATGAATGTCATGGCATGAATTGGCAGAAACAGACCTCAACTGCCTCTAAATTTTTCTTGCATTCAGAGAATCACAAGAGTTTTAATGTTCCTTCACTTTCATCCCAAGAGGAGCACAGAGACTGCTAGGGGCTATATATTTGGGATGAAGAGGGAACAGAAAGTCCAAATTTTCACAGTGATAAAGGCCATAGAACCCAAAACTTGAGTAAATCAAAGCCCATGATTGAAAATCAGTGGGAATTACACACCACAGTAGAAGCCAGGAAGATGTTTGTTGACACAAAGATGAGACATTTTCCCTCTATTTGAGAATAATGTTTGAGCCCTTGACTGATATTCCTTATTTATCTCTCCAGAGCTATTCTTCTCTGCCCTGTTTTGGACCTAGAGGCTTACTTATATGGAGTGCCTCACTTGGGCAGGTTCTGTTGCCATCTGGATCATGGTTGGGTTTGGACAATAAGAAGCATTGGAAAGAGATGAGAGAAGAGAAACAGGTCAAGATATTTACTTATATGCCCCATCTACTCTCTCCATACCTCACCCCACTCCATCTGTTTCCTGCCAAGACAAATTTTGGCAGTGGCTGCCTTCCTCTTTATAACCTGCAACTATTTATTTTCACTGGGTTCCTTTGTTGCCTCTCCTGTTGCCTCTTTAGGTATAGGGGTAGTAACAATGTCCTCCTCTTTTGAATCCCTAAGTGACTCTCCATCCCTTATTGATATTTCTTAGCCTTGCCTATACCTTTATAAATAATCTTGTCATCATACTCTCTTCCTTTATTCCTTTGAGTGTTCCATTTGTCACCTGATCTTGAGTTTTACCTTCTAGCAAAAATAGAAGGAAAAGGTGGAGGTAGAAATTACTGAACTGATTAAATATTTACCCAAAAAATATTAGAAGCTATGAGTTTCCTTAGAACCAGTAGATAATTTTTTCCATCAGTAGAGAAAATGCTATACAAAACCTAAGTAAAATTCTATTAGACACAAAAAATTTCTGATTTTGTACACTTGAATTTGTGGTCTTTAAAATTCAACCAACTATATACAAAGACATTGTTCTTCAATATTTTTCTGAAAGCAATTTCAAAAAATAAATTTCTATTCATTCCAAAAGATGTCATTTTTAAAGGAATTCTCTAGATTATTTTTAAAGTCTCATAATCGAAAATTAGTCTCAAATCAAATACTCGCAGGCTAATTTTCTTAACCTCTCTATAACTTACTTGTAAAATTGATATGAGAGTTTAACCATACATTTAAGGAGTCATTTTTAATCTAGAAGCATTACAGATGTAATTATTATTTTCAGTTTGAAAAAGTTTACATTTATAAGCCATTAATTTACTAGGTTTTATTCAATTCTATGACTTACAGAGATTGAAAATTTAACCCAAATTGTCTTTAAACACAATATCCTCTGGCTGTGTCCATTCTTTTAAAAGAGATCATGCATGTGTCTATGTGTTTATTTCTCTGTATGTAGCTGTTTTGGGCAAATCCCAAATAGGATGAACCCAAAGAAATCCATGACAAGACACATCATAATCTAACTTCTGAAAAGTAAAAACAAGAAAAAAATCTCAAAAGCAGCAGAGAGAAATAAGGCATTGCTTATCTGAGAACAGCAATTCGAATGACACAGGATTTCTCATCTGAAATCATAAAGGCCAGGAAAAACTGGCACACCATGTTTCAAGTGCTGAACAAAAATAACCACAAATTCTACATCTGATGAAAATATCCTTCAGGACAAAGACATTCTAAGATGAAGGAAAACTGAAATTTGTCACTAGCAACTGTATCATTAAGAAATGATAAAGGAAATTCTATAAACAGTAAGGAAATGATCACAGAAGAAGTTTTAGAACTTGAGAAAAAAAAAGAACATTGAAATGGGTGAAAAGAAGGATAAATACAATAGACTATCTTTTTTTCTCATGAGTCTTAAGACATATTTGATGATTGAAGAACAAATTAGAACACCACGTGATGTGGTGCTCAGTGCATGCAGAAGAAATACCTAAGGCTGTTATATTTTAAAAGTAGAGAGGGTAGGGCTTCCCTGGTGGCGCAGTGGTTGAGAGTCCACCTGCCGATGCAGGGTACACGGGTTCGTGCCCCGGTCCGGGAAGATCCCACATGCCGCGGAGAGGCTGGGCCCGTGAGCCATGGCCACTGAGCCTGCGCGTCCGGAGCCTGTGCTCCACAACGGGAGAGGCCACAACAGTGAGAGGCCCTCGTACCGCAAAAAAAAAAAAAAAAAAAAGTATAGAGGGTAAAGGAATCTAAATGAAAGTAAAATTTCTACACTTCACTTGAAAGGATAAAACATCAATACCAGTAGTTTCTAAGTTATATAAGTATACTATAACACTTTGAATGGCCACTGAGAAAACTATACACAGATTTTATATATATATAATGTATATATATATAAAACATATGTATATATTTTAAGCACGTTTTTAAAAATAAATCAGGATGAGCCTTTTTTCTCTTTTAAGTGTTAAAATACACCAATCAAGTGTCATAAGGGTAGAGGTATCTAAATGTTTCTTTCACAGACCATGAATACAGTGGCTGAGATGCCCTAACTAAGTAGCTGACCATGGGTTTAGGGTTATACCTGGCCTCCATAAGGCCAAATTCAAGATGGAAGGAGGTTCCCACCAGGGAGCACACTGGGTAACATGGAGTCACAATTATGTTATTAAAATCAATTATGAAAATTCAGTAAATAAAAGACAGTCCAATAAAAAAACGTCAAAATGCCAAAGGCAGCAGAAAGTTCCAAGTCAAGCCAAATGAGACCGGAGTGAGAGGAGGTCTACCGGAGTTACAGAAATTAGGGAAGAAAAAGGCCGGTTCATGGCTTGCTGCTATGGGCTGACAATTGTGTGATGTATTATGCTGAAGGTATCTGACTCATCTGAAGTACAGGGGACAGGAAGTACAATGTAGGGAGCACATAATAGCAACTTGGTTTCTATATCTTCAAGTATTTTTTCCTATATCATCTCATTTAATCCGCTCACAAGCCTGTGTGACAAGATATTTTAGCCTCATTTTACAAAAGACATAATTGAGACTTAGAGAATTTAACACCTTGGATAAAATTATTCATTTTATGAATAATGACTCAACCAAGATAGGCATCTGGTCTAACTTTTACAGATCTTTCTCATTAGGAGGATTCTAAACTGGACTGAGCAAAGGATCTGGGTTGGTAAGAATGTAATAATCTCTCTACCACCTCCTCCAATATTATGCAGCACGGACTTGTTTAGTCCACAGTTAAGAAACCTTTTTCTTACCTTTTTTTCTTTAATTATAAGAGTGGAAAAATTCTTAAAATAAAGCAGGACTTGGTGACTGAGAGCATAAGGAGATTTTTTAAATGAAATAAATGCTAAAGGTGAAAAAAAGGAGAGGATTATGCAATAGAACCAATTTTTGTTAAAATGTTAGTGTTTGTCTTTATTACTTTTTTTAATAATTTTTTTTAATTTATTTATTTTTGGCTGCATTGGGTCTTTGTTGCTGCACATGGGCTTTCTCTAGTTGCGGTGAGTGGGGGCTACTCTTCATTACAGTGCACGGGTTTCTCACTGCGGTGGCTTCTCTTGTTGCGGAGCACGGACTCTTAGGTGCATGGGCTTCAGTAGGGCTCAGCATTTGTGGCTCGCAGGCTCTAGAGTGCAGGCTCAGTAGTTGTGGTGCACAGGCTTAACTGCTCCACTGCATGTGGGATCTTCATGAACCAGGGCTCGAACATGTATCCCCTGCATTGGCCGACAGATTCTTAACCACTTCGCCACCAGGGAAATCCCTGACTTTATTACTTTTTAAATGATGAATCTTGTAAAAAAGTGATGCATGTCCACTATTCATATTTTTCCTGAGAAATCATTTTGCCCAGTGTTTAAGAATATAGGCTCAAAGTCAACTGACATGGATGAATCCATAATCTGCTACTTCTTAACTGTGCAACCTTGGGAATTATATTTAAGCTATCTAGAATTTAGTATCTTCATTTGTAAATTGGGGATAATCATTGGTGCGCTTTGAGATTAAATCAATGATACATATAAAATAGTCCGGTAACTTCTTGGCAAAGTATTTCTTGGAAAGAAATCAACTTTTTAAATGAATATCTGGCAAACGTTTGTTTAAAAACATTGATAGAAGATAATATTGACAAGGTCATAGTCATGACCTCCCATTGGAAATTTACCTCTACTTCTATCTACTCTTTGAACCCTGAACAACAACAACAATTACAACAACAAAAAACTGCAAATAACTCATTATAGTCATTTGGGATCTAGGTGAAAGGGCATAGCAGGATCAAAGAAAATGCAAGCCTGCTTTGGAAAGAGTATTTCAAAGTCTATCCCCTACCTAACCTGAGTCAAGGCTATCATGTGGAACATAGAACTGCACATTGTTAATGTGTATGTTTTATAACCTTTAAAGAAAACCAATGTAGCAAAACATAAAAGAGTCTGAAAAAAATACAGTAGAAATATAATACTTACTCAGTGTTAGAAAGATGAAAAAAAGTCTTATTTGGAAGGAAATGATTGAAAAGACAAACAAGCTGCAGGTTTTCTTACAGCTAAAGGCCATGGAATAAAAGATGAAAATTAAGCCTCTTAGGTGGAATGCTATGAATTCCAGCTCTGTATAGTGGAGGAGTTGACAGGAGACTAATTTCTCAAGAAGAAAATGCTTTAAAAATTAAGCACTCAAATCAATATATCATTCTGGTTTAAAAGAGAAGAAGTGACATCTGGGAAGTGGGTTTTTATTTTTTAATCAAATGTAAATATAAAAACAAAGATCCTTTACAACTTTAAGTGATCAATGTTACCATGAGTAACTGCTATAATTTCATTTTTGTAAGGCACATAATTGATTAAAAAATTAACTCATTTCTGGTAGTCATTTATCAACAATATATTATTTTTGTAAAGTATTCTAAAATGATAGAATCATTTGTCATTGTAGAAAAATCCTATGCATTTCAAACAATTTACGAAGTATCAACTCCATAACAAGGGCCTAAATTTTTTAGAACTCATTTAAAAAATTAAAACTTCAGAATTAAGATTTCCATTTTATTATACAATATATGTTGGGTTAATTAATCATTCTTGTCCATTCTCCAATATTCAACTAGTAGTGAAGTGTGAATTGGTGAATCATATTCACTAATTCATGTCCTAGGGAAACTACTTTTGTCAAATAAGGTAATGTAATAAAAAATTTAAAAAAATGTTTCCTCAAATTTGACTGCTACTTGGTCCTTTCCAAGACTTTTAGTACAATATATTTTTCTTTTATTTAACATCAAGTTATTTCAAAATTGTGAGATGCATGTGATAATTCTTAAAGTCACTTGGATAAGTTTCTCCTTAACATTTTTCAAATTTTTTCTACTGGAAATCTTAGTATGTGTTCTCTTTCCTTGCATTAAATTTCATATATAAGAGAATGAATTTTCTATAAGAACTTCTGAAGCCAAATCTAAAATGAATTTTATCCTGAAGAACTGTCAGTTACTATTGTATTTGCTTAGAAACATAATTGGCCATGTTTTAATGTTAGTACTAAACAGAAGCAGAAATAAAATTTAGACAATACTACTCTCTCTGTATCTCTTTTCATAGGACAGAGATTAATGTCATGCTTTGGATTTGATCTGGGATATTATTTTTCAATTTTAAGAAACCTTCAGTTGCATCTATAACCAGAGAAGCCCCAAGTTCTCTAGCTACTGAAATTACTATCTTCTTTAATGTCTAAATAAAATGACTCAAGATGGATCCTATGTGGTTGCAGAAATTAGAGTCCTGCTTTGAAAATTCAGAAAGATGGGCTAGGGGAGGGAATGTGAACAGTTGCTTTCTTATACCTCTCACTGCCAACTTCTCTTTCCAATAATGCTTTGATCATCTCTCACAATGCTATATCAGCTTACTCCAGTTTTTGGTAAACACAAAACATGAAAAAAGTATGTCTCTTTCTCCAAGGCAGAGCAATGACAAGGCTAAAACCAAATTTATAAGTTAATAAAACTTTTTTTTTTTAAGGTTTGGAGATGTGGTGGGAAGTTGGTGAGGGCAACCACATTATGAAATAGAAAATAACCAAAAAGTAGATGGTACATAAAAAGTAAAGAACTCTGAACATATACAACCACAGAGATGAACCTCAAGTGCTTTATATTAAGGAAAAGAAAGCTAGACTTGAATGGCGTGATCCAATTTATATTATAGGCAAAGCTCTATAGGGACAGAGACTATAGGTACAGAAACAGATCAGTGGTTGCCAGGAGCAGAAGAAAGGAATAGACTACAAAGGGGCATGAAGAAAATTTACGGAGTGAAGGAACTGTCAAACACTGGTTGTGATGGTGTTTACCTGACCATATTCAATTATCAAAATTCATAGAAATATACATGTAAAAAGGAAAATTTTACTATATGTAAATTATACCTCATAAATTTCACTTCATAAAAATGGATGTTGTGCAATAATATTCTTCATATCCCTTATATAATCTTGAATGGATTTTCTTAGAAGTTCTCTTTCCACATGGCCCTCACTTCCTGATTTACTCTAAAAGCAGAAATTCTAGCTCCTCTTAATCCTGTTTCCAATTTTCAGGATACCCAAACTCCTGTCTTCCTAATCCCTCAGAAATAATTCACAAATCTCTTAAAACTGAATGAGCCAATTCACTTAGCAATTCAATTAGCAGGCAGAGAGATTTTTGCTACCTACTCATTGATTTGAACCAAATCATAAATTTTTCTTGATCATAATCAACATTTTTTTCTTTCCTATTTTCTTTTAACACAAATAGAAGAACCATCTCTCAAAGAGTGATTTGCTATCCATCTTTGGCATCTCAATGGCCTGTGGTTACATTTAGAGTCATCCTTCCACTCTCCCAGTTCCAGATGTACTTTTCAAAAAAGACCCTGCTTCCAAGTAGCAGGGTTTTCCTTCCCTGCTCAGCAGTTACCAAAAAAAGGAAAGGATTAAGTACTAGAAAATTCATCTATTTGAAATTTCTTTTCAAATTTTAATTTTTGGTTACCTAATCTCTCTTCAGTCACCAGGCATATTAACTGTTCAAAGGAAAAAAGAGCATACTGTATTATCAACTTATTTGTTCACTTTCCTCATAGATTACTATTTAGACAATATTTATATTCAGAACTGATTCTATATTAAGAGTAGAAAAAATGGTGTTAATCCAAAAATGAATTTTTTTTTTTTTTTTTTTGTGGTAGGCGGGCCTCTCACTGCCGTGGCCTCTCCCATTGCGGAGCACAGGCTCCGGATGCGTAGGCTCAGCCGCCATGGCTCACAGGCCCAGCTGCTCCACGGCATGTGGGATCTTCCCGGACCGGGGCACGAACCTGTGTCCCCTGCATCGGCAGGCGGACTCAACCACTGCGCCACCAGGGAAGCCCAAAAATGAAAATTTTAAAACCTACTTTGCACAGCTGCCTTTATAAGTGTTATAGTAGTCTCAAGCTTATGGATACAAATGAGATCACACTAATATCCCCAGCCTCTCCTGCCCAATAAACCATAATTCAGCCAGTCCCCAGGGGTGTCATTCCTTTTGGGAGACAATTCTCCATGGTCTCTAATATTTCTGCATGCCTTTTGAGCGAAGGCATTGACAGCTGTGCTCCCAAATATCTTATCAAGGATGTTAGTACACAAAGCGCCTTGGAAGATAAAGATAGTGTCTCTCTCTAGGGCAGTAAGCAGATTTCTTTCCTTGGAAGATAAAAATAATGTCTCCCTCCAGGACAAAAAAGGTTGGTTAGATTGACTAATAGCCCCTTGAAAAGATTAGGGTTTCTAAGCCAGGAGTACTCAGCTGTGATGCAAACCTACTGCCTAGACCTCATCACATGGGCCATCCTGCTTAACCCTGTGGGATTTAGGGTGTGAGGGGAATAGAAGTGACCATGAAGCTCATGACTGTTGTTCCATCAGTAATAAGGTCTTTTGTTTCTGACCCAGGAGTTTCATGTCTTCTGCCAGCACTCATGAAACTGTGGCAACCTAACTTATTAACTGACAAACAATGTAAAATCTCAGACCCTTCATGGTTCTTGACAACACCATGTTCGTGAATCAATCCAATTCACATCTGTGTTCCTCTCAGTGGGCTGATACCACCTGCAAGCTACTGGGTTGGTGCCTACAGTGCTGCATCTAGATCACAGCCCTACAGATCTCACCAGAAAACTGCCCAAACCACCACCATGTTACTGCACCAGAACTGCTGGCAATAGCTACCCTCAAGAAGCTGCTCTTTTTGTTGTGCTTCCCTAGGGCATTCTCTTTTTGATTTTTGAAGACTGCTACACAAACCACTGATGTCATTACCAACGACTGCCCTATTCAGGCCTTTCTGAGATGTTCTATTGCAAAATGGTAGGGAGACAACTTCTCTTTCCCCCTTGTGGGCTCTTCTGTACATGTTTCACAGCAGGGTTGCTTGGCCCTATTACAGTTCCATTTGGCTTTACAAACACATTGGCCTCTGTGTCCAGGATAAACACCCAGCGCTATCTGGTAGCTGTCTGAGGTGGGTTCAAGTAAAACCAACATAATGTAACCAGGTTGATCCAGCCTCTCCAACTCTTAAATCCTATTGTTGAGTCAAGCCACATTTGATGTGCACTCTCTTCTCTTATTAGCATATATTCTCTACAGAGAGCCTACAATAACTGCTAAATTAGAATAATTTGGATACTGTTATGAACTGAATCATGACTCCCCCCCCCAATATTCATAATTTGAAACTCTAACCTTTACTGTGGTTGTATTTGGAGATGGGGCTTTTAGTGAGGTAATTAAAGTTAAATCAAGTCATAAGGGTAGGACCTTAATCCCATAGGACAGATGATCTTATAAGAAGAAGGGGCACCAGAAATCTCTCTCTTTCCGCATGTATACAGAGGAAAGGCAATATGAGGGCACTGAGAGTAGGCTTCTGTCTACAAGCCAAGAAGACCTCAAAAGACCAATTCTGATGGCACCTTTTTCTTGGAATTCTAGCCTCCAGAACTGTAAGAAAAAAAAATTTATTTTGTTTATACCATCCAGCTTGTGGTATTTTATCATGGCAGCCTGAGCTGACTAACACAGAAACTCCTGTGTCATGGCTTCCCACCACCTCCTCCACAGTTCTACTACCCGGGCAAACCTTGAGTTAAAATAGTTACTCATCAAGTGACTGGTTTTGGGGAATACTTCATGTCAAACCGTGGACTACTGTGGGCTTCTATTTGCCCAATGTGGGACATATAATGTTTACTGATTTTTATTCTCTTTTAATAAAGACTTTTATGCCTTCAAGATGGAGACATTTGAGACAGTGGGCTGGGCTATCCAAGGGAAAGATTTCACAAGCTGCTAACAAGAAGCTGATATTAATATTATAAGAATCATGACACTTAGGATTCAGCTTTGACATACGGGTCAAAGACAATCTGAAACAGTAGTTTAAATATTTGGAAATAAAAAATCAATGTCTTTCTATAAGTACACATGATCAAAGGAGCCCAGCACGCTCTGTTGCAAGAAATGGCGTGAGCCACTGCCATGTTGCAAAACACCTGTGGGTTAACCATATACTTCTCTTTCAAGGGCAGGCAGGCCTCATAAGAAGAATGAAGCAGCATGTTTATTGCTTGTTAGTCCTTTCTTTGGGGGCTAGAACTCGCTCTCCCTGCTCCATCTCCTTGCAAAGAGGGGACATAAAGAAATATAATATCACCATTCTATTTTTATAACTAAAAATATTTTTCCCCAAACCTACACTATTTCAAGTACTCTAAAACCATATCAAATATTTGATCCCAATTAGGAAACATAAAATGCTATGATAGTAATCTTTATAATTATTATTCATTTTTATTCTGTCATATAATTTTTGTTTTTATATTTTACACCAAAATTGTATTATTTATACAGTAATAATATTTTATATATTTTTATAGAACTATGATATTAACAACACATGTTTCATCTAGTTAGCTGTAAAATCATGGTCCAAAGTTCCCTAAGCATAAATCTGTATGACTCAATGGGCTATGTTACAACCTGTCACTAGGGCAAGAGGCTTGATGACCATTGCCTACAGACTAGCACTAGACAATCCACACTGACACATCAGAAGTTTAAGGATAACATTGGTGATAATTTCCCCAAATGTAAAAATGTCCTTAAATTTATTAGCTCCTCTTTAAGAACTAATTAGGATTAAATTTATAATCCTCTTTTAGTATGTTTTCCTAGCACTTTGTTCTGATGGTGAAAATTTTTTAAGCATTATATATTTCAGTGAATTGAGTCTTTACCCAACACTAAGCTTTGTCATTGAGGAAGAAAAACATTTTTGAAATAAGTTATAAGAATGAAGCATAATGCATATGAGAAAAGTTATGATTTATTTTTCCTCAGTAAAGGCAGTCTATAGATACTAGGTTAAATGTGGAAAGAAAATAAAAAACTAATTTAGTATGTGGGTATTTAAAATCAATTTATTTAACTGCAGAATATTATAAAAGATAAGTACATTCAATATCCATAGGTGAGAAAACTGAGTTGTAGAGAAGTTAAATAACTTACCCAGTATATAAAACTAGGGGGTAACAAAGTTAAGATTTAAATCTAATGTTTGAATCTACATTTCAAGATTTTCACTACTATAATATCCTAAAACAAATCCATATGAGCAAAAATTCATAGTTTCTCAAAATGAAACTATGGTAAAACAATAAATAGAAAACTAGAGATAAAATGTGATGTCTAAGGGAAATAAAATATTTTAGATGCCTCAAATATGAAACATATAAGCATCTAGTTCCAGAAACTTTTGGCAGATACAAAATTAGAAAGTGTATGACCTATTTAATGAATATAAGCATCCAGGTGCAATAGTTACATTGAATAACCCATAATCAGAAACTGTGTTGGTTATTTTTGCTATAAAAATAAATCTCCAGTAAAATGCCCAATAAGGTTAACATTTAAATGGTAATGCTTATAATTATATTCTGGGTTCACATTTCATTGAATGCCATAATTTGTTTACTGCACATTTCCCCTGTGGACAAAAGAAAATGCTTTTGTTCCTGTGAAAGTTCTTGATTATCACTTTTGAAACCTTGTTTAATAACCAGTTTGAATGGAACAACCCACAACATTTTTATGGAGGGGGTTTCTGAAGCAAAAAATATATTTTCTATTTATTATGCAGATATCTATCCTGGGAAACAAAGCATCTCCTAAGTAATACAATCAGTCAAAATCTTACAATTCTCAGGAAAAAAAAAATGGCTGCCATGTGTAACTGTAAGGTATTCTTTCATATGTGGCTAGAATTCAGTACTACAATCTTTAACCTCTGAGATAAATAACTAACTTTTATGTAAAATTGTATTTGTTCTAGTTTAACACGCTAAGTGTAGAGACCAGAATACATTTGTCTTTGGCAGATGTCAAGAGATTACACTTTTTATATTTCATAACTGAGACAGGCATATGTATTTTGTTCGTCAGAACAATGGAAAGATGCACAAACTCAACCTTTTATTTTACCTCTTAATATTCAAGATAAAGAAGATGACTTTGTACAGCTCCAGAAGAAATGCCTCAAAAGCAGAGAGGAACACCAGTTGGTTAGATAAGCATCGCCATTGGCTTGTGCTAGTTTGGGATATTTTTGTTTTGTTTTCAAAAAACATTTTGTCAGTATTTTAACATTATTACAAAGAAGAGCTTGTGAATACTATGATCTATAAGTTCTTGATGTTTACTAGACTTTGATTTCCTTAATAACCCATTTCTTTCAACCTTCTTGTTAAGAAAGAAAGAAGAAGAGAGAGGAAGGAAGAAGGAAGGGAAGGAAGGAAATGATGGAGAAAGAAAGGAGAAAAAAAGGAGGAAAGAAAGAAGCATCAACAACAAAATAAAAAGACATTCTTCCAAAAAACCAATACTCTCTACCTTCAGCAATTTCTTCTCACCTTTCCCATTTAGTGTCATCATTTTCTTAAGCGGTTGCTAACAGAGTGAAGAACACGACTAAGAAAGGACATGTTAGGTTTGGTTAGTTGTCCATGTTTCATAGAACACCACTGCCTTCTTTCAGTGTCAGAAGCAATTCTGGTTCAAATAAAAGTGTGGCCTCTCAGGGCTGTCAGCACTGCCACTTACTCAGTCAAAGTCATAGTATGCTTCCCTTTTACTTACTTTGAGTCTTGCTGAACTTACATGCATTGGGAATACACCAGAATTCTGTGTTCTCAGGGCATCACCTATCAATGGGGTGGCAAGGAATGGCAGTGAACATATTTCACGTATTCCTGTACTATTGTGTATGTTCCATTCTCCTATGGGACTTCATTTACAAAACACAAGTTCAAAGATACAATTACGAAGAATTTCAAGATGGTGACAGCAGAACATTAAACTAAACATAGGTCCTTTTAAACCCGGGACCCTTTGAGACTACACAGGTTGCACATACAGGAAGCCAGCCCTGATTTCATAGTTAGATAAGTAGGTAGATAGATAGAGGTAGATATTAGAGAAGGCTTCTTTAAAAGGTAAAAGAACCCTCAAGAGAATAAAAGTGATGAGAAGTGATCAAAATATGAATATTGATTTCAAAGAAAAAAATCAAAAGAAATTGAAGGTTTGTTGCTTGAGAAACTAGAAAGATGGAGTGATTATTTAATCAAACAGGGAATACTCCAGGAGAAGGTGGTTTGAGAGATGAGAGATAGCAGAAGTTCAATTTTGGATGAATTAAGTTTAAGTGCCTGCTATGCATCCAAGTGTAAAACTCAATTAGGCAGTTGGATATGTGAGTATGTGGAGTAGAGAAGATATCTGAGCTGGAGATTTAATTTGAGAGGAGTCAGCACAGTGGTGACATGATATTTAAAGCCACAAGTGGTGAGAAAAGCTGATGTAAGAAGTACAGATGGAGAAGACAGAGGGTTAAAGACTCAGATTTGGCACACTCCAATATTTATATATAAAAGAAATGGCATGTGACCTACAATGGAAACTTGAAAACTAGTTTTGGCAAATGACAATCTCTCCAAATTTACTCATCTATAAAATAAGGGTGCTAATACTTCTTAAGATTGCTAGGGAATGAAAGATAAAAAAAAATAGTATCTTAACTGTCTAAAGTATCAACAACATTGCCTCCTTACTCCAACTACAGTGTCTCCCTCCTCTTGTTCATTTCCTATGCTTTCCCCATAGAACTCAATAAACAACAACAAAAAACCCTAAATTTATTCATATATTCATTTGTATTACCACTGTTTGCTTTCCTAATACCTTCAATTACTGTTCAATTGTCCAGGACAGGAAACATGTCTTATTCATCTTTGTAACTCTACCATTAAACATATTGCCTGGAAATGAAAGACACTAATATTAAAAAAAGAAAAAAGAATGTAGTCTCATCAAACAAGGTCATTCCATGGCCATAGAGAAGCCTTTTACACTAATGATAACTTATATAATTGTCTCAAAGGACTAGATGCTGAATGTAGGAGAATATTGCATCTACTCCTGTTCAAAGTTGCTAAGATTTGAATTGTATATAGCTAAGTGAATATATATATTCAATAAATATATATGGCACTAATTCTGGCTAAATCAGTTGCGTTTCTCATAAAGCTTTCTTCGAAGGCTAGCCACTGAGAGTATGCAGGAATTCCTAGAAACTAAAAGTTAAAAATTGACCCTAATATTTCTTTCAAATGATCTTTGATTCAAGTATGTATCCTTTGATTAAGGGGAGATCAGAGGCCGATGACATCTAGGAATACTGGCCATCCTAGAGATAGGGCCAGGACACAACTGGGAGTAAAAAAGAAACCACTATGAATATATAAACAACAGGGATTGAAATGCAAAGAACTGGCTAGACAAATAATGAAATAAACAACAACAAAATCAGCAAACAGGAGACCAAAAGGGAATCCAGACACTCACAACAAAAGGAACCCCTTACAATCCCCATCATCAGACTGAAGGAACAGAGGGAGGAGGTGGTTTTACTAGGGCCAAGGGACCAGCGTCATCTGGTAGAAGCCAAGGATTTGTTCATAATAACTGGTCAGCACATTCTTTCTACATAAGACAGTGTTCCTCAAATTTTGTGTGCATAAAAGTTACATGGGCAGTTGCATAAAATGAAGACTCCTAGGAATCACCATCAAAGATTCTGATTCAGTAGAATCTGATTCAGTGGTATCAGGCCTAAGAATATGTATGTTTGACAAATATTATTGGTGATTTCAATGTAAGTGGTCCATGAGCCACATCTGTAAATGTACTGTTAAGGAGACATTTCACGGAAGATCAAATTAGAACAAAACTGCTTGTTGAGAAAGAAATCAGTCCAATGCTGCGTGGGGAGTGATGGGGTAGAGAATGTTTAGAATGGATTAATTTCATACTTCCTTTAAAGCCTGGTTCCTCCATTTCCTTTTCTTACACCCTGTGTTGATCACATTCCACTTATCTCAAATAAACCATTCGTACATAAAGGTATATATTAATTACACTAAATTTCAAGTGATAGAGACAGACACAGATCACCTCAGGATTTTGTATCAAGTGACTCAGGAGGGTAAGGAGCAAAGGAAACTATTTTAACAGTTGCACAACTGCTCCTGTAAAATTTAAAATTTAAATAATTATTTAGGATATCATGTCTAACATCAACCGTGGTGATCCAATTAAAAGTCTAGTGACCTAGTGTTTTTTATATTCTCAGATACAGGGGTTTGCACCTCTATTTCCTTAGCCATTCTCATGACTCAACTGCTCTTATTACCTCCCTCTTTCCATGTCTGTTTTTTTTTTTTTTTTTTTTTTTGCGGTATGCGGGCCTCTCACTGTTGTGGCCTCCCCCGTTGCGGAGCACAGGCTCCGGATGCGCAGGCCCAGCGGCCATGGCTCACGGGCCCAGCCGCTCCGCGGCATATGGGATCCTCCCAGACCGGGGCACGAACCCGTATCCCCTGCATCGGCAGGCGGACTCTCAACCACTGCGCCACCAGGGAGGCCCTCCATGTCTGTTTTATCTTTTCTCCATGTCTGCATCTTCCTCAAATGATACATTCATTGCTAACTCTGATCTAAAGTAATCTACAGTTTCCAAGCTCCCCCAAAATGTTGCAATCAAGTAAATTAGGTAACATCCTTCATGGAGCCTATAATAAGCAGAGGTCTCAGATTTGTTTAGACTCTTCAGTAGGAATCACATTCCAGTCCTGCTTTTATTAAGACTGAACAGCCCCATGTTTCTTCATATAATATTAATGGACAGTCACTCTTGTAATTTCAGCAAATAACTAATTTTATCAATTTCATTTTGATTTTTTTTTCAAATTCCCTCAGAATTATGGACACTCCACTGTTAAACCCATGTTAACCAACCATTCTCTACACACAATGAATCAGCTGCTACTCAAATGTTTCACATAAAGGTGTCCTCACTATGTAATCTGTCTACCTTTTCTATCATTGCAGATCATTCATTATCTGAAGGATTTTCCTTATAAGTAGCAGCAACTGCTTCATTAAAACTTTAATACATACAAGTGATGTCTGAAAGATTTATAGAATACATAGAATCTATTTTTTTCTCCAACAGAATAGCTACTCAAATATTTAAAAGCATCTATTGTGGCTCTCCTAAATCTTTTTATCTCCAGACTAAAATCCCCCACTTCCTTTCATCTTTCCTCATGTGTCAGAGTTTTCAGATTCCTCACTGTTCTGCCAATATTTCTTTTGCATTGTGATGTATAGCGTTAGAGAAATTATTCCAAGTGTGAACTGCATAGTAGATGGAATGAATAACCTTCTTATCTGGACATGAGACATTGATAAACACAATGTAATACCATATCATGATAATATTTTCAGTGGTATGATCAGAGTGTTGACGCACGCTGAGCTTGTCATAATCAACAAAAACACAAGAATTTTCTATTCAAAGGTGCTATCATATCAGTTTTTCCCAGTCTTTACCTACATAATTTATTGTTTTTTCCTAACTAGTAAAGGTGGATACTGTCATTTGTTCCTTTTAAATGTCATAATATTGATTTAATTCTCTTATTTGTTTTTATAACAATGATTTGAAATGTTACAATCATTGAATCTTAGAATAGAAAAACAATTTAGTTTTATCTGTATAATCAAAATAAAGCAGAATGGACAAGATAATCTTTATAGTCCAGGGCTGACTGACCTTCCCTATACATCAATTCTGTGATTCCTTAATCCTATATTCTAGCGATGCATGTGCCATATGAATATTTGATAACTACAATCAGTGAACCTAATTTGTTTCCCAGTTATTCAAAACTTGAAAAAAAAATAATATTGCCTCTGATGTTTACAGCATCTCTGAGGCAGACAGCTGAAATCATTATTCACGTTATAAGAGTCACTGATGTCAAAAGTTTGCTTAAGAAATTAAAGGTAGTATAATACACAGCAAGAAACAGAACAGAACTAATCTAGACAGACAAAAAAGTAGTCCTAGGAAGGGAGGAAAGGATTATAACGGCGCATGAGGAACCTTTTAGGATGATGGATATATTTATTATCTTGATTGTGGTTGTGGATTCACAGGTGTATTCTTATGTCAAATTTATCAAATTGAACTATATTAATATTTGCTGATTATTGTATACCAGTAATATCTCCAAAAGCAATTAAAATATATTACTGAGGGATCCAAAGGTCTTTGTTCATGTTAATTATATCTACCAATATTACTGAATAGGTGATTAAAATTGAGAAAGTTTAAAAATAATTTTAGTTATTCATTTAAAAATTTTATAATAATTTCATTACATGCTAACATTTAAAATAAATAAACTATTTTCCAAAATAAAAAGTTAGTGAAAATAGGGATAATATTTTACATTTTTGCAAATCTCTTATTACATCTAATAGAAAGGAACTGGATTTCATACACTTTGACTTTCAATATATTGCTAAATGTTGTATTCATTGATGTGTCTCAAGAAATTACAGCCTCACACAGATTCATAGCTGGAAATGAGAGGCGCATTTTAATAGCCTTTTCAGATAATTCTGAATATTCTTTGATGCTGCACCAAAACTCAACAAGTGATCGCTGCTTAAAGGTGCACTGAAATGTGAAAATTCAAATTATATCAATAAACTTTATATGCTCTGTTACTTTAAAATCCATTGGATTCATTGTACATTAAATAGATTTTACCCATGCATGAATGTGTGTCATGCACTGTAAATGTGAAAAAATACTGATTCTCTAAGACCTTCAGTCCTTTTCAAATTATGACCCATTTTATTTTACAATAGCAAAATGACAAATTCCAGTTTCATCTTGAGAACGGAGACTATTTCTTCTCTGTTTCACTATTGCTTTCTTGGTCCGGCAGGTGATATTCTGATTCAGTAAGGTAAAATATGTAAACAAATCTTTAACTTATGGTATGGTTATCTATCCTTTTATTGATAGAAACTGTTTCAACACAAAATGTACACTTATAACATCTTGCTATGGAATATGAGGCTTTCAACATCCGCTTCCTTATGTATATCTGCAGCCTTTTCACCATCTTATTTACTACATTCAAAGATTCCTGACTTCAACTTGTTTGTGCACATTTCCTTGACTTTCCACATATGTAAGCATCTTATTCCTTTTGACCAGAGAACTCTTACTGTCTGAAAGGATGAGATTGTTAGCCATTACTTGAGATAAGCCTCTTTAACCACGCAGAATGAGATAAGGGTTTATTTTATGTGGTGTATACCAGCTGATCCTCCACTTCCTTAGTCTTTCCATAAAGTTAAGGAAAGGCCCTCCTTCCAGCAGGATGCAGGCAAGCACAGGGCTTGGCAAGCTGATAGTACCTTATGCAATAAAAAACAGGCATATCTTCCTCTCACTGGATACAACCACCTAAAGGCACAGGGCTGAGAGGAAGAATTGGCTTGGATTTTAACCGCACAATTTGCAAAATATACAAAATTCTTTCTGGATGTCCTAATCCTTTCATAGCACTTTTCATTTGCACCATACAAAGTCATGTCTCCAGATAAACTCTAAGCACCCTGAGTAAAGAATTTCTGCTTTATTTACATCCCCAAGATGCGGCACAACAACTGACACACTAGAAGTGCTCACCAAATGGGTACTGAATGAGTGAGCATTTGGTAAAACATGTCAAGATGGAAATCTACATACAAGAAGAAATGACACTCATCAGGAACTTCTTTTTGAAAGAAGTCTTTTTATGTCATGGTATATATGTATTTTCCCTCCACTGCCAAATTCATCACATCATCAACCTTCATAGAATAGATTTGTGTGGAAAGATAATGCATTAAAATGAAATTATTCAAGGGAAAGCATTTTTTTTTCTTTTCAAAATGACCATGTAAAACATGAAAAAACAGATAAATAAATATACTTAAAATATTAATTTGGCTAGTGATGGAATGAGAGAAAAACAGCAATTTTCAAATCTTCTCTGGATTAACAAGGTTCAGAGGAAGTGAGACACCATGAAAAGAACATAGACTGTTGTCCTTGACAAGTGTGTTTAGGAGTCCAGCCTCAGTCACTTTCTGACCACATGAACTACAGCAGATTGCCTAACCAATTTGATCCCAGTTTGTCATTTGTAAAACAAATGTATATTTACCTCCATAGTAGGGTTGTAGCAGTGATTCAAAAAACAAATGATACATGTAAAATAACTAAAATAGTATTCAGCACATTATAGATACTAAATATTTGGTAGTTCTTCATAATTATTTATATTTTCCTCATACTACTAAAGGTAAAAACTCCATGGGAAGAGAAAATAAATTTTAGATATGAAATTCAAAAGCTGAAATTCTTGATTATGTTTATACGTCATTTGTCTTGAACATTTCCTCAAATTACATTTTCATATCAGTGACAAACGCATGAAAAGGTGTACATTTTAAAAATACATCTAAATCAATATAGTGGTTAAAAATGCATATTATCTTTTATTTGGTAGTGCATTTGCCTTCAAACAACCAAAAGCATAACAAATAGCAACTTGAAAAATTACAGTTTGTTTCATGTAACATGAAGTTTTGAGAAGAGACAGACTAGAGCTGGTGAAGAAGCTCAATATGGAAAGAGGAACACAAGACCTTTCTCTCTTTCTTCTCCACCCATAGCTTGCTTTGTGGCAATCATCAGTGAAAAGTGCGTTAGGAAGGTCTCTTGACTGAGACTAACTATAATGTATACTACAGCAAGTAATCAAACTACATTTACATGTTTTCATATAAGTGTTTGAGACTAAATTTAAACACAGTTACCAATATTCTATATTGTACTTCTTGCTCAACTTGCTTTTGTACTTTAACACTGAAAAATGTCAATTGCAAAAAATATACCCATTATGTCAACAAATATGCAATTAGAATATTGTAGATTTAACAAGTATTGAAATGGATATCAGCTTTATTTTGGTAGATCTCGTCATTCAAAATTGATTTTAGTTTACATGAATTATTCTCATTTCAAACGGTTTACAGAACTTACAAAATATCTTAGATTTAAACACTCTAAATATTTTTAAAACAAATCACGTAAATTTTTTATTAACTGTTAACTTGTGAGTAATATGTAGATAATTTCTTTTGCTATAATCATCAATATTTTATAACAACATGATAGTCCTTAAAATAGTTGCAGATGGGAGTAGGGAATATATACAGTGAGAATAAATTAGATTTACTGTAGAATCTGATGCCACTAGGGATGGAATAGATTTCTGACTAAATTTCTGAAAGAGTTATCAGTAGATCAGAGAGCTTTATAAGTGGGTGTATTTCGTATTAACATCAAATCTTTTGATAACAATTTATAATATTTATAATTTGTTTACCATGTGCTTACAAAAGTGATTTTTGATCATGTTGTTACTTGTCAAAAGCTAATATACTCTATGCATATTACTATAAAAGGAGACAGCCAGATTTGAAATATGACATAACTTTAAAAACTTTCAACAGTATCATATCCTTTATTTAATCAGTCAGACTTTTTTCTTCCTCTCTAATATCTCTAGTATTTTCCTCTTCATCACCTGTTAATTTAATCCTTATTTAAGTAGGAGTCATTATGAAAGTATTATAATAGCTTTACCTTCTTTGATTTTAGAAGAAAACCAAATATTTCAAATAGTTCAATTTACCCCATAATTTCTTAAAAGCATGTTACATTCACATTATTTCCCTTGTTATTTTTTTCTTTTTTCTTCTATGCTACATTTTGAGACTTTTTAAGTCTTTCATTTGCTTTTATTAATTTATAAATTATTTATCCTGTTCCTGAGGATTTTTTGTATTCTGGGGAAAAAAAACCATGAAATTGTATGTATAGAAAAGTAGTTTTAGAGGTAAAATTATCATTATATGCAGATGACATGATACTACATATAGAAAACCTTAAAGAAAATCCACACAGAAATTATCAGAACTGATATATGAACTCAGCAAAGTAGCAGGATACAAGATTAACATGCAGAAATTGGTTGCCTTTCTTTACACTAACAATGAAATATCAGAAAGGGAATGTAAAAAAGAAAGCCTTTTAAAACTGCACCAAAAATAAAATAAAATACTTAGGAATAAATCTGATCAAGGAGGTAAAAGACTTATATGTTGAGAATTTTAAAACATTAATTAAAGGGCATTGAAAATGATTCAAAGAAATGGAAAGACAGCCCATGCTCTTGGACTGGAAAAATTAATATTGTTGAAATGGCCATACTACCCAAAGCAATCTACAGATTTAATGCAATCCCTATCAAATTACCCATGACATTTTTCACAGAACTAGAACATATAATCCTAAAATTTATATGGAACCATAAAAGATCCAGAATTGCCAAAGCAATCCTGAGGAAAAAGAACAAAAGAGGAGGCATAACCCTCCCAAACTTCAGACAATACTGCAAAGCTACAGTAATCAAAACAGGGTGGTATTGGCACAAAAACAGACATATGGATCAATGAAACAGAATAGAGAGCCCAGAAATAAACCCACACACTTACAGTCAATTAATCTTCAACAAAGGAGGCAAGAATATACGATGGGGAAAAGACAGTCTGTTGAGCAAGTGGTGTAGGGAAAGTTGAACAGCTCATGTAAATCAATGAAGTTAGAACATACCTTCACACCACACATAAAAATAAACTCAAAATGGTTTAAGACCTAAATATAAGACATGACACCATAAAACTCCTAGAAGAGAACATAGGTAAATCATTCTCTGACATATATCGTACCAATTTTCTTAGGTCAGTCTCCCAAGGCAATAGAAATAAAAGCAAAAATAAACAAATGGAACCTAATTAAATTTATAAGCTTTTGCACAGCAAAGGAAACTACAAACAAAACGAAAAGACAACCTACATACTGGGAGAAAATATTTGCAAATGATGCAACCAACAAGGGCTTAACTTCCAAAACATACAAACAGCTCATATAGCTCAATAACAAAAAAACAAACTAACAACCCAATCAAAAAACAGGCAGAAGACCTAAATAGACATTTCTCCAAAGAAGACATACAGATGGTCAATAGGTACATGAAAAGATGTTCAACATCACTACATATCAGAGAAATGCAAATCAAAACTACAATGAGGTATCACCTCACACTTGTCAGAATGGCCATCATCAAAAAGTCTACAAATAATCAATACTGGAGAGGGTGTGGAGAAAAGGGAACCCTCTGTACTGTTGGTGGGAATATAAATGGGTGCAGCCACTATGGAAAACAGTATGGAGGTTCCTCAAAAAACTGGAAATAGAGTTGCCATACAATCCAGAAATCCCATTCCTGGGCCTATATCTGGACAAAACTATAATTCGAAAAGATACATGCACCCCTATATTCATAGCAGCACTATTCACAATAACCCAGACATGGAAACAACCTAAATGTCCATCATCAGATGAATGGATAAAGAAGATGTGGTATATATGTACAAAGGAATACTACTCAGCCATAAAAAAAGAATGAAATAATGCCATTTGCAGCAACATGGATGGATCTACAGACTATCATACTAAGTGAAATAAGTCAGAAAGAGAAAGATAAATACAATATGATATCCCTTATATGTGGAATCTAAAATATGACACAAGTAAACTTGTCTATGAAACAGAAACAGACTCACAGATATAGAGAACAGACGTGGTTGCCAAGGGGTAGAGGGGTGGGGGAGGGATGGATTGGGAGTTTGGGGTTAGCAGATGCAAACTATTATACAAAGAATGGATAAACAACAAGGTCCTACTGTATAACACATGGAACTATATTCAATATCCTGTAATAAAAGAGCATGTATTTTGGGCCTCCCTGGTGGCGCAGTGGTTGAGAGTCCGCCTGCCAATGCAGGGGATACGGGTTCGTGCCCCGGTCTGGGAGGATCCCATATGCCGCGGAGCGGCTGGGCCCGTGAGCCATGGCCGCTGGGCCTGCGCATCCGGAGCCTGTGCTCCACAACGGGAGAGGCCACAACAGTGAGAGGCCCGCATACCGCGAAAAAAAAAAAAAAAAAAAAAAGAGCATGTATTTTAAAGGATTCTTATAAATCAATAAGAAAAAGACAGTAAACCTAATAGAAAAATAAGGAAAAGACTTAATGGGCACTTCACAGAAAAGATACCATATGTCCAACCAACAAAAAGTATGTTCAACATCATTAATCAGGGAAATTAAAAATTAGATCCATAGATCTACTACATGCACACACATATTCTCTCTCTCTCTCTGTCTCATACACACACACACACACACACACACACACACACACACCGAAATAACTACAAATTGAAAGACTGACAGTATCAATCATTGAAGAGGATCGACAGTAATTATAACTCTCATAGTCGGCTAGTAGGAGGTAAATTCATACAACCACTACAAAAAAACTAGCAGTATCTAATAAAACAGAATGTATATCTATTCTATTATATTACCAAGCAGTTCCATATGTACATATTTTTTTCAATAGAAACTTTGCATGTGTGTTATGAAGGACATGTACTCAAATGTTCATGGCAGCATTATTCATAATAGCTCCTAACTTGAAACTGTTTAAATGTATGTTAATAGTAAAATAAACAAATATATTGTACTATATTCATATAATGAAATGTTAATTATTAATGAAAATTAATGAACCATGCTACATGTAAGTACACAGATAAATCTTACAAACATACACTGAAGGAAATACATGAGAACAAAATGATACTATATAAATCTAGTTATATAAATTTTTAAAACAGGAAAAACTAATCCATGCTGTTAGAAGTCAGGGAAGGTAGTTTCCTTTCAACATTATAATGACTGGGAAGTAGCACAAGGTGGCCTTCTTTAGTCTGGCTATATGGCTATTTTTTTTTTTTTTTTTTTTTTGGTGGTGGTTAAATGAATTGGTAGCATTGTGATATTTATTTATCTAGCTGTGTACTTATTGTTTGGGTAATTTTCTGTGTGTATATTATACCACAATAAATTATTTGTAAAGCTACATCATATAATTGGGTATTAGCTCCATGTAGAAAATATTTTGCTAAAGAAGCTTCACTTGAAGCAAATCTTCAGAGTAACACACAACTAATTTATAATGAACACCACCAAACTCCTTAACTACATAACCTGTAAGAAGCTAAGAAAGCTCTGTCTGTAGAAATTTGGAAGTATTATTTTAATGATAACTGGGCAAAGTAAATGTTCCTACAGACCATGATGATTAGATGGATAGATAGAAAGACAGATAAAATATAGATGGCTTCCATGACATTAAATATATGACACTATAATGTATATATATAACATTATGATATATGTGGCATTATAGATATATATGGCATTATATTATGTATAATACTAAATTTATTATAGTAGATATAACACATATATACATTAATACTAATGATTCTGAAGATCATCCAAGAGATTACTGAAAACCACTGATTTTTTAAAAATCAATTTTGTTTTAATGAGCATTAAAGCACAAAGTTCAATTTCTAAACAAGCAAAATGTTTACAATGACCAGTAAGTCTCCCTTCTACTTTTTCCTCCTAGATCCCTCCTGGGAAATAACTGCTATGAACACTTTCTTGTTTATCCTTCCACTCTTTCTATATACTTTCCCACACACACTATTCTACACTTTATTGCCCCCCAAATAAATAAATCTAGTGCACTTTTATACATACAGATCTGTTTCATTCATTTTAATGGCTATGTAAATTCTATCGTATTAATATACCACAATTAATTTAACTAGTTCTTTGTTGATAGATATTCAGCTTTCCCAAATCTTTTCTATCATTGATGTGCAATGTGTATTCTTACACATTCAACATTTTGCATGGGTGAATACAGCTATAAGATAAATTCCTAAAAGTGAAATTGCTCAGTTAAGTGATATGTGGATTTTAAGTTTTGACTGATATTGCCACAAAGTTGATCATTAAGGTGGAAGCAATTTACATTCTCATCAAGTATATATGATTTTAAGCATTTGTGTTTTAGAAAAATGATTCTGTGTGAAACTTGGAAGATGGACCATGGCAGAGAACAGTGATATGTGGGTTGCTAATTTGGAAGCTAATATAATAATAGTCTATGCAAGTATTCAGGCAAGGGCAATAAGAAGTGAGAGGAACTAACGATTTCAAGAACTATTACAGTAGGAGAGTTGAGAGGATTGAGATAATGACACCTTTGACTGCTCTATCCATAATGGCCTTAAATATATCTTTTACTAAATCATCCAAACCGAAGTCCCAATAATTCAAGAGACATCCAGTCCATTACCACCTCAACCTTTGACTTGTCAGCTTCTCAGTTTCTTTTGCCAAATTCTCACTTCATTAAAGTGCTACTAAAATGAATTACCTTTGTCAGATGTCTCCATTAAGCTATTAACATGGGCTCTTCTCTCTCAAAACCTTTGGTCTTAAAGGTTAGCAAACTGGAAGTTCAAGTATTTGGCCTTTATCATTAAAAGGTTAAAGAAAAGCTATTCTTAAATCTGCCTCCATGTTTAGCCTCCAAATTATATCTGGTCCAGCATTAACAACTATATTCCCCAGAGGAGAGTTGTCCTTGTAATTTACATGTGAGGAAGCGTTTCAATTTCTTTCAGAGAAACTAAAGTTTATCAGGAAATACAAGCAGGAACTCTTGATCATTTGCATAAATTCTTCACCATAGACAACCAGTTTCTAAAATCCTTTTTATATGCAAAAATGGACTTTCTTCCTGATATGAGAAAATCATAATCCCTCTGTCACTCTTCCAAATGTCATCAGTCTATCAATTTGGAAGATGGTAACTAAAGCTAAAATTGTGAAGCAGTTTCTCCTATTGAAGAACAGTAAGACAAACACTGGTTTTTGTGAAAAATGTTACTTAACAGTTTTGCTTGGACCTGTATTCCACTTGAAAATCTCACTTTGGCATGAAAATCTCTGAATGGTCTTCCCCCATTCCCTCCCCAGGTGGTATAACTAGCTGATTGCAACATAAGAACAAGTTGGGAGAAAGAAAAGGCAGTGATACCTAAAAAGGATTACTAAGGGCATAAATAGATCTTTTATTGGTAGAGATCTCTGTAGAGGATGGGCATACCAGAAACTTTGATTCAGGCCTAGATGCAAACTTCATGCTAATATCTTTGAAACCTAAAGCTGGCATAAACAAAGCTGAGAGCATGGTGGAACAAACAAATAAATGCTAAACTAAACAAACCTGATCTTTCAAAGCAGTCAGGATGTTTTCTGCTTTCCAGTTGTTAGAGACTTGTATTCTACTTTCATGGAGGCTGTTTTATAGTTCCAGGAAAACCATGCACTGAAAATGTCTTTTTAATTTTGAAAATGTAAAGCAGAGATGTGACTCCAAGGGATGCAATTGCTCTGTCAGATAATGCAAAGAGGTTGGCTATGCTGCAAGTAGAGTTGCATATCTGCAGCTTGTGCTCCCCTTAGAGGATTTCTTTTTTCCAAGTATGGCTTTAGAATGTGCTGTCTCTGAAAATTATAGCAAGTCCTTGGGGGAAATTCTTGTGAAAACAACGTCCACAAGACATAAGCAATTAAGACCTCTAAAGACTTAAAGAAAGATGAAAAAGCCCAATTAACTTGAGCTAGAAGCAAAACTCTACATTGGAAATAAATTGGGCTTGGCTAAACACTGGACTATTGCATCAAACTGCTGATATCCCACACTATTATTATTTAAGACAAATAAATTGTCAGGTAAGGGGCTGATGCATGACTACTGTATTCCAAGAAAATTGTTCTTTTGAAGACAATGGGCCAGACTGCACCTCTGTGGTTGGAGGTGGAATCTTCCTTAAAATAAGTAGAACTGTTCATGACGACCACCCCGTGAAGAGGTCAAACTGGGGACAGGAAATGAATTCGGTAGGTCTCAGATTCGAAGAAAAGAAAGACATTGTCTGTCCTCCTGTGGGTAGTAGGATTGTGAAGTTCAAGAACACTCTTTTAAGTGTGTGGCGAACAGAGGAATTAGGAGGGAAGAAAATTGGCCATTACCACACAGATACAGACAGGAAGCTAAACAGCAGCCATCCTGTTAGAAATGTCTTAACGGCAAGTTTAGTTTAGGTGGTACCTTTGAGCTGACCTGCCCAGTACCAGTTATAAATTACACCCAGGGTTTTGTTTCTTTTCTATTATATTTTAATTTTCAATGTCTTCAGTGGGAGATTAAGGGAAAGTTCATGCCCATGCTTGAGAGACAGAGCAAGAGAGAAAAACACATTCAGAGACAACATACTCATTTGTTCATTCTGTAAATGTTCGTCACACCTTCTCTATACCAGGCACTATTCTGTATGTGGGGAATAGATGGGTGAGCAAAACAGTCTTGATGAGTAAAACAATGTCTCTCAGAAAGCTAACATTTTAATATGAAGAGATCAAAGAAACAGAATTAGTAATTTAAAAATCAACAAAGAAAATAATGCGAAGAATATCAGATGCTTATTAGAATAATAAAAAAAGTTAATAAATAATAAATTACTGCATGATGGGGACATCATTTAGATAGGCTGGTCAAGGACAGCCTCTCTTAGAAATGACTTTTAAACAGAGACCTGAAACGATGAGCAACCAGCCTCCTGAAGAGCTGGGTAAAACATATTCTGGGCAGAGGGACACCAAGTTCCACAGTCTTGAGGAAAAACAGAGCAGTAATGTCCAATGGGTGGGCAGAGCAAGAATCAACAGACCAGAACCAGATGTGGAGGTAAAATGAAAACCAGGAGTGCTCTCTAGAATATGTAAGTGTACTCTAAAACCTTTCTGATATTCTGCAGAAGAGGAATTCATTGAAAAATATATTTTTATTAATAAAATCAGACTTGCCATTATTGGAATGTAATTTTGAGGGAAAACAAGAGCTAATTTGATACTCAGGGATTCATTAATAGCCTGGCCATACCATTCACACTTACATCTTTTAAAAAAATAAAAGGACTAACTTATTGTGAATAGATATTAATGTTTGAAGCTGATATATATATAGGATCTCTCTATATATATATAGAGAGAGATATATATATAGAGAGATATGTAGATATCCTTTTCTACTTCAAAAGTTGACCTCAACCTTCATAACAGGCCCTGATTTCTATTTGGGGATCTATGTTGTCCCAAACAACCCAACTATCCCCACAGTGCCAGGGCAGAACACGTGACCTAAGCTAAGGCAGTCAGTACCTTTTCACTACAGGGATTGGACTGGGGACAGGCACTTGCCCCAAGATGATCCAATCAAATTGAATCCCTAGAGCTCTTCAAGGATTTCTGAGGCTAAGATAAGATGAAGGAAGCAGGCAGTCCTCTGAGCTGCTGGATACCATATTCATATCAGGAAGGGAGAAAGTCTTAGGATGACCCCAATAGCATTAAAGGTAAAGTGGAAAGTGAGAAAGAAACCTCATCCTTGGGAACATCACTGAGTCTCAAAATCAAGCATTACTGAGGACACTGCTCCATCAAGTCTAGGTACGTAAGTCAGAAACTTCCTTTTACTATTTAAGCCAATTTTTGTCATGTTTATTTATTGCTACTCCCAACAACAAAAACAAAACACTGTACCACAAATTTGCATATAAAATGGAGACTAGCTTGTAGTTCACTAGAGTGCAGTAACTGGAAATGTTTGTTAAATGTTGTGGAATTCTTATGAGAAACTGACAAAAATTGTCAGATCAGAAGTACACAGAGTTTAATATTACAGTACTTTAACAGCATCACATCTTTTATGCCACAATTAATGCTTAACTGTTCTTATAGCACCAAAAGTGTATATTTGTGGAGTTTTTTTTTTTTTTTCCCAAGAACCTTAGAAGTCCTTGTTATGTAACTCATCAACCCTCCTCATAATCTCTCTCTAAGGTAGTCAGGTTATAAGCAGTATTATTCATATTTTACATAAGGCAAGAGCAATTTAAAATTCTCATAATCCCAGTTATCTTAAAAGATAAAACTATTTACCTTAAACCGAAGTAAATATAACTTGGCAGTGAGATATGTGGGTCCTGAGTTGCTTTAAAGTTTAATTCATAAGGTAACTAAATGCTTTAGATCTTTAGTTTTTTTGGGGTTGTTTTTTTTTTTTTAATTTGGAGCAGGAAAAGCTGGTAAGGAAAAAACCACCAATTTAACAAAATCTTTCTTATGTGGTAATGTATTTATATTTATGTATTCTAGTTACATTGTTTTGAAACAATATTGTCATCATCTTAAGACAATTAATATCTCATTTTACATGCAGAAAAATGACAACTAATATGATGTCATCAAATAGAAAAAAGTTTTGAGACACTATTTTAATTATGTTATTAATTATACTGAATAATAAACTTAATATTGATTAATTTAAGTTCATCCATCGTACCCTCAGTATGTCTTTGGATTAATAATGCATATTTTGAAAGACCAATTGTCAGAATTAGAAACACAGTATGTGGCAAGAAATTATCTATGTTAACCAACTGAGACAATTCATTAATTAACAGACTGACAATCACTGCTTTGCTAATAGTGAGCAGATAATTATCATGATTTCCCACAGTAATCTGTGAATTTTAGACTCATTTTATAACATTAAACATTGTTCATACTTTGGGATTACAGTTAGTAAACTAATTTGAGGCACATTATCATTATTGAATGAATATATCTTGCCTGCACACACTGCCACAAAATCTGGTGCTATCAGTTAATGAGCTTAATTTTCAACTATTACATGATTGCTGCCCAAACAGTCAAGTGTTCTTTAAATATCTTTCTAACATAAATGAGAAATGGTGGATCTTCCATAGGCTATTTAAGAAACTAAATACATTTTAAATTTACTTTTCATAAAATCCCATTCAAATGAGGTAATGATGAATTTTCGTAAAAGTAAATTCTAACACAACGTTACTGGAAAATGAATCAACTTTAACTCTTAAATCCTTTCTAGATTAATATATGTTACTAGGAAATTCACTGTAGTGTGCACATCTGTCACTTTAAACTACTAACTGAAATGTCCTGGACACAAAAACTCACCTTAGATTCTGCAGCGACATGTCTCAAAAAGTTAAATACAAGTTCCAGTAAATTTTACTCCTGAAATTAATAAAGTCTCAGTAATTAGAAGTTTCTGTAATTCAGATAAAAATCATATTCAATTAAGAATGGTTTTAAGGGCCTCCCTGGTGGCGCAGTGGTTGAGAGTCCGCCTGCCGATGCAGGGGATACGGGTTCGTGCCCCGGTCTGGGAGGATCCCATATGCCGCGGAGCGGCTGGGCCCGTGAGCCATGGCCGCTGGGCCTGCGCATCCGGAGCCTGTGCTCCGCAACGGGGGAGGCCACAACAGTGAGAGGCCCGCATACCGCAAAAAAAAAAAAAAAAAAAAAAAAAAAAAGAATGGTTTTAATAAAAAGTAAAAGATTGATATATCTGTTTTAAAAAAATTATAAGCTGGTTTTAAAATTGAAATTTTCCCATATACACCAGTTTCCTTCTAAAATTGCTAAAAATGTTAAGGCGATGATTTACACAGTAGCTTTTCTGGCAAAAGGGATACATTAAATAGTATAAAAATCTAATTTCAGAAATTAGGCAATGTAGAAAAATGAGCAAATATTGAAAAGAACAATATTTTCCTAATCTTGTTGATACTTGGTTAGTGAATTATCTAAAAACTACAATGCCTCTACATTTTAATTAATACCATTAGGAGCATTCATCCTCAAGACAACTAAGGATTTTAAACTTGAACTTGTCAGTGCTGACAACACTATGTAAGTAAACACACAAAGTAAATTGTTTAACATACAGTTCAACTGAAACATTCCTAAAGTTCACTTCATAAAGGAATTTTACTGTTATCTGTCTAATTCCTGCCCCATATATGATATGCAGGGGGGCACACACACACGCACACAAATATAAATACAAACACAGCAGTGTGATCTTCATGCTAGAGTTCCTCATCATGTCTTTTATCACGATGTATAGTGCTGAAATGAGATTCAGGTTTGGGTAAGGAACTAAGTAAATAGTTGAGTAGCAGACATAAGGTAAGACTAAGGTATAGAGTGATTTCAAGATGAAGTGGGAGATGAGGCAGTTTCAATAAAATAATTAACAGTAAATTATGCTATTTAACAAAGTAAATTGATAAAAAAAATTTAAGCTCCAAATAAAGTTACATATTTTAAACCCAGTCATCTCATTCTTGAGAATTGATTCTTAAAGAAAATATGTAAAATCCATAAGGAGTGGGAGATCAATTGTATAAATAAAGATGCTCCTTGTAGTGACAACATTTATAGTGGCAGATGTTGGAAACAATCTAAAATTCCAATAATATGCAAATAGCTTGCTTATTTTAGATACACCTACTTGATAACTTTTTTTTGCATCAATTTATTCATTTAGCAAGCATTTACTGAGTGCCTTTTCTGTTACAGGAAATGACCTAAGTGTTGGAGATAGAGTGGTGAAAAGTTATTCATGGTTCCTGTCTTACTGGAATTAACTACAAATCAGTCATCATCAATTATGACATTCTTGAAGGCTGTACAAGTGCATGGAACAATGGCCATGAATTTTTCAACTACTGACTTAAAAAATTTATTTACAAATAAGTTGCAGGGCTTCTCTGGTGGCGCAGTGGTTGGGAGTCCGCCTGCCAATGCGGGGGACACAGGTTCGAGCCCTGGTCCGGGAGGATCCCACATGCCGCAGAGCAACTAGGCCCATGTGCCACAACCGCTGAGCCTGCGCTCTGGAGCCCATGAGCCACAACTACTGAAGCCTGTGTGCTTGGGGCCTGTGCTCTGCAACGGGAGAGGCCACCGCAATAAGAAGCCTGCGTACCGCAACAGAGAGTGGCCCCCGCTTGCTGCAGCTGGAGAGAGCCTGCACGCAGCAACAAGGACCCAACACAGCCATAAATAAATAAATAAATAAATAAATAAATAAATAAATAAATAAATAGTTGCAAACATGATGCAGAGCATTCTCACACATCCTTCACCCAGCTGCCCCTAAAGATAAAATTTTACATAACCAAAGTACAATTGTCAAAGCCAGGAAACTGAATAAAATACCTAGGAATAAATTTAACCAAGGAGGTGAAAGACTTGCACACTGAAAACCATAAGACACTGATGAAAGAAACTGTAGAAGATACAAATAAGGCTATTATTAAAATGACAAGAAATAAGAAGAGATTGGAAGGATATGAAGAAAAAGGAACCCTTGTGCACTGTTGGTGGGAATGTAAATTGGTGCAGCCACTGTGGAAAACAGTATGGAGTTTCCTCAAAAAAGTTAAAAATAGAATTACCATATGACCCAGCAATTCCACTTCTGGGTATTTAACTGAAGAAAATGAAAACTCCAACTCAAAAATATATATGCATCCCCGTAATCATCACAGCATTGTTTACTATAGCCAAGATATGGAAACAACCTAAGTGTTCATCAGTGGATAAATGGATAAAGAAATTGTGGCATATATGCAATGGAATATTATTCTGCCATAAAAAAATAATGAGATCTTGCTATTTGCAACAACATAGATGGACTTTAGGGCATTATGCTAAGTGAAACAAGTCAGACAGAGAAAGACAAATACCATATGATCTCTCTTACATGTGGAATATAAAAGACAAAACAAAACAAAACAAGCTCATAGATACAGAGAGCAGATTGGTGGTTGTCAGAGGCAGGTGGGGCAGGGGGCAAAATGGGTGAAAGGGGTCAAAAGGTACAAACTTCAGTTATAAAATAAATGTCATAGGGATATAATGTACAGCATGGTGAAGACAGTTAATGATAGTATATTACATATTTGAAAGTTGCTAAGAGAGTAGATTTTAAAAGTTCTCATTATAAGAAAAATAAATTTTTTACTATGTATGGTGATAGATGTTAACTAGACTTACTGTGGTGATCATTTTGCCATATATACAAATATCGAATCACTATGTAGAACATCTGGAACTAACACCGATGTTATGTGACAATTATACCACAGTTTAAAAAAAAATAGGAAAATGACATTGGCATGATATTATAAACTACACTACACACCTTATTTAGATTTCTCTAGGCTTTATAGTCATTCATTGTGTGAGTGTATAAATCTATACAATTTTATCACATGTATAGATCCATAATCAGGACACAGTAATATTCCCTCACTCCAAACAAAATTCCTCTCACTACACTTTGTCACATCTTCCCCACAACACTAACCCTTGACCACCACCGATCCGTTCCTCATCACTACAATTTTATGATTTCCAGAATGAGCAGAATCATACAGTATGTGACCTTTTGAAATTGGCTTTTTTCATTCAGCACAATGCCCTCAAGATCTATCCAAGATGTTGCATGTCCCAATAGTTTGCTTTTTCTTATTGCTGAGTAGTATTCTCTTGCATATGTATATCACAATTTGTTTACACATTTACCCATAGAAGAATATTTAATAATAGATTTGTGATAATATTAAAGTGACATGAGTTATGTGTATGTATTTTAAAAGTATAATAGTACATGTATTCTCTTAAAGTCTCAGCTCCTAGGCAGATGACTAGACGCATGTGGAGATTAATAAATATTTATTGGTTGCATCAATTCCAGAAAAGAAATATGGAAAAATTATATCAATTTTTTGAAATGATGCATATTAATGGTTGTTATAATTTGGTTTATAGAGGTCTATTTTGAAAAGAGCATGGGATGTGGAACATAATAATTAAACTTACATCTCTATCTCTTATTAGCTATAATACTTTGAAATTCTATTAATAATTATCTCCACACTCTAGGTTATATTACCTCATTTAATCATCACAATAAAAAAGTTCATGAATTATTATTCTACCAGTGTTCCAGATAAGAAAACTGAGGCTCAGCAAATAATGAAGAATGCATACAAATTAATTTTAAAAAGAGACAAATTCCCTGACAGAAAAATGAAGAAAGAACATTAAAGTAATACCTAATAATTATTTTAAAATATTTAACTATCTTAGTTAGCAAATACATACTTATTGAAGGATCAATATTATTTTTAACTACCAAATTACAAAGAGTTTTTTAAAGGATAAATACCAAGAACTTGTATCTAACTACTTATGGGAGCAAAAGTTAGCACAAAGTTATACAGGGCAATTGACTATAAATATTTTCACTAAGATTACTTAATGAATCCACTTCATGTATTTTCTTAAAGAAATAATTATATGTATGTGTGTGTATACACATGTATATATGCATCCACAAACACATATATACACACATACACATATATATATATACTTGTTTACAAAGGTATTTATGCTGATGACAAAAAAGTTCCATGCAATTTATATATATAAGAAAAGTGATTACATAAAAAATGAATAGAAATATCTATAGAATTTATAGATTTTTTCATATAGTGATCTCTCTAATTTTTATGTTTCCTAAAGTTTTACAATATATTGCAATATTTATATATACTATGATAATATATTTTAAAATAAAAAATATGTATGTAAAAAATATATAATTTGTTAAGCCACTTTCTATGCTTAAAAATCACCTCACCTATGTCTCACATGACTTTCACAATAACCATTTAAGAATGTCATTGTTCCTATTTTGCTGACAGAAAACTGAGACCTAAATTGATAAAGAGATCTGCCAATATCTCACAGATAGTGAATGTAAAATTTAGTTCTAACAATAGTGTTTTCTTTCTCAAAGTGCAGTATTCTTTGTACTACATCTTTCTGACAGCATATGAAGAATTACAGTTCATTGGTAATAAATACATTTCACCAAACTTATGAGCTTTAAAACTTACATTTGTATGAGTAGTAGTTTTAAGTACACAGGCCTAAAATGGTTATAGCAATTTTTACATCTTTCAGTACTTGACAAATCTAAATGGTGACAAATACATTTCCTATCAAAAGAAAGATTTTCAAATAACTAAACATTGAAGGGAACACTGCCATTGAGATTTCCAATATTTGGTTGCTGTGAGGGACACTGAATTGCACAGACCAGGGGTGCTATATTTAAAACTACATCAGAATTTCTATTAAAATTTAATCTTTTCAAGGGTTTATGCCAAAGCCATAAAAATTCTATTTGATAGAAGACAGAATTGAAAGTCTCTGTGGAGATTGTTTTCTTCCCTTTTCATATAAAACCAGCCTACCTATTTGTTTTCTTCATGGAATCCAAACACTTTAGCAGATCATGAATCTTGGATAACTATTAAGCGGTTAAGGTATATCAGCACTCTACCAACCTGAGAAAATGTGAGCGGGCCATACTGTCTGAAGTCTTGCCTATTCCAAATTCTGTTCTTATAAACCTATAAAAAAGCTTTGGTAATACTAATGGACTTGAAACCCAGAATATTTTGAATCACTGTGCCAACAGTTTATACTGAACAGAGAAATGATATGTTGGTTTTTCCATGTTGTTGAGAAAACCCTATGATTTCTATTTTATTTTGGAAGGATGACACAATCCTGTCAGTTATCACTCAGAGGCATATGAATTTTAAAACTCTTTATAATTCTTTCTGTTATTCAATTAAATATACTTTTACTGAGCCCTAGAATTCTCTGCTTAGAATCATGTTATTACTGCAGGAGGTAAGGGGAATTACCAGAGATGGTTCTGTCCTTAAAGGGCTAACAAGTTCATTGGGGAGATAAGATAAACCTATGAAGCATCATGGTTCAAATACATAGTTGTAATCATTGTGAAACATTTGCTAAGAACAGAAATGAAAAATCTTGTGCTGTTGAATACAACTCAATTATTTCCTCACTTCTTAAGGACTTTACGACTGAAAAAAATATGACACAACTGTGTTCATAAGGAACATTAGGAAATTGGTAGAGTTATTGATCAAACTGAGTCTCAGTTTTCTTAACTATAAGGTGAGACTTCAGTGTTTTTTAAACTTAAAAGGGACTATTTCACCTCCTTTAGTGTGCATGAAATCAATTAAATGGGTCACAACCAGCATTCTTTATAAAATTAAGTAGTACAGAGTAGATAAAATAGAAAATATCAAAGTGCATCCCATAGTGTGGGTAAGTGTTGTTTCATGAAACTTTTTTTAACTTGCATGTGTGTGTCTGCATATGTAATCCATCATAACATATATTTCCTTTGGTGGGTCATAATATGTAAAGTTTAGATTAGATGGACTAGTATCATTCCATCTATTAAGGTATATAGTTTTGTAAACTGTCTCAGATTTCATCAGGCTATAGAAACACTATATCACATTAAATATTAATCTCCACTGGCTTTAAATATTCATCAGTTTAAGCAGAAATTTATCTCATAAAATCCCTGTTCTTCAGATCTGTTTTTGTATAGAATATGAAGGTCGGTAGTATCTCATGTGTCATGACTTTTCTAGTATAATTTTTCTACCTTGACATTCTTTTCTAGGCATTGGACACATCTGTCCTGAGACACATTGCCAGTCCTTGAAATATTTGCAAGTGCTGTATTTTATGCAGAGTATCATGCTGACCTTGAAACACCAAGGATCATTCCTGAGATCTCATAGCACAGCTAATAAATTGAATTCTCTCAACTCTTTTTTTTTTTGGAATAAACAAAACAGAATTTATTGATTCACTCAACTCTTGAATCTGCTTTTTTTTTTTTTTTTTTTTTTTAACCAAAGCTCAAACCTTGTCCAGCTGGCTGGTAGGGCAACAGATGCTATCATTTTCATATTTTGTCACTTCTCTTGCCTTGAGTACTCCTGAAAAATCCCTTAGTCTTCCTCCAGCCAAAAGAGAACAGTCCTTTGTGTAGATCATTTGTCTATTTGCTTTTTGCATTCCAAACTCCACCTTTCCTGCCTCTGCTATATAGTTTAGGAGTCTTGGAGCCAGAACATTTTATTTCCCAAATTCCTTTTGACAGCTGGATTTTTGATGATTTCTTATCATTAGGAGGTCAAACAGGCCGTCAGAAAGTGGGAGGAAGAAAGAAGCTTCCAGCTTCTTGCTCCCACAATTTGGTAGTTGTTGAAAATTGCTAGAGATGCCGCAAGGGGATATGATATTGGGCCTAAGCAACCTGAAAAAGGCAGTTACCTTTTCAGAGTCAGTCTTGGTTGAGCTGAACCTCTCTGGTGGATAAAGCAGCAACTACAATGGTTTCCAACAGCTTACCAGCAGCATAAGCTCATGGACTCCAGCACGAGGACTTTTGCAGCTCTTGATCTTTATATATCACATTTTTTTTCTTTTTATTTCTCTACGTAATCCATCACCACCTTTTTTCCTTTTTACTCTTCATACCCTTCCAACACTTGCACAACCAATTCTCCAGATTAAATTTCCTTTAAATTACTAGAGTTGATCTGTATTTCCTAACTCAACCCTGACTGATACAGCCCTATATATGTTAAATCCTTCATTGCAATTGGGGATGGGAGACGTATCACTGAACAGCACTTCACAGAAGAATCTCAGTTACAGCTCTGGTTTAGTCTATGAACTAACCAACGGGAACATTTGCCTTGGGTTTATTAGTCATTTTAGTAACCCATTTTTTCGCCGAAAGTACTTGAAGTAGTTTGGAGTATTTTTCAACAAAAATTCATTTCCCTCTAACCTCCTCATAGGGAGTATACTTCTCTGCTCCACAGAAGTTTTGTATGGCCATATGCTTTCTTCTGACCCACGGGATGTGACATGAGTAGCAGCAATAAAGTAATGAGCCTAGCCCTTATGGAGCAGCCACGTATTTCTGCCAGTTCCCTTGGGGAACTTCTGACAGTTGCCAGAAGAAAATCACAACCACGGCTTCTGCCCCTCTAGCCTAGGAACTCAGCATAAATATGCATGGAACAGAACCAACTCAACACACTTGGGACCTGCAGCATGAAACTGAGTTGCCAAACACAGTCCCATGAGCATGTCATTTGCCACTGAGATTTCTGCAATCGGTTGATTATGTGTACAAAGCTACTAATGTCACAGATTTGCACCATATTTTTTCCTATCTTGTTGACGTAATTGCTGACATAGATAATCTCTGCAATCAATATCTGTGTAACTCTGACCTGGCCATTCTGATCTGTTGTAACCTGCTACATAACATCTGGCGATTTCACTTAGAACCCTGAGAAAATGAAAATGTGATTAATGTTTCAGGAACTGCATAACACTGAAAGCAACTAACAGGCTTAGTCAACACTTTTAAGAAATAATATTTCTCAAAAAAAGATATTGTACCCTGCTTAAACTAAAATGTTATCCTTCCTTCCTTCCTTCCTTCCTTCCTTCCTTCATTCATTCATCACTGTTTCAGTTATGGGGAATACAGCAGCAAACCAAATGAAGTTCCCTCTTCTCATTCTAGAGGTGAAGACAGACTCCAAAATATAAACACATAAATCTTTATATTGTCACTAGCTGTTTTAGGCAGATTAATCAGAGAAGAACTCTGGTCTTCTGCCAGAGTTGCAGTAAACACTAGCAGAGCTTATGTTTATGTTATTGTACATATATAATAAATTAGTTTATAAGGTTAATCCAAAAATATGAATGTTTTTCTGTTTCATTCAGCAATAATTTTGTTAAATGAGTTCCTATGCCTTGCCGAATACCCGATGATAAAAAAAAAAAAGTTGGCCTTTATTATAAAGTTACAAAGGGCACCTTTCAGAACCCAACAGTAAAAACTGAAACCAGACAATCAAGTGTTTAGAACAAAAAATTAGAAAATTTCTGAGCTGATTTTTCCATTCCTCTTTTTTCTGAAACTATATATTTTTTTGTTTCTGCTTTGTTCTTTGCTTCATGAATATGATTTATTCTTTTCTCTGCAAAATAACTTTCTCTAATTGCACATGACTCAACCTGGCCACTTCAGCCCCAAACTCACAGATTTTACATAAAGATAACTGGTAACATTACCCAATTCTAAATTCTAACTAAAGGGAATCTTATTATCCTTGCCCAAGCTCGCAACTTCTCTACATCAATGATTACCAGTGTGATCCCTGGACCAGTAACAGCAGCATCACCTGTGAATGTGTTAAAGACGCAAATTCTCAGACCCAGGTCCAGATTTATTAAATTAGAAGAAGCTCTGGGGTGAGGATCAGAAATATGTGTCTTTCAAGCCTTTCATGTGACCTTGATGCATGCTAAACTTTGAGAACCACTGTTCCATGCTGTAGCACTGATGAAATTAGCTCTAGGTAGATTGCTTAGGTCATAAAATAAAACGTCTTCATTTTCATGACCCATTGCGTGGGGTGGGGAATGAGTGTTAAAGGAGAAATTTCTTTAAAATAGAAAAATAAAATATGGAATATAGAAGAAATGATTAACTTCCTTCATACATTTCCTAGGATCATTCTCATCTATTGTTCCATTTTTGGAAATTGATTATTCATAGGTTTCTCTCCACCTAAGAATTAGGCTGTTTCTATTAATAGAAGTTGCTTCTATTAAATATAAAAATTTTGTTTCGGGTATTTAAGTAAGTCATAAGTTGGAACACACAAGAAATGTGCTTTTAATTTTTTTTTCATATGGATGAAAAAGACATAGAAAATAACTTTATTTATATGGCTCCTCATAAAAAGTAGAGTATTTGAATTTCTCCTATATTGACTTTGGGATTTTAAACTAGTATAAATATTCTTTTTAGGGCAGTTTGATGGCTAAATAACTACATGGAAATCCTAACACAATACAGTTCATAAATACTGGATAAAGGTATTTGACATTCATGAAGTCTTTTCTCTGACATCCTTACATGCTATGTTAGTATTAAATTCATAAAGGCAGCAATGAGATTTAAAAGCATTACTTGTTCAGAATTCAGAATATTTTCCAGTAGAAGTGTGAATAGAGGTCTTGATATTTGAGTACATGACAGTAGGAGAGGAGAAAATTCTGGTGACTTAATAACCACCATTTACCCTGACAAAGTAGAAATTAAAGAAAATCCTCACCACCATAATGCTGTCACAGGCACTGAACAAAGAAAACTATAAGACATACACTTTGTCCTTCAAGAGATTACTATCTGAAAACATTTATTTTGCTTTAAAGAAACAGACTTAAGTGACCCAAGGCAGAGCAGAAGTCATACATACAGTTCTCAGGCAGTTAATATGTAGATAAAACAGAAATGGGAGAGACAGGACTAATTTTATATTGATGGAAATGCAAGCCTTCTAAGGGTAGGAAGAATCGCTCTTTTCTCTTGTGTTAAATACTCATAAGGCACAAAATAACTTGATTTCTGTTCAAAATCTTTTCACTGCAGTTCACTACCTTTGCTTCTGTGTTTTCTCTCTCAACTGTCAACTGCTAAATGAATCATAGGAAGTAAGACAAAAAAATATTTTTCTTGGGGGGGCTTCCCTGGTGGCACGGTGGTTGAGAGTCCGCCTGCCGATGCAGGGGATGCGGGTTCATGCCCCGGTCCGGGAGGATCCCACATGCTGCAGAGCAGCTGGGCCCGTAAGCCATGGCCGCTGAGCCTGCACTTCCGGAGCCTGTGCTCCACAACGGGAGAGGCCACAACAGTGAGAGGCCCGCGTACCACAAAAGAAAAATAATAATAATAAACAAATAAATAAAATAAAAATCTGCACTAAATTTTTATATACTTTCTATCCATGTATTTTGATATATAAACAGTATTTTTAGTTTCTACTAGAAAGATACATATTGCATTCTGACAAGGATGAGGAGAAAGGAGCATGGTGATCAGAAAGGACTTAAGCTTTAAATGTAACACTCTTATTATTTTTTAAAACCAATGCAATAATGCATTACTTGTGTAATTAATTTTTTAAAATAAATACAGTATTAAATAAGATCAATGAGGTACTTTCCAGGACGTGGAAGGCTGAATCGCACACTCAATCTGAACTCTAAATGTCATATATATTGTATCTTCATGGAAATGGATGCCTCAGATAATCATAACATGGAGCATGAAAATAATTGTTCTTCCTTTGAAGTATATGTTGATCTAGCATCTTACAGTTTTGACATCTATCAAGGAAAGAATATGCTAAGCTTAACAAAATAAATTCATTTGTTCAGCAAGTACTGTATGCTTACCATGCAAAAGTCACTGTTCTGCATTGTGGGACTATAACTGAACAAAACTAGCCATGATTCTTGCCCTGTGGAGCTTATACTGTAGTGCAATATATAAAGATGTTAGGTAGGAGTAAATGATATGGAAAAAATAAAACAAAAAGGAGGACACAAAATTTGAGGAGGGAGTAGTTGGGAAAGAAAGCTGGGCACAAGGATCATTAGATTGTTGTAAGTTATTCTCAAGATTTTGAATCTTACTCTGAGTTAGATGAGAAGAAGTTGGTGGGTTTTAAGTGGAGGAGATTTTATTAGGATCTCTTTGGGGGTTGTGCTGTGAATACACTAAAAAAGAGCAAGGTGGAAATGAGACTCTTTAATACATTACTACAGTAATTCAGGCAAGAGAACATGGTGGTTTGCACAAGTGTGATAACAAGGGGATGATATGAATGTTCTAATGTGTTTTTAATGTAGAGTCCACAGGATTTGCTGTAGGATGATTGTGAAGGTTTAGAGAAACATGGAAGTCAAAAATGAGTTCAAGGTTTTTGTTTTACATTATAAGGATCCACTGACAACTGAAATGGATAACACTAAAGCAGGAGAAGATTTGGGTGTTTGATTGGGTGTTGAACATATTAAAACTGAGTTCAATATCCCTTAATATATGACTGCTCTAATTCTCACTGTAAATTAATAATAGAAATTCTGGTTAACATATTGTTGCTATTACGTGTGATTTAAACAATAACATAGCGCCACTCTCAATGCACAGGTACGATCATGAATTTAAACTCTAAAGAAGAGGAAATGACTGGATTTTTTGGAGAGTCTCAGCAGTCGGCCAGCCAGTCTGCCATGTGACATTTTCTAGGGACATCTAGGCTTCAGAATCTACCTGCTTTCAAACTTTAGACTATAGTGAAAGTAACATATAACTGAGACTTGATAAACCTCATCTACCATCAACTTAGAAAAGGAAGGAGAACAAGGGCGTGGGCTCCATTTCCCAAAAGTATTTATTCAGTAAGATGTACTGAGCAGGAAGGAACAAATAGCAAATGAGGAACTATGTTATGAACTTGGATTTGGCTGTGGTTGACTGCCTTCCACACACATCTTCCGGAGGGTTGAAACACAAGGAAGCAGTCTTATCAAATTCAGTTGAATTTCCTTCAGTTGAATTTCCATATATCCTAGAATACTTCTTTATCTTCTTTGCTGCTTCAAAAGCTCTAGCAAAGAAAAAGCTAAACAAAGCTTCTTTTGCCAACTAAGTTCATCCCAGATTAAAATGTAGTTATAGGGCTTCCCTGGTGGAGCAGTGGTTGAGAGTCCACCTGCTGACGCAGGGGACATGGGTTCATGCCCCGGTCCGGGAAGATCCCACATGCCGCGGAGCGGCTAGGCCCGTGAGCCATGGCCGCTGAGCCTGCGCGTCTGGAGCCTGTGCTCCGCAACAACAGAGGCCGCGATAGTGAGAGGCCTGCGCTCCACAATGAAGTGTGACCCCCCGCTTGCCACAACTAGAGAAAGCCCATGCACAGAAACGAAGACCCAACACAGCCATAAATAAATACATTTGGAAAAAAAAAGAAGAAAGGTCTATGTTAATTTAACTTGTGGAACAACAACAAAATATGTTACTATATTGCTCTGTTTCATAATCACAAGACACTTTTTTTTTGCATTTTTACTCTGCATTTAATCTTTGCAATGGATGTGTATTCAAATCAATAATGCTTCCAAACAGCAGTCAGCCAATTAGCAATTGTGGCATAACTGCCATTGCCTGTGTATGGGCAACCATCAAAATGCCAGATCAAAACTCACAGAAAGGATAGCAGTGGCCTGTAGAAAGGCCCAGGGATAATTCTGGAGTATTCTTTTAAACTCTTAGACACCATCAGTAAAGACATTGAATTAGATAGTACTTAGCAAAATTTCTGAAATGGTATTTAAAAGTAAGCTAGATCTTCATCACCTCAAAGTTGTCTTAGGGTCTATTACTAAAAGGTTTTAATTCTCTTGTGTAAGATTTTAAGAAAAGCTGTATCATCAATGTTCTTGAGGATATTAGTGACTGAATTAAAAAATTTCTAGAAAACTTTTGTCTGAATATATAAAATTTTCAGGAACAACTCAACCAATTTACTCTGATTATACTTTGCTTATATGCATGTATAAGATTGATAAAAGATAAAACCCTATGTCTAATTAAGCCTGGAAGAGTAATTTCAATATAAAAGTAAAGAATATGAATCTAAGTCACAATAAGCACTGAATTATAGTTTAATTGGAAGCATCTTTTTTAGAGGTAACAGTGCATCTTAGAAGCAATGGTGACTTAAAGTCAATGAAATACAGTATATGCTTTAAAGTGATGGCTTTTTATCAGAAGATCAAGTTATCTTTAGAAAATGTGATACCCCAGGAAAAGCACTGGGTGGTGATCAACAGGTCTAGCTGTGACACTAATTTGCTGGGAGACATTAAGTAGCAATGAAATTTTGCTTTATTTTACTGGTCACTTATGCAACAATGGAAACAATTTGTTAGGAAGTAAATTACCTGGCAGAAGTAATTGTGCAAATTCACTTAGTGTTCCAAACATTTTCATGGCTCCTTACATACAAAACAATAATCCGCATGGCACATAATGTTACAGCAGTCCTTTTACCGAAGATATGACAGTGCATTTCAAAATAGCAACTTTAGAATTAAGTATCTATAAACGCTCAAATATAGCATCTTAAGTCAGTGAAGCTATCTCTTCAGGGACCAGAGATAATATGATCCTTTTGGAAAATCTACAGAAAAAAAAAATCTGTCCATTTGCTTCTGTGATGATAAGAAAAATAAAAATTATTAAAATCAAATAGAAATGTGAGTCCTGTCATTTCCTTGTCTACCACATATGAAGTAGAATCCTAGACACTCTTTGTTACCTGCTTCTGCCTTATTGTAGTTATAGCATGTATTATATTTGCATTTTATATTATTTCTTTATTAATTATGGTCCTTCTCTCTCTCAAGAACATAATGAGAGTAAAAGATTGGTCAGGACCTTTGTCTCCTAGGGAGTGTCTGATATATAAGGCATTTTCAATAAAAAACTGTGTGTAATGGTTTGATAAATTAGGTGTTTGGGAAAATCTTTAAGCAAAAATATTGCTTTAAGCACTATATAAATGCAAAATATTGTGAGAATGAGATAAAGGACAGCATGAACCTTACCCTATATTTTCAAAGGCACATATGTATATGGTGTATTTATTTGCTTGGGGGCAAGTCCACTTATATGTGATGCCCAGCAGAGATGTTTTCAATCGAAAAGATAAGGCAAGGGTTAAGAAAATCAAACTTGATCTTTCTTCTATTCTCTGGCTTCTCTTGTTTTCCATCCCATTCTGACATAGTTTAAGAGAAATTTTAATGTCATATATTCTATGACATGGAACAATTTAGTGATGGCTTTAAGAAGAATTTTAGAGTAATTTTTATATCATAGTTACTGAAACTTAAATTACTCTGTTTTCTTTTAAATTGCTATGGTTATGTATTTGTTATAAACTCTCAAAAAGAGCTTTTTACTGCTTTGTAGTTCTCTCTTGCTTAAATTTGGAATATATGTTTTAGTTATCAGTGAAATTACTAATCTATTTTCTAAACAATTTAATTTGAACAAGTTGCTGTTTCACATTTTTCTTTAGATTTAGATCTTTGATCATCTATATATAAATAATTATTAACAATTTTATATATCTTTGTGTTTGTAGCACATGTTTGACCTTAAGCTAAACAATTTTTCAAAAAGCAGGTAATGAATAAATAATGTGCACATATGGACATTTAGAGAAAATTAATCTTTGAAGTTTTTTTTGTTTGCAATAAATGGTACTTCACTTCTAGATATGTGTCTAGTCACAATTATAGAATTGCTCAAATTTTTAAATAGTCAGACAACCATTTTTCATGTTTTCTCTCCTGATTATGCAAACTAATAAAGAGGGAACATTAAAGAAGCTCTCTGTCAGTTAATCTTCAGAATTTTCAAAATTTAACCTCATCTCCAAGTCTCAGATTACTTCCACTGAGGTAAACATTAACACATTAAGCATATTCTACAAGGATTTAACAAAAGTTGACTGCTCTCCTTCCTGTCTCTCATCAAAAGTTGAAACTATTCAGGCCATAAAAATAGTACTAACAACAACTAACATTTTTACGCCCTAACTACTTGTCACTAAGCACTAACACAACTGTGTATAACTAAAGCACTCAGTACTGTATACATATTCCTTCATTTAATCTGAAAACAACCCTATGAGGTAGATAATATCTTAGAGTCTATATAAAGCAGTATGAAGACGTATATTGAAAAAAATCTACGGATTTCCTCCTGTGTGTTTCTCCTTTACTTTTTTTTTCTTTCAGTTTTATTGAGATATAATTGACATACACTACTTTGTTTATACACAGAACACTATTACTGACACTTCTGGTCACCAAATGTGTGGGGTTTTTTTCCCCACACCAAAGCAATTCATGATACCAGCTGGGTATCCTACAATTTAACTCAGTTCTGGAAATGGGTCAGACACCACAGGTTAAGAGCTCAGTCCCACAAGAATGCTCCCACGACACTTTAGATACCAACTGAAAGTAGTAGGTCCCCAGAGTACCCACAACTTCTGCCTGACTTGGCTACAAAATGGAGGTTTTCACAGTTCCCTCCTCGGGTTCTATTAATTTACTAGAGCAGCTCACAGAGCTCAGAGAAGCACTTAGTTACATTTACCAGTTTATTAAAGAATACGATAAAAGAATACAGATGAACAGCCAGATGAAGTAATACATAGGCTGGGAGGGCCCCAAGCCTGGGAGATTTTGTCCCTGTGAAGTTGGGATGTGTCACCCTGCACATGAATGTGTTCATCAACCTGGAAGTTCCCAGAACCCCCTACTCTTGGAATTTTATGGAGGCATCTTCACGTAAGCATAATCAATTATTAACTCCATTTTCAGCCCCACTCCCTTCTTTGGAGGATGGGGGCGGAGCTGAAAATACCAAGCATCTAATCATGTCTTTCTGGTGACTAACGCCCCTCCAAGAACCAACCAGGAGCCCACCCAGAGTCACCTCAACAGAACAAGATGTGTTCCTAGTGTTTTCATTACTTAAGAAATCACAAGGGTTTTAGGAACTCGGTGTCAAGAACTGGGAGCACAAACCCATATTCTATTACGTCACAAGAGGTAATGAGACTTACCTTAAAGAGTTTTCAACACAGGTCTTTCCAACTCTAGATCTCAGATCTTGACATCAGTGCTATAAAGAAATGCCATGAAATAATTAATTATCTTCCAAAATACAACCTTGTCAATTACACAATTTTACTACAATGAAATGTAGCTGGTTAAAACTACTACTATAGTTATTCCTAATAGTTCTATGTCTCAAACACCATACTTGAGAGGACTTAAACTGATATATATTTGAGAAAATTCTAAGGTATACTAGGTTAGTATGATGAGCAGATCTTTAATTCGAATAAGGAGACCTCCAATGTATCTTCTGTTATTCTTAAAAAAAAAAAACCCACATTGTACCTTCAACACATTGTAATTTGGCTCAAAAATTTTACTACAGATGACTCCTTTGACCCATGTGTTTTTAAATTATTATTTATATGCCTTACAATTTGTCACATCATCTAGATATATTTCAATGTAAGTTCTTTCAAAGTAAACTGCAGAACATACTCATATTCTTTTATAGATCATAACATTTGCCATGTTATAAATATTAATTTAATATTTTAATTAAAAGGAATAATAAAAAAGGAATAATAACATAAGTATCAGAAAATAATTATTCTGAAAAAGTAGAGATACGGTATATGGGCCTAAGGAATATCTACTTGCTAGCTCTGCAGTTGTCCTAAAATGAATTTGACATGTGTGGTAAACTGAATAACCGCCCTCAAAGATGTCCTTGTCTTAATCTCTGGAACCTGTAAATATGTTACCTTACATGATAAAAGAAACTCTGCAGACATGCTTAAGTTTAGGATCTTGCGATAGAGAGATTATGCTAAATTATCTGGGTGTGCCCAAAGTAATCACAAAAGTCCTGTAAGAGGGAGGCAGCAGGATCAAAGTCATGAAAAGGAGTTGTGAAGATGGTAACTGAGGCTAGAGTGAGGTACTCTGAAGACAGAGGAAGGGACCATGAGTCAAGGAACGCAGGGAGCCTCTAGGAAAGGAAAATTAAAGGAAATGGATTCTCTTCTAAAGCCTCCAGAAGGTCCTGCCAACACCTTGATTTTAGACCTCTAGAACCATAAGAAAATAAATTCATGTTTTTAAGCTACTAAGTTTATAACAATTTGTTAGAGCAGCATTTGAAAACTAATAAATTACGGTTGTTAAATAGAACTTCTCACACTTTTACCTCTGGCCAAGATTTACCAAAAGTTTGTTTTAAGCAAAAACAAGCAAACTGACATATTGAATACAAAAATAAAAACAAAACAAAACCCAAACTACCAAAAATAAAAAAAAAAACTATATGTGAAAAGTAGTTTTCAAAACAATGGATATCATGCAATGAATGTTAGTCATCCCTGACAGGCACGAAACAAATAAAAGTAGTCCAACAAGTTTTCTAGTTTAATGCTTTGAGAGACTTTTCAGGCCATGGCACAGGGAGGAGGAAACTAGGCGTAACCTGGAGAATGCACTGAGCTGAGGAGACAAGCAGAGTCTGAGGAGAACCTGGCAGCAAGATTCCACAGAACAGAGTACCTGAAGAGAAGGGGCCGCTGAAGAGACCTAGAGCTCTGGAGATCTGCTAGTGAGGAAACCACCTGAGGCTGAAGAAGTGCCAACCTTAAGAATTAGAGTGAACGGGGCCTGGAACACAGACATGGTTCGAATCGTGTCTGACTCCTCCAGGCGGCCTGTGTAAACTCCTAATTCACGCGACAGAGTGCTCAGAAAATGTTTACCTCAGTAGTGGGGTATAATTATCCATAAACTGAGCACTGTTCCAGGCACATATAACAAATTAAAAAAAAACAAAAACACCTGAAAGGACCAAACTTCTTTCCAAGTAACTTCTCTGAGCCCCCAAAGCTTAATATTTATATAAATTCAACAAAATACGCACGAGGGGCTGCGTGGCGCATCCTGCGGGCGGTGGCGGGCAGGCGGCCGGGCTCAAGATGAGGAAATTTCGGTTCCTCAGGCAAGGCTTCAACCCGCCGCATGAGAAGCTCAAGCAGGAGCTCTTCGCCTTCCCCAAGACCAAGGAGCACGGCTTCCCCAACCAGCCCAGCCAGCGCCCTGGCCTTCGACCCTGAGCTTCTCGTCACGGCCAGCAGCACCAGGTCTGGGGCCGTCAAGATCTATGGTGCCCCCTGGTGTGCAGTTCACGCACCTGCACCGAGACATGGCCACCATCACCCAGATGCACCTCCAGCCCGCCCAGGGCCACCTCCTGACCCTGCTGGACGACAGCAACCTCCATCTTTGGGAGATCGTCCACCACAATGGCTGCGCCCATCGGGAGGGAGCCCTCAGATTCCAGCTGCCTTGGCGCCTGGACTTTTATAGTGCCGCTGGCCGGCAGGCTCGTGCATATCACAGTGGTCCGTCTGGTGACTTCTGGTGACAGGGCAGCCCTGGGCACTGAGGGTGGTAGCATCGTCTTCCTGGATGTTCCCACCGTGACGCTGCACGAGGAGGGTACACCCTTGGCGCTGAAGAAGTTCTGTGAAGGTGAGGCTGTCAGGCTTCCCAGCATCCTCTTTGCCGGGCAATCAGCTACCCGCTCACACCGCCCCCACCCCCAGCTCCCGCCATGCTCCCTCTGGGGGGATATACTATTCATATATATACAGTACGTACTATATATATATATATATATATATATATATATATATATATAGTACTATACTATACTATACTATATATATATATATATACTATATATATATAGTACATGTACACGCACATGCACACACACATGTGGGCACACACACATAAGGGATAAATTTCAAAATGAATGGCATCTAATCAGACTGCCAGGCATGAAAGAAGTAGAAAAATAAAACCCGCAATGAGAAGAGTAGCCAATCAATTGAAACCAGATCAAAATTTACACTGATATTAGAAATATCAGAGAAGAATTTTAAAACCATCATAACTCTGCTGTATATGCTGAAAATGCTAAGTAAAGACCCGGAGAACATTTTTTAAAGACTCAAATCAAATTTCAAGAAATACAAACCACAATGCATATGATGAAAAATATACAACGTGAGCTTAATGCAGATTAGAAATTACAAAATAAAAGATTAGTGAACTTGAAAGATATAGTCATAGAATTATCCAAATTATGTTATCTAATGGAATAATCCAAAGTGAAACACACAAAGAAAAAAAGGATTAAGAAAATGAAAAGAGCATAGGAGACCTGTGGAACAATTCAAATGATCTAATATGCATGTAACTGATATTTCTTAATGAGATGAGAGAGTGGGGAAACAGAAAATTTTTGAAGAAAAAGTTCTAAATTTGATTAAAACTATAAACCTACAATTCCAACAAACATAATGCACTGTAAATACAAGAAACTTGAAGAAAGCTACACCCATACAGAATATAATCAAATAGACCTAAACTAGACAAGGAAAAAACTTAAAAACAGCCAGAGGCAAATGATACATTACATACAGAGAAACAAAAATATTGATGACGGCAGAGTTCTCATCAGACATAACACAAGGTGAGAAAACACTGCATCAATGTCTTTAAAATACTGAATTAAAAAGAAAATCAACCTGGAATTCTGTTCTGAGTAAAAATATATTTCATAAACAAGGTGAAATAAAGGTGCTTTCAGACATTCAAAGCTGAAATAATTCTTCACTAACAGATCTGTTCTATAAGAAATGGTTGGGACTTCCGCGGTGGCTCAGTGGTTAAGAATCCACCTGCCAATGCAGGGGATAAGGGTTCAAGCCCTGGTCCAGGAAGATCTCACATGCCACGGAGCAACTAAGCCCGTGCACCACAGCTACTGAGCCTGCACTCTAGAGCCCACGAGCCACAACTACTGAGCCCACGTGCCACAACTACTGAAGCCTGTGCACCTGGAGCCCATGCTCCACAACAAGAGAAGCCACCACGATGAGAAGCCCATGCACCGCAAAGAAGAGTAGCCCCTGCTCGCCACAACTAGAGAAAGCCCACGCAGCAAAGAAGACCCAACGCAGCCAAAAATAAATAAAAATTTTTAAAAAAGGATTACTATTTAAAAAAAAAAAAAAAGAAATGGTAAAGGACATCCTTAAGCAAAAGAAAAATAATAACAGCTGGAACACTGAATCTATACAAAGGTAGGGGAAAAGAACCATAAATTACAACTAAATGGGTAAATATATGATTTTTTCTTAATATTTAAATCTCAAAAAATAATCACAACTTCCACATCTAGAAAGATGAAATAAATGTAAATTTTTCTATTCCTCCATTAAATATAGTTATGCATTCTGTACATTATATATAAAACAAATATAAAAAGTTTCTGAAAGAGAGAAGGCAAAATAGCTAGAGAACTCAAGATTTAAGAAATGTGCTCAAAAAAAAAAATGAAGTTCTTAGGAAGTAAATCCAATAAAACATGTCCAGTTTTGTATGCTGAAAACTATAAAATGGTGATGAAAATAGTCAACAAAGGTCTAAATAATTGGAGAGATATAGTGTGTTTATGGATTGGAGGACTCAACATAGCAAAAATATCAATTCTCCCCAAATTGATATATAAGTAATATACAATTTTTATCAAAATTCAAGAATTTGTAGAAATAGACTAAAACTATTATAAAATTTGCATAGGAAAAGGAAGAAACTTGAATAGCTTAAAAATGTTTTGAAAAAGAACAAAGTGGGAAGAATCAGTCTACCCAATTTCAGTTACTAGATAGCTACAGTAATCGAGACTATGTGATACTGCCAGATAGACAAACACAAATCATGGAATAGAACAGAAAACCCAAAAATAGACCCACACAAATATGCACAAACTGATTTTTTTTAAGGTGCAAAACTAATTCAATGGAGTAAAGATAGATTTTTCAACAAGTAGTTCTTGAAGAATTGGATATCCATAGATTAAAAAAAAAAAAAAACATAACCAGTTTCACATCTCATAAAAATATTAACTCAAAATGGATTGTGAATTTAAATGTAAAACTATAAAATACTTAGGGAAAAAAAAACTTAAGGGAAAATTTTTGATATCTAGGGCTAGGCAAAATGTTCTTGGACTTGATGTCAAAAACACATTTTATAAAATAAAAATAGATAACTTATACTATATCAAAACTTAAAACTCTGGCTCTGCTAAATACCCTGATAAAAGAATGAAAATATATGCTGCAAAGTGGGAGAAGATATTTGCAAACCATTTGGCTGGCAATGGACCAATACCTATAGTACATAAAGAACTTTCAAAACTCAACAGTAAAAAACAAATAATGCAATTAGAAAATGGGCAAAAAACATAAAGAGACATTTTATTGAAAAGAATATATAGCTGACAAATAAGCACTTGAAAAGATGTTAAACATCACTAAAGATTAGAGAAATGCAAATTAAAACCACAATGAGATATCATCTCACATCCATCAGAATATCTAAAATAAAAATAGTGTCAATATCAAATGCTGGTAAAGATAGAGATGTGAAAGGGCCAGATGGGAAAGCCAGCCTCTCGCTCCTTCCTACTGCAAGTCTTTCAGCTGAAGCTGATATCAGCCTGGGATGGTAGAAAAATCTTATGTTAAATAAACTGAAAATTTTGATTATTAAATAGAATTGGGCTATTTTCTAAACTGAGACGGTTTTAATTCAAAGTGGCCCACAAACTATTCATATTATACAGAAATGTATTGGAACTGAACAAAGTCTGAGACTGAAGATCTAGCCTCTATTGAATCTATATTGGGAACAGTGGAAGACAGTTTCTTTATGATAAATCATTAATTGTAACCTGTAAAATATTGTGACTCATGTAATAAACAAGAGCTTGCTGAGAAATCATTCAAAACAGTTAAAATACTTACTTTTGACAAAGAATTTCAGAAATAGGAACATGAATAAGGTCCAGTATTATACAATTAATGAATCCCATTTTTTTAAACAATCCCTGTAAAAGAGGTATCCAAATATTCTCTGGAACATGAAGTCACTGATGGTAGTGCTCCTGGTGATAATGGACCTGTTAATGCATTTTTGTATTTAACCAAGAACCATGTATTAGAATACCTTTAAATATTAAGAATATTTATAACAGGAAATGTCATACCCTATTGTAAGTAAAATTGAAAGGACTTTATTCCTTTCCATCTGCAAATAAACACCACATCTCTATTGGCATCTTTATTAGTATTGCTTAAACTGATGTTTTCACAACTGCCCCTCATGAGAACCCTGCACTGGGAGTCAGCAACTCTGGATTATTTTTTCACCCTGTTGCTGGCTTAACACATTACTCTAGAAATACTACTTAACCTCTCCCTCCTCTCTTTCCACATTTCTTAAAAGACATGTGTTATAGCTACTCCAAATAGGCCAGAAAATTATTTTCAAGTGCCAGGCATGTATTTATGGCATGGTTTCCCAATATCTGGAAGTATGCTTTACCTTGTGCTTAAAGGAAACGTATTGAAAGATTTAAAGTTGCCTAGAAACAAGCTGAAACTGAAGTTTAAAAAATGGGATTGGAAGGTGCTAGAATAACCAAGTGTTCACATGGGGAAAAAACATTCCCTTCTATTTCACCCAATACATAAAAAAAATATTTAATGGGCAAATTCATAGAGACAGAAAGTACAACTGTGTCTACCAGGAATTTAAGGTGAGAGGGGAACGGGGAGTTACTGTTTAATGGATACAGAGTTTCAGTTTGGGATGGTGAAAAAATTCTGGAGATGGATAGTAGTGATGGTCACTCAGCAGTTTGAATGTACATAATGCCAATAAGTTATACACTTAAAATGGTTAAAATCATCAATTTTATGTTATATATATTTTACCAAAAAATACAATTGAAAAGAGAAAAGGAATTGAGTCTTTGGAAAGCAGGGTGGCCCTCATAGCAACCTCTGGTCCTAACTAATGTGTAGCTTATCAAGTAGGATGGGATAAAACCACTGCCTCACTTAAAGGCTGGGGTTAAAAGACTGAATAAAATAATGCTTCAAGACTTTAAAGTATACATCAAACTGGTGGAATAAAAAATGCATAGCAAGTATATGTTAAAAATGTGTGCTTAGAACTATAAAAAAAGTGAAATAGCATAATTTCCATTAGACTGAGACATCAGACTCCCTTGAGATGCCATACTTGGCATCCTATGCGATATGTGCAGTTTAATGTATGCCAATTATACCTCAATAAAACTGTTAAGAAAATTTTTCTTAATTCAAAGTGAATGATAGAAAGAAATTTAAAAGCTAAAAATATAAAACTTCTAGAATAAAAGAGAAAAATATCTTCATGATGTTAAGATAGATGAAGTTTTCTACAGAACACAAAGAGCCCTAACAATAAGAGAAAAAAATTGGTAAATAAGACTTCAACAACAAGATGTGTGCTCATCAGAAGGAATAATTAAGAAAATAAAAACATAAACCACAGACCTGGATATTAATATCTGCAATGCCTATATGTGATATAGAACTTGTATCTAGAATATACATGTATGCATATATATATATATATATTTTTTTTAATCCCAAAAACTCAATAATAAAAAGACAAACACAATACAAATGGGCAAACAACTTGACAGACACTTCCCCAAGAACACACAACTGGCCAGTAAACACATAAAAGGTGTTCAATATTATTACTCATCATAGAAATGCAAGTAAAAACCACATCACGAGAATTGCTAAAATTAAAAAGAATGACAAAACCAATTGTTAGTAGTAGACATGTGGAGCCACTGGAACTCCCATATTTTGCTGGTGAAAGAGGAACTGGTACTATCACTTGGAAAACCACTTGGCAGTTCACTATAAAGTTAAAACATACCTACCCCATGATTGAGAAAATTCACCTCAAAATACTTCTCCGGAGGGAAATAAAAACTTTTGTCCCAAAAATCCTCGTACAAGAATGTTTATTACAGTTATATTTATAATACTAAAAACCAGAAACAAATTAAAATGTGAATGAGTAAACAAATTGTAGATATTTATACAAGGGGATACTAGATAGAAATATAAATAAAAGTACAATCAAGGCACACAACAGCATGGATGAATTCCACAGAAATCATTTTGGGCAAATGAAGCCAGGTATTTAAAATTTCATTTACATACAGCTGTAAAACATGAAAAACTGGTAATAGAAATTAAATCAATTGTTGCCTTGTATTTCGGGAGAAACAATGTAAGAGATTGAACGTGAAGGTGCATGAGGAAACATTCTGAGGTGATGGAAATGTTTTCGATTATAGTGTGGTCAATAGGAATATATATTTGTCAAAACTCATTCCACTGAAAACTTAATACCTATGCATTTTATTCAAATTATACTTTGTGATGGTTAATTTTATGTGTTAACTTGGAAGGTATTTGTGGATGAGATTAACATTTAAATCGGCGGTTTGAGTAAAGCTCTCCATATTATGGGTAGGCCTCATTCAACCAGGTGAAGGCCTGAATAAAGCAAAAAAGACTGGCCTCCCTAGCAAGAGGACTACCTTTCTCCAGCTGACTACCTTTAGACTTCATTTGCACCGTTGGCTCTCCGGCCTGCCACCCTACCCTGCCAATTTTGGACTTGCTAGCCTCCATATTTGTGTGAGCTAATTTCTTATAGCAAATCTCTCTCTCTACCTCTCATATATACATATACACAAACACACATCCTATTTTTTCTCTGGCAAACAATGATTAATATGTGCTTCAAATCCAGAAAATAGTATAAAGCAAATTCTCCAGAAACAATATGCTAATTCAAGGAAATCCTTCCAAGACAGTAGATTTCATTCCAAGCCAGATTCAGAGTCCACATCTCAGAGGTAACCAAAAATACTGTTTATTTTTCTTTATGAATCTTGCATAATCCTACTACTGGGAAAATCAAGTTTGAGCTTTCATTCTATCAACTTTCTCCTTCCTGAAGGTTCTGAGTCACTATCTGCCATGTAATCTATTTCTTAGCAGCTATTTCAATTTGTCCCTACTCTAGGACCAGAGTCATTATGGCTATACTCCTACAACAGAATCTTCCTGCTCTTCATGACCTTTCTGGGTAATGGCTGGAAGCACTTGGAATCAAACAAGGCCCCTCCAACCTGTCAGGGTCTGAATAAAGTGTCTGCCTTCCCTGCACTGTGTACCTGAAATTCCTGCTCACCTGTTTGGCTTTTAGCCACTGTTTTCTGCCAGGTTTCTTGAAATCTTGCTCTACACAGGCATAGCTAAAGAATCAGCCAACTACTTGAGAGAAAATTTGCATACAGATTATTGTATCCACTTTGCTGAAGTTCATCTCGCCAAGATGTTTCTCCCTCAAGTCCCATCCATTTTCTCAGTTCCAAGCTCACTTTTGTAAAATAGGCCATTTTCTGCTTTGGCTCTATTCCTAGGAACTGAAAACCAAAAAATATCTTCAGACGAAACAGCCAAAATATTTGAGTAACATCATTTTCCTTCCTTTCTCTTAAAGAAAGGAGCCCTATACCCAGCCTGTCTCAGTTGCTCTCCAGGGCTTTCCAAAAGTTGCTTTGTGTAGTTTGTCCATATTTAGTAATTATTTTCAGGGACATCACAGCTAGAACCAAGGTTAGCAGAGCACATCTTTAAAAACATAAATTTTATCAAGTCACCCCCGCTCCCCAACCTTAAAATCCTTCAATGGCTTCCAACTACACTTTAAACGGATTCAGATACCTACCCTTGACCTAAAAGGACTGCATAATCTGACCCTGCCTATCTCTCCTGGTTCACCTAGAGCCACTGCTGTATTATGTTCAGAGTTACTTAGCCACATGTCCCTTCTTGCAACTCTTGAAACATAACACTACCATATATAAAATAAACAACAAGGACATACTGTATAACACGGAACTATGTCCAATATCTTATAATACCCTATAATGGAAAAGAACTGAAAAAGATGAATGCAGACATAAGCATATATATATATATATGTATATATATATATATATATATATATATACATACATATATATATATATATGTATATATATAAAATATATAACCAAATCACTTTGATGTACACCTGAAACTAACACAGTATTGTAAATCAACTATACTTCAATTAAAAACAAAAGACAGAACTAACATAACAAGCCTCTTGGTGGCTCAGGGCCTTTATTTTGGCTACCCCCTCACCTCTGCTTGAAACACTCTTCTCTCTTATTAGCTTATTTCTTCTCATGATTGACCATGATTGATCCCAATGCAACCTTTTCAGAGAGGCCCTCCTTAATCACATTATGTAATCTCACACTCCCTTGTTATTCAGTATTTCTGTACACTCTTTTTCACTTTACTCTTTCAATGTGCATCACAATATAATAAGTTACATAGCAAAATCATACCCAAAGAAATGGAGAAAGTGAAGAAGAAATAAGTAGGATTTAGCTAAGCAGAGAAAGAGAATACAATTACAACATCTTCAAAGTCACTTACATGCAGAGATTAGTAATAATATTCAAGTCCGAGGAAGGGAGATGATAAAAGGGAAGTGAATATGTAAGGCTTTACCTAAAGTCAAGTCACTTTTTGTATACTGTTGCAAGATTTGATTGACTTGTGAAATGAATAATTAACAAACATGAAATTATTTTATTTTTATCAATACTTAGGCCAAATTTGCTTTGTGTGTCTTCATCTCTTTCTATGCAAGTGAACAAAATTAACATTAGTGGTGTCTTTTGTTCTCAACTCACTCATACAATTAATGGGATTTTTGTTTTCTACTAAAAACTGTCTTCAAAGTATTTTATGTATTCATTTTGCAGTAAGATCAGTAAATCTTTATTAAATCTATTGTACATATTTTAAAAGTTCTTGACATTTATTGTAAATTTTTTGCCATATCAAAGTTTGAATTTTTGCAGTTAAATCTGTCTTTTTCTTTATCACTCCTCTTGATGTGTCACCCTTAGAAGGTACTTCCCTACCCTAAGAAGCATTCAAGTTTTTAAGTCATCTTAAAATTTTATTGTTAGTATGTATTAAATACATTAGAATTTCTTTTGATTTATGTTGTAAATAGGGAATCTAAATTATCATTTCCTAAATGTCAGATAATCATCACTATATACTATACCATAATATTTTCCCCATAGCTTTAAGATGTCAATAATAAAATACTTAATATTTATGAATATATGAATACGTGTGAATTCAGTACATACATACATACACCCCTGTATCTAGGTATTTTGCTCTGCTTAATTGATACATCCATTAACCTTTATAATAGTGCTTCTTAATGACTATTTGTTAAATAAATAGAATTAAATTACATATTAGTCATTAAATTTTTACTTAATATTTATTTAGTAATCAAATTAAATATAGCATCTCAACTTTACATGTATATTTTAATATGTTCTAAAACAAAGCACTATTTTTTACCCTTGTTTTCAAAAGTTATTGAATATTTTACTTTGTTTATTCTTAAAGTAACAATATGAAATGATCATCTCAGACCACATTAGAAAAACATGTCACATTTGATGCAAAAAAGAGTCATCTAGAGACTGGTCTAAATATATTGAGAGAAATGTTTTCTACAGAGCTGGGATAAAACTAGATTTCGAAGATTTGCTCAACCTTATTTTGATTCATCCAGTGCCCTTACTGAGTACATAGAAACCTTTCAGTAAATATTTATTGACTGAAAAAATACTTGAAGGCATTTCAAATGTGAGCTATTTGTCCAAGCTGTACAAATAAAATTACACAGATAAAAAAAAACTCCCCTTTATAATTTTATTAGACATGAGTTTTCAACCAGCTTGAATTAACAATTAATACATATTTACTGGCTGCTTGTAGAAGTCTCAATTGTTTTTACGGTATATACAAAGAAGTAGAAGATGTAATGAGTCTCTTGTTTCAAGTAGTTTGCAATAAAATGGGGAAACATAATGTGCATTTAACCACTAGGAGGAAATTAAGAATTATTAGGGGAAGGAAGTTTGTAAGGTCTGGAATTGCAGAGGTTCCCCTATAGAAGGATGGATGGCCTTTCACCTTAGATAGATAACAATAGGCAGGGAAAATGTCAACACAGCAGAGATCCTCCCCTCTAGTACCAGGAATCTTGGTGTGAGAGCTTTGATGAACTATTCCCATGAAGCAAGTAGACTTCATGAGTCCTATGCCAATTATTTTAGGTGGAATTCTTTTTGAAAATATATTTAACTGGAAAAAAGTAAAATATGATTTTTTTACTCTACACATAGTGTGCATTTTCCTTTCTTTTTTTTATTTTTTACTTTCTTTTTTAAAATTCCATTTTCAGGCAAAAGGCTTGGGTTCTTGGCAGAGGGTATTAATGTAAGTATTCAGTTATGTATTCTCCAGTTCCTAGTACTACTCAGACATTTAGGTTATCTATTTTCTACATATTTATTTTCATTAACTGCATATACAACAAACAAAGGAAATAAGGGAAAAAAGGATTAAATATATTTAAGCCCACTGTGTGTTGTGCCTGTAGACATGATGTTAGGAATCCACATGAAAATACAAAGATCAAGCCCTTCAACAGGTTTGATTTTTGGTGCATTGGGCCAAGACACATGCAAGAAAAAAGCAGAGCAGTTAATGAGCTAGAGAAAAAATTTATTAAGATTAGAACCTACATAACTAGATGATACTTGCTGATGTTTTTCTTAGTGTGTATATATCATATATCCTTAAAATATCTGTAGTATTTTGTTTGCTTGGAGAAATAAATTCAAAACAAAAAGCTTCACAACAGATAGGTCAACATAAGGATCACATTTCATATTTTATCCTGGAACGTTTATGAAATCTCTGCTCCAGTAAGTCTTCACCCCAATAACCTTAGAAAGCCCATTGATATTACAGTTTAGTTCCTGTTGGTTGATATTTATATCTTTCAGCAATAAATGCTTTTATTTTGAAATTGCTTATGAAAAGGTTAAACTAATTCACCATATGCAGAAAATAAACACGTATTTTCCCTCGGATAAAATGCCAAGAATATGAAAATAAACAGGTAGATTTATGGATGTATACCAAAACATCACTAAAGCTTAGTTGATTCTGCTTACAAAGCCACCTTAATATTCAGTGGAGATCACTGCCAGATCCATTCGACAATAGTGATTGATGTAAATAAGTAAAGACAGAATCATTCCCCCAATTATATTGCATCCTAGCTCAGCTGTTCAGGCTAGGCAGCCATGGTTCCAGATACTGAACTTTCTCTGTCACTCTCCCCTTCGTTAGTTCTCTTTTATCTTCAAACATTTTGTAGAAAATAGCCCACTTTTGACCCTAGAGGGGTTTTTTGTTTGTTTGTTTGTTTGATTTTGGGTTTGATTTTGGCCGTACCACAGGGCATGCCGGATCTTAGTTTCCCAACCAGGGATCGAACCCATGTCACCTGCAGTGGAAGTGCGGAGTCCCAACCACTTGATGGCCAGGGAAGTCCCAACACAAGAGTTTTAATATAAAAGTAAAAAGGTCTCTCTCCCTCTCTCTCACTCCTAGACCTAGGTCAAGATGGGAAGGGGCACAGGGAGACTCAAGTGTCCTCAGTAACTTTACCTTGGTTTTGATATGTAGTAATGACTGAAAATGGAGTAACCAAGGCATTTAGCCCACAACTATCTCTTCTTATACAGAGGGTGAATTGATCAGCAAGGTTCATGCTCTGCAGGAAAGCCCTGTGAGCAAATAGATAACAATTTATGCTCTTGCAAATCCTTTCATAAATTGCACCCTTGCTGTTAGAGTTCTTCTTAGCAAAGAAGCTCCTGGGAGAATGGGAGATCTAGAGTGTCTAATAAGTAAGACAAAGTCCTTTGGATTTCTCAAATTTTTGGAAAAATATTCTAATCCTAGTAGATAGTTCACAACACTTAGATTTTAATAGAAGTTTTTCCAGTTTTCTGTTCTAGTCTAACCTTGCCTATAAGCTGTTTCAAAGGGGCCCTCAATAAATAGGACTTCTACAACAAGTGTGATGGTTTTCATCTGTTAATGAGAATCAACTTGGATGTGTGTATCAGTTACTGTCAACATTATGATGACTGAACCACAGTCAGAGTGGCAGTCTCTTGTTTAATGTTTTTTTCCTTCTCCATTCAATGTGGTCATGACTCACATGTTAAGAATAGTACTACTTCATAGTGTAAAAAATTAATAAACAGAAGCCTCAATTAAATAGAGCTTCAAGATCAGAAAGGGGAATTCTCATGCCCTGTGACGGTAGCAGAGCCCAACAGGAAGAAAAACTTCTCTTCTTTCCTGGCAAGGACTCAGTCAATAAAAACCCATAGACTCTTTGTTCTACTATAGAACTACTGGGCTTCCCTGGTGGCGCAGTGGTTGAGAGTCCGCCTGCCGATGCAGAGAACGCGGGTTCGTGCCCCGGTCCGGGAAGATCCCACATGCCACGGAGCAGCTGGGCCCGTGAACCATGGCCGCTGAGCCTGCGCGTCCGGAGCCTGTGCTCCACAACGGGAGAGGCCACAACAGTGAGAGGCCCGCGTACCGCAAAAAAAAAAAAAAAAAAAAGAAAGAACTACCAACTTCCTTTTCCTCTTTATAAAAGCGTTCTCCTTCCCTTGTCGGGTGGGACCTTGCATGTGGCCGCCATTGTTGCAGACCCCAAATTGTAATTCTCTGCTGATTCCAAATAAACCTATCTTTGCTGGAGAAATACAGGTCAGTCTGCTTATTTCAGGTGAACAATAGTATTGGGAGAATTAAATGAATTGATATATTATAGCATTTAGAACAAAGTAAGCATTCAATGAGCATTAATAATTTGACCTTTTTGCTTCTTGCTGTGGCTGTTGTCTCTATCATTACCAGTACTGAACGCCAGCCTACATGACTGCCTCACCCTCCCATTCCCTCTCCAGCCCCCATATCCTCTGGACCATTGCAGATATGAACCTGAAAGCAGATGGGAGTCAAGGCATGATGGTAGGGAAGGAACAGCCCTCCACTTTAACTTTTGACATGGGGACTTAAAATAGGTCCTCCCCTAAAACTCTCTCAGCAGGATTGTGACTAAATTGCAACTTTACAAAAGATTTAACTGAAAGTTCATGGTTAACAAAGGGGTACACAATCAGCAGTTATTTTCAAGTGCCAATCCATGTGGTTCATTTCAGAGCACTCTAGCCCAAGATTACCCACATGGATTTCCTAACAGTCTGGCACTCTAGATGACAACTTGCCTGCAAGCAGTAAGGTCAGTTTAGCTTTCATTATCAAAAAGGCAGTGGAGCATTCTGTTCTACATTTAATAATTATGATACCCAGAGAAAAAAATTCTCCCATTACCCCAAACGAAGACTTGTTTCTCAGTTTTCTCATTTCTTCAGATTCTGGTTTATCCCAGAATCTGCCTTTTCCTCTGAATCATTTTCAACAAAAACTCTCATCTTTACAATATAACAATACAGTTTAATGTAGTGTAATCCATTCTAAGGCTTCTAAAGAAAAGAAGCATTTCTACCATGTGTTTCCTCCAGCCTTCTCATCCAGGCAAATACAGCAACAAAGTCAACAGGGACAGAAACTCTCCCTCAGCCAAATGTACACAATTTTATATTGCAAAGCTGAATATTTAGCTTCTTCATCTAAATCATCTGAATTTAGGTAAAGGGCCACTTCAGTTCTTCCCATAGAACAACAGTTGGGTACATTATGGGATACCATGAACAATTACAGATGCACTCATTAATTTATTTCAAAAATTGCTTTAATTGCTTATGATATGCCTGGCACTGGAAAATAAAAACAATTAAGAAAAAAATTTTGAAACATGAGCCTGTCTTCTGAAGCAAAAAATCTAGTGTTAGAGAAATAATAAGTTAAAAACCAAAATATTATTATAGAGTGCTATAAGTTTCATGAAGGAAACAGGGATCTGTGCAAAACAATGGCAGATGGCATTAGTGATGATATGGCATCCTTTCAGTCACTGTGTGCTTTGTTCAGCAATAGTATATTTTCTGGGTATGATCTTATTTTTGAAAATATCATTGTCTATGTTACGCCTAAAAAGTACAGAAGCTGGGTTAAGAGTTGAAAATATTAGTTACAAAAAAGTGTTTCACTATAGTGAAACTAAAAGTGGTAGCAATAAAAATAATTAAATATGTAAAGAAAATGGCAAATTTGGCATGTCAGGGATCAATCTTTTGAAAATAATATAGATTCTGAGGAACAAGTAGCAAAGCATATATTATGTGAATAAATCATGCTTATGCAGAAGTCCATAACCAGCAAGAGTTGTCTGCTGTCTTCCCTCATCCCCCATCTGCTCTGTTATTCCAGAGTTGTAACCAGCATCCAACATTCCTATATATGTTTCTTATATACCAGGTTTATTGCTCATTTATTCCCATAAACTGTAAATTCCACAAGATCAGGGTTTTCTTGTCTGATGAATTTCAAGCACCGTGAATAGTACTTTATGCACAGCAGGGTTAAATAAATATTTGTTAAATCAAGAAATATGTAAGTAAATGAGTATACAAATGAACCAACAAAGAATCTAATAATTTCAAAATGAATAATATTGGATGAATTCTAAAATTAACTTGCATTTTTGTCTTTTAAAGCACTCTGAAGTAGACCCATTTAATCTTCCCTATTTTTCCTTTCTCCTATAGAAAGCTGGCATAATTTCTACATATAAGTAATTTTCATGACTTATTTTTTATTGAAGTATAGTTGAATTACAATGTTGCGTTAATTACTGCTGTACAGCAAAGTGACTCGCTTAGGCATATATATACATTCTTTTTCATATTATTTTCCATTATGGTTTATCACAGGATATTGAATATAGTTCCCTGTGCTATACAGTAGGACCTTGTTGTTTATCCATTCTATATATACCAGTTTGCATCTACTAATCCCAAACTCCCAATCCAACCCTCTCCCACTCCCCCTCCCCCTTGGCAACCACCAGTCTATTCTCTATGTCCTTGATTCTATTTCTGTTTCACAGATAGGTTCATTTCTGTCATATTTTAGAGTCCACATATAAGTGATATCATATGGTGTTTGTCTTTCTCTTTCTGACTTACTTCACTTAGTATGATAATCTCTGGTTGCATCCACATTGCTGCAAATGGCATTATTTCATTTTTTATGGCTGAGTAGTATTTCTAATTTTGATTACTTATATGTTTTATTAAAATATAAGAAAATAATGTGAAAAATACTGGGGGAATAATTCATATGAGCAAATATAGGGATTTTAAAAATATTCTAACATGATGGCCAACATATTCATTCATTAGTTCAACAGATATGTTTTGAGCATCTGCTATGTGTCAGGGGTATAGCTTTGAAAAAGGAAGACAATATTACAGAACTCATGGAAACACATGTAAAGAAGTAAACAAACTGAGTTATTTCAGAGAGTGCTAAATGCAGTGAAAACTTAAAATGGAGAAGGGATGAGGATCTTGTTTTTGGTCAAGGTAGTCAGGGAGAGTCTCCATCAGAGGTGACTTTTGAATTGAGACCAGAATGGAGACACTGCACACCCTATGGGAACGTGGAAGAACAGAGTTTTCTAGGCAGAGAGAAAAAGTATGAGAGATTAGAGGGAGGCAACATGAGCACAGGTACAGAAAGGAATGAAGGCCAGTATGGCTGGAGGCCACTGAGAAAAGAAGAATATGATGTGTGTTGAAGTCAGAAAGGTCTCAGGGACCTAAATCACGCTGGGCCTTGTTGACACGGACAGTGTTTGGCCTTTGTTTCTTGTTCACTTGTACTTTGCTGGAAGGTTTCATCTTGCAAGTAACAAAAGTTGATTTATTTCAGTTTTAAAAATATCCCTAGCTGTGTATAGAAAATGACCAGCACTGCTGGGGGAAAGTATCTTCCTCATGTGTAATTTTCTTTTTCCTATGAAATCTCTCGGTGAGGAAAGATAGTATGTTGAATTACTATTACAATTCTACACGCCTTGCCTTTTATGCTTTAAAAGTCACAGTTTTGCAATTTTATTGATGTGCACCACAAATACAATTTTTTGTTTATTGATCATTATTTTTTGTCTAAAAGGTGTCCACTTCTTTAGAACTAACTTAAGTTCTCCAGAATGTGGGGGGAAAAATTAATGACAGTTACTCCAGTCCAAGGATATTACTTTTGATAGAAGTATCCCTAAATCTTGGTTTACTTCAGTCCTTTGCAGTGAAATTGCACATTAACGTTGGCAGATTGCAATGGGTAAAAATCATCAATATTCCACTTCTTATTCCTCCTAACAAACTAAAGCCTGATGGGCTAAAGTAAATTTAAAATCTAAACCACAATGTTGTATTAAATTCAGTTTTGGCAGTTAGTAGATATTTTTTATCCTACAACAACAGATGTGACTAAAAGAATTGATCTTGTTGACATTGCTACCCTTGTATGGATAGAAATCAATATTAACAATATAATTTACCATTGCAGATTTTGGCAAGGAAATTTTAACCATTCATAAAGTCAGGCTGAGCTTGTTCTCCATTGCAGTGTCACAGCCTACTTCTGATAGAAAACATTTTTATCTGCAGTTGGCTAAGTCATTTATCTTAGTGAGACATCACAGGCAGTAGATGGCATCAGCAAGTAGATATAAGAAAACCGCTATCATTAATTATAGTGAAGGCTGGAATTGGGGTCGCTGAGCTTCCAGTGACAGACTCACAAAGGAGGTAATAAAACTTGCGATTCAAGCACAATTAAGTGTAATATATTAATGTCTTTTTAGTCACCTCTTTAAGTGCAGGATTAACTCTAAGTCTTATTATAATAACTAGTGTCCAACCAAATTTGGGAGTGTTTGATCTAGATTTAGTACTGTCTTTTCATTTGAACTTCCTGACAAGATTCATGACAATCACCCATGTGTTATGGGTAAATTTAGCCAGTATCTACACACAAAAAATAAAGTGGAAGACTGAAACAGTACTCCAGATAGTTTTTCCCATGTTTTGATTGTCTGCATGATCACAATTTCAAGAGTAATTTGCAGAGAAACAACAAGTTTTCATTTTCTGAAAAGTCTTCTGTAAAGGTTATTTAACATACAGTTATGTAAGAGCATAATCATTTTGACAAATAGGACATACTTTCAGAACATAAAATGGAATAAATAAGATTATATGAAAAATGTGCAGTACATTTTGTACCTGGCATAAGGTATTCAAATCTGGCTAACCCTAATAACTATTAATAAATATTAATTTAGTTACTTATGCATTTAGCTATTGTGTTTTATATTTTCTGTCTTAAAATTTGCAGTTTTTAAATACATTTCTACCTTTTTTCTTCCATATTTATTGTAGTTTGTTTTTCTCTAGCCTCTGGTTATTCTATTTGATGCCTTCTGTAGCATTTTTCTATGCTATTCCTTCCATTTATACTCATTCAACTCTTTAATATTTTGAGTGTATTTAGCATTGAACTTTAATTTTGGTCTGACTGTCTATTTTTTTCTTTAAAATTACTGCAGTATGTCTACTAAAGTTTATCAGAACTTTTATATACTGGTTTATCTATTTTTACCTTTCTTAAATTAGGGGAAAAAAACACCTTATACAGTAAATTTCACCACCCATTCAGAGAATTCCTTGATTACATAAATCAGTGATAAAAAATGCACATACCTGTTACAAATGCTGTTTTTTAACTCGATTAAATTTAAAATATTTTGCTATATGTAAGGCTGGTTTTGTTAGAAATCCTAAGTTTACATTCAAAAAGACAAAATTTATAAATCACTCAGAGATGTGTATGGTTCTTAGAAACACTATTTACCTGTCACCTATCAGTATGCATATTTATAAGTTTGTGTGTGTGTGTGTGTGTGTGTGTGTGTGTGTGTGTGTGTGTGTGTTGTGATAGTGGATTTGGAGGAATCTGTTGGTTTGGCATGATCACGGGAAAGCCACATTTCACCGAACACTGAGAAAAATAATGAAAAGTTGTATACGTATCTTTTGTTTCTATTTGTTCCCTCACTTTGCTATGGACTTATATAGACTAGTATTGGGGTGGTAGCATAGCAGTTTCCTGTCTCAAGGTGGCTTCATACTATTAAAAGCAAAACAGCACACTCCCTTTGGTTCAAAGGAGACTAGAGTAAATAATTACTCACATTGTGAAGGTGAGCTCTTTCCAGATACAACCCTTCTCCATCCAGACTGATGTTTCTAATCTTCCGTATCCATTAAGAGATGGATGGGATATGGGAGAAAAAAATAATCCCCGAGCAGGTTATTATGTGCATGCTGCTCCTGGGCCATGACTCATCTAGTGAGCCTCCTGTAGGAATATTCTTACATGAATATTATCTCATGGAATCCTCAGAACAGTTCTGTGAGGAAGGGAGACATGATATATTATTACAGATGAGGAACCTGAGACTCACAGAGGCTGCCTTTTGCAAAGGCTACATACTAGAAAGGGGCAGTTTCTCACTAAGAATTCTGTGTGTTCTGACTTTAAAGTCCACATTCTGTCCACATCATGTAGCCCCTAAAGCAGATCTCAGCACAGCTGGCAATGCCCGCAAAGCACGATGAACCAGTGGGTTCTGTTATTCTGCTCTCTAAGAAATTTTTGGCCCGGTTATACAGCACCAGTTCTTGCTTTGCAAAAATAGAAAAAAAAAAAGAAAGAAAGAAAGGTAGAAAACAGTAAGAGTCGGTCTTGTGCCCATTACAGCAAGTGGTAATGTATATAATTTTTCGATTAAAAAAATTTCAAAAGTTTCCATATATTCTCCAGTGGTCTGCCCCTGACAGCTTTGAATTCCACCAGTCTTACTCTATTAATTCATGTTAGGCATTTTCTTCTCATGCTTCAAGTTGCAAATATCTCTGGAACAAGTGGGGCACTGAAATTAGTGTCACATATTTAATTTTCTTAAGTAATTGGAAAGGCAAGCAGTATGGGAGCATTGGAGAAACTGAAGTGGGAGAAAGAGGAGAATGAAGGAGGATGCCTATAAAAACACCTCTCCATTTCACTATTTCTTTATATTCGATCTTGCTCATAAATCAAGTTGTACAAGTTAGAAACATAAATATCATCATAAATGTCTTTAAAAAGGCACTGATGACAGTTCCATACAGGCTTTCAAGGGAAACAGTGGTGTTTTGGGAGCTCTTTTTTAACATTCAGGTAAGCATCATGTACAACCACATCTCCCCACAGAAATTCTTTAGTGTCCTAGTAAGTGACAGGATTCTGATAGGGACAGTGCCCAACTGGCTCAGAGTAACAAATATCATACTTTTGGCTCATATGCATGGCCTCTGATTTTTTGATGCCATCTGCAGAGAAATAAATCATCATAAAGTTGACTGAGTGTGTCCTATGTACATCTGCTTGACTATATTTGATATAATTGACAACAATAAAAAGAAATTAGAGAAGAGAGGCATCAGTGTTGTCAAGTGAGTGTCACCTGACCCACGACTTCCAAAGGATAGTCAGGATATGGATGGGCTGAGAGGAAAGAAGAAGCCATCCAAGAAGAGTAGGGATAGATAGTACAGAAATAGTGTAACCACGTGACACCTGTGTCTGTGTTTGGAGGGGGCTGCATGTGGTGGAAGAAAAAGGAGAGGTATTTTGCAAAGTTAAAAGGTTAGTCTGATTAAAATAGTTCATGGTACTAACAGGAGATCATTTTAAAACTGTAGAATTCAGTGAAATTATTGAATACCATAATTTGGGTTTATTTTTATATCACATTTGACATCTCAGCACAGTAGCACTTATAGCTCATGGAGAAAAAAATAATTATGTTTAAGTGAGCATTCTGTATAGGCTGTGGCTTTCGTACTTGTTCATCCTCTGTATACCAGAATATAATAGAAATATAGTATACCTAACAGAAAGTCAGTGTACAGCCAGACCAGGATGCTCTATCTATAGCAAAATGTTGAGGTGTTCTTGGAAGGATTGTATAAAGAGAAAGAAAGAATATGTAGAAAATAGGTGAATGCATATCTGTTATGAGAGTCAAGTATATGTTACTGTAAATACCTATATGCAATGAACTCTAACATCCACCCAGGGGTTTTTGTTTTAATGTTTAGTTGCTCATGTTAAAGAAATCATGGAAACAATTAGCCAGTTTTTCTGATGGTCTGTTTGGATTTACTGCCATCTCTCTCCTGCTTAAGGATTGTTATTACTCATCAGATAAGCTGAGTTCTTAGCATTTTCTTGTTAATTCCTTCAATCACTTTGGAAGCTTTAGTTCTGCTTTTCTAACTTCAGTGACTTGTGTGTGTGGTCTTGCCCTTTGGGTAGCAGTGTTCTAAAATGAGAGAGAGAGGGGATTTTTTAAACTTTTCCTGGAGGATCTTGTGACTAGAGTCAATCTAAAAAGAAAAAAAAAAAGTGTATATGCCACTTATACATGTTGAGTTCCTACCATTGAATTATCCCAATCTTAGAAACTTGTTATACTTTAAACTCTTTCTTGTAAGTAAATGGTCAGGGCAAAGTACTTAATCACTGTAGGGTAGCAGACTATGCCACCCCCAAACTATGCCACTTTAGCATAGGGGTTATTCTGAGCTGAAGTTAATTGAGAGGAATTAGATACAAAAAAGTTCTCTGTCCTCCTCCTATTTCTCTAAAAGTAGAACATAAATTTAGGAAGGTGTCTCTCCTCCCCTCTCCAATAGGAAGGACAAAAGTTAAGCATTGAACATTAGTTTGTATCTCTGAATCCCATACCCCTAACTTGCACCCCCCCCCCAACAGATAAGCAACGAGGATATATTGTACAGCACAGGGAATTAACCATTATCTTGTAATAATTTTTGATAGAGTATAATCTGTTAAAATTCTGAATCACTATGCTCTATACCTGAAATTAATATCATATTGTAAATCAACTGTACTTCAATTAGAAAAAAAAGTTAATTACTGAAGAAAACTTTAGATCCTAACAGCCTGGAGACAGCATCAGAGGAATCTACATAATGAGATTTACTAAGGAGGCTTTATCTACCATTAGTTTCTCATGTGTTTACCTTTCCACATTTTCCTGCCCCTAGAGACTCAGGGCCTTTCCACTTCTCTAAAAATGTATTATTTCTTTGTTAAGATGCTGTATAAGTCCAAGTTCTAACGAAATCTTTGAGTCACTCATCTCCAGGTACTCCCATGTGCCATATGCATGATGTACATGTTAATAAAATTCTGTTTTGGTTTTCTCTTGTTGATTTGTTTTTGGCCAGTCTAATTTATAGGGCCCCAGCTGGAGAACCTAAGATGGGCAAAAGAGATTTTTCTTCCCCTGCATCACTTAATTCCAAAATTCTGTTAGTTTCTCTGCAGATTTTTATGGCTATATAATTTTATTCCATGCCTAGACATAATATTCAATATGAGAACCTTGAGTGCCAGCCATAGAGTGCTGGGCAAATCCTTTGCACACCCAGTCTCACCATATGGTATAGCTCTAAAGATAGATAAGAGCAATGAAACTAGCGAGCTCCTGGGCAGGGAGTGAAATGGGAATGACAGCATGAAAAACAGAAGAAACAACCAATTTAATCAGTCAACATGGATATATGGTGTTCCTACCAGAGTCCATGCCTGGCATTAAAGGAAGAGATAACACGGGCCTTGCCTTACAAGATCTGATTTAGAGATCCCATAATCATTCAAATATTTCCAAATATTTATTCCAATGTTCCAAAATTCCAATATTTATTAAATAATTAAACTTGTAAGAGCCAATGGTGACATTAAAAATAGTTAAATATCAATGTTATATGGAACCATTAGGACTGAAATGTTCAGGGAAAGATTTTTTTGGGTAGGACTTTGTAGCAGGGTTTAAGATGAGGGAGTTTCAGAAACAAATATGTAGGTATCATAAGAAGTGGGAACAAATGAAGCAGAGAAAGTGAGGAAAGGCTAAAGGTGGAATATTCTGGAAATATTGAGATTTCACTCAAGAGAGGCTTTCATCAAGACAGATTCAGGAATAACAAGAAGACCAGCTCTTAAGCAGTTGGAAATGTCATGAATCACTCAGCATAGGCAAAGGGGCTGCAATTCAAGGGACAAAGTGCAAAAGGTATTGAAAAAAAGTTCAGCAATTAAAACAGCTTTAAAATCATGTTTCTTACTGATGGTTTGTTGACATTCTGCACATAAGAGGTGTCCAAATAATACCAGAGAATTATTGTCTGGGCAGAATGAAATATGTCGCTTTAAAAGTCAAATTGAGGCTTTTCTTCCCTGAATATGTTCTGACTTTGGAGATTTATAATGATCAATTTCTATCACTGGTAGAGAGCTATACACTGAATACTGAATTTAAGATCTATCATTTGCTTGAGCTACATTATAATAGTTTAATTTTTAAAACAATGCAGCTGAAATAGTTTTCATACAGGAACTAGATAATAGACTGTAATACAGATTAGAAGAAAGTACAGTACATTTCTTCAGGGTACAAAGCAGGTGCCTTCAATGTTTGTGTATTTTAAATGGAAATTGTTTTCTTTTAAGAGAAAATATTATATAGAATATTGATACAAAGGGATTATATGTTTTTGCTTTACTTTCCTGAGTTGTAAAACTAATTTTCTTCCTCTAATGTGAGTTCCGTGAAATATTCCATGAAGTCTGTAACAAATTTGGCCTTTAAGGAAATGGATTTATATAAACTATAGCTGGGATTTTTCTGTATCTCAATGCAATTTCTTTTTTTGTAACATTTTATGCAGGCTTATTATGATTTTATCTACAGAGGCATTTAGGTATGTTTTAAATGGTAAGGAAAAAAATCAAAATTTGAAATTGAAAAACAGAATTCAAAGTGAGTTACCAGGACAAAGAGTTCTTGAATACTGAATTTTAGAAGTAAGATCAAATTCTTACTATATAGAAGGCATATCTGAACAATTTCCAATTGTGACCTAGTAATCAAGACTTCTCTATAACACTGCCTATGATTACCATCATTAAGAATGGTATGGATATTATATATAAAAAAACACTGGAGAGGCCTCCTTTGAAATTGATGGCCAATATAACTATAACTCAGAGGCATTTACACGAACAACTTTGTAATAAAGAATAAGCCCAATGGTGTAAGAACAAGTTGATTTCAATCACAGTTTTAAGTTAAAGCTTGTGGGGGCCACAGTGAGTGTCTGTAATTATAGGAATGTGCTGTAGGATGGTGTGGTTTTTTTTTTCTGAAGCTATTCCTGAAGAAGATAAATGAGGCATGATGGTGGTACTTTTTCATTGGTTATGTTTTCAATAGATCTTTTATAATGAATGTAAGGTGGCTTAGGAGAAGAAAAACTGATAGATCTGAAAATATAGATACTAGAATGATCTCTCTCTATGCAATGATGAGCAATATAAGTAGTTGAATTCATCAGTGAAACATATCCATGGAAAATGGACAGACCATGTATTGTTATTGTTAGAAAAAGAGCTGGAGCTCCACAAACATCAAGTAAAAATGTAATAACCAAAAGAAATTCTGGAAAAATGATTCCTCAATAGATGTTCTGACCATCCAACCCTCTCAATTCCAATATCCTCAACTACTGCTTTTATATGAAGCACTACTGATAGATTGTAAAAGTCTTAGGCTTTGTTGGGTATTGAGGCAATGAGGAAATAATTAAGCATACCACTATCTAAACTCTAAGTTCACGATAGTTCTATTACTGTTCAAAACTGGTCTGAAGTGTAGAGGCAGTGGGCTCCTACCCCGCTGCACTGCATCAAATCTATTCTCCCAGTAAAAACATAGGCCTTTGCCCTTTTTGAGCTCAACCCTGTCCTGATAAACTGACTACATGGGTGAGCCATACAAAATGCAACTTTTCCACAGATGATCAGTTCTAAAATACAGAAAACTCAGACGTGGTTGGAGCAAAACAGCAACTCAAGCTGAAGCTTCTCCACATGAAAGCTTGAGGCCAGAAAAACAGAACTCCTGCCCTCAAACCCAAACCCAAACTTGGATCTAGAAAGAAAGAGAAGCTATACGCAGAAAGTTTATCTTCTTTTAGCCAGAAGGATGCCTGGAGACAGAGGGTAGACAGTCTTGGGATGAGAATTAAATTCTGAGGTTCTTGGAGAAAACTCAATCTGCAGAAATCCATAGACTGCTGGGAAGGAAGGTGACATTTGAACAAGTGTGTAGTGCTAAGAGCACTCAAGCCTTGGAAGAAATGCTGGAGCATCATAACATTGGACACGCTTTAACCTAAATCTCATAAAATAGCAAATTTTTCAGTGAAAGAGACTGTGAAGTATAAAGTGTTACTGATGGAGCCTCAACAGAGGGCAGATGGATTGAGGGTGGTACATCATCAATGCCCAGTTGTAAATACTGTAGAACCTCCCACCACTTGTATTCCTCATGATAGCTGAATAGCTTGATCTGAGTCATAAAGGCAAATAAAGCCAAGAGTAAATATATGCTTAAGAAAATTTAGCACATAACACAGAACACCCAAAGAAAACAATCCAAACAAGTAGGTTCTTCCAGTGAATTTGAATCTGGAATTTGAATTTGAATCTCACCTTGAAATTGAATCTGGAGGAAACAGATGAAACTGTTAGAGAAATAAAAAGGAACACTAAGATTAATTCAATGATCATAATAAGGCTTTCAGGTATGGAAACACAATTTTTAAATTTAAAAATTATTAGAAATACTGAAAAAATAGATGGAGATTGTTAAAAATGAGGCAGTATCCTGAAATCTTGAAATGATAAAAATGCAAAGAGACTGACAAGGAACTTGTAAGACATATCCAGGAAGTCTAACACCTGAAACATAGGAGTTAAAGAAAAAGGGAACAAAGAAGTTGGGCAGAGACAATTGCTAGAGAAATGATAGAGAAGAATTTTCCCATGCATATGCACATACGAGCATGCTCATGTGCATACCTACGAAGAAATTTTTGGGTCAAACTTCTGAATTCTAAAAATAGAAAAAAAAATTCTAACAAGATTCCACACAAAAGAAACAAGTTGTTTTTTTGTATTTTTGTTTTTTAAAAAGGAAAACCAATTAGACTGGCATTGAGCTTTTCCCTTATAATACCAAAGGAAGAAGTGTATGGAATAACATCTAAAGGCTATTGAAAGAAAAGGATTAGAACCTAGGTATCTACACCCAGCTTAGAATCATTCAACTGCAAAAAAAGAAACATATTTCTTGATAGGCAAATATTCAAAACCATATTATTCTAGATCCATCAAAGGAAATACTCAAGAATGGATTTAAAACCAAAAAACAAATAAGTGGAACAGTATCCTTATATATCATTATGGAGGATGATGGGCAAGAGAGTTCCTTCAAACAAAAGTGAGTTTTGTTATCCCTGTCCTGCAGTGTTTGTATATGTTTTATATCAAGGGCATATTGCTCTCATTTCACTGACATTTCTTTATAATAGTTTTCCTCCACTGCTTTAAAGTGGGAATGGGTATCTGGGTTCATTTTTATTATTAGTCATGAATGCCAGAATAATGAGAAACCATATTTATAAAGAACAAGAATATCCTAAGTTTCCTAACAACACATATCCTAAAGTTCCTGTTTTTAGAGGGAAATGTTAATTTGGATGAAGTTTGGATTGTCTCTCTTTAGAAATAGGGTAACTGTGTTTCAGTTGCATATGGAATTGCTGAATTGGGTCCATGGACACAGGTTTAGAATTATGTATCCGGGGGAAAAGATTGGGGTTGCCAGAAGTGAAATTGTAGTGAATTTCACTACAGTATAGTAGGTATATAGTTTGGTCAGCTTAGATTAGGGAGCAGCCGAAGTCCTGCTCTATAATAATTCTCTATTCAACTGTGTCCAGCCTAGGGTTATTATATCTATGGATTTTTGTGTGTCTATCTTTTTATTACCAAGATTTCAATTGATATTTCTTTTATATTCATATCTTCTTGTTTTTGTTTTCATTTTGTTTTAAATAATTGAAAACATACTTATTCCTATTATAATTTTATGCAGAGTGAATTTATCATGAGTATTTAATCACTGAGTACGTCTTTCTTAGTACTATACTACTTAATATAATATGCAGACTTATTTTGAAAAAGAGAATGTCATGTGATTATTTACATTCTCTCTCCCCCACTCTAACTGCCTTATCAGAATCATGCCAGCCCACTCACCCCTCTCTCTTTTTCTAAGGCAGCAGTCATGGTTCTGTTAGCTCAACTTGTAATTGGCACTTTTGTTTCCTACAGCAGCCAAACGTGTAGGCTTTCTTTTTTTCACCCAGATCCACAGCCTTGCAGGACCATGACTTCAGCCCTACTCACTGCTTTGGTTTTTTGTTTTGTTTTTCTATTTCTTATCCACAGAAATATTTGCCTTTTTATTTATTTTTTGATCCCAGCTACAATTATTTTGTTTTTCTCTTTTACTATAGTATCTACTAGTGTGGATTTGGGGGTCTATATTGCATGGAATATTCCCTTCTTCTCTCTCTCTCTCTCCCTCTCTCTCACGTGCGCACACACACACACACACACACACACACACACACATTTTATTTCCTTTGATGCATTTCCTCCTCTGTAAAGTAAAACAGTAATAGTACCTATAACTCTTTTTTTCTTTCCTCTAAAGATTAAGGGAGATAATACAAATGAAACCCTAGTACAATACTTGACACTTAGATAGGATTAAATATATGCTAGTTATTAATCCTGTTTCAAATTGAACTGACACTTCTGTGGGACTTAGATACACATATAAAATGAGATTTAAATTTAATTTTAGTCTAAATTGAAATTGAATAATTTGTTTTGTCCTATATTTACTCCCTCACCAAAGTCTCTGAGAATGTACGGTATGGTGATAAATGGAGGAGGATGTAGCTGGGAAATCAGCAGCCATAACTCTGCTCTTGAACTCACATTAGCCTGGCACTCCCGCCTGTGTGGGAAGCAGACCCTGCCCTTAAAGCTGACCTGCCTTTGTGCAGCAAGCACCTGACCTGCTAATGATGGAGGAACTCTCATCTTTTCATTTGGGCCAAAGGTATCTATTGAATCCATATATTTATAGTCTCAAACTGCAACACTTTCATCTCCATTACTCTTGCCTCTAGTGCATGATTTATCACCTAACATGTCAAACCATTTTAAGGAAGGTATCAGGAAATACAAAGTCAAAGTTGTATCTGATTTCTTTACTGAAGAACAAACTTAGAAAGGAAAGAAAAAACAGCATTGCTAATGTCATGATAGAAAATGGAATCATTCTTAAATTCATGAGGCAAAATATGTTTTCTAAAATCTGTATTATAGATATTGGCAAACAGAGATAGGTACAAAAAACAGTGGGGCAAGAAGAATGTTCTTGTAAGTGCATGGAGTATTCTCTTAGTAGAAACGTTTCCATTTAGTTACTAGACAAATTCTCTAAACATTGAAAATATTTTAGAACTTCTCAGGAAATGAGAAAGTAAATTGCTAGTGTTTGATAAATTCTCACTCCAGTGTCCATCCATGGCTCCTTCAACCAATACCTCTGTCCTCGGCCAGATTCTTTACTAGCAAGGAGTTCTGGGAGCATTTTATATTCACTTGTCTATGTCATGTTTGTCTAAGATGCTCAGCCTAGGTTGGTAAAAACATTCCATCCCTTTCAAAATTAGTTCCTGGAGTACTCTGTTAAGAAGATGAAAGACTGGACTTCCCTGGTGGTGCAGTGGTTAAGAATCCGCCTGTCAATTCAGGGGACACGGGTTCGATCCCTGGTCCGAGAAGACCCCACATGCCGTGGAGCAACTAACCTGTGCGTCACAACTACTGAGCCTGCGCTCTAGAGCCCACAACTGCTGAAGCCCACATGCCTAGAGCCTGTGCTCCGCAACAAAGAGAAGCCACTGCACTGAGAAGCCCGCGCACTGCAATGAAGAGTAGCCCCCACTCGCCGCAACTAGAGAAAGCCCGTGCACAGTGATAAAAACCCAACGCATCCAAAAATAAATTTAAAAAAAAAAAAAAAAGAAGAAGAACATGAAAGACCACATCTAGGCATAGAGGAAAAGAGTACAGTGTGAGCTCCATTAACAGGGACTGCCACAGGCAAGGAAGAAAGGAGTAGCTTCATAAGTGTAGGCACTTCTTTGGAATACTCTCTGACTTCCCCAAGCAGAAACATCATTGCTTCTTCCCATTTCCATGGGGATGTATTTTCAGGATATTTTGAATAATTAAATTCTAATTATGTTCTCTGGAGATTTAATAGATCAAATGTAAATATGAAATAACTACTATCTTGGAAGTTTTTAGATCACCTATTCACCTTTATTACATTAATCAATAAATTCAATTAGTTAATCAAGTGGATTACCATGTACAAATCATGTATTTAAGGACTGTGCATATGCTAGGGCTATCTAAACTGAGTTAACCCTCTTATGTAATTCAACGAGCAATATATGTGTTTTCTTATGGTGTTTGGATTATTAAGAAGGTATTGCACACTGTTCTGTAAACTCCATGTTAATGGACCCAAGTTTCACAATCATAGTAAGAGGTGTTTATTTTTAATTGTGTAATTATACTGTAATCAAGATGTACAGCACAAGAAGCAATAGTAGTAAACACACTAGTCATATCTCATAAATCATGAATAGGACTCTTTTAATAAGCAAAGACCTTGGGTCAACTCAGGCTAAGAGGCAGAGCTGCAAAAAATAAGCTTTTCATAAAATCTCTTTAGCTGAAAATGTAAGCACAATCATTTTTGTGGTTAAACAAGGGAAATGATTAATTCTAACTCTGTGGATATGTGTGTATATATTCCCCCAACCAAACTTACGATTGCTCATAATAGAGGCAACTTCATTTTTGAAAGGATTGGCTGTGAGGTTGTGATAATGAAGAAAGAAGCTCTGATAAAGCATATTTTTTTCTAGTGTTTCTACAGCTAGTTTTAGTACGTGTTGGGTATTTTTATTAAGCTGATGGCTTCTCAAAGAATATGTTTGTTTTATTGGTGGGTCTTTCCTATATCTTAATTAAAATTGCATACCTCTACCATGTTTTATTTATAATTTTTATGACAATGATATATACATTAAAATAGTTTTTACAGAGCACTGACCAAAAAATGGTAGTATTTTAACATACTTTTCTATTTGAAGACCAAAAGTAGATCTCTGAATATCAGAAAAACCTTAAAAATTAACATTTAAAAAATAACTGTAACTTTCACCTTTATCAACTTGATTTGTGCCTGCTTAAGACCTCATGTTCAATTCTGATAATGCTGGGTCTATGTGGTAAACAGGTCCCCAGACTTACGGTCCAGAGTTTTGTTTTGTTTTTAGATTCATATTCCATTGCCATAGTGCTTTTTCCTTTTGTTCTCGTCACTATTAATGATATTTTAATATATTTAATTTATCAGTTTAACTGGTTAATAATAGATCCTGGTGAATAAAAACAATGCAGAGGCAATCTAACTAATAAAATAATTTAACAACTTGAATTCAGGAAACATTTTATTATCTACTATGCAAAAGGAAGTAAAGAAAGATAAAACTTCATGCTCAAGTAACAAGTACCCTAGAAAGGAAGAAAATTGTGCATACAGATATATTAAGAACTCAGCCTATGCTAAGGGCTATTAACAGCAGTACAGAAAGAGCTACACGTAAAAAATGAATGCATGTATTTTTATTAGCAGCAGAGGGAAAAACTGTAGAATGAGACTGGAAAAGAAGAAGAGACAAAGGAGAATGAGAAAAAAAGATTAAACTGAGATTTGCACTATGAAAGAACTGATAGGAACAAGAGCTTTCAGTGTAGAGGCTGTCAGCAGAGAAGGCAGTTTGAATTTGCCAATTAGGAAATCATTAGAGCTGTACCAGAGAAGAGGTTCAGTAATATAGAAGTGGAAGTGAGATTTAAGGGGAGCTTGCAGTTAAGGAGGCACTTTAAAGGCATTTCTACTCTGTTCTTCTCTTTGAAGGCAAGAGAAAACTGAAAAGAAAACTTCTTAGAAAATGGAGAAGAAAACTCTCTCTTTAATAAAATGGGTAATGGCTATAATTGCAAATGACAAATTATGAAGAATAGCTGCTGAATACAATAAAGACTCAGACCTAACATGTCTGGGTGCGAAGAGTGCATTCATATCTCACATGGTGAGCCCTGGAGTTCTCCCAAAGCAGATGGCATGGTCCTATGGGAAACTGTAAAGAATATCTTATCCAGAAAAGTAATTCTGGAAAATAGGACTGGCTAGAGAACAATCTCTAAACTCCATTCCACTCTGAATATAGAAAAGAGACTTAAGAGTGGAGGAAAGTACACAGATCAGCCATCATCATAAGAAACTGCAGTCATTATGGTAGTGGGGGGAAAGAGCAGGAGCAATTCACTTTACCCACAATGACAAGAGTTAGCTAAGTCATCTCACAACAGAAAAACCTGTGTCACCTGGGCCTAAATGCTAAGCCATGTTGATTTACTGCTGAAGCAACAACAAAAAAGAATTGGACCATACTGGGTAGATAAATCCCCTCACACCTCCTGGATACCTCAGTCATACTTCTGACTTTAACTCTGTCAAAGCATAATCACTGAGTTAAATAAAATATCATAAGAAGCATTATAAAACAGACAATAAACCCTGACTGGAATATAAAGAAAATCCTGAGCTAAGTGAAAACTTAAGTTCATTTTTGGAAGAGGGCAATCAAGAGAGAAAAGAACATTTCAACCAGAGGGAAGTAACAACATAGGGAAAAACAGAAGTGGGTGGAGAGTTTGGGCATCAAATTCTCATAGTGAGTTTAGCATGGCTGGATTATAGCATCCATGGGGAAGAAGGGCCCAAAATGAGGCTCCAAAGGTAGGCACAGTCCAAACCATAAAATACTTTCTATGTCATGTCAATAACTTCATCCTTCCTGGATACAATTTTAAAAGTCCTGTAAGTAGCATTTAACACATGATTTGAAAGATTAATCTGTGAATGACATGGAATTTAGATTACAGGGGAAATATAGAGACAGGGAAGCAAGTTAAGAGACTGTCCAAAAGAAGTCAAAAGGAAGTCATAAAGTGATGACATGTTAGACTCAGACAAGCAGTGAGGGTAGAAAGGGACAGAAGGAATGACTAAACAGTACTTGGTCAAATTGAGGACTCCATGCTTTCTGTAAAGTACCTATAGGATGATGATTCTGTGATCACATAAAGAGTCACAGATAAAAGGAAATTAAGAACAATTCCTCTTGCACATCTTTTCCCTATTGATGATATTTTTGTTTTCTTTAGTTTTCTTTTATAAATTTAAATTTCAGATTGTCCTACTTGGCTATTAATTGCTGTTAGTAAAACATTAACCTCCTATTTCATCTGTACTGGATTAGGGCAGTGAGTCCAAAAGTCCATTCTTGTAGGCACAATAAAGTTACAGGAGCCTCTTATGAGTGTAATAGTTACAAAGAATTCCTTAGGAATAATTATAAAGAACAAAGAACAAAGTTAAATGAAAAGTTAGAAGTCAGAGGATTTATAAACTGCCCGGTTGAAAGTAGGTCCTAAGTAAACTGCATAGGAGATGTAGCTAGTTACTGACTACTCTACAGCTACTTCCTGGCTTGGACACCACAACAAACATCCAAACCATAAAGGCTCCTTGTCTCACAGAATAGCCTAGGGATGCTCTGATCCAACAGGGAAGGCTATGGAGATCTGACCCTGCATTGAAGGCTTCCTCAGAGGAAAGACCATGAGGGTGAATATTTTAAATGGATTCTCTAGAGCATATAATACTAAATCAACAGGTAAGGAGTAAATGGATTACTGAGCAGCAATTAGGGACCAGTCAAAGTGAGAGAGGGTAAATTTGTATGGGGGTATAATCACCTTCTTATTTATTTACTTATTTGTCCATTATCATTTAACCAGGGTGGTGAATTTATATTATCAATTAAAAGGCCACATGTAGGTTGAAAAATAAATAAATATACTGATCCCATAGAAAGATTATTGTACAGTAAATAAAAGAGGAAATTAGAACTCAGTGATGTAAATGAAAAGTCTCACTAAAGGTAGTGCAAAAAGTTGATTTTAACCTCCCTAGCAGCCAAAGCAAAGAGTAGCACAATTCTTCATGGTTTTTCAAAAACTAAGACCTGAATGATATTTCTCCTATAATTTTTCAAAGCAAAATCATGTTTTGAGGTAAAATATATATAAAGTGAAATGCATGATTCTGCTCCTTTTACTCTCTTAAGTCACACTGAAGCAGAAAGTCAAATTGGAGTTCTGTAAGATCCAAATTCATTAAGAGCCAAAAGCAATAAGGTTCAACTGTGTAGGCTGAGAAAAGTCTGAAGATCCTCAAAAGTCATCCAGTTGTCATGGATTTCACCATGTTCCTTTAAATGCTAATGATACCTGAGGATATTCATCCTCAGAATGCCTTTCCTTGCTCCAAGGATATGTGTGGTGAGTGGGAGAATATACTTTTCATCACCTCTTTCCTGCATTCCTACTTGAACAAATTTATTTCATTTTGTAGACTATCTCAGTCCATTAAAGGTTGTCTCTTTACTCTACCAAATCATAATGTGTTGAACACCAACACTATTTTTTTATTTCTATCAAGAATAAGACACAAGACTTTTGGCTGGAAACTTACATAGAAAAAGGTTTACATTGCAGGACAGTAACATGAACAATCACTAAGGTTCTTTGTCTTTTTCTTATCTCCTTGTCCATCACAAACTCTTCCTGCTTGGGCCACCCAGATTAAATGGTTTTCTATATACCATAGAAAGATAACTTATTTTTTAATATTTTAATTTTATTGGAGTATAGTTGATTTACAATGTTGTGTTAGTTTCAGGTGTACAGCACAGTGATCCAGTTATACATATACATATATTCATTCTTTTTTTAGATTCTTTTCTCATATAGGTTATCACAGGTAGAGTTCCCTGTGCTATACAGTAGGTCCCCATCGGTCATGTATATTATATATAGTAGTGTGCATGTGTTCATCCCAAGCTCCTGATTTATCCCTCCCGCCATGTTTCCCCTTTGGAAACCTTAAATTTGTTTTCAATATCTATAAGTCTGCTTCTGTTTTGTAAATATGTTTGTATCATTTTTAAGCTAGATTCCACATATGAGTGATATCATATGATATTTGTCTTTCTCTTTCTTCACTTAGTATGATAAGCTCTAGGTCCATCCATGTTGCTGCAAATGGCATTATTTCATTCTTTTTATGGCTGAGTAATATTCCATTTTATATGTGTATACCACAACTTCTTTATACATTTTTCTGTGAATGGACATTTAGTTGGCTTCCATGTCTTGGCTATTGTAAATAGTGCTGCAATGAACACTGGAGTGCTTGTATCCTTTTGAATTATGGTTTTCTCAGGATATATGCCCAGGAGTGGGATTGCTGGATCATACGGTGGTTCTATTTTAAGTTTTTTAAGGAACCTCCATACTGTTCTCCATAGTGGCTGTACCAATTTACATTCCCACCAACACTGTAGGAGGGTTCCCTTTTCTCCACACCCTGTCTAGCTCTTATTGTTCATAGGAAAATAACTTATAAAATTAAAAGCAATTACAATTGTTAATAGTGAATATCTGAAATAACTGGGAAAGAATTAAAGAATTATGAAATAAAACCAATGAGATAAAATGAAAGAACAGAATACAAACAAATAAGTTGAGTAAAAATAAATAATAATAAACAATAAATAATAAAATAAATTAAAATGGCATAACAAGAAATAATAAAGGTCCATCTGTGTAAAGAAAATAATTTAAAATAACAAAGATTAAAATAAATAAAATAAACATTGAAAATATAAGTGAGTTATGAAATAAAGCAGGGAAAGAGATTTTAAAAAGTAAAAAAGAGTTAAAATTATAAAAGAATCAATATTGGAGTAATAAGTAGTAAGAAGGAAACACAAGGATCAGACTGGACAAAAGTGAAAAGTTAAGGCAAGAAATTTGATTGGAAAAATTAATATTAAAAATAAGTTGAGAAGGAAGTATTATATGGGAATTCTCTATACTTTCTGCTCACTTTTTTTTTTTTTTTTTTGCGGTATGCGGGCCTCTCACTGCTGTGGCCTCTCCTGTTGCAGAGCACAGGCTCCAGATGCGCAAGCTCAGCGGCCATGGCTCACAGGCCCAGCCTCTCCACAGCATGTGGGATCCTCCCGAACTGGGGCACAAACCCGTGTCCCATGCACTGGCAGGCGGACTCTCAACCACTGCGCCACCAGGGAAGCCCTCTGCTCACTTTTGATGTGAATCTAAAACTGCTCTAAAAAGCAAAGCCTATATAAGAAAATAAAAAAGAAAAAATAGATAAATAAACTGAAGAAGAAAAAAAACCAGTTGAAAGCCATGTAAAGAAGAACAAAATATGTTAAAACAATGCAGTGGAAAATAGCTATCATTTATTTTAAACAGAATTAATATATCATGAATAAAGATAAATGATTCTAATGAAAACAGTTAAGGGGCTTCCCTGGTGGCGCAGTGGTTGAGAGTCTGCCTGCCGATGCAGGGGACACGGGTTCGTGCCCGTCCAGAAAGATCCCACATGCCGCAGAGCAGCTAGGCCCATGAGCCATGGCCACTGAGCCTGCGCATCCGGAGCCTGTGCTCCACAACGGGAGAGGCCACAGCAGTGAGAGGCCCATGTACTGAAAAAAAAAAACAAAAAAACAAAACAGTTAAGCAACATGATTCTTTATCAACACTTTTTTTTTTTTTTTTAACGAAAATAGCCTTTTGTACCTTAGACTCCTACATTATCAAGTTTGGAATTGAGATCAGAAAAACTTCAGAAAATAAACAGGAAAACTCATTTTTCCCCCAGTGGTCTGGAATAGTTTGAATAATATGGGAATCTCCTATTCTTTTAAGCTGAACTATAATTTAACAGTAGTTGTACAAAAGTATTCAAACTTCATATTGCCTTCTGTATGACAGCTCTTTAAACTCATTTCTAACCTCTTCTGAAGGAATTGTTCTTTCAAGTATTCCTCCAATTCAGTCAATTTTGAAAATGTGTATCATGTTAAAAAATAATCTTTTTCCAGATTATAGAAATATTTCTATAAAGCAGGATACTATTCTCATATATAAATGCAACTTAAATTTCAAGTTTATGAATGTTATTTTCTACTTCTTACTAACCCTTCTCTAATACAATGTATTTTCCTTTTCTAAAGAAGAGCCCCTTAGAAGCATTTCCTGTTGGCCCTTAGGAACTTACTGTAACATTCTTTGGATTCTAACTAATAAAATCTCCCCCATGTTCAGTGTGGGATTTAGGAAATTGCTATATTTTGGTGGATGTGTACTATAAAAGCTGTGGGAAGTAAATAAGTAGGAACCAGCGAAGCTGGTGTCTAGATAATGGACACATGCACAATGAGAATTTTTACAGCATTTGTTAGTGGTGCTAGAAACCATTTTGCCAGAGAATCACAGGAAGAAAAGTCAAATGCTAGAGGAAGATCTTGAAGAGTCACCTACGAACATCCATCCTTCATTGCCTCTCTCGATAGTCACTTTTAATATTTTAAAAATGTTTTAAGGAGAAGTGAGTTATTAAAGTAAAAAGAGGGCACTTGTCTTTGTACTTGTACTGTGAAAAAAATTCTAGTGTATAAATCTTTGCCTTTTAATGGAAATTTTGCACGAGTGACATCAGCATCATGGCAGAAGACACTTTGTCTCACCCCTTCAATCTACACACAAACTACAACCAATGAAACATCCATAACCCAACAAAAGTGTTCTCTTAGCTTCATGGACTTGTAAATCCAGTTCTTTCCTTAGGTTTGGAAATTTCTTAGCTATTATTTCTTTAAATAAACTCTCTACTCCCTTCTCTCTTTCTTCTTCTGGAATACCCATTATCTTTATATAGCCTTTTCTATTGGAGTCAGATAGTCCTCATAGAATTTATTCATTTAAAAAACAAACAAACAAAAAAACTTAGTTCTTGCTCCTCTTCTCCCCGAATCATTTCTAGCTTTCTGTCTTCGAGCTTAATAATTCTCTTCCTTATGGTCTGCTCTATTTCCAATGCTCCATCTCATTTACTGAGTTTTTCAGCTCCAGAATTTCTGTTTGGTTCATTTTTAGAGTCTCAGTCTCTTTGGTAAAGTATTCCTTCTGATCATTAATTTTATTCCTGACCTCATTGAACTGCCTTTCTGAGTCTTCTTGTAGCTCATTGAGTTTCTTCATGACAGCTATTTTTAACTCTCTATCAGTTAGATTCTGTGACTTTAAGTTTGTTTTCTGGAGAATTGTCAAAAGTCAATGACAAAGAATTTTAAAGGCAGCCAGGAAAAAAAAGGATAGTAAACTACAAAGGAACCCCCATCAGGCTATCAACAGATTCCTCAGCAGAAACTGCCATGATCAAGTGGGATTTATTCCAGGATGCATTGTTGGTTCAACATCATAAATCAATAAACATAATTAAATACATTAACAACATGAAGGATAAAAATTACATGTTCATCTCAATACATGCAGAAAAACTATTTGACAAGACAAAAACTCTCAATAAAATGGGTATAGAAGAAACACACCTCATCATCATAATAGCCATATATGATGAACTCACAGCTATCATACTCAGTGGTAACAAACTGAAGGCTACCACTCTAATATCAGGAACAAGACAAGGATGCCCACTCTTACCACTCTTATTCAACGTAATATTGGAAGTCCTAGACAGAGCAACTAGGCAAGGAAAAGAAATAAAACACATTCAGATTGGAAAAGAAGAAGTAAAACTGGATGACATGATTTGTGGATGACATGATTATATATAGAGAAAACTCTAAAAATGCCACCAAAGAAATCTATTAGAATTAATAAACCAATACAGTAAGCTTGCAGAACACAAAATCAATATAGAAAAATTTGTTGTCTTTTTGTAACTAACAACGAGCTAACAGAAAGAGAAATTAAGAAAACAATCTCACTTACAATCACAACAAAGAGAATAAAATACCTAAGAATAAATTTAACCAAACAGGTAAAAGACCTATATACTGAAAACTACAAGACGTTGTTTAAAAAAATTGAAGAAAACATAAATAAATGGAAAGATATTTCATGCTCATGGATTGGAAGAATTAACATTGTTAAAAATGTCCATATTACCTAAAGCAATCTACAGATTCAATGCACTCCCTATCATTATTCACAGAAATAGGACAAAAACCTCCTAAAATTTATATGGGACCACCAAAGACCCCAAAGAGCCAAAGCAATCCTGAGAAAAAAGAACAAAGCTGAAGATATCACATTCCTGATTTCAAACTATATTATAAAGCTATTGTAATCAGAACAGCATGATATTGGCAGAAAAACAGACACATAGATCAATGGAACATAATTGAGAGCACAGAAATAGAACCACACATATATGGACAAGTAATTTATGACAAAGAAGCAAAGAACCATACAAGGGAGAAAGGATCATCTCTTCAATAACTAGTGTAGGGAAAACTGGACAGCCAGATGCACAAGAATGCAACTAGACCACTATCTCCCACCATACACAAAAATCAAAATGGATTGAAATTGAATGCAAGACCCTACACCATAAAACTGCTATTTAGACAGTATGCTCTTTGATGGCAGTCTTAGTAATGTCTTTCTGGATATGTCTCCTCAGGCAAGGAAAAAAACAAAAAAACAAAAATAAACAAGTGGGATTATATCAAACTAAAAAGTTTCTGCACAGCAAAATCTACTGTCAATAAAATGAAAAGATAACCTACTGAATGGGGCATTTACAAATCATACATCTGATAAGGGGTTATATCCAAATATATGAAAGATTTATTCAACTCAACAACAACTAAAAAACAAACAACCCAATTAAAAAATGGGTAGAGGACATGAAGAGACATTTTTCCAAGGAAGACATACAGTTGGCCAATAGATACATGAAAAGATGTTTAACATCACTAGTTATTAAGGAAATGCAAATCAAACCCACAAATATCACCTTATGCCCATTAGAATGACTACGATCAAAAAGGCAAGAAATAACAAGTGTTGGAGAGAATGTGGAGAAATGGGAACCCTGTGTAGTGCTGGTGGGAATGTAAACTGGTGAAGTCACTATGGAAAACAATATGGAGATTACAAAAAAAATTAGGAATAGAACTAACATACGATTCAGCTAGTTCGCTTCCAGGTATTTATCTGAAGAAAACAAAAACACTAATTCAAAAAGATACATGTACCCCTATGTTCATCGCATCATTATTTACAATAGCCAAGATATGGAAACAACCTAAGTGCCCATTTATGGAATAAATGGAAAAGATGTGTGTGTGTATGTATATATATATATATATATATATATATATACATACACACACACCACACACACACACACACACACACACAAAGGAATACAACTCAGCCATAAAAAAAGTAATATTGCCATTTTCAACAACATGGGTGGACGTAAAAGGTATTATGCTAAGTGAAGTAAGTCAGATGGTGAAAGACAAATAACATATGATTTCACTCATGTGTGGCATATAAAAAACAAACAACAAAAAAAACAAAAAAATCAAAATAAATGAACAAACTAAACCAAACAAAAACAAATACAACAAACACATAGATACAGAGAGCAAAGTAGTGATTACCAGAGGGAAAAGAGTGTGGGGGGAGGGCAAATGGGTAAAAGAGGGCCAGCTATGTGGTAACAGATGGAAATTAAACTTTTGGTGGTGAGCACAGTGTAGTGTATATAGAGGTTGAAATGTAATGTTGTACACGAGACATATAATGTTATAGACAAATGTTATCTCAATAAAGTAAGAAAGAAAGAAAAAAGAGAGAGAAAGGAAGAAAGAAAGAAAGAAAGAAAGAAAGAAAGAAAGAAAGAAAGAAAGAAAGGAAGGAAGGAAGGAAGGAAGAAAGGAAGAAAATAACGTTTGCATTGCCTGTTCCCATTTTGCAGTTATCAAAACTTTAGTGCTGCTGTCATGAAGTTAATGATGTCAATATACTCATTATTTTGTGTCTTCTATTTTATAGAAACTTCAGAAAACCTCTCTTTATCAAGAGGATGATAGCAGTAACAACATTACTTTGAGAAAATCAGTTATTAAATAAACAAACAGTAAAAGCATAACTACTACTACTAAAAAATGGTTTATTTGAAAGCAAGCCCTTGCTCTAGAGTGGGAGTTTTAAAATCCTTTATGGTCATTTTCTAATTCATTAAAGTTCCCTCTATTCAGATGTGATGACTCATTGAAATAGGGCCAGCAATATTAAAAGCATTTGCCTATTTCAAAACTGTTTTGAAAACTCTTTGTAGCTCAGCTCTGATTCTTTTATCTGCTTACTATTTGAATACAGAGGAAAAAATAGATAATTTTGTTAATTCCAGTTCTTCATATACACAATCAGATATTTGGGCAAATCAATATGCAAACATATCTAATAGAAAATATTCAAGTTCCCCTGCTAGAGCACAACATATAGATTGCCTTGAATGCCTCTGAATTTAACAGTGAGGGGGAAAATTTGATCTAGGAAAAAGTGAGTGGGTTATAGGAATTTTAGTTTACAAATGAATTTTTAAATTAATTAATTAATTAATTAATTTGATTGTGCCGGGTCTTAGTTGCGGCAGCCAGGCTTCTTAATTGCCGCTCGCCTGCTCCTTAGTTGAGGCTCTCTGGCTCCTTAGTTGTGGCATGCATGTAGGGTCTAGTTCCCTGACCAGGGATTGAACCTGGGCCCCCTGCATTAGGAGCCTGGAGTCTTAACCACTGCGCCACCAGGGAAGTCCCTACAAATGAATTTTAAGGACCAACTGGCAAAATGTCATCTGCTTATAATAAACCCTTGTATTTTTTCTCAAAAAAAAAAAAAACTCAAAAAACTAAAATACTGCATATAGAGGCTAGGAAAGCCCGTGCTCATTACTGGGGAATTTTTCTAATAACCAGAATATATATCTCATACGAAAGAGAGAACAGATTATCTATTTAGCCTAGTGATTTACTGTTATTTGCTTTCCCTGTTAAATGTGAGGGAGAGGGAGAAGAGGGAAGAGAGGAGGGGAAAAGAGTGGAGGAGAAGGAGAGGAGGGGCAAGAAGGGGTGAGGACAGGAGGGAGGGAATGGAGAAGAAGAAAGAAGGGAGGGCGGCAAGAGAGAGAGAAAAGGCAGGGGAGGAGGATTAAGGAGAGTAGAGGAAGAGGGGGGAGGGGAGGGAGTAAGAAGGGGGAAGGATAAAAAGGGAAGGCAAGAGAAGAAGGCAGGGAAGGGGAGGAAAGGAAGGAGAAAAGGAAAGGGGAGGGGAAAGAACAGAGGAGAGAGAATTTGGGGTGTTCTGTTCTTGATATTGTTCCAATATTTCCCCCTACCCATATAAAACAGATTTGGCATTCCTTGGCTTCAGAATGAAATTGCTTGACAAGAACCCCCTGACCTGGGTTTTCAGAGAACTTATGTTATATTGGTTAACCCTAAGAGGAAGGGGAAAGAGTGTTGGCAGTGCAGGGTGATGAGGCTGGCAAAGGAGAGGCAGAAGGAAAGAGAGAGAACGAAGCTACTAGGCTGGCCCCAGAGTATTTTGCTATGTGTAAAACGTCTGGGGTATTTCCAACACCCCCTTGGAAGGAGAAAGAAGGAGAGTCCTAATAATGACTCAGATTAAATTTCCCTCCACAGAAGTGAGAAGCGAGTTCCTAAATGTTCTTACTTAATTAGAAAAAATAGATCTATGTGAAAGGTCCTATATACTGTAGGGGAGGAAAAATAATTTTCCCTCTACCCTTCTGAGTTCTCAGCTGGGATCCCTGTAATAAAAGACAGATTAACAAGAGAAAAAAAAAACCGTAAGTTTATTAACATGAATACCTCATGTATACATAGGAAATATCCAGGAGAAAATGAATAACTCTCAGAGCTGGCTTAGAATTCAGGCTAAATTCCCATCTTAATAGGGAAGGGAAGAGGAATGTATGCCACTTCGTGGAAAATAAATGATTTTTAGGAAAGATCAATGGGCCCTTAGAAGAAAGGGTGACAGATACAATAGTTTGTGACAAGGTCTGTCTGTGTGTGGTGTGGACTTCTAGTCTCTTCTGTGATAAGACTCAAACTTCCCTGGTTAATGAAACTTCTGAGGAGGGCATTTATGAAAATTGGGTTCCTTTCGGATCTATCTTTAGGCGGATATAGGGAGTTCAGAGACATCCTCTCCCTGCATTTGCTGTTTTTCAAGTGCCTACAGCTCATAATAGTCAATATGCCACAGTGGCATGTTTTGTGGTGACATGTTCTGAACTACTACAGTTCTATTTTGGGGTGGCATATTCTGCTACCCTTCAACACTCAAGTTTGAGACTGCAGCTTTTTATCAGTCCGTCCTCACTGGCCCCCGAGGTTCTCTTTTACTTCTACAGAACACTTTTAATAGTTGGACCTGAACTGGCCACCAACCAGCATCTTTGTCTTAGTCACATACTCGTTTTTACTTACTGAACATTTAGCATTAGAGCTTCATAGTTGGATCTGTAGCCTTGGATTCTTACAGAAACAGTTTGCTACACTGAATTAATTTGATTAATAATACTGTGAGCCCCCATTGAAGTCTACTACTTTATGCCATGCACTGGCCCAGCCTTAGTGAATAAGCCTTGAAGAGTAAATATAAAGTTCACTGTTTAAGAATTAGTTTTTGAGAGAACAGACTTTCCCTCATATCCCCAATCAGCAATTTTGATGGAAGGAAATGAATCATCTTCTGAAAAACAAAAAGAAGAAAACAACCTAATTCAACAGATATTTTCTTAGCTCTATTCATGGGCAAACTCTGAAGAGGATAAAATCAAATATTCTGCCTTTCAGAGACATATCATGTTACAGGCCAGATGACATACATGGAACTTAACAGACAACTCTGAATTGGTACAACATTTATCCTGGCAACATGTTTCCTCTTTCTGTTTCCAAAAAAAGAAGAAATGGAAGCTCACTCTGTTCTTTCTTTTCTCTCCACAGCTGGCCTTGCAGTGGATCTTTCTTTCACCACTCCTGTCACAACTTGTTATCTCACAATGCTTTATATTTTTAGGGGCTTATGTGAATATTATAAAGATCTTATAATGGAAAACAATTATATCCCCAGGAACAAAGAATATTCTTAATACTTTTTAAAAAATGAATGAAGGTAACAGATTAAAAAAGACAGATATACAAAATATAAGAACTAGAATGACAGCTTAGACCTCCAAGCAAGTTCTTTAAAAGTGGCTATGTTAAACAATAGTTTTTAAGACAATATTTTTATGGCATGGTCTTTAACATTATCAAAAGACTTTAGAAGAAGTAGTGTGAAAGCAAGACACTTTATCTCTACGTCTATATGTATCTATATCTGTCTCCTGTAGTTAAAGGAGTATAATTCTCCTACCAAAAATGACACAGACTTCACTCTCAGGCTCACTTCCTGGATATTAGAACTGGACAAATTGTCTAACACTCTTACAGCATAAGGAATAAGCAAAATAGAAAAAAACCCACAAAATTTGAGATACTCTGGATTCAAAGTTTTATTCTTCCAACTTAATAAAATTAAGACACTCTACTTACTCTATAGTATTATTGTAATGATAAGATTCATGTGATGAAATACATTTTCTTTTCACTGTTCAAATACTTGTATGAAAGTGACTTCATGTCTTTTATCCCCATCTCTCATACACTGGAGGGTAATGCTTTTGGTCTGGTTAACTAAAAAAAAAATAGGGACGTGTTACTCATTAAGTTATGTGTCTTGGTACACTGGCTCTCTAGGTGCATTGCTTTATATCTCAGTAATCTTGATGGAAAGGTACTTTTATGTCTCCATCTGATAGATGACATATGAGCCTCGGCACAGGTGAGGTAAATTGTCCAGAGTTACACAGCAAACATATGGTAGAGATGACTGAATCAAATAATGCTATACCTGGTATGGTGTGGGGCTCAACAAGGGGTAGATGTACAAGTGAGTTAATTATTCAGGCCCAGTCTCTATCTTTGATCTTCATTCTGAAACATTTTGCTCTTGGTTTTTGATACCTAAAAGGATATTCACTAAAAGACTCAAGCTCGGGAATAAGTGTAAAGAGATAATGAAGGTAGAACAATAGATAGCCCACAGGCTTAAAGGAATAATTTCCATTTATGAAGTTTCCTAGGCTAGTTTCCACTTGATCTTCAAACTCTAACTCTTTCTTCCTTGACTGTTTTGTTAACTGTCTAGATTAATGATTTAGGACTTTTTAAAATCCACCTATTGGGCAATAAAGTATATTCTAGAATTGAGGGCCAATATTAAACTTTCCACTAAAATGTTAATTCATTAAATATCAAACTCTACCTTCAGACTAGAAACTCACAATGCTTTTGACAGTGGGGTACTGCCTCAAAATCTAAGTTTTCCTTATCTCCGAGAGTTGGGAAAGAACTTTTCTCCAGTCCTTAGTGTATTTCATAGCCCAAAGCAAGGAAAGAATGCAAATTTGGGGATTTAGTTCCTGGACAAACTCATTGGTTCATTTCACACAAAAATGAGGATAATCTATTTACTCTATAGGATTATTATAGGATATAGCTCACATTCTCAAAGGTCTTAGTTGGAGGACAAAGAAGTGTTTACCTAAGTGTAAAGGTCAGAGCTCCTTAGGGAATTGCCCTAAGCAGAGCCCCTAGTGTTTGAAATAGAGACCAGGAGCAGCATTTTGTTTAGATGTTTGTCAGTGACTTGAGATTTACAATCAGCATACACAGAGTGGGAAGAAGGAAAGTTAGCTCACAGATTCCCCGAAGGGTGGAGTCTGAGCAGAAGTGCTTTCAATTTCTCACCCAGAAGTCCGGCCTATAAATTTGTAAGGAACTCTTGAGAGGTTTTTTTTGTTGAAGGAGAAACACTGGGAGCTGTGGACCCCACTGGAATCCTAGCTGGTAAGCCCTGAGACAGTGATATATATACTCTGTACACAAATATACATTCAGTGATTTTTCTGAAGGGATATTCTGCTAGAATTCTTGTCGTAATGCTTTAGAGGTTTCTTCTGCCAGTTTCTTCTCTTTTTCTCCTCCAAATTATTTTCATAAAAACGGTGCAACACCCTAAAAGTGTTCTCACCTTTAAATTTGTGAGTTAAATGAAGAGATTTTTACCAATATAGTAAAAAAAGAATTGATGTCAATAGTATACTGCAATTCATCTACTAAAAGGTAGTTATAGTTGAATAAATTAATCTTGGTACTTGAGTTTAAATGGTAAGATTTGATAAAAATTCAGATTATTAAATAAGCTTTAGGTCCTTTGTTTTCTGGTAATTCTAGTTGTCTTTGGTGCTGTTAGTCATATTCAATTTTTGTTTAGAGAAGTGAAAATGTCTATTTCTTGAGTAAGATTTCTTCCCCTTTCACTCTGTGAAATGTTTGCCTAAGAATGGAAGGTTGATACACATTTTTTCTATATAGCTAAAAGAGTTTCTTTTTTCTTTCCTGCTTTTACTTTGAGGACGGAGGGGTGTTTTTTAGGTAGTAATATTGGAGCAAATGCATTGAACTTATTAATGTGAAACTCAGCATATAATTCATATAAGCTTAGATATGAAGTATGCAGCTATGTCAGTGATGTCACTCATTCCTCAAACAATGATATATTTAAAGAACACTGTTCTATGCACATATATTAAGTAATACTTTCTTTCTCAGTGAAAAGCTACATACTTTCTTCATAATTTGCTTTACCAGGTTCTAATCTTTGGACTCAAGTGAATAATTTGCTCACTTCAGGCATGAAATCTGAAACTGTGTAAAGATTAACTACTGGGTACTCATTGTCATTTACTTAACTATTTAACCTTAGACCTGTGGGCAACTAGGAGATCCTGAATTCCATAATTCCATAAAAAAGTTTTTATGATTATAAGAGTTTCAGCTTTAAAGTTTTAGCTGTCTAAATAAAATTGAAAACACAATTTACAAAATTTCAAAAGCTAAACTGACAGTAAAATGGCAATTTCCATCACAAGGTATTAATATGAAAACATATTATGAGACTATCTTTTATCTCTTTAGAAAGGAATTTACTTAAATAATTTTATTTGATCCTAACCATGATCTTCTGAAGTAGAATTTAAGATAGTTTTACATAACATTGCAGCAGAGAAATGTTAGGTGACTCACCTAAGACCATATGTGTACATGTCCACTTTTAAAATAAAATTAACACTACATACGTGAAGTATAAAATTTGGAATTTTTTAAAACTTGGGTTGAATTTCTTTATTTCAATATCAGAGCATGTCAATTTACCTGCAAATGGTAAACCTAAACAAGGCATAAAATTACAGTTTATTAAGCACTAATTGTCTTTGTGGCGGGGTGAGTGCAGAATTTAGCAGGAATTGTTATGAGTTAATAAACTGCTTTCTTGGAGTAAGGGCACTGTGTTATCATGGGCACTGAGGATTTTATTTACTTCTGTTGGGAGCTGTGCCTGTTGGAAGGGTGGTACCCAGTTTGCTCTTCTGGAAAGACTATTTTACCAGCAGGTATCTTACTGTCAGTGCAGGTGAGCTTTTGACACCTGGGCTATGACAAGCCCAGAAGTAGGACCAGCACTTTAACCTTTGCCTGGCTGGGACTGAAAGGAGTAAAAAGAGTAGATGGATTTATAGCCTGTGGTGCTTTGCAGACTGAGTACAGGGCTGAAAAAAGAAATAAAGGGAGAGAAAGGGAATGAACCAAAGAAACATTGAAAGGAAAATCAGGAAACAAGATTGAAAGAAAAAGAAGTGAGAGGTTCAAGTCTTGGGTCAGGAATTCTTCTCTGCACATTCCACCCACATGCCCTGTCAAAGACAAGCACAATTTGACTCAGCTCCTCAGGCAAGTGCAGTCCCAGATTGTGAGCTCTATTATCCTTCTCTTTCATTTTTGTTTCTACTCTATTGATTCCAGAGTTTGGTCTCAAAATAGGGGAAAATGACTCTGATCCCTCAGAATTGTTACAGGGATTAAATAAGAAATATAAATATAAATATAAATATAAATCATAAATATAAAGAGGCTAATGAGTTAATACAAATATTTTTTTAAATGAAGTTGAATTTTATTGCTAATATGATAGAAAATTAATTTGTGTATTGATTTAGATAACCCAGTTAGAGTTTAGAGTCAACCCTGATGAACTCTGAAAGTGCTGACTCTCCAAAGGAAGTCTCAAATGTAAGGCAAGGTCTCTTGATTCTGAATCCCATTGAAAATGTTCCTTTATTATTTCCTCTGTGGTTGGAATGAGGAAGGTATTCCTCTAGTAACAAGTCATTAATCCTGTCAAACAATTCACCAAGCTATTTTGTGAATCTTATTCAATTGCCATTTGGGGGGGAACACTCTATCTAAAAGGCACTGCTCAGGAATGGGTTGGCTACAAAGATAAATTAAACAAGATTCAGGTGCCCAGGTAGAATACAGTTCAATAGCAACTCAATCAAGCTACCATAAGTAATGGGTTTATAGTAAAGACACACTTGATAGACAGTAAAACAGCTTATGGGATTCTTGGAACAGTCAAGCAGGCAGCCTCCCAGGCCTTGCACATAGTTTATTGCACAAAAAGATTCAATGACTCTCCTGACTGGCTTGTCTTGTCACCTTTTCAGGAGGCATAGCTGTTTTATCTCTTGCCATCATGTAACTAAGTGATTCTTACTTGCTGTTGGAATCACTTCATGTTTTAACAATCAGTGGTTTGGTCTGAGTCCGAAAAATGAGTCACTCATGACAATACTCCTTCTAGACCCTACCATTTTATTGCTCCTGTCTTGACTCGTTTAAATTTTTGCTTCTGTTTCTAACTGAATAAATAGCTATATCTCACAGCTCAGATTCTTGGAAGAATTGGAAGAAAACAAAACAGTGCATTGTCTTTAGTGGGTCGAGTGTCTAGCAAAGGTCTGATCTACTTACTGTGACCAGGCAATTGATAATGTCAAGCAGTGGAGACACAATCATTGCTATTTAAAAGGCAGGTTCCTGGGCTTCCCTGGTGGCGCAGTGGTTGAGAGTCCGCCTGCTGATGCAGGGGACATGGGTTCGTGTCCCGGTCCGGGAAGATCCCACATGCCATGGAGCGGCTGGGCCCGTGAGCCATGGCCGCTGAGCCTGCGCGTCCGGAGCCTGTGCTCCGCAACGGGAGAGGCCACAGCAGTGGGAGGCCCGCGTACCGCAAAAAAAAAAAAAAAAAAAAAAGGCAGGTTCCTTCTTCAGAAAACTATAGGTAGAGACCCAGATAAAATCAAGTTTGTAGGCATGGTAAGCATGTTTGGTATTTCCCACACACATACGTATCTAAATAACTATAGTACCTAGCAGAATATATTATCATAAGAGGTATGCTCATAGGTGTTATTAGGTGTCCAGAAGAAAAGACTACTTTTAGCTCAGATAACATGACAAGCCTCATGAAAAACAAAAGTATTTGAGCTAGGGCTTGAAGGGTGACTAGGATCTGAATATGTAAAAGGGAAAGTATAACATTTTAAGCAAAGGGACAGAAAAATCACAGAGAGAGAAAATTTCATGAAGCGGACAAATAATTTAGTTTGGTCAGGTATTAAAAGAACCATCAACATCAATATCAAAAGCTTTGACATTCGTACAAAAGCATGAATCGGAGCAACTGGAAACTATTAACTAAAAAAAGCTAAAAAACATACTCAGATAAAGCTCAGTAACCTTATCTGGGAATATAAAGAATGGCTCATCAGGGGAGACAATTGGCCATTGAAAAAGGAAGAGGTCAAATAAATAAGCAGGAGAATTTAAGTGCAGAATACAGGAAGTATGTCTATTGTAAAACACTCAGATATACAACTCTTAATTGCTTAACACTGTGTGTGTTGGTTGGGGTGGGAGGAGAGGTGAGGGGTAGAAGAAAGATGACTGAACTGAGATTCTAGAACCTCATCTCTGTTAGTTTCAGTTGGTCCCTAAGAGTTTAGACTTTATGTACAGTCTATGAGTTGAAAAATATCAAACTTCTACCTTGTGATGCAATTTTCTCATGAGCTACAGACTCAAACATTCAATCCCCAGCTTGATATTTCTACCTGGATGTTTAATACTCACCTCAAACTTAACATGTCCTAAACAGAACTCTGATTTTCCTCCTCAAAATTCTTCTTTCCTAGATATTTCTTATTTCACCACTTTGAACATATTTGCTCATATCCCAAAGCTAAAAGTCACTCCCTTTCTTCTTCTCACCAGAAATAATTTATCTACTTTTTTCTCCAAAATATGTCATAAATCCACACATTTCTACTTTTCCCCTCACCACATTTAGTCTACTATCATTTTTTCCCTGAACTACTAAAGTAGCCTTAATTTGCCTCTCTTTTTTTCACTCTTATAATTCATCAGAAAGCAGAAAAAATGACTTTTATTTAATGTAAAGTAACATCATATCACTCTTCTACTCAAGACTCTACAGTGATTTCCAATTAAATAGAAAAACAGCCAAACTCCTTTCTGGCTTTCAAAGTTCTTTATGATAAACTTTTGCCTCTGCTTCTCTTACCTTATAGTCTTCCCTTCTCCTTGATTCCATGACTGCATTAGTTGAACAGCCCAAACCCATCTCCACCTCAGGACCTTTGTACTTTCTGTCATCTTCCTCCAGGTTCAGATCTTCACATGCCTAACTTTGTAACATGATTCAGAAATGCTCCTATATCCCTGCCTCAGAGAGATGCACTTGACCCACCCCTCTAAGGTCACAGTTCTATGCCCCAATGACTCTCTATCCCATTCTCTGCTCTCTCTATTCACAGCTCTTGAAACTATCTGAAGTTACATTATTTTATTTAATTATGTTTCCCTTCCTCCACTAAAAAGTGAACTCAACAAAAGTCACTATTTATATACTCTCTTAGATACTGCTGTTCTACTAGTGTTTGGAGCTACACTGCAGTTGTTCAATAAATATTTGTTAAAAGAGTAAATAAATGGAAGACTGTATATGTGGTGTCGACAGTAGTACAAGTATGTAAGTAAAGCTAGCCTGAGAAAATTTCTTGACACCCACCAGGTTCCAAAAGGTTCTTAGATGTGTGTGTTAAATTAGATGCCCACCTCTCAGGCCAGAGTTTTAATATAAGAAGGTGAGCCTCCTTGACTGTAAGTCTAAGCACAATTGGCTGCCTCTGAGCTGGCCCCTGGGACAGGTGAGTCTGAGCACATAAGCTCATTAAGAGCTATTACTCAGGTCCCTACTCTTTTGTGAGTCTTGGGACTCCAGCCCTATTGACTTTCCAAATTTTCTGTTTTGGGGGCTTGTCTCTTAAATGCATGTCTTAAAACTTGAGGTATCTGATGTGGGGTTTGAATCCTTTGCTTCTCAGGGAGAAGCTCCAGGTTTTGATTCCCTCCAGATTGTGGGTCACCACACAGGCAAGAGGGTGTTAAGGCTAGATTGTGTCCTAGCCTCTTCTACTCACTTCAGTGTGGTTTTCTCCTCGTTCTCCTGATGTGTAGTTGATGCTCAGCCAGCCTTTAGGTTTTTTCAGAGGAAACTGCTTCATATGTAGTTGTAGACTCAGTGTGTCTGTGGGGTCAAGTGAGTTCAGTATCTTCCTGCGCTGCCATCTTAAACAGGAAGCCTCTCCTATTCTTGCTTAATTTCAAAAAACTAAAACTTTGGGAAATAAATACAAATATAAAAAATAAAAAATAAATATAAATCTCCATTGTCATTTATCCCTTTCCAAAATTTAAGTTTTCTTTCCAAAAAGGTGGGAAGTGTTAGATGATGACTAAAGGAAGCAGGATGTGGTTTCAAGAAATACCACAGGGTCCTACTTTGTTCAAAAATGCTCTGTATGGGCTTCCTGGTGGTGCAGTAGTTGAGAGTCCGCCTGCCGATGCAGGGGACGCGGGTTCGTGCCCCGGTCTGGGAAGATCCCACATACCGCAGAGTGGCTGGGCCCGTGAGCCATGGCCGCTGAGCCTGAGCGTCCGGAGCCTGTGCTCCGCAGCGGGAGAGGCCACAACAGTGAGAGGCCCGCGTAATGCAAAAAAAAAAAAAAAAAAAAAAAAAAAGATGTTCTGTATGACTGTGAAAGAGAAGTTTCTCATTAGCAGCAGCAGGTAGATCTCTTTGGTCTTTATATGGCAAAAATTACTAACATTATTTAAGGTGTTTAAATACTTTTTCATCAATATTGTTTTTATTTACAATAAAGAATTTATTAAGGTTTTATTGTATATATGTTCATATTTTTAGAACTATAATCCAAGAATCACTGGGGAGGGGAGAGTGGAGGTGGGCTAGGGAGAAGGAGGATAAGGTAGTTGGGGCACTGCTCTTTTATACTTTTCACAAAAGCATCTTTACTGTTACCTCCTCCTAGTAAGACACCTAAAGGAAAAAGTGCTGACATTATATATGTTTGAATATCATTAATTTGGACAACTTCTCAGAAAATAAGAATGGAAAGAGCTAACACTTATTGAGAGCTTACTTTGTCTTGAGCACCATTACCTAATTCAGTCCTTTCAGCCTCCCTAAGTTACTATTATTTTCATTATTATGTGCATGAGAAAAACTCAGGCATGGGGTTTAATGCTGATTGTTAATTATATTATTTGTAAGGTTGGGAAGATGAGAAGCTTAGTTAAAACCAAAGGTGTTTTACCTAAAAGCTAATCTTCTACCAAAAAAAAAAAAAATGATGGTGGCTAGATTCGTTTTAACTTTTTTCAAATTAATTTTTAGAGGAGAACTTATAATGGACCCTTCACCTCTTGAGTTACCAGCTGACACAGTCCAACGCATCGCATCTGAACTTAGATGTCACCCAACAGATGAGAGGGTTGCCCTCCGCCTCGATGAGGAAGATAAGCTGAGGCACTTCAGGGAGTGTTTTTATATTCCCAAAATGCAGGATCTGCCTCCAAGTAAGAACACTGGAAAGGGTTTTACTTTTCTTAATCAATTTATTAACATATTTGCTACTGCATGTGTTCATCATAAATCTTTGAAAATCATTGTTCTGTTACATAATAGAGCCATTGCAATTGTGTCTGCAAAACAGCAGGCTCCTGGTGGTATTAATTCAACCTGTCGGCCTACCTTAGTCTCAGATTCTATGTGTTTCCTCTCCTCTTCTGAAGAAAATACAGCGTTCTTATATTGTCATCTAGTTCTCTGAACAATAGAGTTACTGATTGAAAATTGTAGCAGATGCATTTACTTGTTCTCTCAAGCACTCAGAGCTCAAAACGATTCTTTTTCAATACAGTATTAGAATACCTCTTGTTTTGTGGCACCTAGTTCATGATAACATATTTGTCTAAGAGAGAATATTATTTTGGGGCTTGGATATATTAGGAAGGATGTTACATAAGTAGCCTTTGTGTGTTGCAGCATGTATGACTTACAAAAAAATAATTAAATAAATAAAATCAATGCCTAATAAATGCATATTGCATTTCAAAAAATTAATACAGTAAACTGACTTTGTTCTTGTTTTGGAGGATGTTCTGTTTAGAAAAAAATAGGTAGCACAGGTAAGAAAAATGAAACAATTTTTCATATTTGGCTTAGCTCCATTTTCCATCGATGAAAACGTTTACAAGTTGAATAGAACTGATCCACCAAAATGGATTTCACATACTTAATAATTCAGTCTAATTTCCTTTTTTCTTCAGATTAACTGTGGCAGGTACAATTTTGGATACTCATAATCCAAGAGCATTAGCTAATATGATTTTAAGATGAGATTCGGTCACATAACTGTCATATTTTGCTTATATTTTATTATGTAACATAGGATGGCACCTTGTAAAATTATGGAAGTGTAAAATAAAAGGAAGCCTAGTATCCAATTTAAAGTTGCTTACTATCAATTGAGGAAGACATTGATGAGACCAGATAAAATGGGGTTGTAAGTGAAGTGATCTGGGATCACAGGAAAAAATCTTCTATGTCTTTCTGGAATCTAAAATGCAAGGGCATTTTAATTTGAAACTTAAGGAATAAAAAGAAATATTAATGTGTGAAATACGATGAAATTAAATCTAGGAATATTCTATCAGTGATGGGAAGGAAGGGGCCTCGTAACATACAGAACACAGTGTGGAAGTCCTCAAAAACTCCCAGGACCCACTTAAGACAAGTTAGCTCTGCTGACCCTGCCCCTGTGTGCTCTCCAGCCTCTGGGCTGCCTGGGGCTTTGATAAGCCCCTAGTTCAGGTGTGACAGCAGAACCCTGGAGTGCCACAGAGTTTAAGATTGCCTTCTCAGCACACAACAAAACTATAAATTGGGAATCAAGGCTCTAGAACTTTCTGCCATTTATTGAAAGCTGTAATTTCCCCATGATTTAAAAAAAATATTTTATTCCTTTTCATGAGTGATAAGAAAAACAGACACAACAAAGTAAGCAAATAAATACACTAACAAGACCTTTCCAGTGAGGGAAGATGATGGTATCAGAGAGAAGGAAGAACTGAGGAGAGAAAATGGCCAGTGGTACATAGTAGCTGCAGCCTGGGCCGAGATTTCTTGGGAAATAATGCTAACCAATGGCCACATCTAGACACCCATCTATGAACAATGGCTACTTCCTCAACACTGGAGGTGATACATTAGGGTTTGATTTCTTTGTCTGTCTTTCTTCTCTTAAGATGTCTTTCTTCTGTGTACTACCATTAGGAATTTGACGTAGGACCCAACTCTGGATTTTCAGGTATAAAACCTATTAAAATGAATGGGTACACAGAAAGTTAAAATGCTATTTTGAATTTATCACTTTTTCTGTTACTGAACTTAAGCCTCATTAACTAACATAACTCTCATCCTCATGTTGAGTCACTTACATTCAACAAATATTTATTAGTTACCTTTACACATTCCCCCTCATGCCTTGCAACTTACTTTCTAATCCAACTCTCCCATTCCCAGCTCAATGGATTTGTAGTATAAACAACTAACAAAACTCACAGGGTATGTCCTGGGAGGCAGATCAACACAGGACTCTTCTACTAAGCTTTGAGATAATTTAATCAGAACTAAGATAAAGATAGTAATGTACATATAATCACTTCATTATACTTAAGAGTTGACTCTAGTATCCTGATTATAAATATCACATTTGTATAAATAGAAAATAACTTAAAAATCACAATCTTGGTTAAGTTATTGCTGATTCTTAAAGAAATATAAGGGGAAAGAAGATGAATTGATTCAATAAAAATTTAAACAATTCATTTGTTAAAAAAATACAGTTTTGAATGATACAAAAATTTACTTCATTAACCCCAAGAGTTTTTCTAAATTAGTTATTGTCAAAGTGTGTGGTCTCCTGACCAGCACATGAGGATCACCAGGGAATTTACCAGAACTATCAATTTCTTGGGTACCACCCCAGAATTACTAAATCAGAGACTCTGAGGAGAGCCCAGTCATCTGTACTTGGTCTCTTCGGACAGGTGTCATAGAGAGTTGGATTAATTAACTTCTATTCTCATTATTCTCACTCTAGGAGTTCCTTACTCTCTGAAGGTTCATCCTTTCAACAAATATTTATTAAGCACTTTACCTGTTCAAAACATTATTCTCAAAACAGTTTATCAGTGAACTAAAGAGCAAAGTTGTCACTTTCCTGAACTTTTATTCAAGTATGAGGAGACAGATAATAAACAAAATTACAAACAATGTAATGTGTACTCTATCTGGTAGTGTTCTAAGGGCCAGGAGGGTGGGAGGAGTGTCATTTTACTCAGCGTGGTCTGGGAAGGAAACACTGATGAGATGACACCTGAGCAGAGGTAAGAATAAAGTGTGAAAGTGAGCCTTAAGGATACAGAGGTGAAGATAAGCCTGGTGGCTGTTTAAGTTTGCCCTGCCAACCATCTTTAGTAAGTTAAATTTAAGCTATCCAAACAAGATCTACTATTAGTCTGACTCCGTGATATTTAGCCTTGGTTAGATAAAACTGACATAGAAAACTATCATGCTTGAGTTTGTATCCAGGGATTCTATATAACATAACAAAGCCTCTTCAGTACAACTACTGTTAGTCTCTGAAGACAGTGACAAGTATGAGGTATCAGTAAACGAAATAAAGGAAAGTGTGCTTTTCAACATAAACTAGAATCCTTTATTTAATGATAGCTAATGTTGTGTTAAATAAAGGCTTTATCCAGCTATAAAAGACATCTATTTATGACTGTGATTTTAATAATGACTTAAATAATATCCATAAGAAAAACAATGGAGTATCTCTTACTTAAAAACTAAATTTTCTAGACATTTTGAACTTCTCATGGCAGTTGTATTCTATAATTTAATGGACTTATTTGTATCCTTCTCTTTTCTTTTGTATTACTCTATCTGCTCCCTGAGAGTAGGGACTGTCTTATTTCTCTGTCTGAGTGGGTGTCATCTAGGCAGACCCTAGTTGGGGAGGCAGCCAATTAGATCTTATCCCTCAGAGGGAAGAGCATGTGCAAAGACACAAGCAAGATAAAGCAAAGTTACAGACATGATCAAAAGATACTATGTAAATAGGTGGGTGTGGGTAAACAGTAAATAGTATATATACAATAGGGTAAATAGGATAAGAGGGTAATCGCTATAATAGTATAAATAGAAAATAGGTGGGTGTGGGTAACTGGCAATAAACTAAATTATTCAAAAAAATTTAACTATTAATACTTTGTAGTGTTTGAAATTTATGCTGAGTTTATACATAGCTGTGAAAAATAAGCTTGTGACAACAAAATAGTATATTCATGTTATAGATATCATTTCATCAACAGTGTAGAATCATACTGAAGAGGGTGAAAATAGAATTAAAGAAATGATTTAGAATATCTTTGCAGAAATCCAAAAGGGATTGTGAAAATCCAAGTAAATGCATTGGAAGGGAAAAAAGGGAAGAGACTTAAGAGATATTTGGAAGACTCATTGAATAAGCCTGAATCATTAGCCATTGGATAAACTATTAAGTAGGAGAAACATAGTGTCAGCCAAACTTTCTGATTTAAGTAACTAGTGGTAACTAGTTACTTAAATAACTTACTCGGAAACTGTTTAAAGAGAACCCAGGTGTTTTTTTTTTTTTTTCTTTCTTGTTGCTCTGCCCTTTGAGCCTTCACCTCGGAGTCCAAGAAGTTGGTAACTGTGTTTCAAGCAGTAGGAGCAGGTAGGGTCAAAGAAGAATGTGTGTGTGTTCTCCCTTGAAGAAGGTTCCCAGAAGTAGGCTTATTACATATCCACCTACCCACCATGCCATGACCCCATCTCTCTGCAAGGAAGACTGAATGTAACATATCATTTTTATGCTTGTGTTACCAAACCAGGTTCATCTGCATCAAGACAAACACTGAGATGCCAAGATTTGCAGCAAGAAAAGGGTTATTCATAAGGCAGTCAAGCAAGGAGACAGGAAAACAAATCTCAAATCCTCCTCCCTGGAGGTGAAGGGCTTTAGATATTTATGGGATAAAGAAGCAGGGTAGTCTGGGGCATGGGGGTTGTGGAGAAAGGTGACTGGAGATAAAAAGGTGAGGTAATTGTAATTCTGTGGCAGCACAACTGAGCTACATGCTTCTTCATGGGACACATGTTCACAAAATGGTGACCTCAGATGTTCTGAGGGTGGACTTTTTTGCCCTCTGACATCAAAAGCTCACCATCAGATGCTGGCACAGGTCCAGTGGTCAGTGGTCTCAACCTTTCTTAACTGGTTTGAGCTCAAACTGGACTGAGTTGACTCCAAGTTCCTGAAAAAACGACTTGGGCAAACATCTTATTGTTTAGGTTACATGCTGCTTAGAGGATATGCAAGTGTTTGTAAAAAAAAAAATGACAGCCAACTTAATCAGTGAAGGCAGATTACAGCTTATTATTCATTAAGCAAGTTATCATTTAATGGATCTAACTGATGACTACCCTCAGTTTCACTTGGAAGCCACATGCTTTTGTTTTGCTTTGTTTTGTTTTGTTTTGAATAAGAAGATTAGTCCCAGACCTTCTGAAATAACTATATAAGGAATTAGTTGGACAAATTTTAATAACATGCCTATACCTACATCTCACACCAGACCAATTTTTTTTTTGGCTGCAGCACGCAGCTTGCAGGATCTTAGTTCCCCAACTAGGGACTGAACCCATGCCCCCTGCAGTGGACACGTGGAGTCTTAACCACTGGACCACTGGGAATTCCCCAGACCAATTAAATTGTAATCTTTGAGTCAAGCCCAGGCACCATATTTTTTTTAAAGCTCCTGATGTGATAGACTAGTACATAAATTCAAATGAAATATATAAAGATCATGAGGATATATATATTATTTTTAAAAATTAACATTTCATGAATAGATTATCATAACTAGTTTAAAAAGTACTATACCCATATATTTATAATTTTAAAATGATTACCTCTTTCAAAAACAGAAGAATATCTGGTACTGGTATCTAACAACATATTTGCAATTAGGATCATGTTTGGACAACTTTGATAATATTAGTTGGATGCTCCAAACACACTGAGTGCTCTTTTTGTGGAAAGCATTAGAGTAGGAAATTTATATATGTTGAAGACATAAAACTCTACTCAAAGACTCTAAAATACTTACAACTCAAAATTTTAAATAGCTTCATTAGCATGACAATAATTAATATATTAAGGGGGGCATGTTTCCTTTCAGTTACCTGAACCTAGTGAAATGTAGCAGAATTTAAATCACTCCAAAAGCACCTGACCTGAGAGGGCTATTCATTGGGTTATTTTAACTACAGCAGAAAGGGTCTAGAAATATACTGTAAGAGGTGGCAGGCAGTGGTAACAGATAGGATCAAAAGACATCAGCAGAAGTGTGCATTCACTACTTTAGGCAACTGGATGTGGGAAGTCTCCAATGAGGAGGGACTGCTAAAGAAAAAAGTACTGAAATGTAACCCATAAAGGAAAGATCTACTAATATAAAGGCACTAAAGCCAGATTACAGTTTTCTTATCTTTATTTTCTCACTTCATTGAAGGAATTAAAAGCAGCAGCAGTGAGGAACAAGAAGAACAAACTACAATAGACATATTCCTCTGTTCCAAACTATAATTTTCTGAATTAGGTCAACCCTGAGCTGGGGATGGGGAAAACTTTGAATCTGAAGTGATGTTGAAATTTTGATTCATATTTAAGAAGCAAAAATGAAACTGGTTCCTGGGGTAGGTTTGAAAACATATAAAGGAACTAAAAGAATAAGCAAATAAGGTCCAGAGTGATGGACATTTTTGATGCATTGAAATTACTAAGAAGCAAACAAATGAATTTCCAGAATCATGAACTCTAGAGCAATCATAGCACAACCTCTGTCAAGAGATGAGACTTCCAGAAAAATGAGGTGAGGCCTGTTTGTAGAAAGGTGAAACTCTTGAGTTCTAAGACCATTTGAAGTCAAGTGAACCTTTAAGGAGGATGTTATAGGTTGAATTGTGTCCCCTAAAAATTTAAATGTCCTAACCACTAGTACCACAGAAAGTAACCTTATTTGGAGATGGAGTGTGTAGATGTAATCAGATTAAAATGAACTCAATAAGGTGGACCTTAATACAATATGACTTATAAAAAGGGGATATCTGGAGACCAATGGGGAGATATGCAAGAGGACTACTGAGAAATTATAAAAGCTTATGCCCAAATCGACATCTCCTACTTCAAAGAAAAGTAATATGAAGGCATCATTTCTAAAATACATATTCTGGCAGAACACCAAATCTTCAATAAGCTAAAAAATTGTAAACAGACAGAAAATATCCTGAAGAACAAGACTGACTGGTTTAGGTCAAACCTGACTTAACTTTGGAAGAAAGAATAAATGCAATGAATGTTTTCAGAAAGGGAACTCTCCCCAGGCCATGAACATGGAAATATTAAACAAGCTGCCCAATAGACCCCACAAGATGTCAAAGTTGTGTAACAGTCAGACCACTGGCACTGAATGAATAGGAAATAAGTTCTAACCTGGAGCCCATCCATTCTCATGGATTTATTCCAGAAGACTCTAGACTCGGACTCAAGCTATAGGAAGCAGGAGACAATTATCAGCAATGATCAGTGTGACAATCAAGAACAACTGACATGACAATTGACAATTTAAAGATGGGAACCAATGAGTCAAGACTGACCCTGAGGTCCAGCAAATAATGGACATCCTAACCAAGGAGCTTCTCTTGGCACAAATGCAGAACAACTCCAGACACTCAGAGAACACAAAAAGAATATATAAAGTATCATGTCATCTGCAAATACTGACAATTTTCTCTCTTCCCTTCTAATTTGATTGCCATTTCTTTCTTTTTCATGTCAGATTGCTGTGGCTAGAATTTTCAATACTATGTTTAATAGAAGTGGTGAGAATGGACATCCTTTTCTTGTTCCTGAATTTAGAGGAAAGGCTTTCAGCTTCTCATTATTGAGTATGAGGTTGGCCATGGGTCTGTCATAAATGGCCTTACTATGTTGAGATATAGTCCTCTATATCCACTATGATGAGAGTTTTTATTATGAACGGATGGTGAATTTTGTCAAAAGTTTTTGCTGCGTCTACTGAGATGATCAGGTGATTTTATCCTTCCTATTGTTAATGTGTTGCATCACACTAATTGATTTGTAAGTACTGAACCATCCCTGTGACCATGGAATAAATCCAACTTGGTCATGGTGTATGATCCTTTTTATATATTGTTGGATTCAGTTTGTTAATATTTTGTTGAGGGCTTTTGCATCTATAGTCACCAAAGATATTGGTCTGTAATTTTCTTTTTTTGTACTGGTTTTCTTTAGTTGTTTTTTTTTTTGTTGTTGTTTTGTTTTTTGTTTTTTTTTTTTTTTGCGGTAGCACAGGCTCCGGATGCACAGGCCCAGCGGCCATGGTTCACGGGCCCAGCCGCTCCGCGGCATGTGGAATCCTCCCAGACCGGGGCACAAACCCGTGTCCCCCGCATCGGCAGGCAGACTCTCAACCACTGCGCCACCAGGGAAGCCCTTTAGTTTTTATATTGGGGTAATTGTTGCCTCATAGAGTGAATTTGGGGGTGTTCAGTTTTTTGAAATAGTTTGAGAAGGATAGGTATTAGTTCTTCTTTATATGTTTGATAGAATTCCCTTGTGAAGCCATCCGGCCCTGGACTTTTGTTTGCTGGGAGTTTTTGTTTGTTTGTTTGTTTGTTTATTACAAACACAATTTCACTAATAGTGATTGGTCTCTTCAAGTTGTCTATTTATTCTTGATTCAGTCTTGGCAGGTTGTATGTTTCTAGAAATTAGTCCATTTCTTCTAGTTGTCCAATTTGTTGGCATATAACTGTTCATACTCTTCTCATGAGCTTTTGTATCTCTGTGGTATTGGTTGTTATATATCCTCTTTAATTTCTTATTTTCTTTATTTGGGTCTTCTCTTTTTTCTTCTTGGTAAGACTGGCTAAAGGTTTATCAATTTTGTTTATCTTTTCAAAGAACAAGCTCTAGGTTTCATTGATCTTCTCTATTTTTTTTTTGATCTGTATTTTATTTATTTCCTCTCTGTTATTTATTATTTCCTTCCTTTTGCTGACTTTGGGCTTTGTTTCTTCTTCTTTTTTCTAAATATTTTAGGTGGTAGTTTAGGTTATTTGAGATTTTTCTTATTTCCTGAAGAAGGCCTGTATCACTATAAACTTCCCACTTAGAACTACTTTTACTGCAACCCATAGAAGTTCTCACTCATAATTTCTTTTTTGTTTTTCTTTTATTTATTTCTTTATACAGCAGGTTCTTATTAGTCACCCATTTTATACACATCAGTGTATACATGTTAACCCCAATCGCCCAACTCATCTCACCCCCACCCCCACCCACGGCTGCTTTTGCCCCTTTGTGTACAAACGTTTGTTCTCTACATCTGTGTCTCTATTTCTGCCCTCAAACAGGTTCATCTGTACCATTTTTCTAGGTTCCACATGTATGCATTAATATATGATACTTGTTTTTCTCTTTCTGACTTACTTCACTCTGTATGACAGTCTCTAGATTCATCCACATCTTGAAGAGACTGTCTTTTCTCCATTGTACATCCTTGCCTCCTTTGTCATAGATTAGTTAACCATAGGGGCGTGGGTTTATGTCTGGGCTTTCTATCCTGTTCCATTGATCTATATTTCTGTCTTTGTGCCAGTACCATATTGTCTTGATTACTGTAGCTTTGTAGTATAGTCTGAAGTCAGGGAGTCTGATTCCTCCAGCTCCATTGTTTTCCCTCAAGACTGCTTTAGCTATTCGGGGTCTTTTCTGTCTCCATACAAATTTTAAGATTTTTTGTTCTAGTTCTGAAAAAAATGCCATTGGTAATGTGATGGGGATTGCACTGAATCTGTAGATTGTTTTGGGTAGTATAGTCCTTTTCACAATATTGATTCTTCCAATCCAAGAACATAGTATATCTCTCTATCTGTTGGTTTCATCTTTAATTTCTTTCATCAGTGTCTTATAGTTTTCTGCATACAGGTCTTTTGTCTCCCTAGGTAGATTTATTCCTAGGTATTTTATTCTTTTTGTTGCAATGGTAAATGGGAGTGTTTCCTTAATTTCTCTTTCAGATTTTTCATCATTAGTGTATAGGAATGCAAAAGATTTCTGTACATTAATTTTGTATCCTGCAACTTTACCAAATTCATTGATTATCTCTAGTAGTTTTCTGGTGGCATTTTTAGGATTCTCTATGTATAGTATCATGTCATCTGCAAACAGTGACAGTTTTACTTCTTCTTTTCCAATCTGTATTCCTTTTATTTCTTTTTCTTCTCTGATTGCCATGGCTAGGACTTCCAAAACTATGTTGAATAACAGTGGTGAGAGTGGACATCCTTGTCTTGTTCCTGATCTTAGAGGAAATGCTTTCAGTTTTTCACCATTGAGAATGATGTTTGCTGTGGGTTTGTCGTATATGACCTTTATTATGTTGAGGTAGGTTCCCTCTATGACCACTTTCTAGAGAGTTTTTATCATAAATGGGTGTTGAATTTTGTCAAAAGATTTTTCTGCATCTATTGAGATGATCATATGGTTTTTATTCTTCACTTTGTTAATATGGTGTATCACATTGATTGATTTGCATATATTGAAGAATCCTTGCATCCCTGGGATAACTCCCACTTGATCATGGTGTATGATCCTTTTAATGTGCTGTTGGACTCTGTTTGCTAGTATTTTGTTGAGGATTTTTGCATCTATATTCATCAGTGATATTGGTCTGTATTTTCCTTTTTTGTAGTATCTTTGTCTGGTTTTGGTATCAGGGTGATGGTGGCCTCATAGAATGAGGTTGGGAGCGTTCCTTCCTCTGCAAATTTTTAGAAGAGTTTGAGAAGGATGGGTGTTAGCTTTTCTCTAAATGTTTGATAGAATTCACCTGTGAAGCCATCTGGTCCTGGACTCTTGTTTGTTGGAAGATTTTTAATCACAGTTTCAATTTCATTACTTGTGATTGGTGTGTTCATATTTTCTGTTTCTTCCTGGTTCAGTCTTGGAAGGTTATACCTTTCTAAGAATTTGTCCATTTCTTCCAGGCTGTCCACTTTATTGGCATAGAGTTAGTTGTAGTAATCTCTTATAATAGTTTGTATTTCTGCAGTGTCAGTTGTGATTTCTCCTTTTTCAATTCTAATTTTATTGATTTGAGTCCTCTCCCTCTTTTTCTTTATGAGTCTGGCTAATGGTTTGTCAATTTTGTTTATCTTCTCAAAGAACCAGCTTTTAGTTTTATTGATCTTTGCTATTGTTTTCTTTGTTTCTATTTCATTTATTTCTGCTCTGACCTTTATGATTTCTTTCCTTCTGCTTACTTTGGGTTTTGTCTCTTCTTTTTTCTCTAGTTCCTTTAGGTGTAATGTTAGATTGTTTATTTGAGATTTTTCTTGTTTCTTGAGGTAGGCTTGCATAGCTATAAACTTCCCTCTTAGAACTGCTTTTGCTGCATTCCATAGGTTTTGGATCGTGTTTTCATTGTCATTTGTCTGTAGGTATTTTTTGATTTCCTCTTTGATTTCTTCAGTGATCTCTTGGTTATTTAGTAACATTGTTTAGCCTGCGTGTGTTTGTGTTTTTTTACGTCTTTTTTCCCTGTAATTCATTTATAACCTCCTAGCGTTGTGGTCAGAAAAGATGCTTGATATGATTTCAATTTTCTTAAATTTACTGTGGCTTGATTTGTGACCCAAGATGTGATCTATCCTGGAGAATGTTCTGTGTGCACTTGAAAAGAAAGTGTAATCTGCTGTTTTTGGATGGAATGTCCTATAAATATCAGTTAAATCTATCTGGTCTATTGTGTCATTTAAAGCTTGTGTTTCCTTATTAATTTTCTGTTTGGATGATCTGTCCATTGGTGTAAATGAGGTGTTAAAGTCCCCCACTATTATTGTGTTACTGTCAATTTCTTCTTTTACAGCTGTTAGCAGTTGCCTTATGTATTGAGGTGCTCCTATGTTGAGTGCATATATATTTATAATTGTTATATCTTCTTCTTGGACTGATCCCTTGATCATTATGTAGTGTCCTTCCTTGTCTCTCGTAACATTCTTTATTTTAAAGTCTATTTTATCTCATATGAGTATTGCTACTCCAGCTTTCTTTTGATTTCCATTTGCATGGAATATCTTTTTCCATCCCCTCACTTTCAGTCTGAATGTGTCCCTAGGTCTGAAGTGGGTCATCTGTACACAGCATATAGATGGGTCGTGTTTTTGTTTCCATTCAGCAAGCCTGTGTCTTTTGGTTGGAACATTGAATCCATTCACATTTAGGGTAGTTATCCATATGTATGTTCTTATTACCATTTTCTTAATTGTTTTGGGTTTGTTTTTGTTTCCCTTTGTCTTCTGTTTCCCACTTAGAGAAGTTTCTCTAGCATTTGTTGTGGAGCTGGTTTGGTGGTGCTGAATTCTCTTAGCTTTTGCTTGTCTGTAAAGCTTTTGATTTCTCCATCGAATCTGAAAGAGATCCTTGCTGGGTAGAGTAATCTTGGTTGTAGGTTCTTCCCTTTCATCACTTTAAGTATATCATGCCACTCCCTTCTGGCGTTTCTGCTGAGAAATCAGCTGTTAACCTTATGGGAGTTCCCTTGTATGTTATTTGCCATTTTTCCCTTGCTGCTTTCAATAATTTTTCTTTGGCTTTAATTTTTGTCAATTTGATTACTATGTGTCTTGGTGTGTTTCTCCTTGGGTTTATCCTGTATGGGACTCTCTGCACTTCCTGGACTTGGGTGGCTATTTCCTTTCCCATGTTAGGGAAGTTTTCGACTATAATCTCTTCAAGTATTTTCTCGGGTCCTTTCTCTCTCTCTTCTCCTTCTGGGACCCCTTAACGTGAATGTTGTTGTACTTATTGTTGTCCCAGAGGTCTCTTAGGCTGTCTTCATTTCTTTTCATTCTTTTTTCTTTATTCTGTTCCACAGCAGTGAATTCCACCATTTTTTCTTCCAGGTCACTTATCCATTCTTCTGCCTCAGTTATTTTGCTATTGATTCCTTCTAGTGTAGTTTTCATTTCAGTTATTGTGTTGTTCATCTCTGTTTGTTTGTTCTTTAATTCTTCTAGGTCTTTGTTAAATATTTCTTGCATCTTCTCGATCTTTGCCTCCATTCTTTTTCTGAGGTCCTGGATCATCTTCACTCTCGTTTTTCTGAATTCTTTTTCTGGAAGGTTGTTGCCTATCTCCACTTAATTTAGTTGTTTTTCTGGGGTTTTATCTTGTTCCTTCATCTGGTACAGAGCCCTCTGCCTTTTCATCTTGTCTATCTTTCTGTGAATGTGGTTTTTGTTCCACAGGCTGCAGGATTGTAGTCCTTCTTGCTTCTGCTGTCTGCTCTCTGGTGGATGAGGCTATCTAAGAGGCTTGTGCAAGTTTCTTGATGGGAGGAACTGATGCTGGGTAGAGCTGGTTGTTGCTTTGTTGGGCAGAGCTCAGTAAAACTTTAATCCACTTGTCTGCTGATGGGTGGGGCTGGGTTCCCTCCCTCTTGGTTGGTTGGCCTGAGGCGACCCAACATTGGAAACTACCCAGGCTCTTTGGTGGGGGTAATGGAAGACTCTGGGAGGGCTCATGCCAAGGATTACTTCCCAGAACTTCTGCTGCCAGTGTCCTTGTCCTCACAGTGACACACAGCCACCCCCTGCCTCTGCAGGGGACCCTCCAACACTAGTAGGTAGGCCTAGTTCAGCCTCCTATGGGGTCACTGCTCCTTCCACTTGGTCCCGATGAGCACAGTACTTTGTGTGTGCCCTCCAGGAGTGGAGTCTCTGTTTCCTCCAGTCCTGTCAAAGTCCTGCAATCAAATCCCACTAGGCTTCAATGTCTGATTCTCTAGGAATTCCTCCTTCCATTGCCAGACCCCCATATTTGGAAGCCTGACGTGGGGCTCAGAACCTTCACTCCAGTGGGTGGACTTCTGTGGTATAAGTGTTCTCCAGTTTGTGAGTCACCCACCCAGCAGTTATGGGATTTGACTTTATCATGATTGTGCCCCTCCTACTGTCTCATTATGGCTTCTCCTTTGTCTTTGGATGTGGGGTATCTTTTTTGGTGAGTTCCAGTGTCTTCCTGTCGATGATTGTTCAGCAGTTAGTTGTGATTCTGGTGTTCTTGTAAGAGGGAGTGAGAGCACATCTTTCTACTCCGCCATCTTGAACCAATCTCCATAATTTCTTCAAATACATTTTTGATCCCCTTCTCTGTTCTAAAATCCCTATAATGTGAATATTGGAATGCTTAATGTTATCCTAGATATCTCTTAAATTGCTTTCATTTTTTTAAAAATTTACTTTTCTGTCTGCTGTTCCGACTGTGTGATTTCCATTATTGTGTCTTCCAGATCACTTTTGCATTCTTCTGTATCACTTAGTCTGTTATTCATTCCTTCTAATGTGTTTATTTTAGCTACTGAATTATTTATTTTTGATTGGGTCATTTTTATATTTTCTAGTTCCTTGTTAAAATATCAGTGTTTAGATCAATTGTTTTTTTTCTAATTCAGTTAACATTTTTATTATCAATGTTTTGAATTCTTTGGCAAATTGTTTATTTATGTTTTATTAGTTTTTCAATGGCTTCCTCTTGTTCTTTCAATTGTGGGTAGTTCTTCTGACTTTTCAGTTCACTTAACTTTGCCTCTATGAATTTACATGAAACAGTTACCTACTGTGGTCTTGAAGGGATGTTCTTAGGTGGGAGCATCCCTATGCAGACTGTGTGTGCCCAATGCTTTTGGTGGGAGAGCTAGATTTGATATGGATACTAGTCACGCCTTCTTCCAGGGTGTGCTGGCAGCTATCTTATGATGTATCTTATGACTTGGTTAGGTGAAGGTCAGAAAGTTCTTCCTACACTCGCCATTTCTCAAATTCCTTCAGCTTAAAACATCCAATATGCCAAGGTGCTGTATTTTTTTAAAATACTTTCTAAAAAATTAATTAGTTTATTTATTTTTGGCTGCATTGGGTCTTCGTTGCTGCGTGCAAGCTTTTTCCAGTTGCAGTGAGCAAGGGCTACTCTTCATTGCAGTGCACAGGCTTCTCATTGTGGTGGCTTCTCGTTTTGGAGCGTGGGCTCTAGGTGCACGGGCTTCAGTAATTGTGGCACACAGGCTCACTAGTTGTGGCTCGTGGGCTCTAGAGCACAGGCTCAGTAGTTGTGGCACATGGGCTTAATTACTCTGTGGCATGTGGGATCTTCCCGGACCAGGGTCCATGTCCCCTGTATTGGCAGGAAGATTCTTAATCACTGTGCCACCAGGGAAGTCCAAGGTGCCATATTTTGAGGTAGCATGTCCTGAACCCCATGACTGCCAAGAGTACCAACTTTTAATAAGAAATTTTCTTATCATTCTTCAGAGAAGAGAAGCCTAGGCCTCCACAGCTTAAAGTCCTGTTTGTCTTTCATATTGTAAAGATCTGATGGCATTAGGTTGGAGAGGGGTGTGTTATTATCTCTTCATTCTTGTGGGTAATTACCAAGGCACTTTCTTGATACTCTATTCTACCTCTTTACATAATGCCAACTGAATGCTCACATGGTGACATTTGATGTGCTTTGAGACAAACAAACAAACAAACAAACAACAACAAAAAAAACTCAACCAAGTAAAAGGAAAATAGTTGAAGATGGTGAACCACACTTTGCAGAGGCATGAGATGAGATAATTCAGTTTACAATTCTGCTTTTTTTCACACTGAACACATTTTAAAAATGACTTTCTAAGTAAAAGTAACCCAATACTTATTTATCTGTAAAAGTGTCACCAATGAAAGAACAAGACAAAAAAAAAAAGTGGGAGCAGAGATCTGGGTGGTTGCCTCCTCTTCCTGGGTTGTTGATAGGGCTGACACACACAGAATGTGTTTAGTCTTTAAACTATGTATTTGAATGCTTAGTTGAAATGTGAGCCATGGTACACCAATTAAAACCTCTGGATTCTAAATTAAATCCTTCAGTATTTGTTCTCTAGATTGACAAAGAACTGTTAATTAATCCAATTTAAATGTGTGAACAGTACTTACACCTCTTTGATTGGTTCTGACTTAAGAAATGCTAATGAAAAACTGACACAGGATCTATAAAAGTAGATTGAATTAGATGGTATGCTTTTAAAAAGCCTGCAAAGATTTAAGTAGTCTAAATAAAGACAAGTATACTACCAAATGATTCAAATTTCAGCAAGAAGCTTAATCTTTCTTCCCATAGAATTAAGATAAAACTTAGTAGAACACAATTATAAACTTGTGCATTTCTAGAAAATACTTTAAGCATATAGATTGGTTTGCTAATGAAATTGCATTTACTGCAATCAAGGAAGGATTATAAAACAAATCACTAAAGTTCTGATTTATTTGAATAAAAAGTAGATATAGAGAACAATCTTTGCCTACATATGTATTAATATTATATGCATACAAAGAGGACAAAAATCTATAAATTCATTATATCTTCTTCAGATGTATAATCATTTAGATTTTTTTAATTTGCCTGATCTACAACACCAGGATTATTACTTGTCTAAATTCTGGTAATCTTCTGGTATGACTAGATAGGCTGATATAATTTCTGTAAAAATTCTGGTTTTAACTCTTTTCTATTGGCTATTTATGATTGGGAGTAGCTGTTAATCTAGATTTCCTCTTGGAGCATAATAAATATGACAGATCTGAACAAAAGCATCTATCTGTTTAAACTGTATTTTAAAATATAAGTGTAAAAGATTATTTTTCAGAGAACCTGATGTTATCCTTGGGAGGAATCGTAAGATATGTATCACCTTTCTTGGAGTTAATTACATTTATTGTTTGTAGTGGATTAACAATGCCAAATGGAAGAATGTTAATTAATTGAATAAGTATTTTTTTCCTTTTCTTCTATTTCAGTTGATTTATCTTTAGTGAATAAGGATGAAGAAGCCATCTATTTCTTGGGAAATTCTCTTGGGCTTCAACCAAAAATGGTTAAAACATATCTGGAAGAAGAACTAGATAAGTGGGCCAAAATGTAAGTATTATTTCAAAAGCTATCATTCAACATCTCATATAAGAATTTTAAAAATCACGCCAGGTTGTCTAATATTTGGAACGGTGTATAGTAGAATCTTAGAATTTTAGAGCAGAGGGAACCCGAGGGATTGTGTCATTCAATACTGGATGAAATAACTGAGGATCAGTAAATAAGGTATTATGGCAAGTTAGTGGCAGAATCAATAGTAAAACTTTTGAAATATTTAAAAATTTAAGTTCTCCCTTGAATTGACACATCTACATAGTATGAAATTATTTTATTTTATTTTCTAAATGATTAACAAGGCAGTTAATATTTAGGATTCAATTTGGTGTTTTCATGATTAGTTCTTGGCTAAACTCTACCACACTCATTTTTATAAATAGGAAAATAAAAAATTGTTGAGGTGGGGACAGGAGGTTGAGTGGAACAGAAGGTGCTTCCCTCCCCAAATTGAACATGATTATTGAGAAGATGCTCCATTTGGGCTTAGCTAACCATGCCGGAATCTTAAATTAGGATTCATTTTTTTCTCCTTCTTTTATGTTCTGCTTTTATACTTCTGCTTATGAAACCCTTCATACTCTCTGCTTACCTCAATGCTTACCCTCTTTAATATCAACCTTCTCAACCACTGATTAGCCCTCCCTGAATGTCTATTGCATTCATAATCAGTGCTCTACAATAGGCAGTTTAGAGGTGTCTACTTTCATTAGTTTCATATTCTTACCTATATTGTAAATCCCTTAAGGAAAATAACCTAATCTTATCTACTTCTTATCCTTCCCCAGTGATTACTGATAAAGCTGGAACTGAAAATATTTTAAAATATTTTAAAATATTTAAACATTTTATATTTAAAATATTAAAAATAGTATAACTATTTTAAAAATATTTTTTGACTCTTAGAATCTGAAAAATAGATATGAAGGGGAAGCTAAACCTGAAGGACAGGCAAAAAAAAAAATTCAGGAAGATGAAACCAAACCAGATAAGAATTCTGAGCAAGATATTTGGTTCTTATAGAAACTCAGAATGTCTTTTCCAGCTTTCTATATTCTTTAGGCCAGTGGTTTTTTACATTGGGACAAAAACCTCTTCTATAAAGTTTAGTTTACACTGACTATGCCAATGATTACTACCATGGCTATTAGATAACATTGCAAAGTTTCTTAATTTAAGTGGTTAAGAATGTAAGTTCACAACTCAATGCAAGAATAATAGAGTTTTATATAGTTTATTAGGCGTATTATAACTTTATCTGCATAACATTTATGCATAAATTGAAAAATAAATATGACCATATTTGGAAGCATTTTGCACTAGCAGGCTTTAGTATTTAAAAAATGAGGGTCATAGTTAATAAAAATGGTTAATATTCATTTTTGGCCTTAACGTAAAAGATACCAAAGAATTAGATTGAATTTGAACTTTGGAGAGTGTCCTTGACTCTTGGATATTCATTCAGCAAGACTGTGCATTTTCATCCTTCAGGTATTTTAAAAAGATGTTGCTCTTCTATCCTATTCATATTCTTATGATTATCCTACTTTATTAAAAGACTGGTTGATTTTTCTCAAGACATGTATTCCAATTATGTTCCAGGAAAATGTCTCTCTGTCATAATGCCCTTCTACCGTTGTTACCTTTCAATTTTATATTTTACCTTGTGACAACAGAAAATTACATAATCTTAAACCCTTCTACCTATTTTTCATCAGACAGACAATTTAGCAAGGAGGTGCACTGTAATGCTTCAAGCAATGTAAACCAAATTTTGAAAAGACTTCTTCTGAGAAAAAGATTAGGTAGCTAGTTTGTTTTATTTAGTCTTTTTGCTGTAAACTGTGGTGGCCCAGTCAACATCATAGCCCTGCCAGCCCGATGTCAGTGGTGTTTGAGGTGCATGATCGCAATCCTGTTTTCCCCTATCCCATCCTTGATCTTTCATCTCAAATGGGTTTGTTCATTACTCTTTGCTCCTAAATATTTAGCTTAAAATTCCACTCTGGCCTTTTCCAGCTAAGGTTGTGTTGGGAGGAAAACTTTTCCTCTACTAACTTACATTCTAGTGGTTGGGGGCCTGAGAATTAATTGACAACAGACAGATTAGCAGGAGAAAAGTTTATTTCACATGTGTGCAGAAGCACTCTACAAACAGTGATTCACTGATCAGCCAGAGTAAAGGTTTAAAACCAACTTAACAAAAGGGGCGAGTTTTAGGGCTTCAGTAGGAAAGTATGGAAGGTTCTGTTGGGCTTTTCCATCCTGATGATAATGGGCAGTATCTTTCTGGGCTGGAAGTCCCCCAAGCGGAAAATGGAGGGAAAGTAAATGTGTAACTCCTAGTGCTAAGTGCCATTTTTCTCTGACGGTGGGTCAATGGCAATGGCATTTTCAGGAGGCTTTCCTCAAGTCTAGATAATGTTTCTTTCTTAGGCTGCTGTTTGTCCACATGCTTTTAGTTTAAAGTAACTTCATGCCACTCTGGTGGCCTGTTGGTTCCTTCAATTCCCTCTCTGGCTATTGCTTTTGTTTTTGTACCAAATCTCCCCTGCATATATTTGATTTGCCTCTAGATCCAGGGCCTCCCATTACTGTGGTGAGTTCTATCTGATTATCTGTTCCTCTTCATCTCCTCCAACCCCACTTCTGCCCTACTTCTTAGCTGATACCCAAGCCAGGCCAGTGTCTCCCCCTCTTCTAGATCAGTGAGAGATTTTGAGAAGAACTGAGTCAAAGAGAGCTACACAGTCACTAAACACTCTAATGCACACTGAAATTAGTTGCTTACTGGAAAAAAAATAATATTAAAAATTTATAATCTTAACAGTAACATAGAAATTTGAGTGCTCTAAGCAAGATATTACTCTGGGATACTGATATCAAGTCTCTGGCCATCCATGACCTATAATGTAGGAAATGACATTTGGCTCACGGTTTTCATCTTCTATGTCATCATCTTTTATGGCCTACTGTAGACATACTACCTACCTATCTACAAAATAAACCATCACTGGTCACAGTGCCATCCAATCTTATAATTCATATGGCTACCATATTTGATTATTTATACTAAAGAAAAGTCAAGGATACAGGCACACTTAGAAATACTTTAGGACCCAAATGATTTCTTCTAAAACTTCAAGTTACTTAAGGCAAAACTATGAAAATAAAATACTTACCTCTGTGTTTTTTATAAATGATTATCATTATTTTCCAAAGTCATTTTCAACTGTATGTGATTTCTAAAGTAGGTTAATAACACTTTACTTTGGAGAATATATTATTTGTTTGATAAAATGATAATCTTTAGATAATTTTAATATTCTGAAATAGAAAACTTTTAGTGTAATTTTACTCTTTGATATATAATAATTAGTTATCAGCAAGAAGCTACCATAAACAATAAGAAGCAACAATATCATATGCTTATTCATTGTGGATCTGCTAGGATGGATAAGCAATAAACTTAAATAATTTTTGAGAACATCTAAAATTATATATTTTACCAATGGTCCAGATTATTTAAAGGAGAATAACATGGGTTAATATTCATAGTGGTAAAGTTCGGCTAGAAGGAAAGATACATCAGTCCTAAAGAGCACATTGTAAGCTGAGAAATGTATATTGTGTCCCTAAGATATAATCACTATATCTTAGGTCTTCTGGGTTGTCTTATCTGCTAGATAAATAAATTTCTTTCTTTTTCATAGGAGCAAAAACTTGCCACATTTGTGTTTTTATAGGGATTCTTCTAAGAACTGAGACATATTAGGTAGAATTATTTAAAAAGAAAAATAGCCCACTGAATTACATATTAGAAACAAAAGGCCTGGTTTGCAGACAGTGACTTAACTTACATGGCAATGTGTGTAAAGAAAAGGTACTGGTAAAGCACATGGGAGAGGTCTGCTCCTGCAGACCTGCAGTGGTTCAATTCATGGGTTTCTTTAAAAAAAAAAAAAAAAAAGTGTATTGTAAGGGAGGAAAGACTGTCCCCCTACTCTCCTAGATCCATTAGCTGGGTCTATGAAATAAACACAACAGGCAGATTAACAAGAAAGAAGGCATAAAAGTACACTTTTAACATTACGTGCATGACGGCATCACAGGAAAAAAAAAAAAGTGAATATCCAAAAAAGCAATGAGATTTGAGAGCTTACGTACTGTCTTAATAGGGACAGAGGAGGGGTATATAGGCTACTCTGGGGAAAGTAAACGATTTTTAGGAAGGATGAATGGAACTTTAGAAGAATAGATGGGAAGTGTGATAGCTTGTGACAAAGTTTGTCTGGCTGTGGTGCTGACTTCTAGTCTCCTCTCTTGTGACAAGAGTAAATCTCCTCTGGTTGATGAAATTCCTGAGGAGGGAATTTATGACAACTGAGTCCTTTTTGGAGGATCTGTCTTCAGGCAGATAAGGGGAGTTCAGAGATATCCTCCCCATGCATTTGCTGTTTTTCAAGTGCATTCCTTTTTATTAATTAATTAATTTAATTTATTTATTTTTGGCTGTGTTGGGTCTTTGTTGCTGCGCGCAGGCTTTCTCTAGTTGCGGCGACAGCGGGCTGCTCTTCGTTGCGGTACGTGGGCTTCTCATGTGGTGGCTTCTCTTGTTGTGGAGCATGGGCTCTAGGCACGTAGGCTTCAGTAGCTGCAGCATCTGAGCTCAATAGTTGTGGCTCGTGGGCTCTAGAGCACAGGCTCAGTAGTTGTGGCACACGGGCTTAATTGCTCCACGGCATATGGGATCTTCCCAGACCAGGGCTTGAACCCATATCCCCTGCATTGGCAGGTGGATTCTCAAGCACTGCACCACCAGGGAAGCCCTCAAGTGCATTCTTTGTGCTTTGTGCAAAATAATCCTTATGCCAAAGAGGCCAGTTTTAGTGTGGCATATTCTGCCACCCTTCAGTATGAATAAGAAAATATGTGGTATGACATGTGACAGAGCTTTTCCTGACATCTCTGTTGGCTAATCAACAATTGGGTCACAGAAAAAAACTTGTGATATCATTAAGGAAGACTGTGAAGTCTTATTTATTCACTTACTGGGGGGAGCTTTTAAAAGCAGGGCCACTTTTCATTTTGTAGGATGGTTAAATCACAGTCGTATTTCAAAGAGGATCCACATTTCTATTAACTTCCTAATTAGATTTTATATTCTGAAATTTAATTTTCTGAGCAAATACCGTTTTCTAGACTTCTCTGAGGACAGCCCACTCAGGCAATGATTGATGCTATGGTAGTGAGTGAATGCTTTCCTATGCTCTCTTTTCCTTTCCAGCATTTGTAAAAGAAGATTGCAGCTACACTGCAACTATTTTAAGCCATTTTGAATGAGAACAACATAATCTTTCTCTTAACTTGAATATGTACGTTATGACTGCAGTGTGATCCACATCAGCTCTTTCTAATGACAGGCCACTTTACTTTGAGTTTATTTGGGTAACACTTTCTAAATACATTTCACTATCTCAGGTTAGGAGACTGACAAAATGAAGAAGCTGACTCTGCGTGTGATATTTTAAAGGGAGGAAGATGACAAAAGCATTGCAAGAAGAAAGTATCCTTAAAGATTATTATCATGGTGTCTACCAGAGTGAGAAATAGGTGGCATCATATTCTGAGATATAAATTCTCTGAGGCAGAACATAGAATTTTACTACCTAAATGTAATAAGATGTATTGTGCTATCAGCAAGGCCATGGAACTCTATATGATTAAAATAAAAAAGTATCCAAGCATCTGCCTTTAAATACTATTTAATGATAATGATTTTTGTCTTTAGTATTTATATTGGAAGTCAAGAAAGAGGCAAGCTGCAGGCTATCTAATAATAATATGAATAATATGCACTAACAGTTGCCCTTCTTTTCCTCCTTAGTTCTTATAGTCTATGCTTATTCTCAAAGAAAGTCTTCTTCCTTCATCTCAGGTTATATGGTAATTGAAATATTAGTTTAAAAGTTGTGTTTTACACCTCATGCTGGTGAAGTGAGTTTTAACATTAGATTTTCATTAGGAAAGAAAACTCAGAAAAGGGGTACCATGTACCAATCTTTTTCACATGTTATTTGTTTTTCATAGCTATCCTTTAAGTTATATATTGTAACCCATTTACTTTTATAAAAGTGGAAAATTAGGCCCTATAAACCTCTAATAAATGTAGCCTCGGGCCCAATATTGCCCTGGACCTGTCTCATCCCATGTGATGGAGCCAACTGCTAAATATTCAAGATTTTTGTTGATACCAAATTGGCCACGTGAATGGGGGTAGTCATACCGCAAAAAAACAGCAAGGGCTAAAAAACAGGGCTCCTCCCTTCCAGGTCCCCACTGCTCTGTAGAGGAGAAAAAATATTTTCCTTTACCCTACTGAGTTTTTACCTGAGAGCTTGTAATAAAAGATTAAAAAGAGAAGAACAAACAGAAGTGTATTAACATGAATACCTCATGTATAGATAGGAAATACCCAGGGAAAAATGAGTAACTCCCAAAAGTGGCTTAGAATTCAAGCTTAAATCCCATGTTAATAGGGAAAGAGGAGGAGAGATGAAGGCCTCTTAGAGGAGAGTAAAGGATTTCTATGAAAGATGGTCCTTGAAGAATAGATAAGAGGTATAGTTTGTGACAAAGTTTGTCTGGGGTGTCACTGACTTCTAATCTCTTCTGTGCTAAGAATCAATTTTCCCTGGTTGATGAAACTCCTGAGGAGGGGATTTATGACAACTGAATTCCTTTTGAAGGATCTGTCTTTAGGCAGATAGGGAAGTTCAGAGAAAGCTTCTCCATGCATTTTCTGTTTTTAAGTGCCTACAGCTCAAGATGATCAATATACCACAATGCTACATTTTAGTGTGGTGTGTTCTGCTACGCTTCACCTCTGAGAAGAGGTTTACCAGCTCACCACTGCCAGCTTACTTAATTTCAGAGTATGTATTCATCACAATTAGCACTATACATACAGCACATGCTCATTCTTTTCTTCCAAGTTTACACAGTCTTTGGATTCCAAAAGAATTTAAAACAATCTAATTCAAAGCTTCCTAAGATATGTTTGTAACAGTACACAAAGTCACTCCCTTCTTGATCCTTTGTTTTAATTTCTTCTCCTATATTTTTCAAATATTTTGCCTCCTCATTTGATAGAAACTACCAGAGAGTTGAAGTTCTCTTACGTATTTTGTGTTTTTTCCATTATGCCTACTGGGATACTTACTAGAATAATAAAATTGAGCTAGAATATGATAGATGAAATTGCTAGAAAATAGGTCAAGAAATAGTGTTGGCTTTGATTATTGCAACGTTTTACTATCTACTTAAAATGTTACCATGAGTATAGTCACATTTTATATACTTCTATTTAATTTACAGATCGTAATTATATTTTAAAATTTAATTAATAATCATTTTAATCTCTAGCCTCAAATAACAGTTAATATGTTTTAGTATAGGTACAACTATATGGTATGGTATACAAGTAAGATATTCAAATAGTCTTGAAATTTTCAAAAGAAAAGAGAAAAAAATAACATCTTAGACTCCAAAATAGAAAAAAATAATGAAATATATGGGTAATCGCCCCTACGCTCCCCAACAAAAAGGAAATCAAAGAAATTTTTTAAAATGACAAGTTAAAAAGCAGAATTCTCAAGTATTACTTTTGGTTTTCAAAAAAGCATGCTTTTTATTAAAACACTACAAACACTCATTTAGAAATGTCCAGTTGCTAATGCTGATATTTGAAAACTCACACACACACACACACTCACACAGATACACACAGAGACACACATAAACTAAGATTGTTTATCTCCTTTTTCAATTTCAGGGGAGCCTATGGTCATGATGTAGGGAAACGTCCTTGGATTATAGGAGATGAGACTATTTTAGGACTTATGACTGACATTGTAGGTAAGTATAAAATGAATTTTTTCCAAAAGAATCATAAAGATATAATCATTTAGTTATACACATAGGTTATAAGGTAAAAATTTTATTGAAGAATGTCCTGATTTTCTATTTTAATCCATAATACTAAGGCATAAGCATGCCTTTAATTAAGACTCATTGCTAATGTTATTTTTTCTTATGTATTCTAGGACTAGTATTTGCTCACCAATAAGAAACACACATATTTATAATTAAATAAGTTTCATAAAAATCAACTTAAATGAGTTTTCTAAGGTTTTATTATATGGTAAAATAAACATTAACCTTAACATGCTAAAGGTCTAAAACACCAATATGTTTTGGTTCATTTCAAATTAACTCATGGTGATCTTTTAAAAATTAGGCTGAGTGCTGTTGAAAATAATATAGTTGATGCTGTTTTTTGGTATATAATATATTCCTTAAAGTGAATTCTATCTACTGTTGGTAAAACTATTCAAGGTAGCTTTAGATGGTAAATGTGTTAACATTTCAAAAAAAGTTATCTGTTTAATTGGGTTGATTATTCAGTATTGCCTAAAATCTTATATGAAATTTAAGGTATTAAACAAACAAAAAATATAGCTCTGGTGACCAGAGACGAGTGTGCTTCTGAGCCCCATAGTAAGTTTCCTACATACAGCCTCTTCTTTAAGATCAGGAAATGTAACAAACTTCCCTAAAACATACAAATAAACATAGAGAATTAGGCAAAGTGAGGTGACAGAGGAATATGTTCCAAACAAATAACAACATGAAACTGAAGAACTAAGTGAAGTGTTGATAAGTAAACTACTTGATAAAAAAATCAAGGTAGTGATTATAAAAATGCTCAATGAATTAGGGAGAATGGATGAAAACAGTGAGGAGTTAAACAATGAGTTAGAAAATATAAAGAAGAACCAAACAGACATGAAGAACACAATAACTGAAATAAAAATACACTAGATGGAATCAACAGTAAATTAGATGACACAGAGGAACGTGTCAGTGAACTGGAAGACAGAGTAGTGTAAATCACTCCAGCTAAGCAGAGAAAAGAATAAAGAATTGAAAAATAAGGACAGTTTAAGAGACCCCTGGGACAATATCAAGTGTACTATCATTCACATTATAGGGGTCCCAGAAGGAGAAGAGAGAAAGGGGCAGAGAAGTTATTTGAAGTGATAATAGCTGAAAACCTCCCTAACCTGGGAAAAGAAACAGACATCCAGGTCCAGAAATCACAGAGATAAAATCAAACCAAAGAGGTCCACACCAAGACACATTGTAATTAAAATGTCAAAAAAATAAAGAGAAAGAGAAAATCTTAAAAGCAGCAAGGGAAAAGCAAGTAATTACATACAAGAGAATCCCCATAAAACAGTCAGCTGACTTTTCAGCAGGAACTCTGCAAGGCCAGAAGGGAGTGGCATCACATATTTAAAGTGGTGGAAAAAAAAAAAAAAAAACACCTACGACCAAGAATACTCTACCTGGCAAGACTGTCATTCAAATTTGAAGGAGAGATGAAGAGTTTCACAAATAAGTAAAAGCTAGAAGTGTTCAGCACCACTAAATCTGCTTTATAAGAAATGTGAAAGAAACTTCTGTAAGTGGAAAAGAAAAGGCCACAACTAGAAATCTCTCTCTCTGTTTTAATGTTCTTACACAGTATTCATTTGCTCTGTAACAATTCACATTTTAAATAGTGCTTCCTGACAACATGCCAGCTGGCTCTTCTTGAATAGGGGCAATAAGGATAGTAATTCACACTCAAGGTGGTGATATTACCAGACCACACTAGAAGGGTAAGCAGGGATCCTGGGGTGGGGGGGGTGGTGTGGTGGGGAGGATGTTGTCTAGGGTAGAGGGTTTGTAAGGGAAGGAAAGAGGAGAGGTTGGGAGAAGGAACACCCTTGAATTTGCAGAAGTCATTATTCTATCTAAGTAGTGGTTGTATTGGCTTTGCTGGTAACCCCATGTAGGGAGAAGAGGAAGAAAGGAGCACTTCCTTAGATGTTTGGTTGGGGGCTTGCCTGTGAGGAGAAGGAAGTTTAGGGACACATTTGACAAGAGACCAGCACCCACACCAATCAGGTGAAGCTTACTCAGTCTTCAGCCACCATTTACATCCTCTGTACTGGCTGCAAGAGGGAGAGGAAACCTCAAGCTTTTGTACTGTGTTTAACAAGGAGAGATTCAAACTTATAGTCAAAACAATCTAAGGCAGTTTGCAAACATACCACAAAGAATTTAGGGACATTGTTTTTCTAGCTTTTTCTTATGTATTTCTGGGAGTCACCCCAGCATAAATATCTGCCCCAACCAACCCCCCCAAACCAGATCCTCAGTAAACAACTTTGCATTTTACTCCTGCCCAAAGTGGCTAGCTTCCCAGAAAGCCTCAACATGGTAGAGAACCAGGCCTAGATGGCCCAGCCCAGGTTGCAGGACTACTGCCCAAGTTTAGGTATTCAGTCAACTAAAAATTAGTCCTTAGAATTCTCTATTAGACTAAAATCTCACTGGTAAAGGCAGGGAGGACACAGTTCAGTCCATAACATATTCCCTGGTGAAAACAGAGTTAAATAAATGTTTATCCACCTCTACGCTAACTTAGCTCCCAGTGTCTAGGCAGGAGACTGGAAAAGTCTTCTCTGCGATATTTGGGCAATCTGAAGGTTCTGACATGGGTTTTCATAGCACGACAAACCCCACCACATGCACAGCGGGGAACACAGTGGGTGCTTAACACACCCCAAACTACCAGACTTTAAGGAAAACCTGTTTTTAGTTTATGAACTATATGAATGTGTAACCTGTCCCATTCAGCAAGTTTAAAACAAAAACAAACAAACAAACAAAAAACACTCCATCAAAGGGTTGCAAGCAAAAGCAACAAGCTCTGTTTGCTGCTAGTTATTACTGAGTAATCATTACACTACACACATTTCTGTTTTATGTGGTTATATTGTAGGATCAGAAGATTGGCTTCTAGTTTAAGATAACACATTAAGTACAAACTGAAAATGCTCCCTTCTATTCCAAAAACAGAGAAATGATAGAAAAAAATTTAGATTAACACACATATAGCAACACTAAAAAAAAATAAATAGAAATCCCTACTGACCAGAAATATAGCAATTGCTGAAGAAAGAAGCAGTTGAAAGCTGGAAGCACAATATCTGGGGATAGTGCATGGAGCCAGGAGTGTGTAGGGCCTGAGTCCAGGACTCTCACAAGAAGCCCCAGGGCGAATCTGCAGAGCCCTGGATGCTTGGGGCTCAAACTCAAGGCCAGAACCTTGTCAGCCAGGGTGGGTAAAGGTGAAAACATAGCATCTCCTGCCAGACCAGTCAGGATCTTGGGAGCACAGAGCATTTGATCAGACTGACAGCATTATCCAGAGGAGTGTATATTCTCATGGAGGGAATTCCCACCTGAACAATCCTGGACTATATTTACAGGTGTATTAATTAGTTGTTTGACAATGCTTTCATTTATGTTCATTTTTTAGACTCCTATTATATTCATTCAAATGCCTAACATGTAAATTAAAAAAATAATCCTGCGTTAATTTGACCTGAGCATATATGTTTTCCTTAGATGTGGACTGTTTCTTTCTTTGCTAGATTTGCTTTCAGAACATAAATTGCATTCTAATCCTATTATTTTGTGATTAGTATTTATCATCCTCTAAAGAGGAGTTCAAATGTTTATATACAGGCCAGGGAAGTGGTAAGGCTATCATTTACTGAGATTTATTTATGAAGCCCATAAAACCTACAAAAAGATTTCCTTTGATCGTTTAAAAGTTTATAGCTCTATTGCAACTTATTAAATGTGCATGTGTTTTGTTGCCCAGCAAACACACATGTCAGAATGATCACTGAAATTTAAACCAGCCCACATCTCATTATGATTACTAAGGAAATTAAAAAACAACAACAACTAAATATTCAGATTTATTTAGATAAGTAAGAAGATTGAGCTTACTAAAAATGTTTAAAGAATATTTATCAGTTCTAGATTTAGGGATTTTTGTGTGTCTTTGAAATACCATACAAAGCTGTAACATATGGGACAAACTTCATTATGTTTTCTGTGATTTTTGTCCTTGAATGTTGTATAAATTAAATTATAGTCATTTGATCCTAATTATACGGGATATAAAAATAACAATTATGTCTTGAAATGGGCAAAGTCACATTTGTACATATGAAACTCAATAAACAGTATACGTATTGTTTATTATATATATATATACAGTATATATATATTCTCAAAGTTTCAAGCTTTAATATGACAAATGCATTGTCATATTTTATTTGAAATATTGTCAGTTCATTAAACTAAATCTTTAGTTTAATGATTAGTTTATTAAATGTTTACTTTGCTCTCTACAGTTTATGTTGTATCAGGAGAAATATTTCTATTTTTTTTTTGTTGACAGTATCTGCAAAAGTATATTATGAGCAATATTTTAAAAGCTTTTTTTTTTTTTAATTTCAGTGGCTATCATCTATCCCCAAATTTCTTTACTTTTAAAATTGTATATATTAGTCCAAGAAACAGTTCTTAATTTAAGTTGAAAAATGAATGGGTTCACTTTGTTCGATTTAGTAGGAATTGATTCTTTTAGAAGGTATTGTGTGTCTGTTCATGTTTATTTTTTTGCTGCAAATCCCATGCAGGTTCCCTTTTGCCTTGGTTACTAGTAAGTTCTGAGAAAATTTGGTAGAGTTTGAAGTAGCAAAAATATTTAATAAAAAAAATTTTTTTTAATAGCTCCTAATTTGTTTCTCATCCACATATATAGTACTCTGTTGCAATTTTTTTAAAATCATTCTTTCTCACATGTAATACAAGAAACCTAAAATCCTCTTTGGAAGTAGATATTGTATAAATCACAAAATAAATTTTAAAATTATGTATTAACTACAGAAGAGAGTAGCAGAAGTCAAATTGATTTTTGCTACTTGTGGGCTGTCTAAATGTGTCATGAACAAAAAGACAAGTTGTATATTTTGGACTATGACTGAATATTCCAGGTTCTTAAAACCACAACCTGTATTTTGCCATAAAATTTCTCAAAAAGAAGTAACAGGAGTATAATAAAAATTATTATGTGTACAAATTGATAGAGTAGATAGAGAAGAGGAAGAGACAGTGAGCAACCCTACTTATTCATAGACATAGAAAAGAATTTCCATTTCAGATGAGAAGAAAAACCATTAATAAAACATTTTATATGGAGCTAACAATTCTGCAAAACATGGAATAACTTTCCCTTATAGTTAATGTCATATTATCAAGATGCTAGAAATAGAATTGCTGAAGAATATTATTAGTATTATTATTAAGCCTACTTCTCCCTGGGTACATAAACATCACAAAGGGCTAGATACATACATTTCAGCTTATAAAAATGTTGTAATGTGAACATAAATTTGCTTTATGAAACTTGTGGTTGACCCTCAGAGAAGCAATAATCCCTGGGAGCTCTCTCCAAAGTCATAAATCCTCAACCACACACTAGCCACCTCTAAGGCCATAGGAATTTGCTATTTGAAAAACAGAGTGAAAAGTTCTCAGACTTAGCCTAACTACAAACCTTACAACAAAATCCACAATTAACATTTGCATCTGCTTGATAAAATATACAGAACATGGTATGGCAGTTATGAGATCCATCATTAACCTTCTTATCAAACACTAAGCAGCCTGGAACCCTGCTGACCTCACTTTGCAAAATATTTGAAATTAAATGAAGACTAGAAAGATGCAGAGGGATGTTGGTAATGAACATGGGCTTCCTATATTTGACTTACAGGGAGTGGATAATGTAGACAACACTTCCAAATATTACCTTGAACAAAGATTTTAATTAATATTTTTTTCTAAGAGAGGGTAAGATTTTGTCTCCTACTTCCTATCTGTGAGACCTTAAGCGAGTTAGTTCATTTCTGTGCACATCAGTTTCCTCATTGATAAATATGGAAATCAAAGTAGATACCTTATCAAGTTACTGTGAAAATAATACAAGTTACATTAGAAGTGTTGGCACATAATAAGGGCTCAATAAACGTTAGCATGCCAGGCATTGAGATAAGAAGGCAGTGCTTGTACATAACTTTCACCTTCTGGTAAACAAAAAGTTATGTTCAATAAATAAGCAAGCAAGAAAGCACTCTTCAAATGAGAACCCTGGCTCACACCCATCTCAGATGAAGTAATTCAAATTTTTACATTTACTGCAGTGAGTTTTATATGATCTTCTAAAATAAAGACTCTTTCAAATCCTCATAAGTTTTCATGAAGTTTTTAAAAAAACCTTGGCCTCCAATAAATTTGCCCCCAATACTTGTAGTTCTTTTTTTATTTTTATTTTTTATTGAATTTTAGTCAAATGAATGGATAAAGAAGATGTGGTGTATACATATATAATGGAATATTACTCAGCCATAAAGAAGAATGAAATAATGCCATTTGCAGGGGTGTGGATGGACCTAGAGCATATTATGCTTAGTGAAAGAAATCATACAAAGAAAAGACAAATACTGTATGATATCACTGATGTGGAATCTAAAAAATAATACAAAAGAAGGTATATGCAAAACAGAAACAGAGTTACGGATGTATAAAAAAAACAAGTGGTTGCCAAAGGGGAGAGGGAAGAGGGAGGAGCAAATTAGGGGAGTTACAAACTACTATGTATAAAATAGATAAGCAACAAGGATATATTGTATAGCACAGGGAATTACAGCTCATACTTCTAGTTGTTGATGTTTCAACATTATTTCACGAAAAGTTCTTGGGAGAAAGAAAAGGTACAATGAAAAACAACTTGAAATAATTTCAGCTTGCTTTAAAAAAAAGATTTTTGTCTATGGAATGCTCATAATATTGAAATATCTTAAAACAACAAATGTTGATTTCAGAAATACATATTGGACCAAAAGAGATAGGTCAATTAAATATATTTCCTTTGGAAAATAGGCTAAAAATCAGTCTGACTGGTGGCCCTTTCATGTTAACAACGCTTGATTCTTTAGTGCCTTTAGGTCATATTTGGAATAAACATTTCTGTTAATGTTCTGCAGCATTAATATTTGCAACATCCTTAGATATACATAGGTACGCACGCACAAGTTAAGTACACCGAACCTCTCCTTGACAAAGTTCGTTAGCAGGTGAGGAGGGCATTTTGTGAAGAGCTTGATTGAATTTAAAGTGTGCCAAGGTGGGATAATTTTTGCGGGCAGACAAATTATTCAAGTCAGTGAGGGATTATTTACAAAGAATTGATCCAATGTCAGCATGCCATTGAGAGTGAGGGGAGGAAAGGCCACGTGTATGCCTAGATTAATTCAGCCTAGCACTTGTGGTTCATCACATTCCATGCAAGAAAAATTTTAGGTGATCCAAAATGAACACTATTATTTGAAGGACTAACATTCCTGAAGAATGAATAATTATTTTAATCAGAAGGTAATCATTAAGCAAAAATTAAATGCCTGACCTTGTATAGAGAGTCTCCCTCCCTTCCTGCCTCTTCTATTTCTTTGTTTTCATTTTGTGATAAAATTTATGAACTTTCTCCTCTTTTGTTTTCTTCCCACCACATTCTTTCAAATGCTTTTCTTTCTACTAATTCTGCTTTCTCAGTATGTTTGGGGCGTGGCTCCCCCACGGATACCAAAATAGGAGGATGCTCAAGTCCCTAATATAAAGTGAGTCGTGCCATGAATACAGTCCGTCCTCCATATCCGCAGGTTTCATATCCACAGATAAGGAGGGCCAAATGTATTATTTTTCCTTCGTTCTCTCCTTCCACGCTCCCTGCCAGAATATTTTTTATTAAAATGAATAGTGTTCAGAAAAGATGTGTGTAAAGAGCTAACAGAGAGTTAAGGGTTATATAATATTGATATAATAGATAATGTTTTGTTTCAGAAATAACAGTAAAAATTCATACCATAATGCAAAGAAACAAATAAAATAAAGCTTGCAGCATTTCTTTCACCATATTTCAAAAAGACTTTTATACTGTAGGAGAAGACATATGCCCCTGTATACAAATTAAGCTTTCTAGTATGTTTGAGACATTTTATTTAGTGCTAGGAATGCAGAATGAGGTTGTCGTTATTGTCCCTTGACTTGAGACACTATTCACATTACAATGACCAGAGATACATCTTTTAACAGCCACCATTTATTTACCAACCTTGCATTCAAATGGGGAAATCCATCCATCAAATGCAATAAAAATTTTTCTTGACTAAATGAAGACACAGGCCTTTCCTTAAATGGCTATGTTGAAATATAAATTCCTAAGTTATACACTTATTTCCAGTGGCCTCCCCTCAAGTGAACTTAACCTAAAATCTATTAATTAATTAATCTATTAATTAGATTAATTATTCTACTTACTGTCTATTCTTTTAGTAAAAATGGGACTCTATCAGAAGTATCTCATTGGATACAAAGTGCAAGACTTGTATGATGCATTTTCTCTAATACCTAGTACAGCCTTACAAACATTAAAGCTCACAGCCCATTTTTCTCAGTGATAGTAAAGAGAAATTATTCCTATTAAACAGGTCTAATTGCCTTTAAGAGACATCATAAGAACTAAAAATAGGGAAAGTATTATTATCTTTGTTATTGTGCTCTGAGTTCTTAAGTATTCAATGTATGCTTTGTCTCTGGGTCTGTTTCCAGTGGCAAAACCCTTGTTAACAGGAATTATATCAGATTATGATTGTGTAGTGGATATCTTAATTTTGTGTTTTCTTCATCAGACAATACATATCTATATTAATTATCTTATATCAGTGTGTATAAATAAACCCCAGAGCTATTTAGCTCTTTGTACTTTGCTCCTAGCTCTTTTGTCTTATGAACTACAGTATTGTATATCTCACTGTAATAACAGTGAATTATGTTTAGCAACATTGCCTTCTTTTATTAAAGGTGCATTTTAATTTGATGTTAGAAACAACCAGCTTTAAAAATGTGATGGGCTTTCATTTCTTTTTAGATTCCTTTTGGAGATACACTTACCACAAAAATGTACTCTGTGGGAATTTAGCAACCTAGCTGATGATAGGATAAATCATTTTTAGTTTAGCAAATGCTTCACTATTATGTTATTATTATTTACTATGTCAAAAGGAAACATAATTTTTAGCTAGCTATGTGCATATGAGTCCAGCTATCGTTTGATAAAATGAGTCAAGTGGGAAAACTTCCATTTCTTTGTGATGACACATCAAATGTGTCCTTATCTCTGAAAACATTAAGGATGAGGAGTGATAGTTTGTTTTTCCAGGTACTCTTAGAACTAATAGAAAAATCTAAATTATGATATATTTATTTTGCAGGAGCCAATGAGAAAGAAATAGCCCTAATGAATGGTTTGACTGTTAATTTACATCTTCTATTGGTAAGCTTCCTTTTCCACCAATGTTTAGTATACACTGTTTACAGAATCTGACAGTTTTCAATCTTTAATCCATGAGAATTTGGAGGTTTACTTACTTATTTAAAAATAAGTTGTGAGGTTATTTTCATTTCTACCAGGAAATGTTGGACCAGGATAGAATGGCTTCTTCATAACCATGGGAGAATTGACTCTTGCAAAGAGCTTTAGAATAATGAATAGTTCTTATCTCAGAACATAAGGAATAAGAGTCACAGTGGGTAAAAAGCAAAACTGCTGCACACACACAAAACAATGATGTACGAATGGTAGCAAACAGTGAGCTTTTCAGAAAGACAGTTTTCCAATATGCTGGGCTTTAGCAGGGTGGGACTATGGATTAGTATGTCTTTGTAGACTAATTTTGGGGGAGTAGATTAAAGAGAATTAGAAAATAAAACTAAATTGGAGAAAAAGGACCTGGTACCTTAAATGAGTCACTGTGTTTAGGTGTTTCTTACATCCTAAGAACTTAATAATGTGTATGCCTTAGAATGTCAAATATATTATTGATTTGAAATATCTTACCTATAGTAATTGTTTGATGCTAAGAAAAATTTGTATTTCATTTTTAAGTGAGATTTTGAAAACGTCTACAGGACAAAGATGCACAATTAAGATATTGATATTTTATATTGATAAAATATAGACATGATTATTAAATATGCCTGAAGGAAAGTACTTGTGGAGTATGTTAACTATGATGGTAAACAGCATAGTTTTCAGCTCAGACACCTCTGGCTTGGCTCCCAGCTAGGCTACTTAATATCTGTTTGACTTTGGACAAGGGTTTTTAAATCTTAATTTTTTCCTCTGTAAAAATGAGGATGATGATACCTACCTCGTACACATGAAACATGATAATATGTGAAAATCGCTTTAGCACCCTGGCCAGTGGTCAACATCCAATTAACAGTAGTAATCATCCTCACTGTTATTACTGTCAGTCAGTATTGCTTCTCCAGGAACTGTGTGGAGAAATGAAAAGGCCCCACTGAACACATGAGCTACTTCTCCCTGGTGTCTCTAGAAATGCCAAATGTTTCATTAGGGCAAAAGTACTTTGAGTTGGACCTAAAACTAGATTTCATAAAATCATAAAACTGTAGAAATCTTATGTACTAGAAACCAATTCTGCAGTGCTAGATAAATCAATATAAATAAAATATACACAGAACATGATATTTGTCTCATAATAGAGAAATTGCCATTAAACGCATTGGGAAGTTAATTTTTCAATTAACATTTAAGTAAAGTTTGAGAATGTGTTTTTATCTGATTCACATTTTCTCCCAAATTTGCTTTCCTATTGATAAACATAATGAGCAAGTATCTTCTTCCACTTTAGAATTTACTGGAAACAAGGCTAATCGGAGAAGGTACCTTTGACAGACATCTAGCTGTGTAATTAATGAATGCCTTTAAAATGCTGGAGATTATAAAATGAAAGTGTGGTATATATAAAATGAACAAATGTCTAAGTTGTGCATTAACGCATTTCTCAATAAATCCATTTCATTGCAGTTATCCTTTTTCAAGCCTACACCCAAACGGTATAAAATTCTCCTAGAAGCTAAAGCCTTCCCTTCAGATCATGTAAGGATTCTTCAAATTATATTTATATTCTTTCTACTCTTCCTAAAGGAGCAGCATATCATTTGCCTGACTTGAATGTTTATTCACTAGTCTTTTCCTAGTAACCTTATAATAAAAAGATCTGTCAAATGTTTTTGATTTATGCATTTTTTTATAGATTGTAGCTTTATTTCTTTTGTTCAAGTAAAACATGTGTTAAAGGAGGAAAGAATTGAATGGGAACACTGATTTATTAGTCTTTTTAAAGACATTGAGCAAACCGCTGGTCTAAAGCAAGTGCAGTTATAAATGTTTTATTAATTCTTGTTGCTGTTTTATTTTATGAAATTAAATCGATACATATACCAGTACTTAACCTTTTAAGTACATAAAGTAGGAATATAAACATTTATTTGTCCATTTGTTTTCATAGCACACTAGCATAATTACTGGTGCTTTATAATTTAAAAAGTGTATTAAGGACTAAAAGAATTTCTTGTGGTTCAAGAAAAAAAATCATGCTACTTTTTCAGGAATCACAATTGGTAAGAAATATGATTGTTCCAGACACAGACAGACACAGATTAAAGTATATTGCAGTTTTAGTGCTGTATTTCAGTTTTAGTGTTGGAGAAACTTGATTTCTGTCTTTTCTAAGTATTCTAGCCCACACCTTGTAATTTTAAGGCACTTAATTAATGCAAATTAATAACCATGATCTTACTAAAAAGGATCAAACCCCTATTTTGAAAAACTTCTAGGTTCCTAAAATTTCTTGTTCCCATTTATATCTTGGGCTCTCAATGAAGGGAACTTCTTGATGTCCTTTTCTTTTACTAGCTTACTCTTTCTAGGACAAGCCACTTCTGTACTCTCTGTTGGAGCCTAGCAAATCCCCACTGCTCACTTTGGTTATTTTGTAAACTCTGTTTTGACTTGCATTAGATGATTTAATATCTTATTCTAAAAATCTATTGTACTCCTAAAGTCTAGATGACCCCTACATTTCCATCCATTTCTAATATTTTGTGTTTCAAAGAATGTTCAGACTGTTGCATGTAAATTATGTTAAGCAATTCTTCTCTGATATATTCTGCTTAGTCACTTTTAACCTTGACCTTGCATTTAATACAATAATATGCTTTTATTGGTATTTTATTATTTTTTCTGAGTTATTTCAATGTACTTCTGTACACTGGAATTGATTTAATAAATCATCTTTCTTTTCCAGTATGCTATTGAGTCACAGCTTCAACTTCATGGACTTAACACTGAGAAAAGTATGCGGCTTATAAAGCCAAGAGAGGTATATGAGAAAGATAAATATTCATCATTCTTCTATTTAGTATTGATTTTTTTTCTTCATTTTCTTCAAAAGTTTATTATCTTCATTATTTTAATGGAAGTTTCAAGAAAGTATAAAAGGCCTATACTCTGTTACTGTTAGGTCATTTTGCTTAAAACAGAGAATTAACTCAGAAGTGTATTTTTTTAAATTTTTCAAGGGCTATTACAAGCAAACTATTTTCCTATTAATACCACTGGAGTCTACCATATTCTTCAATGAGATGGGAGGAGATGACAAATTGCATACATCATTTTCAATTTTAAATGCCATTGCCTGTGGGTGCCATTGAAATCATGTTAAAAATTAGTGATACTTGTTGAAATTGAATGATGCCTATCTTTTATGCCCCTCTTAATCTAAGGATCAAATATTTTCCTCTGAGCTTGGCCTGGGGAATAGAAAGGGATGTGGTGTAGCAGAAAAAAACTAGGCTTAGAACCTCGCTATTACTCCCCAGGGAAATCCCAGACCCACCAACATACTGGGTATGTGACTTTCTGTTAGTTACTTTATCTCTGAGATTCCTTTATATTTAAACAGACAACGAAGGAAATACCTAGTCAGGCTTGACCATGTGTTCAAGGTCTAAAATACTGTGCACTTTACATTAATAAAGATATAAGGCTAAGTTGTGCAGGTTTTGACCTATAAACCCTGCATCTTGTGTAATTTTGGCACCAAGAGATCCACACAGAATAAATTTTAGGTCTCACATATGTACCATGCTCCCAGGCTGTTAAACCATTCTATATATAAATGTTTGAACATTTATTTCTTTCAACCCAGAACTAATTTGAGAAATTAAAGGTCTACTCTATTCACTTCTATTTGCCAACATGCAATAAATTAATGGAATAGAAAGTTCTCACAGCTTTGGAACAACATCTGTTTCATATGTTATACATAAATTGCTTATTTCCAGCAAAAATGAGCATAGCCACTAATATATCACAAGTTTTTACTTTAAAAGTGACAAGTGAGGACTTCCCTGGTGGCCCAGTGGTTTAGAATCTGCTTTCCAATGCAAGGGACACAGGTTTGCTCCCTGGTCAGGGATCTAGGATCCCACATGCTGCAGGGCAACTAAGCCCGCCTGCCACCAACTAGAGAGAAGCCCGCGCTCCATAACGATAGATCCTTCATGCCACAACAAGGATCCTGTGTGCTGAAACCAGGAGCCAATGCAGCCAAATAAATAAATAAAATGAAATAGGGAACAAACTTACAGTTACCAATGGGGAAAGGCGGGGGGACAGGGCGGAGGGGAGGGATAAATTAGGAGTTTGGGGTTAACACACACACTACTATATATAAGATAGATAACCAACAAGACCTACTGTATAGCACAGGGAAATATACTCAATATTTAAAAAAAATAATAAAAGTGACAAATGTTGTAGAGCTGTATGAGTTAATCATAATTTGGGGACCACTCTTTAGCATTACTGGATTAGAGCACGTCAACATGAGAGAGAATCATATCTATCATTGAAATATATATTTCTTATTTGCTTAATACTGATTCTTTAAAGAAATAAAGCATTAGTAGATATAACACTTTCCTTACTTTTTTGAAATTATGGTGGACAAACTGTATTAGCTTCTTCTAAGGGAAAAAAGAGTTTGGGGTTATGATATTATTAATTTTACTCTGAATTTTTTCTTAGAATCACTGAAATCCTTCTCTTTATGTATAAAGTATGCATCACTTAATAATTCAAAGATTTCATTGTCAATCCTATTTTTATAGATTATCATTTTTTAAACAAGTCTTAGACTATTAGCAGAAATTAGAGTATTATTATATTTGTGATACATATTATATATGCCTAATGTGGGATACAGTAACTGGCAAATAGTACATTACCAAAAATTAAAAATAATTGAAGGAAAATTCATGAATGCCTTAATGAGTTTTCCCCACATATTAATGTAGTTAATGATGCTTTGACCTCCTAATCATGTCAGATTTAGCACTGTAGAAAATTCATGAAGACTTCATAAATAGATGAGAATTATCAGGATACAAATAGACTATGTATATCTAAGTGAGTTATTTTCACTCAAGTTGTTTATAAGACCAAACCTAATTTCATTCACAATTTTCAGAAAGTCACTGATCACTAGTCTTAGGTGGGGAGTTGTGGGGGGAAAGTAACTTTGATAATATTGAGTTTTATTGATATTTTCTTCATGTTTGGATCTTGATCTTTAGATTGGTATGGAGGAGATTTTACTCTTAAACTAATAGAAAATATTGGTTAAGTTACACTCAGATGAATGATGTATATGTGCCTTTTTTTTCTGGAAAAAATGATATTAGATTGATAAGTAAAATACTAATTTCCAAGAAATTTGCCTTGATATTTAATATTTTATGGACATCCTGTACTTTCTGGTATTTTATTTGATGGGAGTAAGAAGGAAACAATCTATAAGTATGTAAATAGTAAAGATTAAGTGAAAAACTGAAGAATAAAATCAAGCAGTAGGGTTTTGCAAAGATACTTTATAAACCCCTTTTTTACTATTTTATTATCATTTTTTAATAACAAAAAGATATTCAAATACATGCTCTTGCCCGATTTTTGAAGATTATTTGAAAAAAAAAATCTTTGATTTTTCTTACGGTAGGAAAGATCTCAAGGTGAATTTTAGATTGGGAAATGTAAAGGGACAAATTTGTTATTGTGGATATAATGTAACTTGTGTCTAACGTGACTTTAGGGGGAAGAAACACTGAGATTAGAGGATATCCTTGAAGTAATTGAGAATGAAGGTGACTCTATTGCAGTGATCCTGTTCAGTGGTCTGCATTTTTATACTGGCCAGCTCTTTAATATGCCTGCCATCACAAAAGCCGGACAAGCAAAGGTATGTACGTCATTTCCTCCTTTGCCCCTTGTCCAGAACATCACTCTATAGGAGTATTCAACTGCACTTCTAGTAAAATACCTTTGTTTGTGTCTGTGTAAAATTATTTAAAGAGTTTAAAAAAAGAGTAAGATATATATCATATATATGATATATGACATATATATGATATGACATATATATATAATATATTAAATATATTTTAGAATATATATATATATATTTTGCCTTAGGCATCTCTATTTAAACCTCTTTTTGTCACTTTTGTGGTCTTACTTCCTTATTAGCATCTGCTCTCCCAATGTCTACCTCTAATCAGCAGTATAGGTGAGCTTCCTATAAGTGATGTCATTGGTACAGAGCTGCTCAGTCAGCAGGAAGCAGACAATACTTAGGATAGTAACTATATACTAGGACTGTTAGAAGCTCAACTCTGGTGCTTTGTCATTACTATAACTCATTCTATATATAATCCATGCTCATTAACACTATTACCTGAAAAAGGGGAGATGGAGAATAAAAGTTTATCAGTAGATGGAGTTTTACCCAGTTTATTTTAGGAAGCCATTATACTGCCTATAACAAGCAATTTTCCCTCAATACTACTGAATAACACTTACATAGTTGACTATTGTGAAAGAGTAGCTCTTTATATATAAGTGCTTGTAAGAAAGTGTTTTTAGTATTTGTGTGCCTAAGGAAAAAAAAAGAAATCAGAGGAACAACATTAAACAGTTACAGTTTGTATTTAAAATCTTTAAATAACAGTTCTATTTGATTCAGCAATCAAATCATGTATTTAAGAAGGTGACAACTGAATTATACTCTGAACATTAATAAGTTATGGGATTAATATATGTGTGATATCTAGTTAATATACTCAGTTATTGAAGTTAATGAATGGAACTAATGAAAAGAAATTTAGCACCGTTATCAGAAGTCTCTGGGAATTTCCAACCAAGACTTCCAACTGGTTTGATGGATAACTGTGACAGTGGTGCATTACAAAAGATATAAAGATAATGTCTTCTTAATTTAGATATTAAATGTTAATCACCAAAATAAAGGGAGGCCAATAAAATATATTTTAAAATGTTATGCAAGTAATCAGAAGTCCCTGATTGCCTTAGTATACATGCATGTCTCATTAAACTTCATAGAAATGAGGCAGGATGGTAAAGAAGAAAGATCATGGGTTTTGGAATCACTCAGTCTGAAATTCATATCTTGACTAGGTCATTTAATTCTTACATGATCTCAAGCAAGCTAGTTACTTGACTTTTCTGAGTTTCTGTTTTCAAAACTGTTAATTTGGGATAACAGGACCCACTTCATAAATGCAGTGTTGATTATGAAGGGTATAAAATATCTCTTGGATTGTACACATTCTACTGTTAAATGGTGGTTCCCTCCCACCTTCCACTGTCCTCAACAAATATGAAGTTATAGAAAGTGGCTTAAATATACATTTCCTTTCATTTCCCATTAAAAAGCAAAATAAACTTGTTTAGTAGATGTTATATGTAATTCTTTTTTTTTTTTTTTTTTTGCGGTACGCGGGCCTCTCACTGTTGTGGCCTCTCCCGTTGCGGAGCACAGGCTCCGGAAGTGCAGGCTCAGCGGCCATGGCTCACGGGCCTAGCTGCTTGGCGGCATGTGGGATCTTCCCAGACCGGGGCACGGACCCGTGTCCCCTGCATCGGCAGGCGGACGGACTCTCAACCACTGCGCCACCAGGGAAGCCCTGTAATTCTTATTCTTAACTACTTTGCTTACTAAAACCATTCTCTCAGTATTTTGCAAGCTTTCTTTCACGTAAAAAATATGGTAAGTGCCTACCAGGTAAAACTCTCATTGAGTTTTCAGTCAAAGAAAGGAAGGTAGGAATTAGCAGTTCCATACAAATGTAACTGCACAGGAGTGATGGATACTATGTGAGTGAAATGGCGATCTAGCAGACTTCAATGTATCCATTATCAAAATTATTTTAACAGACATTTATACTCTGGCTAGACAATCCCCTCCATTCTCAATGGAGATTTAGAAAAATTCTTTATAATGTAGACTTATATAGCTCTCTTGGGTGGTCTATGAAGATAAAGCTGAAGAGAGAGACAAAGAGAAAATTAAAGGTGTCAATCAAGAAAGAGTTGGGAAATTCAAGGGGAAAAAAAGTCATAAAAGAGCCACTGCTAGGAATGGCTAAGTGACATAAAAAAGATGAAAGTTTCCAGAAGTATGGTTGGAACCAAAAATGATGGATTAATAAAAGTCAACAAGAGTAGATTCTGTAGAAACTTCTCATGAAAGGGAAGTGGGGATAGGAATTTTGAAAAACATGTTATTAAAGAAATACATGTATACCAAAAAAAGCAGAAATCATAAGTGTCTTGATGAATTATTTTGAACCCTTATAGCCATCACCCACATCAAGAAACTTCTAGAACATTTATAACACTCAGAATCCTCCTTCTCCCAGATACTGCCTATTACCTCCTCTCCTGACTTCTAACCATATATAAAATATATATATATATAAAATATATAAGCTTTGCTCATCTTTAAACTGTATATGAATGGATTAACGTATATTATTTTGTGTCTTGCTTATTTGCTATTATATTTGTGAGGTTCATCCATATTGTATGTAGCAGTTTTGCCTGTTTTTCTTTACACTTCACTATATTATTATAGTGTATGAAATAGATCACAATTTATTTTTTTTTCCATTCTAATCAGAATAGATATTTGAGTTTCATTTCCATTTGAGGGCCATTACAATAAATTCTACTGCAAACATTCTTATAAATTTCTTTGGGTATGCCTTCATACCCATTTCTGTTAAATATATACCTAGAATTAGAATCCTTGGAACATAAAGTATGTATATGTTAAATCCTAATCAACAATGCCAACTTTCCAAAGGTTTGTATCAATTTGTCATATACTCCCACTAGCATGTATGAGTTTCTGTTGCTCTTCATTCTCACCAATAGCAAATCTGATTAGTTTGTAATAATAATTCATTGTAGTTTTAATATGCACTTCTCTGACTATTGATGAGGTTGAGGATCTTTCAAATGTGTACTAGCTGTCTCAGAATCTTCTTTCATGAAATGCTTATTCAAGTGTCTTGCCCAGTTTTGTATTTGGTTATCTGTCTTTCTGTTCTAAGTGGTATAGAAATTGACTCTGATGGAAAGAGAAAATACAAGATTTCTAGTGATCATCTAAAAGGAAAAATAAATAAATTAATAAAAGAACAGTTGGTAGGATGGCTCTGACTCACATAATGAATTTAGGGAATGCTGAGACTTTTTTTAACTGAGGAGAAGCCCTGGGATGGTGGCAAGTGTGAGAGGCCAAGGAAAATTAAGCATAAGATCAGGCTAGAGGGCCATATTATAAGGGAAGGCCAGCATGTGAAAAGAGACATCAGTTTGAAGACACACTTTCATATTTTGTCTTAGAAGCCATCTACTTAATTTTATATTATTGGCCAACCTACCATCCTGGAGCTCTGCCTTACTTCTATATTTATATATTTTTCATATACTATTACTTATTTCTACTAATAATTTATTTTTGTCTACACTCACTGAATGTTCCACATTGTCCTTTAAATTACTATCCCTAAAGATTTTTAACCACTGCCACGACTCAGCTCTCACTGTCAAGTAAAAGCTACAGGCTACTCACACACTTGAAAATTGTTATTTATGAGCATCTGCCTATTACATCTTGAAGTCCTATATGCACCTTGAGATCAGTATGTTCCAGACTTGTCTCCCTCCAGAATATCCCTACTGTTTGTTTCATGCCACCATGCTTATAGACCTTTAGACTCAACTCTGACATCTTCCTGTTCTTTACCTTTTCAACCAATCACTTCTTAATTCTACCCTCAGGGTTAGTCTTTCCTTTAATATTCCTGAATCACTTATGAAGGTTTTCAGCTGCAAGAAACAAAATCCTGGAGAAAAATTAGCCAAAGGTTAGGGATTTACTTTTCTCACCACAGAAGACTTGAGGCAGGAGGCTGCTAGGATGCACTCAGCAACTGAGTAGTGTTTGTGTGACATCTCCAGGGCTTTCTTAGATTTTCTTCAGTCTTTTCATGTCATGGTCACAAGGAGAGTTGTCCCAAATCCAGATAGCACAATTCTATTTACAGCAGAGAGAAAGACGAAGGGAGAAGTAGCAGTATAGCTTTATCTGTCCCTTTCATCCAAAGTGCAAAGTCTTTCCCAGAAAAACCTAGCAGTTTCCTGTTTATGCCTTCTGAAGTAGTAGTTTCAAAGAAGCATGAGTAAAGGAGTTTTTAGCTTTTATGGCCCTATAGTAGAGAGAGGCTGAGAAGAGGGGTTGGGGTTAATTTACCGACAGTACTTCTTGCATTTCCCAATTACAACCCCATGGAGCATCACTGTTTCTAATCTGTTTCCCTCTTTCCTCTTCTAGCCCTCTTTAATTTTTTTCCTTTTTTTCTCCCTTTTTTCCTTCCTCCCTTCCTCCCTCCCTTCTTTTTTTCTTTCTTCTATTTTCTTTTTTGCCTCATTTCACAAAGCATTTGAAAAAATTCGTAGAAGATTGATTAGGCTCCATAATGAAATATAAAGAGAGCAAAATAAAGAGAAAATCTATATCATCTGGTGAAATGAATAGGCTCCCCACAAATTATAATTTCTCAAGTTGAATTATGATAAGAAATAGGTAATTAGAAATTACTGTCAATGGAAATTCTTGGTGTATAAGGTAGACTAAGTCTTGGTAACAATTAAATAGAGCCATAAATGCCTTCACTGTGATAGATTTTTTTTTTTTGGTTGCTCATGCAGCAGTCAGGGATTAGCTTTCTCCAGTGCAATGATTCAGGTTACCAGTGGTTCAGGGTTGTATCCTATGGCTTTCATACCCTAGAGCTTCTGTCACTATTCAGCCAAAGAAATGGGATAAACAGATTTAAAGGGGAATACTAACATCTTAAAAACATTAGCTTAACAATGAAAAAAATTATTTCCACTTATATTCCCTCAACTAACACATGGTCATTTTGGGGAAATTAAGTATATTTGTGTGCTTAAGAAGGACAGTTATTAGCCTTGCCACACCTGGAATTCAGGCATTTTTGGTTGCTGATGGAGTAGGATACTTATTCTGAAATGCAGTATAGCATTTGCATGAATGAAATGTTTAGGTAGTAGAGACAGAGCCAGACCTGGCCTTGAACCCACATCTTTCCATTAGTTTCTAGCATAGTTTAAATGGCTTAATTCATTTACCAATATGACTTAATTTCTCCACTTAACAAATGGGGAAGGTAAAAGTGCCTACTTCATTGGTTTGTTCTACTGAAAAACAAGGAACTATTCCTAAAACACTTAGTACTTAGTGCATTGTAAGTAATCAGTAAACGTTATCAATATATTAAAAAATCACATTGGCATATCCAACCTACAAAAAAATAATGAATCCTTAGAAAGTGAAATATTAAGAACTTTAAATGAAAGACTCTCATTAGACACTTCTACTCTAGATTATAAAAGAAAACAATAATCTAAGCAGCATGGTTAGGACTCAATAGACTGGACTGAAAACTTTAAAGTCTGGGTAATGGACTGATAAAAATTTTAATAATCTTATCCCTAAAAAAACTCAGTGCCAACTGCTTGCTTTCTACCTTCCCTCTCCAATGCCACATAAAATGGCCTACAGCACTCTGGAATTCATGGTGCCTGGCAGACAGTGGTGCCAAATAAATATTTTTTGAGTGAATGAATGATTGATTCCCTTATTTATCACATCTTTTATACTATCTTACTCTACCTTATATGGATGCTGGCATGTTAGTTTTCTTTTAGCCTACTGAAAATTGAAATGCAAATGACAGCGAAAAAGAAGACTGAATTTTGCAAACCTGTGTTTTGCTTTATTAGCTTCTACCTTGTTATGTGTCACTCTCTACTGGGTATGAGTACAAACATCTCTTAGACCTAACTATAAGTTGCCTAAATTATCCATAAATAATAATCACAATTACAGCCCACACAATTTAAAAACAAAATTAATTGGGGGCTTCCCTGGTGGCGCAGTGGTTGAGAGTCCACCTGCCAATGCAGGGGACATGGGTTTGTGCCCCGGTCCGGGAAGATCCCACATGCCGCCGAGCAGCTAGGCCCGTGAGCCATGGCCGCTGAGCCTGCGAGTCTGGAGCCTGTGCTCCGCAACAGGAGAGGCCACAACAGTGAGAGGCCCGCGTACCACAAAAAACAAAAACAAAAACAAAAAAACACCACTTCAGCCTTTTATGATTGTGCATATACTTAAGTTATCAGTATCGTATTTTCTTCTGCTCTCCTTCATATACTAATAGTTAAACTAAACCAAATGTGTTGCATGTTTTCTGTCCAGATGTCATACTTTCAGTCTCTAGGCCTTTATTCTTAGCTTTCCCTCCTCCTAGAATTCCCACATATGAAGATTCTGTTCCTCCAGCTCAGCTCAACCACTATCTGCTTCACAGGTTATGATCTGTCCTAGAGATTTGCTTTAACCCTCTTTGTATATGCAAACATGGTACATTTAAATTTTTTTAATCACATGCCAATAATGACAGATCAAGAGATTTCATATAAAAACTCTTAGCTTCAAATTACAGGTTTGGCAACACTAGACCATCTTTCTTGTAGGATAACAAGTGGCAAGCCTGAATCATAGCTCTGCCCATTAGATGGGACTTCAGTTCTTCAACACAACTCCCATGTCTACCTACTGACCTCAGCACTGAAGCAGAATGACAGCTGGTGTATATATTTCTGCTTACATTGCAGCATTCTTACCAAAAACGGTAAAGTGGAGTATTTCTTATAGGCCCAACTCATATATTTATTGACTAACTCCTGTAGAAACATGAGGGGGTGACCCTTGACCTTCATCATAACATTTTTCTTGCTCCTCTGTGTCAGGCTAAGTCTGTCTTCCTGCTGTATTTCCATAGCATGATGGAAAATGTATTATTGGTCCTCTTTTGCAATATCTTGTAATTATTTCTATGCCTATCTTAACTATGAAATTTAGAAAGCTTTTGTCAGTAGTGTGTTCAATGACTGATTGAGGGTGGACCCTACAAACTGCACAGGCTTATACTAGTGCTTTACACATACATAGTCATTTATCATTAAATGCATACCTGTTTGGCCAATGAATGGATAAATGTGTGTTATCAGCAAGAATGGATTAGGCTGACTTTATGGATCACACATTGCATAAAAGACATAACTGTGCTCCCATTTAATTAGAATCAGAAAATTCTGAAGAATTACTTATAATGGTCAATTGCTCTAAAAATTAAAATACTTGTAAAATTTGAGTTCTTTTTCAAACTCCATTTCTACTCTTTGACACACTTAGGGCGTGCAGACTACTCCATTAAGTTATTAAATATTAAATGAACTAAATTAAGCTTGAAAAATTACCTTGAGCTATTTTTCCCATCTTGAGTATCTGAAATAAATCAAACAAACTATATTTTGTGTGAGACCCTTGCCAGCTGGAGAAAGACTCCAGAAGAGAACAGTGTTGCTTGATTTGTTTTATTTTTCTTCTTTGGTTTTGTACTTACTTCTGACCATAAACAGAGGAGACAATTGCTGTTTTTTCCTGGTAAAAGAAATAGCTGAAATTTACTCTTGAAAGCACACTCTATTAGATAGTAAGACATTTCTACCTGTAAATTACACAACACTTTAGGGTCTCAAGGGTGTTGTTGTTTTTTTTTTTTTTTTTTTTTTTTTTTTTTTTTTTTGCTTTTCTTCTCTCTCAAATCCTTTACTCTTTCTCCCCATGTAGCTGTTAGCTCTTAGCTCTGTCTCACACCTTCTTAACTGATACCTCCCTCCTTAAATTTCACTAGCAAAATGCTCCTAATGCTCCCCACTTTATACTTCTCATCTCTGGATTTGCCAGTCTCATCAATATTTACTTTTAAAAAGCCAGGCTAAAAGGATGAATCTAGTTTCTGCAATAGTGCTTTGTACAGATGTGAATAATACTAGGTGCTGCTGATGACCTACTGTGCTTCAGGCACTTGGCATGTAGTATTTACAATATTCTCAGCTACCCTAATAGGGAGCTTTTCCCATGGCTCAGTTGAGGAAACTGAGTCCAAGAGAAGTTAAGCACTTGCTCAAGCTGACTTAGCTAGCCAGTAAAGGTTGGACTTGGAGTCTGGCACCGATACCATACCTCTCTTTCCACTACATTTTCTCCTTTTATATTTGTAAACTGATTGTGTAAGGGCAAAGAGGTCTCAACATTTGGAAAGTCAAAGAAAATATATATAGCCCCCTTTCTTGGTTATTTTTTTCCATGGGAGCCTGAAACCTTTGTCTTTATGGTCGATATAATTGTCTCTTCAGTTTAGAGAATATTGAAAACCACAATTTTTACTTTGCCCCTAGATGTCAAGTATAAGAAACAGAATTATTGCTGAATAAGATTCTATTCAGTGCCAGCATTCAATAGTGGCCCAACTCGGAACCTCTAACCCACTCCTCCCAACCGCTCTCTTTAAGACATGCCCCAAGACACTGGTGGGTCTCCTTCTGATGGGTTTCTTAGGTAGTTCTATTGGCAATAGCTTCCACCAATGATGACCCCATTGTCATTCCTGTTAGCAGCTCTTCAGAGCCTTTAGATGTATTTGCAGGTGCCCTCCCTCTAATTAAGAGCTTACAAACTCCTATATGACTGGGAAGCTAATCTACATGACAATAGGGAGAATTTCAACAGGAAGTCCACTGAACCTTCTAATGGTAGCTGAGTTGCAGAGTATTCTCAAGAAATTTCATTGTTTCACAGGTATATTGACCCCTCACTTAACATCAGTTTCCAGGATTTGAGAGGGGGAGAGAGAGAGACAGAGAGAGCAAGGGAGACAGAGAGAGAATAGATTAAGAAAAACCCCACTGTGTCTGACTTTAAAGAATCATATGGGACATAGAGACATATATATAGAAAACTGCTTTAGACTGCATTAATGCTCGACAAGGGTAAAAACAAATCCATGAAAATGTCTTAGAAAATCAATCCAGTCTAATACCACAAAAAAACAGAGTTATACATGCTCCAATTCATTTTACCTTATGATTGGGTCAAAACCACATATTGCAAATTGACTCAAGAAGAAGTCAGATAGTATGGGGAAAAATCCCCACTCAAGTTCGGAAGCTATCATTTTCCTCCAGGCATCTGTTCACAGAACTAGGGGACATAGCTATTAGGACATAGCTAGTATTCCAGACTCTGGTTGCCAGTGTTCCCCATGGGCTACCTGGCCTGCTGTGTAAGTTCCACAGCTAAAACACTTTTGGAATTTAAACGAAGGGTACCTTGAGTTATATATTAATTTCAAAAAAACATACAGGTTCCATTTCCTGTGACATAAATAGATCCCAGAAAGGCCTCCAAAAATGCACTAGGTTGGCCATCTTAAGCACCTGAGTAGAGTTCTACCACCCCATTCAGGACTCCAAGGTTTCCATCCAAAGACAAGCTCCTTAGTTTTCCTGTGTCCATCATCTTCTTCCCAAATTTCCACCCCCTGTCACTTTACTTTTCCAACAGGACACTTCCTTCATATTTTCTTTTGGGTAACAATAAGTTACTATACTTTCTGAAAACATGGAAGTATGGCTTGATATAAGTGGGTAATAAAATCCTAATACTGTATTAGTCTAATTTGCACAGGTTGACAAATAAATAAATATTTCAGAATGGATTCCACTTTCACTTTTTAGCTTACCCTTGAATCCAAACCAGAGTTTTTAAGTCACTGAGTGAAAGCATTCATTCTGATTTCATTTTGATTTCAAGTTAAAGGTACTCGTTTTTAATTTAATTAATTCCCTGATATCTATGCACAGCCTTTGTCATGAAAGACTCTTTCTTGATTCAAAACTCTCCCTTATTGGATATCTTATCTTTTTCCAAATTAAGCTCTCTGGAAACCAAGAAGTATAGTCATGGCTCCCCAAATCCCTAGCAATAGCCCACATGAGAGGCACAGAACAATGTTCACTTTATCAGGGGTTGTTGTCTCCGCTGTATACACATTTTGGCATAAATACCATCAATCAATAGCTCTAGGACAATGGGGGAGCTTTCTTACTCAAATTATCATGTAGGCTAAGGGTTATTTGTGATACCATCCTTCTCTGTACACTTGCATTTTAAAATAATATTTTGATAGAAGATACATTTGAAATTATTAGACCTTAACCTTGGAGTAATTCATATGTCTAGGGTAGTATCTTGTCTACCCTCCCAATTTTTCCTGTTTCTGTTCCTGTTTGCTGCTGAACTTAATATGAACAGTTAGAATTATCAAGTCACTAGCTTCCTGGATGGAATACTGTGTGTATTTTTTTTTTTTCTCCTGCAGTATATACGCTGATTACTTATGTTTCTCTGGTATCATATATTATCTATAAGAGCCTCAGGACTAAAATAACTTCGAGTAGCATTCAGGTTCTGCCTTACAGAAAATTTTAAGTTTTGGTTCTAGTTGCCAAGCTACTTGATTTCTAAAATATTCCCTGCAGTTCCACTTGGAAGATTGTGTTTTGTCCCTTTTAACTTGTGAAAGTTTATTCTCATTTTGTATTGTTTTATGCTTTAATAGTGAGGAACAGTTACTCCCATCAAACTACTGGTATAAATAAGTGAAGGCTTAACATAGTACTTCAAAAAATAGTAGACAAAAAAAAAAATAGTAGACAGCTGTATTAAATAATTTGGGGAAGGAAACTGTAATACAAATTACATATTGACTTTAAGTGCAGAGTAAACACAGTATAAGAAATAATGCATAGTTCCTGCTTATAACCAGAGTTGGATGAAAAGGAAAAAAGTGAGAAGGATATTTGAAGGCCACAATAAATTTTAGGATGAAAGGAAAGACTTTCACAATAAAAATTCACTCTTAAATGATATACTATGTTTACAGAGATGGTAGAGGCCCCTCTTACAGAGATCTTTACTGGGTATTACTTTTTTTTTTTTTTAATTTAGCATCTGTGGATTCTTTTGAATCATAGCACTTGAATGAATTTTACAAATTTTAGTGCTTCAAGACTATGGCAAGAGACCCTACCACCTTTCATCTGCTTCTTCTTCATTTTCACCCTCCCCAGTACAATTCAACACCTCCCTAACTGTGAGCTTCCTTGGGAAATCCCAGGATCAAAGCTAACTAGCCAACCTGTTGCTAATCCACCATTTGTCCATATCATCTATGTAGAGTTGAACAGCAACACACACATACACACACACTCCTATCATTTTTTAAAATTTTTGTTCACTGTCCTCAAATTTTCCCATCAGTTTTTCTATTTAAGGTAATATTGTTCAAATTTATAGCAATGTACTTCTTCAATTGTTTCCTGTGACTTTATATCAAAACAGGAGTGATATTTAGAATACATAAAGATCTCTTTAGTATGGTGTGGAAACTGTAGTTCCCATAAACAGCCACGAGAGAAGTCACACTCCTATTACTAGTATCCAATTACTAGCCTTGAAGGGACTTGTAGGCTCCTGTAGTTTACCCACCATGATGCTAATGCCACTGCCAAGGGCATCCACTGAAGTCTGGACATGCACCCAACTGGTATGTATGAATGACCACAGGCTGTGTGACAGGCATCTCTTGCAGGTACCTCCTAAGTAACCTGGGTGCTTACTCAAGTGGCTCAAAGACAAAGGTTACTTACCTATACTTACCTATCTTAAGTATTTTATTATTTTAACAATTATTTGAACATACAAATGCATACAAGCTGACTTTCATTTCTGTGTATAGCTACAAATATATAATTATCCCTTTTCCCACCAAATTTGCTACTTATTGATGGTCTTCATAATTTATAGGATTTTTTTTTTTTTTTGGTGAAGAAAGAACAAACTAATAATATCTGTCCAAAGCCAACCTGTTATAGAATAAATCAATAAAGTTATCAGGACTTTAATGCTACAAGGGATAAAATTAAACTGTACTATTCCATATTTTATTTTAATTAATAAACTAAATTTGAGAGACAGTGATCTAGCTCTTTACCTGGAAATCTCAGCACAGACCCTGTGTATTATTCCACTGGTTAGAAAAATTTTTAGTATTGTGTTGTAAAGATGGCAAAGACAAAAAGTCATGATATTCCTTGTTTTATTGAAAGGGATTTTAAATATATTTTAAACTACTTTTGACTGTCCAAGAAACTTCATTTTAAAAGATGCCAAGCCTGAATAAATGGTTTATGCAATAAAATTGAAACAGAAATAAAAGATATCAAATAATATTTTAACATTTAGCTTCAGTTTACAGAATATTTATTGACAATTCTTTGACTTTGTGTTTTTACTTATTTATTCAACAATTGAATTATTTGAGTTCATATTATATAAAAATAGAAGACAGTTTAAGATTGGAAAATTGCTACAAGAGTTTTATGCAACCAGGGCTGTAAGATGAGAGAAGAGAGAGGGTTTGGCAAAGGTATCTTCCTATGGAAGTTATCTTGTGATCAAAATTTGAGCTACCCAGGCAAATGAGGAGGGAAAGAATACCCCAGAGACAGAGAACGGTTTATGCAAATAAATGAAAGTAGGTGTAGGGCACCCGGGACAGGAAAGCTGGAAAGAACCAGATCATAAAGGTCTTTAAAAGCCATACCAAGGAAAATGAGTTACATTCTCAAGTTAATGGGGAGATCTTTGAAGGGACACAGGACGTCTTATAACCAAATATATTATTTAGAAAGTTCATTGGAAGAAGGCAGGCTGGAAGTAGTCCGAATGGTTAGAAGACTACTGCCATAGTTTGGGGACTGACTGTAAAGCCAGGTGACACGGTGGCTGAACACCTCTGCTGTGCTTGTATCAATGAGAGTCTGAGAAATTGTGGGTAATTTGAATAAAAATCTGTTGAAAAATATTTGATTTCTATTTTTAAAATTACATAAAGTATGCACTCAAGGGTGAGGTCTGTTTTCACACATTCATATTGTTTTACCTACTCTTATTCGTAAAATAATGAAAATGTTAACTGCATGGCTATACAGAGGTTTTGGAGAACTGTTAGTTTTTTCTTTATTTTTAAGATGCTGCCATCTAGTGAAACTTTTGTAAAATCCCTTTGTGATGATCTCACGCAAGTTTATCTTACGGTCATTTCCTAAAAACAGTCACATTTTAATAATTTATGTTCTCTGCCACCCATGGGGAAAGAATTGTACATGCATTAAAACATACTGTAGGAGCCACAAGTGATTATTTTACATCGTGTCACAGATGTGACCACAGGGCTTTTAATAACAGGATACGGTAGGTGAAGTTTCATGGTTTCTTCATTGTGCCATTCTTTATAAATAATTGATAATAAAAGTGCTGCCTTTTTATTCCTTGAGTTTTCTAAGAAAAGTTGTGTTGTAAAAACTTGTCTAAGAGAAGTTGTTGTAAAAATTTCTTCATAAAAAAGCACTTTAATTGGATGTGTTGGTGAGAAAAAAGAGAATTTTAAATTCAGAACTTTTTTCCCCAAAATTTAATTTCCATATTAAAAGTGTATCTTAAAATACAAACTAATTGCATATATGTATGTGTCTGTTTATATATCTATTGAACCTAGTCTGAAAACCTAAGTTTTGATGACCTCTAAATCTTGATGGAAATTAACTGTATTTCTTTCCTATTGCTCCAAAAATTTGTGCTAGCATGAAGCATCTGTCATATTTTTATGACATGTATTGCTCATTTTTTGTGTTTTAGAAACAAAATACCTGTAAGAACTTTTTCTTTTATGATGTTCTAGTTCTGGCCACATTACAGTAAGGTTTCTAATTAACTGACTCTCCAATATATTGAGTTTTCTCTATGGAAACCAATGCTATAGGGCAGGGGTCAGCAAATCTTTTCTGTAATGGGCAAAATAGAAAATGTTTCAGACTTTTTCGTTCATATGGTCTCTGTTGCAATGATTCATTTGTGCTTGCAAAAGCAGCCAAAGACAATATCTAAACAAATGAGATTGTTGTGCTCAAATACAACTTTATTCATTAAGAACAGGTCATGGTTTGCATCCCTCTGTTCTGGGGAAAGTACCTGTAATAGCAGTTTGGGGTTATTTATTCTTAAGAGGTGTTAGAACAATTTAAAATTGGTCCTTCTGCAATTATTTACTTCAAAAACTTCAATCCATAGATGTGTTTCTTCGAAGTTGCAGGAAGTCTACAAGTTTTAAGAATGTAATTCTTATGTTTGCTCTTAGTAAGCTAACAACAGAAGAACTCAGAGGTAACACATGTTTGCAAAGTGAACTATCACCCCCATTTAACGATCAGCTTTTCTAAAAAATTCATGTCATTAACTGAGACAGAATAGAGTCAGATAGTAAGAGACTGTTAGGGTCTCAAGTCAATGTACAGGAAGAACACAGTATAGAGTCAAAAACAGCATCATTTTTATGGGTCACCTTTGTGTCAACTGATCTAGACAGGACTTGGTTGCAGGGATCCTGCTAATCTCAGCTGAGGTCAATCATGCATCTCTGGCCAACTAAGAGAATGTGGGAGAGTAGAATCCAGGCTGAGCCCAGGGGAGGATGACTCTGATCCACAATTTTTTCATCTTCCATCTGGGCCAGTAGGTTGGCCGAAGCAAATCCTTCTCATATAGGTGGCAGAGGGCAAGAGAGAGCAAGCCTCATCACTCAAGTGATTAGGAGTTTCTCTTTGTATTATATGTGCTGATGTCCTTTGCTCAAAACAAGTCACCTGACTGATCCCAGCGGCGGAGAATTGCACCCTGTTCGCAGTGAAGGAACTGAAAAGTTACGTGGCAAGGGACATGGATACAGGAAGGGACGCAGAATCGGAACCACTAAGGCAATTTACTACAGCATGAATAGACTTGATCAAATTAAATGACATGATTAAGTGATAAACTGAAAATTTTATTAACTCTTTCAGGTTAACAGGATATACTAAAGCAGCAGTTCTCAAACTTTTTAGTAATGCAAACCTTTTATATTCTTAAAAATCATTGATCACCTCAAAGAGGTTTTAATATTGTTTATATCTATCTATCTATATTTACTGTATTTCTAATTAAAACAGAATTTTAAAATACATTTACTTATTTTAGGACAAAAGTGGCAAACCCATTACATATTGACATAAATAATATATTGTTAGGGAAGGAAAACTGTAGTTTCTAAAAGAAACAATAAAATGAATGTTTTATATTTGGCAGATATTTTATATAGATAGAGAGATCTTTACTATTTGGCTTCATAGAAGGCAACTGGTTTTATATATCTTCTGCATTCAATCTCTTGATTTTTTTTTCCTTTGTGAAGCACAGGAATAAAATTGGACATACATATTTAGAAAAAGCAAAAGTAGTCTAATAGCTTTTTCAGTTAATTGTGAATAATCTTTGATACTACACCAGAATTTGACAAGTGAGAACTTCTTGGGAGTTGTGGTATGAAATGTGAAACCAAATCACTGATCTTTCTATGCTTTGCTACATTAAAATCCATTGGCTGATCTTTCATTTTGAATAGATCTTTTATCCATGCATGATATATAACAATAAGTGTTGGTCATTTGGAAAATATTGGTTCATTGTTATGCATATTTTACAAACATTGATATTTACATATTTCAGTATATGTTCTTTTAAAAATTATATATTACTTCTAAACTCATCAGAAATATCTTTAAATACTGGGAAATGGTCATATTCATAAAAGTGGATACAAGTTTTCCAAAATTCTACTTTATCTTGGAAACTACTTTTTTTCCTTGGCAACAAATCCTGTGAGTTATTTTCCTTAAATTGACAGACTCATTTAATTTTCCAAAATATGTCTATCAAATACCTAAGTATGACTTACTGTTGTTTGTATATAAGTTGCTCTTTCATGCAAAAACAGGTTTCCAGTAAGCTAAAGTGGCTAATTCAGCTTGCAACTCAAATAATTGCATAAGTGCATTACTTTGAGACAACCATCCTACTTCAGGATATGGTCAAATGTCTTATGCATAATTCCCACATTAAATCTTAAAAATAGGAAAATTAAGATATTGAGATTTAATATAAATGTATTAGTTTTATACTTTTATCATGGAGATATATAAGTGAAATTAACTTTTTCATGCTGTAACTGAATGGCTTTGACACACAATGACAGTACAAGCTTCCACTACCTCGATTTGTGCTGACGTGCCAGCAATTCCACCCATCATTGCTTTTGCATTATCATTGCAAATGTCAACACAGTGAAGAAGGCAAAGAATGTCTTCTTCATGGTATGAAAATTGTTTTGACCTGAAAGGGTCTTGGGAATGCCCAGGATTTTGTGACTCACACTTTGTGAGTCACTGTACCAAAGGATGAACTATATTTATGGTATAGCAGTGTGTCAAAGATTTTCTTAAGTATACTGTCTTTACTATTTCAAATCATTAAGCGAATTCAAAATTTATTATGTTCTTCCACAGGGTTGTTTGGTTGGCTTTGATCTGGCACATGCAGTTGGAAATGTTGAACTCCACTTACATGAGTGGGGAGTTGATTTTGCCTGCTGGTGCTCCTACAAGGTATCAACAAACTAGTTGATATATTTTTATTATTTTATTCCATATTGACATTAATCTAAATGTAAAACTGGATCAGTGGCCAATTTTAAGTATTTGACTTACCTCCATTTCTTTCATTACTATATTTTCTGACTTTAGTTAACTGTAGAGTCACATGATAGAATAGTATAGGTTATTAAATTCCATCCTCTATAGAATACTATTCCTTCAATTCCCTGGCTGCTCTGTAAAAGTCAGGAGGTTCTGGAAAAAAAGCTCCACACTTAGAACTTAATTCAAATTGATCTGAGTTTTTTGTTGATATGTTGTGAAATTTCTACATAAGTAAAGATAATTCTTATGGAATCAACTTTGTATTGACATTTGAAGACAAGTTAATTGACAGGGAGCATGGAAATAAAACCAATTTTATTTTAATTTAGGTGTTTTAAAAATATAATCTTTTATTATTATTTAAATATTTTGTGACAAAATAATTGAAATGAATGAGCTCTGAAATGAGATAAATGTCACTGGAACTATTATCTACTAGTTGGGGAAAAATTTGGCTAAAAAAGTAATAGCTATTTATTCTCCATTAATAATGCTATGCTTCATTTTTTTTCTTTAAACAAGGTAACTCCAAATTCTGTTTTATTATAAATGTTCAAATAGTCACACATTCTGATCTTGTCAAAAGTTGGTTTCATAACAAAAAAGTCAAATTATTACATTGTTTACTTTTGTCATACATATTTAGGTAAACCCACACAGTTTAATTTATTCTCAATCCAGTAATTTTTTTTTCAATCCAGTATTTAAATACAGGAGCAGGAGGTCTTGCTGGTGCCTTTGTCCATGAAAAGCATGCCTATACAATTAAACCTGCGTGAGTACTATCTTTAGATTCTTCTTTGGTGATGAATAAATGAACTTGCATTAATAATATGCTAAATTTACATGAGCTCCTTAAGATGCTATCCAATAAGAATCTGGACTGATTATAATTATTTTACTACTCTATGAACAATGATATGCTTTATCGGAAATAAATGGTTTCCAAAGAGCTCACTTGGTTGAATAAGAAATTTAATCACAAAAGGGAAGCTTTAAGGCTAAAAATGAGTCCCTGTAATCATGCAGAGCAGATGGTTTAATGCAAAGAGACTACTTAACTTTTTTTCAAAAATTAGACTTTAGAAAATTTCAGGTTTCTCACATTGATGAATAAATCAAAGGCAACTAGAGCTGTGCCTAATAGAGCTTAAAAGTGGTATGTGATTATTAAAACTACATCTACCTTTAAAGCTGGAAACTTATAAGATGGTCTTGTAAGGAGTATCTTCTGTCCTAAAAAATTTTATAGTCCATGAAAACTGAAGAAGCTGAACCCTGAACAACAGACTGACTACATAAAAAGAAATACTTTTCAATTTTTATGTAGCACTCCATTTTTTTAGAGCAAGTATAAATGCAAATGTGATACACCAACAAATTTACACATTTTTATTTGACTGGGGGACTCTTAAGTGTTTCTATGTTTTTAATCTGGTATGGAGATAAAGAAATAATATTCTGTAAAAAAGATCCTTTCAAAGTTGTATCAGAGTGTATGTGATGAGGAGACTGTCTAGACTCCTAATAGGTAATATAATAACATTTGATTAGTTTTCTGAATCTTCTCAGTCACTGGCTGAGTGGTATAATCGTTATAAGCATTGAAACTGAATAAGTAATAAAGCTTGGAGCACCTCACATTTTTGAGATTCTGTGCATATAAATCTTAAAAATTTAAGATGATTTTCTATAGCTCATTTAATTATGTCTAAAATTTCCACAAGATTTTAAAGTTTTAAAATTAAATAGAGCATTTTTTAGGCAAGTATTTTGTTAGGCAGACATCTTCCTTGAGTATATTGTCAGTACATTAGATTTCTCCCCTTGTCCCAAATTCTCTGAAAAGAATATAAAGCGTATATTATAGGAATATCATACATGTTTTAAAAGTTTCATTTTTAGCAAACCGCATTGACAACATTTTACCTAGCATAAGTGTTTTCCATATAGACGGTATATAAGGTATTGCTTGCTTTTGTGTGAAGACTCACTACCTTGAGCATTTCCAACTCTCCACTTATTTAAATTGCAATAGAGGAATCAGCAAAGGGAAGCGAGGGTGTAGTAAGTATTCTACACAAATTCTAGAGAATGTAAGTGTTAGCAGTTTAACTGATTTTACAGCATCTCTATTGCACTTCAGATTTCTTTCACTGTTATTTGCCCTTAATGGATGAGGAACTGGAGAGGGTGGAGGGGTTGTAGTGTGTTTGCATGTGTCTCATCTTGTAGAATCCCAACATCCTCTAGACCCAGTAAGCAATTGTTAAGTCTATGCTCCCAAGAGAAAGACCATGCAGACAGACCAGATTTACATTCCAGCTTGATCACTCACTTGCTGGTCCATAACCTGAAGAATGTCCTTGATTTCATAGTGTTCTAGCCTCTATATAAAGATAACATCAGCATCTACCTCATAGGCAATTACTGTGAGATTAAAATGGGATGATGCATGTAAAGCACTTAGCATAGCCACTGAAGCATGACAGGTGATCCATACATGTAGGCTAAGTATTTTGTTGCCTCAAAGTGAAGTTGCATGTTAACTTGTAGAATTTTGCCTAGTAGAGATCATTTCTCTCGAGCAGGAAACATAGCCTTAAAGATTACGGCTTGTGACCTTTAGGACATTAAACTGTTTTGTACCTATTGCCAAGTTCAGACTGACCTTGTAAGTCTCTATTCCTTGAATTCTCTCTCGTACTGGATTCACCATCTTAATTGGCTCCCTTGCTAATTAATGAGTTGATTGAGATCTTTATATGTGTTCATTTTATATTTGTATGAGAGCCATGCTTTTAACTTTTTTGAAAATTATGTTATTAACTATTGTTGCATTTTAACTACCTGGCTTTGGAGACTGACGACTCAATTCAGTCTGACTCATGTAGCCCTTCTTACAGGAAAGCCTGTTTGTTGTTTCTTCGTTTGTTTGTTGTTAAAGCTTCTTTTTATGTGATATCAGAGGGACTAATTCCTATGGTACCAACTTCTACCCTATAGTGGAATGTAAGTGCTATTGATGTTGTAAACTTTGTCAAGTAAACTTTGTTGCTTAAAAAAGGGTGACATCTAGTGGCTAAACGCATTATTTCAAATAAAGAGTGCATATAACTTTTCCTGGTCCATTCATCCTTTCATCAAGTATTTTTTAAGTATATATATTTAAATCGTTTTTTATTTTATATCATTTGACCCCATATTTATAGTGCAATGATCGTGTAGTCAAAGCCTTCGATAAAGAGGTAGGACAGGACGAAGGTGGAAGTTAGTGAGGGGCATTCTAGGTGCATGGTTTAACGTAACGCATAAATGTCTATCAAGGCTGAGAAGAAGGGCATTATGGGAGTGGTTGGCGGTTGGCCTACCTGCCGTAGTGAGTGGATCCCGGAACATGTAATCCTGCATTCTAAAAGCTTAATTTTCATTATATAATTTCAAAGTATCTTTATATGATGTTCCCATTAGCGACTGGTAAATTACATCTGTACCAAGAAATTTCACTTCCTTCTTTTGTTTAAATAGGCATTTTGGCCATTGTTCAAAACTGATGATGACCTAAGACTTTTTCCAAGAAACCCTGCCAATAAAAAGAATGAGTAGAGGCCAGAGTCAGTCCACTGCATTAAGCATTATAACTCAAAGCTATTATTCTCAACTAGAATTTGACCTTTTCCTAGTTTATCATCAGTTTTTCTCATTCCAGTGTCATATTCTAAACCTTGTCTGTAGCTAAGAATTATACAAAATTAGAACTGGTTGTGAGTAAATGTCATCTTGTGTCTTTTTCCTTCAGGGCTGACTTCAATTTAGTCTACACAGTTAATTATTGCTCTGAAATATGAAGGGAAATATTTTAATTGTAAGAATTTGACAATCAGAAATGTATCACTTTAAAAAAAGTACTTCAAAATCTTGAATTTTTCTTTTTAACTTTATAAATGTTGACCTTTCTGATAGACTTTAGATCAATGGTTAACCTTTTGGTTTTAAGGAATTCAAGCATATCTGAGGACCATAAAAAGATTCTTCTGTGAGAGCCTATAGACTGCAATTCAAGACACCACCACCCACCTCTTCTTTTTTTTTAGAGAGACTCTAGCATGAAAACAGGAGTGGATTATGTGAGCTATTAAGATTCCTTCTATGGCTTACTTTTTTACCCTGTCCAATGAAGTAACACATACAAGAAAACTGCTGTTCCTCACTTTCCATGCTGACATAAAAAACCTCCAAATGGTCTCATATAGTAAATATCTTGAAATGCTAGTTTCCCCTACAATTTTTCTTTTTTTTTAAGTTTTCTGAGTGGCCAAGAATGGGGCCTACTGATAATTTTTTTTAAATGCCGGAATTTCAAATCATGCCAACACATTTCCACAAACAGCTAGAGGTATTTGATTGAAGATTTTAAGTAGAGATAACATTTTCAAGGCTTTATTGAGAACTTGACTCATTTCCTTTATTATAATAAGTCATTTGCAGGTTAAAAAGGACCAATAGAAGAGGCTGGCTGACATCAGTACATGGTTAAGGCATATTTTAGAACTCAGAAATGTAGGTTATTATTATTATTAGGGAACTTAAAAAAAAGAGGAACAATATAAGAAAACAACATTGTTTCCTATAGAACAATATAGGGAAGTCTAAGAAAGGATAATAATAAGCATCAAGAAAATTTAGTAAAAAGACTTAAAAAATTATAAGCATGTACCATGCTTGACCCAACTGTACAATTAATGTTATATAGAGAGATCATCTAATGCACATTTGTTCTGGGGAGTGCTGACTTGATATATTTGATTCTACATACTTTTCCAGGCAATACTGGAGAATACCATAGCCCAAAACTCATCTATAATTTAAACCTTGTTTTGGTTTCTGTGATTCTTTCTGACTTACTACTTATCACATCCTTGTCTACTACCTGCATAAGGTCTTGTTGTTAAATGCTGAGAGAACAAGGAAGTGTAGGTGTGTGAATTCACAAGACTCCAAATGCTTTCAAATGGACCAGGCCAGTATCAAGATTTCTCAGTGAGAGTTTTCACAGAATCCCTAGTTGATCTATGACCTAGACCTCCCAGGGCATCTGTTCTACCTATTTAGCATGTTTCTGGAGTTAGATGTTCAGTATGAATTAACATGGATGACTTCTCAGCCACAACTTCCTGCCCTATCAGACAGCCATATTAAATGTACTTGGCCATCCCCTTTGTCCTTAATGTGTACCTCCCACAGCCCTAATCTTCCAGTGTACCACTTTCTCTTGCTTCTGCTCCAATGTATGTGATTACTCTTCTATATTTTATAAGGTTTTCTCTTTCACTTTTTCATTGATTCTCTCAATGCCTCAACCCTTGGTCCTCCTGCCCAGGAGTTTCTCATCCACAGTCATTATGTCAACAACAGACATTTGTAGAAGACACCAATTTGCATTTCCAGCTTTACCACTTGCTTACTTTCTAGCCCTTACTTTCATCTGATTGCAAATTGCAAGAGTTCCTGATTACCAAAGCATTATTCCAGTCCCCAAAGATATATGACAATGTAGGAAAGCAAAAACTGTCATAGTAGGAAATTTTCACTAATGAACTACCCACTTATAAAATTAGCCTTTCCTAAACACCCTTTCCCAATTAGTATTAGCATTTATCTCTATGTTATTATAAAAAAGTATGGACTCTTGCTGATTATAGAATTATAAGCATAACACAATAAAAACAACGGAAATGAATTGTAAAGTAAAATTTTTCAAGAGATTCAGGATTTCATGATGCAAGTGAGACTGAAGAACTGCTGAATCACAAAATCATGGACAATGAGAATATGTCAGAGTCAGAACCATTAACAGATGAAGTAGATGAAATTAGACACGGTACTTCAAGAGCAAATGACTAGAATATCAGAGATTGAAAGGAAGTGATGAATGCTTCAAAAATTTTGTGGAAATGATCATCTTTATGCTCATGATAAAAAAGTTAAATATAATACAAAAAAGATTGTAGTTTGCTATCACATTTGTTAAAATACACACAAAAACCCCACAATTTATTATTCTTTTTAATAATTAGCATATTATAATTTTAATGTAGGTTTTGTCAAATTATATTTAGTTTACAATTAAAATTTTATTTTTCAAGAGCATCTCAATCAAATCTTTTATTCTTTTTTCCTCCATTATTTACTTCAAAAAGTATGGTTTACTGTTTTAAAATAGATGTATTTTAAATGGCCTTTTCCCAGTATTCCATTTGTAATCAAATAATGAGGACTTCCAATATATCCATACATCTTTCCAATCTTAGGAATTAAACATGATGAACCTTCCATTTTATCCTACTCCAAAACGAGTATCCTTTCTAAGGTGCTCACTGCTTTACCAAATAAAGAGAATGTTCCTGAGTCAATTGAGGAGGCATGAGCAAATATAAACAACATAGATTTTTGTACAAGAAACTTTAATAGATAGAAATAAATATAGGCTATTGCATATGATTTTTAAATCATATAATCTATTTGGAGAGATGCCATTTCAATAGCTGAATAAACAATTTAAATAACAGGTAACACAGGGACAGAATATGTGCCACAAGGCAATTTCTTAATAATTCCTGGGTGAATTTTCAGATATTGCCATAGGAAGAGTGAAGGAATAGATAACTTTAACTCAGAGCTGCTTTGGAAAAGCTTGAAGAAGTTGGTGGTGAAACTTACAGATACAATTCCTCTGCAAAATGGAATGCTATGTTAACTAAGTGAGTAAATTTTCTCTCTGTGACTTTGAAAGCTGAAATTGTTGCCTATGAGGGAGATTTCACTTGATTAGTTTCATAAATTTAAGGAAGTATAAAGAAGAAAGAGTTACTTAAATGACATTTCTTTAAGGAATATGTCAAGTGATCTTTTTCTTTTTATACTCTTTACTAGAATTTTTATGGAATCTGAGTTATTGACTTAACATTTAAAAGTCTGCCGATTATCATAAAATTGCTCTTTATATCTATTCTACAATATTTTAGAAATTATAAACAGTGGTAAAATCAAGTGTGCTTCATACTCTTAGTTCCAGAGCCATGCTCACGAGTGGGTTATACCTATTGTAAATCTTAGTCCCCAAAGCCTCATTGTAAGGGATCCAAAAGAAGACAATTTGATTGAAGAAAACACATTTATGGATTCATGGCATATAACCTATACCTGTTTTCATTCAGAAACCATTTTAGATCAATAACTCTAAAAGGATCCCTCGTCTTCTTGGCTTGACACTTTTTTATTGTGCAAAATCATCTAGACAATTTTCGTGTGTGAATTTAGGCTGGGATCATAAAAATAATGTTTATGCACTGAGGCATGATCACAGTTAAAAATAATTTCAGTAAATAATCTGATTTTCTCAATTTAAGAGATAAAGGAATCCTGGCTCTTAAAATAAAACCAAAATAGTAATCATCAGTATGAAAAGATACATTAAAGCCATTGTTGCTCGCAAATCACTATTCTTAGATAATGATGACATAAAGACTAATTTGAGAAAACTGAAGTCCTTTGAAACCTCAAAATTTATTTTCTCTTTGAAAATTGCAGACTAGTGTCCCTGGAGATATATGAGGTCAGTGAACCTTTTAAACACAAAAAGTAAAACTTGTCAAAGAGCTTCAGCTCTTGTTTTAATTACTTCAAGTTTTGTCCCTAAAGTAACCTTCAGAATCTGCAAGGGTTTTTAATATAAACTATGAAGAGCTATTGCTAAACTTTTATTTGTTCTTGTTGAGAAAATACATGTATCCATCTGACTCTTTATGACTGTCAAAACAACCACGGTGCAATGATACTGTTGTGTGGGGCAGCTTGGGAGACTGCTTATCACACACAGACCCACTGGGTCCTGGTGCTTCCAAGACTGAGCTGTGCCAACTTCACAGGCCACAGGAATACTTGGAATGCATTACTCAGAAGAGAGGTCTGAATTCCTATGATCCATTTTCTCTTTGATCACTTGTTTTTAACTCCACCCCAGAGGAGAGGGTTTGATTGAGTGGGAGTTATCCTTTTCTCTAGAATGGAGGTTTGTCTCCATCATGGTAACATCTTGTAGAGATAGCTTGCCTTCATTCTCTTATAAATCCTTGCTCCAATCAGATGTAGTCAGAGTCTCAGAAGATTTGGCACAGGCATGGAAACCTAGGCAGAAAATGCCCATTTGATTCTTTTTTATTTTTTAAGGGGGCCTGCGATCCTTGTGAGAATTCATCTTAGTATGTCCAATGTGATTGTTTGAAAAATTGACTAAATTAATTCTAAATGTTTAAGTACAAGGACACTGTCCTTTTGATTTTCCTTTACTTTCATAATCCACAATGCCCAAGAAAATATTTTTAAAAATTTGTTGTTGGATATATGGCTCTTTCTTTACTCTCAGCATAACAGACAAACCACTTTCTAGCATATGGAAGCATTTCTACTTTGCAAGGTATTCTGAAGTGGGTATGATTTGCAAAATACTGTCAAATTAAATATGCATTTCCATATGCTTCTACAAAGACCAAATATATCCATGAAAACCAGCTATATACAACTTCAAAAGTCCTTCATGAGTATTTTAATCAACATTTCAAATAGTTCTTTCTAAAGTCCTAAATTCAGATATCTTCTTGATATGCTTTGTGCTTTTAGCATCAGTATTTCCACAGATTATAAACCAATATTTTATAGTAATAATACATTTCAATAAATCATATGCAGAAATTTTTTCTTAATGAAGCTTTCACACCAAGAAAATACTGATTTAGCTCTTGTAAGGACAGCATATTATTCTGAATCTTCAGGAAACAATTTTCATTAACCAAAACTTACAATAACAGGAAGTACTTTCTTGTAACTATGCTTATCATACTATTAGCTCACTGAACATATTTTAACAAGCCTCCTTTTGAGTAAGATTTGAAGATGTAATTGAATATGTAACAGAACCAAGTAAAGCACTCTATCTTAACGATGTTTACATTATGATTGGGCAAATGAGTGGAGGAAAAGGAATTGAACCCCCATACACCCACAACTCCTTTCCAAAGCAGTGTTAAATCAGCTGACTTAGAACAGAGAAGAGCAATTGTGAATAGATGATTTTTTTTAGAAACTAGGAACTGATAAAGATCTTCTTTACTAAGAGTGAGTTGGTAATATTTTACCTGTCTAATGTCATGGCCATATTGAGTCTTATAATAGTCATGCTTAGGTACTAGTTGCTGACATCAAGGGATGAATGCACAATTCACGGACTGAAACATCCTGTTTTGTCAAGATTTTTATTGTCACTAGCACCTTTGAATCTGCTTCTATCTCTTAGCCGTAAGTTTACTTTTCCTTCAAATATGCTGTTCACCAACTGCCTGGATTTAGGTTTTCCTTGCTCCTTCTCTCATTTTTAGTTGAGCTTTTGTTTTTGTTTTTTTGCCTTTTGTTATAGTTTATATCTGTTTTCTCTGATCCTTATTCCTATGCTATAGCTCCACCTTTCCTACATGTGCCTGAACTACTGGTATTTTTGAATTTCAATATCAACTTGAACTTTAGCAATTGTGTTCCTGTTTCCCAAGCCTTTCTTCTCACTCTGCATGGTAGTTTAGCAATATTAATGCCTCATTGTGAGAAATGGCCTAAAAACTTTCTGGGATACTTATGTACCCACGCAACCATGCCCATATCCTACCCAACTGATATTACTTCCCTGAAGGCAGTGTTTTAGTATTCTCAAACTCACCATTGTTTGCATTTGGTCATCCTATTGGATGGCTTGCTTAGAAAAGACTGTCAGTGGAGGCTTGAAAAACACCTTGGCTGATTATAGATGAATAGAGCTTGGAGTAACCAAAAAGAAAGAGGAAAAAAGTATATAATTGTTCATGAAAAGAAGTTAATATTGTCACTGAACATTGTGGAAGAATTTTGACTTATAATCTTTTAAGGCACAGCTGCATAATGTCCTTGTACCATATTTAGATTCATTAAAGAAATATTTATTGAGCATCTACTATATTCCAGGCATTTTTTTTAAGTGTCTGGGATATATGGACAAATAAAGCAAAGATTCCTCCCCTTATAGAGCTTACATTCCAGTAAGGAAAGACAGATTATACACATAATAAAGAGTGAATTGTATGATATGTTTGAAGTTGATAAGTCCTTTAGACAATTGGAAAAACAGGACATTAAAAGTAGGTATAAGAATACTCTGCGGGGCTTCCCTGGTGGCGCAGTGGTTAAGAATCTGCCTGCCAATGGAGGGGACACAGGTTCGAGCTCTGGCCTGGGAAGATCCCACATGCCGCACAGCAACTAAGTCCATGAGCCACAACTACTGAGCCTGCACTCTAGAGCCTGCAAGCCACAACTACTGAGCCCACGTGCCACAACTACTGAAGCCCACATGCCTAGAGCCCGTGCTCCACAACAGGAGAGGCCACCATGATGAGAAGCCTGTGTACTGCAACAAAGAGTAGCCCCCACTCAATGCAACTAGAGAAAGCCCACGCACGGAAATGAAGACCCAACGCAGCCAAAAGAAAAAAAAGAAAAAGAATACTCTGTGGAATCCTTGGCATTGCACAGTATTAAAAAAGCATTCAGGAATGCTCACCATTGGGAAAATATTATGTGGATGAAGAGGTGAATGAGGTGGAGACTGGACCAAATAATTATTTGGTGAAGAGGGTTCCAGGCAGTGGGAGTATTTTATCAAAAGCTCAAAGACAAGAGTGTGTTGAGAAAGCCAGCATGACTGGAATAGAATGAATAAGCTGGAGATTAGTGAGACAAAGTGGTCCAGAAAATGCAGGCCCTTATAAGGCAATGTAAAGACTTGGGATACATTGCCCATTTTGCTGAAAAGTGACATGACATAGCAAATTTAAAATGATCATTCTGGTGGCTTTCTTGGGAATAGGTTGTAGGAGGGTAAGTGTAGACTTTGGGAGACCTGCTGGGGAACCATTAAGGAATGCAGACAAGAGGTGACAACAATTCAAAGCAGGGGAGCAGCAAAGGAGGTGATAAGAAGTTGTAGGCTTCTAGATCTATTACAAAAGATAGGTGGCAGCACTCTGAAGGAGGTCAAAAACAGAAATGTGGACGTCAGTTAAGGGATGTTTGCAATCACACAGAAGTGAGCCACTCACTGTCTAAAATATAGTAATGGCAAGTGGGATAAAGAAAGCAGGACAGAGTTAAAAGTTATTAGGAAATTAGAGGACATAGAGAACAGTTTGGCTTAAAGGGACAAGAATGAGGGGAGAATCAGACTGATGTCTGTCCAAATGATGCTAAAATGCTCAAATGTCATACAGTTATTTCAACTATCAACTAAAAAAAATATTTCTTGAGCATCTACTACAGACAAAGCAGTATGCAAACACTGGGGATACAGACAAGAATAAGCCTGTTTTCTTGGGGTTTATCATTCAGTGTGACAGGGAAAAGGAAGAGAGACGTTGGAGAAACCTTTGCTGAGGAGGTGATATTTGAACTGACTGGAGAAATCCTCCTAACTCTTAGTCAGACTGAAAGGGAACAGGCAGTGGTGGGGTGTTCCAGGCAGGATCATCGAGGTCCTTGTGTTTCAAGTTAAAGAGTTTTGATTTTTATCTTAAAAACAAAGGGGTGCCATTGACTGCTCATATGGAACAAGACTGCAAATTCAAGTCTCATCACCTCTCCAGGTATTGGTTTGATTATGGGAAAAATAAATAGTTAGGCCTGGGCATCTTTAAGATTCCCTTCCAGTTTTTAAACTCTCTGATTCTTTGGTAATAAACATGAAGCTTTGGAATAAGGTAAACTGCTGATAGGGATAACTCAGAAATTAAAACCAATTTAATGGAAATCTGTGCATCATCAGTTATATTAATGAGTTTGATGACCCTCTTCCCCTCTGTTTTTTTGTAATAGGTGGATACAGTAATGCCCAGTAAGTTCATACAAATTTATAACAAACTTTACTATAACTTTCTCATCATTTTCTTTTTCTCAAGTATGAAAGAGTACCATGTTCACATTTCCTAAGTTCAGCTACCAAATTTTTTATTATGAAAATTAAGACTATATAAAAGCTATTTGAATGAATACATTTCTCATTACATCCTCAGTAAAACAACCTTTGTGGAACTTTTCATTCTGTGAAACCTGATTATTTGATGAGGATTTTAAGTAATATACTTTCACTTGAGGTTTGGTTATAGAGGACATTAGGATACGAGATGAGAGACAAACTTATTCACAATTGCTATTACAGATTTTGCTTAAAAATAAACAATTATGCTGTACCCCAAATGTTCCATTTTTTTTAATGCTATAACAGTTTTGTTGATTCAACACATATCCTGAAACCATGAAAGCAGTAAGACAATTGTATTTAGTTCTAAGTTGTGCCTGAGAGAGAGAGAGAGAGAGAGAGAGAAAGAAAAATGAGAGAAGAGGGATGGGGAGGGGAGGGAAGAAGAAAGGAAAGAGGAAGAGGGAAAAGAAGAGGAAAAGGAAAAGAAAAAAAAAAAAAGAAACTTACTCCCAGTCAGGTTTATATTCCTAAGCACAGACTTAAATTATTAAATGTGTGGTGATAAATTGCCAAATTAAAGGACATCATGAAAGCAGTTTTTAATGCAAATGTACTTCCTTAGAAAAGATTGTGATCTATTTCTTTATATGTGGGATTTTGCTCCAATGAATAACTGCACTATTAACATAAGCTAAGAAAATCGGGATAAGTTGTTTTGTTTAGTTTTGGTGAGGTATGGGGTGAGGAGAGGTAAGGGGTTTGCAGAATAAGTTAAATTAATTCAGTGCATGAAATATTTAGGGATTCATACTGGAGATTCTGCCATTAAAGGTTTGCTAAGGAGATCAAGGAGCGTTTTGATATTTCATTTCATAACTCTTAGCATCCAAAATCATATTGATTGGATCCCTAGTGGCTTCCTCTTGCTGAATCTGAATATCATGGCTCAAAGATGCCTTTATTGTAAGTGATGCTTTCCATTTGATAATACTTATTTGAAACTCCTTTTAGGAAATTTATGATGTTCAAAGAACAAAAAGCATATTAAAATCTTTACTTTTTATTATTTATTGGATCTCTCCCAACACCTTCTCTCAAAATTCTGTTAACATCCTCATTTTAAGTAAATTTCCTCACTGCTTGATTTTTAATTTTTGATGGCAAAAGATTCAAATTTCTATCCAAGTATGATGATGATCCAAGCATCTTAATTGTTATTGTTCATATTCAATTTGTAGATATGATTTATGAGCTTGTGATAATAGCTACTTACAAGCTAATTTAATGGTTTTTAACTTTACTGCATTAGCTTTAGAATATTTGTCTTTAGAATTCATGCCACAATTTCATTTATATTACATTTCTTTTGTATTTTGATTTTCCCTTTCCTGCATTCCAAGTGGTGGAGTCTTAAAATGAATTTAATTTTCCCCTAGGTTCTTAGAAATGTATTTTGAGTTTGAATAAATATTCTTTGAAATAATCATTTCTTTATTTGACTTTAAACAGCCCCCATTCCATCTGTCAAGACTTTAAGGTGTAATATATGATTGATACACATACTCAGATTCATTAAATTAGATACCTAGGTCCATGCATTTTGAAGAAGAGAAACTAACTACAGTGATTATGAAAGGACAGAGTCAAAAAACCATTTTTTTTGAGGAAGGGAAAACATTGTATATAAAAAAATGTGGCCGTCATCTAACCTGGCATTTTGCCAGGTCAGAACCTTAAGCGTAGTGTTTAAGTAATCTAAGGAATATTGGGGGTTTTTTTAGACTCTTTGATGAATTAAAAAAAAAAAAAAAAAAAAGACTGCCCAGGCGATTTTGCATGTGTTTGTGAATATACTTGGTCATGATGGTCTATATCTGTATTTGGGCTTGAAGGACTAATAACTGTATTATCTTCAACCACTTTTTTAAATTAATTTTTTTGGCCACCAACATGAGGCATGTGGGATCTTAGTTCCCCGACCAGGGATGGAACACACGCCCCCGACAGTCGAAGCGGAGTCTTAACAGCTGGACCGCCAGAGAATTCCCTTATCTTTGACTATTTATCCAGCGTCTTGGAACCTCAATTTTCTCATCTGTTTAATGAGGATGATAATAATATCTACATCACAGGATTCTTTTGAAGATTGATTGTTTAGAACAATGTCTGATTCATAATGAAATCTCAGTTAACATTTGTTTTTGTTGCTCTCAAAATTAATAAAACAACTACAAGAACCTAAATCAGGACGAACCCACAAAATCAAATCAAATTCTTTTGAGTACTTTTACAAGATCTTTGGTTGATGTTTGAGGAGTCAGTCACCTGGTTTCACGTTGTTCACTTTCCAGCATTGGAAAATAATATGGGGAAAAGACTTTATCTTTTGAACATACTATTTTAATAAGCAGAATTCTTTTTCCTTTTCTTATTTAAATTAACAATGATTTTCAAAATTTTAATCTAGTTATGGTAAAAGTTATATTAGTATGGGCTCTTACATTAAACATATATCACTGATGTTATTTATCATGAAAATATTCAGGATAACCTGAAAAATGTTAGAAGTTAAAGAAGAGATTCTAAGATTCTTTTACTTTACAAGGAATTACGGGTAAAAATAAATTTTAATAAGATAAAAATGTCATTCTCTTGCTGTAACACCCCATTTAAATTATTAATTTTTATCAAGTGAAAGTATAGAGCAATTAATTTTAGAAAGTTGTAATTATTTCCAGAAGAAATAATATTTAGAATTTCATTAAATTATAGATACCACAAATGATTAAAAGAATATGGTAATTATTAATATTTTATATCAGAATAAAGACATAGAGGAAGAAAAGCATCACATGAAAATCAGTGACAGTTTGGGACAATTAACCACTACTGGCTTCAGGACTTTGAAGCACATACAACATGGAATAGCTCCTCCATCCTCTTTTTCATAACTGTAAGAGTGTTTGTACTATGATTTGTTGAGTTGTTTTGATGAAAATTTTCAAGTAATTGCTTTGGTAACAGAATTCAGTGATGTCACTGTCACAGCTAGATATTAGACTTTACTGCCATATATATTATCCTCCTGCTCTGGAGCACTCTCACCCAATTTACTACTAATTATTAGGGAATTATGGTATAAATAGCCTCTCTGAAGAGCCGTGTTTTCTTTCTTCTGTTTCTCTTACTCTACTTTCCTTCTCTTAGTGAGTTCAATATTCACGTTGATGAAACTGAAACTTCTTACCTTTTGAGTCTCTAATTTCATTTCTTTCAGGGTTTCAATCCACTCAATGTGTCACTCCTAACAGAATCTGTCAGCAACTCTCTCTTCCTTAGCTCTTGTTTAATATCAGACATCTAGGTTTGAGTCAATTTTCCCTCTCTCAATTATTTTTACTTTGCTATGTCACCTGAATCCATTCTTCTTGAGGAAGAGACACAGGTCCCACCCACAATTCTTAATTGTGAGCCACATAAAGGCATGAACACCAGGAGTCAGAGATGGGGGGTTACCCACCCACCCTTTGTTGAATTAATATTTGTTTAATTAGTTTATACCCTGAGTCACACCCACACCCAATAGACTTTAAGCTCTTTGTGGGCAGGAACCATTTCTAGTACAGCTCACTGTACTATTTCTATCTCTTGCTTCTATCAAGGTGTCTCAACTAATTTTGAAGAATTAATGAGGGAAATATAGGAAAACTCTAATAAGCCTGATAAAAGAAAGATAATTTAATTAGTCACATAAATGATAGAAATAGAGTCCCTTATAACAAGCATCAACTCTACTCTAACTTCACACTAATTTCCTTTAAACTATTTTATTTTACCTGAGTCTACTTTTAGCATTTGCTCTTCTACTCAGCTTCCAGGGACTGACCATCTCAGCTTCTATTTACTTATTGGTTTGTTAAGATACTTGCTTTGAACCCCCTCCTTCAACTTCCTTCTGATGACGCTATATCAACCACAGCTTCTCGCTGTGGGTCAGTGTTCCTGCTCACTTACTGGGCAGGATATGGGCTTAACTAGCTACGTTCCTTTATATGATCACTCAAACTCTGTAAGCCTTACTTTTCTCAAATATAAAATGATGGAAACAATACCTACATCAGAGTGTTGCTGCAAAGACTAATAAGATGACATGAAACAATCTTGCCCATTTTCCAGCAAACGTGTTTTTGTCTCTGCCCCTTTTTTTCCTTAACAGTTCACTATGCAAAAGCTTTGCCCAACCATGCCTTTTGAATAGGATTTCCTGTTGGCATGAGAACAAGCAATCTGATTTGATAGATCACTCTGAAATGTTCTATAGGATTATATAATTTCCATCCAGAAGTGACATAGATGTGGTGGCTAAGGGTGATGGATAGCAAACAATTAGAATCTCCAATGCGGCTGGCCCAGAGGTTAGTCTCCCAGTATCTTTTGTCCTAAGCCATTGGATAGCAAAATATAATCTCTTTAGTGAATAAATTCAAAAGAAGCATATTATCATCAAATAATGAGGCAACTCAGAAAAAAATTACAATATCATATTTGTACTTTTTCAGATAAAAAGTTAAAGCACTTTTATGGATTCAGTAAATAAAGCATAAAAAATGATGCCTTGACCTCAGTTATAGACTCAGGTCCAAGTATTTTTTCCTCTAAAGAAGAAAACTTCTTCCCTCTGTGTATTTACTTGTTCCTTTCATATTTGGGCCATGAACATGCCATCTTTTAAGCACAAACTATAATTTCCTCCTATGATACCACGTTCATATCTAGGTCTTTGATGGTAACTTTGGATACCATGTATCTAGGTCTTTGATGTTTCTGTCAGATATGCCCAGCAATCATAACTCATACTCTTGAATTTTTAATAGCACTCTACAAACAGAAATGACAAATACCTAGTCTTTTTAATGAATACACAAAAATGAAGGAAAAGTTGCTAAATAAGAAAAAAAGTATTGAAGTACTCTCCCAATTTTTATTTTAAACCCGTTGAAAAAAATGGAAAAAACAATTCCCAGTTTTTCATTACCCTGTCTCATAGCCACTGTGTTTGCCTCAGATTTTTAAAAAAGAAAATGCCAAGAGGAAAATTTTGAATCCGTTTCCAAAGAAAGCATTATGTGCAAAAGGGCTTATACATTATTTTTTGATTTGTAACTACAGAAGAAATCATTCTCTTTAACAAACTGTAGTATTTTCTTCTCAAAAGATAGAAATAACATAAAATAGTCAATGTCTCTGTATTAAATGATAGTGAATGAATCTAATTCATTCAGACTAGAACTCCTTTCTTTATTCCTCTTTTTTTACGCAAACATAATCTTAGCCTCAATAGAAAAGGTGATACTGAGTTCCCCTCAGTACCCAGCACAGTTCTATGTCTGCTGAAAGAATGGGTTTTCAATAAATATACACCATGATAAATACAAGTACCTCAAATAAACAATTACATTGTACAGTGATTTGTTTTCCCACTCAATTTAACTCATCCATATAGCTCAGTTATGTGTTCAGATTAACTAAAGAAAGGTTCTGATTCTGGATAGTTAATACAAAAACATATGAGAACTTTGATAAACATATTTTTCATTTTATAATTGATTTCAGTTGTCATCAGAAATTTAATAATTTTTTAGTAAGTTACATAGGTAAATGTCACCAGACCATAAACTTAGGTGGACAAATAATTTTATTTTCTTTGTTTTCATCTATCAACTCATTTGATTCAGGAAATTGTCTTATAACTTTGAGGTATACTTAGTGACTTTTCTCAGTAAATTCAGAATTTAAGCTCTGTCAGTTCAGAGTCCTTTTCTTGTTCTTCTCTCCTTAGGATGGCATCTAAGGTTGCACGATGGGTGACGTACAGAGTGCCCAGACATAGATAAAGGAGAGGCATCTTGTCTACAGCCATCTCCTGGAATCCATTAAAATGTACCTGGCACTCTCTTGGTCATCTGCTCCCATTACTGCTACATCCTCCAAGATGTCTGTGGAGCTACCATGACCCTATGCCTTTTATCCCAAGCTCCAGTGGGGATGCTTTCTCAGTCACTTCAATTTCCTTCTCTGGGGAAACAGGAATTTAAGGATACTCTCTTGGGTCTCTTGGGTTAGTATGATCCTAAATTATAAATGGAGGTGCTATCACAGGCCCTTCTGTTAACCTTTTTTGTATGAAGATTATGGCACCAACCTGGCATGGAGGGATTCTTACAAACCCTTTGGATTGCCTCGTAGGGCTGAGGGAACATGGCTCAGGAATTTCGTATCATTAGATCCTCCCAAACATATCTGGAATTCCCACTGACCTCTCAACCATCCCAATTCCCATCCCCTAGAACTTAACTGGGGGTAGGGAGTACAGCCCAGCTCTGTATTAGGAATATGAATCCAGTCTTTCTATTTCCCTTTCTGAAGCTTCTCATTCCTCAGCACTCACAAATGTAATTTGATTCATGGGTTAGATTTATTATTCTATTTTCTTTTTGCTGTTTACAGCATAAACTTTATGCTAGGCTATTATATGAGACACTTGATAATTAGAATGCCAAAATGTCTATCTACTGCAAGTCAAAAGCCTTGGCTTTTAAAGACTACTGACTCTGCTATAAGTTTCAATAGCTTGTTTTGAACTCAAAGCTAAAAGGAGTATACATCTTTTGGTGCTCTCCACTTAACAAATGACCCTGAAGCAATAAAATTTATTGATTCACTGTGGAGAAGAAAATTTTAGAAAATTATTTGCAAATGATGAGAAAATTTTTAATTAATACCTTCAAAGTTTTTTTTTACCACCCCAAACATTTTTTTCCAAACAATATTATGTCAGTAGTTGTCCCTGAAGCCATAGATTTTTCAAGTCAAGAGAAATTGTCAATTAATATGTGACTAAAAATATCATACATAGCAGGAGCAGAACCCAAACTGGATCATCAGTTTTCTAGTAAGTTTTAGAGCTTTATTCTGGAAAAATCATTTGAAAACTATTCTGAAGTTCAATATTAAGTCTACACCTAGAAATTTAGTAAACTCAATAAAAAAATCAGCAGAATTCGTTTAAAGTCAAACACTATAACACACACAAAAATATAAAAATTGAAAAGGGAGGTGGTGTGAAATTTGCCCTCATAGTCTTCATATGTGCTGGGCCTTTGAATATGCTATTTGACTATCTGGAACACTTTTTCATTCCTCTTTTGCTGAAATATACTCATTCTTCTGCTCAGCTTCCTCGTCAGAGCCTCCCCTGACCATCACCACACTAGTCAGTTGCCTGAACTCATGCTTCTCCTAACAATCTTTTACCATTCGTCACACATCCACATTACAAACACTCTTCTACAAACACTAAGAGACAAGTCCCTGATCTCATGAGCTTACATTCTAGTTGGGGGAGAAAAATGAAGATAAGCAAGATAATTATCAAGTTCATAAAAGATACTACATGTTCTATTGTATATCTTTATTTTTTGGTTTCTTATCTCTTGCAATCATTCCCTTTCAGGACCCAGAACTCATTCTCATTCACTTTTGATATAATGACTATGTGATATTTTATAATATAAATTTAGCATAATTTATAAAACTAGTCTTTTATTGAAGGAAGTTTAGGTTATTTTCAATCTTGGACTATTACTAAAAGGGATGCAATGGCTATACTTATACATAATTCACTTCATACTTGTACAAGTTCTACTGGAGAAAAAACTCCCAGAATTAAATTTGCCAGGTCAAAGAATACATGTATTTGTAAATTTTATAGCTGTTACTCATTTGTTTTCTAGAGGGGTGCATCAATAATACATATTCCCATAATAATACATGAACGTTACTTATAAAACATGTTAATACTAAAAGAGTTCTTAATAAAACTTTGGAATTTTTTCTACTCTAAGAGGACAGCAAATGTTATCTCAATGTAGCTTTCATTTGTATTTTTCTTATCATTAGTTAGGTGGAGAGCTCTTTTTAAAAAAATTTTTTTGAGCCATTTTCCTTTTCTATATATGTTGGTCATTTTTGGGGAGGTTGTTATTTTTGCATTATTGATCTCTAGATTTTTTTTTTTTTTTTTCCGATATGCGGGCCTCTCACTGTTGTGGCCTCTCCCATCGCAGAGCACAGGCTCCGGACGCACAGGCTCAGCGGCCATGGCTCACGGGCCCAGCCGCTCGGTGGCATGTGGGATCTTCCCGGACCGGGGCATGAACCCATGTCCCCTGCATCGGCAGGCGGACTCTCAACCACTGCGCCACCAGGGAAGCCCTATCTCTAGATATTTTTATACTACAAAGATTAACCTCTTGTGACATAAGTTGCAAACATCACTTGACAGAAATTTCTCTTATGACTCATTGGTCTATGGAGATGATTCTATAACTTTTTCAGCTTTATTAATACGATGAATGGTGTATTAGTTGATTTGTTAACAGTTCCACACTGTTTTCATTTTGAATTTTTATAATATAGTATTATTTTGTCATAGCTGTTATGTTGTAGCTGTTATGTCAATGTCATAGCTGTTATTTTTTAGGGATTTTTAAAAATTATTTGTTTTTCCAGATGGCATTAGAATCAGCTTGCAAGTAGCAAATGAAAATAAAATCTGTTTGCATATTTTACTGGGGTTATATAAATTTATACATCAATTTGAGAATTGATTTTTTTTAAAAAATTTATTTATTTATTTGTTTGTTTGTTTTTGGCTGCGTTGGGTCTTTTTTGCTGCACACAAGACTTTCTCTAGTCGGGGGGTGATGGGGGGCTACTCTTCATTGTGGTGCGTGGGCTTTTCATTGCAGTGGCTTCTCTTGTTGTGGAGCACGGGTTCTAGGCACATGGGTTTCAGTAGTTGTGGCTCACTGGCTCAACAGTTGTAGCACACGGGTTTAGTTGCTCCGTGGCACATGGGATCTTACCGGACCAGGGCTCAAACCTGTGTCCCCTGCATTGGCAGGCAGATTCTTAACCACTGCACCACCAGGGAAGTCCTGTCGTTTTTCTTGATGTTGAAAAATTTTCAAGTATTTTTGCTCTTGCTGTTCAGATTCAGAAGTATTTAAACTTTTTTTTATGTAGGTCTGGAATATTTCTTATTAATATATCAGCTTGTTGAAACTGCAAACTTCAGATATTTAGTTCTCATATTAATTTTGTACCAGATTACCAAATTAAATTATCTTTTTGTTCATACCAGCTACAAAATTGTTTAATTTGAAAGTAGTGATAATTTACTACCTCTTTTTTCAATTAGTATAACTGTAAAATCTTAGTACTAATGAAAGTAACTTTGGTGCTTCTCCATTATGTCTAAGTTTGACTTGGATGTGAATAAAGAAAAAATTAAAAATTTTAACATTTTGGCCATAATTACATATAAATGCATACAATATATTTTATGCTAAAATTGGAAACATAGTTTAAATATTGGTATCTCCATTTTATTCTTTTTGAATATACATTCTTTCAAATATGATTTTTATAATGGCTACATAATATTCCATCATATAAAAGTTGTATAATTTATTTTATTATTTCTGTGTTACAAGATATTGTGGTTGCTGTGACACTGTAAATAGTATTGTGTTCACTGTCCTAGCACACACATCATAGTGTACTCCAAATAGTGTAATCCAAATAGTCCTTTGGATAAACTGGAACAAGTAAAAGTACTGGGACAGAAAACTATACAATATTTAATTTATATTTTCAAACTGTACTCCATAAAGGCTTTATTACTTATATATTCATTATTAGACAAAGAGCTTATTTCCTTTTTACTAAATCCTTGATGCAAATAGACATATAAATTTTAAATGACTTTGCCAATTTGGTATGTGAAGCATGGTCTGATCTTCTTGTTTTTTCATATTTTTAATTATTACTGAGATTGAGGGTTCCCCCCCCCCCAGAATTCATGGGGCATATGCATTTCTCCTTTTATAAATGCCTTGTCCATGCCTCGTGGCTGTGTAGTTTTGGGGGCACTGCCCTTTCTCTGATGAAAAAACTCTTGGTGAAAACTCTTTTAAATGTGGCAAACAGCTTCCTTCTCCCCATCATTGGTTTTTGTTTTGGTTTTTCATTTGTTTTTTCTTTGTAATACAGAATTTTAAATGTGTCTGAATATATAGATATGTTCCTTTATATTTTCTTTGGTTTTCATAGTTAGAAATTTTTCTTTTAAGAATCATATAAATATATGAACATATTTTCTTCATCTTTGCATTTTTTGGAATGTTACAATTATCACTTATTAAATTGTTGTATGATCTGAGGACTGTTTTTTTTTTTTTTTTTTTTTTTTTTTTTTTTTTTTTTTTTTTTTTTTGCGGTATGCGGGCCTCTCACTGTTGTGGCCTCTCCCGTTGCGGAGCACAGGCTCCGGACGCGCAGGCCCAGCGGCCATGGCTCACGGGCCCAGCCGCTCCGCGGCATATGGGATCCTCCCAGACCGGGGCACGAACCCGTATCCCCTGCATCGGCAGGCGGACTCTCAACCACTGCGCCACCAGGGAGGCCCTGAGGACTGTTTTTTATATTTTCTGCCATGTTCCATTTATCTCCTTGATGCTTCTTTTAATAGTATTGTGCTCATTCATTTAACGAATTTTGTAATACACTATATAATATAGAGCATATTCACCTTTATACTCTTCTATTTCAAAATTTATTATTTTCACTCATATATTCTATATAAACTTAACAACATTTTGCCAAATCCAAAAACAACATACTTGGAATTTTTAATTTTGGCAGTATTAAAACTAGCAATTTATTTAGGAAGAATTGATTATCAGGAATATTGTATTTCTCTTTCTCAAGTTTTATATTTTTCTTTAGATATTTTGTAATTTTTTTCATCTAATAAGCACACACACATACATATGATTTGTCCTATATATATTGTATTTTATATCTGGCTAATTAACATTCTTATTAAAATCTGAAAGTAACAATTTCTTTAGAAAATTATTTTAAATTTTTCAAAAATTATATAGGTTATTTTTATGCCATTTCTCTTGAGAGAGCTTACTGCAAGAAAAATACATTATTGTATTAATCACTTTATTTTTGAGCTTTCTTTTCACCTTTGTTTTAATATCTAAAAAAAACAACATTTTTGTTCATTTTAGTTAATTTTAAATAAGAACAAGGTCATTAAGTACAGGTCTCCAGATGATTTAACTTTGCAAAAGTAATACAACTAATAACAAGAACAAATTGATTTTATACTCAATCTCAAGAAGGTTATAAATATTAATTGCCTTATGATATCATATAGTATTTATATGCTTAAGTATTTGATGGCTTGTATCATAAATGATTTTAAAACGCAGGCCCTAGAGTCCTATATTAATTGTGACTATTTTTATAAACCAAAATGTCAAATGTTAGTATTTGTTTTAGCTTAGTGGGATGGTTTGGCTTATATTAATTGTGACTATTTTTATAGACCAAAATATCAAATGTTATTATTTATGTTTCAGGTTAGTGGGATGGTTTGGTCATGAATTAAGCACCAGATTTAAGATGGATAACAGTAAGTGTATTTAATTTTACTTCACAAGTCACTTTGTCTTAACTTTATTTCAATTTTCATCTGTCTTTATATGATATGTAATATACATGCCTCATGGAGAGTGCACTTTGAAAATGCCACTGAGAATTCTTAAAATAAGAAATGACATTTCTTCAGTGTAAGACTAAGTGTTCATAGATTTTAGCATGATTTTGAGTCTATCGTTTCATAGGGAAATAAGAAGAAGTGAAATCTAAAGTACTCAGATCTCATCAATATGGAGTACCTAAAACATCAGGCAGGGAAAACAGAAGGAATTGTTGGCTTGAGGTCAGACCCAGAGAGACTTAGGTATCAAACCCACTTTGCTGCTTAATAGTTTTGTGATGTTGCACATATTTATCATTTTGGATTTTTTTGGGTTTTTTCCTCACATATCTAATGTGAATAATAATATTTCAGGGTTTCGTTTGGGGGCAGGACACATTCTAAGCTATAAACCAAGTAGCATACTATTTAATAAATGTTCATTTTTATCCCTCTATTTTCCCAAAATTTCCTTCTTTTGTGGCTTTCACCACATACCAAATACTAACCCTAATGGGTAGAAATGAAAGTACACCATGCGCAGGGAGTTATCAAATTGCCCTATTTCTTTTTCCTGAGTGACTTTATTCTTCCATCACATGGGATACAGAGAACTTCCTAAATGTTGTGAGAATTAAACTTAAACTTGATCCTTCAGCCTGCTTCCAACCCTGAGATATGATTTTAAATATATTCACATTTGCACCAACCAAGATGCAAAGAATAAAGATGGGCTCTTCAGTCATATCAGGAAAGCTGTGTTTCATCTTGGCTGCTGAAATAATGAACTCTGTTATTATGCCAGTTATTTAAATTGTTTGTAGTGGGTTTTCTTATCTGTAAATGAGGGAGCTGGATTAGATCAGGGGTGGACAAAGGTTTTCTATGAAGGGTCAGATTGGAGATATGCTAAGCTTTTGGGGCTATGCTGTTTCTGTGGCACAACTCTGCCATTGTGGTGCTAAAGCAGCCACAAAAATACATAAATGAATGAATGTGGCTAGGTTCCAATAAAACTTTATTTACAAAAACAAGTGGTGGGCCAGATTTGACCCACAGGATATAGTTTGACTAGCCTTAATTAGATGCATCTCTAAAGACCCAGAAAATTCTCTCACTCTTAGTCAGTATTAGGTTTTAACTTTATCTCTAACTAGCAGTTTTAACTCTTGGATTTAACTTGCAACTCTTCAATCTAATTAATTATAATTAGGATAATGTCTGCTATTAATTTACCTTTTTAATATATCATACTTAGGCAGGTCATTTTTTTTAAAGCTTTTTTTTTTTTCTTCTTTCCCAAGAGAAGCTACTTGACCTAGTAATCCTAATGTTAAAAGTCACCTTCCTAGGTCATTTCATTTATATTTCTGCCTTTGGGTGACATTACAATTACAAGCCATTCGAATCTTGATATCTTCCCCTTGTTGACATGGTTTCATAATAGAAAGGCAAAGCATGGAGAAGAACAAGGAATGCTGGCTTAGGGATGAGAGGGCAGAGGATGGGGTGCCGAAAATCTTCTAGATGACATTATGTTTGTCTTGTGTCTAAGGGCTCTAATTTTTGGTAGGCTGCTATGAAGGTGGGGGCAGAGGAGATGGAAGTTTTAAGTGAAGGAGAAATATGCCGGTATTTTAGGTCCATGGCGTTTCTCTTAAATATCTCAGAAATCCCAGAAGGAAAAGTTTTTAAGTCTTAAATTTTTCCTCTCTACTTTACTGTCATAAAAAAATCCATAAAGGATACCTTTTTAGGCAAACATTCTATAAAAATGACACGATATTAATTTTTCAGAACTGCAGTTAATCCCTGGGGTCAATGGATTCCGAATTTCAAATCCTCCCATTCTACTGGTCTGTTCCTTACATGCTAGTTTAGAGGTAAGTGATCTATGCTTCAGCCTTCCCACATCTTTACCTGAGACATGTTGTTTATCTGCTGATTAATCAGCTAGATTAATATGCAATGTGCATAAACAACAGAGGAAGGGCAGGGTTCTCCATTAGGACAGTGACTGTGTGCTAATGTCACTTTTTATTTATATATTCAGCCCCCAACCCAAGGCTTGGCACACTGTTGGCACTTAATAAATGTTCAGTGAAACTTACCTGGGGTGACACATTTTTAGTTCCACTTAGAATTTGTGTGAACCTGAATAAGTTATTTAATCTTCTACTGGTCTCTCTATATACAAAACAAACATGCAAAATTTAAGTCTTGATTAATTCACTCATTCAAACACTTACTTATTAAGAAATTATTGTGTGCTGGACGATGTTGTGATTACTGAGGACTCTGTTTCTTCTAGTTCTGTGAGTCAATGAACTGACAAACTGCCATGTGACAAAACTATAGGAAGACTTTAGGGGGTTGGGGAGAGTATGAATAGTCAGAGTAAACCAAAGATGAGTAAGGTTGTCCCATGAGGTAGGGTGGATTTTCTTTTTCCCCACTGGGGTTTCTATAACATTATAGCCACGTTTAATTTCTACTATTACTGGCTCAATATTTTTCTTTAAGCTCATTCATGCTTCTACTTAAAATTAGTCTCACCCTAAATAATAGGGTACTTACCTATATCTATTCATTTTTACACACACATAATGCATATATATATGTCTCCTAACTAATTATTTGGATATTGGATATTCATTAATTTCATATTAAGACTAAATTTATCTAAGTAAATATATATTGTTAATAATTATATCTATATAATAATAGTATTAATACATATATTAAGGCAATATATATTTTATATACATACATTTAAGTAAAATATATTTTAAGTAAATATACATATATGTTTCTAATAGAGATTTTAAATATATAGATATTCAAATAAAATTTTGATTTTATGTTTTTTTTTAAATTGAAAGCCTCCTAAAATCATCTAGTTTAGGAAATTCTACTGTGGCGTATTTTGGCATGAGTGACCGGATAAAGGCTTCCAAAATCTCTTCCAAACTTAAAATTCTAGAATTCTGTGAACATTCACAGTAGTTTCTCATTTTGGCCACTGGACAGCAGCGTCAAGTTCCTCTGTTTTTATACAGCTTCACCACTAGATAGTAGTAATCAACTCATTTCATTTCATCCCAATTTAAAGAGCACATATTCAGTATGACCACTAGATGGAGCTTGTGCTGTTTTCACTTTTGGGCAGGTTTTTTTTTTTTTTTTTTTTTAAGTTGAAATAGACCCAGTAACAAGATTTCGCAGGCAGTGATACATATTTAAAAAAATCTTTTTCAGGGGGGTGATGAAATCTACTCGGCAAATCAAATAATGATATTTGATTTGCTTTCAAAATATCCAACCTGAGGAACACTTCCGTTAAACATTTTTATTGTATTCTATTCTATTTTATTTTATTTTTTTGGCCGCATTGCGTGTTTGTTGCTGCGAGCCGACTTTTCTCTAGTTGCGGCGAGCCAGGGCTACTTTCGATGCAGTGCACGGGCTTCTCATTGCGGTGGCTTCCCTGGTTGCGGAGCATGGGCTCTAGGCATGCGGGCTTCAGTAGTCGCAGCACGCGGGCTCAGTTGTTGCAGTGCATAGGTTCAGTAGTTGTGGCGCGAGGGCTCAGTAGTTGTGGCTTGCGGGCTCTAGAGCGCAGGCTCAGTAGTTGTGGCACACAGGTTTAGCTGCTCTGCAGCAATGTGGGATCTTCCCGGACCAGAGATCGAACCCGTTTCCCTTGCATTGGCAGGCGGATTCTTAACCACTGAGCACCAGGGATGTCCCCCGTTAAACATTTTAAAAGAAGATAACGTTTTGCTTATTTTGAAAGTTTATATCAGGGAGAAGATGAATTATAGTAAGAAAAAACAAGGCACCAAGGAATACCTTAGGAAAAACTAGTACTTAAAGTTTCCTCTGATTTTATCTTTGTAAATGACTTCCTAGCCGTATCTAGAAAATGTCTTTTAGACACTATCACTTTGGTATTCTCTGCAGTGGACTGACTGTTGTTCGGTATTCACCTCTTCTGCCACAGGAAGTCTTATTCCTATTTTCCCTACCAATAGTTTTCTTCCACACTGTATTATAGTCACCTAGACATGGTTTCTATTCTCAGCTGGAATATGAAGACTGATTTATCTTCTCCTTTAATATCCAAACTTAAACTTGAGAAAAAGACGCTAAATGCCACAGAAGAGGTATGTACACTGCTCTGGAGCTTCTTATCACTTAAGCGTTTCCTGCATCCTCTTGGAGATATCTTATTAAATCATTCACTGTCGAGGCTATGTTCTAACCAAAATTATCTTTAAGTAATCAAACCTTGTGTTAAAGAAGGTGTTTTTGAAATTCTTGCTTCCTATTATAAATTGCAAAATTCTGAAATTACAAAATAATACGTTTCATTGTTTCCCATTCTCTACTTAACTGTTAAAACACTGTACTTTCTAGATGTTTCTGAGTTTGCCATGTGAGTGTCAGTGAATTAACCGATTCAGTACTTACCTTATTTATTTAAAAGTTACGCATATAGGAGAGAGGTAGCTGAAGTTTGAGTAAATGAAAGAAATAAATACATGAATCAAGCTACCTTTCGTTGTTATCTCTACTTCCCTTTCGAAAAATATTCTCACACAGTCAAATGCCAACCGAAGAAGAGATTCTATACTTAAGAATCAATGTACATGGATATGATTTCAGATTTGCAATACAGAGAATTTTTAAAAAAGATTAATTATGGCTTTGTTCACAATTAATGTGTATTTGATTGATTGATGGATACCATAGAAAATAGCACCTTATAATTAGTTTCAAAATGTTTCTTCATACTGCTGCCTATTTAATCTTTTGTACAATAATTTTAAAAATACTGTGGATCAAGAGAAAGAGCAATAAGGTAGGAAGCAGGAGGCAAATACTCTATCCCTCACTGGGACACTAAGTGTGACCTTCAACAAGTGACAACTACTCTTGAATTCATTTGCCTCAATGTTTTAATGAAGATGTTTGGACCAGATTACTTCAGAGGTCACCTCAACCTTCTAATTACTAACTTGAAATTAAACAATACTTATATTGTATTTTGCAGAGTCATATTTCTATGTAGCGATTAGGTAGACAATTTTAGACTTTTTCAGTACATAAATATACAATTAAATAAATACCTTAAATATATAAAATTAGAGCATTCAATTAAAATACAGGGGGCTTCCCTGGTGGCGCAGTGGTTGAGAGTCCGCCTGCCGATGCAGGGGACGCGGGTTCACGTCCCGGTCTGGGAAGATCCCACATGCCGCGGAGCGGCTGGGCCCGTGAGCCATGGCCGCTGGGCCTGCGCGTCTGGAGCCTGTGCTCCGCAACGGGAGGGGCCACAACAGTGAGAGGCCCGCGTACCGCAAAAAAAAAAAAAAAAAAAAAAAAAAAACAAAATACAGGGCAAGTCAGAAGAAATGTACTCTGTCTTTCCTCAGAGTTATTAGGGAGCCAATTTTAAGAATTTAAGAATTGAAAACATCATGCTATACTTATTTTTCCTATTTAAACATATCTAACTTTTCTAGCTTTGCATTTATTTTAGTTAGCAAGAAAACTCACCCAAATAGTGGAAACTCTGCCAAGAATTCTGTTATAAGCTGAATATTTTCAAACTACACTTTTCATTTTTCGTAATTAAAAAAAAATATATTCCACAGTACTGAAAGCATGAAAATAATGAGAAGCAAAAAAAAAAAAAAAAAAAAAGAAAAAGAAAAAAGGACATTTATTCTACTTCACTGTTAACTCCTATTATCCCCTCTTGATATTTTTATCTGAGGCCTCAGTAGAGACTTTTACACTCTGAGAAGAACTTAAGACTGCCTCAGAATGCAGCTTCTCTTGTTGTGGTTGTAATGTGGAAATTAGTTTTACATTTAAAAGTTATTTTATTATTAACAAAGAGTCATGATATGTTAAAACTGAGATATCTGTCATGAAAAAAAAAATTGGTTGCTTGCTATCAAATCTGCAAGAGCAAAAAACTTCATTAAAAAAAAAACCTATAAACTTAATATTCCCCGAAGTCTTACTAACCTATGAATACAAATGAAATACCATTAAAAGTACTACTTTATACATTGTCCCCATCTGCATCTTATGGGGCCCAAAGCGGATCCAGAAAGTGTACTAGAATTATTTACATAATTAAAATGTCCTCAAATTATTATTAATCTCCAAAGAGAAATTTGTAAAGATTCCTGTCACATTTTTTTTTTAAATTCCAAACCTGACAGCCAAACCACTGGTGGGCTACACCTTACCTGTCCCTGCTCCTGCCCTCTGTAAGTATGTTGATTCTTGGATCAGGCTCTCTTGATCCAAAACTTGGAGGTGTTCCCTTGAGTCTTCATTGTGCCAAATCTATGGACATTTTGTTTTACACAGGAAATGAAGAGATGCCTCTTACCAAACTCCATGTAACTGGCCTAAAGTAGCATTTTTTTGCACTGAATATGTCAGATGTTTTTTGACATGGACCTCAAAGACCTCAGCTTCTATTTGCAGCTGAACTCTTCCCAGGCTGCAGACACAGTCCATGACGTCTGGTTGGGGAGAGAGGCAGATAGCTTTCTATCCTCTGATTTTCCTTTCTTCCTTCAAGACATTACCTTACATACAACTCTCATCCTCTCCTTCAGCCACATCCACAGCCTCCATGCAATAGGTCAAGAAAATCTATGCCTGAATGGTTGAGTTCTAGTAGAATGTCTGCCCACACATGCCATGTGCATACAGAGAAAAAACTATTTTCATAGACTTCAAAAAGCATAGATATCACCAAATGACCCTATGTTTGCTCAGTGGCATAACATGATACAGAAAAGGGACATTAAGTGGCTTGCCAGTGCATCATTCTCTGTTTGCAGTTATTTCAGTTCTTATATGTAGAATATATTTTTAAACTCTACTTGACCTTAAGAGATAAGCTAGAAAAGCATGTCTGTTCTGACCCCTAATGTACCAATACCAGTTATTTTGTGCCCTTTTGTCACTCATCTTAATATAAGACACCTCAGGCAGCAACTGGCAGTATTTTCACACCAGTGTTAGAGTTTAGCAGGGGAGAAAATGATGAAAGAAGAAAAAAGGGAAGACCAAATGCTTCAGTAATAATACATGCATTATCTAACATTATTTGCTTTTCTGACAAAACTTAGCATCACTATTTAACTATTTGTTTTCTTACTGTTAAACTGAATACTGTTAAACTGAAGGAGATTTAGGAATTGGTAAAACAAATATAAATAATATTGGTAACATTGCCTTCCACATAAGCGTTTAGCTCTTACTGCACCATTTTGTGGATTAAACAAACTTTATATGGGAATAGAAAAAAAATCTTGATTATGATTGTATAAAATGTTTGGAGGAAAATTTTTGACATTTATAACAGTTAAATGTATTTATTAAGGTATGTTTTACTTGTACTAATTATATGAAGCGAATTTAAAATAACTCTGAAGGAACATTATGTTCACTTACTTTTTTCTGCTTTTGCAGGTATTGTTTAAATGACATTTGTACAGTTTTTCTGTCATGGACACTTTGTGTTTAATTTTTAATAGCAAAGCACTTAAAAGAGGACATGTTTTCACAAAAAGATTATCTAAAATGGATGTTTTATTGGAAAGGTCAAAACTGGGCATTTCCCTTTTTTTATGTGTGATTTACAGTTAAATTTTGCTTCTTTATAAATCAACAAGAAACCGTGAACCTGATTGTTTCTTATTCTGCAGATCTTTAGGCAAGCAACTATGAAAGCACTGAGGAGAAAATCTATTTTGCTAACTGGTTATCTGGAATACATGATCAAGCATCACTTCAGCCAGGATAAAGCAGAAACCAAGAAAACAGTTGTGAACATAATTACTCCATCCCGTATAGAGGATCGCGGCTGCCAGCTAACCCTAACATTTTCTATTCCAATTAAATATGTTTTCCAAGAACTAGAAAAAAGAGGAGTGGTTGTACGTATATCTCTTGCTTTGTTACCAGGTTTTTCTCTATGGGTTACATGTTGAGCACAAAATTTGAATTTTTTTGTTTATTCATTTTTCCATGTTAGTTCACATCAATCAGTGAGGATAAGTTAAATGCCAACTAAGTATTCAGCACTGTGCTAAGTGAAGGGCACGGAGATCTGTCATTTCTGATAAAAGGGAAGAAACCACAAATTTTGGTTGCAGGAAAGAGTTTTATGTAATTTATCCATTATTTTCATTATAGTTTGGATAGAAAAAAATTTAGTGAAAACCCTAATATATTATGTATTTATTGAATAAGTGGAATTAAAGAACATACAATATAGTACAGGGAGAAAAAGGAAATCAGTCTTACTTAGTTGTTTGATTGAACTAAATTATTTTCAACTTTTTCACTTCAGTCAAGAAAGATATGTAGACACAGCTTAAGAGCGTTAATGTTGTATGGAATTTTTTTTTTAACTGTTGGGCCTAAGTAGCCCTCTTAGTCTCTTGAAGAGAACTAAAAAGTATTTAATGAGTAATTTCAGGAAAAATGGTGATAACATATCTATTTCCAGATTTAGAAACTGCTGCACTCAGTCTTCCGAACCTTTAGGAGAGGTATCTCCAGATTCTGAAGACACAAATCAGAATATCAGCATTCCAAATCACACTCTACCATTTACAAGCCATGTGCTCCTGGGAAAGTTAGTAAACAACTATTGACTTCAGATCCTTCATCTGTATTTTTGCTGCAAAAATACTTACCTCAAAAGTTGTTATGGAATAAAACGTGCCAGCACACATAAACCATTTATTATATTGTCTAGCCTATAGGGCGTGTTTCTTAAAGACAGTCATAGTGATCTTCAGACTATGCTGAATTATCTGAGCCCAATTCATGAGATTAGGGATTACTGAATTTAATGGAAATATAACTAAAACTCTCCAGATCTCAGTGAGGTTCTCAATCATTGAAATGTGTGCAAGGGTTCCAGTCTCTCCAGGGTCTCTCCACAGATAAACTGTATACTCGATCCATTGGTTGCTTAAAAAGGATCATTGCTGACTGGACTTCAGGAAAGTACTTAGGATATTCATGTACCAACCCATTAATATTTTAATCATTATTAAGAGGGGAGTTTCAAATAACATAGAAACACTATGCTTTACTTAAAGAGAAAAAAATTGCTTATATATTAAGTTTTAGGGAAATCAGTATGAATGTTTTATGTAAGTTTCTCTTGAATGTGGATTTCCATTATATGAATGATGCCAACATTATTGTGGTTTTACTTTTTGTTTCCCCTACAGTGTGACAAACGGGATCCAAATGGGATTCGAGTGGCTCCAGTTCCTCTCTACAATTCTTTCCATGATGTTTATAAATTTATCAATCTGCTCATTTCTGCACTTGACTCTGCAGAAACAAAAAATAGCCGAGTTTTCCATAGCAACTTAAGCAAATAATATGGAAAGCCTGTGGTTATTTTATTACTATTATTCAAGTTTTAATTATTTCAAAAGTGATTACACATAACTGGCAATGAATTGTTTACTTTACAGAAAAACAAGACAATTTTTTAAGGGTCTGTGGCCTTGAGATATCTGTATGGCTGTCCAATTTCTTGGTGTTTGGTGGATCAAAGTCTTTACTAGTGCAAGTATTATGTACACAGTCTTGATTAGCTGTCATATTTCATTGTTAATGAAATGTTTTTTGTTGGTTTAATTTATAATTTGACTGACAACTTCACAATGTATGTGGAAAATTTTGTGTCAATTTTAGAAATATAACTTTAATTATAATTTACCAAAGAGTTTCTTATAGGCACTGTAGTTGAACAATCTGATGTATGTATGCTTTTTACAATGTTCCATCTAACTCCAATCTGAGGAAAAGAAAATGCATTTTCTAGGGCAGTGGCTTTCAAATATTTTGGTCATAATCCACACTAAGGAATACATTTAATATCAGAGTTTAATTTGTGTACAAGCCTTATTTCATTGATTCTAATACACAATTTTTTTAATCGTATGTTAACATCTGGTAAAAAAGAAATGTCTTTCAGTTTTCATTCTGCAGCTTCTTACAATTGCCATTGGCCATTCTTTCATGTTACCATCCCTGACATTACCATGATTTTCATAGTGAGTAGATATCATCCTAGATCTGGCTTTAAAAATGGTATATATAGCAAAAACAAAAGTTGTGTAAATTATTTGCTTGTGCTTTCATATTTATTATTTTATCTCATTACAACTAATGTTGGTTGAAGCTCATTAAATTGATTTCTTTACTCACTCTAGGGTCCTAATCCATTTTTCAAGGATGTCCCCTTATTTAATGTTATCATAATCTCTTGGTTTTGTTTAATGGGAAATTATCCTGATAAAAGACTTTAGATGCTACTATGTCTCTAAAATAGTGAAATAAATCACTCTAAGATACCTGTGATTGAGGATTAAAGTTAGGAAATAAGTGCTTCATCACTCAAGCTCTAACCCAAATCTATGGACCTTTGTTAATCACTATGAAAACACAACAGTTACATTCAGCCCTGTAAGATCCCCCTAGTTCTCAGCTGTTGATGCCATAACCACTATTCATGAACTGGCAAAATATTCTACATTTGCATACATAAGCAGCAAGAAAGAGTGACTATGACGGTATTAGCTTAGCCAACCACTTTGAGTGGTAGAGTTAAATAAAAAGTTGCAGAGCTCTGACACCAACACCAGCAACTACTGATATTTATCGAGTACTTCCCATGTACCATGTATTGTGTTATTCTATTTACATGATATCTCACTTAATTGAGTGGTTGCATAATTGCTTTAGAAAACCTTCCCACCTCCACTTTTGGCAAAACTCATCTTTCATAGATGGAAAAATTGCCAAAACCTTAAAATCTGACCATACATGACTTCATCTAGAAGAAATTGTTTTTGAACATCAGAGTGGTAAAAAAAAAAAGACATAATTTCAGCTCTCAGGGAACAGGTAGCTTAGTGGGGAAACAGATAGTAAACCTATAAACATCCAAGTAAACATATAATTACAAACTGTAACTTCTTCTATGAAAGATAAATGGTGATACTATGAGAGAAAAATCTTAGGGGTATTAACTAGATGGTTGAATAAGGGAAGGTATATGAAGGTGCTTATCAGTTAAAGTTCTAAAATATTTCATGTTAATCACATTAAAATTACATCAAATTATGTAAACAAACCATTCAAAGCATCATCAGCACTCTGTCCTCATCACCCAGGTGAAGAAAGAGCAGTAGAAACTCGCTTGCTCACAGACTCTGGGAGGGCTCATGCCAAAGAGTACTTCCCAGAACTTCTGCTGCCAGTGTCCTTGTCCACACCATGAGCTACAGTCAACCCCCGCCTCTACAGGAGACCCTCCAACACTAACAGATTCACAGAAAGACAGACAAGATGAAAAGGCAGAGGGCTATGTACCAGATGAAGGAACAAGATAAAACCCCAGAAAAACAACTAATGAAGTGGAGATAGGCAACAACTTTCTAGAAAAAGAATTCAGAATAATGATAGTGAAGATGATCCAGGACCTCAGAAAAAGAATGGAGGCAAAGATCGAGAAAATGCAAGAAATGTTTAGCAAAGACCTAGAAGAATTAAAGAACAAACAAACAGAGATGAACAATACAATAACTGAAATGAAAACTACAATGGAAGGAATCAATAGCAGGATAACTGAGGCAGAAGAATGGATAAGTGACCTGGAAGAAAAAATGGTGGAATTCACTGCTGCAGATCAGAATACAGAAAAAAGAATTAAAAGAAGTGAAGACAGCCTAAGAGACCTCTGGGACAACATTAAACACAGCAACATTCACATCATAGGGGTCCCAGAAGAAGAGAGAGAGAAAGGACCCGAGAACATATTTGAAGAGATTATAGTCGAAAACTTCCCTAACATGGGAAAGGAAATAGCCACCCAAGTCCAGGAAGCACAGAGTCCCATACAGGATAAACCCAAAGAGAAACACGCCGAGACACATAGTAATCAAACTGGCAAAAATTAAAGACAAAGAAAAATTATGGAAAGCAGTGAGGGAAAAATGACAAATAACATATAAGGGAACTCCCATAAGGTTAACAGCTGATTTCTCAGCAGAAACTCTACAAGCCAGAAGGGAGTGGCATGATATACTTAAAGTGATGAAAGGGAAGAACCTACAACCAAGATTACTCTACCTGGCAAGGATCTCATTCAGATTCGATGGAGAAATCAAAACCTTAACAGACAAGCAAAAGCTAAGAGAATTCAGCACCACCAAACCAGCTCTACAACAAATGCTAAAGGAACTTCTCTAAGTGGGAAACACAAGAGAAGAAAAGGACCTACAAAAACAAACCCAAAACAATTAAGAAAATGGTAATAGGAACATACTTATCGATAATCACCTTAAATGTGAATGGATTAAATGCTCCTACTAAATGACACAGACTCATTGGATGGATACAAAAACAAGACACATATATATGCTGTCTACAAGAGACCCACTTCAGACCTAGGGACACATACACACTGAAAGTGAGGGGATGGAAAAAGACATTCCATGCAAATGAAAATCAAAAGAAAGCTGGAGTAGCAATACTCTTATCAGATAAAATAGACTTTAAAATAAAGAATGTTACAAGAGACAAGGAAGGACACTACATAATGATCAAGGGATCAATCCAAGAAGAAGATATAACAATTATAAATATATATGCACCCAACATAGGAGCACCTCAATACATAAGGCAACTGCTAACAGCTATAAAAGAGAAAATCGACAGTAACAGAATAAGAGTGGGGGACTTTAACACCTCATTTACACCAATGGGCAGATCATCCAAACAGAAAATTAATAAGGAAACACAAGCTTTAAATGACACAATAGACCCAATAGATTTAATTGATATTTATAGGACATTCTATCCAAAAACAGCAGATTACACTTTCTTCTCAAGTGCCCACGGAACATTCTCCAGGATAGATCATATCTTGGGTCACAAACCAAGCCACAGTAAATTTAAGAAAATTCAAATCATATCAAGCATCTTTTCTGACCACAACGCTGTGAGATTAGAAATGAATTACAGGGAAAAACACAAACTCATGGAGGCTAAACAGCACATTACCAAATAACCAAGAGATCACTGAAGAAATCAAAGAGGAAATCAAAAAATACCTAGAGACAAATGACAATGAAAACATGACGATCCAAAACCTATGGGATGCAGCAAAAGCAGTTCTAAGAGGGAAGTTTATAGCTATACAAGCCTGCCTCAAGAAACAAGAAAAATATCAAATAAACAATCTAACCTTATACCTAATGGAACTAGAGAAAGAAGAACAAAGAAAACCTAAAGTTAGCAGAAGGAAAGAAACCATAAAAATCAGAGCAGAAATAAATGAAATAGAAACAAAACAATAGCAAAGATCAATAAAAAAGGTAAAGAAGATAAACAAAATTGGTAAACCATTAGCTAGACTCATCAAGAAAAAGAGGGAGAGGACTCAAATCAGTAAAATTAGAAATGAAAAAGGAGAAGTTATAACAGACACTGCAGAAATACAAAGCATTCTAAGAGACAATGACAAGCAACTCTATGCCAATAAAATGGACAACCTGGAAGAAATGGACAAATTCTTAGAAAGGTATAAACTTCCAAGACTGAACCAGGAAGAAACAGAAAATATGAACACACCAATCACAAGTAATGAAATTGAAATTGTGATTAAAAATCTTCCAACAGGGGCTTCCCTGGTGGCGCAGTGGTTGAGAGTCCGCCTGCCGATGCAGGGGACGCGGGTTCGTGCCCCGGTCTGGGAGGATCCCACATGCCGCGGAGCGGCTGGGTCCGTGCGCCATGGCCGCTGAGCCTGCGCATCCGGAGCCTGTGCTCCGCAACGGGAGAGGCCACAGCAGTGAGAAGCCCGTGTAACGCAAAAAAAAAAAAAAAAAAAAAAAAATCTTCCAACAAACAAAAGTCCCAGACCCAATGGCTTCACAGGTGAATTCTATCAAACATTTAGAGAAGAGCTAACACCCATCCTTCTCAAACTCTTCCAAAAAAAATTCAGAGGAAGGAACACTCCCAACCTCATTCTATGAGGCCACCATCACCATGATAACAAAACCAGACAAAGGTACTACAGAAAAAGAAAATTACAGACCAATATCACTGATGAATATAGATGCAAAAATCCTCAACAAAATACTAGCAAACAGAACCCAACACATTAAAAGGATCATACACCATGATCAAGTGGGATTTATCCCAGGGATGCAAGGATTCTTCAATATACATAAATCAGTCAATGTGATAAACCATATTAACAAATTGAAGAATAAAAACCATAGGATCATCTCAATAGAGGCAGAAAAATCTTTTGACAAAATTCAACACCCATTTATGATAAAAACTCTCCAGAAAGTGGGCATAGAGGGAACCTACCTCAACATAACAAAGACCATATATGACACACCCAAAGCAAACATCATTCTCAATGGGGAAAAACTGAAAGCATTTCCTCTAAGATCAGGAACAAGACAAGGATGTGCACTCTCACCACTGTTATTCAACATAGTTTTGGAAATCCTAGCCATGGCAATCAGAGAAGAAAAGGAAATAAAAGGAATACAAATTGGAAAAAAAGAAGTAAAACTGTCACTGTTTGCAGATGACATGATACTATATATAGGGAATCCTAAAGATGCCAGCAGAAAACTAGTAGAGCTAATCAATGAATTTGGTAAAGTTGCAGGATACAAAATTAATGCACAGAAATCTCTTGCATTCCTACACACTAATGATGAAATATCTGAAAGAGAAATAAAGGAAACACTCCCATTTACCATTGCAACAAAAAGAAGCAAATACCTAGGAATAAATCTACCTAGGGAGACAAAAGACCTGTATGCAGAAAAGTATAAGACACTGATGAAAGAAATTAAAGATGAAACCAACAGATGGAGAGATATACCATGTTCTTGGATTGGAAGAATCAATATTGTGAAAATGACTATACTACCCAAAGCAATCTACAGATTCAATTCAATCCCTATCAATGGCATTTTTTTATGGAACTAGAACAAAAAATCTTAAAATTTGTATGGAGACACAAAAGACCCTGAATAGCCAAAGCAGTCTTGCGGGAAAAAAACGGAGCGGGAGGAATCAGACTCCCTGACTGCAGACTATACTACAAAGCTACAGTAATCAAGACAATATGGTACTGGCACAAGAAAAGAAACATAGATCAATGGAACAAGATAGAAAGCCCAGAGATAAACCCACGCACCTATGGTTAACTAATCTATGACAAAGGAGGCAAGGATATACAATGGAGAAAAGACAGTCTCTTCAATAAGTGGTGCTGGGAAAACTGGACAGCTACATGTAAAAGAATGAAATTAGAACACTCCCTAACACCATAAACAAAAATAAACTCAAAATGGATTTAAGACCTAAATATAAGACCAGACACTAAAAAACTCTTAGAGGAAAACATAGGAAGAACACTCTTTGACATAAATCACAGCAAGATTTTTTTTTTTTTTTTTTTTTGGTGATACACGGGCCTCTCACTGTTGTGGCTTCTCCCGTTGCGGAGCACAGGCTCCGGACACGCAGGCTCAGCGGCCATGGCTCACGGGCCCCACCGCTCCGCGGCATGTGGGATCTTCCTGGACTGGGGCACGAACCCGTGTTCCCTGCATTGGCAGGCGGACTCGCAACCACTGCGCCACCAGGGAAGCCCTCAGCAGCAAGATATTTTTTGATCCACCTCCTAGAGTAATGGAAGTATAAACAAAAATAAACAAATGGGACCTAATGAAACTTAAAACCTTTTGCACAGCAAAGGAAACCATAAACAAGATGAAAAGGCAACCCTCAGAATGGGAGAAAATATTTGCAAACCAATCAACAGACAAAGGATTAATCTCCAAAATTTATAAACAGCTCATGCAGCTCAATATTAAAAAAACCAACAACCCAGTCCAAAAATGGGCAGAAGACTTAAATAGACATTTCTCTAAAGAACATACAGATGGCCAAGAAGCACATGAAAAGCTGCTCAACATCATTAATTATTAGAGAAATGCAAATCAAAACTACAATGAGGTATCACCTCACACCAGTTAGAATGGCATCATCAGAAAATCTACAAACAACAAATGCTGTAGAGGGTGTGGAGAAAAGGGAACCCTCTTGCACTGTTGGTGGGAATGTAAATTGATACAGCCACTATGCAGAACAGTGTGGACGTTCCTTAATAAACTAAAAATAGAATTACCATATGATCCAGCAATCCCACTACTGGGCATATACCCAGAGAAAACCATAGTTCAAAAAGACACATGCACCCCAATTTTCATTGCAGCACTATGTACAATAGCCAGGCCATGGAAGCAACTTAAATGCCCATCGACAGATGAATGGATAAAGAAGATGTGGTACATATATATAATGGAATATTACTCAGCCATAAAAAGGAACGAAATTGGGTCATCTGCAGAGATGTGGATGGATCCAGAGATTGTCATACAGAGTGAAGCAAGTCAGAAAGAGAAAAACAGATATCGTATATTAATGCATATACATGGAACCTAGAAAAATGGTTCTGATGAACTGGTTTGCAGGGCAGAAATTGAGACACAGATGTAGAGAACAAACATATGGACACCAAGGGGGGAAAGTGGCGGGGTGGTGGTTGTGGTGGTGTGATGAATTGGGCGGTAGGGATTGACATGTATACAATTATGTGTATAAAATTGATGACTAATAAGGACCTGCTGTATAAAAAAATAAGTAAAATAAAAATAAATTTAAAAAAAGAAATTCGCTTTCTCCCACTTACACCCCCCTCCTTCCCCAAACCCAGAGATAATCATCAAACTAAATTTTGTGTTAATCATTCCCTTACTTTCTTTCAAATTTTATAACTACGCATGTACCTATAAAAATATATTAACTAAATTTGCCTGTGTGTGAACTTTATATAAATGTAATCGTATTGTATATATTCTTCTACTTCTTTTGCTCAGCATCCTGTTTTTTGAGATTCATTCATGTGTTACACATAGCTTTTCATTCATTTTCATTGCTGCTCAGTATTCTATTGTATAATTAGAATTATAATTCATTCTACTACTGTTGAAGATGTGAGTTGTTCCAAATATTTGTAATATTGCAACAATGCTGCTATTAACATTCTTAGTGTAAAACATATTTAGTAAAACATATTTATCCAAATTCCTGTCTCAAGTTCCTAGGGAACCAAATCTAAGACACCATTTCCTTACTAGTCTTAATAATCATAAGTATTTTATATTCTATATCTAATATATGATGAATTACAGTTCTGTTTCTGTTGCTTTTCACATATAATGCTAGTTTCCTTGTATATATTGTAATTCTTAACTTTAAAGTGCTCGTTTATCTTGACCCTGTGGAATTCTTTGAGAACTGGGTTAAAGTGTGTTATTTGAAAGGTATTCACATTTGCTTCTGCCAGTTGCTGAGGGTCACTTCTGACTTGTTTTCAGGTTTTTCAACTCACATGAACAGCATGCAACTGGATATATTAATCCATGTGAGGACCAATTAATAGTTACAAATCTTCACAAGTTATTATTTTTTCTTGCTGATCCTTTATATAGTCTTTGGTTCTCAACATTATGCCAGGCTCTCCTATCAGCTTACTTACCTTGGCCAATCCTAGGCTTGTCTCATGTCCTATTTAGTTATCAACACTGAAACTCAGTGACCCTGGGATTCAGCAGAAATTCTGAGGATGAAAGCCATGCCTTGATCCTAAGCTTACTTTGATCTTTGCTTACTTCCCAGTTTCCTGCTTTTATTTCATTTTGGGGTTCTGAGAATTTCTCACTTCTGTGCCATCTCATTTTAAAAGGCTTTTTTGTTGTCATTCTTTTTTTTTTTTTCTTTCTGGTATCTAATCCCCTACAACATGCTAAACTGTCAAGAAATGGTTTATGACTGAAAACAATATATATATATATATATATATATATATATATATATGCTTCCTGTTTTCTTAAGTAGAATGTGTGAAAAATGAATTGCACTTTCTCAATAACTCATGCACATCTATATATATATCAATTCTTTTATAGCGATGCCCTTGGGTGCTATTGTAATACATAGGTCTGTTTGTGTAATTGTGAAATTATTATACAAAGCTTACTGGAGAAAAGGCTGGATGTGAAGTCAATAACTTATTTTCAAATTAAGGAAATAAACTTTTTCTACAGCTATTTTCTGCGCAATAACTTTCTACTTATTCTTGAGTTCAAAACTATACGGGTTTACATTCAAATTTTGTTATGTCTTTGTTTCACAAATTGAAGTTGCTAGAGCATTGATTTGTAAGTAAATGGATTTTGGCATAATCTTAAGAAAGAAACCTGCAAACACCCTGAAAGCACACTATAAAGCACAACATGGTAATCACTGGATTAGGGCACCCTATTACTGAGATGATGGATTTGATGCTTGTGTGGGCCATTAGCATCTGCACTATGTGTTTGAGAAAGGTACAGGATATGTACCCAGCCCTCTAGTAGTAGTATTTTTAATCTCGGCAAGATGTACTCTCAAAGAACAAAATGATAAAGAGGATCACTATAATGGATTTAAACATTTCTGATGTGGTTTTGGCTTATTGCAATTATTCTTTTTATTAATGATCTAGTATTCCGATTTTTGACTCTTTAAAGTGGCTCCTGAGTCCTTTTGACATTACCTCAGCTATTTTTTGATAGCTTCATTGTTTTTGGTCTGACAAGATGTAGGCTTACTTTGTATATTTCCTACCTCAAACTTGACATCACTCATTTCTTTAAGAATATTCAATTTCTTTTGGAGAAAAGTGGCATTTAGAAACCATAATCTTAACAGTAAGAGTGCTCATTATAATTAGGTTGATCATTATTTCCACGATTTTCAGTAAAAGAATTAGGAAATATATATTTTTATGAGAAATTATATCTTTATTTCATATTCATCTTTTCAATTTAATTTAGGATAACAGAGTTTTTATTTAACTTTATCTATTTTATATTTTTATCTCTTGTGCTGAAAATCTTTGTTCTAATAATATTATCATATATAATATACACTATCATATATATGCATATATATTATATATATAGTTTTAGAATTAGTAATACTAAAGCTATCATAAACAATATGATGAAAACAGTTTAAGATCTTTTGGAAACTTCTTTTTGTCCTTAGAATACATCTCACTAGGAATAGTAAGTCAGATTACTGTGTTTTAAAGGCACTTGTAATAACTCTTCTCTGTATGGTTCCATCACCAATTGTATACATATTTAGGTTCAGTACTTTGGAATTATCTTTTCAATCTTTATAAATTTCATTTTAGATAAAAAATTATTTCAGAATTGTGTAATATAATTGGACAATTTCAACTTCAAATCTGCAAGCCAGGTATATTCAGAAAACTCTAGATTCTGTCCCTATTCCCTTCATCCTATTTCCTCCCACTATTTATACATTTTTTTTCATGCTTTGGTTTATCCTTTCTTTTACTTTACATATAGATAGATAGATATAGATATAAATATAGGTAAATATATGTATATTTCTCTCCTTCCTTATATAATATATAATAAATATAGTAGCATGTTACAAATACTTGCTTCCACTTTGGAAAAACATTCTTTTATAGAAAATTATAGTTAATACTTAAGGAATAATAGAATTAGAAAATAATTCATTTTCAATTCTTATTAGAATAATTGGTTCAGGCAAAGATCAAACATTATAGGAAGAGTTGACGAGAAAGTACATAGTGGGGGCATTGGATTGTTACCACCTAAACTCACTGATCATCACTAATACCAGTAAAAATGGAGCAACCTGTAACTATGTGCCTGTGATGCAGGCTATTTACTAAGGATATAATAAACCTGAATCCAATAAAACTTTAGGGCTATTTTCCAGTTTATAACAATGTGAGGAACGGAGGAACAAGCTAAATGACCCCACAGACCCCACAGAGAAGCAAATATGGGCCATTCTATATGGCAACTGGTTGGGTTTCTTCAACAAGTCAATAGCATGAATAAGATAGGGAAGAGCTGAGGGAGAAGGAACTATTCTGGATTATGAGGACGAAGAGACAGCAAGCAAATGCAACGTGTGTACTTAGTTTGGATCTTGATTCAAAGACCAACTATAAAAATATATTGCTGAGAGAACTGAGAACATCTGAATGAGAAAATAATTTTTATTCAATTTGTTAGCTGTGATAGCTACTGTGGATATAAGAAGATGTTAGTATATCTAAGTATATATACCAAGTACATAGGAATAAAATGATGAAGTCTGGAATTTGCTTTAAAATTCCTTTGTTACCTCCCTCCCCCCTCAAAAAAATAGAAAGAATTTCTTATTATATCATGTATATAATATTTCCCACTACATATTTTTATGATGGAAACAACCCCTTCTGCCTTCACGTGTCAAAAAGTTGTTTCCATGATTTCCTTATGACGGATTTTGAAAGGAACAATATATCCTATGCTTATTTGCATATTTGTCTTTTCTTCCTATTTAATATCTTAAATCAAATGATATAGTGTTTTAAAGCATGACTTCTCATGAAAAACAAAGAAACTAACTAACATTGGATTCCTGGGCCTCAGTTGCAATTTCAATCACATATACTCATAATATTATTTTAGGTGAAAAGAACTGCATTTGGGTGCCAATATTTACTAAACAGAGGTCTTAATTTACTCTTTCCCAGTATGTGGGAGCTTCATTTCATGCAGCTCTCCTTGCACTCTATTGTGCTAAAACAGCAAGCTTGTCAAGAATGGAGACATTGCAATGATATATGCAGAGTCTATGGGAGACATTTTCTCTATGGGTTAAAGTAAGTAGTTGGATCAAAGTCAGGACGTAGATGCTACAGCTGGTCTGGGAAAAAACGGCAATTAAGAGGAAAAAAAAGAACAGAAAGAGAGAATCACAGACAGTCTTTTTTTAGGTGGCAACAACAGAACCAGACTGTTTGAAACTGGTAACTGACTCCAAATGTCACATTTTTCACTGAATTCTAAGTAATATTGCTATTTCATAACTGTTATTTGGTTGTATTGATGGCCATATTAACTTACTTTGTAACAAACTTGTTACATATATTTTTACATACTATATCTGTGATCTTTCTCTTTCTTATGTATCTTTCTCTCAACAATACTTAGGAGGATTGAAGAAAAGCATATCAAAGCTTAGAGAACACTTCCTTTGAATGACTTTCAATCCAGCCAAACCTGGCACGTTTATTGTGATCAACTCATGCACTTCTGTGCAGTTCAATATCCAGTACCTGTGTGATTACCTATCCATCAGAAAATTTCATCTTCCTTAAATATTTCAATGTGTATTTGTGTCAGAAACATAAGAATAAAATAAGACTAAAAGAAAACTAAATGCTTTAAATTAATTTCTCTGGGAAAGTTGACAATAATTTTAGGGGAGCAAATTTACTGTATACTAATCTATATTTCCAGGTAATATTAGTCATCTATCTCGCAAAAAATGATAGCAAATGAATAAATGTGGCATAAACATAGAAATACCCCCAAAATGACAAGAGTCAAGAGTGCATGGAAGATGTCAATACACTTTCAAAACTGTAAAGTAAACTGACTTAGCAGGACAAAGAAAACTGAAATATAACTGCCAACATGAGAGGGGAAGCTATCAAAGAGTATTAATCTAATTCAGGTCAAAGCCATTGAAATGTTTAGGAATTGGAGGTACCTGTTATTTCTTTTTTTTTTTTTTTTTTTTTTTTTTTTTGCTGTACGCGGGCCTCTCACTGTTGTGGCCTCTCCCGTTGCGGAGCACAGGCTCCGGACGCACAGGCTCAGCAGCCATGGCTCACGGGCCCAGCCGCTCCGCGGCATATGGGATCCTCCCAGACCGGGGCACGAACCCGTGTCCCCTGCATCGGCAGGCGGACTCTCAACCACTGCGCCACCAGGGAGGCCCGGTACCTGTTATTTCTGAAGATCAGGATGCACAGTGGGACGGGAAATAAATGGTTGAAAGTCTATATAATTCGCAGCTGGACCACAGATCCTTTCCTCAGCCTGTGCAACTGGAATGTTACACCTTCCCCACACCCACAAAGACAAGAGTTCACTTTTCTAGAAAGGATGAACTTGTGTAGTTCTAGACGTGGGGCCATGAGGACAGCTGAGGAGATGGATGAGCCATTTGACTAAATGATGAATGATTTAGCAAAATTTTGTATTATAAGTGGTGAAAGCCCTTATTCTTTTCCCTTACTTGTCTCCCAAGAAATTATGCATGTGCCTAGGTCCATGTCCACCTCCCCTCCAGCCCACCCCAGGAATATGAGTATAGAGTTCTCTCTGGGAAAACTGTCTAGTCCAATTGATACGAACTACAAATCTTTATATGGGTCTCATTGTGGTATAGTGCCACCCACCAATCAAAAAGTTCCACCCCTGCACAAAATACTTGCACTTGATTTTTACAGTTCCAAGTTTAAAATGAATAGACATGGAGTATCACCATACGTTGAACAATAACATTTAAAATGCAAGATATAATCCAAAAGAACAAACAGGAAATAAGTAATACAATGAAAAAGGAAGAAAAAGAGGAGAAAAAGGAAAAAAAAGCTACAGCTAAAAATCTTCAAAGAGAAAAGAAAAATCTTGGAACAAGAATACTCTACAATTAAACAGGGTTCAGAGAACAAGAAAAAGCTCTTGAAAATGAAAACAAATATGATATCAGAAATAATTCAAAGGAAAATTTGGAATATAAAATTGAAGAACTGTCTCAAAAGGAGAACAAATAGATTAGATAATTAGGAGGTTAATTCTAGAGGTCAACACTCATCTAACAGTGGCTGCAAAATAAAAGAGCAGAGAAAATATTGGGTTGGCCAAAAAGTTCATTCGGGTTTTTCCATGTTACATCTTGGGCAACCCAATCGAAAAATTATCAAAAAAGAAAACTCCTCCCAAGAACTTTTCCCAAAACAAAGCTGTGCTTTCAGAAGAAAGAGGCTTAGTAAGTACTAAACATGATCAACTTGTTTTGTTTTTTAAAATATAAATCACATTATGGGAAACAATGTAAGACACTGGGGATATAAAGAAGATTCTAAAAACTTTTATAGAAAAAATTGTTACATTAAAATCAGCAACCATAATGATGCAGAAATTCTTACTACAAAATCTGAAAGACAGAGAACAATGGAGGATACTTTCGTTATTCAGATGGGAAATTATCTCCATTTAAGACTTTGACTACAAGTCACACTATCAATTAAATGTGAAATAAAGATGTTTTCAGGTGAGCAAGGTTTTAGAATGTTTACTTTCCATGTACTACTTCTCAGAAGCTACTGGAAAAGACTGAGGCAATAGGATTCCCAAAGAGGGCATGAAGAGAGGTCTCATGCCAACAGCCCTAGAGCAGAACCATTCCGGACTGGAATAAATCCTCAGAGGGCTCCAGGAGGTGGATATTTACTTCCTCTCTCTGTCCCTCCACCACACACACAAACTGATGAAATACCTAATGCCTCATATTTTTCATTATTCTGATAAGTTTTAAATTCTGTCAGAGCTAATTTGAGAATTCAAATTAGTAACCAGACAACAATATTGAGCAAATGTAAAAGAAGGCAATTATTAAGTCTAAAATATAAGATTGTACAAGAAACATGATTAGAGTAAAACATGCGGTGTAAAGACATACCCTCTATATCTCAGTTTAATATTACAAATATGCTATGTTCTCAATATATTTTAACATATGTCCTGATTCTTTCATATCCACACAACACCAGCTGTAAATAATATGTGGTTATAAACATGCAAACAATGAGTACTGAAGCAATCTAAATAATGATTTCACTATATGTGGAGGATAGGGGAAGAGAATATGTATTTGTTTGTATGTATGTGTCTGTGGGCCATGGGGGAGAGGGAGATCTATGATAACTAAATCCTCAATTTTCACAGTAGGAAAAAATAATGTTGCAAATTTGAAGATGAAGAAATAGCTATAAATTAATATTATTTAAAAATATGGGACTAAATATAGATAGAAATAGCTAAAATAGTTGAGAGCTGTCGCCTTTTGGTTAGCAGGAATTAAAGGTAGGTGTGGGTGGGTCAGAAGACTACTGTTTTGGGTGTAAAAGTTGAAACATGCAGAGAAGTATGCTGTAAGAGTTACGTTCACAGACTCTGAAACCAAGATACAGGGCTCAAATATTGGGTCTACCACCTACTAGTTATATGATCTTGTGACATAGATGCTCAGTGCCTCCATTTCCCTTTTGTAAAATTAGATAATAATGGTGTTACCTCACAGGGTTGTCTTACAGATTAAGTAGTTTAATAAACAAAATCATTTAAATAGTATGTGGCACACATTACTAGTGCTGGCAGTTCTAGGTAACTGTTAAGTATTTACATGAGTTACTCTGGTAAAAAAAATATTCAAAAGAAAACACAACACATTGTGCAATACATAGAAATTAGTCAAGAAATAAGAATCATTATATTTAAAAACTAAAAATTGATGAATTGCCATCAATGGAATAAAACTATCTTAAACTACTAAAGTATGTTTCTTACTGTTTAATATCTAAACAAGAGCATTTCATTAATTATGCTTCATATGAAAGATTAATTTGTATCTATTGTAACTATCAGTATATGAACATATTGCATAAGATATGAGTTGAAATTGGTTTCTAAAAATCAGAAGCTCATTCACTGAAAGAAATGAAGAGAGTAAAATTGATAATAATATTCATTGGACTTCCCTGGTGATGCAGTGGTTAAGAATCTGCCTGCCAATGCAGGGGACATGGGTTTGATCCCTGGTCAGGGAAGATCCCACATGTCACAGAGCAACTAAGCCTGCAAGCCACAACTACTGAGCCCACGCACCACAACTACTGAGCCCATGTGTCGCAACCACTGAGCCCATGTGTCGCAACTACTGAAGCCTGCACACCTAGAGCCTGTGCTCCACAACAAGAGAAGCCCCCACTTGCTGCAACTAGAGAAAGCCCATGAGTAGCAACGAAGACCCAATGCAGCCAAAAAATAAAATAAAATAAATAAAATAAAATAAAAACTTGTCAGAAGGCTAATTAATATTTATGCAAATATTTCTTCTTTTTGGCTGAACACTGGTCCTATATCTGCTTTGATATTTTCACATAATATCAGGTATGCCCTCTATGCTTCAACTTAATATTCAGAAAATCCTCAATTCTCAATATATCTTAAGATATGTCACTACTCTTTCATATACACTTAGTGAGTCCAAAATTTCAACAAAACTATACTGATTTTTCTTTTTCTCCTCAGTAGAGATTAAGGACACATTTTTTTTTTCAAAAACGAACTGTGTTTAAAGAGATGCTATTAAGTGGGGAAACAACAGGTAATGTGTTGACTGAGGTGGTTTTATTAATTGTAACATATAGTAAACCATGTTTTTGTTTTTATTTATATTTTCAACATGCGATGTAAATTAGAATACCTCCAGATATTCTTTTGGCAAGCACAAAAGCTGTTTATCCCATAGATGATATAGACAATAATGTATGGCTCATAATTTGGAAGAAAGCTGTAACTTAAGAAGTTCCGATGACATTCAAACAGTTTGTGTGTAACTAAACTAAGGCTGTTAGTGAATGGCAGCTTTAAAACATTTTAAACATGTGGACAAAAAATTGAATTTTTATTATTGTAAACGAAAAAGGAAGGTTTCTGGAGAAGCTAGACAACATACTGTAATCCAAGCTTGAGCAAGTTGAGGAGGTATGGTGTCGTATAAATAGAAACCTACTCTTCCCTTTATGTGTTTAACATACATAATCTGAAAAAGAGGAGAGATATGGAATGATAATGTACAGTATCATACATCTAGCACAGGAATAGAAATGTTTTTATTCTGAATATCAGAAACTCAGGGAAGAATCACAATGAGACTTTTATCTCTGCAAATCTAGGTACATCCTGAAAATTTTGAATAATATACATTTTATGAAAAAGATTAAATTGAGTGAGTTTGTATATAAGTGTATGTGATGACTGAAAGAGAGAAGTGACTGAAGGACAAAACTTAATCCAGTCATTGCTATCAAACATATGACAACATTTAATGACATTTCTACTAAGGAAAGTTTGAGTACAGGAAAACTATATGATAAAAAAAAATCTTTATAGTCTTCTGTTCATTCAACTCATAGTGTATTTAGTTATTTATAGCTTAGCGAATACTTTAAAATCATATTCACAGTTTTATTACATAGAGAAAGTGAAGAAAGAAAAGAATAATATAGGAAAAAAGAAAGGAAGATGGATTTAAAGGATTGAGAAAGTAAACTGCTTCTTTTCTTTTGAAACATTTGTCATAAAGAAAGTTCAATTCATTTTATAATTTTTAGGAATTTAGTAGAGAACCATTTCTTAATATAGAATCCTGTATACTGTAGGTATTTTTATAATATCCACTATATATTGAATACCTAAGCTGTGTAACCTATGTTAATGCAAAAATATGTACAAAGTGGCTAAAATTTAAAAAATAGAGATAATAACTGCTGGCGAGGCTGCAGAGAAACTTAATCACCTGTATATTGCTGGTTAAGATGTAAAATGATATATCTACTTCTGCAAAATAGTTTAGCAGTTTCTTCTAAAACTGAAAATGTGCTTACAATACAGCCCAGGAATGGTACTTTGGGAAATTTATACCAGAGAAATTAAAACCTATGTTACTGCAAAGAAATGTACAAAAATATTTATAACAACTTTACTTATAGTAGAGAAAAACTGAAAACAACTCAAATGTCTTTCAATGGATGAATGGTTAAACAAACTGTGGTATATCCATACCTTGGAATATTGCTCTTTTCCCTTTATCTCTTTAGTTAATTTCAATTCACTTTCACCAATCAATAAAGACTTTATTTTGCCTGGAAGATTTTCCTTCTAGGCCAAGTTGAGTATCTTCCACAATATAGTCATTCACTTGGGAATGACTTAACACAGAGCTTAAATACTGAATGAATGAATGAGTGAACCATAGTAGGACAAATGATCAATCTCTGAGATATGGAGACTATCTGAAAAAATGAGAATTCCATTAGTGAAAATAAACTCTTGTCCAACCAAGAATTACTTTTGTTTCTTTCTTATTCATTTTGGTTGAGTTCTTAGAAGTTAAAAACTTCCAGTTTTTTTATAATCGGTTTCATTATTTAGTCTAATAGGTATCTAATGGATATCATGATAAATAATAGTTCAATAAAGGCTAGAGTTAATTGTTCTCTTAACGTATGCCAGATTTTTGTCTTAACACTTTATATTTAATCCCTATTCCAACCTATGAGATAAATACTATTATTTTGTTCACATTCTAGATAAAGCAGGAAAGGATAAGTATTGTGTTAAGATCAAACAACTAGAAAGTAGTAGAGTTGGGACCCAAATCTGGCGGTCTGTATCTAGGGCTCACGTACTTAGCCAACATGCAATATTTCCTCTCTTGAAGCACACTGATAATTTGGTTTATTTTAATTGCTCACAGCTTTATCACCTTTCATAACATGCATGGTAAACTCATAAAATACTAACTTTGTAAGTCCATTTCCTTAGATGTAAACCAAGATAAAATAACTACTTACTCCATTCACTTCTCAAAAAAATAAACAAGGAAGCATTTTGTAAACTCTGAAGTTCTATCATAAGGCTTTTGTCACAGGCAGTGATATCCTCTGGTTTCTTTTCTGTATTAAAGTCATCTTGTCATGTCCCTGCCTTATACTTTTTCAACTGTCATCTTTTTATTTCTTAATGTAGTCCTAATTATATTAAGTTTCCAGAATTCACCTCCCTAAAAAGGCTCACTTCAATCAAAGACAGTATGATTTGGTCTGATTCACATACTCATCCTTCAGAGGTACAGGCATACCTTGTTCTATTGTGCTTTGCTTTATTGTGTTTTCCAAATATTGAATTTTTTTACAAATTGAAGTTTTGTGGCAACCCTGCATCGAGCAAGTCTATCAATGCCAGTTTTCCAACAGTTTTTGCTCACTTTGTGTCTGGTTACATGTTGTTAATCCTCACAATCTTTTGAACATTTTCATTGTTACCATGTTTATTATGGTGATCTGTGATCAGTGATCCTCGATGTTACTACTATGATTCACTGAAGGTTCAGATGATGGTTAGCATTTTTTAGCAATAAAATACTTTAAAATTAAAATATGTACTTTTTTAAAGACATAATGCTATTGCACACTGAATAGGCTACACTATAGTGTAAACATAACTTTTATATGCACTGGGAAACAAAAAAATTCATGTGACTCACTTTATTGAAATATTTACTTTATTGCACTGGTCTGGAACTGAACCCACAATATCTCCGAGGTATGCCTCTGTTAACTGAGCCCTGACTACAGACATTTCCTCATGCTAGGCTCAGAGATTAGAAAAAGGGCAATCATCCCAGCCAAGGGAGCTCAGAGTCTGGGGAGATAGCCACCATAATGTAGACGTACTCCAGATAGTAAAAGAGTAGAGTTCTGGTAAGGGTTGTAAAGAAAAAGGACAGAGTGTGCAATGGAAGACTGACCAAGGGAAAATTTTCACCTATACGTCGGTCAGGGAAGGCTTCCATTGAGGAAGTGATTAAATGAGACCTGGAGGATGAGAAACAGGGAACGCAGGGTGGAGAAAGAGTATTCTAAACAAAGTCCATGAGGTTAGAAAGGGCTTCATGTAGAAACAAGCTTCAGTCTTTTGAGAAACATATTTAATAGGCAAGATTTCCTATTTAAAAGTTCAAAAACTTTTTCTAAGTTTTTAAAGATTTTTTCCAGTTTTATTATATAATTTGATGAAACAACAATGAAAAAACACATTAATTTGTGAATGTATTTTTAAAAATGAGTTTGAGTGTTCCTGTGGCTAACCCAGTGACTATAAAATAACCTGCAGGGCAACATCAATCTGAGGTGAGTAGTAATTATTTTGAACCAAAACATCTATTGGATCTTTGAATGTTCCTTTTATTTAATCAGTTCTCACCCCAAAGGGAGATAAGTGTTTCTCTATTTTGTCCTACACTGACAATTCAACTACAAGTCATATACCAGGGTCAGCAAACTATGGTCCATGAGCCAGATCCCATCCAACATCTCTTTTTGTTCAGAGTGTGAGCTAAGAATGGTTTTTATATTTCCAAATGGCTAAAAAAATTTTAAAGAATAATATTTAAAAACATATGATAATTACATAAAATTCAAATTTCATTGTCAACTATTTTTTTTGAGGGGGGGAGAACTCAGTCATGCACATATGTTCATGTATTATCTATGGCTTCTTTTACTCTCTAAGGTCAGAGTTGTGTAGTTGGGACAGAGACCTTATCATCCACCAAGCCATTTAGACCATCCTCCACAAATATTTACTCACTGGTCCTTTAAAGAAAAAGTTTACTGACCTCTGCATTAAAACATTAGTTTGTTGAGGTGTTATCGGTAACACATTCATGCCACTAATCTTCAGTTCAGTTGTGTGCCCATGGCTTTATCGTAAGCTTTAAATGTGTATGAGCTGCTTTTTCTACCTTTAATTTTCTGAACAGTATCTCGTTAACATACTAGACAATCAAATGATTTTATTTTGAAAAACTATATGATTTTTGTTTAATCTTAATTTTTGGTAGCTTTCTAAATTCTATTTTAGGATATTGAAATTTTTTCTGACATTATAATACATAAAGTTAACATTAGGTGTCAGTATTTTACATAATATTTAGTAAGTGTGTGTATATGAAAAAGTATTGGATTATTACAGACAGCATTTTCACTGGAAAATTTCAACTTTGTTATAATGTTTGCTCTATTGTTTTTGTTTTTTTGGTTTCTGTATTATGGAAATATTCTTTATGATATCTACTAAGAAATCTCTTTAAAATGTGGCCCATCTACACCAGTCCATTTGCCAGCTGAATATAACTGTACCCTCAATTGAAGCCACAAAGAATAGAAGCTCTACCAAATTATGGACCAAAACATTCATGAAGTGTATTAATTTTAGCCTCTAAATTTTGAGGTGATTTGTTAAACACCAAGAGATAATTAGAACAATTGGGACAATCCTCAATGTTGTAGACAACAGATGCGGTAGAGTGAAAGAGTAAGAATTTAAACATTACTACCCAATCGAGCAAAAAAAATATAACACTCTTAGCCCCCACTCCCAAAAAGTCTATTGCTCGAAAGCCCTATGAGGCAACTAGGAGTAGGTGTGGGAGGGACTCAAGCCTGCTAATTAAGGGTATTAACTTATTTGACGGCAAAACCTGATCTGGCCCAAACTCATTTGATCAGCATTTACATAAGACTATATATTGCTTTTATTTATTACACTTAGTGTGAATATTCATATACTTGGTTACAGTTATATTAATGCACTTAAGTGATACTGTCCTAGACCCCACTGGAAGTATTATGTATTACATGATGTATATATTATATTACTTTATAAACTCAGAAAAATTCTAAATTCTAAATCATAAGTGGACCCAAAAGTTTCAAATAAAGTTTTGAGAGCCTGTATTATGTGGCAGTTGAACATGTCATTTTTAGGAGTCATAGTATTCGGTTCAATTTTCAACTCTGAAAGCAATCGTGGGAAAGTTACTTGGTCTCTCTGCACCTTAATCTCCCCACAATCAAATGTTCACAAAACATTTGAATTTGTGAATTTGTGAGATGTGTTCACAAAACATATCTTCAGGAAAGCTTATCCAAATATTATTTATAAAGATAGAAAAATAGAATCAACTTAAATGAAGAACTATAAGGGACTAATTTAATTAGGCCATCATTAAAAATTCTGAATTTTTAAATATTTTAAAATGCAGTACATTCAACACTGTAAATAGATATTGAAATAGTGAAAACATTATTGCTATTCCACAAAAGTAAAAACCAGAAATAGATATTAATACGATTAAATCTAAGCCAGAAAGAGCTAAACAGAAGTGCATTTACTGTACCAAGTTTTATGAAAGTGAAGAGGAAGGAGAGTTTTAATCCCACCTAAGGGGAATAAATGAAGACTTCCTCTCTTTTATAGTATCTTGAAATTCTCCAAAAGTCCCAACGTCATGGGTTATCATTAATGCAAGGAGCAAGTAAGTCAGGGAGGAAACAGTGTCATGTAAGTACAGTGGCGCTGCATATACTAGGGTTCACTTTCAAAAACTCAACTAAATTATGCTCAATCAAAAAAGATTAAACATAAAAAACAGTCTAAATTGTTTGGGTGACTGATGCAGCACTACAGAATGAGGTGAGGACCCAGATAGAATGTGACCAGATTGACAGCAATTCCTCCTCACTTTCTAGATGCCTCTCAGGACATAAGCATGACCCACACCAGATGTGATTCTAGTGTTGAAGACTAGATGAAGTCTATTTTTAATAAATATTTCCAAGTATTTATTTTTCCAAAACATAAGCCATAAACTTTATCTAGAAATCAACCAAAGCATCTCATTTTCCAATAATGGAGGAAAAACTATTCACACTGGACTTACTTAAAGAATATAGGTCTCCAAGATGTTGCCTTCTTTGAAGATCTGCAGTTTGCTTAGGGGTCACTTACATCCATCCTACATACCCATATCTTACAGATGTAGAAACTCAGGACCAGCACAGTCAAGCACTAGAACCCTGAAGTTTTCACTCTATGCATGTTACTTTTTCCTCCTTTTTCTATACTATTTCTGTGAGGATTCCACAATTCTCAGTTGCTACACAACCCTCTCCGTGGGGATAACAAATGGGGCTTGCTGATGATTCTGTTTGCTGCTTAAGTGTCCCCATAAACCCGCTTCTCTACTGTTGGAAAACAGAATAGCACCCCAGAGGATTCTCTGGCTTCAGTTACTACACACATTTCAAATATGAGAGATTCAGCAGGGACAGCAAGATCTATCCATTGATTTGTAGGCAGTTCATGAGCAACCCTTTCCATACACGAACCTCCATCTCAGCCAGGAAGAGGTGTACCACCAGCAGGAGTCCTTGTTTTTTCTCTCCCATACCTGTTTCCACTGCTTTCACACTAACTTGGAGGATAAGTAAACAATAATTCTAACATTTTACCATTGAAAATACTAGATACTAACTTAGTCCCACCTCCTGAAACCTATGGAGAAGGGGAGACATTCTCTGAGTACCAGTACCCCCTTGTATCTTAGTTCTCCAGGTCAAAACCCCTCAACCCTTAGGAATACACTGGACAGTTTTTTCTTGTAGCCTACCAAGTTTGAATGAACGTAAAGACAGGAAGTTAGGGGAAACAGTAATCACACTCTACCCACCAACTTTCATCTAATCTATAATAAATTATTAATCTAATTAATATTAGATGTTCAAAAAACAATGCCTTCTCCCATAACCATTACCTGACATTCTCACAGGAGTAACTTGTCTAATTTATCTCAAATAGTACTTCCTTCTCAATAGCTACATACTTTCTAGATTTCATAATTAACAAAACTAAAAGTAACTTTTAAAAAGGGTCATCTGTATGGTATAAGATAGTGGTCCAGTTTCATTCTTTCAAATGAGGCTGTCCAATTTTCCCAATACCGTTTATTGAAGAGACTCTTTTTCCATTGTATATTCTTGGCTCCTTTGTTGTAAATTAATTGATACATATGCATGGGTTTATGTCTGGGATCTCTATTCTGATCCACTAATTGATGTGTCTGTTTTTATGCCAATACCATTCTTAATTACCATAGCTTTGTAATATAGTTTACAATCAGGGAGCATGATGTTCACAGCTTTGTTCTTCTTTCTCAAGATTACTTTAGTTATCTGAGATCTTTTGTGGTTCCATACAGATTTTAGGATTGTTTGTTCTATTTCTGTGAAAAATGCCATTGTAATTTTGATAGGGATTACATTGAATCCATATATTGCTTTGAGTAGTATGGACATTTGAACAACATTAGTTCTTCCAAATATGAGCACAAAATATCTTTCCATTTACTTGTGTCTTCTACAATTTCTTTCATATATGTCTTTCTTAAATTTATTATATTTTGTAGTTTTCAATATACAGGTCTTCCACATCCTTGGCTAAATTTATTCCTAGGTATTTTATCCGTTTTGATGCAATTGCAAATGGGATTTTTTTTTAAGCTTCTCTTTTTGACAGTTCATTATTAGTGTATAGAAAAGCAACAGATTATTGTGTATTAATTTTGCATCCTGCACAGTCCCTTTGTCATGTAAGGCACCGTATTTATAGTTCCTGGGGATTAGGGCATAAACATCTTTAAGGGTTATTATATTGCTCACCACCATTGGTTTCTGAGCATTTCCCTTTCTCTCCTACTTTGGCTTTGCTCCCATGTAGAATCCCTGAAGCCTTTTTACCCTAAAGTGCTTTGCCTCCATTTTCTACAACCTTTCAGTAACCAAAGGCAGATATTTCCTTGGATGGTAGGCTTCTAGAGCGTTCCTCTATGCTCTCTTTGAAGTTGTTAGTTGCAGGAAGCAAACTCAGATGGAGATTTATGTGCAGGAGTTTTACTGGAAATGCTCTTGGGATAAACATGTGAACGTGGGGATGGGGTTGGGGGACAGCGAAGGAAGCAGGACTGTGCTGATGGGAGAAAATGAACTTTAATACAGTTATAACAAAGTTCTCAACCAATCCCACAGGGAGTCTGGACCAAGATGACCCTTGAGAATTGCCCTCCAATTGAGGTCCCTTGTATGGGGCTCCAACATCCTTGTCATAGATGCAAGAAACTAGGGCATGGAGAAGTGAAGGAGGGGCAGGCATGACCTCAGGCTAGGCACAGAAATTCACCGAGAAATGTCTGTCCCCAACAATCCCAGTAAAAACTGTTTTGAGGAACGAGTGTTTTGCAGCTAAAGAGTAAGAAATTGGCCTTGAAATAGGAGAATAAAGCCGACACTTAGGTCAGGAAAATAAGATCAAAGATTTGGGTTCAAATGGAGGTGGGATAGTCTAGTATTTCCTATACCAATCACTTCTACTTCTTGTAGCTTGTATGCACAGGTGTATGGGAGATGTGGGGCTCAGCTATCAGGAAAAGAAAAGGGGTAATGATCTCATTCCTGCCACCTGCCACATTGATCCCCCCTCTCCCTGAATGGTTCCTGATCTTTTATCTTTAACCTAATAAGCCTGGGTACATGTTTATATATGTGTATTTTATGATAAGCCATCAAAACTTCACATTTAATGTAGAAATGTTATCAAATATAAATGAACCATTTTTATGTGTGTACATATGCATATATATGTATTTACACATATGTGTGAGTATATACATATATATCCATATATATACACAGGTATACATACACATGGAAACACATATATTCAGAAATCTGTGTAAACAGCTAACCTTGCTTGATAAGTGTGTATAGTTTTTTGGGGTGTGGAGTGTCCTTGAAGCTGGTTTTGGGGTAACTAAAAGTCTAATCTGAAGTTGCTTTTGTTTAAAAAAAAGAAAAGAAAAAAACCCAGTTCTTTTGTAACTACTAGAATCAGCTCACAAAATTTATTTTTTATCTGTGTCCATAAAATTTAATAAATTTAATAATTTAAAAGATTTATAAAGGGAAAATTGTCCCTAACATGGTCTGGGATAGACTTTTTAATTCACAACCTTCTTCTGGGAAGAAATTAGCATTCTTGATAAACTGCTAAAGCAATTTTCAGATAAACTTTTAATGGTATTAAGACCTCTTCTGGGAAGCCAGCTGTCACCCCACTCAGCCAAATGATAGTCAAAGAGTTCAATGATCTTTCACCAGACATCTTTTTTTCCCTTTTTGTGTATGACACCTTACCACTCTTTCATATATGTTTGTATGTGTGTATGTGCGTGTGCATGTGTATGTGTGTGTATGAAAAGAGAAACCTTAAATTTGTCCAATTTAGAATTTGTAATAATTTAAAAATAAAATTTGATTAGCATACATAACTAAATTTTCTGGGGAAAAAAGTTTCAAACAGGAAGTGTTTCATTAATATTTGGTCCCATTTAGAAACATAAGAGCCCCTAAACATTTTAAACTACAGTTGTGAATTTAATACTTGATTTCATTTTTTAAATATTTACATTTAAATACCTTTAAATATTTACATTGTCCGAAAAAAAATTTAAGTATTTACATAATTCCGTAAAATTTACTAAATTAAATTTCAAAATAGAATAAACCTGTGCCAAAAGGCATTCTACTACTGTATATGAACTTACTGAGATTTTAAGTTAAGATCTCAAGATGAAATTGATTTCACAATTGCATATTTTAAACTTGAGTCACAAGTCTGACCCATCCTAATATACTAAATTCTCCACAACATTTCAGATATTTAAAATACCAAATGTGCACAATTTACTTAAGAAAGATGGCAAAATAATAATAATATCATAGATGTGATTTTCTAAAACATTTTAATACTAATTTTAAACCTTCCCAAGTTTAAAAAAATGCTGCACATCATGAAACAATTATGTCACCCAACTCATTTTTGGTGGTTACCTTCCCATGAAACTTTTGGAATTGCTTTCACTTTCCTTGTTCTTAGAGACCAGAATATATTGACCAAAAAGCAATGGATCCTTATCTGGGATTCTGATGGATTTCCCATGTATATAAAGAGGATCCAACAGTCTTCCTAACTTAAAATGTGTAGACATTTGGACCATTTTCTTAGACTTAAGTCTCATCATTACCAAATTTTCAAATGAAACAAGGTCTGTAATCCACACCAAGGAATTAAATTTGACTTTGCATTTCTTTCTATGGAAACATGTCTCCATTCAAGGTCTAAAGACCCATGAGCTTGAAGGATTTCACATTATCTTAGTACTCTATAAACTGAGGAGATATGAAAATTATATCAAACTAATTCCATATGTCTCTCCTGGCTGTGTGTTATTATTCAACCGTAATTTCCAAGGTCATTCTATGAACGTTATCCTTTCCCCTAAGCTCTTCAACTTCTTGCTTCCCTTCTCTGAGAACAATTTCATCAAACCTTATTTTCCACACTACAAAATAAGAATAATAAGATACAACTCACAAGTTCATTGTGAACACTAAATTAGATAATATATGCAAAATTTCTTTGTAATAAAATTAGTGTTGCTGTGAATTTTTTTTTTTTTTTTACTACAACTACTAATACCTTGTATTGAGTTTTCACTATAGGGCAGATCCCACAAGAGGGATTTAATATTATCTATTTAAAACTCTAAACAATGCTAGGTGATGACTAATAGTAATCTCCACTTCAGAACCAGGGCTTCAAGACCACAAGTTATTACTTAGTTATATAACATATTGCTAAATTATGCCCGTAGTTATGTTGCTAATGCTTGTGGAGCTAGAATTTAAAGCCAGATATGATGAATTACAAGGGTTGTTTTTTAAACCTCTATTCTAAATACTCTAGGCAACCAAGAAAGAGGTGATCAGTGTAAAGTGTACTATCCAGATCTTGTTACACAGGTGGTCCACTACTTCTTTCACCATCCTTTTTTTATCTCCACCAATGACCTTTTATTTCTGTTTTACTATTTCATCTTTGCAGAGTTTATATTACCAAGTATACAATAAGCTGTTTGAAGCACCGTTTGGAGTTCCTTGGTGAATGCCACATCACTCCTTATATGTGGAAGGTGCTACAAAAAGAGTTGTTCAATGAATGGGGCAAAGCGTTGAAAAAAAAAAAAGGAACACATTTGTTATTTAGTATAATACTTAGAAGAGATATTTTCTTGGCGGGGGAGAAGAAAATGAACCCTTTAAAATGTATATTTTTTAGTTCATCTATGCATTAGGCATTAGTTCTGTAATACACTAGAAATAAAGTAACACACACTTTATTTCATTCAAGCTTTTCAATAACCTGCCAAGATTTGTTGCACAACCGCTATCTATTACTATTGTTGTGGAGACACTAAAGAAGTTAAGGAACTTGTCAAAGGACAAAGATCAAATGTTAGGACCAGACTTTGGAGCCTAGTGGGTCTGATTTCAGTAATAAAAGGAAAGAGCCTTTCTTTTGATCATAAAGTGAGTACTGAAAGCTGCTTATTGTTGAAATTATTTCCTATCAAAATGCTGAGCATTCCTAATAGAACCTTTTAACCAAATTTCCTGTATTCTTCAACTAAATTGATTTAAAGGTAATACCCCTCATATTGGGCCAGTCATTTAAGAAAATGTAAACAAATGCCAAATTGACCTCCATGTCCTCCCACCCACTTCTTAAAATATTTTTACTGAAGTGTAGTTGATTAACAATATTGTGCCAATCTCTGCTGTACAGCAAAGTGACTCAGTTATACACATATAGACATTCATTTTTTAATATTCTTTTCCATGATGGTTTATCCCAGGAGATTGGATATAGTTCCCTGTGCTGTACAGTAGGACCTTGTTGTTTATCCATACTAAATGTAATAGTTTGCATCTACTAACCCCAAACTCCCAGTCCATCCCTCTCCCTCCTTTCCTCCCCCTTGGCAACCACAAGTCTGTTCTCTGTGTCTGTCTGTTTCTGTTTTGTAGATAAGTTCATTTGTGCCATACTTTAGATTCCACATATAAGTAATATCATATGATATTTGTCTTTCTCTGTCTGACTTACTTCACTTAGTATGATAATCTCTGGTTGCATCCATGTTGTCGAAAATGTCATTATTTCATTCTTTTTTGTGGTTGATTAGTATTTCATTGTGTATATGTACCACATCTTCTTTATTCATTCCTCTGTTAATGGACATTTAGGTTTCCACCCCACTTTTTTATACACCCCTTACCCTCCAAACACCTAAGGGCTTTTTATCACCCAGTGCATCCTCAAAACTTTCCTGTGCTACCTCTCCTATCCTTACACAAGTCTACAGTGAAACTCTGACATCTCGCTCTCAACATGGTTGAAATTAAGTTTACTGTCTTTCCAACTGCCCCAAATAAACCTTGTCTCTGCTCTTCCTCTTTTGTCCTCTATGTCATATAACAGCATTACCAGCTATTCATTTGACTGTTCCTCAAGCCTCAAGGGGCCTGTGGGGCCATGGCCCCACATCTAATCAATCACCAAATTTTACTGTTACTATCTCCTACTACCTCTAGAATTCTTTTTTCATTTTATTCCACTCCCATTGTCAGAATCATAGTTTAGTAGATATCTCTTTTTTTTTTTGCCTTGGATTCATGAAAACGAACTTCTTATATATTTCCCCATCTTGAGGTACATCCTACCTTTTGAGTTCTCTACACGATAGCCAAAAATATAACAGGCAAATAGGTTCTATTTAGATCCCTTTTTAAAATGTCACTATTTCCAGGAACTTGGGGACAGAATACATATCTGATTCTGAAACCCTTTCAGGCCTCATATTTCTTTTCTTTTTTTTTTTTTTTTTTGCGGTACACGGGCCTCTCACCGTTGTGGCCTCTCCCGTTGAGGAGCACAGGCTCCAGACACGCAGGCTCAGCGGCCATGGCTCACGGGCCCAGCCGCTCTGTGGCATGTGGGATCTTCCCAGACTGGGGCACGAACCCGTGTCCCCTGCATCGGCAGGCGGACTCTCAACCACTGCGCCACCAGGGAAGCCCATGACCTCATATTTCATCATTCATTTGTTCCTCCAAACTGCTCTTCTAGAATTAACTGTGCTTTCTCTTGATTTGTGTTATCTGCCATTCTCTGCTTAGAAGACATTCCTTATGCCTTGTCCCCTGATTACATTCTACTCTTCCTTCAAGTCTCGGCTGAGTCTTACTTAACTTGCTAGTGAAACTGTTGCTGATGGGTATCATCCTTACTTCCCATAGCAGGGAAACATGAGCTATCTAAATATTCTCAGCAAAATTAAGTTCTTCTTTATCTGTGTTTCCATTGCAGTTTTGTACTTCCCTGTTTTCACCCCTATCTATTGTATTGGTCCTCATGTACTAAGTATTGGACAGAGATCTGGAACATAGTAGGCATTCACAGAACCCTTGTTCACTTGAAATATTAGATATACTCATAATATTTATTATTAATTTAATGTAGGAAACATCATATAACTGAGACACAAATTTTTAATGGGTTCTTCCTATATTATAAATTATATATGTAAAGCAAAAATAAGAAAATAAATCATGTTAACTAAAAGTAGAACGTTGTACTTACATAAGATGAATGTGGAAATGTTTTTAATAAAAGTGTGCTAAATTAATGGAAGAATATTTAATAAAACATATTTATAACATTCTTATATGACATAATGCTATACATTTTAGTTTTCTTCTACTTTGAGCTCTTTTTAGAACATAGCTGAGCATTCTATTGGATGACTCTTTGGGTCAATTTTATTAATTTAATTAATTAAGCGGGATACTGAAATTTAGATTAAGGAGGAAATATTAAAGTTAACGATAACAGAGACAGAGTTATAAAACAATGAAGTTTGTATAAGTGAGGGAACATAAAATGCTCAGTCAGATTAAAAAAATAAAAAGTTCAATTTTTTGATATTATGGCATGTGTCTTTCACTGAATTTAACATCTTTTCTAAGAAAACAAAAGTCACGTAAGTTCACTGAATTTGTATTGACTGGTTGGGATACATTTGATAAAAAACATAAATATTCTGCAAGACTTCTGGTGGGTAACATAGGTTTAGGTACTGTTTTGACCAGTTAAGTAATAAGAGGGGTTTTTTGTTTTGTTTTTTGGGTTTTTTTGCTTTTGTTTTGTTTTGTTTTGTTTTTATCATGCACCAAACTTTCACTCAATATTGGTGACACATTTTATTTACATGCCCCACAATCTGCACAAATGACTCAGTTATAGATCAGTAATTCATGTTTTTTTATTCTTCAATTTTATTACCTAAACTTACTCTTCTAAGCATCGTTTTATGTTTCTAGTTAAATATAAGTGAAAATTGATTGGAGTATTTCTCAATGGAATTTTATCTTTATTTCATCATAATTGCTTCATATTTGAATAATGACAGATGAACTGCCTCATTCAATTGCAGCTTTAAGTCATTGAAGTCACAATAACAGCATAGGATTTAAATCCTCAAGCCATTATTATAGCAGAAAAGACATTGTTGAAAATGAAAACTTATGATGCTATAATTTGATGGGGGAAAAAAGACTCCAATAGTTAAAACATATTATTTCCTGGACAATTTCTAACCTAAGACATTATGACACAAGAGTGAACTGGACAGTTACACGGTGGTACCACCCTCCTAAATTACTTCTAGAGCAATATTTTATAATTATTGAGCAAAAATTCACATAGCAAGTAAATGGCACTAAAATTATTTTGCTTTAGGATGAAATATTATCTCAGTGGCATTTATAATTCTATTCAGCAACAATTCAGTATTTCACCAATAGAGAGTTCATCAGATCTTTTTCTTTTTTTCTCTGACATTTGCATCAACAGCTGAGTACTTGTTAATACTCCAAGGTATGCATTCCAAAGTTCTCTTTGGCTTTGTATTCAGTTTTAAGTAATGAATCAAATACTATGCAAAGGCTAAAAGTAAAAAAAAAAAAAAGATCCTGCATTTAAAATTTTATTAAATATGGCTAATATGTTTTGCAGTGGCTGATTTATACATACAACACTTTCATTTTTTGACTAAGACACTATATTTCTACCAATGTGGCATCAAAAGATTTTCAGGACCTCAGTAAGCAAAGTAAATAGAATAAATAAAACCTATGTAACACATACTTAACATAATTCAGAGTACATAAAATTACACACATAAGAGGGAATATTTGTGAATGATTACAGTGAATAACATGAACATGAAAATGGCTCCCATTTGAAATTACAGAAAGACCCCTTTTTACTAGGGATTTTCTTCAGCCATTTATCAAAGTAAGTTGATACTCCTAGTAACTCAATACCTTTCTTTAAGAATGAAATTACATAGAATAAAATTAATTATGTGTTATAAAAATTATATTTTATACTAACACTAAATTTTGTGAAGTTACAAAACCCAGTAAATATCAGCTTCTTGTCCAATAGGAAGAACATCATTAGATATTTCTTCTATTAAAGATCATAGATCATAGAACACTATGAATGAAGCACCTCAGAGTCAGGCAAAACCCTGCTATTTCTCTAATTGCATAGATGTTTTCCGTGCTAGTAGAATCTGTTTAAATTCTAAAACTCTGCTTGTTTACATTTTAATACTGTTTAACTACTGGGATGTCCTATGTCATTTGAGCTCTAGGGGAAAAGTAAGATTGAATGTTCTATCTATGCACCCAAATTCTCCTTATGTTGCAGACTATTAAATAGATCACCAAGGACTTTTGGATCTTGAGGATGAGTCTACAATTTAAGAAAAAGATATTTTATAGCATACCATGACAAAACCTATATGCATAAAAACTTCACTGACTACTATTTTCAGAAAATACTTTTACAGTTCATTTCATCCTCTCCCTTCATCCTGTCCCTCTTCAATAGTTTTAGATTCCTGCCTGCCTTGAGGAGAGCTTATTTTGGTACATTATCTTTGAATTGAGTTTGATCTAGCTTCTTCAAATTGATCAATTAATTCTAATCACCTATCTCGATTTACTGTGATTCAAATCTCCATGTGCCAACTTATCTGAGTTTCTTTCTTTAAAACAGATCAGGCATTTAGGAGTAAATGCTGGCAGCAAATGTTGGGGTCTAGAGATGGCAAGAGGGAAGATGAAGAATTGTATGGAAACATACAAAAGCTCATTTGCCTCTCTGTGCCTTAATGCACACAAGGATCTGGTTTCACAGATCTAGGAAAACGTTATAAAGAAAACTATTCCTGGGACTTCCCTGGTGGCGCAGTGGTTAAGAATCTGCCTGCCAATGCAGGGTACACGGGTTCGAGCCCTGGTCCGAGAAGATCCCACATGTCGCAGAGCAACTAAGCCCGTGTGCCACAACTACTGAGCCTGCCCTCTAGAGCCCGTGAGCCACAACTACTGAGCCTGCATGCCACAACTAATGAATCTCGCGTGCCTAGAGCCCATGCTATGCAAAAAGAGAAGCCCCCTCTCTCTGTGACTGGAGGAAGCCTGCATGCAGCAACAAAGACCCAAAGCAGCCATAAATAAATAAATAAATATTTAAAAAACAAAAAAACTATCCCCACGGCACATTCACAACTTACTTTCTGAACCGAACTCAGATTCTGGACACTTTATCTCCTGTCTTTCAACTCTGGTGCATATGCCTTTACATTTCTAAAACCCTTCATTGATAAACCCTGACTACAGTGCTCCAGAACTAAAATAATGCTCCTTTTCCCCACTCCCTTCTAGATCTTCCCCTAACACTTGCAGAACCCAGGGCAGGATGACAAATAGCAACTAAATATTTCAAAGTTGCAAAATACATTGTTAATAAGCTGTGAAATAAAACCAAGTTCTATCTCTCTACCTTGACATATATTCCCTTATAATGTCCTGGAAAACCAGACTCGAAGTTAGAATTCTTGTGCTCCTTAGCGTTCCCCCTTAAATGAAGGTGAAAGGAAGCCAAACCCCTGCCCTTAGTCATCAGTTTGAGCCCTGTTCTCCCTTTCCACGCTGGGCTCCAGTCTGAAGCGGAAGGAACTTTACTCCCATGCATGTGTGGCTTCATCTAAACCCTCCCCCAAAACAGCTCTTCCTTAGCCAAGCCTGAGGGTTAGTGGCGCACACAACTGGCCGTGTGGCCTATTTTTTGGATAAATGGAAGCAGGGAAGAGGCTTTCATAAGGTCTGGAAGCAGGTTCAGAGCTCTTTGGGCAGGAAATTCCCTGATTTTTGATATCTGTAGATATCTAGGGGTTCAGAGACACTGATTCAAACTGGGTACATGCCTCTGGTCCTATGTATTTCCTCACTCGTGGGGAGGAACTGCTGGAAGAGAACCAGAGTAGGGACTTCTGAAATGTGGATCTCATCTCAAGGCAGGGGCTCTCTCGTCTCAGTCACATGTTAGAGAAGAAGCAAACTAAGGTCATTCATATTATTATGAGAATGGTCAATGATACTAATCTTTAAGTAAGCCTGAAATGGCCCCCTAATTCTGAAACCAATGAGGTCACCAACTTTGAATTTTAAAGATCCATTTGCAATGTGGTTTTTTGAAACTTGGAGTTCTGTTGTCAGATGGGTCAGCCAAAGCCTACTTAGATTACAATATAGTTAAATGCTATTGAAAAAAAAATGAGAGATAACACTATATCTTGCAACATTGGTTAATTAAATTACATATAAAAACATAAAACAAAGGAAAATAAACCCTGAAGTCTTTGTTTCCTATAATTCTTCATACAATTTGAAATCTCTCAGTAGTAACTTTTTATCGTATCTGTAGTTGCCAATATCCTGGGACCATTTATATCAGAGTCTCCTAAACTCAACTAACATTGAGATTCAAGGAGAGAACTTAAAGAGCACAGTGTTGGCCTTATATTGTTCTGTCAGTGTGAACCTGGAACACTGCCTTTGGTTATGGCTGGCATCCAGCCAGTACGGATGTAAGGCTATATCTGATATTTATGGGCAATAGTCATCTAGTCAGTGTCTATGCCTTATTACTGTTTAAATATTTTATATATTATCCTTGTTTTTTGGATCTGTTCCTTGTCTTTGGGGCAAATTAAGTAAATAAATTACCTGAAATGTAATCTCAAACAAGCTGTATGCCAGAAATTAAGAAATGTATTTTAAACACAGTAAAACCTTGCAATAAATCAGAATCAGATATAATAAGAATGCTATCGGCCCTCCATTATTCAATGTTTCATTAGAAAGGGAGCTTTTTTTCATCTTTTGAGGAGAGTAGGCAGAGAGCACACAGAGGCAGCCCTGACTCAGGAGACAAGATGTATTCTGCATTTCCAGTAATTTTTCTGCCCAAATCTTACCAGATTTGTCTGACTGAATTAAAGCAGCCTCCAACTAACTATAGAACCATGTGACTGTGAGATTTCTGAATTTACTGTCTCCATACAAAAGTCCCAGGCAGCCACAAAACTCAGAATGGTCCTCAGTTATATTTAAAGTAAACAGGTGCCACAAGGTGGCACCAAACCATGGATGAAACCAATACTAATCAGCTGGCTGGACGACAGGCTAGCCCCTGTCATTTAATTAACCTCATAACAATACAATCCTAGGTTTTACATGATTTATTATTCCTTGGATTTTTTTTATTATTGCTTGGATCCCATTTACCTTGACTTAAAGGAATTTTACTCTACAGGTAAGTAAAACAAAGAGAGGAGATAGAGACATCAGTCAATCTGTAAAGACAAACAGAAAAGTTTTCCATAATAAGAGTTGGGACAGACACAGAAACTTTGAGTTTGGATAGCAGAATGTCTACCAACTGTGAAGGATGCCTATATGCAATTCTACAAACTGGAGAAGGACTCAGTTACATCTTCCCACATCGGCAGCATTTTCTTACTGTGTGACATTGTCCTGTATCAGCCAGTATCCCAAGAAGTATTTCCCTGAATTAAGTGGCATAATAAAAGTAGCTACAATCTATTCACCAGAATGTTTGTTAGTACAGTTTGTATAACAAACCTTTGATGGCTCCCCTCTGATTTAAGAATACAGGATGAGCAAACTGGACCCTGGCCTTCCTTTGATTCCTTGATATGTGTATGTGTGTGTTTACACACACACACACACACACACACACACACACACATGCTCTAGCTAGACCCACAGAACTATTTTTCATTAATTATGTAGTATATACTTAATTGTTTAGAGCTGAAGATAGAGTATCTTGTTAGATTTTACATCTTGCTAAATTTTGTGACCTGTATAGTAAAAAATAAAATCAATCATATTAATCGTTTAAAACACACCTTAGCTAAACTCTGATTTTAAAGACTAGAAACAATTATTTATTCAATGACCATTTTCCCTTTCTTCCTAATAAACAGAACACTAATTTTCTTTTAGGCTCTCATGTGTCCAGCTAAAAGATTACATTTATAAACTTTTTTTTTTTTTTTTCCAGCCAGTAGTGGCCAAAAAGCTATAAGCAAAATGGTCAGTGGAACATTTGGGAGAGTGCTTTCTTGCTCATGGAACTCAGACATGAAGGCAGGAGCTAATAAGACAGCCATCTTAAGACTATAAGGGCAAAGCTAAAAGTGTCACAGGTTTCTAGACCTTGACCATCCCAAGCCACTGAATCAGGGCTAGAAACTGCCTACTTCTAGATTTCTCATTATGTAAGAAATTAACTGTTCTGTGTCCAAGCCACTGCCATTTTTTTAAATATGTAACTGAATCTAATCCCAACTGATATAGCGGGTAAATAGCAATCATCTTTTACCTGCCTTGAACATACAGGTGCTCTAAAACTCAACATGAAGCCCATACTCAATAATAATAATAATAAATGTTTATTGAAATGTATCAAACTAACATTCTGCATAGCTTTTACTATTTATAAACTGAGTTCACAAGCACTATCTTATTTGAGCATCGCAAAACTTCAAGTAATTCAGTCATTATTTATTAGGCATTTACCATATGCCAGGCACTGAACCAGGTGCTGGAGGTACATATTGTAAGCAACACAAAACCTTCTTTAAACAAATAGAGCTCATATTCTTGAAGAAGGTAAAATGAAAAAATAGAATTTTTTTTTAAATTCAGTACAATAAAAAAGAAATAGGGGGCCAAGATAAAACTGTGGAACAGAATGGGGTGCTTCATACATAGGTCAACAGAGAGATGGCATTTTAAGCTGACATCTGTAGAAACTAGCTATGGGAACAATGGGAGGTGGGCATGAGGAGTGGGTGCAGAGCCTCTGAGGCAGAACAGACAGATAGAATGAAGGTCATCAAAAAGAAAGAACCTTGCACATTCAAGGAACTGGAAGATTAGTGGGGATAAAGTAATGCACAAAAGAGGAGTGCCTAACGTCATAAATTCTTAAGAAACAGTTGTTGAAAACTACAGTGAAATAATTCTATGAATAAAATAAATTAATTATAACTAGGACTGAACTAAAATATAAAAAAACAACTTATGCTAAAATAGCTCAATTTTTAAACCTGAATCTGTAACTTATGGTTTACCAACAATACTCTCCTTATTATAAACTAAAACATTATAAATAGATAACAGTAGAAGAGCTCATTGATAACACTGATATATTCTTTTTTTTTTTTTTTTTTTTGCGGTACACGGGCCTCTCACTGTTGTGGCCTCTCCTGTTGCGGAGCACAGGCTCTGGACGCACAGGCTCAGTGGCCATGGCTCACGGGCCTAACCGCTCCGCAGCATGTGGGATCTTCCGGGACCGGAGCATGAACCCGCGTCCCCTGCATCGGCAGGTGGACTCTCAACCACTGCGCCACCAGGGAAGCCCTACACTGATATATTCTTAAACTTGCAATGTTTTTTCGTAGTTCAATTCACTTTTCGAGTATTCTTAATATTAATTCATTTATTAGAGTGTCCATAAAACTTATTAGAATCAATAAATGAGATTGAAAGGCATTAGAGTAATGGAAGTAATCAAGTTAATTTTCAACATTTTCTTCACTTTGCACTATGCTCTACGTATGGTCATGCCCCATCAGATACTAAAAAGGTTAGTTTGTTGAAGAGGGCAGGGGAAATTTCTTGAGAAATAAAGATGTCAACTGCCTTCATTCTAAAAGTATCTACTTCTACTTGATCAGACATATAGAGAGTAAAATTTCTAAATACTTGATTTGATATTTGAAGTTAAAATGAACAGAACCTTTCATCTAAAACAGTTACTCCTTATATGTCATTTTGGTGATTATTTTAACTTACAGGTTTTAGATTATCCTAATATTTTTAATTTACCCAAGATATACATGAACTTGAAGAGAAAACATAGTCACGACTACATCTTTACTTTGCCCAGTTTTTACAACTGTATGTTTATAACCAAATTTTAATGAGGAGGTTGTTAATTCTTCATCTTCTGAGTATTACTGAGCTATAGTTTATTTCATAATATCTGCAGATTATTTTTGAATGTATAAGAAAGTTAATATATTATAGCTCAAGCATGATAATGAGTATTACTATATTGAATGAATCTGAGTATGCTGAGATAAAATTGCATGTCCTAGGATTTTTTTTTTAGTGGAGATTTTCTGTACCCCATGTCTAGAAACTATGATTAAATAAGTCATTGGATAAACATTGAAATATTTATTTTTAAAAATCCTAATCATTATGGTGCAGAAATTTTGACCAGCTTTTGGGGAAAATAAACAAGCAAGCAAGCATGCCCTCAATCTTCTAGTTAGCCAGTAAAGGTTTTCCACAGAATTAACCAGAGGAAGAAGATAGTATTGTTTCCCAAGAGCAACAGTACAGGTTTTGTCCATTGTGTGGACAAATAAATATATATTTTAATTTTAACTAAGTGAGTATATCCTGAGAGTGAAAATGTAACCTGGCTGAAGAGTCATTTTAGGATTGTTTTTTAAACTGGAAACTTTTCCCCGCTAGCTGTCTGAGGAAATAAATTATTTCTCCTAATTTCCTGATTTAGTTATAGTCATAGTGTACATAAAAACAGATTTGATTTTCTTGGAATCAAACATAAAATGAAAGCCAAGGCCTTATCACTGAAACAAGACAGCAGTTTTGCAGAGCTGTGTACATCCTTTGAACTCAGATGACATTGTCTCAGAGGAAAAGATGTTTGATGAGTTTTTTACACTTTAAAGCTCTTTCTAAGGAAAATGAGCTGGGGATCTCTTTTGGTAGAAATGAAGGGGGTGGATCATTTCGTCTTCAAAAGATGAGGGAAAAAGTGTCATTTTCTATTTCCCTTAAGTATCATTCTTTCAAATGCTTGTGTGACAAGAGGTTCAACAGGCTTAGATTTGGGGTTTTAGTTTTCCAGAAATACATGTAGGACTTAAATGGCCCTACACATCAAAAGGAGAGAGAGAGGGAAAAAAAAATCCCCTAGAAAAAAGAAAATAGTGCAGAAAACTCTTGAAAAATATAGTTCATAAAACTGCTACAATCAATTCAATATCCTACAATTTAAAAGGAAATTAACACTTGAAACTCAAAACTGAATTAAGTAACATTTTGTACATCTAACTCAAGTTGTCAAATGATAAACCAAGTGAGAAATGGTCTTCAGAGATAGAAACTTATAAATGCATTGGTTCATTTAACAAATATATATCATGAGCCAAGTTCTGTACTAGGTGCTATTTTCATATACAGAGGATGAGGTTAGGTTGAGTAAACAAAGAATAATGAGAAATAAGGTGATATAGAGTGGAAGGAGGGATGAAAGTATGAAATGAACGGAGACTGAAATGATGAACAGTGCAAGGAAGAAAAGCCAAAACTGGAAATATTGATGTGTTGAGAATTGTGAAAGGTCTGAGATTTTGTACTACTTACAAGCTCACAAATCAGTCTGCTGCAGTTTCACAGATGGTAAAACACAGAAGATTCCTGGGTCAAAGACAAAGAACTTTTACTCACTGCACAGCAAGCAGCCTGTGTTTCATGTCCACATCAGTTTCCCTTGCTCTGCAGATCCCCTGAAGACAATATGCAGAGAGGCTCACCTGGATAAAGTACACACAGTGGGTTTGCATCACAGCTAAGGGAACTTAAAATTTAAAACTCTGAATAGTATAAAGGCAAACCTACTCAGTGAACCTTTGCCCCAAAGGGAAATATAATCTTCATTATCCTGAGCAATGAACAAAACTCCGCTACTCCAGGGCTTCCCTGGTGGCACAGTGGTTGAGAGTCCGCCTGCCGATGCAGGGGACACGGGTTCGTGCCCCAGTCCGGGAAGATCCCACATGCTGTGGAGCGGCTGGGCCCGTGAGCCATGGCCGCTGAGCCTGCGCGTCCGGATCCTGTGCTCCGCAGCGGGTGAGGCCACAACAGTGGGAGGCCCGCGTACCGCAAAAAAAAAAAAAAAAAAAAAACTCCGCTACTCCAGAGGAAGATATTACACCTTCCAAATCTGTGTGCTATACAAAATTCTTGAACAGAGCCATTAGTGCCTCTAGTTTATAGATGGCCAGAAACGCAAGAGATCCATAGAAAATTGTCTCCCAAGAGGATGCAGAAAGTACAGGAGAGTTTCAACTAGCATTCTGTAACATTGGGCCATCATTGTGCCATATGATCTTTTAAAACTCTACTCAGCTGAGTCAGTCCTGAACAAAGCAACCGTAAATGTCTTGCTCACTTATAACACATACAGATGTATACGGCCCATGACAAAGTTATAAAGACATAGTTTTCAGCTATTTTTACCATACATGTTTTAAAAGTGATTTTAAAGGATCCTAATTAAATATTTTTATTTATTCTTATTGTTGGTTTTTTAATTATTTCTATCTATCTATCTATCTATCTATCTATTTATTTATTTATGTATTTGGCTGTGTTGGGTCTTCAATGCTGTGCATGGGCTTTCTCTAGTTGCAGTGAGCGGGGGCTACTCTTCATTACGGCGTGTGGGCTTCTCTTGTTGCAGAGCATGGGCTCTAGGCACGTAGGCTCAGTAGTTGTGGCTTAGTTGCTCCGTGGCATGTGGGATCTTCCTGGACCAGGGACTGAACCTGTGTCCCCTGCATTGACAGGCAGATTCTTAACCACTGCACTACCAGGGAAGTCCTGTTGTCACTGCTTTCAGTGTAAAATCTATTGTTGTGGTGTTTGCCAAGTCTAGCAGCTTTAAGCTGTTTTTTATAATTTTCTCCGTGTCCTAATCACGCTCATTTCTGGCCGTGAACAAAAACAAGGCACTTCAGCCTCATTATTGTGTTCTTTCACAGAGGCAATAACAGTACATTTGAACCTAACAAGACAGAAATGCTTTTATTGTGTGTCAGCATGGATCACAGTAGTGCTTTATTGTAATGTAAAATCTTGAAATAGTAACCTAAACTCTGTCTCTGACAATTTATGTAACCTGGAGAGAGAGGTGACCAAGATGGCCGAGTGGGGAGAAACTGAACTCACTTCCTCTTGTTGACACACCAAAATTACAACTACTTACAGAGCAACTATCTATGAGAATGACCTGAAGGTTAGCAGAAAGAATTTTCCACAACTAAAGACATAAAGAAAGAACCACAGCAAGATGAGTATAAGGGGCAAAGATGTAGTATAGTCAGGACCCACACCCCTGGTTGGCAACCCACAAACAAAAGAAATATCACAATCATACAGGTCCTCCCCAAGGATTGAGGGGCCTGAGTCCCATATTGGGTTACCCAGCCCAAAGGTGCTGCACCAGGAAGATGAGCCTCCAGAACATCTGGCTTTGAAAACCAGTGAGGCTTATGTTCAGGAGAGCTGGAGGACTATATAAAACAGAGACTCCATTCTTAAAGGGTGTATGAAAATCTCATAAGCTCTGAGTCCCAGTGCGTGGACAGCAGTTAGAAAGAGGTCTCCACCTGATGATCTCAGAGAGCCTCCTGGAGAGGCAGAAGGCAACTGGGACTCCCTGTAAGGACAGAGACACTGGTAGCAGCCTTTTTAGGAGATCATTCTACCATAATAACACCGGCACTGATAAGTACCATTTTGGAATCCTCCCTCTAGCCTATTATACTGCCTGGGATACAGCCGTACCATGCAGCAGACTGGCACTAGGCCTGTGTCCCGCCCTGGCCACACAGACAGCCCTGCAGGGACCAGCTCCCATCCTCCAGTGGGCCAGCACCAGTCCTGCAACCTCCCTGGACCACACAGACAGCTGGCTGGTACTAGCCCCAAGCCACCCCAGGCTATGCAGTCAATTTCAAGGGAAACCTAGCCCACCTTCCAGCAGCCCAGAGCCACCACACAAGGCAGGGCCTCACAGCCAACTGGACTGGGGGCCAGCCCACCTACTAGTATGCCCACAGTAGTCGACCCCGGCACAGCAGGAGCACATGCAGCCCACAAAGGGCATAGCCCTAGAACATAGAGCTCTGGCAATCAGAGGGGTGTGTGCTGCTGAGCCCCATGATCTAGAAGACAAAGTAGTGGAAATCTCCTAATCTGTGCAGAAAAAAAGAAAAAAAAAAGAATTTTAAAATATGAGGATAATTTAAAAGACCACTGGACAACATCAAGCTTACTAACATTTGTATTATAAGGGTCCCAGAAGGAGAAGAGGGAAAGAAAGGAGCAGAGGACTTATTTGAAGAAATAATAGATTAACACCTTCTTAAGCTGCAGAAAGAAACAGACATCCAAATCCAGGAAGCACAGCATCCCAAACAAGATGAACCCAAAGAGATCCACACAAAAACACTTTATAACTAAAATGTCAAAAATTAAAGATAAAGAGAAAACTTTAAAAGCAGAAAGAGAAAAGCAAAGAAGCTATATACAAAGGAACTCCCATAAGACTACCAGCTGACTTTTTAGCAGAAATCTTGCAGGCCAGAAGGGAGTGGCACAATATATTTAAAATGATGAAAGTTAAAAAAAAAAAAAAAAAAACCCTACAGCCAATAATACTCCACCCAGCAAGGCTATCATACAGATCTGAAGAAGAGATAAAGAGTTTCACAGACAAGCAAAAGTAAAAAGAGTTCAGCACTAGAAAACTGACTTTAGAAAAAATGTTTAGAAGACATACATGTAGGATCTGAAAACATAAAACTCCTCAAAGAAAACATAGATAGTCTGCTTTTTGACATCAGTGCTAGCAATATATATATATATATATATATATATATATATATATATATTGATCTGTTTCTTCAGGCAAGGGAAGCAAAAGCAAAAATAAACAAACTGGGACACTAAATCAAACTGAAAAGCTTCTGCACAGCAAAGGAAAGATCAACAAAATGAAAAGGCAACCTACTGAATGGCAGAATTATTTGCAAATGATATACCTGATAAAGAGTTAATAAGGCCAACAGACACAGGAAAAGATGCTCAACATCCCAAATCATCAGGGAAATGCAAATCAATACCATAGTGAGATACCATCTCATGCCTGTCAAAATGGCTATCATGAAAAAGACAACAAATACAAGTGTTGGTGAGGATGTGGAGATTGCACTTACCCTGTTGGTGGGATTGTAAATTGGTTTAGTCATTATGGAAAGCTGCATGGAGTTTCTTCAAAAAAAAAGGCCTACCATATGATTCAACAATTTCACTTCAGGGTATTTATCTGAAGAAAATGAAAACAATAATTAGGAAAGAGATGCGGCCCTATGTTCATTGCAGCATTATTTACAATAGCCAAGATATGGAAGCAACCTAAGTGGTCATCAATAGATGAATGGATAAAGAAGTGGTATACATACACAATGGAATATTACTCAGCCATAAAGAAAAATGAAACCTTGCCATTTGTGACAACATGATGGATCTAAAGCATATAATGTTAAGTGAAATAAGTCAAACTGAGAAAGATAAATACTGTATGTTATCACATATGCGGAATCTAAAAAAACTAAACAAGGAAAATGAAATGAAAACAGATTTATAGATGCAGAGAACAAAGGGGTGGCTGCCAAAGGTGAGGGTGTAGGGGTTTGAAACAGATGAAGGGGATTAAGAGGTACAAACGTCCAGTTATAAAATAAATAAGCTATGGGAATGTAATATACAGCATAAAGAATATGGTCAATAATACTGTAATAACTTTGTATGGGGACAGATGTTTACTAGACTTATTGAGACGATCATTTCATAATGTATGCAAATGTCAAATCATTATGTAGTACACCTTAAACTAACATAATAGTGTATGTCTACTATATTTCAATTTTTAAAAAAAACAATAATTTGAGAAGATAGATGCAGCCCATGTTCATTGCAGGATAGCTTCAATTATATGTGATAAATTATTTAATAACCGATTCTGAAAACTTTAGGCCCAAGTTATAGCAATTGCCAATTTCTGTGGTAAATAGCTCTATTATGGCCAATTTCAAATTACCAACGTGATGTCACTGAACACAGGGTTGAGAAGATAGGTCATATCTGAATCTTGCAAGGTGGCTTAAGCCTGCTCCAGCACACTAGTGGATAGCTCCATCTATCACTTATACTTTCCATTTGTAATATAGCTCACTGGAAAATTGGAAGGCTACCATTCAATTTGTAGTTGGCAAAATAAAATTTATACTCAGGTATGATAAGGGCCAAGTCATCACAGAGAGATTAGAGTCCTCTCCTACTTGTGAATATGGGATTTATACATTACCTTATTTACCAAAATAGAGAACACAGCTTCATCAACCAATAGCTTTCTCCACCTGCACACATGCCCATCCTGATACCTCACCAGCATGTTTCTTCAAAATTCGGCTCTGAAAAGTCTCAGCTCATGCAAGTCATACCTGAACCTACCTCTCATCACAATCCACCATCCTCTATTCTGCATTTCCATTACATCCTCAAGTCTTTTTGTCAAGTCAAGGAAATTCTCAGGCTTTACCTCATTATATTTTGTTCTCCCCTATTTTCTGTATTCCTTTCCTCTGGTACTCCTTTGAGATGCATTCTGTCCTTATACGTTTTATTTATTCTTTCATATTTTACATCTTTTCAGTACACTTGCCACATGCTAGGATTTTCTTCAAGTCTATCTTCAAGTTTACTATTTTTTTCTGCACCTGTCATTTATTTTAATATGCCTTTTGAGTTTTTAATCTTACTTTTTTTTGTCTTAGCGCCAAATTTTTCTTGAGAAACAGAGAGTGGAAAACTACAGTTTTTGGCTGAGAGTTCAAGATAATTGGTGTTTATTACAACACAATTGGCATAAAGTGATAAAGTGGAATTGTCAGACATTTTACATCTGCATTATTTTTAGAAATTAAAAGAAAAAGCTTACCACCTACAATGCTATCAATGTTTCAGTATTTGCCATCTATCCATTAGAAAGCAGTTATATATTTTAAGGTTATTTCAGTTTTAAAGATGTGAAATACAAGTTGCTGATATATTCCATGAGATACAATTTTTTTCCATATGCAGTTTCTACATAGAAGTCATTTTTAGTTTCTAGTTCAATTCTATAGAAAGGAAATAAAGAAAAACAATAAAAATTATAATCTCACTAATTCACAGAATTGCTTATTTTTCAGCTAGAAAAAACGAAGTACATTCTATCTATGATGATGTAAATGATCCTTGTATTATACTTTAAGACTGACAAATTTATTTGAAGCAAATTATTTTTAGGTTATATTGTTTTTTAACTCAAGAATATTGCTTGGTCTAATCTACTTTCCAAGAGTTACATCTGAAAAATAATTATGTAAATGATTCAACCCTTGATTTATAATGATATATATTTATCAAGGAAAATCATATAATGGTGGAATACTTCAGTTTGAAGACATCATAATACAGAACTTCCATTCTCATTCATGATGCAATATGGGTATACTCACTATGACTATAACAGGGTCATCTTTCTACTGCTAGAAAAATTCTCTGGTAATCAAGAACATATTATGATTTGTCCTTAATATGTATTTTTTTAAATTTATATTTGGTTCTTATGAAAACATCAGTCATTTTTTTATGGAGCTCTGTTTTTTCTGGTGGAATCTATTTCATTTCTAATCTTTGTATTCAACTGAAATATACTCATTTTGTAGATCTTTTTCAGATTGACTATAATCTCAAATTCTGAGGAATCTCATTTTTTGTGATGACGTCTGCAAATGGTTGATGATTTTTTGATATGCAGTGTCATTTTCATTGTGAAAGCACCTTATGTGGATAGATGTGCATGTACTCTGGCTTGAGGAAGTATTTGCTACATAATAGTTTTGCATTTGCTCCTTCCATAGGCCACCTGGTTTCACTGGTCTAAAGGCAATTTTACATGAATTGTAGACTTGGAGTTTCCAGTATCTGAAAACATATTATGCATCTGGATCCTCAATATGAATCAGTTTTTAATTTCTCAGAAAAGACTTTTCTTTGTTAAACCAAGGACCCAGTATTGACAAGCTTTCTAGTTTTTATCTAATTTAGTTCCTCTTTTGTGGTGGTGATAGCCATTCTAGGGTCCTATCTTTAAGGCAGGAATCAGTTCTAACTGATGGCTTTGCGCAAGCGCAGCACCATCTTTTCATTTCCTTGGTGACCGTGAAAATCTCTGAACCCAGGGACTACCTGCCTCCTCAACCTGCCATGGCAGCAGTCTGCAAGCTTACTCCTTAAGCTTCAGATTTCCTTTTTAATCCTGTCTTTCAGTGAGTTTCACTTGCTTTTCTGGGATGCTTAGCTATGTGTTTAATATTTTGTTAATCCATAGTTTTTCTTGCATTTTTAAGCATTTGCAGTGATATGGCAGATCCATATTAGCTCAATAGGCAATGTTGCTAGAATAGGAAGTCTCTCCATTTTGCACATACTCTTACGACATAAGCTTCATGTTTTATAACTAGCTTGTTTCCTTTCCTCTTTCTCTCACTGGAGTAATATACTCTGGGGCTTTCAAATAGGGCTGGAGGCCAGGGACCTTGGGACCTGGCTTTGTACAGATACCCAGAATCTTAAGGCTCCAAAAGTACATTCCTGATCCAGGAGCCTTGAGACATCTCCTTCTGTCTACTTAAGTCAATAAAAGGAAGATAGCCCTTACCCCTGTTACAATATCCAAACATGTAACATGAAAAGAATGAGCCAGGATGTGATGACAGTGCCTTGATAGAGGTTAAGGGGACGGAAGGGAGGTGAAGAATTTTGTCTCTAAAGTCTCACTTCTTAGCAAAATGACTTTTGCACAATGTGCATAAAAACTATTGTTCTTATTTGGCATCCAGTGCCCTACAAAATCTTGCCCTCACTGCCTGCTTTCTAGGCACACATGTCTCATTGTTATTCTTGGCAATGTAGAGCAGGCTTGGGCCTGCTCTAACTTGGCATTTACTCTTTCTTCTGCTTGGACCACTGTTCTCCATATATACCAGGTTTCTCCTTGACTTTTTTCATGTCTTGTGCCAAAAGTCACGTTGTCAGAAATGTCACTCCTGAAAACCCTATATCTAACCACCTTCATCTAGATGCTCTCCTTTTTCTCCCGTTTCTATGAATTACCTATGACTTGATGCCAAGGCCAATTTCTCCCCTTTCACTTACTCAGGGTCATTGTTTCAGGGAGCATCCTTTTTATGTTAATCAACAAATTTTCCCTTTCTACTACATCATTTCAAAATCAGCATAGAATCAAGCTATTATTATTCTCTGATCTGCAAAACAAAACATTTTGTCACCTCTTCCCCCTCAAAGCACTGCATATCTAACACAAATCTAACTTCCTTTTAGATTATGATTTCTTGGAAGAGTTGTGTACACTTGCTATTTGCTGATCTTGTTTACTTTCTCCATGGCTCTTACTACTCTTGAACATTATTAATTAATGTGTTTTTATTCTTATTTGTTTATTGTCTCTGTTACCTCCACCAAATGACATTAAAAAATCTCCAAGAAATTGCATCCTTGGAGCTTGGTGTTGTGTCTAGAATGAAGTAAATACCCCAAATATATTTGTTGAATGAGTGAGTGATTGAGTGCACACATTTTTTTCCTACAACAGTATAACACTTGGTTGTAAGAAATGTCAAATTTATTTCTCTTTTTATAAATAATCTAAGTCAGGTCTTATTCTCACCTACTTTCTTTAGTTAGAATTAAATTTCCATCATGCTTGGCCCGCCCTCCGCCATTCTACATCCAACTTTCAGCCCTTGAAACTATATGGGATTCCCTGCGGCTTCCATAGTCCTCAGGGAAGCTCCTCCAGTCATTATGAATGTCATTGAAATACTTCTTGTCTAAGTTCAGGGGCATAATGTGAAACAGGTGGTTCTGATGCTCCTGGCAAAATGTGGAGTATGGAGATGAGTCCACACTCCACCCCAGAAACCTCACAATGTTGGACTATTTCACTTCGGGGTATTTACTTTATTTGGGGTACTTACTTTATTACTATTTTATTCTCTCTTAAAACCTCTAACTCTTCACCCCATTTTCACCCATTCTAATTCTCATTCCCATCTTTCTCCTTTACTGACAGAATTGTTGCAATCAGAAGAGAACTTTCACTGACCTCAAATACTGTACCCAGCTGCAAATTTGTGCCTTGCCTATGTGCTCTGGCTTCATTTCTGGTACAATGAAAGAACTGCCCATGCTTTCAGCCAAGGCTTAGGCCATAAAGCTACTTATGCCTGAGATTCTATTCCCACTCTTCTGCTTCAGGACTGCATCCCATAACACTTTCCTTTCTATCTGGTATAATCAGTTTTTCCTTCTATAGGATCTTCACTTCTTCTATTTCTATTCTTTCCTGTAAAGTAAAACTCCTAAAAGATATCTGTATTTGCTGTCTTCAATCTTTTAAAATAAGATTTTCTCACTCATATGCTACTAAAACTTTTATCATGGTCACAACGACCTGTATGTTGCTGTATCTAAAGGTAATTTTGCCACTTTCATTTTACCTGAGTTTTCAGTGGCATTTGACAATCTATGAATCTCTCATCCCTGAAAAATATTTTCACTTGGTTTCCAGGACATCAAATTCATCTGTTCTTTCCTCCTTCCTTCCAGAGTACCCTTTTTACATCTCCTTTGTGAATTTTTCCTCTCTCCAAATCTTAAATTAAGCATAGATATGTTCCTTGAAACTTTTCTCTTTTCTATATACACTCTGTATCTATATTATCCAGTCTCATAGTATTAAATGCCATTTTTATGCTGATGAGCTCCAAATTTATATCTAACCTGGACTCCCTTCTTGACCTACAGACCTTCATATCTAACTGCAAAATAGTCAACTCCACTACGATGACAAATAAGCATCTCAAAGTTATCATGTACTACAAACCAACATGCCCCAGTGTACCAGCTCTTCTGAAGTCTTTTTTGTCTCGGTTAAGAGCAACTCCATTATTCAGCTGTTCAGGTTGCTCAAAAGGAAATGGTTGTTGGATCCATTTTCAGAACACATACAGAATTTGATCATTTCTCCCTTATACTTGCTACCATCACTTTGGTCCAAGTCCCAATCATCTCTGCCGTGGATTATTGCAGTAGCTTACTAATTGGTCTCCTGGGTTCTATTCCCATTCCTTTGGTCAATCCTACATACAACAGACAGAATGCTCTTGTAAAATTGTGAGTCAAATTATTTTAATGTTTCCCCTCCTCACTCAGATTTTTCAAAAAGAGCAGGAGAGTCCACGTGGTCTAGGCCTTATTACTTCTCTGATACTATACCCTATACTCCTCTCTCTCACTCTACAGTCACACTGACCCCCATGCAGCTTTTCAATGATCCCAGACACAATTTTCATCCAGAGTTCCTGCACTTCTATTTCCTCTCCCTGGAATACCCACCTCCCACCTCTAAATCCACATGGCTAGATGAATCACTTTCTTTAAATATTTACTTTCCTTGATAAGACCTCTCTTCTCATCTGACCTCAAGTCTTATACCTTCTGAACATTTTATGTGCCACTTCACTGCTTTTGGATTTCTTTCCTTATCAATAAATTATTTTAATTTATCTTTTTTTCTAATATTCAGTATATCTAAAGCTTGCTATATTGCCTGGTACACAGTAAGTGTTCAAGAGATGAACAGACGTTGCCTCCAGATTAAAGTGTTTGCCAACAAGGGGCAGCTTCTTGGGAGTGGGGCAAGCTCTCCTCCAGTAAGGGAAACCCATCTCTCTCTCTCATTCCTATCATAGGAAATTGAAATCTTTCTCAATCTAAGTCAAGACTTTCTTCTCTTTTCTACTCTCCTTTAGTGTCTAACTCATAACCTCTGCTCAGAGGGCCTATAAACTTCTGTTTTTGTTTTCCCTAATCATACACAAACACACAGACACAATACTAGTTAATATTACCTGAGACACAAGAACCAAGACCTATATCAGTTAACTAGTTGTGATAAACGAGGGAAAACAAGGTTTTGTGAGGGATTTATCTGAACCTATATTTATAACAGAATTGGGTTGCTGGAACATAGTGCATGCATATATTTTATTTTGCTATATTTTTTTTGCCAGATTGCTTGTCAGAATGGCATCAGTTTATAGTTCCACCATCAATATATGACAGTTCCTCTCTATAAATTCTCATCCAGATTTTTGCCATTTCAATAGGAGCTAATTTAACTTGTTTTTACAGTGACTACTGGGGAGGTGTACATCTCTTTACTGATGGATATTAGTTCAGTCCTTTTCATGAATTGTTTATTCAAATTACTTTCTTATTTCCCACTTAGGTTTCCTACTGACTTACACAAATCTTTTGTGAATCTATGTATGTTCTACTAGTCTGTTATTTTTCTGTAACTTTGTTTTATAATTAACAGAATTCTTTAATTATTGTATAGTTAAGTCCATATATTTTTGCTCTTTTCCTTTTAAGTTAAGGATACTATTCATGAAAGTTGCATTTTGCAAAAATATATTTCTTTATATTTTGTATCAGCAAACGGATTTACTTTTCAAATGTAGATTTCTTCCATCTAGGGTCCATCTTTGCTTGTGGTCTAATGTAGTGGCCCAACTCTATTATCTTTGATTTAGTGAGTGTGTCTTGCCAACATCATCTACTAACAAATCTGTTCCTTTTTGTTTACCATATGATGCCATCTTTGTCATATATCAGTTCTCAAATAAATATGGTCTGCTATTGGACCAGTACTCTAATGTTTTTTAATACTGTGGCCTGGACTATGTTAATATCTGACTAATAAGTCATCAGTCTTTGCTGTTCTGTTTCAAAATAAACTTAGGTACTTTGGGACATTTATTCTTCTATGGAAGTTCCTGGAATAGCTTGTTGTAGTCCTTAAAAATTCATCCGCAATATATTGAGATTTTATTGAATCTATTTGTTGATTGACTTGGACAAACTGACACATTTTCACTGTTACTTTTCTTATCTATGCACATAGTGTATTTCCATTTAGCAATTCTTTTAATCTCTTCAATATAAATTTAAACATAGAGAACTTTGGGGAGATTTGATTTTAGTATGAGTCCTAAGAATGATTTCTACCTGCTAAGTCTATCATTCCTGTCAGTGAAGAAGCAAAAAGAAATACTAGGGGTGAAACTTGTCCTTGGCATTATTTACTTTGAGTTGTGCTGAATAAAACATGGTTAGGAGATAGCATAGTAATTTAGAACAATGACTGTGGGATCAGGGCCCTTGGCTGGACTCCTGGCTCTACTCCTTACTAAACTGGGCAATTATATAATCTCAGTTTCCTCATAAGAAAGAAAAAAAAGAGAGTATAATAACATTGGTTAGCTCATAAAGTTGTTGGAAGGATTAAACGAAAGAAAAAATGTAAAGAAATTGGTACAATTCTTGGCTTATAGCAAGTATTCAATAAGTATTAGATACATATTGAGTTGCAAGTGTCAAAGCCTAAGCTAGATCCTTAATCGTAAGGGAGCAAAATGGTAAATATATTTCCTCTAGCCACCAAACCCAGGTATATCACTGCCTGAGTTGCTCCCCTCCCATCCTGTACAAAGAAAATGTGCTTTGTCTTTATTTAATGTCTACTTGTTCATGATCAAAAATAAACACTGAAAATTTATACCTTCAAGTAGGTGTTTGTGTTTATTTATTTCCCATAAGGGTACATTGGTGTTTTGTATTTTTTCTATTCCAATATCTGTTATCAGTACCTATGTAAAAGGAAAAGCCTATTTTCCTTGTTCTAGATTTATGAGCCTGACTTGGACTTACAAAGGCTTAAATCGAGTAGGATGTACTAAATTTATCTGATGTTTCTTGGGAGGCATCATCATTTCCTAGCTCATGCTAATGTATAAGTCTGCAATTCTTCATTATTTACATCATATTTAAATCTATTTACTTATTTTTGTTGGAGGAGGTAATTGGGAGAATGTGACCTCCAGTTGAGCCCCAAACTGGACCCAGGAAATCAGAGGCTCCTCACCTCCTACCCTGACCTTGGAATGTATGTTCTGCCCACCATTCCCACAGCGGGAGCCATTTTCAAGGATGCAGCCTGAGGGAGCAATGTGTTATTGAGATGGTCTGGACTGTATGCATGGCTGAACCCCGTTAAGTCCTCTATCTAAATTTAAGATTCTGGTGGGCAGGCACAAAGATCTACTTGTCTTGCGGCCACCCAAGACAATCTTTGTAGGTAAGTTCCTTTGCTTATTAAACCTGCCACCTACCAATCTGGAGTGGTCTGCCTCTTTCTTTGGTCTCTTCTTGCCCTCATCGTATGGGGGCCAGTTTCAGATTTCACCGGGGAAGCTGCCGAGTGTACCAACCAACAATTTTTTTCTGGTAGATGGATATTTTTTATATGTATGTTCCATTATATAGATAAATAACCTTAATTTCAGAGAACTTAAGCGACTTGGCCGAGGTTAAATAAACAGTAGTGTCAGAACTGAAGCCTGAAATCTGGTTTCCTCACTTTCATTATCATGTCCTTTCTATTTTCTCTTCAATGTTAAGGAGGAAGATTGAGTACAAACCTTCAGGGCTCTAAAAACTTAAAAAGGTGTATGCTGGAATGACAACTGACAGTGAGTTCTAGGGTGAATCTGAAATATGATTTTAGAAAGAAGAGTCCTAGAGAAATAAGATTAATTTGCAGGGACATGCCATGCATATCTTGGGCCATATACACCACATATATTTTTAAAGTTTTTCTTTATGTGTGCCAAACATTCCACACCACTGAGAACTACTACATAGATTTCTAGTCTGATGGGTTTGTATGACAAGAGATTGTGATTTAACTTTCTCACATATTTGGAAGGGAAGATTTTCCTTTTGTGAATATCCTACAAGTCTCACAAAACCAGCCAAGCTTGCACGCCCAGGAGCTCACTTCTTGGAGCCCATGGCTCAGTAGAGAGGCACACCCTATGGCTATTTTGAGTCCCCACCCCACCCCAAACGTGTTTTGGACGGGTGGAAGTTTGACACAGAAGGGCACAGAGCAGCATGCCAAAAATGACACCCCTTGGAGCCTTTATTTTATTTTCCTTCTTAAGTCAGGCCACACAAAGAATCATTCAGCCACAGCAAAAGCTCTTCAGCACATATCAGAACTCCTTAGGCAACTTTGAGAGAGGACACACAAGTGTGAGAGCCACCTAGAGCAAATGTCAACAGTATGTGCTGGATGAGCACCTTCCATTCCCCCAGGTGACAGCAGGGCCCTGGGCTGTGTTCTCTGAAGTTCTAACGTAAGCTGTCCAAAGCCTCATGAACTTAGTAATGGAGCACCTCTTTGTGGGGCCCTCTGTGAGTTAGAAGCACCAGCTCTGTGAATGGAGATCGTCTCTTGGCTTCCGAAGCCAATAAGCAGAGCCTCCTGAAGGCATATGGACTCTAGCTGACTGAGGAGAGCAGGCTTTAGGCTTCAAGCCCTTGCTAGAAGGCAGAGAAAGAGGAAGTGTCCTCGGTGCTTAGCAGGCTGTCCCTCTCCCTGTTAAATTTTTAACCATACATTTTGCCCCATTAAATCAGAATTGATGAAACCTTTACAAATGTGCAGTGTCTGAAAATTGAAAATCACACTGAAAAATAACAAGATTGTTCACTATAGAAGGTAATTTTTTCAAATCGAGTAATGATGTGATGTGTGTGGTTAACCGTATCTACGCAGGAAGTGGTTTATTTAAAAGTTTTTGTGCTCACTCCACACCCACCCACCCCGCCTTTTTTTTCTCCTCCAGTACTGAAATTAAGCAGCATCCAACCTAGGCCTACTTTTACAACATGTGACTTGACTTTACTGTTTTCCGTTTTTGCTAAAAGAGTCATTAACAGTTAGAAGTTGATGGCAGTTTCAATAACAAGTCAGCACTGAGGAAAGGTAAGTGAGTTCATACTGAACGTGCAATTTACACTTGAAAATATTTGGCAGACTATCCTATACTTCAGTGGGAATGTATAAACTTTTCCTACAAAATTGTGATGTTTTCATTTGTGATTGAAACATCAGTTTGTTTCCTTTGGTGTAGAGAAGAATATTGTTTTTAAATTTGCAACAGTTAAATTCTAAAGTACTTTAAAAGATCTTATACTAAGATTTTATATGAAAATATTAAAAACAGAATAAGGTATAGTTTTAGTTTGAAAGTGCTTTTAAAAATTGGGACTTTGTATCTTTAACTGACTGCTCTATAAAAATATGCACTCTTCATGATCCAGATAATAAAAAGAAAAAGGCATTTTGTAACAATTAGAAATAACATCTGAATTGCATGCAGTGTGAAAGATACCCACTGTAAAGTGTTGTAGTAAAGTTAGCATTAGAAACCCTTAAAAGGTGTAGTTTATTAAATTTACAGCTTATTAAATAGCTATTAAAAAGCAGGACATTTTCAAAATGCCAAAGAAATTTCTCTATCACGACATTTGATTTTTTTCCTAAATTTTATTTAAGATATAGTGTGATATGAAGGCACGTTTCTATTTCATAAGCACAACTGTACGTTTAAAGGAGAAGTCACAGATTACTTCACAGGGGGTTACTTCTGGGAAAAGAGGCAAATTAGAAATATACTTCTGTTATTTAGGTAATTATATAATTTTCCTTCTTTGAGATTTCCAAAACAATAACCTCAGAAATTAAAAGGATTTGTTAATCATTAACTGACAAGAACTTTTCTTTTATAGTGACTTCTTGCTTTTATAGAATGTCTTTGTGTGCTGTAACATATGTACAAAAAATATAAAAGTATTGCTCATCTCAGAGACAAATACCTAAAATAAATCTGACTGTAGATTTTTGAAGGAATTTTAATAAAAGCTCCAGATACGATCCACCCTTCCATAATATTATTTTTATTGTGCTGTTGGATGGGGGACATGAGGGCCCCACAACACCTATTTTTTTGTATTATTAAAAAATGGTTACAGGGTTGATAAGCGGCAACAATTTTCTTTTCTGTTATTGTCTTCTATTGAAACACTCATATAAATGTTTTTTGATGTGGTCAATTTGGTAGGAAATTATTAGTTATACTAGTACACTCCATTTTAAGACCTCTTCAATTGTCAATACTGAAGCTAGCTACTTGTTGACTATTAAAATGATCATGAAAAAACAGAGATTAGGACTTGATGTTCAATACATTTTTTGTTGTTAGAGTGTAAGAGAACCCTGGTAATATGTATTTGCTTTGATATTCTGATTAGCTTTTCAATTTGCTGTGTTTTCTCACAATGGAAAGCATTATTTAAATCTGTCTTCAATACTGTGGTTCTGAACCTCTGCATCTACAAAAGCTTAATAACTCAGATAGTTTTGGTTGATATGTTATTACTTTATTTCATTTTATTATAAAAGAACATCACATGAATAAACATATGTAGTACTTATATATTAGCAAGAATGAATATCCACATAAGTCTTTGGTACTGAAAAAAGTCCACTACAGTTTTTTAAATAATTTAATATTTTTACAAGCCAAATCTTTGTAAAATGATTGTTTCTTGCAGAAACTGTTAAATTAAAAGACAAATATTTTATGGAGTATGTATAAAATTAAGAATTAATTAAACATACTTAATATGGATTTATAAAGAGAAATAAGTAGAGATGATATTCATGTAACCTAAGATGCTCTCAGAATTGTTTGTAAAAACTACTAATGCATTAGCTCTGGGATGTACAGACCAAATCTTAAGAGGGTAAATTACAAATGGGTTATTATAGGTAGGTTACTATATCTTTATGCATTTTAAGCGAATAAGAAACAAATTTTGATGAAATAAAAACAATGCAGAGAATCTCATTTGGAAAGTCTTTAAAAAAAAAAATATGGGGATTCCCTGGTGACGCAGTGGTTGAGAGTCCGCCTGTCAATGCAGGGGACACGGGTTCGTGCCCTGGTCTGGGAAGATCCCACATGCCGCAGAGCGGCTGGGCCCGTGAGCCATGGCCGCTGAGCCTGCACGTCCGGAGCCTGTGCTCCGCAACGGGAGAGGCCACAACAGTGAGAGGCCCTCGTACGGCAAAAAAAAAAAAAAAAAAAAAAAAAAAAAAATATATATATATATATATATATATATATACACACATATACATATACATATACACATATACATATATATATATATATGCTTTTCCACTTGGGGCCAGGATTCAGCAAAATTCAGAAAGGAGACATTTTCCCCCTTTGATATTCCTTCTCTTGTTCTTTTTAAGTGTTCTGTCCCAGAGTGGCCTACTCTGTCCCCGACTTAAGGTCTGCCAGCCTTGGTCCTAGAGAAATACACCCTACACTTTTCCTTCCATCACACTCCCATTGTTTTTAAAATGTACTCATCCTATTTTCCAGAAGTTAGGGCATCTGATAAAAATAATCCATGCTCACAAGAGAGGGCTCCAGAGCTTTGTTTCTTGTAACCTGTAATTCAGGCCTCCCTTTCTCCTCCCAGTAGAATTTTAATAAATTCTCTCAGCAGACAGGATCCAAGGGAACAGCTAACTGTTGAGGACCTCAGTCTAAAGTTTGGAGACTGATGCCATTACAAACAGCTTGGGGAAAATAATTTGGGGGAGAAAGAGTGTTTTGTTAACCATTTGTCTTGTCTATGGCATTTAAACAAAATTTCTGAGTATGTTTTATGTGAAGGGTCCATCACAGAGATGTGTCCATTTCTCTAAGATATTCCTTAAGAAATATACATCTTTCTTGTAGTAGATGAAAACTAACTGCACTACATCTTCAGACTATTTTGGTATTCCCATACACTTAGAAACTATCTAACATAATCAAAAGTTTTACATATGTATTTTAAAAATCATTTAATATCCTGAATTTAGCACCATATTTTTTGTACTGCAAGATAAGTGTTATATAACTAAACTATAAAATGTACTTATAAGTATTCTAAACTTTAGCTTACAGTAGACAAAACTCCTTTGCTTGCAAATGATAGAAAATAAGCTAAAGTTAGCCTAGGCAATAGAGATAGGCACTGATTTGTATAACTGAAAAATCCAAGGAAAGAAAAGTCAGGCTGGATCCAGCAGCTCACACAGATTTACCAAGATCATTTTCTTCATCCCTTAGCTCTTTTTTTTCACTCCGCTATAAACAGTCTCTGGCAGAAGCTCACACTAAGTTGACCAGAAGGCTTCAGGTTTACCTCTGACCCTTTCAGCAAACTTTGTACAAAAGAATGCCTTTCCCCCATCACCACAGCAAAGGAACCTCAGATTGAGATCTGATTGGACTGAAGTGGGTTACGTGACCATGCTGAGCCAATCACTGCCTCTGAGACACAGACACCCTGCGTGACCAGGCCTAAGGTCACTGGCCCACTGTTGCATTGATGAGCCACCTGCCCCTGCAACACCTGGACTCTCCGCTGAAAAGAGGGGTCCCTACACTGAGGAACTAAATTCTTCCCTCAGAAGAAAAGCAACTTTATGTCTTAGAGGTAATACATCCATAGAAAACTACCACACGGCCACATCGGGTCACATTTAAAACCATTACTTAAATTTTCCAACCTCTGTAATCAGACAGAAAGACGGCGTCAGTTTAAGCGTAGGTCTGAAAGAAGCAAGTGTTTCAATTAAACTGAATTTTAAAGTATTTTTCAACAGCTACTCCATGTACAAACCCCTGCCCCATGATACTTGTCTTCTAAAAGCTTATAATCCAGTAAAAGTACTAGATTAATAATTATAATGCCAACAACTTTTTATCAAGTACCATAAAAAGATATAAGAAATATTCTATTAGGATTCAGAATTTCATCGAACATTTTTGTCTTCCTGTTATATGGTGGGCAATAAACTAGAGAATTTTGCAGGTGTTATATCATTTATCATATCCAGTCAGAGAAATCAGGACAGTTTTGGAAGAAATATTTGTACAGTAGTTCCCCCTTCTCCAGGGTTTTGCTTTCCGCGGTTTCAGTTACCCGCAGTCAACCACCATCCGAAAATGTTGAAGGGAAAATTCCAGAAATAATCCATGAGTTTCAAATGACTCACCTTTCTGAGGCAGTGTGAGGAAGTCTCGCTGCCCCGCTCCGGGCCGGCATTTTCGCGTTCAGCGTTTCCCCGTGAGGCACTGAGCTGCCTTCCCGCTTATCAGATCGTCGCTCTCGCGAGTTTGAGGTATCGCGGCGCTGCTGTTTGCGTCCCCCTTAATTTGCTTAATAGTCTCCAACGAGCAAGTAGTGCTTCCGGCCAATCGGGCATGCCAACGCATAGCCTTGCAGTGCTTCCTTTAAGCGATAGGGTGCCGGAAAAAAAAAAATTCATAGGCAGAGGTTGCTCAGATCTAGTGTACGGACGAGCCTGAATTTTCTGCCCGTGAAATTGTGAAGAAGGAAAAATAAATCTCTGTCCGTTTTGTTGTGGCACCTCGAACTGCAAAAGTTATGGCCGCAGTGTGTGGTAAGTGCTTAATTAAGATGAAAACGGCATTGAATTTGTACAATAAGATATTGTGTGTGTGTGTGAGAGAGACCACATTCACATAACTTTTTTTTTTTTTTTGCGGTACGCGGGGCTCTCACTGTTGTGGCCTCTCCCGTTGCGGAGCACAGGCTCCGGACGCGCAGGCTCAGCAGCCATGGCTCTCGGGCCTAGCTGCTCTGCGGCATGTGGGATCTTCCCGGACCGGGGAACGAACCCGAGTCCCCTGCATCGGCAGGCGGACTCTCAACCACTGCGCCACCAGGGAAGCCCCACATAACTTTTATTACGGTATATTGTTATAATTGTTCTATTTCATTATTAGTTGTTGTTAATCTTTTACTGTGCCTAATTTATAAATTAAACTTTACCATAGGTATGTATGTATAGGGAAAAACATAGTCTATATAGGAGTCGGTGCTATCTGCGGTTTCAATATCCATCGTGGCTCTTGGAATGTGTCCCCGTAGATAAGGCGTGGGGGGCAGACTACTGTGATAGTATCCAGAGAAAGCTAGGACTGGGGAGATGAGAAACATTCCAAAAGACAGGAAGGGAATGTGTCAGGGGACAAAAACGTGGAGTATCAGAGAATTTCCCGGGCAGAGTGAGTTGTCTCCTGTTGTTAGCTGTAAGTATACTAGCAGGAGGTCGGGGCAGACGGTTTGAGATTCTAATAGGGTGAACCTGCTGAGCAGATCATGACTAAGGGCTGTAAGTACCAACAGGGTTGTTGAGCGGGGGAAATCCATCTCTGGATGGCCACGTTTTGCATCTGGGTCGGCTATCTAGCATCAGGATTTATTTACTTCTTGTATATACGTCACTATTGGTGACATACTCTTTAGGGTGATTTAGAGAAATGGTGGTCGTCTGTGAAGGGAGGTATTCCTTTAAGACAAGTCACTGGCGCACCACCCCAGGTGCCTCGAGGTTCTTATATAGGCTGTGGTTATAATGATTTTTTTTCATATTTCGGAGCTTTGTTGTGTTGTTTTTAATTTAAGAATAAGTGATACAGTGAAATGGTTTGAAAACAAACAAAACCTAAATATAAATATTTTAGTGAAAGTCTTTCTAACATTCCTATTTCTATATACCTCTGTTTACTCCCACCTTAACCCAACAGGCAACCACTTTTCATAGTTTTTTTTTAAATCCTTCATAGTTTCTTTATGCAAAAGCATGTATGTATATACACACATGTGTGTGTATATATTTCTTTATTATATTAAAGAGAGTTCACTATATACACCTCTCCACTCTATTTTTCTTTCAGTAATATCTTAATTACATTAAGATATTTTAATTATAAAAATAAGAAACTGTCAAATTCTCTCTGTCTCTCTCTCTCTCTTTATAGTTGTACAGTATTCCACTGTGTGGATATAGTGTACTTAATCTAACCAGTATAAAAGAGTCATAGGTGTTTTCAATTTTTTGCTAATATGAAGAATGTTTTAATATAGTTGTGTACATTTGAAAATATATCTATGGAATGAAATCCCAGAAATTTCATTTATTAAAACTATTTATTTATAAGCCAAGAGATAAAATAATTTTGATAGTTATTGCCAAACTATCCTTCATGTTAGTTGTAACTTTTTGAATTTCCATCAGCACTTAACGAGAGGGCTGGCGGAAGCTCCATAGCTTTTCTAACAGATTGTGTTACCAAACATTTCAGGTTTTGCCAGTCTGTAGAAAAATGTATCCTGATATAGTTTTATGTAATATTTCTGTTATTATGATTGAGGTTGAGCTTGTTTTTAAAAGATTAAAGGTCTATTTGTTTTTCCTAATAACAGAATGTATCCTTTCTCAACTGCATAATTAAGGACCAAAAGCATTAGTTAAGTTCAAACCTAAAATGAGATGTTAAAGGAAATAAGGAATCGGGGCTAGCATATGTAAAAATACTTTTTATAAAGCTTGAAATAAGCAGTAGCTTAAAAAGGATGAAACATGAACACTGAAGTGAAGGAAAAGAGAAAAGCAATGAAAATAAAAATTAAAAAAATTTTAAAAAAAGAAAATATATCCAGACATCCAACAAGGTCTCAGAGGATACAAGGACAGATGGGTGTAATCACTAGCTCAAGTAGATAAATTAACCTGAAACAGAAGGAAGAGCACTTTAATGAGTGTGCATGTAGATGAACTGGATACAGATAAGATGAAGTGAGGAGAGGAAGGTGAGGAATACTTGCTTCATGGATTCTATCTTCTTTGAAGTGGTAGGAAAGTCCATTTGATGAGAGGGAGTATTTAGAGGATGCCAAAGAATAGGCAGACTATCTTATTTTAAAAATTGACCTCGTCAAAAACATATAGTACAACTGTGAATTTTAAAGTTGATTTTTCTCTTTCAATGGGCATCAGCCCTATTCAATTCCATAAATTCCATATTTATTATTCCATAAATAATTTTGAGCTCCAACTAAGTACACTGTGCTATGCTAAGAATTACTGGGGATACAGAGACTCAGTGTGCTAACTAGCCAGTGAAACCATCTTAGGTAGCTTAGTGCACAAATACAAGAATTTAAATATAAATTTATAAGTATAAATGCAAGGCCTTAGACATATTAGAGAACATGCTATGTCAGAGTCCCAGTGGTTTCATTTTACCAAATCCAATGGCTATTTATGCATCTTCGTATTATCCATATCTGAGTTGCATTTGATGCAACTGAACGTTCCTTCTCTCTTGAAACTCTCTCTTCACTAAACTTCTATGATATTTCATTCTCCCAGTTTTTCTCCAAACTATTTCGATGCTCCTTCTCTGTCTCTTTGCTAACTCTTCCTCATTATCCAACCCTCTAAATGTTAAAATGTCCTGTACTCAATCTTCAGATTTCTACCTTTCTGGTCCTAGCTATCGTCTTCTTAGATTATTCCTAGGTGCTCTTATTTAGTGCCATGATTTTAAATACTATCTATATTCTTTTTTTTTTTAATTTTTCATTTATTTTTGGCTGCATTGGGTCTTTATTGCGGTGTGTGGGCTTCTCATTCGGTGGCTTCTCTTGTTGCAGAGCATGGGCTCTAGGCGTGCGGGCTTCAGTAGCTGTGGCTCATGGGCTCTAGAGCAGAGGCTCAGTAGTTGTGGAGCATGGGTTTAGTTGCTCCGCAGCATGTGGGATCTTCCCGGACCAGGGATCAAACCCGTGTCCCCTGCATTGGCAGGTGGATTCTTAACCACTATCTATATTCTATTTAGACCTCAAGACCAAAACTTCTTGTTTTTTAACACTAAAACTGTAAATGCAGTTGCCTACCTATCATCTCCAGTTGAATATTTCAAGAGACATCAAAATGAGTATGTTCAAAACTAAGCTCTTATTTACTCCCCACTTACCCAACCCAACCTGCTTCTCTCCTATTTTCATTTATCTCATTTAATGGCACCATCATTCATCTCTCTGTTCAAGATAATAAATTAAGAATTACCCCCGGGGCTTCCCTGGTGGCGCAGTGGTTGAGAGTCCGCCTGCCGATGCAGGGGAAACGGGTTCGTGCCCCGGTCTGGGAAGATCCCACGTGCCGCGGAGCGGCTGGGCCCGTGAGCCATGGCCGCTGGGCCTATGCGTCCAGAGCCTGTGCTCCGCAACGGGAGAGGCCACAACAGTGAGAGGCCCACATACCGCAAAAAAAAAAAAAAAAGAATTACCCCCAATTCCACTCTTTCTCTCATACTCCCTACCCCAAACCACATCCAATTAATCAGCAATAAGCAGAGCCTGCAAAATTGACTTACCTCCCATAATCCTGTTTACTTTTCTCAATGATGGCTCTTGAAAAGTTATATCTTTTTTTTTTTTCATACTAATGGCTCTTTTTATTTTTTGTTTCTTGGTATAATGAATTTTCCTCAAAACCTGCTACGTGAATACACTACAATATGTGACATTTAGATGACATCACAATTTTAGATAAACCACGCTTACTAATTCACTTTCTAGTTTCAAGTTAGAGAAGAATCATACAAAATATATGGAGCAATGTTGATTTGAACATTTTTGAATGAACTCAAGAAGGTTGAAGAAGTAGCAACTTGTAGAACATTCCAGTCAGGTTTGTTGGCCCTAAAATTGTTTTTTTGTTTTTTTGGGTTTTTTTTGCTGTAACTATGCTTTGACAGCAAGAAAAATGTAAGTTTCATGAACATTGAAAATATTGATGATGTAAAAGATACAGAAAAAAAGGAAATTTAATAAATATACTTTTTATATTTTATGTACTTTTTTTTTCAAATTGTTGTTACTACTTACATAAACCCATTTTTAAAATCTATTCATGCATTTTTATATTTATAAATGTTGATTGGGTATCTTGAGCTTTTATTTAACTGATTTTCTCTTAGCAAGAATGAATTAGACATTAAGTAAGGGGTAAATGTGTATCAAAATATCCCGAATTTAATCACTTCTTACCACCTCTACCGCTGTTACTGCAGAGTCCTCTAACTCATCTCCCTGATTCTAATTTTTACATGATAGTCATTCCCCAAAGGGTAGCCAGAGTGACTTTTTAAAGACTTAAATCATACAGTTCTCCAACTAAAACATTCCATATGATTTTCTGTTATACTTTAAATTAATTCAGTCTTTTTCCATGATTTGTCAGGCTCTCTATCTAATTACTCTGCTTTTGTTTGCTTAAATAGCATTTTGGATAGGAGGAATCATTATTACATTGTTTAGTAGCTATCTTTACCCTGAACTGAATGGTCCATGAGAGTACTGACCTTGTTTGCCTTATTACTATGAATACCTAGACCAATGGTAGGCATATAATAAACACTCAATAAATATTTGATTAGTGAAAGAACAAATAATATAAAAGCTGACTGTGGGCTGTAGAGTCAGGGAAGGCTTTCTGTAGATTTGTGACTTCTCTTGGATATAAAAAAATAAGATAAGTTTAGGGGAAGAGAAGCTAAAAACATATTTTAAACAAATGACACTTTATGGGTTCATTTTGAGCAACGTGGCAGTGATGAAAGGTTGGAATGGAATGCTGGATCCATTATATACTGTGGCACTTTTTTGAAACTCAAAACAAATAACCCTCCATCTGAAAACATATTGCGTAAATTGATAGAGAGCACCAGCTACTTCTAAGCGTTTAAATTTTAAGCTGTTTTTCTAAAACCAGGGTATTAAAATTGAATAATTTTGTTTACTTTAGATTCATTTACTAAACACTTAGAGAACTTTTTGTTTTAGTCTCTGCTGATGTAATGACAAGCTTAGAGTCAAAACGAGATTTCTTTTTAAAATACCTAGGAAAGGTAGAATGCTCAGGAAATTAAGTGCTGAGTCGGGGGAAATTTTTTTTTTTTTAATTTATCTTTCCACTTCAGTTAATTTCATATTAGAATTTTAAGGGATAGAAACTGAGCAATGAAGCCCTTATTCATCTTATTCGGGAAATCAAGTAATCTTAGCCTCTATTTATACCTTGATTGTTCTCCTAAAGGAAGTAGAATGTAGGAGGGAAAATGAGTGTTGATTACCCCAGTGGTGTCTCCAACACTGTGGTAGGTACCATGGTGTTACCCCAAACAAACAATATCCCCTTCTTGTCTAGATGCTTACAGTAGCATGAGACATTCATTAATATAAATTATTAGAGTGGCATTATTAATAATAATCATCAGAGCTATGATTTATTCAACGTGTATTCTGTATCAGGTGTTTTGCATACCTAATAGTATTTGAACCCCACAAAAATCATGTAAGAGAGTTAGTATCTCCATTTTAAAGATAAGGAAGCTTAGGTTAAGTGGGTAAGTGCCCAAATTTATAATGCTGTTTGGTTGGTGGGTTATGATTTGTAGGCAGATTTGGGTAATGCAAAATCTGTGTTATATTCACTATGCCATGCTATAATTTCTAATCCTGTTAAGTGTCAGCAGTTAAGTGATACTGGACTTCATTCATGAGGCCCTATAGTCTGAAAGGGTCTAGAAGGATCCTGCTTTATTTGATATCTAAAACTATGCCATCTGTGGAAAACTTGTTGCTTTTTCACTATATACATATATCCTTATGTAGAGATGTTATAAAATATGTGAGGAAGAAAACATTTTTTGCCTTAGTTTTTGTCATACTGTAGGTACTTTTTCTATTTCACTTCTTCTGTCTTCTCTGGACCCTATGTCTCCCTTCTGCCCTTAGATTCCCAATTCCTTCTTAGAATCATGCTGTCCATTATGGTAGAGACTAGCTACAGGTGGCTATTTGGACTTGAAATGTGGCTAGTTTAAACTGAGTGTAAAATAAACACCAGTTTTTGAAGACAGTACAAATAAAAAAGTTATAAAATATCTCCTTAATATTTTTACATTGATTATGTGCTAAAATTATAAAATTTTGACATAGTGGGATAAAATACATGATTAAAATACATTATTTTAATATAATCACTTATTTCATTTTACTCATCTAGTATGGCTACCAGAAAATTTTAAATTATTTGTGTGGCAAATTATTTCTAGTGGATGGCACAGCTTTAGGCCATCTCCTCTTCTCACAAGACTACTTTGACATTCTTATCCACTCTTATGATTTAAATTTAATCAATATGGTCCTTAATTTTTTATCTTTGGCTTTGGTCTCTCTCCCAATATTGTTCCTAGTTCCAATTGTCACTTGATAACCTCTTCCATGATGTCCCATCAGAAGTTCAAACTGAATATGTCCCATGTTAAACCTATAATCTCCCCACAGAATCCCCGTTCTCTTTCCAACTTCAGTTAAGCTATCTCTGTTCTTCAAATCACTTAAGTAAGTGAGCTTGGTATCTCAAAGGACTCCTGTCCATACATCCAATCAACTGTCATTGTTAGGGGCATCCATTTCCTTCTCTCTGTGTTTATTTATTGTCATAGTTACTAATTTGGATATCCATTAAGTTTTTTCTAGACTATGGCAAAGGGGTTTTATTTACTTTCATACTCCTATTTCTCTTACCTCTTTATTTTGCATATTTAAGATTTATTTTATGTCTTCATGGTGATGGTTGGGTTCAAGTTAATTAATACAAGTAAGAATTCCTGTGACCTAGTTATATTCTATTTAGAGTTTTAAAAGTGATTTTGAATAATTATTTTATGTGATTATTCTAGCAAGCTAGTGGTAAAAGCAGAAGATTTAGTAGAAGACAGGGAAGCTTGGAGAAATAGAAGTGTTTGAGGACATGCTGAGAACATATTTCTCCCAAATTCTGGTCTAGAACATTTTTATTTCTTGTGGAGATGGTGAAGATTTTTTTTTATTTGGAGTATAGTTGCTTTACAATATTGTATTAGTTTCTGTTGTACAGCAAAGTGAATCAGTTATACATATACATATATCCACTCTTTTTTAGATTTCCTTCCCATTTAGGTCACCACAGATCACTGAGTAGAGTTCCCTGTGCTATACAGTACATTCTCATTAGTTGTCTATTTTTTTTTTTTTTTTTTTTTTTTTTGCTGTACGCGGGCCTCTCACTGCTGTGGCCTCTCCCGTTGCGGAGCACAGGCTCCGGACACACAGGCTCCGCGGCCATGGCTCGCGGGCCCAGCCGCTCTGCGGCATGTGGGATCTTCCGGGATCGGGGCACGAACCCGTGTCCCCTGCATCGGCAGGCGGACTCCCAACCACTGCGCCACCAGGGAAGCCCTAGTTGTCTATTTTATACGTAGTAGTGTATATATGTCAATCCCAATCTCCCAATTTGTCCCACCCCTCCCTTCCTCCTTTGGTAACCATAAGTTTGTTCTCTACATCTGTGACTTTATTTCTCCTTTGCAAATAAGTTCATCTGTACCATTTTTCTAGATTCCACATATAAGCAATATTATATGATATTTGTTTTTTCTCCTTCTGACTTACTTCACTCTATATGACAGTCTCTAGGTCATCCATGTCTCTAAATGGGACAATTTCGTTCCTTTTTATGGCTGAGTAATAGTCCATTGTGTATATGTACCACATCTTCTTTATCCATTCCTCTTTGATGGACATTTAGGTTGCTTCCATGTCCTGGCTATTGCAAATAGTGCTGCAGTGAACATCAAAAGGGGTGCATGCATCCTTTTGCATTATGGTTTTCTCTGGATATATGCCCAGGAGTGGGATTGCTGGGTCATATGGTAACTCTATTTTTAGTTTTTTAAGGACACTCCATACTGTTCTCCATAGTGGCTGTAGCAATTTACATTCCCACCAACAGTGTAGAAGTGTTCCCTTTTCTCCACACCCTCTCCAGTGTTTATTGTTTGTAGATTTTTTGATGGCCATTCTGACCGGTGTGAGAGATAGTAAAGATATTAAGAGCACTGCCTGGGAAGTCAGAAAAAACAAAGTTCAATCTTGGGCTCCACCACTTGCTAGGTATTGTAATGTTATATTGTACAAGTTACTTAATCTCTCTGAGCCCAAGTTTCCTTATCTATAAAAGGAGGAGTTTCCTCACAAGATAAAAAAAGAATGTATATAAAGAACTTTGCCTAGTTTGTGTCACACAATATTGTTTTAGAAGGGTTAAATGTAGCGTGAATAGTAGTTATAGTAGTAGTTGTTTTATCAGGTTGTCTTGAATCAAATGATGACCATTCTCCCCTTCATTATGATATAAAAATCATGCCAGGATAATTTTGATTTATTTCAATTCTAAGTATTATGATAGGATTTGGAACTCATCAAAGCAATTTCTTGCTATTAGTTTCATTTCCTCAATACAGCTGTGTGGAGGAGAAGGAAGAAGACTCACTCTTTTCTTGTTTGTTTACCAATTTTTGGTTGATATGGAAATTTTCCTCTGAGCAGCTCAAAATGTGTCCTAACCAAAAATACCCTTTAATTTTGAAGAATTAATATTCATCACACAGAGCAGTTTAAAAAGTGAAAGGCAGCCACTGACTCTTGGACTTAAAATTAAAATGAAGCAAAGAAGAACTACAGAAACCAGGAGAGAGAAAAAAAAGTAGAATTCTTTTCACCCATTTTTATATTATACCTAATTTTTGCCTAGGGTTATAAAGTATTAATGCAGATTGTTCATGAGGCATGGGGGTCCTAGCAAAATGATTCTGAGGAAAAAAATAAGATGTTGGGATGTCCAAGGTGCTTATTCAGTTAACAAAGTCTTTTTTCTGTTTTTATTCTGTTTTGTTTTCCCCCTGAGGAAACCTGCCCAGGATTCCATGTATGGAGGTTGACTGAATACACCAATCTCAATCCTAATCCTGAAAGCACTTGGTATTAGGATATCCCTTAAATGACAGCAAGGTGTGGCAGTGGGAAGTGACTGACAGAATGCTCGGGAGATAAGTGGCTGTGGTGCTGTCCCTGGAGAATTAGCTGCATCCTACAGGCCAGAGGGCTTTAGGTTAGAAGTCTGGCTCTAAGAAAGTGGATTAACACGTGGGCCATAGTTTCAGGATGGGAAATCAGCTTGAAAGGAAAACCAGAGACTAGTCAGTATGGCAGATGGGTAGAGTATGTCTTGAGTCAGGGATGGGGGCAAGTTGAGATGCAGTGGATGTTCTGACTTCCCCTAACCATCATGCACTGTATCCCAGGTCCATTTGGCAGCTTTTGATGTAGAGAAGTAGGAAAGAAGCATGAGAATCCAGTAACACTTGGGACTGAGAATCAGGACCATTCTAATATGGTGGCAAACCTGAACTTGTTGGAAATGCTCATAGTACTGGCAAAATTAGAGGCAGAGGATTTCAGACAGGCACCAAATATCTGTAATGTTCTTGGTACAATGCAGAGCAACAACACTGGAAAAATACAGCCTCTGACTTTAAGGATCCTACAGTCAATTTGGCAGAAGGGACATGCAACTCAAATAGATAACAGAGAACAAAAGAAGTCAGGATATGATTATGTGCCAAAATATAATAGGAACAGTAAAGGAGGTCAGAGCAGAGAGGGGGAAATGGGAACTTGCTTAACAATAGCAAAGAGCACAGCACAATATCCTACTCTTGGTAATTTCAGATCATGTTGAAAAAATTGTACAAATAAATGAAATAATGTTAATCTCCAGTGAACCTCTTTCTAAAGCAGAAGTACAAATTCAGTCTCTTGGTTTTGTTCTCCATTTTCAATCCTACCAGCTTGGAATTTAAAATAATAAGATGTTGAAAATGATATTAATTTAATATGCAGCAGAAACTCTGCTCAAACCTCAAATCAGAGGAGCAAAACTCCTAGAGGTGATTGACACCTGGGGTCACAGTCATGGATATTCCCAGATCAGTCAAGTTTTCTATGCAAATCAAGGGGGAAGGGAGAGAAAGTCTGAGTCAGAGAGAACTTGTCCTATTTACAAGACGTTGAAGCTGCCCACCTCCACCTGACAGTTACCATGCATACCTGGACCAGTTTTTCACATCTCATCATTTTTCAAGAGAAGACACACAGGTATACATTTTTTTTAAAAGTAAAAATTCTCATGTTTCAATTGGAAACTGATTCAAAACACTCCAAAACATTGTTCAGGCCCAACAACATATGTCTGTGGGTTGAATTTGGTTGGCAGTCTGCCGGTTTTCCACCTCTTCTTGAATTTATAGCTGTTCCTAAGAAAACAGGAGCAGGGTGTAATGATTAGAGAGAACTAGAATCCTCCAACTAACTTCTATACACACAATAAATCATAATAAGTGTTTAGAGAATGACTAGCACATTACTTTATGAAAAACCTCCATTTATCGGTAACTTTTTCATTTAGGTCCTTGTTTTGTTTGTCTGCCTTTCACGAGCAGGCTCAGTTTCCTTACTTGGAAGAACAAACTCTTCTGCTGCCAACCCTCTTCAAAGCATTTTTTTAAACATTACGATATGTCTCCAAAAGGTTAACTTTTCTAAATAATAGCAAGTATAGTAATCCTTAGTTTCCCTGATTTTCACAAAGTCAAAAGATATTGGATACCGACCAGAACATCTACACTTGTAAAGGATGAATTGTTGTAGGGGAAATAAAAGAGTTTACTATGTCTTAAATGGTGATAATAATAGTAACAACAATTTAAACATATGTGCACACATGCATACACACACATGTGTGAAATTCACAGTGCATAGAGTGAGGAAATGTAGCCCAAGTGTGGTTGTATAACCCATTTTATCATATGTGTTATCTATTAATGGATGATTATCTCTAAGTTCCAGAAGTAGTCATGACAATAGATATAAATGATATGGGAGGACAGACAAAAAGAAATACTGTTCAATAATTTTTTAATTAAAAAGGTAATCCTGATAGACATTTAAAAACTCTAACATTTATGAATTCCTTTTTTACTTCAATGTATCCAAGCCAAAATCCTATAGTTTGCTTTATGAGGAGCCTAAATTAAGATAGAAATTTAGCTACATTACTTCAAATTACAGTAACACTTAATTAACTGGAACCTAGTTCGATAATGCATATAACCATCTCCTCTACCTCCTACCTCCTGTGGAGAGGCCTCTGAACTCTACTTTGAGGAAAGAGAAGCAAAACAGGACTTATTTAAGTGGGAAAATATCGCCCAAACAAATCCTGGGTTGAGGTTCCTAATAATACAGCTGAAACTCTTCAAGAGACTATAGCATCATAATAGCCTTTAGTTAACCAGTCTAGAAAGGACGCAATTTAAGATGTATAATATACAGAGCATATTGAAGTATCTTCAAAGACTAGGATTGGAAAAACTCAGTCAGAAACTTTTAATTTAAATAATGTGGACTGCTAAATATTTTTTTTTTTTGCTATTTTCACATTCTCGGCTTCATGAAAGAAAGCCTCACTTCCACAAAATTTCAGATTAAATTTGAAAATAACAATATTTCGTGGAATCTGTTTTATTCTCACATTAAACACCCTTTGATATTTAACAAGCAAGAGAACAGTTTTCCAAGTGTTCAAATTGACATTGTTTTACTCACACTTAACTATGTTCATGATATAAACATTAAAAAAACAAACAAACAAACAAAAAACCAAGTTGCTGAAAGTTCTGCAATAGACCTAGATCGTTTGTGGTATGATACTACTGGGTTTTTCATTTATGTAAAATAATTCATTTTGCAGCAGTAGTTAGGACTGGATGTATGTTCTGGATAGCTAAACATCATATTTTAATTAATCTCAAATAGGATACTCATAGTATTACTTTCACGTACCTATGTGTCTGTGTGTCAATTTATATACTACCTACTTAGCTACCTGCTCACTTCTCTCCTCACTGTTCTCAACTGTGATCCACACCACTCCCCCAAACCACCAACATATTCCAAAGTGAGGTTTACTTCCAGAAAACTTAATTAGAACAAAAATATTAACAAATATGAACCTAGTACCAATGGGCTTTAAAAATAAGACACTGTAGTAATTGGTAACATTTTTAGGATAATGCAGATGCAGATGTGAAATAAAAAATAACTTTATGTAATTCTATAGATTTGTTTCTCATCAAAGTTCAGTGTGCATTTGAATCACCAAGGGTGATGGCCAAACATGTCCTTTCTCAGGCTCCTCCTCAGTCTTGCTGAATGGAAATATCTTGGGAAGGTGCAGTTAAATCTGCATGTTTATGAAGCTACTCACACTGACCCTTGAGAATCATTGCTCTATAGCTGTCTTCTTCCTCACTTCTAGAGATACCTTTTCATTATCAACTGAAGTTGAGTTATTTGTGACCCTAACTCCCAGGAGAAATCTTAGCTTAATGCAGGTGATTTTTAACTAATTCCAGTGAAATGGAGTTCTGTGAGTTCAATAATTATAAAAAGTGATTATGGCTTTTAGTCTGCACTTGTGATACACAAATCAAGTATATTGCCCCCTTATTTACAAGTCCCAGTGCCTCAACGAGTCCTTCCTCATTAGGCATTTGTTTTGTCCCTGACCACAACTTCCTCTATTGGAAACCTGGTCGTTCATTGCCTCATTCTCTTGCTAGGATGAAAGTCCTGCCTCTCTACTGAGAGTCTCCCGTGTGGATAACTGAGCTAGCTCTGAACAAATACCCAGTGTTCAGAACTCTGACAGTAACAAACCTCCTAGTTGATAACAATCTGCAAATCTGAACTTCTGAGTATCGCTCTTCTCAGAATGGTTGTTTCTTCCCACCTGTTAGATAAATCTTTCTATTCAACTTGGATACCCAGTTGCCAGTATTTACCAAGACTGTAACCAGATATTTATGTTATTATTAGACAAAACTGCACCTACTGTCAATATTTGTGGATAGGAAAGCTCTCCAGCGTCTGTTCACTTCAGATGGAGGGCCAGATCCTGGTCCTTTTTCACCTAGATAAATCACGAGAGATGACAAGTCCTTCTAATTAAAAAAAAAAAAAACACACACACACATATATGAATTATTTATATAGAAAGAACGTTATCCTGCCTCACACCAAACACAACAGTTATTTCCAGAAGGATCACAGTTCTAGAAAAAAAGTTTAGGGACTTCCCTGATGGCGCAGTGGTTAAGAATCCGCCTGCCAATGCAGGGGACACGGGTTCGAGCCCTGGTCTGGGAAGATCCCACATGCCGCGGAGTAACTAAGCCCGTGCACCACAACTACTGAGCCTGCTTTCTAGAGCCCGCGAGCCACAACTATTGAGCCCACACGCTGAACCTACTGAATCCCGTGCACCTAGAGCCCGTGCTCCGCAACAAGGGAAGCCACCGCAATGAGAAGCCTGCGCACCGCAACAAAGAGTAGCCCCCACTCGCCACAACTAGAGAAAGCCCACGCACAGCAACAAAGACCCAATGCAGCCAAAAATAAATAGAAAATAACTAAATAAATCTTTTAAAAAAAGTTTAAATAACAAAACTTTTTAGAGGAAAATATATGAATAGTCTTTGTAGCCTTGGATTAGGCAAGAATTTCTTAAGAGGACAAAAAAAGCACTAATCGTAAAAGGAGATAAATGATAAATTGGATATATTAAAGCTAAGAACCTCTACTAATGAACATATTACAGTAAGAGAGTAAAGAGCAACCTACAAATGAAAAAAAGGATCATTATTGCAACATATATATTAAAAAGAAACTTGTATCCAGAATATAAAAACAACTCCTACAAATCATTAAGAAAAGGACAAACACCCTAATAGAAGAATTAGCAAAAGTTTTGCACAGGTGCTTCCAAAGAATATCACACAGCAATCAGCTACACAAATGAAAATTTGAGTGAAATAAGCCCAGAAATTAAAAAGTATATACTCTAGGTTTCCTTTTATATAAAGATCAAAAGTAGGCAAAACTAAGACAGAATGTTGATTATCCTTGGTGAGGTGGGTAGTGACTGGAAGGGAGCTTCCGAGGGCTTCTGGAGTGCTGATGATGTTGAGTTTCTTGGTTTGGGTGTGGTTACAGGGGTGTGCATTCAGTTTGTGACAATTCATTGAACTTTATATGCAAACGCAATCGTATACATATACACACATAAATACAAAAACGATTTTAAATGTATTTTATGCATATATAATTGAGCAAGAGAGAAACCATTTTTTAAATGCATTTAAAAAGATATGCTGCAATGTTTTATCTTAATGGTGCTGTCATTGTCACAACAGTGGACTATATTACTGTCCCATCCTCAGACAGGTCCCTTTGGCACTGAAATCCAATTCAGTCAATTCAGAGTTTGAAGACATGAGCATTAGGGAAAGACTAATTGGATACAATAACAAATTTGCTAAGTAAAACAAATGTCATCCACATTTTCCTACTGTCAATTACTGACTCCCGTTAATTACTGTCAAACACTACGCAATATGCAGCTTCCTCATATTTTAACTTGGGCAGGACAAGATGGAGATGGAGGGAGCCTGGTGTACTGCAACCAATGTGTGATTAGATTTAATCTGCTTGGTAAAAGAGCTTTGCAACTGAGTCATGTCCTTTAGGAAATAAATACTATAGAACATGAAATTTGAGGAAACAAGAAATCACAAGTTGAAATGTATATTTGTGCACTTGATACTCTTCCAACAAAGATCAGAGAATGAGCCCTGTCCCAGAGGGTGAGACTGCTTGTTTTGCCAGTGTTTTTTAATTCTGTGGCTGCCGAACAACTTCTTCTACAGCTGATGTTTTCTTCTTAAGTGACATTTCATCATCCAGTGCCCTAAGATAGTCACCCTGTTTTCCCTTAATTGATACTTGTATGCAAGAGGCGGAAAATGGCTCAGCATTTCTTGCTAGATTAGTTCAAAACTGACAGAGGAAACAGAGAAAAGATTGCACTACTTATGCCCCTTATGGTTCTCCTGTGTATCTAAGGAGATTGCCATTTCATAAAATTTCTTATGCTGCCTGAACATAATTACAATAATGCAGGCATTTTGTTCCTATTTGCTTTTCTATTTTTTACTGCTTACCTGATCACCAGAGGGAAATTCAGAAGCAGTTTCACTAATCTTAACTTTATTTTCTTTTATGCCCTTAATAAGATGTAATTGTACCCTTAGACCTCCCTTCCATAAATGCTTCATTTTGTCATTCTGGTGAAGCCTTTACCTTTCTCTTCATTTGATTGGTAACAAGAAGCATTAAACATGTACCTGGAAGTTCAAAGTGAGGTTCCTGAAGTTTTTCCCCCAAGTCATGGGGTGCTCTTTTCCTAAGATTAGTGTTTACAAATAGATGCTGTGATATTTATTCTGATTTAAAGTTAATTAAGAAGCATCCCACGAGAATGCTACTGTTTGTTGCACAGCCTCAGTGGCTGGAGATCCATTTTTCTGGGTCCTTTCCACCAAGTCTTTTGGAAAGGGATTATGCCTTAAAGTCATCAACGTTTCCAGGGATCTATAAGAGCCCACTGTTTTTTATAAAATTTTATTTTAGAATTTATTTTATTTTATTATTTTTTATTTTATTATTATTTTTTGGCTGCATTGGGTCTTTCTTGCTGCACATGGGCTTTCTCTAGTTGCGGTGAGCAGGGGCTACTCTTTGTTGTGGTGCGCGGGCGTCTCATTGCGGTGGCTTCTCTTGTTGAGGAGCACGGGCTCTAGGCACGCAGGCTTCAGTAGTTGCAGCATGTGGGCTCAGTAGTTGCAGCACACGGGCCCTAGAGCACAGTCTCAGTAGTGTTGCTCATGGGCTCTAAAGCGCAGGCTCAGTAGTTGCGGTGCACGGGCTTAGTTGCTCCACGGCATGTGGGATCTCCCCGGACCAGGGATCAAACCCGTGTCCCCTGCACTGGCAGGCAGATTCTCAACCACTGCACCACCATAGAAGTCCCAAGAGCCCACTTTTTTTAATAGAGCTTCAAGTTTCTCCTAATCCAGCCCTAATCAACTATCTCTCCCTAGGTTTCCAAACTAGCCACCCCCACTCTGTCATTTGTTGTGGATGTTCACTTTGCTTTTCCTTAAATCTTGTGATCTCAGCCTGCACTGCTGTTGATATCCCTTCTCTGCCTTTTGGATCCTATTTATCATACAACATCAAGTTCAATATCACCTTCACCTGGAAATTGCCCTCAGTCCCATTCTCCATTGCACTCTTAATCAGACTTCATTGTAAGCAAGCATGCTTATGTCTAACTCTACCCCAGAATTCTTAACAATTTTTGTAGAAACTGTGGGACCTAGCAAGTCTGTTTCTCAGGGTAGAGGCTCAATAATTATTTGAAATATAAAATCAGTTGCTTTGCTCCCAGTAGGATGGAGACTAATGGGCTAAGCTGCCCAGGGGATGAGAGGTAGCAACAAGATACCAAGGTGGACTACCACACAGTTTTGTTCAGTACTTATTCTACTTAAAACATATTTTATATTTTACTTGTCATTTTTACCATTTAGGATACCCATATGCAATGACAATAACTGTATTACGATTTATCCATGCAGATATCTGCCAGACTTTGTCAGTAAATGCAGCCTATCACCCAGATTTCCTGATATATGTTAACTAAATGCAAAGCCTTATTATCACATCTCCTATATATAATACCTGCCAAAGTCAAAGACAGTGTTACCCAATGGGGTGGCTATGGTCAAATTCCTTTACTGTGATCTTCCTTTCTCACTATATTTGACATTTTTGAAGCTGAATTTTATTGCACTCTCTGCGCTTCTGAAAGTGGTCTGGGAAATTAGACTTAATAGAGATGTAGAAGCTACAGGGAAAAAAGAAAAGGAGAGTGAATTGGGAGGAAAGTGAAATTAAAATGTTATTTTGGTAAATGGATGCTCTGGTGGAGATGACAAACAATTGCAATGCAAGTTAATTACTGACCTGTCAGGCAAGTGTAGCACAGAGGTTGTGCCACACATTACTGGAGCTACCACTGCCACAAGTCATTTCCACAGGGGAACAAACAGACCGTGCTCTACCACAGATAAGTAGAAGACCTTTCCAGGGGACAGAAATGAGTTTTTCAGAGATATCATATTCATCTGTGGAGTTTCCACACACTCTGACTAGACCTGGAGAAACAACTCATCTTACACATTCCGGAAAGGGAATGGGGTCATATTGCCACAGAGGGTTCCTGTGTGTTAAGACCTAGAGGACCTTGGTGGTGACCAGACAGCTCACTGCCACACAGTGAAAACCCAGGCTAAGACCCATGGAATGGGAAAACACTGGGGCACACTCAGTGCTTATCTCTGAGACAGTTCTCCTCACAAAGTCTTTAGTGAGAATCCATGTCAGGCAAGAGAGTCCTATTCAGAGAAAAAAATGTTAAGCACCTGAAGAAAGCTGAAACTCCAGGGAGATGTTCTCTATTGTTAGAACACAGAGCCCTGCTAAATTGCAAGATGGTCAAAAATGTGGTCATTTTTAAAAAATAATAAGTAAAGAAAAGGGTTATCTGAAATGGGAATATGGTATTCATATTTTTAAAAATTTTGTATGATTTTCCAAATATACTTTAATGTTGGCCTCAAAAGGTATGAAAAGCATTGCTTCTTTGCAGCCTCTAACTTATGAAATATCCATCATTCATTGGCCCTTAGAACCACTGGGCAGAGCAAGTTATACATATTCTTTTTAAAATAAGAACTAAATTAGGTCAAAGACATTCCTACTGGTAATGCTCTCCTAAGCTATGTACTCTGGCATTACCTAGGCTCTATATTTGTTTTCATTTCTATATTCTGCAAATATTTATTCAGTCTCTATTGTTTTGTCAGAAAGCATAGGGACGTTTATAAATGATTAAATAGAAAGACTTACATGATCTATACTTAATATGGATGCACTTTGATCATTTTATATACCTTATCTCTGTCAGATTTCCTTTGGAATTCTTGTTACCTTGTTTTTCCAGACACAGTTGCCACTTGACTTGGGGGTCTATGACTAAAGCAAGGGTGTTTGGAGATGCAGGACTTGAGCTCTGTCCTGGGACTACTTTGAACAGGTTGTGGCACCTTGGGGAAGAGTCTGTATCCTTGAAGTTCAATTTTCTCTGCTCTGTAGCATGTAGATAATGTCATAGTGCCTATTCAGTTTCTACTAACTCAAATAATTCTTAATATATTTTTATTTTAATGTTACTGATGGGAAAAAGATGTCAAAAATACACTTTCTACCTCAAAAGGGCAAGCTGCTGAGCCTTAGTGTAATTAACAGAGTACAACAAATAATTGACAGAGCAGCTTTCAAATTTATGTTTAGATGAAATATCACATTCATTCCTATTTGGGTATTTGCAGTGTGAGTGGGAGAATCAGGCCCAGAATATCACTGAGCCAAGTCTGTTGAGCAGAGCCAAAGTTTGTGTGGCTCTTATGAAGTGCATTCTCATCACTGTTTCCTGTTTTTAAAACAGTATTGAAAGTGGAACTAGTGTAACATCACAAGCTATTCTTGCTCTTCTCTTGGTACATACAAAATCAGGAAGTCTACAGAAATTGTGAAGCCAGTCTTGTGATTTACATTTCAATTTCTAACTCAGGGATATTTATTTGGAGAGTTTTGTAAAACTCAAATGGATATTTTAAACACGTGCAAAATGAACGAATGTGTTGTCATTAGTCATTCACCATGCTTCTGTGTGCCTCCTGTAAGAATATAAATGCATACATCATCAATGTTTTTTTCTAATAGAATTTGGTAACAATGATGATGATGATTAGATGATATGTTATAGAAAGAACAAGAGAAATACTGAATAAGCATGTAGATCACATGAAACTTAAACTTTGTATGACTTATAGTTAACAAAATGTTTGATGTTACGAAGTTGCATAGAAATAAGCATACAAAAGTATTATTGATTTTACGAAGTCCTCTACCAAATCTAGAAAGTTAAGGGTCAATGAGAAATGAAAATACAGGTGGAACAACAGAATATGATTTCAAAACCCTGTGTATATTCTTGGAATAATAACTCAGGAAGACTCATAGATTAGAGCTCTTCATTGCCTTTCTGAATATATTCTGAAATTGATACTTATGTTCCTGGAATTATATTCACTCCCTGATGCTGATAGCAAGTTATGATGGACCCTGGGGTTTGAGGGTTTCTCTCTTTTTTAAAAAAATGTTTATTTATTTATTTAGCTGCCCGGGTCTTAGTTGCAGCATGGCAGATCTTTTAGTTGCAGCATGCAGGATCTTTAGTTGAGGCGTACAAACCCTTAGTTGCGGCACGTGGGATCTAGTTCCCTGACCAGGGATCGAACCCCGGCCCCCTGCGTTGGGAGCGCAGAAACCCTTGAGGGTTTCTTTTGACTCAGGGTTGGGAAGGCTTTATATTGGAGTTTATTCCCCTAGAACCTTCTTTCATAAAGACTCAAAAACTAGAGCACCACGGCGGGGCCATCACGTCCCACAACTCCAAGAGGCACCCTTTACTAGAATGCAATGCTAATATCCTATCCCTAGTCAGAAATGCTACCTGCCTCTACATTTACTTAAGATCACACACAAAGTAGAGTAATCAAAGGTTTTCTGCTGTAAGATATTTTCCTACATAGCTGGAAGAGTTTCCAGTATGAGATTCAGGTAAATGATTCCCGGAGAGTTCATGGGAAGTCTGACTAATCATTTATGACAGTGTGTTAATTAGTTTAATCATTCCTCTCCCATATATACATCTAAGTGATTCACTGAGCAGATGGATGTAAGTAAAAAGATGTAAGTAAGGAAGAATGGATGATGGAATTTCAGATATGTTGACCCTGTAGATGAGATGGGGCCTAAGTAGGTGCTGCAGTGGGGGGCTTTGGCAGCCAAAATGTGAAAAGGATCATAGTGTGCACTGTAGAGGAAAACATGAGTATCAGGATGCAGGTGAGGGGAAAATGGGAAAGTTGGAGTGTAAAGAGAATGAACTGTAAGTGGAGTCCAAACACAACTTGCAAAATTGGCCTAAAACAGCCTTATCCACCTGCTATGAGAGGTTTCTAACAGGATGAATAAGAATAAATCATCTCTGAACCCACAAGTACAGCAGTTAGAAGTTTCACAGCCACCAACACAGCTGTCATTTCTGGCCATTAGATTTCCTTCCTCCTCTGTCCTCCCTCCTTCCTCAGTTCCTGCTTGGGGTGAGGGGGTCCTGCTTCCTTCTGTTTTGCACTCAATTCATCCATACAAGACATTTGTGTATTATGCCAAGGAAAGCCCTCTTCCCACATTCTCTCCCTCAGAGTGTCTAGAATACCAGCCTCTTACAGCACTGGTGGCCTTAGAAGGTATTAGGCTCTCAGTGAACCCTTCAGCCCCGTAAGAGGATAGAAAGACAATCAAACTCACCCACCCTGAGGCTAAATGCCATTTTCTTCATGAAACCCAACGCTTACCTTTTCCTTGAATTTCCTTGGTACTATAGTTTTTCTTCATGACATATTTCAGTATCTACTCTATAATATCACAGTTATTTGCATACCTCTGCTCTGCTGAGCCCTTTGCCCGAAATGCCCAACCTGCCCTGACTTAGCTCCAGCGTCAGCTGATCTTTTGTGGACTTTCTCTCTCCACACCTCCCAGTTCTACTGTGGTCTGATGTCATTTCTTCTCTCCCCACCTGGGCACCACTCTATTCTCATTTAATTATTGATTTATTTCTTTATCACACTCACCAAACTACTGTAAAACACTTGGTTGAAACAAACAAACAAAAACCAAAAATACAAAAAAGAGTATCTCCAGCTTCAAATGTAGTGCCTTGCCACTCAGGAAAGTCTCAGTAAATGTTAAACAGATCATTTATTTTCTGTGGGTAGGGAGAAGTTTGTGTCATTTTCTGTATTCTTCTCAGAGCAACGTGGTGCTCTGCAAAATCAGAAACCACCAAATATTTGCAAACGTGAGAATAACTATGAATAGTATCAAGTGAATGCCATTGTAGAACAAAATACAAAAGAAGTTGAATAAAGAGAAAAAATTGAGTGCAATAAATAGAATATGAATAAAAAGTGAAGGGCTTCCCTGGTGGTGCAGCGGTTGAGAGTCTGCCTGCCGATGCAGGAGACACGGGTTCGTGCCCCGGTCCGGGAAGATCCCACATGCTGTGGAGCGGCTGGGCCCGTGAGCCATGGCCACTGAGCCTGCGCGTCCGGAGCCTGTGCTCCTCAACGGGAGAGGCCATAACAGTGAGAGGCCTGTGTACCGCAAAAAATAAATTAATTAATTAATAAATTAATAAATTAATTAAATAAAATGAATAATGAAGATGAGGTCAGTTGGGAAAAGAAGTGATAACTAGAGGAGTGAGAAAAGAGAAATAACATTAACATTGGTAGGGGGAGAGATCAGCTTAAAAGAAACATCTGAAGGAGGAAGATTTTGAAATTCTTTTCTGTAGACTGTCCTCGAGAAAACAGATGGGAAAACCAGGTAAGAGTCTCTTTAAATTAATCCAGCCTTTTGACAGTAACCCATCACCAGGCAAATTATGGGTTAATTGTCAAATCAATACAAGAATGCAAATGTTGATTTGGCGCTGAAATTTGTTCAGAGTATGAGAAACAACATGCCCTATAAACGGCACCTGGTAGGGCTATGTAAATACAGTGGCTTCATGCTCTTGGTCAGAAGAGAGTGGCTTTAGCCTCTTACCAGTATTACAAACACACCACCTTAGAGTTTGAATCTAATGAATAATTTGGAAGATCAAGCCTTGAATGTACTCCAAGGAGAACCCAAATTTTTCAGAAAAGATTTATATGTTTAATCATAGATCCCCTCAACCCTCACTCAAATCCTTGGGCATCAGATCATACCAAAGCATTTACATTGTTGCTAAAACTACCTAAGACTACTGAGCTCTGTAAATCTGCAGTAATACTCCTTGAGCTCCCAGACTTTTACACAGCAGTATCAGAAGTGAAAAGGACCCTACAGATCATAGCAATCCTTTTAGTTGCCCATGCCCCCTCACTATAAATTTTTTCCAGTGATGAACAGAGGTCCACGGACTTGTTCAAGGTCACAAAGGTGGCCATTAGAGACAGTGCTGCACTAGAAGTCATCGTAGGCTCTTTTTATGCAACCAGTCTGATTATAATGAATCCAAGGCCTCCATTACAATCACAGTACCTAGATTCTCATTCTTTCATTCATCCTTACTTCATCCACTGAAATATACTCTGAAAAAACTCATCTTTTATTAGTAGCATCTTTATAAATATAAAAAATCCAGAGATTTGCTTTATTTTGAAATAATGTCTCTTGGCTAAGAAAAATTGAAGGCCTCAATAATAAATAATACACAGAATAAAACCAAAAATGTTTATCCTGTACTGGGGTACGTGGAGAAATAACTATTTATATCATCTGCAGGTGATTGCATTTACTTTTTTTTTTTCTTTTTTTTTTTTTTGCGGTATGCGGGCCTCTCACTGTTGTGCCCTCTCCCGTTGTGGAGCACAGGCTCCGGACGCGCAGGCTCAGCGGCCATGGCTCACGGGCCCAGCCGCTCCATGGCATGTGGAATCTTCCCGGACCGGGGCATGAACCCGCGTCCCCTGCATCGGCAGGCGGACTCTCAACCACTGTGCCACCAGGGAAGCCCGATTGCATTTACTTTTTAAAACACATTTATATATTAAAAACCCTATCTTATTCTAGTTAGATATAGAGGTAAGATCCCTTATGCATACATTAGTGGTCAGATTTGATACATTTTATAGTCCTTCTTATTAATGTGGCTGTCATCATATTGCTGTGGAATAGCGGGGATAAGATTTCCTTTTATTCAAATTTTTATTTCAAATGTCAAAAGAGCTCTCTTATTCTCAATTAGATAAGTTTTTAAAATATATCACTCATGTATGATTATGAAAATGAATATATTCAAAATAAAATAAAATAAGTAGCAAAATAAATTGGTTAAGGAATTCTTAATAAAACTGTCCTATAAACAGCGTTGTTAGGTATAACTGAAGTACAATAAAGTGCAAGTGTTTAAAGTGTACAATTTGATCATTTTTAATATATGTATACTGCTGTTAAACCATCACCACAATCAAGATAAAAAAGACATCCATAACCCCCAAAAGGTTCCTTGTATCCAGAATCCACCCTGTCCCTAGGCAATCACTAATCTGTTTTCTCTCATTTTATGTTAGTTTGCATTTTCAAAAATATTATGTAAGTGAAATCGTAAGTACTCAATGAGTACTTTTTTGGTGGGGGGCTTGATTTCTTTTACTCTGCACAATGAATTTACAATTCATCCATGTGGTTGCAAGCGTTAGTAATCCAGTCATTTTTATTGTTGAGCAATATTTCATTGTGTAGATAAACTAGAATTTGTCTATCTATTCATCTGTTGATGGACATCTGGGTCTTTTCTTGTCAGGGGGGTGGATAAAATAAATACTCCTTCACTTCTTTCTGCCCAGTGTCCTTAAGAAAGTTGTTAGTCACTCTGATCCTCATTTTTCTCCACTATAAAAATATGAGTTCAATTTCAATATCATAGGAACTTTGTAAGGATTAAACCAGCTCATTGCCTGGCACATAGTAAATACTTAATAAATATTAACTTCTTTTCTCACTAAATGTCACTCAATTGCCTAACTGGTTTCAATTATGAGGAAACACTTTTCCTCCCATTAAAATGCTTTTATTCTTTTCTGATCCTTTTAGTGTCCGCTCAACTTGAACATTACCATGATTCTAGCCCCTGTCTGTCCAGTCAGGTAGAGGTACCAAAACAGTTGGCTCCTTAAAATATAATCCTTCTTTTGGATTATATTGGCTTCTATAACTGACTGGTGACAGTTTTTCTAATGTTGTACCCACGTGCCTAGGCTAGCTATGAAATGTCTATATAGGTGAGACATAGAGAGGACATTCAGGCCAGAAGAGGGTCTGTTTCTAGAAGCTTTGAAGCTATATTTGCATTGCAAATATCCTACTTAAAAAGAGTAGATGTATTCATTTGAGGAACTTGTGGGGAGGAGCAGCTGAAAAGGATTATGGATTTGGGAAGCAACTAAAAGCCCTCCTGGTCCACCCACCCAATTTATTTCCCTTGTTTTCTTTTTCTGAATTATTGTTTTCTCACAACCACTCCTTTAAAATTTGCCCACACTGGATTTTCTTACCTGAATCAGACTCCTTCCATTAAAATAAATGTAAATTAATAAATAGTGTCAATGTGCTGATTTTCTCTTTCTTCATAGTCTTCATAAATATTATATCCAACTAAGCTACTAAATCTATTTCAGTTGGCAGATGGCAGTGGACAAAGGAATTTTAATTTTTCCCTGTGGATATTGCAAGTGGGGGTGGGGACTGGGACTCTGCACCATGCTAATGAGGCCAAGCCGACATATTTGATAGTCAATGGGACCAGCTTGCTTTCCTCCAATTTTACACACTTAAATTTGACCTTATTCACAGAGGTTTTTGTTCACCAAAAAAGGCTGCTGGTGGTAGTGTCTGGAGGTGGGTTGGGATGGGGTGGGTGATAGATCAAAGACATTGTGAATGAAAAGAGCATATACCCAGAAGATGCTTAGTTGGCAATATCATTTCTATATAAGGGAGACCATATCATATTGCCATTAGGAGTTCCTTAATCGAATTAAGAAACTGCACAGAATTTGAGTGTGCTGTCTATGAATTGAAATCCTCTGGCACGTATACAGTACCATCGGAATACAGAGGTCCAATTGATAAAAGCACTACAAAGTAACTACCTTCTTCTTCACCACTCAAAGAGGCGGAGACTTTATTTCATTTTTGTACTTTAATGATGTATAGGGATATGCAATCCACCAGGAGTTTTTCATGGAAAAGCATATACTTAGAATAATATAATGCTTTTATATTTCATCAGGATAGCATTGTAATATGCAGAAGTCTACAAATTCTGATACCTCTGTGGAAACACTGAATCCCACCCGCCAAGGCACTGGAGCTGTGCAAATGAGAATCAAAAATGCCAACAGCCACCACAGCAGGCTGAGCCAAAGTAAATCCATGATCCTCACCGATGCTGGGAAGGCCACTGAACCTGTAAGTCAAATACCCCAAGTTCCCTGATATATAGAATTTTGTAAAAGAAGGGAAAAAAAAACCCCAGCTAATTAGCCTTGTTTTATTTGTTTTCCTAATGTGCATGAGAAAACTGTTTTTGTAATGCATTTTATCTTGCCTACTTATAGTCATAATTATATCCCCAGTTGCAAGAGAAGAGCTGGGCTTAATCCAGAGTGATAAAGTGGATTTGGAGCTAGACTGAAGAGCACCTTTGACTCATTTTAAGGGCCTCCACTATCATGCTTCAGTGTCATAAAAATAATGAGGTTATGGTAGCATGTGGTGTTTGTACTTCCAAATACAGTACATCACTTTGAAAAGCCAGAGGCTAAAATTAGCTAAGAATAAACTGAGAAAAAAATCTTTTAAAAAACATGAAAATCTCTTCCTTAAAATCTCCCAACAATATATGATATTGGAAATTACAATCTGATTTGGAATGAGCTTGAACAGTTGAGATGGTGTGGAGATTTAAGGTTTGGAGAGGAAGCCATTTTGTCTCCATAATGTGTCATTAGGAAGACTTGAAATAAAATAGAGATGAACTCTACTGCCAATTGTGTCCCTGCCCCTGCACGCATCCTGAGCCACTAAACACACTGATTGCAATGAGTCTCCTCTGGTTAATTTTCTTCCATAATGGTGGTAACTTGCAGCTGAGGCCATAGGATGTTACAAAATTATTTATGCAATGTTAGCCACTCTTTTGGACCCCGGATCTATTTTGTTTCTCACAGTGAGAGCAAGAGCAAGAAATAGGTTAGCTGGGGACAGGCTGTGAGTCCCAGTCACCCTGCAGTAACATGTGAGCTATTAATTGAGTGTTCTGTTAATATCATAGGGGCCTATGAAATATTCAGCTCCCTAACTGAGTTATTAAATGAGATCAACTTGCTGAGTATCATGTTACCGATTATATTTATTCACTGTTTTTCACTCGAATTTCAAGTGCAAAATTAACCCGCAACGATCTCAGGAGCCTGAGAAATGTATGGTTTTAATCATCCTTTCTTCAGGTATTATAGACAAATTTAGCATGAGGAAACCAGTGATTATATTTTGAAATTGAGAAACATATCCCTAGTTAAGGTACTGAGAGATGCGTTTTTCTTTCTTTATTTTCTCATTTAAAAGTGTTATCTGCTGGGAGGCACAACACAGCCAGCCTGACTTGGCGTTGAAACCTGCTAAAACGTTCCTCAACCATGAACTTGAGACAATGGTTAGAGTAAATTATTGGAATCTCTATAATGTATTATCAGTAAGAACTGTACCTTTGGAAAAGTTTAAAAGTTAAGTATATTTAATGATGCCTAACATATTTTATTGGCTGTGTTTAACAAAAGGCACTATGCCGCAGTTGTTTTTGACAAGCATGAAAACATCACAGCATGAGACTGCAAAAGGAATTATGGAGAGAAATTACAAGTGATCCATCTCTCAATGAATTATCCACCTCAATAGCCCGCAGAACTCAGCTACCAATTAACACCTACTTTATTACATGTTGGGATGTACTTAATAACTTTCATGTGTTTATGCACTATTACCTTGACTGATGCCTCTTGTACAATTAGGCATAATTGGCATATCAATATGCAAAAGTTAAAAGGATTAACCCTCTTAAAACTAATGAGCATTTCTGTATCCAGCTGCTAAATGAGACAAAATTAGCATTTTTCACTTTTGGGCAGGATTTTATCATGCAGTTTCTCATTGTTGATATTACCTTGTTACATAACTTTAGTTTGGGCGGTTATATGCTGGACTGCTGGAGAATCAGAGTTTTCCAAAGTTAAATTAGCTATAATTATCCCAGCTTTTGTTTCCGCATTCTTAGCCTCGGCAATATGTATTCCTCGATAAGGAACAAAAATAAAAGTTACTTTTGGTTATGTGTGCTCGGTGCATAATTATATAAAAGGGGTATTTTAGTAAGGATATGTCATTTCACCGAGAAAACTTGGCTCAGAGATACTGTATTGAAAGCTTGCCATGGCACTAATTTTCTTTCTGTCTCAGTTCTTTTCATCTCTTTTTTTCCATGCACAATTTTCTGACTAGATACTGACAGAATGTAAAGTATTTTGGCATATTTATTCAAACAAGCCTGTTAAAGATATCTGCTCAAGCTAAACTAAGAACTTGATTTTTCAGAAGTTGGAGGTTGGGGTAAGGTCAAAGGGAGAGATTTTGAACTTAGGAGAAGTGGGAGGAAATGCACACTAAAAATGTGTTCACAAGTTCACATGTGGCATGGCTTGCTGTAACAGTACATTTAATCTGTACAGAAAAAAATTGAGTACTTAGAGACTATATATGTATTATGCATCCTATTTAATATATATGGCGTATATATACTACTTGTCACTTGCATATCAATTCTGCAAATCTAATATGGACTTATCAGAGTATATAATAACACAAATATCTGGTATTACACATTTCTATGATTTCACTTATTACAAAAACATTATACAAATATTCTAGGGTCAAATCAATTGTATAATTTTGTCATTAATTCATAAAGCCCTCTTAAAATTTTGCTTAATTAAAAACATGTTAATATGACTGTGAACTCAGAACACAATAAAAAATTCTCCTATACATGTCATAAGAGCCTGTATTCTTCATATCTTAAATCGAGGAGTATTTTGAAATGCCAATATAAACATTTATTCGACCCGAAGCTGTGCAAACACAGGTGAATTTACTTGTTGAATTAAAAGTTTTGATTGCCTAAGTGCTGCAGGGAAGCATTCCAGTAAAACAGGTATCAATACTCCATTAGTATTTTATTGGTGGCATGCAGCATTTTCTTTAAACACCAAACAATCATTTTTATGTGGTTCATAAGATCAATGCCTTTTCAAAATTCAGAGGCCACTTTGCTTTCTAAGAAATGTCGGGGAGGTGGGAAGTTTGGACATCTAATGACATGGTTAGTAAGAAAACTGCGTATCTGTGAGAGCCATCTGGAGACCTTCATTTGGTGGGGAGGGAGTTCTCTTTGGTCTCAGTGATTTGTTGTCTCACCCTGAGCATTGGAGTGAGACCTCTTAAAGGTGGACTGCTGATTTACCTGAATGTGCTAAACACAGAAGCAGAAGGCTTAGTGAACATAAATGGGGGCAAGTAAAGTGTGCCTCTTTAAGGGCTAAAAAGGCTAATGTGCAATCCAGCAAATAGCTAATGCAAAAGGTTTAATGTGGCTTTGATGTTATTTATAAGAGGTATGCCCAGCCTACTAGACAGTTTGAAAATAGATATTAATGAAGAGTTTAAATAGCCCAAGTCAGGAAACTGCAGACATAGGATTTGCAGGCAGGAGCAGTTCCGGCATCTAATACTGGTGTCTTAAGCAGCAACATGTATGAATATTCACCATTTCTATCTTGTAAACCCTGCAGAAGTGCATCACTCCATTCATAGCTATCATGGACAGGGAAATATTTTTTTAATTAGTGTTCAGATAAAGACTTAGGTCAAGCCATTCCTAAACATTAACATACAAGACTCCTTGTGCTTCTCTTAACATACAGTGTTCCTTCATTTTTCTTTTTAATATATTATAAGGAAAAAGAGGAAACAATTTTCCTTTGTTTCTTACTTCTGTGATTTTAGGATACTTGCCAAAGTTGTGGCTAGCTAAAAAGGCAGACATAAAAATTGCTACTAAAAATATAAGCCTTCTGTTTAGCAGAGATTTTGAGAAATATTATGAGGCTGTAGGACTTGTCCATGTTTACTTCAAATCAAGCTTATAGATAGGTTTGAGGCTTTGTTTGTATAAATTGTCCTGAAGTGGATCCTGATATTTAATTAAAATGACACTAAATCACATTGAATTGATAAGACTTGGCATCTCAAACAAAGGTAATTGCCCGTATTGGTTTTATACAAAAATAACGCTGCTTGGAAAATGTGCAGCCAACACAGACTGTCAACTCCATTTATAGATCAATATGTGAAAACCATTGATCAGGCAGGCATGTATAACAGTAACACTTTGCATTTATTTGTTGTTTTTATACCACATTAAGGCTTACAGGATTATAGGCTTCCTAAATATTTTGACTTCCTCATAAATATATGATCTGTTGAATGTTAATTAAATGAGAGTCTGCAGCCATCTCTAAAATTGTTTTTAGTTTGATGATTTCCTTTTATTGCTGTGGATCATATGATCTGAAAATGGATTAGTTTCCTTCTGCATAAAGATTATTAAAGCCTTAATGTGTCCTATTTAGTGTAAGATGTGGCTGCCTTTTTGCTTTGAAAAATATAGATACAGACAATTATTTTCTCTTAGCGAGTGGCTGATCTCTTTTTATTAACTGGGCATTCTCAGAGCTCAGGGTGGAATTATTTCCTGACATAGTTTGCACACTCTGTAGATAACGGGTCTTCTTGATTTTTCCTGATAGAATTTGTTTTCTTTCTTTTCTTTTTATCTAGCTCTGTAGTACAGGCATCTGATCAAACATTATGTAGAAAATAAACTCATCACCTCGATTAAATTCTAGACACACACATATAATTTGAATTCTATTTTTCTGATTCAAGAACAAGCCTTATGAACTGTTCTTATACACTGCATTCTACAGTTAAATCTTTCTTATCTCATCAGTGTAAGGACAGTGTTTTGTTCCTAATCTTTATTGGACTATTGTGTATGACATTTGTAAGCCATTTTGGTTTATAAGGAAAAGCTGGAGGACAGTGGAGTCAGACTCTCCATAGATCCAAACCTCAGATATGACTATGAAATAATGTGTCTTCCACTGCAATTTTCTCTGCCACTGAGAGGTCAATTTTGTTGAGAAATCTTTTTATATCCTCTATATACATTAGGAGTACTGCTTTTAAGACAATACTTGGTTTTATATATGATATTAAAACAATAATAAAAGAAACAAGATTTCAGAAATAGCAAAAAAAAGAAATCATGAAATTCAAGGGTTAGCTAAGGTAACCAGTCTGCTGTAAAGCAGAAGAAAATGTTTATTTAGCTAGATTTTTGACTTTTAAATAAAATGCCCTGAGGTGGGAGGGAGGAAAGAAGAATAAAAGAACACTAGAGATTTCTTTCCTTGTCCTTGCCGTCCCATGTCATCTCATGCTGTGAAAATCTTTAACTCTGTTTACCAAGCACAAATTGGACTTGCCAAATGTTCAGGAAGTTTTCATTGACAGTGTAGAGTCTGTACTTCAAAGAATGAGCTGGGGCTCTTGAGTTCACGTTCGTGGTTGCATCGTTTCCATTTTAACTTGAGCATAGCTAAATTTGTTTATAATCTCCTACTGATTGAACATGGCGCTGAATGTACATGAGATATATATATATTTTTTTACTTTAGTCCTCTGATTACTAATTTGAATCCAAAACTCTAACCTTGTTAGCATCTGGACTTATTTCCATAATAACAACCCCTTCAGAACCTACAAAGTAATGAATAATTGACAACAAATGAAATGTTTTGATAGTTGTCGGCACAAAGCATGTTTAATGTTTTGTGTTGCTTCCTAGCTAATTATGTAGATGACACATTTGTCAGACCTTGACTGCCATTAGAAACGTGTTTCCAGAGGGGAGAAAAACAGGCTATTCATAGAGTAATTAACTAGAATGCTCAATGACCTGTGAGAGATTCAAATCGCTGCCAGTTCAGACATTGTTTTGTTACAGAAGCAGAGGGGTAATTAAAATTCCAAATTACAGTCCTATGATGGAGCATTTGTTTGTTGACAGTATACTCTTACTCTAGTTTGTTAATTCTTTTTAAAATTGCTTCTAATCCATTTTATAGCTTTAGGAGTTCCGTCTTTGAATTTACTGACAACTAATATTACGGTAAATTGTACTTCAATGGAGTACTGCCTTCCTCACAGTTTCAAGGGAGCACAAGGTGGGTGGGATAAAATAGCTCCTTCCCTAAACTGACATATCAGGTGCTGTCAGTGGGAATGCCACTAAAGTGTAACATCTTGTTAAATACTGTGCTTCCAGTTCTATATTAGGGGAAAATGTCCTGGCAGAAAATACAGAGATTAAAAAGGAGAGCAACAATGAACCTCTAAAAAGGAGGAAAAAAAACTCATCTCCCAACAAGAAATGATTGATTAAGGTGTTCTATTAAACAAAGAGGAAGAGAAAGGAATTAGGGCTGAGGATGATTTGGGGAATGTGTTGAGTTCAATGAAGAAGGTGCAGCAGTCTGTACGAAAGTTCTCATGGATCAGTCAAAAAAGGGCGTTTTTACAGCAGTACCTTCCATATCAGGTCAATAACAAACTGATAACGGGAATCATGCATGAATTTTTTCAAGGCATTATTGGCATAGTTTACAAATCTGGAAGGCCAATGTAGTCTAAAAAATTCAGCTCAAGAGAAATATTTATTCAGGTTGCTGAAAGTGAGAACATAGTTTTATTAAAAAGATCTGACAGAAGTCACACGGTATTTGATGCAGGCGAGCTGACAGAGGCATCCAGTGAGCGTTGATTATCCTGAAGTCACTGTCAGCTAGGATTGATTTTCACTTTCTCAGTTTATGTAACAGTTCCTGTAATACAGCTGACCCCGAATCATGTTACCTTGTCATTTCTCTGCATGGATCAAGAAGAGATGAGCTGAAAATAGCTAGACACTGACCTTGAACTTGCCAGAAAAGTGAGAAGTGACAGTGGGGTTTTTCTGTAGTACGTGTACAAAGATTAAGGAGAACTGTTCCTCTGTTGAGTTCACTGTAGCAGCACAAGGGGGCAGAGCAGTACTAGAGATTACAGGTAAAATAGGTTCTACACCAGCATGTAAAGGCTCTGAAATACCGAGTTGAGCCAGAGGTCTCATTTTTACGTCTTAGTGTAGACATGAAGGAGAATTACTGATGAATCAAAATCTTGGGTCCCCTGATGTTCATAATCAGTAATCTAAAAGTGTACATTCTAATTAAAAAAAGGTTACCTAATACTCTGTGTGGCAGCAGCTATGCTTTTCCACTAAGTTATTTGCAGCATCTCTTATTTAATTCATATAATACTCTTCACCCTTAAAATAAGTTAGTCACTTAGAACCTTAGTCACTATTATTATGAGGGTTTTATGGCAAATTCCTAAGGTAATATGTGTCATTTAAGGTACAATTGTATCAGAAGCTGGGAACAGTCTTTTTATACTATTAAGTATCAAAACCCCCAAATTAAAATTGGGCAGTGTTATATGTTGATGTACATGCACAGAAAGGTAAAATGCAAGCTGGTAAATAATATTTGCCATTGGATTTACGTTTTTCTATACCTTGTGCATTTTCCCACCTTAATACTTGCCTCAGTTTTCAAACATTTCCTTTAATAGATCATCACTATAACCTTGATTAATCTAAAACACAGTATGTTGAACATTGTCCTTTGATTGCTAGCACTTAGCTAAGCTAAGTCATTGTTTTACTGATGCAGAATGTTTCTTATAAATGACACTCAAAGAACTTGCCAAGTGAAGCAGAGAACTGAAGCAGGTTGAGAAACAAGAAGAAACACTGACTTGATTATCCCCTAGGCTGTAAGTGCCTTATGCAATGGCAAAATAGCATCTTTGCATGCGTGATGGCACAATAACATTGCAAACCTCTACAGTAACAAGATCCTTTCTTGCATATAGTGGATTCTTTCTGTGTGTGTGTGTGTGTGTGTAAATAAACACACGTATCTATTATGCATATATAAAAATACAGTAAACATATATATACACACAAATGCATATATACATCTCTCACTTCAGAGTGAGAGAGATATGTATATAATATTTATATATTTGAGATTATATTCTATAAAAAATAGCCACCTACATATAGTTATAAGCTGAAATATCAAGATTGCTTCAATACTCTTCTTCCCATAGATTTAATTCAGGACAGACAATGTTAAGATCTGAGAAATAAGTCGAATTCCAGTATGTTTCAAGGATGGAATAAGTAGGAGATCATTTGGTTCCCAGAAATGAGGTTGGAAATACTCAGAATAACTATGTCATCACAGAAATCTACAGTACCTAGTTTTTGGCCTCACATGGAAGAAGATAGCTTGTGCTGTCGGAGCATAAGTCCCCCAGTGTAGGTTTTGATGTGTGTGTATGTGTGTGGGGTGGGGGAGGGATGGGGATAGGGTAGATTTATAGTTACAAAATTGGTGTGTCTAAAGCTGGTGTCTTTGAAGGCAATCCTGAGGAACAGTTGCTTTCCTTTAGAGTCACACATCTACTTTGCATTCCTGCTCCTCAGACTGTGCAGAAGACCTCTTGTGTGTCCTCTCCCAGGTGGTAGGAAACCCATCCCTAAATGGTTGATTAGCTTCTGCTTCTGAGGTCAAGGCAGACATAAAGGTGTTGGCTGCTAAAACACATCCCCAGAGTTGTCATTCCCCCTCCCTTCCGTGTGTAAGGCTTTTAATAAGGGACTTTAGTCCCTCATATGTTCAGATTCAGTTTATTGTTACCATCTGTTTAATTACCCTCTCAGGTTTATGTTGGGAAGTATGAAACTATTTTATCCAGCCTTTGAATCTCTGTGTTCCTAAAGAGATGTGGGTAAAGCACATGTCAGTTTTCAAAGACCATATTAAAAACTGATAAGCAGAACCATTTCCAAACAATACCATGTAACAAAAAGGCATTTTTGTATACATTAATGCATGTTGCAAGTAATTAGCAAATGCACAGCGATGTGGCACTTTCTCCCAGAAGTGATGCCATCTTCTTTATGCGCAATCTCACATGCTTCTCCTTTTAGGTGACGGATTTTTATGATTCCCATTCACTTCCAATGCACTGGCAGTACATTTATTGAGGAAGAGATATGGGATTTGAGTTGTAACAGGATGTATGGTTGTCATATGTCAAGCAAGTTTAAGGATATGCTAAAATGAGAGATAAATCATATGCTCCAAAAATGAGGATAGACTCTTTGGGGAAGGTGAGAAACCCATAGGAAGTTCAGTTACTTTATTCTTTCTCCGCTTCCTCCTCTACCTCATTTTTATTATTGCATTCCATTTTTTTTTTTTTTTTTTTTTTTTCTGGAGAGGCACCAGCATGTTTTTTCTGGTGGCCACTGTAGTCACCGTGATATGATGCGTTTTTCCACATGTAAATTCCTTTGATAAAATTACACTGGCTGACACAGACCTCTCACTCATTTATATCCAAATTATTTTATATACCAGCATTTGGGTGACATAAAACATAACATAAAATGAAACAAAGCCAAATTCTGGTGTTTAAGTATCAACATGTTGTAGAGATCTGGCCTTGAAAACCAAAAGGAAATAAATCAGGTGATTACACTTACTAAATAAAAAAGAAAATGTCAAATGTTTACTAATGTTTCATATTTACTTATCCCTGAGGAGGTGATTTCAATAAGTGATTTTTTTTCCTGAGATTCCAAGATATCCAATTAGTAATGTGTTTGAAAATGTTCAGAAGTGGTAGTCTTGTTTTTATGTGAGTGCCCTTCCACAATACCATAAACACAAACGACCATGGTACTGTTTTTTTTTTTTTAATCCCTTTATGAAGAAACCAGCGCTGTTCTTGCCTCATAATCTTATATTATTTCTATGGAGGAGGAGGAATAGTGATGACACTAACTTTCCTCCACTACTTTTGGACACCTGACCTGCTTTCTTTCCCACAGGGTAAAAGGAAGCTGCAGTCTTCGTATTCCCAATGAGAAGGGACATGTGTCTCCTTGCATTGAATTGTCTTAGATCATATCATGTAGCACAAAGTGACCCAATATAGGAAGACAGGAAAACAAAGTGACAGTTTTGTTTGCTCAAATATAAACACCAACATCAAAACATGGGGGCAAATCCTAGAGTCCCACTGCCAGATCACAGGAATTAAATAGCAAGAGCTGATATTCTGTACTTAGATAAAATGTATTCAAGGAGTAGTCTAAATCAGCAGGGAAAGGATAATGAATAAGCTTAGCTCAGGTTAGACAAAGTGAGTGTAACTACTACTCTTAAGATCCATGAGAAAGTTAATCTGGCTTATACTTGATAACATATCACCCACTGTGGTCTTACCTATTGATCATAGCCTGACAGTGGGTAACATTTCATGGCAACTTCCTCTTTTACCATGAATTATTGACAGTATTAATGCCAATAACACATGATCAAATAGACAGGAAAGAAGTTTACATTCCTGGATGTGCTATCTTTAACCTCCATGCTTTTAATATCATCGTTTAAAAAAAAAGGAAAAAGAAAAGAAAAGAAAGAAAGAGAGAAAGACATTTTCTTTCTTGTCTTGAAATTACCAATGAATAAGATTTTACTATCACACAGATTATTAATTTGGTAGCTTTATAATTCTCATCTACAACACATTTTGGGTAATAAAGCCCTAAATATAAGGGAATATTATAATTGTTATTTTTATCCTGGCATCCTCAGTCTTATGTAACAAAAATCCTAGAGAATGTTACTCTAACAGTGTGTCCTGAGGTCCCTGCATTAATAATTTCCAGCTCATGGAGTTGTCATCATCCCAACCCATTAAGAGTCCCCAGACTGAAAAGTGGGTGAGCAGGTCAACTACTTTCATCCGTTCATTCATCAGTCCATTCTTTTATTCATTTGGAAGACATTTACTGGCACCTACCCTATGTCAGAGACTGTGTTGAAACCTGGGGATACAAAACAGAAAGGTTCTCTGTCCTCTTGGAGTTTACATTCAGGTGAGGTAGAATCATTATATCTATATAGCTATATATATAGCTATCACAGGATAGCTCAGGCTCAGCCTGTTTGCTTTCTAGATGTCATCATGGTCACCACCAGCTCCTCCTCATTCTCAGTACTGGTACTAGCATCATGTACCTTACATTTTGTCAGAAATATTATACACAGTGTTTAAAATTGACCTGTGAAATAAGAGACCTTCACTGTCTCTTCCTGTAGACGCATTTCTGTGGGTTGTAAATCTCAAACAAGACTTTTTTTAAAATTTGAAATTGTGGAACTCCCACCTGATTTTAGCCTACTTTAAACTCTCTGTAGCACACTTTAGCAGACCTATTTCCTATGTCTTTTTTCCTTTGGCAAACACAAGTTATTAGAGTACTTTTTTTTTTTTTGGTAATAAATCAAGGTGCAAGTATTCTCAACTGGTTAAATTTATAATGCCATTTTTATTCATTACCCATTCTTATTCCCTCTTCCTTAGTCTTCAAAAACTTATCATAAATGTTTAACTGGAGTAGTTGAAATAATAATTTTTATGAATACAAGTTAATATGTTAGTATGTATACTTGACATCTAGGGCTGTTTATGCTTTCAACAGGAAAATTGAATACAGACCCAACTTAGACTTTTACAGAGCATTCAAAATTTTCACCAAGTTCTTGACTTTTAAACATTTTTTATTATGATCTTTGCCGATTATCTGGCTGAACGTTGTCCTCCAAGTACCCATGATTTGTGAAATTTTGGGGGTTGATCATGGAAGGAATGACTTAATTTACACACCCACCTAAGTAGCCTCTATCATTAGTGTTATCCTCATCTATTTAAGACTAGCATGCTATCATAGTCCTTAAGACACATTGCCGGCTATGACGCTAATACGCTCCTACACCAAAGCAAAGATCAGAGAGCAGAGGCTCAGTTGGCAGTATGAGCTATTTTGAGGTTTATTCTATTCAGGAAAAAAAAGAAAGGAAAAAAATGTTTTGAAGAATAATTTCTTCAAATTGCATAGACAAACTAGGGTCAAAATACAGTAATATCCAGGTTTTGAAATAAGCCAATCAGTTGACCAGTTTAAAGACTTAGCTCCACCTAAAGCAAGGCAATTCTTAGGTATTTCCGAATAAAGGCATATCTCCCTTTATTGCGCTTCATTTTATTTCACTTCACAGATATTGCGCTTTTTTTTTTTTTTTACAAATTGAAAGTTTGTGGCAACATTGAGTTCAGCAAATTGGTGCAATTTTACCAAGAGCATTCGCTCATTTCGTGTCTCTGTGTCACCTTTTGGTAATTCTCATTATATTTCAGAATTTTTCATTATAATTATATTTGTTATGGTGATCTGTGATCAGTGATCTTTGATGTTACTATTGTAATTATTTTGGCATTTTTTAGAAATAAAGTATTTTTTAATTAAGGTATGTACTTCTTTAGACATAATGCTATTGAGCACATAAAAGACTACAGTATAGTGTAAACATAACTTGATATGCCCTGGAAACCAAAACATTTGTGTGACTAGCTTTATTGTGATATGAGCTTTTTTGCAGTGGTCTGGAACCATACCTGCAATGTCTCCAAAGTATGCCTGCACTTGATCATGCACAAAATAGTTTCTATCGAGACTTCATAGTTTCTTATTTCTCTAATGTGTGCATAATTGGACAGCAGTCTTGCTATGAGAATGGACAAGGAAACCCAGACTAGATCCTGGATGCGTTAAAGAGAACTGTTTTACACCTTTTGACTGTCAATCTGAGCTTCTCTCCACTCATGTTGACCTTTACAATTCTGAGATCCCCACCTGCTGCCTGACGGCTTAGCTGAAACCAATCTTGAAAGATCTATGCTTTCCAAGATCACAAACATGTACCTAGAACTCTGATAGCTTCCTTTTACCTATGCTTCAAGGATTTGTTTAAGGACAATATTGATTTCATATATACTAGTGACAAGAGGCTAATAGTCTAAAGCAGAGGTCACAAACAAGTGGATGACCCAATTTTGCCCATAGGTATTTTTTGTTTGGGATGGTGTTTTTAAAATTTTGACTTTGAAAGGCTTTAGTTGGAGTAGCGGTGTCTTCATCAACTTATGCTACCTGCTTGGCCCTGAAGATATTTCAGCTTGTAATCTTAGAGTTATTTCAGTGACTGACTATTTAGAATTGAGAACATAATGTGGCAAGTCAGAAGATGACAACTGTTAGTTATCAATTTGAGAATTTAGAAGATGACAATTGTTAGTCATACATTTGGAAATGTAGTCTCTACCACATTTCACTGAGAGTGTGAAAACATTCTGTTATATAGCTAAATATGAATTTTCTTATTCAGATTTTTTCACTTGGGATTAATTTCAATTTTAGACTCTTATATTATTATAAATTAACAAACAACTTGCTACCTTTTAGACAACACTAAAAGATAACTGTGATTATCTATGCAGATAGTGTTTTCTTCTCACTATGTTATAAATATTCTGTTTATTCTGATTTATCTATGATTTAACTTTTGTGGGTTTTGTTAAATATTTCTGAAAGCTTGATGATAAGCTGCCTTGTATTTAAGTGAAGCAGTGCACTTCTAAATATTACAAAAAAGAATCACACCAGGCCCTTAGAAATGAGAAATGATGCTATCTGACAGTTCACAATATTATACAAATTTTAAATCAATTTAGATTTGACTAGTCATCTTATCTTTTACTTTATCTTATCTTTTATATCTTATCATTTACTTTACATTTTTACTAATTAAAGTTAATTTGAAGACTATTAAACTTCGTTAGAATTTTTATATCTTTTTCAATTGACATGTAACATCCCATAAAAAATGAAACACACAAAAAAAGGAACTCCACAAACAGTCTCAACAGAGCTGCTTATAGCCAAAATTTCTTTTTCTGGAGTATCGGCTTTACCAAGTCAGAAGCTGTGTGCCTTTGTGGAGAGAAGATAGGTTCATATAAGGAAGAGAAAAGCTCCTTTGAAACAAAGATCAAAGGGCTCTCAGAGATCTCTAGACTTGCATCTTGCATGCTGAATCCAACCTAAAGATGTGTTTTGTCTGGTCCAGTTTCCTTCTTGTTTTTTAATTGGGCTGACATTTTAACATTGTGACCTTTCACAAGAATTTGTATATGTGACACATCTCAAAATATCAGAAATTCTGGCATCAAAGGGCTGGCTCCCCAAAGAGCAGGCAATAACCATCTAAAGGTAAATAGATGCTGCCCTGTCTAGATGGGGCAAGTGGCCTCTAGTTCACAGCATTCAAACGAGGTCCCCTTCACTGGATCCTGTTACTTACCTGACATTTGAGTTGGCAATGTCAGCTTTAGCATATCTATTCCAACCTTCTTTAAATGCCCACTAACGTTCAAAAAGAAGCTGTGTTATCATTCAAGTAACTGCAAAACTCATGTTTCCATTGAATGTAACTTTTCTAAGTTGCCTCTTCTAGGTGGGCATAAGGTTTGGAAATAGGAAGAAAGAGTTCATTTATGTAGTGAGGTGGTTATTTACATAAATGAAACCTTGGAAAACTTGATCCTCTGCTGATTCCCAGAGACACTAATTAGTGCCCCTGTGGCACACAAATCTCCAATGACAAATCAAAGATTCAATCATGGGGAGATGTGGCAAGTCTCTGTCCCTGAAGTGGTCCCTCCAGGTTCAGTCAGAACTGTCAGGGCAAGTGTCATACAGAGGTTGTAATGTTCTCGTTTGTTAGTTATGAGTTTGGTACACGTTCAGTATTTTGACCAGTAACATTTGACTCTAGCCAGGATTAGAATTATTTTAGGCAATGTAAATCAGGCGTAAATCATCCCCTCAAGCACATCTACATGATGGTTACCTTCAAAGTGCTTTGCCACTTCATGGAAGCAAATAGAGGAGTCTGGTGATTATAAACATGAGCTAGTGCTGAGCAGACCTGGGAGAAAACCCTGGCTCTGTTCACTTACTTACTATGTTACTTTGGGCAAATTTCTTATATATATACACACACACACACATATATATATATATATATATATATATATATATATATATGTGTGTGTGTATATATATATATATGTATATATTATTTATTTATTTTATTTATCTTCTCTTCATTTTTTTGGCTGCATCGGGTCTAAGTTGAGGCACACGGGATCTTCATTGAGGCATGTGGGATCTTTCATTGTGGCACCGGCTTCTCTCTAATTGTGGCGTGCAGGTTTTCTCTCTCTAGTTGTGGCACATGAGCTACAGGGTGCATGGGCTCAGCAGTTGTAGCATGCGGGCTTAGTTGCCCTGCGGCATGTGGGATTTTAGTTCCCCGATCAGGGATCGAACCTGTGTCCCCTGCATTGGAAGGCGGATTCTTTACCACTGGACCACCAAGGAAGTCCCCTGGACAGATTTCTTGATAGTTTGGGGGCTTCCTATCCACAATTTTTAATGAATATAAAAATATCAGTTACCTATAGACTGATGAGAATTAAAGAAGATAATGTATATAAAATGCTAAGTATGATACCTGGGCACATAAGAAGTATTCAGAAATTGTAGAAAATCACTGTTATAATCATGCCACTCATTTGAATAAGGTTCTACAGACCTGGCTCTGTAGCTTTGAACTTCCCTGTGGGCCCCTCTGCCATTTGACCAACACCTTTCAACAAAGTTGTTCCAATACTCACCTGTATTCTGAAACATTTTGATTCAACTACCTTGAACTCTTACTCAACCTATTCTTGATTTCTTTAAGCTTTTAATTCTTAGACAAATATTTTCTGATATCTGATACTGTTTTTACAATGCGTTAATGCCTGCCAGCTTCCATCCTCAGCTAAGACCAGAGTTAGCTCTTAAGTTACAGTAATACAAATGTTTGCCATTTGGGGGCGTTCACTATGTACGTGGCACTGTGCTAAGTGCTGTAACAAAGAAGACTTGATTAAAGCCTCACAGCAAAAAATAAGTGATGGAACTGAGACTTGACTCCAAGGATGACTGATACCAAAGCCCAAGCTCTGGCTATTCTGAGCCACAGTCAGTATTATAGCTCCTAAGCCCTGAAACCCTGCCCTGCTATAGACTCCATGGTGACACTCTGCTATGTTCAACCTGGCCTACAGAAACAGTGGGAAGCAGTTACACATTCTCTTTTTATGCCAATTAAAATTCTATTCAACTTTAAAGAATGAATTAAAGCTCAATCTCCTACACAACAGTTTCTCAACTGGCTTTTCCCTCATCTGAACTCCAATAGCAATTATTCATTTGATGAATTATATAACTTTTTATTATGCACAGCTTTAGTGTATTTCTCTCTGTTTTATTTTGAAAATTTATTACCCTTAATTATTATTGTTCAACTTTTTGTATTTTCCTATTATATATCCCCTACTAATGTGAAAGCTCCTAAAACTCAGACATCATGGCAAACCTCAACTGAATCTGACTGAAAGTGAGCATTTAGTATTTTTAAAAAATTTAAAGTACTTTTTAAAAGTTTAAAATAGTATATGGCTAGTAACATCTAACGATATCTCTTCTATTTTCTGAATAAAACATCTCTGTAGCAAAAATGTATAATTTTTATCTGTACAACAGGAGTAAGAAAAAATTAGAATCTAGGGATATCTCATACTATAAAAATAAAGAAGCTGAATTGAGAGCAGGAAAACCCCAGCAGTCCATCTATGTTTCTAATCATGGACAGTGAATTCATCATTCCATCCACTGAGTCCGAAATAGGTAGCTTATCTCTTTGACTGCCTGCCTTGTAATTCAGAAATGATGGCATGTGTGCCAACCACAAACTAGGCAAGAATCCCTGTACTGAGCAGGTGTTCTTTTATGAAACAACCAGAATTCTGTTGCTTTTTATCCTTTCCCCACCTTTTTATATCCACTCAGAGATTAAAACTCCCAGAAAACACCATTGTAGAGATAGTAGGGGACTGGCAGTGGGATAAGGCATTGTTGGAATTATAGTAACCACAAGTATATTGCTAAAGGTAGAGCTAGAATTACCATGAGCACCAGTAGAAGGGTGGGCTGGGATTTAATTTTATATATACATATATATGTAAAATTATATTTAACTATGTATATATACATAATTAGTATATAATTATACACTACATATAATAATATATTATTAGTATATAGTATATAATTATATATAATTAGTATTTAATTATATACAAATATAATTAAATAATATATATAATTAGTCCAACACATCAGAGAACAAGGCAGGGAAAGCTAAAGATGTTCCCACCTGTATCTAGCAGCACTATACTAGGCAGTCTTGTTGACTGAAACTGTGATGGAGAGTGGTGGTTACCAAACTGCTCTCAAGCTGTATCCAACTCCAAGAAGGGAATTCAGCCACCCATCTGGATAATGAATTCAGACCAGAAATAGTCACATGACCTTCATAACCATTACAGATTGCATTTGGTCCCATGGGACAGAAAAATGGACATATTGGCTTAAATAACTAATGGGCTTATTTTTGTGTGTAACAACAATGCAGAGGTAGTAACTACCAGGCAGTTGTAGTGCTTCACTAAGAAAAATGTCAAAGACACAAGTTTCTTCCAGTCACCCTCCTTAGAATGCAGTTTATTTCCTATTGCTGATCTTCTCATGGCCAGCAGATGGCTGCTTTACCTTTAGCATTTCAAGTGCATTCCAAGCAGGAAAGAAGACAAGTTAAGGGCAAAAGGCCTGTGCAAGCTGAACCTACTGTCTTTTAAATAGCTTCCACAGAAGGTCCATTCAATGATTCTACTTATATCTTGTTCAAAACTATATTACATTTTCACATTTAGCTTCAAGGAAGACTGTGATATGTAATTTTTGATCAGGAGACTTCCCTGCTGCAAACAAAATAATATCAGATAGAGATAAGGCTAATAAAAAATCAGAGTTAAAGGACAGAGTGGATTAAGAGTGAGGTGGGAGTGGGAACATTCCTTAGATCATGCAGGGCTTTGTAGTCTACTAAAATGAGTTTAGATTTTATTGTTTGATGCACAGAGGACACTGAAAGATTTTAAGCAGATGAGTCTCCCTGCTTGGTGGAGAATAGGTTAAGAGAGGAAGAAAGAAAATGGGAGTGCTATTGAGTTCAGGCTATTATTGACCCAATAAATCATGGTAACTTGCACTAGATTGGTTGAGTGGAGATAGATGGAAGAAAACAATTAACATTTTAAGCATAGAATTGAAAAGACTTGCAGACAATTGAATGTAGGTGGAAAGGAAGTGGGGAGGTTTCCAGGTATTTAGATAGAGAAAGTGGATTGATAATAGTGCCAGTCACTGAGTTGGGAAGAACAGAGAATGGACAGATTTGACAATGTGAGTTGTCAAGTGGTCAGATTTGGTTATGGATAGTTTGAGATTTCCAATGACACATCAAAGTCAAAGTGTCGAGCTGACAATGAATTATGTGGGTTTGGAGCTCAGAGAGTAGACATGACCAGGAGATATAATTTTGATGCCAAGAACCAGCAGATGATATGTAATGCCACATATATAACCAAGAGTCCATCGGAATAAAGCATAGGCAGAAAAGAGGGTTTAAACCTGCAGCCTAAGGCTGCAAAGAAGTTGAAGGAGTGACTGGAAAAGTGGGCGTGAACCAAGAGATGTCCATGAGTTTCAAGAAATAAATGGTGCCTGAGAATATTCAAGTAAAAAAATATATATTTCACTTAAGTACCTGTAGATTCAGTTTCTTTGAGTGAAAAGTTACTTCATAGGAATTGGAAATGAGGCAAAAGTAGTGACTCTAAGTGTTAGTATTATGATCTAAAGATACAATTAAAAACAGAGATGTTGTTTGTTTCATGTATAAGTATTTTAGACATCATTTATAGTCATATATGAATATGCATGCATATATAAGTACTATTATATACATTTGAATGTATGCTCTGATAAAATCTAAGCAATATTAGTATCTTTATATGTTTCAAATATTATTTTTCTTTTCCTGGTAGAGGAAAACTCAAAATTTATTTTGCACTTTTAACTTTCCCGTAAAAGAATATTATCTTGGTTCTTCCAACATCACAAGGAATAGGAAAAAGTCAAAATGTCTGGGAAATACTGGTTTCAACATGTAAAACAAATGTTCAAAGATAGAATCAAAGGGCAAACATCAAGGTAAAGATAAAGAAATAAACTACACAGAGATAATAAAGATAATCCACAAAACTTAAAAAAAACCCTGCAACTCTAATTTTATCTTGAGTAAATTGAATGGATATTTTTGAGCTTTGTTTTTCATTTACAGTTTGCCCCAGGATAAAATGATAAGCTCTATTAATCAGAAAAGGTTAATGGCATATTATTTCTTTAGTAGATTGATAACAGTTTCTGGACCAAGTTGTTTGTAACTTCTGTCCAAGTGGACTATTGTACCCTGGCAGCAAATCACATGAAAATGTCAACCATGTGTTTGATTTTACCCACTTACAGAAAAAATCCCTCAAGGAACATTATAAGATAATAGAATGTGTAAAATTAATCGTTTTTCAAGGGGTCTTTTCCAATTTTATTCTCCTTGGTTGAATTCCCTTCCCAATTTGGCCCTCAAATATGCATTTTCTTATTGGAAGATGTGTTTGTGGCAAGGGTACTAGAGCCCACTTTGAGTCAACTTACATTTATCAAACAATTCCCTCTCACCCAAAAATTCCCAGAGTAGTCACTACTAGCAATTCTCCTTTATTTGTACTCTCTGTTTGTACCTGGTGGATTATATATTATATTAATTCTTAAAACCAGCTCTGCCAGACTCCCTATGGTTACAATTATTAAGGCTGGAACTGAAATGATATCTCTCATATTGATCTTCAACCAGAAGTTCTTGTCCCTAAGCTTTTGTTTCCCATTAAGACGCTAATGATAGCCTCCACCAAATGAGCAGCTTAATAGTCACAAAAAGCTGAATGAAAAGACTTTGATCATCACCTTTGAGAGCTCTATATTTCAACATCTCTCCTGTCCGTAACTGGCAAACACTAACAGAGCTTTCAATTAAAAAACAAACAAACAAAATGCTTTAAAGAAACTTTTTTTTTTAACAAAAATCATCTCCTTTTTTTGTTTGTTTTTGTCAAGTAGTTTTAGCTCTACAGGCTCTGTTTGCTTTCCAGGTCATACAAAGACTGTTTGCCTATGGATTATTTTTAATATTCTAATTTTTAACGTTTCATTTTCTTTCTATAAGAACTGAGATGTTATAAATCCAGTTAAAATGATAGAAATTAGGAAGCAGTTTCGAGTGTCTATTTGATTTATTTATTAAGAGAATTGGTACAGATTAGTCAGTGTAGTCTCCGCCACGTCTGGAGGGACAGAGGAACTACTTGATGGTTCTTTCATATTCACATCTCCTCCTGGAAAAAGTAGAATAATGACTCTATAATGAAGCTCTTATACAAACACAGTGTATCCTGAAAAAATATTAATGATATTTTAGTAATTGATCAAATGGAAAAAAATCTCTTTAGGTATTAATTAGACATATTAACGTTATTCACTCCACTGCTAAAAAATAACAACACTATGGAGACTTTTCATATCCAAGTTTTAAATCAACCTCATATTGTAGACATTTAATTTTCCGTAGAACGCTGCAGATGCATAATTTAAAAATGTACACTCTGTAGTGGTGGACTTATGCATACATAGAAATAAAACTAGAGAGGGTTAAAAAACATCAAGCCTGAAATTTTATGGGCCATTAGCTCTTCAATGCATCTCATGGGCTCCTAAACCAATGAACCGAGAGCCTTGGGAAGCCTAGCCTGACCCGAGTGGAAGAAATGAGGAAGAACACAAGTATTAACAGTGCTCAATGCTATTAAAATATTCACAGAAGACTAATTTGAAAATGTATTAACCACATAGTAAGTTAAGGCCCATCACAGATCAAAAGCTAAGTTTTGGGACAGGAAGCAATTGTTGAAAGTAATTGGCTGATACTGGGAGGAAAGACTGAAGGAGAGAAGGCTGGATGGAAAATGACCTGATAGCCTTTTAAGACCTGTGGTTGGCAGAGGTCCCTGTGATAATGATCTGCTTCCCTTGGTGTTTCTTCCTTTAGGAGACACATGCCTGAAACGTGGAAGCTCTGATGTCTCCATGGATATGGAGCAGGCTTGTGCATGGACAGAAGGAAAAAAGTTATCCCCACCATTTTTATTGTCAACCACAGATCTTGGGGTGAATAATGATTTCTAAAGTCATCTTCAGAAGCCACTATAATTCTTTTACTCCTCAGCCTTCTTCCTTGAACTTAGAAATTAGTACAATATTTTCAGGGAGGCCTCTCTAACTATTGCAAATCTCTGGTATCTCCAGGGCTATGAAAAATGGTCATCTTGAAAACCCAACCTAATAGCAGATGTAGTTTCAATAAAAGAAGAAAAAGTCAAATTCAAGTCATAGAATCATATCTATTTGAATAATAATAATATAATGTGTACAATACCTTAATGAAATTATTATTTTATAATACATTAAAAATAAAATACATGTTACTATCTAGAGAGAACTTTTTTATTGTTTGCAAATTTCAAGGGAATCACTACACTGTCAAGCTTGAGCACAACTGAGTTCCTATATTTTGAAAGGTTCTTCTACATTACCAACTGATCATGCAAGAAAGTGAGATGACCTCATTCCTTAAGCAAAATACTTCAGGATGCTTTTGTCACACAATTATAAAGATTCACAAAGATTATTTTATATTGATGGAAAATAAGCGAACAATGATGTAGGAAACTTTACTATTATTCATCTATACAATAATACATTTTCTCAAAATTTTATTTGCAACTTTCAAAAACAATTATGGAAATTACTCAGTAAGAAAATAAATCTACTGCTTTGTTAATTTATCTGTTTCACATCACTCAAGAGCAAAGTGGAATTGATATTTATATGCAGAAGCCAAGCAATTAATAAATTAATCATTATATATCCAAAATGACCATGGGCTTTGGGCAGCTGGTTAAAATTATTAGATAATAGCAGAGGAAATCACTTAATATTAAATAGTGAAAAACAACTAACAAATCGGAGAATCTATATAAAAATCATCTTGTACTGGTCAATTCTTTTGTTTTCAAATGTAGAAACCCAATTTAAATTAGTTTAACTAGAAAAAAATGTATTGGTTCTCATAGAATGTATTAGTTATCTATCATTGCATTATTTACCATCCCCAAATGTTTATGTAACTTATAAATCTTCAATATGGGTAGGACTCAGTAGGGAATGCTCATTGCATTGGCTGGGGCAGCTCAACTCAGGCCTGGAGGACTTACTTCCAAGATGGCTCACTCACATGGCTGGAAAATCAATGCTACTGTCTCCTAGAAGCCCAACTAGAGCTGAGGAATGAGGGGTAAGGGGACTCTATTTCCTTCCACATGGGCCTTCCATGGCCTGTTTCATGGCACATGACTAGTTTCTAAGTGTTAGTGTCTCAAGAGGACCAGATGGAAGTTGTATGACCTTTTATGTACTGATTTTAGAAGTCATATAGTGTCACTTTTGTGGTAGTAACAGACCCCCTAATTTAAGAGAAACCAATATACAGATTCTTAATGGAAGGAGTGTCAATGTAATGTTGTAAGAAGAACATGTGGCATGGCAGATCTTGTGGACACCTTGGAAAACAAAATCTGCCACATAATCAAAATTTAGAAAGATTCTATCCTCTACCTCTGCCCCTTGCCCCTCTAAATACTAGCTTCTTTCCCCCCTGTGACAGATAATCTTTTCTCAAGAAAGTGGATAAGATGAGAGCTAGCAGTCCACATGCATAGGGAGGTCTCTTGTAGGAGAAAAAGTCCTTCCCCATCAGTTTGAGCAAGAAGAATCCCAGTCAAAGACTTGGCTTTGTTTGGGTTATGGAGCCATTCTTAGACCAATGACTGGTCACCTTGGATGGGAACTTAAAAGGCAAGAACTGAAATGCAAGCTTATAATTTGGACAGTACCCACCAGGATGATTTCATTGGGTTAGGAAAGGCTGTCCCCACTCTCACCAAAGAGGGATTGCATTCAAGACAGATAACATAAAGAATATTCACTATAAGATTTGATAACAGGAAGAGACTTTGCATTTTTCTGCCTTTTACTTTCAATTGTATATTCATTTGCTCATTCATTCATATATAAGTGCATGTAGATCTGACAGGCAGGTTCTACATCAGTGATTGTCAAAAGGGTCATCTAGAGATTCCTGTGGGTTCCTCGCCTTTCAGGGGATCCCAGAGGTCAAATCCATTTTCATAATAACTCTAAAATATTATTTATATTTACAAAAAATATAATTGAATCCCTCTCTCTCACTGCATTTTTCTTTGTTTTGGAAAACAGTTATTTTCATAAATATATGGGATTTATGTTAATAAGCAAAGGATTTATTATTCCTATGTATAAATTGATTAATACATAAATATTTTAAAAAATTACTCAGTTTAAGTTCCTAATGTGATAAATATTGTTAGATATATCCCACATTGACAAAGTCTTTAAAGAACTTAAAATTTTTTAAGAGTGTAAAGTCCTCTGAAAAATGTTTGAGAACCTCTATCTAAGTCGAGAATCTGGCATCCAAGAAAGCAGACTAAGCCTCTGCTCCAGAGCATGGTAGAGATACTAACCTACTTTGAGTAGGATTCCAAGATTTATCATGCTGCAATGTACTTGTCTATCTAATTGTCAGTCTCCTCCCTAAGACTAAAAGTTCTTAGGGGGTAAGGATTTTGTATTGTTTTCAGAAAAAAAATATGATAAAAATGATAGCTATTGTTTTTACAAAGAGAACTACAAATCAGCACTCAGTTTTATGCATTTATGAACCCCATTAAGGGATGAAATCTCTCTTTCATACTGATTTACTCTAAAGGTGGCAAAAAAATGAAATTGAGAAGTTACCAGTTAGTTTGAAAGTTCTCATTAAAATTTTCAATTTATCACAAACGGATACTGCCTAAATATTGTCTAAAGTGACTAATAAGTGTTCATGATGACTGGACTGTAGAATTCATTACACTCAGAAAAATAGCATTATGTCAAGCACATTTTAGTAATTTGGAATCGTTATACACCTAAAAACAAAATGTTTCGGTTGCTGTTTTTCCCTGACATTGTGTTGAGTTTTGTTGTTGTTGGGGATATATTATATATCCTTCATAAATCTTAAGCTTTATTTTCTGAGATGAGATGCAGAATGTAACATAGAAACACAATTCAGAATTGCTTGAGCCCTTGGAGATCATTGGCTCCAATCTCCTCATTTCACAGATAGGTTAAGTCATTGAATAGCTAACTAGCTTAAGTTGTGGCCAGCTGGTCTATGGCCAAGAAATTCCCCTGAAATTTCCACCAAATATTATTTGTTGGATTTAAAATGTGGGCAGACAAACTAGGTTCAGATCCTGGTTTAACAACTCACTAACTGGGGGACATTTTACATGTTCCGTAACCTCTTTGTGTCTCAGTTTCCTCACTAAAAATTGCAATGATAACAGTAATTTCTCCCAAAGGATTGTTTTGAGAATGAAATGATGACCTAATACACATGAAGCACAAAGCAACTGTCACATGTGAAACTCCAGTAACCGTTACCTTCTCTTACTTGCAAGCCATTGCTCTCTGTTATTGTCATGGTTTATGATCACAAAAAATTTACGTGAGAGTTCTTTGGATTGCTAGAGGATTTAATAGTGATAACAATAACATGATTTAAATCTTGGAAAGACTCTTGGGCTGGTGTGCAGAACTTCTAACTTCTGGTATCAGTCCTGTACAGACTCTGGGTATCATTTTTTACAAGTTTAAAACTGGATATTTGGACTAGATGATGTTATATTAGGTTCCAAATTTTGTATGGTTATATTAAAATGGGTTTGGACACTGGGCAAAGTAGATTTGACAGCCTTAAATTAGCTGGAAATTCACTGAGTCAGGGCAGACCAAGTTGAGCAGAAACAACCCCCAAAAGAGCATCAGTGCTTTAAACGCAGTCTCACTTAATCTCTATACCTACAAGGTAGGTGTTAGTAATATGGTAACTAACAAATTTACAGAGCAAAGATATGGCCCTAAATAAGGATGCAAATCCCAGGGTGTAAATGGCACTGTCATTCAGGTGTTTTTCCTGCCTTTTTAGCAATTTGAGGTTTATCCTCACTTATAGACAACTAAGTAGGTGCATTGGATTCATCAGCTTTAGTTTAATCTCACTGGTATAAGGAGTAGTCCCTTTATTTGGTTCGCATTACCAGTCGCTTTTCTGGATATTCCAGGATTATCTTCATACCCTTTCATCTTTAACATTTTTATGGGCAAGCCAAGTCTAGGCATCCATTCAGGACCTAGAACAGGATAGATCTCTTTTCCTGGCTTTTGTTCTTTCATTCTGGAAAATGCTTTCCAGTTATTCAGCACTGCCTTCATTCACAACCTGAGATTACTAGTTTATTTCTTTGACGATGATTTCGAAGTCACCAGACACTAAAACCAAAATCCTAGAAGTAGGGTCTTAGGCTCACTTGGAATAGGAAATGCTCTTCTGCTACCACACTAGGATACATTCTGTTATGTAGGGTACTCAGGGGAATTATCACCTTTCTCTATTTCAGTGATTACAAAATGTGGCTGATCATAAGAATCACTGGCAGAACTTTTTAAAAATACAGATTCCTGAACTTAACCTAGATCTTAGGAATTAGAATCCAGCTTGTACTATTCACTGGGTGCCAAACTTTTCAGGCTCCAAAGTTAAATAAACAAACAAAAACTAAGAGTACTCTCTATTGGCCAGCCTCTGCTTTGAAACTGAGCCTATGAAACCAATAGCACTACACTACAAAGTCAGCTTGCATTTAGAAGCCAGAAATGTTCACCCTCTACTCTGCATGTAAGGTTCCAGTTCCCTCTACGTTTTAGAAAATCTAGACATATTTCATCTATGTCTTAGATAATCTATATTTTTTATTCTTTCTCTACTAAACCTTTCCCTAAGGAGTGTGTGTGTGTGTGAGTGTGTGTGTTTTAGAGAGACAGAGAGGAACTTAGAGAAAGACAAGAGAATATTGAGTTAGTACAGAACCAACATAGCATCATCTATACGGCTTCATAAACCTTGTAGGGGCTTCTCTTCTCTCTTGCTGCCATTCACCAGAAAAACTCAACCTCTACTAGGGTAGGAATTAATACATTAGTAAGGACTGTCTCTGGTAAGGCAAATGTTTGATGCTGAAAGAAACTCAGAGATACTTTAGGCAATCATGTTTACCAGCTGGTTCAAGTGCTTGGCAGGAACAAGGTCACAAAGAATTTAAATGAGATGGTATTCTGTAATAAGGTATCTGTCTATATGTTGCAGGGCCCCCACTAGGCAGCAGGGATACTAAGCATATAATCTAGTCCCAGGAAATAGTATGAGCAGGATCTCAAGGGAGGCAGACCTTCAGCAACCAACCATGGTTCAGGACAGGCCCTCTCTCTCACTGGAGAAGATCAGGGTACCAAAGGCTAGCTGTCAAGGATAGGAGATCAATCTTATAGCTGAAGTCAATACTAGAGGCAGGCAGAGAAGATACAGAAGGGCCACAGGAGTTCTCAAATTTGGACCTAACATTCAGGCTTGACTGGCATCAGAAATTTAGGGTGGTTGTTCACCAACTTGGAGTCTTGAGAGGCTCACTGACTATTCATCTTCTTAAGGTAGTGGGTCAGAGAAGGCTGACATATTCTTGCTCCTGTTAGGACTGGTTCTGGAGCTATGCTAAGCCCCTTAGAAGAGCTAGTCTTCAGAATCTAGGACAAAGCAAAGGTAGGAGAAGGTCAGCAGGACTGTTAGGTGTTGTCAAATATTGTAATTTATTCATAACCAATCATTAGTTATTATCAGCTTCAAGGGGTCTATGTTATTGGAATTTTAGAGATTTAAATTCTCTTTCAAATTTAAGGCATGTTTCTTCTGTGTAAAGGAAACAATGATCAATGAGGAAAATGGAAATGACTTCAGGGGACACCATCAAAGACTACCATTTTTCTTTGTACTGATATAAACATATCTTTGAAAAAATAATCAAGTATATTAAAGTATCAAAAATAGGATCAGATAAGAAACAGGAGCACAAAAAGGGGAAATAAAAGTATATAGCAACTGAAAGAGTCACACAGTTCCAATATGAGTATGAGAATAGGACCCTAGGTAAAACACTCTGTAGATTTCTCTGTATTGGATTGTCTTTTTCTAAAGCTAAAGATAAAATGCTGTCAGGTTATAAGTTTGTTTACTGTAAGCAAAATTGACCAAAAGAAATAGACACTGTCCTTAAATTGAAGTTTAAAGTTGGAACCACATAAAAAGGTAATCTTTATAAATCATCAAGTTGGCACAGCAGGATAAAAGACAGGCATGTAATATTAGGCAAGCCAAAAGTTTCTCCTTTGTGATTGTCCTTGCTTTTCAGAGCTCTTTCCTTCTCTTTGACTAGTAGCCCATGGCAGTCTAAGGAGGTCAGCATTCCAGCAGCCCAAGTCTCATGAAGAAAGGACAGAAACATGTAACCTGAAATGACACAGCCGCTGATGCAGCTTGTTGCTCAGTTAGCTTATATTTTGAAGTATATCATGTGAGCTGAATTGCAAAGAATAACATTCGACAGGGTGAAGGATTCCATATACTAAAGAGAAGGCAAGATTCCTGGGGAGGCACAAGTCTGAAGGACAAGTGCCTTTAGCACCAGCTGAAAGTCTATCTGTATAAATGTGACCTCAAAAAATTGGACAGCACTGATAGCAAACTGGACAAACTTACGTAGTTTTGTTGCTTACTTAGGAATACTCGTTGATGACTTTGATTTGAATAAAGCAGAACTACTTTCTTTATTCATATTTCCATCTATATTTGGGATGGCATGTTCCAATGGAAAGACAGCTGCTGATTCTATTTCATGTGTCCTCAAGGAAACATTGTGGATAGGTATAGGATCTGATCTAATATCTAGCTACTTAATATCTCTGAACCTCAGTTTAGAAATCAATGATACCAATTTAAGAGGCTGATTTTTGTAGATCAAATGACATTTGGGATGTAAGTAAAAAATAAATATTATTTATTATCATAGTAATCCTACCTGGTCTATGCTGGACTCAATATTTTGCTCGTAGAAATAACCCAAGAAATACCCATTTAAACTGTAGCCTAATTTCCTTATCTTCCAAAAGGATGTAATAATTTCCTGTATATTGTACAATACCATTTTTTTAATAAAATGGGCTAATTATATGAAATCATTTTGAGAAATAAAGTGACATATTTTTATTGATATTTTAATATTCAACTTAACAACATTCATTCCATGCCTGCCATATACCAAGTACTGTGCTGATCTTTGGGATTACTAGCATGCACTGCATATAGTCACTGCCTTGAAATAAAAATATGTTTATTCTCTTTGTAATTTATCCTACTGAAACTTTCTTTGCCCCATTGCTTTTAACTACTAACACAAATTTAAGCTCATATACTTTGAACATTTTCTATATTTTTCCTGAGTTTAAACTTTTGGTTCTCTCGTTGATTTTTAGTCTAGGATCAGGGTAGGAGCAGGTTTTTTCAAACTGCAGTCTTCTCTAAGATTCTGTAATATAAGACTCTGCAGTGTCTGCTAGGGGTGCTACCTGATGCCTATAATCACTGCAATAGTAAGAATTGTTACTTACAAGTGTGTTTCCTTCAGGTATGTTGGAGATCCAAAAAGAGTTGAGATCCTTTCTCTAGAAATATCTTTGTTTTTTGGTTAGGATGAATTTTACCTTCTTCACCAGGCACTGTAGATTCCCATATTAATTGCTATTGCAGGAAATCTATTTATCCTTTGTCAGTATCATCAGAAGGGCTTCATAAATCCTATGAAAGTGATTTCTCCTAAGCAGAAATTTTAACTTATGTTTCATAAAATGAAAAGAAAAAGTATTCTATCTTAAGTTTACAAGAAAAGTATGAAATACATATTTTAAATAATTCCAACCACAAATTCATTAGCTTTACCAAACCTTCTAACCCCCAATCTTATTCCTTTTCTTCTTTATTTCTTTATTTCTTTATTTCTTTTTGCGGTACGCGGGCCTCTCACCGTTGTGGCCTCTCCCGTTGCGGAGCATAGGCTCTGGATGCACAGGCTCAGCAGCCATGGCTCACGGGCCCAGCCGCTCCGTGGCATGTGGGATCTTCCCGGACCGGGGCACGAACCCGTGTCCCCTGCATCGGCAGACGGACTCTCAACCACTGCGCCACCAGGGAAGCCCCCCTTTTCTTCTTTAAATGAGACCCCAAATTAACTTCCTGTAGCTGTGTGCAATATGTGCTGTTCTCTGTGAAAAACCCCACCAAACTCTTGTAAAGGCTATTTAATAAATACGCTTTACATTCCTTCAGGAAACTTTGCCATTAAGCTACTGTCGAACTTGTGGCCAAAATTTCAAAAATAATTATCAGCTCTTTCTTTTTTATTGCTGCTGATTTGGGTGTGTCTTTCACTGTGGCTGGATGAGGAAAATCAAATAAGCAGTAAAGCCACAAATAACCAGGGAAATTTGAGCATATGAAATAGGAACAAAAACATTTTTCTTTGTTTATGGTTAAAAGTTAGCAATCTTTATTTAAATTATTTCTACTTACAAAGAGCAAGAATTTGACATTTGCACTATGAAAACATTTATTTTGAAAAGTTAATAAGTTAAAGTTTTCTGTTTTAAAGTTTAGCTGTATATAGTTTTCATTTTAAGAGTTTATATGACAAAATTCATTTATTATAAAAATTTCCTTTTAGTATATGAACTAAAACATTGTTTCCTAGGTTTGTTTTGCACCTGTTTTCTATACCATGGTTTAAGCTTCTTTTCCCTCATTTTTGAACTGCCACTGATTTCAAATCCCTGTCCCCAAACCAATATAATGACCATTCTATGTCCCTTTATCTTCAAAACATTCCCACTTGGTCCTGTACTTTATTAGCCTTCACATTTCCCTTAAAATATCTCCTAAATGAACCACAGAGGATTCTCCCCTAAATGCTCAGGAACACAGTTTGGGAACAATTACTCCATGTGACTGATTTCTCCCCAAACACTTTGATCAGTTAAAAATGATGGCCCTTGCCGAGAGCACTAATGAGCTGACTTGTGCGTTGTGGTGGGTACACAATGGAAGAGAAAAAATGGGCTCAGAATTAGACTCCCTCTTTATTTATCCAAGGGGAGCATTAGTGAGAGAGTTATTTTTTAAAAATTAATACAATTTTGGCAGCTTCCCTTGATTCGAAAATGAAAAGGTTTTAAGTAGGTGACTAGTGAAGAGGCTTTCTTTTTTCTTTGTAGATGTCTGTAAAAAACAGAAACTTGAAAATCTTTTTGTGGACATCACAGAACCAGCGATCTAATGGCACCTTACCCACTAATAACAACCAAGGGGTTATTTCCCAGCCACTCCCACTTAATGTCCAGAAAGATAAACATCTGGTTAAATAATAGCATGCATGCTTTTTGGGGATATGGTGCTAAATACAAATGTAACCATTTCACTCCTTGGCTATTTGTTTTGTGAAGGCTCATTTGTCTGTGTGAAATGCTTTCACTGGAGAAGAGAAAGTGAGGCCAGGGAGAATAGGAGAGGGGGCACTTTCCCTTGTCTTCTCCTTTGACCCTGCCTCTCCCTGCCCTTAGAAGGTACATTTAGGGAGTGAGTCTTCAACTAGGAACTCTAAGAAGATGAAAGGGCTAAGGAAGCCACTATTTTAGGAGGGCTCTCTTAGGAGTTCTTTCGATAATAATAGCTAACGTGTATACAGCACTTATTACATACCAGGTGCTCTCGTATGTACTTTGAAAGTATTAATCTGTTTAATTATCCCATAACTCTATTGGTGTAAGCTGTTATATTCTCTATTTTGTAGATGAGGAAACTGAGATACTGAGAGGTTAAATAACTTGCCCCAAATCATGCAGATTAATGGTGAATGCAGGGCTTGAATCCACTAGTTGCTCTGTGGATGTGATTTTGTAAGTTAATCCAGTTGTTCTCTGCTGACTCAGACTTAAAATTCTTTTTGTATTCAACTCTGATAGGCAACTGGAACTTTTTCATGATAGAGATTGATTACCAAGACTCCTGGTATGAGAATTGCCTGCTCTCTTTCTCTCTTTTTCAAGACTATTTGGAGAAAATTTTAGATTTTTTTATATTAAGTTACGCTTAACTCGTAGTCAGTGTTTATTTTTTTTAATCAAAGTTATACATGAAGTTAAGACATTAGTCTAGAAAGCTTTTAATTAAACATAGCATTCCTCTGGCTTCTCCATCTGTCTACTCATCAATCTCACTTGCTAGCGGCTACCACCTTCAACAGCTTTAGTTTTTTGGTATTGTTGTTTCTTATTTCCATTAACCTTCATGTTTTTCAACACTATATGCCATCGGACTTTTCCTGATTTATCTATTTTAGGCATTATATATTAACACTTTCTGTTATGATACTTTAATATTAGCACTCTTACACTCACACCTTCCCTTCCCTCACTCTTTTCATTATAGTTCTGTCACAATTTTTGTTTCAATCACTAGTTGACATTATTGTGATTTTCTAAATATTTCCAGTTGAGCCAAGAATTATTATATAATTATCATTCCATCTGTATTCAGCCTTCTTTCATGGACTTAATAATTGCCTTAGTTTAATTTACTTACATTTTGTCATATCTATAGCTAATTTACCCAAAGGTGCCAGCAAATCTCTCAAACTCCTACCAATCTTTTCCTCAAACACAGAAACATTAAATATTGTCTATCCCCATTTAAAATTTTGTTTTCTTTCTATTGATTTCCATCACCTTACTTCAATTTGGACTGAAGACTGTTGGCCTGACACACATCTGTGAACATGGGCTCCTCTTTGCCATATTTCTATGTCTCCAGGCCTTATTTACAATGCCTTCTTATCCTTGGTCAAATCCTTCATTTTGCTAATTTTCCTCAGGAGTTTCCCAATACGAATGTAGTGGAAACAAATGCTTTGTGTCATTTTATATCTGGAGATGTCTTTATTCAATTCTGTCTTTTGATTGATAGTTTAACAAGCTACATAATTCTAGGTTAACAGTATTTTCTCCTTAAATTGTGGAAGCATTCTTCTAGCCTCCAGTCAGTTTCAGAAAAGCCTAACACCATTTTGATTCCCATCCTTTTGTATGTGATCTTTCTCTCTCTCTCTCTATTTCCAGTGTTCTATAATTGCATGACCTACCTATTAATTTATTACACCAGACACTTGATAGTCTCTTTCAACCAGAAGGCTCATATTATAAACTTCTGGGATGTTTTCTTGTACTTTATTTTAAAATTTCTTCCCATGCATTTAAAAATTTATTTTTGTCCTTTGGGGTTTTCCTATAAGGCAGATGTTGAACTTCTCAGATTATTTTTTTTTATTTATTCTTTTTTATAATCCAGCTCTTTGTTTTTCTATTTCCTGACATATTTATTATTCTTATCCTCCAAGAATTATGTTGAGTTAATATCTTTATTTACATTTTTAATTTACAAATGCCTCTATTATTATTGTTCCTGTTTTTATGAATCCTATGTATTTTCTTATCTCGATAATATTAACGATAGTTGTTTTATAAATTTTCTTTTTTGTGTATTATTTCTGCTTGTTTTGGGTTCCTTTTTAGATTTGCTTGTTTTGATATTCCTCTTCCATTTTGGGACTTTCCCCAAAGACTTTAACTTCATTAAAGCAGAGGTTATTTTACTCAGCACTTTGAACATGTTGCACGTATTTGGTGCTCAATAAATAAATATATAATATAGTGATTATAATTTATTATACATATAATGTAGTAATTATACTCATATATAAGTGTTATATAATATATGACCTATAAGTATAATATATAAATATTATATATTATATAGTGTTATATATCATGTATTAATTAATTTCTTTTAACTCATTCCTTCATGCTCATATTTTAAAAAGAGGCACTAAAATGCCTCTTTTGGAGTTGGTGTGTTGGGCTTGTTGACTGCCAGACTTTTCTGTAGAACATGTTGATGCAAGCTTTTCATTGAGGATATCTGGGTTTCAGTATCTGAAGGACTTTAGAACCATTCATCCTTCTAGAGTAGACTCCTTAAGTCTTCTGGGTGAAGGGATACATTTTTTGCCACTGGTATTTCTGGGTGAAAAGTTGAGAATGGGTGCTGAGGGTTCCATTGCTTGGTACATAGGCTTTAATCCCCTAGTTCAGAGTACTGCACTCCTCTCTTCCCTCTGCAATGCCAGGTGATCCTAAGTCAAGACTCTGGAAACTGCCTGATTTAACGTCTGTCTCATGCATGTCTGGGAGCAGTCTCCTGGCTATGAATAAATGAGTGCAATGAATGACTGAGCCTGGGAGTCCAGCTTTTCCATAATGGCTGTTGCAGGCAGTTTTGACCTTATCTCTCATCGTACCTTGTGCTTCCAAGTGATGAGCCTCCTGAACATTCTGTGGGGAGGGAGGGACTTATTAACTTTTTTGTCATTAATATCCTCATCTTCCACTGCTGCAAACACTGAGGTTGTAGATTTTTCATTTTACGAAGTAATATACAATGCTTTCATACACTTTTTATCTTCCAAAAGATTTTTGAGATGTATTATCCACTTTTGCTCACATTTTCATTCTCTATGAATACGTTTTTTATCCTTTTACTCTGATTTTAGTACACATGGGGGATTAAGGTATATGTTCAATCCACAAGTTTCAACTAAAAGTCCACTTTGGCAACTTTACCTCAGCTGGTATAATATCTAGAACAGATAGATAGTCATTTTCCAATTCCAGGATATAACAAATACAAATCTGTAGCACTATTTTTGAGTGAATACTATAGTAAATATATACACCATTAGTCTATTTGTCTTCCTGATTTCCAAAACATTGCTATCATTATTTCATTTAGATAATGTTCAAGATGATTATAAAAATGTCTTATTTGAAATATGATGAAAATAGAATAGCACTTAGGTGTAAGAAAATAATTCAGTACAAGTTGATAAACACTAGTCTATATTTTGATCTACAAACAGTGTGATATGATGGACAGGCAACAAGCATTTGTTGAATATTCACTTTGAGAGGAAGCAGATTTCAGCATTTAAAAGCTTTGGAGGGTTTCCCTGGTGGCGCAGTGGTTGAGAGTCCACCTGCCGATGCAGGGGACACGGGGTCGTGCCCCGGGCCGGGAGGATCCAGCGTACCGCGGGGCGGCTGGGCCCATGAACCATGGCTGCTGAGCCTGCGCGTCCGGAGACTGTGCTCCGCAACGGGAGAGGCCGCAACAGTGAGAGGCCCGCGTACCGCAAAAAACAAAACAAAACAAAACAAAAAAATAAAAATAAATAAATAAAAGCTTTGGAGTCAGAATGCACGCGGTTTTGAATTGAATGAATCTGGGTTAACCAACAGCCTCTGACACTCGCTAACTTTCAATCTTATTTCACTTGCCTTAGATTTATCATTTATGTAATGAGGGCAATAATCATAACTACTTCATAGCATGGATAGTGCACATTATTCAAGTTGTTAAACACCACTGGCTATAGAATCAAATTACTTGTGTTTGAATCCTGCCTCTCTTACTTAATAGTTCATCTCAGTCAAGCTCCACTTCTTTCAAAACTGAATTTAGGTGACTAGATTTTGGTCTTTGAGCTGGTGAGATAATGAGATTTAGATTTGTATGATGCGATTTTTGACTTTGAGTAGATGCTATAATAAAACAAGACTCTTTGGAATTGTGGGAAAGGATGATGTATTTTGCTTGTGAGAGGAACATGGTTTGTTGAGGGCCAGAGGTGGGATTGTGGTAGGCAAAATTCTAAAACCCTAGGATTCCCACCTCCTTGTGTGCATGTCCAGTATAACTCCACTTCTTGAGTATTTAAAGAGTTTTCTATTAAAATGCTTTCAGAATATCCTAGAAGAAATAGTTGGAATTTCTTAAAGTAAAGAAATAAATCATTTTAAAAGACTTTTTAAAAGCATCAAATACTTTAAAAGAACATTGACTGAATGTTAATTTTCCATGTATGAAAATATATTTACTCATTTACTAGAAGGACTGTTGAAAGAGAAATTATATAATTGGTATAGCAGAGATTATACTAATGAGTACTTACCATGTGGTTGAATCTGTATATGTTTTAATTTACTTATTTCTAATGGAATCCTATGAGGAATAACAACTATACCTTGCATATTTCACAACTGAGGAAATAGAGGCACCAAGAGGTAAAACAATTTGCCCAGAGGGTAAGTGATAATAGAATATAGAACTGTTCAAAATAATAATCTACAAAATTGTATAATGCTACTTAAAACCATTATTATAGAAACATATCTACCTAAATCTATATGCATATCTATACCTATCTATATCTATTTATCTTCTCAGATTTTTCCTCTGGAAGAGGAGTGTAAGCCCCAAGCATTGGGTATACTACATAGATCAGGGAACTATAATATTATCCAACTAGTGTCAGTTATTTCAACTGTAGACTAATGGAGGCATCATTTTGAAAGTTCAACCTTATTTCAGTAAAGGATAGATGGCAAATCTCCTATGAGAAATTATGGAACTTTGTCTGGAAATCACTACTGACTTAGTCCACATTTTGGAAAGAATGATGAATATGTTTATAACAGGGTATCACAGGGCAAGACATTATAAGCTTTTGAAGGTCTTGGTAAATTCAATGAAAAATAGGTCACATGTATAAGATGATGCAATATGAAGTTTGAAGTGACCAATTCCATAATATGTATTTCTCACTATACTAAGTTCAGTTGATTTAAAGATGAGAAAAACATGGTCCTTACCCTCAAGAGTCTCTAGATAGGACATCTGCTTTTTTTCACTTTCAAAAAGTTAGTAGTATGTAACTCTTACTGTAATATACTCAAGGTGTGGTAAGTCATGAGGAAAATGATTTATTCTGAGAGCTCGCTCTGACAGTTATAGAATAAAAATCAGATTGAAGAGTTTTGGATGACTATACCCATTCTTTGTCTGTTTTCACCAGCAGCTCCCAAATAATTTCAAATTCAGTTTCTCATAAATACTTTTTCAAACTATTCAAACTTACCTCTTCTTTGACTAGTTCTCATTTAAGTATACATCTAAGCATGGTGCTAACTTGAAGGTCAATAAGGAAAACAGGATGAGGGATCTGTCTTTTATGAAAATGTGCTGCTTTTGAGAATTTTTTATAGGAAAAAATGGCAGATTTTCTCTTGTAAACCGTATGTTCTTGCATTTCTGATATCTGGAATCAGTAGCTTGCCAGAAACGTTCCCAGTCAAAAGCCAGACTAACCCATGAAGGTGTCCAAAGAAGTCTGTTCTGATTACTAAAGATGTTGAACTAGTCCTGACTTCAAACAGTAGATATTTCCACACTTTAGTCATATATGACAGCTCTATTCATTCCACAATGTCACATTCTTTGGTTTTGGCCATTGGGCATTTACACATTTCTGGCTAGGGAAGCAGAGAAACCTAATTTGATTCTCAAGCCAAAAGTTTTTAGGCCCTGTTCCTTTGGAACTTGGACTGGAGGATTTTGGCACTGTATAAAGACGAGGACAGAGCAAGTAGTCACACATAACTGACTCAACAGAACATATTCAGGGAGAAAGATCATGCCTACACATTGGATAACCATTCTCCAAGGCAGACTGACAACACCCTGAATTCAATCACCCTTAAATAAACACACAAGGAAAGCAAAGCTTTAACATACCTTCCGGCACTGCTTTCCAAAGCAGCCTGATTGGTTTGAGTGCCATAGGCCAGGCTGCAGATGCAACCATTACTGTTGTTCTTACTTATGTCTGTCTGCTAACAAGCATTCATATGCTTTGGATCATTAAAGTCACAACCTCCTATGCCAATCTATTCCTCTCCACGGATTTCCTGTAGATTGGAAAGAGAGATGCTATTTCCTGTTTCTTTTTTCTCTCTATTAGGACCTCCAGTAAGGGTTATTTCTGAGGTCTGAATATTGTAGCTTGCGCCCTTGCCCCCATTGAGCATATAAATTGTGTTCCCATTAAGCTTGTTCTTTTTGCTTGATTTATTTCGTTTTCTGTTGTACGTGCCTTTTCAATGCAAGGCAAGTGATTTGTGCTGGAGCTGCGACAGACAAAAAGTGCTGTAACTTAAGCTATTTCCTGGTGCCATTGCTATCTGTGAGAGATCTGCTGTACTTACACCCTCGCTAGATTTCTTCTGACAGACTCCAGGTGGTCGGGATTTTCACAATCCATCCCATTTCTGAATTAGAACTTGTCATTTGGGGCTCTGTGGATTCTTCCCTATCATCTTACTGTTGGTAGCAGGTTGAGTGTATTTGTATATCTACCTGTAAAAGGCCACATGTGCCCACAGGTATAATCAGAGGTAGAGAAACATAAGTTTCTCTTTCAGAGAAGGCACAGAAGACAGATACTGGAGAGAGAGAGAGAGAAAGAAAAAAATTGTCACTTGTAGTATTATGCAGGCTGCCCATCTAAACCCATCATTGCCTGGCACCTACACACTAAGGGCAAGGATCCAGCCAACTTGTGAGTGGGCACTATGCCATTTGAGCAGATGGGCATGGAAGTCGGCAGCCAGTAGACCATGTATGTGCATCAGCAGTGGGTGTTGAGGGCACGATTCCCAGAGGAGAATGTCCTAACAGCTGTCTGGCCTGAGCCAACGTACTTACGACCAAGGAAAAGTGCCATCCTTCAATCCTGCTGAGTTGGATTAACCTTCAGAACTAATCTGCTTTTTCAGCAGTAGAAGGTGAGTTTGGGGTCTATGAAAACCTCAAAGAATAACTGAAGAAAGGAAACTGGAAAGATACAATTATTAGACATTCACTAAAGATGCCAACAACATTCGTATGTATGTTTTAAATATTTGACCAAAAGTCCATTAATTCTTGAAAGAACGTCATAGTTATTAAAAGCTTTGCCTCCCACAATGCTTTTAGAAGTGCCCTTTCGACACAGGGAGAGAATTTTCAGTGAGTTACATAGTACATTTCCATCTTTGCACTAAGAAAAAATGATGTGCAAGGAAAGGTGTCAAAATACTATAGAAATCTGACTGTGGGTAAATGTCTTTGTCAAACTTTACATATCATAGATCAAGCTTGATATATCGTGGATTACAGCTTTCCAAAGAAGAGAATTTCTTCTTTAGTGATTGAACATATACCTGAAAAAGCAAGAAGTAAATTTGATATTTCAACTTAAGCCCTTTTGGACAATGAAAGAGACTGAAATATGAGACTGAAAATAAAGCCTGTTTCTAATCTGTTGAGTATTTCCAGACAGTTAAACATCATGAAATTAGATATAGTTTGTTTCTGCCCAACATAGCCAAATGGCGATTTGACAATGATTTGTTTCATTTAGCTAAAAATAGGTAGACCATTTTAATAATTTAGACCCTCAATAACTTTATTTGTTTTCTATTTTCCTTTGTTTTGAGGTTTTGTGAGATAGTTTTCTTGGTATTGTTTTCTACTGCCTTGAATCTTTTTATTTAAAAAGTAACATATGACTTGCCATTGTGGAGAAAATATCTGTCTGGCCCAAGTGTTCTAGATACCCATCTATATTTTCTTAATCCATCTAAACTCTTTCCTTTTGTTTACAGAGTAAAATATCTCTGTATGGAGAGTAAAGAGATGAATAAGTTATTTTATCTGCTAATGGTAGTAACTTTAGCTCTGGCTCTAATGAATTATCTAATGTGTTAGATCTAATACCATTGGTAGTATTATGAGTGAAATAAGATGTTTCTGTGTCTATTTGGCCCTTATTTTCTCATATCAATTTGGAAATTCATGGCTAAATATATATGAACCTATAAAGAAAAAAAGTAAGCTAAAAATTAAGATAATACATAAATGCACTTCACATAAAGAAAATGTAAAAAATTGTATTACGCAGATATCTCTGTGTTTCTTGCTTCTGGTAGTTTTTATCTTACAAGCGCATTTGAAGGCTAAAATTGTGGAGCATCCAAGTTCCATATGAATGATACCTCTCAGTCTGAGAAAATTCTTGGAGAGAAACATTCTATTGAAAGTATGCAAAAAAAAATAAGAAAACTAAAACAGTATTTAGCAATAAACAAGGAAGTGTGCACTGTATATAGTTCATTTTTATTTAAACAGGAAATTAAGAGGCAGTTTGATTTTCTTCTTGGAGGAACACACATGTTTGTGACTAAATAAAGGAGGGAAAATATAAAGGAGTTAGAATCATTCCAGCAAGCACTTACCTTTGGCTATCTGGGATAAGAATATGTGGTTGAAGCTGAATTTCAACTAGACTTATCCCAGGATTGAAAGGTTGGTGAGAGCTTCAGGTGACCCAGATGCTGACTAAAGAATACTCAAGAAACTAAAAAAAAAAAAAAAAAAAAAGGCTGATAAACTTTAGTATACCCACCAAAAGGTTTCTGAATATTTCCCTTTCATTTTCTGCAGGGAATAAAAGAAATGAGAGTGTCAGATTTCTGACTGACAATGTACAACCAAAAAAGTTTTATGGAAAAATTTTTTTAAAAAGACATTTGCTTATGCCCAATATGGTAATTGAATGATATTGTGGGCAGATGGAGGAAGAGAATACAAATGTTAAACAGTATACTGTGGTACATTAATAAGGAGTAAAACAAGATTGGGTTTTCCATGGTTTATGTCATTACTTCTCATTAGGACTATGAAGGATACATTTAGTTAGTGGTAGAATAATTATGAGGCATGTGTAAATTTTATATGTGCCTACAAATATGTAAAGTTAGAACATTAAATGCATGATAAGGTAATGTCCTTATATGTTCTTAACTTCCTTTTTTTTTTTCAAAATCAGTTACCTACCACATACACATGATTGTAAAAATAGAGCCATCACTTAGGTTGATGTTTATTATTTCTAAACAACTAAATTGTTGTGAGTTTAAGAAATACTGGCCATGTCTCCACATTCCAAAAAAAAAAAGCTTCACTAACTTTCCTTAATTTCTGATAGTAGTAGCTTTAAGAAAAAGAACTTGCAAAACAAATGAAGATTTGAACATAAGACTTGGGATACACCAAAAACAAACAAGCAAACAAACAAAAACTCTTGAGAAACTGAAGATGAAAACTAAACTTAACCAAAAATGTATTTCTGTTTTTCATCCAAGTATCCAGGGAGGTTGCTAACGGGAGGTATGCCTCAGAAAATGTACATGTCTGTGAAAATGTTGGAACTAATGCTTTTATTCAAGTGATTTTATTTCAATTCTAAGCCACAAGATATAAACTTTCATCAAAAATGGTAATCTATTTAAAATCAGAGCTATGTGGAATGTTTCATGTTTATGTATTACTCTCATAGTAGATGCTCCTAAACAAGGAAAATAATATGCTCAAATTCTGTTATTTTTACAGTTTGTAATATATCAAGTACTAGACCCACCCATCATTTTCATATTTTTTAAATAGTTAAAAGAAAAAAGGAATGGAAGAAAAAATGGAGACACTTTGAAAAAGGGACTTTTAATTCCTTTTTTTGGAGGAAAAGGTATCTGAAAAACTTAATTATGATGCTTATTCTAATAAGAACAAAAAAGAATTTAAAGGAAAATATGCATTACACATCTTGAATACTTCATTTTCCACTTTGCACAATTAGAAAGCTAAAGTACCTGGGGAGGGCAGAGGAGTGGAAGCAGGGAGAATAGTGGGCAGTGATAAAGGAGAAAACTCATAGATTTGATCTAAAAAATATGCAGTGATATATAATATTAACCTAATTTTGAGTTCAAAAAAATCCAAGTCAAAAGATATTTGTATTTCTATTTTTTCAATGGTAGCTACAGATGATTTCTATTTACTGGAAAAATAAATCAATAGGAAGATGGCATCACTGAAAAAAAGAGAAGGTCTGACATTTTTTTTTTCTCCTCAGAGGAAGGGTTGCCATCAACTCATGTATTTATTATGAAAGCTCAGTTGCTTAAGATGCAGAATACTATGAGAGAAAAAACAGTTTAAGACATAACCATGTCACCTCAAAAGAAACTGTTAAGTAACATTCTTAATAAATAGGCTGGAGAAGTGTGGAATTGTTAAGGCCTCTTTCTGCTAAAATGCTGGAAGTAAATTGACAGGTAGCAATTCATAAAATTCTCAGATGGGAATTGTAAAATGATATTGAAACCAATATTTCATAATTTAAGAGTAAAAGAACTAGCAAAAAAAATCAGGCTATAAACACTTAAATATGTGGTGGGTATACATACATGTTCACTTATGTTTAGAGGGAAAATCTGTATACTATTTCAGATAATTTGGAGACATAAAAAGAAATCAGACATACATAAAAATCATATTTTCACACTTCCTCAGAAGAAATACTTCTGTACTTCACAGAGAAAATAATGTATTAAAATTTTTATATCAAGCTACTGCTAATATTTTGACTGTTATTTTAGGTTTTCAGATTCAATGATTAATTAACAGTTCCTGCAAAAGTGAAAAGGATCTAAGATTAAACAATGGAGCCCAACCTTGCCAGCGTTCTGAAACTTATCCAGAAGCAATTTACAGAACAAGATGTAGGTTTTTTGATGTCAGGTACATTTAAAAGTTCTGATATCCAGAACTTTATCCAAAATGAAGGATTATCCAAAATGAAGTATGTGCTCTCTTTGCAATACTAGTATTAGAGATATTTTATAATGTCAACAAACAGGTACATTTTAAGCACCTAATATTAGAAATTACTGGCATATGTGTGTAACTAAACATGAAATGTTTACTGGCTAAAATGAACGGTTCATAAAAAAATCTATGGAAAAGAATATAAAAAAGAATGTATATATATGTATATGTATATATACATAAAAAACTGAATTACTTTGCTGTACAGCAGAAATAAATACAACATTGTAAATCAACTGCACTTCAAAAAAAACACAAACTGATGTCTTAAGTGGGACTGTTTCTCAGGAGTGTCCCATAAAAATTTGCAAAATTATCAGATACTGCCAATAAGCTATTGATAAATAATTATATAAACTGTAAGATTTTCTCTATTTATACTGTGGCTTAGGAGAATCATTTTTTTCCCTTCAAACTTAACCTCATGAGACTGTAATTGACCTCAAATTTTCTTTACAATTATTATTTCAATTATGTCACAGAAACACAGCTCTTTTGAAACATCCTAAGTTTTTCAGATATCCATGCAAGACAATTGAGCAAATTTGGATCCAGAATTTCCTAAATGATAAGTCTCAGTCAGCATAATCTGATTTGGCATAACATATTTCTGTACCTAATGCTTAACTGAGAAAGACATTAAAGCAAAAGACAGGTGATGAAAGTTTTCTTTTCTTCTGTATCTTCATAACTTGATTGAACATGATAGATTAGGTAGCTTATTGATTTAGGAATGATCAGCAATATTACTTCCCCTAAAGGAATAGTAAGATGATTCATAACAGATTTGAAATCTGATTTCTAACTTCCTGCATCAATGTGTACAAATTTGTAAGCTTGGCTCTCTTCAAATTTCTACCTTAGGAATATCCACTTGTGCACACAGGGGATCTGTCGTTCCCCAAGAATTTAGTGACTGTCTTTATACATATACATTTATATTTCTGGAAAAACAATAAAGTGCAATAGCTGAGGGCTTAGATCCACGTTAAAACATCACCCATGCTTTCACTAGCTGTGGATTTTCAGTTACTTTAAAGGTGTGTGTCTGTGTTTCTACCTTTATGAAATATATGTCATTGATCTCTTAATGTTTGGGTGATAATTAAATATTTTAGTACATGCAAAACACTTAGAACAGTGCCTGGCAACTAATAGGCGCTCAGTAAATGTTAGCAGGCAGTATTATTGTTGTATCATTTCTCAAGTTGAATTCTTGCTTATACCGTGGAACCAATGGTTTCCTTCAAGGGTGGTATGGGCTCAGTAACTGGTCATTTCTAATTCCATTTCTTCCCATTAAAATTTGTTTCCCAAACTTCAGTCATTCACTTATTGTGTTTGTGCTTTTTTCCCCCTCCACATTTCATATACTTAAATAACTTTATATTAATGGAAAATGTACTCATATCACTAATAAATGGCTCTGATGTGATAAATTTTTCTACTAAACCTAAAAATTATGTAACTAATAATTAAAATTGAAACATTCATCAGCTAAAATCATCTCTTGTACCCCTGGCAGTATGTACACAACACATTTTGAATCATTGCCTTATAAGAAAGCTTTCTATAGGTGACTAGAAGGGAATATTTAGAGGATTGTGGACCACTATGCCCATTAAAATCCAGTAGTGGTAGGACAAAAGATGGCATGGACTTGGCCATAGAAGACATGGTAAAACTGACACAGGTGAATGCCCAGGTGCCTATTCATTGATATCGTGGAGACATTTACGTATTACTGCTTTCTCTAACATTTAAAGCTTGAGGTACTTTACATGCCAAAAGAATGACTTTTATGCCAAGACTATAAATCCAGCAAGAAAATGGAACAAGAAAACTCCCTCTATCCCAGAATTCTCCAACCTTTGTAAGCTGAATATGACATGTACACTAAATTTTCACTGAAGATTATAAATCTTAGTATAATGAGTAACAGTTGAGAGTAGTAAGTTCTAAATGCATAGCAATATAAAACAAATTCTAGTTCCTTAAGAGGCTTAAATACCAAATATATGTGTATTCTCCCCCTGCTGAGAAGCTGAAATATCAGTGAATAACAGGTATGAAGTTTTGGTTGCTAGGATTTCTCCCATTAACTATTATTCTGTTCACAGTTTTCTTATGCAACAGACCTTTCGTTTCAACATTGATTGAGTGTCAACTATGGTTATCTTAATTAGGGTAATGTTAACACCTATAAAATTCTCTAAAATACAAGGTGGCTCCACAAAATAGAAGTTTATTTCTCGCTATATAGAAGTTCGAAGGAAATTTTCTACCTGAATTCTCTGTCCTAGCTGCAACTTTTCTCTAAGTATAAAATTATTCCAAAATAAAAAGTTTACTAAATAAAGTGAGTTTTCCTGGCCTGTGCTTGGCTTTTCTTGACATGGTGATTTAGGGCCCCCAACTTGCATCTTTATCCTCCCATAAGGCCTCGGTTAATGTTTACTCCCAGCCAGTATACTAGGAAAGAGAACATTGTGGGGGGAGCACTCACTGGTTAATAGCCTTGGAGGGGGAGTGGTTCTCATTGTTTCTGCTCATTTGCCTTTGGTCTGAACTAGCCACATGGCCACTCTTAACTGTAAGGCAGGCTGAGAAGTGCAGTCTGGAGACATGCCCAGCAAAGAGAGCACAGAATTTGGTGAGTGACCACCAGGCTCTTCCTCCCTCCCATATATCAATTTGCACCTGTCTTCCAACACTTAGAAATACACCTATACACCTCCTCAAAGGAGACAACCAAAAGTCCCATCCAGTTACTGCCTCAAGCTCCAGTTCCAGAATCTCTGGTGATAAGTAGCTTTCTCCATCAGGCCCAAATTTTCTCCAGGGTGTTAAGAATTTAGAAATTGAAAAATAAGCTCTCTGTCCTGCTTTCCCCATCATATCCAGTAGACAATAGTGGGGCAAGAACTTGATACCTAGAAATAAACAAACAAACAAACAAACAAAAATCCTCTCATTTGTAAAGGAAATAATGGTAAATGACCAACAGTCTCTGGACCAAAGCAATGATTGTAATCCTGCTGGGCAGGTCCTTTGAGACCCTGCCCTGGCAGTAGAGACAGTTTCTGGCTCTTCTTTCTGGGAGAATTTCCCATATCCATTGTTCTCCCGGGTTTCTGGCTCTGCTTTCTGGAGACTCTTCCTTCCCCATTATCCTTCTTGGGCCACATCTGAAGTGGGCATTGAAGTAAATGGCTTCCTTGAAGGTTGTACTGCCTTCATAATTCAGTTTTTTGGAGCAAATATGGGATTCAAGGATTGAATAGAATCACAGGAAAAAAGGCCAGGTTTTTGGTTTCTTTGGGAATACAGTTCCCTCAGAATCTTAGTAGACATTGATCTAATCCCCTCAGTCTGTTGCATGTGCTGGTAAGCAGAGTCAAAGACATCCAAAGTTCTTTTCTAGACATGGTACTTGAGCCTGCTTTATTTAAAGATTCCTCACACTCATGTCTTTCTCTCTCTTTGTCTCTCTCAGTCTCTGCCTCTGTCTCTTCCTTTTTCTTCCTAGTGCTTTGTCCCAACCCTTTCCACTCTCTCCTTCATTTAAAGTCCTGGAAAATTCCTGTGTAGTGAAATAGTACTCTTAATGAGAGCTTCTACTTAAATTTTCAAGATAATGTTTTTTAATTATAGAATCTGTCTACAATCCTTCTTCAGGAGAAAGAACAATAAGGCATTTAAAACAAATTTGTTCCAAAAGCACTAATTGTGTGATTATTATATATTTATATATATATGGATAACAGTAGAAGACAGGGAAATTAATAGCACATTAACTCCGAAAAAGCTGAGTTCATAACATAGCATAAACACAAAGTGTTTCAATATTAAATATTTTGTTCCAGTTATTACTACAGCATTGCAGATCACACTGAAACATAGAGGTGTAAAGCAATGATTTTTTTATGCTTATGGAATCTGGTCAAAAATTCAGATAAGGCACAACAGGAACGGCTTATTTCTCCAACAGTGTTTGAGGTCTCTGCTGGGAAGACTTGAAAGCTGGGGGTGGTTCAATGGCTGGAAGAAGGAATCATCAGGATATCTTTTTTTTTTTTTTTCTTTTTGCTGTATGCGGGCCTCTCACTGTTGTGGCCTCTCCCGTTGCGGAGCACAGGCTCCGGATGCGCAGGCCCAGCGGCCATGGCTCACGGGCCCAGCCGCTCCGCGGCATATGGGATCCTCCCAGACCGGGGCACGAACCCGTATCCCCTGCATCGGCAGGCGGACTCTCAACCACTGCGCCACCAGGGAGGCCCCAGGATATCTTTATACTCACGTGATTGGTGGTTGATACTGGCTGGCTGCTGGAACCTCAGCTAGTCTGTCACCTAGAAGACTTATGAGGTCTCTCCCTGTGGTCTCTCTGTATGGGATGATTTGGTGACTTTTTTTTTTTTTTTTTTACAATCCATAGCAAATTTATTACTCAATAGCCAGTGCCACATCATAGCATCACCCAGAGCCCTCACCTTCCCTCCCCACCTGTCCCCAAGGGTACACCCGAAATGGAAAAAACAAAAGTAAACTCAAATCTCTGCTTTTCCTCTGGAAAAAGGAATCTTGGCCCCGGAAGCCCCTTTCCACAGGTCTCAGCAGGCAAGGGAGTGGACACCTCCTGTGCCCAGAGAGGGGGGCTCCAGGCTCCAACAACAGAGAGAACATGCAGGCAGAAGCAGAGCCCTGTGTCTGTGGAAGAAGATGAGCTGGGAGTATTCCAAGAGAACAAGGGGGTAGTGCGTGATATTTTTATGCTCTAATATGTGGAGTCCATATAGTATTACTTCTGCCATGTGTTTTGATTAAAGCAGGTATAAAGGTCTGCCCAAGTTTGAAATGAAAGAACATAGACCCCACCATTTGATAGGAGGGGTGTCAAGGTCACACAGTAAGAAGACCACATGCAATATGAGATATTGTTGCAGCCAGCCATCTTTGAGTACACATCTTACTCAAATTAATGTCCAAAACATTGACTTCCCATTTAAATCTACTTTATTCACCTTTTTGAATGAATCTGAATATGGTTATTTTCATGTGCACTTTTACTAAATTACGCTCTTTTAAATAATTTAAAGGTTTTTTTTAAAGAAAAATAATAGTATCAAATGTCACTATTTTTTCAGGTATCCCGACACAGAAGGAATCATTCTCAGCATGTCTTGAAAGATGTCATTCCTCCACTGGAACAATTGGTAAGTGATTATTTCACTTCAATACTGTATTATTTATCTACTGCTACAAAATAAATTACCTCAGAACTCAGCAACTTGGAACAGCACATATTATTATCTCATGTTTCTGTGGGTAAGGAATCTGGGCATAACCTAGCAGGGTCCTGTGGCTCAGAGCCTTTCAAAAGTTTGCACTCAAGGTTTAAGCCAAAATTGGGGTCACATCTGAAGGCTTGACTGGGGAAAGATCTGTTTTCAAGCTCAGGTACGTGGTTGCTGGCAGGATTTAGTTCCTTCGGGGCTTTTGGCCAGAGGCTACTCTTACTTCCTTGCCACTTGGGCTTTTCCAGCATGGTGGCTTGCTCCTTCAAAGCATGCAAACTGAGAAGACAAGAGTGTGGCTTATTCTGCTCCCGCCAAAATGACCTCCTTACTTCTTCCATAGGGCCGTTTCTCCTCTTCTTTCCTCTGCTTGATACAAAATAGTTCATTTGGCTCCCAGAAATTTTTAGGGCTCATTCGTTCCTTTTCTTTGCATCTCTGTTCAAATATCACCTTTTAAGATAGCTCTTCTCTAGTGTCCCCTAAACACAAATGAGCAAATTTAAAAACGTACCATTTCTGTCCACACTTCTTTTCTCTTACCCTAATTTAATTTTCTCCATAGAACTTACCACCATGTGGTATACTCTGCAGTTTATTTTTATTTGTTTGTCATCTCCTTAGAAAGTTCTGTGAGAGCAGGGTTATTGTCTCCTATGTTTATAACTATTCCCATGATTATAACAATTGCTAGAACATAGTAACATAGTAACATAGAACATAGAACATAGTAACATAGAACATAGTGCACAAATGAAATAGTTAATGACTTTTTTTAAGAGTTCCAAGCTCATAGTACACAGATCTATACTTGTATACTTTCTCTTCATTATCTCATCATGTATCTTAAAGTGCTACTTAGTCATTTGTTCCTAGCGCATCTTGGTGTCATCCTTGAAATGAAATATCCAGAGTTGAACACACCATCACCATCTTCCCAAATTGATTCCTATTTCCATTGACCCCCCATGTCTATTTTTTAATAGCTGTTAAAAACAAAAAACAAAAAAGTTAGCTCTTTTTAATAGAGACTTGTTTTAAAATTTTATTTATTTATTTAAATTTTTATTTTACTTTGGAGTATAGTTGATTAACAATGTGCTAGTTTCAGGTGTACAGCAAAGTGATTCAATTATACATATACATGTATCTATTCTTTTTCAAATTATTTTCCCATTTAGGTTATTACAGAATATTGAGCAGAGTTCCCTGTGCTACACAGTAGGTCCTTGTTGATTATCTATTTTAAATATAGTAGTGTGTATGTGTCAGTCCCAAACTCCCAATCTATCCCATTTCTATTAGTAGCAAGTGTTTATCTAGGCTGAGAACACATCTTCTTTGGATCCTTTATTTTCTCTATGACCCTTCACATGTCAACATTTTCTGAGGTGGTTTCTCCACAATGGATGTGGTAGCCTCATTTTTTTCTCCATGTGTACAGGCACACCCTTTCTGAGGCCTTCAAATGCTTCTGGTCTCACCCCACTGTATCCCACCATGCCTCTCCCACTGATCCTGTGCTACTGTACAACCTTCCACACCAACCTTCTTTAAACAGTACCTTCATTATTTCATTCTCCTTGTCAGAACTCTCAACAGCTTCCTATTTCCTATAGCATCAAGTCTATAGACTTCTCTCATGGCTCTGGTTTACCTTATTTATTATCTACTGCCAAATACACAACCTCAAGCCAGCAATAGTAACATGATTAAGACATGGTTCTCACCCTGAAGGAGTTTGGATTTTCTGTAACAATTATAGTTCCTTCATCTCAGCACTCTTTTGTGTTGTTCTCTCTTATTTCATGGGTAATAGACTTTTTGCATGGCTAGACTATAAATGCTTTGAAGTTAGGGGTCATGACTTGTATTTTCTTTACTATATCATACTTCCCCTTACATTGCTTCTGGGACTAGTGTTTGTTCAGAAAAGACATGTTTGTCAATTGATTTAATGATAAGATATTAAAGATTTATTAAAACAATATTGTTGATTTTGGAGATTAATAAATATATGACTGCTATTCATAGTGAAAGACATTTTAAAATTTAATTAGATATAACAATATCTTGTTTTCAAAATTAATCTCTTAGGTTTCAACTTAGAGACCATTTTCCCTGGAAAGTATTTCTTTGCTTCCTCAACTTTGAATCAGGTAGCCCTTCTTTATTCTACCTTCCTATAGCAGCTTGGCCTTGCCTTTATCTCTAAATTGCCTCTATCTCTAACCACACTAAAATTGCCTGTTTCCTTTTACATGTCTCTTACTGCACTATAAGGTATTTGAGGGGAGAGCTATGCTTCACTTACTGTTTTATTATTAAAACTTCATAGAAGGCCTGGCATAGTATAGCTGTACAGTGAATAGAAAGTAATTGTGTTTCTTTTCTATAAATTTGCCTTACAGAACATATAAAGTGCTCTTTTTTAAATATAGCACGTGCAAATGTTTCTCTGAAGTGTTTGATGAAACATGGCAAAAGTTAGACTGAAAATGAAGCTATATGAGCGTGTGTGTACGTAATATAAATATATATGCAATTATATATAATTTTACATGTACAAATATATACGGATTATATTTGAAAAATGCCTTAAAGTGTCTCAAAATTTTTACATGAAATATATATTAATTATGAATTTTAAAAATTAAAATTATGGTCATTACTTAAATTTAATCAATAACTAATGGTATATTTGTGCTATGCCTATACATCAAGCATAGGCTAATATTAAAAAAAATTAGAATATTGAGAAATAGTTTTGTCAATTTAACTTCCTACCTTTAAGGTTATTTGTTGGTTTACTGGCCTATAGTTATGTGTTTTGACTCCGCAGCCTCAATTCTCAATAAATGAAACTCATTTTAAATATCTCAAATTATGGATCGTTTAACTAAAAGAAAATATATCTATGTGCTCAATACTCTATTCTAGGTCAGATAACCTTGTAAAAGTGACATTGGGAAGTACTGATAGAAGGAAAAAAACCCCAGTAATTTGTTGACCTCTTCAGTTTGCAGTCTCTCTAAATCTCTTTCTCTGCATCTCTCTCTCTCCGTTACTCTCTCTGTCTACACAATCATGCTCTCTCTCTCTCTCTCTCTCTCTCTCTCTCTTTCACTCTCACTCTGTCTCTCAACTCTACTGGAACTACCAACCAATTTACTTCCTATTCCTGAGTTGGGTTTCCCTGGACCCTCTCTTTGAGTACTTGTTTATCTTGCTCTGTCTTGTGAACAGAGGTTATGTTCAACTTTTATTCATCAATCTCTACTTGAATTAAATTGCTTATTTAATGTTACTATAAAGACAGAAATGATTATCTTTCCCCCACATGTCTTACTTATGAATTACTTCATTATGGTAGACAATGCCAAAATAACCACCAATTCCCTCAAACAACAAATTCTGATTAATACTTTTTAAAAATTTCATTTAGTTATTAATTTATTTTTGGCTGCGTTGGGTCTTCATTGCTGCGTGCGGGCTTTCAGTAGTTGCAGCGAGCGGGGGCTACTCTTCATTGCAGTGCATGGGCTTCTCATTGCAGTGGCTTCTCTTGTTGCAGAGCACGGGCTCTAGGAGCGCGGGCTTCAGTAGTTGTAGCATGCAGGCTCAGTAGTTGTGGCCCCCAGGCTTAGTTGCTCCGCGGCATGTGGGATCTTCCTGGACCAGGGCTCGAACCTGTGTTCCCTGCATTGGCAGGCGGATTCTTAACCACTGTGCCACCAGGGAAGTCCCTCTGATTAATTTTTAATTATTCATTACTGTTTACATCAAGACTTGAATTATTTTCCAGAACCTATAAAGCTGTCTTTATATTTGACTAATATAACTGTATAATTATTTTTAACCTAGATTCACATATTTTTTCCACAAATCTGACATGTTCCTTCCTTCATCTCTACATCTCTTTTTCTTTCCCTCATGCCTGCCTCAGTGTTGCTTCTGGAATCATCCATAGGTTCTTGCAGTAGTTTCCCTTGCCAGTACCTACCAGGATCAACTACCATATATAAAATGATATACACCAAAACACTGTAGAAAATACTAAAATCCTTTAAGTTGATGTTATTACTCCTTATTTTTACTATATGGATCTTTGAGCTTATTTATATCCCACATTTTCTGCTATAAATCCCATTTCCTTTATCTCCTATATTTAGAACTTCCTTGAACAGTATCCAGCAATCATGGGAGGCTTTGGCTTTAAGCACAACTGGCAAAAGTATCCTATTCGATGCACTCCCTTTGGAGAAAAGTAATTCACTTTATGACAGTGGAGTCTGCCATGGTGGATGCTCCCATAGATGCTATCACCCTTTGGTGACCATGCTTTACCTCTCAACTTCTCCTTTATTAAAGTAGGTTGTGATCAACATGGTTAAACAGAAACATAATGCATTTCTTTTGAATACTGACAAAAATATATTCCTACTTGGAGTCTGAAATCTTAGGGCAGAAACTACCCAGTTCACTGACAGCTGAAGTCATTTATGCCACTTGGTGTGCAAATCCATATGCTATCAATGCATGAGACTATATTATTTTCTGAGAAGCTGTGTTGTTGCTTAACCAGTTCTGTAATGCGGCAAAGATTTTAAACATGGAATGTCAGATATACTAATATGTGTTTGTTTCCTGATCTTGTATGTTTCATAATATAACTCTTTGTGAGACCTAATTATTTTCCGGGCATTTTCCCTTTTCCCCCTAAAGAAATGTTCAAGAAAAAATTCTGTTTATAGCATGTTAAATCTTTATCATCTTTATGTTTATCAAAAGAGTATAATACATGTCTACGGATAACCCTGCAGGAGTCAAAAGCCTGTGGCAGGTTTTAGAGAATCATCTGCTACCTCCTGAGCTAGAAGGATTTGGAGGCCAGAGCTCAAGAAGTTGCCATGGCTTGGGGGCAAAGCAGGCTTTTGCAGATAAACCTGAAGTCACAGATTCTACCTTTTGGAGCCAGATATCATTTTGTGGATTAATTAATACTTGTGAGGGCTTTAAGGGTGAAAGACATTGTGAGCATACAGTGTTTTCTTATTTTAAAACAAAGGACGGCCCCTTTGGGCGAATAGTTCTATTGATCAGGCTGTGCTTTCCTCAAATTGCAAAAAATTTTCAAAAGCTCTTCAGTCTTTCAAAATTCTACTTTGTTAAGATAAAATTAGGTTTTCTGAAAAAAACTTCCAGATCTTCAAGCTGGCAGTATGTTAATAATGTTATATAATTTAATAACAGTAATACAAACCATCTCCAAGTTTTCATTGCTTTACGTACCCTTCCTTTACTCAAACAGCAGGAGTGTGTTTTTTATTTTTAAAAAAAATTTTATTGGAGTATAGTTTTTACAGTGTTTTGTAGGAGTGTGTTAATTGCAGTGTTTGTTGAGGCCATCCCTGTGCTGGGCACCGGACTGGGTTTAGGGTATGCAATGATATGCTAAATAGTCATATCCTTTTTTGGAGGGGCTGTCAGTCTAGGGGTGAAGAAAATTATTAAACGAGTAAAGAAAGGCATAATTCTCTGAATGCAAATTACACAACATGCTATGACAGCAGACAAACAAGTTTCTATGAAAGAGGGAGAGCCTATCTTGGATTAAGTAGTCATAAAAGCACTCTTTGAAAGGGACATTTAAATTGAGATTTGTAAGGTGACTAGAGTTTGTCAAGCAAATTACTGGAAGAATGATGCAAACTGAAGGAACATCAAGTGCAAAGGTCTGGAAGTCAGAACAAAGTGGTTACATTGGAAAAACTGCAAGAATGCCACACTGGCTAGAACAGGGAAATAAGTCTGGAAGTGTGGGCAGAGTGAGGCAGTGCTCAGATGTTGATGGGCCTTGAGGTGATGATTAAGGAGTTCAGAAGCCATTAAAACACAGAAACAGGTTACCATGACTTCTCCCATCCAGGCCTACATTTGAAATTCATTTAACTGTAGAGTAGAGAAGAAGAACAAACACAACAACAAAAAAGGTTGTTAACATTGAGCAATCCTTTCTTCCCTACTGCCTTGACCAAAATTAGGTTATAACAAAACAATTGAATTAGGCTAATAAGTTGCCCAGGCAGTGACCAGGAAGGCCACTCTCACTGAATTCCAATGACGGGCAAGGAAAGAACAACATATTTAGATCAAGGAAACAAAGAAGTAGAAGTCAAGGAAGAAGAGAGAAATAAAGGAGGAGAAAGGAGATGTGATACACAGGAAAAGCCTCCGGAAGACTGAAATTCTTAAGACAAAAAGAGGTTCCCTCATCAGCCTGTTTCCCAATTAGAACCTGGATATTTTGGTGGTGACCAAATGAAACACACTGGTTACAAGATGAAAGGCTCAGGAAAAGGCTATGGGGGTTCTTAAACATCAAAATGTAGCTTATTCAAGATGATATTTTGATGAGTTAAGGGTAAATAAATCAGAGACATGTGGGTAAAATTTCTCTTGAAATACACAGGGGTTTAAAATGATGGGGAAATTCACTTGGCAAAACATTATATGTACTTTGCCAAACCCAACATTTGAAAAACAGTTTAAGACATTCAGCAGAACCCCAAAGCACAACATATTCTCTTATCCTGAGAGTAAGAGATGGAGAATACCCATGAACGCATTGTGCAACATACACACTGCAGGGTATAAATAATTTACAATGAGCAAACCATGCCTAACTTTGAGACCTGAAGTCAAAGACCAGCTTCTCCAGAACTTCTTTGAGAATGCTTTATTACTCCTTTACAGACATCACTCATGTATGACACAACATCGTTTTTCTTTGCTTTTCTTCTATTCTCCTTTTCGTGTAATTATTGTATCCAACTTGAGAATTTTGGTTTACCACTTTTTAAAGTATGCACACAGTAAATTATGTATCTACATTAGGCAGAAATATTATATTTCACCTCTCTAAATGCATCATAGTTCATTCTCCAGCTATATGTAAGATAGTCCTATAATTAAGCATTTACAGTTTTTATGTACTTAGTACTTTATATGATGTACAGATAAGCTGCATTTTGAAGGTGATTTTTTTTCCTTGTTTTTGTTTCTGTTCTACTGCACGTCCACACACATGGTCAGCAGATCTGATATAGCAAGAAAGCTAGAGCCAGTACAGAAATAATTGGAAACTGAGAAGAAAAATGTAAGCAATGAGTCCCAAAGAGGGAAGTGGGGCAAGAGAAGGAAAGCCAATGGGGTTATGTAGGATGACTAAGTTCTAGAGATCAACTATACAGCATGGTGATTATATTGGTTAATAAGACTGTTGTTACACTGGAAATTTGCTACAAGAGTAGACCTCACATGCTCTCACCACAAAAAAAAAAGACTTAAATTTTGGGGCTTCCCAGGTTGCGCAGTGGTTAAGAATCTGCCTGCCAATGCAGGGAACACAGGTTTGAGCCCTGGTCTGGGAAGATCCCACATGCCGTGGAGCAACTAAGCCCGGGCACCACAACTACTGAGCCTGCGCTCTAGAGCCCACGAGCCATAACTATTGAGCCTGAGTGCCACAACTACTGAAGCCCGTGCCTAGAGCCCATGCTCCACAACAAGAGAGGCCACCACAATGAGAAGCCCGCGCACCACAGCAAAGAGTAGCCCCAGCTCGGCGCAACTAGAGGAAGCCTGCACGCAGCAACGAAGACCCAACGCAGCCAAAAATAAATAAATTTATTAAATAAATAAAAAGGTAACTATATGAGGAAATGTATAAATTAAGTAGTTTGACTATAGTAATCATTTCACTATGTATATGTAGGTGAAAACATCATATTGTACACCTTAAATATATACAATTTTTATTTTAAAAATAGAAACTTAAAAAATAATTTTTAAAAAGCCAATGGAAAGAAGACACAGAAATTTCTATTTCCGTGGGTGGTGGAAAAGTTAAGAAGAGATTTAAGAAGGAAGAGAAGCCTCATTTTGGGGTAAAATGATGTAACCAGAGATGTCCTCCTTCTGTGCTTTATAATAGAAATTATCAAAACAAACAGATTATCAGCAAAGTACTGCGATCTATTAAAAGTTCAGAAAAAAAAATAAAAAGTGCCTAATTATTAAATAGGAAAATAATTAAATGCAAAACAATAGTAGCGCATGTTTGTAGTTATGCAGAATTGATACAAAGTTCTCCTAGGAGGCCAGTCGGTCATACAGAAACTTTCGCAGGGTGGTGCTATCTACTTCGGAGGGCTCTCTCTAGTTCAGGTCTGGGGCCTGTCTCAGTTTTGTGAATCTTGAAAAATTATATGTAACAATGTTATCAGTGTTTACAGAGATGATGATCCCTAGGATTACCTCACAGTAACCAAATTTGTAAGAGTCAGCTGTATAAATTATAATTCTGATTTATTAATTTATAATGGTGAATATACTGATGCTATTTGTCACCCACATTCTGATTATTTGTGAGAGGACTGAGGAAGCTAAATTAGGAGTCAGAGGATTGCCAGTGAACACAGGAATCAGAACAAAGGAGAAAAGAGCAACCACTTATGTACATCAGCAGCCCAAAGGGTCTGTCGTTCTGGTATTAAAAGCCAATACCCTCTTATGAAAATCTGGTGAAAGTTTTAGATTCAGTTTTTTTCCATTTATAAACATGTATTTTGACAGAATTCTTTTGGTGGACTGGTGTAGATGAAAACCTATTGTTTTCAATTCAAGTCTTTTATCTGAGAACTACGTGAAGCCTTCATATAAAAAAAAAAAAATGCAGTGCCTGTACTTAACGGTTACAGGCCAGTCTTTCTGCCATGACTGTTAGCATTAATCAAAGGTTGTCATCTGCTCTCTTGCCTTGCCTCTCGCTTCCAACTTAGGCTGATAAACAGGTGCTATCTGGATATCCCACTGCCATTCATTCTTTTCATCTGTATCTCAGCACAGTCGTGTCTGCCGAGTGCTTCCTCAATGCTAGCAGACTGGCTGGCATCCAATCTGGACAAATTGCTGATCTTTCCTGCCACTTAACATTAAATAGGGCTTCTAAGGAGTATTGGACAAATAACTCAAGAAGCCAGATTCAGCATCTAAAGACTGGTTGACAATTCTTAAGTATACTTTGTTTAGGGAGTGCTGCTACTTTAAAGAACTTCAAGTTGGCCTGGAACTTGGTGTATAGTATCCTAAACATAGGTCCAAAGCTATACACAGTTTTGTAAATTACTAGAGGCAAGACCATGTAGGTCCTAGATGACCAGTATACTCAACTGTAATTTATAGATTACTGTCCCCTCAAACCATGTCATTAACATAAAAGAGGAATAAGTAGTTAGAATAATTACTATGATACCATATATAAACCCACATACAAAATATATAGCAATCTTCTGCTTACCCTAATACTTCTTTCTGCTCCTATGAGCCTCCTGGAATAACTGATTTCTAGTGCCTGGAACATGGTGAGGTATATCAAAGTATGATGACAAGGAATAATAAAGTAATTAAATGTACCTCATGGAAACTTTGCTTCCCAGCATGGGACTTAAAATAATGCAGTGCTTTCAGTGTAGGAAGCCTGATTGGAGTTTTCTATTCCAGGGCAAAAGTTGGCCTTAGTCTCTGAGATAACTGGAGGGGAGTATGGTATCCAGTCCCCCAAAAAGAGGAACAGGAGTATCTTGAAATGTGAGCGTACAAGGATATAAGCCTCAGTAAGATTAAGGTTGTCCTATTAGTCTTTGCAGTCCCACTGTGAGCAGAGCAGCTGGTATTTAGGGGAAGAGGATGTTACTATTTAAAAATGTGTTGAAAGAATGAATGGTTGTGCAGCAAGTATGAAAGAAACAATGGAGAGAAATGAACACCTGATCACAGAAGTGGGAATAGTGCATGATGGTTGCACATGTATATAATTACATGTAGAAATGTGTATGCCGATACATAGATAAGTAAAAATATGCACTGTAGAAATAAATATAATAGGTAAAAGTACACAGTAGAAGGAATATTAGCTTCTTCAAATGACCAGGAAGGCAACTTGGACTTTGAAAGATAATATAAAAGAAGATACCTAATCTGCTATCTACCTCTTCCTCTTTCCTTTTTCTGGACCTCTGTGTGGACATGCCTGGAAACTCTGTTGCATTGACCAAAGGCCGTGAAAATTGGTTCAGCCTGTTTGAGGGCAATGATGTCCATTTATAGAATCCTAACATGAGAAATCCAGCCCCTGGCCTCAATCTCAGGTATCCTGAAAAGATCCAGCATATAGAGAAACTTTACTTATACATTCAAGGAGAGAGAATTTTAAGTTATATAATTCAAGCCAGCTTATGTTGATTTCCCCTGCAAGAGTGTTAGGTTTCTACTTTCACATTTCCCTTCTCTTTTTAAAGAAATGGTCATCAATAATACACCTCTGGGTACTAAATATCCACCTAGTGGTCATTTAGTGAATATTTTTATAGAAAAAAGGCAATATTCTTAGCTGAGAATGTATGCATCAGTTTTTATCATGGGTTGAGAGATTTTGTAGCTTTTTGGTAGATAGATTCAGGCTTTTGGTAACTTATTTTCATCATAAAAAGCTTAAATAAAACGGTAAATTTTATCTATGGTTACATAACAAAATTTCTCAGTATACATTCCTAAAAGGGACCTCCTCTGTGATGCTAATTGCTCTTAACATTTTTCTTCCAAACATTTGTAGAAACTAGTGATGCCCAGATTTAAATACTAAATGTATTATATGGGTTTTAGAGGGTAGACAAATAAGACTTCCTGGAACTAAGAAGAAGAGACAATATACATTAGGACAAAAGGTGGGAAAAGCAAATGAATAGACGTATCTAAGTATGGAAGAGGCACCACTGAACATCATGATTCTAAAAGTTACCTAAGAAAGCTTCCTCAGATTCTTCTAGGCTTGTGGAGAACATGCTGAAAGAAAAGAAATTCTCTGGAAATGTAGCTATGTGAAAAATACTATGCTATGATTATCATAAATCATCATTATCTTCATCATTATTTATTAAGAGATGTCTTGGGCTTCCCTGGAGGCGCAGTGGTTGAGAGTCCGCCTGCCGATGCAAGGGACACGGGTTCGTGCCCCGGTCCGGGGGGATCCCACATGCTGTGGAACGGCTGGGCCCGTGGGCCATGGCTGCTGGGCCTGTGTGTCCAGAGCCTGTGCTTCGCAGCGGGAGAAGCCACAGCAGTGAGAGGCCCGCATACCGCAAAAGAAAAAAAAAAAAAGAGATGTCTTCATCCAATGTATTTTGAAAGCTAAGTATTGTGCTGTGTATTAGGAATATAATAATAAACAAATCAGAAAAGATCTCACCTATATCAGAGTGAGTCTTGTAAATAGCCAATTCTTTAACTGATGAAATTTTAGTGGTTTGGAACAACTCACCCCCAAATATCTCTTCCTTTAACCTGTCATAATGTAGACAGATTATTTTTGCTTGTCCAGTTTCCTATAAAAATTTAAATAAACATTTAAATAGCCATTCATTCATCCACTCATTTGTCCAAACAATATGTATTATTGTGATCATTGGTGCCAGCAATTACTCTCTGTGCTGGGAACACAGGTGTGAAAGGAAGGGTCACAGCACAGGTGCAGGTACAACCAAATAAGCCCTGTGATAGTGGTAATGGCAGAATGAAAATGAAGATTCAGGACAGGGCATCTAAAAAGAGATTGCAGAGGAAACATGGAAAACTAACAATAGAGAGAAATATTACATTTTAAAGTAGATTTAATATATCTGGGAATTGATGGGATGAAGATATGGTGGAAGTGAAGTATTACAGTCAGGAGGAAAGCATGTAGGGTGGCACTGAGGGAGTGTGGTCCTTTGATATTAGGTAGGTGACTCCTTAAAGCTTTCAGCATATAGCATGGGGGTGCGGGTGAAGGTTGTTGGCAATTTACCAAGATCGAAAAGATGGAACACAGGTAAGATCTAGGGATGGGAGGGGTGCAGGACTGACAGGGGAAGGTAGAAATAGGGCACTAAGATTAAAACATCTATTATAGACTTTGCTGGGAGTCACCACATCACAATTTGCATTGTGTATTTATTTACCCTAGAACTCCACAAAAATCTCTGTGGAATGATAAGGAATGGTTGAATCTCCTTTAAGGAATGTGCAGCTGTATTAGCAATGAAAGCTAATAAATACAAATAGGAAAGGAAGCAAACCCACATCATGGAGGAAGATAATGAGATAATGCTGCTACAGCATCTCTTGGTAATTAACTGAATGAAATGCATGGAATGTCAGTGTTTTAAAGGCCCTTCCAGTTTAACTGGCCCAGTTACCTGCTTCTGTTGACTTTTTCTCACTCACTGGCAGCAGGTACATGAGGAAGTGGAAGTGAAGAGTGAAAAGGAAGAACTTTTCCAAGGATGATTGGTAAAATTAAGGAAGGCATTAAATTTGTTTTTGTTTTACTATGTTTAATCAATTTTGTAAGCAAGTGACTTCAATGCCCAGAAGGAAAAGTAAGTAAAGGTGTATCACTATCTAACAAATCATTCACATTACTCTTTGTTATCTTTATTTTGGATATTTAACAGCTTGTAATGACTGATCTTGAAGGCACTTCCCATAAGCTATATATGTATTGTTGATGAAGTTCTATGACTGGAAACTTCCATCACTGCAATGACTGTTGGAAAGCACAGGTTCATTCAAACTAATAATGCATAGGAATCTGTCACAGTTTTAATATATGCATTCTTCTTGCAGATGGTTGAAAAAGAAGGTTATCTTCAAAAAGCTAAAATTGCAGATGGAGGAAAGAAACTAAGGTAATAAAAGTTTTTTTAATTCACTTTTATATAACTATGCCAGTTCCCCATCTCCTCAGTTGTGTCACTGCTATTGTTTGGAAAGGTAGGCCCTATGGTACATGACTAGAATATTCCTTTCTGCTATCACTAAGATCAACAGGATTTTTAATATAATTATAGTTTTCCAACAAAGCACTACATTTTCTTTTGTTGCACAGAATATATAAATGAAGTGCTTCATGACCTCCTAAGACTTGAAATCTTAAAAAATATGTGAAGAAATAAGATAATGGGTCTTGATTTCTGGGATTAACAGATTAGGGGATGAAAGGACTCATTTTGCAGTATATGAAAATTTCCCTACAATACATTGGGATCATAATTTTTTGAAGGATGGAGGATTTGAAATACATTTGTTGCTCAAATAAAAATCATTTGAGAAAAAAATAAAAGGAAAACAATCTGTCAGATAAAAAGTTGGAAGTTGCTGCACTTGCAGATGAGGTCAACACAGTAGGTGAGAGAAATTAGAAAATGTAATAAGGATTCCCTAGGCAACAACAAGAAAAAACTTGGAGAAAAAAATAAGGTTGATAGGAGGGTAGACAAACACACTACATGTTTTTTATGTATGGGATATTTAGAAATAATCATCTCCATTTTAGAATTTTACTTATTTCTCATGTAGGTCTTATGATATACTTAGCTTTGTGCTAGGTTATATGCAAGCTGCAAAGGTATGTAGAAAGTGCTTACAGTGGGAGAAAAGGCATTTATTCATGACTATATTATTAACAGTTAAAATCATACAGGATAAATTCACTAATTAGCTACACAATGGGACACTTATTAATTGTATAATACAATTCATTACTAGAATGGAACTCTGGCCAACACTAGAGAATGAAGTATGCTATTGTTTGTTTTCTATAGTGGAATAAGTATATATTTATTTAAAAGAAGTAAAATTGGGGAAAACTATCATCCATAATTCCACTACTTAAAATAACTATTTCAATTTTAAAGAACAAACTCTATTTTCTGCCCTTATTATGTTTTATTCTCGGATAGCAAACAGGGCCTTGAACCCTCTCCTAGACTGTTCCTCTGCAGTAACCCTGCAGCCACCCTCCTTTGAAGGGTCCAGGAGGGAGATGCACAGGAGACAAGATCAAATGCAATGCTGCTTTCAAAGACTCATCTAGTCCTGGCCCCAGTGGAGAACCTGACTTAATGTGTTGGGTTCTGAAAGGACCCAGGAGGGATTCTTTGATTAACCCAATCTAGTGCCAACTTTCCCCTAGACTTTTCTCCCAGTTATATCAGCTCGTGAAAGGTGCAATGATAAATCTTCCCAAGATAAGTCAAAACCCTTTCTTACCTTACCAGCGATGTGGACAAAAAATCCAAAGAGGGACAGAAAAGGACTTGTCTAAGTTATCACTTCACCTTTCACTGGGGCTTGGCAGGAAGGAGGAGGCGATAGCTTTGGTCAGTCTTAACCTCCAGACTCATGCAAGCAAGAGGAGGAGATGCTAAAAGGAATTCCAAGAAAACAAGATGATGCGCCGCCACATCATCTTGTGGTGTACATCTTACGTACAATGTCCTTGCCCATAGCTATCCATAAACCATCCCTGTAAAATGTTTTCCTAGAAAGTGGTGTCAAGAAAAAGTAGAGGAGCACACCAGGCCTTTTCCCTAACAGACTCAACATGAATACATTTTTAGGTAGTTTCAACCAGTGTGTATACCATTTTGTATTTGTTTTATTTGTTGTTACTTTAATCAGCTTACTTACCACTTCTGTGTCTAGTTTAAATTCATATAAACATTATTTTGTACTATGTTTTATTGTTATTTCAATAAGCTTGCATGCAATTATGCATTCTTTCAGCTTTTTCATTTAAAGTTATATAAATTTTAGTTTTCCTTTTTTGTTTTATCTTTGTTTTTAACTTCAGGTGTACACATTGAGTTGATTTTCCTCTTCAGTGTGTGGCCTTGTATTATCATCATTCTGGGCAAGACCCCTAGTTGGTTTTATTTTATTCTTCATCTCCATTCCTTACTTCAATCCTCTGTAGAATGGGTGTTCATCAAATCCTCTCTCCATACATTTATTTGGCTATATGTGTGGCATTCTAGAAAACAGTGTGTAAGTGAATGTGTTCTAAATTGCATAAGCCTTTGGTTTATAAGCCTCATTCTGGTTCATACTACTTTCATTCAATGTTAGTCAATGTTAGGATATCTATCTATATCTATATATTTAAAACAAGTTAATTTCTTCCAACTGCTGCCCATTTTGCCATTGTGAACACACATCAAATTTTACTTACTCAGTCTTCCAGGAGTGGATACCTAAATTGTCCCTAACTCCTTGCATCCCAAACAACATTGCAACAAACCACACCGATATGTCTCCTTACAGACCTGTGAGGAATTTTCTCTGGGGCATACCCCCAGGAGTAAAGGATTGCTTGGTGGTAAGGTACACACAGTTATAAATGAATTGGGTGCTACTGCCAAACTTTCTCCAGAATGAATGCATCGGTTCACACTCTCTCCACAATGCAGAAGGGATCGCCTCTCTCCATGATCTTATCAGCATGCAACATTATCAGACTTTCAGTTTTGCAAGTTGATGGCTTATAGGACATTACTTTAGTGTTGCATTTATTTTTATTCTTCTGACTGGTATTTCAGTTAAACATCACATCACCTATTTAGAGTCAGTCAGGCTCTGCATTCCAAGAATCGCCTGTGCATAAACTCTGACTATTTTCTACTGAGTTTCTCACTTTTTTTTTTTTTTTTTGAGAGAACTCCTAATGTACACCAGGTAGTCATACATTGTCAACTTTAGGCTTGGCAGATATCTCCTCCAAGTCTCTCACTATCTATTTACCTTGCTGATGAAAGTCCTTAGTGACCAGAAATCTTTAAATTTGATCCATATTATTCTATAAATTTATTCTTTATTGTTTGTGGGATTTGCTTTCTTTTTTGAATTTTTTAAAAAATTTTAATTGAAGTATGGTTGATTTATGATATCATGTAAGTTTCAGGTTTACAACACAACGATTCAGCTATATATATATATATATATATATATATATATATATATATATAGTCTTGTTCAGATTCTTTTCCCTTATAGGTTATTACATAATACTGAGTATAGTTTCCTGTGCTATACAGTAGGTTCTTGTTGGTTACCTATTTTATACACAGTAGTGTGTATATGTTAATCCCAGCCTCGTAATTCATCCCTCCCATCCATGCCCCTTTCCCCTTTCATAAACATAAGTTTGTTTTCTGTATCTATGAGTCTCTTTCTGTTTTGGAAATAAGTTCATTTGTGTCTTTTTTTTTCTTTTCTTTTCTTTTTTCAGATTCCACATATAAGTGATATCACATGATATTTGTCTTTCTCTGTCTGGCTTACGTCAGTTAGTATGACAATCTCTCAGTCCACCCATTTGCAACAGCAGCAAATGGCATTATTTCATTCTTTTTTATGGTTGAGTAATATTCCACTCTGTGTGTGTGTGTGTGTGTGTGTGTGTGTGTGTATGTATGTATGTATATATGTGTATGTATATGTAGGGATGTGTGTGTGTATATATATATACATATATATATATATGTATATATATATACACCACATGTTCTTTATACATTCATCTGTTGATGGACATTTAGGTTGCTTTCTTGTCTTGGCTTTTGTAAGTAGTGCTGCAGTGAACATTGGGATGCATGTATCTTTTCAAATTATGGTTTTCTCTGGATATATGCCCAGGGGTGAGATTTCAGGATCATATGGTAGCTCTATTTTTAGTTGTTTTAAGGATTGCTTTAGTTTTTATTATAAACATGTTACAGATTGAAAATTGTAGTATATCTAGTCAGCATGTTTAATAACATATAATACACCACAATGTTGATGGGACTGTAATACACCAAGCCATTTCTACGTTCCTCTTTTATTAGATTTTTAAGTTGATTCCAGTTTTATACTAAAATAGTTATAAATGCAGTAAACCTACTATTGCTTGTCAATTTTTTGTCTATATCTTCTTAAGAGAATTTCTAAGCCTAGATGACTTAATTAAATCAGAAGACCATTTTTTAAATGACTGTTATGTATTGACATACTGCTTGCCCAAGGAGTCTGTTATGTTTTCTGTAACTAATAACAAAATGGTCAGTTTAATCATAACTTTGAAAAATTGTGTAGTTTTTATATCATTGGTAATTTAGTAACTATTAAATAGTATACCATAGTTGCTATAATTTGTATTTCTTATGTAAAATTTCTTTCCATAGCCTTTTCCCCATTTATCAAGGAACTTTATATCTTTTTATAAATTGTAATGAGTTACTGCAATAGTAACAGATGCTTATTCTGTCAAGTACTTGGATAATTGCTTTACCAGTAATTCTGAAATAATACTCTAAAATAGGCTATATTACCGCTTTCAATCTTACAAGTGGAGAAACTTGGTCACTTGTATCAACCTCTCCTTCTCTCAATCTTATTGCATGTATAGTTGGTATCAGATTTTTAGCCCTGTCCTCTGTTTAAAGTAGGTTGGATTTTTCCCTCTTGCTAGAAGATGTTTGAGGCCAGGAAGCAAAAATTGTTCTTTTATTTCATACCATCAACAGTACAAAGGGCTTCAATTGTCACTTAATACTATTTTATTAATCTCAAAGTTTTCTACTCATAAATACATGACAGGTCATCCACATCATATCTTATGTTCTTATTTTTCTTTCTTTCCCTCCTCCTGTTCCTTTTTCTTTAGCTTCCTTTCCTCTTTCATATATTTTTTCTTTCTAAGAAAGGTTTGACCTATCTCTGAATACAACAAGAGTGGGTGGAAGGAAGGAGAACTCCTTGGCTATATCTTACATTTGTAAAGGGCCATAAATTTAGCTTTATTTTGAAATGAAGTTCTAGAAATCTCCCCAGACAGACACACAGGGTTGAAAGCCAAAGACATTCAGCATTCAACTTTAGTTTTTCTTTGTGAACATTGTAAGTATGCTTTTTCTGATAAAGTTTAGATAGTCCTGCATTTTGGTACATCTATCCCCAAAAGTTAAGTAGCCCAGGTTTCTCTGAAGCTCTCAGAGACCTTAGCAAAGGGTTGTTTTCAATTCTTTAATTGAAAAAAACTTTAATTTATAAAAGCCCACTGACAGCATGTAAGCTATTTCCGTACCCTTTTCTCTCCCTCTATACCCTTCAAGCCTGCCCCTTCGTCATCTCATTTGTGGCTCTGTACATCTTATCATATGTGGCTTTTCACTCTGCTCTGCTTTTCAGAGGGACCTGGGAAGAAGTACTTGAGGGTGAAAATATGGACAGAGAGGTATTTGGGAAGAAATCGAGTAAAGGTAGTGCAGTGTTATGTCTACTAGTGTGTAGTTCATCCTAGAGCCCATGGCTGTTAGACCTTTGTTTTTATTTGTTTTTCCTTCTTTTTAAACAATTGTTTCTCAGAATAGATTCTGTAGAACATGATACCAAAGTACCCTCCTAATGTAAACTTTTTTGTTTTGTTTTGTTTTGTTTTAGCATTTTCTGCTTAAGATCCCAATAAATTCTTCCAGGCTTCATCTGTCTTTCTCTGTTTTTAATGTTCCATAGTGAGGACTGGAGGGAAGGTTTGGAGAGTATGGAATACTGAAATTAATTTGTAAAAGGTTGCTTGAGTTTAATGATTTCCAACACATGCTCTGTTATAATTTCCAACTTCTAGTAACCCTTTGAATATATAAAGCTTTTACATTTCTTGCAATAGTGGCAGAGATGTATATATTTATACATCAGTGACTCTTTGACCCTTTTTTTAAAGCAGAGGCAAATTACAAGAAGCTTAAAATATAAGAGAGAAGCAATAAGTTCTTCACCTACCAGTTTGAGAACTACTCAGAACACTTAAACAGTGTCCAAGTGATTTTTCAGTAAATCAGTCAAGGACACTAGAGTAAATCACATTCACCCCCACCAGAGGTACAGAATCAAGTCAAATCCAGTGTGCCCAAGTCAGGTGGCCCAGAGTGAGTCTGATATTTACAAAGTAACCTCACATATATTTTCTTCTTGACTTTTTCGTTTGCCACCGTGTCATTACCAAAGGAGGCATAGGAGAGGTGAGTGTAAGATATAAAGCTTTGATGTTAGAGCAGATGAATACGTTAAACCTGAGTTCAAGCTAACAGATTCTTATGACGATAACAAATATTTTAAGGACCATTTTCCATCAAGCGTTCTTCAGATAAGCAGTTACCAAGCTGCTGTTATTATGTGCTGCCATCCGGTGTCCGTTTTGTAGAATGCAGAGTTTTTGGTCAAGTTGATGCCTGTGTTGAGTCTTCTTTGGTTTTGGGGTTGTTTTGTTTTGTTTTGTTTTTACTTTCTACCTTTACAACTCAGGATTTGTTTTAGGGAAGCTCTCTGAAGTGTCTCACTTGGAGAAATTGTCCCACCAATTTCATTAATTGTAACTAATTGTCCTTATTAGAATTTAGTTCTTCCTCCTTCCTAATTACATCAAGGATCTTTTTCCCCCTTAGATGTGATGTCTTGTGACAAAAAAATTAAAATAAATAACCTGCATTTATTGTCCCAGGATCTATTTCCTGTACTGAATCACTAGTGTCAATATCAATCCCTTACTTGTTACTTGTAAATTCATGTGGAGACTCTCTCACCTATTCCTGAGACCTCTGACTTACTGAAGTTGGACATTTCCTGACCTATGTATCTTGCTTAACCCTCAAGTCTATCCAACAGCTTGGTTTTTATCTCTCTGTGTGGAAAAATAAAAAAGAACTCCCTCAAAGTTAAGATGATGGAGTGTTGATGCATTAATTGACTCCCATCAATGGATGAAGTTACTTGCTGGCCATCTTGGGAAGGTAGAGATGAAAGAGCTTCCAGGTCAGCATTGCAGAACAGCCCAGGTCAGGCTAAGAAGTGCCCTTGTTCCAAGGAGAAAGATGTTCAAGTAACTCTTTGACAGCAGTTGGGTGTCTTCCTCTCTCAGAGTCTATCATGAGGCTCTGCATAGACGTGCCCAATATGACTAAGGGAGAATTGCACACCACCTGCTCTAGAGACAACTGATACAGCAGAATGAGCATGGCCTTCTAAGTCCAGAAGACTTGGTCTGAATCCCATATTTATGACTTTGATGCCCTTGGGTAGGATGCTACCTCACTAAGCCTCAATTTTTTTATCTGAATGTGGAGGATTTGTTTCCGTGTTTACTGCCTGTCTCCTCTGAGTTAGACATAAATGCCTTGAGGTCTGTGCTATTTGCCTTTATATATTCAGTCCTTGGAATTGTATCTGTCCTGTGGTAGATGCTCAATAGATACTTGTGACTGGCTTGGGGATTAAACTACTTGACACATACAAAATACCAGGTGCCATACCTAGCACAGAGTGAGAACCAATGCATGCAAAATAACTTATCTTATTGAAACACATCTGAGAAGTCGGGAAGCCCTCTAGAGAAAGCTCAGGTATTGCCACTAGAATTATAAATTAGAAAAAGATATACTAAACCAGGAATGTTAGATACTTTTAAAACAATGCTATGAAAGACTTATCAAAACACTTGGGAACTAAGGAATAAATAAGGGAAATGCAAGAAGTAGGTGCTTTTGTAGTCCTTGTTAGTAAATAACAACAAACAGGGCAGGAGTAATCTAGATGTGTGACCCTCCTGAAATTTGAGAACCCATATATTCTTTTACTCAAAAACCTTTGATAAGCACTCACTAAATGTCAGATATTGTGCCCAGGAGTGGAAAAGCTCTAGGAGGTCAGGGATGGTGTTCCCCTCTTTGGGGGTACTAGGAAAGTAGAGGGACTTTCTTTCCATTCTGAAAATCACTTCATCCTCAAAAGGTCTATTTTAAAAGTCCTGCCTAAGCCCTCTAAACTTGAAGGAGTTACTCGCTCTCTGAGTTGAATCTCAATACACCGAAAAACTGTCACCTATAAGGATTTGGTTGCATGCGGAAAGCACTAAAGGTACAAGTCAAGGCAAAACCTTGCCAGTTGACCCTATTCATACTCCCTCCAGAGCTGACAGTGCCATCAAAAGCCTTGCTGTGTTAGAGTAACTGGTGAGAAAGCTTTTCTGCTGATATCCTGAGAATTACAGGCAGCACAGGGGGCCAAACACATCAAATGGGGAATGGACTCGAAAGACATTGTGAAGAAAATAGCCAAGTCTCTAGACCACTTCATTCAGAGAGGAAGGTTCTGACCTAAGTCATAGGTTAAAAGATATTCCCATTAGGTGAATTCTTAGCCGCTCCTAGACTAGAGGCTTTTGAAACACTTTCTGGTTTTAGACTCCCTACTGAGTGCAGGTGAGTCTACTCATCACAAACCAGAATAATCCCCTAGCAGGAAAGAGAAAGAGGTGGTGTCATAGTTAGAAGCACATCCCTGCTTCCGGCTTCTTATGAGGAGTTGGAAGACTCATCATGTGACTCCTTTAAATCAGTTCAATTCCCAAGAGAAAAATAGAGCTTGAGAGTGGTGGGCCTTTGACCAATCCTTCTAATTAATATTAGGTAAAACAGTTAATTTGACAGTCCAGATGGTTTATACCTTGTCACAGGCCCTGCACTCTAACTTTTATAATTTGAGACTTAAGACCAAAACTATGGTGAAATCTGACATTGACAATCTCCTTAACCAAGAAAATAGTATATTGCTGGTTTGGTTCCAGAACACCTCAATAAAGAGAATAAGGCAACAAAGAGAGTCACATGGTTTTTTTTGGTTTCCCCTTGCATATAAATTTATGTTTACACTGTACTGTAGTCTATTAAATGTGCACTAACATTATGTCTAACAAAACAATGTACATACCTTAATTCAAAAATACTGTATTGCTAAAACATGCTAACCGTCACCTGAGCCTTCAGTGAGTCATAATCTTTTTGCTGGTGGAGCGTCTTGCCTTGATGTTGATGACTGCCGACTGCTCAGGGTGGTGAATACTACAGGTTGGGGTGGCTGGGCAGTTTCTGAAAATAAGAAAATAATGAAGTTTACCACATCAATTGACTCTTTCTTTCACAAACGATTTCTCTGTAGCGTGCAGTACTGTTTGAAAGCATTTTACTCACAGTAGAACTTCTTTCAAATTGGAGTTAATCCTCTCAAACCCTGCCCCTGCTCTATCAACTAAATTTATGTAATATTCGAAATCCTTTGGTATCATTTCAACAGTCTTCACAGCAACTTCACCACGAATAGCTTCCATCGGAAGAAACCACTTTCTTTGCTCATCCATAAGAAGCAATTCTTCATTCTTTAAAGTTTTACTATGAGATTATAGCAATTCAGTCACATCCTCAGGCTCCACTTCTAATCCTAGCTCTCTTGCTCTCTCCATCACTTCTGCAGTCACTTCCTCCACTGATGCCTTGAACCCCTCAAAGTCATTCATGAGGGTTGGCAACTAATTCAGACTCCCGTTAATGTTGATATTTTGACCCCTTCCCATGAATCAGGAATGTTCTTAATGGCATCAAGAATATTGAATACTTTCCAAAAGGTTTTCAATTTACTTTTCCCATACCCATCAGAGGAATCATGACCTGTAGCAGCTATAATGTATTTCTTACATGATAGGACTCCTTGATACATGGGCTGCAGAATGGATGTTACATTAGTAGGCATAAAAACAACATTAATTTCATTGTATATCTTCATCAGAGCTCTTGAGTAACCAGGTAGTTTGTCAATGAACAATAATATTTTGAAAGGAATCTTTTTTTTTCTGAGTAGCAGGTCTCAAAAGTGGAATTAAAGTATTCAATAAACCATGTTGCCAAGAGATGTGCTTTCACCCAGGCTTTGTCATCCCATTTATAGAGCACAGGCAGAGTAGATTTAGCATAATTCTTAAGGATCCTAGAATTTTCAGAATGGTAAATGAGCTTTGGCTTCAACTTATAGTCACCAGCTGCATTAACCCCTAACAAGACAGTCTGTCTGTGCTTTGAGGCTTTTGAAGCTGAGCATTCTCTTCTCTAGCTATGACTTCTCTTCTCTAGCTATGAAAGTCCTAGATGGCATCCTCTTCCAGTAGAAGACTATATTGTCTGCATGGAAAACTCTCTTGTTTAGTTGTAGTCACCTTCATTAATTGTCTTAGCTAGAGCTTCTGGACAACTTGTTGCAGCTTCTACATCAGCATTTGCTGCTTCACCTTGTACTTTGATGTTACTGAGACAGCTTCTTTCCTTAAACCTCATGAACCAACCTCTGCTTGCTTCAGACTTTTCCTCTGCAGCTTCCTCATCTCTCTCAGCCTTCACAGAATTGAAGAGCGTTAAAATCTTGCTCTGGGGCTTCCCTAGTGGCGCAGTGGTTGAGAGTCCGCCTGCCAATGCAGGGGACACGGGTTCGTGCCCCGGGCCGGGAAGATCCCACATGCCGCGGAGCGGCTGGGCCCGTGAGCCATGGCCGCTGAGCCTGTGCGTCCGGAGCCTGTGCTCCGCAAGGGGAGAGGCCACAACAGTGAGAGGCCCGCGTAACAAAAAAAAAAAAAAAAAAAAAAAAAAAAAATCTTGCTCTGGATTAGGCTTTGGCTTAAGGGAATGTTGCATCTGGTTTGATTTCTATCCAAACCACTAAAACCTTCTCCATATCAGCATTAAGACTGTTTTGCTTTTCTATCATTCATGTGTTCACTGGAGTAGCATTTTTAATTTCCTTCGAGAACTTTTCCTTTGTATTCACTTGGCTAACTGCTTGGCACAAGAGGCCTAGCTGTCACCCTGTTTTGGTTGACCTGCCTTCCTCGCTAAACTTAATCATGACTAGCTTTCAATTTAAAGTGAGAGAGATGCAACTCTTCCTTTCACTTGAACACGTAGAGGCCATTGTAGAGCTACTAATTGGCCTAATTTCAATATTGCTCTGTCTCAGGGAATAGGGAGGCCTGAGGAGAGGAAGAGAGATGGGGAAAGGCCAGTCGGTGGAGCAGTCAGAACACACACAACACTTATGGATTAAGTTAGTTGTCTTATATGGTAGTGGTTCATGATGCCCCCAAACAATTACAATAGTGACATCAAAGATCACAGATCACCATAACAAATATAATAATAATGTAAAAGTTTTAAATACTGGGAGAATTACCAATATGTGACACAGAGACATGAAGTGAACACACGCTGTTGGAAAAATTGCACCAGTAGACTTGAAAGCAAGGTTCAATTTGTAAAAAAACACAATATCTGTGAAGCACAGTAAAATGAGGTATGCCTATACTCTTTAATCTTTAAAAAAAAAAACCCACAACATAAATTAGTGAACAGATTTTAGGCTTCAGAATCGGAGAAACTGAGTTTGACTCTAAGTGTATGGCCTTAAGTAAGTTACCTAAAACACTCTGAACTTTGTTTTCCATATTAGTAAATGGACAGATTAGTACCTTCATCATCTTTTTTGTGAAGCTAAATCTCCAGTAGACAAGCAAACTTATACTAGGTACTCAAAATAATTTATGCTAATTATTATTTTAAAAGAGATCATGAAAAACTGAATTTAAAATGGAGCCTCTAAAACAGTATTCTACTTTTCTTTTTGAAATGAAATTATCTTAAACAAATTGGAAAAATCTTCACTTGTATTCATAAAGACATTGTTTGTAGTTTATAAGATCAAAAAGAAATTTTACTGTATGTGAAATGCCAGAACAATTCATATTACTAAGGTTCCAGTACCTGCAGTTCTTACCCTATTCAGCTTGTTCATCAGATTCACCTAAGAGGGAACATTTCACAGCAGTTCAAAGTTCTAACTGTGAACCATGAGGTAATCGAATTTCATGCAACTTCAGTTCTAACCAGTTCCAGTTCCAAGTTTAAGAAAGGGAAGAGTAATGCCAACACATTCTATAAACGATCAACATCTGAAAAAGATCAAATCAGAACCATTTACCCAGGGCTTGCTATAGACAGGAAGCAAATAAGGTATAGAGTATCTCTTGCCAGGAGATGAAAAATATAGTGGGAAATACAACAGGCAGGTTAAATATAGGTTCCGTCATGCCTGGGGGTGTCCCATTCTCCTTGGTTACATATGGTCAAAGTAAGGGGTGGAGATAAAAAAGATGCCCAGTCTAGAACAGCAGTCCTGCCAATGTTTACTCTATCTTGGGCCATCTAATATTATGACCAGCATAAGAAGAAGGCTACAGGTGTTGCAATTCATCTTGCTGCTACTGTTACCTAAAACGAGAAATGGGAACTAAGGCAAGGGAAGAAAAAGGTCTATGTGGTTTTCATTTTTCCCCCATCTTTTTCATCATTTGATTGAAAAAGTGACTATTTGCAGACAAGTGGGTCCAAGAACATAGTGTTCATATTTGCATGTTGGAAAATACACATTGTGTTTGTTTTGTTTCTGTTTATCCAGTTTTTTTTTCTTTTCAACACGATGTATCATTAGGAAAGCTTCAGGCGTGTAAGAGCAACCTAATCTTGTAAATATTAACTTTACTGAATCACAGCTGTCCTTTAAATCAAGCCCCTAGAGACTATGAGGCAAGTGGAACTAAACTACACAAAGATCTCAAATGGTCATTTAAAATGTATCTTTGTGTAGTTTTCTATGGATCAGAATAGTCTTTTTGTAAACTTTTTTAAAAAATCACTTTTGTAAAATGAATTCAGCTATTCTGAACTGAGTGTTAAACCAAAGCAAACTGCAGCAATATGATGTAATAGAAACTTATGTATATTAATCTCCTTAATCTTTTACCATCTAAAACATTTGTCTTTCTTCATGACACAAATATATACACATCTACGTATTGAAGTAATACATGTTCAATGCAAAGGAAAATCAAAAGCTATGGTTTCACTCTCTGATTTAACTATTGTTATATCCAGCTTTTTTTTTTTTTTTACTCCCATGTCTAAGTTTAATCATTGACTCAACAAATACATATTTATTGCCTACTCTGTCCAAGGCACTGTTGCTTGTCACTAGGGGTATCTTTGTAAGGATGAAATGTTTTCTGTCGATTTGGGGATTTTTATTTAATGGGGGAGAGAGAAGTTAAATATACAAAAAAAATTTTTTTAATTTATCCTAAGTGCTATGTGAGGAAGTCATGGAAAACATATTTGGGGACATAATATTTTAACTTCGATGAATGGGAATTGATAATCAGAAGGGGCTGGGATGGGTGAGGACAATCATAGGTAAATAGCACAGCATGGTCTTATGAACTACATATTATATTATGGTCTGCATTAAAATCTTCCCATATCAGGATTCTGGTAAGCACAGGGTTCATTAGTCCATTGTATGACTCCATTATATGCAATTTACATAACCTATCTCATTTTTTGATATTTTAGATGCAGAATTAAGAAATGGTGCACTTCATTCTTGTGTACAGAGCCTTAACTTATGAGATGATTTCTTTAGGATAAATTTAAATTCATAGTAATTGCCTTGTTCAATCAAAAGATATACACATTTTAAAATAGTTTTAAAAAGCATATTGCCAAATTCACTCCTGAAAAGTTGTTTCCACTCACTCCCACCAAAACTGCATGGGAGAATCCATTTCTCCATACTCTCAGTAAACCTTGGTATTGTTCCTTCTAATTCTTGCCAATTTGATTGGCAAAAAGTAAAAAGCATTTGACTCCCTTTATTTGCATTGAGTTTCAACATTGAAAAATATTGTGAACTACTCAGGCAAATTAGCTGATTAGTTTTGCAGACTCTAATGTATACTAAACCAACGAAGAGATATAACGATGAAGAACGAGGTTCTGATTTCTATTTTTAATTTGCTGTTTTTGGTTTGCTGTAGAAACATAGACTTTTTATGGAGTGGAAGACATGGATACACAAGGTTGGATTTTTTTTTTTTTGCGGTACGTGGGCCTCTCACTGTTGTGGCCTCTCCCATTGCGGAGTACAGGCTCCGGACGCGCTGGCTCAGCGGCCACGGCCCACAGGCCCAGCCGCTCCGCGGCATGTGGGATCCTCCCGGACCGGAGCACAAACCCGTGTCCCCTGCATCAGCAGGCGGACTCCCAACCACTTGCGCCACTAGGGAAGCCCCCCGAGGTTGGATTTTTGATAGTGGAAAAAGATTTGGGGAAGATCTACAAATGATGAAACTTTTACTATAAATGCCATGATATATAAAAATTACAGAATATTTTTATTATTATCTAAATTCCATACCACCTGTAGATTTTAATAAAGAAAAGATTTTTAGGAATTCTGGTTAAAAATAAAGATAGTCTCTACTTATTCCAAATGTTGCTCTTACAATACCTGTGAATGATTTCTTCAAGTGATAGTGCTTTTTTGCTTTTTTCTCTCCTAAGGAAAAACTGGTCTACTTCCTGGATTGTTCTTTCTAGTCGAAAAATTGAATTTTACAAAGAATCCAAGCAGCAGGCTCTGTCTAATATGGTGGGTAGTTCTCTGTTTCTACTATTATCATGTTTACAGAAATATCATTGAATTAAAAGTTTGGTTTCAACAGAAATCACACTAAAGCCTCCAAGCTATCAACATCTGAAAGCAGATGGAGGAAAATGACTCAATAAACTTCTAATCAGATGAAGGGAAAATAGAACTTAGTGTTTGTTTTATTAAGTGGTGCATTTGGAGAATAATCACAAAATGAGATGAATGGCAAGCAGATCTCTAGTAATGGGAAGGTAACACTTTAAATTAAGGTGCCATTTATAAATGCTTTATTCTTATTTATGAAATGATCACTAAATGCAGCTACTTGCTCAAATAATGTAGTATAAAGTATGTTATAAAATGCATTAGTAATAAATACTTAACGGATGAGACTATGGAAAGCTGTTTTAAAGAATATTATAAGGCATAAATCGTATTAAACCATGTATGTGCATCTTTAATACATGAATTTAAGTTGTTATCTAGCATGCTATAAAGTGCTTCACACATTAATAAATAATAATAAACTGTTTATAAATGGCACCTTAATATAGGGTGTTACCAATGAGGAAACACTCTAAGTTAACAAAGTGATTTTTTATCTTAGTCTAACTGTGACATTCACTACATCCAGCTAACCTTTCTGAACAGTTCTATGACTCCATCTAATGGAACTAATACAATTTCTGTATCCAGTAGTTATTACAAAGTGAAATTTGTAGGGCTTATTGATTTGTACCTGGAGGAGGGCCTCATATATGCCCACAGAGATTTGACAGTGATAGTAGGGGCAATTCTGAGCTAGTTACTGGGGCCATTCAAGCTCAAAACCTTGCTGCCCGAACACCAGAGCTGCCACACGATGTTGGAGACAGTGGGCAAGCAGCATATCTGACAGCCTCCTGAGTAGGAAGGACTCCGGGCAGGAACCAACCTGCCATACCCCAGCGGCCTGATGAGCAGCAGGGAAAAGGTGTCTCCTGTCAGGAATTAACCACAATGAACTAATTTGTATTTGGCATGTAATAAAACGATGGAAGGTTCTTTGCTTTCCAGCCACTAGTCATGTTTGCTATGTAATCCTCTTTAAATAGAAAATCATTTGCTAAGAGATTTTTTTTTTTAAAGGAGATTTTAGTAAGAACAAAAGGTAGCATTTGGCTTGCTCCTGATAATTGCAATAGCCTTTATCCCCAAGTAGCTTGCTGATTTTGGAGTCTCAGTGCAGTCCAATCTGTAAACTAATTATGAATAAATTAAAAATATATCTCAGTCCTTTGTATTTTTAATTTAAACTGCCTCAGAAATTTGTTTTAGGGTTTTGTTTTGTTTTTATTTTTTGGCTACAGTAATGTTGAGATAATCTTTTTAAGAAAAATAAGGTATCCCTAAAGGCTAGGTACAAAACAACTCCCATCCACCCACGGGTTCTTTGTCTTCCCTTTGGATGAGTTCTAAAGGGGAAATCAGGAAGGGAGGAAAGTCACTTGCTTTGCTGAATTTGACTGCTGAGAAGATGATCTTCATCCTGCTGGGTGAGAAGAATTCCATTGGAGCAGAGATTATGTGAATGTTCTGGGATAATGGGAGAGATTAGATTCCAAGTTAAAGCATTTGGTTTATTTTTATTTTATTATTTTAATCTCCTCATACCAGGAGATAGTTATCAAATGCTTAATTTTGTACAGGTGGAAGAAAACTCCCCCTTACTGTAGGCAAACCTTGCAAGTCAGCTCACTAATTGCATGCCTCTAGTTCAAGCTTCAGAACTGTTGTAAATTGACAATAGATTTTACTTTTAGAGGAAATTTGTTAACCCCCCCCTTTTTTTTTAGCAGTCCCTATTTATTACTTCTAGTCCCATTTTCAGTGCTCTTATGGTTTCTCCCAGACACTCATTGTCTTCAAAGCAAATCCTGGGCAGGAACTAACTGTGTTTTGTGGTAATAGGGGAAAGAATTACAGATTCCTGTTTGTACTGCGTGAATTGTCTTGCTAGTCAAGTTCTTGGATACATTTCTAACTGAATATTAAAGGCCTGGTGGGATAGCCCACATTTACCAATTCCAGTCTCAGAGAAATGATATGATGATTACCAGGCCTTGATTAAAGATACTGTGGTTTTATTTTGAAAGAGATTTATGCTCAAGTTTCTGAATTTCTCTTGTGCCCCCTTACACATGTCCTGGTATTACTGTTCATTGTACTTCTGGGAAAGTCTGTCCTTTTCTCCAAGGGGGTCTGTAGAAGCTGCCTAAGTGAGTGCAAAATGTAGTTTAAAAGAGTAAATGGCATTTTAATCTGTACAGGAATGATCTTTGAATGTTAATGCAGTGGTGAGACAAAGCAGCAAAGTAGCTAGGAGAAGGGCTTTGAAGTTCAACCATAGGGAGCTTTATTCTAGTGTTGCCACTTAGGAGCTGACAAACTTATTCAACTCCTTTGAGCTTCAGAATCCTCATCTGTAAAGTGGAGATAGTAATATTTGCCAAGAGAATTAGTAAGGAATAAAATTAGTTAATAAAATAAAAATATGCATAGTAGCCATAAACTAATTATTATATTCTAATATACTCCATTAAAATATAAATATACTATATTCTATAGTACATAATATAGCGTATAATATAATTATAACTTACCATCATACTATCTTAGTTTTGCACTTGAATTGATTCACACATGCGTAGAAGAAAAGGTATATTAATTCAAGAAATACCAGCGTGTACTGTCTCCAAAAAAAGAAATATGTATCCATAGGCAGCATAAAATATTGTGTCTGAGCACTGAATAATTCTGAAAATGAAGCCATTTCTCCATTTGGGGTTCTAGATGTAATATCCTGCTTGTCCATATATATTTTCCTGGGGCCCTCATCTTCCTCCATTGTCTCTTAACCTTACTGCTTTCACATTTAATACAGAATGTCACACAGTGTTGTGCCTGATCCCACATTCCATGTTTGGCTATATTTCTTTCTCACTGAAATTCTTTCAGTTCATAACCAAGTCACATTTTTATCAAAAGCAGCCTCCCCCTGAAAAGAAACACAGTCACTTTGCTGGTGTGTGTAAGTCAGAGATTCATAGGCTCTGGGTCCTCAGTGACCTATTCAAGGAAAAGGAGGACTGACCTATTCTGTTTTTCTTTTTTAATGACATTAAAGAGTAAAGTACTGCCTACTACTACTGTCACTTTCTAACAGAAAGGACATTGTATAATACCCCAATCCTAAATCTAGGTGGGATAAAACCTCAAAATTAAAGACAGTCTTTACCAAGAGAGGAAACCGTCTCCCTCCTACATCTACATACATTGTCTCTGTTTTGTTCACTTCACCTCAGACCAGAGAAAGTTTGGTCCGGACTGGCTGGCCCTCCTGTGAAAAGGAGCATTGGAAAACCAGTGGTGTCCTTAGTTCCGGATTTTCTGGATTATAAAGGAAAGGACAGTGTTCTTATTCTGTATTCTGATTTGTAGCTCACTTTAAAATTTTGAAATATTGTCACTGGAAAATAATGCAGAAACCATTTTTAGTAAAATGTATAAAACATGTATGTATATTTTAACAGTTATAATCAAACTTCTACATAACCACCACCCAGGGCAAGATGCACACCCTGCCAGCCCTCCAGAAGCCCCACCCCTGCCTATTGTCTGTATGTCATCACAGCCTCTTCCCTTGCCACAGACTTAAATGGCATTTTAGTCATTATTTTATCACCCTTTATTATTTTCCCACCTATATCTATAGCCCTTAAAAATATAGTATACTTTGTCTGCTTTTGAATTTATAAAATGGAATCACAGCATGTGTTTCTTTTGTTTCTTGCTTCTTTCTCTAAATATCAATATGTCTTGCTTTTTCCTTCCTTTCATTTTGTTTTAATCATTTCATATTTTTCTTTACTGTTTTAGGAGTGATACACTTGGTGTTCTGTTACTGACTTGCCTAGAATTATAACTTATTGAAGACTAAAGCTATTCAAATATTACTTTAGAATAGTTTTAATTCACTTATCACCTTCCCAATGTATATGCTATTTCTGTCAGTATTTTAATTCTTTCTTTTCTTTTTTAACACCACTAGACATTATTTATTCTCTTTTATAGAATCAATATTGATTTTTATTTGCCCAATATTTGCCATGTTCCTTGTTATTTATATATTCCTGTATCTTAGACCTTCCTTCTAGGATTATTTTTTCTTCTGTTTCAAGTACCTTCTGAGAAATTCCTGTAGTAAGGGTCTTGTCGTGACAATCTGTCTCAGCATCTGCTTGTTTCAAATGTCCCTATTTCTCCATCATTTTGGAAATATATATTCTCTCTGGATATAGAATTCTGAGTTGGCAGTAGTACTCTTTTGGCACATCAAAGATATCTTTCCACTGTTTTCTGTCATCCATTATTGTTATCAAGAAGTTACCTGTTAATCTAACCACTGTTCTTTGGTCCCTCATAATATTTTCTCATTACCTTTGTGTTTCCACTGTTTCACTGTGATGCATCCAGGTGTCAATATCTTTTTATTTTCCCTGCCTGGATTGTTGGGCCTCTTGAAATTGATTATAACTGTCATTAATGTATTTTAGAAATTTCCAAGCTATTATCTTCTCAAATGTAGCTTCTTTTACATTTTCTCTCTTATTTTATTCTAAGCCCCTAGTTAAACCTATGTTAAGTTTTCTCACTCTATCCTCCACATGTTTTATATTCTTCTTTCTTTCTGAACTGCATTCCAAATAACTTACCTTGATTTATCTTCTAATTCTTTAACTCAGTCTCCCTTTGTGATAAACATTATTTTTATTTCAATTATTATAATTTTTATTTCTAGAAGTTTTTTTCTTTTTTAAATTTACTATGTCATTTGTTACAGGTTTTTTTTCTGAATGTTAAAGACTCTCTTTTATTTTGTGAAAATTAGAAAGCGTAGTTTTTTTATATTCTGTGTCTTGTGATTCTAGCATCTGAAGTCTACATCAGTCTGCTTCTACTGGTTCTCACTCATGTTGCTTTGTTTCCTTGTGTGTCTGCTTATCTTTGACTGTGTGCTAATCATTGTTATTGAAATATCATGGGAGGTTCTCTGAGGCCTGGAATAAATGTGTCCTACTCCAGAGTGTTTTGTATTTTTCTAAATTGTCTGGGGGACTTCCAGTGATTGATTAGATCAATCTAAGTTAACAGTTTAAAATTTTTGAGTTATGTGTACATAAAAGGAGGGCTACAGCTGTGCTACACTTTATCAGGGACAGAATTATTGTTCACTCCTTCTTCTCTTAACATTGTTCATCTACAAAGGCAGTCTTCTTTATAATCCCTTGGGATTGGAGAAAGGGAACAAGTTTAATATTGGTTCTCCTTTATCCTTTTATAATGCCCTCAGGAAAGGTGCAGTTATTTTGATTTGATATTCTACTTTTCTCTGTGGGTTCAGATTCTCACCTCCAAAAAATATTTACCCTGGATGTTCCCACTATCTTTTCAGCCTTTCAATTCTTTTAAGGTTAATTTTAAAAAGAAATATTTTATCCAGCATTTTTCATTGTTTGCAGTGGGAGAGTTGATCCAAATAGCATAGTTTCTCATTACAATCTACCTCACTTTCATTTAAATATGCATTTGGTTAATCAAGTTAGTGCTATTTATATAAGCCTTGGTGGGAAAAGACTTCATAAGAATATGTATTGAAATCCTACAATGAACAGCTTGCTCGTTAGGGCTACATATAAGGCATAGAGATATAATCAAGATATAGTCTTTGCTTTATAGCATCTCTGCCAAAAAATAGGATGAGATGAAATAAGAAACATAGGAGAGTGTTTTCTTTGTTTTTTTTTTTTAACATTTAAAGGAGGGACAGCTCACATCTGTGAAAGATTTGAATTAGGCCTTGAAGGATGGTTATAATTTCAATATGTGGAGATTTGTGGGCAGGGAAAATTCCAGTGGAGTAAAAAAATATGAACAATGGCATGAAACTGAAAATGGGCAAGGTCTGTGTGCTAAAAAGAGAAATGAATTTTTTACTTCGGTTGGAAAATAGGATAAAAGAAAAGGATTGAGAAGAATGCCATGGAGTGAGATTTGCTACCAGGGGCAACTCTTTAATAAGGTGTGTCAGTATTCTCCAGACATCTTCACCCTAGAATAATCTCTCATGGCTCTTCTTTTAGCAACTACATACTGAACAGCAGTATGACCCAGGTGTTGCTTGTCTTAAAATGAGCAGTACTATCACAGGGAAAAGGCAAGAAAGGAGATGTTTCTTCTAACTTCAACTCATTTAGTCCAAGAGCAAAAACGTTTGCCTCAAAAGCAGCTACAGTATTATTTGATTCATCTAATGGCAGAGAAGTCCTAAAGAAACAAGAGTTGTCAGTTTGATTTATCCTCTGAGGCCTTGAATCATACCCCTTGCATTTTTCAGGTACACTTACCTATTTCAGTACCAGCATAGTATTTCAATTGGTTCCAGCAGTTCACTTGCAACTTTCCTCCTGTGTATGGGCTGTACTTTGTGATTTTAGAGCATCTGATTGATAATGAGTAGACCCTGGACTATAGCTATGGGATGTGGCAAATATGCACTCCTGGTTAAAAAAAAACAAAATTGATGGATTGCCTCATGGGGAAGAAGCTGTGTAATTTAGAGAACCCATTCATTTATTTATTTTATGAACTATTAACAACTCCTAACAGGTGTCACACAATGTGTTGTTAAACCCTGGAGATATCCAGATGAATAATATATGATCCCTGCTGTCAAGGTGCTTATAGTCCGGTAGGGGAAACAGAATCATATGTAGGTTTATTATAATAGAACATGACTAACATGATAAAGATATATAAGAAAACACGCTGGGGAACCATAGGTCTAGCTACAGGTAGCTCTTTCCCAAGGAAATTGTTGTTGCAAGTAATGGTCAGCTTATGTATTTCTCCATTAGTTCATTCTGGAAATATCACTTAGGGTCCTTGATATTAAGCCACTATGCTAGGTATTAGGAAAGACACAAAAATGAAACAAACTCAGATCTGTCACTTGAGGGTCTAGAAACAAATAGAAAGCATGCCCATAAATCAAGTAATTGTAGTGAAGAAGTAGACATTGATAGTTACTCCAAAATGGCATGAACAGAGACATGGCTTAGTTTCATGGTGACTAAGAGGAGAGAGATATGGCTCCCACCTGCAAAGGATTCTAAATATATCCGTTAGAGGAAGTGACATTTGAGGAAGTTTTTGAAGGCTGACTAGGATTTCATTGCAGAAATGGGTGGAAAAGACACTTTACATGGAAAGAAGGGAGTAAGCAATGATAAAATGTGGGAAATTAATTCCTTAATTTATTTGTTTATTTTTCAGATATTATCAATTGCTTGCCTTGCTCCACATACTGTGCTAGTCATTGCTCTTAAAAATGTTTCTTGGTGGTTCCCTGAGTCCTAGGGTATATATGCCCCAGTCCAGACTATTTTGTGTTTCTTCTGTAAGTTGTGTGGACGCACTGCCAGTGAGGGATTGCCTCAAAAAAAGTTGAGGAACAGTGTTGTAGGACAGCAAGCACTCTAACTTGGTTAGAAAGTCAGTGTGGAATCAGCTCATGAAAGACCTTGAACAGGATTGTGGGAGGAGATGATTTCTTTCTGTAGGCACTGTGGAGCCCTTTACAGTTTATACTACATATGCTCAAATTAAGAGAGATTCAGAGTTTTCAGAGACAGTTTGGGGAGTTAAGATATATTTTTCCTACAGTTAAAAAAATGAAGATAGGACTTGTTAAATTATCTGAAAAACCTCCTCTAAAAATATATGGAAATAGATGAGAGTAATAACGCCTGTGCTCTTATTGACAAAGATAATAGCAAAACGGCTAAGTCTGTCATCATTATGGCCCCATGCATTTAGTAAATCACAGGGCATCTTCTTACTCAGAATATATATTAATATTCTCCTATGACCGGATCTTTTAGCAGCATGGTCATTGCTAAAGAAGTCCTAGTGCAAAGAAAGCAAGCAGGGTAATTCATCTAGGAAGAACTAAAAAATATGCTGTGCCCAAAACATGGGTGTATCAGCACATTAGTGAGCACCAGTAGCAACCTGGAGGTGTTTTCATGTGATTCCAGAATATATGTTCAGTGTGGTACCCTACTGAGATAAATGCATCATGCAAAGTCTGTTTCTGATTAGGAAATTTCTTGTCTCCACATCCACCAAAAATCAGACCAAGTGGACCTTACTTCCTTTTATATTTATCTCGTGGTACTCAGAAAACTTAGTGTCACTTTTGACATAAATTCAGAAGCATTATAAACATTTTAGGGACTATTTCTCCCCTCAAACTATATAGTTCTAAAGCCAGTATGTTTGATATGGAGCCTAAATGTTGTTTGTGTATGTAACTGAGATTTTTTGGGCTACTTTTATGTTTTTTAATTTACATTGTACTAATACTTCTAATCAGAGGCAAACACTGGCAAATTACTTCTAATGACAGAAAACTCTTCCAAGGCATTTAATAAACTATTAACTTTTTTAGACCACTCATTCAGCCATAACCTTGAAAGCAAAAAAAGAGTAATATAAAAGACTTCATTAAAATAATTTGTTTAGTTTTTCTTAATATTGTTTACTTCCAGTGAAAATAATGAGCACAAGCATTAATTAAATAATGCAGTATATTTAATGTTCATTCACTGTAGCATGACTTTAATAATAAAATGGACTTATTTATGGGAGTAAAATGATGTGATTTAGCAAAAAAAGATGAAAATAGTTTCAATCAGAAAGCTATTCATGAATTATTGAGTAATCTGTATAAAATGAATATGGAATGATTTTATCTTTGTAAAGTGAGTGTTCAAAAAGATCATAAAAATGGAGGTGCTCAAAAAGATCAAAAAGATAATAAAAATGGAGGTGCAAACAATAGATCTACCAACCTTAGCCTAACGAAGGCATTTTAAATTCTCACAATAATAGTGCTCTGGTGGAGTCAGCATGGTTAATATTGGGGCAGGTTATTAATACAGCCATAGATTGCACTATCATACGGTCTCAACATAATTTAAAAATTAAAAGAAAAAGAAAAAACAGTCCAAAATCTGGAGGATGACAGGTTGAGATCAAAGAAAGAAAGGAAAAAATGAAAAATGAATTCTAGTGTTTTATTAACACAAACTTTGTAAGGAAAAAAATGAAATCAAGTGATTGATATTAATATAAATGAAGCCATGTTCTCTGGTTATAATTTTCTCAAGATTTGGCCATTAACCACAATAAATTCTGTATCGTACATAATTTTTAATAACCACAAAAACATGAAATTGATAGGATGCTTTATAAATGAGTAATAGCTTACTGTCCAATAAACCTCACCTTAGGCTCTTTCAGAAAACTATTTTAATTATGAAGCTTGACTCTCTGTGGTTTATCATTTTGGTCAATGTAATACATCTGATTTAGAGCTTACATTTCTCTAAGCTAAAAGGGACTTTTACTCCACAGTGCATTTTTAAATTTACTGAATATATGTATTTATTCTTCCTTTAAAAGTCACTACTAAATTGAAATGCTCTGGGAAGCAGTATACCATATTAGGTAGTAATAGGGGCTTCTAAGTCACACAACCTGGGTTAGGAATCCCAGGTTCACATTTTATTTGTTGCTACAATTCTTTGATGTCTCAGTTGCAGTATGGGGTTAATAAGAGTACCTACCTCATAGAGCTATCGTGAGTTGTGTAAGAAAATTGATGTAGCAAGCCTGACACACAGCAAAGATAAAAAGATTAGTTATATTTATTATTGATATTATTGGTATTATTATTAGATGAAGCAATTGAGTATAGTGGTTAAGAGAACAGACTTTGGAAGCAGAATTGGATTCAAATGCACAAACTCACTTAATGACAGTATACTTCAAAATCCTTGTCTTAGTTTTCTTAACAATAATATCAAGATTTTTCAGGTAAAGAAACACTACCTGCTGTCCAAGTACAATTCAAAATGCCTTCAGAACCTCATTTCTTACTCACACCATAGACCAAAACAGATACTCCTGGTCAGCTTTCTGCTACATTGTGCTTCTCCCATCTTTTGGTTCTGTCATCCCCTAGTGGCAGATGAAGGAAACGTTAAGAGAGCATAGGAAAATCTGCATGCTCTTTAAAAGCTGTGAGCCCAGAGGTGGCTCACATTGTTCTTGTTCACATTCCAGTGGTGAGAATGGGTAATGTGGCCACAGGTTGTTGTAAAGGGGGATAGAAAAAAATGGAGCCTTTGGCTGGTGAGCTGTTGGGTTGGCCAAAAAGTTCTTTTGGGTTTTCCTGTAACATCTTATGGAAAAACCAGAATGAACTTTTTGGCCAACCCAATACTTTCCAGTGACAACTCTAGACTCCTGAAGAGAGAGCCCTGCACACATTTTGGTGGAGAGCTATGCCTCCCTGACACAGGAGAGTAACAACAATTGTCTCAGTCCTGATTCCCTAGAAAACAAAGCCCAAATTAAGCATCCATGCTTTATTTGGGAGGCATGAGCCCAGGACACAGAGAGTGAAGTAAAAAGGAAGTGAGGCAGGAGATGATACGAAATAGAAGAGAGGATGTGTTATCATGCTGGCTACTACTCTACAGTGAGCCTCAGAGACACACAGAACCACTGGGCAGGTGCACCACTTGACTTGCAAAAAAGCTGCAAATAAACTGGAGAAAGCATGAAGCAGTCTGTAGGAGGAAGGGATGGAGGTAGGAGAAGGAATATATCGACCTATTTCTTCCCATTTCTTGCTTCCTTTTGGTTAAAATTTATTACCCGGAGTATTTTCTCCCTGTATTATGTGGATCCTGGGCACACCTTTGGATGGCTATGCAGAAGTTCAGATCCTACACCCTGTAAAATAGTATTTTATCCAAATCTGGATGTGGTAGGGATCTAAAAGCCAGTCTGCACCTTGGCAACCAGGAGAGCCTTGCATTCCAAGAAGGTGTCTGGTCGTCCACAGGAAGTGGGACCATATGGGCCCAAGCATCACTGGTCATCTACAGGGACAACTGAGGCAGACTAAAAGAATGAGGGTCTAAGGAGGGAATCTGAGGACGTGTCTGAGGCATCAAAAATGTGCCCAAATTGCTCACATTGCAGAATTAAATAGTTTTTATATAGTGTAAATTTAAGGCAATATAAGCATGCAACAAACATAGATTAAATAGAAGCTATTATATTTATTCTAGCAAGATTTTGATCCAGGAATAAATGCAATAAATTCTTAAAAAGGGGAGAATACTTTCTCCTCAACAAACAGACAAACAAACACATAACATTCTAGTGCCCCAAATCACTAACAAGGCTTTGCTTTTCTGAAAATCTGGTTTGATTTGGTCATGTAATATACTGAGAAATTTCAGTGGAGAAACAATTTCAGTTATTATTAACACCATTTATATTCATATACATAAAACCCACATCTTACAATCAAAGTATCCTCTTCTGTGTTGACAGCGGCCATACTTTAGACATTAATAAGATCAGGTATCCATTCAGCACTCTTTCCTAAATCATTTTGCCCAAATGAGAATTTATAAGTGAGTTTTATCCTCCTCCATGACTGATTTTCCAGAATCAAAACCAGTTATGTGATAAAACTTAATTCTTCTAAACAGATTTTGTGTTTCATGTTTCAGACTGATAAGGACAATCTGAGTCTATATTCTGGAATAGCAATTAATCCAAAATAAAAAATGGTAGCTAATAAACTGTTTCATAAAATCTGAGCCTTGACTTTTTTTCAACCACATCTAGTAATAAGGGTATGAGAATGAGTGGCCCAGTGATTTGTTGCCCACACACATGGCCAGTCTTCATCATGGAAAATGCCATCAAGCAAAAGAGCATCTGGCCTTTGATATTTTCTTAATATACATTAAAAGCCCCCAAATATCCCATAAAGAAAAATGGGAAACTTAATCCCAAAGGTTTAATCTAAGTCAGAGAAAAATATATTATGGAGAGACTACCCTGTCAGCTATTATTGAGAAATGGTAAAGATGGACTAAGAGAATAATAAAAATCAGAAGTGGACAAGACCTAAGATCAATTTTTAATGACTTCACATTTCTCTACCAAAGAGGCTTTTATGTTTTATTGTCCAGAAGCAGTAACTTTTAAATAATTCTATTTAAATATTTTAAAATCAGTCATTTATATTTTAAGTTTACCCAGAATAGATATATGTCTACTCTTAGGCTTAAGTTTATATTTAGTCAATTTTTAAAAGTACATTTTTATAATGATGTACAATGTGATACATTGGCATCATGTAGTTCAGCAGACTTTTTCATGTGTTTTATAGCTGTAGAATCAGAAATACGTTTTCTATTAAAGGATTCTTTAATTTCAGATGGAATAAAATCTTGACTCTCTTCCAAATAAATTCTACAACTTTTCTCAACTACTTATTCCAATATTTAACAACACTTAAACACTGATAATTTTCCCTTCTACTAAAGCCTAGTCCCTAAAGTTGTCCTTCAAGCCTAGGTCTTTCTGCTTTAACTTTGTAAAAATAAACAATTGATTAGGATCATTTATACATAGTCCTTCATTTACTTATCTTAGTTTTCTTGAGGCTAATATTTTTATTTGCTTGACTTTTACCAAAATCACTTTAGCTTTTTCTGACATACTTTTAAATTCACCCCAAATCTCTATTATTTGCTTCAGTTTTGCCATAAGATCAGTTCCTATTAAAGGTCAGTAGAAATGGGAATGTAGTGATTTTTATGTCCTAAATATTTCTCATTTTTTAAACTATAATTCTGAGCTGTATTTTTAAATTTTATTTATTAATTCATTGGAATGAATCTGGAAATTTTCTATTGCAATTTTCCATCCAGTTCATAAATCCATTCAAAGGTTAACAAACTTCTGTTGAGCGCTTACTTTGGGCTACTTTGCTAAATTTGGGGAAAATAAAGACCGATAAGACAAACCCAGCTTGTTCTCTGATTGTATAGCTGGGGGAAAGAGACATATCAAAAAGTAGTTGCAATGTGTGAATAACAAAACAAATTGTAAAAAAAAAAAAAATGTTTTTCAGAGTAGGGGAAATGGTAAGAAGAGTGACTGTGCCTGCAGAGGTGAAGGAGGAGAGCCTCGTGGAAATTATTTTGGAGTTACATCATGAAAATGAGCAGGATTGGGGCAGATGGCAGGCAAGGAGAGTGGATGAAGAGAGAAATAACTGTGTTTCAGATGAAAAGGGTACATGCATACTCAGATCCCCAAAATATAGAGTTGTGAAAGCATGTAGCATTTTGGAAGCTGCCTTGAATTCAGCATTGCTGGCGTGTAGGAAAAAAGAGGGATGAATGGAACTGAGAAGGTGGTTGGGGGATGATGAAAAGAAGCCTGTATACTAAGGGGTTTGTACATTATCTTGTAGATAACAAGTTTTCTAGGAGGAATATTGTGAGATTTGTATTTTAGGAAAAAAATTCAAAATGTGGAGAATGAATTGAAATGATTTTTACTGAGTTCAGAGGAAACGGGAAGGAGAGAAATTCAGATGAGAGAAAATAAGAACTTAAAAGAGATTGTGATCTCATTCTGGAATTTGGGCTTTGTACCTTTTGGTGGTGGCTATTGATGGAAAGTGGAGAACTAAGAAAACGAAGAGAGTGAAGGAGATAAAGAAATGATTAGCCAAGACAAGCAATGGAAAAAAGGGGACAAGTCTGAGAAGAAGACAGTGATTTCAAGGAGATGTCTGTGCTACATCCTAATGATAGTTAGAAAATAGAGTTTTGGCACATAAGAGGGAGCTGGGGGCCAGAGGAATCATGGGGAGTTAACATAAATAAGTGATGGATCAGGCGACAGGCAAAATCAAAACTCACAGGAAGCATGTAAACTATGAGAAATAACGAAAGCCTAGAACCATAAACCAGGGATTACTAACATTTAAGAAGTTGGATGAGGAAGAGAAGTCAGTGAGGGAAAAAAAAAACCAAAACAACAGAGAAGGAAAAGTATAAAAGGTGAAAGAAGAATTTGGAGAGAAAATGTCTCCTTAGCTGAAGGACAGAGGGGTTTAAGAAGGGCCAGCAGAATCTCATAGTACTACAGAGTTCAACCAGAATGTTGATGGGAGAGAAAGCATCAGACTGTTTCTGTTGACCTTAATGGTTAAGATGAATTAGATTAGCCAAGGAAGGGGCTAAAAGACTGCAGTGGGTTGAGAAGATAATAGAACAGGAGCAGAGAATGTGACTGCAGAAAACTCTGAAGAATCCTGGTAATCATGAAAGGAAATAGGTGAGAATGAGAAAACGTGAAGTTGTGGCATTGGTGCTTGCTTTCTTCTATTTTTTATTTTTTTATAGTCACTTGAGTGTGATTATAGTCTAAAGGGTATAATCTACTTGAGGGAAAATAAGGAATGAGATTGGATAGAATTAGGAACTATAGAGGAAAAACCTTGAGCTGAAGAAGGAGCATCTCTTACTCAGGCAAAACAAGACGTGCCTTGTGAGTTCATGCAGTATATGGCACTGATAGGCCAGGTAATTTTGATGCTCGTAGATGGCACTGTTATGCCCAGACATGGGAGTTCATTGGACAGGTGGACCAGAGTCACAGACACAGGTCCAGAATTTTGGGAAACAGATGCAAAAGTGGGAAATGATGACACTTACAAGGAAGAAATAGAAAGTGTTAATTCTTATTTTGGGACCTGAAAAGGGCATTATGTGACCTAGCAGGAGGAAAGGATAAGTATGGAGGGGAGACAGTATATTGTGTTGTGATAAGGACTTGGGACTTGGAGTCAGATAAAAATGAATTTGTATCTCAGCTGAGGTCCTTATTAAGTTCATGAGCTTATGTAAGGCACTTAACCACTCCCTGCTTGAGTTTTCTTCACATGTCAGTTAAAGGCAATGTTATTAACTTTACAAGTTTGTTGTAAGGAATAAATGAGAAGTTGATATAAAGCTTTCAGAAGGCAAGACATATAGAAATTTATTAAAGTTTCTGTTTGTTCATCTGCATTACACGAACTAACTATGAAAGAGGGAAGAATGGCTAATGTTCTAGCACCAGGCCTCTATGATCTCTCTGAATTATGAGTAAGCCATTTGGTGGGCTTGAAAAAGGTAAAGCTCTGGGAGAGAGGTACCATGAGGAAGAGTAGAAACTGACTAGGAGCACATAAAAAGTTTGCAAAGTATTCATGACATTGGTCTTGGTAATGATTTCATGGATACGTTGTGTCCTTATCACCGTAATAACAGTGATGCTAAGTAGAGTCAAAAGCCCAGCTGAAGTAGGTGGCCATTATTTGTAATGTTACTACATTGAGTAGTCAAGTTATTTCTCTAGAATTGAGGGATATGAGGAAGACTGTAGAAGAAGAAAAAGTGGATGAGAGAGTGGAGTGGATCATCGAATGAGGGAGGGAGAGAGAGAAAGAGAGAGAGAGAGAGAAGGAGGCTGAATTGACTGTGGAATCAGAGGCACAGGTCTGGACATGAAAGGAAGTGAAATCAAGGGCTTGAGAGGCTGGGACAACACACAAAGTCTGCAGATTTCAATAACCTTGAAAATCAAACATAACAAGGTGGGAGTAAGGCAAATTCAGAAAATGGGATTTGTTAGGCGGAAAGCACAATGAAGATTGCTAATGTGGAGAAAAGGTAAAGCAGTGAGCTCATGAAGAATGTAAGAGACAGGTCAAGGTCACATGAATGAGCACTAGGAGGTGACTAAGTGTATTGAGCAGTGTTCGAACTGAGATAAACCCAAGCCAGGTGCCAAGGTGCCAAAGCCATTGGATTTAGCATATGATGCTGATGAGGACCGCTAGAAGCTGGCAGAGCTAGATGGTAAGCACACTGGCAAAGCTTAGATTGCTTTTTACCCATAAGTCTTCTCTAGCTCTCTCTCTATATATATAGAGAGAGAGTCTATAGATAATTATACAGAGTCTGAGGCTAGGATGCGATTCTTAAAGGAAGAGTCAAGATATAGGTCAACACAGTAGCTAACACACTGACACTTAGTATATATACAGTAAGTGTTTATTGCATGATTCTGTGAAATCCTATGTTTAATCCACATGAGTCCATTAAACTGTTTACATTTTGCCAAATCACAAAGTAAAGACTGCTTAACCATTAGACCAAATACAAATCTTGCTTGTTATAAAATTAGGAATTTTAAGATGCCCAAACCTTCCTTCCAAAGCACAAATGCTAGTTGCATTTTGGTATTTTCCTTCATGCACAAATTTAGCAAATATTCATTGAACAACAACTATGTTCCATACATTGGAAAAATAGTGGAGGAAAAGGCAAACAAGGTCCCAGCTCAGGGAGTTAAATTCCAGTGGGAGAAAAACACAGTCAGCCTATAAAACTATATATATATATATATATATATATATATATATATATATATTAATTTCAGTTAGGAGGAAGGCTGTGGTGAAATTAAAATAAATAGGTAGAGAGTAATCAGGAGTCCTGGAATGCCATGATTTTATATAAGACAGAGAGAAGACCTCTGACAAGGTGACATTCAGCTGAGACATGATGGAGAAGAAGGAGTCAGCCATGTGAAGATTGGGAGATATTCCAGGTAAACAGGTGGTGTAAAGGCCCAATGGGAAGATCAAGTTCAACAGAGAAGGACAGAAACAAGATCAATATGTCTGTACTAGTCTAGTAAGAAAAGCATATCTTTTCCCAAAATGTTTCATGTTTTAGCATGAATATGATCATAGTGTATATTCAATTTTTAAGGACTACATAGTGGTTAAAAACAGACTCTGGAGGGGCACTGCTAGCATTTAAATCCTGGCACCTCCTTTTCTACCTATGTTACCTTGGGAAAGCTTACCTAACCATTCTGGCATATTCTCTTACCTGTAACATGGTAATAATTATAATACCTACTGGGCTTCCATGGTAGCGCAGTGGTTAAGAATCCACCTGCCAATGCAGGGGACATGGGTTCGAGCCCTGATCCAGGAAGATCCCACATGCAGCGGAGCAACTAAGCCTGTGCACCACAACTACTGAGCCTGCGCTCTAGAGCCTGTGAGCCACAATTACTGAGCCCACATGCCACAACTACTGAAGCCCATGCCCCTAGAGCCTGTGCTCTGCAACAAGAGAAGCTACTGCCATGAGAAGCCCACACACCGCAACAAAGAGTAGCCCCTGATTGCCACAACTAGAGAAAGCCCACATGCAGCAACAAAGACCCAACAGAGCCAAAAATAAATAAAATAAATAAATTTATTTAAAAAAATAATACCTACTTCATACAGGTATTATAAGAATTAAAAGAATTGATAGCCATAAAACACATAGAGAAGTGTTTGTTTGGCCCATAAAAAGTGCTTCTTATATAAAATCATATTCCATCTTTTTCTCCTGACTGCATTATGTGGGAGAGATAATCTTTTTTGTTATATATGTTTATTGGTTCTGAGTGTCCCATAATTCAATTAACTGTAGAAGCAGGTTTTACTTAATTTTTCTATGTCATAAATCACTCAACAATGAACATTATTATTGTGCCTTGAGATTTTCCACAGCCGTGATGACCTGGGTGGCAGATTATGGGAAAACAGTAAAAATATTTCTCTATCTGAAGCCATCCATAAGAGTCATGCTCATCTTGATTAGTTTTTCCTGAGATTACTACCAAATAACAAAGGAAAGCTATGCTATCAATTGCCATCTTGCCAGCCGAATTTATCCTGAAGGACAGTTATGCTTGGCCTGTATAATGTTTCCAAAAAAATTTTTATTGAGTTCCCAAAAATCAAAAAATCTCACAATTTACTATTAAAAAACCCCATATTTCTGGCTTCTTCTGAAAAATAATTTATTTCTTTTAAACCAATAGAATATAGTGGCTATGAGGCAACAATTGTGGACAGATTTCTTGTAAAATTTTTGCCATTTTCCCATAATTTTATGCTTTAACCTAAAGTTCATACTGTTAAACACATTGTCTAAACATATTATAAGCTTTTTACACTAAAATTTTAAAGTATTCTATTGAAAATGGCTTGAGGAAACTGAATTTATCTATAGGAAAACCTAGAGTAGCTCAGAACATATGAAAATAGTTGGAGTCTTTGAAATGTGGCTTAACTTTCTTTAAAAATAGTAAAAAATCTCCCAAACAGGTAAGTTTTTGCTTAATGTTTGGAGTTCTGCAAATTTAAAGTTATGTAAGTGTGATTCACTTGAACTAAATAAAAATATGAAGAGACAAATACAGAGGATATTCCCATTAACTGATTATTATTGAATTACTGAAGTAAAAACAGATTTTCACTAACATACACATTGTATTGTGTGAAAGGAGGCACACGCTATAATCTATTTGATCTAAATTAAATTTACTAAATACAAATACACATTATACTTATGTGTATAGACTTAAAGTCTGAAAAATGAATTTCTAAAAGGCATACAGTTGGCACTTAATATTTATTAAATTTGTTTTTTCTTTTTTTCAGCTTTAGTGAGATATAATTGACAATTAATATTGTGTAAGTTTAAGGCATGAAATGTGGTGATTTGATATACTGTGAAATGATTACCACACTAAGGCTAGTTAGTAACATTCATCACCTCACATAGTTACCTTTTTGTGTGTGTGTATGTGTGGTTCTAACATTTAAGATCTACTCTCTTAGCAACTTTCAAGTATACAGTAAAGTGTTAACTATAGTCACCATGCTGTATATTCAATCCCCAGAACTTATTCATCTTAAAACTGAAAGTCTGTACCCTTTGACAAATATCTTCCAATTACCCCAGTGCCTGGTAACCACCCTGTTTCTATGAGTTAGACTTTAGATTCCACATAAAAGTGAAATCATGCAGAATTTGTCTCCTGTCTAACTTACATGTGTGTGTGTGTGTGTGTGTGTGTGTGTATACACACACACACATAATATAAAACATTATATTATATAAAGCATTTTGTTTATCCATTCATCCATTGATGGATTGATGGACACAGGTCATTTCCATGTTTTGGCTATTGTAAATAATGCTGCAATGAACATGATGGTGAGGATATCTATTTGAAACTGGAAAAAAGATAAGAAAGTCTTTATACCATAAATATATAGCTGCTAAGTCAATAAAGCTTTATTTTTTCTGACATGCATCTCCAGTGTTGTATGCTTTTTATTCCTATTGCATTTTCGTTTGCAGAAAACTGGGCACAAACCAGAAAGTGTGGATTTGTGTGGGGCATATATTGAATGGGCCAAAGAAAAATCAAGCAGAAAGAATGTCTTTCAGGTAAGAATGCTACATAGATTCAAATTATTCCTATTCTTTCTAAATCTGAGCTCTCTTGGGTAATCAAAACAAGACTACCTTGTTATGATGTTTTCATGTGCATGAACTAGTGTGGAGGTCATTGTGAAAAACCTGGCTTCTCTTCCTAGTTGAATTTTGGTTGTTTTGTTGTTTTTCCCTGGTGACTGCTTGCTATCTAAACACAAAATATATGTTGTGTGGTGATTAATTATATCCCCGAAAGTCATTGAATTTTGCAGTGTATTTGATAGCTGTTTGTGGTTCAAACCTAGAATGCTTGGCTTAAATAAATTTAATGTAGGACTTTCAGATGTAAACAAAGTAAGATTTGCTAATTATGATAAACTATTTGCATTCATTGCCATTCCTGCTTTCCAGTCATAAATTATATTTACCAGTGTAACTTGGGGGATGGAGAGAGCTGCACAGTTATAAAAATTGGATTTTTCATATTGTATAATTTAGTTTTTTGGAAAAAAATAACTGTGATTAATAATTTCAATCATGTTCCTTTGAATGGAAAGCACCAGATGAAATCCTTGAAAGAAAGGAAATGGGAAAACTTAATATTCCACATATGATGTTACTGAAATCCCTTTGGCAATTAATAACTTCAGATTATGGAAGTTGATCTTTTTCTATATTTACATGACATTTAATTTACTTTTATATCTCCAAAGTAACCAATAACTTTACAGGTATATTTTAGAATTTATATCATTTAGTAGGAACTAGATTATCATAATTATTGTATCAAATGTCTTCTGAGACCATCTTAGCCCTTGAAGAAAAGTCAATTCTGTTCTTAAATGTATCACTAAAATTAATGTATTGGGTCTTATAGAAGTATAGGTAGGTGACATTTCTTATCTGAACTCTCACTGGGAAGAAAAAACTGATTTTCAGTTTGTTTTTGCATTTCTCAAATGCTAAATGAGTTCTAGCCAAATAATTCGGACTTATGTTAATTAAAAAAACAAAACAAAATGAAATGAAAAAACACATTTAACATATTATGGAATAACTTATTTTTCTGATTATAGATGAATTCAATTTAGGTATTCATTTTTATATGGTAGAGGTTTTTTGTTTTTGTTTTTCTTTTTAACCAAAAATGAGGAAGAAAGAAAGAAAGGAAGGGAGGAAGAAAAACAAAAAAAGAAATAAAGAAAACTAAACATACTTGCCAAGAACTCAAAGGACTAAAGCCCAAAGTGATTAGAAGGTGAACTTACAGAATCAAGAAGTAAAATTAAATTTTGTTTTAAAGTGAGGAATTGTAGATCAGTGATATACTCTGTCTCCCAATCTCTTGCTTTTTTTTTTATTATTCTGCTATAAATAAGAAAATTTAGGGGCTATAATCCTAGCCTCTGTGACAACTTAGATAATCAGTATGGCTAGTTCTGAACAGGACAGGGTGAGCTAAGTGGTTTAGTTTTATTATGTATTGTGAGTTTAGCATCCTAATCATCAATGTTATAAAATAAAGACATTAAAAAAACAAAACAAAACAAAAATAAAGACATTAAAATTTGACACTGACAATTCTTGAATAGTAGAAACCCTCGGAGTTGAACTATGGAAGACTTTTTCATTTCCTTCTGTTAACCTTATGAAGAGTTAAGTTAGATCACAAATGAGGATGATAATCAAATATGTATGATGTGTAAAGGGCTGCGAATATGGAAGAAAATATTTAAGTATAATTTTACATAGCTGTGAATATAATATACATAGATGTATATTTAAACCACTACATTGATAATATGTATCATCCTAACCTTTTTGGGGTGTGACTACCTCTGTTATAATATTTTACTCATTTTTCTTATTTCTGAATGTAGGTACCTCCAAAGATATTAAAACTATTCTCAGTTTTGGTAGCTTTTTGGAGGTGAAAATCTTGCCAGTTAGCTTTGTTTGTAAGATACCTGAGCAGTTCATGGGACTTCAGTTTTCTTACATCCAGTTTATCTTTTTTTGTCTTGTACCCTTTAGTTTAGAGAAACAAGAGGTGATGATAAGGATGTTGCAAATGATAAAACTAAAGAAAGGTTCAGGTTTCATTTCCTGCTTCATGCTTTTTGGGGTGAACTGTGGTTTTCTTGTCATGCTGAAATCTTTTCATCATCTAAACATATGAGCTTAGGTAAAATTGACTAATACGTATCCATAGTGAAAGTAAGCGTTTCGAGAGGAACAGTATAGATTAGCTTTTATAGTTCTGTTAACAAAAAAGCATCGGGAAGGATTTGTCAGAGAGCTAGCTCTAGATGACTTGCATCAATATTTGATTAGGTACATTAGCTGGAATAACTCTCAAATGATCAGAATAAACATGATTATATCTAAAAAACATGGTATTAAGGCATTGTTGGGTATCTGAGCGTGTGTGTTCAAGGGCTTCATTACCTACAGGATAATGAAGTATTTCTTCCTCAGTGAAAAAGACCATCACAGTTTTAGCCGATGTGCTACATCAGAAATAGCTTTAGAATACCAAGTTTGAATTAGGCATGGTGTTCAATCTCAGTTTATGAATTATAGATTACAGATAGCAAATGACTATTGAGATTTTTGGTTCAAGAAAAATCAACGAAAAGCAAAATTAGAAATAATTTAAAATTTGAAATCTGTCTTTAAAAAGTTGATGGATTAGCAGTTATATACCACATAATTACAATGTCTCTAGAGAAGTTGAACTTAAAATGAAGAGGAAAACAAACAAATACGTGCCTGAGATATGCTTGAAAGACTCAGAAGCAAACATTTGTGACACAAAAAAATGGAAGTATTTCATTTGTTTCCTTTGTATATGTCATTTGGACATTTGAGTTCATTTTCTTTTTGCATTAAAAGTCAAATTTTCTTTATAGTCAAAGTCTTATTAAACTCTTGATGTAGATTCAATCTTATTTGATTGGTATGTAGTAACATAACTGTGACAGCATTAATTAATTAGGTTTTGTATTCAACTGTTTTCAGTAATTCAGAATGATGCTCACTGGCTAAGTTCAAGAATATCTGCCTATTTTAGAGCAGTTTTTGACATAAGTAGTTTAATAATAAATAATATATTAAAGATATTTAGCAACTTCTATAATATATAGATGTTAAGTAGGCATAGACAAGTCATAATATGTGTTTAAAGTATAAATGTACATACATGTATGCATATATGATGTATGTGTCAATGTATATACCCACATGTAATAGCTTGACGTTAAGAAATAGAATGGTCCTTTCCACACACATACACTACCAACACTGAAAGACATATTGTACTTATTATAAAGGTCATACACACTCTAAGTTAAACTAATAAATGTTCATTGATGCTAACTTTTGTTCAATTCTGCATTTAGCATAATTGTCAAGGACCATCACAAGTTTGATGTAGCTTGAAAAAGCATTTAGCAACCGAGTAAATTGTAATGAAATGTGGTACGAGTTTTCTTAGTTAAGAGCAACCCTAGGTCTTCATCAGGGAAAGAGTGAATAAAAAGATTTATGTTCAAATCACATGTTTTAAGCATTTCTGCTAAGTGCTAGTTTGCTCTTTGGTGTTTAGCCTGAAATTTAAAGCACTGAGGATTAAAAGGATTACAACATAATCTTAAATAATCCTAAATGTCATTTACAGAGAGATACTTGTAATAACTAAATAAAACCATGTGAAAGGATGGCAGTATTGTCAGGCAGCATCTGTAACATAAGCAGTGCTTCTGTCACCTTCTCTTTCCTCACGGATACGTCAAGCATTTACAAAGCTATTCAACAGAAGTTCAGTTGAGAAAATGGTTGTAAAATAATTTATAACAATCGGTAATTTTTAAACATCTAATATCTTTTTGTTTCAAAGTTGAAGGAAAAGTTTCACTCAGGTTACCTTCCTTCCTTTGAACATAAGGCTCTCTGAGCTAAACATTTTTGAAAGTCTGGGGAAAAGGAGTTCATGATATGGCTATCAAATAAATAGATGACACACCTCTAAAACATTCCCAGCCTCCAAGAAGCTGCCCTCTTATTAAATATATGATGGTCCCAAGCACTGTAATTAGTTCCATGCCTTTTAATTTAGCACTAAAATATTCTTTACTCCTGTCATGTAAATTAGTTTTGCCTCCCCAAAGAATATACGAAGATAGAGACTATATCCCATACTGCATTTTTAAACCAGAAGACTGGAAACCTTTTAACCAATTCAGTGGTTACTGCTAAGGCTAAAATTGCATTGTTTTAGTAAAAAAAAAAAAAAAAAAAAAAAAAAAAGAAAGAAAAAGAAAAGAAATTCATTGTCATAAAAAAATTTTAAGAAATTGTGTCCACAATATAGGCTCTATATTCCAAGATGATTTCTGGAGTGTCAACTCTAGTCACTTTTTAAAATGGGGGTTAAGAATGAGAAAAATACTATCTGTTTTCTTGGTCCTTTTCATTACAACAGTAGTTGATTACTCATTTGAAATAATTAAACCTTTTCTCAGAGCCAGACTGTGACTAGGCCTTAGTTTTTCTGAGTTTCCTTTCAAATAAAATTTTCAAAAAATTTCACCCATGAACATGAAGCAGGCTTATCTACAGATTACGTGATTTAAATAAGATAATTCTACTATTAATGAATTATGGTTGATTAGAACTATATCAATTGCCTGCCTTAAAGGCAGAAAAAAATTAAGTGACTCAAGAAGATGAAAGTCTGTTTTTTTTTCCTCTCACCACCAATTTATAACCTCAACAAAAACCATGGCCAAATTTCTTGGATTTGAGATTCATTTTTAATGTATAAAAAATATCTCAAGGAAGCCAATTCTGTCCCTAAAAGTAAATCTCAGAATAGATTTATCATTAGTTGTATTTCTTTTCTGACTTTGGATGGAGTCTTCTGACTATAATGTATATTAAACGTATTCATGTAATATTTTCCATGGATATGCTTTACATTTAAACATAATTTGATAGCTCTTCCTGATCTGAATATGTCTTAGCTTAAAATCTTTAAGTACTACTTAAGTTTATTAATGTGAAGATAATTTAATAACATCTTGGAAAATGTCATTTTAAGCCAAAAGGAAAACTACTGGTATTTTGCTTTTATCCATTTCCTTCTGTGAAAAGTGATGGTTTAAAATAAATCTGAGCTTTTATCAATTTTCTCTTTCATTTTTCAATGCTTGTAGTTAGACTAAATGCAAAAGGATGATTCTTCACATTCATATATGCATTAGATTTCAAGTAAAGCTGGTTTCACTTTGGAGAATTACTCACAGTATCTTAAAAGGCATGGCATTAAAAATAAACCAGAGTAAGAGCAGCATTAATGTCTAATACAGTTGTTTTTTTTTTTTTTTTTAGTTTTTTCTTGTCCTCAATCATTTTATCTACTTATTAGATATTCATCCATCATTCAGAAGGTTCAGTGGAGAGAGCACAAGAGTCTGGGGACGTGTGTTCCAGTTTGGGCGATGTCAGTTGTAACTTTATGTAGAACCCAGGGTAGGACCCCTCCTCCAGCTTACAGTTCTTCACAGCAAAGAAATGAGAGAAGCCTTTAACTCACCTGCCTCCCATCTGTGTTAAGGTTAAAATGAAACAGCCCTGTATTTGAAAGTAACTCCAAAGGACTGATTTTTAACATAAATAAGATGGGGTTGTATTCATCTTCTAACCACATCATCTCACAGTACTTTGAGAACAATTCCAGATGTGGATTTTGGAAGAAAATGGGTAGGAGAGGTATGCCTCTGTGAAATGCAATTCAGGGTCTCTGTACTCTCTGTACTACCTTATGAACTTAACCAAGAGACTAAGATTAAATATACCATTGAAAATCTGTTCATTCATTGTCTAAGGATATGTGTCCTCAAACCTTACTGAAATTATTTTTAATATCCTAGTCTATAAGTAAATAGTATAATTAATGTAGTATCTAATCAATACAAGTTATTTCATTAATGTCATATCCCAGTAAACACTTTAAGAAAAGCATTTTGCCCTGAAAGCCTCTACCAAGCTATTGAGAGCATCTTGCAAAAGGGAACTTAGAGACAAGTGCAGCAACTATGCCCCCAAATGAGAGACAACAGTAACTCTTTTTATTCCCCTACTTAGATATCAGGACAACACTTTTTTTCTGATTGAAGGGGAAGAGATATTATTTTTATGATTTTGGCTTCATTTTTACCATGGGATTTCACAGAAGAATTTTGATGAACGGAAGGATATAATTTTTTATAATTGGGGATTTGATTTAGGAATATTAACGTTAAGGGTGTATAAGACTTACTGCAAAGGAGAGAGCCTGGAGGCAGGAAATAAAATTGATTGCAAAAATCTAAGGTGAGACCCAAAGAGCATGTTAGCCTGATTGATAAAAGAGAAACAGAAACAAGTCCTTGGATGGCAAGTACACCCCTCAAATGAAGAACATGCCTATTTGTTCAGACCATGTTACTTGGAAACCACTGTCTTTTTTCTGGTTCAACTTTTGAGAAGTAATAAAGATCTCTGTAAAAAAACAGGTATAATCTCAAGTATAGAATTAAGATACTGATACCTTGGGTGTATTATCAAATAAAACAATAGCAAGCTTATGTTGCCTGGTGATTCCATAAAGCATGGTAGTCTGTGAGGATATGGTCTCATTTGCACAGCTTCTTTATTATACTAACTACCAAAGGGCACAATGCTACCTCACTGTCTTCTACATCACTGTCTTCATTTGTTTTTAAACTATCATCAAAGCAGAATACTACTGGATGACAGTAAAGATTGACAATAGCCATACTAGTACCTTTTAGTCCCAAATTAGCCAAGAGAACCAAGATTTTAAGGTTCCAAAATAAAATAAAATTAATCAAAATTAAAAATATAAAGAAAAAAAGAGAAAATGTCAACTTGTCTCCTTATACTTCTAATATTTTAGCAGAAGAATGGATGTGTGTTACCTAATGGGCTTATGTCACTGGTTAGCTCACTTCACATCGCCTTCTGGAATAGCCGGCTCCGTCTGCTCAAAGATAAGGGTTGTCCATTTGGAATAAATTCTGGATTTTAGTTTGACACCAGGCTAAATGCAACATTGCCATTCTTCATTTATTGACATCATGATGTAAATCCCCTCCTCTTATGGAACACACTCTGTTTCTTGATGTTTTTGGTAGAACTGGTGTGTTGGTCACTGAGCCATACATGGGCTAACAGTGCAGTTCCCCATGTCTGCAGAACCAGAGTGAGGCTAGCTGAGTTATGTGGGATCAAACCTGGGCCTTCATAACACCCACCTGAGCAAAAGCCACCACTGCCTATGGGTGATTTCATGGCATCAAAGTAGAATCATCAAGTGTTATGGTTTTTCCATTTGTAATTTTCCTCTTGTAAAGTACAAAAGGTATTACACTGATGCTAGCAAGACAACATTCAAACCAATTTATTCCTTTTTCATATCTGTTTCAAAATTCTTATTTTATATTTTAAAGGAGAACAACTGTGTTTATTTCATGATGAATATGATTTCTTTTAATAGTAAACAGGCTTTTTCCAGAAAAAGGAACGATTTAATCCCTAAAGCTGGTAAATAATAGATGGGGCCAATAAATGGTATCACATTTTATAGCTTGTCCATGAGGGTGACACAGGGTGAAATAAAATTGAGTGGTTTTGGGTAATGTAGGATCACTGGCAGAGATATAGTTGACGCCATTCAGTTTTTAGAAACATAAGGTAATGAGGCTGGACCTGAAAGCAAGAGAAAAATATATATATTCACAGCATTTATATGCCACAAGTCACTGAGCAGGGAAAAATCTGGGCAGTGGTGAGCAAAACTCTCAAACCTCAAAGCAATGTTTAAAGCAGTATAAGAAAATAACAAAGCAAGCATCCATAACAAAGGTATGAAATGTACACAAGAAAAAAAATAAGTTTAAAATTAAAGGAAAATGCCAGCATTCATACAGAACTGGAGAGGCCACTTGTAGAATCTATCCAGCCTCTCAATATATGAGTTAAATATGTTACTAAAAATTTAGTAGAAAATAAATATTCAAAAGCAAGGCTGTAAACACTGCAGGACAGTTAAGGATTCTCGGTATTTGAAAAGGAGAGGAAGCTGTTTTTTTTATCTTGACAGAACGTTGAGAAATGATCTAAGAGAAAGGATGAAATGAAATGCCTGATGGTGGGGAAGGATCAGGAAGGAAGCTGTTTAAACTGTTTTCAGACAACAGATCAGTATGAGGTGATTTGACCAAGGGAGGCACATTCACTTGGAGACTTTAGATGAATTTCTTTTTAGTAGAGAGCTATTAGATCCTTGGCCTTCATCCCACCACTTTGCCTAACATTTTATTTCCAGCACTGGGAGAAATTCTAAGTCTGACTTCCTTGGTGAACATGTGCAAACCAAAAAAATTTACAGTGGAAAAATTAACAAATCTGCAAACAGCCCAAAAAGGGAAAGAAACATTGATATTGAGGATTCCCTTCCCGAGTAATATAGACCTTGATAGTTTTTACGGATTTTTTTTTAACCTTGAATTTAAACAGTGCTTCATTTTTCAAAATTCTCACACCCATGATAAATAGAAGAGAAACTTCTGATATTTGAGATCTGTGATAGATTTGAAATCAATTCGTGGGAAGGGAGGTTATGAACACACTCTTTTGATGCATAGGATGACTGATGAGGGTGGCAGGAAATTATGTGAAACCCTTCTCTTTTGACAGCCACACTGGAACATTTACAACCGCAGATGTTATTTGTCCATCAGAAAGGAAAATATTTGTTTCAAGCCACAGGCATTTTCTACCATGATATCAAAATGAAATTCAACAACAATTTAATGTTTAATGTATAAGAAAATAAATATTCGGGGGGGGCCAAATTCAAGAAAGCAAATAGAACCCACAAAATATAACTAGTGACATGAAAAAAATGGCTGGCCTCATTACGAACAAATCTGTCCTTTTGCTAAAGTAAGGATTGTTCTATTATTAACATAAGAAATCTTAGATGGACTGCACACAATGCCGCATTATTCATAAAAGCATTGCTGCCATCTGGTGGCTAGTTGGCATTTCAACACTGACTTTGCTGATTTGATTTGGCTGGGTGCTCTGGAGAGGTATTCAAAGGAGGTCTCTATTTATGTTGTTAAGTATAAACCTGAAATCCCATGGCCCTAGATGTTATTCATCTGATGGCAGTCCTTTCTCGCTGTCCTGTCATAGAATGGAGGATTCAAGGGAGGCAATGACACACTTGTGTAATTTTTGTCCTAAACATGAAAATATATTTTCCATGACTTATCTAAGGAAGTTATTCTTGGCTGTTATTGACTGATGAATTTTATCAACACTCATTTCTGTTAGAAAATAAATATGTAGTCAAATATTAGGAAGATTTATTGAATCTAAAGATATACTATATTGCTTAAATAAGAATATATGTGAGATGTTGTAATCCCTCTTTTGGATCTAAGCATGAATTTTTTTTAAGTTACCACTTACTGAGCTTGATTTTGGAAATAACATAATTTACAGCATCAAAAGAGAGAAATGTGTAGGGTTTCATAAAATTCAAGATTTCTTCCCAGTCATTCAATTGTTATGTTGAAGAAATCTGATTAATTGTTAATGACTCAGGGACTTATGAAGTCATCTTTCTTCATGGATTTACAAGTTAAATGACAAATATTCAGCTCACGCTGCACTTTTTATCAAAAACATAATAGTTAAAATGTAATTTAAGAAATTTTGATGGTTCTCAAGCATCAGTGAATTAACACATTCTTAATCAGAAGCAGTAGCGTTATCTTGGCAACTTCAGTGTATGTTTTGTTTCTAATAACTGTAGAATGTCTCATTGTATGTCATGAAAATCCTGATCCTTAAAGTGTATACTTATATAGATCACAAGTCTTTAAAGATTATAGGAGATAATGAGTTAAAATTACCCCAGGAGGAAAGTTGAAGTTCAATCCTGAATTCTCAGGGATGATATTAAATAGTTAATACTCAGTTTCTACCAGCTATTTGCCTACATCTTTAAACCACCTTATAATTTAGTAAAAGTCAGATAACAAAAGGCCATTGCATTAACTTGGGAGAATCATAATATCAAATGCATATTATCTTTGCAAAAAAAATTGTAAATGCCTGTTTTTAAAATAAGACTGTGGGTTTTATTTTTAAATTCTTGGTTAAGATTTTCACTCTGTGAATGCATACTTGATAATACCCTCAATAACTACCTACTTTTGCCACTTAAAATGTTTTCTCCCTCAAAATATTTAATTTGACCCATGGAAGAACATTGCTAATTTTCCCTGGGAAGATCGCTTAATCCCCTACCCCTCATCTGTCTCTATTTAGGAAGAGGATATGAAAAACAACAATAAAACCTTACAAAGAAAGTAAAATCTATAATGATTATGCCCCAGTCTCTTTCACCTATAAGTATAAAATTTCAAGTAAATTATTTTCCTATTCAACTTGGATATAACCCTATAGTGGTTTCTAATGGCTCCATAATAGAGATAGTAGCTATGGTCAGGATGACCCAGGTTGTAGTCATAAGTTGCTAATGTTTGTTTCAATAACATTTGCTTTTTGGCAGCTTTTACAGCTACTTAACACTAAATTCCCATTTAGCCAGGAGAATCATTCACATACTATAATGAATGATGTCACCTTAAATCCTTTAGTATGTAATTGCTGGATGTTACATTTTATAGCAGGACATTTAATGGTGTATGTGTTTATGCTAAATTTTATGACAGTGACAGCTGTATCTCAGTGGAGAAATGATCCACTCCTTTCATAGGAAGCTAGGTTTGAATTTTCTTTAAGCAAACAGTTTTGCCATATATGCCCTCTGGCTTAGGCAGGGTTCTCCCTCAAAGCAAAGTTAGAGACTAGGAATTTTGTAGCAACTAGTTTATTTGTGAGGTGTCCCAGAAAGCAATAATTCAGAACTAGAAAGAGTGAAACAGAGAAGGAGGAAAAGGCACTACAAGGGACGTTATTGAGTGGGTCAAAGTGGCTAGGATGCTTGTCAGAATTTTCACCCAAGGATTAACAGAATGAAGCATTTGTTCATCAGCTTCTCATCCGTTTGGTTTAGGGTCACCTCAGATGGGATAATATCTTTAAATCTTCTTGCCTTTTAGGCTGCACATGTGTGTGTATGTGTGTGTCTGTGTGTGCACCAAGAAGGCTCTTTCATATGTCCTACTCCTTAGACTAGAGAATATCAGTGACAGAAAGTGAAAGATACCTGGTGCATGCTTGAGGCAAGATGAAGTCAGGACAAAGGAATGTGAAGCCCTCAGAAATGTTCACACCAGCTACAGCTAGAGTCACAGGTAAAGCCAAGAGGATGTGAGGCAGGATACAAGAAGTATGTGATGCAGTTCACTCCTTGCTATACTCAAATTGACTTGGACCTCATGTTAGCCTTAATCCATTTCTGAATATTCCAAGATGGTGGCTGGCCTCAGTTTCTTCAAAAGAGGTAGTAAAAAAGTTGTGGTGGAATAAGTTACACTCCTTTACTGCCACTGTGTCTGAGGTCATATTTGCTATTCATCATCTACTTCTTGTACCACTCATTCTAGATTTTCCTCACCCTCAATCAGGACCGCAACTATTCTGTTGTGTTTGCCTTATGAGGCGAATCAGATTTTCATACCTGATGGATTTGAGCCCTTAATTTTTTGACATTGCCAGGCTCTGTTTGCTGCAGTTGACAGTTCACTGCTCTCACCAGGCACAGAAACACCAAGACATGTCAGTGAATTCCCCGAGTTCCTGAATCATTTCTCCAACTCCCATTGTACAGAAGCAACTTCACCTTCTCATTATAATGGGGCCAGTTATCCTCATGATTATAGCAGCTATTTTATTTGTCTGTTGGTCCACTGCTTGAGTATCCATAGTTACATAGCAGTGATTATAGCTTTAAGTTCAGTGATTCCATTACTAATCCTTGCCAGAAGCAAACTTCTCCCCCATCCCAAGAACAAGAATTTTTAATCTAGCAGAGCCAAAGTTGCAAAAGTCAAAAGCATCAATGCTGCAAATGGGTTACTACAGGAGCTACTCCTGCTTCTACCTCTTGGTCCTTAGACTCATATAATCTAGCTATTGGGGACACTGTAACATATATCAGATAATGATTCAGTATATATATTGCATCTTGCTATACAACACCCTAACCAAACAGGGTCTAATCCCTAAGCTGTCACCTTAACTGAGTCTTTAAGAAGTCATTCAATTATTCTATTAGGTTGATTGCTACCAAATAATAGGTTATTTAGTAAAAACAGTGGATCCCAGGATCCACTTTCAAAGGAAGGGCTCTGATACAGTGAATTTGTTATCAGGCACCTGGTTAGTCTCTTTTAAGGACTCAGTTGTGCTTCTGCTGCTGGAAGACTGAGCAATCAGCAGTGGTAGGAGTTATATCATCCTTGGTCAGAGGGAGCCGTGGTTTGGCATCTGTGCATAGTTTCCGTCTTTGCTACCAGGGACACTCCATTCATGAGTGTAGTATACAAGTTCCAAGTGGCTAAAGAAAAAGGTTAGAGGGCTTCAACTGATTAAGTCATCTGGTGTACTTACTCTCTGGTAGACATTAAGACATGAAGATGAAACACAATGATTTTCATGTCCTGTGCCCACTCCCATGAGTCCACTGACTTCTTTATCTCCAGTCTTCCAGACTGTTTCCTTCCAGGCCTCTGGCCAACAAGCAGAGTCATTCTCCACTTTCCGGAAATCAGTCTATATGCTTACCTCAGGCTACCCTGCTCTCTACAGAGTGAACAGGTCAAGTTTATGTCTTATATTTCTCCCCATGGGAAGATTTCTCCTCACCACTGTCCTGCAGGCTCACCCCAGGGTCGGCCTATGGTGCAGCTACAGTTCATATTTTTGGTGTTCACCAACATACTGAGCTGACCCATTCATGAATCAGACTTGAGTTTTTTCATCCTTCATCAGTTGGCTTTTAGGAACTTCCATGAGGCCATAGGTGCAAGCTCAGGGAGAAGCACTACTCCCTCCAATAGTGACAGATATAATGGGGCTTTGAGCCATGTGTTCATGTAACTTACATAGTCTCTCTGGACCTGCTTGGGCCAAATTCTAAATATAGCATTTCTATCCATGGATTGTTGTCCAATATTATTATTCAATGGATTTGACAATGCCTGGCTCATCGTGGGAAGCTGAAGTCACATAGTCAATTGACGTCTTGTGATCAGGTGCTCAGTCTGTTCTAACCCAGCCACAAACTCCACAGCAGCATTATACTGTAATTCCTCATTGAATTTTCTGAGTCATATGACTCAAGAGTCAAAGAGCTTACACCATAGCCTGAGCTTGCTGCAGGCATTGCTAAGTTATGGATAGCCAGACTGATGTGTGAATGACATCCAGAAATACTCCTGCTGCCTAGTGTACTGACTCACCTGTCATGGAGGTCCAGGACTTGTGATCATATCACTGTTCAAGAATATCTAAGAGCAACCCAGATACTTGATTGTAAACAAATACAAGATTATTGTTTTAAACCACTAAATTTTGGGCTAGTTGTTACAGAGCAACAGCTAATTGATACAAGTAATATGCCTACAAAGAAAATTCAATGGCGTGGTTTTTAGAAGAAAAAAATAACATATTTGAAAGTAAAATCCAGCCAGTATAAAAGGCCTTTGTAAAGGTTGTGGAAACCCAGTTCATGGTGTCAGCTTCTAATAATTAACTACTAAGCACTAGTTCCTTACAGGGTTGTAGAGAAAATGCAGGTAGTAACATTTCATCTCATCATGTGTCTTTTCTATTACTCAGTTTGTTTATAGAAATAGCCGCCTAACAAAGTTAACTTCCAGGAAAGATGCCAGGTTACACAGAACCATACCAGAGCCTCAGAATCACTTTGGGCTTTCACCCAAAGTTTTTGCAACATTAGGTGGAGGCAACATAATTTGGCTTGAAAAGTTACAAGAGAAAAAATCGCAGCAAATGCTCATGGAACAGTATGTTCAGAGTCTTCAAGATAGTATCTTTCTTGGCCTCTTAAAAATCAGAGACTATTGTATATTTATGCTATTTTTTTTAATGGTCTGGATCAACAGGACCCAGAGTTGTCACAGGTCATTGTTAGGCCAGCAACTATAGAGGTTCTAACCCAGAATTTGGGCCGTAAGACATAAGACCAGATAGAGCTACAGTTGGAAAATCTAAATATAGCTGAAAAGTTTTGGCACTTCAAGAGTTTCTGAGAGAAAGAAAATAAATTTGATTTCTGTGCTGCTGATGGAAAAGCTTATAAATGACCTAAGAAAATTATATTTGTCATATTTTCATTGCAAATGGTATTTATTTGTTCCTAAAAGTTGAAAATGACCTTCATGTTAAAAACCATTAGTCAGGAAAAAGCATGAAGTCCATGTTGCTTTGCATTTTGGAGTTAAATATTCTAGCAATTCCTCTAATTTTGAAAAGTATACACATTGAGAATGCTATTATTTGTCCTCAGAATTTTCACAGGGTATTTCAGGTCAGAAGGTATTTATTTGTGCAAGGTTAACATGTGATTCCCAGACCTACTTTCATCAATATAATTTTTAGTTTCTTTTTTTCTTCCTAAAATATGTAAATAAGAAGGTTTAATTCATTTATTTCTTTCTGTTTTTTTTTTTTTACATAATTAAACCCAAAGATAAACATGGTATATTCTATGTTAAAGCTGCATGATACTAAGAATACTCTGCTTTGGATTAAAAATTTATTTGAATTCCTTAATTAAATTAAATTTTCAATTTTCAAGAGTTTATTATTTCTAAATCTGTGTTAGGTTAACTTCAGGAACAAAAACTGATGAAAAACAGGGAATAAAGTTATTCAGTTACATCAAAGTCTAGGTTTTAAATAATTTTTTGGTAGTTATTTTAGAAATTGTGTGTTCAGTTACTACTTTTTCAAAGTACTGAGTAGAACTCCAGAATCTTGGAAAAAGTCAGTTTTCAAAAATGTCTAATTTATGTTAAAGAAATTGAATAACACTCAACTATTTCCCATTTATTCCTATTACATCTGTTGTTTCACAGTTTATTTTAAATAATTTTTCCACTCCATATAAAATGCCATTTTGATAACACATGTTACTTTATCTTCTAAAGTCAAACAAAATTATTTTTTTTTCCAGTGTAACACAAATCAAATCACGGTGCAAATTTCAGTAACTGGAGAAAGTAGCTGAGCTATTTTTCAAATGCAAGCTCTAAGAAAGTTAACTAATACTTGGGTTATGTAGAGTACTTACTTGCTATTGGTGACTAAGTAGCAATTCTACTAATTTTGCTGGAACTCCAAACAGGGTGAGCTAAAGGTAGTCAGGAGTTGTCATTGTAAGTAATTGCTTTTGATTGCTTTTACCAAAGACATGATTTATATATGACATTATTTACCAAAGAAATGATGTATGTCTATGATTACTAATTCATATTTATTATTTATTTTTTTTCACTTAGCATATGAATCTGCTAAATTTACTTATTAAAGGTGAAATATTTCTGAATTTTCTACTTTGATGAGTCCAATCTGACTCAGGGGCAGAGAGATGTTAGAGGGATCACTTCTTAAATTATTTTGTGTAGGATTTCCATTGTATCAACAAAATCCTTACACTTACTTTTCTCCCATAAACTTTGCTTAGTATTCACTCATGTTTGCAAATAAATAAAAGATCTATAATGATTTAATGAAGTAAACATTAACAGAATGATACAAAGGACCAAATGGCATCAGGGTTTTGATTTACCATACTTCAATTTATGGCCCCTGTATCATCCAGGATAGACTTCAGGAACAGATTTCTGTTGCTCAGCTCTGTACCGTCTTCATTCTGGGTCCCAGGTTGAAGGAATAGCCTCTGTCTGGAACAGATATGACAAGCTACATGCTAGCCTTTAAGCTCCTGTCTGAAAGTGGCATATGTCAGGTCTGTCTTCATTTCATGGGACCAAGGAAGTCACGCAGCCAGGAGACCACACACGTATAATCCTCCCATGTGCAGGGCCACTGCAGGGAGATGCACTGTTATAAATGGTAACTAATAATAGAGTCTACCACAATCCCTACACAACTACATATTCAACTCACTTGACATAACCTGCCCAATCTAAAGGGTTGTTGTTGTTCTTTAAATGGAGTAACATTTCATCAAGCCATTCTAGAGATAAAAAACATTTAACATAATTGATTGCATACTTGTAATTGATGGTGACATAGTGACTTATTTAAAAGAACCATTCAGCTTCTTTGATAAAGACTGTTGAGTATGAAACTAGAGTTCAAGTTTTTCAACAACATATGACAACCTGAATACTAATTCATATCTATTTTAAATTAGTTCAAAAGTGTTGAGAATATAGAAAATGTGCATCAATAATTATTTAAGTCCAAGTCAGATGCATGAATTGTAGGAGCTAAAGGTCAAAGAACTCAGAGTGAAATATATACTTTATGAGGGTGTCAAAAATGAGGTAAAGGTTGGAAAGTTCATTCAGTAATTGAACCATGTTAATAGGCTTACTCCTTTTTTCAATGGTAAGTGAATATACATCTTGTATTATCAAATAAGGTTGTCTTCTGGTCGTAGATATTTATGTACCATCTTTAAAGATATTGAATACATACATACTGTGCCTGATTTTGTTGGTCTCTCGGGAAATGCTTTGCTGAAAAAATATACTGTAGAGCACTTTTGTTGTTGAAATAACAGTTATTTTCTGGAATACAAGTATTTGGCATAAGAAATCATGATTCTTTTCTATCGAGTTTTATGAATTTTATCCTTCTGAGGTGTATTCTAGAGAGATAATATTAGATGGGATGGAAGACGAAATGAGGGTCCTCAATGTAAATTGTTCAATAGCACAGGAACACATTTTGCTTCATAAGCCTCACTTTTAATACTACAGATTTGTTACAACAAGTAAAAACTACTTTAATTTTAGCGAAAGTACCAACTAGTGTCAGTGAAAAATGATTGCAATTCAACTTAATGTATGTAGCTATCACAGCAAAGTAATTTTACAGAGTGTAGGTTTTTTGTTTTTTTTTTTGTTTTTTGTTTTTTGCTTGGAAGTCATTGGTTTTAAGTCCTGTGTTTCGAATGTAGAGCGTATTGGTATAAAACAAGCAAAAAGGCCCTCAAACAAAAGTCCCAGTAAACCAAGTTGCAGTTAGCTTCCACTCCTGGGAAATATTCTAACATATGTTGCTGGCACTTGAAAAATTTACACCTTATAAGGAAAGGCAAGAAAATTCTGTCAAACAATTAAACTGATTGGAATTCCCAAGAATGTGAAAAAACAAAATGAGTCCTGTGTTAGAAAAGAATGGAAAATAGTTGTGTATACGGCTGTAAACAGAAAGAGTAAAAGATTTTTGTGCCTTGCATAAATCAATATTTTTTTTTCTTTATAACAAATGTAATGCAAGTCAGGTAAAAACTTTTAGTACTGATTTAGTCTTTTAAAACTACACATTCTAGACTTGAAAATGTGTTTAATTAAATAACCTCTAGAATAGCAATAGAGTGACACATTTGGTATTAATATTTTTGGATAAATTAGATGCTTGTTAAATCCTTGGATAGGTATACATTTGACAACCAAGTTGGTAAAGATAAAGTATGGGTATGTTACCATCAAATAATGTAGAATATACCAAGAAGAGAGCAAATAATTCAGATTAAGATTAAAACAGAAGTTGGCATTTAAAAGATTAAACCAGGATAATATTAATTGAAAGAAAATTATCCAACAAAATGAAAAGGGAAGATCCTGCTGTATGTTGCCCTTCCTAAGTAAATATACTTCAAAGAGTTGTAAAAAAAAAAAATTAGAATACCTTAGGTTCTCAAGGAAATAAAATAAGCTTTCTGATTTAGAAAGCCATGTTTGGTAGATTTCTTTAAGAAAGAGAAAATGCTATGGTTTACCCGTTTCCTATTCTAAATATTCCTATGCCAACATGGGTTTATTATATTCACATGCTTTCATCTATATAGAAATTATAGGAGACGATGGATAAGTTTATGACATTGATTGGAATGATGGTTTCAATGTTTTATACTTATCTCCAAACACATCAAGTTGTAGTTATTAAAAACCTATAGCTTTTTGTGTCTCAAAAAGATGAAAATGAATAACTACTAAAAAACTACTTTAAAAGGATCTGTGAATATATATTATCCCATGCAGTTGATAAATGCAGTATTATTATTTTAAAAAAGAAATGATAAGTTAATTAAAGTAATGCTTCTCCAGTCTCATAGCACAGGGAGATCAGCTCAGTGCTTTGTGACCAGCTAGAAGGGTGGGATAGGGAGGGTGGGAGGGAGGGAGGGAGACACAGGAGGGAAGAGATACGGGGCTATATGTATATGTATATCTGATTCACTTTGTTGTAAAGCAGAAACTAACACACCATTGTAAAGCACTTATACTCCAGTAAAAACGTTAAAAAAAATAAAAAAAATAATAAAGTAATGCTTCTCAAGCTTTTCTATTAATAAATCCTAAAGAGGGAATAAAAACTCTGAAAGCTAGGGAGGGGTCAGAGATAAAGATACAGACTTAGGGAACTTCAGGATTTAGATGGTGTCTAGCACATGAGGTTGCTAAATATGAGGTTTAGCACATACAGCTTCTTGCCATTAAAGCTATAATTTTCATCACATATAAAAGAAGTGAGTCTCATACAGGTCGTGATCCTTACAATCAACTTGCTCATCCAATTTTTAAATTTCACTGTCACAGTGATTTTTGTTCCAATTTTTAAGAGTGTTCCTTTACAGCTGATGGTTCAGATTCTGGACCTTTGAATTAATATGTGATTAATGAGTCATTTTTTATTAATAAGGTAAAAAAATGAATTTCCATTTACCTAATCGAATTTTGATGATTTTCTATGAAGATAAATAACAAAATAACCCAGAAGTTAAAAACTTTGACTTAGTTAAGTATATACCTTCCAGTTGAAAAAAGTATTCCAGGTCACTTCCTATGAATTATAAATTTGGTTAAAAACTTTTTTAAAAGCCAAGCTATTTTTAAATATTTATCATTTTTACTACTCTGTTGAGCACACTGAAAATAAATCATGAGCAAAATTATTCAAAACAAAATTATTTTCATTGAATGATATAGTGGCTGCAAGTGTGTTCAGAGTGTGTGCTAGCAATCCTGCAGGGCTGCCTGTTATATCGATGTGTGTACAAGTCCCATTAGGTGCAAGTATCAATACCTTTTAAAAAAAACTGTCCACAAGTAGGTGCAGATGTTATGTCAATAATTTACAAATATGTCTCTAGTAAAATATTAATCATCTTACATATTATTCACCAACTACAAACCTTTATTTGATTTTCATTTTGCTCAAGATGTTACTACTCAGAAGTTTTCACCTTTGTATAGACATTTCTGGTTTGCCTTGGATGTGGTTTCCTTTACATTTATATGTTAAAATACAATCCTTACCCACACTGAGATCAGCAGCTTTTCATTTGTATTGCCCGTTTCTGAAAGGATTTCAGTATTTTTTAACATTTAGCTAGTGGTGATATTTAATTTGTTCATAATTTATTTTGGTGTGTAGTGTAACATGACTCAAGTACTCAAACATTCAATAACATTTTGTGAATAATGTATCCTTCTCTATGGTTTTATGATGCTTATATTTTTATTATATATTATCTTCTCTTTTAATAAGTGTATTTCAGATATCAATTTAATTTCTTTGACATTGCACCCAATATTACTGTCATCACTATTGTAACCATATAATTTATTCTAATTACTGGAAGATCAAATCTCCTGGTCAGCTTTTCTTTTTTCGAAACTATCTTTTTATTGCTCTATTATCTACAGGCTGTTAGTATAATATGAAAACAATCTAATTTTGTTCTTTGTAAGTAACCTGGTTTACCTGCCTGTTTATATCTTTATTCTAGAAAAAAAATTTTAAATCTTATTTATTTTTCTACTAATTTACTAGTCACATTCAATATTTTAATGCATATTCAAAAGACTTTAAGCTTACAAAGGTTATTTTTTAAAAAGTTCATGTCATTGATGATCACTTCAAGTTGTTTGTTTTCATCTTCAGTACATCTAACTTTCTGTAAAATTGCACTTCCCTATCTGTTTTCCATATGTGTCATGTTTATCTCAAAATTTCTCCCTCTTGGTCTCTTTCCTCTGTATTAGAAATGGCAGAATTTTCCCTCTCCATTGTTGATACTTGGTTTTTGTTTTGTTTTGTTTTGTTTTTTTGCCGTGTAAATTCAGCTCTTTTCTGCCTCTAATAAATATTTTAATTCTGATCTAATGCACAGAGTTGCCCTGCCTTGTTTTCTTACCTTTTCCAGCCATATGCACATCTCACTCTATGTAAGCCTTTAAAAAAATCAAATCTTTTTTTTCTGGCGATATAAATTCCAAGTTTTATTTTATTGCAACACAGGTACGTTCCTACAGGTTCTGGTTTCTATAATAAATCTTTTTTCTCCCCACAGATATTTTTCTCTGTATCTTTTTTTTTCATAAGTTAATGGTCATCTTTTTTTAAATTCATTTTATTGAAGCATACCTGATTTACAATGCTGTGTTAATTTCTACTGTACAGCAAAGTGATTCAGTTATACATATATATATATATGTATACCTTCTTTTTCATCATGGGTTATCACAGGATTTTGAATATAGTTCCCTATGCTATACAGTAGGACCTTGTTGTTTATCCGTTCTCTATATACTAGTTTGCATCTGCTAATCCCAAACTCCCACTCCATCCCTCCCCCACACCTCTCCTCCCCCTTGACAACCACAAGTCTGTCCTCTATGTCTGTGAGTCTGTTTCTGTTTGGTAGATAAGTTCATTTGTGTCATATTTTAGATTCCACATATAAGTGATATCATATGATATTTCTCCTTCTCTGTCTGGCTTACTTCACTTAGTATGAAAATCTTGAGGCCCATCTATGTTGCTGCAAATGGCATTATTTCATTCTTTTTATGACTGAGTAATATTCCATTGTATATATATACCACATCTTTATCCATTCATCTGTCAATGGACATTTAGGTTGTTCCCATGTCTTAGCTATTGTGAATAGTGCTGCTATGAACATTGGGGTGCATGTATCTTTTTGAATTATAGTTTTGTCCAGATATATGCCCAGGAATGGGATTGCTGGATCATATGGCAACTCTATTTTTAGTTTTTTAAGGAACCACCATGCTATTTTCCATAGTGGCTGCACCAATTTACATTCCCACCAACAGTGTAGGAGAGTTAACAGGCATCTTTTGATTCAACATTATTTACAAAAATAGACAGCCGGTCAGCAGGCTGTAGTTTTCTGACCGTTGTCTCTTGTTCAAGAGACACTCTCTGAAAAACACAAACCAGTCAAAAAGTAGGCAAGATCTGAACAGGCACTATGTAGAATATAATGTGCCATTAGCCAGTAAGTATACAAACAGCTCAATCTCTCAAGTCACCAGTGAGTTTGTGATCAAACTCCCTCCCTGACAGCCCAGGAGGCCTTCAGGTACATCTCCTAACAGGGCAGGAGGCTGCCCTGCAAATGACATCAGTGATGAGAGCATCTTGGGGCAGCTCTCCCCACCCAGAATGAGGGGGCCTTCCCTATCTATTCTTCACTTACATTGAGAGTATTCAGGACCCTCCTTGGAGCCTTCAGATACATGTAAAAACTGTATATCCTGCCATTTAGGAAGTAAGGGAGGCAAGACTGCATATGGTGAAATCACTGATACGATGCAGAAAAAATTTCCAGACCATCCTTCCTGAAGGTTAAATTCTTTCTTCATGAGAGGAGGATTGGACAATGGGATCGCCGAGCAGAGGCAGAGATTTCCAAAGTCCTTTCTGCTTGGTCAGCTGTAATATGCTTCCTCTGAACATTGCTGATCTCAAACATTTTATTTATTTATTTATTTAAATAAATCTTTATTGGAGTATAATTGCTTCACAATACTGTGCTAGTTTCAGTTGTACACCAAAGTGAATCAGCCATATGCATACATATGTCCCCATATCCCCTACTCTTGAGCCTCCCTCCCATCCTCCCTATCCCACCCCTCTAGTCATCTCAAAGCACTGAGCTGAGCTCCCTGTGCTATGTGGCTGCTTCCCACCAGCCAACTATTTTACATTCAGTATTGTATGTATATCAATGTTACTCTCACTTTGCCCCAGCTTCCCCCTCCTACCCGGTGTCCTCAAGTCCATTCTCTATTTCTACGCCTTTATTCCTGCCCTGCCACTAGGTTCATCAGTACCATTTTTTTTTTTTAGATTCCATATGTGTGCGATAGAATATGGTATTTGTTTTTCTCCTTCTGACTTACTTCACTCTGTATGACAGACTCTAGGTCCATCCACCTCACTACAAATAACTCAATTTCGTTTCTCATTGTATATATGTGCCACATCTTCTTTATCCATTCATCTGTCGATGGACATTTAGGTTGGTTCTGTGTCCTGGCTATTGTAAATAGTACTGCAATGAATATTGTGGTAAATAACTCTCTTTGAATTATGGTTTTCTCAGGGTATATGCCCAGTAGTGGGGTTGCTGGGTCATATGGTAGTCCTATTTTTAGTTTTTTAAAGAACTGCCATACTGTTTTCCATAGTGGTTGTATCAATTTACATTCCCACCAACAGTGCAGGAGGGTTCCCTTTTCACCACACCCTTTCCAGCATTTATTGTTTCTAGATTTTTTGATAATAGCCATTCTGACCAGTGTGAGGTCAAACTACCTCATTGTAGTTTTGATTTGCATTTCTCTAATAATTAGTGATGTTGAGCATCTTTTCATGTGCCTCTTGGCCATCTGTATATCTTCCTTGGTCAAATGTCTATTTAGGTCTTCTGCCCATTTTTTAATTGGATTGTTTGTTTTTTCGATATTGAGCTCCATGAGTTGTTTGTATATTTTGAAGATGAATCCTTTGTCTGTTGTTTCATTTGCAAATATTTTCTCCCATTCTTAGGGTTGTCGTTTTGTCTTGTTTATGGTTTCCTTTGCTGTGCAAAAGCTTTTAATTAAGTCCCACTTGTTTATTTTTGTATTTATTTCCATTACTCTAGGAGGGGTGTCAAAAAAGATCTTGCTGGGTTTATGTCAAAGAGTGTTTTTCCTATGTTTTCCTCTAAGAGTTTTATAGTGTCCGGTCTTACATTTAGGTCTTCAATCCATTTGGAGTTTATTTTTGTGTATGGTGTTAGGCAGTATTCTCATTTCATTCTTTTACATGTAGCTGTCCAGTTTTCCCAGCACCACTTATTGAAGGGGCTGTCCTTTCTCCATTGTATGTTCTTGCCTCCCTTGTCATAAATTAGGTGACCATATGTGCATGAGTTTATCTCTGGGTATTCTATCCTGTACCATTGATCTATATTTCTGTTTTTGTGCCAGTACTATACTGTCTTGATTACTGTAGCTTTGTGGTATAGTTTGAAGTCAGGGAGCCTGATTCCTCCAACTCTGTTTTTCTTTCTCAAGATTGCTTTGGCTATTCAAGGCCTTTTGTGTTTCCATACAGGTTGTGAAATTTTTTGTTCTAGTTGTGTGAAAAATGCCACCGGCTGTTTGATAGGGATTGCATTGAATTTGTAGATTGCTTTGGGTAGTATAGTCATTTTCACAATATACTTCCAATCCAAGAACATGGTATATTTCTCCATCTGTTTATGTCATCTTTGATTTCTTTCATCAGTGTTTTATAGTCTTCTGAGTACAAGTCTTTCACCTCCTTACACAGGTTTATTCCTAGGTATTTTATTATTTTTGTTGCAATGGTAAATGGGAGTGTTTCCTTAATTTCTCTTTCTGATTTTTCATTGTTGCTGTATAGAAATGCCAGAGATTTCTGTGCATTAATTTTGTATCCTGCAACCTTACTGATTAGTTCTAGTAGTTTTCTGGTGACATCTTTAGGATTTTCTATATATAGTATATGTCATCCACAAACAGTGACAGTTTTACTTCTTCTTTTCCAATTTGTATTCCTTTTATTTCTTTTTCTTCTCTGATTGCCATGGCTAGGACTTGCAAAACTATGTTGAATAAGAGTGGCAAGAGTGGACATCCCTTGCCTTGTTCCTGATCTTAGTGGAAATGCTTTCAGTTTTTCACCATTGGGTATGATGCTTGCTGTGGGTTTGTCATATATGGCCTTTATTATGTTGAGGTAGGTTCCCTCTATGCCCGTTTTCTGGAGAGTGGGTGTTGAATTTTGTCAAAAGCTTTTTCTGCATCTATTGAGATGATCATATGGTTTTTATTCCTTAATTTGTTAATGTGGGGTATCACATTGATTGATTTGCGTATGTTGAAGAATCCTTGCATCCCTGGGATAAATCCCACTTGATCATGGTGTATGATCCTTTTAATGTGTTGTTGGATTCTGTTTGCAAGTATTTTGTTCAGGACTTTTGCATCTATGTTCATCAGTGATATTGGTCTATAATTTTCTTTTTTTGTGATATCTTTTTCTGGTTTTGGTATCAGGGTGATGGTGGCTTCGTAGAATGAATTTGGAAGTGTTTCTCCCTCTGCAAATTTTTGGAACAGTTTGAAAAGGATCGGTGTTAGCTCTTCTCTAAATGTTTGATAGAATTCACCTGTGAAGCCATCTGGTCCTGGACTTTTGTTTGTTGGAAGATTTTTAGTTACGGTTTCAATTTCATTACTTGTGATAAGTCTGTTTATATTTTCTAATTCTTCCTGGCTCAGTCTTGGAAAATTGTACCTTTCCAAGAATTTGCCCATTTCTTCATGGTTGTCCATTTTATAAGCATATAGTTGTTTGTAGTAGTCTCTTATAATCCTTTGTATTTCTGCAGTGTCAATTATTACTTCTCCTTTTTTATTTCTAATTGTATTGATTTGTGTCCTCTGCCTTTTTTTCTTGATGAGTCTGGCTAAGGGTTTATCAATTTTGTTTATCTTCTCAAAGAACCAGCTTTTAGTTTTATTGATCTTTGCTATTGTTTTCTTCGTTTCCTTTCCTTCTTTGTCTCTTGTCTTTATTTTAAAGTCTATTTTATCAGATACCAGTATTGCTACTCCAGCTTTCTTTTGATTTCCATTTACATGAAATATCTTTTTCCATCCCTTCATCTTCAGTCTGTATGTGTCCCTAGGTCTGAAGTGGGTCTCTTTTAGACAACATATATATGGGTCTTGTTTTTGTGTCCATTCAACCAGTCTGTGTCTTTTGGTTGGGGCATTTAATCCATTTACATTCAAGGTTATTATCGATATGTATGTTCCTATTACCATTTTCTTAATTGTTTTGGGTTTGTTTTTGTGGGTCTTTTTCTTCTCTTGTGTTTCCCGCCTAGAAGTTTTTTTAAAATTTGTTGTAAAGCTGATTTGGTGGTGCTGAATTCTCTTAGCTTTTGCTTGTCTGAAAAGCTTTTGATTTCTCCTTGAATCTGAATGAGATCCTTGCTGGGTAGAGTAATCTTGGTTGTAGGTTTTTCTCTTTCATCACTTTAAGTATAGCCTGCCACTCCCTTCTGGCCTGCAGAGTTTCTGCTGAAAACTCAGCTGATAACCTTATGGGGATTCCTTTATATGTTATTTTTTGTTTTTCCCTTGCTGCTTTTAATACTTTTTCTTTGAACTTAATTTTTGTTAGTTTGATTAATATGTGTCTTGGTGTGTTTTACCTAGGGTTTATCCTGTATGGGACTCTGTGCTTCCTGGACTTTGGTGACTATTTCCTTTCCCATGTTAGGGAAGTTTTTGACTATAATCTCTTCAAATATTTTCTCAGACCCTTTCTTTTTTTCTTCTTCTTCTGAGCCCCTATAATTTGGATGTTCGTGCATTTAGTGTTATCCCAGAGGTCTCCGAGATTGTCTTCAATTCTTTTCATTTTGTTTTTTATTCTGCTCCTCAGCAGTTATTTCTGCCATTCTGTCTTCCAGCTCACTTATTCTGCCTCAGTTTTTCTGCCTCAGTTATTCTGTTATTGATTCCTTCTAGTGTATTTTTCATTTCAGTTACTGTTTTGTTCATCTCTGTTTGTTTGTTCTTTAGTTCTTCTAGATCTTTGTTAAACATTTCTTGTATTTTCTCAATCCATGCCAGCATTCTATTTACAAGATTCTGAGTCATCTTTACTATCATTACACTGAATTCTTTTTCAGGTAGATTGCCTATTTCCTCTTCATTTATTTTGTCTTGTAGGTTTTTACCTTGCTCTGTCACCTGTGACATATTTTTTTGCCACCTCATTTTTTTTTTTTTTAAATGAGTGAGACTGTGTTCCTGTCTTATTGTTTGTTTGGCCTGAGGCTTCCAACAGTGGAGTTTGTAGGCTGTTGGGTAGAGCTGGGTCTTGGTGCTGAGATGAGACCCTCCATGAGATCTCACTCCAATGAATAGTCCCTGGGGTCTGAGGTTCTCTGTTAGTCCAGTGGTTCTGAAAGAGCTCCCACTGCAGGAGCTTCGGCCCAACCCCTGGCTCATGAACTAAGATCCCGCAAGCTGCATGAGGTGGCAAAAAAAAATAAAAAATAAAAAGAGAGAGAGAGAATAATAACAAAGTAAAAAATAAAATTAGACTAGGAAACTAATAGATATGTTAGAATATAAAAATAAGAATATAGATGAATCAACAACTGGAAGATACAACAGTACCACAGTAGTAAATAAAAGGAGGGAAAAGAGAAAAAGAAAAAAAGAAAAGAAAAAAAATAAAGAAAGAAAAGAAAAAGAAAAAAAAGGGGGGAAAGGCCTTGGCTGTGGAGGGTGGGGCCTAAGCAAGGGCCAGGGTTGGGTGGTGGGTGGGGCCTATGCTCAGGACCCACAGGGCTGGAAAAGGGCCTGGGGGCTGTGGGGAGTGGGGCTTAAGCTCAAGAAACAGGAGGGGCCTAGGTTTGCCCCCACCCCTGGTCTCAGAGGCAGGGGACCTCACCTGGGAGCCCAGCAGGCTTCCTCGGCTCTACTGGGTGGGGCAAACGCTCTCCGTTCTTCTTCCGCTCCTCCCAGAGAGCCACTCCCACCTGCTTCTCCTGATCTCCTGGGCCTCCCTCCCTTGCCCCCAAGCACCTGTGCGGCCTGGAGGGGGTTTTGGAGGAGGGGTACTGGCCTGGGAGCTCAGCAGGCTCCCCAGGCTGGGTGGGCCAGGCTGTCGCCCTCTGCTCCTCTCCTGGTCCTCCCAGAGGCCCCTCTCGCCTGCCTCTCCTGATCTCCCCAGGCTCAGGGGCGCCGATCCTGTCTGGCTTCCACTTCTCCTCCCCCCTCTGTCCCCCCACGTCCTACTGGTTCACTTGGGGGTTCCTACCATCTCCTTGGGCATCAGGGTCCCCCCTTTGTATCTTTTAAGCATTGTACTCTTCTTCTAGGTTGTAGACTCTTTTTACAGAACCCAAGTTTTCATACATTTTTCTTATAGTTTTTTACAACTTAAGCTCCACTTGAGTGCTGACAGACTCTCTCATGCCTTAAAGTTGAGGAAACTTAGATATGTCAAACATTCTTTTCTATTATATGTTCTGCTCATTATAAGGAGATGGATTTATTCATGAGAATTTCAAAAATGTTTTTAGTTCTTCTTTTACTTGAACGTGGGCATGCATCTGTAATTCTCTGGAAGAATGAACCATTTCTTGGGTTCCTTTTAATCAGCAATTACTGTTAATTTTGCTCATCAAGTAAAATTTCTCCTCTTCTTGTGCCGGACCCATTGCCACCTTACAAACTGATGGTGTCAGGAGGAGGCAATGGGGTGGGAACAGGATGTGAATGGTCCTGGTTGCCTCAGCAAATGGCTCTCTTCCAGCAGACTCAAGGCTGTGGTCACAAGTCTGCATGGGCAGTGCGGGCCAAACCATATTAGGAAAAAAGAGTTAACAGATTTTCTTAATAACCATCCTTTTTTTTTTTTCTGTATTATTCAGCTTAAAAAGTGTAGCAATGCATTCTCTGCTAATCTCAATCCAGATGATCTGTAAAGTATTCAGGGAATATTATTACCAATCTGTGAGATCACTAGTTTATATTCTCAATTTCCAGTACTGCTAGAACTCACTGGTATTTTCATGAATGTTTCAGTAGAAAAGTATTAATCATATATGTATTTAACCACCTGGTCAGTCCAGATTCTGCCTTTTAATAGGCTGCACTTTTAAAAATTAAATTCGACCATATTAAATGGAATTTTTTTTCTTGTTTTTGGCATTGTGATATTAAAGTTTGACAGTGTTGTTGATGTCATTTTTATTTCACGTGTTCAAGTATTTTCTCCACATTTTTAGCTGTGTATTACTTCATTGTTTTCATGTTTTTAAATTGGATATTTTTAAGTTAAAGATTTGGTTAAAGAAATGACTTACATTGCTTTGTCTACATAATCACTCTATTTCTACTTGTCAACCTGTGTTATTTTCTTAAATTTCCACTTAAAATATTGCTACACTGATATCTTTGTCTTTAAGTTATTGATATCCAGAAATGAAGGTAATTAGGTTTGGATACCTTTGTTCAGTAAAACAAATGATAAAATAGGTAAAAATAAGACAGTACATCCTAATAGAATCTAATACATATTTCTGAATAATTTGATGATGATATTCGGTAGTAATTACTAATAACTGCTTTATTTTATAGTGTAAGATGTTTGCCATAACTCCTGTTCTTAATAATAACATATTAAAAAGCCACTTTTTAATTAGATGAAATATATTACAAATAAAAAATCATGACCCATATTCTTAAGCAGCATGTTGTATGACATTTTTCAAAAGATTAAATATTTTAAAATGTAGGTTAGTATTTTATTTGTATAATTTTTTAAGATTTTATAAATCTCTCCTAATCTTAGTTACTTTTAAAATTACTATTTAATTTATTTTAACTGCTAATCATTTCCAAATACTTCACTTCCATATTTTATTCTTATAAAATTTCATCATTAGTAATTTCCTCTCATTTATTGCTAATTTATTTCCTGGTAATTCCAAAGAGCCTAGAACAAAGTCTGGCTCATAGAGTACAAATGTTTTTAAAGAATAAATATATTTTGTACTTTTTTCTAGAATTTCAACAACCCTTATAATACATGTTACTGAGAAACAGCCTTTAACACAAATGAGCTTTCTGGAAAAGTAAAGTTCTTTTTTTTTTTTTTTTTTTTTCTATTCACTAGCCATTTTATTATGGTCACTCTTCAACCTTTAATTTCAGATTTTAAGTAAAATGTTCTGTGCATCTTCTGTTACTTTATGTCAGTTGGATAGACACTTAACATCATTAAGTACTCTGTTGTTTGAAAATAAATAAATTCTGTAACACACAACTTTGCAACCTAGATGAAAAGTTGCCAGGGTATCTCTCTACCCCTTGTTATCTGTAACTAAGTAAGTTATCTAACTCCTGTCTGGCTTCAAAGTCCACAATGTTAGGCATATAAAGCTGTTTTTAATAACTAGTTTGTTCCCATAGAGAAGAAAAAAGTCCAAAATACAACATTAATTTTCACTGTTGCATTAGAACTAGCTTTTCTCTGGTCTTCTCATCTGTACTTCATTAAGTCACATTATGTGGTATAATGTTGCAAGTTTGAAAATGCAGAAACAGTTGAAGAAATTGATTTTATTTGTTCTTTCTGTTCAATAGACCTTTGATCTGAAATGTTCAATGGTGCCTGGCTGTTCCACGCAAGCCTCTTTTAAACCATTGTTAGCATTGTAATAGCCTTGTTATCAGGTTGTATGAATTAATTCCATCACATTAGCAGGAGGAAGTTATACTTGCACAGCACCGTCTAATAACTGTTTCATGTTACTGGCCAATTGACTGGGTAACAAGACGACATACCACGTTTATAATTCAGTTGTTTTGCAAGGTGGTCCTAATTTCAGAATTTCAAAATGACAATAATAATTTTTTATTTCCCCAGGACACCTTGCCTAACTGGCTTTGGGAACCTAACAATGTATAACTGAAAAATGTCACAATGAAGCGGGTCACCACTCTCAGTAAAATTCCTGAATCAAGAGAAAACACAGAAAAAAAAAACCCCAAAAAAACCCTTTGGCACAATGAAACAAACACCCACAAAAAAAAGAAAAAAAAATCAGACACCACCCACACACTAAAAGGCTGAAGGTCTGGGGGCAGACAGGTAAACTAGGAGAAATATCAGAGTTCTTCAAGCAGCTACTGTCCAACTTTGGGCTGACTTCAACTGCTAGAGAAAGGGGAGGAGATCCCAGGGACACCCCCTGCCCGCTCCCCTCCAGGCTGACTTCACCATCACTGAACTATTGATGATGTAATCAGCAAGGGAATGGAATAACATATAATGTTGATGTTTCCATCACAAAGTGTTGACCCTGTTGATGGTGAGATGCAGTTAGACAATTAATTTGAAAACAGTAATTTCGAAACTGTTCAAATCTACATATTAACAAAATAATTACTGGACAAGTAGATTTCATTTCTCTGCTTGATTAGGTTTGTGTATGTGAAAACAGGCCCATTTATTTATTTATTTACTTGCCTACTTACTTCAGAAGATCCAGTGAGCACATTTTCCCTAAGCTTCCATCTCTTCAAGTTATCAACCCCAGAGAGGTGACCAAGTCATTTCCCTGATTCATTTGTGTAAGGCACCTTCCAAGTCTACGCTTCTCTGATGCACAATTTCTTGGACACAGCAGTCCTCTAACAAACCAAATTGCTTGTGCCCATACTATTTTGGTGATAATGCATGACTTCTTTGAATGATTGATAGTTTCTTTAACATCATTGTGTATTTGCTGAACCATTTCCCTTCCTGGCATGCCATTACATTGCCTCTCTTCCAACCCAGCTCTTGCACATCATTTACAATAAGTTCTTCCATGAATTCTTCCAAGTCTCATAGCTAGAATGGACTTTTCCCACTTCTAAACTTTTAAAGTAAGGATGTTGTTATATGAGTTGATGTGATAATTAAATGAGATAACTTAGGCAGAATGGTTCCCACAGAAAAAGCAAAATAAACATCAGCTATATTCATGAATACCATTTACTTAGCCAACTATTACTAATTTTATTATTACCCTTTACCAGGTGCTCTAGTGACGGCTCAGCACTCTGTTGGATACTCCACATGTATCTTTCTACTTTTCACAGCCAACTCACCAAGTCTATAGTTTGCTTTGTTTTCTAGTTAAAAATGAGAAAAAGGATTTACAGAAGGGTTCGTTAACTTGCCTTATTTTGTACAGCTCTTATGGCAAAGGTGAGGTTTAAACCACAGGCAGGTTGTCTCTAATCCCTATGCCACTAACACTTACTGAATCTTGCTTCTGAATGGCAGTGTTGCTGTCTTTGTGCATATTATTAGTAGTAATCTTTTTGTTAGTCACTTTGCTTACTACTTGGCAGTTATGCATGTTTTCATATGTCTATACATTCTCTCTAATTACATTTTACATCTTTGGAAAGCAGGGGCCACAGCTACCCTCCCTCCCTCCCTTCCTTCCTTCCTTCTCTTTTAAATTTTTTTCCATGTCTGACGTAGTATCTTGCATAGTGATGCTCAAAGTTGTTTATTCTTTTCTTGTTATAATTTTGTATCTTACTAAAACATTGGCTCAGAATTAGGCACACCATCGAAACAAGCAAAAACTCGCAAAGTTGTTAGAAATCCCATCACTGGAAGCTTAACTACAGCATCTTTTCATTCTTCTACTCACTTGGATGCTTTGTATTTCTGAGTGTTCTTTGTAGTTTTTTGGTTTATTTGTGTTGTTTTTATTGTTATTGTGGCTTGTACTTTGATCCTGGGGTTTATCGAAATACTGCCTTAGACCCTTCTGAACTTCCAGTATGCCCAGGGAACCTAAGAGTGGAAATGAATTCATTCTTAGCCGTTTGCTTTTCAAATAACAAGAAATGAAGTAGTTTATTTTTCATTTGTTGTACACTCCACAGTGAGAAAAAAATGAACAGTTTCATTACGTATCATTTGCTGCTTGTTTGTTCAGTGTAACTGGCAGACATAGCTTGTTTACTTTTTGAAAAATGAATATGAGGTGGATAGATTCAGGAAGTCACACCAGGATTCAGAATGTACCTCCTATGCCTTAGAATTATGTATGCTCTTACCACATGGATGGACCGTCTGTCTGGGTATTTGGACAGATAGAGCTTTTAAATCTTAAGCTACTAGCCATCTTTGGGCACCTTTCTCAGAGGACTTTCAAGCAGCAAGACAATAAGACAAATCCATAGGCTTTGTTTATTAAATTCATAGGCAAACCTTGAAATCAGCTCTATAGACCTACATGGTGCTTTGTGGACATAGTGTTTATTTTTGTCAACTAGGTAATCATTGGACTATTCTTCTGTAGATCCAGGGTAAAATGGGCCATAATTTCTTCAAACTGTCTGCCTCTGCGTCCCAGTTTTTCTATTCCATTATCACCAGCTTCTGTAGGGGGCTCTTCCTGCCCGTTCTTTCCCTGTGGCTTATTTAGGGGAAAGTTCATAGAATGTTTCTTTCTAATCTGTGAGGAAATTTGTGAGTATGCATCTCGGGGATCTCTCCAACCTTGTGCTCATTATCTCAGTATTTTTACACTGGTGGATAGCAGCAGGTCTGAGATGCCATCAGAAGTAATGACATAGAAATAATTCTGAAAACAGTGCCTTCCAGGTTGTATTAGTGACAACTCATCTGTGTAGAAAACCTGACATTTCTATCCTAAATGATACCGAAATTTTAGCTCATGTAGAAAAAGAGTGCCAAGATAAAACGGTACCAGGGGTGGCTAATTCAGTAACTTGATGACATTATCAAAGGCATAGAGTCATTCCTTCTCCTTGTCCTGTCATCCCCTTGGTCTACTTGTCTCACTCATGGCCACATGTTTGCTATTGCTGGTCCAGATAGCCCACAAAGACCTGACATGTATAACATGCAAGAGAAATGGGGACAAGAGTCGATTGACAAGGGAGGGCGGCTGACAGACCTCCCCAAGCTGGGGTTCTACCAGCAAAGAAGAAGATGACTTTTGCATAGGTAACAGTGCCTGCTAAATTAGTCTCCTGTTTTTGACTCTCTCTTTGGACTTTTTCTGTTGTCCTTCATGTTTCCTACCCTGAGGGTCTAATTACCTGGTCCAAATGCAGATTTCCTTCCAATCCCTAAGGTGGAGTTCCACAGCCCCTCAGATAGTTCTATTCTGATACTTACGATGAACATTTAACTGTTTCAATAATACTAAATTGACTAGTACAGCAATTTAAAAATATAAGAAATCTTCTTACTTATAGTTTAATAAAAATAACCTCTAGCCTCTTGGCCCAGAAGCCACTGCTAAATTTACAATTACATTTTGAGGTATTTTCTTCTTTGTACCAATCAATGCTGAAGACTTTTTTGGCCAGACTACACGTAGGATGGATTAAAAAAAGGAAGATTTAATATACATTGTAGCTGCTCTTTTTACTCAAATAGCAGGGAACTTAGAACCCACTTATTTAAGTGCAAATGCCACCTCCTACCTAAGTCACTTAATCAGGAGACTTTAATTTCTACAATGGCTAAATTCAGATAATACCTGCCCCCTATCTACCACTCAGGGAAGCTGGGAGGATTAATTAGATAAAGTATTTAAAGCCCTTCAGAGAGAAGTGGCATATGTAAAAGATGTTATTATTTCTAGGGAAGAATGAAGCAGTGTCTCTTTTATGGACAGTCCATGCTTCTAGAATTTTCCCCTCTTATTCATTCAGCTGAAGTGCCAATTTGGTGGATTTTAATTCACCATGTGAGACCCTTCTCATTCTCAAGTAGCTGCGCTTAAAGAAAAGATTTTCAAGTATTGCTGTCGATGATAGGAACCACGTGTGATTCCTGAGTTTCTCTGAATATTTCATAGCATGGCCTTGCAAATTGGTATACATGCTAGAATCTGGTTGCATTTGTAAAAACAAGCAATGACTACATTGAAGACTGTGACCTGGGTCCTTTTTGAGGTCACACTCAATCCTGGTTTCTTCCATGAAGCATCAGCCTATGATAGCAATCCTTACTGCTGTCCTTCCCTGAGAGCTTATATAGCCAGAAGAGCCTTCACTGCTCAGTATAGAGCTGATTCTCAGACATAGGACATCTGACTTCAAACTGAGACGTGTTTTGAATACACCAAGTTATTCAGAGGTTATTCGGCTTTGTACAGAAGGAAAGAAATCTCATCCACCCATTTACATAGAAATGGGCCGAGTCAGATCATTTTGGACATAGAAGACAGATTGAGAGCATAATCTTTATTTATTCCCAGAGGCACTTTGTGAAATAGTTTACTTTTAAATATCTTTTTTAAGCAGTTAAGTTTTCCTATTTAGGTCACAGATCCCTACCATTTTCTTCTAGAATTCTCAGTTTTAGTTATACATTTAAATTTCTCCACTTTTTTCACCTCTAACTGCATTTTATGGAGATTTATCTATGCTTGACCTTTAAGGTATTTTACTGGACATTGAGCACCTTTGTTAACTCTTAAGTTGATGGTTGCTAGTTGAGAAATTCGTTTAGCAAGTCCTCGTGTTCTAATGACTGCAGCTGTGGTTTGCTGTTAAAAAAATCTGTGTTCTGTTTGGGGATATGGAAGCTCATTATCGATGCAGCCAGGCCTGTTTCCCCACAGCAGGTTTTGAAGCAAGTGAGCAACTGTGTCTACTACTGAGCTTGGGAAGTGACTTGCTGGGGACATCAATGTTAGCTTTCCCCCACGCACTTTAGGACAGCTTTTGACAACTTGAATCACTCTTCCTAGAAATAAATTCAACCTATCATTCTTCACAAATCAAAACAAATAACTTCCTTCAAAGCAAAAGGGTACCCAAAGAAATTTATCTGAATCTTGATTTCATATGTATGGGCTCTTAAAAAAAAAAAAGTCTTATTTTCCTCATACTTCTAGTTCTAAAGGAAAAGGATAGAAATGAGCATTAGATTTTACTCAGTAACTACATAATTCCAAACTTGCTTAGGCAGCCAGCCTTCCTAGCCTGGCAGTTCAGTAGGAGAAGCAGCAAGAGAGGACATGGTGAGATTCTATCAATAGGGGAAAAGGCTCTGCTCTTTTTTTTTTTTTTTTTTTCTTGCGGTACGCGGGCTTCTCACCGCTGTGGCCTCTCCCATTGCGGAGCACAGGCTCCGGACGCGCAGGCCCAGCGGCCATGGCTCACGGGCCCAGCCGCTCCGCGGCATGTGTGATCTTCCCGGACCAGGGCACGAACCCGCGTCTCTTGCACCAGCAGGCAGACTCCCAACCACTGCGCCACCAGAGAAGCCCAAGGCTATGCTCTTTTACTTTTCCAGAAGCATAGAGCAGAAAAGAAGATCAAGGATTAGGTCATGTCTAGGTCCACTTACAACATGGAGAAACAATCGAGGGTACGAGAGAAAAAGAAACAAGAGAGAAAAAAAGAGGGGAGGGTGCTCTTAAGACTTGGTAACACCATCCATTGATCCAAGTCATGTATTGGGTGCTGACCCTTCTGATCATAAACTCCTCCCCCTCTTGGTAGAAGCTGAAAATGAGAACGGGTGGAGATGGACCTGGCATGGGAGAAGGCAGGCATATTTCTTTCCCAATGTTGCTAACATGACTGGCCCTAGCAACGTCAACGTTATTCATCCCCAAAGAATTGTATGTCTATAGTGTCTTCTTTTGAAGCATTCACAGCCAAGAGGGATGCCAAGACTAACCTAAAAAGCTAAGTTTTAAGGATTTGATTAAGGGTTTGTTGAGTGATTTTGAGAAGGAAGAATCAAGGTTTTGATATTCAAATATGTCCTTAATAACTTGCCCCATCAAAAAGTAGATATTGGCCAACTTATAAGAAGGAACCCACACTTCAGTTTTGATACAAAGAAATGGCAGGTATAAAAAGAGCACCCTCATTATTTGCTTAAAGATAGAATATTACTAAGATATACTTGCAATAAAAATGTAGTAGACAGGAATTCCCTGGTAGTCCAGTGGTTAGGACTCAGCACTTTCACTTCTGGGGCCTGGGTTCAAAAGCTGTGTGATGTGACCAAAAAAAAAAAAAAATGTAGTAGAGTTACCGTATATTGTACTTACTATACACTAGACTCTAAGGAGTTTATTTAATTTTACTGATTTAATCTTTACAATATATGTGAAACAATTGTTATACCCATTTTACAGATGAAGAAAAGTAAGGCTCAGAGAGTTTAGGTCACTTGCCAGAGGTCATATAATTAACAAGTAGTAAAAGCCAGGTTTAGAACTAGGGTGCTCCTGCTATAGGGTTCTTGATGTTGACTATTCTGTTATATATATAGTGAAGAAAATTTTAAATGTAGAAAACATTAAGTACTAATTACAGGTATTCAAAATACATCAAATATACACATAGGAAGAATAGTAATCATGAGACATCATTAGCCTATGTTAATATAAAAGATCTAGAGCTGAAATAAAGTCTCTTATGTGGAAAGTCTTAAGCAGTGAGTCAAAATCAAGAATATTAGACTATAACATAGCAGGAGGACAATAATTGTTAGGATTTTTTGCAATTAAGAACATTTGCTTAAAAATAGAGACATGTTTCATGAGGTTCTTTTTTTTAATTATTATTTATTTATTTATTTGGCTGCGCCAGGTCTTAGTTGAGGCACGTGGCATATTTATTGCCGCCTGCAGAATCTTTTTTAGTTGCAGTGTTCGGGATCTTAGTTGCGGCATGTGGGATCTAGTTCCCTGACCAGGGATCAAACCTGGGCGCCTTGCATTGGGAGCGTGGAGTCTTAACCACTGAATTACCAGGGAGGTCCCTCATGAGGTTCTGAGACAGTTCATGTAGGAAGCAGAGCCAAATAGAAGTGAAACTAAAAGAATAGAGAGCCCAGGACTTCTCTGGTGGCGCAGTGGTTGAGAGTCCGCCTGCCGATGCAGGGGACACGGGCTTGTGCCGTGGTCCAGGAAGATCCCACATGCCGCGAGGCGGCTAGGCTCGTGAGCCATGGCCACTGAGCCTGCACGTCCGGAGCCTGTGCTCCGCAACGGGAGAGGCCACAACGGTGAGAGGCCCTGCGTACCGCAAAAAAAATTAAAAATAAAATAAATAAATAAAAGAAGAGAGAGCACTGCAAATTGTGACTGTCCCATAGAAAACATGAGCCAACTGGAAATGGGCCTGAGAACCCATTTCTTGAACATTGTAGTGAAGCTGCGGTTTCCCTTCATGATGACCAACTATTAATGATGGTGCTTCATTATGATAATAAAATGGCCAGTAGTGCATCATGGACTAATGCATTTTATTAAAGTGTACCTGTGCTTGAAGCACAATTTTCATTAGCAGTTTATTAATGGACTCCAAAATATTCTAGTTTCTATTTTTAAAAATCCTACTATTAAGATAAAGAAAAGAGAAAAGCTTCTTACTTTATTCCTTTTTTTAATACTTTTGGTAGCTGAACCATGTGAAAGTGTTACCTAGCCAAAAATATTTTTAAAGTTGTTTATGAATCCAGTATTCATAAGCGTATGTAATCCTTTACTTTCAGACTAAATGAAATTGTGATAGATGGAATCCAATAAGGTTTCCATCTACTACATAAAAGACTTCTTTCTTTTAGTAATTCTTAGTTTTAGCAACTTTTCTTAAAGTCGTCTCATCATTATCGTGTTTCCAGTCCACTTGTACTTGTAAATAAAATTTTGAATTTACAAGTTACATTATTTACTATGTAAATTTTTATTTCTCAAGGAAAAGTATATAGATTTGCAATATGTCCTCCTACCGACAAACCTTTATTGCTTTAATAATAATGATTTTCATAATGATAAACTAATAATAGAAATACCATTTATAATGCATGCATCAGCTTGTCATTATTCAACATTGTTATCAGGTAAATACTAATTCTCTCACTTTACATGCAAGAAAACTGGGATTCAGAGACGCTATATAACCTACCAGATTTCACATAACTAATAAATGACAGAACCAAAATTGGACCCAGATTTGCCTGTCTTCAAAGCCTGTGCTCTTTCTACCCTGGCCCACTGCTTAGAAGTTTGGTCCTTTCCTGATTCCTCCTCCTCCTTTACTTTACATGTCATTCAGTGCTGCCTCCTGTTGATCTCCCCTGGTATTACACCGTAGCCTGCCCTTCAATACAATCCAGTGAAAACAATCAGTTCTTGTTGGGAGCAGATCATTTAGTAGTATTGATTCTAAATTTGTCATTGTTTTCTGTGAAAGATAAGCATAGAGTATAAATTGCCACTCACCACATAAAGTTGATGACTTTCTATGCCCAAATGATTGGACAATTTGTGATTTCACCCCCAGGAGTTATTTTGCTAACATTTTTCAAGGCAAAATGTTCAATCCCTGTCTAAAATGATCAAATTTTGCCCTGCAGCAAACTTGTAAATTTTTGCAAGGACTTGTGAAACTTCACAAGGCAAGAGATCAATAATTTCACACCGTTCTGTTCTCACTGCTTTCCTCAATGTACAGTATTTAGTTTGAAACTGCCAAGATGAGAAAGTAGAAATTTAAGAGACAAGTAAGAAACTCCTTCCCCATCTTGTATAAATATAAGTGCTATATTTATAATAAAGATGATCAATCTGTAGCCAAAAATTTAAAGAAAGGCAAAAAATTCAATTCAGATACAGGCATATCTCATTTTATTGCCCTTTGCTTTATTGCAATTCACAGATTTGGTGTTTTTTTACAAATAGAAAGTTTGTGACTACCCTGTATCAAGCAACTCGTATCAGCACCTTTTTTTTTTCCAACAGCATTTGCTCTCCTCTCACAATATTTCAAACTTTTTCATTATTATTATATTTGTTACGGTGATCTGTGATCAGTGATCTTTGACATTACTATTGCAAAAAGATTACTACTCACTGAAGGCTCAGATCATAATTAACATTTTTTAACAATAATATATTTTTAAATTAAGGTATATACATTGTTTTTTAGACATAAGGCTATTGAACACTTAATAGACTATAGTATAGTGTAAACATAACTTTCAAATGCACTGGGAAACCGAAATATTTGTGTGACTCCCTTTATTGTGATATTCACTTAATTGCAGTGCTCTTGGAACCAAACCCGCAATATTTCCAAGTTATGTCCATATTTTTTAATGCATTTTACCAAAAAAATGGCAAAATTACATGTTTCTACTCTTGTATTATCCTATTATATATATTCACATAAAAATATTTTTGGTTTTCTGCCTATTGTGTCCAACACTCTCAGCCTATGTTGCAAATCAGGGTTTCGGCAAAGGTCCCGCTTGAGCTTTGTGCTGTTGTTATGCCGAGGCACCACGACATTTTGTTCCTCCCTGGAACAATATTAAACCTTTCATTATTCACCATTAATTTTATGCGTACCTATCTCTTTCTTTCCATGTTGAAAAAACACCAATAAATTCAAGCCAGGAAAAAGGTAGATTTTGTCACTCTCTTCAAAATTTCCGTCTTTCTATCCAGGTCCTTTTTCTCTGCCTGCATGATAATTGTGAATATTTCCCTAAGTTCAGCTCTTTCTAGTTCATTCTTCTTGCTGTCTAATTTCTCCTTCAAAGAACTCATCCATTTTCCTAGCTTCAGCTCTGCCTTTACTCATATGATTCCAAAATCTCTATGGCCAATCTTTTCCTCTTGTGTCGGCACTAGCCATTTATTTCCAAATGTTCACTGGACATTTTCTACTTTGATGATTCACCCCTTCTTCCAAATAAATATGCATTCCACCCCCAAACAACCTTCTCCTTATTTCCTTTTTATTTTTGAGAATAGAAACATGTTTCCAATCACCCACACTTGAAACTTTGACCAGGGCTCAAAAATGGCAAAACTTACATATGTACAAGGGACAGGAGTTCATTTACAGCAATATAGTAGGGCCAGTGATGCTGGTTGAACTCGGAGCCCTGCCCCTTGTAACTCAGCGCCACCTAATGGTCACCATAGAGAAGAACAGGCCCAGTTTTTTCAGTCCTATTTTTCAAAGGAAAACATAAATGTAGATTTTGTTGTGAAATCTATCAAATATATTTAAATGCCGTCAACTATTAAACAAGATTAAACCCTTTGGAAGCACTGGAAATATGTATGTGAGCATGTCTATCCCAAGGGCTGCCTATCTGTGACCATTTTACAGGCACTGAGCTAAAAGGCAATTGGAAAAAATATATAAATAAGTGAAAGGTAACAAGTAGATAAGTACTCTTGATTATGGTAATGATATAGAGCAAACAGAGCCAGTCCAACAGAGTGTAGCACAGTGTTCCAGAAAAATGGGCTTAATTAATTTAACCAGTGAGATAACTGACATTGAGCTAAAACCCATAAACCTGAAATAAAAAATCATATATTCTAAATCAGTGAGAAAATAATACAAGAAGCCAGGAACTACAAAAGGTGATCCTGATTCTGCAAAAATAAGCCACAGGTTATATTTCTTTCCTTCAAGGTTCTCCTAAGCATGAAAAACAAATTTCCAGCCTAAGACTGGTAGATTTCAGTGAACGTGAATCCCACATGTCTCTAATTCTTATTTTGTTCTTTTAATCTTTTAGAGATGATGTACATTTTGTTCTAACAAAACAAAGTCATTGTAATTTGAAAATAAATATTATAGACTTATCAAATTAGACTTTTGGAGACTGACTCAAAGATATATACTATACTGACAATATGCAGTATGCAATGACATAATGCAGTCTTTGACAGGATCTCTTAAGACATCAAAAAGACATGTGCATATGAAATTAAGTACATATAAATTCAACTAATAGTTCCTTACAAAAATTAAAAATTTGATTTAATACCTCTACACTTGGGGCTTTTACTTGTAAACCCAATACTGACTGAGAAAATGAAAGAACTGTGGAAACTTAATTAATTCAATATTTTTTCAATATAGTGTAAAGGGTATTTTTTAAACATAAAAGAAATGAAAAGTATAAGCATACAAAATACCTGGTTAAGATTATACACTTAAACGCTCAAACTACCAGTGCAAAATTCATGTTAAGTATAAATTAGCTGAGTGACTGAATAAATAATACCAAACTTCTGTTTTATGTGTGTGTCCTTTGGAAATAGACTTTTAGCTTCAAATAACTTTTTTACCCAGATCACGTGGCAAATTGGTTTGATAAGAAATATCTTAAGAATGAGAATGGAAAATACATTATATGAAATACTGTGGTATAGGGGCTTTCGAATATTTTCTGAGTTGTCGTTGATCTGTATGCATTTACTTTTTAAATTAGAAAACATCTAATATTTTGTGAGAAGGTACTTAATTTTTTAAATTGAGAAAATAAATTACCAAGTTAATATAGTATCAGTTTATTGTACTTCAAATTTCCAAAGCACAAGCATTTCAGAACACTGAAAGGCTATATTTAGAGTGAAATCTACATATTCTATACAGATGGAATAAGTCTATGAATATGTGTTGGTATCATTCTTGCCAGTCCTAATAAAACTCTATCTTTAGTGTGTTTGAACAAGACTTAAGTTATACATAAAAACTGAAACATCAAACCATTATATACCCTTTAAGTGTAGATAAAATAATTTTACATCCATACAATATTTTTAAATGTTGACTTTAGCAAAATCTTAAAAATCCCCTGAAATTTGAAATGAAAATTCATGATGCACAAAATTATGAAAGAAAAAAACTCTCTTCTCTAAATATTCCATAACTTTTTTGAACAAAATCTCAGTGTTATGATTTAATCTTTCTCATTTACATTTGCCAAGTGTATCTGAGTTTACAAAGCGTTTTCACGTAGAATACAACATTTAACCTGCAGAGTGGCCTTTGTGAAAAGAGGGGTTATTATAATTTTAATGATGAGATAAGAGTCTCATAGAAGTGCATGACCATCCTCATCATCACACATCTAGAAAAAATGGCAGAACTAAAGAGTAAAGCCCGGGTTTTCTGAATCCCAACCCAGAGCTCTCTTTCTAATAGACCATGATCTGCTCTGACAACTTCTGATCAGATTTCTGTTTTCCTCCAGTCATTTTACACCATGTAATATATGAGGGCAATGTAAGTGTAACCATTTAAAACTTTTGAATTTCTCTTTTTTAATTGGACCCTTATTGTATTGCCAGCTTTGTTTGAGCATAACCGGAATGTGAAATCATGTTCATATTTGTGTGTGTATGCACGTGAGTACACACATACATATGTATACATGTAATGAATTCCTATAGAAGTAAATTTACTGCTTCCTTTTATTTTCTCTGACAGAAAGATTGCTATAGTTCTGAGAAAAGAATGTGGGGAAGAGGGGAATCTCAATAGCTATATAGGAATCAAACACTTTAGTAAAATAGAAATAGGCAGGAAGACATTAGTTTATTGCAATGGTTGTTCTTTTTAATATATAGTCAGGTGTGTAGAGCCCATTCTGCACTGTAAATGCATAATTCTTAGAAGTCTGAAGTTCTAGAAGTGGAATGGCATGACCATGACCGGAATTTTTGAGAATGAAACACTACAGTGAATAAATGTATAATTCTGTTACCTAAACTGGCATAAACCTACTACATATTAATGTAATTGCCTGGCCATATATTTTATATAGCTTACTTTTATCTAATGTCAATATAAAATTTGTCCAAAAATATAAATTATATTAGTCGTTAGGAGGGAAGTCTGATTTTGACTTCAATGGAAAATGCGCTTAAAAAGATATTGGAAGAGGTCAGTCAATCTAATTATCTGGCCGTGTACTTACTTAGGACAAGTGCTTTCTTTCTTTCTCAAAATCCACCCTGTCTTCTACCTGGCTTCACTGTAGCCTTAAAATCGCAGTTTAGGACATTATCTTGTCACCCTGAAAGGAACTGATATCCCTGATGTGTCATTGGAAGTTTGCTTCCAAAACAAAGAGGAAAATAGGATGGGCTCTCATGGGCTGGTTTAAAGAATCATCTGAGACTTTTGCTCTGTGTGCCTCTTCAGGGAAGGCTAACCCCCCAATTTAGCTCACTTCTTGGAGGCTGCCTTCTGTGCCGAGGGAAGGATGCTTAGTGTTCTGTTTCTGCAAATTGACTTTCTGAGTTTTCAAACTTTGGGAGACTGTATCAAAGTCATGATTTGAAAGATTATCTCCTCAAATCTCCGGCATTCCCTAACGGTTCTATAACGCATTCACCCTTGCACACAGTGCTCTCTGCATTGATGAGGGACACAAAGAACCAAGCCCAGTGTGAACCCACGTGGGAAAAAGTGCCACATGATTCAATAGTACATGAATCTGCCTCAGATGGTAATAAAAGGTGTCATGCGAGGCCACAGGCCATAGGGAGAGTGCCAACTATGTGTATGCACATTCAGTTAAGTCTTGTGCACATCCTGTTTCTCTTAACTGCAGACCAACCGTTTCTCCTTTGGAGTCACGTATACAATATGCAGAATGGTTATGCAGGAGAAATCCATGGCAACAGCACATACAGAGCTTGTTGATTTATTTGGAAAAATAAGTTTACCTAATTTTTTTTTTAATTTTTAACCTTTTAAAAAGATATATTTCTTTAGATTTACTTGATTCAAACTTGGAAAAAAAAGAACAGTGCTGTACAATTTTTTTAGCCATAGCTTATCTTGGCCTTTATGAATAGCTAAAGGCTATTCACTCTTCCCTTTAGAAAATTTGGAGGTATTTTTCTGTGCTGTGTACATTTTCATCCACAAGAATATTTTCTTCTCATTCTCCTAGATACCTTGGGACAATTATATTTCTCTGCAGGTACCTTAAAGAACTATTTAAGACCCTATCCATTCCATCTACTCTTAGCCTCACCTGAAGGGCAAAATCCCTAAGATCTTGACACAAATACTGATAAATACATGGAATTATTAAAGGTGCCATCTCAGCAGAAAAGGATTGCTGCTGCCTTTATTCTCAGGGGAATACATATTTCACCCAGTAGCAAGACACCCAACCGCGGCTACAATCAGAAATCTCTGAAATGCCTTTAAGCTAATCATCTTTGTTGTTCCATCAGGGACCTTCTAGATGCAAGGCAAAGAAACCTTGCTTCATTTTTTTTTCTTCTTCACCTTGCACAAAACAGCATCAAGCCTGTTACTACACCAGTAAGGTGCAGTGATCTGTCAACATTCACCCCTGATGAAGACAGTGAGAGAAATCCGTAGCTCCAGAGAGTTCAGGAGAGAACCAAACAGAGTGTTTGCAAAAGAGCATTTTTATATGTTTTCTTGTGACAGCACTAGTTTAACAGAAAGTAGTTGGAGTGTGCCCAAAAGGGGGGGAGGAATGAAAGACAGTAGTAGTAAGTTAGGCTAGCATGACATGATGGATCTGGGCTATGACAAACCGAATTGGAAAAAAGCTTCCCTGGGGACCAACTAGACCAGGTTTGCTGAATTGTATTTCTTGATTTCTTACTGTGCAACAGTGCTTTTTACTGTTAGATTGACTAGGCTTCAGAATATTTTTAAAATTGTACAAATCAAAATCCATGTAGCTTAAAAATGAAGGATGTAAAAGGTTTAGGAGTTTGATGTATTGAAAGGCATTCTGTATTCCCTCATGCGAGTATTAAATATACACTTTGTCTGTTTGATGAATTTTAAATCTTTGTGGAAGGCAGTACACTTGATAACCGTTTACAGGGCTGAAAACCCTGGTTGGAAAGAAGGATACAGGCTGCAGAGATTCAAAGCTTCTTCCCTCTTATCCCACCCAGATGTGCCCAGGAATTACAACATGCAGCCTCTGTAGGTTCTCATTTGTTCTGAGATGTTTATATAAAGGACAAGTAAAGAAACCTTAAATCTGGGGTCCTCTTAACAAAAGTATGATGCCTTGTTCTTATCACTTATCCTTTCAATTCATACATAGTGACTTTCACATACCCTAATGTGAGGTCAAAAGAAAAATAAGAAGAGGGAGAAGAATTATTTCACAACTGATAAATTTGTCAAATCTTCATCTACTGCATGACATTACATGCAGTCTGATCCTTTAAATAGCCACGCATAAAAAGCTTTGAATGAATACCTAAATGAATGGACTATATTAGCTACTCAGACAACTTTAGGTACTTGACCTACAGAAACATAAACAATTTGGGTCCTATTTTCAAGGAGTTTGCAACTGATTTGCATAATTCATGAAATGGTCAGAGTGCAAAGTGATAATGTACCAAGTGACACTGAAGCTCAAAGCAGAGAGCAAACTATCTTTTGGGCTCAGGCAAAACAACTCCACAATTTTCCCCATCAGCTGTTCACATCGAGGAGAAGGTGTTGAGAAAGTGGTTGGTGAAAGTGAGTTTTGGTTGAGGATTAGAATATATAGACAGAAGATCTAAGCACTGAGTAATGAGAGCTAAATGATAAGACGTAGGTTCAGAAAATATTCAAGTAGGAACCACATACTGAAATGCTTATGACTGGTAAAGTAAAGACATAAAATGGTATGGTTTAATGCTGAGGAAAATGTGACAATTATACACTGGAGTTTGCTTGTCCTATCTGAAAAACAAAAACAAAAACAGCTGCTTTTCAGCTGTAGATCATTGATGCATGCAAAAATATGAAACAAAATTGCCAAATCTTCTGCATTTTTACATGAATCTCTTGATTTTAAATATTAACAACTTATTTTTTTAAATTTACACATTATATGGATCAAATAAAATACACCTGAGACTTGTGTTTTAGTCCATATACTTTCAGTTTGTAACCTCTGTTGGTATAAAGACTCAGCTTGAATTGTGAATACATGATGTAGCAAGTCTTTGAGTTTGAGAGTGTGATGGGTGAACTAATTATGACTCAGTTTTAGGAGTAGATATCTGGAGTGGGTAGGACTGAAGAAATAAAAGGGATTTGGAAGTCAGGCAAACAAAGATCATTGGAGAGATAATTAAAGTAGCTGGGATGGTAACAGGTGACAAGGTAGAGAAGACCAGCATTGGCCAGGTGTTGACATCAAGGAATATGAAAGATTTGTCAGAGAGAAGGAAGCACACAGGATGTTATAAAGTTGCCAATGATATTAACAGTGAGGGAGAAGCATTACTGTTCTGTGGCCTGACATTGAGCAGGTCACAACGAATGCCCAAAGTCTAAGCAAAAAAAGGTGAGAATTACTAACAAGAGCAACAAAGAAAGCCTTGGTGAATTTGACTTGGTTTGATAATTTCTATCAAAAATATATCCAATCAATTGGTTAACTGAATTCAATTTATTTGCAAAAATATACTAAAGAATACAGTTTCTAAGATATTGGATTAAATATTTTGGAAGGGATACTGGGGGCAACAGTGAATATAAAGATGTATAAGACACTCTACCTGTCCTCAAGGTGTTTAAATCTATATGGAAAGCAGCAGATACACACTCTCTCTCTCTCACACACACACACACACACACACACACATCCCTATGTGTTTTACTTTGTTTTGTTAATGCTAAATGCTATGACAGAAAGGCAAAGCATTCTTGTATAGTAGTTCAAAATCAAATCACTGTTTTCGAAGGATTGTTTGAATTGATCTTTTCTGATATCTATATATAGATATCATGTGTCAGAGCTCTCCAGAGAATCAGTGGTATATGTGTGTGTGTCTGTGTATACATATCAGATACATATACACATATATGTGGAGATTTATTATGAAGAATTAGTTTCACATAATTATGAAGACTGAGAAATCCCTTGTTCTTCCATCTACAACTTGGAGACACAGGAAAGCCTGTGGTGTATTTTAGTTCAAGTCTAAAGACCTGAGAACCAGGAGGCCAATAAATCCCAGTCCCAGAGAAGATGAGATGTCCCACCCCAATCAGTAATACAGGAAAATAGGGAACAGTTCTCTTTCCTCTATCTTTTGTTCTACTCATGCCCTCAACAGATTAGACGATGCCCACTCACACTGGGGAGGACAATCTACTTTAGAGTCCACCCATTCCAATGCTAATCTCATTTGGAAACACTCTCACAGGCACACTTAGAAATAATGTTTAATCTGGGCACCTTTTACCAGTCAAGTTGACACAGAAAATTAAACATCACACCATGTAACAGTGTTTTTGCCTGTTCGGAAGAACTACAATGCATTATTATCTGGTGGGTTCTCTTCTAAAAATCCCAATAGCAAGCCTGAGTGGGTGTTCTGGGAGAGGTCTTCTTTTCTTGCCTCTTTTGTTAAGACCTGACTCAGGTTAGCACTCAGGAAATGTACACTTTTAACTAGGATGAATTGATTTGAATTCCAGTTGACTCAGTTTGAACATTTCCCCTCCATATCTACCCATTTTATTATTGCCTTGCTTGGGTCAAAGCCCACCTCCCTCCTCTCCATCAAGGTTGGAGCTGAGACTATTGCTAAAAAGCATATTCTATGTAAAGGTCTCCCATATCTTTAAGAGTTGTACTTGGATACTGGACAAAATCAACTAGAAATTCATTTAGATAGATAGACACGGCATGTTTTAAAATTTCAGAATAAAAATATTTTAGAAACTGAAAAGTTTCAAAATACTTTTAGAAAGCTGTGGCTGCTTCTCAAAGAAATGTCCGTTTCTCAGTGGTGCTATTTGACAGTTGTAACCAAGTGCCCCAAAATTAATAACAATGAGTACAAATAACATTTGGCTTTTCTGTCCTATAAGTACATCCTATTCTTATTTTGAAATTCAGTTGCTTGGGCTTTGCAATGATTTACCAATTTCATCAGACATTTGGGGTGACTTTAGCTTCCAGCCCATAACTTAGAATATTGTAAAAGGAGAAAGTTAAGATAAATCTAAGATATCTAAGATAAATCCATATAAGTATTTTTGCTGTTTTTAAAGTTAGTTACTTTTTAATGCACTTTTACAATTTATAATGCAGGAAGGTGCCAATATTACTCAATTATTTTGATCCACTTACACCTTAAACTATGGAAATAATTGTTATGCCACCCTTACTATTCATTTACTCTTAGATTGGTATCCTCTTTGGTTTGGTTTTATTTATGTGTAAATATGCAGAGTTCAACTTGTTAGTCGCAACACTAATAATGTTATTTATATACTTCACCTTGTCCATTTAAAATGGATTGTTCTATTTATAGAGTAACAGCCTGTAAAATTGAATTTAAAAATTTAATAGAAAAGACAGTCCTTTTAAAAATTATTATGATAGAAAGATGGGTAATTTTTGTTCATAAATTACTCACAGAGCAACTTTTTAAAAAATCTTGTTTTTACTTCCAAAACTTTAAAATAGTCTTATTGATTTTTAAAAATAATTATTTATGTAAATAATTCATGGCAGAGTTTTCAGTATTTGAAATATAAATTCTTATAATAGGAATTTTACAAGACCATTAATTTTAGCAGGGCTGGGAAACACAACTATAATTTAGGAGCTATTGTTGACTGTTTCTAGAAATAGATATTGACCCCATTAGTTTTAAGTGATAACATTACTAAGCCAAGTATTAATCCAACAATACCAGAATTACTGATTTTAATCAGCATTTTTATTCACAACCTTCCTTTAGCACTTAAATTTCACTTAGCTTATCATACATAAATATAAGTGTAAAATTTAAATAAATTATCTTAGAATTCTCATTTTTAAAGTTATTACAAAATTAATGCCTGCGGAAGCTCCAGTGCCTAAAGTCTTTTGTTTGTTACAGTCACTTTAGTATGCATTTTGGCTCTGGTGGAGAGGATGCCACCCTCTCAGACATTGTTTCATTAATCAAGAGGGTATCCTCGGGGTCCAGAGAAGCCTCGTGGCCCAATAATCAATCCCTGAGTCATTTAGTTGTTATGAAATGCTCTCAAGCAGAGGAAGTCATCGTCATCAACAATAGCAACAACATGAATAGCAGCTAACATTTATTGGGTCCTCACTATGTGCCAGGTATGGTTCCTTGACATGTATCAACATATTTAGTCCTCACAACCAAGGAAATGGTTTGGAAAATGATTTTGTGAAGTTTGTTAACTGCATTTACAACTGTTAAATATTTACACATACAGCATGTATGTCTCCATTTGTATTCTTGTTTTGAGACCCATAGATGCTAGGGCAGGGGGTGCTTAATGAAATCTACTCACAAACAAATCTGCTGTCACCAACAAGAGTATAATTTGTGTTCATTTTGGAGAGGTTAGATTAACACTAATTTTGGAGTTTAAAACCGCCTCAGTCCATCAGAGATGCCAGGCTTTGTTGATAATGCATAATTCCACAAGCACCTGATGAAAGAGACTGAAAGTATCTCAGATATGGGTCTTAAGGCTGGGTGTCTGGAGGTAACTAAAAGTATATATGTGTTGCAAATATTAAGTGGTAAAAGAATAATGTGATGATGGGCTGTTCATATTCAAATCTGAATTTAGCTATTGTTTGGCAACAAATACTTAACCACCGCCCCAAGAAGAGCCCAAAGAAAAACCTTCCCTTTTTTGCCTATTCAGTTTTTTAATTCTACACTTAAAAGTAGAGACAGGGGCTTCCCTGGTGGCGCAGTGGTTGGGAATCTGCCTGCCAATTCAGGGGACACGGGTTCGAGCCGTGGTCTGGGAAGATCCCACATGCCGCGGAGCAACTAGGCCTGTGAGCCACAACTACTGAGCCTGCGTGTCTGGATCTTGTGCTCCGCAACAAGAGAGGCCGCGACAGTGAGAGGCCCGTGCACCGCGATGAAGAGTGGCCCCCGCTCGCCGCAACTAGAGAAAGCCCACGCACAGAAATGAAGAACCAACACAGCCAAAAATAAATGAATGAATGAATTAATTAATTAAAAAAAGTAGAGACAACAGCAAAATCAATGATATTTTGGGTGTTACTATATAAAATCATTTAAGTTCATTTGACGAACATTCATTAAAGCTCTGGGGACTTAACTCAATGGTAAACTGGTCTTGCTCAACTATTTACTTAAAACTCCTTTGGTGTTTGTCTTGATGATAAACGATTGTCTCCATCTAAGCCTTCTCTTCCCTTATACCTGAATCTTAATAAGCACCTTTAAAGATCCTAAGACAGTCTTTGCTGTAACTATTGCATATTTTGGAAACCAGAACATTTAAATGTATGGATGAGTTGAGAAGCACTTGTGAACTATTCAGTATTTTTCAGTTTTAACACAAATTTCTCAGATTAAAAGCACTAAGTTAGCAGGATAATATTACCAGATGGGGGCTTCCCTGGTGGCGCAGTGGTTGAGAGTCTGCCTGCCGATGCAAGGGACACGGGTTCATTCCCCGGTCCGGGAAGATCCCACATGCCACGGAGCGGCTGGGCCTGTGAGCCATGGCCTCTGGGCCTGCGCGTCCGGAGCCTGTGCTCCGCAACGGGAGAGGCCACAACAGTGAGAGGCCCGCATACCGCAAAAAAAAAAAAAAAAAAAAAAAAAAAAAAAAATATATATATATATATATATATATATATATATATATATATATATATATATATATATTACCAGATGTATTTACTTGGTGCTTCCGAGACTTTGGTATTTTATGGGTTAATAATTAACTTTGGGTGGATGGATGGGCTTCTTTCCAGTTTACTGATGGGCAATGTGTTAGTTAGGATAGCTGCTACCTGCTGTAACAAACTCCACCCTAGATAATTGATAAAATAGAATAGAATGTTACTTTTCACTCTTACAAAGTCCAGCATGGGCACTGCTGATTGCAGGCAGCTTTCCTGTGGGCAGTAAATCAGGGACCCCCAGAGTCTTCCCAGAGGATGGACCCAGCATCTTTAACATGTGGCTTCTAAGGTCTCTGGGTACATTTGCATCAAGCCAGTGAAAGGAGCATGAAGAAGAGGAGGGGCATAATGGGACTGGAAGCGACACACATCACTTCTGCTTATGTTTTATTGGCAAGAATGTGATTCACCATTTAAAAACAAGGGGAGAGGTCTGGGAAGTGTAGAATCTAAGGGACAGCACTTCTGAGTGATAAATGTGTCCTGTGGAAGGGAAGCCACACTTATTTGGTATGGTTATCGTCATCTGCTGAAGGCAATCCAGAAATATCAGTGATTACCCCCAAAGAACCCTGGACTGGTGCACTGACCAGTGACTGAAGAGTCAACTCCCCTAACATCCAGCCTAAGGCTCTAGGTACTACATCGCTGGTTTCCAGCCAGTGGGACTCTACATTCAAACAAGTGGCCTCTACTTAGAAACCAGAGGGAAATTTAATCGAATACTAAGCTAATGAGAAGAAATTTAATCAAATAATAGCCCACATTTATTAGCATTCACTATGTTTTGGGCATTGTTCTAAGCACTTTACATATGTTAGTTTAATTAATACTCCAGATGACGCAAAGGCAATTATTCTTATTTGGCCCAGTTTACAGTTGGGAGACTGAGGCACAGGGAAGGGAGTAAATTCCCCAAAGCTATATGGTAAACATCAGTTAGAATCTAAATTCAAATCTAGACAATCTAATTCTATTAGACTATCTTATCTCCCATGAAAGATAGAAAAATACCATTTGAAAAGAAAGGGGGAAATTGGGAAGAACAGTTTCTTCCTGAAAGAAACTTCCTCTAATTAGACTTTGCTTAGGTTACACCTTATCATTTTGTATGATTCACTCCCAGCCTGCAGACTTCTGTCCTTTTCTCCACAGGATGTTTTCTACCTTGTGCATGTCATGTGGGTTCAGCAAAGGACTGAATTTTAAAATGATCTCTAACCTCAAGGAATTTGGATTTTGTTGAGGAGGAAAGAGATTCTAAAATAATAGAAAAGGACAGTCAATATTAAAGGACAAATAAAAGGCAGGCAATAGGATTTCCAGGAAGGGTGGGAATTTTCAAGAAAGAGTTTATGAAGGATGAAGATTTTAACTGGTCCTTAATAAATGGGCAGAAATTCATGAATAGAAAAGTACAGAAGATTTCAAAGGAGAAGGATGATGGGAACAAAGATTTGGGTGGATAAAGGCAGTATTTGTAGCAGCATGGCTGTAATAGAAGGCAATTTTGGGAATTAGTGAGAGTTATATCTTTATCCACTTTTACTTTAGAACTTATTTTTGCATATATTTTTAATTCAATGTAACCATCTGGTAAGACCTGGCACTCGATGATTTGTTGCAGTAGTAGTGTTTATCTAAGGAGCTACGTATGTAGGCACAGGAAAATGAATACTGGGTTCTGGGAACAAAGACTGGGGAGGGATTTCCAAACAAATGCCACCTTCTACTCATTTCAACAAGTGTGAGAGTTAAGGAATGTGCTTCACTGCCATTACATTTCTGGGTCCCCAGAGCTTCTTACAGAGAACCTAACCAAGAGCTTGGGGTATTCAGCCTGTCCTGCTTCTAAGTACTTTTAGAGTAACTGACCATTCTTATGTACCTATGTCACTTCTCAACTCTGATTTCTCATGCAGCGGACACTTCATTCCTCCTTCAAATCAAGGGATGAGCCCCTGGAGGACACTAAGCGAGTTCTGAATTCTCTGAGGAGCCACCTCTGACTATGACTGTTCTTCTTTGTCAATCACAGAGCACTTCCAGTGCCATCATTGCTGTTTTCAGTATTATGTTGTTGCTGTAGGCAACATGAAACTGACAAGGGATGGCGCCGAGAAGAGCTGAAAGGGCACTTCTGTTTTTTTGATGCATCTGACACCTGTAGTTACAAGAAAGAAAACAGCTTTCTTAAGCATATTGCTGGGTGACGTAGAAGGTGAAAGATGATTTAGAAATAGCTTTTCAATGCAACAGCACAATAGAATCTAAACTGCTTCTGTGTACTTCCATCCTGAGAGTATCTTCCTAAGTAGAAGCAATATGGTCAGGTAGTTTCCTAGAAGTCTCTGGATAGAGTTAGGCTTCAGTGAAGACCCAGTCTAACCCTTAGAATTTAAGTATGTACTAGTAAAACCGTCTGTCTTACCAGTACATACTTTTATATCAGGCTCATTATGATGAGTGCAAGAAGCATGGTGAGAAAAGCTTATCATCAGTCTTACTCACAAGCCCTGGAGGAGAAAGAAAGAGAAAATCCTCCTTGTAACCTTTTGCATGTCTCCTAAACCATGGCAAGAAAGAAAAACTATGATTATTGAAACAGAGGTTTACATCCCAGACTAGGACAAATATTCAGCATAGAGCCTCAACATTTCATATATATGCATTTAAATAATAATAATAAATACAAAAAAGTCCACAACACATAGGACTATAATTGAGGACTAATTAGGTGCCAATTACTAGACCATATGTTTTGCAATGCAGTATCTCATCTAATTCTAGTGACAAAGGTACTATGCACAATTGTTGTCTCCCCTTTACAAATGAGAAAATTAAGGCATAGAGAAATTAAGTAACTATCCAAACTTGGGCAACTAATGACACAGGACTTTTTATTCTTCCCCACAGGAGCCCTGCATTTTAGATAGATTTCTCTTTGCATTGTCTCACATAGAGTGCATCTTATTTCTACCTTTTACTCTACCACTCCTGTACATTCTTATATAGCTTTGTAGATTACCATTTTTATTCTGAAATTATTGCACTGTGTTCACAGGTATAATTATCTCCAGTTGGAGGGGAGTCTCCCATATTCCCTGGCAGATATCTGGTTATTAATTGCTTAAAAATAGATAACTGGAGTTGATTTGTTCTCTGTCACTTCTGGCTGTAGATCGTACCATCCACATGTATATTATTACACAGATATTGGTACTTCAGTCTCAGCTATGAATTTCCATGTGGAAGGATTAGTAAAAAGGTAATATTAGGATTCCACCTCAAATGGATGTAATCCCTAGTTAGCATCTTAAAATACTGAAACTCCTTATTTTCCTCTTAGCATACCATGGTATTGACAGAACTTTGTTTTACCTTATCATTATAACATGATCTCTGAGAATTTCCACTTGTATCATTACAAGATGATTATGACAGCTTCACTAAGCCTCATTCATGTGAATGGAAAATTAGTGCCTTGAAGAAAATTTCTAATAATTATTTTCCAAGACATATTGGTACTTTTCAAACTTAAACTCATTAAACTGATTTGAATCTCATTTCAGCAAATCCATACCAAGTGTTATTAAGTTATTCTCATACTACTTTTAGGTAAAGATTTAATCAGAAAATATGTTACTAAAATCCATATGCATAACCTTAATATCATCACATATGTGGCAATGGTGTATGTGGATCTCAGTACTTCCAAAATAAGTCTCAAAATAATTATATAGTAAATTAAATTATCAAAATAATCAACAAGTAAATAGTACCCCAGATACTATGCTAGTTGTTCTACATTCATTATCTTATTTAACATGCACAACCTCCCCATGAGAATTTTGTCCCCATTTTACAGATGTGGTAATTGAATGTCAAAGATGTTAAGAGACTTTTCAGAGTCACACACATACAGTGTGTGGCAAGAACCATTTTGGGATATGCTTCAAGATTCTAAAATTCTTATTCTTTTAACTTTCACATGTTAATTCACATTTCTAGTACCGGGTCCTCCTTCCATTGTTTTTTTAACATAAGAAAAAGAAAGAAAGCAGCTAATGATGAGTCTTATATAATAAAAAAGAAGTTCTGAGTTTTCATAAGTTCTAATTAAAGATCTAAAGATTAATAATTTAGGAATAATTAGATTTATTTCCTCAACTTACTCATAAGAAATATTTGAACAAATACATATGCAATAACTAAAATCAATATGCAAAATGCTTTATGCAAGTCTACATAGAGAGGCACAGAGAGAGTAAAATCTCACCGCTCTGAAAAATTTGGAGGGGTAGCTGTATGTTCCCAGGGAGAAATCAATCTAGAAAGTCTTCTTTTTTCTCCTTCCTATACAATAAAAGCCTATAGAAACCCTTGCAAAGGCAGCAGGTAAGTACTTCTTATCATACACAATTTTATTTAATAGCATTTGATAAGTTAAATATCTTAGATTATAAAGGGAAAATGATTGAATTCTCTGTAGACAAATCAGAAAGCTTATTCTTAAGGGAACAGATGTTGAGCACTTTGGGGCAGAAAATCTGGGAACTTTCTATAGGAGTGTTACTAGCTCAGTACTTATGTAGAAGAAGCCAGACCTGCTTGTGCCAGTGTGGCACATGGAAGCCCATCATTCAGTTTGGTCAATAGATTAAGCACATTGAAAGATTAAAATCAAGTAGAATGGGATCAGATGTGGCCATAGGGAGGCAAAATTAATAGGTAACACTCTATCCTATGTAACCATAAGTTTTTCACACATAGTAACACTCAATAAATTGTATATACTTCATTTTCAAATTATGTCTAAGTTCAAATTATGTCTAAGTATTCACTTTGTTACCTGTATAATATTCTCAATGTATAAGTTGGTGTCTCCCTAACTGGTATAACAAATAGACCCATCATGTGTAATGGCTCAACCAAAACAGACAATCTGATGATGAACTAGGACATAATTGCAAACATTCTGAGTTGGGGGTTCTTGAACAGGCAGCTCTCCCCCAACTCCCGTTGGATAGGCAGTGATTCGGGGACCCTAGCCCCTTGCATCTTGTGGTTCTGCTTGCTCATGAGCCTCATTATTGTTGTCCAGAAGGAGAGAGTATAGCTAGGGCACAACAGCTGCTTAAAAGCCTTGTCCCAGAAACTTATCCTCTTATAGTCCAATGACTAGCACCCATACACGGTCACAACAACTGCAGAGGAGGCTGGTAGATGGAGTACAGTTGTGTACAAGTTGGAAAAGGAGAACAGAGCTTTCTCAACTGCATTGTATATTAAATTATTACAGGATCTATATCTAACAGGGAATTACCGAACCAACAAGTGTAGCAACTGCATCATTGTATTGATAGAGTTACTATGTTGATAAACACTTTAAAATATGTACTGAAAGTCTTCTAACACTTGTGCTAATGAGTCAAGCCTGAACATGAACTCTAAGACAATGCCTTTGTTTTTTTACTGTCATTTTTGTTTTCCCCAATTACTTATTTTTGGCTAAATTCTAAATGGGTGAATTTGGTGAGGTAAATTTATTTGTTTGTTTGTTTATTAGATCTTAGATCCTCAAAGGAGAGCTGTTAAATGTTTCCAAAATAATAGGTTCTGAAGATAAAATAACAAAGTCCATTTATCAGCTTTGTCAATTTATCATTTTCCTAAAGATGACAAAAGAGCACTAATTAAAAAAAAAAAAAGCAACAGTCAATACCTTATGAACTCTATCTCCACAGGTAACTATGATGACTTTATATTGGATAAGATATACATATCAACGCTGTTATCTCCTTATAGTATCTTCATTCTTAGAGTTTGACATAGGATATTTTTAAATGCAAAATTGTTTGATAATGAAATTGCTTAATGCTAATTCAGCACCACTTGTGGGTTGAAAATAGTTACAATATTACAATAAATGTGTGAGTTGATTATGTATACACACGTATGGATATATATACAAATGGAGATAGATAAATAGATAAGTTGATAAATAGATGATACATACATAGATAGATAGATAGAGTGTTCTTTAAAGGTTTTAAATAGTGAATATGGTCCCACTTGGTTTATCCAATCAAGTAGTGACCAAGGTGATTATATATGAAAAATTAGGAGGTTGAGTTTCTAAAATCCAGCCATGTTTACTTTTAGACTCAGTTACTTACTATAAGCATGACCTTGAGTGAATTTTAATCTCACTTATCTTAGTTTCTTCACCTGCTAAATAGACCTAATAACCTCTCCTACATAGGCATGTTGAAATTGTCACCAGAGATAATGAATGCCAAGTGCTTATACTGTGCATCCTTTGTGTTCCACATCCATTAGTCTCTTCCTCATTCCTTTTTTGTGATTTTACATTTAAAATATCACCACCACTGCAATCAGTACCACCACCTCTGCTCTCACAAGACATTGCTAAAGAGGACCTTTAGTTCAACTGACAATCAGATTTTACTTTTATCCCTGCAAGTTAAAATTTTGTTAAACTTTCACATTAAAAAAACCATAGCAAGGTATAAATAATACTTCTTGCTCTGACTAAAAATAATTCTGACACTTTATATTCTTTTTGAAAATTTCAGTCCAATGTGGTGTGAAATTCTGGGCTGAAAATCTGCATTTCTGGTGAAAATACTTATTTAACTTAGTGGCACAGATAATACGGAAGATGGGAAGAAATTCTGTTTTATGATTTTATGACAAAAGTTCCTTTGGAGAAGAAGGAGATCAGGCATTCTCCAGTGCACAGATGACTCTAAAATTTCCCAGGTAGTGAAATACCAACTCTTTCCCAGGCGATAGCTGAATTAGCATGTTATAAAAGCATATGTATTCCTATCATTTTAACTCAGGAGGAATAGTTCTGCCCTTTCACATAAATGACTCTTTTATCAAAGAGAAAATTCTCAACTGAATACATCATAAACTTGACCACAAATAAACTCTTGTGGTTTTGTAATCTAACCCTTATTTAGTAATTTGTGAGGCTAAACAAAATGGCTTATATCCTTGAGGATAAACATAATAAAACTGCTCCTTTCTAAATAAGTATAACATCACAAGGTAAATATGTACATTCACAGGATGGTAAAGTCACTTTCTTATTTCTGGCTTGTCCATTTAACCTTTTAAAGCAGATTTAACTAAAAGTATGGTCAGTCTTACAGCAATGCTCACTGAGTTTTATGGATACTTCAGAATCATTATTTAAGTCTTGCTTTAAGCTGTATAAAGTTGCTATTTTTGTAGGTCAAAGATGGTCAAATCTTGATCCTTCTACATCTTTTAAAATGGTATTTCCAAAATCAAAATTGAGCATAATGGTGATGAAATTGTAAAATCCAAATAGTTTAGACATATCAAACTTGAGACACAACCAATATATTTTTTTAATGGTGTTTCAATTGTCAATGAACGTTTAGGCAAAAACAGATCTTTAATGTGAAACTGGTAGTAGAATATCAGTGCTTTAGGGAAAACTGGTCCTTCTATACAAATGGAATTTGAGCAACTGTTGTAAACAAATTAAGGGTAATTTAAAATATATAAATATCATTCAGTGCCAAAACTATGTCAATCAAATAAATCCTAGTTGATGCTATATTCTTTAAGATATTTTCTAAATAAGTGTATTGTGTATCTTATAAATAATTTATTTCATTATAAAAACAGTTTGTGGAATAGTCTTAGATTAAATTTTTAACCAAGTTTTTTTTTTTCAACTTGAAAAAATATTTTTTTGCAAACACCTGTTCCCCATCTCTACATTAAGAACAATTGGAACAATCTCAGTAACATTATTGGGCATACTGTGAATTTCTTATATAAGGATGTGCCACTTTTATTCAAATGAAAATGCTACATTAAGGTAAGAAAATGCCTTGATATACTGACCAAAAATGTGAGAAAGACATAGAAAATCTTTCTAAGATTTCTGGGCAGAGATTGAAGAGAATGGTGCTTACTGCAGTTCTCAGATTGGTAGAGATAGAGAGGGGCAAGTCCCTGTATGGAGGAGAGAAAACTACAGAAGTATTCAGATCATGGGGTTATTGGTTAGATCTGTGTTTAATTCTTGGCCCTGCCATTTACTAGCCACTTGATGATTGGCACATTACTTAACCTATATGTATCATCAATTATATCATCTGATAAATAGGGCTGATAATAATACATAATTACTTACCTCAGGGTGGTTATGGGGATCAAAATAGATAATGCATGTGAGTTGCCTTGGACAGTGTCTAGCACCTAGGAAATACTAAAAAATACTAGTCTTCATTAGCATTATTTAGGAGAGGGCTTTTAGGGCAAGTGTGACTGATCTGGAGACAAGCAGAAGTGTTCATGGGTAAAACAAACTCTAGGTCCTGATTCCAGGCCTCCTTGTAATTCACCCACATCTTAGGAGGTGCTTTTATTTTCCTGAGTGGGAGTAAGCCCTGAATAGTCTTTTTCCTCCCACTCTCTCCACCTGTTTTGCCAATATCTCACCAACCTGCTGATGTCTCCTTTAGTTGCCTCTTGCTATTTAGCAAAGTACCACAAACTTGGCAGCTTAAAAAACACACACTTATTATCTCAGAGTTTCCATAGGTCAGGATCCTGGGCACAGCCTAGCTGGGTCCTCAGGGTATTCATAAGGCTACTATTGAGATATCTTTTTGCGGTGTCCATTGGGGCTGCAATGTCACCTGAGGCTACACTGGCAGAATTCAGTTCCTTGTGGTTGTAGACTAAGTTCCTAGGTAACTCATAACATTGCTGTTTGCTTCTTCAAGAGCAGTAGGAGAATATCTTTACTGCTTCCAGTCTTTTTTTTTTTTCAGGGGAAGGGCTGATCACCTTATAAAGGGTAGATTTGATTAGGTCAAGCCCACCCAGGATAATAAGCCTTTGATTAACTCAAAGTCAGTGGATCTGTGGCCTTAAATACATCTGCAAAATCCTTTCACCTTTGCCATCTAACAAAACCTAACCACAGTAGTGGTATCCCATCACATTCATAGGTCCTGCCCACATTTGAGAGTGGATTATACTGGGCGTTCATACCAGGGGGCTGGAATCTTGGGAACCATATTCGAGTTTTGCCTATCCTACCTCTAATCTATTATAAATAAATAAAAGGCCTTTCATTTTGTGATTGTGGATGAGATTTTAATGCTAAGGCTCAAGGAAGGTAGCAATATAATATGATCAAGATGCAATTGAAGTATAGTCGGTCAACACATTCTGATCAGAATCTCCTGTTTGATGTTACAAACTGCATGAAGAGGGAAAGGATTCTGGAAGTATCTGAAGGATATTGTCAGTCTGAAAGGAGAGAAAGAAAAACTTTGCCTCTCATCCAAAGACAAATTTCCAGTACTTACTACAAATGTGTTTTGAGTCTATCCAGTTTACCTTCCAATGACTTGGGGCAGAGAAAGCGAGCATGGTGGGGTCCTGATTAGGCAGCTAGTGAACAGTCAGATTTACATCACAAAATTATAAATATTTTCTTGTTTTTCATGATATAGTAATTCTTATAGTATAATTAGTTCAGATTAAATGAAGCATCACTACATTTATTTATGGATTCTTTTATTTGTTGAAATGCCTTAATCAGTTTTAGTCTTTCACAAGCATGAAAGTAGCTACACAGTTTTATAATGTTCTTGATGAAAACCGTGTAAGTCAACACCTTTCCTCAAACAAGTACACTTAAGTAACCTTTAAGAAATGACAGTCAATTAAAATATACATGTTACTATATATAAAATAGATAACCAACCAAGGACCTACTGTATAGCACTGGGAACTATACTCAATATCTTGTAAAAACCTATTATGAAAGACAATGTAAAAAAAATAACATATATATCTATACATATATATATATATATGTATAACTGAATCACTTTACTGTATACCTGAAACTAAAACAACATTGTAAATCAACTATTTCAATAAAAATTAAAAAATAAAAGAATAAATGAAAAAATCTTCCCCTTAAAAAAAAAGACAATCAATATGTAAACTTTGGATCATGAATAAGACTTTTTTATACTGTTTTAAAATCTTCAGATGATATGATACACCATACTGTTAAGTCTGTGGTATAGCTGTGGATTAAGGGAGACTTGAGAAAGAACCAGAATGGGGATGAAGTAAATTATCACTAAGTAGATTCAATAAAAAGTCATACCAGAAATTGAATTAAATCATACCTAAACTTCTACCTTAGAAATTGATTTCATACTCTATTAAAAATTTTCCATTTTTTTTCATGCGTTAAGTGGACTGATATACAAGTGAAAATAAGCAAGGACTTTGCAGTCAGATCTACAGTGGAATTCTAGTTCTGCCACTAGCTCTCTGGATAGTATTAGGCAAGTTACTGACCCGTTCCAAGCTTCCAGTTCTTCACCTTTAAAACAAGAATAATTGCATCCAGTTTGCAGGATTGAGTTAATGGTAGGAAAAAGAACACAAAAAAGTACACAACAGAGTGCCCAGCAATAGAAGAACTATGGTTAAGTATTACAGTTACAAGTCTTTATACTGCCGTTGACAGGCGAGGTTGTTTTACTTAACAGTATGCTAGAAATGGCATTCCTGGAAACCTTTCATGAAACTCTAGGGAATGCAATAGATTCAAAATCATTGGGTAAATCATAGGAGAAGAAAGTGCATGTTAACTATTCAGTTTTAAAACCATTTATAATATTATTATTCTATGACACTATTTAAGTAAACTTTCTAGGAAAACAGAGTGTATCTACTTAATTAAATAGTTTATTCATACTTCCTAACATCTTAAAAAAAAAGAAACTAAATCAAGGTAATGGAAAAGATAAAGAAACAGAGAATATACAAACTAGTATTTTTGCTGCTAGTGAAATTCATGTCTGGTTCTGACTTTCCTGGTGGCCAGGGCAAAAAAGAAGAAAATGATACTTTTTAAGAAGTAAAAACTTTTGCTGATCTTTAATTCTGAAAATATTTTCTCATACTATTCTTTAAATATGTTACAGCACTGCCAAAAGAATTTTTATTTTTGTAGTTTCTATTAAAGGTCCTTAGTAGACAATTAAAATATAATATTAAATATGACTCAAGGAAGATTTGCTTAGCTAATGAGATCTAATAAAAGTCCCTGTGGAATCAACCTTATTCCCTCATGTTCTATCTATATATCTTAAAATTTAATAGCAAATAACCTATTCAAAGCAGTCAAAGCAAGTTGGAATTTTAGCCAGTATATGGGAAAACACCTGCATAATGCAAATCAGCATTGTACAATTACTATTCCCAGTTGTTGACTGCTGAGAGCAGAGGTTTCAGTGTACAAAAGATTGTTCTGGAATCTCAGAGTTCAGAAAACTCAATTCAAACCCAGCCAGGCCAAGGTAAGTATAGGCAAGTCAATTTACTTACTAGGAAAATTATTCACCAAACCTTAAGTGAAGGAATTGGACTAGACAAGTGCCAGCTTGTTCTAAAACTATGCCCACAACAAGGCCTGACACAGAGTATGCACTCCATAAATTAAAGTTAAGAATGAATTCTATTCCTCTATTACGTTAATGATCTGATTTAACCAGTCTGGTGGCTAACAGGGTTAATTGATGTAAATACTTGATATTTCTCAATTAAAAGAGGGCAGATGTTAGCAACAAAAACTACAGGTATATCTCAAGTTTTCTCAAACTAGGTACAATAATATTTTGGACTGGATACTTCTTTGTTGTGGGAGGTTGTCCTGTTCACTGTAGGATATTTAGCAGCATCCCTGGCTTCTGCACACTAGGTATAAGTAGCCCTGTTCCTCAAGTCATGGGAACTAAACTGTCTGGAGACATTCAGACCTTATTTGAGAAAAATTGGCATATATGAACAGGTGCATATGTGTGTGTGTGTGTGTGCAGATAGATAGTGTTGTCTGTCAGATATTCTTTACTTTTAATGTACCTTGAATATATGAGATCAATCATTTTCAATTATTAATTTTATGTACTCCAATGACATAATAAATAATTAACACAATTAGCCCAATGGTCTTTTCTTATTTTGAATATAACATGACTGGAGTCTAAAAGAATCAAGTGTTTTCCAAAATTAAAGCTAATGTACTTCATTCCATTGCTTATGGTTCTTGATGAAATCATGCAGACACAAGCAGTCTGATGTTATTTTTTTGTTTACAGTATTACTGTGTTGTTTTGGTTAACAGAATGAAAAACAGCACTGTAATACTACAAGTAAAAATGTTTTATTCTTAGTTTGTTTCATCAATAAAAGCTGACATTTTTGCAAGAAAGATGTTATACTATTGAAATTAACTCTTAGTCAATTGTAAATAATTGTGTTATATCGGTATGTTATCATGAAGATTAGAAATCATTTCCTACAGAATCATGTTTTTGCTTCCTCAGCACTGTTTCAATTGAAAGGAATTTGAATGAAGTGCATCTCATTACTAACATAAAGTAGATGGAGCTTGAATAATTTTTATATTTATTTTCCATGGATGGCTATTACATTTCTTATCCTATCTATCCAAATTTTATAAAATAAATTGTTTTAATCCATTCTTTGGAGAGGAGCAATGAATTTATTTTTGCAAAAGCTCTGCATCTGAATATATTGTAATATGCATAAAGCTTTAACACAGTTATTTACATAAAAAGTGTAGCTGCCTTACCTTTTATTTAATTTACATATTTTATTTACTTTCTGACAGGTTCTTCTTGCATTTTTATTTACATACCAAAAATGTCTTTTCAGATAAGTCAACTAAAACTTTAATGTACTGTATAATTTAAAACTCCATAAAATGTTTTATGTATTGTATAGTTTCATAGGAATTTTTAACTTGATAGTTTAGAATTTTGGAAATATTTCATCAATTCCTCTACAATACCACCATATTTCTTAAATAGGATGGGAAATAGAGTATTGTCTTTTGTCTGAGATCATGTTTAGAAAGAATTATAAAACTTATGCTAAGTCTGTGTGCTTCAAAAAGGAAAGAAATCACCAGATAGTTTAAAGGAGTGTACTTTTTTCTTAAAATATTATTATGAACCTCATAGAATATGGGCATCTCACATCCTTAAAGAATTTGGTTCTTTTATTCTAAGCTATACAAAAGGTCATTATTTTTACATTTAAATGTTGGAAACAATACATTTCCCTTATGTGTTTCATCAGCTGAAACAGTGAAGTAATAATGCCAGTGTGTCAAATCAAAGTCCAGTTTTAGAAATATAAACTTAACCCTCACCCTATCCCTTCTTTGTATTTATCTTTTGTAAGTGTGGTTTGTGTTTGCATAACCCACCATTCATGTTCTTGTGAGCTCATGATATAAATAATTTGAAAAATTTCATTCAGTTCCCCAAATTATTCTAGTCATTATGGATGATTCATGAGAGGATTAATCTCTTGGATGTAACATAAAACTAGAGAGGAAAGACACTACCTATCATATCATTTGCAGTTAAGAACATGCTGCATATCTTTAAGCTTTACTTAAAGTGCTTATAGTAATTGGGTGTGCATGCCTTCACTCGGTTAAAACCCAAACAGCAATATGGGAGAGTGTGGTTTGTTTTTTAAATGTGCAAAGAAGGAAAATTAGTGAAATCTGTTTAAGTCACAAAACTGCCTCATTCAGGACCCAATTCAGCAGCATGTAAAAAGTAACTCAAGTTAACTGTACTCTTAGCATATGTCTAAGCCCAGAAATTTCAATTCACTTCAGGTTCCTTTCTTTTCCCAAGGATCTGCTTGCAAAGAAAAGAGATCCAAAGATGGTAAACAGGTTCAATAGTTCAGTAGCTCTAGGCTCTCTCAAGGTTTTCAGAATAAAAATATGTCCAGTTAAAGAACAAGTTCCTCGTATTTTGGAACAGGGATACCCATACAGATTGTTTTCTATTTTATTATGGGCCCTTCCTCTTTTCCTGCTCCCTACCCGCTACTGCTACCACCAGCACACACAAATACACACATGCATATGGAGTTAAAGGTATAATGTATTTTGATTTTATCCACACAAGGAAAATTTGGGGGAAGGAGTGAAACTAAGCTAACGAAGAATAGATTTAGGTATTATACAGAGATTGTGGTTTAGTGACCTAAATTGCACCATAATCTTTTAAAGGATTACAGTATTTAGGGAGGAAAAAATGATCTCTCTTTCTATAATGGCATCTCTGTATAAGAGGATATTATAGGATATGAGCTGTGTGGTAGCAGCAGATATTTTCTCTATATCTTTCAGCAATTCAAAGTAGTTCTCAGATACATCTGAGAAGTAGCACTGAAGAATTAGTCTTCATTTATAATCAAACATTCTTGAATAACATTTTCTTCCAATTTTTGTTTTAAAGGTCTAACATTTGATCGTATGTTTTCTTTAGTTAACTTTCTATATTATATGGCAATCTCTGCAGTTATTTTTTTCAAAGATAAAAAAGAAAAAAAGCATGCTCAAAATGTAGAAGTTATTTTTGCAGTAACGTATGTCATGATTTTTAAACATTCAGGCCTTTAAACTTTTTTTATAGTGTATGTTCTTGCCAATCCCAGCACAGTTCTACAAAGTAAAATATTTGGCAGTGAATTCATATTAACAGATGGAACAAGAAATTAACACGTTTTTGCTTCGCTAATTCACAGTTCTTTTAATACGCTAATTCTAAATCACCTGTTCTGACTTTGACAGGCTACAGACACCTGTTTGGGGTAATATTCCACAGCTAATTATTACATGAGAAATTCAGTTTCCAACAAAAGGGTTTCTGTGTGAAATTGTCATAGTTAAAAAATTAGTAATACCCAATATATACAAATATATTTCTGATGTCTTAATTTAAAGACAGTTAATCTAGTACTTGTCTTTAACTAAAGGATGGTGTATGAAAACTAGAGACTGTCCTCTTAGTGTTTGAATTCTGTCTATCACACTTTACACCATGGTTGCACTGATCAAGTCAGGATGTTCTTCCTAGTAGCAGTAATTTACTGTAATACTGTATTTTAAATGGCAGGAAAAGAGTATAGAATTTTCAAGTGGCTGGAAAAATTCCTAACTGTATGTTAAAAATGACTCAGGAGAGTTAAAAAAAAATACTGACAAATGAAAGAGAAAAAAAAGAAAAACTTAGCCTGGGTAGTATAGTATATGGAAGACAGACAATAAATAAATAGGAAGTTCACTGAATTACAGTTTGAAGTATGACTGACTCACATGAAGCACCCAGAGGACCATTGACTGTTTGTCAAAGAAAAGCAAGGTAACGATGCCAGGAATTTTACGGGTATAAAGTCAAGTGCCTCCCACCTCTTGTATCTCAACCTCTTAATGGACAAACTACTTCTATTTTCCACTAAACCTTGATTTTCTTTATTTCTCATACTGTTCTTCATTGTTCCAACAGGGTCCTTTCCCTTCTCTCACCTCAGATGATATCCTTTCACAGTAACTCTTTTCATTTCAATTTCCTACAAAACCCTGCTACAGGGGAAATGTGGAGACAAAGAATGTGTATGTGTGGGAGGGTAGGTTGGTGGAACAAGAAGCAAAAATCAGAAACGTAAGGTTTTTTTGATGTTTGTAACATAACGACAGATGCTGAGGTAGAGTCTATCTTTAGGTTTGCCAAAGGTTCCATTTTGTGTGTCTGTTTTTTGATTCTCTCTAATTGCTGTTCAGCTTTGTATATGGCTTTGCTAATGTGTCTTCCTTAGCCACATTAGGGAAATGGAGAACTCGTTTCTTTAATTAACTTTTATATCCTAGCACCGTGAGAGCAGAGTTCACCAAGCAGGCGCTCTTGGAACTTTTAAGATTCATGTTGTTATACTCTGATTTTGAAAAGGTATTGTACAAAGCATATTTTTTAAATGCAATTTTATTTTGCAAGACTCCAGGTGGATGAGGAGAAAGCTTGCTTTTTACATTTAGCCTCCTTATAATTTTGTTGTTTTTCTCCCAATTGCTACTCTAGGAAGCACATGGTCTTTCTCTAAAACCATGCTTTATGACATTGCTATTTGCAGAAATTTAACTGGCAGCCCACCCCAGGAAGATAAAATCCTGTTTCATCCAAGTTTGGTTCCCCTCCTACACCCACACCTGAAACCATATTTCTGCCAGAGTCTACATTCTGCTAAGGAGGAAACCAATCTTTTATAATACTTTAACATACGTGAATTTTATTTTATTTTTAATTAAAAAATTACATTTCTCATCCAAAAAATGCTAGATGACATTTTAAGCTAGAAAAGAGTTTCCAAATAACTCACCTTTACAATTAACTCTTATCAGAACTAGACAGTTATTTCACTGCACAGAGCATAAGCAAATGGCTGTGATGTACCTTTGAAGTGGAAAGGCCTCCATCACTACTCAAGTTCTTGGCAAAGTTCAGAAGCACATTATCCTACAGGGAGTTGGTCAGGTCTCAAAGTTTGGAAGACAGTTACTGGTACAGAATTGGAATAAAATCAATTTTTTTTTCAGCTAATAAGATGCCTCAAGAATAAACCAAACTTCCTGGTCTTTAAGAGAGGGGAAAAAAGACTCTCAGAAGCTTCTCTATAAATCTCTTAAGTTTCCCTGAAAATAGTTACAGAAATACATTGCTACCTCTAACACAACTTGAGTGAATTAGATCTAGATTTTAATGCAAAATATTCAACATTTAACATTTAAAGGATAATGACCTTGAAAAGTGTGTTTGGGATTTAGATTCAATGTGAAATTCTTAAGAAAATTGTTCAAGGTGATGAATGACATTGCAATGCAGTTCCATTCATCTGTCCTTAGTTAAAACACTTTGACAAGTCAATTAATAAGAAAAACTGATATCTCTGATATGTCCTACTTTAACATTCACGTGCAGTGGGTTAAATAACTATGTCATATTGCCATGGACTAATACATATGTATATAATTTTATTTGTATTCATGTATATATGTGTATACACACACATACACACATGTACATACACATACATTTTAGGGATCTTATTTAATCCTTCAGAGAGGATTGAAGATTAGAACAGATTAAAGAGTTATTGCAACAACAATTATATTTCACTTAATCACTTTTCTAAGCAAGTAAATGTTCAACATATCAGACACTTAAAGGGAAAACTTTAAGTAACTAACAGATGCCATTAATTTATAGTCACCATTTATGTCCTTATACATATTTTAAATAGTTGCATATATATATATACACACACACACACACACACACACATATCTCAAGGTGTTATATTTACTATCTTATTTATAGAATATATTTTAGAAAGAAGTAACCTACATTTAAAATTTAATTATATTAATGTAAGTCATCCTAAGTCATTCTATTATGTCATCTATCTTAGAATCATGATATTATTATTATAACAATAGCTTACCATTTACTGAGCACCTAATGAGCACCAAATACTCTCCATAAATTATTGCTAATCCTAGGCTTATTGTTCCATTCCACAGAATAGGTAGCTGGAATCTAAAGAGGTTAATAACTTCTCCTCTAGTCTCAGAGCAGTGGCCAAAATAAAATGCCAACCTGGAACTCTGTAATTGCAAACCCATTTTTTTTCTCACCACTTGATACTGGTGATCAACATTTGAGTAGCTAGATATGTAGAGTTCAGGTTTAGCAGCAGCTATCATCAAAGACCAGAAAGGTACACAGACTGTGATAGAGTCAAATGAGCTGTCTAAATAAGAACTTAAAACTAACCTGCATAAAATACCCAAATGAGCAAATCACTTTGCCTTAGTAATCTGCAGGGATGTTTATTTATTCCTGGAATATTGAACTCTACCAGATCATGATGTCAGCTATCTTATATTTTAAAAATTCAGTTTTCATGCTGTTTACAAACTATGCACTGACATTGCCTCTGCCTTCAAGGAGTATACAATTTAGTAAATTACAAAATTCATAACTTGATTTTTTTAGCTTTACAATGCTGCTTTATATCTCTTTAAAATAATATATTTTTATCAGCAAATTTTCTTTAGATGTGTTGTCACTTTAAAGGGTTTTCTTTTAATTTTTATTCTAAAATATATTTGGCAAATATATTATACTGGCCTGTTTAATTATGACCCATGACTAGATCGTAATATTCCTGTGTCAAAGACCACATAAGTCTTATTTTCTAGCCTTTATCACAGTCATAGGTATTATAGTGAAAGTTTAATAACTCAGTGTTAAATGATTGAATGGATGGATGGATGGAAAATGTATTCATGTAAATTCTGGCAGATAATTGTATGGCAGTGAAAGTGAGGAGAAAAAGAATACACACATAGAAACACACATAGTTGTAATCCAGATGAGAAAAACTGAAGACCTGAATGACTTCATTTAGCAAACCTTTACTGAATATCAGGCACTGAGTTAAACATGAAGATATGATGTTGATGGAAATTAATAGTAGCTAGCCACATGGAGTTTGCTTTCCAATGGGAAAGGTACCAAAATACCTTAATAAATGAACATAGTCAATAAGATAATTGCTTAATTTGATTATTGCTATAAAGGTAAAATATGCATGATGACACAAACTCACTCAGGGGATCCCTTTAGAAAGCAAAGGCAGGGAAAACTCAGAGGAAGACTTTTGAGTTGGGATTAGGCAATGTGAAAGAGGAGGAAAAGAGCAATCTCCTGAGAGTAGGTGGAAAATTCCTGATTGTTAGCAATGAGGACCAAGAAAAAGGAGTCATGGGCCTCCCTGGTGGCGCAGTGGTTGAGAGTCCGCCTGCCGATGCAGGGGATACGGGTTCGTGCCCCGGTCTGGGAGGATCCCATATGCCGCGGAGCGGCTGGGCCCGTGAGCCATGGCCGCTGGGCCTGTGCATCCGGAGCCTGTGCTCCGCAACGGGAGAGGCCACAACAGTGAGAGGCCCGCATACCGCAAAAAGAAAAAAAAAAAAAAAAGAAAAAAAGAAAAAGGAGTCATGTGTCCTTTAACAGAGTCAGTAGCTGCCCATCATGACACACTCTTTGTCTTCCTTACTTAAATATACATGTGGCTCTGAAACACAGCTACACATAAGAATTTCTGGGGTAATTTTTTAAAATCTAGATGCCAGGACACTTACTGTATTGTCAAGTGGTAGGACACACTTTCTGTATATTATAAAAGCTTCCCAGGTGCTTCTGTACAGGATAGAAAACAACAGCAGCAACACTACGCTCTTCTTGTGGTTTCTACTAACTAAAAACCACAGTTACAGAATAATACTAACAAACATTATAGAAATAAACACCAAAAAGGACCACTGAAATGTATTCCGTTCAATACGTGTAACCCAGAAAATGACCAGAATCATGTTATACATACCTGCATCACCTTAATCCCCTAAGAAAGAAATATATATTAAACATTTATTTGTATGTATCAAGTAATTTTCAACTCAAATTGATCCAAATAGGGTATGATTTAATGAAAATTCTAATCATTAGCCTTTCTTCCTAGTTTAGTCAATCAATTAACCAATAAATCCATTAAACAGTCATCTAATAAATGTGGTCCTCAAACAGGCTGCATTGGCATGTTCCAGAACTTGTTACAAACACAGAATTCCAGGCCACCCCAGACCTAATCAATCAGAGTCTATATTCTGACAAGTTTCTCAGGTGATTTGAATGCATAATAAAATTTGGGAGCTTCTTGAACACTAGCTGTATGCCCAATCCCAAAATATGTGCTAGAGTACACAGAGGCATTACAAGTTTACCAGGATTTAACTTTTTCCAGCAGAATCTAACTAGTTGAAACTGGGAAGAAAATACCAGTTTTTTGGCAACGTTGATTTGAATATGCATTTGAGTCAAATTCCTAAGTAACTTACTGACCCTGATCCATGACATGAGATTCTCTGATCAGTTCTGTTTCTAAATATGTAAACTCGCTGTATGTATAATACAATCAATCCATCAACCTTCAACATACAGTCCAAATTCCACCATTATTTTCAGTCTAGATTATAGTAAATCACTTCCCGATTGTGTCCCTGCTTCCTATATTCCTATTATAGTTTAGTTTCCAATAAGTTGTTAAACTCAGTGACTTTTTAAAGACCTTGGGCTTATTTTCTCCTCCCAAATTGATCTTACATAATTACAGCGTATATACTTCCAATATCTGCTCATATGATATCACCTCCTTCTCATCTCTCTCTCTTTCTCTCAATCTCTCTCTGTCTCTGTCTTTATCTCTCTCTCTCTCCCCCATCCCTGACTCTATCTTACATTTTTCTTTATTGTCCTTATAACTCTCTGTAAGCACATTATATCATATTATTATATCATATTATCAACTAGTGTCTTCACACCAAAGTACAAGATCCAGAAGGCAGGGACTTGGTCTTTCTCTTCCACCAGTGCCTGGAAGAGTACCATATAAATAACAGAGGCTGAAGAAATAATTCTTGAGTGAATGTTGAATGAAATTAGCATTCTAGGATGTCCACAGTGTGTGAGGCTATATAATTATCAGAAATACTTATGAGCACCTAATATTTGTCACTGTGGTAGACTCTAGAGAATGGCATGCAAAAATATATGCCTTCTGAAGACATAATGCAATTGAGTAATAAATAAATGAATGAAAATAGGGAGGCCTGTAGTACACAAAATAAGAGTTTCATGAGTTAAAAGGTGAGCTCAGTGGCGGAATGTGGGAGAAAGAAGACCATTTTGATAAGCAGGTAATATGGTGATGGCATTTTCAGAAGCATAAATGGCAAGCTTTAGAGTTGAGATATATATGGAACATTATTCATGAAACTGTGAAAGTACCTGTGGAACCCACAGTTCCTTACAAAGATAACCAGTGACCAGCTTATGGTGGCTTTATCTCTGAAAGTAAGGAATTTGTACTTTATTCTATAGACAGTTTTTTTGAGAAAATAGTCATGTGTTCAGAATGATGGTTTGGGAATATTCATGCAAAGGCAGTGTGCAGGATGAACTGGATTGGGAAGAGGCTGCACAGAGATACAGTTGGCTAAGCGATTCCAAATTGTACATGGAAAGTAGCCTAGGTTAAGAGGTGACATTGGTAATACAATGTATTAAATGTGCTAATAATACATAAATGTTAGAAGAGCACATAACAAGGAAAAATACTATATGAGCAATTGCTATCATCTTGTTCATCACTATTATGGCACATAAAAACAACACAGAACTTTCCCACAATAGGAGCTATGAGGGTACTAATATAAGCTGTGTAGAAAAAAAATTCTTCCAGAGATAAGGATATTATCAGTTTCTAGTGATTTAAGACTCAAATCATTGGGCTACATTTTAGTGCAACAGTTCTTACCATTACAAATCTTAGAAAAGGAATTTATTCTCATCTTCTCAGAAAAAACCATAGCCTTGCTTCTTTCAAATAGTCAACACAAGAGACAAGAGTTTTTCCTAGATTCCAAAGTGCCTTTTATTTGTTTGCCAGATGGGAAACCCCTCATCCACACAAATCTTTTGTATTTCATTGTTTCCACTTTCTAAACAACAGTTTTCTTAACCAAAAATGAGAATATTAAAATTGACCTGAAAGATTGTGATGAGGGTGTAAATGACAAAGTATAAGTTAAGACTCAGTCTTCATGCCGGAGTGGGACCTTAATTTAAATATCTGTTGTCCTTTCTTTCCCACCAGAATCAAGTAGAGTGCCTTGACAATGTTAATGCTCAATAATTGCTTATCAAATCAGTGAGTGTTGCTGAATTTGCACTTACAAAGCACCGCACTTTTAAATCATTGACCAATAATACACTTTCAAATGTTCATGTTCAGAAAACCTGCATAGAAATATCTTTTAGTGTTGAACCTCAGTTGTAAACTTGACTTTTCTCTGTATCTTCTAATCCACAACTTTCTCTTTCTTTATATGTGCATGGTTACCTATTCTCCCCACAGTATGTATCCTAATACTATATCTCATCTCCTAACCCAATATTTGTTTATTTGCCATGATATATTTTTGATACTTTTAGATTGATTTCTTTTATTTCCATTTTTGTCCCTTTCACTCCCTTCTTGTGTTTCCCAGTGTATTTTTTAAATCAGGTCCCACTTTATTTTAAAATTATATTTTAAAAATATATTTATAAAAATATAAATTCCTGTCCCCCTATTCTATGTATCCTAAACCATTACTCTCTTCTATGTATACTTCTTCCCTCCCTCTTTTATGAAACTTTTTCCCAGTCTGGAAACTTATTTCCATCTCTTTGCACATTTTGTCTGTTGCCCAAGGTATTGTATTCCTAATTGGATTAGAAAACTCATCCTTATAGGACCTTTTATGTGTTCTGTGCACTCACGGTTTTCTGTAAACAAAAATAATAAATAACAGGTGGGTAGCTAAATATATAACTCACTGGGAATCAAGTATTTCAAAGAGGAGGAAAAGGCTATGTCAGAAATACTTTACGTTGGTTATACTGAGTTCAGTAGAAAAGTAAATGAACACAGCTGTCACTTTTAATAGACTAAATACTGCTATTGATTAGCCAATAAAAAGTAAACATTTTAAACGTATCTCAATTTTTTTCAGAAATGTATTGTAATAAATGTTATTATAAATGTGTGTTTTTATAGCACCAAACATGAAATCTCTCTTCTGTCTCATCTTTACCCCCTTCTTGGTAGATAGAGAGACAGATGGACCCAGTGAAGGGTAATTAAAACTGTGTGGGCAATAACCAAAACTTAGATGTTTCTAATATAAAATACAAAACCTGGTTAGGATTCTTTAACTTTAGCAATTCCCTCTTCCCATATCCTACCTCCTACCAGAAAAAAGGAGGGGCCAGGATGCTGGTGGACTGGAGCTGGCTGCAGATCTGACCATGTACAGCTCTTCCCAACTCTGCACTCTGAGATATCACTTTGTTAGCTTGAAATGGGCAGTGTGAGTATTCCCATTAGGAAAATCAGTGAATGCTACAAATAAAGACTTTTCCCCAGAACCTTTGAGATACAGTTATTTTTTGACCCTGCCACTCTGCTTGTGGGATCTTAGTTCCCCGACCAGAGATTGAACCCATGCCCTCAGCAGTGAAAGCATGGAGTCCTAACCACTGGAACACCAGGGAATCCCCTATGATAAACATATACTAGCACAGCACTAGGGAAGGGCCTGAAAATCTGTGGCAAAGATATGCTGGAAGTCACTTGACTTCCAGCATAGAAGGTAATCCCTGAGAGGGAGCAATAGGAAGTAAGGCAGACCCTAGAATCTGACTGGGCTGAGCAGAAGCAGGGGATTCGGAGATGAATCAACAAGATGATATTCTGGGAGAAAATATCAGAGCAAAGAGTTAAAGGGGAGACTAGGCAAGGAAAACTGGGGACTATCTCTGAGCAAAAAAAAAAGGGAGTTGTGCATACTTTGTATTGGACAGTTGCAGTCTTTTGGGGGGAATGGGGAGCTGGGCACTAAAGTGAATGGAATGAGACTTTAAACAGAAAGGGATTTCTGGAGTCATAATACAACAGAGGAAGGAAACTCCTGACAAGTAACAGATTTACCTGGTGAGAGGAGCTTGCTGTATGTGGGTGCAGCACCAGCTCCCATACAAGACCTTTGCACGGGGCTCAGTAGCCTCCCCTCCCTGTAGGAGGAAGTCACAGCCAGAAACTTGGATGACAATGGATAGCCTGGGTTGCTGGATGCCTCGCTTGGCTCTGGGGGGCCCATTACCATTTTCCTGGAGAAGGACAGAATCTCAGAACGAAGATCTTGTGTACTTAGATAAGAGGGAAAAAAGCCTCGAAGCATCCAAACCAGGATGCTCAGGTTTATACAAAATGTATAAACGCATGTTTAGTTTAAGAGCCTCAGTCCAACATTAATTCATGGGAAGTATAGGGCCCTTTAGGTTGCAAGTGACAAAAACTCAACTCAAACTTGTGTAAGCAAAGAAGGAATGGACTGGTTTGTCCCTCTCCTCTTTTGTTGTCTGTTGTTTTTTATTTCTAAACAGGTTTTCTCTTATAGAGCGTTCACACTGATATGCACCTCAGCACACAGACAATTAGCATAGGAGAGATTGCCTACTTCCCCTAACTTCTGGCATAAAAGTCCTGAGAAGACTTCTTAATGGCCTGGCTGTGTCATGATGTACCTTTCCCTGAACCACTAACTATAGGCGGAGAAATGAAATTTCTGCTGACCTGGGCTCGGTGCCCATATATGGAAAAGGGCTCGGATCCCATGGGCTGAGAGGGGGAAGGGTATTTTCCCCAAAGGAAGAGGTGTAGATTGGACATAGAGAGACATCCACTATAATTGTCTTCTTATTAGGGTTACAGTGAACTTACTGGTATCTTCTAAAAGTAGATAGAAGCTTAATCATAATCACTCTATTTAGGACATTGTTTCTTTTCTAGCTAAGATTTATGTGCTCATTTTCAATTTCCCCAAACTCGACACCTTCTAAAATTTCGTTCTCCTGCATGTGTGCACTGCACTTTATTTCTACCGTGTTATTGGTCTAATCCCAATAGGCTGCTCAACCCTCTGTGCCATGCCCCCCCTCCTTTTGGCTTCCACATCTGTACCAGGGTTGGGCTCTCTCTGATGGTTGGTCTCCTATGCAATTTTTTTTTTCTGTCAGACTGAGTGAGGCACTTAGGAGAGGCTATGTTGCTTCAGCCAAGAAAATTCATTGTTCAAGTGACAAGGGACTGTTTTATTAGCAGAGAGAAGCTAATAAATTAACTACCTAAGATATTATTTTTATTCATAAATTTACAAATTTGATCAATCAAAGATGAGGTTATGTGCTCTGTAACTCTCCATAGCCCACTCTTGTAACTTGTCAAATGAATAGTGCAGAATTGATGGAATAGTGATTATTTAATCTAAAAATGCAGTTATGAACTTCCTACTATATACAACACAATAATACAATAATATGATAGTAATATTATTACTATTATTGAATAATAGTAAATAATCACAAAAGTAAATATTTTCATTTAGTTAGAATTTTGAAGATCAGAAACGTTTTGCAACTTTCCCATTTTAAACTTAAAGTTACCTAATGGGAAAAATGGAAGGTCAGTATTACTATGGACAGAATAACCCAAGACCTAGACTAATTATTGCTATCACTGAATTTTTTGTTTACTTTCTGTCTGTGCTTCCCAACACTTGTATGTGGTACTGGAATAGAGGAGAAGGAGGAATTCATTTGTGAAATGTTTGTTCTGATAACTGGAAGAATGGCTAAGGAGAAGGTTTTATGTCATTATAAGTAAACAACATATTTCCATTTGCAATTATATGAATTTAATTCCTTATCTTTTAATGTTTATACTTGTAGTTATTAGTCAACTTAATCTCTCTTAGACTAATGGAAATCAGTTGACTTTGGAAATAATATTTGCTGCCATAAGGGTAAAGGATGGTACCCACCTGCTCTTCCCCTGACTATACCTCCTAGTTTGACTGGGACTCTCCTGGTTGATCCTTGTTTTTTCAGTATATTTTTAATTGTGCCTCCTTGCATGCTATAAAAGTATTTTAGTTCAAAGAATGTAGATAGGCTAAGTTTATGTTACACATGAGAATTATTTTTGCTTTGAAATGATAGGCTGTTCACCAAAAACATTGGAATTGGTTAATGAAGGGGTCATAAAAACAGCTTTCTTCAGAAATCTTTAACATTGATGAAGTTAGATATGTGCATCACCCTGAGACAGCCAAGGAAGAGTCTATGAATGTAGGAATTGACTAGTATTTGATGATGGCTCTTGCTCAACATGCAAAACTGCAAACATCTTAGAAAGGAATGAAATGTCCATGAGTGTGAGAAAATCTATATTAAGATTGGAAATCAGTCTTAACTCAGAAATGAGTCACTGTTTTCATTCTGTTTTATTATAAATTTTCTAGTTTAAAAAAATTCAAGTTCGGCAGATGATGGATCATAGATCAATAAATTTCAAGTCTTAGGATTTCCTTAAAAGGTTTTATAATTTCCTTTGGAAAGACTGTATGAAGAGATATAAGCATGGAGGAGAGGCCAAGGCCATGTGCTATGTCATCACATGCACCTGGAGTTCAAATCTCAGCTCTACCGCTTATTAGTTTGGTCTGTGCTTCTTTGCTTTTAAATTGCATTATTAACACCATGTATGCAAAAACACACCCACACATAAAATTACAGGGAGAACACAGATTAGCATTTGATCACTGCTTTCATTAGTTATAACATCTACTAACGCTAATATTTGTCTGTCTTGTATTTTGGTTTCCTAGCATATTTTTTTCTTTCTTGGAATTATAACACAACCTGCATGGACTGGAAAAATAGTCTGTGGCTTTCTTTCAGTGTTTACATACTTAATTCCGGAGGTGAATTACCTGCTAAAATGATTTATGTTTGTCCTTGATGTACTGCCACCAATGTAGAAAGTCTGAGCTACTCTTCATGGCAGAAATACTACTTTGTAACCTAATACTTACTTGTTTTGCTTTTTAATGAGGAAATGCAGGGAGAGTAAAACTGTTAGTTCAGGTTTAAACATTCACTTGTGCTTTCTTCTCTGTACTGTACAAGCTTAGCTGAGAAAAATCTATACATTTTGGTTTCAAAACGATAATCTTACATTCAGTATGCATGCTGGTCCATTGTGTAAAAATGAATTTTTAAGCAATTTAGCATTTCATCAAAGTAACAGGGCACTTGATTTTCATTCATCCATATGAAAACAATTAGAAAAAAATGCCACTTATCTTAAACAGTATTTGTCAGATTTTCTTCATCAAACTTGGTAAATACAGATCTCTTGACATTTTGATGAATTTTCATCACTCCGTGGTAAACCTAAGTGACTAGGCTGTGGCCCGTGAACAGCTTTTGTTTCTATGTGACATTAAAATGTATTTTTTTTTAAAAAATGATTATAATGAATATTCAAAATTAGATTCATTCTCCAGCATGTGCACAATAGGTTAGAAGTCGTGGCTGAAGAACACTTACTAGTCAATCTCAAGGCTTTATTATTTCTTATGAATCTCATCTTTTCACATTGTTCAGAGATATGACTATCAAAGAGGAAAGCCAGCTAAATATATACCAGTTTCAGTTTACCTAGACAACTTTGAAAATTCATTTCACATGTAGTTAAGTGAAAAGTTGGTGTATCTCCCTAGCTGTATATTGTCTCGACTCAAAATTTCTTGGACCGTATGTTCAAGACAGCTTGAAACAGACATTATAAATGAAGAATAATCAGTTACCATAGTTCAGAGCATTTTCTTCAAATACTCTTCAATTTCTGGTTCCAGCAGAATTTTATTTACTCAAATATAAATCTTTTTTTTTAATACTCTAGAGCCTCATCCTCAACAAAACACCTCATTTTAGTACAATTGTTTTTATATCCTGTCACAGGGTGATGATGATAAATGGAAAATGATTAAGCATATTGTTTGTCAGATTTCTTCTTTCACAATTCAATAAATATTCCCAGAGTCCTCCCATGTCACCTTACTTACATGATTATGAAGTAGAAGATATGTTTGAAATCCAAGGTTGAAATCTAGTTTTTTATTTTGGTTGTTCTTCTTTACCAAAAATATAAAATATGAGTTAAAACTTTGGATGCTGACAAGCCAAGTTAATCACTTAGAGACATTAAATCTTTTATTTGGAGACCTTGCACTGTGTATACTTACATAAGAAAAAATCACTTTGAGTTTCTAATTCAGTGAGAGACATAGCTGTAATACAGTGCTTTCATTTTAGACACACTTTTAATATTTAAATCACTGGCTTCCAAATACAGTGCACTTATTCAATAAAATTTATTACATCTACTATTACTTAAACATCAAAAACAATCACTAACAAGAATGGTGACAAATGAAAAAGAAAACAAAAGCAAATCCTTTTGCTAAATATCATCCATACTGACCTTCATGTTTCCTGAAATTTCCACCTTTTTTAAATTTTATTTTCATGGTATTAAATTATAAAAGTTCTCAGTCAAAAAGCTAATTTTATTATTTATTTGTCTGTTTATTTCTAACTTCCTTGTTTCAGAATGGTCTTGAAGTTGCTTATACATTTATTATATCAAATACAGTAAGGCAATAAATCAGAGATATTTAACTAATGAGAGAACATCACTGGGGAACTTATGACATGAGTGGCCTACATTTTTATGGCACTTTACAGTTTTTAAAGTCCTTTTCTCTTTTAATATTTTTTGTTACTATATTCTTTCTGTGATCCTATGAGTAAGCAATCCGGATATTTGATTTTCTCTTCTCTAACACCTATGAAGTAAGCATTTTTACTTCCTTTTTTATAAGTGAGGGAAATGGAAGTTCAGAGAGTTCAAATACCTTACCCAAAGCCACACAGACAGACTAGAATTCAAACTCTTGTCTGCCTGGCTTTACACTACACTGTTAAGAAAGAATGTTAAACAGCTGTATAAACTGAACCTCTCTTCTCTGTCTGTTCACCCAGACCTTTCTTATCTTTTAGAATCCAGCCTAAATCTCTTCTTTAGTGGGGCTTTCTCCAACAGTTAGAGCTCATTTCAAATGAACTCTAGTCAATTTCCTGAGTTATTGTACATGCCATTCATTTTGACTGTCAATCATAGATTATTTTCCAATATTATTCATGAGTGTATGCATTCCTGACTTCTCTCCCCTATAGTATTTAAATGAAAGCAACTTATCAATATGTTTTGTACAATTATTTCCTCTAAGTTTGCCCATGATTGCTGAATAATACAAACTTGTCCTCACCAGTGTTTAAGCAGTAGCTTTACCATGCTCAGTAAGGTATGGTAGCCAAATTCGAAGAGGGCCCCATGATCTTTGCCACTGATATTACACCCATGATAGGTTACATTATAGGGCAAAGATGATGATGTCACAACCTCGATTTGGTTATGTTTTATGGTAATGGTGAACAGATTGTGCAGATATAATTAAAGTCTTGAAGCAGTTGACTTTAAATTAATCAAAAGGAGATTATCCTGAGTGGACTTCATTTAATGAGGTGAGCCCTCTAAAAGAAGTTTTATATGTCAGTGATAATCTCCAACTAGCCTTGCAGAAGCACACAACCATGAGGTGAATTGTGTATGGAGAGGAGCCATCTCTAGGAGCTAGGGGCCTTAGTCCAACAGCCATAAGAAAGTGAATTCTGCCAACCACAACATGAGCTTGAAAGAGGACTCCTTAGCCTCAGAAGAGATAGCAACCCCATCTGACAGCTAGATTAGAACCTGTGCAGTCCTGAAGAGACAACTCAGCCAGCTTGTGTCTGAACTCCTGACCCATGGGAACTGTGAAATAAGAAATGTATATTGTTTTGAGCTGCTAAGTTGGTGCCAGTTTGTTACACTGTCATAGAAAATGAACACATTTTTACTAAAATAAGTACTAATACTAATACATAAAGTAATGTCTAGTATACTATAAAACTTGTCAATTATATGTTATATATATATATGTATATCCACATATATATCTTACGCTGATTATTTATTTACACTTGCACACAACACGTGCCTAACTTAGCAGCAGCATCTCTATCTTAAAGTTTTAGTGACAGAACTTTCACCAAAGTTGTGGAACCACTCTACAAAAGTTATGAGAGAACATATTTTAAAGGAAACTGCCTGGTGTTTAAGAATGATTCCAGGAGGAGAAAAAAGAAAGTTGACATTAAACTTCGAAGTTTAGTGTCTGTTTGTCCACAGTCAAAGAGAAGAGTTTAAGTAAAATTTGGCCTACAAGATCTATAAAGTATAAGTAATGTAATACAATGTTAATATTTCAATGCCCCTGCCTAAGAGATTTTTATAGATATATTTTTCTACTACGCTACCATTTCCTATCAAATTTTAGCATATAAATAAATTTGCATAATAGAAATAAACTCTCAAGTAGCACTGTATAAGACAATATCATATAAGATATGACATATCCATGGTCATATGTGTGTTAAATTTATGAGTATTTCATAGTAGCCATGTAAGATTCCTAAGTCTCTATCATTGACATGTATGTACATGTACATGACGTTGTATTAGGGCAAAGAAACCTAGTGATTCAGGCCTTCAGAGTTTTGAAGTAGCATATGCACAATATTGCTACACTGTTTATGCAATTTCAACATATTACCCAAATAGAATTATGATTTTTTTCTAATTTCAGTTTGTCCTCAAGGTTTCATTTCTCCATCAGTGATATATTGGAAAACTCCTCTAGGCAATAAATAAACACAGGATGAGTTGTAATTTTCTATTTCTAAAGTAATATGTTTGGTAACTGTCAGTGTCCCCAGATCAATTTGGATGTCCATAGAGAAAGTATTTATTTTGCACATTAAAGATAAGTAGCCTAAGTTGTATACATACTCTTTTAAGTTTTTTTATGAGGATGTTCAAGTAACTATTGCTAATCTATGTCACTTTCTCCCTAAAAATATCATTTCTTTGGTTTGAGTTGAATTTGATGTCCTCATTCTGTCCTTAATTAGATATGGATCTTTGAGTTTATCATTTATTCATCTATTTCTGCTCCATAAGGACAGAAATTATATCTGAAGGAGAGGCTGCTAGGAGGATCAGATGTATATGAAGTTTTGCTAAGTATGAACCCAGTCATAAACCAGAGTTGTTTGTCTTTTACATGATTCCAGTACATAACAAACATATATTTTCCCCTGAGAATTACATGTTAGCAATATGTTTTTCATTATGTTCTATTTTTTTTAATGCAGAAGGCTTTTTAAAAATATTTTATTTATTTATTTATTTGGCTGTGCCGGTCTTAGTTGCAGTACACGAGATCTCCATTATGGCATGCGGGATCTACTTCCCTGGTCAGGGATAGAACCCGGGCCCCCTGCATTGGGAGCGTGGAGTCTTAACCACTGGACTATCAGGGGAGTCCCCATTATGTTCTATTTTTGTAACTATTGTGCACTGATTACCTTTAAGATCCCTTGGTAAAGCTCCTCCCCTCCCACCCACCCCCCCTTTTCTTCCCAACCCTCCTCTTTTGTAAAAGGAACCATACCTTCTTGAGGCCACTAGGGTACCATGGGCCTATTTATCTCTATTCTGGAACTTAACTATAAATATCTCTTTGCGTGTCTCCTCTGCTAGACTATCAACTCCTCAGAACAGGAACAGTGTCTTGTGCATTATTTGTTTTGTCAAAATCCAGCAGAGTACATAATGCATAGTAATCATTCAATAAAATGGCTTTGATTTTTCCTTTAATAAAATAATATATGAAAAAATGAGGAAATAGTCAAAGTCTAAGCAAGGATTACATAGACTAGTCTCCCTTCAGTCATCAAGCTAAACTTTCTGAGAGGAATACTGTTGATACTAGAACAACAACAACAAATACCCTTAAGAAGTACAGGAGGAAAGAGCTTGATATGTGTAGCCACTTTAGAAAGGCTGAGACCATCTTTTGGAGTAAAAAGGAAGATGACTGGGTATCTTGACAGTAGAGGAAGGGTTAATATCATTTCTTAAATCTAACCTCAAGTTTAAATTGTGATTCTAATGTTAATCATTATAAGACATAAGCTTCACATCTCATAAATTCAGTCAGCCTGTTTCCATTATTGAGAGCCATGTTAAATAAAGAACAGTTTCACAAAGCATACATTTCTAGAAAGTCCTTTCTGTACTTTTTCCAAATTATGTTTCTTGTCGTACAAGCTACCTTTCATGAGCTGTCTGCCACGAAGCCCTAAGAATAATAATGCAGATGTTTGAGTCAATAAATTGTCCACTTCTCTTTCAGACAACCTAGTGTATAAATAGAAAATACCCCTCCCATTCCATTATATATACCATGCATAGATCACAATATCAATTCAAACAAAGAAATGGATGTTCTAGGAACTGGGCATACAAATACATTATTTCTTCTCTTTGAAATGAGTGAAGGAAAGGGAACTAATAATAATGTGACATTGTTGTCTGCTCACTAACAACAGCCTGGAATAAATAAAAAAGTCTTCCTTTGGTTGTCCTGATGGTGAGATATAACTGCCTTTCATAATGCTAGAGGTACAAATGTCCTCATATTTTAAAAATGTTTGATAAGATCCTTATCTGTCATATATTTCAGTTGAGGTATTTTATGCTTTGTATTGTATCTAATAGGTCTATTCACAAATGAAGAGTAAATGAGGGAAAAGATGAACATCACTTCATAACAAGACATTGCGATAAACCTCCTAAATTATGAAAGCTTCCAAATGCATATGGCCTTTTTATTCATGGCTTTTTCTATTCACATATCAAAGTGCTTCAAGTGGCTTTGATGACATAGTTATGAATTCATAGAAGTGTTTTTCATAATGTGCTCACCTTTGGTGCTGAGAGGTTATGCAGATTGCTTTTATTTGCTTGGCTGGAAAAGAGGAGCTAAGAGTGTGTTGCAGATACATCACACTTTAGAACAATTTCTTACATTGTCCTTAGCTACTTCTCACAAACTTGCCGGAACTCTCTACCCAAACTTCAGGCAATGATAAGAATAAATGTCAAATGTTATGAGTTCTGGAGTATAACTACTAATTTTGGCTTCGACTGCACAGTACATAGAAAAACCTTGGAACATTTCCAGTTATCTTCACTATCATTTAGTCCTTAAAACCCTGAACAGAAAAAGAAAAAAGTACACCATCGTATGGAGGCGGCAGATGCAAGTTAGCATTATCAGAAGATGAACACTTGCAGCCTTCACTGGCAACCTGATCAGATATATTCTGTATAATTAAATAAGGGAGCAGTTTAAAAAATCAAGTTATAACGTCTTGGGCCATGCTTTGTAAAGAATGGTGTAAGCAGCAGAGAGGACAGCAAAAAAAGTCCAAATGTGATTAGCAGTTGCTCTTCGTGAGAAATTTTCTCCACCTCTAATTTGACTTTTCTGAAAAGCTTTAATGAACACTTTCCTCAGTGATACTGTTTGTTGTTTTAAATATCATCATGTAATCTTTGCGGTGTTATTACTGTATGAAGATGACACACTGACGAACTTTGTAAAATACCAAGTGGCTCTTGGCAGGACGTGTCTATATAACTCATTTCAGCCTGTCGTGTCCCTGTTACCGAGCTCTTTTGCACAAATGTTAAGGTTACCACAATTCCAGAAAGAAACTGGACTTTATGAAGCCTTGCTTTCTGAAGAAAAGGACTTGGAAGAAAGCAGGAAATATTAGTACATCGAGCAAAGTGAAAGACAAGGTAGTTTAACTTGTTAGTTTGTTTACTGATCTCAAAAGTAAATATACTTCAGCTGAAAGTGTTCCATTTTTATCCGCCTGCTGCAGTAATGGTTGTGTTACTTCAGGGCTTCTACTTCAATAATTGATCAGGGTTTGTATAGCACTGGCTAAGAGCAAAAATAAGAGCATTGCTTTGAACAAACTGTGGCAATGTTATAGCATTAGGCACAGAAACAAGATTCGGGAAATATAGATATAGAAGAAACAGGAAAAAGATGGATACGTTGTGTGGTAAATACTGCTTCGGGCTAGAAAGTAATGAGAATTTTTCCGTAGAGAGTTTTGACCTGCTATTCAGAAATTGTTTCTTGTCTTAATAAATCCTAAAAGTGTAATTTACTTGCAAAAGGGAAAGAACAAAGGCACCAAAATTCTTTTGATAACAACACTTGTTAAGGTTGATAAGTTGGGTTTCAAATGTGTGAAGAAAAATGTGTGACAGTTTGTTTTAAGGTGACAACCTAAGTGTTCAGATACTTCCATCTTTTGCTACTTATCAAGCAGTAGCCAAGTTGTAGCTTCCACTTGTACATTTGCAGCATAGACCATACTGAAGTAATATCAGTTGAATTCATGGAGAAAATATACTCGTATTTTTTGGTAAATTGACAGCCACAGATCTCTATAATTTTTCTTAAGGTGGTAAAAGTAAGACTTTTTTCTTTGGTTTTAATTTGTTTTGCATTACAAATAAGGAAACACCAGTCCTTTCAGAAAATAATTTTTTTCTCAACATAGAGTTTTCCAAAGATAATAGTTACATATTTTCTGCTTTTTCTGAATTGGATCTCACATGACTCACAGGGGTCTCAACTGTTAGATGCCAACGACTGCATACATATGTGTCCATTCAGCAAAAATTTGTGTTTGTCTTATAAACTATTTATGAATTTTTAGTTTAGACTTCTTTTTTAAAATAATTTTCTTTGTTTTTTGGGGGGGGCTGCATTGGGTCTTCATTGCTGCGCATGGGCTTTCTCTAGTTGCGGCGAGCAGGGTCTACTCTTCATTGAGGTGCGAGGACTTCTCATTGCAGTGGCTTCTCATTGCAGAGCACGGGCTCTAGGCATGTGGGTTTCAGTAGTTGTGGTATGCGGTCTCAGTAGTTGTGGCACACAGGCTTAGTTGCTTCACAGCATGTGGGATCTTCCTGGACCAGGGCTTGAACCCGTGTCCCCTGAATTGGTAGGCAGATTCTTAACCACTGTGCCACCAGGGGAGTCCCTAGTTTAGCCTTCTTGATTGTGTGTGTGTGTGTGTATGTCTGTGTGTGCACACACACGAAAATCAACTTGAAGATTAGGAAGCAAGAGGTGGTAAATTCTAAGTTTAAATTACGATTCATGCTATTAAAATAACTACTGTAACCTGCTGCGGTGGTGTGGTAATAGTGATAAGATGTAAAGCAAGATTACCAAAATTTAATAACAGTGTAGGAAAGACACTATGATGTTAATAATAATGTGATTTATTCCATTATCAAACACATTGCAAAGGAGTGATTATTTATTTTATGCCTAATTACCATGGAGAAAAAAAATTAAACAGTTATATATTTCATACCAAAGAATAAGCAAAAAAGGATCTAAAATTATTTGTTCTCGATTATATAGACCCTTCATGGTAAAAACGATGTACCAAATAATTGCTTCAGTTCTCTACTTTGCATGTACATGTACCACTGTAATTAAAAGGCATGCACTGGGTTGAGAATGTGAAGATCAAGATTAGCTTTTTCCACAGTGAGTACCTAAAATGTCCGTAGAGCTCCACAAGCAAATGAGTTTGGATATGTTGAGCTAAATGAAGATAAATAGGCTTTTTTTACTGAAGAAGTTCTCAGGGCTTTAAGGATTTTAGTGTACATTACAAACCTCCATGTGGGGCCAGGAATGCAGTGTTCCCAAGCATATCTCATGATGAACATTTTTGTTCAGAATCTCAAGGGACTGGTGAGTCTTGGAACATACTTTGAGAAATACTGATCTTGACCTATACCAGCACCAACCCTGATCCGCTGTGCAGTGAGAAAATCACTTTCCTTGTTCTTCAACTTTCTAAATTAAAAAACGTCCACAGAATTCTCTGTATATTTCACAAGAATTGAAAACCCTCTTGATAATTGTTGTCATAATAAAATATTATTTAAAATAAAAATGACAAAATGGTTAGATCCCGAATCAGAGCAGTTGACTAGACTCTCTAACCAGCTAAAGGATATATGTGGGCAATAGGCACCGTGCATGCATGATTTTGTTTGGGATTCAGCTAATTTCTCTGTGGTACACACTTTGGGGAATCTCACAATGAGTTGAAACCATAAATATTAAAGGTTTAAATGCCAAGGAACTGTTCAGAATGATTGGAACGCTTCTTCTACTCATTCAGGGTACATTTAGTATGTCAAGTGGTAACCTAGGAAGTAGGAACAGAGCTGAGAAATGCAGAATCTGTATTTAAGGAGATACCTAGGCAGGGAAGACAGACCCGAAAGTAAACAAGAACCATACTTATTATCAAACAATGTGTTAAGGCCTATGGTGAGGTGGAAACCATAGAGTCCTGTGGGTGCATGTGGTAGGGGTTTGGGTAAATTTTCCAGATTGGGAAAAGCAAATGGTAATATTTGAGCTAGCTCATGAAGCAATTGAACAAATTATTCAGGCAGAGAAAATACATTCCAAAAAGACAGGACGGCAAGTACACAGGCACAGGCATAGGAAAAATTATGATATGTTTCATGATTCATATATAAAGCTCAAGGGGAGGGGAGGGAAGCAGGAATGGTAAGTGAAAATAATGATAGAGTTTTTAAATGTTATGCCATAGACTTGGACGTTTTACTCTGGGTATTAGAGGAACCACTAAAGGACCTACGTTTATGAGGGGAAAGATAGATGATAGAGACAGCCACAAATAGATGATGATATCTGTGTTTTCTGACATGCATGAATGTATGAGAGCATGAATTAGATTGGGAATAGAGTTTGGAGAGTTGAAAAATTATGTAACCTAACAAAGTTTACCCAGGACAGCTTGCCCTTGTTATGATATTTAAAAATAAAATAATTGATCATTATATGATTGTATCCTATATCACTGATTTTCAAATTATTTCTATCCTCTCAATCCTTCGCTCATGCATTGTGCAATAAAGAAAATGCAGTTAAAAAAAATACCAAGAGAGGATGGCTTTGGTTGGTATAAGAGGCCCCAGGGAACAACCCAAGCAGGCCCCTGGGAATTTAGAATAAAACCATGGAACACAGTGAGGCAGAGTTTTAAAAGTACTCTTTTTTTAATATATAAATTTTATTTATTTTATTTATTTTTTGGCTGCATTGGGTCTTTGTTGCTGCAGGCAGGCTTACTCTAGTTGCAGCGAGTGGGGGCTACTCTTCGTCACGGTGCTCATGCTTCTCATTGTGGTGGCTTCTCTTGTTGCAGAGCACAGGCTCAAGGCACATAGGCTTCAGTAGTTGTGGTGTGCGGGCTCAGTAGTTGTGACTCACGGGCTCTAAAGCTCAGGCTCACTAGTTGTGGTGCATGGCCTTAGTTGCTCCGTGGCATGTGGGATCTTCCCGGGCCAGGGATCAAACCCATGGCCCCTGCATTGGCAGGCAGATTCGTAACCACTGTGCCACCAGGGAAGTCCCAAATGTATTCTTCTAAGTATTAGCAAATAACATGTATGACATTCTAACAGCTTATTTTGTATTTAAAGGAGACTTTTTGCTTTCTCTTTCAAATACTTTTAAAATTTTGGTTTTCTTTCTTCATTGCACAATATTTATTGAGAACTTAATACTGGCCCTAGGCTGGATGCTGGGAAAATGGTGGTAAACCTAGAAAACATCCCTACGACCGAGACAAGTAAATCATTCCCTAAGTATCTATGAAGCTGCCACTCTGCAAATGTTATGGGAGAGACCTCCAGAGCACCATTCAGGACTGTGCAAGTGTTGATCTGGTGAGCAACGCCAGAAGAGGCTCCCTGATGGGCTGAAGGTGGAGCTCCGTGGAGTAGGAGAGGCTGGAAGTGAACCTCAGGCTGAGCTAAGTGTGTGCAGAAGTGCTGTGAAACAGTGAGCATGGCACATTTGTGAGGCTGTCTGCAGGCCAGTCTGGCTATGGGGGCGGGAGGAGGTGTTAGGAGTGAAGGGGGGACAGGATAGGAAGCTGGGGAGGTGAGAGGAAGGCGTCAGACTTCGGAAGGTTTTGTAGGCTGAGTTAAAGATTTGATATTTATCCATAGAGCAATGGGAAGGCATTAAATAAATCAAAGCAATGTACCAAAATGTTTCTCGAGGCTGCGTGTGGCATTGCTTCTGTAGGCTCTAGGTGGCGAATATGTCAAATTTTGCATTACGTTAAGGATTCGGGGATTTTGCCTTAGTAGGTTTCTGACTGCCATTGACCTAAGAGTCAGGGATTTTTAGGAATGTAACCTAATGTAAATAACCCCTTCTGGAGTTCTCTCTTAGGCTTTCGTACTTGAGGATCACAGGATTTATTTTCAAAATAACTCCAGGTCAACTAAATTTAGCAATGACTGGCAAAATATCAAACAGTTAAAAAAGGAATGGAAGGTGTTCTGCTTATAAGATAGCAAAATTCTACCCGAACACTCAAAGGTAGAATGCCACTGACCTATGATAATTATTGAAGAGGAATTGAAGAGGAAAACACAGAGTTAAATTAATTGCTCAGCTGGAAATTATTTAGTAATTCTCTGACTTTTAAGTCCCAGGGGTTTACTTCTTGATATAATATTGTTAGACAACTTAAAATCATCTTAAAATGTACATTTTGGAAGGCATTACTTTCCTTCACTTTTAGTTTGCAAGTGTTCATTTATGTGTCTAATACTAATAAACATTTATTGACAGCTCAATATCTTGAGTGTAAACACTAAATCTGAGCATTTTAAATGATATATCTCATTGTACCCTCACAATTACTTACATAAAGTAGGGGCATTTTTACTCTTATTTACAGACAGGAGACAGGCTTTAGAAGCGATAGCTACCCAAGGATGTACCAGCTGGTAAGTGGTTGAGTGGAGGTTTGAACCCAGGAAGTCCAATAGAGAACCCATTGATTAATTGCTGCAGTGTCCTGCCTCAAAACTCAATAAAAATAAACATAGAGTTGTACATTTCATGGTATTCAATAAATTTCTGACATGTGGAGAAAAGTACTATCAGTTCATGGTTAATGTGGATGGGATTCAGTGGCCCTTTGTATTTTAAGGAAGATAATCGACAAGGAGAAAAACAACATAAATCAGCTATTAGAATTTATTAATGCAAGACTCTTTGACATTGAAATATTGTCAACAAAAGGCATCCGTAGTCTCTCCAACCAGTAGAATCGGGACCTGTATTTGGTTACTTGACAGGAAGTAGGAGGTGAAAAGAAGACTGTAGAATTATCTAGTGACAGACTGGTAAGTAATGGGAGTAGAGAGAGCTTCGGGGTAACGATTTTATGTATTCCATTTCAGTAGCTTCTTGCTAACCCACTTGACTCCTTTGAGGCAAATAAACCAAATGAAAACCTCACTTTAGGGCGTGACTTTGACTCAGGTTTCCATCAAGGAAAAGAAAGTACACAAAGCTGTGCAGGAACATCACTGAGTCAGGCTGCCGTGTTCAAATTCTGATTCAGGACTCACTTGCTGAGTGACCCTTTAGAACTGTTCAACCTTTCTAAATCTCAGTTGGTTCATCTATAAAATTAGAATAATAGTACTTCCCTCACTGCACTGGTGATGAAAACCCTAGATTTACGGGTCTTCAAAGTCTGTGTTCCTTTCCCCGTGTCATGCTAGATGATAGAAAACAAGACAGATCATAACAGGAAATGAATATGAGGTGTGCCCTCTGGGTTGGAGTGAGCTATCCATTTTTTCATAAATGCTGACCGATTGAATGGACATTATATGTCAGACTAGCTTCTATTGGATATGCACCAGTGTCATGCAGTCTTCTAATACCTAAATGAAGAGTAAGAGAGGGCTGTTGCTGTTGTCACTGTTGTTGCTGAGTGGGAGTGTAGTGTGAAGTAAAGAGATGACTGAACTAGGACTAGTGACCTCAGGTGCAGGCCCAGCCTTCCCAGGTGGGTGCCCTTGATCAAGTCTCTTTACTCGTGGGCCCTTCATCTCTAAAGGAAAGAACTGGGTGAAGTACTGGACCAGATATTGCTCACAAATTTATGGTTGGATTCACAAAATTTTTAATAGATACAGGAGTTAAGCAAAGAGATGTAATGGGATAGCAAAGATGAATTACATAAAGAGTAGGCAATACTGCTTATTGGTGACATCAAGCAAACCTACCAGGTGTCAGAGGGCTGTGGCTGGGAAGACAGAGTGGATTATGTTCTTAAGAATCGTGAATTCCCAGAAAGAAACCTCGAATTATTCCATTAGGCAACAGGGCCACCAAAGAAAGGCAGTTCTGGAGTATTTCAGTCATGTCATCAAACCAGAAACTCAGATCTGGAAGCTTTCTATTTAAATTATCTTAGATTCCTTCTTGCTTTTCTTTGGTATCTATGGTCTATCTACTAAGGCTCTTTCGCTAAAATTCTCAAGTTATACTTTTACATATGATCACATAAAATACCATAATATACTTTAAAACGTAACCGGCAGTAGTATTCAGCAGCATCGTTGTAATTTGAATTTGGATCGTTTTAGCTACCTTGTGTCTCACTGTATGAAACTCTCTATGTAGAGAGTATTTTGGTTTTCTCACACTCCACTTTCATAGGGTCCATAAATCAACAGGGATCTTCTTTCAGTTGAATCATTATCCTTTCTGAGTTCTAAATGCCTCAGAGTCACATAACCCAAAGTTAGTTCTTTCCTTCTCTGTGAAAACTACAATCAGTATGTTTCAAACACACGGCTCTCAAATACAGAAACAATACACGTGTAGCAGAGACAAAAAAGTATGAGCATTCAATATCTTGCATCCAAAAAAGAAGAGCATTTTTTTATTGAGGCAGATACCTACCAGGTTGGGCTTTCTACACTTGTAATTTGCTGATTGGAATAAGGGTGAAGCTGCAGAACGAAAGAGAACCAAGACAGATTGGAAACCATTCAGGGTGAGAGTGACCAAGGATCAACCAGGCAAAGGAAGAGGAGAGAGCCTTAAAAAAAAGAAGGGTGGGCAAATGCTGAGTTTTAAGTGAGAGTTTTGAGAAGTTTTGTTGGAGAGAGTTGGTTGATTTTGAGGTATACTCCACTGTGTGAGATATTGGACTAAAACTGGGAAACGATTTTTAAGATTTTTGTTTCTTCCTAATACATATTCTATTTGTTGTCTACTGAGGATTAAAATGTTTTCCCCCCAATTTTTACTAGTGGACATGTTTCTCTTTTTATAAGTTTAAAAGAAATCAATATTTTTATGGGGGAAGGAGCATACTGGGATGGAGCAGTACGCAGCAGCATTGTTCACATTGATTATAAACCACATATCTGGTAACCTCTAAGGTGGAGAACTCATGGTAGCAGAGATTCCCAGGATGTTTACTCTCATTTTTCTGATGAAAGTCCATGCTGGTGGGAATGATTTGCTACTCAGACCATAAAAACTAGAGTTCAAGTGGCCAGAGTTGAGAGTGGGAAGCATAATGAAGAAGAGAATTGTTGAAAAAATATTTTCCTTTTCCTGTTTTCTTGACATTTGACTTGACAGTGATAAAAAAAAATGGTAAAAGAAAAACTACAAATATAAAAACATAGAAACTGATCTAATAAGAAATACTGAAACTTTTAAACAATGTGAATTAACTAATGTAAGACTGCTTTATGTTTTCACACTTTGAGGGACATCTATTCTTTCATTGGACTTAATTCTGTCCATTGACAATTTGTTTTCCATAATATGTAGGGAAAACCTCTCTTCTCTGTGAACACTTGCGGGTCCTGCCTTTGCAGTTCTGTCATTTTGTCCTTTATTGTGTTAATTTACCTCTCTGGCTTCCCTTTTTCTGGGGAATTCATTAGAGGAGGAACTAAGTCATATTTTTCTTTCATCTTCATTATCTTAGAAAAACCCCTGTATGGTAGCTACTTATTAAATGCCTGAAGAATAATTTTTAAAGACACTATTACATTTGAATTGAGACCTTTACATTATTCTCTACTGTTACAAAAATATAAGGAAATATTTCATCTACATGACAATTTTACAGATAAAACTAACAGACTCTTCAGAAGTCTCTGGCAAGGGCAGCCAATACATGAGACTCTAATGTAAATAACTCTCGTAAACACGCTGACTAATACATTTTGGGATATTATTTTGAAATAATATACAATCAATCTGTTTAGTTCCACCCTCAGATCCCTCATGTTCTCCTATTTTCCTTCTTGGCTGTGACCATGCTTGGTCTGAAGCAACAAGTGCATGTGTTGCACTTGTTGGAACACAAGGAATGGAGCATAAAATCCCTCTACATCAGATTCTGTCTCACCAGAGTCATTCTATTTTCCCTTGCATGTAAGCTAAAATTTCTCACTCTGCGTATACTCTGTGTTAATGCTAAATAACGACATATAGAATGTCTCTCCCTGATTTCCAACCAAAAGGATAATAATTATTGTTTCTCCCTTCGCTTTTTTAATAAATTCAGTGTATACAAATTGCCCTGACTGGTGTAACAAGACGCAGTATTAAATTTACACAAAATTTAGAATTTAACAAAATCATGGTTATTCTTAATTCTTGACCATCCTACTTTTTAAGTGTCTTAAAATGTAAGTTGCTTCCAGTATGGTGATATGAAAAATTACATTGTTTTGAACTTTAGGAAATAGTTTTAATCATTAAAATAAATACAAATCCTATTTTATATTTGACCTATCCAAAAACTTTCACACTGCACATGTATTATGGCATAATTGGAGACAGCTCTGAATTTATGTTTCCAAATGCCACAGGACTTACTGTGAGCTATATGTTCATTTAAGAGCAGAATTTTAGCCATTGTACATAACGACATCATAGACGATTATGATGATTTGGATATTTGTGAAAATTGCAAGCTATTTCCCACATATCAATAGATGCTTTCTGGGCTTTTCATTGAAATCATGGGTATTGCTAGTGTTTTGTGGGAAAAAATGTGCTCACATGTGGCAAGTTTGTATGTCCAAGAAATGCAGGACAGGACAGACTTCAGAAGGAAATAATACTCAGTTATCAGTATAATATTTCATAAGGAAAAGAAGTGCCTGGAACTGGAAAGATAATTTATTTTTCATGCTATTAATAAAGCCCTAATAAAGGGATTTTTAATGTGAATATGCCATGATCATTCTCTCCTGTATGACGATAGAGTAATATGCCTACTTAGAGGATATTCTTCCAGACACATGATGATTCTTCAGTGTTATTGTATAAGTAATTGCATTTTAAAGGCTATAAGCCTCACAGGGTCTATGTCTCGCACTAAAGCTCCAAGAGGCAGAAATAAATCATAGCATTCCACCCATCGCTCTGACAACCTTTAAGTTTGCATAGAATTATTTCTTCCTAAGTCCCAGACTCCATGTATTCACTTACTCCAATGTGCCAAAAACTATGCTGAGTTCTAGATGAGGCAAAAAAGTGAAAAAACCTCAGAAGAATAAGTTTGAAAACTATTGGGTAAGATGCATTGTAAATAAATGATTGCTAAGTATCTTTACTCAAAATCTCTTGATGGTGAGTCCTTCCCTGGCCACAACTATCAACATTAATCACCCCCTCTAATACCACACATCTTCTTTCCTTTAATCTTCTTAGAACTCGACACTATCTAACCAAAAAAGTATGTAATATAATATTATATAATACATGATATAAAAATTGTCTCTTTTTTTCTGTGATTGACTTGAAAGTAAGTTCTATGAGATTAGAAATTTTATCTGTTTTGTTCAGTGGTATGTTCTCAGTACCTAGTACACAATGGAAACTTGATAAGTTGTTGCTGAGTGAATGAAGATCGTAGTATGATTGGTAGCATAGCATACTTCTTTCTACAGTGATATGGAAGCACAAATGGGAAGCCTGCATACAGAGAAAAAATTTTATATAGGGACAAATGATATTTCATCTGGGTTTTGATGGATGAGAAGGAGTGTTCACTTTGCAGGCAAGGAACTGTGCAGAGAGGCTAATTCAGGAAGATTGAACAGTACCTGTGAAGCATGGAGATGTGTGTTGACAAAGAGCTGTCAATTCTGGGATAGAGTGTAAAGTCAACAAGTGTTGAGGGGAATTTAGCAGGGACTAGCATGATCGGGAAAGGTCAGAGAAGAAGGTTGGTGAAAGAGGATCAGAAAACAGAGATTGGACAATTAAGAATCTTACATACCATGGTTAGAAGTTTGAATTTCATTCTTAAGGCCATGAGTAATCTTTGAAGGATTTTCTGTAGAGATAGATCAGATTTGTCCTTGAAAGACCATTCTGGTGGCAGTGTGGTGAACGGAAAGGTACTCAATATTTGCTGAGTTAATGAAGGATTTCTCAACATTACTATAGACCTTACAATTTGGTAATTCTTCAGACCTCACTATATATATTGACAGATTGAGAGGATAAGTATCTTGGAATGATGGAGCAGTTCTATTGAGGAAGACAAGATTGCACCCAATTTTTCAGAATGTTAAAAATGGAGAACTTTCCCTAAGCCTCTCACTGGTTTCATAACTAATCCTATCATTACACTAATCTTGGTTACTCCTATTAATGATCTCTTTTCTCTGAAAATCTTCAACTGTCTTAAACAGAAGCTTTCTACTTTAGAGACAAAAGCAACTTTTTGACTTTTTCCTGTCTGCCAAAATTGATTTGCTACAAATCAAGTTTAGTTATGTACTTTTTATTCATTATGGAAAGTAGTTAATGCAAATTTAAAAATCAATGCTCCCTACCACAGATAAAAACAAACTTACATAAAAACAGATTACCAGGCAGGCTTTGAGAAGTCTCTGATGTACACACATTCAGAATGATTACTCATTCCGAATTCCTTTCAATAACATACCTCTCACTCTCTCACCTACCCCAGTACTGTGGGAATTGGATCTTAAATGAAAAATCATTTTTTTCAGATGGTTGTTTGAAAGTAGTTAACATCTTTAACCTTGCCTAGAAAAGTAAATACCAAAGTAGATACCTAGAAAATTAATATAGGTAATTTGGTATTCCTTCTTTCAAAGCCTAATATGGTTGATATCTTTATCAAAAACAGAAATTACAGTTAGTCTCACAATTGCTATTTGTATCTAAATGTCAACAAGTTTTTTAGGTTGTATATATTGGCTTAATTAAAGAAGTCTTTTTAGCTAAGCTTTCAATTCTGAAATTATTTGAAAAGTTTAGGTATAGTTAATATTAAGGAAGTGCTAAGCTAATTTTTCTTAAATAAAATCTGTCTGGACTATATAAAACAGAATTAGCACCATATGAAAGTATTCATTTGTCATTAATGAAATGGTATTTTGTCTAAAACTTGACATAAAGTGATTACAAATGTATACCAGGCCAGTAAATTCTGACTCAAGCTTCCCCCACATGATTTTACTAATACCCTTCAAATTCTGATTTCTACCATTCCAGACATATGTCTCTTTAAGCAGATCCACTCTGTGGTGCCAAAGTGTGTCAAGGACAGTGCTAGGTTACCAAAAACATTTTTTTATGTGCAACTTTTTATAATATTCTAAAGCACTCTTCCACCTGAACCCCACCCCACCCCTAAAATATAATTTTAATAACACACATTAAAATGTCATGCTGATAATAAACCCAGAGATATACGACAGGGAATCTGTCTGCATTTTTTTTAACGCCTTTTGGCACTAACATAATGGCGTAAGCACATGGACTCACACGCATTGCCTAATGTCTTTTCTTTCTTTTTTTTTTTTGCAGGTTTTGGGTACAAAAGTAGTGCAAAAATTTATAGTGATGTTATTCAGTGCATAAATGTCAATTTAAGAAAGAGCTAGGAGGGTAGGAATATAAATTTGTGTTTGAGAGGTGTACTAAGAGAGTAGAACTGTATGTGTATGGGATGTGGCTTTTTAGTTTCAGATCGCAGTTTTATAATCATATTATCCTGTATTGCTGCTGGGGAAAGCAACAAACAGTGGCTTCTGCCATCTCGGTGAACAGAGATCTCTGGAAATTGCACCTGTTCATTATTATGTGAGAAAGCCTTCTGTGGGCAGAGAGGAGGAATTCAGTTTTATTCTCAGACTGTTGCCTAATTCTTATAGCTTGTGCATATTTTTTGAGTGATGATTGTACAATCTGCTACACATTTTGGGATAAAAACATTATTGAAATTGAGCATACTAACTTTAACCAAGCTGCATTTTTTTGTGAATCGGGTTGTAAAGTTGATTGCCACAATAAAGCCATGTCCTGTAAAAATTAGCATACATACACACACTCACCAAGCCCCCCCACACACACACACATTGACGCACACATATACTCTCTCACAAACACACCAGGGAGGACATAATTTAACACTTGGAAGCTCATTACTCTTCTAAAATAAAGAGTTAATTTTTTTTTCCCTACTGCTCTTCCCATCTTTGAAACACCATGAGTCACGGTGTTTCCCATTTAACAAACACCACGGATTCTTTATTGTCTGTGAGGCTTCCATGTACTGCAGTAAATTTGAATTGGATATGTTATGTCCCAATTGACAGTAGTGATTAAGCCAAAATAAGTGCATTCTCCTTTAAATGTTAGCTGCATCATCAAGTAACATCCTCTACATTTCTACATTATGCTATACTCAAACAAGTCAGTCTGCACAGACCAACATGTTGATGGATATACAGCAGATCAAAAAGAGGAGAGTCATTTTGAAGTGCTCGCCCTCTGTCTGAGATGATAGGCTTCTGCATTTGTACCTCTTTGCAAAAGAGACCACATTATTTTGTCAGTTTGTTTCAATTTGAGAGGTGTTGAAATTGGTATTCATTTTTTGATATAACCCTTAAATTGTACAATTTACGAAAACTGACTGAAAGAGATAAATTAAATGAGTAGAAATATTTTCAAATCAAAGACCAACTGACATATATAAAAATGATGTATGTTTCCTACATGGTCCACAGGGAGAATTCTGTAGGCTTGCTATGATCTGTACAATTTGCTTCAGGGCAAACTAGATTCTGGGATATTCTATTATCCCTTTGGTCTGTTTATCATGGAAACTGATGTACAAATTGAGAGTTCTTTTTGGTCTCTTTCTTTGTATATGGTTGGAACTGGTAAGAATTCACTTATCTCATGTCTTCACCTTCGGTAAAGTGCTACAGAAGAGTTCAGTGACCAGTAATCAATTATTATTGAGAAGCAATCAATTGCTAATTTCCATAATTATGCACATCTAAACACTATGAACAAGAAAGAGAAACAAAGCTGCACTCCAAGCATTGCCTTGTTAGCAGTATTTTGTTAACACAGGCTCTAAAAAAAGCTGCCGCAGCTGGTACCACAAATGTGTTTCCAGTATTCAGGCCATCAACGTGATTCGTCGCTAAATGTATAGAATCAGCTTCTTGCTAAAAACTACAATTACAGGTGATATACAGATTGAAATCACAGGGCTGGTTTGTCGAAGAAAATTGTCCTAATGATGGGTTTTCGGATGGGGAATGCAGCTCTTTTCTTTCTCTGTGATGGGTTGTGAAGGCAGCTGCACCTGCCTCTATGCTGTATTCTGCCGCACTTAATGATATCTGATGATATCATTAGGCAAAGTGTTCATAAACAGATGTTGAGCCTGTGCCTAAATGCTGTCAGATGAGCGGTTGCTGGCCTGAAACAGTATTATTTATATAGAACATTTACGTTTGTTATGTTAATAACCCCACTATTAGCTCTCTGGATGTTACGTTAGGAATGTAAATGTAGTTAATATGAATAACAACCTCTTTACTCTTTGTGCTGCAGTTGAGTATAACTTTTAGGCTTTGGGAGAGAAACAAAGATACCCCCACCAAGTCTTTTTGACTTATTTTTTTTTTGGCACCATTCGAAATTTTGATCAAAAGATAAATGGTAAGAATTTGTAGGACAGATGTTAAATATTAGGATTTGATTTTCCTAACAGTTAATAATTTCAGGAGATTCTGATATCTATGGGTGTTCTTCTGTGAGCCCAATCCATGGCCTTAATATACTTAGAGTGGTCATAATGGACACCAAATTGACAAGTATCCATTTCAACTGGAAAGTCCCAAACAAACTGTTAGATATGGACCCATTTTGTTCCAGCTCTTTTTCTGACACTACCACATTCCATGCAACACATTGGGACACTAAAGTCATGTGTCATAGTCATTTTTTTCACATTTGTGTTAGTGATTTAGGCTTTACCTCGATGTCATAGTTGCAGTGCCTAAAACTGTCACATGACAATTACTGTCTATATGTGTATTTAAGCCAAAATTGAATTTTATACCTCATAGTTAATTCATGCAGAGTAAGTTATGTAAATTCTGACAGTCATCAAATGTGCAGTATTTTTCTGAAATACTATTCTACTGTGATAGCCACATTATTTTTTGAAAGTGCCTTTGTCATTTTTTATGACATTTTAACTCTTCCAGGAGTTTTCAGTACTGAACAATTGCACTTGTCTATTTTTAAGATCAGAAAAACTGTTATTTGGAATGTTTAATGAAGAAAAGAACAAACAGTGTTAAACAGGTTTAACATATAACCATAATTAGAGGTTAGAGTGATTCTTGACATGCCATTCTCATCTCAATTATGAAATCATTCATATTACTAAAACTGATAAAGATGTCCTTGTATGTATGTTTCAGACTATAGGTGTGAACAATGTACTAGAGATATGTGTTCACATATGTAACTTCTTTCATTTCATCTTATTTCTAAGGATAATCTGAATTATCTGTGATTTTAAGTAATCGTAATGGAATCTCAAGGATGGCACTTTTTCTATGCTTCTACTACCTGTCATTTCAATTCTGATCTTCTGGGAAATGCAAGAAACTCCAGATTTTTTTGATATGGAGATTTACTAACATCTTCCAAATAAGGAAATGGGAAAAAGTAAATCAAATCAGAGGATATACTGTTCCATACAAATTGCTTCCTGACTATGATGTTTACATGGATAGTGTTTTTAATTGTAACTTCTCCTAAAATTGGAACACTTAAAACAACATTTCTTAAAACGTAGCTTCAGGTAGTAAAACTATCAAAACTTTGCTTGTAAGAGAAATTTGGGTACTGGAAGGAATGAACTAACTCTCAACATATTCTGAACAACACACGCAAATATAAAATGTCAGAGGACTCTGAGGACCTGTTGAGTTATTTAGACTTTTCAGCATGTCCAGTATGCCTTTTATAAGGGGAAATCGAAAGAAAGGAGTGGGGAGCTTCAACTAGCATGGCTTTGTACTTTGATTTGCTTGATACTGCCTGAAGTTGTTCAGAAGAAACTTGAGGATTGCCTTTGTATTTGCTCATCCAGTCAACACTTTGGAAAGCTAACCCATGAAAATATTCATTCTGAACTCCTCAGAAATTTAGATCGATTTGAGTGAGAGGATAAAGGAACTGCTGAAAGTGTCAACTATTGTCAAAACAAGATCAATTCATCAAAGTCTATTTAAGAGGTATGGAAGTCCACCACCCTCTCCAGGAAGTCTTCATTTCCTGTCTTCTCTTCAGTAGCAGTAATTCTGACCAGTTCCTTAGGATGAATGCATGTGTGTGGCATGTATTAATTTCTCTTCATTCTTAAAGATGGAAATGATGCAATCATCTAGCTTGTAATTTTCTAAAATGTTTTAGTTTGTTAGGTTGAAATGAGGTGATGGTCACTTTGAAGGTGAAAATATCTCTGCTGTGGCCAGTTGGTGCATTCTACTTTTTAAAACATTTCTGCTTACTAAAGAACTAGATTCATATACAAATCTCTTGATGAATAATAAATATTATGTTATTGGTCTGATGACATAATTATCCTATATGCAAAGATCATTGCTTTTCTATGTCTTTCTTTCTATGTCCTATGTCTTATAAAAGAACTCCAGTGTTCAAGAGTAAGGCAATAAGTACATCAGGAATCAAGCAATGTGTATTCTAGTGTTGGCTTAACAAATGCATAGCAAGTGTATGATTGCATACAAATGTTTAGCAAATGCATTACCTTTCTAGGCCTCAATTTATCTGCTGTAATATATTTATGCCTTCTTATTCTTCTGCTTCTTGGAAAGATATCTGTATACATGATAAAATATTAAGGTTTGTAGGACTATAATATATGAGTCCAATTTTAACTGAAACTTAAAAAACCTAGTGGCAGTATTGTTTTATTAAAATATGGCCAAAATATGGCCTTTTGAGGAAATACATTAAAATAAATACTTATTAGAGAAAATCTCCTTGTGATGACAGCAATAATAATCTTGTCATTAATTTTGTTAGCTTTTTGTTATGATTATTGTAAATTTTTCTTTAGATCCCCAAAATGGAGAGGAGATATGCAAAAATATTTTTTACCGACATGGATAATACATATTTATTTATTGTCAGAATATTCCCCCTTTAGTGAACCCCACTTAAAATGAATCTGTTCATATTTATAATTAGCTTAATTTTCAACATATTTTTATAAAACATATCCTGATTCACTGATATGACATTTTATGTCTCCTGTGTGTGTTCTCACTGGAACAACTAGGGACTTTTATCAGTTGCCTGAGTTTCAGCATCTATAATATTTAGGACATCTCATGTAGAATTTCTTTCATGAATATAAAAAAAAAAGTTTGCCTTTTAAAAGTAAAGCTATATCTTCAAAGATGGGTCATAACTGTTTTTATATCAAAGACAAATTAGAATCACTTAGGAGATAGTAATCAATATTTTATTTTATCACTTCTTTTTTTAATTTATGAAATTATATTTTTTGTTATTAGATGGACCTCAAGGAGCAAATAGGAAATATAAAATATTTAGTTACTTGTCCCTGCTCTTTTTATGTATCTTACTGGGCTTTCTTAAAATATTCATTATGTGATAGTATGTGCGTAGAGCCTATTTGAAAGTATGTGGCTTATATTGTGCCCAGAAGGTCATCAGGGTCTCTGTGAGAAGAAATTTGGAGACATCAGGTTACTCATGCCTTAGTTATTAAAGTTAACAGTTTAAGAATAGATTAAGTATGCAGAGACTGCTTTTGCTAGTAAAAAGTAAGAAGTATGTGTGTTGATGTGAATTCTTACTTAGCATTTATAAAAACTATTGGTCTATTCCTACAGCTTGGTGTTGGTGCCTCAGTATACAGTGGCCATAAGCAATCAATTAATAAGAAAAATATTTTAAAGGATCATTATGATAACAAGTTTCTGATAAGACATATCCTTCCACTGGGTGCTTTAATATCATCAGGGAATTGTCCAACAAATAACTGGTACCTCAGAGCTGATTTTCACCTTGAAAGGAGGGGAAAGAAGAGAGGGGGGGAAAGGTAGAAGAAGAAAGCAAGACTACTGAATTTCTGGATATAACACTATTTAACCAAATTCTTCCTTCATTAAGCAAAATGCTTAAATTGACAAAATATGCTTGCCATGATGAACAGAACTTGCTTCAGGTGGTCAGAATAAACAGTTACTTGGGTCCATTTCTTCTGCAAGAAAAGTTTTTGCAACCTGGGAAGATACGTGATGTGATGACTGTGATGGTGGCCCAGATTTGAGCACTTGTCATTACTTTTGATTAAGTAACAGACTTGTGGTGGGAAGGTTAATATCAGAAGATTCCCCATTTTTTCAGTCTTGTGTCTGAATCAATAAGATTGAACCAGTTGCTAATTGGCATTTAGAAAATGAACTACTTTGGTACCTTGGAGCTTCGCTGTAATATGGCATGGAATTAGGACTATGATATTTTTATCTTAGATAACAGAGAATGGTATTTATTCCTAGAAGTAACATAGAGTCTCATTATAATATTTTTATCTATAATATGGCCAAATATATGGACAATCAGAAGTTCATTATTTATAGCATACATTTATTCAAAAGATGTGGGTTTACTAGAATTCATTACCTTAAACAGAACTGTTAGGTACTGACATCACTCATCAAGAATTAAGACAAAGCTTCACCCTAAATAACCCTGTTTGTCCCCACCTTCCAACCATCATTACAACAATCATTGTGGTTTTGATTCATGTTGTGTTGTAGAATTTCAAAATTTTTTTCTCCATTGCCTTTGGCATAGAATATCCTAACATATTTAGTGATTTTAAGGTTCTTATGGTATATTTTCCAAAGAAATTTATAGTTTGGGAAACATTTATACAGAAAGCTTTCTTTATGAACTACCACCAACTTCTCAAGAAGTTACTGCTAGAAAATTACATTTTTAAGTTTCATTTAATATACCTTTAATAGACTTGCCTTTTCTTACCTTCTAGAGTCATTGAAATAAAATAATGATTTTAAAAATGTGGTTATCTTCAAAGTACTTAAGTATTTGGGGTTAATTTCAATCATCTATGATTAGCATTATTTTTTTTTTTGAATAGCATTTTCTAAAATGTGGCTCATGGTCTTCCTGATACTCTATAGAAAAATCCATAGCCAAATAAGTCTGAGAAAATTTGGGCACACTATTACCCTCATAGAGAATCATAATACATATTAACGTTAAAAAAGAATATAAGAAGTCCTGCATAAAAATATTTATTTGCCTAACTCAGCATTTTAAAAATTTATATAATTATGGAATCCCTCTTTCTCTTTGTATATACTGCAGACTTGCTGTTCAACCCAATTCCTTTCAAAAACATTGTTTCAATAATCATTTCTCATGAAAGGGGTAGGTAGATCACTTACTCATAAATAATCTGAATCATCTTGAAAATTCTAATTTTTTCCACATTCTCTGAACCTGCTAATTGAATATCTAAAATATGTTACCCAGTTGGTTATAAATCTTTCGTAAGGAGTGGACAATCTCTGAAAGTTTCATTACCTCAATATTAACATCAAAACCATTATGTTCAAATTTTACTTTAATAAATACTATGAATTTTTAAGTTTAGGATTTCTTGTACTATTAAAATGACACATAACATTGAATCAGAACAAAACTTTATAAAATAATTTAAAGAAACATTGTTTTTCAAAAAAGGAATAGCTATGCTCATGCATTTAAAAAAATTAGAAGGCGAATGAACAAGAAATGATTGACATTAAGGCAAGGCCAAGATGAAGTTGGGCCTTTAAGAGAAACTTGTTGAGATCCAGAGAGTTTCACTGCTTTTTCAGCAAACTTGGGAAGTGCAACAGTGTATTGGTACACCATCAAATAAACATCCTACTGATCTCCACACCCTGGATTTAGGCTAAATTTATGGTGTAAAGGTGGTTTTGCATTTATAAAATTTTTCTATTTTTTGAGAATCTCAAAGTTGTTATTCATTCAGTTATATAAATGAATAACCTGAGTAGGAATTCTATGACATGGGAGAGGTATACAGAAATACTGCCCATGAGTCTTCAATTTAAACCAATGATCAAAAGCTTCTTTCCATTTCCAAGGATCTAAAGTTATAAAATGGGTGCAACCTAATTTCGTTATTTCCTTTTATTTGTTGATTGATTACAAAACTAAGGAAATAAAACTTAGAAACTGTTTCAAAAAGCACTGAACTTATTCTGAAGTATCCTAGTAATTGATTCTTGTTGCTAAATAAATATTTCCTTGGAATGTTAGTCATTCTTTTTCTTTTTCTTTTTTTTAATTGTAAAATGTGCTTTAAAATATTGTTAGAGATCCTGTTTTGTTTAAATTAGGAAATTAAAAAACAAGGTAAATTTGGACAGAGCACAAATTTGAATCTGTAGCAGAAGAAGCATATGTACTCTTAGGCCCCAAGGTAAATGATGAAAATGGACAGATATCAAAAGAAAAATATTGAGTCTGTTTATGATTGATTAGTGAGGAATTTGTTTTGTTTTCCTAAAGATGAAGATTTTAGTTAGTGGCTCCTAGAAGTTGGGGCTGAGGTTGCATGTGAAATTAAAGCAGAGCCTTAGAAAATAAATGATAACCCCTTTTTCAGCAGGCAGCTATTTCGATCATAACGGAAAGAATAATGCACTTCAGAACCAATGTATCTGGAAAGGAAGAGCATTCTACTGTGTCACTTAAATGTATTATAGAGATTAGAACAATATTAATCCCCCTAATGATATTAAATGATATTAAGTGCCCAAAAGAGCAAAAGTTCAAATACCTGGAGCTAATGTGAACTTTGAGCTCCATTCAAGAATGTCAATAACCAAATCATCATTGAAGTCTGGAGCCCCAAAGATGTAATGATGGAGCAAGCATTTAAGGCTCTAAAATGATGTTCTTCACAGTGTGATTTCATCTGCTTTGTTATTATTTTTCTTAAAATAAGAACCCTCCATTTGCATTGGCTTCTGTAAAACATAAACTACTTCCTGATGAATGAATTCCTAATGGGAATGAAAATTATCCCACATTCATAGATTAAAACAAGAAATTCCTATCATCTCCAAGTGTCTTCACACTTACGTAAAAAAAAAATGGTGAGCTGTGAGGTTCAGTACAGGAGGCAGAGTATGGAAACTGCAGCTCTTCCTTCCAAAGAACTGTGCTTACCTCAGAGTGAAAATGTAGAAATCTGTGACACAATGATAGTGGCAGTATTTGAGTAAGCAAGTGTCTCATTGAAAGCAAAGAAGCACGTTGCTTGAAAGGATCCCTTAGAACCTTGAAATAGAAGTATGGCTGCCTAAGAACACACTCATAGACACAGTAGTATTTCAGCTCTGCTGGTTTAGCTAGGGAACAAAGTGTGGTTCAAATGGCTTAACAATCCTAGAAACGGAAGGCACCAGTTTAATGAGGTCTCTTCGGCTTGAAATTAAAGTAGGAGTTTTACAGAGAACAGTATTCAATAACAAAATATTAAATGATAAACACAGATTGCTTAAAATCAAACGGGCCATTTTAAGAAAAGCATTTTAGCTCATCATGATATGTAGCACCTTATTTAAATTAGGAGGTGTTAATTCGTAGCTTGAATAATATATTAATATAATATGTAAAGTGAATGGCATTGTTAATCACAGTCGCGCCTGGAACGACTTTGCTTCTGTGCACTGAATGTTAATTTTGCAAAACATTAATTTCAAAGATTTTGCAGCAGTGCTTTTGTAATTAAATATTAATGTCACATGTTATTGCAGTAGCATGTTTATGAAAGCCGGCAACACTTCAAGTCAACTCATTTGTTTTTATATTTATTCTTGTACATCTGCAATCCCTTCCATTTCACAATTTCAAAGTGAAGGCCATTTTGAATAGTCAATATGTGAACATTTTTCATTGTAAGCGTTTTTTAACATCCAACAGGGTAAATATTTAATGTTGTGTTTTTAGCTGGTATAATTTTTCAGAAAATTGGCTATAACTTTTAACAACTCAAAGGTACCTAAACTGTCTCCAGTTTTGGCTTAAGTGATCTGAAAATAAAGTAGCAATAAATGTGATGAAGCTGTGTAAAAATATTTAGGAATTAGAAGGCTTTATATGAAAGTTTGAAATTAGAACTGCAATTCTGTGCATGGGATATCTCAGCTGTTACTTATTTTCATGTATTTTCATTATGACACTGTATTATCTCAAGAAAATTTAAAGGATGGAACTGACTTTCAGTTAAGTTTGCTCAAGTTGCATAATGAGACAAAGAATAGAAAAATATCAGTTTTCAATGATGTGTATCACCCTTAATATGTGTTTTGAAGTTATACATTTCCTTTAAAAGAGAACCATTTAGTTTTATGCTCACCAGTTTACTCCAAGTATACACAATATATATTTCATTATATTGGTTTACCCATGACTATTTTGGCTAAATTGCTACATCTAGTGATCTTGCCCATGATACTTCCAATCTGCTAATTACATTTAGCCTAAAAATTAAGTCACTTCCATTTTTAAATCTTGACAAGAAGTAACATTAAAGGGATTATAATTTAAAGCTATTATTTTAGCCATCTAGTAAAGTCATCTTTTAGAATCATATCCCTTAGATAAATGTTTTTGAATTATGGAATGAGTTCCCCATACTACGAAAACAGAAAACAAAAACAAAAACAAAAAAACAACCAGGAAAAATCAAGATACATTATGTTTGGTTATGGGCACATTTAACAGTTAAAAATTATATCTGCACCTGATGTTGCATGTTAACAGCTAATGCCATTTGACAGTGATGAAATTAAAGGATGAAGAAGAGATACAAACTACATTTTACAAGCATGATGGGTCTCCAACAATGCCATTTAAATATTATTTGTCACTATTTAAAATGAACCTTTCCCCTTTAAGCTATGCCATTACGCTCATTTGTCCTGTCACTGCTGACAGGCTATATGACTCACACACAAAAATGGTCATTAGGTACTGCATCTTCATCTTATTTAAAAAAAAAAAAAAGAAAGAAAGAAAGAAAGAAAGCATTCTGATGCCTCTAAAAGCCTGTAATTATTTTCATCCAAAGAGATAGTGTTGCTTGGAAGGTAATTTAATAACCTTTTGCATGTACCTGGGGAATGCCTCTCCAGGGGACCAAGGTGCCGACATGCCATTCAGTCGTCAAAACATGACCTTTAATGGTTGCTTGGAGAGAAGTTAGCATGGAATGTTGTACACAGTGCAATGCTAATTCTGCTTTCTAATATATGCAAAATTTAGTTCTTGAGCAATGATCTTTGTAAGATGAATTAGTACAGGTACTGCTCCAGGAAACAAAAGAAATTACCACGTGAAAGCCTCCTTCCACCCATGATCTTTTATACTTCAGTTTGAAGTAGCTAACAACTCGCACAATCTGTATAAAAAATAGTGTGAAACACTCCAGAAGTCGTTTGCTTCTTTTCCCCCTTTAAGTTTGTTGATGAATTCTATTCTATATACTATGGAAATGTAAAACAGGATTAAAGGGATTTCTTTGATAAGTTTATTTCCCAAAATAAGGCACCGGCCCCAACTCCGTGAAAAAGAAAAAGAAAGGCTTACCTTCAATATACCCTCTCTTTTATAACACCATCTATGTGGCTCACTGAAATTACTAATGCAGTTACTGAATTAATTAAAAAAAGAAATCCTTCATGGATTTTCCTGTTAAAATATGATATTTTGAACACTTGCATATACAATAAGATGCACAGGCTGTTTTCTGTGACAACCAGGTTCAAAAACTCCTTATTTTGGTAGTCTGATATTAGATCCCGCCTTAGTTAGAAATGCTGGGATTTCAACTCCTACCCCTGACACGCCATCCGTCAATTTATTAGCACGCTGGTGCAGTAAGCCACTGAACAGGCTATATCAATTCGTTTAGTTTTTTTCTTTAAAATGTCTGTAATCCTCAGCTCTGCTCTCTCAACCGATCAGCATTAAAGATTTATGTTGCACTTTTTTTCATTGCCACACCTGAATATGGATTACTTAAATGGGCTGTAAATAATTCATATCTGGGAATAAGTTTCCATTACTGACCAATGTTGTAATTTAATATACTGTATTATGGGTTATACAATTTTAGATTGTTTTCTGTGTGCATTCAGCAGTCAGGCAGACAACAGTTTAAGTTAAAAGGGTGAGATGTTTGTTCAGCTTATTTTCATGTTCACTCTGTGTGCTCAAATCAGCAACAAGGCTAAAGGAAGCAGAAGGCTACTTTCAATTGCATGTTTTTTCTGCTATTTATGAAAATCTTTAAAAAAGACAAAAAAAACACTTGACCTGAAACAAAATACAAAAATGTGTAATAGCATATTATTGATAAAACTGAAGAAAGAAATAAAATGTGTTAATGTAGGTGGCTAGAAATCTCTTAATTCTTGAGAATTGAAAAATAAGCTTGATTCTTGAACACAAAGGTTAACTTTCCTGTTCAATGCTTGATTATTCTATGCATAAAATATCCATGATAAAATTATAATTTTTTGACAGTTAAGTTTGAATGAGGCTACTGGATCAAATACGCAAAATGTTAAAGTATAAGCTATCTTTAAAACATAAGCAAGTGTTTACTCTTAAAAGAGCTTTAAACAATTTAAGATTAAGTTGAGTATAGTAAAAATTAATAATAGATTAATACATGAAAATCTATGAAGACACATAAGATAATGATTTAAAAAGGAATAATTTAAAAAGATGAATTAAAAAGTCGAATCAGAAAAGAAGGCCAGCATAAACTAGGGAAAAACATGCTGTGAATAAAGTCTGTTAGATCTTGAAATAGGAGAACTGCTAAATAATGCATAGTTTTATTTTTCTATAATTTGCATAAACCTTAAGAGAGTATTTATTTGTGTAAAACTTGATATATCGAGTAAGGAGAATGAAAAAATGGCATTCATTTTGTTTTCATTTTGGTATTTAGGAAAAATATTCTGTTACATATGGACTACTTAGACCTAATCATCTGACTGAATGTGATGTGTGTCTTGAGCCAGGTTGGAAAGGGGCTGGCTGGAGAACAGTGCCCTGGTCTTGCTGCAGGCGATGCAGGTTGGCCCATACTCTGCTGGGGAGCAGATGGTGAGCCAATGCTTGTAGTCACACTTACCTTCCTTGCTAAATCCATAATCCCTCACTGGACACGGAGCCAAGGCAGGCTTTGGAGGCAGAAAGGAGGTTACAATCTGGACTTGGGTAGTGACTGCCAGAACTGAGAAAACAGCTCAGAAATTTCAAATGCTTAACAAGTTATCTGTCTTGTCCCTAAGCCAGTGCAGCATTTTTAAAAGTAATTAAGACATGATTGAAAATGTGTATGCCATCTAAATACAAAAATCTTCAAAAATCATCAAAACCAATAATGAAAAGCCACATTTAATATGACATTATGCAAAAATACATTTAAAATGAATTATATTTTTGAAATTGAGAGGAAATATACATAGTAAAAGAAAACAGGAAAGAGGGAAGCATTTTTTTATAGGAAAAAGCATTTTTTTCTTTATAAACCTGGACCTTATAGAAGAAAAATATTTCATACATGCCTATAAATATGCGGCATGTATGAAATATTTACCTTCTATAAGGAAATGCATAGCTATGCAACATCTATATCTATACTAGCATATGCTCTTCTCTATAAGTTATTCTTTCAGAATATTAAATGATTATAGTTAATTTTTCTATATATAATGATACTTATTCATGTAAATGTATGTTTTTATATGTGTGAATGGAGTTCATCATCAACACAGACATTAAAACTTAGAAAGACAAAATAAAAATATTGAGTGGGTAGCCAAATTCTAATCATTTATAATAAAAGGGATAGTAAGTGCCATCTGTTAAATGTAAAAAAAAAAAAGATAAAATGCATACATATCTAGTAAATTGAAACCATAGCATAGTTCATATGAAACAAAATATATATAAGATATCAACATATTTTAAGATATCAACATATTTTATTAGGGTGGGATTGACTTAAACAAGTACTACTTATATAATAATTATATAAAAATAAGCAAAATCTGATTATTTTTCGTGTAATACCACCAATATATATATATATATATATATTGAACATCTTTATTGGAGTATAACTGCTTTACAATGGTGTGTTAGTTTCTGCTTTATAACAAAGTGAATCAGTTATACATATACATATGTTCCCATATCTCTTCCCTCTTGCATCTCCCTCCCTCCCACCCTCCCTATCCCACCTCTCTAGGTGGTCACAAAGCACCAAGCTGATCTCCCTGTGCTATGTGGCTGCTTCCCACTAGCTATCTATTTTACGTTTGGTAGTGTATATATGTCCAGGCCACTCTATCACTTTGTCACAGCTTACCCTTCCCCCTCCCCATATCCTCAAGTCCATTCTCTAGTAGGTCTGTGTCTTTATTCCCATTTTACCCCTAGGTTCTTCATGACCTTTTTTTTTTTCTTAGATTCCATATATATGTGTTAGCGTGAGGTATTTGTTTTTCTCTTTCTGACTTACTTCACTCTGTATGACAGACTCTAGGTCCATCCACCTCACTACAAATATCTCAGTTTCATTTCTTTTTATGGCTGAGTAATATTCTATTGTATATATGTGCCCCATCTTCTTTATCCATTCATCCGATGATGGACACTTAGGTTACTTCCATGTCCTGGCTATTGTAAATAGAGCTGCAGTGAACATTTTGGTACATGACTCTTTTTGAATTATGGTTTCTCAGGGTATATGCCCAGTACTGGGATTGCTGGGTCGTATGGTAGTTCTATTTTTAGTTTTTTAAGGAACCTCCATACTGTTCTCCATAGTGTCTGTACCAATTCACATTCCCACCAGCGGTGCAAGAGTGTTCCCTTTTCTCCACACCCTCTCCAGCATTTATTGTTTCTAGATATTTTGATGATGGCCATTCTGAACGGTGTGAGGTGATACCTCATTGTAGTTTTGATTTGCATTTCTCTAATGATTAGTGATGTTGAGCATCCTTTCATGTGTTTGTTGGCAGTCTGTATATCTTCTTTGGAGAAATGTCTATTTAGTTCTTCTGCCCATTTTTGGATTGGGTTGTTTGTTTTTTTGTTATTGAGCTGCATGAGCTGCTTCTAAATCTTAGAGATTAATCCTTTGTCAGTTGCTTCATTTGCAAATATTTTCTCCCATTCTGAGGGTTGTCTTTTGGTCTTGTTTATGGTTTCTTTTGCTGTGCAAAAGCTTTGAAGTTTCATTAGGTCCCATTTTTTTATTTTTGTTTTTATTTCCATTTCTCTAGGAGGTGGGTCAAAAAGGATCTTGCTGTGATTTATGTCAGAGTGTTCTGCCTATGTTTTCCTCTAAGAGTTTGATAGTGTCTGGCCTTACATTTAGGCCTTTAATCCATTTTGAGTTTATTTTTGTGTATGGTGTTAGGGAATGTTCTAATTTCATACTTTTACATGTACCTGTCCAGTTTTCCCAGCACCACTTATTGAAGAGACTGTCTTTTCTCCACTGTATATTCTTGCCGCACCACCAACGTTTTTTTAAAAATATGTAGTCTACTTAGTGGGTGTAACAAAATTCCTCAGTTTTCTCTACTGGATTTTCATTGGCTCTCATTCTCTTAGGCAGTACTTCTTGCAAATCATTCTTATGCATACTTGCATTGAAGTTCATTCATTTGAGCAAATTTCTTATAGTTTCATTAGTCTGTTGTATTACCTACATTTCCCATTGGTAACTGATAAAATGCTACAAATACTTTACTCATATATGAATAACTTGAGCTCTCCACTTTGGGGCCATTATCAACTCCTTTCATTAATTTCTTTTGCTCCCCTTTTCATTGCCTCTCATTGCCTCTCATTCTTATTTATACTTAGTAAATGTCTTACATTCTTCTCTTTGTGAATCTTCTTCAGAATTCATTTCTTGACAATGCCCTCCATCCCTCAATGTGTCCTTTCCTGATAATGCTGTTTTCTTCCAAAAAATGGATATAAAACAGTAAACAAAGAAAAATGTAGAAGCACCTTTCTTTGTCTCACCTTAGAATTTAAGAAATTTGCCTTGATATGTAATATGTGCAGGTCAGTATTTATAAAAGAAGATGTAAGATCAAAAATATTCAATAGTAATAACTTTTATAAATATTATATGTAGTCTTTATCCCCATAGAAATATGCATGTTATTTTTAACTTTTATCTTAGTCTACATTGGAAAACTAAATTCCAAATTATAATGATATTTATGACAAACAAATTTTTCATGATTTTGATAGAAAAGTTTTACTATAAAATGGCATCATAGAATAGTTCACTTCACCCTCAAACCTAAAATGAAGACATATCTTATGATATTTACATTCACCTATTTTTTTTTGAGGGAGGGATAATTTCATAGACTTTCAAACAGGCCTGAAGAGATGGATTTAATATGATTTCTGCTATCAAGATAAGAACAGAAAGAAACAAAACATTCAAGTTTGCTTTCAACAATACAAGTTTTCTATAAAATCACATTTCTGTTAATATCAAAGATTAATCTAGAACATTGTGGACAACAACAGTTTAAAAACTAGCAAAACAACAAAAGATGTAAGATAATTTACTAAGAGGTAAAGACAATGCAAAGAAGTAGAAGACATAGTCTCTCCCTTCAAGAGTTTTAAACAAAGATATTGGACTTGAAAACAGGAGACCTGGGTTTGCATTACAGCTCTGCCACTTGCACACTACAGAAATATAAAAAGTACCTACATTTCTGGATCTCAGTTTCCTCATCCATACAATTATAGCATTTGCCTAATGAATTCTAGCATGTTGATAACCTACAAAACATTTTTTGACTATGTGAAGCTGGAGAGACAAACTGAAGAGGTAAATAAGGAAGAGTTAAGTACCCATGATAACACAGTAAAGATGATGTCTCTGGGAAGGAAATACATGATTAATGACCAAGTAAGTGGTTCAGGCTATGCTTTAAGCCAGTTAACAGGATAAGTATTTATATGGGTTCCTAATGTTTTATATTTAAAATTTTTCATTGCATAATTTTTGATATATAATTTGAAACACATTTTGGCCAAATTAAATTGAGACGCTAACAATGGAAAATGTTTCAAATATAGACCTCCAAGCAAAATTTTGTAACATGCTCCATGTCTCAGGACAATGCCACGAGAAATTCCATTGCCATGTACCATGCATGAGTCCCACATTTTTGGGAACTCTAAGGTCCCAGAATTGCAGAGAGAGGAGCTATATCCATAGACACCAAGGAGAAAATGAGTAGCAAAAGTGAGCTACACAAGCAAAAAATGAACTGCAGATTGAATTAGAAATCCAATTTATCAAAATCCAGAGGCGGCTTCTAAACTCTAGCTGAATCTTCAGCATTTTGATATGTCACCTATTAAACTGCAGAGAGGCATATGCCAATTCTTATGTGGTATACAAAGCCTCCAAATAACTATTATATTATCCATCATCATTATCACAAATATTATTATGAGAGACCTCTTTATTTCCTTAAAAGGGAATAAGTGCTCTTATGGAAAATGACCGATTATAGAATTGGAAATGGCTACGTTGTAAGAATTTGCACCTCTTGGATGAAGCATAAAGCACACATCTTGATGTTAATGGTCATGGAAGATTCTGTGTTGACATCTGTCTGGAATTATTTACCAGTTCTTGCTGACCAAATTCCAAATAAAGGGGCTCCATTTACTGGCTCAAACTTACCCTCTATCTTAATTATGAATAGTGTCCACCTTTACTATTTATGATCTATTATAAGATATGTGAACTTTGATGGACTTAGGTAAGATTTTTTTTTAATTCTACTTCCTCTTCTTTTGTTCAGGTACTCATCTTTTCTTGATAGAATTTCTACCACAAATCCCTAAACAATATTCACAGCAGCTTTCTTTACTCACTTTAAGCCATACTCCTGGGGCTGGCTGCCAGAGAAATCATTCTAAAATTCAAATTGGTTTCCTAGTTGTCCACTTTTTATAATTCCTCCATGACTCCCCATAAACTTTAGAAAAAAAACGTTCAAAATCTTTACTATAACTTTCAAAGCTCTCCACGATCTGGCCCCTACTTATCTTGTTAGCCTCAGGTCTCATGCTGCATCTAAGCTCTGTGGATTCTGGAAACATACCTACAGGTATCAGACTCTGCACTCCCTCCTTTTGTTGGCTTTTCAGAAACTATTCTGTTTACCAGGAATGCTCTATATGTAGCCACATCTCCTAATTTTTCTTCCGTCAAACTCATACCTTCCCTGTAGATGACCTGTCCTCCAAAGACCATTCCTAATTGCTCTCCTCAAAATCTTGGTGGACATGTCCTTCTTATGTGCTCTCATAATACCCCGAACTATCACAATTATACACTGAGGGAAATTGTCTGTTTGTTTCTCTGCTTACCCAATTAAGTTCAGTAATTAGGTTATATCCCTCTTTGTACTTCCAAGGCCTAGGCTATTGTGTGGCAAAAAGCAGTATTTGTCACAGTTGACCTCTCTGTCCTTGAAATATCTTCTCTTAGTTTATTTGGCATCATACTTTCAAGGGACAACCTTTTGTCTTAGTTTTCTGCCCTCCTCCTCACCATTTCTTACTTGTGCAGTTACTCAGGGTGCAGTCTTTGATCCCTTTAATATCTGCAATTATCTAGTTGGTTTTATTCAGGATCATGGTTTGAAATTATTCTCTCCATGCCACATGCACTCAAATCTCTACATCTAGCCTTGACCACAGCTCTCCAGACTTGTACATCCAGCTGCCTCCTTGATGTCTCCATTTGAATGTTTAATGTGTATCCTAAACCATCCAAACAAAACAAGAATACTTGTTTTCTTCATCAAAATCTGTTCTCTCTTGGAATGTCCCATCGTTATAAACAAACCACTCCAACCACTTAGTTGTTCATGGTAAAAATCTAGGATTCATTCTTGTTTCCTATTTAAACTCAACCCAGTGAAATCATCATTATGACCTCTTGGCCCTACATCAAAGCAACCTGAATACATCTGCCTTTTTGTATCTCCATTAAACCACCCTGGTCAAAGTCACCATCATCATTCTCTGAATACTGTAATAATCTTTTAGTTGGTTATGTCAACCATGTCAATGAAATTATGTCAATGAAATCACACCATTTATCTGTTCAAAGCTTTACAATAATGTTCATTCTATTTAGAATAAAATGTTGATATCTCATTTTGGCTTAATGCACCTGCACAGTTCAACCCCTTCCAAATGCACTGGTCCTGTCTCATCACATACCCCTCTTTCTACTTTTGCTTCAGCCATACTGTTCTTCTTTTACTTTCTTGGGAATGTTAACTCAGTTTTGCTCTACAGGTTATGCCCCTGTTGTTTCCTCTATCTAGAAGATTCTTGCTCTTTATCTCCATATAGTTTTCTTCTCTGTCATTCAAATTTCACCTACTTGCCAAGGCTTTTTCTAACTGCCATTTCTAAAAGTAGCCACTTAGTCATTTGCTATCACATTGCACTATTTTAACACTCTGCAAAACACCTATCATTACCATATGTTTCTGTTTGTTAATCAATATTTTGTATATCTTCTTTAAACTCATCAAAATTCTAACTTCATCAGAGCATAGGACTTGCCTATCTTCTTCATTGCAGTGTCTCCAGTACCTAGAACTGGGTATCAAACAGTAGAAACTTAATGAATACATGTTAGACAAATGAATAACAATCCCAAAGAAAATCCAGTTTGAATGAGTGAAACTTAGAACATCATGAATTTGAGGGTTGCTACTAATATATGAGGAATAGAAGTTACCATGTTTTTGTTTCAAATTTTAGAGAGACTGGTGGTATCAATGAGCAAGCATTAAAAAAAGTAGATTGCTAGCATAGTTAAGGACCTTACAAAGTATCTGTTGTCCTCCTAAGAAGTGCTGACGAAGCCAAATCTTCTGTTCCGACTACTTTTTTCCAGAGAAAAAAAGCCAGAGAATTAGAAGTCAGAGAGGAAACAATAGCATAAATGACAAAACATTCAGCTGTCCATTACATACACTAAGAGACTTATGAATAATGTTCTCTCTAATCTCAGAAATCCTAATGAGGAGTTCCTAGTTAACATGAGCCTATGATAAGATTACTTGGTTTATTTTAGACACAGATCCACCTTAAACTTCATGTTTTCCTTCCTTGAACTTTTACTTGGAAATTATTTTATTGTCCCACAGAAGAGGTTTAGGTCAAAACCTTGCCATGTCACCATTTATTTATTCAGGAAATGTTTATTAAGAACTTTTTATGAAACTTGAAGTATAATAAAAGATGTAAAACATGAGTATAATGTTTATCATATGGGCAGAACAATTGTATAGAGGGTGTTATAAGTACCAAATAAATGCTAGGAAACTTCGGAAGAGGGAGGAATTATGCCCTAATGATGGATCCGTAAGTATCACGTATTGTAATATCAAGAAAGCTGGGATTTGAAGTATGCCCAGAAATTTACCATGTGCATAGAGCAGCAGAAGAAGTAGGAGGGGGAGGAGGAGGAAGGGGGAAAGGGGGAAAGGAAGAAAAGAAGGAAGGAAGAGAGGGAGAAAGGAAGGGAAGAGAAGGAGAAAGGAAGGTATAGAGGGAGAAGGCATTTCGAGAAAAAAGAGCAATTTGAGCAAGGTATAAAAAAGGATTATCATGGGGTATGTGCACTATTTTAAATTAGTAGTTTCATTCCAATGAGGCACTGCGGGGCAAGGAGGGGAGTAGGAAGTAAGGATAGGAGGGAATTCTTTGGGCCTTCTATAACTCTTATTCTTTCTGTATATACCAGCAAGAAATTGATAGAGCCTGGATTATGAAGATAGACTTTCCTAGAATGTATCTTGGCTCCTAATGTAAGACTTCAAGGATCTTAGGTGATTTTTGCAAACACCTCTAGTTCTAAGTTGCCTTATATATAAAGTGGGAATAATCATTCTTACCTTTTAAAGAATTTATCCGTGGAGTCACAATCACAACTGTTTTTTGGCTTAAATAGACAAATGTTCTAAGGATCAATGACAGAATCTGTAAAACATCAGGCACACACTAGGCACTTAATAACTGTTAGCTCCCTTACCACATCCTTTTGTGGATTTCCTGATTCCTTCTGGAAAATTCCTTATTCCACATTTCCATGGGTTTTTCTTTTACCCATCTTTCAATATTCTGAAATATTTTTTGAATGACCAATTGAATGAAAGACTGATTGTCACAAATCTGTCCTTTAAATTCCCTAGGCATTTTATCTGAGCCTCTTTTATGGTGGTTTTCACTCTCTACCTTGATTACAGCAGCACAAATTTTGCCCTTATTTTGTGTTAAGTTCCAATTCCTATTGTGTATCCTCACAACATATAATACAGTATTTTTCAAGCAGTAGATCCTATATATATATACATGTTGAATCAGTTTTTCTGAATAGTTCTTTTCTTATGTAAAACTACTGAAAAATCATTTAGATTGTGGAAAATCTATACAATTATGTCTAGAACTTTACCTAATAAAGTATATACTTTGCTAAATCAACTACATAGTACAGTAAAAAGATATGAATGTTCTTAATTTCTAGTTAATAAATTTATATCATTCAAACTACCTGAAGTCTATTGCCTTTTTATAACTATTAGAGAATATACATGAAAAATTTCATACATATATAAAAATTGGATCTCAGAAATTTCATATACATATGAAATTTAGATCTCAGTTCAGTTTCTATCACACCCACATAATAGAAATCAAGATCACAAATCCATTATAACAATAATTTTCATATCTAATAAATGTTTCAAAAGAAAAATAATCTCTCCCTTAAGGTCCAAGTTATAGTGTTGATAATAAACTTAAAACATCAAAAATTATGCATTTCAGGATCATGTTGCTTTTTTCCTTGTGAATTTTCTTTAGCAAATATGATATAATGGTTATTAGAATAATGCTATAAAAGTGAAATCTTTATATTTTAGTTTATCATTTGAGGATTTTTCAAATAGGCTTATAGAAATTCAAACTTAAAACAAATTTTAAATCTTTATTAAAAAACACCAACCGAAAAAATTCTTGTCAGATTATTATTTATTCTTTCTGAAAATTAAAATAAAATACATAAAGCATGACCGAGATATTTCTCTGTCTTCAGCAACTTCTTTTAACTTTATCTGCAGTCCTAGTGTTTACTGGATTTCTCTTAAAGATATTTTTTAAAGTGTTATTTATGTTCTTCACATAATAGGCAGGTTCATGGTACTTGTAATCAACTCCGAAAATGCTTACTGTAACCAAGATGCAGTATTAATATTGTTTAGTTATACCTTTTGTTTTCAAATAGAATGAAACATTGAAGAAAAAAAAAAACTGCTTCAATTGATTAGACATTCCATAGCAATCTTAACTTCCTTTAACATTTCTTTTCCATCTCATGGGAAATGTATGTCTGTGTTTGCCACGTTAGCCTCTCCACTATTCGTGGACACTGAGGCAGAAAAAAAAAATTAATTTTGTTTTATCAGCTCCTCTACCTTTGCTGTCAATAAATTATCTCTTCTATCTCTTCCAGGGTCTGACCTCTTGCCCTTCCTACAGTTGAAAAATGTCATTGTATTTATCTTTATCATCGTCACAATTTTCCTTTTATTTGCCACCTTTCCTTTCTTATCATGTTGTACTCCCTTCACTTCATTTTATAATCTTCCACATAATGTTTTGAATCTCATGCAACTTACCCTGCATATTCCTCTTCTTTATTCCTGATTATTTTTGCATTTCCTTGTTCATACTAATTGACTGTATTTTTATTTCCAGTATATTTATTACTAAATGGCATTCATTGCCTTTGGGCATATATTAATTTATCTTTCAGGACTTTCCATTTGCTCCCTATGTCTTTTCTTTATATATTTCTTCTTGCAACCTCCATTTCACTTCACTTTTCTCGTATGTGTTGGTGTATTATTTTTGTTGTTGCTTTTTTAATATGCCTTCATATCTCTAATTCATGCTTCATGTATTATTAGGAAGGTTTATAAAATAAAACACTGTATGTTTTTCACAAACAGCATTAATTTGAATCATCTTAAAATAGATTTGGATTCACTGTACTGCAATTTGTCAGCCACCTTTTTTACAGCCATATTATAGGGTTTAATTAAATAAATAATTAGAAGCTAATTTTGCAAATTAAAAGAACTATATATATATATATATATATATATATATATATATACTGACCTGAGGTCAGAGAAGGGGAGTTTATTGAAAGGTGAACAAAACAATGTAAAACTTATGATTTATTTAAAGAGAGTTATGTTTAGACCTTTTGAGGTATTTAACTGATAAAGTTACATATGTATATATATAATATATAATTAATCTTCATACTTCTCTATGCTTTTATGCACATAATAAGGTAATATGGTAACATTTAAATCCAGATATACCTTCTCTAGGAAGACCCTTGAAAAACAGAATATCTAATGAGGCAAGTGAAAATGTACCAAATAAATTACAGCGCCATGTGATAAATATTGTAAGATTAAATAGAATTATACTTGGCTTGTGATGGAAGCAAAGCGATACAAAGAGTGTCTTAGAAGACTCCCTGGAGTAAATGATGTCTCAGCTGAGTATCAAAGAATCACACATGCCTTGCCACCTGGAGATGAGAGGAAGGGAGTCTTTAGAGAAGATATTCCATGCTGTAACTGAAAAGTGAGCTTCAGTAGAAAGAATGGCAGGAAATGAAGTGAAAACTAAGCATATGTTTACTAAAAAATTTTGGAATTTTCTTGTAGTTCAGTGGGAGGCATTGGACATTTTAAGCAGAGAAGAGACATGATCGGATTTTATTTTAGAGTGAAAATTCTAGTACAGGTGAAGAAACTGTGGGCTTGGAGGCACCAAGACCACTTTGGATAGTAAAATAATAACATTGATGAAAGAGAATGAGACCCCAAAGTAAAGCAGAAACTGAAAGGAATAGTCAGAAAATATATGAGTCAGTTAAAGGGTTCAGTCAAGAGAACATGGGAACACCTGGGCACAGGTGCAGGCAAAAGTAAGGGAGACAACATTTTTCTGTAGAATTGAGGACCATCCACTTAATTTAAATTAGAAAAATAAAGCTTTGAAGTGTCTGTCCGTTAAGTCCAATTTCATCCAGACAGATTCTCCAGTTTCCATTGACTACCTCTTGACAGTAGTTAATGAATTATGATTAACAATTGATTGAATTAAAATATGGTCAACCAGGAAAATAAAAATAGCTAAATATTGGATTAATACTTTATTGCATAAATGGTGACACAACCAGACTTCCTAACACTCAGCAAGGGAGACCCCCCCAAAAAAACAATAAAAAACATTGCACATACATTCATGCAAAATGAACACTGATACTAGTAAATTCTAAAAATGGCAGAATTTGGTTCTAAATCAAATGCAATTTCCACATTTGCATACTATGTTAGAAAGCATCTTATAACTATGTTCATAGTATATTGTTCAGTTCATTTCCATAATCTAATTCAGTGATACTTATGCTCTTCAAATAGTATTCACTGATCATATTTTATCTCTTCTTTTTCCTAAATTGTGGTTCTGTGAACTATAGACCACATCAGAGTAAGATTGTAAATATCATAAATATTATGCCAATTTCCTTAAAATGGCAAATTATGTAAAATTTATTTTCTGCTTTTTCTTAGAAGAACCAAAAGCAGATAGACCTTTGAGCTTAAAAGTGAATTTTAATATCTTTTCAATACATAGCATAAATTTTAAAAATCCTTTAATTTGTTAAAAAATAATCATTTTGACAAGGTAATCATGTAATATAGAGCCATTGATTTTAAACAGACTTCAGTTTGGTCAACTTTCTCATCCAAACTTGCAAAATTTCCAATATAATTGCCAGTTGAATTTGTAGTAAGTAAGGCAGGTATTTGTTCCAAAGATAAATCCACTATTTATTCATGCTGTGTTAATTTATTATCAGTAAAATGATGATTGTGATATACTGAGACCATATTAGGAGCAAAGTACTCTACCAGGCACTTCACAAAGTATGTGTGATATACTATGTAATATTTCTATGTAATACAACAGTCTTTCAGAGAACACACGCTTGTTATTATTGTCATTTTTACTATTGTTGTTACATTTTATTTCTTTATTTCCCAGAAATTGAATGTAAGGGAGGTTATGTAATTTGCCCAATATTTATCCGCTTGTAATGTAAATCCTGGATTGGAGTCCACATCAGTCTTTTTCTAAAGTCCATGCTTATTTCCTCTGGATTATCCTGTCATAATGTGACATTAGCACTCTCATTTGCGAAGCAGTAATAGATAACTAGGGAGCAGGCCTTAAACAAAACATTTCTTATTTGGTGCAAAAGAACTACATTATTTTATGCACCAAAAAGATGAACTATATGAACCCCAAGAAATAATAACGCAAGTGTCGAACAACAAATAGGACTTGTGCAAAGATATCAATTTCCCCCAGATATGTTTAACCTATGTTTTTTTCTTTAATATCAATCTTTAAAAAAAGAATTTCATAAATTAATTACTTTAGACTCAAATATTTATACCCTGTTTTTTTACTTCTTCAGCCCACTTCGAAAAACCTGTTGTATCAAAAGCCATACTGACTAATTGTAAATACTTGCAGCTTTTTTAATTATTTGAATTAGCTCTGATGTCTTATGGAATATCCTAAGAAATTTAGTGTGGCATACAGTTATTTATGAAGAAATTACATAATTAGAAGACAGCATCTTATATGTCATTTCTAAGATTATTTGATTATATTTACTTAACCATAGTTGGAATTCTTAACTCTGACAAGTATCTGCAAACTGGGCCTTGAGTTTGTTCTAGTTATGTCCACATTTCAGAGTTACCCACAGTGACTTCCGGTTTCTTTCCCCAGTGATTCCTTTCATTTATTCTTTTATCTTCTATGGCATCATGTAAACCCATGTGAAAAGTTTAAAGTTTAGCTTTTTCATGTTTCAAAATATTATGCAAGTTAAGAAGGCTTGTCTCCTTAATCATTCCTTTTTTCCTCCTTTGAATGTCTTGGCCCAAAGTGCCTATCAGGATATTTGCATAATGTACCTAATTTGGGAGAATAGGTCGTTGCTGGGGACGGGGGAGTGGTTTTCATTTGTTTGTTGTCTGGTGGTTGTAGAGGTGGTGGTGGTGTTTGGCACTATAGAAACCCGTGCTAGGTCTACTTTTGACAAAGAATGCTTTTGAATGTAGAAAGTAATTCAAATATCATTGATCCGATAGATTCTGAAAGACGTGTCACAGTAAGGATCAGTTGGTGAGGATCTCTTCTCCAACAGTGAAGAAAGAGTTCTGCATATTATTCAATGATCTCTAGAGTTTCTGTGTGAGATTCCAAGCTTGCATATTCTCTTCCCCTCTCTGTCTCTGTTTCTTCACACACACACACACACACAAATACAAGAGAAATTGCTACATTCAGAATAGATACAGATTCTGTTTGGTTTGGTTTGGTTTGTAGCAATTCAGGCACTGAGCCAAGTATTATATTCTTCTTTGGTTTTGGTTTTATCAAGGCTAGCTTAAAACCAGTACAAGGATCAGTGTAGTCTCAATCTTAATTTTGGAATCCTGACTGTTAGGTCTATGAAAGGTAGGGCTTCAAACCACTGTTTTGAGAAATTTCTCCTGATTGAAACATTTTATAATCCTGATGATCTACTCTTAAACAATCATTTATCTGTGCTACCAGTGCTGAAGACATCAATGAAAGCTTTCAATTTGTGTATCCCATTACTATGAATGTGTTCAGAAGTGACTTAATGGTTTATTCCTTAACTCAGTTTATTTTATTTCTTTGATTTTCATAAAAATGTCATTAGTCTCTCAAAAATAAAAACCAAGTATTCTGTTTCACTAATACCACCACAGCTTTTAGCTAACTCATATATGTGTATGTGTGTATAAATTCAAACTTCAAAAATTATTTGTAGATAAATTAAGATGAAAGAAAAAAATAATGAAGACACCACATTACCTTGGGTTTTTGGGTAAATTCTTATATAAACTTCAGGTTACACATTCCAAATGGACTTGGAAATATTTTCATTGTTGTAAAAGTTAGAAGATTCTTTCTTTACTATTTTTGTTACATAATTTTATTAAGAATTTGATGAGTGATAGGAACACTTGCCTCAGAAGAAATTGCACATGAGCAGTTTCAAAGTACGGAATTTTTGAAGATCATTCATGGGGTTCCTTAGAGTCTTTGATTCCAGTGTTATGTCAGTCAACATTTATTAAACTCCTACCATATTAAACAATTTTTAAGAGACTCCGAAAGGTATGATGCACAAAAACAAATGACATGTTCTCAGGATTAAATAAAGGCTATGCTATTGAGGAAGATTCATACATGAGAGAACAATTATATTAAATAGATAAGATAGGACTGATAAAAATAGCACATACACGGTATTTGCTGTATGCCAGACAATTTTATTATTCCTTTTATATATTTACTCATCTCATCCTCAGGACCTTATTAGTTAGGTACTGCTATTTTATCCTCTTTATAGATGAAGAAATTGAGGCACAGAATGATGATGAAACTTGCCTAAGATAACACAAGTACTGAGAGGGAGAACCAGGATTCAAAACCAGGTAGTGTGTTTCAAGAATCCATGCTCTTAGCCATTACATTTGCTGTCTCTCATAAAAATATAACAGAATTATTAGAGCGACGTGGGATGACAAGATGGAAGAGCAATCAATTTTGTTGATAGTCTAGGAAAAGTCTCAGAGAAGCACATCAAATTTGAGTTGAGCATTGAAGGAGTAGAAGATATATAGCAGGTAGTTTTGGGTGATTTCTCCTTAAATAAAAATATGATTCACCATGCTTACTTTCATGTTAACAAAGTTCCTTGTTTTCTAATGAAAAAGTAAAACATAATAATAATTGAGTTACTCATGAACAAGAAATCCCAGATAGATGAAACATTCTTTGGACCTAGTAAAGCTGCAAATCCATTTTACTAAGGTTAAACTGTTATTAGAATCATGGTTAGCTCTTAAAAATAGGTGCATAACAACAAATCCCAAATGTTGTGTATCTATGAGGTAAAATTATCCTGTTAATCACATCTAGCTGGATTTGTAATTTTGTTACTTCTCAAACAATTGGCAAAGGGCCCTGCAAATTAAGTTGTTGAAAGCCATTATAATGGATGAAATAAAAGCCAGTGGGTAAGAAAGAACATATTTCCTAAAAGGGAACATATTGCTTATTTCTTACTTTAAAAAAATAGGATATAAAAATATTGTAAGTGGATTATGGGATGTTGTTACTGGAATGTGCCTCTTTCATGTAGCGCCACTATTTGTCATCATTAGTAGATCCCTCCTCTTGCCAACCTCCCACCCCACTTCTTCCCCACTGTGCTCCACCCTGCCTCTCTACAATGATGATTCGTTCTTTGATTTGTCTTCGGGCTGCAGTGGTAGCTTTCACACGCCCCAACTGGAGAGTCTGCCCTGTGGCCACAATAGCTACTCATTGAAAGAGTTGTTTTCCCGAAGCAGACTAATGACTCCTCTAGGACAAGTACAATGCTTTTTCCATTTGCATAATCTCAGAATTTAACACTGTTAATAACGTGTGCCAAAACAATTGATCAATAAAAGGAAGAGAAAAATGAATAGACGAAGGCCATCACAGCTTCACTACAAGAAAGAATCACTAGAGGAATCTAAATTTGTAAAATAAAGCAATGAACAAACAACAGGTTGGACAGAAACGAAATTGGGCTAGATGTTTTGATTAGGATGTGGACCTTAAAATGTATTCTAAGTTAATTTTCTGATAAGACAGGTAGTGATATATGACATAATTTATATTTTTTAAAAAACCAAATGCTTTTTTAGCTTAAAGGCAAACATTCAGAATGGTTACACTAAAATGTGTCTTACTACTAATAATTGTATTATTAACATGATGCTGGAATCAGAACTCTCTACCTACTGGTCTTTGGAAATGTCACTGGCCTCTCTCCCTCTCTTCACCTCCCATCCTGCCATTTCTCCCTAGGGCCCTACTAAATATAAGTTTCCCAAATTCTTTTTTGTGACTTTTAGTGGTCTGAAAGTAAGTAATCTGATTGGTGATGAAAATTCAGAACAACATAGCCCAAATACCCTGGGAATCAGAGTTCTGCCAAGCACTTATGAACTAAGAAAAATATACTCTCTTGCACATGTGGAATGTTGTGGAGGAAACCCTGCAGCTCACTGGGTGTTAGAACAACAGTGCAAGAGTGTCCAGTGGTGACACGCATAAAGACATGACCTCCCTGGGAGCTCCAGTGATTTAGAAATGAAATCTTAGACTGCTCTGTGGAAGTTGAAGATACTGTTTTTTTAGCAAAGCATGGAAATTGTATAGGTTTAAGGTAAAGACAGCAAACTCACCGATAACACTGCCATGGTTAAGTGTTCCTACTGAAAACTTCTATCAACACTCGAGCTCTAAAGAGTTCATTCTGGAAGCCAAGAGCAGTGAAATGCCAACTAAGAACCCAACTTCTCCAAACATTCATTAAATGGATTTTATTTTTCTTGTTGATGGTTGCTTGGAGCGAGGAGTGCTTTAGCAAAGAGCAAGCCCTGCTCTAAAGAAAATGTGTTGACAAATAACAACAGAACAAGTTCACATTTTTAAATGCATTATGCAAAGAGAAAAACAAACATATCTGCTATGGCCTACAGTGCGTATGCATTCATTCTCATCTCTAATATCTTCAACCTCTACATTTTCCATTGGGTACAATGAGAACTGATTTTTAGAATCATGACTGCTGGGTACAGTAAGTTTCTTACTTACCATTACAGATACATTCCATTGTACAACCCTTCAAAATGCTAAAAGTAGAGAGAGGAACTAAAACATTTTAAAGATAAATTTAAATTATAAGACAGAAAGTAGAGAACTTTTCATTGACAGTGAGCTAATCAATTAACCAAAATTCCTCATTCCCAGAACACTCTATATAAATTTGTAAATTTCGATTTTACTTAACTTGGATTGTTTGTAGCCTGTCGATGATGTTTCCTGAAGTGTTCAAGTCTATCAATCACCACTGATAGAATTCACTCATTGACACCTACTCTGTCTGGCAGGGGTGAGGTATGTGTGGGGAATAGAACTTCTAAAATCATGATCCTGACCATGAGGAGGGCTTTCTAGGCTATGGGCTAAGGGGATTTATTTTGATTAACTTCAGGTGTCTATATGGTAAGCCTTAGAAAACATAGAATAAAATTCAGGACTTAATATGTAGCATGGAGGCTGACACTAAGCATTAGAAAATCTGATCTTCACTAGATTGCTTTTAAAGGGTATTCCATAGGATATCTATCACTAATATTGTAATATTTTAACATTCTAATTTAATTTAATAAAAATTAGAACTCTACTTCCCATTTTCTTCTAGCTACAACTTTCTCACTTTATATTTCTTTTTGAGCTTATAAAAAAGATAAAACTGATCTAAGTGCCAATTTAATATTTTGAAATGTTGGATATTTAATTTGATCAAACATACTTGCCCACTCTTCAAAAACATTCTTTCTTTGCTTTTTAGATTACACATATATGCATAAAGGTCAGATTGTCAACCCCCAATACTGTGTTTTATATTGTCAGTAGTGGTAAATATTTTCTTGTAATCTCTTTTAAATATTTTGCTCTGGAAGTAATAAACTGGAGAATATCAGTCCATTTGCCTGGAATTAAAATGGGGCTGTGCTCCCTTACTGAGGAAGTACAAGCTTTGGATTCTGTTTACAAATGGCATATATGGACTACTTTCCCCAACATCTAATAAAATTTTCAAAGACAGAATAATTTTAATAAACCGTGTCTCAAAACATTTGGGTAAAATTAAAATCCTGTAAAGAGTAAATACGTTTTTTAATGTATAGTCAATATTTACCTAATGAAGTTATATACAGTACAATAGAATTTTAATGTAGGAAGAAACGTTAGTGATCATTTATTCTAGTTTCTTGTTCCAATTAACATATTTTTTAAAAAACCTCCTTCTAGAATATTGAGGAACAAAGGATTTTTAGCACATTTTCAGTAATTTTATTTTCATGATTAAGGAAAATATTATTTCGTAGCGTGATTACTTTAGAAAAATTGGAGAAAAAAATACAAATAACTATTTCCAAAGTATTTATTATTAAATATATTAAAAAATAGAGTTATGTATTTCCTTTCTACATTTATTTTTCTTTGCATACATATTTTTATTTTATAAATTGGGATCCTATAGATAATTCTGTTTTCTGATTTTCTTTTATTAAATTTAGAGTGGGAACGTTCCAAGTCACTAAATATTTTTTGAAAAGTAATTTAATGGCTACATAGTTTTATGATAATTAAATTTACTAATGCAATGTAAAAGAAGTTTGATTTGGAATTTTTTCTATTAAGGTTAAAGCAATAAATTAGAAAGGTGTTAGTAGTAAAAAAAAAACTATATTATAGAACAGATGAATTTGCTTTAGAAGTTTTCCATTCATGATTTTAGGACACTGACATTTCAGTCTTCTGAGAGAAGATTTTCTTGAAGACTGCTTCCTTGAATGATGCTCATAAATAGCCTTTTTAATACATAGTCTAAATCTCTCCCTGGTACCTTTCCCTTTACAACAAACATACCAAAATATTATCTTCAGTTAAACATTAATAATTAATTTAATATACTTAATATGTCATAATACTTAATAAGTAGATAATTCTAGCTTTAGAAATAGACTTTGAAGACAAATGCAGAAAGGAAAACAAGCAAACAAACAAACAAACATTATGCTTACTGAGATTTATTAAAATGTTGAAGTTTACCCTGAAATTTGGATTTGTATGTGTGTCTTTGGGGTTTCAACTCAGCAAAGCAGGTGATCTGATAATAGTAACTAACATGATTAGCATATGTGAAAATGAGATCATAAAGCACAATTTCTAAGATCTTTTAGAAATAACTTGTGGGTGATTGGAAGTTCAAAGCCATGCTTGAGCCTGGAGATACTAAACAGTTTATTAAACAGATATTAAAGTATTTCTAAAGTTTTAAGAAATTAAGATATTTGTCTATAAATCTGGTCTGATATTAAGGCTAATATTATCCATGTTACCTCTTGGCATATTGAGGTCAATTCTCAGTTATCTATCCAACATGACACAGTGAATCAAACTCATTATCCTTCCTATTCTGAACTCCTTCATTGATAACAGGGATAGTTTATAAAAGAGCCATAGTTACCCTTAGCACCTTAGAGAAAAAGATATAATCAAAATCAATGAAAACCTCAGATACTCAAAAGTATCATTTTAGCTAGCTTTTTCAACATCTTCCTATACACCATCCTCTAGCAGTTCTGCTAAAACATTGATTGATGTGTTTTATCTTCTTCAGTCTCCATTGCCACCCTCTAGCAGAGATTCTAGGGAGGGAAGAAATGCCCTAGAGACAGGCTGCTTGAGGCAAATGGAAAAGTCAAGGACTTGAATTATATCCACAGACTGGATAATCAATCTCGGAAGTATTGAAAGTTGACTGTACAGGAGAAGTACACTAGATAAACTATAAAGGGTAACGGTTTGTAATTTGGAGAATTAAAAATATTGAAGAGAATAGGCACACTATTTGGTGGTACATGTAATGAACCTTGGAAGCATGAAGTTGTTGATGTATTTATTTATTTTTAATGAAATGGAGATTCAAAAATTACCAAGTTAAGGTAACTTCAGTGAATTGTCTCGGAAGTTTAAATTTCCAAATATGTGTAGATTAAAAGCAAAGAAGATTGTGTTATATGCATACAGGTCTTCTAGGTACATACTAAAGGATAAATTGAAGCAAGGGTTGGGAACTCAGTCTGTGCACAACGCCACAAGTAAATTATCCTCCAAGCATACAGCTTGCCTGTTGGTGCGGATCATTGCTACAGTTGAATTCATAGTGAAATGATCCACACTGACCATTAAAAAGGCCATTTCCAGACATTGCAGTTTCAATGTGGCAGTTTACAAAATTATCTTTTTAGCTTCCTCAAAACCCACCTGAATTTCCTAGTTTGAATCTTCATTGCTTTTGTCTTCTGCAAAGACAATATTGTCAACTTTAGAGAGGGGTGAGCAACCAAAAATTGTTATGAAAATTCATTTGAAAATCAAGTTTAAATGACAAGACTTGCCTCTTTGTAATAAATACATGCACTTCAAAATGCTTTAGTAGGAAAAAAGAATGGCCTTTTTTTTTTCAAAGAAGTGAAGATACAATACAGATAGATTTTAAAGAGGGTTCTTATTCCACATCCATTAAACAGATATTTATTGTGCCAGGAACTGGATGCTCATTTGCAATTCTCAAAATATGTAGTGGAATAGAACAAGAAGAACAAAATTTCCCATTTTCGTAAATACCTACTTTATGCACATTACACTAGACACTTTGCAAAGATAAGGGTAAAGGAAGGAATGAGGATAAATACATCAGACCTCTGGTTATAGCCTTTGAACAGATCTAATCTAATTGGAGACTTGAATATGCATGTGAGCGTAGGCAAAACAGATTAAGTAGATTAATAAGGAGTACTAATATATTATAATGATATGTTAGTACTCTGCTTCTTATTAGTCTCCTACTTAATCTACTCTGTTTAAAGTAACAATGTAGTATAGTGGAAAGAATGTTACTTTGTGTTTTCCATTCCTGGCTCTATTGCAAACATTTGGGCTGACTATGGGCCAATCACTTAATAACAAGAATCATACTTACCATTGATTTGATTGCTTGGGTGCTTAACATACATTGTTTCATTCAGTCCTCACAGCTACCCTATGATGTCTATATGACTCTCACAATACAAGTGACTATAAGTCTAGTTTGTCAGAAATAGCCCTGCTTTATCTCCACTGTCCCAGCATACTTATCATCAGTGTCCCCCTTTCCCCTTCAAGAGTGTCACTCTTTGGATGATATATTAAATTGCCCCCATGTAATGAGAAATTTGATAGCCACAATCGAACAAGTAGCGGTGCCAGATTTGATCCAAGGCTGTTGATAGCCAAAGCCCATATACATAACTCTCTGTGTTCCCTCTGGTTAAATAGTTCCACTCGTTCTTTGTGTATAAATAAAATTAAGCCATTAAAGTAAATGATCTCCAGGATTCCTTCCATCGCTAAACTCTAAAATGCTAACTACAAAGAGACTAAATATGTGGGCTCATTATACTGGAATTCAGACTTTACACCAGGGCTAGCAAACAGAACTGAGAAACAGTGAAGGAAAAAAGGGGAAAGAGAATGGAAGATTTAACACATTGCCTGGTTCATAATATAAGTGTAGTTCTGAATGATTAAAAAGCTAGCCTCTCTTACTAATTGTGCATGGCAAACAGATGACCCTTGACATAAAGTAGGGGGAGCTGTATCTTTTCATATCTTTCTATTAAGAGCATGGAATAATGTGTTATCTTGGTCCTTATATTTATAAGTACTTGCATATTGTTTTAGGTAGTTCTTTCACTTAAGTCCAATTCTAGTTTATAATATTATGAGATCTTCATTCAAATTCTTTATTTCACAGAATACGATATTGCCTACAAAGAATTGTTTGGCATTCTCCCCAGATAATTATATTTTCCTGGGAAAAGTTGGTGCATTCCTGACAGCTTTGACTTCTCATATTCCCTTCTTTATTCTCATCTTATTGGATGCTTGCCATCAATACTAAATTGTCTTAATCCCAATTTTTCCACCTATTGCTGCTTTTGCAGTTGGCACTGATTCTTATGCCCCTTGAAAGGTACTTGTGTGGCAAAAGATTGAAAAAAAATTGGCAGTTGCTGTCAGGGTTAATGTAGAAAAATAAATCTCTTATATTGCCAGTTTGGATTTACTTTTCATTTTTAATGGCCCCAACAGATGTTGGAGGAATCCTCTACTTCCTGCACTCTTCCATTTTTACAGCTGGTACTGCTTGACTGGTTCTTGACTTTGGGGGAGCAGTTCCTGGGTGTTTACACAGTGATTTACAGACACCCTCTCACTACAGACTCTGACCAACCTCTAGCTTTCTTTCACCATTTTCCCTGAAACTGACTGATACCACCATTACTCAGTTCCTCACCAGGTTTCCCCATCTCAGTGTTTCCTAGCAATTGCTTCTTTCCCCATTGTGCCACATTTTGAAACGTTTGGACTGTTAGGTAAAAGGCATAAAGAGGAAAAAGTACACATAAGAGGAGACTTTTCAACATAACAGATGAGGCAGTCCATCTTTTTTGGTACCCTCTTTGGTACCTTTTCCACATTTTTTACAAAAGTGCTTCTGACAATTTGCATTTGGGTAGTTCACTCCTTTAGGACATTTCCCTCTCCTTTCCTTTCCTTTTCTTTTTCTATAATTTTCTTTTCTGAAATATTAGCCTCAGTGGCACTAGTTTCACCAACTGTATTCATTCGCTAGGGCTGTCGTTACAAAGTACCACAAAGTGATGGCTTAAAACAACAGCAACTTAATGTCTCACACTTCTGGAGGCTGAAAGTCTGAATTCATGGCGTCATCAGGACCATGGTCACTGTGAAACCTGAAGGAATCCTTCTTTGCCTCTGGTGGATTGCTAGCAATCTTTGACATTTCTTGACTCGTAATGGCATAACTCAAATCTCTGCCTTCATTGTCGCCTGACATTCTCCCTGTGTTTCTTTACATAGTCTTCCCTCTATGTGTTTGTCTCTGTGTCTAAATTTCTCCTTTTTATAAGGACACCAGTCATAATGGATCAGGACCCACCCTCATAACCTCATTTTAACTTGATTATCTCTGTAAAGACCCTATTTTCAAATAAGGTCATATTTTGAGGTACTGGGGTTACGACGTCAACATATCTTATTGGGGGAACCTGATTCAACTCACAACACCAACTAAGAACAGAATTCACCCCCACGCTTGCTTCCAAAGGAAATGTTGACAGCTTTTAGCAATTGGTAGGATCCTGCAAGGCTGGAAGTGCCACTCAGGGCTACTCTCTTGTCTGTGACTTCTTTGCACTGTTCCCTTGCTCTCTTGGTTTGAGGGTTTCCATGGAAAAGGCAGAATCAGATACAAAACACTGATGAAAAAACATTGCTTAACCTTTCCATTCTTTTAATAATCTTTATAAGTAACCCTTTTATGTAATATATAAAATTGTGTTGGTAATCATCCTGATTTGAGAAAAGAAAAGCTAAGCTACACAGCATCGTGGGAAAGAAAATTATCAAGTATCAGTAACACCAGCCATGGTGTTTATTTTCCTTCACAAATTTTATTACTTAGATATGTATCAAGATTGCTGAGGATTCCAAAGAAGCTTATCAACCCACAGTTTTAATGCCTTGTTCCAGTAATCAGTGAAACCATTTTAAATACTTTTGAATTATGCTAGGCAGAGAAAAAGGAGAGAACACATTTAAAATATATAAAGCCATTTCAAACCCGAACTACTGGAGTATTTGCCTAAAAATCCTTCGAAGTTTTTTCTGATGATAAATAATTTGTGACTGTCATTGTGGCCTCTATTAACTTTTTAATTTTCTTCTGGAAAATCGAAGAAAATAAAATATTTTACTCAAGCAGGTATCTTGGCTCATTTAAATAACAGTAATATGACAATGCTTTTCTTTGAATGTATCTTTAATTAAAATTATAGCTAGCTATCAATGAATAAAGTATTCTTGAGGTTAGTAATAAAATTAAAATATTTAATGTCAAAAAAGAATTATATTTGCAAATCCCCTATTGCTAATAATACAGCTATAACGCTATAGCAGATCCAAACCTGCTCTCTTAGAAGTGCTTTTTAAAAAGTAATTATGACAAACATGGAAAGTATAGAAAATAATTTGTCACATATTCCATATTCAGCCAAATTCTTGCAGTTCTCAAGCAATTCTCCACTGTGTTCATTTGATTAAAAAAAAAAGTTGATTCAGGAAACTGTAGAGAAAAAAAAATAGTTAAGCCAGTTGTTCAGACAAAACCAGTAATTATGTGTCTAAATTATTTTGCCTCCTAATTCATTTGCTTTGACATCACACAGACCTAGTCTTATTCACATATGGTAGCTGGTACAAGACCACCGGGGTATTATGCAGTGAGTTACTAAACAAGTTACATTGAGCAAATCTGATGAAATCAGGATTCTAGGGGCAGGACTTATGAGACTGTGTCTTGGAGTGAATGATGAAATTTTTACAGCAGCATTAAAGAAAGGGAAAGGTATTGATTGGAGAGGCAACTAAAATTGACAGCCACCTGCATGCTCTTCTGGGGACACCCTGTAAAGTCCTTGTCATCCTCATGAGGCAGAGAAAAGTCATCATTAGGCTTCCTGGGGTAATTCAACCTTGCAGATGACTATGCTTTCACTTGGAAATAGTTTCACAGTATGTAAGTGAAAAATACAAATTTTATTTTAGAATTTTATTTTAAAATTTTCAGAACATTTAAACACACGGGTTTTGATTTATTTTTTCTGTTCGTTGATTTTTCATGGAGTTGATGGAGATAAAAAGATCAGCTTGGCAGCTTGCTGGCATGGAACTGGAGTGTTTAGGGTTTGTTTTGCCTCTTTGCAAGATTGGTCCACAAGAACTTTAAAAGGAGAAAAAGACGATGCAAATTAAGTACGCTAGAAACGTATGTCCCATCTGTTTTTATTTCATTTTTAGAATAAGGTTTTCATACCTTCTTTTATTTTTATATTCTATGATACCACACTATAATGTTGGCCACCTCAGATACAAACTAAATTAGCTATCCTGACCATATGGAAAGGAAAAGCTTTACCAGCTAAAGAAACAAATTTAACTCAGGCAAAAAGGCCTATGTGTTTTAGAGTTTTAAAAAAAATACTGTTAAGTGCATAGTAGGGGAATGTAACCCACCTGCATAAGTAAAATTTGAAAAAAAGTTTGGGTATTCCAAAATAGCTTTCTCTTTTCCTGGCGTCATTCAGGAATCACCCATATTTGAAGCATATTTCTGTTTATTTGTATCTGGATTTATTTGTAAGTAAACGTAATCAAAGGCACGAAGGCCCCTTGAAAGGCCATTCACTCCTTCTTTCTGCCTCCAAGTTTAATTAAATCTAACCTGCCTAAGTATACCTTATCCCACTATGAAGAAAAGCTTCAAAACTCTCCAGAGAACAAAACTTTTCCCCTACTGTCTATTCTTTGGAAAATTGAAGAAGGCGTGCCTTTATAGAAAAAGAGATTTTATTTCATTCTACAAATGCCCATAGTGTAAAACATTTGATAGAAGCCCTAGGCTACCATTTTATTTACCTGGAGAGAAGCTTCTCATAAATTCACTATGTTAAATTGATGGCTGCTTCAGAAATCTCTCAATTTTAGGTTTTTATATAGACCACAGTGAAGGAATGGAACTCACAGAGGTCAAGCATGTGTTTTCTAACCACACAGAGCAGAGGAGTGTCAGCCTGATCCAGGAAGACTTCATAATGACATGTGCAGTTATTTACAGTAATTGAGAACATCAAGTTTTATGCACAACCCATGAAGACAAGATAAATAGATTGGTAGAGAAGTTTTGTCTAAAGGAGGGTCAACTGAAGTGTTTGCTGTCACCTGACTGTAACTCTCAGCATGGCCAAGCTACGGCCACTCGACTTCTAGAGGACTGAAGTTAAAATTCACTTTATTTCATCAAAATAATAGCTAAGCTTATAAGTGAAGGCATATGTTTTGAGAGTTTTTCTGTAGACATTGGAATGGCTTTTTTTCTGGACATTCCTACCAGCAGGCATTTCACCAAATGCACACTGATTACTAAAATTACCTGAATGTATTCAAGATGTGTCTCAGTATTTTTTCAGTACTAAAGAGGGTGGAATTACAGTAATAGTTCCCTTTCTCAAATCATGGGGCAGTCAGTGTAACCATTAGCTAGCCTGCAAGATAACTTTCCAACTCAGACACTAAACTAGTACAAAGATTTCTGAAGTGCCCTGTAGTTCTCCTAAAGTTATTAATTTGCACCAGACGAAATGGACTAATCAAGCAAAAGTAATTTTGGTTTAGAAAATATGAAGTCTACATATTGATCTAGCTATTTTGGGTTTTCCGATTAATACTTGTATTAATGTTGATATCAGAAGAGACAGATAGGCAACAGAAAAAGGGCCATCTCAGGCCCAACATTGGTCTTTGACAGTGGAACATAGTGTTAATGCTCTGAGCTACATAAATAAATACTTCCTCTCTTTTGTTTCCTGGGACTTCTTAATGTTCATACTCAACTAGTATTGTCTAGTTTATGGCCAAGCATAAAAAAAAATAAATGGTTTCCTTGAAACATCCATGGTGTAATTCATTATCAGTGAAGAGAGGAAATTCAGATGAATTCCACTTGAGGTATATTACAGCCTGAAACCACTGAGCCACCAACATAGTGTTGATAGATCATCTGAGTATTCTCAGGTGGGCTATTACTAAGCAGGCAAAAAATGGCCATGGGTTTTTCCAAAGAAGAGGATTGTTAAAAATCTATATAGGCTGAATGTGTTAGGTGTATCACTCTGATATAGAAAAATGACTTATGTATCAAAAAAGTTTTTCTTTGTTTTAACTTAGAGCTTGTTTTGCAATTAAGGAATGAAGTTTTTGCAAAGTCCACTGAAAGGAAAAAAAAAAAAAAAGAGAAAGTACAACTTTTCCTGGATTGAAAGGAGGGGGGAAAAATCAATGTTTACTGAAGACAATTGTTCAAGAAGTTCTCTTATAAATACACAGTAAGACTGGTCTTCAGGTAACATGAAAGGAAAATATGTGGAAGGAATAGACAGGGTCCTTTGTATATTTATTTTTTTCCATGTGTCCAAAAAAGACTATCAGAAAAAAAATTCTGGAAAGATGTTTTGTGTAGGCATTTATTTTTGTTCAAAATGGCCAAGTTGGCTTTTAATTTTGCATAGAGAGTATCTGTTTCAGAGCACAAGTCCATACAAAACAGCCTATTTTGCCATATAATGTTTCATTGAAAATAGTTTAAAAACATTAATCAATAGGAAAAAACATGATGAAAAGGAGTAACATAGGAACTATACATTTTTATAATAGTGGAATTTTGCCACTTTAACTAAGGGAATTTAGGAATATCAATGAATGTTGAATGAATGTGATTTTTGCGTAAATGTTCTACACACACACTAACAGTTGGCAACAGTTTTGAACAATTAAACAGAATTCAAGAGTCCCAACTCTGGGTTTTCTTTCCCATTTTTCACTAGATCTTATTTTTGGTGAGTGAATACTTAAAAGAGAATGATTACATGGCAATAATATTGATAATGTAATATTACCTTACATTATTGATAATTATACCAATTACTGAGCACCCACTATGAGCCAGGTCTTATTCTCTGCTCTTTATACATTTACTAATCCACAGAATTCATAAAATAACTTGACATTTTATTATCATTGACATTTTACAGATGAAGACACTGACACACAGAACTTGCCTAAGCTCATAAAGCTGGTACACTACTAATCACCATGTGTGAACCTTGCACTGTGCTGGGCCATGGGGATAAAAAAAGAATAAAATGCAGTACTGAATCTTTCCAAAATAGGGGAAACAAACAAACAAACAAAAAATCCTACTAATTCTTATTGTAAAAAGTGGGAAAAATTGTTGAGTTCTTAACTGCCACGCCATTCCCTTGCCTCTACCCTTACCATGGGGTGTGAGAATATACATACACACATACACACACAATGATAAATACATATTCATAAGATATTTTAAACAGTCTCACCTAAGTGCCTCAATGATTAGCTAACATTTTTCCTATTCTTTCTGAAATGTACTGATGTCAACACCATGGTAAATGCTCACAGGTAATATTCCACTTTCTGGTATGCCTGTACTATTGTGTGCCTAACAGTTGAGTAGGGTGCTTTTGGAGAAAACTTTTCATTTTATTCCAAAACTATTTACATCATTTTTATGTATAGAAATACATAACTTAATTCAATATTATATGAACTGATGACATAAAAATGTTCAAAGAAAGGAAGCTATTGTTTGTATGAAACCGAAGATGAATGCTTTGGAAAGACTTGATAAGTGAATTGTTAAAAGAAATTGTTCCAAATCAGATATAGACAAGACAACTGCAAAAAGTTGACAAAAATTCCGGAAAGATTCTGAACTTAGCTTATTTTGCATGTATCACTGAATTTGCACTCTACATCAAAGAAACAAAAAAATGAAATGATACATGTATTATAGACAGGTTTATGGAAGAGAGCATGAAACACAAAGTTTGACCCTCAAACAAAGAAAAACTTTGACCCTATATAAAATATATATTTATTTTAAATTTAATTAATTGGTTTAGGTAGGTATTGTATATATAATTCTATAATAATTCCTCGCTTAACTTTTTAAATTAATCATTAAGTATTGGTCCAGATTGCTTCAGATAAGAATATTTCTATGATTACTAGATCTAAATTCTTTACTTTTTCTGTTAATTTGTAATTTAATGTATGTTATGTTCAATGTAGAGTAAGAACAATCAGATTTTTCACAAAAGCCTCTGCCATTTGGAGAATTTTTTTAAAGGTTTAATTTGATTATGTTATAATGAAATTAAGGCATCCGTATGCATACTATTAAACCTCTAGTTTATTTTATGACGTGCCAAATGAAGAATTTACCTTTCTAAAAAAAAATTTGGTAAACTAGTAGTTTAGAGGGCTTCAGGCTAGGTAGTCCTATAAAAGTATCTAAGTAGACTGAGATATTTTCCCATATGCCTCACTAGTTTCAGTTTTTAAAAAGAACATCTTGAAATATGTATTTTCCTGCTTTTTTAAAAAACTAAGGCATTACTTATTTTTGCAAACTGTGTTCAGTATGTTTTTGAAACACAAACAAGATTTTGTATCTGGTGCATTTACTAATAAGCCCAGGTCTGCACCAGATGGGCAGGTGAAAATGTGATTATGAGTTGTGTGGAGATAGTTCCATTTCTAGGATACATGACTCTCCAGATTATTTGTGCGTCTGTTATGTTTATCAATTCACTTTACGATTATCCTTAGGTGTACGTAAAGAGGCAATCTTACACCACGAAAGGTCTCTAGAAGAGGAAACATTCCTTCTTTTAACACAATTACAATAAATGATTCTCCTTGTTTCATAACAATCAAATAAATAGAAAGATGTCAGCATTTTTCCCTGGCAGGTTTAGAAGTTTGTTGCTGAAATATTGCATAGTGCACGAGGAACAAGACTAAAGTGAGTTTGCTCTTTAGTACGTAGATGCAAATTGAGTCATAGGGTATACTTTGCTGCATCATGGCTTTGGGAATAACACATAGGGCAGACAAAGCCAAACCCCATCCAGGTGGTTGAACTCCCCACATATTCATTTGGACTGAAACTTTCAAATGTCAGGTGCCTGGAGAGCTCATTTAATGAAAGGGTTATCTCTGCCAACCAGTCAGTAGTTGATATTTTTTTTTTCACCAGAAGTTGTGAAATATTATTTATGTATGTAGTAGACAGGTGCTTCCTGCCGTTGTTGTTTACTTGTGGGTTTGGGCAAATTTCGTCTTTTCCAAAAAGCAAGTTTTCCATAAAAGCAACTTTGCAACAGCCTTGCTCCTTTTGTTTGGTACCCCAGGCAAAGAGCTTTTCATGACACTGAAATCATTCTCATTTAAAAATGGGAGCTCAGATGAACCAGTTCTTTATTGAAAATACAAGAAAAAAAAAAAAAGCAGTAAGGTATCCTTGGTTAACTTTTTAGTTATTTAAAAGTAGCTTGTTGAAGATTGAATATTTCTGTTTCACTAGAGCCTTTAAATATAAAAGAGATATGAGACTATATCTGACACCATCAGGCATATTATATTAAAATTTATGAACAACTTCATCAAAAACCACTTTCCCTCTCCTGCATAGAGACAGATTTGTTCTGACATAAACGTTACATGGCTGGTTGCAGCCTCAGATTAATGCGAAGACCCTGGCGATTCCTTTTAGACGTTATTTTATGAAATAATACCTGTCAGCTGCTGCCTGATCCTAGAAAAGGGGGCAGGTTTTCCAGGTCATCTTGCCATCTGTCAGCTAAAGCTCATCTGTCCCTCCACATTACCACCTGATCTGTGCTAACAGGCCTCACAGGGAGGCCTGCTTCATTGGCCCAGTGGGAACCTGGGAAAGAGACTGTGTGAGGACATCACCTGTGATGCTGAGATTTAATTATCTCTGAAGTGATGAAGATGTGCAGGCAGATTGCAATGCTTTTGAATAAATTCATGGAGCGGGATGTGCTGTGCCCCTCTCCCTGCTTCCCCCTCCCTTCACTTCCCCCACTTTACCCCCGACCCTCAGCCTGGTGTGCTCACCGGTTCCAGCAGAAGCTTTCAGATTCACCCTTAGATATTTGCAAGTACACCCTTGAAAAACACACACACACTCTAGCACAGGCACATGGGCACAAATATGCAAACACAACTAAATATGACTGCTGAAGTATCAACCTGAAATGAAAGAACAAACCAGGTAGCTGGGAGAAAATTTGCCTCAGCTTTTTACAGCAAACCTGATTATTTTCTGCCAAAGTTCCTTGTTATCAAATTTTAAAGCCGTATTGATTGTTGCTGACTTGAAAATCAGATTTCATTGTGGTGCCGGGCTTTTACCTACGGTTTTACTCAGTCTGTGGTAACACCAGCACAGAGTTACCTGGGGTCTCCTGTGGACACTTAATGTGAGGGTTCACAGTGGAGGGGGGAGTGTGGTAGAATACAAAGGGTAAAGAAGGCCATACAAAGCCCCCCGACACCCTGGGATGGTGGACTCCCTCATGATTTCTGAATCAATACCCTGCACAAAAGTTATTACAGGTCCAGGCCTTTTTTCCTTCAAAGCTGCTTAGGCCATATGTGGCATTAATTCCCTCCTGTACAAAAATGTAGTTGATAATCACCTGGCTGAGGAAAGGATTCAGGGCTAAAACAGCAGATTTCCTCACAGATTACAGAATAAAACCTAGTTTCTTGGGATAAATCGGGATAATTGTAGTGAAATACGTTACCCCCGTTGATTCATGCCCATGTGATACCTTTGTTAGATATCACCAAAGAGAAACGTTTATGCCATTATGTGCAGTAAGATCTGATTTCCACCCTATTCTAAGACATGCTATGCTGCACAATACACATATTTATTTTCTTGGTTTGGGGAGCCTGCCTTCAGTCCAGAGGCCAATTATTAAGCAAGCACTTAACTCAATTGACTCCCAATTATAAAGTTACAAAAGAAAATGATATGCTACTACTAGGCCTCTTTCTTGTCAACTTGTGAGCACAGTCATGGCCCTGAACTGCACTTGACCACATGGCTGGCAGAGGCTACAGAATTTCCTTCCCAACATACACCTCTCCCTGAGAAGGAAGATTTTGAACAGCCAGAGAAGACCCAAGGGTTTTTTCCAGCACAACAGCAGACTGAAATTGTATATTATCCTTTTCTTTTTTAAGGGAAATCGTGAGCAAACATTGCCTTAATTCACATTTCAAAAGTAATTACTACAGATTCAAGACATTTATCATGTTGTCATTGGAACCTGGGAAAGGTTATTCTTGTGGTACTTCAGGTCACAAACAGGAACGTATTGTTAGAAACTAATACACAGGCTATCCAAGAGATTCCTGGGGGAAAAATAGAGGTCCATTGGCTTCAAAAAAAGGTGGCAGGAATGAATTAGGTAACAGGGGCCCAGAGAAACTTATCAGGCTCTGAGTGGGTCAGTTTCCAAAGTAACTCCTATCCGTTACATTATGTAGCTCTAGTGAGAACATGCTGGGAAAGTACCAACAGTCACTATTATATTTTTCCAAATACTACTTTTATTCTCTGAAATGGTATGGATTTTTATGAAGCTGCCATTTTCCAATAACTCCAAAGAAAATGTAAACATGAATAAACATGTAATATAAATATAGAAATTTTAAAACAGAAATATTATTCTCCCAAGTCTTTTGCCAATTGGCCCACATCTTTAACCTTTTTCTATTTTCAAAAATATATTGAAATCAGGTTTTCTGGAAGAATTATTGTATATTTTGTCCACAGATGTAGTATTGATAAATTTAAAAACCTTAAGCATTCTATTCAGTGTTAAATTCCACCTAGATTATGTGAACATGCATTTAGAAATGCGACTTCAAGTAATGAGTATATCCCCACAATATGTACCCTTTAGCGCACAGTAACACTGACACATACACTCTACTTATAAAAGACAAATGAGATAGGGTTTGGATCGCTTTGGATGAGTGTGGTTGTTTCAGCAGCTTGAAGTGATGCTATGAAATCAGCAAGCGAGGTAGATGGATGAGGTTTTAAGAAGCATAAATAGAAAATAACGAACATACTGAGAGGTTTTTGTTGTTTTGGCTTTTGGGGCATTTAGGAAAAATTCTGTACAACATATATGGCTCCTTGATATGATTTTGACCTCTGGATGTCTGATTAGCTTTCGACAAAAGTCATTGTCATTTGAGTATTGTTCAGTAATCAGTAAGAAAATGTCATATTCTTAAGCTAACTCAATGTAGATGCATATCCCAAGATAAAAATCTTGACAAAAAAATGTTCTTAAAAGCCCATAGTCAAGCTTAAAAATGTAGGGAATTTGTCAATATATTCATCATATATATATGAAAATATATAAGATGAATAAGAAAAAAATGATTTTTCTCCACATACATCTTAGCTTTTTTCTCCTTTTTTTACAAAACAAATTACAATGTATACTTACTTCCAAAAAGATTATTTAAAATATCTTTCATTGTAAAGATAAAACATTGTTTATGTTTTCAGTTTTGGATTTGTTAATTAAAAAACCGATTGAACCTAGATATCCCAAAAGATCTAGACAGCCAAAGTTAGCCTTCTTTATGCTTTGCCTAGATTATAAGATTTAGAATTATGTAAATTTTATAATCTAGGAACTGACATTTTCGATATGGCAATATGTGCACCAAGAGCTATAGGACTTGTATCACCAATAGTAATTTATCCATTAGGCGGACATCATTATTAATATTACTAAGAATAATGCCACCTATCCATAACTTATCTTCTGAAAAAAACACTTCAGATAATTTAGGAGAAAACTGCTGTTATTACTTAATTGGTACATAAGAAATGCAAAGTGAAATTAGGGGGAAGGCCATTAAAAGAGGTGTCTTTCACAGGACTGTTTTTCCAGTTGGAATGTAATTGAAACAGAAGGAAATACTTCAAATTGTTGTTACTGTAAAACCAATCTGTCTCTAGGGAAGGCAATCCACTGAATATGTCCATGGAACAAGCATTACTTCTCAGTACCCTTTGTCAACATTGGCCTTCTTATGTGCCAGAGGACGGGACACACCCGGATCACGTCCAGCTTGCTTCTGTGGTTTAGGACACAGCAAAAATTTACAAGAATTTTTCTAAAAACTCCACCCTTTTCTAAAATAAGTGTTTAATTGTTGACGAATATGCACAGTGATCACTAAATAAGCACACAGAACATACTATGACAACTTAATTAGAGCTTTTCAAATAGACTTCTTTGCTCATCCAATATGACAAACACTTAACAACTTCCCTACAACTTTAAGCTACAACCTCATTATCATTCTGTATAAACTAATAGACTCTTAGGCATCAACATAGCCATAAATATACTAGTTTGTGAAGAATATGGAAATGTCCAAGGTGACTCAAGAGCTAGTGACGGCCAAGACTAGAACACAAGTGATTCTCTTCCTTGTTGGCAAGTTAGAAAAAAAAATTGAAACTGTAAAACACAAATCCTACACTAAACTTGTGGGCACATGGAAAAGTGATGAAAACCATGGCCAGAATGCCTGCTCACAGTGCAAATGTGCTTCTGCAGGGGCCCAGACTAAACATTATAGATATGTTACACACTCTGTGCAACTTTAGCTTCACTTTTAATAGTGATAGTTATAAATGGAATGTCTTCCAATCTCCCATATCCCAACTGATAACCTTTGATGACTAGTACTGTCTTCTACCTAGTGAAAACAGTAGAAATGAAAATATGAAAGGAAACTCCCAGAAAATCACATGTTTCAGGAGTAGGCATATTTTCATCTTAGTTAAGGACTTCTGAAGTACAAAGAATCATCCAATATACTTCAATAGGACTTTTGTTTACCATTTTGAAATGATTGTTATTTTACTTAGAACTAAAGAGATGAGTAAAGTCTCAGAATATGTTAAAATGTATTTTCTAACAAAAAGAAATGAGGCAACTTAATGATCAGCAGAAGTTTTTCCTTGCTACACATTGTGACAAGGAGAAGATAAAAGATTATAAGACCCCATTCTATATTGTATCTTCAAGAAAAAATTAGTGTGAAAATGGTCAAAAATTACCATTCATAGAGGATAGGGCAAAGAAGGAAGGGAGGAATTGAGGGTAAGAGAGAAAGATTATTATACCTTGCCTGAAAGACACTGTATATCTGGATCACCTACCACCATAGTGTAACAAGAAAACCACACATGAGTAGTAAAAGCTCAAAGCACCTGGAGTATATAATGTGAAGAATACAATAATTTTTAAGTGCCTAGTTGTTAACATTAAATGAGCTTGAAATTTATTGAGGAACAGTCATTATTGTACAAGAATATCAAAGAGAGATTAAATCAGACTACAGAAAGGAAAGGCCAATAAAGAGATGGCATTTCAGCTGGACCTTCAAGAATTTAGTAGATATTCAGTAGGCAAGGAGTTTAAGGGGATTGCAAGTGAGAATGAGGGACCACTCAGTCAATAATTTTTGAGCCACTCTTACAATCTAACATTGACCTAGAACAAAGAATTCACTAGTGAACAAAACATAGTCCATGTCCTCATGATGTTTATAGTCTAAATGGAAAGATATAAAGCAAATATTTAAATATTCACACACATGCAGAGTGCAGTTCAGGAAAAGTACAAAGTACAACGAGAGCACACCAGTAGTTATCCCCAGAAGATCTCCTTCCTATATAAAAAGCAAAAGACATTATTAGTGTTAAAGACTATTTTTAGCTGTATCTAGTCTAACATGTCAAGAAAGACTCTCCTGGGGAAGAGATCTTTAACTTAGGAGCGGGAGAATGAGTGAGCATACACAGGTAAAAAGAGAGGCTAAGAGAATTACACACACAAGGAGCATCTTGTTCAAAGATGCTATGATAGGAGATAGCATGGTATGTTTGAAGAACCAAAACGTTCTGGAAAGAATGCAATGAGAAAGATAGAGCATGGAAAGGCATAAAGCCATGAGGTAGGCAGAAACAGATGATGCAAGTCCCTGTCAGCTATGCTAAACATGTTTCACTTTTATCTGAGAGCAATGAGATGCCACTCGTGGTTTTAAGAAACAGAAACAAGGTAAGTTTGTCCTGGAGTACAAGGCATATAGTGGGGCATGGAGGAGGATGAGTGCTAATCGAAATCTGAACCAGAACACAGAAATTCCAGGGAATGCCAACACTTCATTCCTATTGTATTCATTGATGGTGTAAAACTATTTGTCTTCACCACTTCACCAGAGATGCTGTCAGCTTCTGTGTACATTTTACTCCCCTAAAATTTCATCATAAATCAAAGATGCTTTACTAAAGGTCTCATACAAAAGGAGGTGAAATAATGCTGCATATTAATATTCTTATTTGCTGAGTCTGTTTTACTCAGCTGTGTTTAAGGGCAACAGAAATAACCTAAACATTTATATTGTCATTGCCACTGTGCTTCCATAAAATTCTTCCATTTTAACAGATTAAAAAACATTATCAGAAATATCACCAGATGTTCATGAACCAAATCATAGGATCTTCTCTGTGCCATGACTGCATTTTCAATAATATACCAAGGAATGTTGACTGATGGCTAACGTGAATCAGGAGCACAGCATCACCTGCTATGGGTTTTCACAAGCAGTGAGGCCCCCATTCAAGTGGTCCCTAGTGACTAGAGTAACATATAATTTAATGATGCTATGACAGACCATGTAAAGGATCTGATTCAATCAAAGGAGCCTATTGTTTCTTAGAGTGAGCTCCATGTAAATATCCTAAAGAAAAAGTGATTCAAATTATTTTCTTTTTAATCAAAGATGGTGTTTTCAGCTTTCTGAATGATTTCATGAGCCTTTACTAAGGAAATAAAAATATCCTAGAGCACAACCCATCTGTTGAGATTAGTTGTCACTCTGCTAGATGTACATCAAAGCCTAAATGGTTACAGCACATTCAGTCAAGAAGATGAAGCATTCCAATACCCAATATCCCAAGAACACCCTGAACTGCAGTACCAATTGTGATTATAGTAGCTTCTCTCTTGGATATAGTTCTTTGAAGTTTGTAATGAATATTTATATGAATTATCTCATGATTTCTCACATTTAACAATAGACACAGGGAGATGTAGTATGACTTCATGACATACCCAAAGTTAGCGATGGAGGAGGTGGGAGAATTACTGAAATATTCTTGACATTTCCTTAGATTGAGTTCTTGTCATCCATGTTATTTTCTCACTTTCCAATGCTGCAAAGAGTAAAAAGCCAAGGAAACTACTTTTTGCTAGCTCAAGTACAACCTGTAGATGGAGGAAAGTAGATACAGTCTCTTGGCAAGAGACTATGGCTAGGGGTCAGAAGACAAAAGTCCTAAACATAGTATGGACAATTATTCCATCACAGTGAATGAAGTGTACTCACTGATTTATCAGTACATTACTGATTTATGCAGAAAATAATGATAAATAAGAATGATGATGAAGATAAATATGAACAATAACAATAAATAAGAGTGATGTATGTTCTCAACTTTAGTTTTATATAATGAATGTGTGAATAGTATTTAGGTTTCTGGTCATTTTTCATGGGTGGTACGTTTTTAATATAGTTTTTAATTGCTTATTAAAAATTGCTTAATTCCACAGATTCTCAACAGAAGATAAAGTTGACATACTAGAGATACTTCTATGAAAGTAACTAATATCTTAAAGATATAGGAATCATGACTTTACTGATAATTAGCTAAAAATAAAGAAAAAATACAGTATAATCCTAGAACATTTTACTCATGGACTTTTCATTTTTTGCTTATTTTTTTTTCATGGATAGTAAGTTGTAACAAAATTAAGAATGCCACAAATTCTAACACTTTAAGTAAAACTGGGGTCTACAATGCATTATACCTGGTGTGGTGCTGGATGTCACTATGGTCATGAACTTCCACTAATTTGAAATTTCCCTAACATATAGGTCTATCTCACCATGCTTCATCTTCATTTGGAATGTTTAGAGTATTCCTCTGAAATTATTTGGAATGTGTACAGATAGATTCATACCTTCAATAAATTAATTATAAAAATCTCAAAAAAGAAAAAAAAGGAAAGCAATAAATTATTTTACTGAGTAGCTCAATGAAAGTTAAAAGCTGAGTATAGACCATCATCATTAACTCCTTTCAACCTTGAAATATCTGCTTTCTGCCTTGAGTGGTAATTTCTCAAATAATCTGCCTTTAAAAAGGCTCAGATTGTATGGGAAGTCCCACATGTATGAGTCATCTTTATTACATCCTTCCATATTGGAGACATAAGAGCAAGAATAAGATTTCATACTTCTCAGCCTGAGCAGTTAGACTCCAGCAAGAGATGCTGGTTAGGTTGATACTGTTTTATAATTTACACAAAGTTAATGTTCCCTTCAGTGATGGGTTAAAAGTCATTCACCAAAACTCTAAGAGAAGTGGACTTTCCTGGAATTTTACTGCCTCTACCGTATTTTAAACTAAGCAGCCTAGCTGGGGTTTAGGAAGCTTTAAGTTCTGAGTTTTTGTAGTTGCTAATTCGGCTTGTAAATGCATCCAACCTGCAGCGTTGTTGATTTTCTCCAGAAAATACTGAGGCACACTCGGTTTATAGGCACAGATGACTGGATTAAGGGCTTCCTCCAAGCATAATGCCATATATGACTGAATGTAAACGACCAACTCTGATCATCACCCACACAGTGGAATGGAAATAAGAGTTGCTGAATGATCCTGAATTTTCTGGTTCATAAACAAATAGAAAATAACAAGTCTAATATACTGAGTTTTATGTGCAGTTTGGCCACGAGACAAACTTTTTTCACCTTGCAATGTTTAATGAGAAGCATCCCTCTCGTTGCTCTTCCAATTTAGATTTAAACTTCCCTATCTCAGATAATCAATTGCTTGTAATACATGGAAAAATCCTTAATTTTTTTGAAATGGTTTCTGGCATCTAATTACACAGGATTTTTGACCTGGCTAGACAGATAATGTTAACACAGCTTCAATACTAAACAAGTCTGAACATGTGTGCTCTTGACTTTTATTAAACTCCTACTGAAGAAACAGATTAATTGGAGGCTGATTCACTGGTGAACAGGCGTTAAAGACAGAAGGACCTTCTCACATTTTGTTCTGTTATCCAGGCTTATGCCATCTCAGGTTGGCAAGGAGATCCCAACTGTAGTGTTTTGAAATATAACTGAAAGAAATTGTAGAATACCAGGTGCAAAAAAAAACATGCAAACCACTTATAAAATGTTGATCTGATTTCTTCCTTTTTCTCTTGCCAAATGGCCACCTGACACTTTATGGACTCAGGTACTGCCCAGACAGCCTTTCATATAAGAATATTATATGGAGATTGATTAGGGAGGCTAGTAGTTGTCATAATTATTCCTTACACCATTATTACTTTTTTTCCCCCTTTTACAAAATTTTTTTGGAAGAACATGGGTACAAGCTGTGAGGAAACCATTTCAGATAGCCTCAAAGAACATTGAGGTGTAAGAAACTGCCCTTCTTGGCAGCTTTGCTTCTATCTATACAAGCTGGAATTTTATCCCCTGATGTTCCCTTTGCTGTTTAATGGTTTATATCCTGTAAGATAAGGCATAAATAAATAAATAAATAGATAGATAAATACACTAGGAACTAAGTTGCTGGTGAACTGGAGAAAGGCCCTGTAATGTATTTGCAGATGTAATGTATTATAGTTTACAGGGCTTTCCCATGTATTATCTCATTCATAATATCTCTGAAATACGTGTCACCAGATTTTTACAGCTGGGAAAATCGCCTCTTAAAAAAGTTAAGAGACTTCCTAAAGTAAGTTGGGCAATAATGACTCCAGCCCAAACCTTTTGACCCCAGGTCTGCTTGGGGCTTTCTTAGGAATGTGCCCCCTGGAAAGTCCCTGAATACTTCTGGGTCTAAATTTTTTCCTCTGTCAAAAAAGGACATTGGTGGAAAGATGATCTTTAAGTCTCCTTCCAGTTTCAAAATGTGATCTTGAGATTTGATTATAAAACTCTGGAATCATAGAAATAAGCAACAAATTTCAAGAAATAGTCAACAAATATCTGGTACAACTTGACTCTAGGAAGGTATGACCTGTGCAGGCCCTCGAGGTCACCTGGAGCACACCCTCAGGTCTAGTTCACACCACCTGGAGGTTCTGTTAACTGTTTCTTTTTGACAAAGTTCTATTAGCATCATCAGTTTCCTCTGTGTAACTACTTCTGTGCAAGCCAGTAACATAAATGTTGGGATGAGTGTAAGGGTTTCAGTGTTATATGTTTAAAGTCCCAACTGTTAGAAATTAAACATTACTATGGAAATTTGGAAAGATTACATTTCATCACATTTCAGAGAGTTTAAGGTTCAGCAAAAGGAAAGAAGTAGTCAATTGGTTGAAAGTGAAGGATGGGAAGTTAAGATAGTGGCTCTCCATAAGGAACTTGCACCTCACATTCTATTTGTAAATAAATTTTTATTTATATTTATTTCACAGAGGCAAAAGCAATGATTAGTTATTTACTTGTTTATCTATACATTGTGTCCTTTCCACCAAAGTTTTGAGACAGCCCATAATACTACTTTTAAATATTTGATTAAATGCCCTAAAACCTCCTGAATATTAGCTATCACATTAAAAAATTCAAGTGCCATGCACGTCATTATATTAATTCACTTCAAGCTAAAGTGGACATTCATGCAGTTGAACTGAAACCACAGTAGATACAAGAATAATAAAATGCAAAGTGAAGCACTTACTTTTAGTGAATATTTTAAAAATATTATGATGGACTGTACTTTTTATTTTTAATGTATGGACTGATTGTTCAGCTCTTATTTAGGTTCTGTCCTGAATAACAAATAGTTAACATGAAATACAGTAGAACTGTGGGACGTCTTCTAGTCTCGATTACTAATAGAGGAGTCTAGTAGAATTTTCTATGTGTGTTGTGCAACAGCTGATTGGAGACTTTCTGATTTTTTTACTACATTTCAATTTCAATGTAGAATGAAAGTCCAAGAACTGAGTGAACTTTTTCATATCTAAACATGCAAGCCTGGTAAAACCATTCCGCTTGCTAAAAGATGTTATAAATATCGAGATTAGTTTCTTCTAAAGTTACCAGTGCCAGGTGCATTCCATTTCTTATGTCATATAATATTCTGTTACCAGTGTTCAGAGTTTAAAAGAAGGTTTAAAGAATGTGTAGACAAAAGAAAAATGAGTAAAGACATTTAAATGTAACAACTGTATGTACACAACCTACATGGCAAGTGCTGAAGAGTAGGATTTTTTTTTTTAGTGTTGTCTTTGTTTCGCTTATGTGGAATAACATGACGGGGATATGTATGTACAGTTCTGAATTAGCTATTGTCTCCATCATAAATAAGTATAACAGTTTGAATATATAAATCAGTTGCAAAACCAATGTTACTATATTTTGTTTGTTGTACTTCCCATGCATAAAATCTCAGCACTCAAGATGTCCCCATAAAATCCTTCACTAAACCTTTGTTTTAAAGTATTTGAAAGGACATCATTCCATGTGGGAATATTACGTACAGCCACTGATTCAACAGTAACTGAGAACTTATGTACAAAACATTCTTTACATATTGACAAATATTTCTAAAAAATGAATTGGTATTTTTTGTTGTTGAGTGTTTCATGAATGACCTTTACCTCTGTAGACATATGCAGTTTTCAGTTTTTTGGGTGAGACTTTCAAAATATTTTTTTAGAGTGTTCAATGTTAGCAGTGACATTTTTACAGTGATTTCAGAGCCTTGTAGTTTAGAATATTCTATTTGCTTTATTTCTAATTACTTATACCACCCTCGTTTTAAATACTGTGCAGATGTAATTGACAGTGATGATACACAATATGTATTAAATGAGCTTTTCTCTATCAGTGATGTGTGTCATGCAAGATTCCATTGCAATATTTACAGTTAAACTAAACTTTTTAGAAGGAGCAAAATTGCATTTGTTTTGCAGATTTGCTCATCATTAAATGTGAAACATTTCACATTTGTCTTTTTGAGTAATTGGCTTTTTAAAATGATAAGGTGCTCTGAACACTTGTTATGTGGATAGGTCTGACGTTGTATCCCAGAAATCCATATGCCATACAGACAGAACAGAAGAAAGATATTCACAAGCATGTCACAGATTGGACTAAAGCAAGCCAAAAACCCAAGTGCCATGGCATTAACAATAGCACCAGATTTACTGTCACGATCACAATCTGTGCTGCATCACAGACAGAAGGAGAACTTTTGATAGGTAACACCTCAGTGTTTTTTTTGTTTTTGTTTTTTTGGCAAATTATCATTTATCATTATATTTTTGCCTGCTGTATAATATTATTATAACGATATAAAAAATACAGGCTAAGTTTACTAGTCCCCAACAAAAAGACAAACTTATTTGCCAGGCTAGGTAGGATTAGAGGCAGGGCAGGGGGAAGAAGGGAGAGAGAAAGAGGCAGATATTCTGTTGTTTTATTACAGACAAAACAAGTTGGAAAAATAGAAAACAGCTAAGGTACTAGTGAGGATTTTAGCTTCTTCAAATTCACAAAAGGAAATGGCTTATTAATGACAGGGAAAACAAAAGAATTACTCCTCTTGAGAACTTGAAAACTCTGATGTTTCCAAAATATGTGGTTTCCCAGGATAAAAACTCACAGCTAATTTTATTTCCCAAATTGGAAGGGGGGGTGGGTGGGGATATTTTGAGATGTGAAATTGTCCAGTCCTTTCTGGTCTGTGCACATTTCCCCATGATGCAGATATGAAGCGACCACAATTCACAGGATGCCCCAATAGGTACTAAAAAAAAGATTTACAAAATCACAGCTTGCAGCACAATCTCATCTTGGGCTGATTGAAGGAAGAACTCTAGAAACACTGCACAGAGCTTCCTAGCATCAAATAGAGACACATCAGTCAATTGCTTTTCTTAATTGAGGGACACTTTGGGACGTCACTGAAAAGAATGTTTCCACCTTTTAGCTGTCTACTTGGCTAGAAGACATTCTGGAGAATGGCCTCAATGAGAGTTTTGTTTTCTTGCAGAAGAATGTATCCTAAAGTTATCTAGTTTTGTTAACATAATTAAAAATATTAAAGCTAGCTTCTCAAAGATATAAAAGGAATCTTAAGGAAAACTTGAAAGGATTAATTAGCAAAATGCTAAGCTGTTCACATATAGCTATGTAGACACAAAAGGATATTAATCCATAAATTAATTTGAAATTGAGTTGGCTGAAATTGAGAAATGTCTTTAAAGTATATATGATTTATTCTAAAGTAAATAAACATGTTTCCATCCTTTTCAAGCCATGATTTTCACGAAACTTAGAATAAATTTTTGTATTCCTTAGCCTTGAGACCAGTGAGCATTTGGTTTCCAGTCTTGTGTCAGTTTGGAGACCTGGGCACAGTATTTTCTCTCAACATTCCACTTGCCAATGTCAGTCTTCCTTAAAGCCTTGAGGATTATTTACTGTTGTCCACTTCCAGTTCACATGCCTCACTTTAACGGGACTTAATATATGTCTTCTAATTTTCAAACTCTGTCAACTCAATTTTTACCTTATTAATCATTAAGAGATAGACTAAGTATTTTGAGGGTTACAAAGAAGCACAAAATAGTTACTACTTTCAAAAAAGATATGTTGTTACTAGGGAGCAAACAAGAAGAAAACCACCCAAGATAAAATACAACAAACTGCTTAAATTGCTTTTAAAAATGTATAATACATGGGGCTTCCCTGGTGGCGCAGTGGTTGAGAGTTCGCCTGCCGATGCAGGGGACACGGGTTCGTGCCCTGGTCTGGGAAGATCCCACATGCCGTGGAGCGGCTGGGCCCGTGAGCCATGGCCACTGAGCCTGCGCGTCCGGAGCCTGTGCTCCGCAACGGGAGAGGCCACAACAGTGAGAGGCCCGCGTACCACAAAAAAAAAAAAAAAAAAAAAAAAAAAAAGTATAATACATAATAGTGGTGAAGTTATGCTCAGAAATCAAAGAAATCTATGAGTGAGATACCTAGAGACAGAGAAGGAAAACTTCAGTTTTATGAACTATTAGGGAAAGAGAGAGAAAGAGATGCAATTTTTATCAAGATTTATAAAACAAATTGTTCTACAAATCACTCATTTGCTTTTATTGTTGCATTTCTACTATAAGTATATAAAGACAATATAAATGAGACAAACTTTTTGCCAGAGACATAGAACAACTATTCATACAAGATATATGAGAGCAACACAGGAAACATCCTGAGAGTGATACTGGTATATGAAGGTTGTAAGAAAAGGAAAAGGCAGTGGGAGCCTTATTACTCAAATCTTATTCAGGTGAGAGTATATTGAATATTTTCCAATTTAAGTAGAGAATTCTTGTAATGTTAACTCTTGAAGGTTTTGCAGTTGGTGAGATATATGATATAAAGAGGGTATTGAAAGGAAGGGGTCCAGAGATGGCATGTCAGGAGCAAATAGAGTGTGGAATAGCCTGACAATTCTGAACATTCAGGGATGAAGGAGACATTATAAATGATCGTCTGCTAGGGACAAAGGAGATGCAAGAAATAAAAGTGATAGACTTGTAGAACAAGAATTGATGAAGTGGATGATGGTGTGCACTGGTAGAATTGTGAACATCTGGAAGGTAAAACATTTTAAGGAAAAAAATTTTTATTGAAGAAGCAAAATTTGATAGAGGCCCTATGACATATGTAGAATGAGTGAATGTGTTAACAGAAAGATGTGGAAATCAGATTATAGACTAAAAATTTTGATGGGTGTCACTTAAGTTAATCCCATAGAAAAATTTATATTATTTTCAGGAACATGTTTATCTCCTAAAGCATGGTATACTTGTAATTTTCAAAAAAGTATCTGCTACTGCATATATGGCTTCCATTAGTTTTGCATTAGTTTATTAATATTTCATTTAAATTGTCTTTGTTCAGTGTTAATAAGATGTAAACTCTAAAGTCATGATTTATGTATTCAAAAGTCAGCAAACACTTATGAGTTCCTAACATGTGGGCACAAGCTAGGGATAGTTCTTAGAGAGCCTCTAGCACAAAGCAACCAAATAAGATGTTACCCTTTGGGCAACAGCGTTAATGAAAATTGGTGAAATGAATTGAGTTTATAAAATTTGAAAAGGTAAATTAGGGGACTCATGGTTATGCTCTTAAAATAAATAAAAACTTATTATTACTTGGGTTGTGTTAAGAACTTATGCCTTATGTTCTCACATCTTAAGTTTTTAGTTCTTTAGTTCTTTCAAGTTCTTAAGAGACCAGTTCTGTCTCTTAGAGACCACATGAAGTTTCTCTAAGATTACCTGAGATGAAACTCATGTTACAAAATGTACAACTTCTACTTCAAAACAATGCATAGTTTAGATTTTTCTCTCATTGCAATGACTACAAAGTATGAAGGTAATTTCTGGGAAGTCAAGGTAAATTTTAGAAAAAAAAGAAATATTTCTAGTTAAATAATTTGATATACAAACATGTCCTTTCAATGAATTTTACACCAATTTAATGTGTGATGGGAGAACACATTTTAGGAAGTGTGTTTAGTAAATTTGATGGTATAAGGTAGACTTCCCTATAACAAAACAAATACATGAGTGCCCATGAGCAAGTTCTCTTTGATTTTTGTTTGTTTTGCATTGTGGTCTTCATCAAATTTTGTTTATCATTTTGTGTTTTTTATTTCTGCCATTATGGGAATTAGTTACTCTTGCAATTATCCTTATAAATATAATACTTGCTTCATTAACTTAAACAGCATTGACTCCCGTTATGAAAAATGAGAAATGTGTGCACTTATACTTCTTCCCACTTTGTCATAGTCAATAGATGTTTAGTTATATTTTTATATTTTCAGGTTTACAATATTTATATATTTCTGTCATCCTAATTTTCAGAGAGTTCTAGCTTAATTAAGGATTGTATCTCATTTTATACAACTTCCTCAAAAATATTTTTTTAGCTTTTGACATTTGGTTGCTTTTGGTTGTTTGGAACCAAATATATTATGAGACTTATATAGCCCAAGGAAGTCTTCTGTTGCCTTTGTATGTGAACATAAACTTGACTGGGTACAAAGTACTTGATTAACACTTTCATTTTACCAAGACCTTTAGGCTTTCTCCACTACTTTCTGTATATAAACATTGATATGGAGAAGTCTGAAGCCATCCTGTTTTTGCTCTAATAAGTGACTTCATGTTTCTGAAGGTCTATAGGACTTTTTTCTTTATCCATAAAGTCTGATAATTTAGCAAAGATATCTCTTAGTATTTAAATTCTATAGCAGAATTCTCTAGAACACAGTCAACTTATCCACATAAATTCAGATTTCTCTCTATGTTACTGAGATTTTTGTCTGTCACATCTTTGGATATTTTGTTTTATTTTATTAAAATGTTCTTTTTTGGGGTTCACCAATGATGAGGATATGACATGTCCTATGTTGTGTTCTCATATCTAGTCTTCTATAAATGAATGTACCTCAGTTAATAAATTTTCTGATTATTTAGTATTTTGATCACATCCTCACAGGTTTTATAATATAAGGTTCATGTTTAAAATTTTGTAATTCTAGTTTTAATGTCCTCTTTAATCCAAATATTTTCAGGAGAGTATTTTCTATTTGCTTATAGGTTATTACAGAGAGTATTTTCTATTTGTTTATATGTTATTACTTTCAAGGAAAAATATTCTTTTCAGCTATTCTGTTTGCTTTTAATTTCTAATTATACAACATCATGGTTTAGAGGTATGGCTATTAAAGTTTAAAAATAGAACTACCATATGGTTCAGCAATCCCACTTCTGTGTATATTTATGAAAGTAATGAAATCACTATTTGCAGAGATATCTGCACTCACATGTTCATTGCAGCATTATTCACAATAGGCAAGACATGGAAACTAACTCTCCATCAGTGGATGAAGGGTTAAAGAAAATGTGATATATCTATATAGATATAATGGAATATTATTCAGCCAGAAAAATATTCATGTCATTTGTGACAATGTGTATGAACCTTGAGGGAATTTCAGTAAATGAAATAAGTAAGACAGAGAAAGAGAAATACAGTACAATCTTACTCATATGCACAATCTAAAAAAGTCAAACTTGTAGGCTCAGAGAGTAGACTGGTGGTTTCCAGAGCTCAGGGGTGGGGGAAATAGATGTTAGTCAAAGGGTGCAAACTTTTAGTTAGATGATAAATAAGCTCTGGGAATGTAATGTATAGCATGGTGACTATAGTTAACAGTACTGTACTGATACTGGAAAAGTTGTTGAGATAGTAAATCTTAAATATTCTCACCAGACACAAAAAATGATAACTATGTGGAATGATGGATATGTTAACTCACCTTGTGGTAATCATTTCCCCATACATATATACACATCAAAACATCATGTTGTACACCTTAAACTTACACGTTATTTGTCAATTCTGCTCAATGTTCTGTGGCAGCCTGGATGGGAGGGGAGTCTGGGGGAGAATGGATACATGTATATGTATGGCTGAGTCGCTTTGCTGTGCACCTGAAACTGTCACAACATTGTTAATCAGCTATAGTCCAATATAAGATAAAAAGTTAAAGAAAAATCTCAATAAAGCTAGGTGAAAAAAAATCTGGAAAAGAGGCCAGGAGTACACATTTAAAAAAAAAGAAAGAAAGAAAAGAAAGTGCCACATGTGCCATGCACTTTTTGGTAATATTATTATGAACTTGCATTCTTACTTCCAACATCATTGTTCCCTTAGTCTTGTATCTTGTATATAGTCTATTGATATATTTCTGTTTTAAAAACTCAAACTAATAACCTCCATTCATTAATAGGAAAAGATAACCCATTCATATTTTTTCAGGTTAATAAGGTATTTGATATTTCTATGATTTTTATGTTATTATTTTTGGTGTTGGCTTTTGAGGGTTTGTTCGTTTTACCTGTAGGTTATTTCTTTTTCTTCAATTTGTTTTATCTCTAGGAAATTAAATTACTCTTTTTTGTTTATTTTTATCCATTTGGTGGAGTCAAGACCCTTAACATGCTTTTTCTCTCCCTACTGGAAAAGAACAAAAACCAAAAAAACAAAACCCTGGTATATTCTTCATATAGATATTGGTTTTTGTTGCTTTGATGGGAATATGCCAAGAAAGCAGAATTAATGCTTGTATTCAGTCTACCGTCTTTATTAAATCTCTCAAATATTCTCTCCAATAACTTTGATCTCATCGTTCTTTTTTCATTCATGTGTTTTCCTTCAGTATATCATTATACCTGTTCTACTTTTTGCTACTTTACTGTGGTTTAATTTCTCTAATAATTATCACTGTAACACTCAATTCTTTTTATAAACCCGAAAATTCTTACTTTATATTTTTGCTTACTCATCTTTTCTTTGACCATGTATGTTTATTCTTGTGTTATTCTTTCAATAGGTGCACGGTCCTATATCTTTTCCCTGAGGGTGTAGAATATTATGCGTGACATTTTCTCCTATTTCCTGGAATAGTTTTTCTTCTGATGTGGGTTTTTACTATGAATTCTGTTTATTTTTTATCTTTTTTCCCCCACTCTTTTCTAAGGAGGTGAGAACAAGAGTTGCAGTGTCTGTGCACTAGTTCCATATGGCATGCTCTCTGCTTATTAATCTTCTTAGTATGGAAATTATTGCATTTAAACCCAAAGTATTTAATCTGAAGAAAGCTGCACATTTCTTTCTGGGCAATCTCTCTTTCTCTTTCTCTTTCCCTTTCCCTTTCATTTTTAATCCACATGCTGACTTTTTGCACTTTCTTCTTTCTGTGTTCCTATTTCTTCCTTATGGAGAACTCTGGACAAGACTGGTAAAGTCTCTTCCAGCTTTAGGCTACATGTATCAGTTTGTGGCTATTTTTGAGAACATATTATTATGTTTTAGGAATCATTTAATTCCATCTAAAAGATGAGATTGGGTAAAGGATTGTCCAATACCTAATTTTCTAGACACTTTTCCCCTCAATTATGCTAATAGTTCTCAAATCTTTTTTGCCAAAGATAATTTTGAATACAGTAAAAACTCTGCAGAAAATACATAGGCTTTTTAAATACATCAGTATAACATGTGTATTTAAGTGTCTCCATTGTGTAGATTGCTGGAAAGAAAAAGAAATGGCCTCTTTAAATACAAACGGTATTTGCACTATTTGAATAGAATTTGTATACAGGTATAAAAAAATCGTATGTTAATTTTTATAAGTTTGAAAACAGAAGACTTGATTACTGTAATAATGAAATAATTTTTCAGCCCTACAGAAAAAAATATTTTTCATGCTGTTTGGGGAGGAAGAGTGGTGGCTTGAATCAATCATCATTGTGAGATTTTTGTTTTAGTTGGGACTGTGGATAAAGGAGGAAGATATGTTTTTTACTTTAAATCTTGGTTTGAAATATGTATTACATACAATATAAGATATTCTGATAATGACATTGTTTGATTATGAGGATTTGATACAAAAGACACTTGTCTCTGACACTTTCATTTTTTCAGAATAAAATATTACTTGCTTATAAAAACCATTCAGGTGCCACCAACTTCTAGAAATTGCTTATTGTAAAGCGATTTCAGCTTCAGAGAATAGCTAACCTATGTAAAGCGTGTTCTTTGAAGGTACAAGTCTAACACGTTGACACATATATCACACCCCCACACCTACCAATAGAAAAACAACAACAACAACAACCTCATTAAATTTAATGAGGCAAATGGTGCTACTTTTGATGGGACACTAATGAGAGAATCTTTTTTTCTTAACCAAATAGAGTCTTATTAATTTATGTCAGAAACAGAAGTGGAGACACAGTCATATTAGAAGTGTTAATTCCACAAGGGAATATCTCCAGTGGTCCTTTAACTGGGCTTAACCACTTATTTAATCAAACTTACTGAGCTTCATTTTAATGTTCCATGATTTAAGATCATTGCTGTATCACAGTATGTTTCTCAAAGACTATAAATATATTTTTTCGCCTGTATATCCCCTATTACAGGGAATGGTACTTCAGACATTACAAAGGCACCCTTTCTTCTTTTCTAGATCAAGAAATTCACTTTATTTTACTTTTATAGTTTTCACATGTAGAAAATAAATGAAACTGATATACCGATTTTTTTCAAATCCAACCAAAAATCATCCTGAAACTACTATTGCCATGCATATTTTTAGAAAGTAGTGTATAAAGTCTGAAAATCAATAGAATTTTAATTTAAATGCATTATAGAAATTTGCCATTTAAATTAAAAATCATGGTGAATTCTCTTAAAATGGAATATTCTTTGTAACATAAAAATTTTCTACTTTATTATTTGTTTTGGTAAGTCTGAAGACACATTTGCTACTTCATCAATTACAGAATGGACACATGCACATAGACAAAAATTCATCTTTGGGACTAATGTAAAAATGTATTCATTGATCAATAACAGTCTACATGATTGTCTATTATAATATGTCCTCTTCTATATCAGCATTTTCTAATGTTCTGAATAGGTTACTAGTATTCTATCCTGGAGAGGGAAAACATGTAAAATGTGTGATTGAAGATTCAAAGAAGATTCAATCTTCTTTGTGCCTAGTTATGGTGTGTGTGTGTGTGTGTGTGTGTGTGTGTGTGTGTGTATGTATATATATATATATATATATATGCCAAACATTAGGATGGGTACTGCTCTACAGCAGTTAACAAACAGAAAAATATTCCACTCTCGTGGAGTTTGCGTTCCAGTTTGATGAGGCTAGAAATAGGCAAAACATTAAGATAAAACAAAATATATAGTATATTGATGTTGCTATGGCAACTAGAAAATTAAGGCAGAGAGAATAATTTAGAAATTTAAATAGGATAGCCAAAGAATGCCATAGTAAAGTGATTATGTGAGTCAAGTCTGAAGGATGTAAGGGTTAATTAAGGTTAGGGTTAGGTTTTGTTGATGACTGATTTATATGATCATGATAGCTTCAGTCACAGTGATAATGAAAATGAGAATATAGTAGGAAAAGCTATATTAATTTAAAACCTTTTAAAACTGTATATTTTAAAGACCATGGCATAATTCATATTTTAAGAACCACAGCCTTTAATTCTGTACTTATTAAAATTAAAAGACAAGTATCTAGGACAATTATTAACTAGCTGTGTGAAGATGATAAATTCATCAATTTATTTTCTACCAAAAACAAAAAAAACACCAAGACTTCACATCACTGTATATGGACATTGTCTCCCTATTATAGTTATCACATTGATTACAAGTTCTTTATCTGTTTATCTCCTATTATCCTATGAATTTATTGAATATAAAGATACAGATTTATTGAATATATTGAACTTACTGAATTCATCTTTGCACAAAGGCAGAGCAATGCATGGCACTCACTCATTATAATTGTTGAATACATTGATTGATCAAACAAATATTTATTGAGATACTATTTTAAAAACTGGAGATACACTGGTGACTAAGAAGAAAAATTTTCTGGAATCATGGAGTTTACATGTTAGTAGAAAGTAGTCAATAATCGAGTAAGTAAAAATATATAGTATGCCAATTAAAATATATCATGAGAAAAATAAAGTGGGAAAAGGGGATAGAGGGTGATAGAGAGTAGTAATAGGGGTGTATTGTTTTGGGAAGGGTGATTAAGGGTGTATTAAGAGTAGTAATAGGGTGTATTGTTCTGTGAGGTAGTGATATCGTAGCAGAACCAGGAGTGAAGGGCAGCATCTGAATAAAGAGCATTTCGGGAAGAGGGAACGAAAAGTCCAAAGGCTCAGTAGCAACAGCTAGAAAGCTAATGCAGCTGAATCAGAGTAGGAGGTGAAATGTGGGAGGAGAGAGGGTCAACACGATAGATGATGCTCAGATAACATAAACGTTGGAGACTGTGACAGAGTTTCAGCTTCAATCATTAGGGTATTTTAAGCAGAGAAGTGATATGATCCTATTAGCAGTTTTTTGTTAATTACTTTGTCAGCTGTGTAATGAAATTGAGTGTAGAGGGTTAAGACTGGAAGCAAGGAGGCCACTTAGGAAGCTCTTGTCATATAGATAAGAGGTAGCTCCTGTTTTGGTCTAGAGTGACCAGAGGTGATTAGAGATGAAATAGAAATGGGTTAAATATGATAGTACAAAGGGAAATTCTTTGAAAACAACTTGTTGGACTTTTCAACACATGGTTTTAAGTAACTGTAATGATATTAAAAAAATGGTGGTATTTGAATTTTACCACTGACATGTTTGGTCAAAATTCCAGGTACTGAAACAAAATATTAACTGGAATTTACTTCAAGGAATGGCTAATGTGGATGAATACTATCTTTTCATAAGTCTTTTATGGGCTTATGGGAATTCATTTTACCTAATAATATTAACTGGTGATTTATTACTGCTCCTTTAAATTCACGTTGCTTTTTTTTCTGGGTGCTTCTAAGAATTTATCTCTTTAGATTTCAGCTGTATAATTATGATATAGTAAGGGTGATTTTCTTTACATTTATCCTGCTCAGGGTTTGTAGTGATTCTTGGATCTGTGGCGTGATGTATTTAAGCAGCTTTGGAAAATTCTCAGTCATCAGCTTTATTTATGTGTTCGTTTATTTATTTAAGTATAGTTTACCTGCAATAGTATATTAGTCTCAGGTGTACAACATAGTGATTCAATATTTGTATAGGTTATACTCCATTTAAAGTTATTATAACATATTGGCTATATTCCCTATGCTGTACAATATATCCTTGTATCTTATTTTTTTTTTTTTTTTTTTTTTTTTTTTTTTTTTTTTGCTGTACGCGGGCCTCTCACTGCTGTGGCCTCTCCCGTTGCGGAGCACAGGCTCCGGACACACAGGCTCCGCGGCCATGGCTCGCGGGCCCAGCCGCTCCGCGGCATGTGGGATCTTCCGGGATCGGGGCACGAACCCATGTCCCCTGCATCGGCAGGCGGACTCTCAACCACTGCGCCACCAGGGAAGCCCCTTATTTATTTTATACATAGTATTTTGTACCCCTTTATCTCTTACTCCTATATTGCCCCTCTCCCTTCCCTCTTCCCAGTGGTAACCACTACTTCGTTCTCCATAACTGTGGCTCTGTTTCTGTTTTGTTATATTCATTTGTTTGTTTTATCTTTTAGATTCCATATATGTGATAACATACAGTATTTGTCCTTCTCTGTCTGACTTATTTCACTAAGCATAATACCCTCTAGGTCCATCCATGTTGTTGCAAATGGCAAAATTTTATTTTTTTTGACTCAGTCATTGTCTTTAAATATAGCTCTTTCCTATTCAATTTCTCCTCTCTTTTTGGATTCCAAGTATATATCTCTAGGACCTTATGTCTTTTTTTATGGTCTTTTCAGTATTTTCCATTATTTTGCTTTCTGTGCTTCAGTGTGCATATTTTATTCTGACTTAATATCAGTTCATTTTTCTCTGTATATATTATCTGCTGGTAATCTATCTTAATTTCTTATTTTTATATCTTAATATATCTTAATTATGTTTTCAGTTCTAAAATTCATATCATTCTATTGATCATTTCCAGGTCTCTGCTAAGACTTTTAGTTTGTAAATTATTTTTGAATATATTATATAATGTCATAGAACTGGATTATCTAAATTTATTGTAGGTCTATTTTCATCACTTTTTCTATTTGTTGTAAATCATTTATCTATAGCAAACCTACTTTTTAAAGCAGGCGCAGGACATTGTTTTGAAAAATTGTAGAGACTATTTAAGCATCTAGATGATGCCATTTTCTTTCACAGGGAATTTATTTTTTATTTATGGCAGGAGCTTTAGGCTAGGATATCACCTTAATCCAAGCAGGGATTAATTTAACTCAATATTGGCTTTCTGCATTTGTGAAGGCTGGTAGATTCCAAGTTCATTTTAATGCTTAAGGCCCAATCCTTCAGGGTCCCAATTGAAAGCCTCAGGTCCTTTCCATCCTGGTAGAATTTAAACTCTACTTTTGTTTCTCAAGCCCTGTGAGACTACCATACACTCTGATGAGCTTCTCAGCCTATCACCCATAGCTTTAATTGGAGAATGTCTGAGGGGAAGAAGCAAGACCAAATTCTGAGCTCACTTCTCTGGGCTTGTATTCTTTTCAAGATCTTAGTTTATAAGTTTTCTGTGCCTTGTTGGCTCTTCTGTGTCTTCAAAGAGAAGTGTTATTTGTGTGTGTGTGTGTGTGTCTGGTTCTCTGGTAGATGTTGATCTGAAGCCAGTCAGCCTTTGTCTGAAACTTGTTTAATGAAAAAAAAAAAATAATGGTAGAATACAAAGCAGTTTTTTAAGGGGAATATTTATTATCCTAATGCATATATTTAGAAATAAAAATAAAAGTAAATAATAAAACAAAATTTAAAGAGATTAAAGTTATAAAAAATCAAAATAACCCCAAAGAAAATGTAATTTAGAACTTAATTAAGATTAAAAACAAAAAGTAATGATGGAATAAACCACAAATAAAACATACTTTATCAATAAAACTAAAAGCTGATGCCTTAAAAAGATACAACAATAAATTTGAACAAAAAAAGACAATTATAAGCAAAAAAGAGAAAAGACATTATGTTAGAAATAAGAAAATGACTACAAATGAGACATGATTTACAAGAAAATTTACATAAAACTTGGTTAATACTCTGAAAACCTGGATGAAATGGATTATTTTTTAGGAAAATTTAAACCTACAAGCTTAACTCAAGAAATGGAAAAGCTGAATAGAAAAATTATCCTAGAAAAATTTGTAGAGGTAATAAAATATCAACATCTGAAAAGGCATCAGGAACAAACACTTTTTATAGATGCATTTCACCAAAACTTCACAGATCAAGCAATCCCCATGTTACATAAACTTTTTCACATAGAAATATGGGAAGCTTCCCAATTTATGAGACTGGCATAACCTGAAAATAAAATCAAACAGGCAGAGCTCCAAAAAAGAAACTAACTGAAGGACAATCATAATGATGAATAAGATGCTAAGACCTCTAAATATAATATCTATATATAATATTAGCAAACAAATCTTAATAACCAAATGAAATACTTATCCCAAGAGTGAATATCTCCAACATGAGGAATTCTATTTTTGTACATTCTTACTGTAACTTACTAAAAGATAAAACTATATAATATCTCCAATATTTAAGAAAATCCTTTTGATAAAATTCAGTACCTGCTTAAAAAAAAAATGGTGTGCCAGCAATAGAAATAAATTTCTTTGGCAAAAAAAAAAAAAACCTGACATATATGAACATATAAAATTAAAACCTCTGTGGGACTAAAGATACTATGAGTAAAGTAAAAAAACAATATGACAGATAAAAAATATTTTTGCAAGGACAAATATAGAGAGAACACCTCTAAAAGAATAAGAAATAAAGAAACATGCCAGGGCTTCCCTGGTGGCGCAGTGGTTGAGAATCTGCCTGCTAATGCAGGGGACACGGGTTCGAGCCCTGGTCTGGGAAGATCCCACATGCCGCGGAACAACTGGGCCCGTGAGCCACAGCTACTGAGCCTGTGCATCTGGAGCCTGTGCTCCAGCAACAAAAGAGGCCTCGATAGTGAGAGGCCCGCGCACCGCGATGAAGAGTGACCCCCCGCTTGCCACAACTAGAGAAAGCCCTCGCACAGAAGTGAAGAACCAACATAGCCAAAAATAAATAAATAAACAAATGTGGGTTTAAAAAATAAATAAAATAAAAACTGGAAATAATAACAGTCCTTTATGGAAAAAAAAAGAAAGAAAGAAACATGCCAGCAGATAGCTGAGAAGAAAAACTGTAAAAAAGCAATTAATTAAAAATTTCTAATAAGCTTACAGAAAAAAATGTTTAACTTCACCGAGCATCAGAGAATTGCATCCTTCAATGGGATACCATTTTCACTCATCAGATTGATAAATATTTAAAATATTGATAATGTTTAGTTTTGAAAGAATGTTGGGAAAAGCATTCTCATTCACTGTTGGTGTAATTGCAAGTTTAGAGAAGAAATGGGCAGGATTTATTAAAATTAAATGTCTATTACTTTTGATCCTGCTCTTCCACTTTTAAGAATCTATCAAACATTTGCATGTACATAATAGGTATATGTACAAGGGGTTGATTGTAACCTTGGCTTTTCGTAATAGAGAATAATTTTATTAAATATCCCTTTATAGGAAGGTATTAAATAAATTCACTGGGAAAGGTGTATGGGAAAACTAGTCAGTGGTTAGAAAGAATGGTATGCTACCATGGGAATCACTCTTTATCTGTTGGTATCAGGAAAAGAAATGGCAGGAATGGCTAGAGTGAGAGAAGAATTTGGCTCAAGAGGGAACATTTCAATGTTGTTTAGGGGAGTAGCAAAGCAGACTGAGAAGGAGTCAAAGAATTAGAAGAAAGCCAGGAAAAGAGATTATTCATGATAGAGGGTTAACTTGCTTATAGCTTCTGAGATATCAATTATGAGGGAGATAATTGTAATGGGGTCAAAAATCACTTTCTATAAAGCAAATATTCTTTAAAAGAATATTATACTCAATAATTTAATTCTTAATTCATTTTGGTCCAGATCCCCCATTTCCTTGGGGGGGGGGGTTGTTAATTAAAACAAAACAACAAAAACAAAAGTACTTACACTTGACAGTTTCAGTCAACTTAGTCTTCTGAGATATAACGTCTTCCTTAGTCTGCTCTCCCAGGTCTCCTTCCCAAGATGGTATCTGGGTAAAATGAGAAGCTTACTGGCCTCACGGCAAATGGCAAATAAGAGAACGGTCTCTAGATTCATTGTTTTTCATATATTCGTTCAATTAATACTAATTGAGTATCTATTATGTGCCAAGCTTTATTCGAGATCCTGGGGACACTGCAGTGAATAAAGAGGCAAAAATACCTGCCCTCATGGAGTTTACATTCTAAGGAGAGGCCTTTCTGGTCTCCACTTTGTGGTTGGTCTGGTCTGTGCCCTGCTGTTCTCTGTCCTCTGCTCTTCTGTTACACCTGCCTGGTTTTCGTTCTGACCTGTTTGTTTGCTTTGTTTTGTGGCTGGCATCAAGCTGCCCCACCCCCAAATTTTGTGATTTTTACTGTTTGCTTCAACTCTGAGATCCCCTCTTTCTTCAGCCTCTTTGTCCTGGCCTCAAGATGGAGATTTTAGCACATCTATGTCTGCCCTCAGGGGCACAGGGACACAAGGGGTCTCCTCAAAGCTGTGTATAAACTGAGGATGAGGTGTTGCTCCTGGGCCTGGTCACGAACACTGCTCCTGCCCTGCAGCCCTGCCTGCCACTTCTCCCCCAAGCCCCAGCCACCACACACTGGAAACCTAGCCCCAGACAAGGGTTTTCCCTCCACATATCTGCCCCCCTCTAACCCATCTATAGACGGCGGTCCAAACCCACTCATTCCCTTCTCAGGAGCCCCGAAGTCAAATTCACCCTAATTGTGATTCTGCAAAGTCTCCATAGTTGAGGCGTTCCTTTTATTGTTTGCTTGTTTGAAACTGCTGTTGTGGTGACACCGCCTTAGAAAAATTTAGGATAAGTGGTAGTGGAAGAGTGTGGTACCTGAGTAAGCAAAAGAAATAGAGACTGGGACTCCAGAGTCTTCAGTCAGGTGTCTTTATAACTTCTTATACAGGAATTGATTCCTGCAGCCCACAGGGTTATGATCATTGATTCTGTCATATTCTCCAGTTGCAGTTTAGAAATTATCAGTCTACAATCCTCCTACAGGGGACACATGGTTTTGAGGGCATTAGCCCACTGTGGCCCCCTTTTCCTGGCAAACAATAAAGCTATTCTCTTCTACTTCACACCCCTCTCCCCCTGCCAAAAAAATCCTCATACATGTGGATTGTGGAGGTACTCCACACATGTTTATGCATATATGTAAATAGATATGCAAAGTTTCCCCTTTTTCCTCCCCATTTATTTGAAGTGAACTTGTCTTCTTTCACAAAATAGGCTGGGAACATTTAGGGGAGGGGAGATAGGGTAGTGGTTACAAAGATATCTTGTTCTTTACTTGTTTGTACATCTCATGGGTAATTGTATTAATAGTTAAGACTCTTTGCCAGGCACTTTGTCATGAGATTTTCATGGATTACACTTAATTGTCACCACAATCCTATGAGGTAGCTCCTCTTTTTATCCCCATTTTAAAGGTGAGACTGAAGCACAGTGTGCTGAAGTGACATGGGCAGGACTCAAGCCTGTGTGAGGCAAGCCCAGATCTGCCCAGAGTGGTATCTATAAAGCTCATGTGTTTGAACTTGAGCTATACTGTCTCAAGCTATCTTTCATGTCCCGCACATTTGTACTTGAAATTATAGGCTCTCATTTTGTTAGATATTATGAAGATGTGAAAGAAATTAAAGCCATACTCCAAGTTTTTGAAAATGGAATATGATATATCCAAGTGATGAAATATTACACAATTACCAAAAGGTTGCATCTGAAGAATTTACAGTAACTTGGGAAATCGATTTTTGGAAAATGGTAAAGATGTGGGTCTAAAATTAGATGAATGTTTTTGCAGCTGTTGATGTAGAGGGGTTTTAACTGCCTTGATCAAGAAAAGGAAACTCAGACCAATAGAAATAGTACATTTTGGGTATCAGTAATTCTATTTTTTATTATCATAAAATGAGCATGTCTTTGGATTAGTTTACTCTAGTAGCACCTGTTAGCTTATCGTCATTTATAGGGACAATGTCGTGTGGGAAATGCTTACACAAGCCAGATGATAAGAACAGGGGAATGAGTATTCTGGGCTTCTTGGGGTCATTACCACAAAGATCGCTGACCTTGTGCTAAACACTGCTGTAGAAAAAGCACTCCCCATCTATTTATTCTGAGCCTCTTCTTTCTTTGGAGTCATAGTTATGTTTGCCCTCAAGTTTCTCTCTATTCTTCTATCAAAATTCTTTTCAAATACCGAGAACTGAGTGTGTTTATATGAGTACAACAAAAAATTTATTAAGAGATACAAACAAAATCTTAAGATAGACATACTTTGTTTCTGAGGAAGAAGTCTTACCATTTGCAAATTTTTCATTTTGCAAATTAATATACAACCCTATCAAAATCCCAGTGGGAGATTCTGGGAGAAGAAAAAAATATTTTTAATTTGTTTAAAAGGTTTAGAGTCAAGATAGTTCCAAGAAAATCATAAAAGGAATAACAGAGGGGAAACATGCCATGTGAAGTACAGGAAAAAATCTAAAATAAGAATAATTAGAGGTTGAAATAGCATGAATCCAGAGAGAAATCACACAACTGTGTAGACAGCCCACAAAAAGACCATGGCATCTATAAATAACAGGAGAATCGCAAACCAATAGGGAGAGGAAAGATTAATCAATAAATGGTGCTAGATAACACATTATTTGGAATAAAGTTTTAATAGTAGATTCTCATATACCCATAAAACAAATCTAAGAGGAATTAAGTATACACAAATTTTAAAAAATCATAAAAAATAGTGGAAAATACATGAGTCAAAAATCTGACATCTGGGGCTTCCCTGGTGGCGCAGTGGTTGAGAGTCCGCCTGCCGATGCAGGGGACACGGGTTCATGCCCCGATCCCGGAGGATCCCACATGCCGCGGAGCGGCTGGGCCCGCGAGCCATGGCCGCGGAGCCTGTGTGTCCGGAGCCTGTGCTCCGCAACGGGAGAGGCCACAGCAGTGAGAGGCCCGCGTACAGCAAAAAAAAAAAAAAAAAAAAAAAAAAAAAAAAAAATCTGACATCTGGATGAGTAAGGGATTTCTAAGAATTAAAATATTAATTAGAAAAAATCACCAAGGAACAATATACAACTTTTATAATGTAACATTAAAACTTACACTTTTATATATAAATAATTTAATTAGAAGTGCCATTCAAAATAAATTAGGGAGAGTATTTGTAGCAATTATGGCCAAGCTTTAATAAACTTTAATTCAAGTTCTCTTTCAAATAAATCTTAAAAGTCCTATAATTGAAAAATGTAAAAGGATATTAGCAACAAATTTTTAAGAAACGACTACTGATAAGAGAAATGCAAACTTAACAAAAAATATATTTTTATATTTACGAAATTTGCTAACCATACAATAATAAGATAAAGTATGAATTGAAATGGTCCCACTTCTAAATTTTAGTGAGATAATACAACTTAGAATAATGTTTCTAGAAAGTAATTAGGAATGTATTTCAGTAGCCTTCCAAAATTATATTATTTGATGTAGCAAATCTCTCTAGGAATCTCTTCTAAGAAAAACAAACCAGAAATTTAAAAAAAAAAAAAAACAAGTTTATACAACATGGCCTCATTTGTCATGACAAAAAATGGAAACAACTAAATTATGGAAAAACAGGAAAACTTAAATATATTATGATAAATCTCTATGACAGAATACTATGAAGTCATTAAACCAATTCTCTCAAAGAATAATGTCATAGAAAGACCCTTATAATGTTAAAAAATTAAAATATAATACTGTATATTTAATTCAACCTATTCTATATACATATTTTATATATATATATGCATTAAAAAATCTGAAAAGAAATGCATTAAGTGTTAAGCGGGCTGTCTTTGAGTAGTGTGATTAGAGGTGGGTTTTAATTTTCATTTTACTTATATCTGATTTTGCTTGTTTTAAAAGTGTTTATATGCTATATTTATAATCAGAAATCATTTGTTTTAATATATTTTCTCAGGAAAAGTAATATACTGATATCTGAACAATTATATAAAAAGATGATCTCTCCATTTAATTGTTTAAAAAGCTTCATCTAAAGTAATAACCTGATCATTAAAATTCCAATCCTGAGACAGCAGGTTTAGGGAATTTGTCATCCAAAGAGGCTTCTTAACACTCCTGGAATCACACTACATGGCAGTTGACAATACTGCCAATATAAGTTTTAAGGTCAGGTCAGCATATGGATAGTGAAGTCTCACGTATGGGAAATGCAGTTCATCAACTTATAAGGAGATTGCCAAACTTTCTCAAATGTAGTGGCAGTTTTAAAATATAGTCATGATAATGAGTTACATAGAAGAAAGTTTACTCAGTTTTTGAGCTTGAGAATTTTGGAAAAGAATGTCATTGGGAGAGAATGGAACACAGAAAAAGGAAAAGTGTGGTCTCAGAGCAGCAATCACTTGGAGTTACAGTCTTGTTAGAGATGGCATAGAACAATCAGTATACCTGGGGGAAGATTTACTGGCTCTCTGAGATATACCAGCTCCATTTTGTCAGCCTTCTGCTGTCGTATTGTCTGGCTTACATTACAAGAACACTCGGAGCCTAAGTCTCTGGTAATTTTGGTGCATAAAGGATGAGTAAGTTTCACTACATCTAGTTATCATAGTGGTGAGTGTTCTCTGAGAACCTTGATGTAGTCCGAGCCTCTGCCAAAATTTACCAAAAAGTCTTTGGAGTTTGCTTTCAAATCTTGCCATCATGGGCCCTTTGAGAGCACTGACTTTCTGTGATTTTCCTCAAGATATCATATCAGGTATCTGCCTGACATCATGGGAGCATAATGGCATCTGTTGATGGCAAGGAGAAGACCATGGAGTCATATTATCTGATAATGTTTATTCCACATCTGTGATTTGTGTCCTACAAGGCTCTTGGGGCTTAAACCACATGTGCTGTATTTGCATTAATGGGAACTTGAGAAAGAGAGGCCATAACACTATTAAAATGTTTAGCTTTCACTCTCCCATCACACAGACACATGCTAATAACTACTCCCAGACCTTGTATCATGGTGCTGCAGGATGAATGTGGAGTGTGCTCATTGTTTCAATACAAGGGCCTTAAAAACAAATAGCTACCATCTCTGCCTCTGATAGCTTGCCAGGCTTTTAACTTCTTTGGTTTTTCCCTCTTCAGATCATGGTGAGGTATCTCAAATGTATTCCAAACAGCGCATTACCGTCAAGTCTTTGTTTCTTGTTTTATGAAGAAACTAGTACTTTAAGGTATATTTAGAAAAGACAGGGTTTAAGCCACATTCCAAAGAGCCACATCCTAATTCTACTTTCAAAAGGCAGGAAATGATTTATCAGAGCAGAATCCCCACTGCAGGGTTATTGATCAACCAGGCCTAATTGTCAAAAATGTGACAAATATTCTGGAGTCTTTCTGTAGGGTTAAATATCCAACTGTTAAATTATATTTGGAAACATTTTGAAGCATCTTATAAATGAGAAGAAAGAGAGAGAGCCAAGAAGCAGGACTTGAAGACTGGATTCTTCATTACTCCCTAAGCCAATGTTTTTCAAATAGCATTCAAGACCCTTTAGTGGATCACGAAATCAATTTAGTGAGTTGGGACTATATTTTTTAATGAAATCAATTAAAGAAAGAATGGAGCAGAATAAAAATATCAGACTACATTACACATAGTAAGGGTAACTATTATTTTATGAAACTTTTGTTTCAATTATATAAGCTGTGCATATATTCACAAACATATACACAAACATATGTATACAGTATATATATTGAATATTATATACAGAATAATGGATGGCTAGATAGATAGATAGAATTGTGTGTGCATCTAAGAAAGAGAAAAAGAGAGAGAGTGAGTGAAGGAAGAGGTACCAGTTGCCAATGTAAAATATATATCTTACCATGGATCATGGCCAGAAAAATTTGAAAGCCATGACCAGACTATACCTCCTGGGCAGTGGCTTCTTTTAACTTTGGAATAAATTCTCCCCCTCAATGCCTCCCTCATCAGCTTTCAGATAAATTCACAAGCTAGTTATAAATGTAAATCTCAAACATTTTTAGAAAACTTTGTGGATGAAACTCAGTAAGATGTGGATCTAATGCCATGAGCCATTCATCAAGAGTAGCAAATTACAAGCCAGGTAGATACTGGTTCCAATGATGGGAAAGTGTTCTTAATGTCCCACTCCTCATGATCCTAGAAAATGATAAATCTCACAATAGTTCATAGTGAGCCACAAAAATTGAGGGAGGAACTCACTGTATTGATGATACTTACTTATAATATCATTCAGGGATAGGGACTATTTCTTAGGATTAGGAGTAACCTGGTTGACGGCAATAGAACCATCTTGATGAAGCCAGCAAAAAACTATAGTTGAGACAGGTGCTAGGGAAAAGTTTGAGATGATAATATTGGAAGGAAGTGTGTCTGCTGGACATAATACAGAACCAAAAACTAAGATAACAGAATACAGTCCAAGCTGTTAGAGTCAGAGTATGATTTCCATCTTGAAATAACAAGAATATTTAGTAGGCCAATTGGATAATCAATGAATACCCGGAAATGGCTCATTTTTGGGTACTCATATGACCATATGCCTTGAATGCAAGCAAGGATTATTGTTTGATTACACGTCTAGTAATTTAGGTGGATGAGACAGATGGAAGGTGGAGTTAAGAAAAGGGGGGGGGGGCAGTGAGGATCAAGGAGATGCTCAGCAGAGCCCCAGTTCCTGAAAGGGATACTAGCAAAAAGCACTCCTGCCAGCTGAGAGGATCTGGTGCACAATGTAAGCCATCAGAATAGGGAATCAGAAGCCAAGAAACAAGATAAGGGTAAAGCTACAGAACTGAGTTTCAGCGAAGACAGGATATTGAGAACTGGGTGCATTCTAAACTGTCAGGGCCTGAGATCATGTCAAGCCACCTAGGAGTAAGCTAAAGGTCTGAATCCAACGCCAAGCATCTCAAAAGCCTAGCATCTAAAATCACAGGCAGAGAAACAGACTACTTGAGCTCTGTGAAAAGGAGGGACAAAAGACTGAAAACCAACAAGAGCCTTGGAAAGTCCAGGAGACCATGGAAGAGGCACTGTACAACTTTCAGAAGAGCTACATTGTCACAAACGTAGAAGGCAGTGCCATCCTGATAGGGAAGTTGCAATACATATCCAGCTTTAAGATGCCCCCACTCCTCTGACACTATGGTATGGCTCTACTGATATATCTGCTCAGGAATCTAGTGCTGTTTTCCTCTTGCCTAACGTATCAAATCAAACTTACGTTTTCTAAATTTTAAGGCCTTTTGTTATCTGAATATCACAACTCTACAGCAGTAACCTAACTCAACTGAGCCATCATTCATTCCATAACCCTTCTGAGGGCCCACGGTGCTCGGCTGTGTGCTCAGGACACATGGTCTTTGTCAACCGTGAGTTTAAAGTGTAGCAAGGGTGGAACAAGAAATTAGATACTTACAGTAGTGAGATGGACTCAATGGTGGAGTAAATACAGGCTACTGAAGGGACACTTCCTTTTTGACCTCCATAGGTTAGAAGAGCCTTTCCTAAATAGGTGATGTCTGAGTAGTTTCCTGAATAAAGAGGAGGAGTTTGCAAAAATCCAAGAGACAATCAATGACTCAGTCAATCAAATAATAACAACCACAATAGTTTCAAGGACTTACTATGTGACAGATACTATGCTAAATTATTTTCCTGAATTATATTTTATATACCCTACACACTGGTCCTATGAGGTAAGTATTATTATTTTCCTCACCTTATAGGTGAGGATAGGGAAACACAAAGATTCTACTATAAGTAACTTGCTCAAAGTTATGCAGTTAAGATATAGAGGACTTGAAGAGAAAGGTTAGAGACAGAAAGAGAAATCATGAAGTGCTTGGTAATCCATATTAAAGAATTTGGGTTTTATCTTGAGGACAATATGAATCCAGTCAGTGACTTTTAAATGACAGGTAATCAACATGGGTTTGGATGGATCATCTGTCTATAGTCTGGAGTGGCAGGTGCCAACACAGAGTAACTTCCAAACCATGTGTGGAACTCAGTAAACAAAGAGATTCCTAATCCCTACTCCAAGGGTCTGATCCTTAGATCCCTGTGAGCATGAGAATCAATGCTTCTTATAAAGACCTTGAAGGACAATTCTGATATCAGCCAAATTAGGAATTTGCTAATGAGTAGATGTAGAGTTTGGATTGTAGCAACACAAATCGGCAGTAGGGAGATCAGACAGGGAATAACAGTGGCTTGAATTAAAATAGATATCAAGAAAGAGGTCTGAAATAGAGATAGTAATTAAGGATTCATTAGTTTATAATTCTGATTTAAACAAATAACAAAGTGGGTAATGTCATACAGGAGTATGTCCCTAAGTGAGAAGAATCATGGCTTATGAGAGAATGCTGATAAGCACCTCCATTTAAAGGATCAGTGAAGGGAGAATAGCCCACAAAAAGGACTTAGAAATAGATTCTTAATGTCCTCTAGAGATGCCCTCTTCTATCCTGCCTCTAAGCCATCATACATTCTGCTCCTGTCACCTGTGTTATTCTCTTCCCCCTCCTTTTCTTTTACTAAATCTCATCTGTCCTTGTAAAAACCTTCTCCAACATTATTCCCTGAAATGCAAGTTTATCCTTAGAGAAACTTTGGTTTGTTCCTTAAAAGTTAGTACATATGTCCCATCTTGGATCATGATTAATTATTGCTTTCTAGTTGTTTTTCCGTGTTGATTTTGTATGTCACCCTAGATTATAAGCTTGTTAAGAGCAAGGGTCACTGTTAACTTTTTTTTGCAATACCTCATCATTCCTAGAATTGAACGCTAATAGGTGTTCACTAGGCATCTAATGATCAGTGGTTGCTGAATGGCTCTCCAGTGTTGTATGTGATGAATAGTGATCTATATGTCCCAATATACACAAAGTACATGGACCTGTTGTCCTGGTGCAATTACTAGTAGTGCTTCTTTTGCCTTCAAAATTGTCACAGTTTAGGCAATAAATTATATGGTCACTCTACTGATAATGCAATCAATATATTTTTTTAAAAATCTAGCATTTTAAAATGGTGCTATTTCTAACACAAATATAGTTTTGTTTTGGAAATTAAGGAGTGTTAAAGTTTTTTCTGCACACATGTAGCATAAGTAATGTGTCATTCCAGATGTCAGATGTCCCCATTACTGGCCTGTTTTTCAATTGACAGATGTCATTGTCTATTATAAAGTCATGAGTGGTTTATTTTTTTAAAAGTGACATCAAATGATATATCTACTATTGTATTATATATACATTATGCCACTAAATTATAGTTTTAGAAATGTCAGATACTTTTACATGTTTGTTTAAAGAGAACCTTTTTGAATAAACAGTGATCTTCTGCCAAAAGCAGAATTATCACTTTTGCTCATTTTCAGGGAAAGTTTCATCATTTTCAACTTATTTAAACCTATAATTCATGGGGAAAGAGAAATTTCTTCTCATTCATGAACTTCCTAATTACACATATGCTTAGTCTATTATCCTTAGTGAATAATGATGCTGTTTTATAAAGGCCAAAATCTAGATTGTCAAGCTCTTGGTTAAATACAATTTCAAAATTTTCAGAAACCAAAAGTAAGGTTTTGCTATAGTATTAACTTTACTTCTTGGATTAGGAAGTTTGGATTCCAGACAATAAAAATTCACTAGTTGATCCCCAAATCCTCACTGAATATTTGTTATTCTGCCCAGACCATGTAGTGAGACATCAGAGAAGGAAATAGATACCCTTCGTTCTTGTGATCTACACACTCTCCCAGAGTAATTCTCAGTTCCCTCATTTCCCAGGTCAAAGTGGCATTAATTCTGTGAGAATAGTTCATCTGTGCCTGGGTAATCGGTGTTTACTAGAACAGCACAGAGGCGCTCTGTTTATGTCTGACAAAGTAGTTATAAATCACATCTCTTCAGATCATAAATACACATTTATCTTTAGAATATATCACCAACTGAGTCATTTTGATGTAAATATTGCACCTCTTAAATATAATGATGATAATCGAGGCTGTGAATCTACAGATTTGTGCAAGTGCTCCCTTTTCGATAACTGAAAATATTTAAATCGCAGAAGTTTTAACATCCTATGAGAAGTGGCAGACAGAGTGGGACCTACCCAAGTTGCAACTATTTTCTCTGAGTTATGAATAAGGCAGTCTCACTGGCTTCTGCAAGGAAATCACAGTACGTTTTCTAAGTTGGTAGGCTTTTGTTGTGCTGGGAGCAGCGGCCCGGAAATGACTGACTCAGAGGGAGTCCTCAGCTCCTTCCCTCCTTTTAGTTCTGGCATCACATAGAAAGGGCTCTATGGCAAAGCATTATAAACAAAACAAAGTGAGCAGTAGTCTGCAAATTTTCTCATTCAGTCAAAAGACCTGTGGGAATCATCCAGCTTTCTCAGACTGGTAAAGAGTCCATCTTTAGAGAGGTCCCCAAGATGATGGAGAATCAACATTGTGATGGCATTGCCATCTCTCTCTTGTTGGCATCCTTGTCTGGAACTGTCTCAGTTGGCTGTAATTTTACTTGAAGATTAAAGCCCAGATTTTTATATGTATCTTCTGTTCTCTGAATGTAAAAAATATAAAATACACCTACATTCATTTCTCACTGGCAGTCTTGTAATTCAGAAGATTTCTGTTTTTCATTGAAACCTGGAGTTGAATTATCTTGAGCCGGAAGGCATTCAAGCTGCTGTTTTCTGCTCAGCTATATTTCTCTATAAGCACCTAATTGTTTCAAAAAGTGATGTACAGTATGCAAAAACCTGAGTCTACTGCAAAATAAGTCTGTACAGCACTCACGTTAACAGGTGTTCTCATTAATGTAAGTAGACATGGAACAATTCTTGAATGTTTTATAAACACTCATAATCGTGGCCAAATATGTTACAATAGCATAAAGATACATACTTCAACATCTTTCATCCTTGTGCAATCTCAGCACTTATTAACAGAAGACATGCGTGAGTAATAAACTAGGGGCAACAATACCTGTTTCTACTTAAGTCACTTTACCTTAAATTAGCTAATACTTCTAAATAAAAAGTTTGCTTGTTTATTAATGTTAATAATGCTTTACTGAACATAATGGCTGCAACATTGATGGACCAGCAATGAGCACTTTTGCATCACTGAGGTTCTCTAAAGGCTTGACCCGTTAACCTTAGGATTAACTCTCGAAAATCTTCAACTGTATCCAGTTTTGAGTATTGTCGATGCTCAATTAGAAAGATCCACACATAGGGCGAGATTCTTGGATGATCTAGTATAGATTACCCCTGCAAAACACATGCTTTGGAATATAATCAAGAACATTCTATTCTAGCAATATGCATTGATATACAGACCCACTCTTGGTGCTTCCTGACTCCCTCCACGTTTAATCCTATTGTCTGAAGTCTAGGGCTTATTGACTGATGGGAAAACATAGTTTCAGATTGTTGTTCCCAATCTTCAAAATGGATTGCCTACTCTACTCTGATAAAACGTGTTATCAGGGGGCTTCCCTGGTGGCGCAGTGGTTGAGAGTCCGCCTGCCGATGCAGGGGACACGGGTTCATACCCCGGTCCGGAAAGATCCCACATGCCACGGAGCGGCTGGGCCTGTGAGCCATGGCCGCTGAGCCTGCGCGTCCGGAGCCTGTGCTCCGCAACGGGAGAGGCCACAGCAGTGAGAGGCCCGCATACCTCAAAAAAAAAAAAAAAAAAAGTGTTATCAGTAGATATCCAAATAAACTACTTACATTACCTGACAGTACACAATGGTATTTTAACTTTCAAAATTCTGTTACAATGGAGGATGAGTTAAATACTGTGTGCTATGGCATATCAAACAATAGGATGTAATGCATTCACTGAAATGTATAAGGTAGATAAAGCTTACCTATATATTATTTACTTAGTGCCCCTTAGGTGTGGGTTGTGCAGCCACATACTGGATACACAATTGCCCTTGGCTTCAGAGTAATTATAGTGTAGTGGGGGGAATAGAGAAATCAATAGGGAACTTCAGTGGAGACCAGTATGGCCTATGATGAAATAGAAGCAGGATACCATAGAAGCACATTAGGAGGAACATCTATTTCAGAGAACGCTTTCCTGAAAAGCTGACATCTAAATTGATTTGAATAATATCATAGAGGAAGGCACAAGGTTCTGCCCAAGAGAAACAACCTACTCTGAGGGAAGAAATAAGAATTAGTATGGGACAGCTGGACAAAAAGAAAAAAGAAAAAAAATCAATATGGCTGGATTGTAGAAGTGCAAAGGAAAATGTGGAACAGGGGGTCTGCAGAGCAGGTAGGTGGCAGAGCACACAGGGTCTGGCAGCCTGAATTAAAGGTTTTATTTGCACTGCAGTGTACAGCTGTGGGGAATCTCAGAATGATATCAAGCAGAGGAATGGGATGATCAGATCCAAATTTCAGAAAGATCACTATGGCTACAATATGGAGCATGGATTGGAAGGGAAAACATAGATGAGATGGTGGGGAGACAAAAAGATATTGTCATTAAATCCATGTGGAAGATGATGGTAGTATACATAGTTAAATACATTAAACTTACATAACCGTAAACATGACTTTTCATTAAAATGTAAACACATATAATGTTTATCCATGAGACAAAAAAATTGAACGATAGACAACAATTTGGTATACCTTGGGAAAAGGGAAATTTTGTGTTTGTTATACTTTTATATTTGGTAAAAAACTTTAAATTGGGCATTTCTTAAGTAAACACAGAAATAGTGAAAACCATTCCAATTTGAAAATAGTGGGGGCAGCAGATTCCCAAATGTCATGTGACTAAATGAGTAATTTTGCACAGTGAACATAGCTCAAGCTAGAAGCTGATCTGTGGTTGGCAGGGATTGAGTGGTGGGTACCAGCAAACACGAGCCCTGGGATGATGAGTTTACCTAGAGGCAGTTGCTCCCCCCAAGCTTAGAAATTAACGTTAACAGCAATAAAACTCTAAGCTGATATCTTTATACACCAACTGCTTCGAGTAGTCACTTTTTCCGTTATTTTTCATGTGAACACCACACGCAAAAGTTTTGGTGTAGCTGACTGCAAACGTGTAGAAACTGCTAAACTATCTACTCATTACTTGGATAGCATTCTTTCATGAATATTGAGAAGACTGTTTCTCAGTAGTTAAAATATTTTACTACAGGTAAAAGAATGAACAAGAGTTTTTGTTTTTTTTTCTTTGTTTGAGTTTGGGTATTTCATTCATAAACAGAAAGGTAGAGTAGGCAAGTGATTCAGGGTGTGAATGTTCACTACGGGACCAGTTTTATTACGCAGAACAAATCTGTGTTGTAGGAATGCAGGGACCAAATTATCTGAATGTCAAAGGTACAGCTCAATTTCAGTTAAAAAGCACTGTTTCTTGAAAGTTTGACCTTAAACCTTAGATTTCAGAACACACTTAAAATCTGTCGTGTATGTTGCCCAACATTTGTTTACTTTCCATTAAATAAGAAATTGCTTACATGAGCAGGTTATTTTGATATGATGACACCACTGAGGGTTCCAATAAATGTACATGCAAATCAATCAACCCCAAACACATTGAAAACATATCCAATAAACCTCTCGAAACTAATGAACGCACGTTTGTTAACACAAGGGGAGTTGTGGATACGCAGGATCCTTTGGTGGCCAGGCTTATTTAGTAGCGTGTGGATTTTAGAACATTTCTCAGAGTCAGAAGAAACAGGGTAATTATAACATAAGGTTCAACATCTTTAGATATGTAGAACATTTTCCGTTGCTTAAAACAAATATTCCCTAAGAAAGTATAAAACATTTTTCTGACTTGCAAAGTTTTTGCAGTCTATCATTTAAATTACTTAAATAAAGGGAGCTTTACTGGTCCCCAAAGCTGAGAATATAACACCCTCCATGCATATTAGCTTGATCTTCTTGACAGACCAGAAAAGTGTTTGTGTGTGCCAATTAAAACGAAAATGGATCCCTAGTGGCTTGTTCCTCACCCGACTTCTGAAGACTGTTATCATTGTTTGCTAGGATAAGGCTGCTATCCAAAGTAAACAAACTTTTCAAAACTTTCATGACAGATGGGGGTTACAAATGCATTTTAATAAGCAAGTTGCCAAAGCAACTTTTTTTTTTCTAATCAGCATATATTTACTTAACATCTAGCAACATTGGGAACACAAGGCAGATACTTTCTCACAAAATGTTTTAACAAGTAACATTTTTGGAAAGACAAATTGAAGACCTTTTACTTCTAACTGATATTTTACCCTCAGTTTTATGTTAACTTTGCTCGACATGTTAAGAAAAATGTTAGGAGTTACTCAAACCAGATTGTAATTTGAGACAGACATGCAGCTTGATAATGTAATTTCTTTGGTGGTCATAAACACCTTTGAGACCAAGTAAGTTAACTATTAGTATAACCATGACAACGTCCGTATCAAATGTGGAGTGTGATGCAAGATGAAAAAAAATGTTAATCTGAGGGTTTTTTTCAAAGCATTATTGCTTCAATTTTAGGTCTTGACATCTCACTATGATGTGGCCAAGATATATATTTCTTATGCTATTAGAATTAAATAAAGATACAACCAAAATTAATAAAAAAATTTATTTTCACTTCAAATGAATTTGCTATACTTTGACATAACTTTTTATATCTACTTAATTTAAACATAATGATTTCATCAAGAAGTCCAAAGTGTCTCCAAATATAGTAGCAATTAAATTCCATTCCTCTTAAATGGGTAATCTGCTTACTTGTAGAATCACTGTAGCCACACGATTTAACATTTTTCAAGGCTCTTTGGATATCTGGCATATTTTATTACACATTTCCTATATACAGTTTCAACTTTATTAAGATGGAATAAACCCTCCTTAGGCTCATCGTCAAAGTTTGATCTTAAGCAAAATGTGAAAGATATTTAGTTCAAACATAGGATTGTTTTAGTTCTTTCTAGAATCTCAAAGAGTTTTTTGGGTGCTCCATTAGATTTTTTTTTTTTTTTTTGTAGCAGGATAGTAGCTGTTTTTGAGGGGAAAAAAAAGAAAACATCTGAGAAACAATATTGGTTGATCTTTTAAAATTGTGCTATCTTTAGCATAACAGTAAAGAAACAAGCAACTTTTGTCTAAGATCTGTATTGCAAATTTCACAACTGAAACCAAGTCATCATGGTCCTTTTCCCATATGCACAGAGTCCTTGACTGTATACAACTGTTTGCTAAGAACTAGTGAACTAGAAATCAAGATCTTTGTAATCTCTTAATTCTGTCATTTAAAGTGATGCCAATTTGATAGAATGGCATTTTCATTTTCCTCAGTTGCTTCATTTTCTTCATTTGCAAAATTACTTTATGATAGTGGAAGAAAGCTGCATTTGAAGAATGTTTAATGTGTGCTTTGAGATCATTAAAGCTGATATCACTTTGCATACCAAGTGGTAGTATTCATATCCTTAATATACTAAAGTTCTGATAAAGTCAACCTTTAAAGAATAACATATCATGACCAATAGTTTATATATAATTCCATGATACAAATGCATCTGCAGTAATTACTCCCTCTTCTGAAATCTTGACATGAGCATTGTCTGTGACACTCAGATTGGGACTTAGTATAAGCCATTTTCTATTGTTATTTATCCTTATACTCATATGTCCTATTTATCCAAACAGATTGTGAGCTCTTGAGGGTGAGGGTTGTGTATTCTTAGCTTCTAACAATGTGCCTTGCACTTAATAGATGTTTAATCAGTCCTTATTGATGATTAGGGGGATGTTCGGTGAGAAATACATCTTCTCATTCTCCTGAGCTAAAATTATGTGTGGCGTTTATTCTGCAGTAGGAAAGTTGTTACTATCAAAGAGGGGAACACATGTCACTTGTTAACTCTAGCACCTTTGATAGTCTCCCAACATTCATTTGAGGTCAACTGGAATGGAAGTAGCTGACAATATTTAACCATCAAATATGTTTTACTGATGAGGTATCTATATCGTAAAGTTGTTCATTGATCATTATCACATACATTTGGTTATTATTTATAAAAGACTGAAAAATAACTAAAGTAATATGTCTATAATGTTTCCTCTATGGAGCTATGAATAATTTTAATTTGTTTTTTCATTATCTTTAGTTTTTCTAAATTCTCCACAGTAAATTTAATGTCTTACAATCAGGAAAAAAAAAGTGATGTTCTGAAAATTTTTTGTTTCTCTTCTGGTAAACCAAAGTATGGAAAATGTTAATAATATAAATACCATCCTACATATTAATTTCTCATTTAAATGAACATCCAACAGGGGAAAGACTAACTGCCGGAATGCATTTTGACAAGAGCAGTACTTAATTGACAATATTGAAAAGGGCAATACTTAAACATAAACCCTACTCATTAAAAGTCCTTTAAGCAGCTTTAAATTAGCATAACTATACTCCATTTGTTAATTAAAGGTTAGAAAACAAATTTCTTCTCTCCTTGTCTCTAATCAGCGGAGTTTGGAGCTGGGATGTACCTGCTTTCATCTTCAGAGGAGCCCTAACAAGGACACAGACTAAGTTATGTCCCTAGCCCAGGGAAACTATTGCAGAATTAACACCAGAGTCTTGAGGAATGTGTCTATTCTGTGTGTTGCCCAGTGGATATGCTTATATAATTTCTTAGGCATACGCTTATTACCAGCAAGAATTCAGATGGTCATTATTTAGTGAGAAAAAGTTTCAGGCAAATTTCCTGACAGGTATTTAAATATATCTATTCTTGACAACACCAGAAAATTTAATTGAGATGGCTTTGGTGCCAGGATATATCCCTTCAAAACACAACTTAGTGGAGATAAGGGATTTCAAGAGGCATTTGTCTAAAGTAGGCTTTGAAGCAAAGTGGAGACCAACAGCTCTTGCCTAAACCCATCTTTTCTGTAAGTTCTTCCTTCATCTACCTTATTCCAGCATCTGTCACTTAGACAAAGCATGATACAGAAAGAATACATTAGCCTGGCTTAATATCAAACCTTTTATGTCTGTTATCAGTTCTATATCACTCTATAGTGTCATCAGGAGATACTCAGTAAAATGGTTTAGTCAAAGCTAACGTTTTCTGATATCTTTTTTTCTAAGAGTGTTGAAAATTTGATTGTTCAAAGTGCAAGTATGATTCAGCAAACCATTTATCAGAAAACCTAAAGAGGTAATGTTAAAAAAGTGGATTGAGAAACCTGAATTAAATGTGTTTTACCAGCCAAAGACTTTGAAACTGCTTTCCTGTGAGTGATTGGAATGGAGCAGAACAGTCAATTACTGACTGTAATTAAGAAGTGGATGCATTTAAACTGTAGAGAGCAGTAGCAGACTTCTCCAGACTGCCTAGTAACTTGAAAGATTAGTGGGAAGACCAAGGAAAGGATGTAAACTGTATCTTTCTGATAGTATGTTTTGAATGAATTGCATTCACATAGTTCTCTGATCCAGCTTCTCAAAATGAATTCATAAATCACTGATTATGTACAATTAATGCACTAATATATTTGGACAAAGAAACTTTTAAAGTACATTTTGCTCTTGGTTGTGTTAGCAGTAAAGATCCCCTTTGCATTGCGTAGCATGCACCAAAAATGCAAATGCACTGCTGAAGTACTTAAATTTTATCACTGTTTGAATTTACTAGACTGAAAACTGAACCATATTGGCTCTTTCCTAAACCCTCAGAATATGTTTGTTTCTGGTACTTTAAAAATGTTCCTTTTTATAATTTTAATAATGGTTTATTTATAATGGCAGAGAAATAGGTTGTACACTGCATTTGGGCTAATTGATTTTTCTTTGTGTATGTTAACAAATTGTAACATTATATAATACATTCTTAATCAAAATATTTACCTTCAGATTAGGACGAAGGTAGAGGTCAAGAACATTACTAGTTTTCTTACGTTAGTTAGAAGTGACCTTATATTTTTAGATTACTATTTCTGTGGCAACACTCTATAAAGTAAATATTTGGAACTTAATATAAGTAAAGAGCATTGTAAGTGTGTTCAGATAATTAAGCAAACATCAGCTTAACTGTCTTTTACTAGATACATAAAACAGAGGACTACTTGGAGGCTATTTTGAGCCATTCCGAATCTTACACGCAATTTTACTTAAAAAAAAAGAGTGATAGGCCCTGGTAATCTGTCAAATGCTAGTGTGGATAATTAAATTCCTCTTATTTTCTAATCTTTCACTTCTCATAATTTGCATGTACTTTGAATAGTTCCTTTTCTTACAATTGTAAAAAGTTGGGATCCAACTCACTCAAGAATGGTTGCATTGCAGCACTGAGTAATGTTGCATCTCTAAATAGTTTTTTCTTAAAATCAATGCAAATGAATATATATGTATGTGTGTAATCAAAGATTGCTTTAAAACTCCAGGATTATTGTCATTAAATGTTGCCATAAGAATCACTGAAACCTTCGGAGTGAGCTATTTGGAGTAATAATTGTCACTTTAATGATAGAATTACAGAGACATTTTGTAGCATGATTTGTGATTTTCTGAACTTATGCCACATTTCAGCGTTTACCTCCTATTTAGAGGAAGTAAGGCTGAGAAGAGGTGACTAGCTCCTGACTGAGTATTTTGAAATGTCAGTCCTCTAAACCTCTGAAGCCTTGCTTAATGTGTGACAGTAGTTGGGAAATGTTCATCTTCCTGTTGAAACAAAAAGTCAACAATACAAAGGGAAAATCTTCACAGTTCAGATTGATAGCTTAATACGAAGAGCATGTCCACACCCACTCTAATCAAATTCTTGTCTAAGTAGTCCTTTATGTGTGAAATCAAGAGCATTGCTCTGTTTTCTATAGGGTCACATTCTTCTCTCACAATTCCAGGGAGAAAAAGATTCCCTGCAATGAAAAACGTATAGTTGCATGCTAAATATTGCCAACTACTTAACAGCCCTAAGAGTCTGGAACAGGAATGTTCATTTGATAAGTACTCTCCATGAGAGGTTCAAATATGTAAATGAACTTTTATTCTAATGTACTCCCTTTGTGGGGAAATTGGTCCTTTATTACTTTCCTATAGATCTTTATGATAGGAAAGTAGAAATAACCAAATGTTATCCGTTAGAATGACCTTTTAGAAAAGTCTGCATTAGTCTCTTTGGTAAATAATCTGTTTTAGTGCCCTCCATAAAAGAAAATCAAATATAGAGATACTATTAGATTTGAAAGAGACAAACAGGAAAGAGCCAAAAGTGCAGAATGAATTCTGACACACCCGGGTGCATTTTTCTGAGGTTCTGACTTAAGTGGATACTGTCTGCATTATTCTGAACTTCCTGGCTTGCTTTCTCCATGAGTTGGAGTAATTCAGCTTTAGGCCTACTCTGAGTTAATTGTTCTATTATTAAAACAATAATATATTTTTTATGACATGAAAAAATCGTTTATAGAGAGCAGTTCAAAATGATCCTAGTCTCCCAGTTCCCAGAAAGACAATTACTGGAATACAAGAAAATATCTGAGGGTATTAAAGTGTGTTTTTTAAAAAAGTATATATTTTTTAATGTAAGAGATCTATTTTATTTTATATGGTTTGCTTACCTCTCGATTTTTTTTTAGATCACAACAGTATCAGGAAATGAGTTCCTTCTGCAGTCAGATATTGACTTCATCATATTGGATTGGTTCAACGCTATCAAAAATGCAATTGACAGATTGGTATGTATTTGTTTTGGCTGTTACCTTTATTAATTAGAATGTAGTCATTTAAATCTATTGCTTAGGCATAAGCACACATGCATTTAAGTAGATCCTATGAATTGAGAGTTAGTAAGTTATTTTAAGTTTAAATAGTCCACGAAAACCATTTTCAATAGAGAGGATTTGTGGAACTAAATGTCATTTAATTTCTCTCTTTCAAAAACACAGTGCATTCATTTTTTTTTTCTGAAATAACACAGACATTCATTCACTGAAGACTGTAAAAAGCACACAAGAGCTTAATAACTACTGAATTTTCACATTTTCAGTTTATGCAATCTATAATACATATTCTTGAAAATAAATATCAATGTATTTAAGCCCATACTCACTGTTATAATACCAGTAAACAATAATCCTTTGTACTGATTTTCATTGTTCTTCCAGCTAAGCTAGATTGTTCTTCTCATGAAAATTACGTATCTAGAACTTCATGAAATTACCCTAAATTCACACATTTAAAGTATGTTCTTAAAAGAGTCAAATTATTTAAAACTACTCATTTTATACTGTTTCTTGACCAAACATCTTATTTTAGGACACTAATATTTGCAAAATCTTGAGAAGAAAGTATTCTTGAGCGCTTTTAATAATGTATACAAAAACTACGACATTTTTGTGTAATTTTACTGTGATTTAATCACACACTTCCATTATATAACTTTGGGATCAAAACTTTAAAAATAAAATAACAAATTGACTTTTCCCCATCATCAATATAGTTCCCTTATCCAGGCACACATGAGTGCTCATGCGCGCACACACACACACAGACACACACACAGATTGCTGTTGTCATTAAGAATGGACTCTGGAGTCAAACTTCCTGCATTTGAAAGTTTGAATCCAGGTTCTATCATTTACTAGCTGTGTGGCCTTAGGCAAATTACTTATCTCTTTTGGCTTCAGTCTCCTTGTCTGGAAAATAAGGATAATAATAATAATACCTACCTCATAGGATTACTGTGATGATTGAGTTAATGCATGGAGTGCTTGGGGTATGCACAGCATTTAGTAAGTTTTATATATATATATATATATATATATATATATATATATATATATATATGTATGTATGTATATGTGTGTATATATATATATATATATCATTATTAAATTTGAAAATTGAGCTTAGTTTAGGGGCCCTATTCCAAAATAATTACTTATTTCAAACTCTTTAATCTAACAGCAAAATAGATCACAGAACTATTCAGTGCATTTTTTTCTTCCTTGTAAAATTATCCCATCTAATTGTCATTTCCAGCCAAAGGATCCAAGTAGTCCTTCAAGAAACCTGGAATTATTTAAAATTCAGAGATCCTCCAGTACTGAACTACTAAGTCACTGTGATAGTGATATAAAAGAACAGAAACCAGAGAACAGGAAATCTTTAAGTAAGTATTTTTTTTGACTTGCTCATTTTAACTCTGTTTAAATGCAGTGCTTATGAAATATAAATGCATTGAAATGAGATTTGAGCCAAACTCATACTACTCATGGAAGATTCGTAACCATTTTCTGGCCAGGGATTCATGCACTGGAGGGCAGTCTGGGCGCTTTGCATGCGTCATTGTTGGTAATGCCTTTTGAAAAAATAATTGTTCCAAGGTCGTGGTCTCTGCTTACAGCAAACCTCTGAATCTCTGAGTAATAACCATGGCGTTCAGATTGGTGATTGATTTTGAGAGTGGGAAATGTCAAGTGTCTCCAAATCTTGGTAAGCTGACTATTTGATTTCCATACATTAAAAGATATATGAGTGACCAGCATAGTTGGTTCAACATAAACCAACAGACTATGCAACTTTCTACACTTTTAGACCACCAGAAACATTTAGAAATGTGGAATGTGGATTAGATGCCCTCCAAGGTCACATCTATTTCTAATATTCGAAAAGAAATGAATTTGAAATGAAAAGGACTAGTCTGTCCACTTATATAGTGACCTTGAGCATATCTCTTAACCTTCTTCACCCTGATTATTCCTTAATAAAGGAAGTTATGAAAACGTGTCGTGCATATCTCACAGAGTTGACATGAGTCTCAACTTCCTAAAAGAACAAGTAGATATCTCTGGAATTAGAGAAGAACAATTTCCCAAAGTCTTGTAAATTATAATACCTTTCTTGCATCATCTGTCTACCTACACTGAATCTTCTGAATCACCATTTTTTCTGCAATTTCCCTCTGACCGAAGATCAGTGTAGTTATATCCTAGCTTTTTGAACTTAAGGAGAACTTAGTAAGTAGAGAAAGGCTGATTATGGAATACCTCCTTATCTACATATGTATATGAGTAAATATGCTAGATGACCATATGTGTAGATACACATACTTGTGTGCATTAGAGAATATTATACATATGTATACATAAATATACATGTACATTCACCCACATGGCAAGAAAGAGGGAAACTATTTATATGTGATATTATATCTTCCAAATCTAAATTATTAGGAACCCAAATCTAGAAACAGCATGACAACTTTGAGTTGGAACACCCTTTCAAAACTGTCATTATTCAAAGAACCATACCATAATTTCAACAACTGTTAGGTACATATTTAGTTAGCCAGTTGTGTTAAGTTAGAGCTTAAAATTATCAGTGTTAATGTCTTGGACTGTATGGTGCTTTCCAAATTATTTGTGGAAGATAAACAATGCCATTTTAAAAAGTTTTCCATATGATGGTACAGTTTGAAGTTATCTCATTTGAAGATTTCTCTTTAATTCCTGGTCATTGTCCCTCTTGACTTTATATGGGATCAGACATAAGATTTTAGAATTAGAATTCAACTGTGAGTACATAATTAATGTTAACTACATAAACATTTGTAGTGGATGTAAAAGGATGCATGAGGCAATGAGCAGTAGCTCTGGAATCTCAGATATAATTGCTGGTTTGGAGGAGACCTTGGCACATTTCTGAAGCCTAAAGCTCAGGAGAAAATAAAGGTTTATAAAAGTGTGTGTGAGAAACATTGAGGTAAATGGATTTTGTATTCAGCAGTAGTCACTTGAAATGTTTTCAGACCATACTGGGGAAAAAAATTCCTACAGGTAGAATACCAGCTGCTTCTCTTTAGAATTTATTTTTAACTGGGAAAGACAATTATTTGTCTATTTTGGGCTTAAATTCGATCCTGTCTAAAGACAAGGAAAGAGACATATGATTCATTCTATTCATTTCAAAATGTATTTAACTGTATAATGACCTCATATTAACCTTTTTCTTTGCAGTTAAAAAGTAATGATAGCTAGCAAATACTGAGTACTTACTATTCAGACTTTGTTCTAAGTGCTTGTCTTATATTGATTTACTTAATCCTTCTACTAACCCAATGACATAGGTACCATTATTAACCCTATTTTTAAGGTGAGGAAACTGAGGCACAGAAAATTAAAGCAATTTGTACAAAAACAAGTTATGGAGACAAGTTTCAAACCCAAGCAAACCGATATTAGAGTCTGTGCTTTTAACCATCACACTATAGTGAAGTGAACAAATAAAAGGTAAACTTAGTTTATATTAACCTTGGACTTGAGTGGAAATATTACATTAAAGATGAGATCCATATAAATCAATAAATTTAAAAGGGACCCAAAAACATATTAGCAAAAGAATTAAAACCAGATGTTGCCTTTGGACTTTGATCTCACTGTTAAACTAAAAGGGTCGTTTAATCTTTACTGCTAGCTCTAATTTTAGAAAATGCTTCTTTTCTGTATTTTGGTGGATATTTATAGTTGTAAGCCTTTTTTAGGACTAGTATATTTTTTGCAACGTAGGATACAGTTAATATCCATCTAATACTTTGAATGAAGTTCATTTGGTATTTACATATTTATTTTCACTTGAAAGGCATAATGATTGACCCACCCACACAATATCAAATTAGCTATGCATTTAAAATAGTGATTGGCATATTTTATATTTGATGCTTTTAAAAATATTTTTTCAAGTAGGAAATAGGCTCTGTGAAACCCCTCTGATCTCAGTCCCAGATTTGAGCACCCAAACTTAGGTTTTTAAAGCATGCATTCGGTTTTATGTCACCCTCTTGAGATTAAATAATTATGTGGAGTTAGAGAGTCACAGTATCTCCTTCCTTATTAGCAGTCTAAGAACAAACTTTATTGTCAGTTTGCTGCTTTTGGCTTCCTGTGCCCTTGATGTTCCCACGAGTTTTGTCGCCAAGATTGTAGACAGATAAAGCCAGAATTACTTTTTTTAAAGGCATGTGAACATCATTAGCAGCTAACAGGTGGTCATTTCATTGTCCAGTTTCTCTGTATAACATGGGAAAAAAAATATGTACTTTCAGTGAGTGAATCAGAAAGTTAAGAGCTTAAATATACTTTCCTTTTTAAAATATGATTCTAACCTGCCAACACTATTAAGTACTAATCAGATATTTTAAGATATCAGTGGAGTCTAATAGACAAGAAGCCAGAAAATTCAATGTAAGGGCCAAATCACTGTGGGAAATTCAGGACACCAGCATGGGATGAGAGTGGGAGAGCAGCTCTCCAGGGAGGGCCGTTATGGAAAGTGGAGAGTCAGTCAAAGAAAATGCTAACATATTTTTCCGAGGAAAGAGAAGTGTCTTCCACTGATGGCAAAGAGGAAAAGCTCAAATATAAATCCAAGAAACCTTGGAGAGCTTTCTCAACTTTTCTGAGCTTTACTTTCTAGATCTATAAAAATGGATCTAATACTGTCCTTGCAGGATCAAGTGAGAATGTGAAATTAGATATGTAAATACTTAGCTCACAGCAGGCACTCAATAAGTAGGAGCTCTTATTATTACCCTCTATGTCCCCAAGCAGATGGCACCAAACTAGGGCATGAGCCAAGGGTGGTGTCTGATAGAAGACTGGAGCAAGGCATATATACTTGACATCTTCTCTCTGAGTGTAGAGAAAATAGGGGAAAGGAGCCAGAACTGGATATGGGAGTTATGGCTGCAAAAATCTAAATATGAGCAGCTGGTCTTTCCCCTGTCGACTCCCTAGGTGAAAATGGCAGCCAGGGCATTCTTGGGAGCAGCACATCAGGAACTAACACAAGGGAGCCAAAAAATACTCTTGATTCATTTATGTCCAGAAGAGCAGTTCATTAAGAAATTCCAGTTGATGGAAAGGATTCAGCATCTAGCCATTTCACCATTGCTTTAGCCATACCTTTAGTTTATTCCCTCATTCATGTATTTATTATTTTTCATTAATAGATATATCTGAAGGCACACCACTAAAATTCTTGGCTCCACACATCTGTACTTTAAACTTTTAAAATTATTTTTGTATTTAGATTATGCTTTAGGAGTAGTATATCTCATGCTAATCAGTTGCTAAGCTGTAAATCCATGTATGGAAATCTTGAATAAGTTTATACAAAATTGATACTTAGCATTATAAATAAGCACCCCAAAATGAACATAAGTTAGAAGAATAAAATCAAAAGTAATAGAACCGAAAGGAAATGGGTTTCCTGTTAACTGTCTTTTGATGAAACCATCATAAAAACCAAATGTGTTCTGGGTGAAATCCTAAAAGTATTTTAAATATGGATTTCCTAATTCCACAGCTCCTTAGTGATGTATGTAACAAGAATGTATGTACAAGGCTACAGGAATAAAGATAAGAATGGAAAAATTGGATTGAGATATTTATACAGTGCAGAAAATGAAAATGCTTGTGAAACTTTAGTGACATTTTTGTTTAAAAATTTGCCTGCAAAGTAATAATGGTCATGCCAAGTGAAAACAAGTGTGATAGAGAAGACAGTTAATTTTTGTGCTAATCTAAATAATTATAATACTGGCCATCCACAACTGTATGTAGACTAAGTTCTCAAAATCCAATTGTAAACTGGTTGCTTAGACCTCAACACATTTTCGTAAGGAAACCATGTACTAGCCGCAAAAGCACACTTGAATCTTATGCAATCATTTTGAATGTTGTTTCTAGGGAACACTTCATTCTGAGTTTGTTGCACCTCTGTCCTAGGAGCTCTGCCTTCCCAGTAGCATTGCTTTCCATCTGGTTTCCCTTTTTCTCCTCCCCCCACCTTTACACCAACTCTACCAATGCAATCAGGATTCTCAGAATGGCTTTGTCCAGGAGATTCCTGGACCCTGAAAATCCCCAGTGATGGCAAGTAGGGAATGCAAGGCCTCCAAGCCAGAAGAAATAGTCAGAAAAGGAGAGAATGAAGGACTGGAGAGGAAGTTTTTGCAGCATGGGTGGGGAAGTGAGTCCTCAGCAAGGACAGATGTTCTTTGTAAGACATGTATGTAATGAGAGATTAGTCTGGCATTGTCCCAAATGTTAACATTTGTTGAATCTAGGTGGTATCTATAGGAGTGATCATGATGCTATTGTTTTCTCTATGTTTGAAAGTTTCACAATTAAAAACTGGAGTATACACACACATACACACACACACACACACAATTAGGCATTACTCATGTTCACAATTCAATAAAAGAATATATACATTTTCTAATTGTAATTTGAAAATTTTAAAAGAAAAGTCAAATTTTCTGAGTATGAGTTACATTAAGACCTCTTTAAATATAAAACATTGATAAATCATTATTTTCCTACTTTTTCTCCAAAAGCCAATATATTTTTTCTTGTGACTACTGTGACCATTCTGGTAACTATATAATTAACAAAATTTATTAAAATGTTTATTATTATCCAAAATGGAAAAGTCATACTAGTTTCCTGGATAAATATATAATTAGCAATTGTTCACAACATATTGTGAGGCCTGTTCTGGAGATTCATATAAATACATATGTTAAAGTTTCTTCTTATTAAGAATTTTGTATAAAACAGCCTAATCTTGCCAATGCATGAAAATAGTAAGATGAATAAGCCATCTGCCAAGAAAATGAAAACAATATTAAAATTGCACAAAGAAATTATATCTAGCTCTGAAGAAACAGAAAATCTCTTACCTGGACACACATACAAAAGATCATAATAGTTGTGTAGAATATTATGGATAAATGTGTTGTCAGAAAGATCCAGATTCAGATAAGGTGGTCAATTATCTGATTTTTTTTTCCCACTAAAATCAATATTGGTACCCTGGCACCAATTTCATTCAATATCCACCTGAGAAAAATAAACTATTGAACTAAAGTGTGAAAATAAAAATAAATTTGTTTTACTATAGTTACGTTGACTTAAAAAAAAAAAAAAACGCACAATGTGAGAGTTTTATTTGGGGCAAAATGAGGGCTGCAGCCCGGGAGACAGCATCCCAGATAGTTCTGAGAAACTGCTCCACAGAGGCAGGGGGCAAGGTCAGTATATATGTGATTTTGGTGAAGGGGAATACATGCAATCAAGCACATATTTTTCACAGACGGTTTCTGCTAGTCACAAGGAGCAGAGGTCACCATGAAGGATTTTAGCACTTTTCCAGATATGAAGAGATACAAGAATTGGTGTCATAAAATTGGCTCCTGAAAAAATCTAACTATCTGAAGACCTGTTCTGCCAGTTTTTCCCAGAGCACAGAGTGCCTCATTTCTGCTTTCCACCTGAACTCCTTTCAGGGGGTGTTGAAAGTCAGCAGCTGCAGCAACATATGATTTAATCCTTGTAGAGGTAGATGGCAAGGGCCAATAGAAAATGCCAGTTCGTAGTTGACATTTAAGACAGACAATATCTAAGGAACGGTGAGTGTCAGCTCTCTTCTTGATTGTTTCCCACAGGTTAAGGGAGTTCTTTATTTCAAAATATTCCAGTTTGGGGCTTCCCTGGTGGCGCAGTGGTTGAGAGTCCGCCTGCTGATGCAGGGGACACGGGTTCATGCCCCGGTCCGGGAAGATCCCACATGCCACGGAGCAGCTGGGCCCATGAGCCATGGCCTCTGAGCCTGCGCGTCGGAGCCTTGTGCTCTGCAATGGGAGAGGCCACAACAGTGAGAGGCCCGCGTACCACAAAAAAAAAAAAAAAAAAAATTCCAGTTTGGTGAAGAAAAAAATGAAAAGTTTTAAAAGAAAATTTACATTACCAAAGCTGGAAGAGTTAAACATTATGAGAAAAACAAACAAACAGTAAAGATTAGATGCACACTTGATAATCAGACATCTGAATTACTTTGTCAAAACAGTATTATTCACAAAGGTTCCAGGGCTTCACTGAGGCACTGTGTGACCACAGCAATTGTTCTGACTTGTTTCCAAGACAGCAGCAATTCAACTTTCCTGGGACCCATAGATTACAGTCTCTTCAAAACATTCAGTTCTCCGTGAATCATTGGATAAGAGGACTTAGTTATAAGCTGAGCAAAGGATGTTCTGATTAATCTCTTCCTTCCCATCTAAGGGGTTGATCTCGCTCTCTGACCTGTCGGTGTCCATTGTCATGTATCTTGTAGCATCAGCTACTCTGAAAGTCTATCTAACCCTATCAGCACTCAAGCACTAGATCACCCCATCTCCTCTTGACCCTGGCAGTAACTCCCTGACCATATTTCCCCTTAGATGAACTGCATTTAATCAATTTCTGATTTCATTAGGTCAAATGGCATCTTTCCTTCAATAATAGGCCAGATCCAGAGGGCTGTTTGCTGTAACTCTCCAGCAGTACTTCCTTAGCATTAATACACTACTGTGATTGTAAACAATAGAAAAAAATGTCCTTTGATCTCCTCTGAAAGTTTCTCCTCTCTTTATTCCATGACCCTAGAATGGGCATCTATTAATATTTCCTTGTAAAGTTAGGTATATGATATTTGTTTACCGGTGTCATATCAAGTTTAAAGTATCTTAGCTAAACATGATATTTAAAGCATTCTTACAGTGAATCTCTGTGCAGAAAAAAGCATTCTTTTGAATGCAAATGATCAACTCTTTCTGTATACAGAATTTATCTGGTATCCTTTTTGTTTCTGGAGTGTAGGAATAATGCTACTTTTCTTCAAAATCCTAAAAAAAAATAATTTGATTTTTAATGCATTTATTTGGGTGTCCCAAATAGGCCCAAAAGTATGCTTAGGGAAAACATTTAACTGTAAACATGTATAATCGATGAGATTTTCTTGGAAAATAAGTTTATTTCTCATTATTCATAGTAAAGCCCACATCCATGTAAGGAAAATCAGGTATTGCTTTCCTCCCAAAGTATGAGTTGTATCCAAAAATACCAGCTCTTTCCATCGAAATGCAATAAAATGTGATCTATAACATTAGGACTCTTAGCTTCCTTCAAGAAATGGCTTATGAATGCCTGGAGAATGGTATATCAGTCTGCCAATTCATCTTTCTCTGATTATTTAAATAGAACCTAAATACTCCTGCTACCCAATTTCAGTAATGTAAATATACCCTTTTTGTATACAAAATCAATTGGCCTAAAAAAATAGAGGTAAAATAGGAGATGCAATGGCTAAATACGAAATGTAGGACTGGGATAGTGCCGTCAGAGATGGTGACCTTGAAACTGAAGTCAAAGGTTAAGAGCAATTTCTAATCAAATTACTGCATTGGAATGGCTCAAGTCCAAGTTCCTCAATAGAAAGCTATCACTGAGTCCTCTTTTCCAGTTTTTTCCCACCTCTCTCTGACCCAAGATTTATGTTCCAGGAAAATGACAGTTATAATCCCTGATGCATGCTACTCTGTGCTGATGTTTATATTTAAATCAGTGTCTATTCTTTGCTAAATTAACATCCTGTTTGACTCAGCTCAAGCCACACCTCCTCCAAAAAGCTTTCCCAAACCTCTGTGGTGAGTTAGGACATCCTTAGTACTCAGTGCGTATCTCTACCATCTCAATAGCCAAAGTGGGTTACAACAAGCTAATTATCCATGTCTGTTTGTCTGTCCACTAGACGGCCAGACTCTAAAGAGAACTCTAGTTTACCTTTATCTGCAACTAGCAGAGTGGCTTGATGATATTTGAGAGTACTCAAAAATGTGCAGTGTTAAATTAGTGAATGAATGGATGAGGATATTCAAATGGCCATTATCAATGTACTTCTCATTCTGTGCTAAAAATGAAGATAAAATTGCTGAAACATTTTTAGGAACAATAATGGATTATTTCTTCATCCTGACTACTTTTACTGGTTTGGTATTTTAAGGTCACTATTTGTATGTCTCTCTTAGTTTTCTCTTAGAACTGTAAATCTCAAAGCAATGGTATATTTTTGCAGGTCTCATGTACTGTACCTAGCAAAATCATGTATAAGTAAGTGTTTCAATGAGGATTCAATGAGGATAAAGGTGACTAAGATTTGGGGGAGAGAAAAGAGAAAATCCTAATCCCTTTGCTTAAAGTTACTGTCCTCTCAATATCTATCTATCATGCATTCTAGCCTATTTTTTTAAATTAATTTATTAATTTATTTATTTTGGCGGTACGCAGGCCTCTCACTGTTGTGGCCTCTACCGTTGCGGAGCACAGGCTCCGGACGCTCTGGCTCAGCGGCCATGGCTCATGGGCCCAGCCGCTCCGCGGCATGTGGGATCTTCCTGGACCGGGGCACGAACCCGTGTCCTCTGCATCGGCAGGCGGACTCTCAACCACTGCGCCACCAGGGAAGCCCCCTATTCTTTTTTAATAGATTTTTATTGGAGTATAATTGCTTCACAATACCGTGTTAGTTTCTGTTACACAACAAAACGAATCAGCCATATGCATGCACATGTCCCCATATCCCCTCCCTCTTGAACCTCCCTTCCATCCTCCCTATCCCACCCCTCTAAGTGGTCACAAAGCACGGACCCAATCTCCCTGTGCTATGCTGCTGCTTCCCAGCAGCCAACTATTTTACATTTGGTAGCGTATATATGTCGATGCTACTCGCACTTCTCCCCAGCTTCGCCCTCCCACCCAATGTCATCAAGTCCATTCTCTACATCTACGTCTTTATTCCTGCCCTGCAACTAAGTTCATCAGTGCGTTGTTTTTTTTTTTTTTTCAGATTCCATATATATGTGTTAGCATACAGTATTTGTTTTTCTCTTTCTGACTTACTTCACTATGTGTGACAGACTCTAGGTCCATCCACCTCACTACTAATAACTCAATCTCGTTTCTTTTTATGGCTGAGTAATATTCCATTGTATATATGTGCCACATCTTCTTCATCCATTCATCTGTTGATGGACATCTAGGTTGACACTATTTACAATAACCTTCTATTTTATTTGAGAGAATCACTCTGGTTCATAATTATTTTTGATGCTGTTCTCTGGGCTCTGACTTAGAATTTTCAAGGCTGTATTGGAGGTGAGAAAAAAGAAGACACTCTATAATGTACAAAAAAGATAGTATTGTTAATTTTTAGAAGACTCTAAGAATAGTTTTGTTTAAGGTCAGCATATTTATAAAAATCGAGTAGTTTTATAAAAATCTACACAAAAGTTAGAAAAGTGTTGTATGCACCTTCTTCAAAAGGTTGTATGGGATTGTGTCAGAAATTTGTGTCTAAGAATTGGGTATTTTAAGTACAATTCTTTTTTTTTTTTTTGCATTCTTTTTTTTTTTTACAACTTTATTGGAGTATAATTGCTTCACAATGGTGTGTTAGTTTCTGCTTTATAACAAAGTCAATCAGTTATACATATACATCTGTTCCCATATCCCTTCCCTCTTGCATCTCCCTCCCTCCAACCCTCCCTATCCCACCCCTCCAGGCAGTCACAGAGCACCGATCTGATCTCCCTGTGCTATGCGGCTGCCTCCCACTAGCTATCTACCTTACGTTTGGTAGTGTATATATGTCCATGCCTCTCTCTCGCTTTGTCACAGCTTACCCTTCCCCCTCCCCGTATCCTCAAATCCATTCTCAAGTAGGTCTGTGTCTTTATTCCTGTTTTACCCCTAGGTTCTTCATGACATTTTTTTTTCTTAAATTCCATATATATGTGTTAGCATACAGTATTTGTCTTTCTCTTTCTGACTTACTTCACTCTGTATGACAGACTCTAGGTCTATCCACTTCATTACAAAGTACAATTCTTACCTCCACGATAAGCTAACTATAAGATTTGGACAAATTTCTTAAGTTTCCAGAAACTGACTTTTCAGATAAATACAGTGAATAATTTTTATATAAATATAAAGCATATATACAATATTATATGATCTAAGGAGATAATAATATATTAGATCTAAGGATAACGTATATACTAGATCTAAAATATATCCAAGAACTATGTAGATTTATATTACAATATAAATATTAGATAATGATTTCTAAATGGGTTTACTCTGAGTAAAATAATCATGACATTTTTCTACTATAAGTTCATCAAATTTTCTCTTTAGAAATATAGCAGGAATGCACTTTGCCACTGATTTGAACAGTTGGCAAAATCAGATCAAACAAATGCATAATTTATCAAAGGCTTAATTTTTTAATATCTTCATTATTCTATTGACTCATAGCATTATGTACACTTTTATCTCTGTTTTATTAAGGGATTCCGAGTGTTATGGGGAATAAACCCTTGGTTTTCCATTCCTGAGTGTGAGCCTGATGTTATGACAATCTCTAGAGATTAAATGTCATGAAGTGTCAACTGCCTTTTCATTCTTGCATAAAAGAGTAAAATGATGCAATGGTAGAGTTTTGACAGAAAGTTATGTAATTTCACTTAAAAACAAGGAAAGATATTGTTAATTTTAATGTTTTATATATGTGTGTGTATGTGTGTGTGTGTATATATATATATATATATATATATATATATATATATGTATATTAGAACCAAGCCAAATGTCATAACACATCTGGTGATAAAGAGATAGCTTTTCTTTTCTTATTTTTTGCGATACCTTTTTTTGACTAAAGTAAAACTATCAAACCCACATGAATACAGAGCCACTTATAAAGAGTAAAGTGAAAGATGCTTAAGATCTGGTCTCACCAAAGCACACTCTATTGACAGACTGGTAACCATTCCAGGATGCCTCCTAGGCCCACTCTATCTGAATGAAGGGGGTTGATATGTGGGAGGGGCAACCCTAGCTGACCAAGGTTTCTGTCATCCGCTGAAGCCAGGATCTCCCTGTTCCATTAGATTGCAAGTGCCTGAGGGTATAAATCATGACCTTCTGATGATTACTACTCGTCATCCCCACTACCTAAGGGCAGAGTCCGAAATATATTGGTGTTCATTATTAAATGTCTGACTGAGTGAGTAAATAAATGACAGATCAAGTGAGTTGAAAAAAAAAGAAAACAATTTTGAATTTTATGTATGAGAAATGAAGGGAAAGGCTGAAATGTGAGGCACTGACCTCTTGATGGGTGTTTTAGTTTGGATTCCTCCAGAAACAGTCCCTGAGACAAAGATTTGAGTGTAGGTAATATTTTTGGGAAGTCATCCCTGGAAATACAGGTAGGAGATGGGGTTGTGGAGAGAACCAGGGAAAGGAAGGCAACAAAGGAAAATATAAGTTACCTGGAGTTTAATACTGCTATGAAATGCTGGGAGTTTTTCAGGTTGAGAAGACAGGAATGGCAGAGAAGAAAATGGGTACATATTAAGATAGGAAAGAAAGAACTATTAGAGCATAACATATTTGGAGAACACCCTAGACTGGCGAGCCCATAATACACAAAACATTAAGGCAACAACTGGAGATCAGATAGGAAATGAGCAGGAAACATGGGCAAAGAGTCTTGCACAGAATGCTAAGAAATTTTGATTTATACTATAAGTAATGGGTGCCTAGTGACAGACTTTTATGCAGGCAGGCAGGAGACATTTACAGATCTGATATTCAGAGTGATAATTTTGGCAGAAATGTGGAGAATGGCAAAGAGACAGGTAGCACAAAAAAAGTGAAAAATCAGACATAAGGAGATACATCAGGAAACTATTACAGTGGACCAAGTAACGTAATACAGGCTGAAACTAGGTAATTAGAGTGGAGAAGGGAGAAAATTCCAGAGATTTCTGAGAGGATATTGACAGGTTTTCTTGATATGTATTGGAAAAATTCTTGGCAGTTCCCAAATACCCATTGCTTCTGTGGTTAGGATAAAAGAAACATCAGGATGCCTAGGAGTTCAACAGAACTGGCATCCTATGTCTCATTCTTTTAGGATCTTGCTAGATTCTTGTACTTAAAGTACGATCTGTGGATCAGTAGCAACAATATCACTTGAGAGCTTATCAGAAAATACAGAATCCGGAGCCCCATCCCAACCCTATTAAACGGAATCTCTGTTTTAACAGGTGATTTATATGCATATTAAAGTTTGAGAAGGACACTCCCATATGACAAAAATAATTTCTCTAAGTACGCTTTTGGAAGTCTTGAGCCAGAGAGTGGCCTTTGAGACTTTGACAAGGCCTACTTATGTAGAAGAGCTATCTGGTCTGCCTTTATGTAAAATAACCCTACACGTGGTTATTATCACGTTGGCCATGCCATGGCACTGATTTTGGATGGTGAGTACTTATTTCATCTCACCAACCCCTTTCAACCCCTAATTGCAGACTAACTGAGACAGAACCAACTTACACTTTCCTTGCAGCTTTTGCCTGTGCAAACACCCAAGTCATGAACTCTGAATTATCCATGTCAAAAAGTCAACAGTTCTAGCCAAACAACAACCACAATAATGAAAATTTAGCCAAGAATAAACTACCCTCACCAAGACAAACAGCCAAGAAACCAAAGCTCCAAACAATTCCTTGGAAGTGATTCACGAATTCCCTGGATGTGCTTATGTGCAAAGTCCATCTGAAAGGCTATTTACCTCTTATTTTCCATTGGACTCTTATGGGAACACACAATCTCATACATAGCCTTCTTTTTGTTATTTTTCTTCTCCAAATGCAAGAATTATAGTATTTTATGGCTTAAATGTCTTTTATTTTAATGTTGTTCTTGGGTACCTGAATTCATTTCTCATTGGCCTTTCAGGTTATATGTCATAATTCTGAATGAGCCACAAAATAGCTGCTTTACTCATAGAGTAAGTTTATCTGTTGTGCCTGCCAAAACAATCAGGGCCTACCAGCTTGCACGTTAGTGAATCAGTTTAGAAAAATTGCCAAAAAAAAAAAAAGTAGGCTCACAATTTAGTGATCAAAAAGTAAAGGATAGATTCCAAATAAAGTCTGATTACTTCTTCTAGTAGTATGAAATTTCATTCACCAGGAAGAGGTAATAATAACTGTCTCGGAAATAAAGCATCATTTTCTCAGATCCACCTTTATTTATTCTAGGAAATGCAAACTGAGCTGGGCAAATGATAATCTTTTCTAAGTAAGAATCTTTCTCACAAATTTGCCCCTGAATGCCCAGTCTTTTAGAAACTTGTTGGATAGTAATGAGACAGATTGAAAGAGTATCCTCAAAATTTTAGTAGTGCCTGGATACACTTCACTTAGTTTTATTACTCCAGGATGGCTTACGTAAGAATAATTAATCTTCTTTATTTTTCCTCGTCAGTACCTAGGTTTGTTATTGAGGTTCCATGCCTTATTTTTAAATTGGGCATAACTGATTTCACCGAAGGGTTTGACAGAGAACTCATACAATTTTTGCTTAACTCATTTTTATTGAACAAAATCCTGAATTTTAGTCAAGAAGCATTAGATATTAATCACATGCAAGTGGAATCATTAAAATTTCCTTTACCTTCCAGAATAGCAATAGCGGGTCATTACAGAATCATAAGAAGTGAGCTCACTTAATACTCTTAACAATTACATAAAAGCAGTCATTTTCATAAGTCTTAGAAGAAGCTTTTAACTATTACTTGAAGAGCATATTGGAATTTTAGAATGTATTATGTTGTGTTATTATAGATGTGACTTGTGAATTGAAAAAAAGTGTTCTCTCACTCAGGACTCTTAGAAGTTATCCTTTTCAGCTTGAATAGTTTTGTTTAACACAGTTTGTGATTATATTTTTTACATGGCAAGTAGAGACCTTTTTGCTGAAATATTCCAGTATCATTTCTTAATTATTACAATCTTTAGAGAAAATTAGAGGAGAAACGCAATATTTTCTACTGCAGTTAAGTACAACAATTGGTGATACTTAATTTAAGGTGAGTCAGTTTAGAGGAAAAACTAAAACAAATCCCTCCTCTAAATTATTATCGCCTTTCTCCTTCCTTTTCTTGTAACCACTTCTCATCTTTGACTTTGAAACCCAACATTTTAAACTTGGTTCTTATTTCAGTGGGCTAATCCCCTTTCATAATTCATGCTCAAGAGCTGAAATAATTTGCACATCATTTAAAGAGTATTTGCTTTGAAATATTCACCTCAAGCCCTTTGTATATCCTTTCTCTCTAAAGATTTGTAGTATTTGTTTTGTTCTCTGAGGTATAAAAGACCTGGATAAACTTTACTCCTGTTGTTTCAAGATTAGTTAACGAAAATGCATATTAATTCAACAGGAACTGGAACAAACCTCAGTAAAGATGATCATACATATGCCTCTTGGGAATAGCAAAGTACAAAATGTCAGTCTTCAAATCTCCTCGGACTTGCTCAAAAGAGCATTGAGGGATTTAAATTTCCAGAATATGTCTACAAATGTATTTTCTTTGTTGTGGAGAACAGGAGCTATACTGATTATTTTTCCCCAGAAAATTGATTCTAATTTGTATTTAAACAAAAATTAAGCTATTTACAAAGTAGCTCTTCCAGAATACAGAGAAAAACTGCCACAGAAAAGGTAAATGTAACATCAACAAATTATAGTCCTGACATGCCACTAAATTTTTAATTTCTTTTGTTTCAGGCATCAAATCCCAAAATACAATTTAACAGAACACACCTTTTTTTCTAAAAACAAGTGGAATTGAAAGGACCTCATAAAATCAGAATTAAACATATTTAAGTAAAGTTCAAGGATACATTTAAACATATAAACTCAAATTTTCCAATTTGCTAGTAAACTCAGAAAAAAAATGACAATTTCTCCAAATAATATATCTGTTTTGTATGTTAAGATGTACCCTGTTATTTTCTTAAACTGAAAATGACCATAACCTTTGGCACTTAAGTGCTTATCCGGAAATGACTAAGTGGATTCAGGGGTAATAAATCAGTCATATGGATCCAGCCACCCACAGTCTTGTTCCACTTCTCTCCTTTACAAGTGTAGTAATAGACATTTCCATAGTCCTCAGGGTGCCAAACTTTGCACCATTAGGAAAATCTGCAAGTAGCTTGATTTATCTTCCTCACTCAGTTAGCTAAGACCCAACTAAATAAAAATCTGCAGGAATGAACTTGAGTTGTTAAACTTTTTTTAATAGGTGCAACAATTAGAACTTTCCTCCTTTGCCACTTCAATTTACTTTGGGTGTGAAGCCCCTTGTGAAAAATATTCAGATGAGATCTCAAATTATAGGTGCATGGCTGGATGATGCTGACTCTGAGTTTTCATTATACACAGAGGATTGTCTGCTGTTTGCAATTAATCCAGACACAATTCTCTTGGTACTTTGGGAGGAATGTGGAAGAAATAGCCATTTTATAAGTTGTAAACTCCTAAATTACCCTAAATTAGAGACACTATTAATCAGACACTTAGATATAGATAGGGTCTGCTTATTGTGTAGGCTCATCTTCCCCTGATGGAGAAATCAATTAAATATTTAGGATGTGGAATACCTTCCAGGTTGGATAACACATTTCATTTAAATTATGGCCCTCCAATTCGAAACGTTAAAGGGGATCTTAACGGATGGAAGCACATTACTGTCTCTTGGATTGGACGCATTAACACTTCAAAAATGAATGTGCTTCCCCGGATTTCCTATTTGTTCCACCAGCTGCCTGTCGATGTGCCAGATAAACAGTTTAAGGGTAAGTATGTAAAAGATGTATGTGCAACATTCTGTGTGCTGAGGTGCACCCTTGTAAGAGAAGTCCCCAGCCGTGACCCCTTTGGATGGTTTTTCTCAATGTCCTAGCAATCTAAAATGAGAGGGCTCATATGACCATGAGAGAGTAGGAGGGAAAACCTAAAAAGAGATGCAGTTAGTCCTCTCATAGAGGTTCTATGTATTTCTAATCTTGTATCATTTCTTCCTATCTTAATAAATAACTAAGTGACTGTCACAAGAAAACATTGGGACAATATGGTAGAATTTTAAATAAACATAAGATTTCCCATTATAAAAATATTTGTTAGGAAGATCATCATTAGATGATCACTCAAGGACCATCCCTATGCCAAATTTATGAACAGTACTGTAAGAATGAAGCTTTCATGTCCCCCATGCTACAGAAGTATGGTATAGAAATAGCTATTGTTTGGGAGTGCTCACCAGGCTGTAGGCCCTGTTTTAAGCAGTGTACATGTTCTCTCTCATTTAATTCTGTCAGTAAACCTATGAGGTACAACGGTATTATCATCATCCCCATTTTACGTAGTGGGTAAGTGAGGCACTGAAAGGTTAGTCAATATGCCCAAGGTTACACAGCTGAAAAGTGGCAGAGTTAGAATTCAAAAGCAAGCATTCTGAATCCACAGCCTGGAGCCATAACCATTGTTCCGTGAGGATTCTGGGTTTGGGAATGAGGCTGAAGGTTTCTGCTGCTTACTAGCTCTTTAAACTTGTAAAACTCACATATTCTGTTTTACAATCTTGAAAATGTCAATAACGATAGTACCTATGTTGTTTGGAAGCATAAATTAGATTATGTATGTGGTGTTTGTAGCAGTCCTTGGCATAAAGTAAGAACTCAATAAATGTTAATACTAGCATTGGTACGCATATTTAATTTTCATCCATAATATTTTGAAGAGTCTTCCTAATTTGGTTCAGGAAAGGTTACCTTAGAGATAGATGATTGAAGTCTCTTAGATTAACATATTTTCAAAAATTCTTTGGGATTTATAGGGGAAAAAATAGCATATGGAATGACTTACAGAAGACTGAACTGTAGTCAGTCTGAACTTAGTCAGACATTGTCCTCTTTTGTTTCCATTTATAAAAGTCTTGATTCAGAATTAACATAGATATATTAGCTTACTTAGTGAAAACAAATTTACTCAATCATAAAAGAGATGATGAAGATAGGAGTCAATTTCTTTGTTTCTAGAGACAGACTCCTCTTGCCAAATCTGATAGAACACATGCTTCAGTGCATTTGCCTTACTTCAGAAGACAGCAGAAAACTCAGCTAACTGGTATAATTATATAACTTGGATGGTCCTACTGAGGGGGTTAAGCTTTGGCAATATAATACGGAATTACAAAGTGCAGTGAAGTCGCAGGACTTTAACTGAACTTACTTATCAGCATTTTGACTGGGAATAAACAGAAAAGGAACAAATTGATCCTTTCAAAGTTGGATGGAAAGAGTGTTCCAGAAGCCTTCCTTTGTAATCACTGTCATTGAGAGGCCCTGAGGCCTCTTATTTGTTAGTAATTGATACCTAGACTTCAGGCTCAAATACTAAAGAAACTGTTATTTTAAGGGCTTGTCAAGAAAGTCAGGAATTAGAGTTCTTTTTTCCTACCCAGTCTTTCACTAGTCTTTCACTATTGGGCCAAGGTCATTGTAAGTCAGGGGTGAATCATATACAGATAATTTTACTCTTTCAATATCTTAGGAAAAATATTGGGATAAAATCAGAATCTGATATTTAAAATAACCAGAGATATGCTTTATTTGTCTGGGAAAACAGCCTAACCAGCAACCATTCTATATTTGTTTATTTGCTTGTTCATTTGGCGGTTCTAACAGCGGAGTAAAGCTCTTCATTGACTCTTAAATTCTGCTTTTCTTCCACTGACTAGATAGAAAGGAAATGACTTTAGATGGAGTGGTAATAAAGGAAAGCGATCCAGGCCCAACCAGATAGATCAGCCAGTCAACTCTGAAAACCAGTGAAGAAACAAGTTACACAGAGCAATATTCCTCTCAATGTATTTGTTACATTCCAATTATAGAGGGACATTCTTTTTTTTTTTTTTTTTTTGCGGTACACGGGCCTCTCACTGTTGTGGCCTCTCCCGTTGCAGAGCACAGGCTCTGGACGCTCAGGATCAGCGGCCATGGCTCACGGGCCCAGCTGCTCCGCAGCATGTGGGATCTTCCCGGACCGGGGCACGAACCCGTGTCCCCTGCATTGGCAGGCAGACTCTCAAATACTGTGCCACCAGGGAAGCCCTAGAGGGACATTCTTAATGTCCCTGTATTATAATATGTTCATAATATAAATGGATTAACTCAGAACAGAGAGATCTGTATCTGGGGACTGAGGGAAGACAAATAAGCTCTAAAAAGCTAGAACTGATATTTGAGGTCTAAGCAAAGTTGACAAGAACGCTAAAAAGCTAGAGTAGTAGGAACAAGCACTCAGTTCACATATTCGTGTCACAGGCGCATTTGAGAAGTTGCTTGCACTGTTTGAAGCACTGATGTGAAAGAGGTGCCAGATGGTCTCAATTCTAATTGACAAAGAGTGTTTATGATCACATTTTAAGTAGGTATTTACTATTCTCTATCAAAATGATTTAATGATGAATTTATGCATGAAATATTGTTAGAATATACCTTTTTTGATTTTCTCAACAAAATGAATACAATAATGACTGGTTAAATATGCTTTTGGCAAAGTACTTTGCTTACGTTTACATTTATACCTCACACTGAACTTATCAGAAATTTTGCATCCACATTAAGAACAAGCTCCTATCTATGGAGTGTTAAGTAGCACCATGAGCCATGGTCCACCAAGAGTTCATAAGGGAAGAATTTGATAAGTCAAAATGCTACAAGCTTGAGTCCTAGTGTCATTGTTCCTCCTCAGTCTTCTAGAGGCTGGAATTGTTTCCTATCTGGCCCTAGGAATGAGGATCTGTCACTTTACAGTAATAGAAACAGTGTTAAATGACCTAGAGCCCAGCTGTTAGGAAGCAAGTGCTACTTTAAGTGCAGATTAGGCTAGGAGCTCACTTGGTTGTCCAGTTGCAGTGCAGTGATGAAAAGCATTGATGCTAGACCCAGATGGCTTGGGTGTAGGTCCTGGCCCTGCCAGGACCATCTGTGTGACTTGGGTAACGTTTCCTCATAGATTTGCAGTGAGGACTAAATCACTTAGTCCCTGAAAGTGCTTAGAACATTGCCCGGAATAGAGTAAGTGCCCTTGAAATGTCACTTATCCATATTAGGGACTCCTATTAGACCAAATAAACCTAGCAATTTATATAACTTGAATAACTTTAAAAACAAATGGTAAAAATATAAACCACAGAGTGGCAGATTAATTGAAGGTTGTAGAAAATTTTAGAATAATTATAAATAAAATAATAATTTTGAATTTTCCATTGTCTTATGTATTAAGATTAAATACATTAGGTAATGATATGAAGTAAACAAAGATATAAAGTGATATGGCTAACTTTATTTCCAAAAAGTTAAAGGATTCTCCTGTTACAGGGGAAATAATTTTTGTCAATTTTTACATACTAATATCAGTATTAATAAAAAATATAAACAGATGTGCCATATGTTGCTCTAATCACATAGCATTTTTCATCTTTAAAACACCCTATATAATAAGAATAATTTTGTATTCATCTATAGAGGAGAAAACACAAATATTTTAGTTTTGGAGCCCAGATTTTAACTTAAGCACACATTGTATCTTTTAAGCTTTGTACAATTTTGTTTTTATTTTCTCTTACCTTTCTTTAAGTTTTACTTGCAAATATGTATAAATAATTATATTGTTAAATGATTTTTGTACGTGTGTTTTGAAGGATAAAGAGATCCTTATACAGATATAGATGCATGTGTGCATATATACAGTATATAAAAATAAAATTTAAGGGCCATATTGACAGATGGAAAAAGCACAAATGTCAAGGAAAGTTGATTTAGAAATTAATATATAATAACAAAAATTAAACTCCAGCACTTATTGATTTAACAGATGATGAGTTAAAAAGTAAAAACAAAAGCTTAAAATGTAGTTTGATTTTTTAAATTAGTGAGATTACTCTATGAACTTGTTCAGATGTTTGTTATTTTCTAATTATATTTAAAATAACTTTAACCTTTAAGTTTCCAAATGACTTATGTCATTTATTTAATTGTTTCTGTTTAGAAATCTGCATATGTACAAATATTTAGTATGAAAATATCATATTTAATATCATATTTAATCATATTTAATTAAATATCATATTTAATCATATTTATCATATTTATCTTATGGATAAATGTCCATAAGATTATAGTGGAGGTAAAAGCATTTTTCACATATTTGTATTGTTGATTACTAAATACATATTAAACTTTGTACCTGAAGTACAGACTCAACACATTATTTTAAAATATCCCACATAATAATTATTATTATCAATCATATACTAGAGCCACAAAGAAATTTTTAAAAAATCCTAAATGCAGAGATTACAAAGAAACATGACATGAATAAGATATAATAAAATATAGGGCTTCCCTGGTGGCACAGTGGCTGAGAGTCCGCCTGCTGATGCAGGGGATACGGGTTCGTGCCCCGGTCCGGGAGGATCCCACATGCCGCAGAGCGGCTGGGCCCGTGAGCCATGGCTGCTGGGCCTGTGCGTCTGGAGCCTGTGCTCCGCAACGGGAGAGGCCACAACAGTGAGAGGCCCGCATACTGCAAACAAACAAACAAAAAAAAAAAACCCAAAAAAAATATATATATATATATAAGAAAAATCGAAATTGATAACAAGATATTAAGCAAAACACCCCAAGTCACTTGTTAGTTAAAATAACATTTCCTTCAATTGCTTTTGCCCTAAGGAAGAGCCCAATAAATATCAAATGTAATAGTATGCAACCAAAATATTATTCTGAGGCAAATGCATAGCATGAAGTGTTTTTAGCATTAAAAAGAAAGTTAAACAATTCTGTAGTTAACTCAAGAAACATTTTTTTAATAACTAAATGTAATTAAAGAAATCTCAAGGTAAAAATGGTAAAGTGAAGAAAACCAGTCAATTATAAAACAAAAATTACCTTTAAACTAAGAGATACTCCTTTGAAAATAATCTTATTAAGAATAAAATAAAAATAACTGAAGACTCTAATTTAAAAGAATATAAAGCACAATTAAAATTTAAAATGTGAAACAGATACAGAAGTTAAATTTCAAGACAGTAGTATATAAAATTGTATTCTCATCGATGGAAAACCAGTGAAATATGTTATTTTAGAAAAATTAACCAAAAGAAATAAGGAGAAAGTAGAATATTCTAAAATATCTCTTCAAAATCTGCCTCAAAACTGCTTCAGGTCTAAAATTTTACTGATGTCAGTTTTCTAAAGAGATCATTTTCATGGCATTCTAAAGCACACAAATAATCAATGAGAAAAATCTTAAAGTACCCATATAATCAAAGAACTGCAAAATTAAGCAATAGAGAGCATACATCACCACTGTAGCCATAGCTGTCATGAACAGCAGGGGTCATCTGCACAGAAATGAAGGCTAAATATGACCAGAGTTCCAACCTGATTTTCCACGAAGTTCCTCAAAGGAGTCAGCTCTGGAGACCTGCACACAGATTCTTCTAGCACTACCAGCAGTGTGTTCAGAAAAATAGGGAAAGGATTTTCCTATTGAAGAGCTGGTAATCATAGGCCATGGGAAAGAAAGTTGGAAAGTCTCTAGTGTTCTTAACTGTTGAAAATGGACTCCTCAGATCTGGAAGATAGGAACTCTAGATTTTGTTAGTTAAGATCATCAAGATAGACATCTGTTTGATGAATAGTATAAGAGGAAAGAAAAATTTTTCCCTCCTTCCTAATGATTTTCTCTCCTTTGGGAATGAACCATCACTCATTGCTTTGAAGTCAAGACTCAGTTGCTTTGGCATCTCACAGCAACTAAATGTGGCAACACAGAACAATTTTTTTGGAATGATGGTTGCAATACTTGATCTGTGATCAGCTTGAGATGTAAATAATGATAAACTAGTCAGGATAGTCAAGGCCTTGTGACCTCTTAAGTCTGGCTGTTAGGTACACCATACTTCTGTTTTTGTTTTTATGGAAGCATTTGGCTAGATCTTTTTTAGCCTCAGAGAACTAGTGCTCTGAAAATCATCCTAGCAACATAGTTTCAATGTTTGGAGGCATAGTTTTATATTTTTATATACTGACTTAATTTTTTTTTACTTAATTTTTAAGATTGCTAGTAGCTTGGGTTAGTCAAGAGGGAGAGAGGTTTTAACAGCCTACTTCCTACCTTAAAAAGGAGTGTCAGATTGAGACTTGAAGACTTCAAGAAAGGTCATGGTGAACACCATCTCCGAGCTACAGTGTTGTACAAGAAGGATGATTTGAGTGGCCATAGAGGAAGATCCAAGTTGCAAAGATTTGCTTTTGCCAGCATCCAATCCAAGTCAAAGGGTCAAGGCATCTGCATATTATTAAAATACCAGAATGATGCATCTGGTTAAATGAGGAAGAGAAGAATGCTTTATTTGCCTTGTTTCTCCACGCTTCCCTGTAACATTTTGAATCATAAAGATGGAATAAATCATAGTATTTCATATCCATCATTTAAAAACAAAAATAAAATTAAAGAGAAAGGAACATTATATTTTTATAAACTTTATCAACTATTACACTTCCTTGTACATAAACAGGTAGATATAAAAGCATATGTGTGTGTGTGCAGGTGTATATACAAATATTCCACCTGTATTGTACATAAGCTTTCTGTGAAGCAATTTGGAAATGAGCACTGAGAACCTTGAAAATATTTGTAGTCTCCAAACTTAATTTCAGTTCTAGAAATCTGTTCAAAGAAAATAATAACAATATGAAACTCCGAATTAAAATGCTTTTGAGTATAGTGAAAATTTTGAAATAATCTAATTGCCAACAGTGGGCATTTGTTAAATAAGTCATTGTGCATTTATATGGTGATGTGTTACGCAACTATAAAAATTTGTTTTCAAAGAACAATTGCAGAATGAATGTGCATGGTATAATATGAAGTGGGGGTAAGAAAAAACAAGCCACAAAACTTGTTTGATAAGGAGTATGAAAGCAGGGCCTGATCTACTTGTTCAGAGATGTATCTCTAAACAAAGTAAGGGCTCATTAAATATTGTTAAGTATGTGAATGAATATATGATATAAAAGAAAAATACACCAAAATAGCAACAGCAACAGTGGTTGCTGTTTTTCTAAGTAATAAATTTGTCATTGGTTTCTTTTATTGTTGTGTTCTCTGTTCTTTCTGTATCTTCTGAATTTTTCACTATAAATGCATATTTGCTTTCAAAATCAGAAAACATATAAAATAGGGCATTATTGTAAAAGATGGACATTATGTACAGGAAATACACCTCACAAAGTGTCTGCTGGACTGTACTTATGAGTATTTGGCTCTTCTCAGGTCAAATTCGAAACTCTTGAGTCTACTCACACCAATTTTCTCCCCCAGATTTCATCTACTGCCCCTACATGTGTGTGTGTGTATATGTATATATATAGATACATGTATACATATATATAAAACAATACATACTAGTTTTATTAATTTCACTTTATCCTCTGCATATGTGAAAGCACAAATGACACATCTGGAAAAATACATATCCAGAGACTAAAAACATAATTTCTCATCAAAGAGCTGGAATGCAAAGGTTTAGAAGACAAACTACTTGAATAATGATAAATTGGAATATTTATTTTATACTAACCAAGCCTCAGATATGAAGCACAAATTGTGGTTTATTGCTAGATATGGTAATTGCATTAAGGTTATTATTCTCTTTACTATCATTTTTTTTTCTCTGAGTTGGATTTAAGACAAGAAATGATACAGTTTTCTAGGAAGATTCTACCTAACCTAACATATATGTGTGATTCCTCCTCTCCTTAACAAGAAGAAAATGAGAAAAGGAGGAGAAAGCTGAGATATTGCCATGTAGAGGAAACTTAAGAAAGGAACCAAGAGCACAGATGGCCTCAACTGAATCTCTGTATTGTGCCATGATTCAGGTAAAGGGTCCTATCCTGTTGGGTTGAACAGCTGGCAGCTCCCTGAGTACTTCTGCCACCCTGACAGAGGGGAACAGACACACAGAACATAGGTAACATACCTGAATTTAGCCCCAGGATAGAGGCCCCTTTTGTCAGAAAAAAATTTAATTTGAAGTGAGACCGTAGCTTTTTCTTCAGGCTTTAAAATGCTTAGTGAGTCTAGAAGACACAAGCCCATCTTTAGATTAAAATCCTTGAACATTTTCTTCAGATTTTACTTGTACTATTAAACTATCCTTTCACTTTTGGCACATCTGTGGGGCAGTGAATTTATGATTCGGGATCTTCATTCCTCTGAACTTGGAGGAAATCCCAGGGAGATGCATCATTTCTTCATTTGGGTTAAATGTTATAAGAAAAATGTAAGGACTAAATGACTAGTTTTACTATAATTAGAGAAAATAATTTCCCCCATCATTAAAAGAAAGCAAACTAAAATAATGGAATATATCTATATATGTAAGAGCATTAGTAAATTCATCAGGAAACTTTTTTAACTGTCAAAAAACCCACTCTTTTTCAGTATCCATTTTCTTCAGTATGACTTATAGTACCTTTGCCTATAAAGAAAAATTTAGTAATTGTAAAAATGAAGGTACCAGTTAATTCTGCTTCTGAAATTGTCCGTAAATATGAATCCCCTTTGGGATGTCTTCTTCAGCATAGTTCACTGAACAAATAGACATTAATCCTAGTTCCAACAGGCCTGAAGTTTACCATTAAAAATGGACTGTTCAGTAGGTACACATGATATGTAAAAACGGTTGCTGTAAAGTGTATTTGACTGACTATCTGCATTCTGCCAGGGGATTTTGTTTTCTTTACTTGGATTTTTTTTTATTAATTTGTTTTGTGGTAGAAGTTTGCCTTTCTAAAAATGACAGATTAAAGTTTAACTCTGGAAAAAAACTAAAAGGCTGAAAGGAAGAAATCATTCCTAATCATTAAACCTTCTACAAAGACATGATAGGAAAATACAAAGCCCCACTGAAGGTTAGATATATTTCATATTTCCAGAAGACACAGAGAACAGAGTTCCATCCACTCATCCATCCATACATGCATCCATTCCATATATGAGACACTGTCCTATGCACTGGAGATATAATTTTGAACACAATAGATTAGTTAATATTCTCCAAAAATGTCCCACACATAAGAGAATGCTGGCCCTAATATTAGGGCCAAGTGCATTGAGAATTGAAAGGTAACTCAAGACCACACCTAATCAACCTTCTACTTTTACAAAAGACAAAAGTTAGACCAAAAGCCACTGTGTAAGTTAGGGTTCAACCAGAGACGCAGAACCACTACTAGTAGGAAGGATGGACAGAGGGGAAGAGAGAGAGGAGGGAAGTTGGGGGGAAGGCAGGGAGAGGGAGGGGGAGGGGAAGGGAGGGGAGAGGAGATGAGAGGGATAGATAGATAACAAGGAACAGACTTACACAGTTATGGGGCCGGCTAAGTCTGCAGGCCATAGGGAAGGCAGTCAGAAAGGGAAGACCACAACCAGGCTGGAAGTCCTTAGGCAGCTGCTGAAGCTACTTGTCCATGGACAGTAAGAAAAGGGAGATTAGGCAAAAACTGAAACTCCCTGGGCAGGAGTTATTTGGAGTCTATGACACCAGGGAAGACTTAAACCCTCTTTTAAATAGTTCAGCTGATTAGATTTTAAGAAATTTATTTAAATAACCTCTTTAATTTATCAACCTGATGTTAGGACAATCAAGAAACAATTATAATTTCTTTAATTGTATTTATTTGAATGGTAACTAGTAAGTTAGATATAATTTGATACATATAAGGAATAGACCGAAATTACAATAATTTTAAAGAAAATAAAGGTCTACCCTTGAGTAAACAGAACAAATTGCATTGGTGATTGAGGACATACAACAACATAACCTAAGATGAATTTCTATTAATATGGCAAACATAAAAAGCAAAAATAAGTAAATAAATAACCCTCTGTATATTCATGTAAATTTGGAAAGCCGTGCTTAGTCTTGCCAGAAAAGTTATTTATATTTCTAAACGTAAGTAACAGAAACTTCTTTGACAATTTCTATTCAAGACAACTTCTGTTACAGTGGAAATGATGTAATCAAGGCTAGTTTGGCTTCTTGTTGATGATCAAGACATCTCAAGAAGTTTGTGTTGGAGGGTGATTGCATTTCTAGAGATTTTTATTATAGACTACACCCTCATAATGTTTCTTAGTTCTTAGTTTTTTCCCTTTATCTTATGTAATTATGAAATAAAAATCCTATTGATTTTCTTTGGATTACCACATCACCTTAAAGGCTTTTATTTGATAATTTTCCTTTATCTTATAAGAAAATCCTTTTCATGTTCTATAAAGCAGTGATGTCATTTTCACAGTCAAGTATTAGAACCAGTTTTACTTTTTTAAACTTTTTAAAGCCTGTTTAAAAAAATAGTTCCTTAGCTTAATGAAGGTGTTTTAGCTTTAAAATGTTGAGATGGACAGATTTTTCTCCCATCATTCCCTCAAAATGGCTCTGCTATCTCTCCCGTTGCTATTTTCTTTCCCTCTTTCTTATTTCTTCCCCACTTAACCTCCTCCTATTTTTGTTCTTCTGTGGCTGGCCTTCCATTAACATTTAAAAATACACTTTAATGAGCATTAACCAAAAGATTTAAGATGAACAAATGAGGGGGCAGAGAAAGCAGGAGAGGGAGGAGAAGGAAGAAGAGATGAACAGTGGGCGTTACTCTCAGTCTTAAACTAATTTCTGCAGCTGTCTCTCATGTCCAGAGCTGGTCCAAAATTCTACAGTATTTATTGAGGTGTCCAAATCAGAGAAAAGGAAGGATCTTGGTAATAAGAAGTCTACAGTCCTTGAATCATGGATTATTGCCATAGTATTTACCTTTAAATGTAATGAATATGGGCTATTCAAAGTACAGAGAGGGCTTCTCTGGTGGCGCAGTGGTTGAGAGTCCGCCTGCCAATGCAGGGGACATGGGTTCGTGCCCCGGTCCGGGAAGATCCCACATGCCGCGGAGCGCTGGGCCCGTGAGCCATGGCTGCTGAGCCTGCGCGTCCGGAGCCTGTGCTCCGCAACGGGAGAGGCCACACAATAGTGAGACGCCCGTGTACTGCAAAAAAAAAAAAAAAAAAAAAAAAGGACAGCGTACCTAGTCACTGACGGTCTTTATTTTATTGATATATGCATTTTTAGGGTATGACTTACACAGGTATTTATTTTAAAATCTTCGTTTACATTTTTATTTAAGCAGAAAGCTAATGCTTTATATTTTCCAGTTTAAAAATCTAAATGCTGATATATTACATGTAAAAAAGCATAAAATGTTTGAAAATATAGTTACCTTTTCGACATTAATCAACTGAGAAAAAGTATAAATATGTTTTTCTTTACATCACTACTTTTTGACAGCTCCCCACATAAAAATTAACTAAAGGTCACCTTTTGTTGTATTAGCAACAGTGATATTTTAAATTAGCTTCACTACCTCCATTTGTGCTTAGCTATGACACTTTCCACAAGCCCCAGTTCTCATCAGCTTTCTAGTTCCTTCTTTGGAAGACAGAAAAATCCCTCACCTGCCTTTGATACTTCGTGTCTCTCTTTAGGGTCTGTTTAACAGAAACCCCATGTTTGTCAGTCAACAAACCAGTTCCTTGAACAATGATGACCTAATATGAAAACTGAATATTTTATTTAGTTTGTTTTTGTCACACTGGGTCTGGGTCGGGGGGAGGGTTGGGGTCTCAGCAAATATCCCCAGGATGATAAAGTTATTCCAGAATAGAATTTTTATTTTGATCAGCTATTGTATTTTTAGTCTATCGTGGTTCCCTACATCCATATAGGATAAAGTATGTGGGCCAAATAATACAGGGCGGTTTGGAAACAATTGGCTTTTATGGGCACAATCTTATTCTTTCCATATCCATTTTTTTTTTGAATTGTGAAAATGAAGCCAGTTTTTTTTCAAAACAATGCAACTTCTCAACACTCTTGGAAAAGACAGCTTGGGTTGAATCTTTTTTTCGATTTCAGCTTATAAGAAAAAAGAGTCAGTTGTTTAAATTGAGCATATATGTTTGTCCAGACATTCACTGTGTTTGAGTATTAGTGGAAAAGAGTATTTCATGTGATAGGCTTTGTCTCCTGGTTTAGTTCTTCAAGTTCCTGACTCCTATACTCATAAATCAAGCATATTTAGACACAAAACAGGTAATTGAGGGGAGCCATTCGCTTGGTAATTCCATCCTCTCTTTTGTGCACACACTTGCAAATGTAAATGATTTGCATCTGTGCAGACACCCTTGAGGGGCTTGTCTATCCTCACATCATTTTTAGATATCCAAGAAGTTTCTTTGTGAAACTCTCATTCTGCGTTGCCAGATGGTTGATACAACCCTACAACGCCATATTTTGAGCAAAGAGGACCAGTTTAGCAGGTAGATGAAACAACACCCATTACAATTATTATCACATCTCCCGATTTGATAATGGCAAAATGTACTTCTCATCACATGTTCATTCCAAACACAAAAATGAGTAAAATTGATATGGTTTTCCTTTTACATTAAGAATTGGGCACAGCTGCTCCCTTACAAACGTTAAAAGCAAAAATAAAAGATAATAACATCTTTAATTTCTCATGTTTCTCAGCATCTCTTAGAAAAACAGCTTTGTGATACATGGCTCAGTGGCCTGAAAATACCTACTCTTGCTACACTTTTAAGTGTTTTCCTTCATGTTATAATTCGAGAGAGGGAAGATTTCTAGCAAACATAAAGACTTGGGGATCTAAGGAAGAGAATCTGAAAACTTTGAAATAATGCCTTGTCATGCTGTTCGCTTATTCCAGGACATTTTTGCAGTCTTTTGTTTGATCACTACTGTATACCATTCATTTACCTCGTTTGAAAAAAAAAGGTTAAACTAGTAGCTATATGCGTGGCAAATACTAAGTAAAGATGAACATTTTAAATATTTGTCATACTTTCAACTATTTGTTCTTTTGAGTAAAATTAAAATGCACTGATCAGATAAGTAATTGTAGTTGGGTTTGGAGTATATAATCTTCAGGGAATTATATACACAATAAATCAATGCACTAATATAATAAAGTAAGCATTTTTTACTAGATTAAAAAAACTTAAAATAAAGCCAGGTGTCCAAAACTGTTGTTTCTCTCCATCAAAAGGATTGCTTAGAAACTTCCTTGAGACCACCTTCAGATCACAACATAGGCATAATACATAACTCAGGTTATTAACTTTTTCCATTTAGGCTTACAGATCTTTGAGACATAAGTATTTTAAAAGAAGAACAAGATTTTCATGGAAAAGTATGAATTATACAGTAGTTTTATTGAGTCTTTATTGCTAATGCACATGGGGTTCAGAACCATAATGACGATATTGGGCACTTAAGTCATTAGGCTGTCATATTACAGCAAAATTATTTGTACTATATAATCATTGTTTCCTTTTTTATATTACACATATCTAAACTTAGTTCATCTATCTTTGCCATTACAGTACTACTTTGTTGTTGTAAATACCTATTTTTTAAGGATGATTTGAGTATGTTCATTGTAGTTCAAGTTCATGTTTATTAGACCTCTGCATCCTTAAAGCTGGGAAACATGATCGAGGGAAGTTTTCAATCTGCCTCATGGTGTCTTGTTTGATTATGTATTGCTTCACAGCGTCAACTGCTATATAGTTTATATTTTAAGTACTTGTACACACTAAAAATTACAAGCAGAATGGGAGGAGCCAGTTTCTTTTTTTTTTTCTAGCAAGATTTCCATCATACTCATATTTAAGACACACTCTTGTTTTTAAAATTAAAGTGAAGTTCAGTTTGTATTCTGCTTTTTTAGGGGGGTGACTTTAAAGATGAACACATTTCAATGCTCTCCAGTGATTATTTGCAATAAGAGCAAAATCATTTGTGGGGAAAGGTAAAGCTGAAGCTCAAAGCTTCAGCTGAAAATCAGGTGAATGTGGCTTTGGTTTTGAGAACTGGTTCGAGGGTTTCACAAACCCTTTAGAAATGAATATTGATTATTATTATTCAACTAATCAAACGGCATTCTCAGAATTTGCTTTGCTTGAAATCAGTGCCATGATGGATTGTTCATTTTATTATTAAATCCTAGGGGTTATGGCACAATATAGCTCAGCTGGCCCATGCTATGTGTTGCCTTGTGAGTGTGTGTGTGTGTGTGTGTGTGATGTAAAAGTTGAGAGACATACACACTTCTAAGTTTGAATAATTTGGGGCCGAGATTATGTGAACTGATTCCCTTACAGGGAAATGACATAAAAGTAAAATCAGTAGTCTATTCAAATCATTGCACAGTCAAGTCAACTAAATATATGGCACTTCAGAGCAAAACCAAAACTCAAATTGAACAAAACCAGTTTATTCTGTAGCTAAGTATATACTATGTCTGAGTGTGTGTGCCTCCAACTTTTCTCACCAGACCAAAACCATTACTTGGATAATGCACTATAAAGCAGACAGTGCCCATCCAGTCTTTCTTATATTAAAATAGATCATCTGAAACTGACCCTTTGTGATAATTTAAAAATTTTACCTTGCCATGAATTTTCAAAAATAAAATACATTTAACAGGAGAGAGGTCAAATAAGTACTACCACTCTGAACTGTTGTAACTGTCCTGAGAACAGGAAGTACATCTTATAAAGTTAAAAAACCCAGCACCCCTGAGAACCTATAGTTAACCCATTCAGTCCTCCCAGATATATTTTTTTTTTCTTTTTTTTTTTTTGCGGTATGCGGGCCTCTCACTGCTGTGGCCTCTCCCGTTGCGGAGCACAGGCTCCGGATGCGCAGGCCCAGCGGCCATGGCTCACGGGCCCAGCCGCTCCGCGGCATATGGGATCCTCCCAGACCGGGGCACGAACCCGTATCCCTTGCATCGGCAGGCGGACTCTCAACCACTGCGCCACCAGGGAGGCCCCTCCCAGATATATTTTAAGGTTTGGGTATAAATTCAGTTATGGTGGAGAGATGACTAGCACATGTGAAATTTCAACAGAACAGCACTTGAAAGTAGGCATACTAAAATTCAGAAGCCTAATTATCAGTATTACAGATAAAAGAACAGAGTGTGTCTTGCTTGATCTGCTCTACCAGCTTGAGATACAGGTAAAATCACCTTACTTTTTTCCTAACTGTTGTCCTTTTTGATGAATCACTCTGGCTCCCCCATGCAATTGTCTTACTTAGACACTAACAGAAAGCTAGGTGGAGAAAGAACTGGAAACACAAATTAATTCAGAAATAGTCTCTGGTTTTGGTGGCTGTGATTCCAGACACATGACTTTGCAGCTTTCTTTTCTGACGTATTGTTGCCCACTGCTGTGGTAAGGCCCACCTTCAGACATGACACCTAGAAGCTTGCTTTAGATCTGCACTGTCCAGTACGGATGCCACTAGCCACAAGTGTTTATTGGACATTTAAAATGGGGCTAGTCTGAATTGAGATGTGCTGGCTGTAGGTGTGACGTACACAGGAGATTTCAAAGACTTAGTACAAGAAAAAGAATATAAAATATCTCACTAATAATGTCTATTTTGATTACATGGAGAAGTGACAATACTTTGGATAGATTAGGTTAAATAAAATATACAAATTATTAAAATTAATGTCTGCTTTTCCTTTTTTAATGTGACTACTAGCATATTTATAATTACATATGTGAACAATGCTGGTCTAGGAGGTCTGCAATCTCAGCCACATGAGAGACCAGAATCAGCCTCTTGAGGAAACTCAGCCTCTCTCTCTTTCTCTCTCTCTCTCTGCTTAATTGATACAGAGAATTGAGTTTATATCATCCTCATCATCCTTGTCATCCTTATTATCATTAGCCATGCAACTCTCTAGCTTTACAATTTTCTTCTTTATCTCTCATTCACCTTCCTCCCAATAAATACCATATAGAATCATTTAATATATCCTTGAATTTATGTGTCCTTAAAAGATATTTAATGTTTTTAATATGAATTCTATTTTTCTTATTTAAATAAGATAATAAGGATAGCAGCATAATTTTTCACTCATGTCTGTGAATAGGTAAATAAGGAAAGAATACCAAAACTCTTTCTAGATGTTCAAGTTTTGAAGAAAAGGGCCTGAGGGCCAGGATCTGTTTCTTTTCTCAGACCTGTTGTGGATATAAACTCAGACTGTCATTCAATGATAATAACCAATCATAATTTCCTTTCTTCATAAAACATTAGGTGAAGGTTTACTTTCTAAGCACATAGGGTTTTACTCATGTGTTAAAAGTGTTGAATAAAAGAAATTAGAACTTTCATTTTTCTAGAAAAAAAATCAGAGTATTCTTCTATTCAGTCAACAAATATATACCAAGCACTTATCATTCACTCAGCACTGTTCTGGGTACTGGGATTAGAGTCTCTAAAAAATCAGTAAAATAAAATACAATGAAACATAGGCAAAAATCCTGCTCTCCTGGAGCTAACATTCTATTGGGGGAAAAATAGATGTTAAAAGGAAGTAAAATATATATTAGTGAGACAGTGAAATTTAAAAACTTAAATAAACAAACAAACAAATAAACCAAGAAAGGGAGATAGCACCTAAGTGGGGAAGGCTTGCAATTTTAAATAGAGAGGGAAAACCTATGAGAAGTGATGTTTAGGGGAAGATCTGAAAGAAGTAAGGAAAGTAGCTATGCAAATATCCAAAAAAAGTTTTGGGTCAGAGGAAGCAGCATGTGCAAAGACCCTGAGGTGGGATGTGCTCAGGAGAGAAAAAGAAGGCCAGTGTATCTAAAGTAAAAGTAGTGACTGACAAGTAACTATAAGCGATCAACTCCATCTGGGGGTATGGAAGCTTACCAGAAAGACACTCATTCTGAGAAGTTTTCTTTTACTCTACTGGTCAGAGCTGATCTTGCTTGAATGTTGTGAATATGACCCCTATGAAGTACAATAGCAAAGAGTCTTCTGCCTACTAACCCATTCCCTCACTCCCCACCGCACAAACAGTTCAGCTCCTCAGATCTTCAGATTCTCCCCCAAACTGATATTCCATCCACTATTAATCAAGTGTTAAGGGTCTTTAAAATTTTTTTAATATATAAAATATGTTTTAGCTGTGATTATTAAAGTACTTATCTGTGTACTGTAAGGCTGCATGAGATGTACTTCTGACACAATTCTGATAAGAAGTACCATTATATAAGACAATGCTGCTACCATATTTATCAAAGCAAAATTTCTGCCATTTCTATTTGGGTAGACGCAAGATTTCAGTCTTAAATTAAAGTATAAATAAAATATTTTTATTTGTTATTTTTAAAATTATTATTATTAGCAGAAGTTGTTGTGGTAACTCACATCATGCATTCATGTGGGGGGGTTTATACCGCCAGGACACTTATTGCCATCAAAGCTGCAAAAAATAAACATTCATGCAGTTGGAGAATTTGGTATACAGTGTGTTAAAAGTGTGAGAAGGTATACTCTGTCTCAACCAGCAATTCCTAGGGCTCTTCCTATGCCATATAGACATATCTCTTTACTGACAGCTAATATTAATATAAGCTTAACTTAATTTTTATACACTTACTCCAAATTTCTTAAATTATCCATATCTACTTTCTGTTTAGACACATCAGTGTTGTAATTTTTAATTGTTAGCTCCCAAAGGTCCAAAGGACCATCTCTGTTTAATTCACTTTACAGAGTCTAGTGCAAGCTGTAATTTATGGTAATGATGGTGAGAATGATGAAGATGAGGAAGAAAGTGAGGAAACGGATAAAGATAGTAATATATTTGTGTACATACAAAGACTTGTGATATTTTACATCATAACATTTAATCCTTACAACATTGCATTGGAGCTTTTGTATCCATATTATACAGATAAGGAAATTGAGATTCAGGGAAGCCAAGTCACACACTTCCTAAGTGGTGGATCTGGGAGTCAAGATCAGCTCTCTTGCCCAAATGCCTATGTGCTTTCCACCATACATCTTGCTCAGAGTATTCAATTATTAAACATTTTTTTAGCTGACTACTGACTCTGTGTCAGCCTTGATTAGTGTGTAGGGAACACCCTTAAATTCCAAAGTGCTATGTGAAGATCTGCCTCAGCCCACTCTCATCTTTGACTTCCACATGTATTCCAACAGCAGTTTATTTCATGTGGGCACAAAACTGGCAAAAGAAGTATTTTTGCCAAACTATTATGTGACCAAGAGCACATAATTCTTGGTTGGCCATTCCCTCACAGTGGAGCAATTAAGTTCAATTTTCCTTTGCAAGGCCCCACCTTTGATTCACGACTCTGTTCTTCTCTGCTTTCTTGAGCCATTACATAAGCCAACACCTGTCTTTGTTGTCAGGAGTGTTTTAAGACTGAAGTCCACAGGTGTTTTTTCCTTTTTTCTTTTGTGCCATGCCATAGAGTGAAAAATAGCTAAACTTGCTTTCCATTGGTTAATTTAAGGGAATATTTCCTGATAGAAATTTCCTAACTGAACTCCTTGACACAAATGGGGAGGGAGTCAGATCCTGCTAGAATATTTCCCTTTTACTCTTGGCTGTGCTTTGACAGTTTGAAGGATTAAGGGATAACAATGACAGTAGTTATTGTTATTATCAAGTCTGACCATGTCTTTCTCACCATTCATTGTGTCCCTGTTGGAATAGATGCTGTTGACCACATCTGTTGTGTTATTTAAAGTAGATCTTTAAGTCAAAATAAGGATGTGTGTGTGTTGCCTCATTTTGAGTTTGCTTAATGTTTCCAACCATGTTTTAGAAGTAAATCCCAAATGCTTTTTTGCTAAGTGCATTTTTCTTTTGAGTTTAAACCTATGTGTATTTTAAAGGTCATTTAATCCACGCACTTCCAGTTTCTCTGGTCTTAAATCATCGCTGTATTATTTTTTATACAAGAGGTACTTAATGTCTCAAGAAGCTTTCAGAGACCTTTAAAACCCAAAGACATTTTTCCCCCAAGACCAGAAGTTCTATTTTGTCGAAAGTAAATAAGCTTGAAGAAAATCAAGATCTCAGCCTGTTCAATAGTCCAAAAGTTCGAATTTCAGAGGGGTTGGAACTTGGTGAAATTCATGTTCCCATCCCTAGCTCAATCCTCTTTATTCCCTCTTAGCTTAGGCTGAAACACATGGAGGGGATATCCAGCAGAGGACTCTCCTCAGTGACATCTGTGTCTGGAGGAGTGTCCTGGCAATTGGCAACAGGATCTTCTCCCCACAGGGAATGAGAAGGGTCAAAACCCTAAATAATAATAATCTCTTACAGATTTCAGGTTACCAAAAGTTAAAGAAAAGTATAATAGCAAACACAGCATTGCTACATGTCAAAAGCAAGGCTACTGTAATTTCCCCCCTTGAGGCATGTATTTTTCATATTATTATGCATAATTATGCATATGAATTTAAATATATTTCCAGGGCTTCCCTGGTGGCACAGTGGTGAAGAATTCACCTGCCAGTGCAGGAGACATGGGTTCGAGCCCTGGTCCGGGAATATCCCATGTGCCACAGAGCAACTAAGCTCGTGCGCCATAACTATTGAGCCTGCGCTCTAGAGCCCGCGAGCCACAACTACTGAGCCTGTGTGCCACAACTACTGGAGCCCACATGCCTAGAGCCTGTGCTCCGCAACAAGAGAAGCCACCACAATGAGAAGCCTGCGCACCGCAATGAAGAGTAGCCCTCGCTTGCTGCAACTAGAGAAAGCCTGTGTGCAGCAACGAAGACCCAATGCAGCCAAAAATAAATAAAATAAAAATAAATAAATTTATAAAAAATATATATATTTTTTCATATTCTATTCAAAACTCTTTTTCCAAATATGTAGAATAAAATGAAATTAATTGATGGCAATGACTGCATTAAGCTTCAAATCTAAAATTCCTGATCACTGGAAGAATTGGGCTAGTAGTGGGTGCCTAGAGCAACAGACCTGGCTCCTGTAGAACATTCTTCTGGATTTAGGACAGTTTTTCCAATAAAGTTAAATCTGGGATTAGTGAGACATAAAAGATGTGCTGACAAAAACCCAGAGATGGTGCTTGAGACTTTGGAGAGAATCTTTACCCTGCTTCTTACTCTGTGGCCTAAGGCAAGTGACTTAAACAATTTGGGTGTCTTTTTCCTCATCTCAAAAGTAAGGGGCATTTGGGCTTCCCTGGTGGCACAGTGATTAAGAATCCTCCTGCCAATGCAGGGGAAATGGGTTCGAGCCCTGGTCCAGGAAGATCCCACATGCTGCAGGGCAACTAAGCCCATGTGCCACAACTACTGAACCTGCACTCTAGAGGCCGCAAGCCACAACTACTGAGCCCGCATGTCACAACTACTGAAGCCTGTGCGCCTAGAGCCCATGCTCTGCAACAAGAGAAGCCACTGCAGTGAGGAGCCTGCACACTGCAACGAAGAGTAGCCCCCGCTCGCCGCAACTAGAGAAAAGCCCGTGCGCAGCAACGAAGACCCAACGCAGCCAAAAATAAATAAATAAATAAATAATTTTTTTAAAAGTAAGGAGCATTTATTTTATGTTCTCTCAAGTTCATTCCAGATTTAATATTTCATGTTTCCCTGACTCCAACATGAACTGCCCCCAAGAATGGGGTTATCTGATGGTCAAAAACAAGGAAAAGCTTGGCAACTTGATTACAATTAACTCATCTAGGAAAAGAAATAAAATATTCGGGATAATAATTGGATTTTGGCAGAAAGTAAATCTCCTATCACTATTTTTTAATGGAAAGAAGAGTTAATCTGAAGGTGTGACTGGAAAGCAGAAAGCAGTTTCATTTGTCACAGACCTGGGGACTATCGTCTCCATAAAGGACTCCACATAGACTCCAAATAGACAACAAATAAAACAGCGTATATCCTGACCACTTCAAGTGTCACAATGATATGGGTCTTTCTGGGTCTTTTCCTAGTTTTTTCTCCTTCTTTAGCAATGTATGTTATGAATTATGATTATTGCAATGGAGCCAAGTATTCACCGGCTCCAGCTAGATCTTTGTTTAGCAAGCATAAACTCACTGCCAGCTGCAAATTGCAGCTGTCTGTCAGCATTTGTGAGGACAAACCGCTCCACTATCCCGGATCACTTAGCTGTAGACTGCATACTGTGTCCTCAGTTCTGCTCAGCCCACCCTTTGCATTTTCAATACCCTTCCTGTGGGGGAGGGTCTCAGTGGTTTACAAGCGCATTTTGGAGCAAATAGCTTGAAGCTTACATCAAAACGATGCCTCTACTAGAGGGTCCTATCCCAGCAAAACTATTTTGTGAGAGACTGACTGACTCTGGCCTGACATTCCCTGATCTCTGATGTCCTGAAAAAGGCACGAGAGGCTGCCACGCTGACAACCAGCCGTTCTTCAGGACAGAGTGACCCCTGCAGAGAGTGCCAAGAAAATGGGCCCAAGGCCAGGAGCCTGTCTCAGAGCTAGGGAATGTGAGGGTTGAGAAGGCCGTGGCCAAGGGGCCAAGCCAGAGGAAGGACATGGTCCAGGGGGTTGAGTGAGGCCATTCTGCTGGGCCATAGCATGGACGAGCAGGAGGCAAGGCTCAATGGGACCCTTATCTTGGGAGAAATCCTAGTCTCGAATGTTCAAGTAAACTTGGAACTCTGTCACTTAAGGAGGGGATTTGCACAATGATACATTTTGCTTGTGTAGCATTTGCCAGCCTTCTAAGCAAATTTTTTCCTTCAAATTTCCAGGCATGCTTAGACTGGGGAAGAAGCTGACAGCACCACACCAGATTTAATTAAAGTATTTGTAGACTTAACCAAGTCTTCCCCGTTTTATCATCAGAGTAACTCGTGAGTTCTAAGGATCACTTTTTTAGAGGGTTGACAATTTTAGGAATATTCTGAGAATTATCCCAAGATCGAGGAATACCCTGCTTTCCCTAGGCATTTGCATACAGTAAACTCTGAGCTTTGTAGAGGGTGAAAACTAAGACTGAAGGTTCTTTAGGCCCTGGAATGCTCCTCGTACACTGCAGGAAGCATGAGATATGATCAGTCAGTACTTGGGGAAGGTATGCTTTTAGATTTTGTTTAATAATATTTTCAAATAAAAAAATAAATCTGGAATTCTTCCCACTCATGAGGGTATTATGAGAACTGTTCTTTGTTATGTAAGAGTGTTGTTTCAGTAAGAAAAATGTGCCCTCTTGGGAAGAAAGGCACAATGCAAATTCAAATTAGTAATGAAACTGTACAATGTGTAGCATATGGCCAAAGTTGGCCTGAGTCACTCATGGAAGAAAACATTCTAAGACTTGGGAAAAGTCACATCCCTGGTGTGTGTGTGTGTGTAGGGCTGTGTATGTTTGTGGACAGGGGAGCAATGACCCAACATAAACTTTCTTTCCCACAACTTAAACATACACACAATACTTAAAATAGTTTCATTCAGGGGTAGAAACCGTGAGAGTCCCAGGATCATTAAACAATAGCAAAGCTCTGTTAGTCCATGATCTTCCCATATTCAAGAGGATTGTAAAATAAAAACAAGACTCTGCAAGAGATTGACATTTTCCAAAGGGATAGCAACTTACAGTACAAGAGTATTTGGATTGCTCAGTGCCTTCCGTTCTCTCTGTGCTGCAGTTTGCTGCTTTGTTCATTGTGAAACCTTTTTGCTGGATGTGTTACATGCGATGAGCTTTGGTGTTAAAATAAACAGAGAGGAAGGCTGCAATAATGTATTTCAGTTAGGAAGAAGCACTTGAAAGAAATTGGTTTTGCTATACACATGATGTGAGCCAATCAATAGTGGTTTAGTCTGACAAGCACTGTCAATATCCATTGTCACAGTTCAGAAAGTCTTTAATGGATAGTTCTTCAAAACCCAATGATTTCAACGCATGTTCAAAGTCTTGAAATACACTCTACCTGGCAGAAATTAATCACAGATAAACTCTTGGGGTTGTATACACGTATTTTTTTTAACTGAGAGCGAAATAGCCATCAATTAAAATGTGTATGTATTAATATATATTAATCATATAAACTAATATAAACTTAATGTATGCAACAGCTAAAGGCATAATCTAATAATACCAGATACATAATAAATGACCAGTAAATGCTGAAAAAATGAGAGGCACTGGAATGGAAGGTGAAGAGTGCACTTTTCATACCACCTGATCTGTTTACTTACTGATTATTACAACTGTGATTGTGATACGGGGTAACTCTCATAACCTCACAGTTCATAACAATTGTTAGTTTTTATTGAATGCTTACTATACCCTAGATATTGTGCTGGTGTTTTGCATATATCAGGGTATTTACCTGCTATAACAATCCTTGGTAGGGATAGATATTGTCAGTGCCATTAAACAGATGAGAAAATAGAGGCAAAAAGAACTTATACTGCTTAAATAAGATCTTACCACTGTTAAGTATCAGAGTTGAAATTCAAAATCCAAAACTGGTAGTATTCAAAACAGAGAAAAAATGCATGAGAGAGAATGGAGCACACATTTTTGAAAAGGAACAGCATTAGCTGTTAGAAGGAGGCCACATATTAGTGGTTCTTATCTGCCTTCCCCTTAAATGCTGATCCTGAACTTACTCCTATGAAGCAACTAGGAATAATACAAGCAGACTCTGTGGTTGGGTATAGAGAAGAATGAGATTTCTGGTTGGGCTGAGAGAAGAACTAAGGAGTTTGTAGGTGTGAATATATGTGCTTTGAATGTATTGTGAATGTATTGTGGGCTAAGAGTGCATCATCTGTTTTTGAAAAAGGATTGTGTGATGACAGGAATCAAGAACAAGGACTAAGAAATTGAGAGAACTGGCTAGGTCACTAGGCATTTTTGCTTAAAAGGAAGCCCCAATCTCCACCCTATAGCTCTATTTCTATATTCATTCTTATCTTGCTACATTCAGCCACCTGGAGCATGGTGAGTGATCCTTGTATTCACCTTCTGCCCAGTAGCTGAAGAGCTCAATTTGTGTTTATGATGGTTATGGCTCTGTTCAGCCCAGAAGCCACCTTCAGCTGTTCTGACTGACAATCCAGAGAGTATTCAGCTGTCAACACTGTTGCTGTCCTGTGATTCACTAATCTCACCTAAAGCAACTCATTTTCCCTTTTAGGTCTACAGTGACACATAGCACCTAGAGTAATTTTGTCAGCAGTTCACCTGAAGCAGATGATTTAAGACCTTAGGTTGGAAGTAGTTGACCACAGTGGGAGGCTACTGCCATCTCTCTATGTCCTTAGAACTTTGACAGCATTGCCAAACAGATAGAGAGGCAGGCAGTGGGGCAGGCTAGGCATGCCCAGGGGCTCCAAATCAAACAGCCCTGCATTTGATTTCTGGCTCGGCCACTATTGGCTACTTGGCTTAAGCTCTCTGAACCTCAGATTCCTGATCTGCAGAATAGACAGCAATAAGAGAACCTACCACAATGAATGATTATAAGGACTAAATGAGATATGACATTCTTAGTACAGTTCCTTCTCACACTGGTAGTACTCTACAAACATTAGTCATTTTTAATAATACATGTGATTTTTAGATGATCAGATTGACTAGTCGAAATGGAAATTGAGACTGCTTTAAAAGAATCAATACTATATAGATTATTATATGTAATTATGTAGATGATTATATATATAAAATTATAATATTTAGATTGTGAGAAAAGTTAAATATATATATTTATTTAACTTTTCTCACAATCTAAATAAACACTATTCCACCACTTCTTCTTAAATATTGATTTTTTTGACTACATATTTTCCTGTCCTGGTTCAAATTTTTTTTTTTTTTTTTTGTGGTACGCAGGCCTCTCACTGCTGTGGCCTCTTCCATTGTGGAGCACAGGCTCCAGACGCGCAGGCTCAGTGGCCATGGCTCATGGGCCCAGCCACTCCGCGGCATGTGGGATCTTCCCGGACTGGGGCACGAACCCGTGTCCCCTGCATCGGCAGGCGGACTCTCAACCACTGCACCACCAGGGAAGCCCCCCTGGTTCAAATTTTATGTTTGAAAAATTAAGGATACATTGTAAAATATTCTTGATCACACGTAGGGCCAAGAGTTTAGAGGTTAAAGAAAAAGTTTCAGAGTTGTTATATATTTCTCCCCCCATGCCTGCTGAGAATACAGTATCTGTACACACATTTTCACAAAGGTACAAATACATACACTTGCACAAAATACATAGTGATAGCTCTATTTATGTCTGTATGGAGAGAAGATTTTAATACCACCCACCCAATGCAAATACTGCTAAGCATGAGTCAGTATGTAAAGTAAGCATGGAAATTGTCTGATGCTCTTAAATATGAATATTATTTCTTTCTCCAACTTGACTTTTTTTTTCCATAGAAATCTAAGTGTTAATCTCCTAGACTTTTGTCATGCTTCTACCTCTATGGGGGGAACTGCCATGCCTACAATCCTATTGTTTTGGTTTTTCTTTATTTTGTTCTCTGTTTGTGGACTGATGTTCTCATTCATCTGTAAGGCTGTTCTCATTTGATTTGGCCATGGCCTGTTTTCTATCACTAGGAGAGAACCCATCCCTGTATTTAATATGCAGCCTTTCCTCATGGAAAACATGTTTCTAGTTCATGGTGCCCTTTGTCTGGATTGGTGCCGTATGTTATTTTTTTCTTTCTTTCTTTCTTTTCCTTAGTAATTTTACTTTCAAAATCAGTTACAATTTTACTTTCAAAATCAGTTACTGCCTTAGCTCAGTAACCCCTTACTCTATTAACAAATTTATCAAAGTTTTGAAATAGCTCTCAAGTGACAAAGTTTTACCAACACTACATTAAGTTTTAAGAAGCCAAGATAAAATATCTAGTCAATAGAATATGTCTTGATGATCTGAATCTTTACATCTTATACTGTATCTGTATCTGATTCTGTTTCAGGAAAAAATGTCATCATATGTCTCTACACACACCATAGGTTTTTGCTATTTAGGTGTATTCTCTTTTTCTTCTTTCCTTTTTTTGTGAATATGTAGTATTTCCATAACCTTTGATGCAAAAATCTTTTGCAACTCTGGCTTATAGAAAGAAACCAGATAGACTAACAATTGAAAGAAAATTATATTTGCGATGAAATTATTCAATATTTGCAGTACAGTTTTGAAGTTGTCATCATCATCATTATAAACATCCTGAAAGTTATTCTTTAAGTAACTCAATGCTATGCTAAATGCTGTAAAAAGAGTTTAAATATAGTACCCTGACTCACACTATAGAAATGCATTATCAACATAGACACATCTAAGATATATCATGAGCAAAATTAAAATATTAGGTCAGGGCTTCCCTGGTAGTGCAGTGGTTGAGTGTCCGCCTGCTGATGCAGGGGAGACGGGTTCGTGCCCCGGTCCGGGAAGATCCCACATGTCGCGGAGTGGCTGGGCCCGTGAGCCATGGCCGCTGAGCCTGCGCGTCCAGAGCCTGTGGTCCACAACAAGAGAGGCCACAACAGTGAGAGGCCCGCGTACCGAAAAAAAAAAAAAAAATTAGGTCAATACATGAAAAGACAATAAAGAATTTATACATTACTGGAAAAAGCAGTTAATGGCATTTCCATATGGCTGAATTACAGGGCCATGACAGTAAACTGCCAGCTCTTTATTAACACTGAAAATATAAAAATATGATTAGATTTGTCTATTTAAACTAGATAATTTAGCCTAAAAGTAAACATATTTCATTGCATGAATTCTCACTCCTCTTTAAATGAGTCGATAGCATAAATATGAATCATTGGCAAGAGAACGTTTTCATACCCTTTCGTTTCCAGCTGATTATTTATTTTATATTTCTACAATATCTAAGTGGGAATTAAGTGGTTAAAATAAAGCATTGCTGTTAAAATGCCCTGCATTCCCTCTTCCAATTATTTCCAGATTTAATCATGATTTGTGTTTCAAGTAAGTCACTTAAAGTTTCAATAACTTAGCTCCTCAGGGGATTGAAATTATGACTTCTGTTTACACTGAGCATGTGAAAAAAAAAAGAGATATTAAATGACCAACAGTACATTTCAGTACATTAAGTCCAGACTTACCCTTTCTGCCCACTCTGACATGGAGTTATGTGCAAAGTTTGGGAGCTCTAAAACCACACTCTGGAGAGAGCAAAGCAGTATTTATTACAGCCTAATGAATTAGGGCAAGCAGATATGCCCTGTAAAAGAATCAGGCAGGAGACTGGGAAGAAACTTAATAAACTTTATTTCTCTATTTTGGGTAAGGTGCTCTTGTTTTAGTAATTTAGAAAGTGGTACAACAGGATAATTCCAAATACAAGAAGGTCATATTGGAAAATATGAAAGGAGAAAATCAGCACTTTGTTTTGTAATCCGTGTGATGGTTTGAGAAGTGTTTTCGAATCCCTGGGGATGAAGAGCCTGATATAACCCTATTTTGTCATTTCTTTCTGGATTTCCCTCTCCAAACACTGCAGTGCGGTAAGATGATTGCACTAAGCAACTGCCGCCAGTTTTGCTCTGAACATCCTACCAGACTCTCTGTGTTGGGAGCTCTTAGCTGCTAATACAACTATCTATCTACACCTGATGTTGATCCCTATGTAAAACCCCATCAAAAAAGTGACAACAAGTAGCCTAGAAATTTGTTTGTAATAGCATTTCTGAAGGGTAATGACTCTACTTTCCTTTAGCAACGTTTCTGAAATGTTAGCTCTCCCAGCATTTCCAAATTTAAAAAAAATAATAATATTAACAACATGTAATTGTAACATGGGAATACCGCGAGAACAGCAGTTTGGCAGGAAAAGGGGATATTTCAAAATAAGGTCCATAGCAAGAAAAATTCTGGCAGATGCACAATTCTGGATCATATTATCCAAACCGTTGGATTCTGGAAGATTTGAAGGTTTTTCTTTTGTGGTTCCCATCCCTTAATAGAATGGTAGTGGATATTCATCATCTAAATTGTGTTGCTTCCTCCTCCCATTACTAAAGTTGGGAAATAAATATACAAAGGGCATCATTACAATAAGCATTCCTACCTCTAGAGGTGGTTTTAACACCATAATGGCTGCGTCAGGTATAAAACTTGTGTTGGGCTAATGCCTTATTCTCATATGTAATGATATTTATTGAAGATCATCTTGAAAAACCCAGGATCCTAACTATTCTCTGGTGTGAGCAGCTTTAACACCAATTAAATCTCTCCACTGGTTAAGAATGGTGCTTAAAGCTAATGCCTTTAGCCTATGAGTGTGGAGACTTAAACTGCATATTGTTATTCAAAATTCTTACGCTTTGGAAAATAGTCTATTTGTTTGGGCTTGAAAGAAAAGATCACCCATCAGTGAAAAAAAAAAAAAGAGGAAGCATAAAGGAAATAAAAGTAAATTCTAGAATACCTGGAAAGCTAATCCAATTCAAGTTAAGTTTTCCTGGAGGTGAAAATATGTAGAATTAAGAGTGATTCCTCTGTAAATCAGATTAAATGCTTTGGAATTTAAACCCTTATCTCTTTAGTCTCTTTTCATTTTTGAATAAAAAGTTTAAATGGGAACGGAAAAAAACTGCTCATTGGCTTAACATAAATCTTTAAATTGCAGTAAGCTTCACCCTCAAAATGTAGTTGAATCTCTGAGGAAAGAGAAAAGGCTGAATTCTATTTTTCATAAATGATGGATTATTGTACCACACTGTGTATTTTCCAGTAAAGTGTCCTTTTATTTGCACTGTGTGATTACAAGTTTCTAAAAGTATGTGTGGGGTCACTTGGGTGCTGTGGGAAAGTGGAAGGAACACTGTTCTGTTAAAATCAGTAGTGAAATCAGAAGCAAACTATGTCCTGATTACCATAGGCATGTGTTTAAATTTTGCTTTCCTTAATTGGTTATGTTGTATTTACTTAAAATGAACAATTTGGCAAGTTTTTCTCCCTTGACAACAGAAAAGCGTAAACTGTTTTATAAGTTTGGCTGTTAAAATCAGATTTGTAAACCACAATATTCAAAGAGTTTTATTGCTGTTTACAGGGGTCCAGTGATGGACTTTGCTTTATAACCATGGCCTTTTTACATTTTTAGTTTGTATTTACAGCGCTTTCAAGTTATTTGGTTAATAAAAATTATGCCATATATTATAGTCATCTGTTGACTTTAACTTCTGCATATCTCTGCGAACAACTTCTGCAAACAAAGTGAGCAGAATGAATGATGGCAAAGGCCTGGCAATTTGACTTGTCATCTGAGGACGATTATTTATGGCATCAGGAAATGGAAGTTGACACTCTAGTCTGTCTCCAGGAAAGTCATCATTAGAGGCAACTTCGGATAGTTTGGCTATGTTAAAACTGTGTAATCATATTCAAGACTCTGCTAGTTTCTCAGAATGTATGAGAAAGAAACAAGCTAAAGCATTTTAAAATACACTTTCATTTTTCTTGAAAAACCAGTACACCTTACATAACATTTCTCACATGTGGAGGCAGAAGTTGGTATTGAATATATATATATTTACACTATATGATCAGTTTCATAATCTCACATTTATACCATATGTATGTGTTTTAATTTACAAAGTACTTTTTAATCATATCATATTTACTAGTCCCTAACTGGCAGAAAAAAATACCTCTTTTGGCCCTTAATTTCTTGACATTCTATCTTGGAAAATAACAAGATTTTGAGGTGAGACTAGACATAGAAAATGGTAACCTGTGAAAATTTAGATTGATTATTCCATATCATTTCAAAGGCAGACTTGAGACCAGAATTACTGAGGTAGATTTTTCCTGAAGGATAAGTGTCCCTTTAGCTCCCAGTACTAGAACCAGAGCCATGGGGCTTTGATACAGCTATCAATTGGAGCAGATTATATATGACTGGACCCAGATGAAAGTTGATAGGATAGCATATAAGCACAGTATATTAAGACACTCAGAATGACTCATCCAATCATACAGTTTTGAATCAGTTAATGCCTGACATTCATGGTCCTGTAAAAGCAACTATGGCTTGCATGGGTTTTCAAGGCACTTGCTATTTCTCCAAAATGACCTGAGGTCAGTTCCTCCTCTAAGAACCCTTAGTCTCTTATACTTCAAACTCCTTATCATGATGTATTATTACTATATAGACCATATGCATTTCTATCCACAACAGTTAAATCCAGCACTGTCATGTATTCAGTAGGTGGTCAATGTGTGTATGTGTGTGTGTGTGTGTGTGTGTATCACCTAGCAGCACTGTCCAAAAATATCTGAGCTATGTGTGTAATTTAAGATCTTCTCATAGCCACATTTTTTTAAGTAACAAGAAATAAATTTAATAATATATTATTTTAACAATATATTTTTTAAACAAAAATATCCAAAACATTATTATTTCAACCTATGGCACAAGCTGCATTTCAAGTACTCAATAGCTCTGAGTGACTAGTGGCTACCATATTGGACAGCACAGGTCTAAAGCAGTGCTCCTCAAACCCTTTTACGTTCAAATACACAAAATAATGATAATATTTGCATAGCCCACTGGAACAAATAAATAAGACTGCTCATAGCCAACAACAGCTTTCCAGGGGCTCAGGTTGCCTTGGTCTTGCTCAATTACCCAGAGTGCTGAGGGCATCCATAAATCTCACTCTACATAACCATCCTGTCAGATACAATAGTTGGGACGCTCTGGTCTACAGCAGTGCTTCCCAACCTCTTCAAGTGATAGCCCCATTGACCACCCTCACATGAGAGTGGTTGTACTTTTATAAACAGCTCATTTAATTAATAGATAGCAGATAGATAGACAATAGATAGATCAGATATATATGTTTTACATATATATTTTTATATACATGCTACTTATAGATAGATATATTATTAAAATAATAGGGTTTTGTTTTGCTTTTCACTGTTGCTTTACATTTTGTCAGTGTGGGAGTAGCCCTTCCACCACCAATAAACAAAAACTGAAGCAGGTCCTATAACTTGTCCCTTCAGTTTAAGGGAATGATTCTCAGCAGGGAGCACTTTTTCCCCCTCTCACCCCAGAAGACATTTAACAATGTCTGGAGACATTTTTGATTGTCACAACTGAGGAGAGTGTGCTACTGACATATTGTGGGTGGAGGCCAGGGAGGCTTCTCAACATCCTTATCCTGTACAGAGCAACTCCCTGCAAAAAAAATTTTCTTTTTTGAATATCAATAGTACTAAGATTGAGAACCTTACTTTGAGGTAATATAAGATATTAAGGTCTTATAAGTGGCAAGTACTGTCTCAACTCAGTATTTAATAGTGTATAACCCCATGTGATAATCAAAATTTTGAACTTAATTTAAAATTAAAACTCCACTCTACACTTAGCTAGGAGGAGGGCAGGATGTCTTCCTCTTCTTTTCCTTAGCCTAACACTTCACTCCAACTCCCCATTTTGCTAACACAAGTTTATAACTATTTTGTGGTTAAAGCTAGAGGAAGGAGGTTGCAAAAATATCCTTATTTGACCATTTATAAGAAAGCTTCTCACACTCTAGGCCAGGCAGAATTTTTAAAGCATACACTCTCCCTTAGGCACTTTTGCGGGTTCCTTGGAGACCCCACTGGGAAAATTTGACTTCAGATCCTCTAATTCAGGCAATTTATTTTCTTCCAGCTACAGCTCCCTCCTAAATCTCTCTCTTTTCTCTTCTGAGATCCTCAGGAGAGGATAGAATGACTCAAGTAAAGCTCCCCTACAACTGTTAACTTAGTAAAATGTTTTGCACCCAATAGCTACTTAAAAAATTTTAGTTGATTAAAACCATCTACTTTAAATGACTACGTGAGCTCCTGATGTTTATGTTTTCCTTCCCCTTCCATTCTTTCACCAATACTCCAATACATTAGAATACCAGATAAAAATCCTATGAGACTGGTCCCATATCCAAACTGGACCTTGGACAAGTTACTTAGCTTGACTCTTTGACTTAGCTTCTTCATCTCTAAAATGGATGAATTAGTTTATATACTTCAAAAGGTCATTTGAGATTTGATTCAACAAATATTGACTAAACACTAATTCTAAACAGTGTTTGAGGTATTAGGGACACATTAGTGAATAACATTTGTAAAAGTAGATAAAAATCCCTGCCTACATGTAGCTTACATTGCAGTAGAATTAGGTTAAATCACGTTAGGTGCTTAGGAGAATATCAAGCATAAATTACGGTGTCAATACATTTTAGTCATATTATCATTAACCCATCTGAATGATTGGCTTATTCTAAAATATGATTTGAGAGGAAAAGAACCTCTATGTTCCTACTTAAGTGCCACAAATCCTCACATGATGTCAGTAATTAGGTTAAGACAGTGAAGGGCCCACTTACGATCTGTGTCTCAGGTCGTAGAGATAATAAATTCCTATCATTTCAGGAATTATTAATGATAAGAATCATTATTAACAAGTTAGTTAATAAAGTCATTAATAATAAGATAACTTGAATGTATTTAGACTCCATGCTTAATGAAGGTACGGACCTTAAGTGTTACGTTCATCATTGAATTCACAGCATTTAGCATGGGATGTGATAATCAGTAGACATTCAGCAAAGATTTGCTTAGGAAATGAATTTGATGCACACCTAACTTTGAATATAACAGTGAGGCTAGGAAACTGAGGATGGGGGACTGATGAGGACATGGCAGAAGTTTGAGGCAATATGTGTTACAGAATTTCACCTAGTGGTAATTTCACACAAATAAGAAGAGTAAGAAATATCTGCTTTCTGAAAAAGAAATCACTTTGGGTTAACTTGATAAAGAAAATTGACGAAATTATTTGGGCAAGCAGGATCTTTGAAAATGCCTACATTTCCTACAGGCAGTATATAATCACAATTAATTGAAATTAACCAGAGCTTTTTAATCTCTAAGTTAGATGAACTTTTCTGCAATTTTGTGTATGGATTCAGTTTGGTGGAATTATACAGATAAAGATTATTGTGGTAAATATGAGGAAATGAATGTGAAAATAAATTGTGAAAATATGGAGCTAACCACATTCTCATTACACATGCATGTTGCAACAGAGCTAATATTTTCATATGGGCAAATTTTTACTCCTATGCCCTGTCTAAGCAGAAGGGCCTGAGCTATTAATTCAGGTAGTTGTCCCATAACTACTATTTTCTATTCATATTTGCATAAAGTAATAATCATAAAGGAAAAATTTACTGAAAGCCTCTGACTTTTTTTTTAATCTCCAGTGTTCAGACTGCATCATAGTGCTTCTGATACAAGCGACAAAAACCGAGTTAAAAGCAGATTAAAGAAGTTTATTACCCGAAGACCTTCCCTGAAAACTCTGCAAGAAAAAGGACTTATTAAAGGTATAGAGCATTTTATACTTTTACTGTAACAGTGCTAAATAAATGTGCCTCTGTGTCCATAGTTATTCAGCTCTAAAGGAGTATTAAGATATTTTACTCTTTTTAGGTTGCTTATTAAACGTTCTGCTCTATAACAGAGGAAAAAATACTTGTCCAGAAAACTAATCCTGAGAAAATAAAGGTTGTATCAGAGGATCATTGAAAAAAAACACCTAGTTTTGCCCTCAGAGGATCTGGGCTCTGGACCAGGAGCCGAGAAGAAGTATCCTGGTGACCCATCAGAATGACCCCATGTCCCCTTGTGCCTGGACAATCCTAGTTATACATATTGTCCCAGAATACTTAGTAACAGCAGCCCTTTTCATTCTCAGATGAGTCCTCATTTGTATAATAAGTTATCTGATCATGTAGTCATAGTCTGAAGTAAATGAGAGAAAGAAAGTGCTAGGAAGAAAGTCCAAGCTAAACCAGTGTCATGAAAACTTACAGATTTGAGAGCTGGAGAACCTAGAACTCAATCTAAACTGAAATAAGCAGGTACTTTTGCAAATATATCTAAAGTATATAAAATATCCTAGACCAGCCCAGCCACCAGAATAAAAAAACACTCTGGCAAGAGACTGTAATTGGAATTCAGACCTTGGTTCTACCACTCACTAATATGGACATTGAACAAGTTATGATCTCTGAGCCTCAGATACCTCTTCTGTTAAATGGGTATACTTATACCCACCACCGAGAGGACCACTAAAACAAATAAATGAGATAATCCATTTAAAGGATTTAACAGAGTTTCTGGAACATAATTATTCAAGAAATGTCCTCTGCTATTATTAATGCTATTATTATTCATTACTGTTGTTATTACCAGTAGTATACCATATAGATGAAAGGATAGATGGACAGATAAAACCAGTGATGTAGATTTCTATAACTGGAAATCATCACTTAGATCACACAGGCAAATATATTATTTTCCTAAGAAGAAAACATGCATCAAGTCCATTATTCTCTCTGGTTCTCAAATTTTCTAACGGATGCATATATTTTGAAAGTTAAATACAAGAAAGAGTTTGAAAAGAATTTGGGCTAAAATGAAGTCCTAAAATAAACTTTGAGAACAAAGTTGAAAGACTGATCCTTATAGAAATCAAAAAGTGATTTAATATGCAATTATTTCTCAGGAACAGGACAAAGCAGATAATATTTTCAGCACTACTTAGAATGAGAATTATTTCAATAGTTTAGACTAACTGTTTGACCTATCAATTTCAGTCCACTTTAAAAGAGGTGAACATATCACAAAAATCATCTAGCATTCTGAACCAATTGTGAAAGGTGAAATTCTATGCAGCATGAACATACCTATCACTAATAGAATGGAAAATTCTTAGAATGTAAGCATTTGGAAGTAGAACTCGAACATGCTTTAAATCAATCTTAGCTCAGACTTTTACTCTCTGAAGTGTCCTTTTCAGTGGACAGCATTTGGTCCTCCACGATCCAACTTCATATAGTAATACAGTAGTACCTTCAATTCTGCCTTCGAATTTATCCCCTAGATTAAAAGTTTCTTAGAAAGGATTCAGTAGCATGTTACCCGCCATCCTGACAAAATATAAAACCAGATAAGTAGCCCAAACAATCCCAATCTGACATAAAGTCCAAATTTTTCATGACTGTGGCAAAATAAAAGGGGTTTTAATTCAGTGGCACAGTCTGGCCCCAGTCAAAATGCTAAAGAATTAATAACCATAGTGCTCTAGAATTGGTCTCGGAAAGCAGCAGAGAAACCGGATGCCTGATGCAGTTTTCATACTGATGTAATGGAACCACCGAACACACTCCAGTGATACATTTCCTATCTTAGAGCTCCATTACATTTTCACCATAGCTGACCAATGAGTCAGTATTCATTAGTAGGGCTATGGAAAATCTATGTGAAATTCCAATTTGATAAGCTTCCATTGTTGTCTTCAGTGGAATTTTCTTCCAAATACAGTTCAAGTTATGCAAATATAGTCACTTCTTGGGCTTGTTTCAGTTTTAACTGTGAATTTTTTGTAAGGCTTCTTCTGAGACTTTTTTTTTAACCGAGTAGAAAGGATTAAACCAATTTTTAAAAAAGGCAGGCCTAGTCAAATTTAGTACTTTAAGTCCATTTTCTTAGCACATCTAAGGCAAAGACTTAGAAAAAAACCAATGAAATCAGTGTTTCTGATTGGTTATGAAAACTCACATAACATAAATTAATGATTAACAGTTAAATATTTAATTTCTCCAAGTAAAATGACTTAACTCTTTCAAGAGAAGAATTATTTAGAAAGAGGGATAATGCCTTTAAATTTATTCTGCAGTGCATTTGCCCAAAGAATATATATCAAATTCTTTAAACTGTCTAATTTTCCACATGTGGAATAAAGGCCTCCACTACCAAGGTTTGGGAAAGCTGTACGTGGTATTTTGCGTCTTACGAGTGTGCTTCCTGATACCTGGCGGGGGGGCTTGACAAGGCCACAGACACTTTTCAGTGTTTACTCTTTTTTTTGTTTTTAAATAAATTTATTTATTTATTTATTTTTGGCTGAGTTGGGTCTTTGTTGCTGTGCGCCGGCTTTCTTTAGTTGCGGCGAGCGGGGGCTACTCTTCGTTGCAGTGCACGGGCTTCTCATTGCAGAGGCTTCTCTTGTTGCGGCGCACGGGCTCTAGGTGTGCGGGCTTCAGTAGTTGTGTCTCGCAGGCTCTAGAGCGCAGGCTCAGAAGTTGTGGCACACAGGCTTAGTTGCTCCGCGGCATGTGCGATCTTCTCGGACCAGGACTCGAACCTATGTGGCAGGCAGATTCTTAACCACTGCGCCACCAGGGAAGCCCCAAAGTGTTTACTCTTTTATGTAATGTTCCCAACAGACTGAGAGGCCTGAGTTTTGAATTCAGCCAGCCTTCGTTGAGCCCTCACTGTGGGGCAGGAAAGGCTGTGTTTTATGGACTTTAATGCCCAGCAGAACTATATTCACAAAGTTCTTTATGTGAAAAGAAAACTGTCCCAGTATCACACAGTCTAAGCTCAGTCACAAAGCCTTTCTTCAAAACCTGTTTTTAGGACTCACGGAGACCTAGCCAATATGTGATTTCTTTGGCTAGGTTTTAGATCTGGAAACAGTCTCTTGATTGGGGCTGCATTTCCTGATTTCTTTAATATGACTAATGAGAAGGGTACATTGTGATGCCAAAAAGGGGCCAGCAGATAATTCTGAATGATCACCCAGTGGAAGGAAATCGTAACAGCTCAGGTGGGCGTTGCAATCATTGTGCCATTGCAGTGGTAGCTTCTGAAAAGCTTTCAATTTCTCCAAGTGCTTTCACATTTGCCAAGGGGATGGCAAGAGCTTTTTAAAAGTATGAGTTTATTACATTGAGCCTCTCATAGAAAACAAAACTCCAATCAGTATAATATGTAAATTATAAGGAAGAGGATACATTTTAGGGTGGTAGGTGTGCTTATACATGTCCTCTACTTGCTTTTGGAACTGAGATAATAGCTCTTTAGCATCAACCAAACTACCTTACGTAATCGTTCAAATGGCAGCATTGACATCCAAGAACAGAAAACACTTGGCAGTGCAATTTTTAGAAAACATAACAATTGGTTGGTTTTTAGGAGCAACTAGTGTTTCCTTATATCAAAATGATAGAGTTAGAAAGTACTGTATATTTAGAAAGTGGTTTATTTCATCTTTGTATGGACAAAACCATACTGGATGATATTAGTAGAAATTGAGAATAATGCTGCACTACTTATATTTTTTACTCAGTGTATTGTAAAGGAAACAACCAGTCTGAGGATGAAATAGTATGCCTCCAGGATTTATGATGAAAAGCAGTGTTTTCCTGCCTTACCCCAGTTTTCTTTCTTGCAGTGCACCATTTGGAATGGTTTCTGTTCACAGTTCTTCTGGTGGCTGCCTCCCTATCTCATGTTATTGTTATTTGGGGTATAGATTTTTGTCAATATCTTTCTTATCTGTCATGTTTTAATATCTTTATTTATAAAGCTTAGACATTACCTCAGATTTATTTTACAATGAATCTTAATTAAACTAGACTTCATCTACCTGGCCCTCTCTTCCCCAAATACTCAAATATAGCTGGTCTTGCTGTTACTGTTGGCTTCCTCTGAAACATCCAACATACTTGAACCTCTATTTATTGTTCTATTAACCATAGAAAATTGAGACAATGCATCCATTGGCAAGATGAGAAGCATAGTGTCATTTTCCCCTTTCATCTCCTCTGCCTTTGCTATTGAGTATTCTACATTTTGAAATTTTATATTATTTCACTGGTTTCTGTAATTATGACTTATTTATAGGTTGACTCTAAAAGCAGAAAACCAAAAAAACAACGTTCATGTGATTATGATTAGGTAAGGCTGCTTACTGCAGCACCAAGTATTAGACTTCCTTCCCTTTTCTTACAATATCATGACTCTGTGACCCTCAAAGAGAAATGACCCTTGATCCTGGTGAAAAAGATTCTCCTTTCTTTTACATTTGAAGGTTATATTAGTAAGTTTATGTTGTTTCACAACCACAATCAAGTCTTCTATTACACCGCCCCGCATATTTTGAATCTAAATGTGAAAAAAAATCAGTCAGTCATGAGCATTTACTTCATATTTATCATGTAAATATTATGGAATTTTTCCCCAGGTGATTTGCCAGATTGGATTAACTTATCCATGGGTCCAATGCTATGCCATATCAGCCACATATATTATAATGTTCTTATTTTTAAAGCTTATGCTTCATCATTTGCTTATAATCATGCTATTGTTTAGTTTGATATACTTTTGGATTGTGAATTTCTTATACAGATGTTTTTTCCCCCAGAGTTTTATTTTTTATTGCTTTCGGAGCCTTTACATCCTCAAAGGCTTTAATCCTCTCAATTAAACATTCTATATACTTTAGTCTGTGACTCCCTGGTTTTTACCCCAGAATGTTTTCTAAAGTCCTTCCATCATCCTACTTCATTTGTATTGGTTGCTTTCCAGGCTTCACCTTTATCACCCTGTGATTTCCTTTCACTGATCTTCTGAGTTGTATTCACTGTCTTCTGAATCACATGGCTTTTCTTTCTTGCTTTAGTTTCTTCTATTTCTATGTAACTCCAGTAACTCATTTAGGAAACATGAGAACTTGACTGCTTAAAAATATCTTCAGGATGCAGGCACACTTAATCAATAGTTTAGTTGGGCGTAAAATCCCGTTGCCTCTAGAATACAGAGTTGCAGCTTCCATTCTTACTCTTGTTACTTTAAAATTTTTTTCTTTCAGAAACATTGAGGGTTTTTTTTGTTTTTGGTTTTGGTTTGTCTTTGAGATTCTGTAATCAAGATAATGTATATTGGCAGAATTTTTAAAATTTATTCTGCTTGGCACTCAACTTGAAGAACAATGACTCTTTGGCTCTGGAATTTTTTCTCTTTATTATTATGTTAATAAGTTTCTCCCATCAGTTTTCTCTATTTCCTCTTTTGTGATCTTTATGATGTGAGTATTAGATCATCAGGATTGATTTTTCTCATGTTCTGAAAGAATTCTCAGTTTGATCCCCCCTTTTTAAAAAAATTTTCATTTACTTATTTATTTATTTATGGCTGTGTCGGGTCTTCGTTGCTGCACGCAGGCTGTCTCTAGTTGCAGTGAACGAGGACTCTGTTGCAGTGCACGGGCTTCTCATTGCGGTGGCTTCTCTTGTTGTGGAGCACGGGCTCTAGGTGCGTGGGCTTCAGTAGTTGTGGCACATGGGCTCAGTAGTTGTGGCTCACGGGCTCTAGAGCACAGGCTCAGTAGTTGTGGCACACAGGCTTAGTTGCTCCGTGGCATGTGGGATCTTCCCGGACCAGGGCTCGAACCCGTGTCCCCTGCATTGGCAGGAGGATTCTTAACCTTTGTGCCACCAGGGAAGTGCCCCCCCGCCTTTATATTAATTTATTTTTACTTAAGCAATTATATTTTCAATTTTCTAGCTGTCTTTCTTATTGTCTGTTCTTTCTTGCATACCTCACTCTCTCACATGCTATGAAGGCAAAAATTTTGTTTGACCATGCTACTCCCATTCCCAATAGTGAGGATGGCACTTAGCACTCAATAAACATTAATTAATTGAATAAGTGAGAAAACAGAAAATAGATTATATTTTTTTCTAACTTATCTAAGGATATAAATTAAAATTTGTTGTTTTGTACTTTTAGGTTATTTTTTTTTTGCCGTACGCGGGCCTCTCACTGTTGTGGCCTCTCCCGTTGCGGAGCACAGGCTCGGGACGTGCAGGCTCAGCGGCCATGGCTCACGGGCCCCGCCGCTCCGTGGCATGTGGGATCTTCCCGGACCAGGGCACGAATCTGTGTCCCCTGCATTGGCAGGCGGACTCTCAACCACTGCGCCACCAGGGAAGCCCCTAGGTTTTTTTATTTTAAAATTTTCTCTACTTTGAATCATCAATTTCATCTGGTTCCTTTCGTTCATATATTTTTCTCATTCTATTTCCATCACATTAGTGACTTGACTCAAATATCTGGTGGGCCGTGGTTGTCCATTCTTATTACAGAATGAGGCTCCAAAAAGATAAGCTGGAACTCTGCATACATGGGTAGAAGTAGCTTGTCAATGATATGTTTTTGCTGTAGGGTGACTATAGGGACTACCACACCTGTCTCAAATATCAAATATTTCCATTGGATACCGTATGCCTTATATACTCTTGATAAGCTGAATCAGGCTTTATAGAATTTTTTGTGGTGATAGAAAATTTTCAGCTCTATTTTACAATTAAGAAAATTGAATTTATTTGAAAGTAGAGCAGCTTTAGAATGTGACTAATCTAAGTTTAAAGGTAGATCCTATCATTTACCAGCTATATAATTTAATATTTGGTTATCAACTTCTTGATATACAAAATTTATATCATAAAAGTTAAATGAAATGATATATGTAAAGAATCTCACACAGTGCCCAGCTTATCTTAACCATTCAGCAACTCACTCCCTCCCTTCCTTCCTTCTGTCTTTGCTTCATTGTTTTCATCTTTCTTTCTTTCCTTTCTTTCCTGCTTCTTTCTTTTCTTACTTATGTTTATGGAGGAAATCATGGCCAAGATGACCCTAGGAAACCATTCTCCCAAGTATTCTTTTAATGTATGAGAAATCAATCCAAACAAGTGTCAAGGAAAGCCAGCAGTAACTCACTTACTTTAAGGAAAGTATAAAGATCATTCGCAGTTGTCTCATATTTATCTTTTTGGGTAATTTGTATCATGGTACTCTTTATACACAAATGGGCATGAGCTCATTTTCTTTCCTATCTACACCCATTTACATGGTGTCTTCTAATTGCTAGAATGTTTAATAATTACCTACACAACTAATTATTTAAGGTTTTTGTCATATGAGAAAATAATGTCCTTTAAATCACAGTACTTTTGTAAAAGATGTCAATTATATTGAGAAGTAAAGAAAGCTTTGCTATCCAAGTTTCAGGTACAAGTTATCAACCATAAAGTTTCCACAGTTATGTTTATGAATAGCAAAATCATTAAGAGGAAAGTATTTTTAAAATAATTTGTTAGAACTAATGTATGACAAAGTAACCTTCCTGTCACATCATTAATTTAAGCAAAATATATATGCACAACACTGCAATATACCTTTGAGTAGAGGTATGCTCCAAGTTGCCACTTTATCAGTGTTAGTCTAAGAATAATTATATTTGAATTTATGTACTGGGGCATGGGTCTATCATTGCTTGGGCCTGAAATACTCTCACAACTGCCACAATGTGCATTAATGTGCTTAAAAATATCTTGTAAATCTTCTTTTCTTTAAACTTCTTTATGGTTCATAATTGAACTGTGATCCTTACGTGTGAGCTGTGTCATGATTTAATATTAGCCAAAATTAATAGCCAACCTTAAGCTGCTTTATCTTGGCCTATAAGCTTCCTGGTTCCTCTGCCTTTAGAGTTCCCAGGCAATTTCTGTTATTTAAAGGCTCTTGGGAGCTAATGTGTTGGTAACAGAGTACCATATAGCTAGCTTTTGTTCAATAATAAAACACAGGTCACCATGAAAGGTGACAAATGTTGAGAAAAAAAGTGCACCTGGGTAGCAGGTTAAGCCCATGTCTTTTAAAAGCCTGTTATCCAGGGAGGAAATGATCCTGATATTATGAGATATTAAAATCAAAATAACTTTAGAACAACAGGAGAAAAATGAGGTCCAGAAATGGGAGTGAATTAGGTAAGCAGGAAAAGAATGAGCCAGAATAATAAATTGGTTTTCCTGAGGTTCAAGAACTTATTTTCTTATGGAGGGAGACCTTTTCACACAGGATTAGTTAGAATATATTATTTGAGATGGTGACTTATATATACTTGATTTTTAGTACCTACAAAATGGTTTTACCAGTAATTTCCTGGTATAACCTACTATATTTTGTATATTTGCAAATAATAATATTTTCTATTATTGTTATTTTTTCTTCCTTTAAATTATATTACTTTCCCTTTGTGTCAAGTTCTCAAGATCTTTGTGTTTTTTTAGGTAAAAGAAAGTTCCAGATAATAGGCATAAACCCTAAAGCTGACTGGATTCCTGGTAACAGGCATGCTAAATGCTGAGAATATAAAATGAGACCCAGTTGATTTGAAACCAGCATATTGGCATTTTGTTGTTAGCCAGTGGCCTCTAAAACCCATGTTAATTCTTGCCCTGGCAGTAGATACTGGTTTTATTCATTCCATGGACTATCTATCATTAAAAGATTGTCCAGAGTTTTGGCATGCTCTACAGGGTTAGTCTAATCCTAGTGCCAGCTCAAAATACTGTCTTTAAGCCTTCCAGTTTAAGGACTGACAAGTTTCCTTAAAATAAGAAGAAATCAGCATGAGTGCCAGTAAGGAAACAGTAACAGGTAGAGACAGGTTTTGTTTCATAATAAACCATGTTTTAAGCATGCTCTAACTCAAATTGTGTGTGTGTGTGTGTGTGTAGACTGTATAAAGGCTAGGAAACCTCCCCTCCCCATCCCTGACATTGCACCAGCCCAAGTTTATATGCTCTCTGAAGCATATCCTCAACTAGTTGCAGATGACCAGAAGTCAGGCCAATGTGATATTTCCTTCCTGTGCCAGGAGGCTGCTGCACTGCCCTCTGGAGAGGTGGTCTATGACCCGTTCAATCCTCTAATCACATCCTAAATCTTTCCTCCATGCAACCACCTGAAGAGAAGCGAAAGATGCAGGGCTCTCCTCAGTGTTCACAAGAATCCCCTTTTTAAAGGTTAGCATTTATTATTGATACCCTGCTGTTTTCCAGCAGGTGTTCTCGTACCACATAGTTCCCTCATGACTCCTAAACCCAGCTCACAGACAGTGGAAGATTCTTCAGCTTAATTCTTGTTAGCTTTTCAGGGCCTCGGTAGACTATACGAACTGTATCCAAAGCCACTGCTGGCGCTTCACTTTCTCCTTTGTAGTTTTTATAATTCTACTGCTTATACAAAATACTAGCCGTTGATTTCTTTTTGTGGTGAGGTGGATAATTGAGGGAGCAGAAAGCAGAATTTCTTCCTGACCTGCAGACTGATAATTTGAACAAATGTGTGAATAAATGCTTCATTTATAGTGAGATGAATTGAATTTTTCATAGTGCTTGGGAAAGGAGGTATTCATGCTATGATTGGGATTTGAGAGTCCACATTATATGTATGTTGAATGTGTTTCTAAAGATGGTACATATCAGAGCTCTCCCAACCTGCATCTCCTCATCAGGGTCCACATTCAGCAGACGTGTGGACTGCTACAAGCACAGGAAATATTAATATCAGCAATTCATTTAGACATATCCTAAGATTAAGAGAGTGTTCTTTTATAATATTTCCTTTAGCATCACCGACAGTCTGGCCTACAAATCTTTCCCCTCAAATACATTTCTATTATAAATCATCAATGTTCCACAAATTCCCAACATAAAGAAAAAAAGAACTGTATCATTTTATTTGGGGGAGGGGCAAATTTTGTTCAGTATAAATATATCTCTTTTGACTTGTTACCCTATCTGATTACAGACATTGAAATTTGACCAGCCTCTGTAAAATTTAGTCATCAGAAAAATAACTGTGTGTGGCAGAAGTGCTATTCCAGCATATTCTATTTTCCTCTTTGGGAAAGAGGGAAGAGGCCGTATCAGAATTTGGATATTCATAATTGGTGGACTGTCAGTATTAGTCAAATTGCAATAAGGAGAGGTATATCTCCCAACTTTCCTTTGAAATTGACTATGTTGCTCTAAGTGTGTTTTATCAAAGCATTTTCTGGGGCAACAGATCTGAAAACATAAACTTTATGTAGCATTGTTCCTCCTTAGATATTTCTCTTTAATATGTCCTTTCTTTTTGAAGATAAAATAAAAGTACATAAAAGAGTTCTGGGAATAGGCAGCTATATGTCATAAACACCCTTCACTCCCCCTCACGCAAGGCCCCCAGAGCTCCTGAAATTTGGAAATAATTTGATTGAAGTGATGACTGCCTTGATCTTGTTTGAATACTCCTCCTTCTTCATTGTCTTTTCTCTATGGGAGGCAGCAATCCTGTCATGGAGTCATTCCTGGGAGAGAAAGAGGTATTTCAAGCAACCATATTTTCCAAACACAAAATTGAGACACATGGCCTGACAGTGACATAATATTTGAAGTGGAGACTGTGCTCAAAGATCCAGAACATATGGTTGAAAGAGTTTTCTTATAAAAAGCAACTATTAAGACACTTTCTAGATTCTTATTCACAAAAGGCACATTCCTCCATCCCTTTTATTCTTGTGTAAAAATATTACCCAAACATGGGAAGACTGACCAGTTTTCCCTCAAACATGTTGCCTTGGCAGTGCAAGAAGCACCCTGTTGACTAGAAAGTTAAATGCACAGCCATTAAGGAAGCAATGCAAACCAGACTGGCAAACATATTATGAATATATTGCTCTTCTTAAAAATGCTAGTTGGTTTTTCATACTGGAGTATTGACTAACTGTCTGTGTTTGATGAATGGTTTACCAGCCTAATGTCGACTTATGGTTAGAGCTTAACTTGTTAGTTCTGCTTTTGCAGCCAATTCAGAATAACTACAGATGCCTTGAGATATTAAAATTGACTGCTCAAATGGACTCAGTGTGGGAGTTTCATTGGTTTTAAATTGATAACAGCTGAAAGAGTGAGTGATTAAAGTGTACACGGGCATAGGACGCAGCTCTTTCACAGGAACTCTTGTGAACAAACTCCCTTAGTGTGGGAATTTTTTCTGTCTTTTTATATCATAGTTATGTCTAAGCAATCTTGGGTTAAATTTTAAAATTGCACAGGAATATTCAGAAGCTTACAGAAGAAATAATTCCTGAGAAACTGAGATAAATTTTGATGAAGTGGGTTTCTAGTCTGTAGGGAACATTTAAAGTTAAGCAGCATTCCATAAGGTGGTAATCGTGTCTATTTCCCAGGCATTGGAGTTAGATAAGCTGTACAGGAAGCATAAACTGTCATAATAGAAGGGTTGAAATGTTGTGTACATCTCTTTCTTCAACTCGCAAAAACCGAAGCACCAAAGTGCTTTATCACAGATTAAGTCCAACAAAACCTCTTCTTTGCTGTCTTATTCTCCTGGGAACAGTTATTATTATTTTCATTATTTAAAAAGATGATCTGAACACTTTCTTCTCACACAGGAAAAAAAAAACACAAAAGAGAAATAAGAAAACTTTTCTCCCCCTCCTCAAATCAACAACACTCATATAATAAAAAAAATTTATGAAAATGTACTTTGACAATTTATAGTAGCTTAGGGAAAAAGCCTAGTAAAGAAAAGAATACAGAGAAATTTAAAGAAGTTTATAAGAAAGGAATATCTGTTTATACATGTCTTGGTCAGCTTAGATTTTTCCGAGAGTTCAGTGCCTTTACTATCAAATATTGTAACCTAACTCCATTCTATTTTCAATTGTCTCTAGTATTTTTTACCTTTGATAGTCTGTTAAAAATTATTCAAAGCAGTTTGTATAGCTAACTGATAGAGAACATCAATCTATAATAATAAAGTTGGGGTTTGTTGAAGGAATATAAAGCCAAATATCGGGCTTCCTTGGTGGCGCAGTGGTTTGAGGGTCCGCCTGCCGATGCAGGGGACACGGGTTCGTGCCCTGGTGCGGGAGGATCCCACATGCTGTGGAGCGGCTGGGCCCGTGAGCCATGGCTGCTGAGCCTGCGCGTCCGGAGCCTGTGCTCCACAACGGGAGAGGCCACAACAGTGAGAGGCCCGCGTACCGCACACACACACAAAAAAGCCAAATATCATGTACCCATTTCACCTATACATTTTAAAAAGAAAAACTAAAACATTGTGCCCAGCTAGCATACCCTAAATATGTAGCAATGTCAAGTGTTAATTACAATTAGTGTACTAAGAAATTTAGATATATTTGACAATAATGTCAGTGGATACTGATACATATGTTCAGACATGAAGATAATCAAATTATAAAGGAAACTCTAATTTTAAAGCAAAATAAGTCGTATATATTTGGCCAATATTTATAAGAAAGTTTGTTATATATTTACTGCTGAAGTTTTGCCCCAAATTATAACCTAAACTTGCCTAACTTGATGCCTTCCTGAGATGCATCCAGCCATTGAATCATGCTTTGTGTTGTGATGGATAACTCGTGCAGATAGTCATCTAAGAGGTTGTTACAAGGTTTGACATTTTCATAAGATTTAATTCCCTTAGAAATGTAAGAGCAAAGGAGAGAAATTTTCATTCTCTTTCAGCAGTTGTTGAGCTCCAATTTTTTAATGATTTTCTTATCTACCCATATTAGACAGGAGGGAGATTTTAGAGGAGATGTCGTCCAAGTTAAACACATGTGAGGGTCATTAACTTGAATATATCACTCCTAACTTATCCCTTTGAACTTGGAACTCAGACTCATAGAAGGAAAAGAAATGATGCAGGCGGAAGAGGACTGGCCTCAGTTAACCTCACAACGGTGGAATCTATGATGCACTAGAGGCTGAGAAGTAAGAAAGCAGATGGTCTGGAAATAATGTCTTGAGGATATCTTTGTATCTTGATATTCCAAATAATCTAAATTTCAGAAAAGCCATTATTCACCCAGACTCCCTCATCATTTGCACCACTTCATACATTCCTTCTCTGAACAGTGAAATACTGTATTTACATCTTTTGTGACTCTACATTTCAAATGCACTGGAGCCCTGAGCATGTTACAATTTTTCCATCTTAAAAAGAGTAATTAGCATAGGAGAACATTCAATATTATGTAAAGAATTTGACAGGACCTCACTTAATGTTTTTTAGAAACAATTAACATGTCAAAAGAGGAATTGAGAGCCCTTTTTGGTTTATAAATCTGTTTACATAATTACCAGCTGAAGAAGTCAAACATTTTAGGGGGAAAAAAAGCAAGGTTAGATCATCTCTTCATCAAAGGCAGTATTCCCAGTGATGTCAGATGTCTCAAATTCTCTAGCATAAGGTTTTTTTATTCATGTACACACTTGTATGCATACCTCTTTAATCAGAAAGATCACATGTTTATAGTATGAATGAATAATATTGAAGAAAAGTAATATTGGCTAGAAATAAACTGTCCATCACACAAGAGGAGAGACAATTACATCTGTGTGTGAGGTTATGTTCAACTCAAGATGCCACAGTAATATGGAGAAAGTATTTCAAGGGTGGCTATGCAGTATAGGAATATAAGCTTTCCAAATGTGACCATACAGTGCCACATACCAGGGCACTACATTAGTAGATATATGCCTGTCTCATGCTGCATCGCGGAGGACAGAATGGGAAGCAGAAACCCTGGCCAGGGAACTGTGACCTCAGAGGGGACTGATCGGCAGGAGGTAGATAGTGGGAGAAACAAAGACCACAACCCTGGTCCAGGACCAGAAAGAAGATAGAGAATAAATAGCACATTGGAGAAAGTTAGGGAGATGGGACATCTAATCTGAGGAATTCTGGAGAAGGCAGTAAGTACTTTTGTGTAAAGTTCTAGTGGAAAACACTTCCATGTGATAATCCAAAGCCATTTGTTCCTACAATCAGTTATTATAGTATGAGCACTACCAAAAGCCCAGAGGAGGCTTTTGTCTCCCAGATGCAGTTCTCTGATTCTGAGAAGCTGCCATGGATATGTGTACTGAGCTTCAGTTTTGCCTACTGAGCTAAATGGCAGACACTCAACTGAGATCTGCTAGAAGGAGTCTGTGCTAATCCATTTGCCACACCATCTGGAGGCTAGGAGTGGTTGAGGCAGCCTCTGCTGGACAAGGGTCCCAGGCTGTTGGCTCCATTATCACCAGCCTAGAATCCTAGACTCCAAGAATATCTTCCAAGAAATGCAGCAATGCCGTGCATTCTTGGGAAAAAGAGATACTTGAATACAAAACTGTACTTAGTTTTGTGTGATATTTAAGTACATAAAGAACACTTGAAATAATGAAATATATGAAAGACTATTTTCCCTATTGGGTCTGGAGACATGTGGTGTGAAGTGATGAGATAGTAGTGACAAACTCTCACTGTGCTATTTGAAAGAGCTATATGTATTCTACTTTACTCAGGGAAACAATGTATTACAGTCATTAAGCCCTAAAGATGGCTGAATTTTGAAGTAGATTTGAAGTCTAGTCTTGGCTCTGCTACTTATTTTTTTGTGAATTAAGGCAAGGTAATGAAATTTTCTGTCTTAACACTTTCCAGATAATGCCTTTTAGGAATGTTGATACTGTATAAAGAACAATCAGCGTAGCAAGTAATAACTATCCTTTCTTATACTCCTAATTCTACTCTTACTATTGCATTGCATATTGCAAGTTCACCTTGTCCTGAATGCAGAGTAGGTATTCTGAAAATTGCAAACCAGATAAAATATGGTGAGATTTTTGTGACATTGCATTAAAAAAGCCAATATATTGAGCATTCTGTGTGCTTCACGCTGTGCTTGTAGCATTGCATGCGGTATCCAATGAGGAGAATAAAGAACTATGCTTGGGCTTCCCTGGTGGCGCAGTGGTTGAGAGTCCACCTGCCGATGCAGGGGACGCGGGTTCATACCCCAGTCCGGGAAGATCCCACATGCTGCGGAGCGGCTGGGCCCGTGAGCCATGGCCGCTGGGCCTGCGCGTCTGGAGGCTGTGCTCCGCAACGGGAGAGGCCACAACAGTGAGAGGCCTACGTACCACAAAAGAACTATGCTTGCATTTCTTTAAGCTTTGATGGTCTTTCATATTGCCTACTCATACATATTCTCTAAATCACTATGTTCTAAGAGGATACAAAGTTACATAAAGCAGAATCTGCCAAGAAGTGAGTGAGGGGGGAAAATATACAACAAATACGGCATAATATATCAAATGTCAAATGCTTCAAGGGGCATTCAGGCTATAGATTTGGGAAAATTACAAGTGGAAAAAGTGTGGGTAAGATTAATATTTATTTTATTCTATGGTCTTTGAACTTAATCTTGACTTAGAGCATTTGGATATGTGAGGAAATGGGTAAGACATCCAAGGTGCCCAATTGTAGGAAAGCATGGGGAATGGTGGCTTGGATGAAATGCAGAGGGTTTGATGAGAAGTCGTTGTGGCAGGTGTTTTGCATAGTGCCAGACTAAGGAGCTTGTACTTTATTTTATAAGCAATTTTATTATTCATTCAGTACCCATTATATATTTTTATTTATTTGATGAACATTTATTGAGGATCCACCATGTGGTAAGTGATGGGCTGGATACTGGGCCCATGAAGATGTATAATGCAAGATTCCTTCCTTCAAAATTAGACACTGCCTAGGAAGAAGTATTCTATATCAAAAAAAAAAAAAATTCATGCCCATACCCTGCCAACTTGGCTCCATTTTAAAAGACCAGTGAAAATATATATTGTTGTCCCTTACTATCCACAAAGGATTGGTGCCAGGACCCCAGCAGATACAAAGTTTGAGGATGCTCAAGTCCAGTATATAAAATGCCATAGTACAGTCGTTCCTCTGTATTTGCCAGTTCTGCATCCCTGCATATGTGGAGGGCTGATTGTATTAGAAAGCTATATTATGGAATTAATTTTACTTAATTCCTATATAACCTCAATGGGCCATGCCCCAGCAGCCTGTGAATATGAGTGAAGTAACACTGACATTAAGGCACAATTATCACAAGTCATGGCTCCCACCTGTATAATCATAACAATTCAGCCTTTCTCTGTTTCCAAGCTCTCCCTAGCTATTTCTGGGAGCACCTGGAATGTATCACATCTGAGGAGAACTGCCCTCCTCATGTTCTTCTCCTTTGATTCTTCTTCTTTGATACCCCATTGCCTACAAACTGGCCAAGGAAGGCACCTCACCAGGCCACAGGCAGCCAGCATCTTCCAGTCGATGCCTGCTTCACTGCCTAGGTACTGTCCAGGAGTTTCCAAACCTACAAAAACTTCTGGGTGCCATACAGTGCTTTGATTCCTCTGGTTCCACTGCATTTCTGGGTTCAGTCTGTCTCCAGAGAAAACAGTAAGAATGTTCTTCTCCCCAGCCACCTGCACGTTTCACTTGGTATTTTAGGTCCTGAAGCAATAGCGCTTAGGCATTGAATCTCACAAAGTGAGAAAACAGCTTCTTTCCATTCTGTCTGAGGCCCTTTCCTCAACAGAACTCAGATCTACTCCCTGGGACTCAGCTGGGTTACATAAACCATTTTGCCATCTCTCAGAATTCCCATTGACCTCCACAAGCTCAAAATTCCTCTCAAGTCACTGTGTTTTCACCAATGAATAACAATACCTGCAATTAGACATCTGGGTGGTGACCATCATTCTGCCAATTCAGTAGGCAGACCCAACTGAGGTACTCCATTTTATCTTTAAGTGTGCCCATCCCGCCATGGGAGGCCCTGTTAGCTGGGAAAGTAATATAAATAAAGAGTATGAAATAAACTGATATTGCATTTTCATGTGCAATATGCAAAGTGCATCTCCCAGGGAGATATCTATTTACTCAGTTCTGTGGACAGCTTCGGGACAGGATAAGGTGTTTTAGAAATGTTACTGCATAGTTGCTTTCTACAGTAAGGGCTGAAAAAGAAATACACACCGTGTTTGACTGGAAACCCAAAAGAGACAAAATGTTTTCGGAAATGTGTGCATCATGGACCTCTAAATTTGGGCTCATAACCCCTTCTCTCCAATTATATTCCTGGAAATGTTTTTCAGTTTCTTTGCATAAAATAATCAGTGGACCACAGGGAACAGGCAAACCTGTGCAGAGTATACACCACACCTCCATGGAGCTAGCCAACACTTCCACAGAGCCACATGATTCCCCAGCTCTTAATATGGTTTATTATAAAATCCTTTACCTGCCTCAAAGCACTTTTCTTCAAAGCAGCTTTTAAGCTGAAGCTGAGGACCAAAGAATGCCTTTAACAGAATCCTGAAATAGCTTTTAACCCGAGGCTGAGAAGAGAAAGTGCTTTTAACCTAAAGTGATTTCCTCTTAGGTGCTTCAGTATATACCTAGCACTCAGCATTAGTGGCTGTGAGAACACCCTTAAGACCCAAATGAAAGAGACTCCATTATAGATATTCAAACCCATTATATTAATATATTACACATAATATTTGAAATCATTAAGCAGTTTTACTCCAACTAAATTTGAATCTTTTCTTATTGAACTATGCATTCATGCAAATAAATTGAAGTCTTACCACCTGGGATTCTAACAAATCTATGCCGATATTAGGAAAAGTACATTGTTCTTTCCTAGATTTTACTTAAATCCAGAGTGAGTCAAAATTTCCACGCCTTCTCCACCCTAGAAGAAACTTTCAACTTTTATCGATCACTGAATGACATTTCCAACTTTAGTCCATATTTGTTTGGGCTAAAAAGGTAATTTTATTAAATCATTTAGAATTAATTCAATCAAATATCTGAAGAAATTTTATGTATCAAGTTTTCTTCTTAGTCTCATCACTCAAACAGAAATAAAAGTACTGATTTCACGGTAATTTTAACTGCAGTGGAGTTCCTACTAAGTAAAGTAAGTAGACAACCAAACCTATAAAAGTTTTAATTTCAGAATAATTGCAGTAAGTTGTGTGCTTGAGCAGTTGAATTCCATGGACAGTTTTCTATTTTAAAAACATAAAATGTACACAAATAGGGTTAAGGTAGCAAAGTTTGACATCTTTGAATTTTATTCCCTTTTCCTTTTGTAGACCCCTGTGTAATTCTAATAAAATGAGGACAGGCAAAGGAAAAACAGAAAGTATTGTCAACCTAAAATATAAATAATCAGTCTTTGCTAAGCAAAATTTGGCCATGTCAGTCATCCAAAATGCACTAATGCAAACTAAACTGAAATATATTTCTTTCATACTCAAGTGACCGTGGCACAATCTTTACATAAAAGTCACTTTCTTTTATACATTCTCTTCTCTTATTCATTCATTCATTCATTCATTCACTCATTCATATATATTTCACTTGGCATCCAGAAGGGAATGTAATAGGATGCAATAGAAATACATATATTTCTATAGGAAAGAGGAAGAAATTACATCTGTCTTGTTCTACTGTGTAAAGCTTCCTTCACCTTGAATATTCTTCTCCAGCTTACTCTATATAGTAAACTTCTATTCATTTTTAGTCCTCCAGCTCAAAGTTACCAACTCTGTAAATCCATCCCTGTCTTCCTCATTCTGAATTAGTCCTCTCTTTTCTTTATCCCCAAACTATAATTTCATTGGTTGAATATTTTAATACCTTCCAAGGAGACTGTGAATTATCTCTGGTAGATAGAGATCACCTTACTTTGCTCTGCTTTATTATTGCCTAAAAGAGGATAGGAAAGAAAGGAAGCAGGACATGAAATCTTTCAGTGGTTTTAGAATTGCTATTTATTTACAATTTCTCATCCTTCTTGTGGAAACTCTTATGCCCGTGGGTGCTCCTTTTGTAGAGCCTGCTCCTCCCACCAGCCTCACAATGTTGGGCTACTCCTATGTTAAGTTTTTGGATTTCTCTTTTCTTTTCCTTCTCCTTCACAGACTACTGAGCACTATTCAAATATTCCAGGGCTGAAATATTCCAGCCCTGTGGCTTCAGATTCCATCTGCAAGCTTTCCAAACTTAGTACTTCAGCTTCAAACTCCAGACCCTTGAAACTCTAGTCTTGCATGTTCAAACATCTATTTGACATCTCCTAGGATGTTTGGTAGACATCTCACATTTACCTAGAGCAACCCTTGGCTTCCTGGCTTCCACGTGCTCTCGACCTCAGGAAATACCACTGCTCTTTGTCAGCTGGGGTCACCCTCCATGCTATTCTGTCTCTTCTACTCTCATCAACAAATCCCATCTTAAAAATATATTCTAAATTCAACCACTCTCAGTTACTTCCACTGTTACCACCCTACCTAAGCACTATCATCTCTCACTGGACTATCTCACCAGCCCCCAACTGGCCTCTCTGCTTCTTTTCCTGACGCCCTTACATATAGTCTCCACATGGCAACTAGAAAGATCATTTAAAAACATAAATCACTTTAAGTCACTTTCCTGCTCAGTAATTTCCAATTACTTAGAATAAAATCATACTTAAAATAATATCTGTTGCCCTTCCTGTGACCTATAGGGTCCTACCTGCTTTGTCCCCCAGGCTACCTTATCAGGTTCATCCTCAGCCATACTTCCTGTTTATCATTTCACTCCAGCCACACTGGCCTTCTTGCTGCTCCTCCAAGGTACGCAACTTACTCCCATTTGCTACTCCTGTGATGAAATGCTCTGCCTGTGTCATTGGTATGGCTCATGCCTTCACTTCTTTGGGTCTCTGCTCAACCCCACTGTCTAGCAAATGTCTGCCCTGACAACACCTCTCTCTTACTCTCTATGTCCCTGCCATGCTTTATTTTCTCATAGCACCTATCACCATCTGACATTGCATTCCATGTTAATGTCTTTATGTGTTTGTTTCCCCCATTTACATACAGACTGTGTGAAGACAGAGTGTTCTGTTCATTATTCCATCCTCCAAAAGCACTGAAAAATATTCAGGGATGGATAGATTGAATGGATGAATACAAAAATGCAGTAACATTCACTTGGTCAAACCATTCTCTTTAGTATTGTGATTCTGTGCACACACATATAAGGGGAGGGTGTGTGTGTGTATGTGTGTAATTTATGTATTGTGTTGCTCTGGGTAAGCAGAGGTAAGGAGAAGTATAGGGCAAAGTGTTGCCTAGGGGAGACAAATACAGAAAAATTTTATTCTCCTTGTTACATTTGGGTTAATAAACTCTTCATTTAAGATACAAATTCCTTCCTGACTAGTGGACCCACCAATGTGTCCATTGCATTAACTGGACCAAAATTGAGTTGAGATCTATTTTTAATGAGTTTAGGAGCTTAAAACAAGGGCCCAAAAAGTACTTCATAGAAGCATTGTTTGGGGTTGAGGGTGAAATTGTGAAATATGGAGACGGCTGGAAGCCTGAAAAGGGAAGAAGGAGAAAACATGGAAAGGACTGGGGAAGAACTCACCATACTGTCTGGATGGCAGCTAGCCTGTCTCTGACACTCATCTTTGGGCCGATCTTGTCAAAGGATGCCACCCTTGCAGCCAACTGTCCAACATCTATTGGAAGCTGCAGACCCCAGCCTACCCTTGTTTGAGAAGATCCCCCTAGAGCCTAAGCCAGTTTCCTCCAGGCCAGTCTTTCCAGAGTAGACATTATCATTTTCCACCAGCGACTTTAAAGTCTGTTAGTAGATGAGATCCAAAAATATGAATAAACATGTGGGAGGAACTATACACAGAAGTGTATATACTTTAAATTCCTATTTATTTAGATTCCAAGCTACCTAAAAGTTAAAATAATTAAGCTTTTCCCTGTACTTGACTCTTAGGAGAAAAGAAATCACAAGTAAACAAGGCAATGAGAGAGATTTACTTTCAGTGTATATTAGAGACTCAACTGTGTATCAGCCCAATTTTTGATATCTGTGTAACAAAAAGCAATAGCTGATATTTTTAATCAAAGCCCTGAGGCATCATAAGACAATACGGTACCTTCCGAAGCACTTAAGACAGATTAAGTTCAGTGCTAGTGTTTTAGCATTAAACGTATTTTTCCACATCTTAATTCAAAGACATAAGCCATCAGTAAACTATAGTTCTTAACTTAAATCACCTATTTCTCCAAAACTATTCAGTAAAGTTGTGGGAAAGTTATATGATGGGGGCTCATATAGTGGGTATTTTAAAGGTGAGGAAGAGAAAAATGTAAGAATGGAAGTGGAGAAAATATAAGAATAGAAATATGATTCCCTCATAAGCAATCTGAAAGTTTTGGTCTGGAAACCTACTCCCAAAAGGAAAACCAAATGTCACTTACAGTTTAAAATCAAAGATGAAATCAGTTAAATTGCTGAAATTACCTGTGTTGAGAATATTATTTTAGCCCTCCACTCTCCACTGCCCTGCCCTTGTAGCAACCTATTGGGAAATGATCTGCCCATGTGTGTGGCAGTCCAGAGGGAGAAAATTTCCAAGTGAATGCTACCTACTATGGAAGCTACATGGACTGTATTTTTTCTCATTTCAACCCATTTTTTTAGACAAAATCTCAACCCCATTGGACATTGTCTATTGGAACTTCAGATCTCGAGTAATTGATGAACAGAAGTCACTAGGACAGTACTGGTGGTGGAGGTGACAATGCATATAGCATCCTGACCCAGCTCTCAGAGTTACAAGGCAGTTGCTCTATTTCCTTTTTCTTATTTTGTGGATCTCCTGAGAACCTTGGATTAAACATCTCTAAGACTGGTCCCTCGCCTCCAGTAATTTCTTTGAGGAATTAACAATTAATTTTTTTTAAATTTTTTATTTTATTTTGGAGTAGAGTTGATTAACAATGTTGTGTTAGTTTCAGGTGTACAGCAAAGTGATTCAGTTATAAATTACTTTTAGTTCTCAGTAAATTCTTTCAGTTTCCTCCTACCCCCATCCTTCACCATCATTTGAATAAATTTTTCTTTGCTTAAGATAGCCACAGTGGATTTTTTTTTCTATTGTAGCCAAAATCCTGATGAATATGCCTCCTTACCAAAATAATTATCCAATATGTGTGTGTGTCCAAACAGTTCAGTTTTTTGTTGTTGTTTTCTCTTCCCGTCTTTATTTCTTCATGTATGTAGTTCTAGGTAATTTGTTTTTCTTCTTTAAAATTCACTAGAGTGGCCGCAATAGGCCTCTGTCCTGAAAGCAGAATAACATCATTTTGAAAAGTATGTGGAGACTGTCTCCCTACGTAAATGATGATAACACCGTCACATTATTTGAACATTTAACTGCCTCTATTGAGTAGTTTTCCTCATAGTTTTGATTCATTTGGAATCTAACTGACAAGGATCCCATTACTGGGTGTTCTTTTCATTTTTTGTCAAAAAATATATAGCAGAGATGAGGGAGAATGAAGCTAATTTGTGATCTGGGAGGCTTAAACTGGTTATGCTGATGAACTAACTAAATCAGTCAAAAGTTTGAGAGCTTAAAGATTAAAAACCACCATTCCCTAGTTAAACTCTAATTCATTATGTAAACAACATGATTTGTAAGTGCAGTCATGTGGAAGGTCTATTTGTTTTTCTCACCAAAAGATGCTTTCAAAGAAAAATTACAGAAAATGGATTTTCTCCAACCAGTGTGTTGCCTGCCACCCCTGGTACAAGCGCTGAAGCAGGAGAACAAAGATGTAATGATCACACCAGCCAAGGCCATAGGCATTTGCAGAGCACTCTGAAAATATTGGCACCCCTAGCAAGAGGTGTTTTCTAAATACAAAAAGTTGTTAAGAGAGGAATAAAGGATTACCAGTGAGCCCACAGATGGGACTATAGATGGGGAGCCGGGAGCTCAGTGTTCTGGGACGGCTCCCTTTTTTGGAATGCCATAAGGAGGGGAAAAGCAGAAATAATCTTTAATGTTGTGCCAGCCTAGCAAGCATGGAAGTTTAGGGGGCAAAAGCTAGGTCATCAATGCTTGCCAAGAAAACAAAACACCTTCTCTCTCCCTCCCCCTTTCTTTACATGGTTTTAAGATAGAAGGTTCTGTGGTTCAAACACATTCCTATAATTGAATAGTCTTCCTTGGTGTATCAAACTCTGGACTGTATCAGAGTTACAGATGGGTGGCAATCCTACAACAGCCCCTAAATTGGACAATGATGTCTAAGCTAAATCTCTATTATTTACTTCCTTTGGATAGCACTTTTGACTTTGCAAAGTCGTTTCATGTATAACACCATCTCCTCCACGTTATATAATTCACCATGTAATGTTGAAGGCTAATGTTGTAGTCAAGTTGTTTTTTAGTTGTAATTGATAGAAACATATACAAACTGCAAACGTAGGAATGGAATTTATTGGACTACTTAACTGAAAAGTCCAAGGGACAAGGATAGCTTCAGGCATGACTGGACCTCTGGGCACAAAATGCTATCGAATCTTTATCTCCTCCATCCCTCAGCTATTTTCCACTCTGTTGGCTTAATTCTCCAGTATGTTTTCCCAGAAGCTGGCAATATAACTTCTAGAAGCTTAGACTCATATCCTCATAGTTTACCAACTCCTATAGCAAGAGGGCTCCTCTTTCCCAGTAGCACTAAAAAAAAGAAGCCTCAGGATTTGCTTGCCCAGATCCAACTGGGTCATGTGTTCATGTCTGAACCGATTACTGCGGCCGGGGGAGGAAATGCATGTTCATCCCTGGAGCTGGAGCTGGTGAGGTCAGCACTACTCAAAACAAATGGCAGCAGAATGAGAAAGTATCATCCCCAAAGGAAAACCAGGGTGCTCTTACCGGAGGATAGAAGAATAGTTCCAGGGCCAGCAAAACCAACAGACGTACAACATACTCTTCCTAACCAGCATCATCTGTAACAGGGGGCCTCATTTAGTTATTTTCCCAAGGCTGGTCCTTTCTATTGTGATTGTAAGCCCTCTTTGAAACCTTGTAGACAATGCTGTATCCATGTGCTAACCAAATTTGTCTAGTTGCATTAAACTGAAATCCCCTCTAACTTCTAATGCACCTCCATGGCAACCATATATGGTGCCTAGGCATCAGGAAGTGAGAAGTTGAGGTGTGTCTGTTTCATTCACCTCTCTCTCTGCATATTAGCTTCAGTAACACTCATTCATTGCACATCACCATCTCCCCAAATGGCTGCTTTTGCCCTGCAGTGTCTAAATCTAGACAGCCTTTCAATTCAAATCCCTGGAGCAGGTAGTGTCTCTGATACCACCTCAGGCTGTAGTGTTCCAATTCTAAAACTTTTGCAGGGCGAATTGCATTGACCCAGCTTGGGCCACATGACAACCTTTGATTCAATCAGGTTTACCTGGAAGGCTAGGTCCTTCTACTACAGAGCCATACCTTCTTGGGTAAGTATAGCCACTTTAAAGGCAGGATATAAGTGAGATGGAATTTTTTGACCTTTCTGGTAACTAGTGAAAGCAAACGTCTCCCTTCTATCTAATGAAGTTCAACATATCTAAGCTCTTTTTTCACCAGGGCCTTATTGGCAATCAGGGAAGGATTGTTTTCTCTCCCAGTGAGGGATTGCCTGCACTTACCTGGACCACCCAGTAAGTGGCAGTAGCACACCTCCCCCACCCCAGGCATTATAGCAACCGAAAGCAGCCAAAAGGGCACCTCACCCCCTCTAGAGCATTCTGGCAATCAGAAACACTCTGCAATCGAAATTCTCTCCTATCCACCCCAAATGAAAATCTTTCCCCAAGTCCCGTCTTTCCTTATAATTAGTGAATTCCCACCACTAAACTTCTAAAACAGGGAGTCTATTTGCTATCTCTACTTCTTACCTTCTCTTCAAATCTTTACCACAAACATCTGCTTCTCAGTTTCATTCTAGGAAAGCCATTTTCCTTATGATCAGCAATAGTCTCTGAATTTCACCTGGATATCCCATCAGTGTTCTACTGTGTCTGAAATGCTATCCTAACTTCTAAATATCAATCTCTCTTTTCTTCTCCAAACCCTCAGTTTTCAGCATCTTAGTCTCCTTCAACCAAGCAAAAAACCTGAAAGTCCTCTTTGCCTGGTGGGTTGGCTCACCTCCTGCATCCAGTTTACAAATCCCACTGAATCACCCCATCTCTCCATTGTCTTAGTTCAGGTCCTTATCTTTTTTTTTTTCCCCCAGAGCCTGATGTTTTGTAACTATGGACAAACGACTCAATATCTTTGTGCCTCAGTTTTCTCTCCTATAAAATCAGGATGGTAATTGTATCTACCACCAAAGTGTTAAGGATTGTTATAAAGATTAAATAAGTTAAAATATATAAAGTACTTTGACCTTTGCCTGGCTAAATATATCTTCTTTATTTATTATTGAGCGCCCTTGCAATAGCACTAATCACATCATATTATAACTGGTTTTGAGAGCTGTTCTTCCCCCTACACTGTAGGAGATCATGCTTCATGGATCATTGCATCTTTAGGATGGAGCACACTGTCTGGGCTACGGTGGGCATGTAATAGATAGCTATGGATGAATGTCAATCTTTGCATTCTTTACAATGCCCTGCATATGGTAGGTGCTTATGAAATATTTGCTGAATTGAATTAAATAGAATTGAATTGATCTGGAGAGAATACATAATAAGAAATGCCATAATATAACATAAAACATAATGAGTTTAAATTTTAAGGTGAGAGAAATTTCCTTTGAGACTCCTCCTTAGGGTTGACTCTAAACGAATGCATATTTCCACGTTCTAACCAAATTTAGATTTTTTTCTCTATTTATTTGCTCCCCAGTTTTGGTTTCCATGTCCTGTCACCCCTCTTTGTTTTCATTCTCACAGCATAGCTTAGATCACCAAAAATCCAGACTCCTATTATCATCTTTATCAGTAAGCTATTGCTGCCCAACAAACAAACATAGAATCTCAGTGGCAAACTGCAAAAAGCACTTATTTTTCATGTGTCTGTGGGTCAGATAGTTTAGGGCAAGCTTGAATGGACAGCTCTGCTGTAAGTTGTAGGTCTGACTGGACTTGTCTCCTCACTGAGGGTTGACCTCAGTTCTGTGCTATATGTATTTACTCTGGAGCCCAGACCGAAGGGGCAGCAGCTACCCAGGGAAACTCTTGTCTTGGCAATAGTGAAGACGCAAGGAGATGAGTAGAAATCTGTAATGTGTCTGAAGACCTCAGTCTTGAATTGACACATCATTTCTACACATGCTACGTTGTCCAAAGCAAGTCATATGGCCAAGCCCTATAGCAGTGAAATGAGGAAAATAAATGTTGCCCACGCTAGTGAGTTTACTACACAGTCAGATGGCAGAGGTGGTGAATGTATGAATCTAATTCAGAGAAGATGAGATGAATTCTTAATGATGATTAAATTTACCACAAGCCTATCCTGATTCTGGTCTTCCCAAGCAATCACATTAGCCTCTTAACAAATCTCTTTGTGTTCAGTCTTCCCCACGATCTGTGCCCCCAATTTGGTTATGAATCTTTTGGTTACAGGTGATAGAATACCCAGTTAAAAATTATTTATATTATATTTAATTATTTTTATATTCATATAACAGGAAGTCTAGAGAATGTGTTTTAGGATAGGTTTAAAAGTTCAACAATATTGTTGAGGTCTCAGGTTTTTGTACCTTCTTTTTAATCATGTTTAGCTTTTGTTTGCAAGCTTCTTGCCTCATGGTGACAAGATTGCAGCTGTAGCTCCAGGCATTGCATGATTGCACAGTGATGTTCAAAGCAGGAAGGAAGAAAGAAAGAATGTCTTCATATACCCCTCTCCGTTTATCAGGGAAAAAAATCTTCTCTTGTAGATTCCCAAGTCATGTTCCCTTACATTTTACCAACTAGAACTATCTAATTTAAACTAACTAAAGCTATAGGGGAAGCAGAAGTCAATGGAGAACACTTTCAGGTTCTGTCTTATGAGTGGACTTTAAAAACAAGAAAGAAGTTGGGAGGGGAATAGCGTGTGTATAAGAAATCGATAGTATTTGCACACTCTCGAATAATTACCTACCTGACTTAATATTTAAGACTCTTCATAACATAATCTTCATCTCCTTTTAAAGCTTAATACATCAAGATTTCTTAAATAAGAAAGAGTGAATGTTTTCCTCAGCACACCACATTCTTCTCATCATTGATGTGTTTGTTTGCCTCTCCTCCATCTTCTCCAAATGCCCTTTTTGTCCTCTTTCTTACCTCTCCAATCTAAGTCTTACTTATCCTCGAGGATTCATTTCTTCTTTGGGAAGTCTTCCATGTGCACTCAAGGCTGTTCAGATTGCCCTGCCACATGCTCCCATTGCATCTGTTCTCCCCCAGGTATAGTATTTTTCACGATATGTTCTTACCTGTTTAGTTATATGATGCCCACACTAGACAAGAAACTTTTAGAGCATAGGAACTGAGTCTTGGTTATTGTGTTACCAGTGCCATTCCTAGGTCCTGATGCAAAGCAGGCACTCAGAATTTTTTTTTTTTTTTTTTTTGGTAAATAACTGAGTGAATGAAACGGTAAATACACTAGAATGCCTTCATCTTCATCTTCCTGTATCTACCTATCAGAAGAAAAAAAAAAATAAACAAACAAAAGAAACCTCTCTCCAGATTTTAACACCACTCCATTCAGGAATCTCTCTTTTTGGAATGATCTCCATCTCACAAACTTCCCTTCACTCTGCCCCCACCAAACACCGCATCTGCACTACATGACACAAAAAACTCGATACTATAGAGCATCCTGCTTAGCACTGAGTACCTTTTATGATACCTGTTATAGTCTATTTTTTATATTATTTGACTATTTCTTTCAGCCCTACAGTATTATGACTTCTTGATATCTTTTTCACAACCTAATATGCCTACTTCATCACTACAAGTATAGAAGATAATAAATATTTGTGAAATTCATTTGAATTATGATTGCTATTAAAGGATTTTCTACTCTATAACAATTCCCCCTGACTATAACCTCTGGCCAAATTAAATGATCAAATCTGAAGTTTTGGATTATTTTTCTTAAGTAATATTTTATTTTATCCTTTCTTATAGTGGTGACTCACTGTTTTTGAACAAATCTTTGTTACTTGACCAGCTATTCAAAACAAATACCTATGATTATTTCCCACTTCTCTACATTATCTTACTGTGTTTATCTTCTTCCTCTCTCTTGCAGAAAATGCACATTTCCATATTGAAGTACATTATTATTGGTGTTTTAGCCTTAATTCTTTCCCTCTCTGCTAAGTTCTCAATTCAAGCCATCACCTTTTCTGAGAAATGGATGAAAATCGTGACTTTCTTGAAGTCTCACCACAGTCCATGTTGACTACCCCTTTGTAATAATGCATCATTTAGCATTCTGTTATGCTGCATTTTATATTTTTCTCCCCACTTCTGCTAAAAATATGTTTTAAATGCATTGAAGACCTCCACTGATGATTAAGATGCTGTCTTACAGTCAATAATTCAATAAATATTTATTGAACTTCTAATGTATGCCAAACGTTGTCGAGTTACTGGGGATCCAGTAATAAAGGAAATAGGAATAGTCCTTACTCTCCTGGGTTTTGCATTCTAAGCAAGGGAAGCAACTAACCAGTAAACATATCAATCTAATATATCAGGTGGAGAAAAGTGCTCTAAGAAAAGTAAGGTGGGGCAGCATGGAGAGTTCTCTTGGCAGTGGTTGCCAGGTTTTATTTAAAGGTGGATAGGAAAGGCTACAATAAGAAGGTGACATTTGATCAGAGAGCTAGGGCAGTAGAGCTCCATGCAGAGGAAATAATAAGTGCAATGTCCCTGAGGCAGAACATGAATCAGCAACGTCAACAGAGTGGTGGCAGGCAAGTGATGAGCGGGAGAGAGTAGAGAGGAAGCAAATGAAATCAGTTAATTGGTGGAAGGTCAGGTCGTTTACTGCCTTGGAAGTGATGTTAGGGAATTGGATTTCATTCTGTGCGAGAGGGGAAGCCCTTGAACCTACTAAATATTTGCTTCATTATCAGTAATCAGCATCTATGCTGTTTAAAAAGGTTCTGGAAATGGATGGTGGTGATGGTTGCACACCAATGCACATGTACTTAATGCCACTAAACTGTACACATAAAAGTGGTTAAAATGGACACTTTTATGTTATATATATTTTAACACAGTTTTAAAAAATCTTTGTGTGAATACCATGGACCCACATTTGTGCTGGGCACTGGTGACCGTAAGAACATATAAGCAATGCAGCACTCAGAATCTGCTTTGAGAAAATACATTCCATATATTATAAGTGTAAATACACAATGCAAGGTAGCATAAATCATGTTCCAAATGAGAGGGCTAGGCTAGAATTTCACAAAGTGTGTTCTGGGAAACATTAGTCTGGAGAGATGCCCTTTGAAATAAAAGGATCTTACTCAGATAAGTTTGGGAAATAATGCATCCTCCAGTCCCGCCTGGAGATTCCCAGTGCACACTGGCATAACACAGGCTCTAAAAATAAGTACACATGAAAGAAACCTGTTTAACTTTGTTTAACCCAATGTGGCTAAACCATTTTGATTACAGGCTTTTTCCCCCCCATCGCCTATTAACATCCTGAAGAACTGGTATTCCAAAGAACCTATGTTACAGGAGACATAAAGCTGAGATAGGAAGGATAGAGTTTATGGAGAAAGAGCCATCTGAGCTGAGCCCTAAAAGAAAGGGGATACTTAGATTAGAGAAGAGGAAGGGCATTCAAGGCAGGAGAGATGTGAAGAAATTCACTTCAAAGTAAGTCTCCGGGAACTTGCTTTCTTCGAATATCATTGAGCCACAGGGTGAATCTTCTACATATACTAACAACATCATAATTTTGATAACCATTGACAAATTTGTTCTCAAACACTAAGACCCTAATTCGCTAAGATTAATTATTTTATAGAAGTTTTCTTAATTCCTTGTCATTATCTTATAGACAACAAAGTTAAGCCCAGAGAGACTATAAATTACTCAGTCATCCCTGCCTAATCGATGGCAGAGTGTTAGTTTTCTTTCTCTGGGGCCGGAGTCCTGTTCCACAGAGAAGGGAGTTAGGGCCTTTGTATGTCTGCAATAGACACTTTGGAATTAAAGCAAAAAATCGATTCCTATGCAAGATGCAGATTTCATCATTCAGTGGATATGGAAACAGAATCAAATTAAAGAACAACGCAAGCTTGGATTTTAATGAAGCTCATCTTTGTTTCTTTTGCAGATCAAATTTTTGGCTCTCATCTGCACACAGTGTGTGAACGTGAAAATTCCACAGTTCCGCGGTTTGTAAAGCAGTGCATTGAAGCTGTCGAAAAAAGAGGTGGGTAACTGAATATACAGCAATTTCCCCCAATACTGTACCCTCTACACAACCAGTGCTCAAGTTAACAGCACTGACAAGCTATGAAATTAAAACTTGACTTTTGTTAATCAGTTAAGAGGATCAAGTTTCTTATTAACTTCAGTTTGTTTTCACAGTAGGGACATCAATAATTCCCACTAATGTTCTTTTTTTAATATTTTTTTCTGTCTGACATGTTGTTGATTCAATTGCAAACTTCTTGTTTTCTCGCCAGTGATAAAACATTCATAAAATATCAGCACTCACAGTGTTAGAACCCTCCTAACATTCATGCTGGTAGATTTTGTGCCAGAACATATTTTGGTAAGCCCCCAACATTACCCAAGTGAAGCAAACAGCGTTTCTACTTGCACATGGTGATATTCCATCTTCCACGTGTATCTGTTCAGCACAGAATATGCCTAACTGGTTTTCCTGGAACAATTAACAGACACACCTCCAGTGTTAAGATGACCTTTGATTCCTATATTTCAACATTCTGTTTTTCATTTGAAATTATTTTATCTTACTAAGGGGAACAAAACAAAACCCATTTGACTCATCATTTCTATGCTAGTCTATCTGAGGGGTGTTTTTCCTTCAGACTGTGACTTTATTCATTCAAGGTCATTTTCCCTGAAAGATACGTACAGTAGGTGCAGAATCTCAAAAAATATATTGTATAGAAATGTGAAGCTTCATCACTCTCTGTTACAAGTTTACAACATATTCCCAGGATCTAGGGGAATATATATCATGTAAAAGACAGAGGTGTTTCCAGAAAAAGGATTGGTGAATCTATTCCCCTTTTCAGCTCCCAGTCTCTTAAAACAATAGAACCAAGGGAAGAAATCTTTACCAAGTTATCTGCTAGGGAAAAGCCATTTTAATTCTCTCGATGTTACCTGGCTTTATTATAGAAACATAATAAAAATGGTCTGCAATTTCCAGCTCCTGGAAATTCATACTTTGATTATACTGTAAGGACAGCCTTGGGATCCTATTATTCCCATATCAGTAGGGAATGAGAGAATAACAAGAAGGGGATGAGTGGGTAGAGAAAGTGGATAAAGTGAGCAGCTTTGGGGAAAAGCATATCAACACATCAGAGAGAAGAGCTGAGGGTTCAAAGAGAGCGTAGAAAACAGTAAAAGCAGAATGAACACAAGGAGAGGTATCTGTGAGGAATGGAATCAATTGGAGTTTAGAGAGAAACGTCTTTTTATTGTATGTTGCAATCTCATTTAATTTTATAGGTACATATTTTAGGAATAAATATTATTTAATAAGTACTTAAAGCCAAATGGATCACTGAAAATGTTATAATGCTATTATTGCTAATAGTTAAATTATCGTCATTTTCAGGGAATCTTCATTCTCTTATAAATACTCAGCATTGATGGTGTGAGCACTGTTATATTAGAGCAAAAATCCAAATAGGACTTTGGGGGAAGCTGTACATAATAAGATGTGTGCACATTAAAAAAAGGGTACTATAACTCTCTATTTATGTACATACCCCAGGCAAAATGAAAACTCTGCTAGATATAGCCTTGTGGCATGCAAACACCATGGTATTGCAGAATAGAAAATGCCCATAAATAGAAACTGTATGTTTTGTTCATGGTATTTTGTTGGTGATTTTTAATAAAATAAGACAATGTATTTTCTGACAGGGGCAATCATATTTGGCATTATATTTCATTGTCCCAATGTTTACTCTTAAAATGAATTTGTAGATTCAGCACTGAACAGGCACTAATCACACATATGATTATTAAAATAATTCCTAAGTGTTTTAATGAAACTCAAAGACTGCAATTCCATAAAGCAACTGATAATTCAAAGCATTTTGGCAATGTCAGCTTAAAGGAACTGTATGGAAATGTTCAACAAAAACTCAGAGACACAAGGTAAACCTCTCACATCACTGCAGTATTTACAAGTGTGTGCTTTTGATTTTATTTTTCTATGATCGTTTTGTTGGATTAATATTCTTACATTGATATGCCAATTCTATTTACTCAAAGTGTTGTTTTTACTAAATTTTGGCATAAAGCACCTCAGGACAGAAATAATTTATGTGAATCTAAGTCCAATGTTTATGCAGGCTTCTGATGACATTTTATGCTGGGGTTGTTGTTAGGAAGTAGCATATAAAGGTGCCAAGTCTCTCAGCACGGCTGGACTCTGCATATCTAGAGCCCTCCTTCTAATGGCCAGATCCTCTTCCAGCCAAGATACTTAACTGCAGAGTCATGGGAAATGCTTATGGACCAGTTATGGGAAAGGCACTTTTAATGAAAACTGTGTGTTTACTCTCACAGTCTTAGGAAAATGGTCTCAATCCTCACTACAGCAGCACGTCAGCTGTTATAAAAAATACTTGTTTCCTTTCTCTCTTTTTTTCTTGAGGTTATTTTCCCCACCTTAAAAAAATAATTTACAAAATTTAGCTGGATTTTTTTAATGCTTCTTACATGCTTGATTTCAAATGAAACAACATCAGGAGGGCATTTCTCACCATTTATTCATTCATTCCTCCATTCATTCATTCATTCATTCAGTTAGTTACTTGCACTTGGCAGAGCCAATTTGCCCATGCTCCTCTAGTCTCCACAGGGAAATCCTACCCAGCCCTTGGCACAAGATACATTCTCTATTCATCCCTGGTAAAGTGGTATTAGTTACATTTTAAATTTTGCGTCTCTTGGACATACCTAGAAAGAAATCTCTTAGTGAGCCGAATGTAAACCAATTTAGCGAATCACTTGTTTAGTATGTTTCCTTATCTTGATTTGGATTTCCTTTATTCCTCTAAACCACCAGAGCATTCTCCTTCTTACCAACTATTATAACTGGATTAAAGTTATTTCTGTGGTTTCTGACATTGTCTGCTCGGCCTAGAAGACATACAGATAACTTGGAGGGCAAACTGTAAAGGAGTGTGTTATTCTTTAAAGCTTTTCCAAGTGGTTCATTCTCCCTTGCCTTGCCTTTACAGTTTTAGATTTTATATATATATATATATATATATATATATATATATATATATGAAATAATAAGCAGCCAATGAAAAATTCAACTTATATTTCTTCTTACAGAGCAGTTTCTGCAAAAATATTGAATTATTGTTCAGCTAATGCTCAATACATATGGTAAACTGACTAAAAGCAGGAGATCATCTGATACCTTTTTGAGGTCTGGGGGGACAAGCCTGGAGAGGATAACATTGTGACACACTGGTGGTATGTAGATCTAAACAGGGAGAAGTCCAGTTTTCAGTGCTTTATAAAATACTTTCTGTAGTTTATGATGACCTCAAAGGTGTATAGAAATTGCTTACTTAAAAATAGGGTCACCTGTATCACTTAGAGACAAGGACCTAGGAGACATGAACTAAACAAAGTACTAAACTGGTATAATTAGTACTGAGACCTTAATCCATAGTTTTAATATGAAAACTATGTAACTGACTGACTACTCTTTGTGAAGGCCAGTTACTGATATTTGGAAAGAACGGCACACAGTGTGTGCGGCATTGTAAACACTCACTGAAGTAACACACTAGTGTTTATTGCATTTTGGCAATAAGTAGCTAGCTATTCAGTACCTACTCTGTGTCATTCTCCATACTACCAGCTGAGAATATAGAGCAGGTATACATTAAGCAAACTGTGAAAGTAAAGAATAGATATTGTGCTAAGAGAAAGAACAACCACTACAGTAATAATAATAAAAAACAATAGAAGAAGTTTGTCAGCTTAAAAATGGCATAATAGGGGATGGGGGAAATGGAAAGATCTTGGTCAAAGGGCATAAGGTTGCAGTTATGCAGGATGAATAAGTCTAGAGACCTACTATACAAGCATGATGAACAGAGTTAACAATACTGTGTTGAATACTGAAAATAAGCTAAGAGAGTAGATTTCAGATGCTCTTGTCACAGACAAAAATTGGTAGTTATGTGAGGAGATGGTATGTTAATTAGTTGCTCATTTTGCTATGTCTATGTATATCAAATCATCATGCTGTACACCTTAAATATATACAATTTTGGGGCTTCCCTGGTGGTGCAGTGGTTGAGAGTCCGCCTGCCGATGCAGGGGACACGGGTTTGTGCCCCGGTCTGGGAAGATCCCACATGCCGCAGAGCAGCTGGGCCCGTGAGCCATGGCCGCTGATCCTGTGCGTCTGGAGCCTGTTCTCCGCAATGGAAGAGGCCACAGCAGTGAGAGGCCCGCGTACTGCAAAAAAAAAAAAAAAAAAAAAAAAAAAAAAAAATATATATATATATATATATATATATATATAATTTTTATTTAGAATATATTTTTAAGTGACATTATAAACCCTGAATAATAAAACACATACTCTTCTGGTTTTAGCCTCCTGATAAGACCATAAGTTTAATTACAGCCTATTTCCCAGGTTATTTTCTTGACACATTGTGACGGCACAGTACAAGGAGTCACTTGGTGTGAGATACCCAAAAGAACATGCCATAAATGATGAGCCAGTCCTTTTTCTACACAACAATACAATACATTGCCAAAGACTTCCTTTATATAATAATGGAGTTAACTAAATGAATGAACGCGTTTCTACACTAAATGTATTTTTATGCATTGAATATATTTTTGTTTGTAAAGGAATAGGGCTGATTTTAAAACAATTTTTAAATTACATTTGGATTGGCATTCATCCTTTGGAATATGGTTTAACAACTCATTCTTCCTCCATTATTCCCAGTTCTGATTATTATGCCCCTGAACTATTTGACAACATTAAAATGATACCTAGAGATCTGTTGCAAACAATGTGTACACACTCAACACCACTTAACTGTACACTTAAAAATGGTTAAAATGGTAAATTTTATATTATATGGTTTTCTTTACCACAGTTAAAAATCAGTGATACCAGGTCTTCCAAATTTGATGATTCCACCTATAAGCTACTTTGCAGAATGCCTCAGCAGATGCTAACTGACAATTTTGCTCTTTCTTTTTTCTGGAACACAAAATACTATGACAAGAATGATACACAAAATTACATATTTGACTTGGTGCCTAAAAGCCACCCTGGGATCCATAACCTTGCTTAAAGATTTAAGAAAGACCTTTAGTCTACTTCTGAGAAGGTCCTTAGCCTCAAAAACTTTATCTCTCTACTTGACTTCTTAGCAGCTGTTATATTTTTTTGCTGTCGTTTGTTTGACAGGATCCAGTTATAGGTTCCGATGTCTGTTTAAAGAAACAAGGAGGCTGTTGGCTTTCAAATTCCTTCATTGCTTGTGTGATCAGCATTTTCCCAGGCTTTTCTACATAGTTTGCCAAGCAAAGGGACTGACCTTTTGTAGCAAACACTTTTTCATTTCAAAATGCTCACTTTGATTTTTGTCCCATTTTATGCTCATTCCAAACTGTTTACAACCCACTAAAAATGACTGTGAATTATATGTTTGTGTAATGGATTCCTTTTGTGGTCAGAGTGGAATGTTTACTTTGAACAATTAGTTATCTTTGGGTAGATTATAGCAACTTGGAAAAAGAATGGCTAAGATTATTATTATACCTTAACTGTTTCTTTTTGGTAATTCAGCTGTTGTTATGTGAAGTTTGAGAGAAAGACACATTAAGAATCCCATGCCATTATAAATGAAATCTATTTCTCTAATTGTGTCAATATTTATTTAGATGTATTTATTAATATCATAAGAAGGTAAGATTATACACCTACATAGGAGTATACTTACCAAGTCATGAAAATTCAGAACAAGGACTATACATAAATACATGGATATTTACTATTATATATAGTGCATGCCTTGCTTAACATGTACTTGCAAATTAAGTAAGGCATGCCCATGTACGTACTTATTATAAAAACAACAGGCAAGATTCAGTGCACCAGTCTGCCTCTTGAGATTCTTCCAAGTGTTCACTTGCAAAAATAAAACTACATAGTCTATTCCCATTGCCTGATGATCTAGGCCCCTGAAGGGCAGATCGTAATGCCTTCCCTAGACAAGCTCTGCTCCCAGTTCTGCTAATTTTGTCCTGTTCATTCTTTCCCACTTTGGGATAATCTATTATAGTTGGATCCAGGCACGCACCAAAGGCTGATACTTCCATGAAGAATGTGCAATTTGTACTGTTTAGTTTGTGACGAGATTCTTGAAAACTTGTATGATTCTATCTTGTTCCAGAGGGACTTCTGCTTGCTAGTTTTAAAAGCAGTGAGTAAAAAAAAAAAAAAAAAAGTAACAAAAACAAAACAAACTGATAAAAATGACATGCTCAAAAAATAAAATCAAGAGTTCAAGATAAGCACTATTCCTTTTTCCCCAGAGAATATTTGTGGACTGAACAAAAATGTTTCTAAGAGCACTGACCTATGTCTTCCTTTTTTTTTAAGTGCTTGCTTTTTATGCCTAAAGTTAGGCATCCACATGCGTTTACAATAGCAATGATCCTCCAAGAAACTCCATGAAAGTTTACAGCAAATTTTCCTTAGTTTTTACTTCTGAGTTAAAATCAAGTCCAGTTTAGCATTTTTGGTGTTTTATGTTTTGTTTTAATGCAACCAATGACAGCCACCTTCCTGACAGCAGTAGTCTTGTGGGTCCAAGTTGGAATTGGCTCTTTGGGGTAGTCATGCTGGGGCCTCTGTGTCTGTAAGAAAGCCACATTCAGGGCTAGAGGGGAAGACAAAATCAAAAAAGAGTAAACAGGAAACAGCCAGTGAGAGTATAAAAGAGAAACTGGGAAAAGACAACCAAAAGAAATCAGAGATGACAAGGTGGAGAGAGAGAAAAAAGCTGTGTTTTGCAATTAAGAAAACAAATATGGATAAAAGGACTTGCTTGTGAGGTCTGTAATGAAGAGAAGGCAGACTATTGCACCAGTTACCATCTCTGCCATAGTTACCTAATGCCTACTTCCCTGTTCCAGAGAAATATACTACTGTTCCAGAAAATGCTTGACAGTTAAATCTTGCCATGAATGTTCACAAATTCTGAATGTTCACAAATTCTGTGAATAGACGTGGCTACGAATTAATTCACTGTACTTATTAGTGACATTTAATGGAGTTTATCTACATTGAGCAATACACAACAGTCTTATTATCAAAAAAAGAGAGCTTAGGTCTAACAGAAGTTAACAGAGAAATGCATGTGCAGTTCAATAACCAGAAAGGCTATCTAACGTATCCAGCAATGTGGCTCTGGTCAAATCAGTCAGCGGATATTCCCACACTTTTGAGTCCAGAATGCATACGAATAAATAATGTCTCTTCCTAGATAAAGCCTGAGTCTAATTTCCAACCTCTGCCCCCACTCCCACCCCCTTTCTAAAGTTTAGGTTCTTAACATATTTTTCCCTTGGAGTCAGTTGGAAGGAAACAGAGCCAAAATTAATACCCTAGGAAATTAGCCTTTTGTTGTGGATGGAGGATTTAAATAATGCAACACCTCAACATGTCAAGATGCAGTACTCTAAATTATCCTTTAGTGGTGCCATTTATATGATGGGAGTTCTGGGTCTGGGAGTTTTGTCCATTATAAATCCCAATATTCAGAAGTTAATAGTTCAACCATAAAAATAATCTTGGCTGAAAGTTGGCAGGATGTTTAAGCCTGAAAGCAAGTGTTTACAAAATTTGAAGGAAAAAAATCACATGCTTTTGGAAAGCTTTCAAGTTTTTACAAAATGGGAGTAATAGTGATAATAATACTGCTAATAATAAGGCAGTTAGAGATTTTCAGATATTTGTTGCCTTGGGATTCAAAAATGGATTTGTAGTTTTTAAATATTTTTTTTTATTCTTGTTGCATAATGTGAACCAATTGATTAAAAAGTAAATTATCAACACTTTCACAAGAGTGTCACTTTATTTTTTGAATTCGTCTATTCGTTATTGGTTGAACAAAAATATATACGTTATATTTTTATAGGCATCTCCCTAGAGCTTAAAAATGTATGATAATTGAGAAGTCTTAAGTTAATTCAGGAAGCTATGAATAAGACCAAAATTTTATACTCTTTTGTGGGTTTCCTAATGAATAACATTCCCTTTCTAAATGCCTAGAAAAAATTGCCTTTTCCAAAGAATTTTCACACTTTCAGATGAAGTGTGCCCAACTTAAGCATTAATCATTAATCTGTGTATGCTGTAAAAGAGACGTACAGATTCCAGGAGAAATAGTTGCATTGGTCTGCATAATAGAATGTGGCATATTTTCCTCTACAGGATGTTTTAAAGTAATTTACTCATCTCCTTAATAGATTCGTGTCTTAGAGATTCTCCTGAACTCTATGAGAGGTTATCTTATAGTCTAATGGGCTGTTGAGTTAGAAATGTTCTTCCTGGGTTTAAATAATCTTTTCTTTGCTAGTTTTATTCCTTTTGCCAAATTTTATACTCTTCAAGCCACTTCTATTTTCAGTTCAGAAACAAACAAACAAACAAACAAACCAAGGGCAGGACACTTTGAAAAGAAAAACTGACCATGCAAAACCAAAATAAGTCTGAAATGATACTGCTGGAAGAGTTCTTGAGGTTTTAGTAGACTATAGACCCAAAATGTAAAGTCATATTCTTTTTAAGGAAATAAGAATGCCCTGAGATGTAGGGTGAAAGCACCACTTATAGAAGAAAAGTATTTAAGACATCACCTTCAGTACATTGTGTGCTCCTTCCTATAGGGAGCATGGATTTATTCTTAACTCTTCACACAGTGCCTTGCACATGATGAATTCTCAATAAATGATGAAAAAATGGTTAAATTACATTCAACATTGTTTAAATCTTCATTGGAAAGTTGCACTCCATTACTACACCTGCAAATGGTTGAAAATAAAAAGATGAATGACCAGCAGTTGTTGGTTGAAGGGAGCTACAAGATGTGCAGAGAATAATGTAGCTTGCAAATCTTTCTTTTAAACATTTAAACCATTTCTGATGGTATTATATTATACTCTGAATGACATCATTCTTTCCCACTGATACTCAGTTATGCTAAACATTCGAAGTTATGTTTACTTTAAGATTTTATGCTCATCAATTTTTGGAAAGCACGTTTAAGTTCAGCAGCTAATAGAACATCCATTCTCATTTCATCAGAGGAAGTCATATCCCACTAGGCATTATTTCAACACCAATAGCCTGCTGTTTTTAATTAAGTAATTGAATGGTAACTATGACTTGTAAGTGACATGTCTGAGAATGGTCAGGCATAGGCTCAAGTCCCATAACCACACAGAAAGTTGAGCACCACATCTTTTCCTTTAATTCAGACTTGGAATACCATGCTGGTGCTCCTCTGTGTTAGTTTACTTCCCTGTGAATATCTCACCTTCCTGATTTAGTGTTTCTTTTCTATGTAAATCTTAGGAAATTCTTAGTTTGAAGATAGTTTTTTGAGTTTACAGATTCTGTCAAAGAATTTGAAATAAGAAAGATGGTCAACGACACAGACCTGTCAATTTGAAACTAATGAACAGAGGATACCAATCCTCTACATTCTGACATGGTTTTGCTACTGGATATTGATTTCATTTTCTCCAAAATATACTTCACAGCAGAAAAAAGTTAAACTCTGCTGACACTATCAAAAGCTCTATAAAGACTTAGAGTACACCAGGGTCATTAAAAGAGGACTATTGCCTTTCTTGTTTTAAACATAATGCTCTTCTTGTTATGTTTTGCACTTTTGACAGTTTGGGCTAACTTAACTCTTGAGTGTCCCTACAGAGTGGTGAGATACCCAACAGCACTGTAATCACTGTGGTAAATTTTCTTTACTTTTGTCTTAAAGGTGAGCAGTTGGCATGTATGTGAAATTGCATAGCATAATATTGGAGCCTATGTGTCTGGCCTAGAGTTTGACAGCATAAAAACACGCATTTCCTCTGGATTTAATTCTTGACTGACATTTCATGCTACTCATTCTCTCAGTGTGATCTCAATGCCCCTAAAGCTTCAATGATTCCTTCAATGACTTTAAAGTTCCTAAACGGGCATGACTCCTCAAGCTACTTTTTTTTCTTTTTTTTTTTTTTTTCCGGTACACGGGCCTCTCTCACTGTTGTGGTGTCTCCCCTTGCGGAGCACAGGCTCCGGACGCACAGGCTCAGCAGCCATGGCTCATGGGCCCAGCCACTCTGCGGCATGTGGGATCCTCCTGGACTGGAACATGAACCCGTGTCCCCTGCATCGGCAGGCGGACTCTCAACCACCGCGCCACCAGGGAAGCCCTCAAGCTACTTTTTTATACTCAGACCTGAGGTCCAGGAACAACCCTTTTTTAAGTTTTTCCCTGGCATTCCAAATTCAACTTTTTTTTTTTTTCTTTTTGGCGGTATGCGGGTCTCTCACTGTTGGGGTCTCTCCCGTTGCGGAGCACAGGCTCTGGACGCGCAGGCCCAGTGGCCATGGCTCACGGGCCCAGCCGCTCCGCGGCATGTGGGATCCTCCTGGACCGGGGCACGAACCCGTGTCCCCTGCATCGGCAGGCGGACTCTCAACCACTGTGCCACCAGGGAAGCCCCCAAATTCAACTTTTTTAAACTGAACTTATAACTTTCCTCAACAAACCTTCTATTCCTCCTTTAGTCTTTAATTCAGTCAGTGGATTCATGACTATTTCCCCATTGCCCTAAAAAGAAATTCATTGGACATCTTAAATTCTTCTCTCTCATTCTGTACAGCATCTTTCATCAGATCTAATGATCTGTACTTTTTTACTATCTCTTGAATCTGATTCTTCCTCTCACCTCCCATGGGCTTAATTGTGCTCCCATAATTTCTTTTGAGATAAACCCTCTAATTGATATCACTGCCTTTGTTCTTATTTCTTCCCAGGCCATTCTTCTCCATGCTGCCAAAATTATCCCTCTTAAATATAAATAGGATTATATTATCCCTTCTGAGAACCTTCCCATCAGGATAAACAAAATACCATACTAGTTATTACCATAAAAAGGAGAAGCATATGACCTCTGTCTACTCTCCAGCTTTATAACCCCATAAACGGCTTCCTATGCTCCAACTACATGAAGTTTTCCAAAGGTTGATATTCCTTCCATGAACTGTTTTCTCTCCTTAAAGACCCTTTCCATACCCATCTACCTGCCAAATTCCGATTGATCCTCTTGGACATAGCACCAGAGTCACCCTCAACAATGAATGTTCTCTGACTCATACCCTCAACCACTTCTCTGTGGTCTCTTGAACATTAGTAGCCACCCCTCTCCACAGTGTTCCAGTAAGAGCTTTGCTTCCCCAACATAGCCTTTACTGCATGTGGCCATAATGACTGGTTTCATAGCCCTTTCCCCACCTAGAATGTGAGTTCTGGAGTCTACAGACAGTCTGGTTCATCCCTGCCTCCTCACTGCTCAGCACACTAGAGCTGGCATATGTGGGGGATCCAGTCAAGATGGACGATTAAATGTATGAATAGATGGGTATTATCCAAGATTTCTTTTCATTCATCCACCCATGCATCCACCCTTAGAGAATCAAATTCTATGCTGAGTGGCTGCTTCCCACCAGCTATCTATTTTACATTCGGTAGTGTATATATGTCCATGCCACTCTCTCACTTCGTCCCAGGGAGGTCAGCTCAGTGCTTTGTGACCACCTAGAGGGGTGGGATAGGGAGGGTGGGAGGGAGGGAGACGCAAGACGGAGGGATATGGGGATATATGTATACATATAGCTGATTCACTTTGTTATACAGCAGAAATTAACACACCATTGTAAAGCAATTAGACTCCAATAAAGATGTTAAAAAAAAAATTCTGTGCTGAAGACTTATTGAACTGCTAGAAGAGATAGTGATTAAATGTCTCTTAAAACACAATGTAAAGTTACATTATCTGGAAAGGTAAAGAAGCTGCCTTAAAAGAGTTGTTTTGTTTTGTTTGGCATTTGCATCATGGTATGATATGTGTATATATATCCACCTCAATCTGTATCCATGTTTATACCTATATGACATACCATATTAGCAATAGTCTCTAATAGGATAAGACAGAACAAAAATAGAGCAATGACTCTGGTGTTCAGGACAGGTTTCAGACAAAACTGACTTGCTCATCCTTAAGAAGCAGAAACCAGTCTCTCAACAGTGTTGATTGCTTCAGAAACCTGAGAGATTCAACTAACTAAAGAGAAATTTAATGCTTTTGAGACCTACCAGTGTCATAAGTGTAGAACTATCATGTTCCTGGTTCAAAAAATTATGTTTTTTATATATAAACCTCCAGGCATTGTGCCTACTTCCCCATAAATTTGTGTATAATTTTTCCCATTATCACCCCCTAGGTCTCTTTCACCATCACCACTTTCCAGGCATCTACCATCCACTGAATAGCCATGTTTCTGATTATCTTTTCCCAAATGTATTAGCTTGCATTATTTAAGGCTGAATCTCATTTTATTATTTCCTGCTCGTATTTCTAAACTCCTGAAGTCCATTTGTATGATTCTTTTGTCTTCACAGATGTCCACAGTTCCTCCCAATTTAGTATCATCAGCAAATTTAATTAATGCTCTGTTTACCTTTCCTTCTAATGAAACCAGTCCCTTGTTTCATTTCATCATACAAAGTAAAAATGTATTGGCAATAAAACAGTCTGAAGAAATGTTCCTTCACTGTAGGAGGGGAAGTTAAAGATATAGCAAAGAACCATGTGGTGAGGAGTGGACAGGGCAGCAGGGTGGTGAGCTAGTTTGCTGTTGCCCTAAAGCAAAACCTTCACAGCAACCACACTTTGGCAGATTGCCTGGGTTGGTGCTGGGTGGGCGGGGTGTGTGTGTGTGTGTGCACACGTGCGCGGGTTCTGGAATGTAGCTCTATTACCCCAACTGAGGACTTTTTAAGAAAGATATTTATTGATATCTGAAAAGCACGTTTAAAAGTATAAATACAAATATAAATGTAAGCTAGTAACATTTAATCCATAGTGTAGCCACAAACCTAGATGTGAATATATACATCTGGGTATATACAGGCTCACAATTATTTTCAGTGGGCTTTTTCTAACATTCACCACTGTCTAAGTTTTTATCTTACTCCTTAACTTGACAAAAGCTTTAAACCCAAATTACCCATTGGGTTTAAATCAAATCCCTTATTACTAGTAGATTTATAAAATAAGGTCAGAGAATATTTTCAATTGTATCCAACAGGCAAATGTCAGTAAAAATATTTTAACCTCTAGAATTAATAGGCTGAAAAATTGAACTTAATCGGAGAAAGAAGCCTTACTTGTTAACTTTAAGGTAGGCAAGTTTACACGCAAAGAATTACACCATTAGTCTTTGAAGTTGTGGTCATACAGATATGTTATGATTTATGTAAGGAAAGCAAAGGTGACATTTATTAAGCACCCACTATGTGTGACACATAATGCTAGTGCTTTCCAACACGAGTCAATACTATACATTTAAAGCTTATATTAATTACTACCTGATACTCCAAATTGTATTCCTAATTCCAGTAAATCTCTTAAACATTTGCCATGTTGTATATGAAAAGTCAGTCTTCAGAGTGTGGGTGAATTAGTTTAAATCCATTGACTCCACAGGAAAAAAATCTTTCAAATTTATGCTTTGATTAGGACAGACAGATGGTAGACCAGCATCTCTATTGTTATATACAGAAGATAATGCACGTTTGCAATGTTGAAATTAAGGCTGATACATACTTTACATATAGCACAAGGTCACCAAAGATGTCATCACCGAGGCATGGTGTTAACAAAATAGTGACTGGGAATATAGTTAAGCAGTTACAGCCTTGTATTGTTTTTGCAGTGAGAAAAATCTGATGCATGATGCATTCTTATGAGAGAATTTTCTCAGATGCCAAGACTTTACAGGCATAACTTCCATAAGCTTTAATGGGAGTTTCCTGCCAGCACCTGTTACGGTGCAGAGTTCTTACTTTTCACACATAATCCAAGACTGGCTTGGAATACTGACTTGGAAAAACTAATATAGTGAAACCTTCTTGTAATGTTTCCTCACATATAATGTTCATCATTTAATCCTTGGTCTGATATATGTATGAGCATGTTTTCCATACAAATTCTTTTCCCACAAGAAAGACTTCTTTTCACAAGCTGTTTATGAATAGGAGCAGATAAAACAATTATTCTTAGCAGGTAAACTAAGGGAAAAGTTATTAAGCTAGAAATTGAATTAATGGTAGAAAGCAACTCTTCTTAACTGAAAATAATTCTAGAACTAGATTGTAGGTTCCTGAGGAACCAACAGAAACAACTAGAGTACCACGTGCAAAAAGCAATACCAGTGGCTCTAAAAGAAGATCACATGTTAAAATAATATAGTTTGGTCACATTTTCTCATATATTTAAAGACTAAAGTGTAGGGACTGTTAATATTTAAAGGGATATTGCATATTTAATCCCATGGATAAATTAGCGAGATAGAGTTCTGTATAGAGGAGAAAGAGTTTAAAGAATTCTTAAATTTCCGTATTTTGAAATTAACTGCCACAAATTCCCATTACCAAAACTAAAACAAAAACAAACAAACAAAGGTTATAGCACTTCTGTTTAACTAAAATTGTTGGAGATTGCACAGAAATGCTATTTATGAACAACCTCTCTTTTTTTTTTTTTTTTTACTCTAAGGCTTTTATTTATTTATTTTTTACATCTTTATTGGAGTATAATTCCTTTATAATGGTGTGTTAGTTTCTGCTTTATAACAAAGTTAATCAGTTATACATATACATATGTTCCCACATCTCCTCCCTCTTGCATCTCCCTCCCTCCCACCCTCCCTATCCCACCCATCCACGTGGTCACAAAGCACCGAGCTGATCTCCCTGTGCTATGCGGCTGCTTCCCACTAGCTATCTATTTTACGTTTGGTAGTGTATATATGTCCATGCCACTCTCTCACTTTGTCACAGCTTACCCTTCCCCCTCCCCATATCCTCAAGTCCATTCTCTAGTAGGTCTGTGTCTTTATTCCCGTCTTACCCCTAGGTTCTTCATGACATTTTTTTTCTTATATTCCATATATATGTGTTAGCATACGGTATTTGTTTTTCTCTTTCTGACTTACTTCACTCTGTATGACAGACTCTAGGTCCATCCACCTCACTACAAATAACTCAATTTCATTTCTTTTTATGGCTGAGTAATATTCCATTGTATATATGTGCCACACCTTTATCCATTCATCCGATGATGGACACTTAGGTTGATACAGGAACAACCTCTCTTTTGAAGGTATTTGAAATCCCTTCTTATTTACTATTTCTAACACACCTAGCATATAAGAGGGAAAACAGACCTTCATACTCAAAGTCGTGAATCATTTATTGTCATTTTCTTGTTTGACAGCATGCTGGACGGGGGAAATGCTTTTCACTTGTCAAACATTGTCAAATATTAAATTTTTAGCTCATATTTATAGCAAGATTTTATAATTAATACTGGTAGGTAACAGAGTTAAAGTTGAAAGGAGTCTGAGACCCTGAAACCTTAAGAAGACAATTACAAACCTGTTAGTGAAATTTCTCATGGGGCAAAACATGGGTGCTGAACAAGGATAACTCCAGGATGATGATGATGTATTTTGGGTACTCATTTACCCCCTTCCTTCTTTTTCTTTGCTGGATGGCTGCATTACTCCATACTGTTCCCTTCAGCACTGTGTCTGACCTCTAGTACCCTTCCCCTGGCCAACCTGCCTCAAGAATATCATTTATACTTCAGCCTGAAGTTCAGACACCCTTATGACTGAATATTACCTTGAGTACAGTTATTCTAAAAGGCATCAATAAACTGGCATCAAATGGCTTTGTCTCTTATTAGAGTATATTGAAGCACCAGAGAAGGGGTTTTGTTTTGTTTGACAAGGCAAAGAAGGGAAAAGGGAATCATATTGACACCTCTAAGAGCAGGCTATGTTCCCAAGCTTAGTACCTTCCTCCTCTCTAGGGCTTTTGCTTGTAGTACACTTTGCTCTAAACTTTGGCAAAATAAGGTCATTATTTTGTTTTTATATTCTAACCAATGAGTTGGTAGAAATGCATTTGTTTCTGTTTATAGTAGTCTTTGTTAAGGTTTGTTTGAAAACTTGAGAATCGGTTGGGAATCTAGGACCTCATGAGTCCGCCATTGTTCAGTGCCACGTGATCTCCAGTTGAGGCTGAAGAGTTTTAGGCTAAGTTACTGGGAGACTTAAGGACACGAGAGAGGAGAGGTGTCTGATGGAGCTAGTCATCTATACACAGACAGCTCCATATGCAGTGCAGGTGCAGAAGAATGATGCAGTGAGAGAAGAATGATGCCAGACTGTGTTTTCTGCAGGCCCTACCGAGGGGAGACAGGCTTGTGTACGTCATTATTCCAAGGAGATACAGAGGTCTCATAATTCCAAGGAAGAACAATGTGTCTCTTAACAACATTTCAATCTGTAGAGCGAAGCCCTATATGGATTTATATAAGCTCAGTTTTTGAACTTCAGTTTAGAGCATTACACTCACCTAAAAGAAAAAGCATGGTATAAGTTGTCCCAGAAGAAAGATAGATCATTTATTACACTTCCCATATATTGGAAAATTATCATGATAATAAAAATAAATCATATTTAAGAATAAATTGTATTTAGTCAAACTGAAAAACGTGCCTCTCCTCCCCCAAATCTTTAAAACAGTAAGAACACTCCATTTTCCTATGTCCAGTGTATCTGAGAATAGAAGGGTGAGCATTTGGATAATAGCAACTACCCTTTTGCATTAGCTTGAACCCAACATGGTACACCCACTTCCTTTTCTTTTCTTCTCCCATTATTTATTATACTTGACACTTATCCTTCATCTCTTCGTGTTCCACATCCTCCACAAGTGAAGTCTTGCTATATTTGCCTTCCTTTTAGCTAAAGTCTGCTCTCAAGACAAGATCTAATAGATTGATCCACACTGAAGTGTACATGATTAGTGAAGTTTTATGTGAAATCCCTCCATGGGATTTAAAGACAAAGGAATAAAACTCTAATTACAGAATTTTGAACATAAGCAATACTATGTAAAAGAAATATTTTAAGATGAAATTATCTTCCCAAAACTTCTAAAAAATATTGTAAATATAGCCTCTATAATTAATGTTAGGGCTAACCTTGGGGACCAATGAAATAAAATCTATGTCATCAAATTGTTAGTCTTTTATTTCTGTCTTCTGTAGCCCTGAAAGTCAGCTATAGTAACTGATGATGGATTTTCTAATATTATTTTCAAAATTCAAGATCGGCCAGACCTTGTTGGAATTAGGAAAATTAAGATACTCTTTACTTAAATTTAAGACAATGGAAAACATGAAATGCATTTGTAACTTGGTTTCTTACCACTTCGAAAAATCACACATGTGGAAGAGACACTCAGTAAATAGTGTGTTAATGAACATCAACATATGTAACACATCTTTGCTTAATATACCTTCTTTCCATGACAACAGGTCAGAAAGAAGTGATAGATGCTAAATATCTAATGATAGATGTTAAATATGTGTGTGTATGTATACACACACAAATATTTCAGTAAGACTTTTATGTAGACCCAAGTGACAAAATCATTCAGAAGCAAGAAATCTGGTTTGTATTACACTAGTGCTAATGAGTTTAAAAAGAGAACAATTGGTACTAGAATGCCTTTTTTTTAAGGCAACGAGTAATGTTTTGAGCAACTAGAGTCTGTGCAATTGTTTGCTGGATAGTTAACAGTCCTCAAGTAGCCAAAAATGAAGCTGAGCAGATAGGTCTCTCTTACACCACTAAAAGAAGTCTTCCCTTAATCTTTCTGCTTATAATATGATAATAGAAATTTAAAAAGCCAACCTCAGTGATAGCTCTGAGCATTATCTATATATTCCAATTTGTAGGAGTCTTAAAATCAATGGTTTAAATTGTCCAGGTATACTTAGAGCTTCTAATTAGGGGAAATGATTGTCTTTTTATCTCTCTTCCAGTGACTTATATTTATATCTCCAAACCTGGGTGTGATTTGTCCAGTAATTTGTGAAATATCTAAATTTTGAGATTTTTACTGTGTCACCTAAAGATTTCGAATCTGATATCATGGGTCTTAAAGCATCTTTCAGCTAAATTAGAGGTATAAAATAGAACATTCAAAGACATGGTAGATTTAGGATAATCTCCCAGTCTTTTTCAAATGAGCCCTTCGGAACACACACCCATATCATAAAAAAGAAATGTAATCTATGACATAATACTTTGGTAATAAATATAATTATCATTTGTTTGCAAAAGCTTTATATATATATATATATATGCCTACATATTTTACATGAAACATATATATACACACATATGAAGCTTAACAGTTTCAGCGTATAATGTGAAATTGAATATATATCATGCTGGTGTTTCCTTCTAAAGTATTAGAGATTGCAGGTGCCATTGTCACTGATGCATGACTAATGCATGTCACTAATGCATTGTTGCTTCAGAAGATGCTGGTGCTATGGCTCCATTACATCTGGACTGTGTACTCTTTGTTCTTTGCTGTATTCCAAGTGCCTAGCACACTTTTGCTACATAGTAAGTGCTTAATCAATATTCATTAAATTGCATAGACAGTTGGAGTTTACCAATGCAAGGTCTTTCCATCTAGAATGTATTGAAATTTTTCTGTCCTTCCATTTAACCACAATCTAGCACAGGTCCATCTGCCAAATAGGGAGGATTATGCACTAGCCCCATGCTTCTGTTTAGCAGAAGTATTAACAATACCTACTCAGTAGTTTATCCTGTATTCTCAAAAAGAAAACAATAATCTTATGTTTCTTGAGAAAAGGAAGTTCAGTCTTTTTAGTCTCATCCATTGTCATGGTTAGAAGCATATTCTTTGACTAGGAAAGAGTCTAATAACACAGAATTTCTCAGAAGTTTGGGAGAGCATTAAGAAGTTGAGAAGAACCATCTTGTCTGTGATCTAAACAGGACTTGTGGGTATTGATAGGATTAAACAGGTTTGTAGACTGTTTTGTCTTTGTGGATGGAATTCAGCTTCCCTGACCCACTCTAGAAGCAGCAGCCAGAATGGGCTCTCTCTCTCACCTGAATGCTTAGCAGAGCCAAGCCATCAAAACCCTCCAGGAAGTGGCTAGCCAAAGGGTCTGAATTAGAGGCACCTCCCCAAAGAAGATCAAAAGTTATGCTCCACCAACACAGAGACACTGAGAAATGGTTGAATGTGTTCTAAATTAAACTGCCCTGGTGGTGAGCAGAGATCTGCCAAAATCTTTCAATTAATCACTTTTACCTCAGGGCAGAGTTAGGCCTAAGAGTATTTCAATAGGTTTTTATTGGAACAGAGTTATTTCAGATATTAAACTATGTTGCACAAAGTAAAAATAATGTTATTTTTAAGTTGCTACTCTTGTTAAATAAAAGTTGGCAAGCATTCTTGGGGTCTGTATTGTGTCTGTGTATTTGTATGTGTGTGGCTTTTTCCTGTGCCATAAGCCTCATTGATTTATACAAGTGAACAGCAATGAATTAGGTGGTAAATATATTCATATAATCATTTTCATTAATAATATGTTGCACATAATAGAAGAAAAGTTTTAAGTGTATAATTCTTTGCAACACAATTGAGATATTTTTTTCCTACGTCTTCAGCAATAAGTTAATTAGAATCACCTGCATTTCCTTGGATGGACACCAAATGGATTGCAAACAAAAACAGATTAAAATAGCTGCTGGAGCTCATGGCATACAGATGACAAGATTCACAAAAAGGACAACAAGGCACTGAAAATGTTCACTTTTCAAGCAATTTTAGAGGAAATTTAGCTCTTGCAACTTCTCTGTAAAAGCTGCTTGTAAGTGTTTTGCTGAAAGGCTAGAATGGCTTTGTTTCTGATCCCTTGATGAGTGAGAGAAATGTTTAAGAAAGATCACTTTACAGAGAGATTCAGGCTGAAATGTGATGACTGTGATTCAAGCCAAGCCAAAAATTACAGTTCAGAATGAAAGGGGAGGGGACGTGGTTTGGGAATCCATTTTCCCACATTCCTGAATCTCAATCATCCCAGCCAATGTTTAAAAAAAAAGTCCAATGGAAAACAATGAGGTCACTTTGTTTAGATGTTTAAAAAAATAGAGGTGGAGGGATTGAAAAGAATGAGAGTGAATTTATAAATTTTAGATCAATATCGATTTCAAGTATGATGGGATCAAAGTCTAGACTTCATATAACTATAATGACTTCATCACACAAGGGGCAATTTTTAAGTGTTTTTTTCTTGTTTGTGTTGGTAAGCCTTTTATTGCATATCTTTAACTTATGAGAGAGTTTGTTGCTAGAATTTTAAAAAGAAAAAAGTATACATGGGCATAGTCTACAGATTACTCTTCCCTAGGCCTCAAGCTTTCCTTAGGAATGGCATCATCAGGCAACTAGTTTTCTATCCATAAACCTGCTGTGGCCATCCACTCCTGTCTGGACCTCAGGTTATGCTGGTGTGTTTACTTGCAAACTACCAAATGATAATGGCTGACCAAATTAGACTGTTTATTCATATGACTCCTGTTTATTTTAGAGAAACACTGAGCAAGTCACAATACCAGAAGATTATCTACATCAGCATGATCACAGCATAACATAACAATAGAACTCAAACCTACAAGAAACTCAGAGAACGATAGGAGATGAACTAAATACAACCTCCAACTTCAATATCTTCCAGACACATGAGATTTTCCTTCAAGACAAGTGCTCTCACTTAATGATACTTAGAATCATTCACCAATATTTGTCTTCAAGACTAACATTTAAAAGAAAGAAACATGTAAGAGAATTTATTAAAGACTATTTCTAGGTACTTTGTTTTCCACTTTCCAGAAATCATTTCAGGTGGTTATCTTTAGTCTTATCAAATCACAGAGATTAGGATTCCTAGTCAAATTTCACAAGCATACTCAAGCTCTCTCTGAGGTTCTTCTTACTTTGAGTTTATTTCCAATATTATTCAAGTCTTAAGATTGGAATAATTCTGTAAATTATGTTTATTTCTACCATCCTTCAGGCTCATACTCATAGGCCTCAAATTCTCAGCTGAGTTTAAACAATTATTTTCTAGCAATGTAACTCTTTACAAGAATACTTGGGCTTCCTTGGTGGTGCAGTGGTTGAGAGTCCGCCTGCCGATGCAGGGGACACGGGTTCGTGCCCCGGTCCGGGAAGATCCCACATGCCGTGGAGCGGCTGGGCCCGTGAGCCATGGTTGCTGAGCCTGCAGGTCCGGAGCCTGTGCTCTGCAATGGGAAAGGCCACAACAGTGAGAGGCCTGCATACCACACCAAAAAAAAAAAAAAAAGAAAGAAAAAAAAGAATATTTAATAATAGTGAAAAGATAGCCAGCTCTTCCCCCCATACACAATCCCTAAGTGCTAGTGTTGTAGATCTTTTCAAGGCATAAGTGATACAATACAGCCCAGTAGAAATAGGATCAGTAACACCATTAACACTCAGGATATTTTGTCCTTTTCCTCTTCCAATTTTAAATTTGTCTTCCCAGGCTGCTTAAGATGTTAGGACTGCACAGAATAGTGAATATGACTTGATAAATGGGTAGATAGGTAGGTAGGTAGATAGATAGATAAAGAATTTTTTGCTATGACCCTTAACAATTTTATTTCCTAGTGTAATAGCTTAAACAGATGGGGAGGTTGGGTGGGAAATATGATAATGATCCTAACCACCCAAGTGTTCAATGAAAAGTCCTTGAAGAGGAAATCAACATCCTTCCTTCTGAGCCAAGATTCTTCGTGTTTGGTATCATTTTGTCCTTAGTCTCATATATTGTTTCATTTACTTTGCAATTTCAATTTTAGGATATTTAATTTAAGTGTGGAATTTGCTCCTATCTACAAAGTAGGCTACATAAACAATATAAAATAATGGTTCATTTATTAGCATCACAGTTTCTAAGCAGTTTTCTCAGGGGAAAAAAAAATACCCTTCTCTTGGTGACCTATTTAAAGTCTAACATTTTTTAAAATTTATCAAAAAATACTTGGTTATTCCATGTGTTAAGAAAACAAAATTCTTTTTTTCCATATGAATATACTATAAAATATCTGGTAGATGAAAAACTTACTTCGTTCAGAAATGAGTAACCTAAAATGTTAATAAAATCAAACAAACAGACAAAATGTAAAGGAAAATTGAAGAAAAGTATTTTGATATGATATTAAAAAGAAAAACTTATTACAACAATTGTCTCCATGAAACAAGAATTTATTGCAGAGAATAAGGAAGTAGGAAAAGGAAGGTAGGAAAAACATCAAAATAAGATAAAAATTAAAAAGAAAGGGCTCATGAAACAAATGGAAGAGAAAAATAAAACAATCTCAGTAATAAAGGGAACATTGGAAAAAGCATTAATGACAATAGGAACTTCTGAAGACAAAGAAAAGGACAGGAGTCAGGCAAAAATATGAGGGGTATACTGATCCTGGACCCTGTATGAACAAATTCTGCCAACATTAGATTTGGATTCACATAATAAGTGTTTTAAATATTCATAAGTTATGTCACTTGGATCATTTATATCCTATAGGTTATTACTGAAAAGAAAGTTATTATATAGCAGTATCTTTACAATCCAGTGAAACTTTTGTTTTCAGCATTAAAAAGTCTCTCTTTATGAAAAACAACTCAGCCCCCCCCATTAAGTTGGCAGACTGAAAAAAACATGTCTGATTCTCCTTCCTCAAAAATATCCAATTAAATAATAGAAAAGATATGTTGGAAAAGAAAAAAAAAAGTGGTGCTGAAAGCAGAAAAGGTACCATCAGCAGACCAGAAATAGAAATTCCAGGAAGACAGAAAGCAGATGGGATCAAACAAGTGAAGATATTAGAGCAAAAGAAACACCATTCTCAGACACCATAATTAGGCACAGTTCTTCCCAGGGATGTCCTAGAGATTATCCAAGCTTAGAGTTAACAAATAAAAAGAGCAAAAAATGGCAAGAGGGCAGTAAGTAAAGTAATGCACCAAATATTGGATCTAACACGTGGGAGAGCTGGGCCCCTCTGCATTTACCTTGCAGCAAGGAAGCTCTCCCATGAGAATAGGTTATACAAGGACAAATAAGAGGGTGCTGGCATCTAAGAAGGAAAGCAGTGGAGAATGAAGTATCTCAGGTCTTCTACAGCAGGCATAGAATTAGAGAACTTTGCCGAGAAGCAAAATAGTTGAAGTATTCCATATCACGAAATCAGTCCTCCTTACTTGGTAACTGAAGACCTCTAGCCTACTATCTACTCACCACCCATTCATCCTGCAGGAACCCCTCACTGAGCCTAACAATTTAAGATTGAAGCCTGTTGAGGGTAAAAAGATGTGTGCAAATACAGAAATACCCATGACCATCATTTATTCTAGTTAATTTTGTCTTTCATCATAGGAGTATTCTGATATTTGAACATCCATCTTAAAGAAATTCTAGATGGAGAGAAAAGAGACAGTAGAGGGAAGGGTATATAAAGCAAATAATATAAGAAAATGTTTTCTGGTTGAAAGAGCCTAGATGTAGATACATCTGAGTGAAATTTTACTTATACAAGTTTAAAGAGAAAATTTTTTTTAAAAAAAATCATGAACGAAAAATTAATTTACCTACAAAACATTAAGAATCAACTTGATATCTTTAGTTGCTAGAAGATAGTGGAACATTACTTTTCAAAGTTAGAAAAGTAAAAAATAATAAAGCTCAAATACTTAAATCAACAATTAAATATGAAGCAAAAGAAAACAGTCTTTTTAAAATTTTTATTGAAGTATAGTTGATTTACATGTTGTGTTAATTTCTTCTGTACAGCAAAGTGACTCAGTTATACATATATACATATAGAGATCTATATTCTTTTTCATATTCTTTTCCATTATGGTTTGTCACAGAATACTGAATATAAATCCCTGTGCTATACAGTATGACATTGTTTTTTATCTAAAACAGTCATTGAGATGGAAGAAGTAAGAAAATTTACCAACCACATATTTTTGTGAAAAAAAGAACACTTAAAAAAATAAATCCAAGAAAGAATAACAGTGGAATACAAGAGAGGAGCAGTAGTTGACTCTGACCTAGAGCTGCACCATCCAAGATGGTAGTCATAAGCCACATGTGGTTGAGTTATTTAAAATAAGATAAAATAAAAATTCAGTTGTTCAGTTGCATTAACCACATTTCAAGCGTTCAGCAGCCAGCCTCATGTGGCCGGTGACAGCTGGTCTGGACAGTTAATATATAGAACATTTCCACCATTACAGAAAGTTCTATTGGGCAGCGCTTAATTTGAGGAAATGAAGGAACCTACAATGGAAGAAGACACGTGAGACCTTGACTTTAGGGAGATCTTTGTGAAACAAAATTTTAATGTGGAACCCAATCACATTTGTTTATTTAATAGTGACTAATACTAACCTATAGATAAGTCAAAAATATTTATAAAGAATAAAATGTTCTAAACTTTGAGAACATAAGAAATTATAACATAAAGAATAAAGTTGGAAGTTATGAGGGAGAAGAGGAGGGGAAGGAAAAGTAAATGCACTAAGTTCCTTATTTTTTTTAATACACAGAGGTAGTTTGATATGTTAAGATATAGAAATAGACAAATGTAACTAATAATAACAAAGAGAAGGTACATAGATAAGTGGTAGGAACTATGGAGTCTTTATTTTTTATGATAGTGAATAAATACCAAAGTTAATAAATTAATAAACAGAAATGTGATACATTAGCATAAAATGAGTAACAATAAAAGAACCAAAACAGAACTGTTAACAATGACTGTATTTGGACAGCAGGATGAGGTAGATACTTAGTTTTCATTGTATAATCTTGTGTGGTTTAAATTTTCATTTTTAACAAGGAAGTATATTGCCTCTATAGTAAAGAAAAAAATCCATTTAAAATGGTTATTATAAAGTCATAAGGTTTTCCTATAGAATAAAATCCTTCTTGTTTGACAATCAGAATTGTGTCAACTATTTTCTAAGGTAGCTATTCTTGAAGGATGAGTATCTCACAAGGAATTAGTAATAATCAAATAGAGCCAGCAAAAGATACAGGACAAATACAAGCCATTGAGACAGAGTAGAAATTAAATTTAGAAAGAGTTTCCATTTATATCCTGTACTCTCAGTCACTGAACTTAAAGTGTGTGATCAGATAAGTTAGCAATATAAAGTTGGAAACACTTCACTTTAAAGGAGGAGGAAATGTGTACTATTTGAAATGGTCCAAAACCTCTCATATTCAGCTCTGAAAGCAAGCAGGACCTTTAGAAGGATAGAGAAAGAAACGTGCAGCACTCTTTGGGGGCTGTCTGGGTGTTCCTGTGCTCATTTGTTCTTGCCAGAGGGAGAAGCCAGAAGACCAAAGCATTGCGAGAATGACTCTTCTTGCGGTAGCTCTGGCCTCCTAGGAATTAGGAAGTGCCATAAATCTCAGGAGAGAGACTGTGCAAAATTCCCAGCCCATATTTCAGACTCCAGAGGTTCAGATGCATTTTGTTATATTCCAGGAAAACAAGCAGGCTTTTTGGGCACACCTCTCAACCAGGCTCAAACTCCACATCTTCGTGATTTGTCCATCATTTGAGCTACCAAGAATGCTACCTAATCCACAGTTTGCAGCTATTTTTAACAGACTCATATGCATTGTTGAAAACTACCCATATTTTGGCAGATAAGTCAGTCAACTCTGGAAACCATGCTGGTCTCTTAGATTTCTTTTTGGAAAGTGTCTAAGATTTATGGTGGGAATTACACATGACAGCTGCATTCTTTCCACTGGGTTTAAACCACCATTTGGTCTAATAACTCCTAATTGTGTGTCTATCCTAGTCTAAGCTTCTTCAGAAAAAAAAAAAAGAGAGAGGGAGGAAGACTTTTGAAAATCCCCTACAGCAGTACCCAGTGATTTCTGTCAACAGTAAACACTATTTTGAAACTTAAGAAGGTCAGCTGATGAGGAACAAATAAAAGACATTTTGGTGAATGGGAAATTCTTTAGAGAATTTTTCATTAACATTACATTAATGCTGGTCTGATAAAAATAAATGTAAAATGTTTTAGTTTCATTGTGTTCCCAAAGTATTTTTAGCATAACAGGCAAAATTCCTGTCAGCATTTTCAGTCACGGTATTTACCTCTTCAGTGATTTTTCTCCAAACTTCACCAAAGCACAACATAGATACCTTGAAGACATTGCTCATTGAAAAATCATAAGAGGTCTAATTATATTTCCAAAATAAGTAGTTTCCAATCCAGCAAGGATAATGTGGTCATGAAAAGGATGTCCAAATCCACCAATTTACATTGGTTTGGCTTGGCATGAATTTCAAAGTTCTTGGAGCAAAAAGAGGATGGCACGTGAATTATTCTAATTTGGGTTCGATTCCCAGGACTTAGGGTTTGCCATTTTGTGAGCCATTCGGGGGAGAGCTAATCAACTACAAGACTGTACCTATGTAATTTATAACTGCTAAAATTCACTGATGTGTTCCAGATTATTTTGCAAAATGTAATACCCTCCTTTTTAATATATACTTTGTCATTTTCACTCTATTTATGTAATTTAAAAAGTATGATAGCGGGGAGCATGAGCCATTCAAAGCAGGAGCCAGTAATGTCAGAGATTGTTATCCTTCATAAGATATATGGTGTTGATATCTCTATATCTAAAGGGCTTGGAAGTTCTGTCAAGTTAGATTCAAATTGCATCTAATGTGTTTTGCTTTACTCCTTCTTTCTGGTTTCTAACATAAGCCACAAAGCAGTTTCTCTACTGTGACTTAGTTCTGCAACCACAGTGGTCACACTGGTCTGAGTTACCCTCCCTGTCTCCATTCCCAGCCCTCCCTTCTTTTATTCCAGAAGAAAATTGGGTTATTAATTTAGGATGAGGCTGCTTTGTTTGAACAGTGTAGTGCTTTCCAATTGCTCATACGTAATATAACCAACCCATACTGCTCTTTCCAGTGTTTTTGATGACTGAACTTAAAAAAAAAACGAAAAACCTTGTACTGAAATTTATGAAAGATCAAAGGGATACTTCCTATGTTGTAACTTTAAATTTCTATAAGAGAAAAACTTTTCAGATAGTAGGGAATTTCATTAATTGAAATTCAGTTTACAACTCTAGACAACACATGCATTTCAATAACATGTAAAATAATATTAGAAAAGAAAGAGTTCTAGCTTCAAAATAAAAATGCACTTGATTTATACCTATAAAGAGATATGCTTATTAAAATGAGGCTTAAGTAAGGTCCTTATTTGTAATAAAAATTTGTTGGGATTCAAATAATTTTATTTACTGTTGACCTTTGATAAAGGTCCAACTAATTAGCAAAACAAAAATTAATTTAAAAAGAAATATATAGTAAATTTTCTCATTTTTTATTATAATAGTTGTTGACATTTCATTTTTAATCATTAATTTAAATAGGGCTAATTTGACCGATTCTTTACAAAAAACATATATTATTAAGGGCTTCCCTGGTGGCGCAGTGGTTGAGAGTCCTCCTGCCAATGCAGAGGACACGGGTTCGTGCCATGGTCCGGGAGGGTCCCACGTGCCACAGAGCGGCTGGGCCCGTGGGCCGTGGCCGCTGAGCCTGCGCGTCCGGAGCCTGTGCACCGCAACGGGAGAGGCCACAACAGTGAGAGGCCCGCGTACCGCAAAAAAAAAAAAAAAAAAACATATTAAGATTTCTTGTTTGAGAAAAATGTAGACCTGCATACTGCATCAATGTTTCTATTTTCCAAAATATTATTTTTCTCAAGTTCCTTCAGAGCAACTGATAACTCGTGGAAAATCATGAACGCTTTCATTTGGTGAAACTTTGTTTGACTTTGTGATGGCAAGGAAGATGACCTTATTCACCATTTGTGGTTCTGAATGACCTTTGACTATTTCCAAACCAAAAACTATCACCAAAGGCCCCAACTTGCATCAATAAACATTGTTCTATAGACAATATGGAGTCACTGGAGGTCATTTTAGAGAAGAATTTCAAAATGTTTTCCCTAAGGACTACATGTTTAGAAAAAGTACAGATACCCCCAAGAGGGAGAACTTTGAAAGGGACACACTTACTTTAATGCATAAGTTTTAAAATTTTAAAATTCTATCACATTTTTTAAATTACATAGGTTAAAGCTAAGTACCAAACACTAAATGACAAAGCAAAAAAAGAAAATAGTTGATAAATTATTAAGTTTCTGAGCCCATGTGCATAAACTGAAGACCAGCATGATCTAATACTGAAACTAAAAATCAAACGTTAGGAAAGTTTTAATTAAGATGATTGTCACATTTAAGTTGTCGAGTGCACACTGTACTTAAAAATGAACTGGAGTGCCCTTTGATTAGTGGAGCTATTTTGTGCATCAGAAAAAAAAAAAAAAAAGAATGCATTTGATTTTTATAAATGTATGTGTCTTAGACATTTTCACCACACACTAATAGGTGTGCAGCCTCACCTCAATTCCTCACCAATTCACAGATTCATAGTTCTCAGGAAGGGACAGAGACTCACTAATTTATTATTAGACTATTCTAGAATGACAAAACTCACACAAATTAATACATTTTTTAATAGCTATTCCATTTTATTGACATTATACATAAGTTATTACATGGAAGAGTATAGTGAGGATGAATAGGTGGGACACAGAGGGCTTTTTTTTTTTCTTGGCCGTGCTGCATGGCTTGTGGTCTTAGTTCCCCAATTAGGGATCGAACCAGGGACCTGGACAGTGAGAGCGTGGAGTCCTAACCACAGTGAAAGTGCTCTGTATGATGCTGTAATGATGGATACAAGTCATTATACATTTGTCCAAACCAATAGAATGTACAACACCAAGACTGAACCCTAATGTAAACTATGGACTCTAGCTGTATCAATGTTGTTTTCATCAGTTTTAACAAATGTATCACTTTGATGGGGGATGTTGTTAATGGGAGAGGCTATGCATGTGCAGGGGCAAGGGGTATGTGGGAAACCGCTGTACCTTCCCTTCAATCTTGATATAAACTTAAAATTGCTCTAAAAAATAATGTCTTAAAACTGAGTGAATAATGGCTTTGATTTATGCCATTAATATCAGTATTACACATTATGTCATTCTGTCCTAACCTACTGATGATATATTTTGCACAGCAGCGGAAATGTTCCTACTATAAAGTATTGATACTTAAAAACAGAGATGGTAAAGCAATAAAGGAGCTCATTTCATGTCAGTAAAGAACTTTACAAAAAATTTATTCTGCTAGATTATGACAATAATTTCTATCAAGTTATCTAGTACTATCTATTGTGAATTACAATGTTTAATGTTGATACCATACCACCTCCCTAGAGAAACTGCTGAGATACTGACCTCTACATTAACTGGTAATCTCATCCAGGCCTCCTTGAGGGCCTAGACACATCAAGGAATATGCAATCCTGACATTAAAATTATGTTATCAACATTTCTTATCAACAATAATAGTGTTTGAATAAATGTTTCTCTTTTCATTTTTCTGTTTCTTTATCTTTTTGATAACTGGGTCATGGAAATAACCTGATGATATAAATAAATGTGTGGAAAACAAGTGGTTGATTATCCAAACCCACTGCCAGGATAAGTTATTTTGAATTATAGATAAGTAGTTTTAAAATAATCTGGAACTAATGTCACCATCTTGTCAGATTTCTTTTTATTTTTCCCTCCATAATGGAGCACCCCATTACCTAAAATACACTAGAAATTTTCAAAGTAGTTATACATCCGTAGTAGAATTTTCATTCTGTAGTTTCAAATAATCAGACCAATATATGTTATGCTATAGTAATTACAGGAAAAGAGAATGAAACAATGGAAATGGATTGGAATCCCTAGGAATAGAATAAAACAGAATAGAATAAGAATAAGAATAGGAGAGAGGGAAGAAAGGGAGACAGTAAAAAGAGAAGTGAGAAGGGAGTAAAGGAGAGGGAGGGAAGGAAGGAAGGAAGGGAGGGAGGGAGGGAGGGAGATTTTAAGGAAAGAAGACTTCACAAGCACTTTGGGTTACTTTATCTTTCCAACAAGGGGCAATAATACACATATACATGAAGGTTCTTCTCCCTACTCCACCCCAAGTTTGATTCCTGTCTTTTTTGGGGGAATGAATCTTAACTATACTTTGAAATCCCATGCTACCTACTTCTGTTTTATGGTTCAACTACACTCAAGTTTGTTGATGATTAACTGTTATTGAACTTAATGATTAGTTTGCTTGTATTAAAATATTGAAGATTGCTTGGTGTAGGACATAGAAATTTGTTTTCTCTGTGAGGAAGAGAGAGTTGGTGGTGATTTACTACTTTCTTCCTTCCCATAATTATTATTATTATTTTCCTTTACCATCTCAGTTCTTATATGAGTGAATATAAAACATGCCCTTTTGTTTTCAGGTCTAGATGTTGATGGAATATATCGAGTTAGTGGCAATCTAGCAACAATACAGAAGTTAAGATTTATTGTCAACCAAGGTAAGTGATTTCTTCACTTCAGACCTTTTTACAAGTAGTTTCATCTCCAACAATATTTCACACTCTCTGCATATGTATTATGAATATATACTGATAAAGGCTTTGAAGGGAGAAAGAGAAATTTGAAGAAATTAAACAATTATTACCAGAGAAGTAAAAGATAGCCAGTTTACTTGGAGGTAAATAGAATAAAGAGAGGGACTAACTATTATGTTGTGTTAAATAAATAACAAGTGAAATATGATAAACTAAAAATGAAGAAGAGAATAATAAAAGGAAAAAATAAACTAGCTTTGAAAAGTGTTACTGGTATATAATACACACTTAATATACGTTGATAAGTGAATAAATAAATGAATGGTGGAAAATGTAAGAGTCAAGATCACAGATGTTAGAAAAATATATAATAGGTAAGTAAAAGAATTAAAAATTAGGAAATGCAAATATCATCAAAGGATTACAAACTAAAACAACTATGAAATACTACTATTAAGCCTATTAAAATGGCTAAAATTTAAAACACTGACAACACCAAATGCTGACAAGGATGTGGAGCAACAGGAACTCTCATTCATGCTGGTAGAAATGGAAAGTAGTACAGCTAGTTCGGAAAATAGCTTAGCAGTTTCTTATGAAAATAAGTATATTCTTACCTTATTACCCAGCAGTTGTGCTCCTTGGTATGTACACAAATGAGTTCAAAACTTATGTCCACACAAAAAACTGCACACAATATTTCCAGCAGCTTTATTCGTAATTGGTAAAATTTGAAAGCAACCAAGATATCCTTCAATAGGTGACTGGACAAACAAACCATAAAATATCTATAAAATGGAATATTATTCAATGATAAAATGAAATGAGCTGTCAAGTGATGAAAAGGCTTCAAGGAAACTTAAATGCATATTGCTATGTGAAAGAAGCCAGTCTGAAAATGCTATATACTCTGTTGTCTCAACTATATGACATTTTGGAAAAGGCAAAACTATGGAGATAGTAGAAAGATCAGTGATAGCAAAGGATTTGAGGGGAGAGCGGAAAGAATAAGCACAGGGGATTTTTAGGGCCATGAAACTATTCTGTTTGATATTGTAATAGTGGATACATGTCATTATATATGTCATTATACATTTGTCAAAATCTATATAATATACGACACTAAGAGTGAACCTTAATGTGAACTATGGACTTTAGTTAATAAAAACTTATAAATATTGGCTCATCAATTGTAACAAGTGGGGCTTCCCTGGTGGCGCAGTGGTTGAGAGTCCGCCTGCCGATGCAGGGGATGCGCGTTCGTGCCCCGGTCTGGGAGGATCCCACATGCCACGGAGCGGCTGGGCCCCTGAGCCATGGTCTCTGAGCCTGCACGTCCGGAGCCTTTGCTCCACAACGGGATAGGCCACAACAGTGACAGGCCCGCGTACCGCAAAAACAAACAAAAAAACAATTGTAACAAATGTACTACACTAATGCAAGATGTTATTAATAGGGGAAATTTGGGGGGAGTGGTCAGGCATAAGAGGGAGTATATCGGAACTCTGTATTTTCTATTTTTCTGTAAACCTAAAACTTCTCTAAAAAAGACAGTGAATTTTAAAAATAAAAATTAGGAAATGTTGAAAAAAAAGACTAAAACATCTTGAGATGGTGTTATAGACAGCTCACAGGTTTAGAATTAGACACATGGAGTAAAACCCAGACACTCTCTCCTTGTGTCCTTGGCATCTTATTTAACTCCCTTATGCTCTGTTTCTTATCAGTAAAAACAGGATGGAAGTGCCTTGGAAATATTTTTGAGAATGAAATGAGATAGTGTGTGGTATTCCCTTAGTAATGTAACAGACTCATGATAGTTGTTCAGTACATCTAAGTTTCCCTTTCACTTAAAAAGTCAATGATTAAAAAAAAAAAAAAAAGTCAATGATGTCTCATTACCTTCAGGAGAATTTACACAAAGTCTTCATAATCTGACTTCCCAGCTACTTCTAGCTGACTGCAGGTCCTCTGAATTTCCTTCACGATACATTCCTAACTGTACTTCCTTATTTACATACTGTTGTATTTCTTAATGCCTTTGCATAGTCTCTTCCATCTACTTTCAATATTCTCCTGTATTTTCCTTCCCATCCCACATACAAAAGCTTCCTGCCTGGTTAGATTTCTCCTTATTCTTAAAGGCCCAGATTATAAATAATTTTCTCCAGGGAGCCTGCAACATCCCTCAGTCAGATTCCTTCTCTGTGTGCCCATTATGCTGGGTAGTTAAATTTGCATTCGTACAGGCACATCTAACTTCTAAAATTCCATCTATTATAAGACCTAGAGATTTAATGCCATCTTTTAAAGAGAATTTTATCAAATGTATTTAGTGATTATATTTCACGAACATTAAAATTTGAAAGTCTTGGAATAAAAAAGAGGATATTGGTTGAAATATGTGTCTCCTACATAAATCTCTATACACCTAAAAAGGTAAGATTTAAATTAGCCTTATATCTTCCCTCACTAACCACCAGTAGCTCTGGAGCCTCCATACAGGGAGCTCTTAATATCTGTTGTATAGTGTGTGTGTGTGTGTGTTGCAAATAGTAGAAGTATTAATACAGAGAATCATTAACCTCTCCAGCAGTTCAAATTGGGTTGAACCATACTTTTAAGTGTTAACTTCAGTGCTTTTGGCTAGTGGCCACACGATTCTTATTTCTGAACATCTCTATAGCCTAGAATCTGTTTGCTCACTAATGTACACCATTGTCTTTCAGAATTACTGTCCTTCCTGGGCAAAAAACAGAACTGAACATTACCTTATGTATTCATATTGTCCATTGGCCTGAACTAAAGTACCCCACTGTGGATAAAAATTGGATAAAATACCCCAGCTTTTTATAACCATTCCTGTTTATAACCAGCTAAAATCATTCTTGTAATATATTTCATACTGAAACCATATCCTGATTGGGATTCTAGACAGGTGGGCAACACATTTCTTCTACAAACAAGAAATCTCAAAACAGAAGCCATGTTAGAAACAAACACTAGTTGCATTTCCTGCTTTAAAAAAAAATTATGCTCAGCAGTCTGAAAAGGCAAAAAAAAAAAAAAATCTGCAGTGAGAATATGAAATCTGTCCATCTCATCTTTTGCAATCCAAACTTCAGCATCCTCTGGGGCTGTGTAACTGCTCATGTTTCCATGAGAGTTGACAATGTAAAGCTGGACAGAGGCCTGAGTTGGTATCTGGTAGCACAGAATTGTCAGTAAACTGTCTCCCTGGTTTATACCACTGTCAGAATGCAACACACTCAACACAAATTATGCTGTATTAGAACCTTTGATACTAGTATTTTGTCCAAGCTGTGTTGTGGAGTTGTTTTGAATTAGATGATAAAAGATATGTGTATACCATCCTCTCTCAAATTTTGCTAATCAGATTATCCTGTGAATGAAATTTTCAGGAGTGGACCTGTAGCATTTGTTCTAACACCATACCTTCCCCTCCATCTGCATGCTGGTTGCTGACAGCAGAGCTGATATGAGAGAGAATCAGTGCTGGATACAAAGAGACTGAGTGTGTACATTGTGGTCTCCCCTCTGTGTGTGTATGTGTGTGTGTGTGAGTGTGTGCAATGAAGTGGCAGTGCAGTGATAATTCCTTGAAAAGCATAAAGCAATATGTGAATGCAATGCATTCTTTTTTTGTATTCAGAGATGGAACATACCTGGTTTTGGCATACCCTCTTTGTATCAACACCTTTTATCTCCTCCATATTCACGTTCCACAATGTTTCCTTTTCAGAAGGTTCTAAACGTACAGTTTTTAAAATGAACAAGCCCTACCCACCATTGGACTAGACAAATGAAAACTGATTTTGGGGATTTTCAAGAACAGTTTAATTGCAATTTATGTATTTCACTAACTTTCTTGAATGCTATAATCATCAGCAATTCTAAATACACCAGTTGAATGATTCAATTTGTTTTGGTTTTCTGTTTGACTCACTAAATCAGTAGGAATTGGATACCCTTATTATACTTCCAGATCAGATGGCATGCAAATTAAATTCAAAGTGATCACTTTTGAAAAGTATTTCCTAATTATAACTAGTAATGAAGATAATAATAATTATTATTATAAAAGTAGCTAACATATTTTCATAATTTATTATGTGCCAGGCACTGTATCAAGCGCTTTACTTATATCATTTAAATTAATCCTTTCTGCTATCCCATAGAATGTGTTCTATTACTGCTCCCATTTTAAAGTTGAGGAAACTGAGGCTCAGAAATGTTAAATAATGTCCTAAGGTCATAAAGGAATAAGTGAAAGAGCTAGGACTAGATCCCAGTCTCTCTGTCTCAGAGTGTATGCTAAAAACCACTGCCTGATTTGACATTTCCCATTCATTGATTGTTGATTACCTCCTAACAAAAGTGGAGCTCAGTCTTTTCATGTTGTACCCAGTTGTTAGTGACTTTCTTTCTGTTTTCTGTAAGTGACAAGTACTGTCATAGGAGTTTGGCTAAAACTTTTCAAGAAAGAGAAATGCCTGGGAAAACACCAAATGCCATAGTTAGGAAGAAGCCAGGCACTACCATTCTCTGTAGGGCTTCATGTATCTATGCTTGGACCAAGAAACTACTTTAACACAATATTCTGTTGCAACCTACAGGAAAGGCATTGAAGACTCTAGATTTACTGGGCTGTTGATGCATTACTGAGCAGTGCTCTGCCTTGTTTGTTGTATTTGGTGACAGCTTTCAGTAACATTTTGCTGATGCTGCTCTTCCATTCTATGAGGACGTCCCCAAAGAAAACTAGTCCGTGACCTTAGATGTCAACTTGTCATCAGCCTCTGAGACTGCGTCGATTCTTTGGGATGATCTGTGACGTGATGGTTTTCTTGTGTGGGGTACTTTTACAAAGGACAGACTTTAGCACTGAGGATGCTACATAACTGTCTTGAGAACTTTTGGACAGTGGGTCTTAGAAGTCCCACCAGTCTGAATTCCCCCTCCTTCTGACATCAAAATTCTGGTTTGAGCTGCCCATCTAGCTTATTGTTCAAACTCCAAATTCAGTTCAGACTCTCTTTGGTATTACTTAGATGTTCTCTTTCACCCTTTAAAAAAGGGACAAGGAAGACTGGCATCCTTTTTGGAAGATATTAACTATGAAGCTTCCCAAGCCCATAAGCCAATGGGAGGACTCTGAGGCAGTAAAGGAAGAACTGACTGGGAATTTTCCAAACTGGTGTTTCTTAGTACACAATAACAAATATTCCCTCTAAGCATTTCTCTGAACTGGAGGAAGTTACTTCTTACCAGGATTTTAGACATGCTTTCCATATATAGAAAAATAATTTAAAGGAACATTCTTAGGGACACCCTCCTTCACTTTTTCACACCCGGAGGAACAAAATATATAAATGCCATAAATCTACACGGCCAAGAATCTTAATTGGGTATGTGGGTGTGTGTACGTGTGTGTTCATACGATTGTGTGTGTGTTATTTTAAAATGGAAGAGGATTTTTTCCCATTAATTTACAGTCTTGTACTTTGCATACCTTTATTCATCCAGATCTTATTGACATAATGATCCAAATTAAATATTGGCTTAAAGAGATGAACTTGCTTATTTTGAACATACTAAGAATAAGCTTCATTGAAAATAAACCATTAGAGAAACAATTTTGTGTTGCCAACTATATCTAAACTACTTTGTTATAGATTTGTACCACAAAGCAAAGAAAGCAAAGCATTAACTTCAGTAGCTATCCCAGTGCTTTTCATATTATTTGCAGCATCAAAAATTGAATAAATGAAGAGGAAAGCGAGAAAGAATGTGAACAATTGGCAGTTTCACCATGAAATAAGCAATTGTATGAAACAGAAAAAGATCTGGAAAAGGATTTCAAAACTTCTAGTTCTGTTCTCATAAAATAGACCTTGCATCAAGTCCATTCATTTTTCTATTAAGTGAGTTTATATTGCACTCTTATTATTTTTAAAACGAGGTATTTCCTTAAGCTTACTTCCCTCTCACTGCCAACCACAGCAACAACAAAACAAACTGTGTTATTTGCTTTATCCGATTCCACAGGGCAGTTTTTGGAAAGTTGAATCATTGATATTGCACCTTTCTGGCTTCCATGTGACAAGATTATCATTTAACAATGATTTATTTTTCCCATTAAAGCTGAAAAGATCACTTGATCATAAAAGGGCCAGACTCTAACATCGTTCAGGGCTTTGGAAACTTTCTTAGACCTCATTTTTTTAGCCGCGTTGAGTCAGAGAGCTCAAAGACTTGTATTGCTTTCTAGCTGCTTAAGAAAATGTATTTGTCATTAGTAAATAATGGTAAACACAGAGGTCAAAACAATAAGCTCTTCACGTACATATATAGTTATATAGTTTTTAGTTTCATGTAATATTCAAATAACAACTTTCTGAATATAGTCTCTAAAGTAAACAAATTCTAGCTACTTATGTTAAAGCAAATTATGCCATCCATTTATTGTGGACTATATTTTATAATTCATTACATCCCAAGCAATAAGGAACTGACTTAACTGTGTGGTGAAACAATCAAAGACAGAGACCATCTAGTGGGGAAAGAGCACTGGATAAACATCGATGAAACTGCCTACTTATCTTGATTCTGAGCTATTCGTTAGTCTAATGGAAACTATTTTAACCCCTTTGAATCACAGACTCTTCATTTCCAAAATGGGAATAATAATGAAAATGTTAGGACTTTAAGAACTCTGAATCAGCCAAGTGATCATCAGTATTAACTTTAATTAAGTGACAAGTGGTTACATGAAATCAGATCAATATTACTTAGTTGTGTTAATAATAGCATGATACTAAATATTAATAATCAAATATGGCTTTTAGCTTCCACATGATTGAGTTTTCTCTGATGATAATAAGATTATTTTTCTTTGGAGACTCCCTGCTATCCAATGATTTGTCTCATTCCTAGACAAATTCATAGGAAATCTGGGTTAGCTTTATCTTATCCATAGGCTTTTGGGAGATTCCAGATTCCAAAAGACTAGCCTCATGTTCATTGGAGAGGAGGAGAAAAGTCTACTGAAATTTTAGGGCCTAGTTTAGTTTTGGCTTTTCCATTGGGTCAAGAAATTGAGTCCAGAAACTAAATCTGTCAGAGTTGTGCCACTGCCAATCTTCAAGGAAAACCCTAAGGATATTTATAAAAATCCATCATCATCATAAATCATTATCATCACCATAAGAATTAATGTGTAGTCATTACAAATTAGTGGAAAAACACACCAATCTTACTTCTGCTCTAACCAAGCTTGAAAGTATTAGTTCCCAACCCTGACTATATTTCAAATTTTTCTTGGTTATCTACTGCTGCCTAATAATATTACCACCAACTTAGCTGCTTAAGCAACACACATTTATTATCTCCCAGTTTTTGTGGGTCAGAAGTCTGGGCATACATAAAAAGAAACGAAATTGAGTTATTTGTAGTGAGGTGGATGGACCTAGAGTCTGTCATACGGAGTGAAGTAAGTCAGAAAGAGAAAGACAAATACCGTATGCTAACACATATATATGGAATCTAAGAAAAAAAAATGTCATGAAGAACCTAGGGGTAAGACGGGAATAAAGACACAGACCTACTAGAGCATGGACTTGAGGATATGGGGAGGGGGGAAGGGTAAGCTGTGACAAAGTGAGAGAGTGGCATGGACATATATACACTACCAAACGTAAAATAGATAGCTAGTGGGAAGCAGCCGCATAGCACAGGGAGATCAGCTTGGTGCTTTGTGACCACCTAGAGGGTGGGATAGGGAAGGTAGGAGGGAGGGAGACACAAGAGGGAGGGGATATGGGAACATATGTATATGTATAACGGATTCACTTTGTTATAAAGCAGAAACTAACACACCATTGTAAAGCAATTATACTCCAATAAAGATGTAAAAAAAAAAAAAAAAAAGTCTGGGCATGGATTAGCTGAATTCTCCATAAGGCTACAATCAAGGTGTCAGCCAGGGGTGGGTCCTCTCTGGAGGCTCAACTGGGGACTGGTCTGCTTCCAAGCTCCCATGATTGTTGGCAGGATTTAATTCCTTGTAAGTTGTTGGACTTAAGGTCTCAACATTACTGGCTGTTGGCCAAAGGCCTTGTGGACATTTCCATAGGCCATTTCACAGCATGGCAGCTTTCTTCTCAAGGCAGACAAGGATATAGACCAGTGGCTAAAGCAAAGTTATAATCTTTTGTAAGATATCATGAAGGTTATAACTCAGCACCTTTGGGGCATGCTGATGGTTAGAAGCAAGTCACAGTTTGTATCCATGCCCTAGAGGAGGGGATTACAGAAGGCATGAATACAAGGAAGAGGAGAGAATCAGGGATCACTTTAAAGTCTGTCTGCCATGAGAATCAAGTAGTGGAACTTTTTAAAAATAAAGATTTTTGGAGCTCAGTCATAAAAACTCTGATGTAAAAACCTGAGGTTAGAGCTATAAGTATGCATTTTAAAAGAAAAACTTTACACGTGACTCAAGTGCGTAGCCAGGTTTGGGAACTCCTGCACAGTATCCAGCTAGTTTTATTCTGGTTATTTAGAGGAGACATGACCTACAAGCCATAAGATATGTGAAGATTATGTTTGATGAAAACAGGAATAGATTATGAACACTTTTTTGTTAACCAATTTTCTAGTGATAAGAAGTTTTCTTTTTGACTATTCATTGATATAATAATGTTAACTAAGTCTTATGAACTCTGAGTCATGATTTGGAATATAACTAAGAAATGAATGTCATGAATGTAACACATATATTATTCATATGATTAAAATTGCTGACATTTTTCACAGCTGCAATCCTTTTCCAATATTATAGATTTTGGAATAAATGAAAAAGAAAGTTGTTTTACCTAAGGATTTGCTAAAAAAGCTAAAGAGTAAATAATATTTTTAAATGTAACAGAATACTACTGATGCTGATGATAGCTAGCATTTAATTGAGAATCTGCTACGTGGCAGGTATGCAAAGTTAGAGTTATCTCAAACCCTCATAAAAGTTTGCAAGGTAGATAAACTTTATTATCCACATTATTTACACATGAAAATCATGGTTCGGAAAGTTTAAGTAACTTTTCTAAGGTTACAAAGTTATTATGTTTTGAAGCCAGACGGTGAACCCATTTTAAACTTACTCCAAAGAATATATTGCTCGTTGCTGGATTCAATTTACTATAGGGGAGGGGGCAGCTCTCTCATTTTCTTCTTTTTAACATCAAAGAACAAAAAACCACTTCTTCTCATTATAATACTATACATTCTTGATGTCCAGTCTGTGGGACTCTTTTATAAAAGGAAACTTCATTTTAAAATGTCCTTTCAATAAATAACCCCTAACTGCCTGTGACTTCATGAAGCGTAGTAAGTTTGATTCATTTTTGTATCCCCAATACAACAAAGTGCCCACTACTGTTTATGGGTTAAAGATTTGTTGCAACAAAATAAGAGAATGATGAACTTCTTAAACAAATCAACTCTCTATCAAATGGTCTCATTGGTACATTGTGTTAGGTTCTACTTCTTGGATGTCTCAGTAAAGAAAACTCAAGCTGTATCTCACATTTATTTTCTCCCAGACTCCTATAAATTAACACAATTTTAGACTGTGTAAAAAAATCATGGGACAGAAATAAAGAGTGAAAAATCCTGTATTCCCATTCTCTGCCTCAGTAAGACAGAGCTTGAGGAGAGATGGTTTACCTTGTGTCATTGGCAATTGGGCAAGTCAGGCACGACATAGGAAGTAGTGGTGTAACTTCGCTTGCCATCTTGGCTCTCCAGAATGTTGGAAATGACTAAGTAGAGAGAAAATAGGAATTGAATAAATAGCAATGAAATTAATTATATTGCTCTTGTTAAGTCCATGCCTTGAATTTTGAAAGTATGCTTTGGTGTTTGTTTTCACCCAGGAGGTCCCTGTTGCCAGTAATTATGGCTTCAGTGACTCATATATATTTATATGGCACCTCTTTTTCAAGGTGCTCCATGTAATTTAGAAGGAGTTCCTAAAAGTGCGCTATAGGAAAAAAGGTATTCTTATTACTTCAAAGCTGCTTCTAGAAAGAAAAAGGAACAGGTGTAGGGGCAGGAAGGAATTTTGGGGGGTCTCCATAAACTCCCTGAAGGGAAGCATCCAAAATTTACAAAGGTAAGGGCTGAAGCAATGATCAGATGAAAATCTGAATGACTTAGAGTCATGCAGAACTCAAAACCCATCCTCTCTATGCCCTCACATTCATGGCCCACCAGGGACGGAGTGACAGATATCCCTGTCAGCTTTCCTTTTCTCTGAGGGTCCTGGCACATCAGGATTGATACAGAACTGAGAGGTGAGCTCCATAAAATAAGATTTTGGCTTTTATATCATTCATTCATTGACAGACACTTAAAAAGTTCTTACTATGTGCCAGGCAACATGCAGGATGCTGGAAATAGCAGTGAATACAACAGATGACATTCTCATTGACACAGAGCCTGTATTTCCATGGATATTCCAATCCAGTAGCCAAGAAGATTGGTGGTCTATTCAATGTAAATTAGTAGGAAAATTCTAGGATCTGCAGGCCCCACAGATTCTTTTTCCTGCCTACCTCTCTGATCTCACCACGTACCTCTCTCTCATCTCATTATTTTCCAACCATCCTGGCTTCCTTCCTTCCTTCCTTCCTTCCTTCCTCAGACACATCAAGCTCATTTCCTTCCCAGGGCTTTGGCTTTTGCTCCTGTGTACCTGAAATGTGCTTCCTCCAGACACCTACAGGACTCACTCTTCTCAACATTTGAATCATCTTCTCAGCAAGGCCTTCCATGACTAACACCTCTGAAACATGCCTCCACCATGCCCACCCAGTCACTCTCCACCCCAATATTTGTTTTGTTTTCTTCAGAACACATACTATCTGAAACTGCCTTGCTTCTTTATTTGTTGCTTCAGTGGCTGCCTTTCTCCTCTACACTGTAGCCTCTATACAAGCAAGCTCTTGCCTATTTTGGTCTCTTAAGTATCCCCAGTTCTTACTGTACCTGGCACATAATAGCCTTCAAATAAGTATTTGTTGAATATTGAATGAATTCCATAAGGAAATTAATGAATAATGTGGACCACAAGCGATGGTTAGACCCTAATCAAAGGTAACTTTAGCTTTTAGGGCCAGAAAAAAATATAGCCTCAAGAAAAAAAATCTTCAGAATTTGAGAGTCTATGTCCAATCGGTCCAATAAATCACAAACTTCTCCCCACCTCCCATCTCCACCTGTGGTCATAATCTTACTGTCCAACATGGACCACATAAGAAAGACTTGGCAAAAAAAAAAGAAGAAAAAAAAAAAGAGACACCTGTCAAGATGGAAGACCATAGCCAGCTCTTACATCCTGGCCTAATAGGCCAAGAAAGGCTGCCTAAACAATGAGTGACTCCCAATCCAGGTGGTAAGACCACATTCAGGACTGTCATCTGCTTATGTAAATTTCCACAGTGTGATTCCTCTCAATAATATTGCTTATCCACAAGGCTCTGCCAACCCCACGTCAGTCTGCCAAAAGCCACCTCTCAAATTGCAAGGGACTTTCCTGGTCTTACCATGCCCCCCGCCACAAAAGTATTATAAAATGAAAAGTATATGAGAAGAATCAGGAAAGGAGGAAAATTAGTTTAAGGAATAAAATAAGGCTTTAATTTGCCTAAGGACAACTTGAAATGGAGATTTATTCATTCAGAAATATCTGTTGAAAACCTATGAGTCGGAATCTCTTCTGGGTACTGAGGAGAGCCCAGGGGAATCAGGATCTGGTGGAGTGTACATTTCAGTGTCAAGAGACAGATAATAATCAAATACACAAGATGCTTACAGATCAAGTCAAGAGTCAAGGTGTTGACATGATAGAAGATAACCAAGGAGATGAGGGAGGTGGTCCTCATTTTGGATGATCTGGGAAGATCTCTTTGAGGAGGTACCATCTGAGTAGAAACTTGCCCTGATAGGAAGGAGAGAGGAACACAAAGATGTGGGGGGAGAGCAGAGCAGGCAGAGGAAAACTGGTCTCAGGGAATGAGGGCTTGGACGACATCAGGACACAGAAGTTAGAGAGGTGGGCAAAGCCAGCCCAGGGAGACCCTTGCAAATCAAGATAAGAAGTTTTGCCTTTTATTCTAAGTTCAATGGAAAGTCACTGGGGTAGAGGGAGGTGGGAGATAATCAGAAAATGATCTGACATTATTTATTTTTAAATCATTCTGGCTGCTATGAGTATTTATTTTTAAGTCAGTCTGGCTGCTATGAGAAGAATAGATTGTAGAAGAGTAGAAACAGGGGAACAGTTAGGAGGTTATTACAGTAGGTCAGTCAAGATATAATAATGGTGACTGGTTTACATGAGGTAAACTCCATATTCTACTGTACTTTGTCTCATTTGTCTCATTTTCTATGTGTCTTGTGAACAATTTCTTTTAGGCCATTAGGTGCAAAGAGAACACTGATGTCCAGGAGTTAGAAAACTTAGATCAGTTTCTGTATCACCTCTTATTAACTGTGTCCTCTTGCTCACGTTACTTAGCCTTCACAGGCCAATTTTCTTATCTTTAAAGCAAGACCTTCTGTTCACTTGAGATGAGTTAATCACATGAAATAATGAACCAGTTATACCGGAAAACGCTACACCATACCTCATTTTATTGTGCTTCACTTTATTGTGCTTCATAGACACTGCCTTTTTCACAAATTGAAGGTTTGTGGCAACCCTGACCAAGTTTATCCATGCCATTCTTCTAACAGCATTTGCTCACCTTGTGTCTCTGTGTCACATTTTGGTAATTCTCACAATATTTCAAACTTTTTCATTATAATGACTGTTATGGTGATCTGTGATCAGTTATCTTTGATGTTACTATTGTATGTTTTGGGGCGCTGTGAACCACGCCCATGTAAGACAGTGAACTTAATCCATAAACGTTGTGTGTGTTCTGTCTGGTCCACCAACCAGCTATTCCCTTGTCTCTCTCCTTCTTCATAAGTTTCCCTATTCCCTAAGACACAACAAAACTGAAATCAGGCCAATCAATAACCCTACAATGGCCTTTAAGTGTTCAAGTAAACACTTAAATCAAAAGCTAGAAATGATTAAGCTTAGTGAGGAAGGCATGTCAAAAGCTGTGATACGTAGAAAGCTAGGCCTCTTGCACCAGTTGGTCAAGTTATGAATCAAAGCAAAAAAAATTTTTTTTAAATTAGAAGTGCTACTCCCGTGAACACACAAATGATAAGAAAGTGAAACAGTCTTATTGCTAATACAGAGAAAGTTTTAGTGGTCTGGATAGAAGATCAAACCAGCCACAACATTCCTTTAAGCCAAAGCCTAATCCAGAGCAAGGCCCTAACTCTCTTCAATTCTGTGAAGGCTGAGAGAGATGAGGCAGCTTCAGAGGAAAAGTTTGAAGCTAGCAGAGGTTGGTTCAGGAGGTTTAAGGAAAGAAGCTGTCTCCATAACATCAAATTACAAAGTGAAGCAGCAAGTGCTGATGTAGAAGCTGCAGCAAGTTGTCCAGAAGATGTAGCTAAGAAAATTAATGAAGGTGGCTACACTAAACAACAAATTTTCAATGCAGATGAAACAGCCCTATATTGGAAGAAGGCACCATATAGGACTTTCATAGTTAGAGAAGTCAATGCTGGCTTCAAAGCTTCAAAGGACAGGCTGACTCTCTTATAAGAAGAGGCTAATGTTCTAGTGACTTTAAGTTGAAGCCAGTGCTCATTTACTATTCTGAAAATCCTAGGGCCCTTAAGAATTATGCTGAATCCACTCTGCCTGTGCTCTATAAATGGAACAACAAAGCCTGGGTGACAGCACATCTGTTGACAACATGGTTTACTGAATATTTTAAGCCCACTGTTGAGACCTACTGCTCAGAAAAAAAGATTTCTTTCAAAATATTACTGTTCATTCACAATGCACCTAGTCACCCAAGAGCTCTGATGGAGATGGACAATGAGATTAATGTTTTCATGCCAGCTAACAGCACCCATTCTGCAGCCCTTGGGGCAAGGAGTAATTTTGACTTTCAAGTCTTATTATTTCAGAAATATATTTCGTAAAGCTATATAGATAGTGACTCATCTGATGGATTTGGGCCAAGTAAATTGAAAACCTTCTGGAAAGGATTCACCATTCTAGATGCCACTAAGAACATTAGTGATTCATGGGAAGAAGCTGAAATATCAACATCAATAGAAGTTTGCAAGAAGTTGATTCCAACCTTCATGAATGAGTTGGAGGGACTCAAGACTTCAGTGGAGGAAGTGACTGCAGATGTGGTGGAGAGAGCAAGAGAACTAAAAGTGGAGCCTAAGTCTGTGAGACTGTTTCTATTTTGTAAATAAGTTAATTTGTAACATTTTTTTAGATTCCACATATAAGTGATATATGATATTTCTCTTTCTCTGTCTGACTGACTTTGCTCAGTATGACAGTCTCTAGGTCCATCCATGTTGCTGCAAATGGCATTATTTTCTTCTTTTTAATGGCTGAGTAATATTCCATTGCATATATGTACCACATCTTCTTTATCCATGCCTCTGTCAATGCAGACTTAGAGAACGAACTTATGGTTACCAGGGGGAAAGGGTGGCGGGGGCAGGGATAGTTAGGGAGTTCGGGATTGACATGTACACACTGCTGTATTTAAAGTATATGACCAACAAGGACCAACTGTAGAGGACAGAGAACTCTGCTCAATACTGTGTAATAACCTAAATGGGAAAATAATTTGAAAAGGAATAGATACATGTATATATATAACTGAATTACTTTGTGGCACACCTCAAACTAACACAACATTGTTAATCAACTATATTCCAACATAAAATTAAAAGTTTAAAAAAATCATTTTATAGATTATAACATAGGAAAAAATGTTTTTATTTTAAGACACATGATCATCTATGAAGAAAATCCCTGAGACTACATAAAATAGCTATTACAACAAATAAATTAATTTAGTAAAGTCCCAGGAAACAAAGCAGGATGGCTTGATTACTGCAGGAAATGAGAGAATTTTGTTGGAGTGTTGGAACTATTTTGTATGTTGATTGTACTGGAAGTTATATGATTGTATGAGTTTGTCAAAATGCAGATCTGTACAACAAAAAGAACAAACTTCAGTGTATGTAAACTGAATTAATAAGCAAAGCATTATTGGAAAACAAAAAAGAAGTGGAGCCTAAGATGTGACTGAATTGCTACAATCTCATGATAAAACTTGAATGGGTGAAGAGTTGCTTTTTATGAATGAGCAAAGAAATTGGTTTCTTGAGATGGAATTTACTCCTGGTGAACGTGCAGTGAAGATTGTTGAAATTGAAGAAGAAAATGATTTAGAATATTACATAAACTTAGCTGATAAAGCAGTGGGAGGGTTTGAGAGGATGGACTCCATTTTTTTTTTTTTTTTTTTTTTTTTGCGGTACGCGGGCCTCACTGCTGTGGCCACTCCCGTTGTGGAGCACAGGCTCCGGACGCGCAGGCTCAGCGGCCATGGCCCACGGGCCCAGCCGCTCCGCGGCATGTGGGATCTTCCCGGACCGGGGCACGAACCTGTGTCCCCTGCACCGGCAGGCGGACTCTCAACCACTGCGCCACCAGGGAAGCCCATGGACTCCAGTTTTGAAAGAAGTTCTACTGTGGGTAAAATGCTATCAAACAGCACTGCGCGCTACAGAGAACCTGTTTGTAAAAGGAAAAGTATCAATGTGGCAAACTTCATTGTCATATTTTAAGAGATTGCCCCCAGCCACCCCAGCCTTGAGCAGCCACCACCCAGATCAGTCAGCACTCATCCACATCAAGGCAAGACCCTCCACCAACAGAAAAGATTATGACTCACTGAAAGCTCAGTTGATGGTTAGCATCTTTTAGCAATAAATTATTTGTGATCAAGGTATGTACATTGTTTTTGTAGACATAATGCTACTGCACACTTAATAAACTACAGTATAGTGTAAATATGACTTTTATATTCACTGGAAGGCCAAAAAAAGCTGTGTGACTAACTTTATTGTGGTATTTGCTTTACTGCTGTGGTCTGCAACAGAACCCACAATATCTTTGAGGTATGCCTGTAGAAATGAAAGTTATATCAAAATGTGTCCCTGACAACTATCCTGATGGAGACATCTATTTTAATAGGATATAGGATGAAGTATATGTTTTTTAAAAAGAAAGAATACTTGAGAAAGGGCTAATCTCATGTCCTCCTTGGGTTATTTAAATGTCACTCAAATTTTCCCTGGATCACTCCAATGCACAAAAATTGTTGCTCCTTTTAAATCGTATATTTGCAGTTTCAACTACTCGATTCACAAAAATCTCATGTTGTGTATGTTGTCATATATTATTAGCAAACATTATGTGCCTGTCTGAACTTTTTTTTTTTTTTTTTTTTTTTTTTTGCGGTACACGGGCCTCTCACTGTTGTGGCCTCTTCCATTGCGGAGCACAGGCTCTGGACGCGCAGGCTCAGCGGCCACGGCTCACGGGCCCAGCCGCTCCGTGGCATGTGGGATCTTCCCGGACCGGGGCACGAACCCATGTCCCCTGCATCGGCAGGTGGACTGTCAACCACTGCGCCACCAGGGAAGCCCTATGTGCCTATCTTATCTTCTCAACACACTGAACACTTCTTAAGAGCAGAGCTCATATCTTTTAAGTCCGTCGGTCCTACTTCACTTTGAAGAATATCTCACACCTGATAGAATCTGTATACATTTTAATTAATATATTGATCAGATCCAGAGTTGGGACATGTCATTTAAAAAGAAAAAGCATTTTTCACATGCTAGAGATCACTCTCGACATGGACTATGTCATTGCATATTGCTGAACTCTGTTCAAGAAACAATGGCAAGAAAAGCATAAAATGTTTGAAAAGTCACTAGGTGCTGGTGACTTTTATTGTCTTCTTTTTTCTAAACTGTGTACTAACTTCCTACAATTAATACATGTTTCTTTTGAAATAACAAAAGAAATATATGTTTTGTTTTAAAGAATTGGGTAAATCCACTTTAGGAGAATGATGTTCACTCCTTAGAACATGCCAAGGTAATGTCAGTACTTGAGTTCTCTAAAGCATTTTTCAATGCTGTCTCACTAGATCTTTATAAAAGAGCTCTTCACTTTATAGATGAATGAAAGTCCCTATGAGTTTAAATGAATTGCTAAAAGTTGCATTTGTTTCATTCAACTGATATTTGAGAAGGCACTATGTGTCTCCTGGTAATCTAGAGACGAACTGGATTTAAAGCCCAGCTATGGTCTTCTAATGCCTGACCCCTATCTTGGAGACTCTAAGGCCAGCAGGGTGTCCGATAGTCTACTTAACATAATGTCCATGAGATTCTGAGAAGCTCATTGGAATAATTTTGTTTAAATAGCAGTTTTTCTTGCTGTTTCACTATCTCATCTTTTACAGTTCTCCAAATTGTCTTTTTGTGGTCTCCCCACTCCCTGCTACGTTTTTCCCCAGTGAGTGGCCTGTTCTCCTTTCTACTTAATTCATTCCTTTAATGTTCTGACAACCATAAGGGATTCACTGTCCTTTCTCTGCTCGCGATGTTGGAATTCAGTGTCCCATCAGCCACAGGGACTGGAGTATGTATGTATATTATTGTTTGTTTGGTCCCAATGGAAGGAACAGCAGACCTATCTTTCTGAGCAAGAGGCACACAATCATTGGTTTTGCTGACTGGTAAACTCACCTCCTTAAGACAAATCTCATGATTCCTATGAATCTCAACAGGATTTAGCTTCTTCTTCCACTATGTTCCCTTAGCATTTTGTACCTGTGGTTTAGCACTGGTTTTAGTCTATCTGGTATCGTATCTTTCTCCCTTTCCCAACTGTTAGATGCTGGGAAGTGAAATGTGCTTCACACTTACTTCTGGATTTCCCATTATGCCCATCATGTGCCAAGCACATTATAGGCCCTCAGTAAAGTTGTACCTGCCAGAACCTATAATTTCTGCTTGCCAAATACTCAGCCAAGAGAAGTGTATGCCTTGGCATCAGCATTACACTTCTACCCTCAGAGAGTTATCTGACTTGAAACTGGGGTCAATCATCAGTCAAAGCATAGAGGGACGAAGTGTGGCTGCAGAGCCTTCAAGTCATTCTACCTTCACCTCTGACACCTCCAAAGCCTACTTTCTCCACACTCATACTCACAGCACCCAACCATCTTCTCTATTCCATCTCTCCCTCTCCCTTTTCCCTTACCCTCTGCTGAAGTTTATCAGCCCCATTCCCAAGAGTCTGTTCAGACCTTCCAAGGTGACAATCTGTTAATCTGAATACACTAGCTCAGGCTCTGTACTACATAATAGCGTAATATAGGGGCCTCCTATAACCAGGCCAATAGTGAGGATATCAGGTTTCTACGTAAGGTATTTTCAAAACATAACATTGACTCACCTCAAGTCACACCACTTAGACAACTTTATAGCCAACTATGCCTGGAATTTTCTTTTTATGACTCAAGAAAATGTTGTATCTCTCATATGTTTATTCTTACTTCTGAATTAATATAGCACTTCTGAATCCTAAATCCAGGTGTAATTTCTGAGATCACTGTTCTCAGTACTAATCTAGTTACCTAGAAATTTCTTCTAATCAAAAAATTTTAAATGTACCAAATACAATTGAAACAAAAAAGACCATAAAAAGAGCCATCTAAAGCACTTTAAAAGTTAAGTATACCAGCTAGATAAATTCAGATCTCCAAATTACAAAAATGAAAATTCAAAAAATTTAGATATCTTTATATCTGTTTCTTCATTTATACCACCTTGTGTGTTTATAGAAGGAATAATATACAGGAACTTTTCATTTCACTGGGATAAGAAAAGAAAATGCTAACCACAATGCAGCCTCATGACTCAAAAGTCTGTAACTGGTGTTAATGAACTTTTAAAATGCTAATTTTAATGCTTACCCCTCTAAGAAAGACGCCTTAGAGCAAAACCTCTCATTTCTTATCTGCTGAAAGCAATGTGTTTGCATCCCTTACAAAATAAAATGGTTGAAATAGGGTTTTTGAATGGTTTAAAGTTTCAAGGACTTCTCTTGTTCACAGTTATTCCTCTAGAGAAAAGAAATTTATAAAATCACATCCCTTAATGGTCTCTCTGCTTGAAAATGGAAATATTCCCAAATATGTTCCACTGTAGGAAAATCAAAAATAACATGTAAACTACAAATATGTTAGCCAATTGAGACTATTTATTAACTAAATAATTTAATAATAAAGAAAATGCCTACTTGATTAATTGTTACAGAGTAAAAATTATAATAAAACTGTCTTGATCAGTGCTTTGCAGAAGCGCCATTACTGTCTGTGCAGTTGTTTAACAAGGATTTAATTGGAAAGATAAGTGAATGCACATTTAAAAGTATTGTTAATTTGCTTTATAATCACCCCATCCTTCACAGTATTGACAGCACAAGGCACAAACCCCTTTCTGTTTTACAAGTATTATTTTCCATATGTGCACAATAAATTCTCAAGCAGTAATTGGAAATTTTATGGGTTCCAACATACCTAGTATAGTGTGTTTAGAGGTGCACTCTTCCTTTATAAGAGGTAACCCAGTTCTAGTTGTTGGATACAGTGACAAATCTGACTTATGTATTTCCCCCATTCACTGCAGATAATAATCATATTTTGTCCATTTATAGAAAAATTGCATCTTCTATATTTTATGTTTAATAAAATCAGGATTGAGAGGAGGAAAAAAAATTGTCTGAATTATCTTCGTTCTGTGACCATTTATATTATTTTCTTGAAAATGTGCCTAAACAGTAGAGGATGGTTTCTAGACTGTATGGATGGCTATAGCAAAACATGTTTTTCTGAAAATAGTTGCTCCTGAGTCTGTTAAAGGAGACAAGAAAAGGGGCAAAGAACTTCTTCTAATGCCCGATCTCTATTTCTATACCATGACCGCTAGCACACAGACACTCCCTCATCCTCACACACCCTTTAGAGTTTGGAATCATCCAGTCAAAACTCCAATCAGTATGGCTTTCAAAACCATGTGAGTGTAGGACTTCCCTGGTGGAGCAGTGGTTAAGAATCCGCCTGCCAATGCAGGGGACACAGGTTCAAGCCCTGGTCCGGGAAGATCCCACATGCCGGGAAGCAACTAAGCCCGTGCGCCACAACTACTGAGCCTTCATTCTAGAGCCCTCAAGCCACAACTACTGAGCCCACGTGCCACAGCTACTGAAGCCCTCGTGCCTAGAGCCTGTGCTCTGCAACAAGAGAAGCCACCGCAATGAGAAGCCTGTGCACCGCAACGAAGAGTAGCCCCCGCTCGCCGCAACTAAAGAAAGCCCATGTGCAGCAACGAAGACCCAAAACAGCCAAAAATAAATAAATAAATTTATTAAAAAAGAAAGAAACATGTGAGTGTACTACCTCAGATTTCTAGGAGTGGGAACCTTGCTGACCAAGTCTCCATTGACTAAAGCCCAGAGGCCTTCTTTACTGTTGAGTCTAAAGCTGCTTTAGAAGCAGGTAGTGTAGATGTTTTTCCTGTGGACAGCAAATACTTCAACTATACAAGCTTAGAAATTCTTTCGAGGAAAATTTTCGTTAGAATGTTTTTCAGTATAAAACCCTTTGCCCTCTTGATAAAACATGTGACCTCATATTTGTCATGGGAAAAATTATTTTTATCTTTAGTTTGGCTATGCCTCTAAACCTCTAAACCTCTCACATTTACAGTAGCTTTTTATGCTTACAGAATAAAATAGATACATATTGAGTTTCACATGTCTAGAGATTTGCCAGTAAATGCTAATAACCAACCATTAATAACAACTCACCAATCACGTGACTCCTTTTTCATTTCTTTCTACATATATGTGTGAAAAAGAAATAAAAGTAATCTTTAAAGTATGCACATATGTGTGCCTGTGTGTTCTCTCTCTCTCTCTCCATACGTATAAATATAATTTCTCTAGTAAAATTCTTCCATGCTGAGTTTCACTCTCCCTATTTATGTATGCACTTGTATGTTGTGAAAACCATACACAGGCACACATATGTACACACTTTATTTTTATTTATTTTTAAAATTTCTCCCTTAGAGGCATGAATTTTAAAATCGTTTGCCTCAGGAGAAAGTGTCTTTGGGATCAAGAACTTTACATGCCCCATTTCAACTTGTCAGAGCTGAGGTTGGTGCCATAACGAAATGTCCAGCTGTCCTTCAATTAACTGAAATGAGGAAAATGTAATGTTCTGATGAGAGAACCAGGATCGTGTGCGGGATAATGGGAAGATTATCGTGTGTTTCTGTGTCTTCCTGCATATGATGGAGCCATGGGGTGCAGGAAAGCGATGAGGCCTTTTTATGCTCCAGTAGGGGGAGCTTTCTTTTCCCTACTGTACAAACAGCATGGTGCATGTGTTTAAATACGCCATCCTAAAATGCAGACTTTTCATTTTCATTTTGCAAGTGGGAAATTTCACTATGTGATGGGCACATTACTTTTCCTAGCAACACATTTTGTGCAAACTCATTTGGGAAAGAAGAGGAAATTTAGAATACTGCCTTCATATTTCTTCTGGAAATGTTAGCCTGAATCCATTATTTCCAAACATGATGAGGATTACAGTTCATTTGTATTTCACAGCAACCCATATTGTATTCTGTTTTGTGAAGTAAATAAGAGATGATACCATTCTAATGGTGCCTGTATTTTGTTTTCCATATGAATAGTCCTATTCTGGGGGCAAGAGGGAAGGAAAAGAAAGCAGGGACTGGAGTACTTGATTTAGCCTTCTCTAGATGGAATATGTTATTTTGACAAAGAAGTGCCCTGAATTATTTTATAAATAATCTAAACTGGAGGAGGTGGAATATAAACTCACTTAGGTCACTGAGTACATCCATATTCAAATGACAATATAAAAAGCACTGTTTGGTAACACCCAAATCTATATCTCTTATTTAACAAGTTTAAAATACTCATGGACTAACCTGATTTGACAGCAGTGTAGGTGGTTTCTTTGTGCCAATGAAGAAATTCTTTATATACAAAATAATTTCCCACCACTATTTCACTGTGCCTGAAATGCCACAATTAGAAAATCAATTCATCAGCTAAGGCAAGAAAGGCAAATAACTTTACCTCTTATACTAAACACAGTTGATTATTAGTGGCTGATTAGATGGTTGTGTTAAGAAAGATACTGAAGCATTGTCCTAAAGAGAATGAGTTCTGTGATCCATTAGTGATGTGTGGCATTGGCATTATTTTTTAAAAAGAGCCTCAGTATGCTTGCCTCATGTTTTCTGTTTCTGGGTTACGGTATGGCATTAATAAAAATTGATTATTAGAATTCAAATATCATATGAGGTTTACACATTAAGGAAATATAATGAACACAAATCTGTTTATCAGGCAGGATAGCATATATCTTAGGATACCTCCAACAGAATACAACAAAAAGTAGGAGATTTTGGAAGAGTCACAAGAGAGGAGGAGTATATGATAGAGAATGAAGAACTCAGAAGTCCTAGAAGCTTAAGAGCAAAAAAAAAGCCTTGACTCTAACAATGAGTTAGATGAAAAAGCCACATTTTACTTAACAATTTTACTAAGACTAGCCCTGTTTTACCCACTAACTAAATCCCCCGTTTGGTATAAGGTATGACTAGACTAGTTTGGTTGACTCTTGTTCATTAGGCAAACCATATATTGAGTTGACTCCCACTGGAATGACAGGAAGTCCAAAATAATCTTCCCGACAGGAAATGTCCCATCCCACTTCATGACTTCAGCTGATGACCACAGACACTGTCTTTCTGTCTATAAAGCTGTCATTTAACTGTGGATGGAACAAACCCCCTAACTGAGAAATAAAAGCAAGTCACAAATACAGAAAAACTAGGGACTTCCCTGGTGGTCCAGGGGTTAAGACTTCACCTTCCAGTGCAGGGGATGCAGGTTCGATCCCTGGTTGGAGAGCTAAGATCCCACATGCCTATCGGTCAGAAAACCAAAACATAAAACAGAAACAATATTGTAACAAATACAATAAAGAGTTTAAAAATGGTCCACATCAAAAAATATTTTAAAAAAATACAGAAAAACTAAAATGATGTATCTAACCACAGTCTTCCCACTTTACTTTCACTTTGGGTTCAGGTTGATGAGATTTATTTTCGTTAAGTCACACTTTTTTGACAGACCCTTAAAAAGTTGATGAAACTGCCATCTGCATTCAAGATCTCAATGTTCAGTTTAAGTTGTCTGTTGAGTTTAAACATATTATCAGCCCGTTCCTTATATCAGCTAAAATACAGTCCCCTTCACTGGGGATAACGATGAAATGTTGATTTTTTTCATTTATTGACATGTTTGGTCTCTCACTATGCAGCAGCTGAAAAACTCAGCACCATTAAAGAAAAAAAAGGAATAAATAAAAATTACAAGTGAATCAGTTAGGATTCTTTTGATTTCAAGGAATAGAAAACCAATCCCAATTGACTTAAAATAAATATTTTTTTCATGTAACTAGAAAAGTCAGAAAATAATCCAGATTCAAGCATGACTAAAATTGGTCGTTTAAACAGCTTCATCAGGACCTAGTCTCTCTGGATCCCTCAGCTCTGCTTAGGCTTCACATGGTGGCAGAAGTGGCTGCAGTTATCTCTGGGTCAACAAGGTCCCTGCTTCTAGTTCATCAGGAATCTCTTTCCTAAACAGACTTGAGTACTAATGACCAAAATTGGCTCATTAACGAATATACCTGAGTCAGCCACTGTGGCTAAGAAAATCAGATGGGCAGATTGGCTTAGACAAACATCACATGGTCCATACTTGGAGGTAGGGCTAGGGTACCATCCAGAGCACATGAACTGGGATGGAGGAGAAATATGTTCCCCCAAGGACACTTGGTACACTAGGTCCAGAAGTAAGATGCTCTCTACAATGAGTAGATGAACTTTTACTGTTAAGACAATGAATGTCATACCATGGAGATTGGTGTGTGCAAGAGACATCAGGCATCACTAAAGCAATGTTCTTATCTTCAAACAGTCTTCAAACATGCTTAAAACTCTTTAGATAAATCCATTTCATAGGGTTTAGGAGCTTTTTTAAACATGCAGTAATTGCTTTGGGAGATGATGTACACAAACTTTGCTGTAATTGATAGGTTCAGGAAAGGGGTAATTGCATCCCAGTTAAATTGGTTAGCTTGCTCCAGCACAAGCATGGGCCCTAACATGTTCCCAGCATTTAATTAATCTATAATCTTTGAAATGTTTTAGGAGCAAAACCTACATGCTTTCAAAGTACTTTAGGCTACCAACATTGAAAAAAAAAAAAAACCACTTGATTGTATACAAGCATGGACCAAGATATACAAAATTACAACATAGAGTATTAAAAAGGAGAGACTTAACCTTGGACAGGCAAAGGTGAACATTGGGAGAGTCAGAATAATGATGTAGAACTACGTACCCCAGAAACAGGTTAAGTTGTGGTAACAAATACAGTTCAGCAAAGGGTCTGAAAGAGTAGTATTGTGATCTTTGGTGACTCCAGGATATTTAGAAATCCTTAATGACTCTCTAGGCATAGGGGAAGGTGATTTTTTGGTCGATGCTTTTGTCATTGTTAGTGGCATCTGTGCATGCGAAGACGCCTTCATACAAGAAGAGAAAACGGCTTTTTGTTGTATCACGGACCCATGATAAAGCATTCAAATATAATGCAAATAATTGCAAACTGATGTATCCAGCAGTAAAAAATTGAATAAATAATTTAGCTTTTACACATGGGCAACTCTTGCTAAAAAACTACAAATCAGAATCCTATTTGATTCTATTTTATTTTGTTAATAGATGAACTAATATGATAGGCATTTAATTGTATAATGTATTATTAGCCATTTTCTTTGGCATACCATTAACTTTAAATAGTATTAATATTTTACATTTCATAATACACACTACAAAATTCTTATTTTTTCCAGCCAAACAGAAAATGTGCTTTGATAGTAAATATATTTAAAGTGGATTTTAAGATCCCCAGTATGCAAAACCTGTTCCATTTATATTGTTTGATCAAAAATACTCAAAATGCCACAGCATAATAAGGCAAATGCTGTAAGATGATAATGATGCCAAAACTGTATTATTATTTTGTAATCAAATACAATGTATTATATAATTAGACATAATTGTATAATTGGAATATTTAAAAGACCATTTAAAATGTGATAGGAGGCGTCTAAGTACATGGTCTTCTCAGGCGTAGTGAAATCAGAAGGTGTAAAGTTGCCATTCATAGTTGCTATTGAATGGGCAACTAATTCAAACACAAGTTTGCTAGAAGAGGACTTGTAGCTGATTCGCATCATGGACACTATCTTGACAAATCTGAATCTGTTTGAATTTGACCTACCATGGTTTTCTCCCCTTGAGAAAACACTGTCAGAGTTTAGTTAGCTGAGTTAGGGCACAATACTTCTAGTCTCCGCGTGGGTCAGTTTGATCCTTTCTTTATATTCCGTGGGTATACATTGTGCCCTTAATTCAGATCCATGTTCTCAGAAATGTGTGCCCATGATCACGAGGGGAGCTGGACCAGAAAGAATAAGTGGAGCAACACAGATCCATCCCCATTTCCAGAAAAACTGCTCAAAGGATATGCCTCACATGGAGGAAATTAGCTAGATATTTTGTCAAGAGAGGCCAGTGTTTTAAGGCAACTTTTAAAATAGATGAAGAAGCTTGATTTTCTGGTTAATAAATATTTTGGAAGGGCACACTTTTAAGTGAGCAACAATTCTGAGCTTTACCCAGCTCTCCCCACACAGAGCTTCTCCCTCTGTTACCAGCACTGGAACAACATTTGTTTGTTTTTTTAAGGAAGAACGCTGGGAAATGAGGAAAGCCTTTTTATTTACAATCTTGCCTAAATTTTCCAGTGATCTGGAGACAGAGCCAATAGAAGACTAGGTTGATGGTATATTCTAAAGTTAGAGGAAAAACTCAAACAATATTTTCTGTTTCATATTTATTTAGTAGTGACTCTGTTAGGGGGCCAAAGATAGGTAAAAGTAATTGTCTCAACTTAGAGTATTCAGTATGTCAATTATTTCAGAGATTTGTGTTATCGCAATTAAATAGGAAATGAAAAGACAAAATTACCTGAGAATTTCCTGTATCTGTTAGTACAAAAGCCAGATAAATTTCTTCAGAGTTCACCATGTTCTCCAGAAGCTGACCACATGCTATTATTTTCAACCCATGCCCAGTATGAATCTTATGCTCGTGCAAGTGAATGTAATTATTACAGGCAGAAAATGGTATGTTTATTTACATTTCTATGGCTTGATGGTAGCAACAGATCTCATGTTCTGGGTCTTTTGTTTTCCTGATATTCCCTTGCTTAGACCATGTTTCAAAACCCAGGTCAAGTTCCAAATTTCTTTGATGAATTCACCTTATTTCTGTACTCTTCCTCCTATTATATGGTTTTTTAAAAATTTAATAGTATTTTACAATAATTAATGCCTTAAAGTAAATTGCTCTGTTTTCTATGGTATTTTTCGTTACATAAGTACATAGTACTAATTAATATATGTAATTTTCTTTTTACACTAATTCTGCACTTGATGCCTTGATTCCCCAGCCAAAAATATCTAGATCCTCAGGGGTAGATTCATATCATATTCTATATTTTTTACCCTCAAAGTGCCCGTAACGGATGCTTAATAGTGATGGTGAAAATGATAACTAATGTTTATTGAGCACTTACTATGTGCCAGGTACTGTGTGTGCTAAGTGTTTGATTGACATTTTCTTACTGATCATCACAATAATCCTATGTACCAGGTACTAGTATTATTCCCATCTTCAGACTAAGGTATAGTGTGATAAGGAATTTGACTAAGGACATGAGGCTGGTAACCAGAGTCAAACACAAATATGCTTAAACAGAATCCATGTTTTCAAGCTTAGTTGCTTGATTAGCTCCACAAAAAGCTAAAAGATGCAGGAGCCAAGCAACATCTATCCCGATATACTGTAACATTTGTTAAACAAGCTACAATTTTCTATAGCTTCACTTTATGAAGAGCTGGGCTAATGGTATCAAACCAGCAACTTGCTATGTCTGCTAGTGCATAACTATGAACCACTGCACACACTTTAGTCCTTCCCAGAATACACTTGCACTCCACAGCCCCACAAATGCCTGCAAATTCCTTGTTCATCCTTCAAAATCAAGCTGAAATCGTCAAAACCATCACATCTCTGAAACTGTCCTTAAATCCCTCAGGCACAAAAAACCCCTCCCTTTCTCCTCTTGTCTTCCTCCATTTTATACATGCTTTTTTCATAGCATTATTTTCTCACTTTGAAGAGCCTGAATTCCATAAGGGCAAGTATTACGTCTCACCTTTGCCTTTACTACCTGGCATAAGGACTACTGCAGAAGTGATATAAATAAATGAGTCTTAACTGAGTTATTGCAAAAAAGAAAAAAAGTGCAGTTTATTTGTGCATGATATTAGCTGCTCCAATTCCAGAAATGGCACATTCTGAGCTCCCCTGGCAGCTTCCCCAACTTCAGATTCTCAGAATCTATGGAAGAGCAAAATCTTATCTTCAAAGACAGTTTCTTAAAACCTTCCAAGGATTAGGGCTTCTCTCACAATCACTTCATTGGTGGGAAGGGGATTAGAAGGGGTGGAACAGGACCAGTTTTTTCTCTGAAAGACATGAGATGAGATGAGTCGAGGTGAGATTAGATTACTCATCTAAAGACTCTGGAAAATGATAACAGCCATTTAGCATTCCTTCATTTCAAGTATTTATGATGCAGTTGCGTTCTTGCTTCTGCATGCTGAGCAGTCTTATTTGAGTCTAATATTGGACGTGATATAAAGACTTGCACATCTTTTACCTTAATAAGGCTTTTTATTTCAAACCCCATATCTTGCATCTATGTGTTTGACAGCTGGTGTCCTGCAAGGCAATGGCCAGTAAGAGGCATGATTGCGCTAAATTGGAAGCATGAGGCAAAAGAGTGTGTTTTTATTAGGGGGGCAGGGAAGGAAATTTGAGGGTGGTGGGTTAGAAGAAATCATCCACAGATGCCGATCTCTGTCCTTTAGTGGATGGGATTTTTGAATTGTGGTAATTCCTGTTTCTGTGACAGTTCATCAAAAATTGAGAGCACCCCATTTGAAAATTACCCATGGTTTCACTTCCAAACTAGATGCAGACTCTGTGCCTTTGATTATTAGAATTATTCAACTCACTCTGTAGGGCAATGAGGAGGGGCATGGGTAAATACTAAGCCAACTGATATTCTGTAAGAGATTCATTTCAGAAGCAAAAGGCAGCAGAGCAAACTCCATCACTTTTTAACAAGCGTTATCTAAACACACAGCAGCAACTGATGAGTGAGCCAAAGTGACAATTTGGAAATTAATCTGTTTCCTTCAGAAATGTCTATGTGGGTGAGGGGCCAGTCATACTGAAAGATGAGGAGACAACTTTTCTCTGCTTTTATTAAGCATTTTTAGATGAATTGTGGAAGGCAACTCAGCAAATGTCTACAGGTTTCTCTCTACTCTGCAAAACTTCTTTAAAAATAATATAAAAAACATCTCTAACCAAAGAGTGAGGAGGAGATAGTACTTCAGAAACTTTTCACGGGTAACACCAAACTGATTGTTCCTTTAGGAAAAGCAAAACTTCAAAACCTGCTTTCCTTTCATTCCACCAAACACTGACTGAGGTCAAGTCCCAACTTTCTCTTCAGGAATAGGAGAGAACTCAGACGGAAGGTGTGTGGAAGGGAGGAGGAGATGAATGTACGTTAGTCATATCCACTGTAAGGAAATTGTTTCTTCACTGGTCTCGTGTAGAGCTCTGTTACACTCCTGATGCGCTGAAAGGCACATGAGCGCCATTGTGAAGAGACAGGACTTAAACTGTAAGAGGGATTTCAAGAAAAGAGGGCTGTTGATTCACACAGGAGCATGTCAAAGATTATTTAAGTGGCCAGTAATATAAACATCATGCTACTAACACTGAACAGTTTATCACATAAATATAATTGTCTTCTTTTAGAAGAATAATAAAAGCTGAATCCATATGTTTCATATTATTTAAAATTGTTTCTGCAAGATGTATTAGTCCCACAGAAGAAGCAATTCTTCCACCAGAGGAGGACAACAGCAGTTTTATTATTTTACATTGTCATTTGTTTAATTTGTTTGTTCCCAGTAGTAGTTTCACAGATTTTTATGAACTGTTACTTTTATAGAAAGTCAAGTTACTCATGATGGATGTTGCTTGCATTCATTAAAAAAAAAAAAAAAAAAAGAGTCAGAAAGGTAGATGGCATGGATTTACTTAACCGAATCTGTTTAAAACAATGTTTCTGAATTCTTAGACAAATCGAAAATTAATGTAGGGAGTTAGGTTCTGTTAGGGATATTTCTAATATTTTGTCGGAGTTTATTTAAACATGGAGATCAAGTTAAAGCTCAGACTGGAAGACCTCTTGTGAGCAAATATAAACTAGCAATTCTTATGTTTAGAAATAATTCTGAATAAAAGAGAGTTCTCCAAGGAGTTTTTTTTTTTTGTACAATTACTGCAAAATACTAATTTTATTTACTTATAATTAAATGTCTACTACTAATTTTTAGGCATTTTATTGGTTGAGAAAACTAGTTTCTCCTGTCATTTCTCACAGTTTCAACTAAATCTTATTTTTTATCTATATTGAGATGTTTCTAGGTAAATTTGAAAGTTTAAAACTGAAACATTATATTTTGTATTCTCCATTAACTAATAGATTAAATAAATGCAATATGAGAAAATATCACCCAAGAGTTACCATTCTTATTTTTTGGAACTGCTAAAGGTGCCTTCTACTGAAGTCAGATATTTGGCAAGAAGTGTCATGAAGGTAAGCGTCCAAAAGAATTTGAACAAAATTATTCCAACAGTATAGACACAAGGCAGGCCAGGGAATCAGCAGTACATTCAAAGTCTTCCAGATATCAAAGTACGTGAACATTCACAATCTATGTGCAACACCCTGGTAAACTAAAACTCTAGAAGAGAATAACAATATTATTGCAACATAATCTGGATAATAAGAGCATTAAAAAAATCTGACAATATAGACACATAGCACGTATCTACTGAAGCTAATTGAAGTCAAGCTATAATTCAGCAAAGCAGTCTTTAAGAATGTAAATAATTTATCATACATCTTTTATTCTCAGTTGCAAGATTTTAAATCTAAATACCTGAAAATTTCTGAAAATGAAATATGACCAATATCAGAACAACTGGACATGAAATCTGTAATTCTAAATAGTCCCAAATAATTGGTATTTGGCTTTGGAATATCTTGCAAATATCTTCATATTTGTATTTTACTTTTTGCTATGAAAACAATTTTATATTTCCTAAGCATATTGATAAAGGCACAGAGAGATGGATCAGAAACATTCTGGGTGTTAAGAAAGCATCCTGAGATTTAAAATGTCCTTTCTAAATTTAGACAAATGCAAGATAAATCCTACAAGAGGTTCATAGTTCCCTAGACTAAAATTAAAAGAATATAGAGATTTGTGTAACCCTGTACCTTTTCTTTATAATCATATGTTGACTGAATAAAGAATGATAAAAAACACTTCAGCCCTGATCTTATGCAGCTATAGTGCTGTTTGTTAAAAGAATATTTTAAAACTTTTTATATTAAAATATTAACTGTTACAAAAATTCAAACAGTACAAAAATAGACAAAGAAAAAGAAAAATTGTCACCTAGTCATTCCATAAATAAACACATAATTAAATACACATATGTATAAACATGTTAATATTCAGTGAATAATATTCAAGATGGCGCTTGATATAGTGATGTACACAGAGATGAATAATAAGGTAGATAAAAATACAATTCTCCCACAGTGGTTATTCCTTAGTAAAATGTTTTACATTTAGTTTTACTTGAATTTTAAGAAGAAAAAGAAGTTTAAATGAGCTTGAAAGAATGCCTAAACTTCAAATAAATGTTTACTTGACCCAAGAACAATTAGCTCCTAAAAGATAACTTAACCTTAAGGAAAATGTTAAGACTTTGAAGTCAAAAGAATTACTTCCATTTTACACTAAATCTTTTTTTTTTAAATTAATTAATTAATTTATTTATTTATGGCTGTGTTGGGTCTTCGTTTCTGTGTGAGGGCTTTCTCTAGTTGAGGCAAGCGGGGGCCACTCTTCATCGCAGTGCGCGGGCCTCTCACTATCGTGGCCTCTTTTGTTGCGGAGCACAGGCTCCAGACACGCAGGCTCAGTAGTTATGGCTCACGGGCCTAGTTGCTCCGCGGCATGTGAGATCCTCCCAGACCAGGGCTCGAACCCGTGTCCCCTGCATTAGCAGGCAGATTCTCAACCACTGCGCCACCAGGGAAGCCCCTACACTAAATCTTTTGTTATTCAGAAGATTTGGAAGGTATTCTTCCTTCCAGATGGTCTTCCAATTTATTTAGGATTTTCTTATTGAAAGGTTAACATTCACATTTGTAATCATCATTCCTAATGCTGTTTAGACTTAGTTCTATGCTTCAAAGGAAAAAATGCTCACACCTAGTCATTTTACCAAGTTTTCTCCATTCTCAAGGGCTTCATTTAAACTTTCTGTTTATTGTATTTTGTCATCCAGTTCCATTTTCAAGAAAGGAGCATGAGTAGGTTACTCTCAAGTTTCTGAATGAAGTTCTCTGAATTTTGCAAACCTTTTCATCAGGCACTGAGTATTGCTGTGAAGTATTCTGAGACCAACCTTTTTTTTTCCCTCTCTTAATATGAATTACCTGTGCTGTCTAGAAAACCATATGGCTTTTTATTTATCCTTAAATTTCAGTAGCCCTACTAGGATATGTTAGATTAATCACGCTGTATCAATTTTTCCTGGGACTAGGTATGTTTTTCAGTAAGCAAATTTAAGTCTTTCTCTATTTCCAAAAACTTTTCTTCTGTTACATCTTTGTTTTTTTCTGTTCCATTTGCTCTTTGATCTTCAAGAGCACAAGTTTTGTCTTTGTATTATAATCATCTTTATTCATATACATAAAATTATTCTTAGGCATATTTTATGTCTTTAGTCTTTTACTTTTCATTTTGTATAATTTCTTCTAGTCTGTATGTCATCCTCTGTTTTCAATTATATATATTCAATTTTTCTTCTACTTTGACACTCGTAGGTTTTTTTTTATTCTACTTATTTCCTGAGCTTGATAAACTTGCTTTTCCTCCCTTTGAATACATATAGCTCTTTTTAAAAATTCCTTCTGATACATTTTGTGTAAATAATTTCTTTGCAACCATAGAATAGCTATTTGTCTGAACTCTCCTGGTTTCTTGAATAATTCCTCTTATGATTTATATCCCTCTGCTTTTTTATTCTTGTCTAATCAGTGATCCCTTGGTGCTTCTGTAATCCCTACTTAATTTTTCTGATTACTACTAATCCTTGAATTGGCTCATTTAATACCTCTCTCTCTCTCTCTTCCTCTCTCTCTCTTTCTCTCAGTAACACAGCTCTGTGTGTGGAACCTGGAAATTTCTGTGTCCTCACCCTCCTTCATAAAGCTTCCTCCTTGGAACTCTTCCTAAGCTATGTGACTGGGGAATAAACAGTAAAATGGCTTTGCTTCCATGCCACCTTCCTTGACTTTCTGTGTCATAAATTTCTAGCATATTTCCCTACTCACAGGCTGCACCCATTCCATTCCCATGGCCTGATATTCTATCAGATCATCAGATATCATGCTCAAAACTATGACCCTTTTAAGGAAACCCCTTTCCTCTTCCATTTCTGAAGTTTGTGTTGGCTCTTAGTTTCTCTCCTCACTGTGGCACAGACTCCACAGTATTTCACAGTACACATGACTGTGTATGGTTTGAAGCTGTGGCTATTTTTGTTTTATTGAAGATTGAGGGGTTTTGCTGTTGTTGTGGTTCCCTATTTTTTCAGTCTTTATTGCTTTTGGTATGTTTTCAAAGCCCTCAATCCAGATGCTTTTTAAAGGAAATAATCTAAGACCCAAGTTCCTCTGGACTTTTGAAGTTTGTCTCATTGTGTTTTGATCTTTATTCACATGTTCCTGAAAAAAATCTCTTCCTTTCTAATGAATTAGTTTAAACAAATCAAATATACTACTCCTTCCCAAATCCCTCTTGTTTTAGTTGATTTTATCCTTCCCAAAATGAAGGATAAAGACCTTCCTTTCTTTCATCTTTCCTCTTTCTAACAATTTCTGTAGTGCCAGCCCTCCCTCTAAATTGAATGGAGATGTGGACACCACTGGCATGGTAATAATTTTGCACTATGGTCAAACATATCATTTGACCTACAAAGCACACCAATAATTTGTCACTTCCTTAAACTGATATAAATATTTATTAAACATTTCTTAAAGACAAACTCAAGTATTGGGGGTTGGAAGAGCAGAAAAAAAATCTACTGTTGCCAGCCTCTCAACTTACAGACCCCGTTCAGCACAAAAAAAGCCTTTCTCTTAACTGGGCTCAACTTCCTTAGAAGACAATTTAACAGTATTTTGGTTTTACTCAAGCATAACCTAGAATTTTAGCTCCTCTCCTTCTTCTCCAACAGCTTATCAAAGAACTGTATGCAATTCTCCTACCAAGAGAAGTTCTAGTAATATAAATTTGCCCTGCTCATTACATTTTAAGTGACCTTTTAAAATCCTTTGGATAAGTTCTCTGGAGCACCAATGGTTCTCTCCGGGCAGCTCCTGCATCTGGCTTTCTACCCTTTATCACATTCTTGAACAGTGATCTCAATTGCTCTAAGTACTCATGTTCTCAAGTTATTTACCTTCTAAGTAAATAGGAGAAAAATCAAGGTTTTCATTTAAAAAAGAAGAAAAAGAAGAAGTCACGTTCCCGTGGCATCCCAGTTTGCTTTTACGAGCAGAAGAGAAAGGTATGGATATCTGAAATTAGATTGTGTCCATCCTGGGCATACCCATCAGAAATTCTCCCACAAATAAATACCACCTGTACTATGTTGAACAATAAATGATTCTGGAATCTGTTATTTTCTGCCCAGTTTAATACATTTACTTTCTGGCTTGGACAGGTTCCCAATGCTCTATAGTAAATTTACATTCATGTTTGGCCTCCCCAACCATCTGCCTTCCTCTATGGCCTTTTTTACCTACTTCCTGGGTCAAGACTTGAAAAAGGCCTTAAAGGTCCCTTTTGCTTTTTCCTCCGCTGTATTTCACCTATTGAACTAGGCCGGAGAAAGTTCAACTTTAGGCCTTCTTCTCTACACACTCCTTCCTTAGAGAATTTGCATATTTCAGCTGTCACTTGCAATCAAGTTATTCTCAGGCCTTTATTTCTATACCTTAATTCTAACCTTTCAGCATATTATTAAAAGTGTGATTTTCATTACCTGAAAATATATCTCCACTTAAGCGGGCACTAATCACTGGAATGATAGAGAAACTTAATCTCTGTTCTGAGGAATCCACTCCTCTGTGTACACTCTACTGCCTACAGAAGTTGACTGCTCTTTCTATCCTAGGATGACAAGTTTGAGTCAAAAATTTCCAGCATTTGCTTTTTGACCATCTCAACTACTACAGCTTTAACAGCATTTCTTGAACACTTTTATATACCACCATGGCATGGTGTGCTTTACAAATATTACCTCAATTAATAAACGTAGACTACAAAGAGGTAGACATCACTGTCTCAGTTGTGCTGACACAGAAACTGAAGCTTAGTGAGGTTAATTTGCCTAAGGGTGCACAGCTAGTAGGTGACAGAACCAACATTCAAACCTGGGATTGATTGAATCTAACGTCAATGTGCTTTTAGTCAAGATGCAGTGTTGTCTTAAATTCTGCCTCTCTCTAGGTCTAGGGTAGGCTTCATGAGTCTGCAGTCACTCTCCTTTAACAAACATGAATTGAATGGCTGTTATGTCCCAGGCACAATGCAACAGAGTATAAAAATGAATAAGATGTGGCCCTGGCTCAGAGGACTTTTGGGGCTAGTGAAAAACAGTGAGACTAAAGCTTGGTGTAGGGGTGGGCATCTTTCATGAGTTGATGAGTATTATAGTTGCAATTTCAAATAATTAGCTCTTAGTAGTTAATACATATACATTTTCTTTCCCTTGATTCAGTATCTGTTGCAGATGATAGTCTCATTTGGGGAACTTCACTGAAAAAATGGAAAGCAAAGCCAAGTGGATTAGGAAAGAGGATGCTCTCAACAGAAAAGAAGTTTGTAGGAAATGATTAGTAGCAAAAATAATTAATAAAGCAATTTTGAACAGTGAGATGGACAAATTCTCATTTTGTAATTTATGTTCTACTCAGGAGCAATTTGTTCTCAAAAATTAATTAAGCCTCCAATTCAGGGCTTCTCCTGATGATGACCCGTGTGAGTTTGGGATATCATGTATTCAGGAGCCTGAAAAAGATTCTTCTTGTAAATTTCCAAAAGTACCCATTTGGTGTACCATGTCCACCTTACTGTTCACAACTGCTTGGTTAATTATTTTTGTTGCTTCTCCTTTCCTACCAACTTCCGTTCTGTCCAAAGGACCCTCTTCCCCAATCCACTTGGCTTTGCTTTCCATTTTTCAGTAAAGTTGCCAAAACACATTCATTAAATCCTAAAATTAGATTGTGATAATCAGCATATTTCATTTCTAAGCACAAAATAATATGTGCTTTAAAATGTGAGGCCTGGAATCACATTGCCCTGGGATAAATTCAAGCCTTGCTTTGTAAAACTGACACAGCCTTGAATAGGTTGAAACATCTCAGGACTCTGCTTCTTCAATTATAACACAAAATTAATCATCCTTCCTACCTTATGAAGTTCCAACATAAAATGCAAATGAGGTAAATGGTTATTATTATTATTCTGCAAGTATTGCTGGGATAAAATTTCTCATAACTCTATTTTGAGAAGGATTTGTGTTTGAAGAAACTTTCTTTTACTACTTTCGTTTGCCCCAATAAAGCAGCATAGCCCATTTCTCTGTTTCAAATATTATTTATTATATTCAATATTTCCTGGATGAAATGCTCTTTCTGAATGACTGGTAGTCAGACAACATTCAGCAACTCCTTCTTTCAATTTTTCTAATGTCAATCCTAGTATATCCTAGTGGAGTATATGAAAAGATTTGTTTATAAAAAATTCATTTTTTAAATTATACTCTGAGATAATTAGGTGAACTATCTTTATTTTTCCAGATATTTATTACTTTGTGTGTGTTTAACTTCACAACTCAGTAAGAAATTACAGTATCATTTTGGAAAATCTCCAGTCAAACTCTGATCTTTGCCTATGATGTATCTGGTTTTATTTAACTGAAATGGGGGAATTGAATACTTTTAGATTTTCCTGCTATTCTTTGTTGACTATTTGACTTTCGTTGTGTCATTTTGTAAGAAACCTTGACAAGTTAAATTTATCCACACAGAAACCTGTAGTTAGGAGACCTGTGAGACGACTATAATTTCCTTCCCATTAGTTTCAATGAATTCCATGCACGTGAAAGAAAACATGGAGAGTGGAGTCTGGAGCCCTGTATTTCCCGTTGTGCAGGTATATTGAGGAGAGAGATATAGTCCAGGTCTCCTTACGTTGTTCCTCTGCTGCACATTACCCTTAATCCTCCTTTGAGCAAATACAGACTGAAGCAGCAGTGCCAAGAACTGGAGACTTAACTCTTTAAACACGATAGGCTTATGGACAAGTAGCTTACTCTTTGCACAAAATCTGTGAAATGGTTAATATATAAATATGAGTGCCTATTGTAGCCAGTGTGAACCAGAAGAATTGAGCTGTAGCCAGCATTTATTTAAGCATCATTTTTGCCATCTGGATTCTTTTGTGAGGAAAGAAATATTTGAGGGGAATTGCCTTTGGTCACAAAAGTGATTTGACTTTCCTACCTATTTATATGTTAATCATCCCTAAGCCTCCATTGTTCAAAGTTCCATAAAGAGGCATTTTTTCATACTGCTTTGAGACTTTAGGTAGCTTAGAGGTCTTGAATAGGATGTGGGAAGGTATATCAAACATTCTGTGGACAAAGCACATTGGCCTGTGTATGTAAAAATCAACTAAACAATTTAACCCAGGTGAAAAAGCATGCAACCAGTCACTCAGAGAAGGCCAATTAGCCTGTACTCATTGGTTCTTTTCTAAATCACATGCCATATGATATGGCAAATCATTTGGAGATCAATGATCAAATTCAAAATCTTATTGGCCACATAGCATCAACTGTTTTAGGTACCGATTCAGTCCATTCTTCAGTATTGAAACAGAAGACAAAAATATTACTATAGCCCAGAAATCATAATTTCTAGTCCCCTTTGACCTATGGCAAAGTAGAAAAATTCAAAGACAATAGTGAACATTTATCACACAAATGTTTCAAAGATTAAAACTTGAGAAGACTGGCATTCATATCTGGGATTATACATTTTATACTTGTGTTAGAGGAAAGGTTTTTAAATTAGTATGGTTTATTTTATTACTGTGTTTATAAGATTCAGAATCAGTGGTTATTTTATGATTATTGTAAGATCAGGTAATTTTTATCTCATGTGAGAGCTCTTTAAAAATAATTAATAAAATATCTTATCTGAATAAGGGGTTTAAGTCTTGCAATGGGCAATGAGGCAGTTTGTGGGATTCCCCAGCCATAGAATCTGTTATTTTAAAGTATATTAATATAAAACTATTTACAGAAGTACTAACTCCTGTAACATATAAAAGAAATACCCACAAGTAAAGCTCTTTTAGACCAACAATAAATAGATGAACAAATGCAAAATATTATAATTCATACAAAATATTTTTGTGCTATTCACATAACACACTAAAAGAATGATTGGAATGGAAATGAAAATTATCAGTATATAACTCTAAATATTCACTCCTAGTCTTAATTGGAAATTGATACCTTATTTAACTCTTGAGCAAGAATGTGTGATGTTTAAAAATTAAGAGAAAATTATAAAGTCCAAAGGTAAATGTTAAAATACATATATGTGTGTGCATGTGTGTGCGTGGGTGGAGGTATTAATCTCATCATTAAAAGGAGAAAAAAAAAGAGCCTTTAAAGTTTCCATTATCCGTTATGTCAGGTAGCAAATATCTTCTCAGTGTAACTCCAGACATTAAATCTGTCGAGAGGAATGCTGTAAAATAAATGTCTGGGATACCTTCATAAACAAAAATCTTATTTCCATAATTCATACAGCTGGCTGGCATTTATTGGCACGTCAGGTGCAATGGGGACATTTCAGGAACATTAACATGTACAGCATCATTTGTCAACAAAGCAACAATGTAAGCAAATCGTTCAGAACTCATATAGATTTACAGCTTTCTCTGCCAGCTGCTAATTATGGTGTGCTCTGCCTATTTGGTATGGTCTTTTTATTGGAAAATGACAAAGGGGTTATAGTATCCCAGTTTGGAATATAGATGTGGCTTTTAGTAATAATATGAGTGTAATATGACCACGTAGCTTGGAGTTGTGATCCAGTTTTGCTGGTCTTATAATTGATCAGCTTTGATTGATGAAGGACAAAGAGAAATTCACAGGCTATTTCATTTCTGATATAAGTAACCTCTAAAACAAAGGGAAAATAGGGGGAAAAATTATCAAAGACCATGTCATAGTAGTTCTTAATATTTTCCCCTATGGAACATGACACATAATATTTACCTCTCAAAGAAAAGCTGATGTGTTGATTGCTGATGGAGCAAATGTTACAGGAGCCTGTACATTTCAGAATACTAGGTTGTGCTTTGAACAATCAGGAAGCCCTTCCACAAATATATTTAAATAATGTTAAGGTTATGACATAAGGTGACAAACGTCAGCAGCATCAAAGTTAACATCTATAATCACCCCCTTCTTAAGTTGTTCAGCTTTAGGAAAAGACAATTGTGCAAGCAAATGATGGAGTGTCAACTCTACCTTCAAATTCCCCGGATTGTGTCAAGATATATTATAATCCATAAAATGAATAGTGGCGCTGCATTCATGCCCATGATGTAAATCCATATTGAGAGATATAAATGCCTCCTATTCAACCAAAATATAAAAAGTTAAATTGGTAAATACTTACTCAAACATTATTTAGATTTATCCCATCCCGAACCTTATTAAAACCCATTAAATTCCAGAGTGAACAGATTTGACATTCAGCAAATCAATTGCTGTCAGAGCAGCTGACTTGACCAGATATTAAAATATTTTAAGCTTTGTTGGCACCGTATCTTCAGAGAAGAAATGTAGTGAGGCATTCCAAGAGCTGGTAATGTAAGGCCAGCAATGGTTGACTGGATTCAATGTACATTATACTAAATGAGCATCATCTCATAGTCCTGTAAATAAAGATTTTAACTTCAAAAATAGTTTATAGATAACTGGAGTCCCTCTATTTTACATAATCCTCCAGTGGAATCCCTTAAAGTCTTCCCTTACACATTTGTCATTATGTATTTTGATTGTTGGTTTATTTCTCCTCCACTAGAGTAGAATGCCTAAAAGCAGAAAATATATTGTGTTCATTTTTGCACCCCCAATCCTTAGCACTGCCTGGAACACAAGAGATACCAAATTAAAGCTAGTCAAGTGAATGAAAGAAGGTATACATGCATGAATATTGAGGCAGCCCTTGGTAAATAAGATTCTGAGGAAGCAGAAATTTGCTTCAACATTTGTCCACGAGTCCTTTTCTTCAGGATACCTTCTAAATCCCCTAAGAAGCACATTTCCTGTATATTCTTCTCTTTTTTTTCTCGTCTAAAACCTAATTTCAGAAAAGTATCTGAAACCCACAAATATTAAGATATAAAGTATAAAGAATCTTCAAAAGTATTGTCTTTTTTCAGGAGAATTTATATTCTAACCAAGATTCAGCTCTTAAACTAAGATTGATTGTTAACTTGAGGATTTTAGGCATTCCTTTTATGTGAAGAAGAATTTTTAAGGTGAGGGTAACATTTTGGTTTCCCTTAATAGATAGATGATCTCAGATTTTGCCCAAACCACTCCTGTTTTGTGCCAAGGGAGGAGGTGGTATTGAATCTGCACTTCAGGATTATGGAGCACACAGATTATACCAGGAATTAAAACACAGGCCCTAGAATGGAAATGTGACTTTGCTAAGGAAAAATTCCATGGTCTAATTCTCATTAAAATGAAATTTTTAGGTTGAGTCCATATGAAGAGAAACATCTAGATTGCTACATCTGGGTAGAGCCTTTTCAACCTGTATTGCCATTTCCTGTGTGAAGCAAAATTTTCTACTGAAATTAGAAACAAGCAAGAGCTTTTATTTTTTACTGTTCAAAAAATGCTAAAACTTTCAATTCATGTCATAACAACCCCAGAGAAATGGGGTCGATGGAATCAGATCATTTGGAAGAGAAGCACAATAATTACTTGAATAAAAGTCACGATTTGTGAATCTACCCAACTTGCCCAAAATAAAATGATTACTTCTGAAAGTAAATTACATATAAACTAACATTTATCTTAACCATTATCCCAATTGTTATCCTTATTTTTATTTAGAATCATTAAGCCGATTCTTTAGAATATTCTGTATCATTACTTCCAAATAATTTAGGTTGCACTAATTAATGATTCATATATACTTGAGATAGAACAGGTTTATGTTTACCTGTTTATTACGCAAAAAAATCTTCAAAGAAAATACTTGCAAAATTCCAAGGACATTTTTAAACATTCTTAATTACTTTTAGAAGTATCTATTTTTCTTCAAGTGGCATTCTAACTATAAAACCTTCATCACTAATCATTAACTCAGACCCTCTAAGCAATTCCACCAAGAATCATTTATTATCCTCAATAATATATAACAATGCTATTTTAAATGATATCAAAGTTGACCATAATTTTATTTCTCAGTAATTTAAACATGCCTCTCCTTTTCTTTTCCTCTTCCTACCACTCCCTTCAACCACCACCTTTGCCCCACAGTAATACATGTCTATAGGCATATTGAAAATATAACCATATAAATAAGAAGTTTTGAGAATTTGCAATTCAGGAAACATGGCAGAATCCCGGACTTATTATCACTTGTTAGTTGATTTGCTTAAATATAAAATATGGTAATAAAGAGATAAACATATAAAATTGATATGCTTTTGTAAGAGCTATGGAAAAATTATTATTTATGGTTTATATTACATATAATATATAAGCCTACAGATCTTAATTCAGATGCAGTTGCAGGTAGAAAATATACCTTTAATCCAGTTTATATGGAAATGCCCTCATTGGGCCTTTCTAGAAGAAAGCAGGAGGCCACTAATGAGAACTACTCAGTCCAGCTCTCCCTCACCATGTTAAGTCAGCAGCTTAATAGGGGGCAGTTAATCAGCTTAATAATTCCCTCTTATTGTTCCCTTCCCAAATCTAATTTAAGGGAGAGAGAGACTTTAATCTCAAAAGGTAAATATTTTACTTAAAAAATGGTGCAGAAAGATAGAAAAGATAGTTTGATACGTGGCATTTTCTTACATGAAAAAATAACATTCAAACCAGTAATGTGTGTCTATATATTTTTAAGACCCATAGCAAAATAGAAACATTCTCAAGCAAGGAAATATGAGAGTTTAACAACAACAGACTCTCCTGAAAAGATATTATAAGGATGTATTTCAGGAAGAAATTAAATTATTCCAGAAGAAATGTCTGAACTGTTAGAAGAAAAGATTAGTGAAGAAGCTAAACTTATGGGTAAATCTAAAGAAACTGTAAAACAATGAGAAATTTGTGGAGTGTAAATCTAGACACAGATAAAATCTTGGTCAAAAACAGTATATAAGTGGGTAAGGGAGTAAACAAAGTTAAAAAAAAACTTCCAAGGTCTTCAAAAATTATGAAGGGATGTAAAGACTTTAGATTGTGTTAAATGAAATACACATGTTAAAATGTCTAGGCCACTGTGTTGTCACATGGTCACCATTATCTGGAAGGTGCCACAGGGAAAGAGGTTAGGAGCGGGGTTGGATCAGCCAGCCAATAAGATGTCTCTTTTATCACACCCTGTTTGTCCTCCACAGCAGTGAGCATTCCACTCTTTAAAAAGAAGTTTTATTTTATTTTATTTTTGTTGAGGATAGAAAGTGTGCAACCAGAAGATAGAAATCCTAAGAAATATACTGGATAGAAGGAGAGTAGAGATACATTTCTCAGGGTTGAAAAGTAAACTTAAGAGTCTTAAAGACAAGGAGGTCTATGCATTTGCTTAAAAACCAAACATCAACAGCAAACAGGAATACAAGTGATATATTCTGGAAGGAATGTTAGCTATTGAGAAAATTATTTGTCTATTCACAGATTGCCAAACATCTAGATGCTTCCACTTGGAAGAACAGCAACAGATCATTTTAATAAACATGGACATTTGAATAGTGTTTTTGCTGTCCACAGATGAGAGCCTAAGTAATTTTCCTACCAGCAGAGAACAATGTACTTTGAGAAACATATATGTGCACCTGTAATTTCCTGTTAATGCACAGTTCTTTCAAAAATAAATCTGAGCATGAGCCATTTGAATGTTTCATAGTTAGGAGGGAAAAAATGACTTTTGTAGTAACAAAAATACAGTGAAAAAATTGTCAATTATAAACAAATAATAAAGATAAAGAAATGAAGACATCACTACCAAAACCAGAAAAATAAGCCTCAAAGACCAGAAAGCACTTTCTGTCCAAAATTAAATGTCCAGTATTTTCATACAGTTTGCATTCGTCATGTATTTCCAGTTTAACCTATTTAAGCCCCTTCCCATTGCTACTGATGTTCATGGATCGCTTTCTGTCTCTCTCTCTCTCTCTCTTTCAGTTCTACTATTTCTTATCATGTATATCTGCCTCAATGAGTTTTAAAGGCTAAACTGTTTGCTTAGAATTCAGGTGTTTTTCTTAGCAGATTATTTCAAGCTGAAGCTGGTCCTTTCACATACTGTTGAATTCCAAATGTCCCCCTAAAACATAACCATGAAAGTAATTTCTTTCCTATCCTCATCAACACTTCAGATAGTTAATAGCTGCAGGCACATGTTATAAAAGAAGTTGCTGAAGAAGGGAACGTGAAGTGAATTTGGCATAGAGTCATGGATGGTACTAAACACATGGATGAAGTTATTTACTTAAGATTTTTCTTGTCGGCCTGATTTGGCTATATTTTCAAAATTGACACATACTAGGCTGTAGACTTCTATTTTCACTAGCTGAGAAACAGAATGATTGCAGACTTTTGCATGTTATGCATTTTTAAATATCACCAAGTTAAACTTAGATTTTGATTCCGTGCCCAGGACCAAGTGGAAAAATCTCCATCTTCAATAGTTCCTATTATCTTTTAGTCACAGGGCCACATACTGTATTTCTTCTATGAGTAAAACTCCCACTTGGAATTCCAAGCATTGCATAACCAGCGGAGTGTTCATATTATATGTAACTCAGTTGACTTTCATATCTGAAACAGACATTTTATCTGCATGATATTCTTCTTAGCAGTTAAAACTCTTAAAATCATGGTTCAGAATGGAGCCAACATTTAATTCATCCAATAAATATTTATTAAACACCTACTTCTACTACTAGTATCACAACCATGACTACCACTTTACATAGTTCTTTACTGCTTTAAATTGCTTTTACAAACCTCATCTCATTTAACTACCATGTGAAATTGTCCACTATATTGAAGGAGCTTAGAGTCCCATAAAGCAAATTAAATCAATTGCCAGAAAAACCAACCTTTAAAGTCGTTGTCTATCGTGAGCTAAATGGTACTGGCTAATGTAGTATTTTAGATGGTTTTGGGGAACTGACAAGTGATCTTAGGTAAACAGTTCATCTGCACAAGTGTACATTTATTTTTTATTGTATTCTTTTTTATTCCAATATAATACTTTTTGAGAACTAAGGAACTTCACATAAAAATATAATTTAAAAAAATGCCACCTATATGAATGATATTTCTTGAAGAATGTCATATTTTAAATATGACCTATGTTTAAAATGTTACCTGTCTGTGTTATGGGCTAAATTTGGCCCATGGGCCTTAGTTTGCCAAACCCTGTACTAAAGCAGTAGTTCTAAAAGTTTGGCTGGAGAACATCGATTGCTATAGAAGTCCCAGACTGGTCTTCATGGCTTGAATAATACAACTGCTCTGTTTGAAGGAACCTCAACAACTTACCTGATTTACTCTCCAAACATGATTCAATTTCTCTTTATATCTTTAACATGTATTTTACAATGTGGAGATCTGTAAATTTGTTTGGATTTCATGAGTTTATAATATTTTGCTCACAACCTGTACTGTTGTCTCTTCAAGAATCTTTACTGTCCTTAATCATAGAAGGTTTCTTGCCAGGGGAAATTAGAAGTAGACATGATAAGAAGTAAAAGGCAAAGAGTAAGTTTTAAAAATTAATTTTGTTTTCTCTAATACAGCAAGCATTCATAAACCTTAAAAATTAGCATTAGCCAGTAATCAAGCAAATGTTGTTAGTTTCAAACACAAGAGGGAGGAGGTTGCCTAACCACAGGGCTTGACCATTTAAAACTTGAGCTGTATCATTTCTCTGGTAAAATGAGTTGGAGACTCTCAGTTTTCCCTTGGTAACTATTTGTCTTTCATATCTCAATCATGAGAACATAATTGAGCATTTTTACTTCATCTGGTGTTGAAAATTTTGTATGATGCAGGATTTAAAGTTTTCCATCCTAATTCTTAAAAGTCTTATTTCAAACCACATTGTATTAAGTGTGTTTCACTTAAAATAAGAAAACTATTATATAGCTTAGCTTGGATTATTTTTTCCTAAATCCACCCAATTGTTTGTGACTTTCTTTGGGAATGACTTGCTAATCTTACCCCAGTCCCATTTGTGAGCCGTCACTTTACAATGAACATTGACTACTGGACACTTATCCTTTCCAAGATATATTTTTCAGTTTTTTTTTCCCTATATAACATAAAACAGTAAAGCATTCATTAATCATTATTAAATCCATTCTTCTTTTTCTCTTTATTGAATTTAAAAGGCAAATCAGCTAGTCTTTTTTTTCTTTTTGGCATGCATCAGCAAAAGTATGTTATTATGAGGTATTCTAAAATAATATATCTTCATAAAACAATATAGGTGGAGGTTTAAAGAGAAATAGGGAAAGAAATTGGAACCATCTGGAAACCAAAGTAGAGAAAAGTTTTTGCTAATGGTTGTCATGTACACATTACAAAAATAACATTGTATGGCTTTCTGAGTGGATGGGAAAACACAGAGCTATCAAAAAGTTTAGAAAGAAGACAGTTCTGGAGTGTAGCAATTGAACAAATAAAATTATTCATAAGACCTGTACTTAGAAGGAGAGTGGAGATTCACACTTCTTGGGTCAGTAGGGAATTAAACATATCTCAGAGATGATTTGCTCGATCATGAGATTGGAAATCCAACTGTGTTCCAGGGAAGATGGAGGGGATCAGATTTTTCTTTATTGTCAGAGGTGAATGGGGAGAGCACCTTTTACTGATTTGTTCCTAAATCAGTGTGATGAATTGGAAAAGAGTAGAGATTTCATGAAAGAAAAAAAAAGTATGAATACATGCCTTAGAGATAAGAGGGGAAATGGGAAAAAAAGAACGGAATGAAGGAAGGAGGAAGGAAAGAGGGAAGGTAGGAAAACTCTCCAGAAACAAGCTGAACTCCCTCACATGTCAATGTTACATACAAGAAGCAATGTTATTGAAATCCCATTTCGAAAGATATTATTTAAGTATTAATACATAAATTATAGATCAATTTTAGGAGGGTTATCCATCCAATCTAAACATTTTTCAGGCTTTTCTTCTTTTTGTCATTTCATCACTAAGTAACCACGCAGGCAGGGAGTATGTCTTTAAAGGAGATTAGTAAAGGTGGTCTGATCAATTATTTTTAAGCCAAACCAAATAGGCATGCTCTAATTTTGCATATTTCAGCATAATGTTGACCAGCATGATAGAATACTTATTTAAGCAGGTATATCAATCTCAGAGATCTATATGTATAGTTACCTTGAAGTCAATTGAAAACAGAATATTCCTTATTAATTTTGCCTGCTCAGCTGCTGTATGTAGTCAATGGGACTCATAAGGTTGTATATAGAATAAATCAACTCCTTGCTGGCCCTGGGCCTCCTTGAGTCATGTGAAGTAGGTTTCTGATTCCTTTATGTTCAGGCACAGCCAGGGAGACAAGAGTGCTACTGTCTTCTGCTGGTGTACAGAGTTACCTCAGGCTATGCAGGAAAAATGCTTTTTTCTTATTTTTAGACCTGAATCAGTCTCTGCCACAAAATGTATTCTTGTGAATACAGATAGCACTTTGTTGTCGTGCTCATGGGAAGCCGCTGGACTAACCTGTTTGGACGCAGCTGCAGGCCACCTGTAGAGAAAGTCAAATTAGGGAGAGACCCCACTGTTCTCTGCATTAATGCTTTTTGTATTGTTGTTTGACTTTTTCCCCCTCTGTCTATGTATCTTTTTCCACTAGGGAGATCGGGAGCACATTTTAAGGCCTTCTGTCCCTTTAAGGCATCTCGTGATTGAAAGGACTCTAAGGTTTGAAAGGCTGTAAAAACTCCCCAGTTACCAATGAATGATGGCAATACAAAGAATTTTAAAGCTGTTGAAGTTGAAGTAGTCTTCGTACAGATTTAGTTTGTTTGGTGAACTTCCAGCTCTTGCAAAGTACTGTTCAAATATTCCCACCTATCTGTGCTGCTTCTCCTTGTGAGGATTTCTCATGTTCTCCGTGGAAAAGTAGTCATCCATATTAGCAGTTAACTTTACTGTAGATAAGGAGAAAAAAGAAAGAAATTCTCAAAGAAAAAGGATAAACTCCTCTTCTTCCTTTCCTCATCTACCAATTTGAAGCTTTAAAAAAGAAGCCCATAAATGAAATATCTACATTAGCCACAAATTTAAGGGGGGGAAATGCACAAATAAAACTTGTTTCTGGAAAGCTTGATTTTGGCTGAAAACAAAAAACTATTTCCTGACAATGAGAGCCATTAGACTACAAAATAATTTCTCAAAGTAGTGGTTGCATTGCTTATAAGATTTAAAATTTAAGGTTAAACTGAAGACAGCAGGTTCAAATGCAGAGTTTTATTCTGGCAGTTGGAAGGACCAATTCTTCTGAGCCTAGTTGTTTCTCTTGTTTTTGTTTGTTTGATTGAAAATTCAGATCCAAATATAGGATTGAAATTTTCCAAACCCTCTGTTATGAATCCTTGCAAGCAGTTTTGGGAAACTGGGATGAAATCTCACGTAGAGACCTGGTTTTGTCTGTGTATCTACATTGTTCTTCAAACATCGGAAGCAGAAGAGTCATCACAGTTATCATTTAGAGAATTCTCTCTGCTCCACTTTCCAATATTTATCGAATTTAAACATCATACAGTTACAAAAACGTTCGATCATCAGCATTTTGCCCATTTGGGGCATTTTGCCTGTTTGTATAAACAAAATGCCCCTTCAGAGTAAGTATTGTATGTAGGTAGCTACTGAGATATTCCCTAATTTCTCTAGATAAGGCTTTAGAATTTTCCTCCTGATGACCATGATTTGATACATGCAAGTTATACTCCTACTAAAACTAAATAATATAGAACAGAATTTGCTGCAACTAAATAGTGACATTCAGACAACTTTAAATCTCAAATACATGTTCTGTGCTTTCTCCTAAATGTCCTACTCTCTTGAGCATCTCTATTCTGGTGAAGAAAAGATTGGAGTAGTAATGCCTTATATAGCATAATATTTTGCAATTTCATAGGTTGCTTCTGCATATACTTCCTTTAATAGATCCTTACAAAAACCCAACAATTGATGCTAAGAGATTAAGGGACAGAGCAGAGACTTGAAGTAAGGAGTTCTGACTCTCAGCTCCTTCCTGCTTTGCTCCATGGCTGAAATCTCACATGAAAAGCATTTTCCATTTGGTGTTCTCTTTCACTGGGACTAGCACATAATTAGCACTTTGAACTATATATCCAGGTAAAGACATAGTCCTAAGGGAAGAATGTAAAAAGTACCTAACTGCACAGAAACAAGGCACTCGAAGAAGTGTGAGACATAGCACCTCATGTCAAGGTGCTTGAAACCCATGGTCAAAAATAGGACAGGCCCCAGGAAAAAAGCATAAATGATCCCAAAGTAACAGTTATGCCAACATATACTACTATGAAGCAGATTCAGGGCACTTAATGTAAAGATGCTTTCCTCTTCCAGGATAAAGAGATGAAATTAATTGACCACAGGGAGCTAACTGAGACCTACCTTAAAACCATTCATCTGTAACTTTCAAACTACCTGTGTTCTGAATTTGAAATGGTTTTACTATTTTTATCCCTGAATGCTTTCTTCATAGTTCAACCTAGATATGGTTTAACCATTAAAATGGAAAGCTGATTTAAATAGCAGCAATGGTGCTATAATGGTGCAGCAAAAAGAGTGTTTGACTCAAAGACTTGGTTCAAATCCTGGCTCTCCTGTCTACAGTGTTTGTGTAGTTATTTCACTGAACCTTCTTTTACTGTCCTCTAAAATGCAGGGAATGCCAATAATAACTTTTTCCCGGATTGTTGTATTTAATGAGATGCTGAATGTGAGTGTGTTTTATCTGTGATGCATGATACCAACATAATCTGTTATTATATTTTGCTTCAATTAGTTTAGTAGCTTAGTAAAAATAATTTCTTAAATTATTCAGATAACTACCCCTTTAACACCCCAATTTGATCTCTGTGTGTGCTCAGTCCATGTCAGGGTAATTAGCAGTGAAATAGAAAAGACATTTGTAATTTATAACAGTCCTTGGACTCCTGTGTATGGACAGCCTCTATTTTTTTGTCAGCTTGTTTATGAGCCATTCATATCCAAACTTAAAACCTACTCTGTAAAGAAGTTTCAATGCCAGAAATCCCATATGGTTTTGATGTAAGTAAAAGGTGTACATTTCCCTCAGGGTCAAATCTAAAAATTGGACCACTGCAGGCTCTGACCACATGTGTAAGAATCCACAGGACCTGTGATCTCACCTGCTGAAATCATATGCCACTATTTACTCCACTTGCCTCTTTTGAATAGGTATGATCCTAGCCAAACACAGTGGATGAGAAGGTTAAATAATACTAGGAAAATCATTACAGATGAAAATACTACATTATATGAGTTTTGACATAATGCAACAGAATTACAACTTTATACATAATTCAAATCCATATAAGCCATCAACGTGGAGGAGCCCTTGAAATTACTTTCTTCTCCCAAATGAAATGTCAGTCCTTTTTAGTTTTGATTTTTGCAAAATTTGGAAAATGGTTATTTTACACATCATAAACAATTACTACAGATACCTTTCAATCACACTGCTCTGACTTGGGAGGAGAATTAGCACTAAAATTCTACTATGTTTCAAAATTCTACCCTGTGGGTCAGAGTTTAAGGCCACTCAAAGAGAGACTAGAGAGTCTTAGCAGAGACCTCCAGATCTCACCTCTTTCATTGGAACTTTTCATAATACTTGTGTTTGAACTCTGAATATTTGCCAGAGAGACTTTACTTCCTAGAGCAAATATCCTGGTATTTTAGAACCCAGAGATGTCTCATAATTTTGCAAACGTCTATGCATTATCAAAAGCCCTGTGAATTACTAGTCATTTAAATATGTTATCTATATTTTTCTGATTGCTTTTTCATTTCAATTGCTTCCATTTCCTGTCCTGACCTTAATGTTTCAGAGAAAGGAAGGAATCCCACAAGAGAGTGATCTTTCATTTGTGAACTGCAAAGCTTCCTAGACCCTAATTTGGCAGTGCGTTTACTGCAAAGCCTTGGAATGCTGTTTTGCAGTTTCAAAAGTGATCATACTCAGCTTCCCAGAATTTTTTATGCCTGGAGGATGCCACCAGAACAAGGGCAGCCTTGTTAACAGTTGTAATCTCTCAAAAACAAGATAGGATTCGGATATAAATCATCATTTCAGCTCACAAAGCTATGTTTTCCACCCTACTAAAGGATTTCATTTATATCTAAAATGGTTAATACTGATCTCCACTAGAACTCCTAAGTGGAGGAATGCAGCTGCCATGTGCTTAGTGACTTTGGGGTTAGTGAAGAATGACATCACCAAATTTAAGCATATTATCATGCTGACATAGAGGCACCTTGTTTTCTCTTCTGTGGATAGAGCAAGGATTGTGTTCTGAGTCTTGTTTTTTTCCTCCCAAAGAATACCTTTCCACCCCACTTCTTAGCAGCTGCGATATGAAGGGTTGAAAATGTCACTTCAACTAATGATGAATGATGCTTGACCTCTGGACGGGTTACTCTGAATTTTATGCAATGCTAAATTAACATGAAAGATCCCAACTCAAAGGACTTTGGCTGTTACGAATTGCTTCAAGGATAGATTTGTGTAAAGCAGTCAGTAGCTTCAGGGTTTTTTGTAGTTGTGTCCTTGGTGGTGGTAGAGGGGTGGCGGGTGCCCTATAAGCAAGGTAGAAGACAGAGTGTGCTAGCACTTTAATGTGTTTTGTCCTGTGAGATTAATATCTTTTCATACTGGAAATATTGTCAGTAAGCAGAAACAGTCGTGAAAAAAAACATTCTCAAAAGGGCAACTGGCCCACATGTCTTTGTTGTTTTTATTTGGATATAATTAATTATGTAAAGCAGTAGTTAGTAGAAGATTAACAATTAGTAGATTCTGTCAAGTAGTCACACGGAAATTACTAACTAATTGAACGACTGGTCCTCTGTTGTGTCAGAAAGCAATGCTGAGTGTCATTCTTTTTATCTTTTTACTTTGTTGTTTTCACAGATCCCCTTGTTCTAAGATGTATGTTTCACAGCAGAGTAATAAATAAATAACCCTGGTTGTAATTTCATAACATGCAAAAGGGTTTGAAATAAAAACACCTGTTTTAATTAGCATTATGATTTGTTCACTTAAAAAAAAGTGATAATCCTGATGCAGTTAGCTGACATTTTTAAGCTTTGAATTTCCATCTGTATCTTATATCATGATGTTTCAGGATTGTCATGAGTTAATTATGTTAACTTGGGAAGCATTGCTTGCATTTAGAATGAAAAACTTCAGCTTGAATAGACAGAAAAGCAGATGCTATCTTTCTTGTCAATTGCTTTGTTGTGGGCTGGCTTGCAACTTTTCATGTATTTCTGGATGTAAAGGGAAGTGTAAATCTCTATTTATTTTAAGTTTAACATAAACTACACAATTTCAGTATTCTGTTCTGGCTGTACGTGTCTTGTGTATCTTTACATGTGTAGCTTTCCTGTCGCCAAATCCAAAAATCCATGGTCAAATTATCTCTTCTTTAATTCTTAATCTGTTTTGTTGTGCCTAGCTATTATGAAGATTAGAGCATAATAAAATTTAAGAATAGGACAACTCTACATGGCTCTCTCCTTTGCTTCAGTTAATTTTTCTACCACCTTTTTTGCTTTTGTATATCAGCCTTTTAAAAGGTGCAAAAATACACGCAGCATCTGGGCACAACAAGCCATGTTAAGAATGGAGTAGACACTCTAAGTAGGAATTTCCATGCTTTTGTGAGCTTAATGTTCTTTAACATAGAGAGCAGCTGTGTTTATGTCAATAATTACACATTGAAATAAGTGCATGTACATGTGATTCTTTATGGGATTAAGGACGTTAGGGATGGCCTTACACAAGAGATTTTTGTCCCTCCCATCTCCACCCAGAAAGTTTCTACAATATTCAAAACCAAGTTACACTGTTTTGAGATTCTGAAATATTTCTCTGGGCAACTGGATCCAAGGTGTCAATGAACAGACTATTGGAATGATATGATTGTAATTTTCTGTTTGCCTCCCTACCCCACATTGGTTCTGCATTCCTTACTACCTTGCTCTGTAACCAGGATCTGACCTGTATGCACTATATCACCAAGGTCCCCTTACCAAAAGGCTTCCAACTAGATTGAACCAATAGGAGGCATCTGCAGGAGAGCAGAGGGCAGGAGGAGACAATGCAAGAATGCAGTGATTGTTAATGCCTAATCCCCAAATTAGTGTCATAGGCAATAAATGCTCAGCTTTCAAAGTGAAGTGAGATCAAGGAAAAGTGGATCGCTCTAGGCAGGATTTCTGGAGATGTGAAGGCTTCCTTTGGGCTTTAAAGAATTGGTAGGTTGGGGTAGAAGGAGGGAGTGGCTATGACAGCTTAGGTCAAGAATGAGCAAGAACCAAAGTATGGAGGTTTTAAAGTACAGCTCTTGTTTGGGAATAGTGAGTATACCAGTTTAACAGGAGCAGATGACAGGGGTCTGAGTGAAGTGGAAAGTTAAGATTAAATGGCAGGTTGTGTCACATAGTAGAGGCCTTGAATGGATGGAATAAGGAATCATAGTCTTTAAAGTACATTACAAAGGTGTGTTCAGTATATAAATACAATCTGTAAATGATATGTATTGTGGAGGTTTATTCAAGTGCCTTATCACACATTCAAATTAACTTACGGCTGTTCTATCACTTAAAAATAGCTCTGTTCATTAAAGGAAATGTAACCTAGATTTTCAGAAAATCAAAACATAATGTTCCTAAAATGTTATTCCTTCAACCAGGAGTCACCATTTAGCACTGTCTTCCTAAACATTTTGGACTAAGGTGGAGAGTTATAAATCTAACAGTTTATCTGTACTTGACCAAACAAGATTCCAATTTGACTTCAAACTATCAACTTGTTGTTTGCATAGACATGGCCACTGAACCTGGGAAACACCTATCAGTCTGTGTGTTTCATTTCTCTCAACTTTATATGTGTTTTGCCCCATAAACTTTACAACATAGTAATTGTTATTAATCAGTAACACATCAGAGAGCACTGGGTTTGCAGTGATCGCTATTCTTCAGGACAGATGACCTGAATCACAAAGTGTGACTTGTTCCGTGGACTTAAGACTGCTGCTGCTCCTCTAGAGACCATGGAATTTACCTTGTCAAGCAAGCTGACTTGTGTAGATGCTGATTTTGGGAGATTAACTATTAACACAAGAATCCATGTTGTTGGTTGGATATTTCTTTCATATCATAGTCTGGAGCTGTTTGCATATAAACTCATGTAAAAATAATTATATTCTTACTTCCAGGACATATATTTAAATGGCACTCTTCTCTTCTTGCTCTGTTTCTACATGACCATTTTCCTCCCTTATTATTTTAGGTAGTCTTGCAAAAAAAAATAGTTTGCAAGTGAGGAAACAATGTTAAAAACTTAGCTGTGACACTAACTTCCTGTATGAACTTGAACAAGTTAATTTCTCTGGTCCTTACATCTTAACATGTTAAGTGAGGACTACTACATTGCTTGATTGCTGTGGAAGTTAAGTAAGATCATGAGTGTTAAGTGCCTATCATAGTGACTGGCACATGAAAGGTGCTCGGTTAACGGCTTTTGTTGTCATTACTGTAGTAATCATTGTTATTCAACTTTTACTTCTATGTTGATAATTCTCAAATTGACCTAGTCATCAATCTTTATCCCCTTTGCTAAGCTTCATATTCAACTATCCCAATGTCTACTGGACATTGCCACCTGAAAATGTCAATAGCATACCCAAACCAAACTCATACTCCCTAGCATCTTCTTGTTGAGAACAAATTGAGTGAATAAAAAATCCTAGGGCTTCCCTGGTGGCGCAGTGGTTGAGAGTCCACCTGCCGATGCAGGGGACACAGGTTCGTGCCCCAGTCCAGGAAGATCCCACATGCCGCGGAGCAGCTGGGCCCGTGAGCCATGGCCACTGAGCCTGCGCGTCCAGAGCCTGTGCTTCGCAGCGGGAGAGGCCACAACAGTGAGAGGCCCGCGTACTGCAAAAAAAAAAAAAAATCCTAGCCACTCTTTCTCAGGTGTCTAATACAAGACAACTATGTCAACACATCAACGTCCTTCTAGCTAGAAACAATAGTTTCACTTGATTCTCTTTTCCCTTTACCACCACTACTTTCATTACATTTTAAGGCCTCACATACTCAGCCTCTTTGCATTTCTACAAAAACAACTTAGTTTCGGCCTTCATGGTGCCTTGAACTACAGCAATAGCTTCTTAAATAATTTGCGTATTCCTACCTTTTCATTTCTCAAATACTGTGTCCATTAAATACAGTCTGAATGGTATTATGTCCCCACTCAAACTTTTGATGGTTCTCTCTTGTCTAAAGAAGAACATTTAATCTCTCAGCATGGAAGTGAAGGCAGTCGACTTCCAAGCTAAGTTCTCACCACGTTTCATAACCCACTTTTGCCCTAGCCATAAAGAGGCTTGACAATAATCAAACTTTCATCCATTTCATATCTGTTTGCTAGAAACCATGGCTCTCAGCCTTTAGCATGCATGCATCAGAATCACCGGGAGGACTTGTTAAATCACAGATGGCCAGCTGCACCCCAGAGATTCTGATTCAGTAGGTCCGATATGGTTTGTTAATGTTCACTTCTAACAATGTCCTGTGTGATGCCAGTATGGCTAGTCCTGAGGCCACATTTGTATGACTTAGAACATCCTTCCTTACCCATCTCAGTCCATCAGAATCCTATGAATCCCTTACTGCCATTGCCTTAGAGAAATTTCATCTGTCACCCTAGTCAGGATGAACCAGTTCATACTCTGTGCTAACAGAGGGACTAAGGGTTCTGAAGGCTTGGAGCCAGATTGACTGGACTCTAGCTAGATACCTGAGTGAACTTGGACAAATTACTTAATCTCTGGACCCATCTCCTTATCAGTAAAACTGAACAAATAACAGCACCTATAGCATGTGTTAATGTGAAGGTAAAATAACTTAATACACGTGAAGCACTTAGAATAGTGCCTGAGAAGGGCTCAAATATATTATGTTTAGTAGTTCATACCTTTAATCTAACACTCCACTTAGCCGTGTAATGACATTTGGGGTTTGCAGACCAAAGTCCTTTATTAGATGTTAAGTTCCCTGAAAACAAAGACCACATCTCCATGAATGCCCAGAAACATAGCCCCAGGCTTAGCACTTTACAGAAATCAAGTACAAAAATTTTTTAATTAAATTGAAATTCAGAAAAGGTTGCAAAGGAATCTTAAGTAAGTAAAAATCTTCTAAACAGTAAACAAACCATCCATTTCTTTTTTCCCTCATCATAAAGATGAATAAAGATTAGGTCAATTATTAATAATACATTGAAAGTAGGTTTGCCTTTTCCTTTGAATTTTCTAAACTCTATAATTAAAACGGCTTCAAATTGAAAGATTGTAAAGAAGGAATTAATCTTATTGGTAAGTAAAAAGCAAATCCCATGGTTGATGATAGATATGACCTGTTAGCAATAGTTACACTTCTATACTTTCTTTTCTTACAATCAGCGTGTGGAGACCAGCATAATCCAATTAATTGTAATTCCCTTTTGTAGAGTTGGTAAAGCAGCGCATGATACTGAAACACCATTGAAGTCTTATCTCTGGTAATATAATCCAAACGGATTCTCACTTTCCAACTACCAGCAGATCTTTATAAACTTCAGGAAAATAGAATATTGTGACTTCCTCGAACTTATGATAAATGTGATACACAATAATTGTCTCTGAACTTTAATCCTTTGTACATGCCTAACCATCATTTCTCTAGACATCATTCTCGGCTGTGCAATGGTTTCATGAATACACCTGAGTTTTTCTCTCTTATTTCCTGACTTCCTTTAAAATACTGTTTTTCCACAGTAAATATGCAGTATTTTAACACAACAGAGCCTCTCAGCTGAGCTCCTTGCTCCTGGTACCTCTTGGTCATACCACCTCTCGTTCATATACTCACTCTGATCCATCCTGCTCACTCCTGCCAATGCACAGGAACAATTACAACAATATGCTGAATTAAAAGTTACGTGAGGGCTTCCCTGGTGGCGCAGTGGTTGGCAGGCTGCCTGCCGATGCAGGGGACACGGGTTCGTGCCCCAGTCCGCGAAGATCCCACATGCTGCGGAGCGGCTGGGCCCGAGAGCCATGGCTGCTGAGCCTGCGCGTCCGGAGCCTGAGCTTCGCAACGGGAGAGGCCATAACAGTGAGAGGCCCGCGTACCGCAAAAAAAAAAAAAAAAAAGGTACGTGAATGTGGTCTCTCTCACACGCACAAAATATCTTATTGTACAAATTTAATGCCTTTTCCATCTTAACTAAGCACTTATCAAGCACCGTGGCCATAAGTTCGGCAGTTTGAGGTACAACAGTAAGACTAGAATGAATTTATTTTTCCTTTTTCACAATTTCACAGATGGAAGGTCCATTCTTACCACAAACCTTAGTAACTTCAGCATACAACTCTTTTTCTTTCCTTATTAAGTCTAGAACTTTTACCTTTTCACTTAGAGGAAGCACTTTATGGCTTCTCTTTGGCATATCCGAATTGCCAACATCACCACTCTTGTGCTTTGGGGCCAGTATTAAGTAAAATAAGGGTGACTTGAAGACAAGCACTGTGATATTGTGACAGTCAATCTGATCATCGAGATGGTTACTAGGTGACTAACGGAGGCTGTGCTAGACAGAGGGAAGATTCAGGTCCCGGCGGGACCAAGCAGCACTGCGTGAGATTTCATCAAGCTACTCAGAATGACTGGTAACTTAAAATTTGTGAACTATCTATCTGTAAAATTTATCACTTGGTATGTTCAGACTATGGTTGACTACAGGTAGCTACGGAAAGCAGGAACCAAGGATGAAAGGGGACTGCTGTAGTTAAATTATTTAGGGTGTGCCCCAGGAGTAACGGGATTACCAGGCTAGGATGAGTAACACAGTTAACAGTATCTGAAATGAAGCAGAATGTAGGCCAGGGTGAAGATTAGCAGCATGGACATGGGTGACATCAGGAACCAGAGGCAGAGACCCAGGAGTTAGTGCCACAGATTTGTTTCATGTTAGATTGGAAGAGAAGAAAGGCAAGGAGAAGAGCAACTGGCCGAAGAAGGCTGTATCTTTCCATTTACATCACTCCTCCATTGATATCACATCCTCCATTTATAGCTTCCTCCACTGACTTTCTTGTGTGAGAACATGTGTGGTGAAGTTAGCCTAAGTACATCTCTGCTCTACAGAGAGGGGAGAGGCTCATATGGGCCAGAACTGCCTAGGCTGCTTGGAAATGTGTCTTACTACTAATAGGTCACCTGAGACCATAGCAAATGATGTCTTCCTATTTTTCTACTAGAGGAACTGTAGATAACTCTCAGACTTGGAAGTTTATATAGTTATCATCATCATCATCATCTTTATTTAAAAGGTACTTATTAAGCAACTAATTGAGCATGTCTGTGCACTAATGAAGCAAATATAAATTAAAGGGGGCAAAAAAAATTATAATAAATAAATAAATAAATAAAATTTAAAAAAAAAAATTAAAGGGGGTAGCTCCTTCCCTAGAGACAGCACAATCCTAGTAGTGATGTTAGAGAACTTAAGAACTGTCAGATTTTAAGAGATTATATACCATTTTTTAGATATATTTCGATCCTCATTTATAACTGCCTTCCCACCCATACCTTTTGCACTTAGCACATCTGACATCTTATAGGTGTTCTATTTTTTAATGAGTGAATATATTAATTTATTTGATTGATGGATTTGTTTCACTTTACACTACAAATGTATTGCTGAAATTGACATAACTGATGGAATTCCATTCATTCATTTCATTTTCAGCATGCTCAGTCCTTTTTCTTTTATTTGACTTTGATCCTATTTAGATTTTTATTTCATCAGAAGACAGTCATTGCTATTGGGTTTATTTTTTGTTTGTAGTTACAGTTGACCCTTGAGCAATTCAAGGAGTAGGTGCATCAGACCCTCCATGCAGTTGAAAATCGGAGTATAATTTATAATCCACCCTCCATATATGCAGTTCCTCTGTAACTGTGGTTCTGCATCCGCTGATTCAACCAACCATGGGTCGTGTAGCACTGTAGTATTTAGTACTGAAAAAAATTTGTGTATTAAGTAAACCCTTGCAGTTCAAACCCAGGTTGTTTAAGGATCAACTGTATTATTGTTATATATTTATTAAACATCAATTGTTTTAAATATTCAGACTTTTCTTTATCAGAAGTTAAGTCTCTCACAAGTCTCTTATGTTTAACAAAGACATTATATATATTTTTAGTCTGTATCTTTCCTCATTTTACTCTTTGTTATGTATTTTTTCAACTATACAGTCAAAGGCATGATTTATTCATGGGCATCTGAGAACAGTTACAGACAGTAATGAATATATATTCCCAATCAACCATAGTTTCTCAAATATTGTGATGGTAACATAAATTGGTTCACTGGCTATGAGGATAACTTGGCAAGGTCTATCAATAGTTTACAATATACACACAACTTTTCACCTAGAAATTCCAGGTCTAGGAATTTGTTCTACTCACACAGATACATACTTAGATATAAATGATCTAAGTGCAAGATTATTCACATTAGCACTATGAAAAATATTTGACATTTGGAAACTGGTCAATTATTGTACATCCATAAAAGTAAATATGCAGCTGTAAAAAAAGAAAGAGAATACTCTCTGGGTCTCAATTTTGAATAATCTCTATGATATATTGTCAAGTGAAAAGAATCAGATGCAGAACAGTGCATAGATATCACTGTTAGTGTTTTTTTTTTTAACATCTTTATTGGAGTATAATTGCTTTACAATGGTGTGTCAGTTTCTGCTGTATAACAAAGTGAATCAGCTATATGTATACATATATCCCCATATCCCCTCCCTCTTGCATCTCCCTCACACCCGCCCTATCCCACCCCTCTAGGTGGTCACAAAGCACGGAGCTGATCTCCCTGTGCTATGCGGCTGCTTCCCACTAGCTATCTATTTTACATTTGGTAGTGTATATATGTCAATGCTACTCTCTCACTTCATCCCAGCTTACCCACTGTTAGTGTTTTTTTAAAAAGTGGTAGTTGAGGATAATGTTGCTTGAGTATAGAAAACAGTTTTGAAAGGATACATGGGAAATTGACAATATAGCTTTTCTGTAGAGGTGAAAACTAGGTAGCTAAGGATAGACTAGAAACAGACTTTTGCAGTATACTCATGTACGTTGAACTTCGTATAAATATATTATTTCAAAATAAAATAAATAAAAGTGTTCAAAAAACAATAAGCAGCACACACTTCATATTAAGCAATTGTAGGTTTTTGAGTATCATCTTATTAGGTGTTTTGACAATTTTTATCAACTAGTTTTTATAGCTACTTTGCAATAAAAACAACCCTCATTGTGAATTATTTGTATGAATTATGATTCTTCAAAGTCATAGTAGAAAGGAACACAAGAGTAATTTTGTGCTCCATAATTGGAGGCCTCTGGTGTCAGACAGGCAGACTTTCTTTTGAGGTGGGAAAAAAAAATCTCTAAAACTTTTCATTCACAAAGAAAAAACCAAAAACAGTTATTGATAATAGATAGGTCCATTAAAGAATCTGTGTCACTATTCTGGACTTGGAATATTGTATAGATGCAGAATTAAGAGGATAGTGTTATCGTGTGGTTTCACAAAGAAAGTTTTACATAGATCTCTAGTTATCCTAACTTAATGCAAGTAGTTGTAAAATTTATAAATCTTCCACTCTAATTGTATGTACCTTTGCAGAGTTCTGGCTATTGTTGTGATATGAAGTAGAAAATTTACTCAACTACTACCATGGATCAATTCATAAAGATAACTTATATGAAAAAATATTATCCTCAATAATTGCTAGAAATCATCTCTTTGTTTTGGTTATCTTTAATTGACAACTAATTTTTGTCCTATCCAGGTGTAAAATGGTTTCAAGAAATAAGAGTGGCACTGTCTTACTCTATCCATTTTGTTTCTATTTTATTGATTTTTGTTATCCTTTTATTTCTATTTTTCTGACAGAATATTTCCAGACCAGAGACTTCTAAATTAGTAAAAAGCCCAGTCTTTTTCCTGCTAAATAATACCATTGCTAACCCCATGTACACCAACAGTGTAGCAAAAGGAATAGTTTAAGCCAGAAAGTATACTAAATTCTGGAAATATCTGCCAAAGTCTGGCTGACAAAGAAGATAATGTCCAAATAAATTTTCTAATAATGTTATAACAAACCTGTGCTAGATCTTTTACGTATATTACTTCACTGAATTCTCACACAAAATTAGGAGGGAGAGATGACAGTTCTCATTAGACAAGTGAGGAAACAATACATTAAGTAACTCTATATATGTGCATATACCTACAATAAACATGTTATCTGTATATGGGTATTTATAGGACTTAGTTATGTTTATTTCCTAGATATCATTATGAGATATGTTTTGATCTGACCTTCCGCTTGGTATTTACAAATGTAATATAACTTGGAGAGAACAAATAGCAATAGTGTTGAAACTTAGAGCCGATAACAAAGAAAACTTTCAAAAATGACTCTGTTGAAGTTTAATCCTACGGATTCTCTACCCTTTGGAGTATGTAATGTATGAAATCATCCATGGAATTCAAGTAAATTCAGAATCTGTTTGGAGAAGACAGTCAAATAAAATGAACCATTGTGTATAGTGTCTGCAGAGCACAAAAAGCCTTTGACTGCATGGAATTAAGAGCAGTGTTGGAAGCTCTGAGTAAGAAAGTAATTAAAGAAATATATATTGGTATCATGAAATGCATCCTTTTTTAATATTTATGATCCTAACAAATAAAGTCAATTCATTTTTGTCACTGTTGTTGTTGTTGTTGTTAGAGTCTGAACAGGGCTACCTCTCCTCAGGTGCCTAGAAGCCTGGAGAGAAGCATAATGTCAGTAACACCATTTTATAAGATGGCATTATACATGGAGTTATGATGATGGGGAGATGTTTTATGTTATGCCGTTATAAATTAAAAATGCACAAAGCAATGACACATTTGTTATACTTTCCATCTGTGGTGCTTGCTTCACAAATTTCCGTTGTACCTATTTATTATGTTATTATTTACATTCAGATGAAATCTGAGGAAAAATAAAAATAAGACATACTCATTCCTGACTCAGTTCCTGTATTGGATATAGTAGAAGGCTGCTTCACCACCTTCAAAGAGAGTAACGAAAGATATTCCATATTAGCCTGTGACATTATTTGCATGCCTTGGGCCTCTTAAGTGATTTCCAAAGAAATATGCACAGCATGAAGTCCATAGAAAGCAAACTAACATGGCATGCCAAAATATCCCAGTGGATTTAAGAAATAAAAGCTTTTATGAATAAGGTTTTAGTATCTTAGAGAATTTCTGCTTATTTTCTTGGTTCCTCCCTCTTTCCTACTGCAAGGGGCCACACAAAACTGTGTTTGGTAGACCAGGTGGCAAAAGTGCCCATTCTCTGCGTAGGTCAAACCATCTCCTCTTACAGTAAAGTAACCATTTTCAAATGTAGGCATCCTAATAGCTTCCTGGAGGTTACTGTGATAAATTGTGAGGAATACATCTCTTTGGTTTTGGAATATGAAGTTTCATATTTAAAACCACTTTCCTCCTTCTTCGATAGATACCATGGCCATAGAGAGTTGATGTGGCTTGTGTTGAGTTTTCCTGAGAACGTTTTAAATGTTCCCTAGTATTTCATGTCTTGGGCTATAGCATCAATGAAATATTTCTACTCTTGAAGTAGTAGCTGGAAAAAAGAGTGAGTAAGAAAATAGCAATCATGATTTTATTCTTTGTCTGGGAGCCATGCTAGAGAGTACCCTTCATGTTTATAGAGCAAGTAATTAGAAATAGGTTGATCTTGAATAGGCAAGCAATTATTCAACTTATTCCACCTTCAAACCCTTTCTCAGAATCTAGATAATATTTTTATTTAATTTGAATTACCTAAACAGCTCTTTCTGTTGTCTATAATATTTCATAAGTGTGGCATAGCCCATGTGTTGAGAAAATGTCTAGATATGATCTAGGAACATGACATCTTTCTCTGCACAGAGTCTTTGGGCATCGTATTCATTTTCTAGGGCTGCCATAACAAAGTGTCACAGACTAGGGGGGATGGGGGTGTGGGGGATTAAACAACAGAAATGTATTTGCTCTCTGTTCCAGAGGCTAGAAGACGAGGATCAAGGTGTTGGCAAGGTTGCTTTCTTCTGAGGCCTCTCTCCTTAGCTTATGGATGCATGTCTTCTTCCTATGTCTTCACATGGTCTTCCTTCTATGCATGTCTGTGTCCTAATCTCCTCTTCTTATAAAGACACCAGTCATATTGGAATAAGGCCATCTATATCACTTCATTTTACCTTAATTACCTCTTGAAAGGCTCTGTCTCCAAATACAGTGACATGGTGGGGTACAGGGGGTTGAGACTACAAATTATTCACGGGGATGGGGAGACACAATTCAGCCCATAAGAAACATAAAGCACATTTGTGGGGTGAATTTGTCCCTGCTTGTCATTAAGGTCAAAAGAGTATTATTCTAGGGGACAGAAATAAGATGTAAAATGTCTAGAACCTAATTTATTTTCACCTGAGTATTATTTCTGGGCACCCGGTAAAGCCTTCTCCTTTGAGGAATATAAAGCAGCCTCAACAGCTGTAGCTTTGAAAGGCACAAAATACAGTTCCTGGTATGTAGTCTCCATTCAATCTATATTTGCTTAATAAAAACTAAGTGAACAAACAGATTAACTGGTCAACCAGCCTAGTTTTCAAAGGTATTGTCCTCACTGAAGTCTCATGTTGCACCCAAGGTGTTATAGGAGGGGCTTTAGCGAGTGCAGCGTGGAAAGAGGATGGTTTTGGCACGGGGTTTATATCACCGTGTTTGAGAATTTGGAACCTCTCTAGTCCACCAGAAATCAGATTGAACTGTCACTTTAAGGAGCCAACACAGCAGGAAAGGTCGAGCTAGTCAAATGATTCAACCAACTTCCTTTTGATCCACTCCTTTAAATGCTAAACTCAAAATCAGCTATATCCTTATAGATAAACAGTATGTTTTATCCACTTTTATATCTACCAGTTTGATTTTATGGACAAACATATTATTATTTTTCGGATCAATAGTCTCTCTGGCATCTCTTTCATTCATGATGTGACTTTCATGTACCCAGCAGGGCTTTCAGATAAGGTTTCCAAATGGTCATCTGCGCTGGAAGCAGATACCACATCCTTTATGAGAGGTTCATGATGTAATAGGTTCTTGTCACTATATTAATGAAATCAGAGCTATTCTCTCCATATCCTGTGAAAGCTGGGCTGTCTTTTCCTCTTTATTTTTTTATTACAACAGTAAAATAAAAGTTAGTAAAGGACTTTAAAAACTACAAGGTAAAAATGTACTTGTTTTTCAATACACAAAGAAGTGCCTCTTTATTCTTATATAACTATTCTATTCTGGATAGTCCAAGTTTATCTTCAGCTGCATTTCAACCAATACTAGGTTAACACAGTGAGTTTAGTTAAAGTCAGTCTTGATATTGCAACTTCTGGTTACACCGGTCTATAGAGCAATATATAATACAAGAGGAAAGTGGTGACTAAGCTATTAATGATATTTAAATGTGCCTTTTTCCATGGAAATTACCATGACCTACTGTGGCTATCAAAAGGTCCATCCTTCAGTTCTCCTTTTTTAAAAAGATTATTCCTAATAGCTATTGTCAAAATTTTTTAATTTTAAATATAATAGTTTTTAGCTGGATATAGGTAAGTTTTTATTTAAAAAAATAAAATACACAAAAGTCCCTTCAAGGAAGGACATTTCAAGATGGACTTGAATGCTTGGATACAATATTTAAATATATTTTTTGTGATATCATAAAAGTCACATAGTGACTTTGGATTCTGGAGGTTAACCTATCTTCAATTCTGTTTAAATGCTTTAAGCAAAAAGCCATGACCAAAATGAATTTACGGTAGCCTAAGTAGAGGGCCAGGAGAAACCAGCACAGATTATCAGCATGATAATTGTGAGATATCTTGATTCAACCAGACTTCTTCCCAGTATTGAACTCCAGCATGTAAAGTTTTTGTTGAGCTCATTTGACAGATTGCATCACACCGAGGTAAATCCTCTAAAACAACCAAAATGGTTTATGATGTTTGCTCAGTATTTCCATTGCTTTAACCCCTAATGTATTTTGCCTTTTTGGCCTTTATTCACTTTCCTCATCATAGTGATGTCTTGGATATATATATATATATATTTTTTCTCTCCAAATGTTTTTCAGACACATTTTCTCATTTGATACCAACAACTCTCCTTCTGAATATCTTCATTTCACAAATAAGTAAATAGATATACAATGAATTAGTGGTAAATCCAGACCTGATGTTTTGTATAATCTCTTTCTCACCTTATCATATTTCCTCTTCACTCCATCACCACATGACGATTTGCTACATCTTCTGTCCCATTCCTAATGCAGTTTCTTTTTATTGCCAATTCGCTTTATATCTGTTTATATAAGAATCTGTTCCTTCTATAAATGAGTAATTATGAAAGATCAGAGTAAGTTTACAGGTAAAAGCATAGCCTCAAGTAAGATATTTAGGGATAAAATATAAAAATCACTATCTTTGAAGTAATAGTCAATCTACTACCACTGGCAATTGCTATTTATTTGCCTTTATCCTTTCAGCTTCTTCCAGCCAAGATTAGTCTGACCATAGTGGTTTTGAGGGGAGGCTTACTGGCTCCTATCCTGGGTTTATCACTTGTCATCCATGGAAAAGTTACTTAATCTACCCATGCCTCATTTTTCCTATCTGTAAAATAGGTGATGATAACAATAGCATGTACCTCATTGTCCTATTGAAAAAAAATTATATTAGATAATAAATGGAAAGTGCATAGCATAGTCCCTAGTATGGTGTCAGCACTGAATAACTGTTGGTTATTCTTCCTGTTGCAAAGCTTCCTGAAATATAGTCATGTGAATTTTTAATTTTGTTCTGTAAAAGGTTTTTATTTTGTCAATAATAATTACCAACTCTTAGGTTCATATTAAAGAAATCTCAATATTCACATATCTAGTTTTCTATTTCTCTGCCCACCTAAGGTAAACTTCATAAATCGATATTTATTGAGTAACTTTTATAGACTCTTACAGGCTCCACTGTTGTGGTTCTCAACTGGGGATAACTTTGCACCGCCAGGAGATATTTGGCAATATCTGAAGATATTTTTCATCAGCAGCCCTGGGAAATGCTATTGGCATCAGTGGGCTGAGGCCGGGGATGCTACTAAATATCCTAGAATGCACAGGACAGACCCTATAACAAAGTATTACTCAGCCCCAAATGTCAACAGTGCTTCACTATTGAGAAATACTGCTCTGTTGAAAAGAGGGGAAGCAGAAGACATCATCACTGCTAACAGATTAGTTAGAAAATGCCTATCAGGTAATACAAATGTGTTCATAATGATACCTGTTAACATGGAGACAAATATCACTTCATCTTCATTTCATTTTCAGAACTGATTGGATTCATGAGAAGGTGTGCAAATATGGACACAACTGCATGTTTAAATAAGTCACAGTGGCCTTGAAAAATATGCCTTAAAGTCCTCTGGTTTACAAGGAATATTAACCTTGGTTGTTCACAAAAAATCTTAATATAAAAATTAGGTATTATATACCAAAAGACTCTTTCCAACCACTTGCCATATTATTTATTGAAGCTACTTGTGGAGGGGCTACAAATTATCTTTTTAAAGTGAAGACTACATAGTAGGAATGCTAGTTTAAGTAACACAAGTTGATATATTATATGGCATTTTGAGTGGATATAATCAAATTATATTTATTGACTGGTAAATTATCTTTTTTATGTATATTAAAATATTTCATTTTCACAGTCAATTGAATTAACTGATGTTTGTGTGGAAGTGACAGACATCACTGGCATCTGCCTTTGGTTAAGCAATTATTTGTTCTTATTGTTTTCTTGCTCAAGATAAAATCATTCTCTTTTCTTACCTGCTGAGCACTTTGATTTGGCGATCTTAAACCTATGCACCAAAACGACATTTTGTATTGGACTTTTGTGAAAAATTTTTGGTAGAGATAGTTGTGTGTGTGAACATGTGTGTGTGTGTTGTGTGTGTATGTGTTTATTTAGGTTTCCACTTAAAGTTCAGTGCCAAAGCTACCGTACTTATACATTTTCTAAATGTGCTTTAAGCAATAAGTTGTACAACATTTTTAGAACATGTGTTAAGCTATTTCTCTAAGAATGAAGCTCTTAACAAAACATAAGCACTCTGCATGAGATCTTAGCAGCAAAGTGCTTAAAAGATAAAGTAAGAATTGGTACCATGGGAAGAACACCAGCTGTAGAACGCACAGGTCCATTATGAGAAGTATGGTAGTGGGTAGGGAGAAAATGATTTAATCAGGAGTAAAACCAATTTTATTATAAGGGCACGCAGGGGGTGTGGCACCATAGTGAGAGGGACATTTCAAAATATCTGACAGATTTCAACAACGTGAAAAACCCGTTCTTTAAAGTGACAGTAAACCCCATCAGGTCTCCCTTTTTGATGCTATTGTTAACAGTTGACTGTTTAAAGCTGGCCTGCTAAGATGCTGTCGTCCTATTTCAATAGTGTGTAGCCAAATAAAAGACTAATTGTTGAAATACAATCAATCAAAAATGATTGCAGGGCAGAAAGAAGGTCTCCGCTGCTGATTTTGTTGTGGATCAAATTATTGTGTTATGACTGAGGTAGGCTGAAAGAGGAGAAGAAAATAGCCCGTCTGAAATAAACAGATTCACCTTCATTCCTTCTCTTTGCACACAGCCAATTGAGCAGGGACATAACTTACTAGCCCAGGGAGTAATAGTCCATGTAGAAAAAAAGATCTGATAAAGATTTCGGCTAATATTTTTGAAAGGACATGAACACTATTAGCAGAACAGCCCTTGCAGAGCTTCCCTATAGTGACAATTCTCAGCTTTTCTTACATTTTTGGTGTAAATTCTCCTCTGCATTCATAAAACTGACACAAGCAAGCATCTGAATATGAGCTTCAGACATCGGTAAGGAAACACAATTCTAGTTGACCAAATACCTATTAAGTTCTTGCCAGGATACTCTGCTTTCCCATTAACCCTCAGGTTGTCCAAAATGATTAGCGTTAGTTTTCATTAAGCCCAGAATCCAAAATATTTTCTGTGTTGTACGTTCAGAAAGACAAACGCTGTGGGTCAGCAGCAATGCTTTTATGCCTGCCTCCTTTTAGTTGTATGTAAAGATGTCACTTTCAGACCCTATTACATCCACTTTTTGGGTGAGAATGATTCCAGACTTTCATACTGAAGACGAAAAGGAAGGAAATAATTGCCCAGCGTCTCCTTATTTCTTCTAAGAACTTTATTGTGGCCTTTATTTTCTTTAATATTTAAATGTCTCAACTCACTCAAGCTTCCCAAGCAAACATTTCCATTATTTCTAAGAGGAGTTGGTAAGCACTTGTGGTTTGTCTTTAGTGTGTTATCATTTTTGACAGCTTTGCATAGCCTATGTAGGCCAACAGGGGTCTGTCTAATATTGTTGCTGGGCACATTTTCCTTGCTGAGATGAAAACTAAAAAAAGATATTTTTGAAGCAGTAAGAAGGAATTAATATCCTTTCTCACTATTCTATTCCTTGCTGACTTTATATTCAGTGAAAAAAGGAAAAAAGTGTTACCCATTATTCCCTTGTACATAGCAAGGCTAACACATGTAAAGCAATAACTCATTTTCTATTGCCATGTTTAGCATATGTCTCCTGTTGGCTCAGCAAGGCCTTTAGGCCGGTCCCTTGAGCCGGCCATCATTGGCAACTCTTAGCCCCTCGGCCTCAAAACCAAATAGCTTTGAATCATGTTGAGCTGTGATGCTAATTTTCATACTGATGCATTATGGGAATAAATGTATCTGACATACTGTGTCAATGGCACTGTCTCTTTGTGTCTCTTGTTTTTTGTTAGCTGCACTCCTACAGATGGTATTCCATTGAAAATGTTCCCGTCCTACGGAAAAAAGGAAAAAAAAAAAAAAAAAACATGCACAGCACCAAACCTCTAGGTGCAGAAGGCTGTTAACGGTTGCTGATGATAGTAGGCAAACATTAACATAATAATTAGTGTCTTGTAATTGTTTCATTAAAACCAGTTGTTCCATTTCTCCTCGTGTTTTCCCAGAAGAGAAGCTGAATTTGGACGACAGCCAGTGGGAGGACATCCACGTTGTCACCGGAGCACTGAAGATGTTTTTCCGGGAGCTGCCTGAGCCGCTCTTCCCTTACAGCTTCTTTGAGCGGTTTGTGGAGGCGATCAGTAAGTACCTTACAGACAGGAGCAGTTGGTGCAGTAACCTGGCGGTGTGGAATTACTATTAAGTAAATAATAAGAATGGCGCTAATAGCAATCATGGAGATGATAATATCCCCAATGCTCCACAGCTTTCATTTTAGTTTTGGTGGTTTTGATGGCTTATTCTTATTTCTGCAATATTATCTAAGTATTTTTAAAAATTAAGAAGAAAAAGAAGAAGGCATCCTGTTTAGGGTGGCCAATTTTCAGCTAAGCCTCCTCAAATGAAAATAGCTTCTCATGCAATCTGCTTTACAGGGGCCACCTTCCGCCTCCCTAGCCCCTACCCTTATACCTTCAGAATCACAGTGACTGTAACTGAGTTCAAGGGGATTTTGAAAAAGAATCAAAGTGAATTAAATATTACATTTCATTAAAGAGGTGTTAAATCATCAGCTGAGGCATCACCTTCTCAAGGCTTGCTCACCCTACACCCACCAACACTAGTAAGGAGTTGGCTACAATTTGCTTACAAACAGTGTGAATATTAAATTAAGTAATGGAAAGTTTCTTCTGTTAAGCTGGTGGCTTTATGGGAGGTTGAGTTGTATCACTTACTAGCCAATAGTCATTGTATACTCCCTGAAACTTCCTTTCTATTGTTTTCTCATTCATAACACACACACACATGCGCGCACACACACACGTAAAAACGAATGAATGAATGAATGAAAATCTTTCCAAATGCAAGGAAACTTCTGCTATTGATTCTCGGACCAGCAACGATTAGTACATCTCTAAATTTAACATCTTAGGGTGTACTTACTATGATTGTGACAGCTTGGAAAAAGTTTCCTGGCAAGCAAGCTGATTCAAGGAGGAAAAAGAAAGAAGAAAGAAAGGTAAAATTAAAAAGCTTGCAAGCCTGGCAGGAGCTTAATTAAAGTCCAAATGAGAATAATCTCCAAGAAAAAAAAACGCTCTACTTAGGAGGTCTGATCTTGGATGGCTGTGTGTACAGTGTTCCCATTAGGGGGAGTGGGATATGGGGAGCCTGTTGGAAACAGCCCCTCAATATGCCCTTTTATTCTGTTTTTCATTTCACAAAAGTCTTCATGCTTGTTTAAAGCTCTGGCAAAATGATATCAAGAGGAATAAAGCACAGCTTATTCTCCCAAGGTCTTTCTCTTGCTGCCTGCTCACAATTTCAGATGTTGTTGTTGTTGAATAGAGTAGCAGTGCTTTAAATACGGGTTTTGAAGGGAGGCTGGATCTCATATCCCCTGTCAGAGTTTTTATTTCATGAGCCCTCTGCTTCTCAAGAAGAACAGTATTTTATAGTTCCCAGGCTCTCTTAACTTCTTTTTAAAAGGAGGAATAAAGAAAAAATAAACAAGCATGAATTTCCATAACAGTTTATTCTGATATTCCATCTTGGAACACTCAAGCATGGAAGATCACTCATAATGCGAAGACAGTGTTCCGGTAAGACATTGGGGGATTTTGCATTTGGGTACATATTTCTGATTATGTATATTTAAAGAAGTCATACAGATTTCACATCGTGGTCGCCATACTTTTAAGTGAGAATTGTCTCATTTGGAAATATACTTGTGCATGTGCTGATTTGAGGGCTATGATGTAGGATACCCATCATTTAAGCTTCCTTTAGTTAACCTGATTCTGAAGATATTAGGCAAGCCATTCCCTTAGTCTAAGAGATGTGGGAAGCAGGCCCTCAAACCCATGTGAGGTTGTGTCCTTTGAATTTCCATAAAGAGGAGGCCCATCTCTGGACTGTCCTAGACTTGCCTCCAAACTGGACAGAATTTCAGAAGTATGGGCATGGTCAGAACTTAACAAAGCAGAACTGAGGTAGGCAGCATGCTGTTGTGACTGATGGCTGTTGAGAGGACTTTTTCCAACACCTGTCAAATAGGCTATGGAGAAAATGCATGAGAGAGTGCTTTAGAAAGTCCTTTAAAGATGTAAGATACTGAACCATTGCTGACGGTGTTTCTCCAGATGAGCTTTGTTTGAGAAAGTAATCTAGAAGCAAAGAGACGGGAGTTTTTCCCTCATTGCTCAAGGCAAGGAGAATCACTCTCAGCAAGCTTGCCTTACCTAACTCATGTAGTACTTAGTATTTTTAATATGTCAGATGGAGGGACTAACCAAGAGGCTAATATGGCTGAGAAATATGATGTTGGAAAGGGACATATGTTTGCTAATCCATGCATTTTTGACATAACCTTGGCATTAGTTCTTGAATTCTCAAGTCAGCTTGAGGTTGTAGTTCATGCTTAAATATCCTTAAGTAATGGCAGAATGGCCACATAGTTCCTTGGAAATGGCAAAACCACACCAGAGGAGGCACTTTTACTCCACGGTGCACTAACTGAGTAAAAAAGTGTTTCCAAAATATAAGGACATCCATATCCAGTCCCAGAGAAGTGCTGGGCTTTATCATAGCTCTCACTGCCTCTTGTAAAATCTATACCATGAGAAGCTTAACAGACCTGCCCGTGAATTCTTCACTCTTTATGAAAAGGAACCAGCCAGGTGAGGTCTTTCTGCAGGGGAGATGTCCATATAGGCTGGCTCTAGGCTTCTTTGACCATCTTCATCCATCACTTCTTTGCTCTGTACCTGTGGAAGGTTGACCCTAGCCAGCTGTATCGCAGAGGTGCTCTTGGGGGCTGGCTTCCTGCTGCTACAGTCAGTGGAAGTCTCTGGTGATGGATGGCAGAGGGAGGGGGAAGGAAAAGACCAACCAGTTTTTTAGTTTATCCTCCACCCCCTCTCCCTTGCCCACCCATCTGCCTCAGATAACTTCTCTACCTGAGGATCCATGTCCTCCATGTCTTCAGCCCATTCTGGTTCCATCTTCCATCTGGTGATGTGGACCCTCCTCCCTTTGTCCCTCCAGCCTGGTAGTGGCTTCCTGCAGTGGCTGGTTTCTTGGTGACTTCGGGCTCCCTTATTTGGTTCTCAGCTTCTTCATCACATGGGTAACCAGTTCTCTGCATCAAAAGTATTCCCTCTGTTGGTGTAAATGCTTGAAGTGATGTCTGGTTTCTGGTTAGCCACTAGCAAAACTCCATGCCAGTCACTGTCATGGTTCATGTACCTATAACGTTATTTTCCTTTACTGTCTCACTACCCCCAAGCCCAGTTTGTGAAGGCTTAAGATTTCTCTTTGGCCCCAAATTGAGAGACCTTCTGTTACCCTTTCATGACAGAGTGAAAAGGTAAGTAGACCAAAAGGAATTTTGCATCCAACTGGAACGCTTTGCTTCTGAAGAAGAACTGTTTTTTCATGTACAAGCAATTAATGATCATTTGTGCTATTTGAAATACTGTTAGTTTTTATTATACGTTTGAAAGTCATCATTACATATTCCAAGAAGAGGGAACAGAAGGCATTTACTTTTTTAAGTAGTTTCTTTTTGGACCAAAAACAAGCATTAATATGATAAGAACCAACAATTGCCATAGTGATTCCCTGTCTGATAACACGCATTGGGGTAACAAAAACACTAGTGATTGTTTCATATTTCAGGATCCAAGTACTGCAGCTATTGATCTGAAATTCTATACTTGAGGTCAATGCAACTGGGTCACCTGCAGGTTATTTCATGGGGATTTAACCCACTGACTGCAAGGACTTAATTCCCTGGAAATGACTTGTGCTGAAGGCATGATTAATACTGTAAGTGTGAACTCAGTACAAAAACATGGCTTTAGAGTTTTATGATAGGTGATGCAATCTTGTGACTAAAAGCCTGCAGGGGGCCTGGACGTTTCCAGTACATCTAAATCCTATGAAATGTACTAAGTTTACCTCTATTCCCATCTCTTTTGTTCTGGTACCTCTACAGATCCAAAGAAAAGAGACAGCAAACAGTGTCTTTTCTATTTTACTATCTGCATTTTTCCAAAATTCCTGGGAAAGGGAAAGAGAGGAGGAAAACTTGTTGACACTTTTTATAATTATCTAATTTATTTCTGAAAATAACACAGGAGACACAGAAGAAATGGAAAAATCACGTGGAAAGTAATTTCTAGCTCATAAAGTTACTATGAGAATAATACAACATAACATTTTCTTTATATTAGGTGCTCAATAAATGATTTGAAAGAAATTTATTTTTCAGAGGAATAAAGTAAGTCACAAAATATTTCCCAAGTTCACATGGCTCAGAAGATTAGGTTTAGCATTAAGCTGCAGACTCTAAAACATAAATACTTTCCATCATCCTACATTGCATTTCTGGGACTGTTTATCTAAAAGAAATCTTGCTGGAAGAATAACTAACTAGCTGTTGCCAAATATCTGTCTGTTGCATCATCCTATATAAAACCTATGTATCCCATATCATTCTATATAAGATCTTGTCATTTCTGTCTTTTTTTTTTTTTACCAAGGTTAGAATTAAATGATCAGAAATTTTAGTATTGGAGTTCTAGGTTAAAAATAAGTTAAAACTTTCCAAGAGTGAGCTATGTTTCAATATTTACTATTAGATATTAAAAGCATCAGTGCTTTAAATATTGCCCTCTTTGAGTACATTTTAACCCTCCACTGTATGATTTTTATAACCAATTGTTCACCCATCCCCTTTTGAAATTCATTTAGATATATACAATGTTACTTTCCTATTTCATATGAGTACCTGTTTCAAGTTGAAGTGTTATTAATGTTCCTTTTTACAGTTCTTCACTTATCAAATTACAACATGCACCAAACCAGATTCTACAGAGGAGTTTATGATGGAAAGTGATGGATTAGGCCCTATCACTTCACATCCCCAGGCCTATTCATGAGAGGAAACCTCCTTCAACTATTTCAGTTTTCATCTCTTGTAGTAGCTACTTTCATAACTCTGGATAATATCTCTACTTCTTGACTTATCTACTATAGATAATACCTAATATGAAATATTAATTTATTCTACTTCACTTCCTCCAGCATTTGATACTCATATTATTATATGTGGATGTTGAATAATACACATAAACCTCTGTTTCTTGTTTCATTCAGCATTCTACAGTAACTCCTAACTTTCCTTTGTAAGGTAAGTATATTTTCCTTTCTACCCTTTCATTTACCTCTCTTCCTTTCTTTCACAATCACTGGTTATTAACTCCTTTAAATTTTAATAGTTTGACCAATTAGAAAACTAATAAACAGCGTTGATATTTGCATTACTATGAGTTTGTAAGTCTTGTTCATTACCTGTCCAAGAGGTTTCACAAAGATTCCTTCTTTAGACTTCACTGTCACAATCCCTACACTTGTCAAAGAGTATTCCTCACCAAGTCCAATAGAATCTATTTTATTACACTCCAAAAATTGCTTCAACTCTTGGCCACATTTGGTTCCCTTTATAGTTGGATTGTGCTTTTCTTGTGCAGAGTTTTTATTTATTTTTTTCCTGGTGTCTGTAATTGCTTTTCTTTTTCTTTGCTTTTTTTCTTTTATAATGTCCTTACTCATTTCTGACACTATTGCACAGAGTCCCGATTTACCAGGATGACTTCTTTCTAGAGGCTTCTGCCATTCTAATTCATATTGGAGTGGTGCTTCCAGGGCTGCTTCAGGGTGTTCAGATTTCTTTGTGTTTTCTGAATTAGAGGCACTCTTTCCTATAGGACATGTGTATTAGCTTCCTTTTGCAGCTGTAACAAATTACCTTGAACTCAGTGGCCTAAAATAACAGTGATTTATTACCACATATTTCTTTTTTTTTTTTTTTTTTGCGGTACGCGGGCCTCTCACTGTTGTGGCCTCTCCCGTTGCGGAGCACAGGCTCCGGACGCGCAGGCTCAGCGGCCATGGCTCACGGGCCCAACCGCTCCGCGGCATGTATTACCACATATTTCTATAGGACAGAAGTCTGAAGCTTAGTCTCACTGAGCTAAAATCAGAGTGCCGGAAGGACTATATTCTGGTGGCTCTGCAGGAGAATCCACTTCCTTGCTTTTTCTAGCTTCTAGAGGTTGCCTGCATGCCTTAGCCAGTGGTCCCCTTCCACCCCCTTCACAGGCAGCATGACATGACATCACATCACTCTGACCTCTTCTGTAGTCAGTCAGTCTCCCTCTGACTTTCTCCTCAGTCCATTTTCCACTTTTGAGGACCTTTGTGATTACATTGGGCACCCCCTGGATCATCCAGGATACTTCCCCATCTCAAGGTCCTTAATTTAATCATATCTACAAAATCTCTTCTATCATGTAAAGTAACATATTCACAGGCTCTAGGAAGTAAAGTATGGACATCTTTATGGAGCCATTTTTTTTTTTGCCTACACCCTCTCTACACCCATGTCACAAATGTGCTTCATCCATCAATTTTCATCTTCCTGTCTCAAATCTAAAGAATCATCAGAGTTGAGATAACAGTGAAACCATAGGTTGATTAGTAGATGAGCAGGAAATAAAGAGAAATGACCTTGTGAATTTCCTTACAAGATGTTTTATCTATTATTTGTGTGGGATAGGCTTAGAGATTTGTCTCAAGCCTGGGCCAAAGCTCATTTATTCAAGGACTATCTGATAATTTCACTTTGGTCACCTTCACCTCAGCTCTGTGCTGCTCTTGCTACAGCATGATTTGGGGTTTGTTGATTTGTTGTATTCTAAATTTCCAAAGCTGCCTTTTGTGTATAAAAATAATTACTTTTCCTCCCATCCTTGAGCAGGGCCCCATCATGGGAATGCAATCAATGCTAACTCCAAGATCAAAACAACCTTGTGGGTCCAAGAGCAGTCCCCTTATCCTCGTTTTCAGTTACTCTTAAGTAATATTATGCATATAATGTTTATTATATATCCTGTTTATTATGCATCATATTTGTTATATATCATGTTTATTTAATATATGTGCATATACACACACATATATATATATGTATTTATGTATATAACACTTGGAGATTAGGCAAGCCAGCAACAAACTGAGACAGTAAAGATGCTTCATACAAGTCTTCAATTTAAAGGTTGTAGTCACACACTCATTTGAAGACAATATTTATGCCTACTTTTGCTACACACTGATCAGTTAAGCAGTGAAACAAATTGTGAGAAATGGTATCCATAAGTTGAATAAGCATCTTTAAAATCAAGGCACCAAAGGTAGAGCATACCCCATGCCTAGTCCTTAAATATAACTCATCCTACTATACATCTGACAGTCACACCATCCTTGTATAAAAATGATCTAAATTAGAGACATTGCCCTATGTCAGAAAGTATCTACTGCATGTCTTAATGGTTTTTTTCCTATGGCCATCATGCCATTTTACCTTTAAAGTATACTTTCAATAAGTAATTGGGAAAAAAAACTAGTCAAGTATATTGGCAAGTATTTTCTTTACTCTTGACTTTATCTTGCCCTTTGGTCAAACTATTTCTGATGCATCATCAACTCCATGATGACAGTCTTTGGGAGAAAAGAAACAGAGCTTGCAAGGCACTTGACTACGAATAGTTGCTAAACATGAAAGCATGATAGTGACAAATTACCTTAAGACCAGAGAAAGGAAAAAGCAGGGTTTAAAGGGTCACCACAGAGAAACCAGAGATATAAAAATAATGTAGTAGAAAAATATTCTCTACAGCACCATTTCAAGGAAAGTTGAAATTAAAATAAAGGTAGATTTTACAAATACTCCCCTTTTACTACAGTTTCCACTGCAAGCTCACAGACTTGGCGGGGTTTTTGTTGTGGTTGCTTTTTAATCAGTGTGTGTGTGTGTGTGTGTGTGTGCGCGTGTGTTAGCAAACTAGAAATTTTATGGCTGATGCCTAGCTTGTCTCTTAACTCATTCTAATTATATTCATAATTAAATTGTAAAAAAAAAATAGTTGACTAGAGCCAAATGGCTTGCACAGGTGTCTTTTTGTAGGAATGGTTTAGTGCTAGATAATAAACAACTGGACCTCCATCTACTTAATTTGGCTTAATGAAAAGTCCTTTATAAGTAAAACTAGAAGGTGATTCAGAACTAAAATTGGACCTTGATGCTGAAATTAATTGAGTGGTAACACATCAGCTCCATTAGAAAATGTGGTGCTTGTCTTTTTGCTTTTCCTTAAAACTTTCTTACACTTCTTTCTTCCATATCCTTATGAGGTCAGTTTTCAAAGCAATAAACTTCAAGCTGAGCGATCAGCCAGTCAGCCTTCATGAGTCAGCTTCCTGAGCATCTCTTCCCACTGAAGAGAGATGCTTTTAAAAAATAAATAGCAAAATGAAGAATTTCTCCTCAGTACCTCAGTGGAAAACAGTTATCGTGACCCTGTCCTCTAATGTAGATTTAGGTCACTGGTTTTCATCGGCTGTTATCAGGGTCACAGCATCAATAGATCCTAATGAAAATGAGGGTTTGTGGCCTTTGAGATGCCAGTCTCATTTCACATTCTCAGGTTAATACCAGTACTGCTTTGTGATCACCACAGAGAGACCTTCCAAAAAGTTTTTTGCCGACCCACTCCCAACTCTGATTCTGGCCACATTTCTGGGAGGATGACCTCTCCTATTTCCCCAGTAGGTTTCTTTTCTCTCACCCAGTCCAGCGTGGTTCTAATTATAAGGATAAGCTAATGATGCAACTGGCTTGCCGTTTCCTTTTGAGGAAAAGCCAAATTCTTTGTGAGGTCTTCAAAGCCCTTCATGTCTGGTTACCTGAAAGCTCTCTTGCCTGGACCATGTCCTTCAAGCCCGCTGATCTCCTGGCCTTTCCTTGAATACCCCAGGTATATGGAGGGTCTTTGTCTGCTCAACCCCTCTGCTACAGGTATGTCCCCATGTTGCCACTCACATGTTCACTTTTCAGTGAGGCCTACCTCATCAGAGAAGCTAACATTTCTACCTGCGGGGCACACCACCACCTCCATTCAAATTCTGAGTCCACTATTTACTACCTTTAAGACCTTGAGCAAGTCCTCAACCTCTCTTCACCTCAATTTCTACATCTAGAGAAAGGATGTAAAAGTAGTATCTTCCCCATGGGGATTGCAGGGAGTTTAATGAAATGCTAATTATGACAAGGCACTTATTTACGGGTTTCTGGCATGTGACATTCAGTGAACGTCAGCTAGTAATATCAAATCAGTGTACAATCAGCCTATCCTTCAGGCCGTGCTCTCAAATGACCTTCCCGTCCATTCCCACAATCTTTCCACTCCTCCAATAACGTGTCTCAAGTGACACATATGACCATCTTTATTCTGCTTTAATATTTGTTTCCAGAATTCCAGACAGCACCAAATATGTTTAAGATAATAATCCAGGATATTCTCTTGCTTTGAGATCCAGCAACTCCCACTTTTCTTTATCTCATGACATCTCTCCTTTGTTCTGTCAGCAGTTCCCAGGCCCAACTCCACCTGATTATTCCAAAGCCTGTCACTTCATTATAGAACATACATCTTAATCATAACTCAGAGGCTAACCATCTTCTCTAACCTGACGCTACCTTACTTCTACTGGATATTAGTAAATGTGACATTGATAGTGACACCAGAAAAGACAATTTCAAAGTAATGCCTTCTCCCAATTGGGAAATTAGCTTCCTTGCTGATGGTGTTCCTGTGTTTTCTCTTGTGAAGTTTATAGGCTCATTGGCAGGAGAGGAGTTTAGGGTGTGAAAGGGGGAGGCTAGACACTAGCCTGTGCACATATTCATAACACTGTAGATCTTTCTCACAGAAAAAACATTCAAAGAGTTGTCAACTAAACCATATGCTACAAGAAGTCATTTCTCCTCATACACACGCATAGACACAGGGACACACACACACACACACACACACTAACACACACTCATTCTCCAAAGCTGAAATGTTTCATTATTTTTCTTTTCAGCTCTCACAACTTACGACATTCTAGCTTTAAAAGGTAGACTTATTTTGGAGAACTCCCTGGCGGTCCAGTGGTTAGGACTCCACGATTTCACTGCCGAGAGCCCGGTTCAATCCCTGGTTGGGGAATTAAGATCCCACAAGCCATGCGGTACGGCCAAAAAGAAAAAAACTTTCACAATTATCTCAAGAGAACTTTCCTATTAATCTCCCTGAGCCATTTTTGAACCTTGATGGGGGGTGAGAACTGATCCCTTACCCTGTTTCCTCTTGCTTGCTCACAGGCAGGCACATGCTCTCATCGACTCAGGCACCTGTCCTTACTCTAATTCTCCACCTCTCAGTTGATAACAGAGTTTTCTTCTAATAGCTTCTAGGGCTATCACAGGCTCCTTGAAATGCAGCATGTCTTCATTGGCTCACTCTTTATTGTTTTGGAGAGTTAAACTTTAGAAGTGATGTCTGCCAGAGTACTATACATCTCCTGGGGGAATTCTGCTCATGTTGGAACAGCTCAGTATACTTGCTGAGAATTGCCATGTGCTTTGGAGATTGGAGCCTTTCCCTAAGGATCGACTCACACATTTTCTACCTACACTTTGGGAAACAGAAACATGGAAAATGGATACCCTTTTATAGAAAGCAAGTAGCAGTGCTGGTTTTGTAAGTAAAAATATGCTTGAAAAAACAAAAGCAAACACATATTTTTTAAAAATCCATGCACGATAGAAAAAAGTTGCACTGGATAATTATGAGTTTCCTTCTTTCATTGACTTATAGTTTTCTATTTGAATGCGCAGTCCCTTTTATTTCATGCAACACCTTCACTTTTCAGAAAATTGAAACTCTAAAAGGGTAAACGTCTAAGGCCCTGAGTCCATGATTACTGTCTAACCAATCAGCTCTTGGCCCCTTTCTCTTTTACTTCTCATTTGGAGCGTCCAGGAGGTGAAAGGTTGACTCTTTCAGATCTCAAGTCCATTTGTCTGCCAAGTAACGGATGGGTAGACCCAGTTATTGCTGTCTGTCATGCTAGTTTAAAGGCTAATACTGTCCTTCCAATACATGAAATCAATGATCTTTTGAGCTTCTCCTCCAGGTTCCTAACTCTAAGCACCATGGTAAGATTGTTCTTTGACACCTTTTGTGTATTATTCTCTGACTATCTAATTGGTACCTAAGAAGGAACTATTACATCATTGAAATATTTTTTTGAAATTTCTACTCCTTTGTGCTTTGTTATGAAAATGTTTTAGGAAAAAATCATCCTGAGCAATATTAGACACAGAAAGACCTCTGAAACCCCTATCTATGATGCTAGGATCTGTAATGCTCAGGGCTTCTGAGAGCTGACCCCTAAATGAATATGTCTTAGCCAAGTAGAAGACCCAGAGTTCTCCACAAAGGGGAAAGGCAGACCAACTAGAACATAACTAGAAGAATCACATTGGTCAATGTCAGAATCCAAACAGCATCTGTCTCTAACAGTTCCTTAATATTTGAAAAGACCTAAAACATAAGCTCCAACCTCTGTTTAGTATTCTCCTTTCTTTCTCTGTTCTTTCAATAATTCTCAAGAATTAAGATCACACTCTTCCAAGTGTGCCCCTCTAAAGTTTAGAAATTATCTTAGTCAGCTTGGGCTGCCATAACAAAATACCATAGACTGGGTGACTTAAACAACAGAAATGTATTTCTCACAGTTCTGAATGCTGGAAGTCTGAGATCAGTGGGCCAGCATGGTTGGGTTCCAGTAAAGCTCACTCCCTGGTTTGTAGATGGCCACCTTCTCACTGTATACTTATGTGGTGGAGAGAGAGTAAGTTTGGTCTCTTCCTCTTCTTAGAAGGATGCTAATCCCATCATGAGGCCCCACCCTCATGACCTCACCAGCATCTAATGACCTCCCCCAAAGGCCCCACCTTCAAATACCATCACGTTGGAAGTTAGGGTTTCAACATAAGAATTTGGGGGGCTGGGAGGAACAAAAACTTTCAGGCAATAACAGAAATCATCCTTGAATGAATATTTTAGTTGTACAACTTAATCAGTGTAGGATGAAGTTTCTTCCCTTATTCTGGCAATATCTTTCTATTACTGCCACACACGATTTAATTAGCTCTTTATTAATATTATTTAATTATATTATGGGGGTCTAAAATTGAATTTAAACTTCCAGGTGTCACTTTTACCCATTTCTTTCTCGTATTAATTTTGTGTGTTTTTTAACCTACGTGCAGAAATATGCATGCAACCCATTGTGCTTTTTTCCTCATGATCCCAGGCTGTCAAAACAATAACACTGGCAGTGGAGTTTTGCTTTAAGTTTTAAGTTTTGCATAGTCACAAGACTCATCTCACCTGAGTCACATAACAATTGGAACTGGGACCAAAATCCAAGTTTTTAACCATAAATCCTTCAGTCTCATCACTCACTCTTCCTCTCAGAGTTATGACATTTGCAAATCTGAACAATGTGTATTCCATACCCACATCCAGGTCCTTGAGTGCATTTCAAGACTGTATAGCATAGACTGGAAGGCCATTTGGAACAATGGGGCAATGAGAGAGAACAATTTTATAACATTTTGGGAAGAATTTCAAATGCTGTGCCATTAAGAAGAATTGTAGAGAGGGGCGTTAAAAATTTACAAAGTGTGGGCTTCCCTGGTGGCGCAGTGGTTGAGAGTCCATCTGACGATGCAGAGGACACGGGTTTGTGCCCTGGTCCGGGAAGATCCCACATGCCGCGGAGCGGCTGGGCCCGTGAGCCATGGCCGCTGAGCCTGCACGCCCAGAGCCTGTGCTCCACAACGGGAGAGGCCACAACAGTGAGAGGCCCACGTACCGAAAAAAAAAAAAAAAAAAAAAAAAAAAAAAATTTACAAAATGTAATTCTTTAGACATTTGGACAGTTTTAAGAATTAATTTAAACTATAAATATTGTAAACTAATAGAGTAATGTTAATATATAAATAAACCCTGAAACTGGTCATATAATTACAGTTTTAATTTATGGTTTACTTACCATATTTTCACTTGGATAAAGCCCAGTACGATAGGTACGGTTTGCCATTTAAATTAGTATTTAAAACACTCCTGGGCTTCCCTGGTGGCGCAGTGGTTGGGAGTCCGCCTGACAATGCGGTGGGTGCGGGTTCGTGCCCTGGTCCGGGAGGATCCCGCGTGCCGCGGAGCGGCTGGGCCCGTGAGCCATGGCCGCTGGGCCTGCGCGTCCGGATCCTGTGCTCCGCGACGGGAGAGGCCACAGCAGTGAGGGGCCTGCGTGCCGCAAAACAAACAAACAAACAAAAAAACACTCCTTTGTGATGTTATTATTCCCATTATTTCAATTTAGAAAACTGAGGCTCATGGACATTAAATAACGTGCCTAAGGCTACCAGCTGGAAAGTTGCAGAACTGAGATTTGAACCCCTATCTGGAAGACTCCAAAGCTGTTGTTCTTAACCAGGAAACTAACAGTCTTGCCTAATTTGGACAAAGTGATAGCAAGAGTCTACTTAGAAATGAGATAATTAGTAGATTTAGATGTGGCTCAGATGAAGACTCTGTTGTCAAGAATTATAATGAAAGGAAACTAAATAGAACATGAATAAATTGCTATGCTCATACACATGGTCTCAAAACCTCATTATTTAAGAAAGGCTTCTGTCCTGGCTGTTCAACTTAAAACAAATTCAACAAAATTTTTTATTGCTTTCTGTATCCAAGGCAACATTACAGGTACTCATTCTCATGCCTGGGTCACTGGAAAAACTTTTAAAAATTAAATTAAGCACCAGTGAAATTCAAACACTCCTAGCAGATGAAGAAAAAAATGCTTAAAGTGTAGAAACAAGGCACTATGTCCTTATTACATTCTCTAACAAGTGAATTAAGAAATAACATAAAATTTCTTACAACTTTCATCATATATGTTATTTAATTGAAAGGTAGAACTACAACAAAGCTTTGCTTTGACTCTCATGTCATGTGCTAGAATATATTTTCATGGAGTCTATAAAATAGATTCACTATTTCAACCCATCATATTCATAACAGAAAAAGCCCAACCAGAGTTAAAATACTGATACTATGTCCACTCACATGCAATGATCGTTCACTTTTTAAAAAATGTTTCACATCTTTGTTGAAACAGAGCAAACACACAGAAAAATACACCGACCTGGAGAGTGCTGTTAACTGGGAGTTATTTTTTTATAAAATTGGTTTTCCAGGCTTATATGTTTGTGACTCTTTTCTCTGATGATTAATCATAAATTATCTCTGTTGAATTTTTAAGTATGAAACTGAGTTTAAGCTGTCTCATGTCTAGGTATAGAACTGTACAATATTGTTTTCCATCTCTTAATCTGACCTAAGGATCTCTGGGGTAGGAGTGGTGTTTCAGTATCTTTGTAGCTGCAGCACTAGGTGAATGCAAAAGCATAACGTGCTTTGTGTTGGTTGTTTCATGTAATTCCTCCTTTATCAATCCATTGTAATTAGCAGCAATGGACTGCTGAAGTGGGGGAGTGGCAAGGACTGGTGGTGAGGTAGGTGAGTAAGAAGAGAGGAGGAAACCGTGCTTAATATAGCCCATTTTACTGAGAGCAGATTTAAGAATTAACTGCTTACATCTCTCCAGATGTTCTTATCTGCCTTTAAAGCTCTGTTTTACAGCTACCTTCAGAGGAATATGCTGACTCTAGTCTTCATATTTTCTGTATGTCAAAATGGTATTACCATATAATTTACAAAGTCTTCATCTTGGTGGTTTAAAAATTTATGAGAGAAGAAAGGGGAAGTTAAATGAGCAAATAAAGTATTTTGATAAGGCTAGTGAACTTTTGCAGTATTCAAAGGGTTACCTGAACTCCTGCTAATACAACTTGCCCGACTTCAGTGCAGGGCAATGGCGGAGAAAACAGTGAAACTGTACTATAAAAATAAATTACTGTCATGAATATTAAGCAACAAGAATATAATAAACATGACTGTTTGCATGATTCTGATTTATTGGTACTGATATGTGTATAAATTACGACACTAAGTGTTTACTCTAGTTGTTTCAGAATATGGGCCAAACAAAACTGGGTGGACACTTCCCACAGACCTTTCCATCTGCCACCAAATTCCTCTTTTACTGCTCCTGTTGCTGAGTTTCTTATGTCGGTGGCATCAGGACCAAATGTGAGCAGCCATTCCTTTTAGTTTACTTTGCAGACTGAGTAGATAGCCTTTACAGGAGCTGGTGTTACAACTACTACCATCATGCAGTTTCTGCTCTCTTGCAATAGAAAAACCCCAGCTGCAGAGCATCCCGAGGGCCATTCCTACTTGCTCTGTTAAACAGTGCTCACTTTTGACACGGGAGGGTTCATTACTATATTCATGAACTTCTTGGCACCGGATTTGGGATTTCCCAATGCTAAGCTGTACTGTGTTTTACAAACTTGCTTAACAGTGGGTGTTCTGGATTACTTGTTCTGAGAGGTTAAAAGCAGAGAGAGAGAGAGAGAGAGAAAGAGAGAGAGAGAGAGAGAGAGAGCAAAAACCACTCAGTGTATCCATGTAAAATCTGGTGGTACCTCAACTGCCGTAAGATAACTACACGAATAGCACAAAGTTGGTCTTGCTGATATTCACAAGTCGATGTTATTAAGATTTGTCATCAGTTTTAATTGACACTCTTTGGAACCAGATATTTGTTAAACAGATGGCCAGAATAAGGTATCGCGCAAGAAAATAGCATTCTCCTGCCTCGGGTTTTTAGCTTTAATGTTACATCTCATCAAAGTTTACTTCAGGAGATCAATTATTTTGGAGATGTCTTTTCTCTAACATTGGTGGCAACCTGCAAGGAAGATAGCCAAAAATTTAATAACCTTAACAAAAGATGCAGTTTCCACATAATGGAGTATGCTGTACAGGTATAAGTTGATGATACCTGTAAAGAACTGCTGATCATATAAACACTTGGCTACAGATGAAATGCCAGCTAAAGTTCATGATGAGGCAAGAATTGTTAGCTACTTAGAACTGGAAGTCTTACAACATTCTTGAGGGCATTTTAACTACATATACACCAGAAGGTTTAAAAATCTGCATACCTTTGTATTGGCTACTACATATCTAGAAACTTACCTTAGGAAATTGTTATAGATATGCACAAGTATGTGTACAAAGTTGCTCATAGAAATGTTATTTATAATTGTGAACAATGTAAAAGTAACATATTTGTCCAAATTTGGGGAAAGTTAAATTATGGCACATTCGTATAATGAAATATTATACAGTTGTTAAATTATGTTATAGAAAGCATTACTTACAAGGTAAAATGCCAGTAAATATTAAAAGAGAGCATAAGGATGTACAGGTATTAACCTATTTTAAAATATGTATGTAATTATTTATAAGTAGAGAAAGGACAAAGTATTTATTTCAAATATTAACAGGGGTTGTCTCTGATTGGCTATATAGCCTTCATTTTTTATTTTTTTTATATTCTTCAAGTTTCTTCAATAAGTACATCTGTAATAATAAAAAAAAAACTAAAACTAAAAAGTATAAAAAGAGGGCGAGTTGACGGTGTTGTGAGAGATCCCAGAAGCAGTTACTCTAGAGGATCCCAAAAGTGGTTTTGACCCAAATCACCATCATAGAAACAGATTCCTGGACCCATTCTGCTAGATTTTGATTCAGTGTGCCTGAGATGAGGTTGAGAAATTTTTACTAAAATTCTCAGGTGATTCTGATGTGCAGTCAGATTCGGGAACCATTGATTTCTGTCCTTTCTCCCTGATGAAGCCAAAAAGGAGAACATGTACAGACTATGTTCCTTCTGTACATAGTCTGTTGGCATCACAGCGTCTTACCCCAAAACAAGGTGTGCAATCCTTGAGTGGGATACTGAAGAAGTAAGAGGTAAATTCTCTAAACTAGAGAAGAATATGCGACCCTGTATGATCTAATGGCACAACAAGGGATAAAGACAATGAACACTCTACAGAAGAGAGAGAGAAATGTACAGTGGTTGCAATAACTTCACTGTGGAGTCATTCAGTTTATGTGGTGTTTGAAAAGTCAGTCAGGGAAAGAACATAAGTACCGGCTCCAGCCCTGAGATGAATGTGTTATTCTGGGGAGAGTGAAGAATCTGAATAAGAAGCAGTAAAGATTGTGGAGATAACAACAGAAGGTAAGGAGTGGAGATACAGTTAAGCCAGTGTTATAAATTCCATGAAGGTTGCAGCCCGCAACTGTAGTATTTGATCCTGTACCCTCCCGCCTAACACCGTACCTTCCACAGAAAAGCTACTCAGTAAATATTTGGTCAATAAATTAACTAATTAATTGCACAGAATTCAGTACTACAGAAGGGTTTTCATTTTGATCCACAGCAGAGAAAACCCCATTAAACATTTTTGAGGAAAGTAGTGAAAAACTAAAAAATATTTTTTAGAGAAATTATTTTGTGGTAATTGACAAGATGTATTTAAGAGGAGATACAGGAGACATAAAACCCTATTGTGTTATCCACCTGGCATTATACCTGGCTACCAGTCGAGTATGACCTTGGACAAGTAAACTAACCACTCATGGACTCAGTTTTTTCTCTCTAAAGTAATGAAAGTATACCATATCAAAATTCTGAAATTGAGATACGTAGATATGCAAGAGGTTCATGATCCACTGCCCAAAGTGTTGGCCAGGTTTCTGTATATGTGCACCTGTGTATTTTCTGGGACAAGATTCTCAGAAGATATGTGACCTTGCAAAAATTTATAGAATATGTGCTACTCAGAATGTGGTCTGAAGACTGGTAGCATCAGAATCACCTGGGATCCTGTTAGATATAAAAATTCTGGGGCCTGATTCCAGACTTTCTGAATGACAATCTCTGGGAAAGGAGCCCAGGAATTCCTTTTTTACAAGCTCCCCGGGTTATTCATCTGCATGCAAAAGTTTAAGAAGCATCTAGTAGCTAGATGAGTTCTAAGCTTCTCACCAACTTGAAAATCTGTGACTGTTTTGTAAAAAAAAGGAAAAGAAGAAAGTATAGATAAGAAAGATGAACAACAAAAAAGAAAATTTGCAAAGATTTAATGGCAACTTGGATAGACAGTTATGGTCAGATTTTAAACATGCATGACCAAGAGAACAAAACTGTATTTGACAGAAATAGAGAAGCTATGATGACTGTTTTGCATGCAGTAGAAGACCGGACCAAGCACAACTCATCTATGAACTGATTTTTCTTCCTGGCATTGCTCTTATAGACCAGAGCAAGACAGTTCAGTGTACCTTTGTGCTGCAAGAAATTATTCCAGGATAACCGAACTGAATACAGCTGTTGGAACACCTAATAGCTGATCAGAAGTTGAGAGTGTTCAGAATGAAATATTTGGCAAAATCCAAGATACCGTCATATATACTGATGCATGTGTGTGTGTGTGTGTGTGTGTGTAGCAAAAAAAATATTAAAGCCTAAAATTGGGATTTCCACATGTGAAAAAGGTAATATGATTTGATGAATATGTATAATGTAAAATTACTATTTCAGAGGTGAGATTGTTTTAAATTTTTAAACAGATCATTGAGAAATGACCAAAAATTGTTAACAGGACAAGCAAATTTAAACCTTGACTAATTTTGACAAAAGCTCTACAAACCAAAAAATATCCTTAAAGTAAATGAAACCAACTCCTTTGATTCAAGAAAGAGAAAAGATATGCAGATTGAAAAGAACTTTTAACTCTGTCTGCACTATCATTAAGTGTACTTAGATTTGCACCATATAATTATTATAATTGTGGCAATTAATCAACTGATTAACATGTAGGGTCAGCAGGATCCAGTGATCTTATCTTGAAGCTTGAATTAATTAATTACACTTTCTTCAACATTATTATTTTCTATTTGTGTGCCCAGTTTGTGCAGCTTGCCTCTATTGACAATATGTGGTTTAGTCTCTACTTATCACAGCAGGTATGAGCGCTCACTGAGGTACTTTTGCTGATATAAAGTCAGAATTATAAGGAAACAGAAATATATTCAATACTTTCTGAAGTAATTGCTTTGTTATTTTTCAACATTTAATGTGTTATATAAATTATAGAAATTAACATTCTTGTGAATGATTTTTAACATAAGATCACACAACTTCTGTCTGTCAGAATAAGAGAACTTCAATTAAACTATTGTAGATCATATAATAATTCTATTATTCAGATAATTTAGTGTGTATTGCAAGAAGTGCCCAAACCTGCACCTTGCAAATACATGCTTTTTATAAAAATATTTTTTTAATTTTTTCGAATATATCACCTCTTTTGCTAATTTTTTTTGTCAAATGTTTAAAGTAGCATGAGGAAACTGAAGCTAAAACCATGAAGTGGTTTGTCCAGAATCTCCCAGTTCACTAAGAGCAGTACTGGAATAGAACAACCTTTTCTCCAAGTACGTATTGAATGACTTTTTTTTTTTTTTTTTCCTTTTTTGCGGTACGCGGGCCTCTCACTGTTGTGGCCTCTCCCGTTGCGGAGCACAGGCTCCGGACGCGCAGGCTCAGCGGCCATGGCTCACGGGCCCAGCCGCTCCACGGCACGTGGGATCTTCCCAGACCGGGGCACAAACCTGTGTCCCCTGCATCAGCAGGCGGACTCTCAACCACTGTGCCACCAGGGAAGCCCTGAATAACTTCTTATGGACACAATACATTGAAAGTTAGAGACAATAAGATGAACAGAACATGCTACCACTTTCATGGAATTCACAGTCCAGCAGGAGAAACAGGCTTGTGATGAGATATTTACAAGGGCAACCCCACAGTGAAGAAATGAAAGGCCTTGAGCACATGAAGGGTCTCTCTTCCACTACTTATGGTGTTTCAAGGTGACATCCTTGATGACGGTGCTCCAAAAGAAAGAAGATAGAACACAAAAGAAGTAAATATTTGTGATATGAGACCTGTTGCATATGTTAAAGCTGGCTTCTTTTTTTTTCTTTTTACTAGAAGCCACTTATTAGCAGGGCCTGTCTCAGTTGGAGGCTCTGCCTTTTTGCTTACAGACTGTCTGACGCCTTCATAAAGTGGGCCACTACATTGTTGATTACTGCACACCAGGGTGGTCTGTGAACCGTTGTTTTCTGCTGTCCACAGTGAGGCAGCATCTTCTGAAGTTCTGGTCTCATATGTCCTTGGAGAATGGTTTGTGTTTCCTAAGAAGCTTAAGTCTGGATGATTTACATGTAACATTTTAAACTCCTGTTGTGTAATGCCTGGGCTGAGATTTATATAGGCTGAAACCAGTTTTTCAGGTCTGTGCATGACATGTAGTTACGTATTGTATCACCTAGCCCCGTTTATCCATGTGGCTGGAGATGTTCATGGGGTGCACAGTAACGAGGATCTGAAAATTCTGTATTCTACTGCAAAATAACATCATGCACATAGATGCTCTGGATCCTTACGATGATCTCATAGTCAAATGATTAAGTGTCTTGTCAACCCAAATTAGATGTGTTTAATTCTGACTTGAAAAAAAAGAGAGAGGCAACTGGGATAAGTTAAGACATGAAATGGTCAGAGTTTGCTTCTGCCTGATTGGAGTTCATTTTCTCCCATTTACTTTTTTGCTTTCTTCCAAGTGAACAGCATATTTCCTGGATGTGAGAGTTTGTCAAATGACAGAAAAAAAAATCTGAAAACAATTTCAATCTGTGAATGAAAAATGAACATTGATACTCACTCTCATAAGCATTAAAAGAAAATAACACACGAAAATCCATAGAAATGTGATTTTCAAGCTACACTGACTCAAACTAAGAGACCCAGAATGTTGTACGTCTACTATACTACATGTGGTGGATGTGTGGGTGTGGGTATGCGTGTGTATGTGAGACGTATCATTGCCATAGTGTAAAAGAGTTGAATTAGCTTCCACTTGACTAGATGAGAGCTCTTAGTTCTTATTTTGAAAGCAATCAATTGAGCATGGTTAATTAGAATATCACCAAGTAGTTAAGAAAAAATAAAGGCAAGCCACTTACTAGAAAGTATATTTTAAATCTGCTTACATTACAGTGCTGATCAAAGGATTATGAAAAGAATTCACCAAAACTGTGGTTGTTAGGTGCTTTCTGCACAAACACATTTTTCTTTAATTACAGCAAATTATTATAGTTTTTTTATGTGGTAATACAGTGCTGCCTTTATGGGAATCATTGAGTTATAAACAAAGAACACATTCCAGTCCTTCGAGCAATAATTGTAAAAGGACAAGCCAAAAAGATCTCATTTGGGAAAAAATTATCTTTAATTCTGCTTTTATTCAGTCCATCAGTGCTCTTTTAACTCAATTTACAAATATACATAATTTTTATGAAATGTTAAATTACAGTAAAAATTCAAAATGACTAGCAGTATTAACTAGCTATCTAAGGTTTATGCTGTACCATTTTATTCAAGGTATGCCTTTCATGTGAAAGTATTTCAGAGTCCTAAGTAAATTAACTCTTTCATTAATATGGAAAATGAGAATGGACTCCATGTTTTCATACACATGCCCTCTTCATTTTGTTCTGACGGTGTATAACACTCTTTTCAAAATAGTTCCAGAAATCTAACAGCCAGAGAGGGCTGAGTATTAATACTCAGAATATCAAGCCACTCAGAGGATTGTTACTCTACCACCACCCAGATTGTTCCCCACAAACACTAATAAGATCAATGCAGGTCTTCTTAACCTTGGGTAAGGTTGAACATTTACATGATTTGAGACTTGAAAACAAAAGTACAAAGGCAAAATCCACATTTTCTTCTAATGCTTGAATGGCTTCTTACTACCCAGGTTCTAGATTTGAGCAGTAGCCCCCCTTCATGCATTAACTTGAGAGTTATTGTGAGCACAATATCCTATTATTTGTGTGCTTGAATGCAGGAGAATACAAATGTTAAAATTTTACATACATGCCTTAATTGTTTGAATGAAGTATTGGGCAAGTGTTAAGTATTAGTAGCCTACAGGGAACTCAGACTTTAACATATTTTTTCTGCCTTCAAGAGGCTCTAACATTTTCAAGAGAAATTTGTGATGTGTTTTTATGTCTAGGATAAGTCATTTGTCCTCCTTCTCATGTCTGAACCTAAGAGGGTAGGACTGGATTACACTCAGACCCATATGTTGAAGTTGGGCATGGGGAGTCCTTGCCTATTCGTGTCAACTGAGTCTGGGATATTTTGGGTTTTCCCCTGCCTTCTCCCCTTTTATAATAAAAATACTTCAATTCCCTGCAAATAAGTGAGAATCTAGGTAAGAATCTAGATTATCAGAAATAATAGCTGTAAATATTTAAATGAAAACAGTTGCCTGATATCCAAAAGTTAGGGCAGAGATTCCCACCACTGGCTTATTTCCTGTGATTTCCACCCAACCACCGTTTTCCAAAAGAAAACCCCTCGCTCATAAAGATGCATTGTTAGCACATGTCTATGTCTTTATTGGTTTTCTTTTCTTTTTTTAAATTTGTTTGCCATTCTGGGAGTGAATAGTAGGGTAGTCTTTACAATTCAACTATCTAAAAGAGGGCCATATATGTATTTATATCATGAGATGCATGAGGAACACCTGATTCAGCCCACTGGACTCACTGTAATACCAACCCCATAGTGAAAACCACACATTTAGTTCTACACCAAGTGACTTATAAGCAAGTCAAGGAATTTCTCTGACCTTACTTAATCACCTCTAATCAATGTACTCACTGTGTTTTAGCATACTCAAGGTCAGAGAATGCAAAGTATTTCCTAATAATTGCTGCCATTTCTTTTTCAAATAGTGTATAAAAGCAAAACCTCACTTCAGCAGCAAGCTTAACTGTCTTCTGTCTCATTCATCATTATCATCATCACCATCAACATCGTCACCATCTATGTAACCAGTTAAGTAACCAGCATGTGGATCTATCCTCTAATCTGTATTTGTTGAAGAAGCAAGAGGCTGAAATTCAGATCTCTTGTTCATTTCAAAACAGTTGTCAAATTCTTCCTTGGACTGGAAAAGAAAACTTTGGAGAAATTGACATCTCAGTCACTGGTTAAGAAGTAAATATGGAAGCACAAAATGGCATTTTTAAACAAAACTGCTATCCTGACCATAACTGAATTTTCACATTGTCAGCACTTCCATTATAAACATTTTTTTTAGTTGGGAGTTTATAACACAAATGTAAAGATTTGCTATGGGCTAAATCTCAACCCAAGAGCAAATGTTTATACCAATTTTGAAAACAATCAGCTTGCCCATTTGTAGTTATGCATGTGTTCATCTGTTATTGCTTGTCCAATGCTCTCCAACTTCTGGGAGAAAAAGCAGACATCTGGAGAGAAGAAACAATGTTTGCTCTCCAGCAGATGTAGTCTGTTTTCCACAATCATTGAATAAAGAAGGTATTGAATAAATCTGTGCCCTTTAATACAGAGGAATGAAAATAACAACATTCTGCCTGCATATCAATACTGTTGAAGTACATAACTGGGCAGTCTAAGAATTGATCACCTTGGATCACTAGAACTCAGGGTTATACCCATTTTACAGATGGAAGGAACTGGGATACTACCATGAATCACAGCAGTGAAAGGACCTCTCTTATAAAGTACATCATACTTCAGGGATTGCCAGAGTTAAATGAAAAATAATCATTTTGGTAAAAAGTATTCTTTACTAAGAATAATATTTTCCAAAAGCTTGTAAATGAACCTCCAGTTTCATATTGTTCGAGTTTTTTTGCTTTTCTTTTAAATTCATTCAGTAACCTAAATGTTCAATTAGCACCTTGCAAAAAAAAAAGGATCAGAAACTCATTTATATCTGGAACAACTCTGAAAATGTTCCCTAGTTCTGTGTCCTGATGAGCTGGGAGATCAAGGCTGGGTGTACAGTTTATTTTTTTCAAAATAATATGATAAAATTTCAGTGGGTCTTTTTGTCACCTACATTGAATGGCACCATGAATAACAAAGGGCAAGTATGGTTTACCAAGAAAAGAGTGGGTTCACAAGTGATTACATTCTCCTAGATTGGCTCAAATTAGCTCCACCACATCAAGCAAGTAATTTGTCCTCTCAAACTTGATATTAGAAGTTATTGAATGAAGGGATCTCTAACCATCTCATCCTACTCTAAAGTTTCATGGCTATAGTGCTATACCTTACAAATTACCTTCCTCAAAAGTTTGCAGTTTCTTGGTGAATCAAGTCAAGTCTCTTGTCTGATTCTTCTGTAGTCTTGTATACTCCACCCAGTAAGTAGTCTCTATGTCAAGGGCCCAGCCAAGTGAAAGAATCGGGAATGCACCTTTGTCTTGTTCTGGGGCAGGTAAAATCAAAGATCCTTATACATAGCAAATCCTTATTGCCAATATAATTTATTTGGTATTGGTGGGGATTTCTGTAGTACTGGGGACAAAATAAGATTCTTGACTTAATCTGTCATGTATTTGGTGGCACTTAATATACCTCTCTATTAGGTAACTTTTGAAAGATAATCAATTATTATTTTATTATCAAACCCCTTAAAATAAAATCTTATCTTCAAGATTAACTTCAGCGTATGATTACATAGCACCCATCACATGGCTCATTTTCCCCCCAAATCAACACATTCTCATATGTTGTCCATTTTTGCTGTGCTAGAAATACATTCCCATGGTGACCTGGAGGACTCTTGGAGGGAAATCCTATATGTCGATGTACTAGTAGATTTTTAGTACATAAAACCATCAATTACTTACGCCTGTCATCAGCAGAAAAGAGTCAAATACAATGGGTTTACTGCAATGCACATGTCCTGGTCTTACCCAGAGTGAAGACCAGGGTACATGTAAGTCTGGGTGCTGTTGTTTGTATGTTTGTTTTTTGATAAAAGCTGTAGTAGTAAAAAGTAAACATGCTCAGTATTGGAGCAATTCATGTGGATTTTCTCCAGCTGTATTAAGGTATAATTTGGGGCACAACTTTAGTATACAATTTGATAAGTTAGACACAATTTGAGATATGTATACACCATGAAATCATCAGAACAGTCAAAATAATGAGCTCATCCTTTGCCCCAAAAACTTTCCCCATGTTCTTTTGTAATTCCCTCCCTCCACCCCTGGTGCCCCCCTCCCATAACAAATGATTTGCTTTCCATCACCATAGATTAGTTTGATTTTCTAAAGTACTATATAAGTAGAATTATACAATATATACTTGTCTGGTTCATTTCATGTAGAACAATTATTTTAAAATTCATCGATGTTGTGCATATTGGGATTTATTCTTTTATTGCTAAGTAGTATTCTACTGTTTGGTTATCAAAGTACCTGTTGGTGGACATTTGGATTGTCAAATTTTTGGTTATTACAAATAAAGCAGCTATGAGCGTTTGTGTAAAGTCCTCATATACTTTCATTTCTCTTGTGTAAATACCTAGGAGTAGAATGACTAGGTCATGCGGTAGATGTATATTTAACTTTAAAATTAATTGTCAAACTGTATTTTAGAGTAGCTGTACCATTTTTCATTCTCACAAGCAGTATGTAAGAGCTGCATTTCTCCACATCCTCATCAACACATGATAGGATGGTCAGTCTTTTAAATTTTAGCAATTCGAACAGGTTTTGTAGAGGTGTCGCATTGTGGTTGTTATTTGCATTTCTTTAATGGCCAATAATGTTGGTCATCTTTTCATGTCATTATTTGCCATCTTTATGTCTTCTTTGGTGAAGTGTCTGTTCAAATTTTTGTTCATTTTTTTATCAGGCTGTCTGTTTGCCGATGAGTTTTCAGAGCTATTTACATATTCGAGATATGAACCGTTTCTTAGATGTATGCTTTGCAGATATATTCTCCTAGTTTGTGTCTTTTCATTTTCCCAGCAGTGTATATTAAAAACCAGAAGCTCTTAATTTTAATGAAGTTTAATTTATAAATTTGTTACTTTTATGGATCATGCTTTTGTTGTCATATCTAAGAAATCTTCACATTACCCCACATCACAAAGACTTTCTCCTGTGTTACCTTCTGGAAGTTTTATATTTTATATTAAATCTATGATCCAGTTTGAGTTCATTTCTGTATAAGTTTGAGAGGTATGGATCGAAGCCCACTCCTTTTGCCTATGGATATCCAATTTTTCCAGCACCCTTTGTTGAAAATACTATCCTTTTTTCACTCAGTTGCCTTTGCACCTTTGTTGAAAGTCTGTTGTTCAGGTAATTGTAGTTCTATTTGAGGAACTATCCATTTTGATTCATTGATCTATTTTAACTCAATGCCAGTGCCACAAGTTATTACCATAAATTTAAAATAAGTCAAGATCAGGTATTATTTTTTATTCAACTTCACCCTTTATCAAACTTGTTTTTGCTACTTTAGGTCAGGGATTGGCAAAGTTTTTTTTTTTTTCTCTGAAGGGACAGATAGTAAATAGTTTAAAGTTTTTAGCTGTATAGTCTCATACAGTACTCAATTCTGCCACTGTAATACAAAAACATCCATAGGCAATATTTAAACGAATAATATAGCTATCTTCCAATAAAACCTTATTTACAAAAACAAGTCATAGTTTGCTAACCCTTGTTGTAGGTCCTTCACATTTTCTCATGAATTTTAGAATCATCTTGTCAATTTATAAAAAGAAAAAAAAATATTTGCTGAGATATTGGTTGGCTTTGAATTGAACCTATAGGTGAATTTGAGAAGAATTGACATTTTAACAATATAGTGTCTCCCAACCAATGGACAAATTATATCTAATCATTTATTTATATCTTAATTTTTCTCAGCAATGTTTCACGATTTTCATTATATGTATCTTGCACATCTTTTGTCAGATTTATCCTTAAATATTGAATATTTTTCATTGCTATTATATATTTCTTATTTCTAGTTATTCTTCACCTCTATATAAAAATACGGTTATATTATGTTTTGTTCTTATATCCTGCAACATTGTGATACTAATTCATTGGTTCTGGTAGTTTTTTGGTACATCATCAAATTTTCTACATAGATGATTATGTCATCTTCAAATTAAAACAATATTACTTTTTCATTTCCTATCTGAATGCATTTTCTTTCTTTTCCTTGTCTCATTGCACTAGCTAAAGCCTCTAGTACCATGTTAGATGGAAATGATGAGAGAAGACATCTTTGTCTTACTGTTGCCTTTAGATGGAAAGTATTCAATTACATTGATAGATTTTTCAAATGCTAAACCAAACTTACATTCCTGGAACAAGTCCCACTTGGTCATGATCTATTATCTTTTCTATACATTGTTGGTTTCCATTTCTTAAAATTTTGTTTAGAATTTTACATCTATGTTCATGAAGGATATTCATCTTCAAAGGGTTTTTTTTCCCTTGTAATATATTTGTATGGTTTTGTTATTTGCTGTCAACAGTGCTGGCCCTAACAGAATGAAGAACTGTTTCTTTCTCTTCAATGTTGTGAGAAAGAGCTAACTAAAAATTCAACTTCTCTACTAGATACATGAATATTCAGGTTATTTATTTCTTCTTGTGTGAGTGTTGGTAGATTTTGTCTTTAGGAAATTTCTTCATTTCATCTCATTTGGTGAATGTATTGGCATAATATGTTCTTATTGTTCTTTTATTATCGATAGACTATATAGTGATCTTCCTCATCCCTGACTTTAGTAACTATCATCTTCTATGTTTTTTTCAAGATCATTCTAAGGGACAAGGAAAAGATGCCTCAAAGAGGAGAATACAAATTTTTAGGAAATGGATTAGATCTTTAAAAACATGAAACAAAAAAGGTGAGAAATAAGAGTTCCCCAAATAGTACTAGTTGCTCCTCAGTCTGGGTTAGCATCCCCTACCCCCAGTACTTTCCCTCAGTCATAGCACTTTCATTAATTTTATTTATACATCAATAGTGTGAGGTGATTAGTTGTTTGTCTGTTTCATTTACTTCCATAGCACCAGAACAGGACACAATACCTATCACCTGGTAGGTGCTTAAAAATTATTCTTTTAATGTGTTATAAATGAATTAGCATAATCATTTACCAGATTTCGAACACTTTTCTGTGACTTACTCTGGAGGTAGATTTAACCTGAGGGCAAACAAAGTCCCCTGAAGATTTTCAATAAGTGCATGACCTACTGAGATTTGCATTGCAACATGTGTACTTATGGCATGGAGGGTGGCAAACAAAAGAAGACTGGGGAGCTGGTTAAGAAGACATTGGTTATATGAGCAGTGTTTGGGGAATCAAACTAACAGAATTTGTTTGCCCACTTACAGTAAAGAATGAGTGAAAATTAAATGTAAGGAATGGGAGGATAAAGGAAACAGAACAGATTCTCAAAATTATAGCTTGAGCAATTGATTGGATTTATGGTGCCACTAAGTAAAGTTAAAAATAATGGAGTAAGGAAAACCTTTCTGTTCCAAAAAGACAGGTACCCAGTTTGTTACCTGTATAAATCAGCATTATGATTCTTTGTCCCTGCAGTCATTCCAAGTGAGGTTGCCAAAGTTTACTTAACAAGGAGATAAGAAAAGCATAATATGTTACAGTTCCCTAATAATATTTCATTATCAGTATAGCACTGATTCAGCCTAGTAGGTACAATGGATTCACATAAGTGAATTCCCCAATAAGTGAAACACCCCTTGTGTTTTCATCCCAGTTTTCTCATTGAGGTTGCCCCAGCTTGACAAGTGAAGCAGAAAAAAAGTTTGAGAACGAAAGAAAGCAATTCAGCATTCAGTATGGCTATTTTCTGGATTTATTTCTACTAGAGACTATCCTTTGGTTTTCTTCTAGGACCAAAGACCATTAGCTTCTGTGCAATATGTGGTTTTCACTCACAGCAGGTCTCATTTAAGCATGTTCTAATTCTAAACTGATTAAGTGCAGCTTGATTTCTGGATGGCATTTGTTTATAAGTTGTAATAGTTTTCTTAGTTATTGGGCAGAATCCACAATGATGCTTACCTTGCATACAAGATGATATCTTTGTCTGTAGAAGTCATCTCTGACCACACTACCCACAGGTCTAGAGTAAAAAGACACCACAAATGGCTGAAAGTGTCAACATAAATAACTATCAATAAATATTATGGCATGTAGCAAAGCACTTGGCTTGCATCTTGCTAACCTATCAGAGATAACTGTATGGCTATTACTGTCACAAGGGATACTCCCAGTTTAGCTACATACAGTATTTATCAAGTGCCCATCACCGTGGTACCTAAACACTTGGGCAATCTAATTAGGCTAGTCCAATTATTGTGTAGAAGTAGAGGAGGTACATTCCTTATATCCCACTCCACTGGAACCAATTTGATTGCATTTTTTAAAGCAAGAAAAGCCTTCTGTGAGAATAGCTTTCTAGGCCTCTTGTTCCAAGATTAAAAGACTGTCTGGGTAAAGAAATGACTGTTTCCTATTCCTGAAGGTGGTAATGTGCAGAATCAAGTGACTCTCCAGTGGTAGAAAACACCACAACCCAGAGCTCTTGACTGAGAACATTCTACTCCATTTTCTTTTGAACTTCACTCTGGGGGCAGGTAACTGAAAAGTGCTTTCTAAAAGCAGTTCCCCTTAAGGTGAATTATGTCCAAGGACCTCCTTGGTGAGAAAGCTGTGTTCTTTCCTGGCCTAGCAAGGCAGAGTCCTTCTCCTCCTCTCTAGGAGATGGAACTAGGTCAGACCTGAATTTAACCTTGGTACGAAGGCCTCCCCCTCAGAATTTTATTACTAACAGACACAGAGAACTTAGGATATAAGTTCTGGGGTGTGTGTGTGTGTGTATGAGTATGTTTTTAACAAGGCACATATACATGGTGGCATCTGTCTGAATTCTGAATCCAGTTCCCAGTCTCTCCCTGTGTGTGTGTTGGGGGCAGGGGCATATTATCCATTAGTTTAATCACTAAGAAACATTTTTATAATTTAAAGCTAATCAAAGATTTCAGAAAGCTATTTCTGTGCACTGAGGCAAACTGTGAATACCATGCTTATACAGAAAAGTAGTAGCTTGCCAGTACAGACCTCAGGATAAAGAGCAGTTGTCCTTTTGTACTACCAAGACTTGTCTCTGAAATTTATCACTAATTCGGGTTGATATGAATCTTATTTATCTGATATTTTATTTTATTATGTTTCATAACTTAGTAACAAATAAGTCAACATGGCCTTTAATGTTTCAAAGTATAATTTAAAATTTCATAGAACTAGCATTTACCTTGAAAATGGGTAGACTATTATTTTACTCTTTGGTGGTTCCATCTATATTATGCATATTATTATTGCTTGTTGCTCAGTTCAGTTTTGTTTCGTTTTTTTTTGCGGTATGCGGGCCTCTCACTGTTGTGGCCTCTCGCGTTGCAGAGCACAGGCTCCGGACACGCAGGCTCAGCGTCCATGGCTCATGGGCCCAGCCGCTCCGCGGCATGTGGGATCTTCCCGGACCAGGGCACGAATCCATGTCCCCTGCATCGGCAGGCGGACTCTCAGCCACTGCGCCACCAGGGAAGCCCTCTGTTCAGTTTTTAAACAGTCTTATTTTCTCCTTGTCCCCTCTTAACAATATAGAGTCTCTACACGTGTCTTATTGATTTGTTCTTATTGTTGTGGCTTTGGAGCCTTTTGGTAAGTTGATATTCTTTCTGTGCCTCAACCCTCCCGATCCTGTTCTTGGAGTCTGGCACTTCTCTTTTATATCCATTCTTGGTTGTAAGACTTTTCTTCTCTCTTTCAATATATATATATTTTTAAATTACCTTAGTTCATGGAAAGTATTTCTGTACAGCTACATCAATTCCCTTAGCTACCTACTCATCTTCTTTCTCATCATAACCATTTGCCATTGTATTTTCAGAATTTCATTTTTTAGTGTTCTATTTCTCTTGAGCCATCTTCCTATAAAGAAATTCTCACTGAGGGTTCTTAAACAATATTTTTTCTCCAGCCCTTAAAATGATGGTTGCAATTATTGAGCATCTACTTCATGACAGGAATTGTATGTGCATTATCTCATGTACTGTCTACCACTATACTGTCTTACAAGATAGGTTCATTGTCTTCATTGTACCAGTATGAAGATTGGAGTTCAGAGAAGACAAGCATAGGCAGTAATGGAAAGAGCAGGGTGGAATTTCAGGTATATTTGGCTCAAAAGCCTATACTCCTAACTATTACATTCATACTGGAATACTCATCTGAGGAGCCAGAATTTAACCTTACTATGTTATTTATTCCTATAAATTACTAATTTAGCCATTCCTATGTCACTATCAAATACTGTGTCAGTTGGATTGTGTTTGACTACAGTTGGCAGAAGGTCAGCTCAAAAGGATTTAAGCAGTGGCTCATGTAATGAGAAAGGGTTACATGAGATAGGGGGAATTACAGGATTTATTGATACAGGGATTCAAAGATGGACATCTTGGCCCAGGGCCATTCTACCATTGCTCTGCCATCCATGAGACTGGTTTCATCCTCATGCTGATTGCCCTCATTGTATAGGATGACCACCAAGAGCAACACAAACCGTGTCCTTCCTCTGTTACATATGAGAGGTAGAAGCGCCCATTTCCCAGAAATCTGAAGCAAACATCTCCTTTCACCTAATTAATTTGAATTGTATCACACGCCTATTTCTTAAAATAGCCCAGAAAAGTGCATTGGCTTCAATTAAGCAAGGCTGAATCCAGGATCAGGGACTGGGGTCTGCTAAGGATTAGTCAGATAACAGATCCCTGAACAACATGAAAGTTCCATTTAGAAGAAAGAGAGGAGAATAGATGTAGGATAGGCAGTCAACGGTATCTCCACTTCAGCTCACTGACTGTCCAACACTCACATGCTCCCTTCTGCTCCAACCTTTACCTCTGAAACCTTCACAACTACTTGAAACTGCTCACTCCTCCCCAAAGCCTCATCCAGCTACTGTAACTGGTTCCAAGAATCAAGGTTTGTGCTCAGTTTTCTTTATCAGGTATGATGTGACTTCTCTAAATAAATGACAGCTATCTGCCACCAAAGCACTTACTATTCAAGAGTAGAGGAAAAAGAGAAAACTACCACTAAAATTTCTATTTGTAAAAGTGAACAATGGAGAGCACACAATCGTGCTTTGTCCAAGGAATATATGAGATTCTGCCGAGAAGGAAAGTGTGAGCTCCGTGCCCTGGCTGTGGAATGATTTTCTGGATCAGCCAGTCTGGCAGCTCCTGATTCTACTTTCTGGAAAATTCTCACTTACCCAATGTCTCCCATGGTCACAGTGGAGAAAGGTATAGTGAAGGATAGACTTTAGCAGCATCCTTGTCCTCAGGGTCCCAGGGAAATTTTAAGGAGTTGTCTGTCCTCTAGGCAAACATGGATTTATCTGGTAACAGAATCCCTTTTAAAAATTGAGAATACTTTGGGTTTATTTGTTTCTAGTCAATTATATCAGCTTTCAATAATTTTAGAAATCTTTTGTGATCATATTCTGGAAATTTTAGCCTCTTAGAAACAAGCTTCTGTCTTCTGCCCATTTCTCTGGCACCCTGTTTAGTTGATGCTATCTTCATCTTAGAACATTCTTCAAGATAAATTGAAGCAATAGATGGATATTTTTCTTATGGAAGGACACTGGAAATAGCCAACATAGACCAACATCCTGAATTTCAAATTTCTCTGACCAATTTTCCTAACAGGATAGTGTGGATATGCACATGGTCTGTGTTCCAAAATACAACAGATCTGAGTCTAATAAGATGTTTTACTGCTATGTGACAAAAATCATTGCAAACTTCATAGCCTGGAATGATTGGGTCCTCAATGCTCTCACTAACCCCTACATTCAAACTTTCCTCTATGTAAAATCTGTTAACGCATACTTGCTTCTATCTATTTTCAGAAAGTACATCTATTTCTCCCTCTTCCTCCACATTTAGTTTAATTCTTCAACTCTTGACTGTCTTTTCCACTCTGCAATCCCGGGAATTCTAGGAGAACCAATGGGGACACCAATTGCATTTATAAAAGTCAACTTTGCTTATTACTCTCAACCAGATTTTAAAGTTCTGTATTTCTGGGCAACATTTCTGGAAACAGAAAAGAGATCTGTGCCCTGAAAGGCTCAAGCAGGCTTTAGCCTGCTTAACATCGCCAAGGAATGAAGGGTGAAAAAAAGAGGATTTTATTAAAAAACAAAACAAAAGAACAAGAATCAATCCTAAAATGCACAGCTTATGAATTATTAATGAAAGATATCAGGAAATTACTCATTTAGAGATAGGCCTGCATAAATATCAATGAACTGTACATGTGATATATCTCCACAGGGTTTATCTTTATTTGAGTATAAGTATGTTAAATTACAAAAGTAGGTGCTAAATTGTCACAGAAAGAAAAAGATTGGACCTATCATATATGTTTCCCTGAGAGAAATCTTCTCCTAACCCCTGACCTTTCACCTAGGAGTAGTAGCAACAAAGTGAGTTTGTTATGGCCAGGAAATAACATAAGGATATGTCCTCATTTATCTCATTCCACGTTGTATTAGTTTTGTGGTGCTGCTATAAAAATTACCGCAAAGCTAATGACACTACCCTACCCTTCTGTAGCTTAAAAGTCTGACATGGGTCTCACTGGATTAAAATCAAGGTGTTGGCAAGACTGTGTTTTTTTCTGAAGACTCTAAGGAAGAATTCATTTTCTTGCCTTTTCCAGCTTGTAAAGACCACCCACATTCCACAGGTCATGGCCTCCTTCCTCCATCATCAGCACCAGCAACAAACAGAAACACTGTATCTCTCTGAACATTCTTCCATACCAGGAGAAATCTCCCTCTGACCATTACCAGGAAATCTCTGCTTTTAAATAACCATATGATTAGATCGGGCTCAACCAGATAATCCAGGATAATCTCCTCATCTCAAGGTCCTTAATTTAATCACATCTGCAAAGTCCCTTTTGCTATGAAGATAACATATTCCTCGGTACAGAGATGAGGACCTGGGCATCTTTGGGGGTCTGTTATTCTGCCTACCACACATGTTAAGTAGGATATAACATTGCTTAAATGATAAATAGTTGAAATCCTGCATTGTCCTTGCCAAAATAATGAAGCAACAAATGTTTAATGAATGTCAACTATGAATAGAGAGAGAAGTAGGAGATAAGGAGGGATACAAGGCTGAAAAAAAGAAAGACCCCATAAAGGTATGCAAAAAATCCATACCTTTAAGAAGTATATGAAAATAATTTTCTTACTATGAAAATAAAATTATCAGTGATAACTACCTTGAAAATAAATGCTCAACAGAAGTGTGTTGATTTAATCTTCCAGAAAATGCATTCTATAATTTAGTATAAATCATGATCAAGAGTCACAAAAGAAAATTATATTGACTAGAAGTAAGGAAAACGTTTTGAAGTGTGTTTTGTAGGTTTCATAATATTAAACTGGAGAATAGTTAACACTGTTGTTAAACCTATATGCAGTCCAAGTTTCAACTCCCATAGGATGGAAAATACTGTGAAGATACTCATCTGAAGCTTGACAGTATGTTGATCTAACACTCCCATCTCCTCCTAAAAGGCTTCTTCACTGTCTTGATTCTATTTTCTTTTTATTTTCAATCATGGTATTGTTTTTAGCATACAGAGCAAAATTTGGCAACAGCTTTGAGTTCTGAATGACTAATGAATTGTTCATCTGTGTGAAGGATCTCCCTGGTGCAAGCTCTGTGTGAGTCTCTATTCCTCCCTATTCAAAGATGACATGGTTGATTGTGGCGATATCACCCATGTATGCAGACCCAGCTGAAAAGACAAATGAGAGACCAGCATTCCTTTCTAAAACCCCATGCCCTTAAACTATGTCCTTTGTTTGCAGGCACAATTTGCTGTTTGACAAGCCTGTACTCTGACTCTTCCTTTTTTGTGCAGTCTACATGACAGTCTCACTCTGAATAAGTCACCCTGTTCCTTTTTCTGCAGTTGATCTGTCAGTTATTTTTTCTTAGAGAAGCCCAGAGTTCTGATGTACTTGTGGCTCAAGTCACCTTTATTCCAATCCTTTGATGAGTAATTCCAACTTTTTATTTGAAGTTGAATACACAGACAATCTTGTAAAGTCAATACAGGCCACAGAGAGCTACAGAATCATTCAAGTTCACAACACAAAACTTATCCCAATAGCACTTCCCAAAGAGGAGAAATAAGAGAATGATTTAATTCATATGGGTATAAATTTATTTGTAAATATATTCTTCTCTCCTGTATGAAAGAATCAGAATTTTAATTGTCTTTGGATATTGGAATTGGTAGCTAAGTGGAAGGTTTACATTCTGTTAGGCCACAGATCCCTGAGTTTAGACCTTAAAATTTTAATGTAACTAACTTACCATAATTTATTATGTGCCAAGTACTAATCTAAGCACATTAAAGTTCTCACTTTCAGCTTTTAGATCAATCCTAGGAGATATGTACTATTATTATCTCTATTTTGCAGAAAAGAAAAATTGAGGTATAGAAAAATTGAGATATAGAAAAATTATCTTAGTTTACTCAGCCATCCAGTAGAGGGACTGGCATTCAAACCTAGGCAGTATGGTGCCAAAGCTAGCTTCCTTAGCCAGCAAAGTATATTGCCTCTCCCATGTCTCTTATCTTGGAGCATAGTTGACCATAAATCTGTTACCTACCCAAGGACTGAGCCCAGTGAGAAAAGTCCAGAATTAGAACTAATGCCCAGAACATTGCCTGGAACACAGCAGGTTGAATGAATGAATGAACAAACAAACTAAATCTACCATGTCATGGGTCAAACGTTTGAAGGACAAACACAAGTGTAGGTACCATATGGAAATCCAAAAATATAATGACAGCAACAGTCATGATTTGTTGAGCACTAGCTATATACACAAACTGTGCTAAAGGCTTTCTATAATCTGTGTAGCTTAAACACCATGATCATGCACCTATTAATCTCCCCATTTTACAAATAAGGAAACTAAGACCTAGAAGTTTATGTGGCTTGTCCAGGGTCAGACTTCTAGTAATTTATAGACCCCAAGATTTAAATCCAGGTCTCTCTGGTTCTGTGATCCGAAGACTTAACCTCTTGTGTACTAGCAGGCTTTAGTCCAGTAGGACTTATTCTCTATCAGGAGACATATATCATATGAAGCTATAAGGATGAATCTAAGATTAGGTTGTATTTTATAACCTAGACAAAGAACTGTCTTAGCAAACTCTGAAGTTCTGAGATTACAGGACAGATTCCAGACTTGAAAGCAGGAAGTGGAGCTTGAAAATGGAGATTTGCCTCTAGGTGTATGTGCATGGTGCTATGTTTATACTTGAGCAGAAATATTTCTACCTAAAAAAGGTAGGGAGAGGACCATAGGGCTCCAGTTATCAGAGGGATCCAGGATATACCTGATCTCATCACCAACACAAAGATTCAAGCAAAAAGGGACCAAGTGGAAGTCCAGTGTTTCACACTGAATTTAATTTTAAGCTGAGACAAGCAGCAGAGGTGTCATGGCGTACAGGTCCCCCATGTAGGGCACGTAGACTGGAGTTTCTTTTTTTTTTTTTTTTTTTTTTTTTTTTGCTGTACGCGGGCCCCTCACTGCTGTGGCCTCTCCCGTTGCGGAGCACAGGCTCCGGACACACAGGCTCCGCGGCCATGGCTCGCGGGCCCAGCCGCTGCGCGGCATGTGGGATCTTCCGGGATAGGGGCACGAACCCGTGTCCCCTGCATCGGCAGGCGGACTCTCAACCACTGCGCCACCAGGGAAGCCCAGACTGGAGTTTCTTAAGTGCCCACTACTGCTTAAGGTCAGGGCAGACCTTGGACACTAGGGAGAAACTGGGCTCACATGTGGCAGTTAAGTGTTCCATGGATGGACAGAAGAGACTTGAAAACTCCAGGAGTCAGGCTCCACCTAAAAAGGCTCTTGCTGCTTCTTGAAGTTCTTAGAGCAAACCCCATCTCTGCCCCTAACCTCATCCCAGCTTTTTAAAATTTATAACATCTACTTTTTTCTCTCCCCTATACAACCTCACCATTTTCTGGATTTCTAGTGCTGTTGTATTTCTTGTTGGTGTCAACATATTTTCTGTGCCACACATGTCATACTTTCTATTGGAGTATGATAGAAAGGGTTTGAAGATTGTAAGACTGATGCCTCAGACTCAGTTTGCTTTCTTTTTGTCATACCACCTTACCAGACCAGCAAAAGGCAATGCAAAGGGCACATAAAACCAAGGATACACATGTGGACACTTCAGCTTGCCTCTGCCAGTTCCATACAATGGCAAATCCTAAATTTTATGCTTTCAACAGCCTGCACACAGTGAGGGATCCAATGGGTCACTGGAGACCAGAGCCCTCTGCAGGCATCCTGCCCTATGCATTGTTCTGCTGGTGGTGGTGACCACGCCACCATTCCAGTCCACCCTACAACCATGGTTCTGTTTATGCCAAAGTTATTTCTACCAAATTCCCCATTGTCTCTTATTCTAATATCAGGTCCCCTTCAGACAGCTGGACTGGGTCTGACCTATTAACAAAATCTAGAGAAACTGAATTTTATATATTGAATTCATCACCAACACAAAAATTCCTGTTTAGTGCATATTTTTAATTGTTTTGTGTATTTTAAGTTGTTTTGTATATTGTAGGTTTCTAAAGATGAATATTTTATCCCTATTTAATCAGCTGGTAAACTGACCTGACTCGCTAAACAGAATGAGGTAACTGGGTTAAAACATCAGGCCCAGGCCAAAGGAAACCACTAACAGAAATTATTGGAAAAGAATTATTGGGAATACTCATTAGTTTCTTCTAGCTTTAACTACACTACCTCCATTCTACAACTGTATTTTCTCTGAGAACAATGTGCTAATGGCACGCCTACTGAGAAAATGATGTGTCAGAAAGCTAAATAACATAGTCTATGTTATTGGTTGAACAGTAATTGAACATTACTATGAACAATGTTCATGCAGTATAATGCAATGAAGAAGCAGCTTTAGGTTTTGTTTTGAATGGTTCTTTTGTAAAACTATCATTTTGGTTCAGTGGTTCAAAAGTTAGGGTCCATTAACCAGTTTCCTTATATCAGTGGGAGATTTGCTTCTAGGTATGCATGTGTGGTGCTCTGAGTAGTTCTACTTGAGTAGCCCCCTGAAAGAGTAGTTCCTTGGAATCTTTCATTTGCAATGGCTTTTTTCGACATATTAGAGCAGTTGGCTACAATGCATCATTTCTGATTTAGGAAATAATTTTGCCTTTAATATCAAAAGTGAAAGATTATTGATTTGACCAAAGAACTTCATCTTACAGACACCTTAAATAAGATTATGTTCCAAGGGGTTCTAGCAAAATTTTGGGGTGATTAAACAATTGACAAATTTATAGGTGTCCAGTTAAAGCAGTGATGGCCAAAAAAGACATGCAGTTTAATTTAGTAATGATCTGTAGTCTACATGGATCTATATATTTTTACTCTATAGTTATGCCCTCAGTTTGTTTTGCTGGGGGTAGTTCCATGAAATCAGGTGGTCTGTCATTTATCCACACCTTTATATAATCTTTAAAGATGATTATACAGCATATTAACTGCCTTATAACACGTTATTTGGAATGCTTTTATTTTTTTATGTATTTACTTAAATGTAATGTAGAATACTCATGTAAATAGAGTTGTAACAGTTGTTTAATACATATTCAGGCCTACTCTCACCTCTTACACCATCAGCTGAAGAGAAAATAATTATCATTATTGATCTATTCAAGTCTCCATGATAGAAACTTTGTATAAGTTTTATATATGCCACAGACAAATAGTGTGTACTTGGTGCTACAAAAAGCCTGTTATTAATAATTTTTATTTATATAGCAGTAATTGTAACCTAGACCATCCCATGCCTGATCTAATAAAAAGAATATTTTTCCTAAATGGGAGATAAATAACATTACTTAGAACATATCAGTAGATTTTCATTTCAGGAGAGGTATAAGTAATTGATAGAGTAATTTGACTCTGGTAGAACTAAAAAGTTGAGATACAGTATTTGACAGACCTACCTGACCTTAACGTCAGTGTAAACCAATATTCTCAGGTCAGAAATCAAAGTGGAGCAGAAAAATGCATATGTGAAACAGACTAAACTCAGAAACTGACTCATTGTTCAAATATGAGGAACTACCACTATGAATGTCTATAAAGAGCCCAAAGATGAGATAAATCCCCCATATACAAATATTAGAAGACTCAAATGATTTTTAAGTTAATTAATGGACCTCACTACAGATAGTACATGATAGATTGAGTGTTGGTTGATTGCAAAATTTAGCAAAACTGTGCACTTGCATTGAATTGGTTCAATTTAATAAAAAGGATAAAGAACCTCAACTCAGCCCTGCTGATTCATGTACAAATCATGAAGAAAATGCTGGGCCAAGAATGCAGAATAATATTTCTATAATACTGGGCCTTTACTCACTTTCCGTGGTAACTTTTAATGGTCCAGTCTAAGAATTAGTTAAGCTAAATGAATATCTACATTATTTGCTTTGCCTAAAGTAAAAATATCCAAGGGCAATGGTAAAACACTTATTTAGGGTTAGTTTAAACTCTAATTTGAATAAATAAGCAGATAAAAAAATTAAAGAGATAATTTTGCATTCCTACTCTTGACTATTACTGAGAAGTTGAGTTTAAAAATGCATATATCGGGAAGGCAGTGTTTGCTTCTCTCCATATTGGAATAACTACTAATAGACTTTCTCTCCTACTTTAAACAGCTATACAATTTGACAAAATGTAAGGGGCATTAAGATATTGAAAAAATGAAAGAAGGGAATCACATGGAATGAGCCTCATGATTGCTCTAGCTTTCTATCTGGATACACTTTGATATTGCAGCATAGGGAAATGGAGACCAAAACGGATGGTAGTATTGTTGACTTAAAGAGGTAGATGCCAAAGTTCAGGACTGCTAAATTGGCTAGAATTCATGGAGGATGGTATGAGAAAAGAAGGGGCTTTGCAAATGGGACTTCCAGAAATCTGCATGGCAATTCTCTATATGTGTGTGCCTGAGAGCTGTGTTACACATGCAGAAGGCTTCCATGAGACCAAGCAGAGATACCCTGTTTCAGGGTTGACAGTTGAAGCAAGATATCTTACAGTACTGAGGTCTTACAGTACTGAGAGACATTGGGATTTCAGTTTAGTCAGAGTACAGAAATCTCTCTGAGTAATTTTGACATTTAGGTAAGACCTCAGAAAGGCTGTAGCTATCTAACAAGACCTGTAATTGAGTTCAAAAGTGAAATAAACCAACCCTAACAGAGAAATAGCCAAGTCTCACAAGATCAAAAAGATCTGACAAAAGCTTAACAATCCTTCATTAAAAACTTCTCCTCTTTAAAGAAAAGTGACTAATCCAGATTCCATACAACATGTCATCTGCAAAGACACAATGAAGATTGCTAGAGATGTAACAAAACAGAAGATATGGCCCACAATCAAGAAAAACGCAGACAACAGAAATAGACCTTAAGATGACGAGGTTAATGAAGTTAGCAGACAAGAATTTTGAAACAGCTACTATAAATGTGTCCAAAGACTGAAAGGAAAAGATGGCCATATTGAGTAAACAGAAGGGGGACCTCAGCATAGAAATGTAGATAAAAGGATGGAAGGAAGGAGGGAGGGAGGGAAAAAGGAAGAGAAAGAATGAAAACCTAATAAATGTTTTAAAACTGAAAAGTAAAATATCCAAAGTGGAAAAATTTACTTTGAAATGAATGGGCCTAGCAATAGACAGGTATTTATATTATAAAGTGTCAGTGAACTTGAAGACAGATCAATAGATATTATCCAGCAAGAAGAACAGAGAAAAAAAGTATGAAAAAAAACCCAGAATTTCAGTGACTGATGGAACAAAATCAAACAGTGTAACATACATATAATTGGACATACAGTGGGAGAGTAGAAAAAGAATGAGCACAAAAATATATATATTCAGAGAAAAAAGTGATCGATATTTTCCAAATTTTATGAAAAACTTCAACTTATAAATCTAGCAAGCTCAGAAAACCTTAAGCAGAAAATATACAACACAAAACAAAAATAAAATCCATAAGCCACATATTTGAACTTAAAACGAAAGATGGAAATAAAAAACTTAAAACTTTATGGAGAAAAAGGATATAATTCACGCATATATAAAAACTGTAAATTATGACTGACTTCTCATCAAAAACAAAAAGCATTGTTAAAGTGCTGGAAAAAAGTCAACTCAGTGTCTTGCCACTTCTATTCAAAGTTGTACTGGATTTTCTAGCCAGTGCAATCCTAAAGTAATCCATAAAAACATTACTGGAAATAATAAGCAAATTTATAAACATCACAGATCAAAATCAATAAAGAAAATGCAATTATATATCTGTATACTAGCAGCAAACAACCAGAAATAGAAATTTTAAAAATGTAAATTAAAAATTGCATTAAAAATGGCTTTGAATACTTAGCAATAAATGTATCAAGTCATATAACCCTGATACTTCAAAGACTACAAAACATTGCTGAGAGAAAATTTAAAAGACCTAAATAATGGAGTAGAATATTCAATACTGGTAAGATGTCATCTCTACTCAAATTCATCCATAGTCAACACAGTCGACTTTCCAACAAGCGTTTCTATAGACATTACACGTTGATTATACAATTAATAACAAAATGAAAACAGCATGGAACAGTTGAAACAATTGTGAAAAGAATAAAAAAATCAATGGGGAAAGAAAAGTCTTTTCCACAAATAGCACTAGAACAATTGAATAAGGAAATGAGGAAAAAAAGGAAAAACTTTGGTCCCTAACTCACAACATACACAAAAGTTAATTTGAGTTGGACCATAGACTTAAAAGTAACATTTAAGTCTACATAGCTTCTAGAAGAAACTATTGTAGAACACAATATTGAAGGACACATTTAAGGCCTAGGAAGTAGGCAAAGATTTTTTAGACAATATATAGAAAGCAATAACCTTAAAAGAAAACATTTTTATTGGATTTTACAGAAGTTATCATTAAGAACAAAAGACAAGCCATAGATTGGGAAAAAAAGTTTATAATACATCTGACAAAAATATATGTATATATGTATATACATATATCTATTATAAAATCAATAAGAAGACAACATGGAATCCTATTTTTAAAAATGGACAGAAGACTTGAACAGACCTTCACCAAAGACATACAGATGGTCAATGAGCACATGAAAAGTTTCTTGACATTAATAGTCATCAGGGAAGTGCAAATCGAAACCACAGAATACAACTTTACACCTGTCAGAATGGCTAAAATTAAAAGGACTTATAACACCAAATATTGGTGAAAATAGTGAGCAACTAGAACCCTTGTACAATGCTGTTGAGAGTGTAAAATGGTACAATCATTTTGAAAAAATGTTAGTCAGTTCTTAAAAATCAAACTTATTCCTACCTATGATCCAAAAATTGTACCCCTAGTTATATACCCAAGAACAGTAAAAACATTTGTCAACAAAAAGACTTGTACAAGAATCCACAAACTTTGTTCATCATAGCCAAAACATAAAAATGACTCATTTGTTCATCAAAAGGAGGATTTGTGAACAAATCACATAACAGAATACTGTTAAGCATTAAAGAAACAATGAACTATGGATACACACAATAACATGATGAATCTTAAAATTTGTCTTGAGGAAAAGAATTCACACACACAAGAGTATGTACCTACATGATTGCATTTATATGAAGTTCAAAAACAAGCAAAATTAATCTATTATGATGAACTCAGAACAATGGTTGCATGTGAGAAAGATGGAGACTGACTGGAAAGATGTCTGAGGGAAGTTTTGGAAGTGAAAAAGATGTGCTATATATGTTCTAACTCAATTGGGGTGTTCGTTATTTGAGTGCATGCATTTGTCAAAACTAATCAAACTGTTCACTTAAGATGTGTGCATTCCCCTATTTGAATTTTAACTCAGTTTTACTAGAACTGAAAACTGAAAGGAAAGTATTTCAATAATTGAAAGATCATTTTGGTTTGTTTCTGTTATTCTGTTTTGATTCTACTTGGTTCCTGTAGACACCTCATTCATTGTTTCATTAATTCTTCATGGTTCCAATGATTCTAATATTGACTCAGAGCCTCTGAAAATGGTGAAAACCCAGAGTACCAGTTAGTTATGCTTAAAGCGAAGAGAAGAAATAGAAGATTTAGACCTGATTGGTCTTGGGGATTTCCATTTTGTGAACACCAACTTTTGGAACACATGGTTAGTGTACTTGGTAACTAAATCATGAGTTTGGGTACCAGAATCAGTGAGTGAACCAGGGAATGTATATTTCTGTATTTATCTTTAGACACTAGAGTAGGGAATGAACAAAGCTCCTGGTGACTGCAACCTACTTTCATGCAACCTTTCTGGATTATCCCAGATAAATATGATATTTTTCTTCTTCAAATCGGCATAGAAATTCATACCTCTTTAGTATGCCTTGTATTTTAATTGTGTCCATGTCATATCACCCCTCCTAGTTGGTGTGCTCTTAAGGCTAAAAACTGTTTATTATCTCATAGCACCTAGAACATTGTTTAATTTAGATCGAGTGCTTGGTAAGGTTTGAAGTATTTGATGGACTGGATTTGATTGGACTGGATGGAATAACCCTTGTAGGTAATGGAGCTACAGATCAGGCAATATGAATAGGGATTTGAGGAGCTGGATTCATTTGTGCCTTCTTATAACAAAGTTATTGAGTACTTACCATGAGTAAGATAATGAGATGAGAAATTTAAAAATCAAAGAGAAATAAGGCATAGTTCTTGTATGCAAAGTTCTTTCAGGTTGTCAGGGGGAAAAAAACAATGTGTATAACTGAAACACAATAAAAAGTGGAAAGTCATGTGAAAAAACAAAGAGATACATTCTTATGAAAATGCAAAGAGGAAGAATATGTTTGCCTGTATTTTCCCTCTCCCATTAGAGAGGCTTGCTCTCTTTTAGAACAAATTTAACTCATGTTTAGTGTATGCATGTTGGGGAAGCCAAAAGAAATACTAGTAAGAAGTGTTAGGAATTCTCTTTCAACAAAGAGTCAAGAAGATAACCTTTTATAGGAAGAATAGTCAGTATTTCTTCCAGAAATCAAGTGTGAGTGAATGGGAAGTGATTCCAAAATTTATTTATTCTTTTCCTAACAATGAGAGCCTAGTCTGTGAGGAGCTCTGGTTTCTAATTGTGTCTTTGCCCATAACTGGATGGGTGACTTGTTCATTGGCTTACTCTCCTGTATCATAGCCTTTACATCCATAAAATTAGAGAATAGGACAGAAGGTTTCAAAGTCTACTCCAACTCTAAAAATGTCATGACTATATTCTGTGCCTCTGTGATTCTTATTATCTTTAATAAAATTTTTTATGTGATTTTGGTGAAAGAGGTTGCCCGGTTTCCCAAACTTTGTTGATCCACATGCTATTTTCACGGATAGTATTTTCAGTAAATCAATGTTAAATATTTTTCTTAAAATTAAATGACATTTTTACTTAAATAGATTTAGCTTTATTCCCAAGTAATAATATCCCTGGAAGCATACATTCTAAGTGTTCCTTATGCTTTCATACACATGAAAATAAATACATAATCATTAAATTTGTCTCTTATACAACCAATAATATGCATATTCTTCTTTAAGAAACACTGTTTTACTATATTAAAAAAGACTTATCCAGTGTCTTTGCCAGTTGACCGTCAATCATAAATGTTAGCAGAATAGGTCAACCTATATGCACTAGTATCTATAAAGACTAAAAAATATATGTTGCACTCAATCAGAATCTTCTAAATCCTGAATTCAACTCTTAAGTGAGTATGTGCATTACCTGGAAAACGATTTGCAAAAATAGATTTTTAAAGTTCAGAGTAAATTGGAGAAAAGGCTACATTATATTTGAACCTTAATAAATACTTAATAACCCATAAGACAAATAGCCATGAATTACTAGAATGATTGCAAGCACAGTGCTTCTGCATAGAGCCAACCTGCTCTCTTATTTTTCTCATTATAAAACAGGAGTTATAATATTGCAAAGTTTGTTAGCTCTGTTGATTTGTGTATTTTATAAAATAAGACATTTGAATAATATGGAACCAGAACCATAGGAAAATCCATTTCTTTCTCTTCTTTCTCTTCTCTATCTAGTCTCCCCTGCCCAAGACAGCTTTAAAATGTCTCTCATAGAGTGGGAAAAACAAGAAGATTCCTCTAACTCTGTCCTTTTTTATGGAGGTTGTTTATTTCTTGAATGAGGGTGTGTGTGTGTGTATGTATATGTGTGTGTGTGTGGGGGGGGGTGTACAAGCTTAGGTCCTCAGGTGGAACCGTGGTTCCTGTGCTTTCGTCCTCGAAGCTGTTTTTCTGGAAGGGAATGGAGGCAGCTGTGTTTACAGCTCAAGTCTTGGCATACATTTACCAGAATCTATTATTCATATCATTCAGTATCAGGGAGAGATCTCAGGCCACCTGTCTATCTGACAAATTCACCCTTTTGTGAGCTTTCTGTTCATAGCAAATTATGTTCACATTGATGAATTGAGTTTTTATGAGCACTGCTAACTAACATTCTCACAGAAGGCCAGGGGCAAGAGCCTGCAAGTGTTTCTGGTCCACAAGTAAATGATAAAAAAAAAAAAAAAGAACGAAAGAAAAAAAAATAGTAGTGTTTAAAGACAATTTGCCATGGAGGGATAGTTAAATCATTTGGCAATGGCGTAATATTTATAATTCCAAGACTTTCCATAAATTATTGCAAATACTCTGCTTATAACAAACAAAAACATGGAAAAAATCCACACATTATTTTTCTCTGTGACACAGAATATTCTTTAAAAACTGTTTTACATTTTGACAGGTAACCACTGACCAGGGCAAAACACGGAGTACTTGAAGTATGCCCAGCATTAATAAATCGAGCAATTTTATACTATAATGTGGAAAACTTGCAGCAATTATAGCTTAAATTCCAGCTTCATATTTCCATAGATACAAAATGGATTTTTTTAATCTCTAGAAACCCTATACTGGTTATGAAGCTAAGCCATGTGGCCTGAGTTAAATAAATGAGAGCAATCTTTCACAAAAGACTAACAGAAATCCTTCTAAATGGTGGGTGGGGAAATATCCACTGTTCATGATAGAAATGAAGATTTCCTTCAGTTTACATATAGAATTGGTTCTTCTCACATGCTTCTGAGAGAAGTTCCTTGCATTTATTCTGACTCTTAGTCTGCATTTCATTTAGAGCAACTGAAAAAGAGGAGAGGATTTCATGAGAAAGACACATTCTAGTTTTACTATACCCACGTTTCAAAGCTCTAATTCAGAATCTACTTAAAATGATAAACCTGCTTAGGTGGCAGAACCACTAGTCAATATGCTTTTTTTTTTTTAAAAAAAAAGGAACAAAGCAGAAATTTTACAGGGTAGTGAGGAATATCATCAATAAAAATCCATGTTCTCCTGGTCTCAGTTCACTCCGGAACTGTGACCCTGTCATTCCAAAAGTCAGATTATTACCTTCGATAAAGTACACTCTTATTCTCTTAAGTCTTATTGCAAGGGGGTGGAAAATTCTAAAGCTCTTCAAAATGTAGCCTGCCAAAATGTGTCAGACACATCACCTTTCAATGCAAAGAAAGACACCATAGCACAAAGAACGCTTGGCATTATCCCTGGAAAATGCACACCTTTCGGAGGAGCAAATGGGAAGGGTGGTCTGTTCAACACCATATGTGAGAGAGCTGAACCAGTCTCATTTCTCCTTCCAAATGTTACAAGCTGCTACCTCATTGTGGTGTGTGTGACTCTGGAATGAAATTGGTGACAGCCAAGTGTCTACCTGGTCCCAATGTCAGTTGGCCTGTTGACCACTTGAGCGTACTGCTCAATATGATACTATGCTTTAGTGGCCTCTGAGACATAGAATGCCTAG